>NC_139557.1:4396809-6906809 GCF_965112155.1 Podarcis liolepis
AAAGAGGGAGACATCAGTAGAAAGAAGGAGTTGGCTAAAAATAGTTATCCTGGCCAGGGCATATTACAGCAAACTCCTTTCGCCTCTGGTGGTTAGTGGAGTTTCCTTTTGTTGTCTTCTCTGATTGTTTCATTTATATGGCAGGTTAGACAGCAACAGACTTCTGTTATTGCCTTTTCTCGGTGGTGAATCTCTCCCCCCCCCCCCTTAAGCTTGGAGCCCCCTCAGGGCAGTCACTCCCCAACCACAGCTGGTGACAGGCAGAGCTCTGTCTCTCTCTTTCTCTCTCGCTCACTTTTAGTGTGTTCAATACTCAGAGCCGAGTGGCAAGAAGATTAACAGCCATACTATTAAGTGGAAAACACTGTCTCAATTTTTAAATTGCTTGGGCCTTTAATAAAAGAGAAAGGGAAAGAGAGGAGAGAGAGATGGAGGAAAAGATCCTGAATGTGTAACATCTTCTGGAGGCTCACATTCGATTTCAGCAGATGCTAAATTGCTTTCTCTCTTCCCCCACCACCCCAGTTTTCGTTCCTTCGAAAGTACATTCTGCTGCTTAATGCTATCTCTCAGTGCTCAGAAAGAGCCCTTTAATCAAATTGCAATGGTAGTCCGTTAAAGGGGGAAGATTAGTGGGCTTGGGGTTCTGCAGTGCAGTGTGGCTATGTGAATCAGAAATTCTCAGTCCTAGGGCTGTTTAAAAGAAAGTTATTCCAGGAAACTTTTTACATCATTAGCTACTTCCTTTGCACTTTCCATTAGTCTTTTCACTAATGCTGTCAAGAAGAGGAGGAGAAAATGAGGGTGAGCAGATTTATAACAGGAAGATAGTGACAGAGGGACACAGCTTCTTCAGAGCTTGCTAGCACAGGGAAAGTTTTGTAAAATGAAATTATGATTAAATCTTATTATTGTTTAATGAACACAGCAGACTGCAGCTAAAGTAGCGCATACAATATACCTGTATTACAGTGGCCTACCCACTGCATAGTTATATGAGGATGTGTTCAGGAGCTGCACATTATGTACACCCCCCCTTTTGCGCCCTTTAAAATCTTGTTTAATCAGTCAAAATTACCCTCTTTGGAGGGAGAGTTCATGTTTCCTGCCCGCACCATGACCTCCTTGCATTTATGGAACCATTTGTGTAGGATGGAGCCTAGGCACACATACCTAACTTACAAATAATTATTCTTCATGAAAAATGGAGGCCTGTCTTTGAATCGAAGGCCGATGCACATTCTCCTTATGTGAGGTGCTCCTGTGCAGATGGCACGCAAGCAAAAAGGGGCCTGGGGCCCGGCTGGTGGGCACAACCCTGAACCCATCATTCAGCTCTTCAGTCCAACAGAGAGGTGGCTGCTCAAACAGAGCTTCATGGAAATTCTTTCATCTTGCCTCAAAATTCCTCAGATGTTCATGTTTAAATTCACCTTCAGCTTTGCTTTAGGAAAATCCTCTGACAATCTACAGATGAGGGAAATTCTCTCAGACAGACAGAGAAAGAGGCTGTGTACACACCATACATTTGAAGCACATCCTTCCCCTCAAAGAATCCTGGGAACTCTTGTTCACCCCTTCACAGAGCTACAATTCTCAGAACCGCAACAAACTATAGTTCCCATGGGCTTTTGGGGGCATGGAGGGAGGTGTTGCTTATATCCAAAGTAGTGAAAAATCTCCCAATCCATTAGTGCATTTATTTCCTGAAAGCTTGGAGGGCCATTAGTAATTGTAGACAGACTGAGCTAAATGGACGAATGGGGACTCAGATAAACTGGTAAAGTAAAAGCTATTTATATGTGTTGTATGTGCAATATTACATTGTGCCACCAGATGGAGACATGGAGTCCTGTTTTTCTCTACCTGTTTTCCCTGTTTAAATTTACAATGCTTTGAACTGAAACACTTCTTTGATGTGTCTAGATGCAGCTGAGTCCAACTATAAGTCAGTTTACTGCGTTGCTGGAAGATCAACTAGGGGTGGAGGTAATGACAAATTCCCTTTTAGACCTGATTCGAAATAGGGTAAGTCTTTCAACTTCCCAAAATTGCAGATTTAACCCATCCCTAATCATTTGCATAAGCAAAGTAAGCAAAGGTCTGCAGGAGCTATCTAGACCACCCAAACTCTTCTTCCAAGGAAAGTTTTGAGTTTCACTCCTTTCCCCCCAGTAGTACAAATGGCATGCAGGCAAGTTACTGCATCCCTGTGTAAGTTGTTGAGGAATCTTTCGCTCAGCCCATGGGAGTATCCTTGCCTATATATATATAGCCCCAGCTAAACTGTGCCATTAATAAACATAACCTTGCTGAACAATCCAAAGGACCCCATTTGTTCCCATCGAAAATTGGCCCCAAAGAGCACATTCAAGCCGGAGTTATGCATTCCTCTCAGCTGTCTAACGTTGACGTGCCCATGACATATCTGTATCTGTTTTAAATCTCCTTCTTCCCTTAGCATATCTCATTTTGAACTGAGGCCCATGTTTTCTAAATAACAATAATCATGCCACCACAATACGTGTCTTGCATTTATTCATCAAATCACGTGCCCAAAGGTTTTGCGTAGCCACTACAATTCTATTTTATCAAGGGAGCCATTGTCTTAGCTATTTACTCCCTGCTCCCCCTTCAGCTCGGTCTGTTTTGAATGACAAAAAGTTGCACCGGCAAAGGGAGGGGGGCAGAATTCAGCTAGAAACACTGAAGATTCTGGTTTCCTCCAGGTTAAAGCCAGCCTCTCTCACTGCAGAGCTTTTGTCCTCTTTGCCAGAAGCCTGCCTGCGGGCTTTCTAATAAAGCAACCCCTTTGTCAATGACAGCAATGATTATTTCCTGCAGCTGCCCATCGTGTTGCATTTTGTAACACAATTTGGCCTCCTTTGGCCCCTGGTTAGTCCTATTTAAAGTCCTGCAGGGGTTCGCTGTTTGATCTCTAATTGATATAATTGACTGGGAATAATCAGAGTGGCTTTATAGATTTTTATTGATAGTTAATTTTCCTTCTGCCATTGTTTCATCTGAGAGGAGTATAACCTAATTTACTGCCTCCCCAATGGGACCCATCATTACCCTTTTTGGCAAATGCTGTTGGCGGCTTACTTGTCACCAAAGGATCAGAAAGAGCTGTTAAACCTTCAGTGCCTATCATTACTTAGTGGCAGTTTAGAAAGCTAATGAGCATTATAAATTACAATCAATAAGTACACACAATATACAGTTGTTCAGCAAGACGTTATTAAACAAACATAAGCCGGCTCTTTATTTTTTTTGCTTGCTATACACACAAACACAGACACACAGAGGACCATTCTGAATTAGCATAGGAGCCTGATAAGGCCAGCTGACTACTAAAAGGAACAGCATCTTGCCTGGGCTTCATTGTAAAACGAATCCCTAATGGAGTTTGGGAAGAGAATAAAGAAGCCAACAATGCTTTATTTTGCTGTATAAGCAACCCGAGGCCTCCAAACACACTAGCAGAAAACAACACCCCTTGCGTCACTGTGTTGTTTGATCTGTTCCAGCAGTGTTTCCAAATGCATAACATAACAACTCGGGAAAGGAGAAGCTACTGGATTTATACCAGGAATAAAGAAAAGTAAACACAATATTGTTAAACACATCTCTGGTGGGTTCTTCTTAATTCCTCTGAAGGCCCAGGGCTGAGAGATGATTTCTCACTTCTTCAAAATGCTACAGTATCAAGGTCATGAACATTTCCGATTGTGGTTTAGCCTACTAGGTGGCATAATTGAGTAACAGAAACAGAGAACTGAAAGAGACATCTTGGTATCCTGCTAGACGCAAGAATGGCACCCCAAACCATCCTTGTCAAAAGATGCAGCACTGTGCTATATTTGGTTGTATGCGGCTGGAAAAGACCTTCCGAAATCTTACTATCGGTTCTCCTGCTATAGATCTTGAGCTGAAACCTATTCCAGCCCATTCCTGGTATATGCTGCTCTAATGCCAATTTCACACGAAACAGTCTCTGAAACTGGATCCTTGTGTGTTGGCTGCTATTTGCAGCTAGGCACTCAGACATCTTCACATAGTTTGCCACAGACTGCTGACAGCAGAGTCTTGCACTGGCAAATGAAGGGGAATGGTGCAACTACAACAGAACCACATGGAAACCTGAAACCACACATCAGGGCAGAGAGGGTAGCCATTTCATGTGCCCACCACAATGAAAAACAATCTGCTCTGATGCCTCACTACAAAATTATTCCTAAGGATATGTATAACTAACAGGAACCTGGGAAAGTGATACAGGTTTGGCCCAATGACTCTCCCCGCTGGCAAGGCATGCATACTTTCCTGTGGATATTATCTGCATGGAGAGGTAAGCTTA
Source organism: Podarcis liolepis (assembly GCF_965112155.1). NCBI lineage: Eukaryota > Metazoa > Chordata > Lepidosauria > Squamata > Lacertidae > Podarcis > Podarcis liolepis. The sequence goes on from NC_139557.1 coordinate 4,401,170, forward strand.
TAATTGGCTGGTCCTTGGTTGGACTTTGACTGGTTAAGGAGGATCTGAACCAGAAAGGAAGATTTATGCCCAAGTCAATTGCCCAGGCAGTTGAGCAATGTGTTTGGTCCACCCATGGAAAGTGCCAGACATGTCCCTTAAATCTCATTGACCTGATGCCAGTTCTGGAGCTATTTCACTAGACTTGGGTCAATGTGATTTGCCACATATGTTTTTTTGCTTTCAATAAACCATCCCTGTGATTGCCAGGAAAGATGTAGCACTGGCAGGAAGATGTACTTATTTTGATCTAATAATGGAGATTGTACGTCACGGAAGTACAAGGGTGGGCATACTGTAGATGCATCTATGAATGGCTATATGGACCTTAGTAAGCCTCATATCACTGCAGTTGGCCGTGCAGTTCCTAGGGCTGCCTCTGGGCAATGAAATATCACAAGAAATCAGAAGTATGAGGTACATGAGAAGAGAGAACCAGTGTAGCCAATTTTGCTAGGAATAAATCAAGTGAGATTACAAGACACATGTGCAATTCTCCACAGTCCCTAAAGTCTCTTGCGAGAAGGTGGAAATGAACTAATTTATTAGTGAAATCACATCAGGGGCAGTAATTTCATGTTAGTGAATTTACATGTAATAACATTAGACTTCCATCCCTGCATATCATCACAGCTTGGCCCTCCCAGATGATGAATGAGGTGCCTAAAGAAAGATGATGGCTTGATTGTTTTCACAGCAAACAGAGCAGCATTTTAATTTCTTGCTTCTGTGTTTATTGCTTATTTGGCCCCTTGCTCAGCTTGTAAAAATTCAGCTAAGTGGAAATGAATAAATGTAATTACTGTGGGTGACAGTGGTAATCTGTGTGGGTTTTTCATATTGGCTTTGCCAGTGTTAATCTAATCACTGGAGAATATGTGTCATTGTACAAATGTACTGACATAAAGCAGAAGCCCTCCATCAGTCGGTGGCTGGAAAGGGAAATCTTTATGCTGCAAAGCAGTGGAGGAGCACTTTGCCTGCCTAACCACATCAGTTGTGCCAGGCGCTGCTAAGACAAACCATTGCCATCTATGAAAGAGTCTGAAATTTCCCTTGATGTATCAGACTCATCACTGCTATTTGCAAGGTGAAGAATCATCGCAAGACCACTTCCCCCAGCACGGCCATATAAACCAGTGAGTTGACAAACTGAGAAGACCTTGTTTTACCAATCACCCCATTCTATTGTGATTGCATTAGAGCGACAGCTCAAAAGAATCAGACACTATGGGATATGCATGACCTACACTGGCCAAGATTTGGGTTTGGCCAGCTCAGCATCCATGTGTAGAAACAACCATAACTAGTATATGAATGTAAGTTTAATTATGTAGGCTTTTAGGACATAGAAAAGTACAGCATTTAGGGACTGTTAACAACAACAACAACAACAACAACAACAACAACGACAACAACAACAATGACTAGGAATTTATCAGTTATTCACAAAAACATAAAGTTTTTCCCCCCACAGATCAGTTTGAAATCATTGTTGCACACCACGTGCATATGATCCATGTTTTTGCATCACATTTTCAATTAGGAAGAAAGCAGGTGACAGCATAAGCCAATATTGATTTGAATGGTGGTTGTGCTTTCTGTGTTCGTTTGGCACCATTATGCAACAGCTTGGAAGCAACCCCTTTTTTCCACACTCAGTGATCATTTCCACAAACTTACTGTCTGACCAGGACCCTTATGCAAAATAAGTTTTAGAAGCAGAAAATCAAGAGCATTCACATCATCTCTACCAAAAACAGAACACCCCAAAGTGCAGCTGTAAAAAGCAGGGAACAAACATACTACAGAGAATCTCCTTGAAAGTATGCACCTCAAGCTGTGTAAACTCACATTACTGACAAAGACAAAGAGGGCTGAGAGTTGTTGATTTTTAGTGGAGTTTTAAGAGAGCCCAGAGTTTCTGTAAGCATGTTTTTCAGTTGTAAAACCTCCTGAAGAAGAGAAGGGAAAATGTAAACCTCATGCTTCTTGAGTTAAGAGATACAAACACATCAAAAGCAGAGGACAGTCTTGATTTCGGTGATCAGATCTGTCTATGCTTTGACCTCCTAAACTGCGGTAATGTATATAAAGAGGCCATAGGCGAAGAGGAAGGATGCTCACGTCCTTCCTCTCAGCTTATGCCCTTTGTAAGCACTGCTGTGTCCTTGGAAGCAGGGATGTGCCTCTTCAAGCACAAAGCTTCTAATACAAACCACCTGTTAGCATTTCCAGTTCAGCTGTTCTTGAGATCAGTGGTCCTTACTGATCTCGATTTGTTCCTTTTTTTTTTCAACAGCTGTAGTAAGTCATAGTTTATTAAACATTGTGTTCTGATGTTCTTAATAAAACTAGTCAGTTCTTACATTTTACTCGGGCCTAAAATCCAGGCAACTTTATACATTGAAACCAAACAGTATATCTGAATCTGCCCCATTACCTATTATGGGCAGAGAACAAAATGAATTAAAATATGACAGTGTTCAGTGTTCCAGTGCTTTGGGTTTCCACCCTGTTCATTTAATATTAGTGGGAGTTTTGTTGTTGATTTCAACAGGAGCAGAATTCTACCCTTAATCTTTCTCTAACATAATCACCAATGCACACATGTAGATAGTTCATTGGTTGCTGTGAGCCAGTCCATAGAGATGTCAGAGAATTTCAGCCCACTCCACAATTCACTGTGGTGCCCTCTCAGTCATCTCTTCACTAATTCAAAGGAAGTCGCATATGGCCACCATTTTTGAAAGCACCTTTACCAGGCACAGCAGAAGTAAACTCCAAGCAGCTTCACACAAAACATTTCTCAATTTTGTGTTTGTCTCTTTGACTGTTTCTTTGTGGATTTTAAAATGATTTCCCCAGAGTTATATTTTAAAAGAATATGCACAGAGAGATGATACATATTTTAGCAAACATAGATGCAGAAATAGGGCAGGATGGGCTGGGACAAATTTGTCTATCACTAGCAGTGCAAAACTGGATCTAGTCTGGATCTAATAGTATTGCCAGCTCCCGACCTGGAGGAGACAGTGTTGTTTTCTTAATGAGGCACTCAGACACCTTTCTATAGCCCCCCCCCCTGTACAGATGGGCAGATGTGATGCTTCTCTACACCAGTGTTCTCCAGTGTGATGTCTTCCAGGTGTCTTGGACTCCAGCTCCCATCAGTCCCAGCCAACATGGCCAATAGTCAGGGATGGTGGGAGCTGCAGTACAAAATATCTAGAAGGTTGACCAACCTACAAACACAAGTTTTCCATTGCATATACGCTTGATGCACATTTACATGAAAGCCATGGGTAATCCCAGACAGTACATGGCTGTGCAGCAAAATAACTGCATGTAGAATAAACATGATAGTCTACACGGAGATTTCAGATGAACATCTAATGGGATTGCTCCTTCCCGTATAAGTTTAGTGATGTATGAAACAATCCTTACTAGGATGTAGGTAGTATACAGTTGCCTTCTCAGAAATATATGCATCCCCACCACCACCACTTTCTGACTTTTCAAGAGCATCTGCCTTCAACTGATCAGGCCCAGAGCACAGGGAGGGAATGGAATCACAATGCTCCCCAGATCATCAAAGTTTATGGGTTCTAGCTAAACTAAATTGTCAACTTTTACTGTATTAACTTGGCTACCTTGTTCAGGTTTGCGGATGGTAATTCATTTCAACGATTTCCTCATCTATAGATACTTTGAAAAAAGAAAATCCAGTAACTAGACCATTCCTCTCCAGCTTTTGTGTGTAAAAGGGATACCATGTCAGCCAAACTGCGATCCATAAGAATCGCCTCAATTGAAAAGGAATGGTAAGAGATTCTGCAATGGAAATAGGATAATGTGAGTCCTCTGTGGAAAAGCACTGCTGGAATCAAGTTATCTATTTCCATTCTAGCCTGGTATTTTGCCATGTTCATTTGTTTATTTCTTTAAGAAATGTAGTGCTAGGAAGAGGTGCTGGATTGACAGCAGCTTTGTATTTATCCAAAGGAGCGGAGCAGGAGAAGCCTGGGAGCTGCAGGCAGTCACCATGCTGTGTACTCTGTGCCCCTCACCCCCTGACCCACCAGGACCACCTCCTTGGGACAGGAGGCACTTCCCCTTCTCAGCCTTGCTAGATATGCTTGGCTTTTCTTCTGGGACTGCCAACTTGTAGAAGGGGGCAACTCTTGCTTATTTTTATTAGTCAAGGCCAAGCCTTTTCCAGACTTGAAAACTCAAGTCTTATTGGCCTTGAAATCTTACAAACAGGCTCTCTCATGAGAATACAATTCCTTCTTGAGCCAGAACAGAAATACAGGGGTTTTTTTAATGGCTCCCCTTCTCTTCATCTTCAGAAATTTTTGGGTAGACAAGAAAACAATGAAAAGGCAAGAAGAAGTTCAGCTGCAGGATTGTTCCAGCAGCATTTGCCTCCATTTAAGTCCAAAGGATTTTGAACTAAATTATGCTATCAGCATCATTTCAAGTTCATTTTCTTCTGAAAGTCCTTTCAAGGAGGCATTTTTAAATCTCTCATAATAGCAAGTTGAATAGCCAGATGTTGCTGCATGCATTTTGAATAGATCATATAAGCTTTCGTTATATTTTTGGTAAATAAGGTGTAGGAAAACCCCAGAGATTAATACCAGCAATCAGAACATGAAACGGCATAAGAAGAATTAGAAATGTGCAGCAGAGTATTTGGAACCGAAATAAATAAAAATCCCCATGTGAACCAGTCACTGAGGACAGCATAGTGAAATTGTTTGGGGAACACTGCGAGAATAACTTTGGGTACATAAGGTCCTATGACTGGGTCACTTTGACCTGTTCTTTGCGCATAAAAGTTGGACTTGTGCCCCAAGATGTCACCATTCCTTGAAGCCTCCCCCCAACCCACGCTGCAACACCAATGGCAGTGTGACGAGAGATGCCAAGCAATTTGGTTGTGGTTGCAGGCTTCTTCCATTGATCATTCCACTCTGCAGAGTACATGCGACATCTTGTCATTAGAATGGCAGAATTATAAGTCCTGCTTAGGATGTATGGCACACAGGCTCCCTCAGTTAATGTTCTTCTTTATTGGATCTGTTGGTAGCATCTCCCATTTTAATATTTGATAAATCAAAGGGAACGGAATTGCTTGAAATGGTGTTCCTGGCGTTCATTGACAAAGCCAGTACATCCTACTCAAATTAACTTCCACAAGCAAAGGAGAAAAATCAATTTCAACACAGAGTAGAATCTTTGTTTACTGTTGTTATTACTCTTATTTTACCCTCAGGAAGGGAACACTGTGGCAGACTTAATAATTTGGCTGAGGACAGAGTGTCAGTTTCATTGGGAAGGTGCAGAGACTGCCTCTTTAATTTTCATCACTTTGAATATCTTTATCATTAAAACTGCATGGCTATTTTGTTAAAACATGAAGAAGGTAATATATCTGCTTTTTCTTTGCCAGCATTGCCTATGTTTCAGATTTTTGCATTGTCTGACCCCATTTCAGTCAATTTTCCATATCCTGCCTGCCTTGAATCCGCCGAGGGAACACACTGATGCTGTGTTTATGCTAATTTTATGCTCTCTGAGTTGTGTCTGTTATTCAAAGCAGTTGAAGCAGTTATTGCCAGTAATCTTATTTCTGCTGGAGCCCCAGGGCAGACTAGGCCTCAAAATCGGGCCTGCAGACAAAGGCATAGCCATCAGAGCCTGCTGGTAAATGGCAGCTCTTTCCCACAGAATCTGATATCAGTTACTTTGCAAACACAGTAATAAAATGAAACAAATCAGATTTTCAAGTAAATAAACCAGGCTTCAGTGGCAGTGACAATGGTCAGGACAACAGGATTTTAATAAGTGATGCTATATGCTGGGAAAATAGGAGAGCATCATTTCTCCTCTCTCCTCACCTCACTGCCCACCCAAAACAGACAGACAGATGGACGGACAGACACAAATAAATAAATACAAATGCAAACACATGCAAATGTTACAAATGCAAATGCATGTCTATACAGTGTTGCTTGATTTCTGACTATGCGTTCAGTGGGCTTTTTCAGAGAATCACAGAAATGTAGAGTTTGGAAGAGACTCGGAGGGTCATCTAGTCCAGCTCTCTGCAATGCAGGAATCTCAATTAAAGCGTCCATGACAGATGGCCATCCAACTTCTGCTTATAAACCTCCAAGGAAGGAGAGTCCACCGCCTTCCAAGGGAATCCGTTCCACCATCAAAGAGTTCTTACTGTCTGAAAGTTCTTCCCGATGCAGAGTCGGAATCTCCTTTCTTGCCACCATTTCTTTTTTTTATATAATAATTTTTATTAGTTTTCAATTACAATCCATTATTTTTTTTAAAAAAATATATATTTATTAAGTTTTACAAGAAAACACACATAACTACCACAAAAGTGAAAAGAAACAGAACATAATCAAAGATACATATAAGACAAATCCGAGCAATAAAAAAAAAAGATTCCACCCAACAAAATATAAAACATAAAAACTCCAACTTTTAAAATCATATTTAGTTAGCTTCCTTTCTTGACTTCCTCACACCTCCCTTTTTTGTGTTCCTCTTTACCCAATCAGATACAGCAAATCCTTACCCTCTTTCAGATCTCATTTCTAATTATTAGATTCAATCTATTATGTCTCCAATCTTTCCTCCTTATACTTAAACACCTTTAAAATGTTATTGACTTTCGACATAACATGACCTTAGTTTTTCACCCTTTTCTGTAGCCTTTTTGCGTACTTTTTTTTAAAACTATATCACTAATGCCATATTACTTCCAAATCCAACATCATTTTAACATTCATAAACTTTACAATGTTTCTGCAGGTAGTCCTTAAACTTCTTCCAGTCCTCTTCCACTAATTCTTCTCCCAGGTCTCGGATTCTGCCAGTCATTTCTGCCAACTCCATGTAGTCTATTACTTGCATCCGCCATTCTTCCAAGGTGGGCAAATCTTGTGTCTTCCTCTTGCCACCATTTCTACAAGTCCTGCCTTCTGGAGCAGGAGAAATCAAGCTTGCTCCAGCTTCCATGTGACAGCCCTTAAGGTTTTTGAAGATAGCTGTCATATCCCCTCTCAGTGACCTCTTTTCCAGGCTAAAGGAACACTCACATCCTCAGGTATTATCCCTTATTGCAATTAACAATACCACTGGACCAGACTCGGCTGCTCCCTCCATCCAGTGCCCGTGCACTGGGTGTGCACCTATGTTGTGCAGAGTCTGCTGTGTCCACAGACTTCCCCCCTACACAATCAGGGTTCAAGGTGCAGAGAGAACAGGGGAGCTATGTGCACGCAAAGCAGACTTCTCGGTACAGATGCTCTCCTTCCTGACGTGTGAATGGCTGGGTGTGATATGGTGGGGGCAGAACCAGATTGTATAGCCCGCTCTTCACCATATATGCTTATTAATCATGCAAGGGATATATATTTTTTGCAGGAAGTTTTATTAAGACTTTCCACAATTCCCTAAAAAGCAAACTATTCTAAACAGGAAATAAACAAACAGAAGAGAAAGAAGAAGAAAAGAAAAAGAGCTGGAAGAATACAAAGTAAAATGAAGCAATAAAGAGAGAGAGAGAGAGAGCAAAAAAAGTAAAAGCAAGGGAATAAGAATAGTAACAAAACAAAAGAGAAGAGATATGAATAAAAGTGACTTTCAACTATCCGTCTGTCAGTTGTAAGTGCAAGCATCCTCACGATAATCCAATGTTCAGTCCCAAATGGCATCCAGTTCTGTCTCCCTCTGCTAGTTGATGTTTTCCCAATGTTCAATCTAGGTTAAAGGACCCCTGGACGGTTAAGTCCAGTCAAAGGTGACTATGGGGTTGCCGCGCTCATCTTGTTTTCAGGCCAGCGTTTGTCCACAGACAGTTTTTTGGGTCATGTGGCCAGCATGACTAAACTGCTTCTGGCGCATGGAGGACTGTGACAAGTGCAAGAGCGCAGCAGTACCTATTTATCTACTTGCACTGGCATGCTTTTGAACTGCTAGGTTGGCAGGAGCTAGGACTGAGCAACGGGAGCTCACCCCGTCATGGGGATTCGAACTGCCAACCTTCTGATCAGCAAGCCCAAGCGGCTCAGTGGTTTAGACCACAGCGCCACTCAATCCAGGTATCTCATGTTCATTCCTTATCCTTTTCATCCAAGAGAGGTTCTCCAATTATTATTAAATATAAAAATTAGCCTTGAACTTCCTCCAGTCCAGCCTCACAACTTCCTCACAAATTTATTCGCTGTGTTTATATCCATTTTTAATTGCCAGTATTGCAGATATTTGTTCACACCCCATGCTTCCAATTACATTTCTTGTTACTATGGCCTTCCATCCTTGTCAATTAGAAAGCTTAACCTTCCACTTTCTATATTTCTATTCTTTTTCCAAAAGTGTTATGGGGGACATGGTCATTTCTTCTGAAAGGATTTCAGATTGTACACAGAGACCCCACAGGGCGAGTGCCACTATTGAGAAGGCCTTCTGCCCGGTTCCCTGTAGCCTCACTTCTTGCAATGATGGAACTGCTAGAAGGCCCTTGGAACTGGACCTTACGTCCAGGCTGAACTGGTGGGGTGGCGACACTCCTTCAAGTATACAGGGCCAAGGGGTTTAAAGGTCAGCACTGACACTTTGAATTGTGCTCAGAAATGGACTGGGAGCCACTGTAGATCTTTTAGGACCGGTGTTAAATGGTCCTGACGGCTGTTTCCAGTCACCAGTCTATCAGCTGCATTATGGATTAGTTGTAGTTTCTGAGTCACATTCAAAGGGAGCCCCACACAGAGCGCATTGCAGTAGTCCAAACAGGAGAGAACCAGAGGATGTACCACTATAGCGAGACAGTGCACAGACAGGTAGGGTCTTAGCCAGCGTACCAGATGGAGCTGGTAGACAGCCACCCTGGACACAGAATTAAGTCGCACCTTCATGGACAGCTGTGAGTCCAAATGACACCAAGGCTGTGCAACTAGTCCTTTAGGGGCACAGCTACCCCATTCAGGACCAGGGAGTACCTTACACCTCCCCACCCCCTGTCCCCCAGAAACAATACTTCTGTCTTCTTAGGATTCCACCTCAATCCATTGACCGCCATCCATCCTCCAACTGCCTCTAGACACTAAGCTATTGATAATTAAGTGACTCTCTTGCAATATAGCAGATTTGAAGGGGAAGAATATCAAGCATAGAACATTCATCAACTGCATCAAATCCTTTGACATCCTTCTGTTGCAAGAGACCTGGGCTTGTGAATAGATACCAATGGTTGTAGTGGCACATCTTTGGCAACAAGTCAGTCCAAAATTAGAGGTAGGCCCAGAGAAGAATTACTTTGCCTGGACTCTTTACCTCTTAATGTGGGAGTAGTTGCACTACCCAGCTGTGGATCTGTTGCCATGGCAACCCTAATTAAGAGTAGTTGCCTTCAGGTTCTACTGTTTAATATCTATCTTCCTGCACTTGGATGCCATTTTGAGAGGGAGGGGAAACACAGTGGGAAGAGCTGGAACAATATATTACTCATGTTGAGTCAATGTTTCCATCAGCACAGGTTTATTTATATAGGCCCTCATGATTCCACATCAGCAGACTCCAGATAACCTCAAGGAATTCACCATATGATAGGACAATCTTATTGTGTTAGACATTCTTAGGACGCCACAAAATTTTTGCTAGCATATGCCTTGCTCTTTACCATGCTAGCAAAATAATATCATCCTGAAAGTGGAATCCTTTGCAGAGCAAACTTTTTTGAATAGTTTTCTTTTTTAACTAACAGATGGGAGACTTTTTTCTCATTTCTTATATCTTTTTGACCTTTTTTCTTTCTCTCTTTTCTTTTCTCTTCTTTCCCTCACTTTTCATCTTCTTGTATCAAAAAAGCATTTATAAAAACTTATGAAGAAAAAAAAAAGCACACCAGACAAATTAATAGGTGAGTTTATCTTTAGTTTTACATCGGCGACTAGTGTTGTAGAATATGCTGTTGCTTTTTCAGACAGTTAGGGGGCTGATTCAAGCTTTCTATGTTGATAAATATGCAGATGGTGATCACTACCCACTAGTCACATTCACTGATGTTTCCTTAAATATTCTCCTGCCCCTTGGACCACCACTGCTAGATTAAGTGGACAAACAGAGCAGAAGGTAAGTTTTCTTCTTTTGTGGACTCTTCTGCCTATCTGTTGATCCAAATTATTTAAATTTAATACATTAAAAAAAAGGTTTCCCTGCTCCTGTTACAAACATATATCCAAATGCTTCTTGATGCTACCACTTCATTCTTCTTCTTTAATCACCTTCTCATCCTCCTATTAATTTTAATCCATTTTCATAGCTGGCCTTCTTTGTTTCCTTACAATCAGCACCTTTGTTGTTTTCCAAACATCTAAAAATCCATTTTGCTTGTGTAGACCTTCCAATACTCTGTTCCCAGACGTGGTATGTAGAGATAGTTTATTGCCATCATCCTTTGTCCATTCACATTCCAGTCCTTTCAAAATATTCCTTCCATTGTTCAAGGACTTGCTGGGCTATAAATAACTCTCTGACAGGATGCCTACTCCGCCATTAAAATTTGGTTTTCCTCAGCCTGCCAGTTGAAGAACAAAGTCACATATTTAAACTCCTGCCAGATGTAATTAGCAGTCCTTCATCTTGCGAAATTGTTCTCTCCTCCACTCCTGGTCCAGTTCAAAGATAATTTAAATAGCGTCCATTACAGTGGTGCCCCGCAAGACGAATGCCTCGCAAGACGAAAAACTCGCTAGACTAAAGCGTTTTGCGTTTTTTGAGCTGCTTCGCAAGACGAATTTCCCTATGGGCTTGCTTCGCAAGACGAAAAATGAAAACGTCTTGCAAGTTTGTTTCCTTTTTCTTAACACCGTTAATACAGTTGTGACTTGACTTCGAGGAGCAACTCATAGAACGCGGTGTGGTAGCCTTTTTTGAGGTTTTTGAAGACTTTGGTGATTTTTGAAGCTTTTCCAAAACTTCTTTTGCAGCCATTTGGTAAGTTAAACTTTTAAAACTTTTTGGAGGGGTTTTGGATTTTGGGTTGGGGTGTTTGGAATTCAAGGACTTGGTGTTGGGGAGGGGTTTGCAAGAAACTGGAAGCTTGTGGTTTTTTTCTGCATTTTTATGATTTTCTGTGACCATTGGACCACTCTGCTGTTTTTTTTAAAAAAATCTGGATTTGAATTTCTGTGTGGTGGGCAGCTGGGGGAACAGTTGAGGAGGGGGTTCTTCAGCAAGAAGCAAAGAGTGGAAGAGGAACCTTCTTTGAGTTGTCCCCAGAGTCTTAGAAAATGTACTGTACACTTTGTTGATTTTTAAATGTTTTTCTGTCATGTTTAGAAACTTAATTTATTGTTCCTTCAATTTTTGAAATGCTCTTTACAGTATGTGTGACTTTAAAGAGCACTTAATAAACTTTGTTGTACCAAATTTGGCTTTGTTTGGACTTTTTTTGACCATAGGAATGCATTAATTGAATTTCAGTGCATTCCTATGGGATTTCGTGCTTCGCAAGACAAAAAATTCGCTAGATGAAAAAACTAGCGGAACGAATTAATTTCGTCTTGCGAGGCACCACTGTACTTCAGTCAAGAGCAGAGGGTATAGAAAACCATTGTAAAAGCCTTTGTTGAGCATAGATCAGTATCTCCCCTTTCTCTTCCTCAGTATCAGACAAAATAACATCATACCAACTGCACACAATTCTTTCATTTTGCAGGGGAGGTCAAGAAAGAAAAAGACCATTTGGAAACTATATAAAAACATTGCCTTGCCTCCCTCTTCCATCCCAGCTGCTGTAAGTTTTTCGTGCTCGTTAAAAATCATTCAAATACTTTCACAGCTCAAATCCAGTCCTTTCAGCAGCTGATTAATTGCAGCCCATTATCATATGCAGTTTCAGGAGCACTCCTTAATTAATGTCAATATTCCAAAATCTTGAGGAACCGATCACAGAGATTAGTCCATGGCAAGGACACACTTCCCAGGCCGCACCCATTCTGCCTTTCAAGCTGGCAGATATGGGCTTAAGCAACACTGTGGGATATGGTGCACTCCCCAGAAGCCCCTGAGGAGGGTTGCCAGGAAAATCCTGGGTTTTCCTTGCTTGGACAGCTCCACTCCCCTGGAGGGCAGGAGAGCTCAATTGCCATGGCCATGACGTCAGGCTGGAAACCATATCAAAACATTCTAATGTCTACTGTTAAGGGAAGTTTAGGGAAGTTTTTAATGTGTGACATTTTAATGAATTTTTAATCTTTGTTGGAAGCCGCCCAGAGTGGCTGGGGAAACCCAGCCAGATGGGTGGGGTAAAGTAAAGGTAAAGGGACCCCTGACCATTAGGTTCAGTCATGACTGACTGTGGGGTTGCGGTGCTCATCTCACTTTACTGGCCAAGGGAGCCAGCGTACAGCTTCCGGGTATGTGGCCAGCATGACTAAGCCGCTTCTGGCGAACCAGAGCAGCGCATGGAAATGCCGTTTACCTTTCCGCCGGTAAGATAAAGCACTTTGATGTGCTTTCGAACTGCTAGTTGGCAGGAGCAGGGACCGAGCAACGGGAGCTCACCCCGTCACGGGGATTTGAACCGCCGACCTTCTGATCGGCAAGTCCTAGGCTCTGTGGTTTAACCCACAGCACCACTCGCGTCCTGGATGGGCAGGGTACAAATAATAAATTATTATTATTATTACTGATGAAGAAACACTGTGTCATTATGATGCACTTATATCTGATATCCTGAGGATCTCAAGGGAAGTTAGCACTCCTGCTGGTGATAAATATTCTAGTTGGTTTGACTAAGAATCAAATTAGACCTAGAGCCTCAGGATCTGAGAACTGCTGCCAATAAATCTTGTTTTCCTTGATAATACTACCCTCTCACCACAGTTTCCTATCTATATACGTGAACCATTTCAATGTATAGGAGAGCATCTACTCTTGCCCATTTAAATGTGCTGTCATCAACTGTTAAACAGATGGTTTAAAACAATCCTGGTTAATGCACAGATATGTTTGTGTAGAGGGACGCGGGTGGCGCTGTGGGTTAAACCACAGAGCCTAGGGCTTGCCGATCAGAAGGTCGGCGGTTTGAATCCCTGCAACGGGGTGAGCTCCCGTTTCTCGGCCCCTGTTCCTGCCAACCTAGCAGTTCGAAAGCACATCAAAGTGCAAGTAGATAAATAGGTACCGCTCTGGCGGGAAGGTAAAGGGTGTTTCCGTGTGCTGCTCTGGTTCACCAGAAGCGGCTTAGTCATGCTGGCCACATGACCCGGAAGCTGTACGCCGGCTCCCTCAGCCAGTAAAGCGAGATGAGCGCCACAACCCCAGAGTCGGCCACGACTAGACCTAATGGTCAGGGGTCCCTTTACCTTTATGTTTGTGTAGATGTTTTTCCAGGGGAATATAAACTTAATTTAAACTTTGGTCATATAGTGAAGGGGGAATATGGGGACTTGTGAGCTAATCCAATTTTAAGGGTGGAAATTGAGGTTATAGTCTCTATCTATTAAGGGTGCAATTTCTCCATAGGTGTTTGGAGAAGGCAAATGGGCAAGTATGTTTGTTCTATGCTGTCTTTTAACACTTTGACAAAAATAACCAGCAGATCTCCAGAGACCTAAAGATGGGACAGAAATGGTGAGCTGGAGGTAACACGATATGTTTAATGTGCTTTCCTGATCTTATATGTGTGGGGTAGTCATTACATTGCAGGAAGGCTGAGGTTCACGGAGGGAAGCCAAGACTAAAAATGTAATTATTGAAAAGGCATTGCTTAAAACAGGAACGTTTTCCCACACTCGTGCTTATAATATTAAAAACGGAATACCATATAAAGTTTTTGCTGTTGCGCTACTTTGGTTGAGGCTGAAGCACATTTTGACTTACACCTTGGTCAAAATATCAAGAAGTCCTCTCCTCACCACAGAAATTCTGGTCCTAGCACAATCCATGAAAAACTTTCCAAAAGATTTTAGTTGGGGTTTTACTGTGTGTAATTGATTTTTTTCTTCAGATAAGTAGCACAAATATGCTAATTCAAGTCTGCAAGGAATTTGTTTTCATGAAACCTAAAGGAAATCTTTTTCCTTCTTCTCCTTCCTTTTCAAAGGCGATACAACCTCATTTATAAAACTTGCCTGGGAGGAACCAGAACCTTCAGGTAATTGAGCATTTGAATAAATGGAAACTCTGTTTACAAGAGTCTATATTTAAAAGGGGTTTCTTTTATGTACATAGTCATTTAAAATATGTATATTCCACATAAGAATTAAGATGATTGAGGTGATGGCCATCAACAAATGTTAAAAAACAATACAATAAATTTCAAAGCCTAAAACAATGAAGGATACATGGGAAATGTGTTTTACATTTGGAAAACTAAGGTTTTCATATATAAATTTATGACATACTGTAAATCCTAAACTATATTATCTTTTCGGCATTTCAACTGTTGTTTCTTAAATGTTTTTATGTGCTTGCTTGTTTTCCAAAGGTATTTAATGTAGAGTGCTCTATACATTGAGAATGAATGGTGTTAACCAAGGATGAAAAGGAGGCTGGCTTCCTCCAAGGAGATCACCTCTGAATATACTGCATTTTTTGCTCTATAAGACTCACCTTTTCCCTCCTAAAAAGTAAGGGGAAATGTGTGTGCGTCTTATGGAGCGAATGCAGGCTGCGCAGCTATCCCAGAAGCCAGAACAGTGAGAGGGATTGCTGCTTTCACTGCACAGCGATCCCTCTTGCTGTTCTGGCTTCTGAGATTTAGAATATTTTTTTCTTGTTTTCCTCCTCCAAAAACTAGGTGCGTCTTGTGGTCTGGTGCATCTTATAGAGCGAAAAATATGGTAAATATAAATGGTGTTTGATCAGAAATACATGTATGTTGTAATGTGATTGGGTTAGACCAGGCACCCCCAAACTCGGCCCTCCAGATGTTTTGGGACTACAATTCCCATCATACTTGACCACTGGTCCTGTTAGCTAGGGATGGTGGGAGTTGTAGTCCCAAAACATCTGGAGAACTGAGTTTGGGGGTGCCTGGGTTAGACTATCTTTGGGGGAGTCTTCTCTAATCCTATCAGTTTATAACTGAAATTTTGGATTTTACAGTTATAAACTGTAATATTGGAACTGAAAAAATGATCACTTTCTTTGTTGAGTAAATATCTCTTGCCAGGTTTGTGATGTAAGCTTGGGTCAAAATGTTGTCAAACTGAGTATCTGGAGACATTCTGTAAGGGAAGCTGTAGGGAGCGTATGTTTCTTCTCTCTCCCCAGCCTTGCAACCTGTCTGGAGTGATGCAGTCAAAGTGTGTCCCCAAAGAAACCAAACCCAGGGGATGTGCAGGGACCCCTAAAACCTCTCACAATTCAGAGACCACATGTAACAATAGTCACACACGGTCTTATTTATTGCATTTTATTGTTGTACGCCAATATATGTGCTAAAGTTTAGCAGTCTATCAATTTTCCAAAGAAAAACAAATAAACATTCCACTGCGGTAATTTTCACATCCGTACACATATCGTTCACTCTTCGCGTAATTGTGGGTTGGTGTGTGCATGCCTCCATTTATATGTGGGTTTCAAAATGTTATATGTATTAGGTGTCTGTATGGATGGGCTATGCATATATATATAATATCTAATATTTTGAATTCCAAATATTGTGCTCAAGCATTTCTCCCCATATATAGGCTTGGGAAGAATTTAGTGCTAAATAAATGCTGCCTCGAACCAGCAAGATAAAACATAAATCATTGCATTAAAAACCTCTAACAAGTCTATCTGCTTTTTGAAATGACTGGGAGATGAAAGAGAGAGTCTCATTTAAGAAGGCCCAGCGGAACAGTTCTGCATTTATATAGCTGTTATCAAAAGCAATTCATTTGGAGATCAAATAGACTGACAGATAGGACAAGCTGGGGATCACAGCTGCCTTCAGGCAGCCAAAAGCAAGGATGGTTTCCTGGTACCATCACTAATATTGGGCGTAGTCGATGCTTGCGTCTATTACGGCGTGCAGTAAATGCTGGCGGAATTTTAATGTGCTCTGCTCACACTTGGTGCTGAATTGTAGCCAAGGGAGGGGAGAGAGAGAGCATCCCTCAGTCTGGTTTTTGAAAGAATACCCTCCCTTGAGCCACGCCTGATCGGTATTTATTTTGAGAAAAGGTGACAGCGCTGGCAACTGCGCAAGAACAAAAGACAAAGCCAGACTCATTCCCAGCACCCTCCAAGCAAAGGGCTGTTTTACTTGGAACATCAGTACCTGATTTGCAAGTATGCTCAGTGGACAACACTTCCATTTGCTTAAACAAAGGCCATCACGTTCTGCCTGGATGCCTGAATGCAGGATGCTGCAAATCATCCAAAACATCTAGGAGCTCCTAGCCTCCAGATTAAGCTCATGATTTCGTCTCCTCCAAAGCTCTTAGGCTGAAAGGAATTTGTTTGCAGAAATATGGGCCTGCGTGTGATATGCATGCAGGTATCTCTATTGCCAACAAAGGGGGGGGTGGCAAAACAGGATGGTGCTGTTTTCCCTTCCTTCTTCTTGAAGTGGCAACAGGCCACCCAGAGATGGGGCATCTTGACTGAATGCCTGGAAATGGGGTGGGGGGGCACTTCCAAGTTCAGGTGGTGATAGCAGACTTACCAGTTGGGGAAGCGATTTAGAATTAAGTTGCAAGTTATTCCTTGTGGTAGGAGTAGTTACCATTTGTAGAAAAGTAAATGTAGAAGTCAACTCTGTTGTATTTTTCTCTTTGGATCCAGTAGAATCCAGCCACCTCTCACTTGGAGCTGAATCGTGCAGCTCACACATGCATAGACATAATTTTATCTGCACTTTATTCCTGTACAGTTTCATGGCAGCTAAACTGAGGGCCAAATTGGACATGTCAAACCGATGCTTGCCTGTTTGGATTTGCCCCCCTCCTGCCCTCTATTTTTTAATATAAAAATGAGCACGCAAGGGAGAGGAGTGAAACTGGCCACTTCCTTTCCTTACCTTACTGTACACATTTTAAGCCATTTCCCCCAGCTCTTATACTGGAAGTGAACCAAGTCAGGGGGATGGCTTGCAGAATATGACCTATAGCAACAGGAAGCACAGAAAAGATTTTGCAAATAGTTTGCTTTTGTTTCATTTGAGTTCATTGCAAAGAAATTCAGAGCAGCATTTGGATGCAAACAAAATTGGATGAAATGCCAATTATGGTCAGAGTTATAGCCTTCGAGCAAGTCTACTGTAGGGCTAGGGGGAAACCACCCTAAATCCTTGGATTTGAATAATTTCCCAGTTGATAGGATAAATCCCTTGTTTCTCAAAACTCCCATCCCACCGCCTGTTTTGCAAACAAGAAAGAGAAACACTACAAGCAATTTCACTGGATAACCATGCAAATGAAACAGGAGATTTAGACGTCTCAGCCTGGAGATCAGAGGGAGAAGCGTGAAACTGCTGCAAGGGGCATCTGTGCTTTTCTGAGAATCGAACAGGCATAAGTAGACTGGGACCTCAGTAGGGATGCCATATATAGCATGCATGTGTCCAGATCTTTAAGTGGTAATTCACTGGAGGTATCTCAATTAGGAAGCAGGCGTGCATTCAAAGCATGAGTAGTTGCAAAATTCGGTGGCCAGGTTGCTCGCTGAGGCAAGACGATTTGAGCATATTACACCAATTCTGACCCAACTGCACAGGCTGCCAATTAAGTTTCTGGGCCCAATTCAAAGTGCTGGTTTTGATCTACAAAGCCTTATAATGGCTCAAGACCACAATATCTCAAGGACTGCCTCTCCCCATATGAATCAACCCAGACCCTGTGATCATCATCTTTCATGTACCTCTTACACGAAAGATCTGGAGTGTGGCAACACAAGAACAGGCCTTTTCTGTGGTGGCCCCATGCTTGTGGAATGCTCTCCCTGGGATCTTCAGATGAAAGGAGGTCTACAAATTTAATAAATAATAATAACACTCAAGTATGCAGAAACCTATACTTGAAATATAATTAGCAGAACTGAGGTAGGCAAAGCTCACTATGAGCAGGCTCTGGCTTGGATTCTGATTCCTCCCAGAACTATGGGGCTTGCAGTCCACCCCATGATCATCATTCCTGGGGGAAGACTTTCCTAATCCTCCTTCACCTGCTCCCTGCTCCTTGTCTCCCCAAGGTGAGGAGGATAGCAGATGGAGAAGACATGGTGTTGTGTCCTTTCTACAGAGAAGTGGAACACTCAGTGCAGGTGTGTGTGTGCTTCTGCTCAAGATCATCAGGGGGGGCGTGTTAAAGCCTCTGTCCCATCACACCATGGTCTGGATGCAATTGGGGGCTGTGACACAATTGTCTGTCTATCTATCTATCATCTATCTATCTATCTATCTATCTATCTATCTATCTATCTATCTATCTATCATCTATCTATCTATCTATCTATCTATCTATCTATCTATCATCTATCTATCTCTATCTATCATCTATCTATCTATCTATCTATCTATCTATCTATCTATCTATCTATCTATCATCTATCATCTATCTATATCTATCTATCTATCTATCTATCTATCTATCTATCTATCTATCATCTACCTATTTGTCATCTATCTATCTGCACAGTAAGCCGGCAACCTATGCGGGGTTATGTTCCAGGGATTGTGCCTAAAGCCAAAGTCTCATATAGTCAAAACCCATTGGGTTCAATGGCGGGTGGGGTTGCCAATGACATTTTTCTCACCATCAGAGCAACACCAGCTCTGAGCTCCTTAGCAAGACTGGGATCCAGGGCCGTCTTACCCATAGGCGCTAGGGTTGCGGGGCACCTGGGCACCAGGCTCTCAGGGGCGCCAGGTCAAGAGTCTGGGGCCCGAGAGTTGAGTCCAGGGAAGAGCCTGTCCATTGGTTGGAGCACTGCAGTGGGCTTTTCTGCTGCAGGCGGCTCTGCACCGCAAATTTGGGGACTACCAAGCCAGCGAGACGCTGAGGTGGCTGGCCAGCTCTGCCCTCCTGCACACCTGGGACTAGGCAACCTGGGGTGGGGACGCCAGGTGGAGCCTTGCACCCCGGTGCCACATATGCTGAAGAAAGTCCTGGTAGGATCTGATCAGATAGCGGCTTAGGACTGGTGTCACTCCACCAGTGTTGGCAGTGAGGGCTGGGCTGCCACACGGCGAGCTCCGTCCGCCCTCCATGCCCTCAGTTGCCATGAAAGCACACTCTGCCAGTGGATGGTTATATTCTGATCCACACATTAGTCCAGGAGGTACAGATGAGATCGCCTTCGATCAGAATTCACAAATATCAATACAGTAACTGCAACATAGGGAGCCTGCTGAACCTGTCTCTAGACCATTGAGCTTGCAGTTATGCTACGCTTTGCTCTTTCTCAAAATCATAACTGTCCTGCCCCAAAACCCAAGGAGGCCTTTCTCAATCTTTATAAAAATAGTTCTTTCACACAGCCAACGTTATTAGTCATAGTGTGCAATTGGTTCTCTATTGGAATAGCAAAGAGGCCCACTGGCAGTGTGAAATGACTGATCTCTTGTGTGGATGTATCTACAGCTCTGAATCCCAACTGCCTCCTAGCTGGAGGCAGGGGAGTATTTGAGTCAGAAAGGTGGGAGAGGGAATTGTAATATTAAAGGAATCTCTAAGTCACGTGATTTGACACCACTTAGGCAGAATGTATACCTTTTTTATATACCAATAAAGGTTTGGAGAAGCTGAAAAACTAGCAGAAATCAGACTCCACTTATGCCAGCTCAGGATATAGTCAGTGTTAAATGATTTTACGACAGACTGACACAACAATAATTAGGAGAGCGCTTACAGGACTGGAAGCACCCACATCTCACTAGATGCAAGCTTAATTTACTGCCCACGAACTATTTTAGAATTCCCCATTTTTCAGGAGTAAAAAACATCCAAATTTATTGTTTCCAAAAACTTTCAAATAACATTGTGAAAAAGCATGCATATGCCAGTCTTTCTTAAAATAAAGAAAGGTAATAAAAACTATTTTGGTGTTCACAACAGCAAGGATGCAACGTAAAATCTGAAATAACAACAACAACAAATCTAAAATGAGATATAGCTATTCTTTAAAAACTGTCTTATATATAAATAATAATTCTAAAAGGTACCATATTTACTTGAATGTAATGCGCACCTTTTTTTGGCCAAATTATGTCGTGAAAATTAGGGTGCACATTAGATGTGATGGTGCATGTACATTCACCAGCAAATACTTTTTTGGTTTCAAGGTTTTGAAAATTGAGGTGCACATTGGATTCATTGGTGCATTAGATTCACGTAAATACGGTATATCCTGCCTATTTTTCAGAAGAAATTCAAGGTGGCTTACAATAATAATAATAATAAAACCTAAAACAATCCACAGTTCAAGCAAATCATAAATCAAAATATTAAAATAAAAACCAAGGCCACAATTACAAACCCATCAGCAGAATCAAAACAGCAAAATTCCAAAAAGAAGGAATAGTCAGCTGAATCCATTTTTAAACAGCTGAGCCGCTGCCACCCAGCTAAAGCCGTTTTAAGTGAGAGATCCTGATCCAGCTCTCTTGGGATGGGCAAGGCATTCTTCCACAAAGTGGGTATGGTGACAGAAAAGGCCCCAGGTATGCTTTGCCCAGCATGCTGCCCGGTATCCAAGGATGTGGAGCTGGGCCCCAGACGATAACTCGAACCTGGAGGGAGGTTCGTAAGGAGGAAAACAGGCTTGAAGGTACCCAGATCAGCACTCAGGTAGGGCTTTAAAGAAGGGGTGGCTAATATGTGGCAAATGGGCTGTATGGTCTTGCCCATCATATCCTTACTCTTCCAGACAGGATTGTGATAGTGCAGAAGCCCAGGCAGCAACCGGTACCAACCGGGCACCAGTCTGTTACTACTGTCCCTATGCCCTCCACCAACTTTTTGAGCCCCCATGTGAAGGGCAGTTTTGAGTTTTTTTGCCCATGCAGGAACCCATGTCACTCAACTGTTGTGTTGAATGCAGCAGGTAAGTCATTATCATGAAAAACCTCAGGTCCTGCTGCTGAGTTTCATCATGGACATTTGAATAAAATCTGTGGATGAGTTACTAAAGTTGTATTTTTAGAGATGCCATTATTTTGCTGGAGCCAATTACCAGTGCTGGATGGATGTGAAGACAGAATTAAAGCACAAGGCACAACCCACAATAAATGAAGCACTTTAAAAAATAACACCAAACACATAACACACACGGAGAGAGATTAACATAGGGTTCATGTTTTAATTTTTGCAGTTACTAAACAGGAAAATATTTTAGTAGGAAAGAATGGTATTAAGGAGAAATGATTCTTCATTTGCCCTTTGGCAAGGCAAAGAGAGGATTTGATTTGCTGTGTTACGCTGGAATCTGGATTGGTACCCAGAGATGAGAGAGGTGTTTAATAAAATTTACATTTCATTTTCTCACTTGACACCAGTCTCCTGTCACTCACCAAATGAAGGGTATTTAGCAAATAAGTTTTGTCAGCTCCTAGACACAGCATGAGAGCAGAGGGTTTTTCTAGCAAGTTTTTTCTTTCTTCATTATGTTCACAGTAAGATATGGTATACATTGGACGCGTGCTTCTTCAGCAGCTGACAATGGTGCAGCCACACTCAGGAGCTCAGTCACCAAGGCCGGATGTTTTTCATTCAGTCCTTTGCCTAGATAACTCAAGGACTGCCTTCTCTCCTGCGGTCACCACCAGAGCCGTCTTATCAGATGCGGCGCCGGGGTGCAAATATCTGCCCATGGATAGTGTTGGGGTGGCCGTAGCTGCACACTGCCAGCCATTGGGGAGGGAGCAACTCTCCCCCATGCCGTTGCGGGAGAGCGATCCTCGCAGAGGCATGGGAGTGAAGTTGCGCCCCTCCCAAGCCTTATGGGAGGAGAGCACAGCTTCCCTCCCAAGCCTCCTCGGGAGGAGAGCGATCCCTGCAGAGGCTTAGGATGGAAGCTGTGCCCTGCCAACCATATGGTTGGCGGGTGTGCAACTTCACTCCCAAGCCTCTGTCAGGATCGCTCTCCTCCTGAGGAGGCTTGGGAGGGAAGCTGCACACCTGCCAGCCTTTGGTTGGTGGGGCACAGCTGGTGGGAATGCAGGGAAAGGGGAGGTCGCAGGCAAAGCCGCACAGCTCCCCCTCTTGCTGGGGTGCCCCTGAGAGGCCGGTACCCTGGCACGACGCCCTACTAAGCCCTATGGGAAAGACAGCTCTGGTCACCACAGCTGTTAAAATCAGCTGAGGCTGTGCTCCTAAATACACTTACAAGGGAGAAAGCATTCTTCTTATTGAACATACATAGGCTTGCACTGCAAGAGCGCCTTCTCGATGAGAACACCCCTGAGCCAAATTCAAACAGCAGAGGTGAATTCATGCATGGAGAGATAGCCCCTAGATCAGGCTTCCTCAACCTTGGCCCTCCAGATGTTTTGGGACTACAATTGCCATCATCCCTGACCACTGGTCCTGCTAGCTAGGGATCATGGGAGTTGTAGGCCAAAAACATCTGGAGGGCCGAGGTTGAGGAAGCCTGATCTAGATATAAGGTCCTTCTTAAACCTGTTCACACACTATGAGGGTCTCATGGGTCTGTTTAAGCAAGTCCCCCGCCAACACGCCTGGCTACCAAGCCCCTCCCCACCTGAATGCTCAGTGTGAGAGAGAAGGGGATTTAGATATGCACTAATTTATGCACGTAGAGCTCCTTTGTACAAGGGAAGATGTTGCACCAGACAGGGTCTCCCCTTTTGTTGGGGAGCTCTATGCACATACATTGGCACACAAAAGGACCCCTTGGCATGCATGCTGAGTGTCTGGTGAGGGTGGCATGGCCACCAGCTGGGGGAGAGGCAGGGGGAGTGGCTGTTGTTTCTGAAGGTTCTTCAAAAGCAAAAGAAATAAGTGCCACGTTTGACTATTTATAACTGTGCTTTATTTGTAGAACAATATGAATTTCCATTTATAAAAATACAATTACAATTTAAAGCAAAAGTAACAAAGTAAAAGTCAAAAAACTAAAGCAACACCCATTTACTATATTTTAAATAAATGGAAATATACTTGACCTTAGCTTTGCCAGCACTGTCTTCCTGTGCTTTTTATTTTTAATCAAACTGCGGGACCAACTAAACTCCTTTCGCATCTTTATTTCCTTTGGTTTTGCATTCTTTACTTTGAAGTCAGTTCAAAATTTTATTCCCTTGCATTCACCCTCCAAAGCCAGCTCCCCCCTGTCCCCGCTGCATGTATTCAAAGAGAGAGGAACAATTAGGATCGCCCCAGGCAGCCTGCCCCTTAAAATCTGTTTTTCAACAGATGCAATCAGATAAATAACTTCAAGACCGTCAGATACTAAGGCTGGAATTAGTTTAACTAGGAATAGAAACAACTGAAGTCTTCGACCATGTAATTGACCATAGTTGTGTTCTGCCATTAGTAATAGTATATTAAACCCATTGCTTATATGACAAATTCAGGATCTTATTCCTTTATAACACATTAGCTGTATTCATGCATCACCCATGTGTAGGGCACTCGTGTGTTTGAAGCAGGAGTGGGGCTGTGCTTCTCAATCAACTCCAAGTGTCCACCCTTGCCCTACTCTCTGACACCAGCAAGCTGAGCATAGTGGTCTGCAAAGAAATCCTTGCCCACAAACCAGAAGTGCGGCTGCACTCCATCAAACTGTGAGTGCTGCCTACACCCTTCTGCAAAGATTTTAAACAGCTAACAATATCCAAGATATGTGTGCATGTACTGAATTCTGGACCCTTTACACCCATCCTCTTAGCGCTTATCTAGATGTTACATGTGTCGTGGTAATAATGACTGCTGGGAGGAGCACAGTAAGAAGAAATGCGCCGGTGTGTCTGCACCAGCACAACCGGAAGCAACAAAACATGTCTCTCCTGTAGCAGTCTCTACAGCCACAGCAGGCGCTGCAACTCTCCCAATGGTTTGACTTCACCTTCCAAGGCACACATGGTAGTAAGAATTCCCACTGCTGGGCATCATTGATTAGAAACCATTACATGAGCTATTACTACTACCTTCACATAATGAGTTTCTCTACTTTTGCTCCATGGCAGTTACTGGTGGAGGTGGGGATCTCATTACGTTGCCCCAACTAATGTGGTGAGTTCTGGTAGATGGTATGTCTGTGGAGCAAGTTTGAAGGAATGGCCTTTGCCTTGAGAAAGCTGATCCCTACAGCAAATGTTACAACCAAACCAGCTTTTATTCTCTTCTCCTTATTATATAAAACAAAATTACTGATTATTTATTTTTTGCCTTTTGTTCACCTTCTTTACCATGGAAGATTCTTATTGAATTAGATTCCAGCTAATCTGAATGCTTAAATATTCAAATTTTGGTAACCATAAGCAAATTATGTGAATTCTTTTGCTCCACCTTCTGCCTGCACCGGGGGTCACAGAAGGTATTTCAATGGCATTTGCCCTTGAGACCTCCTCCCCTTGTATAGTGGATGCTCGGGTTGCGAATATGATCCATGCAGGAAGCACATTCACAACCTGCAGCGCCGCGCGTGCAGGTTGTGATTCGATGTTTCTGTGCATGGACAAAGCACAATTTAGTGCTTCTGCACATGCTCAAGTGCCAAAACCCAGAAGTAACCCATTCCGGTACTTCCGGGTTTGGCACGGTGCGCAACCCAAAATCACACAACCCCAAGCGTCTGTAACCTGAGGTATGACTGTACAGTGGTGCCTCGCAAGACGAAATTAATTCATTCTGCGAGTTTTTTCGTCTTGCAAATTTTTCGTCTTGCGAAGCACGGTTTCCCATAGGAAACGGTTTTAAGAAAAAGGAAACAAACTTGCAAGACGTTTTCGTCTTGCGAAGCAAGCCCATAGGGAAATTTGCCTTGCGAAGCAACTCAAAAAACGAAAAACTCTTTCGTCTTGCGAGTTTTTCGTCTTGCGAGGCATTCGTCTTGCGAGGTACCACTGTACTCACAAAGCCTGGGGGGGTCCCTCCACCCACTGCCCCAATAAGGATACAGTGTGGGTGCATAGCTTATTCTCCCTTGCTGAGGGAGGATGTTGAGACTTACACCATTTCCCAGTTCTTCTTTAAGTGCTAGGTGCTTTTCAAGACTCAGTTTAATTCTACAAGATCTGACTTTTACGCATATAAAATAGGCCACATGTGCTTTTGCTCTTTCTTCATCTCAGGCTGGGGAGGGGGGGTAAGCTAGAGATTGACTGAGCAGAGGGAGTGACACCCATGGCACTCACTCAAAAATCCAAATATGCCCATGGACTTAAAAAGCTTGGTGGTTCTTGGATTGTCAATGAGTGAAACTATTCAAGTTTTTAAAGCACATTTATTTGTTAACTTCCATATTATTTATCATGAATCCTATCCCAGGAACTAGTTTATTGTTATGGTACTGCAACTTGCTGTTTCTCCCTCACATCCCCTCCTGACCTCAAGGCAGGCTTCTCTGAGGGTCTTTTATATCTTTTATCTGTGAATTGCCCTTTCTTCGTTTCCTTCTGCTGAGCATAGTCTGAGAAATGTTGCTTGGTATCCTTCCAGTCATTAAACTCCTTGATGCTCAGCTGCTGAAGTTCCAGAGACCCCCATGTGGATGTTCCAGTGTGGGACTGACGGCCTTGCTTGGTCCTGTTCACTGCTCCCACTGCTGTGCTGTTAAATGCTTGTTGATGGCCCTTCCTTAATGCTTCCGCTGTGTCTTCATGTTCTTCACGCAGCTTCAGGTCTATTAGAGAAAATATAAGTGTCAGGGAACTGACATCAGAGCAGAGGGGGGAGGCGAGGCTTCCAGATTCTGCAGGAGAGGGAACGAGTAAGGGTACAGAGAGAACGTCATCTGGGGAAGGAAGTCCAGGTGACACCAGGAAGAAGGGAGAGGGAGAGAGCATCTCGGAGGTGAGGCTCCGAGACTCTTCCAGTGAAGTCAGTGCGGAGGATGGAGGACCACCACTCGGCACGCCCACTCTGCGCAGAAGGCTTCCGCGCAGAGAGGTGAGGCGTAGGTTGTCCGTTAAGGAATTCTTATGCTGGAGGAAATTTAGGAGACACCCACTGACGGATTCTGCCAGCGACTGAGCAGCAGCGGCAAGGCTGCTCAGTCAGGGAAAGACACAACCGCCCCTAAGCAGTTTGGAACAGCTAGAGGTTTACACGCAAGCAACCCCAATTCCCCCTGACAATAAGCATTCATTTGATAGACTGTGGTCCAATTCTTGGTGTTTTCAATGGCTGGTCAACAATTATTCTAAGGATGAATGAGAGGAAATGCTCTGCAGAGAATGCCAAGACCAAAAAGGGACTGGTAGGGACTGGTATCATGTCTCAGGCTGGCCTTGCCTTTTCATAGTTCCCAATGTAAAACCTTACATTTATATCCCAGGATCCATAAAGAGGGGAAATTTGTCTTCCCACATGCAATGGGATCATTTAAAACTATGTCTTTGTACAGCTGGATTGGTAAATCAAAGCACATCTAATCTGTCATTTGATTTATGTTATATTAAGTTCTAAGCTGGTTTGTGCTGTCTTATATATACCATTCATCCACAACCAAATTTAAAATACCAAACATAAAAAAATCTAGGGTTTGTTCATGGGAAATAAAATTAGCTGGCATTAACAAAATAGAACTAACTAACTTTGATGGTTGCTCAGTTTTCAAAACCAACATCACTTTAAATAGAGGGGAATGCAAAGATTAGACATTCCATGTCATGCATATTATATTTGCTTAAGATGTTGTTATTCTTGTTTAAATTCGAACATATTGGGGATTTTTAATGATCTTGCAACAATTCCTTTTAAGAAGAATCTGAAGGACTGGATTTCCTTTTGCAGAGAAAATTCTCCCTATTAATTATTTACACGGTGGCTCCAATCAATGTGGTACCTGTCATCCTCACCAGTCGAAATGAAAGTTCACTATGTAAAGGTGCCAAGGGAGACTGGCAGGCTCCCACTGCGATTTTATAGACAGAACTAAGTCAGCACACATTACGTGTCAGAGCCAACATCAGAAAGAATCAGATCCTTTGATCTCAGACCTCCACAGGAAGCTTAGATCTCAGACAAATTAGATAAAAAATGAATTTATAGCAGATATGTATCCTAAGGCATACAGCTGAACACTGTATTTTGAAAGAGTATGGCAAATATCAAAACATATAAACTGTAGCATTTCCTCTCTTGCTCCTTCTGCTTTTCTGTGATAAATATTAATTAAAATAAGATGAAACTCAAAACTAACCTCTTTCTGCTTCTTACATAAGCAACAAGTTTAGGACCATAGAATCATAGCAGTCCCTTATTTGCATTCTTGGGGGGGGGGGGAAGAGCTGAGGTCTGCACTTTGGGGCAGCCAAAACCCCTTCAGCCCCAAGCACAACAGATGCTCCACCACAATGGCCACGAGGGATGGAGCCAGTTTAAATCCAGTTCACTCTCCTGGCTGACCCCACCCTCCCAACTCAGAGCCCTCCTCCTCCTCCTCCCCTTTAGACCATTCCACCCCAATTGGTTCCATGGGACTCACAGCAAACATGGTGAATGAGGGCAGATTTATTTTATTTTATTTACCATCCTTCATCTCAGGATCACAGGGCAGTTTACAGTTTAAAAACACAAAAATACACAACATAATAGCAAACAAAACAATACCTCCCCACACACAGATTAAAAGGCCATAGATTTAAATTCAATTAGCCAAAGGCCTGGGAGAAGAGGAATGTTTTCACCTGGTGCCTAAAGACATGTAATGAAGTCGCCAAGTGAGTCTCTCTGGGGAGAGCATCCCACACGCAGGGAGTCACCACAGAAAAGGCCCATTCTTGTGTTGCCCCTCTCCAGACCTCCATGACTGCACTGTTTGTGCCAGTTCATAAGGGAGAATAGCTTAAAGGTAATCTGCATGCCTCCATCAAACAGTGAGAGATGGGTCAAGGAAATATTACAGCATGAAGATTAGAATGTTCAGCCTCTATGTGGCAAGGGAACCTGATAAATCTGAGAAGGTCTGGAAATCCTGTCCTCCTCCCAGAGAGCACGTGTTGTGCTGAGATCAATGACTGACCACACTGCTGTTGTGGATGGGAGCGATTGGATAGCCACAACAACCCAGTTGGTGGTCCCTCGGTTCCTAGGGTAATTCTGGCCAATGGGATCGTTTTATGCATTAACTGGGGGACCTACGGTATATATCGCTGCACGTTGCATTGAGCTTCCTCTTTTCGCCTCGTGCATCGGATCACCCGCCCACCCTCCCTATATTTAGGGTTCATTATGACCTTGCTATGCCATTGTGGGTCATCTGTTCTTGGGACAGGGGCCCATTAGGAATTTTCCCATTTGGCTGATTGGCTGGTGCCATTGGGTTTCGCCTACCATGTAGCAAGTTGTCACAACTTTGTAAGGTTTGGCGGTTAGGCATTGGTTCAATGTGGAGTGGAGGGGAGGTTGTCACACCTGCCCCTCCAATAAGCAAAAGGGTATTCCGTTAAAGGAATCCAGGGGCTTGCCTTGCTTTTGTCCGATTCCCTTCCAGGGCTTAGGGCCATGCCAGAGCCCCTGGGAGCATTTGGGGTGAGCTTGAGTCTGAGCCTGCTCCATTGCTCCCCCAGAATGTTTTCCCTTACTGACGTCTGCCGGTTTCCAGTCATCAATGCTGCCGTGACAAGGTCAGATGCAGCTGGTCGGGAACCAATGCCTAAGCAAAAAAACTCACGATCTGTAATCAATAAAGTAGTGGCCAAAATTATGCCAAGAACCTTAAACTAAATTCTGTGTCAATTGTGTCTTTATTTATTGGGGGAGGTCTTGGGATCTTAACACGCAATGCGTTTTTGGTACTAAATTTGGGCTGACACCACTTGGACCATACTTAGTTCGAGAGTCAACTAGGCATATGAATTATGTTCAAAATATATTGAGTGTAGGTTCTCCTTGCCCTACAACCTCTAGTTTTCACACATGTATACGGCAGTGCAAGGTATGGTGAAGAAAGTCTAATTGAACTCTTACTATATATAACATAAATTAAACCTAAAGATTGATAAGTATATGTTTGCAATGAAATATTTAAACCTTTTCAAATCTCTCTTAATTTCTGTGGCTGATATGACAATGTGGCATGCTTGCATATATTGCAATGATGAGATTTGATCTGGCTTAGTTTTTAAAAGTAGCCTTTTGCATATAGTTTGTCCCTGATCCGCTTTTAGGATTAGGCACACCCTACCTATATATAAATAGATATACAACCCACACAACCCCTGACGCAGCTATACTCATGAAAATTTGATCTAGTAAATTCAGCCTAATGACACATACATAAATAAGCATACAATAAAAGAGAGAGAAAACTCCATCAAGTTAGCATTGGGGTCTTTTAGTCATTGCAAACATTATTTTAAATATCATTTAAAAATTATTTGATCCAATGAAAATGGATGAAGCAATAATCTGCAAGTCAAACAATCCCACGTTTGATTGTAGCAGTCCGTTTAATGCAAGAAAAGCTCCCAAATACGTTAGAAGTTTTGTCTTCCTCAGCAGCTATTTTACATCTCACAAGACTTCACTTTGTCATCTGCAGTATATATTATTTATAAGAGGTCATCCGTAGCTTATTCATTCATAAGATAAAAGTTTTCTGCTCACATGGAGCTTTAAAATAGTGAAACCTTTAGATTAAAATGAAAAGGCCTCCTGAACAAAGTGAAATCGAAGTCCAAATATTCAATATTCTAAAAGCATATTCTCAGCAAAGTCGCTAAGAATATAATCCTGAGACAAACCATTTAGTCCAGCATTGTCTATTCTGCCTAGCTTTTTGAGATCAAAGGGTCTTTCTCATGTGTGGCTGATATGAAGAGTCTAGGGGTGGGGATGATGGCAGGTGTCAAGGCAAAACATTCAACTCAATCTTTCCATGGAGGATTTATAACCCCTTTACATGAAAGGGGTGTAAGGGAGTGTTTCCTCTTTACTTTGTCCATCAACATTTGCTCAATGCATATTTATGTTAGGGTTAGTCCCCATCCAGTCCCTACAGTAACATAAAGACTCTCCTCCCTGAAAGAGAGGGTAGTAGTTGTGGGCGGGAGCCCGAGCACCGCCCAGCAGGGGTGTGTGGCCCCCTGCCTCCAGCTCACCTGGCTGGCGCTCACGCCCCCCCGGTGGCCACCCAACCAGGTGCCGCAGAGGGGGCGTGTTCAGCAGCCTTTTGCTGCAGCGCCAGCCACTCCCTGGCCTCATTCCTCCTCCTCGTCCCGTCGCGAGTCACCCACCCTCCACTCCCTTTAGTTAGGGCTCAGGTCTTTGGCCTTGCTATGGACCTTAGGTTGGTCGCCCTGGTTGCCCGGGGGGGCTGGTAGGAGTTTTTCCATTTAGCATTAGGCTTTTTGGTTTTTTCGCCTACCTCGTAGCAATCGTCACAACTTTTTGGTGGTATTGGTGGGTAGGTTAGGCATTGGAATAATGTGTTGTGGTGTGTCGAAGTGCTAGGTGTGGCCATCGCCTATGCCTTCAATTTTTAGGGGTATTCCGTTAAAGGAATCTGGGGGTCGTGTATTCCGTCCGATGCCTGCTTGGTGGGAGGCCATGGCACGACCCTCGGTGACAGCAGGAGTGAGCTTATAGTTGGATTAGCATCAACAGGCTCCACCTACTGGTGAATAAACCCACTTGTTTCGATCCAATGCCTAAGCCAATACCTTTTCATTGCTGTAATCAATAAAGTTGTGGCCTTTTCTAGCCCATCAACCTTATATCATGTGTCCTTGTGTCTTCATTTCACTTCGCGGGGGTCGGGTCCTCGAACCACAACTGAGAAGTTATCCAGATACTAGGTCTCATATGGAAATCGGTGTCTTATGGGCAGTGATATTTTTCTACAAAAAGAGGTGCTGGAACTCACCTTGTTCTCTTATAATGATAATTGTGCCCACCTGAAAGGTGCTGGATCTGAGTTCTGGTGAGTTCTGACTGAAAAAAAAGCCCTGCTTATGGGAGACTGGAGTGGAGAATAGAAGTTCAGAAAGAAACATTAAAATTACCCAAGGTAAGTTGCCCATTTTATTTTATTTTTTGAAATTGTGGACAATCTGGAACTTGTGGACATTTGGAGATATAAAAATGGGGACACAAAACAATTTTTGTATTTTAGTGAGAAACAGAGGGCCTATCAAGATAGGATATTTTATGGGTAATGAAGACATTGGCTACAGGGGTGCATATACTACCAAATATAAACTTTATTGTATCATAATCCAGCTATGATGACTTACCAAAAAAAAAAAAAAGAATTGGTGTTTTAGAGGGAGACTTAATGAAACGTTATTACGCCAAGGTAAGATCATACAAGATTGAAAGCAAAAATCAAAAGAAATTTTTGAGAATAATTTAGACAAAGATATCAGTCTGGGATGCAAGCAGAACATATATAAGAGGTTACTTTATGCAACATACTGATAACTCTTGACTTAAAAAAGAGAGACAGGAGAAAATACAAAAGATTCTGTGTGAAATTAGACAAAAAGAAAAAGAGCTGGAACAATCACCAACAAATACAAATGTTACCTGCCAAATTAAGATGCTGCAGAGACCATTATCTATGCTAACAGGAACCTCAACAAAATGCTGGAGAGGGTGCACCTCCACAGGTACATACCTCCACATGTGGTGGGAATGCCCCAAAATCCAACTATTCTGGACAACAGCCATACAAGAAATATGTAAAATAATTAAGCAAGTATTAGAAACCATCCCAGAACTGGTCCTACTAAACATATTCCAAGACAATAATGCCCACTCACATCACAAAGAACTCATAACCCATCTCCTCTTAGCAACCAGAAACATCATAGCCAGACACTGGAGAGACCTGTCAGGAGTAAGCATGGACCAATGGTACCAAATAGTATGGGAAACAGGCCTACTAGAAAAATTAACCAATAAACTGAAACTGACACAGGGACCAATAGAAGAAGATACCTTCACCCCGGTATGGCTCCCCTTTATCACATACACAGCCCAACAAGACAACGACAAGAATCCACCAACAGCAGATGAATCAATATGGCTAACCTGATCCAAAAACACCCACCCACCCCTCTCACACACAAAAACAAAGTTCACCACAGCCAATCACAAACAAGCAACCGCACCTTAGGCCAACCCCAATTTCTCTCACCACCAAAGGAAAACAAGCAAAGAGAACCTGCACAAACGATGCTGACACAAAACCCCACACATACATTAAGCAAAATAGAAACATCGCCTCCTGACCCCACCCCCACCCACCATGGCCCCCTCCGCCTCTTCCCCCCTTTTCTTCCTAACCCTAATGCCTCAACAAATGAAACTGACCTATGAAAAATGTAACTTGAAAGAAGAGACCTTGTGCATACCTTTGTAAACCAAGAAAACATTAATAAAAATATTTAAATGGTGGCAAAACAATGCAGGAATATGCGAACATTTGAAATATGCTAAACATTTTTTTAAAATTTGCTAATAAACTTGGGAAATGGTTAGCATATGAACTGAGAAAAGAAAAAGTGAAGTAGGTGATGCTGAAATTACGAGAAGGGAACGCTGTAATAAAAGATAGGACAAATATTGTCATGGTCGCAATTCCAGGGAGCTGGAAGGTTGGAGGTTCAGGCAGAGACCAGCCTCAAACCCCAAAGCAACAGCCCATTGCAGGAAGCCATTATCTGGACTCCTGAAGCAAAGCTTGCCTGGAACTTCTCATGAGAAAATCTAACCAGGCTACAATTAGTTGACAACTAGTATTTGTGGCTGAGGCACTGAAAAGACCAGCTCAGGGACCTGCTAAGGTTGCAACCTATGATGAGCAAAAAGTTGCTTCATAATAGGATTAAGTCTGTATCCAAGAGACTCACCTTCTCTCCTAGCAGTAATGTTGTGCTTATTCTCCTCCTGGATGAAGCACGGTTGGGCATGAAGTATCTGCTGATTTGCCTGAACATGGGCATGCTTCTTATTCTTCTTATTCTTCAAAGGTTTTCTGATCCTGTTTTCTGTAGCAAAACATTACAAGGGAATTTAAACTGCAAATTTTCAGTGAAATATACAAGTGGCCTCCTGGGGAAACAACTAATAGCCCATAACTATTTGGACATAAGAAGTGCCTTAAAAAAAATGGTAAAGGACCCCTGACAGTTAAGTCCAGTCACGGACAACTCTGGGGTTGTGGCGCTCATCTTGCTTTACTGGCCAAGGGAGCCGACGTTTGTCCACAGACAGTTTTTCCGGGTCATGTGGCCAGCATGACTAAGCCACTTCTGGTGAAACCAGAGCAGCGCACGGAAATGCCTTTTACTTTCCTGCCTATTTATCTACTTGCACTTTGATGTGCTTTTGATCTGCTAGGTCGGCAGGAGCTGGGACCAAGCAACGGGAGCTCACCCTGTCACGGGGATTCAAACCGCGACCTTCTGATTGGCAAGCCCTAGGCTATGTGGGCTGGTCTGATGGGAACTGGAGTCCCAACATCTGGAGGCTCCAAGACAGCCACTCCTGCATTGGAGTAACTAGAAAGTACAACACAAGGGTCTGTACACAGCAGTAATGCCACACCATGCTGATCTGCCCAATACTAATGCAAGAAACATTTCTACACTGTTAGAATTGGGGGGAGCACGATTTGCTACCACCAACTATTGCCAATCCACTGTAAAACTTCTCTTTTTCTGTAAGCCCCAGCAGAACAAATAGGGTATTTTCTGGGTAGAAGCTTCACTTCAGTTTTCCAACTCACTGTTCCTTCTTGTTTTCTTGGACCAACAGATAACAACAGATCCCAAAACAAGCAGAGACGCTGCCGATCCCAGTGCAGCAGTGAAGATTATGGCTGATTTTTCGGTCACAGTAATGGGGAATATAGTAAAAGAATTGGATCTGACAGATAATATAGCACCTAAAAAAAAAAGCAGAATAAAACAAACAATATAATGAGAAGCATGTGTTTAAAGGTTCAGAAATGTAATTATTGCCACAAAGAAAGGACATTGTGTCTGAGATTGCTTGAGGCCTGAAAGAAAAAGATGAGGCACAGAAAACACTATCAATATCACAGATGGTATCACGATCCCAGTTCTTATTATAAGAAGATGAGAGGTAAAGGTAAAAAGGTAAAGGACCCCTGGATGGTTAAGTCCAGTCAAAGGCGACTGTGGGGTTGCAGCGCTCATCTCGCTTTTCAGGCTGAGCAGGCCAGCGTTTGTCCACAGACAGCTTTCCGGGTCATGTGGCCAGCAGGACTAAACTGCTTCTGGTGCAACAGGACACTGTGACAGAAGCCAGAGCACACAGAAATGCTGTTTACCTTCCCACCACAGTGGTACCTATTTATCTACTTGCACTTTGATGTGCTTTTGAACTGCTAGGTTGGCAGAAGCTGGGACAGAGCAACGGGAGCTCACCCCGTCACGAGGATTTGAACCTCCGACCTTCCGATCGGCAAGCCCAAGAGGCTCAGTGGTATGAGCTCTGCTGGATCCGATCAAAGTTCCATTTTCTTCCCCATCCTGGTTTTTTAGACTGGTTCAGCCAATGTTGCTGAGAAGCCGAAAAACATTGGTTCAGCAGTATGTTTAAGCTATTAGAATTTGGAAAGGAGAGGAATGTATTTCAGAATTTATTTATTTTTTAAAATGATTTCTTAGTTACCTTTGGATGGCAATATCTCAAACTATGCTGATGTATGAACAATCCTTTTGGCTTCACATGTAGCTGTTTCTTTGCTTGAGTCAGCAAGTGAACCAGGAATTTTTTTCCATTAATTATAGTTTCTCATTTCATCCAAAGCAGGATATTATGGGGCAAGCCAGGATACTGAACTATGGTTTGAAGTTGACTTCATATCCTAACTTGTTCTGAAGTCATTACAGTGGTGCCCCGCAAGACGAATGCCTCGCAAGACGAAAAACTCGCTAGATGAAAGGGTTTTGCGGTTTTTGAGCTGTTTCGCAAGACGAATTTCCCTATGGGCTTGCTTCGCAAGACGAAAACGTCTTGCAAGTTTGTTTCCTTTTTCTTAACACCGTTAATACAGTTGCGACTTGACTTCGAGGAGCAACTCATAGAACGCGGTGTGGTAGCCTTTTTTGAGGTTTTTGAAGACTTTGGTCATTTTTGAAGCTTTTCCAAAACTTTTCCGACACCGTGCTTCGCAAGACGAAAAATTCGCTAGATGAAAAAACTTGCGGAACGAATTAATTTCGTCTTGCGAGGCACCACTGTAGCTACAGCTTTCTGGTTTGGATGAAATGGGAAACTATTGTTAATAGAAGCCTCCCTGGCTTGTTTGCTCCCCCGTAAGAAAGGAGAAGCAAAGGTCCTGCACATGCAGCCAAAAGACTTTTTCACATATTGGCTGATAAAAGTGAGATCTCTTATTTAATTTCTTATGTGTACATCCATCCTACCTTTCCTCTGTTACAGAACCCAATATCTCCTATGAAGGCACTGATCTTACCCAGCACCTGCTTAGCTTCAGCATCAAGCAGTCCCCCTTAGACTCTTCACTGGATAACAAATCTTACCTGGAGGAGAAGTCACTTTGAAAAAGAGGTAACAACCTGAGCAGGAACCAGAGACCACCAGGTTTTGAAAGGCAGCCTTTCCATCTTGGACCTTTATCCTTGTGTCACCTGAAGAAAAATACATATCTATGCTAGATTATCTGATGAATTTCACCAAAACTACATCTTTTAAAGCCACAATCTTACACAAATTTACCTGAAAGCTCCAGTAAGCCAATGGGACATAGATTTGCCTCATTATTCAAGGTGCACACAGAATTGATGCACAACCCTATCATTTACACCATTGTTAAGTCCACATTCCAGTTTTCTACGTGACATTATTTTTATTGGAAATATTGTTTTATTAATTTAATGACTAGATACCTGCATTTCATTCCGCAATGCTTTTAAGTGCTAACCAAACTCTAGTCAAATCCTGAACTTGACACAGGATAATGGCAAAATTCTTAACCATGCAGGGAGAATCAACTTTCTAAATATTGGTTCAGGTGGGAAGGGTTAGAGGCGCTAGATATCAGAACCTCTTTAGGATGTTGGACAACATCCAGAGATTACAAAACAAGAAATTTTTACTTGTTCAGCAAATCAATTACTTGCAGCATTAAATATGTCCTTATATGGCTACAATAATACTGTATTGTTTTTTTTTGGGGGGGGGGATCACCAGTGTAAGAAATCAAAACACCTGTCCTAGAATTCACTATCTCCCAAGCAATAAATTTCCCCTTGGAGACAGCCTGTACTTCAGTTTTAAAAGCCAGAGAACTGCAGCATTGTTAAAACACTAAATAATGAGTTTAAATTATTAGATTATGATGAGTTTAAATTATGAGATTATGATGCTTTCCATTTCAAATGAGCATACTGTTACCCAGTGCTATTTTTCTAGAGAAAGAGGTGCCATAACTCACCATGAACTCCTCCCTTGTTCTCTTATAATGGCAATGGCACCCACCTGAGAGGGGCCGGAACGGAGTTCCAGTGAGTTCTGGCTGAAAAAAGCCCTGCTATTACTACACATTTACTCACGGAAAAAGTTTCTAGATAAGCAAAGCCAGACTCCATGTTTTTAAGCACAGTACATATCAATTTTTTAGCCTGTTAATGTGTTGTACACTATTTCAGTGCTCCCTCTTGTATTCTCTGTGCTGCAAACATAACAGACCAATATTTTACTTCTTGTTTACAAACAAGGCGCCTGATGCCAAAGGTATCTGCTTAAGTCAGGAAGTCAGTTGGTCAAATAATTTATAGGGTTAATAATTTATGTGCAAATAAAGTCAGAGTGCCAAAGTGTAAAGGAAGGAGGAAAATTTTCATAGTTCTGCTCTAGTCCGACATGGATTTTTAAATATATATATATGTATATTTCCCAATATAGTATTGAAATTGTTTGGCCCTGGGTCTGAAGCTAAATGCCTCATCAAGATAATTCTTTTGCGCAATTTATGCCACAATTCATTGTGGCATAAGCGGTTGTCCTTCCTAGAAAAAGTTCCACTAGGACCTTGGGATAACTTGTAGCAGTTTGAGCATCTAAACAGGTTTCTACCTTCCTATATTTCCCATCCCTGACATCCAACTAAGTAGGTCAAAGAAAACAGATGGATAGCTGAGATGCCCCCTTTCAGCCTGATGGCTCCATTCCCTTGTGGGGAACCTCCCAGGAACCTCCCAGGGGCCACAGTGAGCTGGGCCAGAGGCAAAAGTGGGTGGAACAACGGATGCCACTCTCACCTTTTGTACAGAAAGGTTGTATTTCAGCCATGCAAAAACCAGAGGTTTCTACATGCACATGCCATCACAACCATCTCTCCGTCCTCCATGTGGCAATGCAAGAAATTATCAAGATGCCAAAGCCAGGGGCGGAGGAAGAGGGTACGGTGGGGGCAGGTCACCCCGGGTGTCACCACTGAGAGGGATGACAAAATGCTGGACGGCACTCACTGCGGGGGCTGCAGCACGCCCAAGCCACACACCTTTCCTGGGAGCGACATGGCGGCTTGAGCGCCTGCAGGCTCTGCACTGCCCCGAACGGTCCATCCCCCCGCCTCCCCCTCAGCTGTAGGGCAACTGAATGGGAGGAGGCAGGCAGACTCCTCAGAGGCCCCACCCCATGGATGGCTACCTGGCACAGGGCACGCACGCCACCCCAGGCATCCAATTGGCTTGTTCCACCGCTGGCCAAAGCCCTAGCACAGCAGGGTCAGTGAGAGGTGTGGCCTGAGGCGGGGTGTGGCCTCAGGAGAGAGCCAAGGGCCAGTTACAGAAGCCTGCATGGCTGCGTTTGGCCTCAGGCTTCACATTTCTGAAATTACAGTTTCCGGTGTGGTGTAGTGGTTAAGAGCGGTAGACTCGTAATCAGGGTTCACGTCTCCGCTCCTCCACATGCAGCTGCTGGGTGACCTTGGGCCAGTCACACTTCTGTGAAGTCTCTCAGCCTCACTCACCTCACAGAGTGTTTGTTGTGGGGGAGGAAGGGAAAGGAGAATGTTAGCCACTTTGAGACTCCTTAGGGTATCAAATCCAAACTCCTCCTCCTCCTCCTCTTCTTCTTCTTCTTCTTCTTCTTCTTCTTCTTCTTCTTCTTCTTCTTTCAAATACTTCCTCAATGCCTCTTCCCCACCCATATTGTTTCCTGAAATATCCAATATTGTTTTCTGAAATATCAAGGCCTCTGCCCCATTTGCTACTGCCTAATTTTCCCCTCTCACTATTCCATTTTTTCACGCCCTGTCCTCTGCATTCACTGTTAGCTTCCAATACAAAGGTGGTCTGCAGGATCCACAAGTAGATGCCAAATTGAAATGTCAAATTGAAATTGAAATTGAAATGTCTGAACACCTGCTGTAGCCCCATTCAGACTAACAAAGCATCCATTTCCTGTCACATGAACAAAACAGCCTCAAGTTTGAGTGTTCTTCCTTTTTTCACGCCTGCAAAGAGATCAGAAGTGTTCACTTCCACTTTTCAAACAGCCACAGTCCCCAGTAATGCCTGAATTCATGGAACTGTGATTTGTTTAAACAATGGTAAGTGATAATGAGACAGGGCCATACAATGGTTCCATTCTGTCTTGTTCCGAAAATATTTTTAGAAAACAAAATTAAGTTTTTAAGTCTTGACATCTGAGGGACTGTGTGGTCACTTTAAAATTGGAAGCATATGCGCCTGAACTTTTCCTCTGGTGTACAAAAGAGAAGGAGAGGTTAGCCCGTCCGTGAGCCAGAGGCTCAATGTGCTTCATTACATAGCCGGAAAATATTCTTTCCTAAAACAGCAGGACTGGGCCAAAGACTAATCAGATCATGTCACAGAAGTATCAGTAGGAGCTTTTCACACTACTTTGTGCTGTTTCCCAATAAAAATTCACCTGTTCCCTTAGACAGACAGCAATGAGCTTTTTCAGTGGCTGCTCCCTATTTGTGGAATGATCTCCACCTGAGATCCTCATTGTCAGCTTTTAGATGCCAAGCTAAGGCATTCCTGTTCCAGGCCTTTGATAGCTAATTTGGACCATCCTATACAGTGGTGCCTCGCAAGACGAAAAGAATCCGTTCTGTGATTCTCTTCGTCTAGCGGTTTTTTCGTCTTGCGAAGCAAGCCCATTGACGGATTAGAGGATTAGCGCTATTAGCGGCTTTTAGCGGCTTATCTGCTGATCGGATCAGCTGATAAGCGGCTTAGCGGCTTAGAAAAAGGGGGGAAGGGAAAAAAACCAGCAGGAACTCGCAAGACATTGTCGTCTTGCGAAGCAAGCCCATAGGAAATTCGTTTTGCGAAGCACCTCCAAAACGGAAAACTCTTTCGTCTAGCGAGTTTTCCGTCTAGCGAGGCATTTGTCTTGCAGGGCACCACTGTACTATGGTTCCTGGCCTCTCTGTGGTGTACATTTTAAGTTGGATGGGGTAGGATTTATCCTTTTTATAATACTGTTGGATAAGCACTTTTAGATAATTTGTCTTTTACTGACTTTCCTGATGCATTGCTTTTAAATGTTTGTAAGCTTTATGTTTTTATGGGTTTGCAAGTTACCTTGAGACATTTTTGTTGTTATTGCAGAAAGTGCTGAATCGTAGTCCCTTTTAACTCTGCAACTCTATGATTTCCCTGCTTGCCAGCTAGGCACCCGTATTAAGCCTCTTTCATGGAACTTTTTGACAGAGCATCTAAGTGCCTTGACTACTGATAACGTTCTCAGTTTACTGTAATGCTAGATTTCCAGGCTGCAACACTGGAAGGTTTTATAGCTGCCATTTCAAGTCTATGATGAACCCTGGAGTAACATACTGTATTCTTGAAAGGAGAGTCTCTCAGCTTTCTGGCACATATGCTTCAAATACCAGAATATTATGGATATATATGGTGCTCGTCACAAAGACCTCCAAAGCAAGCTGGTATTTAACGCTGGAGCGAGCTAATTTGGAGCTAAACTGCTTTGTGAGAGGCAGTTTGGCTGCTGTCAAACCAAGCAGTCTGAATACGTGTGGCAGACACATTCTCCTTAAATGCTGCTAACAATGATCACAATGATCACGTTTGTCAAAGGAATAAACACAGCAAATGATTACGCAGCGAACATCTGCAGAGCACACGTCTGTCGTTCTTGGAGTTTATTGACTATTAATTTGATGTATGTTTCTTTTAAAGAATGCATAATGCCTTTTTCTCTTCAGTGACTGTCCTTTATTTGAGCCTTCTTCCATCTTCTATTAGTTTGCTTCTTTCTTTCTTTATATTTCTCCTTTCATGGCTTAATTAATTTTGGGCCAGAGAGAAAAATAAGGTTGTTTCATAACTCACAAAGATATATTTCAACAGCTGAACTTTTACAATGAAGGGTAACACAAAGCAGCTCAGAAGATCACATATAAACTCTTCCTTTCCATTTGTTTTGGTTGTTTTCAAAGCCATTGACAAATTATTAGATCCCCAAATAAGGCAGCTGTCCTGGGCAAAATGGGCCAGGTGGTTACCATTATCTAACAGTAGACAAATGCCCACTCTGTGGAACAAGCATTGCTACTGATGTCATCAGTGAGCATGTAAATCAGAATTACCTCATTGGCTTCCTTGGAGCTATGCCAATTTAAACCAGCAGAGCGACTGCCCAGGTTAATGTCAGCCACAGCAATGAGTCCATTACGTTCATCGCTTAAAAGACTGCAAGGGGGCCAAGAGGGTCATTAAGTCCATAATTGAAAGACATTTGCACAGTGAATTCCTTTGCTCTGTTCTCAGCCAACCGTGCCTACCTGCGTGAGCTATGCTACAACCCCTGGAAAGATATATTTAGCATGATCAGGGTTCATACGTGCAAAGCTCAGCTGTGACTTCAAATTGGCACACGGTGGGAAGCCTCTCACATCACAACTGATAGTTTGTTTGCTCCCCTGTTTTCAATAGTTCAGTGGGCACAGGTGGTGCCCCTCTCTGCCTTAGAGCCTTGGACCCTGAGAAGCAGAAATGCCTCAGATTCTTCAGTGCATTATTTGTACAAAGGCTCCACAATCCTAGGATAGTCCTAATTAAGCAACCTCTCCATTTCTGCCCTGTTATATGCAAGTCACAGAAATCACTGCTGTGTCATCCAAATGCATTTGCTTTCGAAAGCCTGTTCATTTCTTTGGGTGGTGATTCACATGCACCTACTCTTATACGGGAATAATTCTGAAGTCCACTTAATTCTTTTTAAAATTAAAAATGCACTATTTATCATTCTCTGGAATAATATATTTGTATACCGCTTGCTTCAAATCCCAGGTTATTATGGATAAGGAGGTCACATAGACCTCCAGAACAAGCTCATGTATAATGGAGCAATACAATACATTTGCAGTACAAAGTGTTTTAGAAGTTTGAATCTTGTTTGTCCTTGTAACTAACTGATCTGAGATAGGCACTTTATGGCCAAATTTTATCAAAGGGGAACAGAGGTTGAGGGACAGTGGCTTACCAAAAATCAACTGGTGTCTGACCTCGGCTAGTATTCAGAAAAGCATGTTGCACATCATTCGTAGGACTACATCACATCAGAATGCAGGTGTCTGAAGGCTCTGCCATGAGGTTTTTTTTAAAAAAAAAAAACCCTTGCACATAGGTCCTTCTCCTAGGCCTGCTAGCTTCAAAGGCAGAAAATTTCTGACACGGAGAAACATTTGATCATGCAATTTTCCATTTGTTTCTAAAACTGTAGGGATCCAGAAAAACAATACCACGTGCTATTCTGAATGTGAAAATTATCTCTGAGATGGCACTGAATTCAGAGACCTGAATCTGTTAGGGAAGTTTATAAATATTTTGCCCTTTCTGATTCTGGAACTTCAAATGTAACTTGTGTAGCCAGAACAAATAAATCCTTGGGGTGACAGTCAACTAAGTGTTACTCAGAGCAGACCCATTGAAATTAATGGACCTTACTTAATTATATTCATCAATTCCGTCGACTGTACCCTGAGTAAAACTAAAACGAAGACCACCGCAGTCAGCAAGTAACTTGAGCAACGGTTGAAAGGTCACCCTCTGATGTTCTGCCATGTGAGGCAACGGGCTCCTCCAAAGGAGGAGCTTGGCAGGGGGTTGGACTCGATGGCCCTTGTGGTCTCTTCCAACTCTATGATTCTATGATTCTATGATTCTATGATTCTATGATTCTAAAGTATCCATAGCAAGCAACAGAGGCATGGGCAGAGTTCTGTTGTGATGCATCCCAGTTGTTCATTTCTGCCTTGCCTCTTCTCACACGAGACACAGCAGTCCAGGTGCATAAGGAGAGGATTCTATGGAGGGAGGAGGGAGCTTGTGAAGGCCACATCTGAAACACCTGGGACCTGTACACCTGGTGAAGAGGATGCGGCCACAACAGCGCATGCCTCTCCCTAGCACCCTCTCTCCCTCCAGTTGCGGTATCTGCTGCCACCAGATAAGAGATCAGTTATTTACCAGGCTGCCCCTTATCAAACAGCCTCCCCAGAGTTCCCTGGGGTCTCTCTGAAGCCTCCTTAAGTTTAAAGCTCTAGGCCTCAGCATGTTTTGATAAAGCTGAGACCAGCAGGGTTTATCTAACACGAATTTAGTTTCCTAAGATAAGAAAGACATGCAAATGTTACAGAGATGGAAATGTGATGCTCAAAAGGACTGAAACCCAAAATGTACCCTTTGGAGCAAAAACAAATCAAAACTGGATAAACAATCCCTAACTCACCAGGTTTTTAGCAGGACTAGCCCTGTCTGCCGTATCTGTATTTATAGATCTCCCTTGTCAATCATGTGTTCCTCTCCTCAGGTTACAGATTCAAGAAAGTTTGGAGCTTTTCTTTTCCCCACCTCCAGAAAAGGGATGTGCCATCCTGCACATACATGGTGACAATTCCCTGGGGCATAGTTAGTTAACCCTACAATCCCCACATGAACGGACCAGAGAGACAGGTATCTTTTTGCCATATGCAGCAAGACATACATGCAAGATACACATTTCCGTAATGTACACAAGCATATAAAGAAGCCCAGAACTATAAAGACATTCTTTCACAGTTAACTATATTTTTGTGTATAAGGATGTTGCTTGGGTCAGGTGCTCTGCTGGTGCTCATGTGAAATCCCCCCCCCCCCAAAAAAAATTCAGCCAGAACTCACCAGAACTCAGTTCCGGCACCTCTCAGGTGGGTACCATTACCATTCTAAGAGAATGAGGGAGATGTTCACATAGAAAAATAGCACTGCCTAAAATACACTCCTTTTAACATTCTTCACATACAGTGGTACCTCGGGTTAAGTACTTAATTCGTTCCAGAGGTCCATACTTAACCTGAAACTGTTCTTA
The DNA here is from genome assembly GCF_965112155.1 of Podarcis liolepis. Lineage (NCBI taxonomy): Eukaryota > Metazoa > Chordata > Lepidosauria > Squamata > Lacertidae > Podarcis > Podarcis liolepis. The sequence goes on from NC_139557.1 coordinate 4,444,705, forward strand.
ACCTGAAGCACCACTTTAGCTAATGGGGCCTCCTGCTGCTGCTGCGCTGCCGGAGCACGATTTCTGTTCTCCTCCTGAAGCAAAGTTCTTAACCTGAAGCACTATTTCTGGGTTAGCGGAGTCTGTAACCTGAAGCGTATGTAACCTGAGGTACTACTGTATTTGTGAGCAGCATGGCCCGACGCTGCCTATAATGGAACCTCAGAGGTGCTTAGAAATAGGTCCAAACCTTTCAGCACAGCCTCTGGACTGTCTTTCAGAAAGGCTGTCACCACCCACGGTTTGGAGGGGAAGCCTATTGTGGCCACTCTTCGACCCTAGGGAAATAAAAAGAAACATAGTGTGTTGTTGTTAGTCACCACTGTTTTTCCTAAGGGGGGTGGATGATGATGTTGACAATGATTTCTTACCCCATCTTTCAACCCAGGGCAGGTTGTAAGAATTTAAAAACGCAATATTAAAATTAGTTAAAATAAGTTGCGGTCAAGGGGTGACCACAAAAATGCTATAAATATTGGAAAACCACACTGAGGGTTCATTGAGGAGATGGTTCAGGAAGGTTTCAACCTCAGTTGCGTTTCTTCTTCTCTTGTCTGCCATAGCTGATCCATAAAAGAGCAATTGTATTAAAAGGACCCATTTATGCTGTTCATCTTCACCAGCTAGCCATGTAATATCTGATTAATGATCTCCCCCTTCCTGTAAAAATAGGAAGAACTGGTCTGAGTGATGTCTCATTCAAGCAGACTCTGAAATGGGCTCAGGTCCCTTGAAGAGTCATCTGTCTTGCTCCATCCTTCATCCTGCCTGTTGCTTCAGGCAGGGAAAAAGCTGTTGCTTCCACTGTTCTATGGCAGGTGTGGGGAATGCTGGGCTCTCCAGATGTTGCTGAAATCCAGCTCCCATCAGCCCTGGCCATTGCCCTTACTTGCTGGGGCTGTTTGGAGTTCTAGCCCAGCAACATCTGGCGGCCAGAGGTTCCCCACACCTGTTCTAGGAGGACTGTCAGGGTGATGCTTTTATGTGACTTCCTTTCACATAAGCAATGGAAGTGCCACTGGCATTGAAGAGAGCCATGGGCATAGCCAGGGGGGGCAGGTGGCAGCTGCCCCCACCCCGATCAAGTGAAATAATAGAAATACTTATTAGCCAAGGGGGGGCAGGTGGCAGCTGCCCCCACCCCGATCAAGTAAAATAATAGAAATACTTAATAATAGAAATACTTAAATAACTGGCCAATTACGTTGGTCCTGCCCCCTAACAAAAATCCTGCTCCCCTAACAAAAAACCTGGCTATGCCCATCAACAGAGCCTACCGCTATTGAAATATACAAAGGGGGAGGGAGGGATCTCAGAAATCAGCAATTGGAGAGGAAGTGAAGATAAGGGCAGTTCAAATCTACCCCTTTTCCTGATTAAGATGTCCCACTGTCCATCTCTAGTTCCTGAAAAGGGCTGCCCACCGAATACAGTTCAGATCCCAATGCGGCAATTCAGAAAAAAATTATCATCATCATCATCATCATCATCATCATCATTTCTATACCACCCTTCATCCAAAAATCACAGAGAGGCTTACAATACAAAAACGCAAAAATACATGTCATTGAAACTTTGCTTCAGGAAAACAAAAGTTTTGTGTCTCCCCATTTACTATTACTGAAAGCAAAGAAGTCTATAACTCCTTTACCACTTGCACTAGAATGTTTCCAAGGAATAGGTGCAGGACGTTTTTTGTAAGCATGGCCTTTACAGTTTAATGGAGATTTTTAAAAGATTTGCTTTTCTCCCCCCCCCCCCCACTTGTCAGAAATGTATATGAAAACAGTATACATTATAGAAGTGCCTTTAAGTAATTAATCTAATAAATTTCAGAAAGATAGACAGGGTTTTTTTGTGCAGCACATATTTAAAGTTGATTATAGGGAAATGAAATTCTAAAAAGGATCTTGATTACCTCCCTGCAATTTAGGAAAATGGTGGTGTTTTGGTTTTTTAAAATGAAAATAGCATGTATTACACGTTTGTCACTGCAAAATTTCAGAAGGATTGGTGCATGAATTAAAGTCTGTGGGTTCATGGATATTTTCTTTGCTCAATGGACATCAAATTCTGTGATACAACTTCACAGTTGATTAAACTTCAAAGACACTAAAATGCAAGTTGCAATCTTGTGCACCATTATTCATGTGTGTTTTTATTTATGTGAAAAGGGCTGCCATTTCTGATATTTCTCTTTCAGCAACCAATATTTAAAAGACTACATTTTCACATTCACCTATAAAATGAAAGGATGGGGTATTAGGAATATGCTTTACATTGGACATTTAAATCTAGCAGTCCTGCATACAGGATACACCCTTATCCCACAGTCCCAAATGCACCTTCTTATAATTCCATACCTGCTTATCCAGGAAGATGACCTGTGGTTGCCTGGGAAGGGGGCTTTCCATCACCCCATTAGCGGGCTGGATCCGGACAGAGATGTTATAAGGCCTGACATAGAGGCAACTTCCTGGAGTCTGGCTGCTTCCATTTCTTGAACATGGAAAAATGTTAAGAGGAAAAGAAACTACCATTACTGGCTATTCATTCAGAATACATCTGGAACCATCATTGGGCACATTGGTGAGAGAATTTCTACCCATATGGCTAGTTTTCTGGAATCTACCAGGTTCCCTGGGACACGGGTGGCACTGTGGGTTAAACCACAGAGCCTAGGACTCTAATCCCCACAACGGGTTGAGCTCCCATTGCTCGGTCCCTGCTCCTGCCAACCTAGCAGTTCGAAAGCACCTCAAAGTGCAAGTAGATAAATAGGTACCGCTCCGGCGGGAAGGTAAACGGCGTTTCCGTGCGCTGCTCTAGTTCGCCAGAAGCGGCTTAGTCATGCTGGCCACATGACCCGGAAGCTGCATGCCGGCTCCCTCGGCCAGTAAAGCGAGATGAGCGCCGCAACACTAGAGTCGGCCACGACTGGACCTAATGGTCAGGGGTCCGTTTACCTTTACCAGTTTCCCTAATCCTAACAGGTTAGTACAGTAAATCCTCTGTGTTCTCTGCTCTATAGCACAGGGAATAATTCAAAGACGGTGCCTGCAAATATGTGCACTGTACCTTTAACAACACTATGGTCCTTTACTTTTCAAATTCTCTGTGCAGGTAGGCTCCTCCTTAAACTTTTACTTCCAAGAGTAAAAATTGAATTCAAGCACCTGGGATTATTTGAATGCATGGGAGAAGGAACTTCATTCTGAGCCCATGCAACCTGACTTCCTTCTCGATGCTTTGTGTCATTATGCTTATTACCGTATATATGCTTCTAAACCACTGCTACAAGGTGATGACTTGGGGTTTGATATTGCCTCAAAATGAAAGTATAAAAACCATTTATTTTTATCTCCTGGTGTTTGCTTTAAGGTGTTGTACAAACAATGCATTTATTGAGAGCCTATTCACTTTGGTTTAACTCAATTTCTTTATCAGGTTTCTCTGAATTCTAAAGGCACTCTGGGCTTTGCAAAGCTTTTGCCTTTGCAAACTATGCTAGGAAGGAAAAGGAAAAGTGGCTGATTTCAAAGCTAATAGTCTATGTTGCTTTCTAATACTGCTAATCTGAAATAACGCTCAGGGACTGAGAAGTGGATTGTAGAAAATTAGTGGGAATATTTTCACTAGGCTTATATACTTTACCTAGGAAAAGACCCTGATGTTGGGAAAGATGGAGGGCACAAGGAGAAGGGGACGACAGAGGACGAGATGGTTGGACAGTGTTCTTGAAGCTACCAGCATGAGTTTGACCAAGCTGCGGGAGGCAGTGGAAGACAGGAGTGCCTGGCATGCTCTGGTCCAGGGGGTCACGAAGAATCCGACACGACTAAATGATTAAACAACAACATCACGATATACTCTACCTAAGCAGGAAAACTATTCTTATCAGTGCTAGCAATAAATGTAAAAGAATGACCTCACTGGGCATAACTGGTAGGATCAACATGTACAGTATGTGTTCTGCCAGACCTCAGTAAAGGTTACAAGCTCACAGTTTCCAGGCCTGCTGCTCCCACCAGAAAGAACAAGTCTTGTGGACAGAGCTGATTAAAGCCTAGACTGACTGGTTTTTCTCTTGGAGAGCCATCCCTACTGGAAGTGTCAATCATAGAACTCCACTCCTCTGCCTCTCTGCTTTTTGTGTTTTCCATTTATGAAAAGGTTGGAGGAAGTTCTAAAATTGGACTAAATATCCCAAACAAGGAAACAATTTCTAGAAACCCTCCTGAGTTTTCAAAGTGGCTCCAAAGCCTCAAAGCCTGCTAACTTTGCTCTGGGTTTTGAGGCAGTCAAAAATATATTTGAGACGGGGATGGTTGCTTCCTCAGAGGTGAATTCACAAACCTAGCACAGCTCAGACTTCATGCATCCAGTAAATGGGCATCAGGCTGCAAAACTTTGTACCATAATAAATCTGTTAGTTTAACTCTAAGGTGCCACAAGAAGGCTGTTGTTAAGAATTTTGTTACTTTTTCCATGTCATAACATAATAGAATCATAGAATCATAGAGCTGGAAGGCACCATCTAGTCCAACCGTCTTTAATGCAGAAATCTTAACGAAAGTGTCCATGACAGATGGCCATCCAACCTCTGCTTTGAAAAACCCCAATGGGACCACCTCATGAGGGAGACTGTTTCACTGTGTATATGTGTGTGTGTGTGCTTTTTCTAGGGACCTGGGTGGCGCTGTGGTCTAAACCACTGAGCCTCGGGCTTGCCAATCGGAAGGTCGGCGGTTCAAATCCCCACAACAGGGTGAGCTCCCGTTTCTCTGTCCCTGCTCCTGCCAACCTAGCAGTTCGAAAGCATGTCAAAGTGCAAGTAGATAAATAGGTACTGCTCCGGCGGAAAGGTAAATGGCGTTTCCGTGCACTGCTCTGGTTCGCCAGAAGTGGCTTAGTCACGCTGGCCACATGACCCAGAAAAACTGTCTGTGGACAAACGTCGGCTCCCTTGGCCAGTAAAGTGAGATGAGCACTGCAACCCCGGAGTTGTCCGCAACTGGACTTAACTGTCAGGGGTCCTTTACCTTTTTATGCTTTTTCTACACATTTTGCTCCCAAGTTAAACCTTGCTTGCTAAATAGTGGAAAGTACTTGCTTTCCTGCAGGACATTGTCAATGTCTAAAATAACTGGTTGCGCCAAAGGGGAAAGAAAATGCTCCCTTCAAAGGCAGAATGTATTGCCATTCTGCCCAGCGTTTTGGTTCATGGGAACCTAAAGATTCCTCCCTGTAGCATTGGTAAAAGAACATTCAGGCTTGCTGCTTTCCTGCTGAGCAATATCAGGAGGTAAGCAGGTTAGCTTGTCAGTTCCCTTAAGGAGAAATGGGGAAGTTCACAACACCCAGGAAGAGCAGGCCCTGTGGGGAAACTATAAAGAGGTTACGCAACAGGGGATCGCAAACGCAGGCCGGCTGAACATACTGAGATCCACAGGAGAGCAGACCCTTGTGCCAAAATAGGATGTGTGTAAGGGAAGAAACCTGTACAGATCTGTTGGTAAAATACAAAGCAGCTTAATCATTTGCAGTTAGTTTTATGAATAGCGGCGGAGGACTGGGAGAAGACATCGTGGGTGGTTTTTGTGTGCACCGCAATTTTGAGCACTGTAGGGTCTCTGTGTGTGTCTAGGTTTGAGAGAAGTACTGAGGTTTTGCATTCCTGTTTTTCTTTAGCTTTAAAAATGCTGTGTGTGCGTTTGTTTGGTTGCTGTGAGAACAGGCTGCTGGGGGAAAAGGGCTTTTGGTGATTATACTTTGTACTGTTGATACAAAGGATACCTGTTATGCAGTGTTTGAAGTGCCAACTGTTTCTTTGCAAAGGAGGAGAATACCAGAACAGGTGAAAAGAGCACTTTTCTCCCAGCAGAGGAGCAATTGCAGCAAAGTAAGACACCACTCAGTTTAGTTACTGTACTGCAGGTGTTAAACCCTTTGTGAAACAGCCATGCTTAAAAGGACCTTTGCAAAGGGAAAATAAAAAAATTCCTTCCAGTAGCTCCTTAAAGACCAACTAAGTTAGTTCTTGGTATGAGCTTTCGTGTGCATGCACACTTCTTCAGATACACTGAAGAAGTGTGCATGCACACGAAAGCTCATACCAAGAACTAACTTAGTTGGTCTTTAAGGTCCTACTGGAAGGAATTTTTTTATTTTGACTATGGCAGACCAACACGGCTACCTATCTGTAACTGGAACATCTGCATTGTTTGCTGAGAAATCTTCCCTAGGCTACTGAGCTTCTATACTGTGTCACAAATGGCTCAGCTCCCCTAGTAAAAATCTTTCCCTACCTCTGACTCCCAAGAGTTTTCTGACATTTCCGTGGGTGCCCTATGGTTGCCAATAGCAACCAGCAGGTCCTTCCTACAGCCCCCAAGCACCACGTTTCAACCACACTATATATTGTGCAGATTAATGAAACCAAGGCTTACATTATTCATTATAACCATAAATATTCAACCCTTTCCTTACCTGAACTGTGAATGGTTAAGGACTGAAACTAGGCAGTCCTCTATTTCACTTCTTAGGTTTAGCACCTGGGGAATAGTATCGTGTGAAAAGTAAACAGCATTGTGTTGCAGGACAGACCCAGCGGACGGGCTGTTTCAGCATATCCCAAGGTAATACCACTTTAAGCTCCATATAAACTCTTAACAGCTTCTATCCTAAAACTAGACCGTAGGTGGTAGAGTTTTTTACGATATGTTATAATAGTGCAATAAATCTGTTAGCTTAAAATCGAATCTCCGTGGCCTTTTAGAGAAATCATCATTAAATGCAAAGCCCTCTTAATGATGCCATCCCGGTGAAATTGTTTAATCTGCAAAGGGGGTGAAAGGTCACCAAATGAATTTTTTATAATACATCAACTTGACACGCAATAGGGAAAACTGTAATAGATAAAAGCAAAGGAAAAGGGCACTGTCTTCTTCTGATAGGTCAATAGCAGCCAAGAGAGTCACTCATCCACTTTCCCTTCACTGCTGTGCTCCTTTCCCATTTAATATGGACACCCAATTAATACCTCAGCACCATAGACAACCTCATTTTAGGTGAATTATAGCAATTCCTTCCCCCTTCTCTGAAATGAAAGTGATCACAATACATCATAGCATTGCACGAATTAACGTTAATTGATTCCAGTTACCAAGCATCGATGGGCCACTTCTATAACCTGGGCCTTATTGGGAGCTGGAAGGGATGGAAGCAAGATTAGATTGCAATGTCCGTTGCTTTGGCGACGGAAGTCACCTGACACCTTGTTAGGTGGTTTGTACGGTTCTATTGCAAACCCCAGTGGGGTCGTCAGTAAACTGGAGTGATGTCCAAACATCATTACAAGCTGCTTCGATATTAAAGCGAAGGGATTAACACCTTATTGCAAGCAACCTGGATTTGTCACTGTGCTGTCGTTATCCAATTTCTAGCTGATAATGTGACTATGGCCTGTGGGCACAAGGTCCTCCAGCTAAAAGGAAAGTATAAGAAGCATCCAACCTGCCCAACAGCTAAAGCCGTTTAACCCCTCACCTGCTGTGCTTCCTGCAGATGAGCTATGGTGTTTGTTTGTTTGTAAACTATGTTAAAACAGTGGGCAATGGCAAAAATGGGGTGGAAAAACTTCCACATTCTGGGGCCTAATTCTTCTCTACCAGGTAGTTATTCAGCTCAGATACTCTGTCAGCTCAGATACTCGTTGTAGTGAACAAAGACAAAACCCCACTTTTCATAGGCTTAATTTATGTTGATGTTAATACATAGTGACTTTTGAAATGGATTTTCAGTGCACTGAAACAGTCTTACAAATGCCTGCAAAGTTCTCATAACACAACACCTCCTGGCCATGCCTGAATTTTGAATATTTTCCAGGAGATGGTTTTGTCCTCCCACATGATGCCCAAAATCTCCCTGACACAGTGCATATGGAAGGCACTGAGGTGTCACTCCTGGCAGGCGTAAGTTGCCAGTGACTCATTTGCATAAAGCAGTGTGCTCAACACGCAAGTTTGGTAGACCTTCATCTTGGTAGTGGCCGTTAGCATCACGTTCTCCCATACCTTTTAGAGACGTGAGCCATTGTACAGCTGCCTTGCCAATACACTTGCCCAGCTCAGCATTGATGGGGAAATTGCTGGTTATGGTGTGACCTAGGTAGACAGAATTGTCTACCTCAAGCATGTGCTTACCATTGCTGATGCTGGCAATGTCCTGACCCAGAATGTTGGTCTTTTTCTTGTTTGTTGTGGAAAGGTGGGAATCAGCTCTATTGTGTGTGTGTGTGTGTGTGTGTGTGAGAGAGAGAGAGAGAGAGAGAGAGAGAGAGAGAGACTGCTAGAATTCCTGGTGAAACTCATTGCTAAACATGGCGCTAAATTTTTCTTCAACTGAGTTGCCTTTGATTAGGGCAGAACATTGGAAAGCAGGAACAATGGTTTTTGTTTGCTTGTTTTGTTTTCTACTAGAATTTAGGGACCTAAAACAAGCAATAATTAGGCCAGATTAATATTGGTTGAAGCCTTGGAGCTGTATTAATTGTTGGGCTGTTGCAGAAAAACATGGCCCTTCACAGAACAAAGATAGATAATTTGATTAAAGGAACCAAAATTTTATGTCTATGATGCAAGCACTATTTTATACCTCTTTCTATGCCTTCACAACAGCCATGTAGAAGGCAGAATGTCAGCAAAAATAAGTGCACACAGTTTTCTCTGTGTTTTGTTTATCAGGGTTGTTTGAATGTATGATGTGCTTGCCTTTAATCCCTGATATGCTGCCCCTTCATCTCTGATATGATTCAATAGTTTAGGTTGTTTTTAGTAGTCCAGTGCATGGCAAGATGGGAAAGACAACACACACACCCTCAAGAACAATTTGAGCTGCCTGCACAGCTCCCACTACATTTCTCAGGGTCTGCTGCCACACCTCCTGCACGTTCCTGACTCTTCCTTTTGTGCCCATCTTCTGACTTGGTCAGTCCAGCAGCTGCTATAGAATCAGATAGCTAGCTCAGAATTATTGCTTGCATTGATGCTGCTGTGGCAGCCGCCACAGTGGGAGAAATATGTTAATTTTCATTCTGTGGGTCTTGTATTTACAGGTCTCACCCTAGTGAGATAAGTGGATTTCCATTGCTCTTGGGCATAAAGTGACAGTGTTGAGTTATAAAGGCCTTTTAGATAGGTTTGCTATGGACAGTAGATATTAAAAGCAGAGCACAGCTTCAGGGTGATGGCGTACCATGGGGGAATCAGTAATGTGGGAATCAAACCCTTTAATTCTTGTGCACTGGTATGAAGTAATTTAACCCAAATTAGCTATGGACAGCCAAAAGTGTAACAAGAAGATGCATTGTTTAGTGGCAATAATAATAGTGGCAATAATAAACCAGCAACATAATCCTCTGCATGTTTGCTGAGAAGTAAATCCCTACTGTGTTGAAGGGAACTTACTTTCAGGAAAGTATACACAGGATTTATACACAGGATTGTGACCTAAGTCAGAATCTGATGTATTTATTTGCACAATGCCCGAGATATGTCCAACCACAACGTAAAATTCCAAGTAATCAACCATTTTTAAGTAAGCAGCTTACTTAACTATCATTGATCCTGACAGTCTCTTTGTGCCTTGTCTATGAAAAGGTGATAATTGCACTTCAGCTGGACAAATGTGAAGTCAGAAATGGGTCTGAGTCAGGTAGCAGCAGTTTGCTGTACAGGAAGGCTTGTGTAAACTCTCTCTCTCATTCCTGACAGGGCCATATTTCTCAAATCCCTTTTCCTTATTAAAAGTATAATTGGGAGTGGCAGCCATGGTGAGAGCGAAGCATGTAAGCCCTTTGCAAATACTTTACTCATGCACTGTCTCCCAGTCATGTCCCCAACATAGCACATGTGACATCGGGGGCAGGACTTCTCAGTGTGGCCCCATTTCTCATTCATGTGTTTGAACGTGATCCCAGTTCAATCACTGAGATCATCTGTAGGAGTGTCTTTAGTTGTCCCCCCAATTAGTGAGGTTTATCTGATGTCAACACAAAGTCAAACCTTCAGGGTAATCAGTCTAGTCTTGCGAAAAGTTCTTCATAAAAAGATTCAGCAAGCATCTTCACTTTTACTTTTTACACATTTGCTGAAATCTTTTCTATGCCACCTAGTTTATACAGACAATTAATATGTGTGTGTGTGTGTGTGTTACAATTTGCTGGTGATTTGCAATTTTGTTTCCATTGTAGCTATAATTTTTGTACACACAGTTTGATAAGCTGTATATGCTTTTATAAACAAAAAGTGCCTCCATAGAGCTGTTCAAATAGCATAGCCAGAGTCGGACAAGTGGTTTGGGCTCATTGACTCAAGCTAATCTTGGCCATAATTTGAAAGTGATCATAGAATCATAGAATCCTAGAATCCTAGAGTTGGAAGAGACCACAAGGGCCATCGAGTCCAACCCCCTGCCAAGCAGGAAACACCATCAGAGCACTCCTGACATATGGTTGTCAAGCCTCTGCTTAAAGATGGTTGTTGTACCACTTGCTTCAGTGAATGAAGGATACAAGAGAGTAAGTCTTTGGTCTAAGTGTTTCTGTGTCGGCCACTCTTGCGAGGCTCCCCCCACCTGGTGCCCTTCAGATCATCCCTCACCACTGAAGACATTGACAGGCAATGAAAAGTGGTTTTTACATTAACATTTACAGCATTACTATTTGACGTGAAGTCCTCTTACCTAGAACCTCCCTCTGCTGGAACTGAGGTGGAAGAAACCATCACCACTAGCGTATCAACCGGTATTTTGAGGGCATGCTGAAGTTCACCAGTCTGTTGGGCATTGATAAGAGTATTGGCCAAACTTGTCAATCTGTCACCTGAAAACGAGGAGGCAAGCTTGTACCTTCGGAAGTGTAATGGATCACTTATTTCAAGGATCAGCACTCTCAAACCAGTGGATGAATGGGGTGGCAACGAGCCCCCAAAGATTGATGAACCTGTTTGGGTTTTCTGTTGGCTAGCTCTATGGTGAATGAACACACATGACTTCATAGGAGGGCACTGGTATTTCCTCTTTGTAGCATTGTCTGCTATGGTATTTAAGGTGCTCTCACTTCCAGATGAGTTGAGGACTGTTCTGACTTGGTCCCACCCAATCTGTAAAAAAATAGCCAGTCTTTGAATCACCGCTGCCTCAGCCTCTGCTATAGTGAAAGCAACATGAAGAGAATTATATGTGTGTATTTCAATAGGTTCATCCCAGTGAATGGCAACATACAGAAGATTCTCATGAAAATTGAAGTAATTGGTTCCTGTCACAGCATTTGCCAAGGAAGGTCTGGGAAACGACAAAACTGGTGGCATATAGTTCCCTTTAACAAAAACACGGAAGCTTCGTGGCTGATCGTAAAAGATAGCTAAGGGAATCCTTGTAGTGTTGTGACCACTATTTAAGTAGAGTCTTAGTGACCAGGGCACTGGACCATTAAAACAAATTTTTGAGAGCTTGCTCAATGGCAATATTGAGTAAAATGTTGATGAATGCTCTGTGGCACAGCAGGATCCCCGTGAAGTGGCTTCGCTGAAGGTATCAATGAAGGTGTCGGTCACCAGCACGGGTGGAGAGGGCTTCCAGTTACTGGCATCTGTAGCTGTACATTCTAAAATCACCACTGCATAGTATGTTTCTCTACAGAAATACACATTTGATGACGGTTTGTAGATGCACTTTCTGTCTTCTCTGTAAATGCCTGTTAAATAAATAATACATCATCAACACAGACTTGCCAACACTTGTAATTTTGTCGCAAGACTTGTAATATGTGACAGACATTTCTCTTTACACAGTCTCTGAAGAGATAAACAATTGTACAGCTACATTATTAGCTTTCATCGAAAGCGTGATTGGGAGACCAGATGTAAGGGCGGGGAAAATATGTGCCTACTCCAAATGACAAGGAAAATTAAAGAGTAAAACTGGATGCTGTTTTCAAAAAAGAAAATGCACTTTTTAGATTGAATCCTTTATTCATTTCAAAGTAATAAAATGCATAATTGCATTACATTAATGTGACTAGATATAAGATTGCTGACTAAGTTCGCACTAATGCAGAAAGCTGATGACGTCTAGGTTCTACAGATGTATCAGTGAAGCATTACATCACTGAAGGTTCTGACTGGAGCAACAAAAAAGAGATGGTTTTTCAGTAGATTTCATCTGGAGGACAAAACTGAGCTATCTTATTCCAGAAAAGAAATTCACTGAAGGAAGAGTTTATTATAGCAGTCCCCAAATATTTAAAAGGTGCCATAAAAAGAATCAAATTTGTGATAATTCCTTTAAGGATGAACAATGGCCTACAACCGATTGCATACCTGATGTTCTCAGTACAGTGGTACCTCGGGTTACAGATGCTTCAGGTTACAGACTCCGCTAACCCAGAAATAGTACCTCGGGTTAAGAACTTTGCTTCAGTATGGGAACAGAAATCGTGCGGCAGCAGGAGGCCCCATTAGCTAAAGTGGTACCTCAAGTTAAGAACAGTTTCAGGTTAAGGACGGACCTCCAGAACGAATGAAGTTCGTAACTAGAGGTACCAACAAACTACATTTTCCAGAAAAAGCATTATATGGTAGAGGTGGTAAGGAGGAGTTAAAACTATTTTAAAAAATGGATTAAGTTCTAATAGGGGTAGTTTTTCTACCAGTGGGGTGGTCTGGGGGCATGTGCAGATTGGCCTAACCTTTCCACTGTGTGGAAGAATATGCCAATCTCAGTTTCTCAGTTCTCCGGTGTTTAACTGAGTTCTTCATATTTTGCATCCATTTTATTATTATTATGATTATTATTATTTTAGTACCAACCACTGAAATGCAGCCCCCAGAACATTGGCCATGAGGGTGTGGGTGTTTGTGTGGGTGTGCGCCTGCACATACACGCAACAGAGAGCATAGGAATGAGCATAGGATAATTAGGGTAGGACCAAGGAGAGAAAGCTGAAAATCTCGGGGCCTTTCTGGACATGCAAATCACTGTGTCTAGTTCTGGGCACAACAAATTAAGAATGATATTGACAATCTGGAATGTGTGCAGAAGAGGGAGATTGGTATGACTGAGGGTCTGGAAGCAAGGTTTATGACGAATGGTTGAGAGAGTTTGAGTGTGTTTAGCCTGGAAAAGAGGAGACTGAGAGGAGATATGATAGCCATCCTCAAATATCTCAAGGGCTGTCACATGGAAGAGGGAACAAGCTTGTTTTCTCCTGCTCTGGAGGGTACCAATGGCTTCAAGTTACAAGAAAGGAGAAGCCTTCCTCATTTGATGATTGGAAACAGCTGAGTCAACCATTCCCCTCCCAGTGATCACCCCTCTCGCATTTCTCTTGCTGAAGAGGTCCTGCTCCTATTCTGCCACTTGCTAGGATTTGCATTTGTGCAAGCTCCCTCTTCTGCCAAGAGGTTGCTAGAGTCCTGGTTGGTCCCTTCCTCTTCCTCTGCCCTCCCTCCTTTCAGAATCACCTTTTCTGCCAGTCACAATTTCTGCAGCCAGCCATTTCGATCACTTTTAAAATGAAACCCACGCTGGCCTTGGCAATCATAATGTCATTTACAATTTACCACAAAACACGTTTATTCAGTTAGCAGCACGTTGGAGAAAAGAGAACTCCGTATGAACTCGCCGCTGAAGGCCTAATCTGATTATTTCCTCATGAAAATCCAAGCAGGGGTGCTTGTAAGCGGGGCTGGGGGGGAGGGGGGGGAGAGGTTTGCTCACAGCTGACTCTCATAATCAACACAAATAGATAAGTGACACACCGTGTCAGGGGCAGCGTCTAATCTGCCCTGCGGCTCTCCTTGGAGAAAAAGGCCAGAGTGGACAGGGCTTAATAAATACTGATTGACCACTGAGTATTGAGGTGACATGTGCTATTTACATTCGAGATGAACAATAACAGTGATAAATTCCAGAAGCCTTCCTTCTAAATGGCTAAAATTAAGTTAAGCGGGTTATATATTTCGTGTGCAAAAGTGAGGGGAGGAGAGAATTGGGGTTCGCAGATTGGGGTGTGCAGGTGTGGCACAAAAAGTCAGAAAAGCCAAGAAGATGGCGAGTGCATGAGATAAAACTAATTATATGCGGAAGAGATTTTTTTTTAAGAAAAAAGAATGGGGGGTGGCTGTTGTGTTTATGCGCCAACACGCGACACTGAGCACCATGTATGGTGCGATCAATGGCATCAGATGTGCACATGGATGTGTTACACAGTAGCCTATTGGGTATTCAAGGGCAGCAAAGAGGAAGTTTGTGTGTGCTCTCTATTCGTACAATCCTTTTCACATTAATTTTTCTCTTTTCCCCCACACAAATTCTAAAATAGAGCTCCACACCAAATTTGTTATTTTATTTAATTTACTTCTTTCCAAACACTCAGGTTGCTTGCAGGGTTTCTGACAAATATTAACTTTGTGTCAATATTTGTCCTTCCTGTCGTGAAATGAGGATTTTCCACCTCATTTCACATTTGAAAAGAAAAATATGCCGTTGGGGTCCTCTTTGCTTAAGAAAAAAAACACCCCACACAATTCGTATCCTTTATTTAGAAAATGGACCAAAAGGGAAGGTTTTTTAAAGTGGGTTTTTTTAAAAAAAGAATGGATGTTTTACTTAAAGGCACGGAGACTTTCGGTTTTTTACCCAGCTCCCTCACCAATGCCCTCAAAAGTTCTACATTTAAAATTGAATGAAATACATCAACATTAATGATTTCCCCCTTTAGGTTAGCATCACCATTTCTTTCTACTAATTTCTTCCCCAGTTTATGATAGATTTCACATTGCATACTTGTAAGGAAAAATTCGGGAGCATTTGACTAAAACAAAGAGGTGTCATCAAGTTTCTCTAATATGTATTTTATCAAAATAAAATAAATGCCAAGCAATGTTGTTTCCATCTGCCTAGGTTTGCTAGTCACTTATTTCTAATGCCAATATAAATGCAGCTACCATGTTAAAAGCTAAAAGTGGGGACATAATTAATGGCACACTATTTACTCACTGTAGCCTAGTGGCCCTGGGCAAACTATACTCCATAAACCATACTCCCCCAGAAGTAAGGAAGACAAATAATTCAGTGGACAACTGAGAGAACTTACATGTTAAGTTTCCCGCCATCTCAGAAACTACCTTGTGAGAACTTGCTGTATGAGCTTGTGTGAGAGAAGAAGCAAATGCTGTGTGGGATATATATATATATAGAGAGAGAGAGAGAGAGAGTAAGGAAGCATCTTGAAGGAGAAAGGTTAAGAATCCCCACCCCTGCCGCTGGGTCATGTCACTTTAGGGGGTGAAACTTAATTTTTGCACATTTCTTCAGTAGTTGATCTTAAAAATATGGTTTCAGGTGTGAAGAATTCAAATCCGCTATTATTTTAGTGACTGGACAACATTATGCTTGGTAAGTGTACGTTTGTTGAAGAAGGACATACTGTAAACTGCTTTCAAAAAACCAAAGAACTTTTAGTTTTACCTTCTGAAAATGTCAGGTAATGCTTAACAACAACAACAACAAGTACTTGACAATCATTTTAAATTATTTCTATGCAGTTTTACACACATTCTACCTACAAGCAAAACTAAATTATAGTAATTTAACCCAAATATCTCTTGAATTCCCAAGTCATGTTACAATTTTTTAGCACTCCTCATTTTTGGAATTTCAAAGTTGAAAGATTCAACCTGGCCAAACCCTCCTGCCTTGCCCTCCTGAAGCTGATTGAAGTGAGTGGGTGGCCACTGGAATGATGTGAGATGGGTTTGCATACAATATTTAATTCAGACCTCAGTATTTCAGTATCTCAGTTGAATACCTAGTCACAACCTTCCTCACCACAGTGAATTTAAAGTCTGTTCAAATTATAGCAATTATTTCTAAATTTTCATAAAGCAGATAAATGGGCATATACAGATGCAAATCCAAGTTGTTTTTTCAATACACCCAGACTAAATCTGCATGCAAACAATGTGCTTGAGGAGCCTGAGAAGGATCCGTGTCCAGAAGCACACATTCCTCCTAGTCCCATAAGGGGGACTGGAGCCCCTCCACAAGGCCAAGAAGGCAGAGATGGGAAGGAGTACAGTGGTGCCCCGCAAGACGAATGCCTCGCAAGACGGAAAACTCGCTAGACGAAAGGGTTTTCCGTTTTGGAGGTGCTTCGCAAAACGAATCTCCTATGGGCTTGCTTCGCAAGACGAAAATGTCTTGCGAGTTCCTGCAGGTTTTTTCCCCTCCCCCCCTTTTTCTAAGCCGCTAAGCCGCTTATCAGCTGATCCGATAAGCTGCTAAGCTGCTAAAAGCCGCTAAAAGCCGCTAAAAGCCGCTAATACCGCTAATAGCGCTAATCCGCTAATCCGTCAATGGGCTTGCTTCGCAAGACGAAAAAACCGCTAGACGAAGAGAATCACAGAACGGATTCTTTTCGTCTTGCGAGACACCACTGTACTCAGTCTTGGCAGAAACCTCTTATTTGCTGAGAGAAAGAAAAGCTCTCACTATTTGTGGCTTGTATGTTAACATGGGGTGAATGTGGCAATCTAATGATTATGGTAGTGGTTTTCAACCAGTGTGCTGTGGCACCCTGAGGTGCCTTGGATGATGGTCAGGGGTGCAACGGGCAATGCTGGCCTCTGTCCCCCTTTCCTTCCCTCTCTCCTCTTGCGTCTCTGCCTCCCAAAGGCTTGCACAGCTGTTTGTTGCAGCAGCCCTGGCTACAAGCTCCCCAGGTGAGCAGTGCCTCCAGGGCTGGCCAGGGGATGGCCTCAGAGTAAGCAAGCAAGCGGCCGAGGGAGCCCAGCCAGCCAGTCTACCTGCCCTTGCTGTTGGGAATGGACAGGCTAGTGGGAGGCTGGGCAGGCAGGCAGGCAGGCAGGCACTGCACTGGCCTTTCTTGTGCTTGCTGTGCGCAAGGCCTGCCTAGGAGCTGAGTGCTTGGTGCTGCCTCAAGTTCACCACTGGCCAGTCTCCGTTGGACCACTAAGGCTGGGGATATCCTCTTCCCTCTGTGGGGCAGGGTGAGGAGGCACCTCTCTTTGGGGTGGGGGGCAGCTCAGAGACCAGGAGCAGCAGCAGCTCCTGCCCAGAGGACTCCCAAGGAGACGGGAGGGGAGGCTGAGGGAACACTCCACAAGGGAGGGTGTTCGAAAAAGGGTAGGCGGCTGCCAGCTCTGCAGGCAAGGGGTGACCCAACTGGGCTCCTGAGTCCCACAGGGTGCCGCAGAAAGGATGTAGTTGGTCAAGGGAGCCGTGGACTCAAAAAGGTTAAAAACCTCTGGATTATGGGATTAAAATTCCTATTACGCACAGGAGCAAGTCTCCACTCTTGGAATTTTCTTTCCACTTCCTTTTGCTTTCTGGCTGGTCTTATTTCAACAGTAGCAATTGCTTTGCTTAGCCTGCAAGTGACGTGTTTATAAGAATCTTAGGAAGTTGAATTATATTGGGCCAGACCATTGGTCCATTTCTCTCAATCCTCTCTAAACGGACTAGATTTGGCCCTCCGGGGTTTGGGGCACAGATCTTTCCCAACTGTACCAGGAAATGCCAGGGATTGAACCTGGAGCCTTCTGCACGCGGAGCAGATGCTCTACCACTGAGCTACAGCCCCTGCCCAGCTTTATACCCCCCCAATTTGGAACCAACATTATACCCTCCACTTCCCAACTGCACCTTTTCTCCCTCATTGTCTTCTGCTGATGGAACATCTCACCACCTGGCAATTGCTGGGCTCCTTCTGACGGTACATGTAAATAGGAGGAGGGAAACTTGCATTTGCACTGGCATTTAAGTGATCCCACATACAGTCGTACCTTTGTTCTCAAACGGAATCCATTCTGGAAGTCCGTTCAACTTCCGAAACATTCAAAAACCAAGGCGCGGCTTCCAACTGGCTGCAGGAACTTCCTGCACTCAATCGGAAGCTGCGTCGGACGTTCAGCTTCCAAAAAACATTTGCAAACCGGAACACTCACTTCCAGGTTTGTGGCGTTTGGAGCATTCAAGTCACAAGAAGTTTGAGAACCAAGGTATGACTGTATCTACCGTTCCCTGCAGCTTTCCTTCCCTGGTGTGTGTTGTCTTATACAGATTGTAGGGCCTGAGTCTTATTTTTTTGTTTTACGTACCGTTCTTATAGGCACCCTAGAAACACAAAACCAATTGCCACAAATAACTAGTTAGAATCTGTTACAGGAGGAGAGATATGCCTGTATTTGGAATGAAAGCTGTTGGCTATCAAAAGACACAGCAGAAGGCAATGGAAAGGGATTTAAAGGTAGGTACCTCGGGTTACAAACACTTCGGGTTACAGACTCCGCTAACCCGGAAGTAGTACCTGGGGTTAAGAACTTTACCTCAGAATGAGAACAGAAATCGCGCGCTGGTGGTGCGGCGGCAGCGGGAGGCCCTATTAGCTAAAGTGGTACCTCAGGTTAAGAGTGGTTTCAGGTTAAGAACGGACCTCCAGAACGAATTAAGTTCGTAACTAGAGGTACCACTGTATCTGGGTGATAAATGTTGCAACTCATCTGGAAAGGTCAGGGGGGAGGGATAGGATGGCTTATAATAAACCACTGTAGTTATCAATACCTGTTGATTGTCCATCTTAAAATAAATAAAGGAAGATCAAGGTATTGTATTCACACACAAAAAGATAGGAGGGATAAATAAAATGGATCCACTCCACAATGATATCAGTGGCATTTGTGTATGGGGGAGACCAAGAAAGCTGCCTGGAGATTTTCTTATGGTGTTCTAGTCTGTTACTTCCAGCCCTGCAGCCATCCACATGTGCTCTGTGCACCAGCATTAAAATGTCAGCCAAGGAACCGAGAGGCGTGACGTGACAAGATGAATAATGGGTGGGGTTTGAGAGAGGATACCACAAATATGGGTCTATGGGAGAACATACCAAGCTGCAGCAGAGTACCGTATGTGGGATGAATGTGGCACAATTTACTGGGAGGCAGAGATATGAGCTGAAGATGTACACCACTTAGTTTGAATAAACCTATACCGCAAGTATTTTCTCTCTGTGTTTCACAAATTAAAGCACTTACATAATATCACAATCATTTTGTTAAACCTGCAGCCCTATTGAAAACACTTGCCTCAACACAACTGGTCCTTGCCGATTTCACAGCAAAGAACACAGCTCTCCGCCTCTTGAAGGGAAAACAGCAGTCTTTATCTTTTCTGCACTACATGCTTTTAAGGGGCTATTTCCTCTCAGGTTGTTTCTGTATTAGCTGAACGTACAAGCCCACAAGGCTATTTCTACATGCAAACACACAACTGCCCCCGGTCCTTTCTGACTATTGACCCTATAGAAGAGAAAGCAAAACAGCATTCTTTTCAAACACAATACCAAGCCTTGGCTTTCCTGCCGTGGCACGATAAACACATCACATTTTTCCTCTTTTCTTTTTCAGAATGAAGCTCTGATTTCATTGGATGCCAGATCTAAAAACAAATGTGGGTTGTGCCAAGCGCTGCTCTGAGCTGTGGATATAATGGGATTTGAATGGGAAGTCCCGGACACAATAAATCTGTGCCATATGTGACCATTTCCTGTGTCAGTTCCTTTCTCATAACCAGTGGACTCCCCCGCCCCGACGTCGTTCCCTTTCTTTCCCTTTCATGACCCCACACCAGGACTCTGAAATCTTTCATGGCTGCTTCTCCGCCTGGGGCTCTTCCACAGCAGTTGCATAAATAAATGAAATTGACAGCAAACATCATAACAGTTAGCAGGAGTGTGTACCCACCACAAGTGCCTTGTCCTGCTTTCCAAGAGAAATGGAAGAGGAAAGGACTTATTATGGGGGGGGGGAGTATGTTCTTTGACAAGTGAGGGGGTGGGGGAATTAGTAAAATAAACTTGCTAAGACTATTGTTGTCAAAGTGTTTTGCTTCATCTAGTTACAAATTAGGCAAGGTCTATGGTTCTTCATCCTTCTACTCTCCATTTTTCATCACCACATTCCAAAAGGGGTAAATTTGCAGCTGAGCGGTTTCAAAAATAAAACTCCCGGGTTTGAAAAATCTTGCCTTATTTCAGGTCAGGCCTATTTCAGTTTGAGTCCTGGCTCAAACTCTACTCATCCCCCTAACCACCTCCCAAGCAAGAAAAAAGAAAAAGCTACCTTTGAGAAGGGACGCGGGTGGCGCTGTGGGTTAAACCACAGAGCCTAGGACTTGCCGATCAGAAGGTCAGCAGTTCGAATCCCCATGACGGGGTGAGCTCCCATTGCTCGGTCCCAGCTCCTGCCAACCTAGCAGTTCAAAAGCACGTCAAAGTGCAGGTAGATAAATAGGTAACACTCTGGCGGGAAGGTAAATGGTGTTTCCATGCACTGCTCTGGTTAGCCAGAAGTGGCTTAGTCCTGCTGGCCACATGACCCGGAATCTGTCTGCGGACAAACACCAGCTCCCTCGGCCTATAGAGCAAGATGAGCAAGCAACCCCAGAGTTGGTCACGACTGGAGCTGATGGTTACCTTTACCTTTGAGAAGGCTGGGGAAAAGGAACTGGTGACGAGGAAGGCTTGCTAGATACAGGAGAAGGAGCTGTTGAGCAAGTTCAGGGGCATCATTTCTTCCTGGGGAGCAAAGGATTTGTAGTTTTATTTGCCTCCCAAATTGAATTGGGAAGCAGAAGGAGGAATGGCTCCAAGGCTACTGGCAGAAAAATTAGGTAGTGAGACAACCAATTTAGAAAGCTGATGCCAAGGAACTATGAACTCTGGGAAGGTGCTTCTGGGCAGAGCTATGAGTGCCACACAGCCTGTCCTGTGCCCCTTAAACTAGTTTGCTGCCCTCTTGTGCCCCATTGTCTGTGTTAGCATGTGCCTGCCATCTTGTTCTTTGCCTCAGGCGGCAAAATGCCTTGGGCCAAGCCTTACTCAGCAGCGTCATTTCCAGTTAAGGAAAGGCCACAAAGGGTCTGCCAGGGGAGGGGGTGTGCGCTTCATGCATTTTTCACAAGCATGGCCTGGGAATACATGGAGAGAGAAAGCACACTTTTGGTTCAAAACATTTGCAAGGAAAGCTATAAAAAAACCAAACCCAAAACAAAACAAGCTTGCATTTTGAGATGAGCCAAGGGGTGTTGTCCCATCACTAATAAATTATCCTGTTCTTTTGCAAAAACAAAGTCTGGTAATCAAATGATTATTCCAAAATAGAAACATTCCATTATGTCATTTATGATCATTTCCCAGTTAAAACAGTTTTGGGCCTCATGAATAAGAACTCAGGCATGTATAATGTAGAATTCCCACAAAACTCACTGAAATGTAAACCGTTCATTAGGGATGGTCCAAAACCAATATTCCCAATCTACGTGTCTAGAGAGTGTTCTGTGGAAACATCCTGAACCGAACACCAATTTGTGTACGTAGTGTTCTTAGAGAATTGACTAAATTCTAAATATAATAAATCATTATTTTGAATTTTCCAATTTGGGATCAAGGTGCAATGTATTATTCTACCAGTTACATTTCTCAAGCAACAGCCATCCAGGTTGATGGTCATCACTTGCCTCCTGTGGGATCAAGTTCCATAGTTTAACAATGTGCTGCAGAAAGGAAGCATCTGTCCTCAATCTTCCAGCCCTGCCCTTTTCTGGACCTTTTGCAAGTCAGCAATATCCTTTTTGAAGTGAGGTGACCAGAATTATACATGGCGTTCTAAATACGGCTGCATCATAGATTTGTATAACAGCATTGTGATATCAGTGGTTTCATTTTCAATTTGGGTGTGTGGGGTGTTAGAGGATGGGCAGTACCTGCGGTGGGGGGCACATCATGCTCCTTCTGGGGTAGTTTGACCACCTTTGGTCACCTCCCTGCACTTAGCTCTCAACTCTGGCTCCTAGAAGTTGACAGTGGCCACACCTGGGAATGGCTTAAACCAGCTGGTTAAACCAGGTGAGGGCAGCCAATGGGTCTCAAACCCTCAGTGAGTTAGGGACTTCCTCTGCATGTGAAGAGAGGCTGCAGTGGATTGAGCAGACATAGTTTATGGTGTCCAATGGTCAAGAAGGTGGTTTCTGCACATGCTGTAGATGGAAGTGAGGGGCAGATGGGGCCTGTCCACCTGGGAGGGTGGCTCATCTAGGAGAAGGACAACTCTGATCCTAAACATCTGCTGCCTTGCAGGAAATCTTCAGAAGAAGAAAAGGCTAAGGAGTAAACCCTGTGCAAATCCAGGGTGAAGTTCCTAAACAGTTGGATAGTGCCTTATACACCTCCTTCTGGCAACTCCCGCAGCCAAGCTGGTGCCAAACATATTGCACTGCTTTCATTTGGACAACATCAATGAGACTGAGAGAGGGGTCCTGTCATCTGGGCAGCCCAGGACCATCAGCCCAGGACCTCCAGGCTTACACACTGCCCAGGCTTCCGCTCCAGGGAGGTCACAAACTCCATTGTCTCTCAAAACAGACAGATGCCAACAACAGCCATATTTTCAATTCCGTTCCTAATGATCCCTAGCGTGGAATTTGCCTTTTTCACAGCTGCCGCACATTGGGTCAACAACTTCATTGAGCTATATACTATGACCCCAAAGTCTTCTTCCCGGTCCATCACTATCAGTTCAGACCCCATGAATATATGCGTGGAATTAAGGGTTTCATTGTTGCAACTTGTTTATGTTGAATTGCATTTGCCATTTTACTGCCAAGTCACTCAGTTTGGAGAGATCCTTTTGTAGCTCTTCACCCTCTCTTTGTTTTAACGACCCTGAACAATTTAACATCATCAGCAAACTTTGCTACCTCACTGCTCACTCCTAATTCTAGGTTGTTTATGAACAAGTTAAAAAGCACAGGCCCCAGTACTGATCCTTGAGGGGGGGCCCTCCACTACATCTCTCCATTCAGAGAACTGTCAGTTTATTCTCACTCTTGATTTCCTACAACCTAACCAATTCATGATCCACAATAGGACCTCTCATCTTATTTCTTGACTGCTAAGCTTACTCAAGAGTCTTGAGTGAGATATTTGTCAAAACCTTTTTGAAAATCTAAGTATGTTTTGCCAGTTGGATCACCTCTATCCCTATGCTTCTTGACATGTTCAAAGAACTCTAATAGGTTCATGAGACAAGACTTGACCTTACAGAAGCCATGCTGGTTCTACTTCAGTAAGTCTTGTTCTTCTATATGCTTGGTTATTTTATCTTTAACAATAAGATCTACGGGTATAGGGTGGTATACAATATTATTATTATTATTATTATTATTATTATTATTATTATTATTATTATTCCACAAGTTTTTCTACCACAGATGCCAAGCTAACCAGCCTGTAATTTTCAGATTCCCCTGGGTCTCTTTTTAACAACTAGTGTTATATTGGCTACTTTCCAGTCCTCAGGTACAGAGGCTGATTTGAGAAGTCTCAGGTAGATGTCATGTGGACCTGGATGTTTGTCAGTTTTTATTTTGCCTATTAGACCTATAACTTCATATCCCATTACCAGTATCCGCCTTAGTTCCTGGGACTCATTTCCTTCAAAGGTAGTTCAGGCACCATAATATGCCCTATATCATCCACTGTGAAGACAGATGCAGATGATTCATGCACCTTCTCCACAATCTCCATATCCTTCTTTAGCACTCCTTTGACTCCCTTGGGGCCCATCTGCCTCTCTAGATGGTTTCCTGTTACTAATATATTTAAATAACTTCCCATTTTCAGTCTTCAGGTTTATAGCAATGCGTTTGTCAAATTCTTTTTAAGCATCTCCTACTGTTGGCTTGTACTTTTTTTGGCCAAGGTTTGTGCTCCTTTTTGTTCTCCTCATTCACACAAGACTATAGAATCATAGGGTTGGAAGGGATTCCGAGAGTCATCTAGTCCCAAAAGAAGCCATCTTGCTTCTAATAGCATCTTTGTCTCTCCTCATTAACCATGTTGGCATCTTCTTCGCCCTCACGATGCCTTTCCTGATCTGTGGTATCCACTCCAGTTGAGCTTCTAATACAGTGGTGCCCCGCAAGATGAATGCCTCGCAAGACGAAAAACCCGCTAGACGAAAGGGTTTTCCGTTTTTCGATGTGCTTCGCAAGATGAATTTCCCTATGGGCTTGCTTCGCAAGACGAAAACGTCTTGCGATTTTTTTTGCTCCCCCCCTTTTTCTAAGCCGCTAAGCCGCTAATAGCCTTTTAGCCGCTAAGCCTTTAATAGCCGCTAAACCGCTAAACCGCTAATAGTGCTAAGCCGCTAATAGGGTTGCTTCGCAAGACGAAAAAACCGCTAGACGAAGAGACTCCTGGAACGGATTAATTTCGTCTTGCAAGGCACCACTGTATTGTGTTTTTAAACAACTGCCAAGTGTTTTGGAGTGATTTTATCCGTCTGATGTTGTCTTTCAATTTCTTTTTTATCAATCTCCTAATTGGGGGGACATTTCTTCTTTTGAAGTCTAATGTGACTGTGTTGGATTTTCCTGGCAATTGGCTATTTTCACATGCATTTAATTTACTAGCCCTTTGGTTATTGCTCCCAAGTGGCTCAACAACACTTGCATCTCACACTGGGTCCTGGGCACCACTCCAGGTCACCTGCTGTTCCATTTCATATGAAGCAAAGAACTCACTTTGGAGGCCAGGTAGCCACCTGTAGAAGTCTCCCTGAATAATGGGAGAGGCCAGTAGGCTTTTCCCATCTGGCTCATGAGAATTAAACTACAAGCTCCATCATCCCTAGTGGGAAAATCATAATTCACACCTTTCCGGGCCCAGATCTGAAGGAGGGAGAATTACAGGACTTAAAGGAGTGCTCAGATTGCAAAATTCCATGACACTGTGGTTACATTGATGAATGTGTAATAGGAAGTGCATTGCCAAGAAAAGGCATCTATTTCATAGGAGCTGAAAGAAAGACCCCCATCTCTTGTCACCTTCTGGAGCGGCAGCCCCTATACTGCTAAAGTTCAGTATGCTCAAATCTGATGCTCAGCACACGCAATTCTCTGGCTGAGAGAAATGCGGCCCCCACCCTTATCCCTTGGCTGCCTGTCTGCTCTTCTCAGCACAGAGCAGCCTGCTCTGCATATGTGAGTCGCTTCACCATATTGCATATCAGGAGCTGGCTGAACATTCAGGTGAAGTCTTTAAAACATGCCCAACTTGGCAAGTCTGAGTCAAGCCTCCCGTGCCTGACGTTTTAGTAGACCACAAACAGAAATTGCAATGTACAGCTGGCCCTGTCTGCTCTTTTTTCCTGCATCAAGACCTTTCAGCCAGACTCAGCATGGGGGTGATTTCCTGGCAACACAGAGGCATTTCTCTTCTCTGATGCACAAAACCAGGTTTGAAAGCGGGCTGGTGCTTCTGGTGACCTTCTGCCATGCGAGATGAATCATCTGAACTGGAACTCTATTCTTTGCTGACCCAGATTTCAAAGACAGCTCTACACATCATGATGGCTGTGGGAAACGCTACTGGGATACTCATATTTCCCGCAGCACACACATAAAAGGTGGGTGCAATGCACAAGACAGGCACTCGCGTCTAAGAGTGGAAGTGTGGATTTGCAGATATGGAAACCTCAGCCTGTGCTAAGGAAGTTCGAGATCCCTTTGAATTCAGGCCCAGCCTGAAGTGCGATTTGCTCCCACCACTAGCTAGTACGCCCTTTCTAGTTCTTACCTTCTATCCACATTCAGTTTGGGAGGCATAGAAAACTGCAAATACAGTGCTTCCCAGCAGGAAATGCCATTTCTAGCCACACTCAAGAGGTTTGTTTCCAGCTGAAGAGATACTCTCTGGAGTAAGACCTCCCTTGTCTCTCTGGAGTATCGCTCCAGAGATACTCTCTTGTAGTAAGACCTCTGTAGTAAGCTTGGCCACCCCACCACAACTAAACAGCTGAGAGTTCCTCAGAAATATGATGGTAATGTGGTACTATTAAATATAGAAATATTAATACTAATTAAGAACAGCTTTTGAGGTGAGCCAAAGGAAGGTGAGCAGTACTCAGTCATAGAGCATCTGTTTTGCATGCAGAAGGTTTGGGGGTTCAAATTTCTAGTCTCTCCAGGTAGGGATAAGAATCTCCCTGCCTGAAATCGTGGAGTCAGAAGAAGAAGAAGAAGAAGAAGAGTTTGGATTTGATATCCCGCTTTATCACTACCCTAAGGAGTCTCAAAGTGGCTAACATTCTCCATTCCCTTCCTCCCCCACAACAAACACTCTGTGAAGTGAGCGGGGCTGAGAGACTCCAGAGAAGTGTGACTAGCCCAAGGTCACCCAGCAGCTGCATATAGAGGAGCAGAGACGCGAACCCGGTTCACCAGATTACAAGTCTACCGCTCTTAACCAGTACACCACACCAGCTCTCCATAGGCAACACCAATGGTCTGACTCAGTATAAGGCAACTCCCTATGTTAATCGTTCTGTGAATGAAGTGTGATCTCACAGTGCTGGGGGAGTGGCCACTGAGACTGGACCAATTGTGTGCTGGTGCTGGTGGGGTTTCTACCCATTTGCTACCACAAGGCAACTAGGTGCAAAAGAGCCACCACATTGGACACACCTATGTGGCTGTTTTGCTCACTCCTTCATTCTGCAGCTGTGTGGGAGTGCGCAAGGGGGAAGCAATTCTGGCATCAGAGTGGATGCATGTAAAGGGAACATGAGTTGCTCTTACAGTCCTAGTTATAAATGGAATGTGCTATTTGGTAGAATAATGACTTGGCTAGAAAGTCAGAAGTAGAGCCAGATCTGCCCCCCGCCCCAGTTGAAGGAACTCTGTGGGGGAAGACTCAGCGCAAAGAAGCTTATATAGCAATTTCCTGTGATTAGTTATATTATCTGTCTTCAGAATCCTGCCTGCATGTTCTCATGTGTTAATACATTTAAAAAATGCTGAGTGTTCTTCCTCCCCAGACTGTAAGGTTACCAGATTTTTTTCCAATGACTCCAGGGACACTTTAAATAAATAAATAAATACTACACGTTCGGGATGTTGATGCCGCAGCGATGGTGGCGGCAGAGGGGCAGCCGCTGCCTTGACCTCAACCGCCACGTTTCCCCTTCCTCCAAGGCTTCTATCTCCTTTCTCCATGAGCCTTGGCAGCCCCTGAGTTGTTGGTTCTTCGGTGGTGGTGGGGAAGCGGTGCCCGGTGGGTCAGGCATGGAAGGTGGAGAAGGAGGGCCGAGAGCAGTGGTGGCAGTGAGGCTCAGGCAGCACGATGCCTCCCTTCCCATTGGAGCAGCCCCAATCCCATTCCTACTTGCGTGCAAACAGGAGGAGGCGGGGATCCCTCAGCTGGAAGGGAGGCTTCCCATTGCCTAACAGAAGAAGAAGAAGAAGAAGAAGAAGAAGAAGAAGAAGAAGAAGAAGAAGAAGAAGAAGAAGAAGAAGAATAGGAGGAGTTTGGATTTGATATCCCGCCTTTCACTCCCTTTAAGGAGTCTCAAAGTGGCTATCATTCTCCTTTCCCTTCCTCCCCCACAACAAACACTCTGTGAGGTGAGTGGGGCTGAGAGACTTCACAGAAGTGTGACTGGCCCAAGGTCACCCAGCAGCTGCATGCGGAGGAGCGGAGACGCGAACCCGGTTCCCCAGATTACGAGACTACCGCTCTTAACCACTACACCACACTGGCTCTCTGCCCCCTCCTGCTTGCACGCAAGCTCTGATAGGAAGCGTGAGGCCTCCCTTCCCAGAAGTTGGGAGGCTGCTCCGATTTGCCATGTTTCCCGGGGACATTAGATGAAATCCGGAGACATTCCGGGGATGGAATTTGTCCAGGGACTTATTTGTAAATCCAGGGACCGTCCCAGGAAACAGTGACATCTGGTAACCCTGCCCCAGAGCACTTATATTCCAAAGATCCTCCCCACCCCCACCACAGCATCAGAATGCTGAGTTTGAAGAGAATGCTGTTTTCTTTCCCACCAAATTCACACTAGCATGCAAAACCAAGCTTATTTCAGTCCTCCTCTCCTTCAAACAAGGCTCTCCACCCACCATCAATTCCAGCATGGATTCAAAGAACTGGGGGTGACTTGCTATTAAAGATGCTACATGGTTGGATATGACATCAGAACATGAAGAGGTTCACTCTAAAGTCAGACTTGAAAATACTATTATTGTTCTAGCAAGAACAGAAAGGGCAAGTACTAGTAGATATCAGTATATAATCAATACCAAATAACCTATCAGCCATGAGCCTGCTTCTTAATATATGTCAAAAACATCCACCATGTGGCAGTGCAGTCCATTGGCTTGGCAGTGCCTCCTGAAACATGCACCAAACGAGTCAACTTTCCTGAAATTGAGATATGTAGGTCCTCCTGAAACCAAACGTGAAGGGAAATGTACAATGTATTTCTCCATCCTTGGTCAATCTAGCAGCAACCAATTAATATATGAGTTTTACAAACTAGTTCTGCACTGACCTCTTTAAATATTGATAATAAACATAGCCCAGCATCGAGATGTCTACAATCCCAAGTCTTTTTATGATCTGTCTCATGACTGGACAATCCTTCTCAAAGCTTGGTAAGGCACTAGGTTTTGGAAAGGTGGTGTGGGGCCCTCACAGAGACCCAGAATCCTCCCACCTCCTTCTCAAAGCCTAGTTGGTGCTTTCCCAGCTTTGGGGGCCTGCCAGAGCTTTGAACCTCCTTCCCAAACCCCACACCTCTCGTACCCAGCTTTAGGAAGGCAGTACAAGGGCTGGGTGGGGAGCGTCAAATTTTGGCCTCACACAGGGCACCATATTGCCCTAGTCTGGCACTGTTCTTCCTTCAGTTGTGTATGGGGGGGGGCTTTGTCCTTAACAGTAATAATAGAACAGAAGCAAGGCCCTTTGGCATTCCCTCACCATCCGCCCACCCTTAGATGCAAGCTGGATGACTGGGCAGAGGTCAGATGTCTCCAGTCCCCTCCCAGAAGGTTTATAATGGAGTGAGCTGCTACCTTTCATCCTCTCTCATAATTTCATAAGGCAGAATTCCCCACCCCTCAGGCAAGCAGCCAGCCTGCCACTCTGTATTCATTCAAATTGCACTGAAGCCTGCACTACATGCAACCATGGTCTGAGCACACGCAGACCCTCAGTCCAGAGGTATAATGCTGCCTCTAGAGAGAGAAAATATATAGTTCTTGGAAAACGTTTTGCTTCTGGCAGCCGGAAGATTAGAAAGATAGGGTGGGGAGGCAAATAGAAAAGATAATGATTCCATATTTGCTGGGGAAATGGCAAATGCAATTAGAATTGCCATCTGAGTTGTGATCAAAATTCTGATTAATTGCTTACTGCTGTTTCACAGAGAAGAAATTAGTGCGTATCTAATTGGTTTTACTGGCATGTACTTCCCCAAATTTAAATGTACGAAATTCTGCATTGGAGTAGGGCGGTCGAGGATGGAAACCTACTCTGAAGGCCAGCTTCTGAGCTTTTGTGTATGTTCATGCATATCTCTCAATTCATATTTTCTTGCACATGTGCTAAGGCTGTGTTGTGGCTTCATCAAACTCATTGTTAAATATCAGGAGATCAACAGCTGTGGTCTTTCCTGGAAAATGTGACCTGGCCACCATTATGTGTGTCCTGACTGTTCAGAAGCTAATTTAGTGCAAAATACAGCCACTAGACTACTAAGTAGAGCAATTAAGGAGGAGTCTGCTGGTGTCTGCTCAATTTAAGTTCAATGGATCTTATTCCTAGGTAAGTGGGCATGGGATTGCAGCACTGATCGCCAGTTTGCTTCTGGGCACCTTTCAGAGTGCTGCCCTTAGTCTTTAAGATACCTTCAAGACTTTCAACTCCCACATCCACCTGCCCAACCATCAGGGTCATTCTTCAAAGGCCTTGCTCAAGGAATGGGGTCTTTTCATCTGTTGTACCTTGCCGTGGGACCACTCTTCATTCACCATGCTAACTTTTCGTTGACGTTCAGAAGGAAGCAAGATGCTGCTTTCTTTCCTGATTTATTGTGACAATTGTATGTATTTTATTGTTTGCTATGCGATGTATCATTCTTATTAAGAGGAGGAAATTAATATTTTAAATACATAAATAAAATACAGTGGTGCCTCGCAAGACGAAAAGAATCCGTTCTGTGATTCTCTTCGTCTAGCGGTTTTTTTCGTCTTGCAAAGCAAGCCCATTGACGGATTAAAGGATTAGCGCTATTAGCGGCTTTTAGCAGCTTATCTGCTGATCGGATCAGCTGATAAGTGGCTTAGCGGCTTAGAAAAAAGGGGGAAAGGAAAAAAAAACCAGCAGGAACTCGCAAGACATTGTCGTCTTGCGAAGCAAGCCCATAGGAAATTCGTTTTGCGAAGCACCTCCAAAACGGAAAACTCTTTCGTCTAGTGAGTTTTCCGTCTTGCGAGGCATTTGTCTTGCGGAGCACCACTGTAATTTTGATTTTCATGATGAAAATTGCTCTCAGGAATTATGTGGTTTTTTTTCACAACAGTGAAAATGAATAATATACAGTGGTACCTCAGGTTACAAACACCTCAGGTTACAGACTCCGCTAACCCAGAAGTAGTACCTCAGGTTAAGAACTTTACCTCAGGATGAGAACAGAAATTGCACAGTGGTGGCGCAGTGGCAGCAGGAGGTCCCATTAGTTAAAGTGGTACCTCAGGTTAAGAACGGTTTCAGGTTAAGAATGGACCTCCAGAACGAATTAAGTTGATAACCAGAGGTACCAAAGTATATGATTATTTTCACTGTATATTTTAAAGAATATCTGAAGGTGTACCTCCTCATCCATATTCTGGTGCAGTTCGTTATACCTAATTGCCTTTTAACCACTAGAGTAGGACTGCAGAGAGTGTAATAAGATACTTGGTGAAATGCTAAAATTACCTTCAATAATTTTAGGGCTCCATAAGGTTTTACCATTAGATAGAACTAAATTAACTTCAGCACATATTTTTTTCATCATTACCAGAAAAGGGGAGAATGAATTAAAGCATCCTGATAATCAAGTATGTTCTTCCTTTTGCTCTTGTCCTCTAGTGAATAAATTGTTAAGTTAATTTGTTTTGGATTTATGATGGCATGCTCTCTGATAAGGGTGGAAAAAGTATCTTCAGAATTCTGCTCTTGTAGTTTAGGTGTGTTTTCATAGTAGTCAGATTATTTGTTTCCAGTTCCCACCACTTGATCCTAGAAGAGAACAATGTTCTCTGATCAGTCTATAATTACCTTTGTTTTTCTCTCTCCCCTCACCCCACTCTGTTATCTTTCTAATCTTCTATCTGTATCTTTCCCCTTCCAGACAGCCTTATTAAATTCAGATACCTCCTTAAGAGGCTGCCTTGTCTGACTGCTTGCTCTGTTCATGCTGCATTGGAGGGAAAGAAATGGCACAATTTCCCACAGATTACTCATCCCACTGGTGTCTTCTGCTGGAAATGAACTAAATTCCCCACCTCATTTTCCCTTAACTAAATGCAGCTCTGTCAAAAGCAGCTGCTTGCTTTGAACCACTGGGAAGAAAATCAAGCAAAAAGCATTGAGGTTCATTAACAGCATCCAAAACTAACACAATCTATGTTCAGGCATTTGCTTCAACATGTGAGGTGTAAAACTGGGAATGGGAACATACATGAAACCCTGACCCCGGAAGTCCAGTCTGCTCTTCAGACCTTTGCACAATTACCCCAAAGGTGGAAGAGAGTTTGAAAGAAGAGAGTTTGAAAGCATGTTCAGTTAGATGGGCTTGAAACCCTCCCCAATTCCTGATTGTGGGGAGAGTATTTAGGTGTACTTTAAAATAAAGTACTGTGTCCAGTTCTGGGCACCACAGTTCAAGAAGGACACTGACAAACTGGAACGTGTCCAGAGGAGGGCAACCAAAATGGTCAAAGGCCTGGAAACAATGCCTTATGAGGAACGGCTAAGGGAGCTGGGCATGTTTAGCCTGGAGAAGAGGAGGTTAAGGGGTGATATGATAGCCATGTTCAAATATATAAAAGGATGTCACATAGAGGAGGGAGAAAGGTTGTTTTCTGCTGCTCCAGAGAAGCGGACACGGAGCAATGGATCCAAACTACAAGAAAGAAGATTCCACCTAAACATTAGGAAGAACTTCCTGACAGTAAGAGCTGTTTGACAGTGGAATTTGCTGCCAAGGAGTGTGGTGGAGTCTCTTACTTTGGAGGTCTTTAAGCAGAGGCTTGGCAACCATATGTCAGGAGTGCTCTGATGGTGTTTCCTGCTTGGCAGGGGGTTGGACTCGATGGCCCTTGTGGTCTCTTCCAACTCTATGATTCGATGATTCTATGAAAATCTTCAGATCACTGCAGTCTGCAGATCATTTGCTGCCCAACATCTCATTTAGCTCAGCTCCCTGTCTAACCAGACAGCTCTGCCACTCTCCTATGAGCCTTGCTACCTGACCTGTTGAACAGCTCCCAGCCTTGTTGGGAACATAAATTCAGCTGCACATCACTGGCAGAAATGGAACAAGAACAACTTGCCTCCCCTGCTTTTGCTCTGCTTTTTTAAAGTTTGAGACTTCAGATTTCTATTCCAAATACTCTTTTCGTATTTTGAAATATTTAAATATTGGTAGCTTTGGTGTTAGGCATGGAGCAACGTCAGCCACAAATTGCTACAAAGCCAGCTAGGGATGTCAGTTTGCAATTTTTTAAAGAAGAAGTCCTCATGAAAACTCTGCAGCATTTGAGTGTGAATTTCTCCTAATATACAACACATATCTTTGCATGCACTTTTGCCTAATATAGACGTTTCTGCAAAGTGATTTTATCTTAAACAATTCATTTTTCCATTATATTTTCACATTGTATGCTATCTATGTATTCTTATGCACACTTTATCCCAGTGTATGAATTCTTGTATAAGCTACTTGGCTGGAAAATTGCATTGCAAAATTCACAGAAGTGTGAATTTTGAAGGCTAGCCATGTTTCAGCTGGCAAATTGTTGCAGAAAATGCAAAATAAGTATGTTTGCCTATAAATACAAAGTGAATAAAATTTTCCCCTCATCCCTAGTCACCCATAAAGCTGTAAAACGCTTTCCTTTCAGTGGAAACTCTTTATGGAGAGTAATGTGAGCAGGAACCATTTCTTTGCTACATTGTTCCTTCTTTTTTCTCTATTTTTTCTAGCCTGCTTATAGAATTTGTTGGCACTGTCAAAATTGTTGTCTTGACCTGCACAATTTCTGTTATTCCTGCAGGTGTGGCTGTGAGTCTGCATAGGGATGGCTGTGCTTTATGAGTTCAAAGTTGATAAATCTTGCTGTGACAGGAACATAGGAATTTGCTTTGGACTAAATAAGACTTATTGGTCCATCAGCATCATCAACACTGACTGTCAATGGTTCTCCAGGTTTCAGACAGGTATCTTTCTGAGCCCTGCCCAAAGATATCAGGAATCAAACCTGGAGCTTTCTGCCCGTGAAGTATGTGCTCTGCCTCTTACTTGAATTGGATGAACCAGGTCGTTCTCCTTTCCATTAGATTCACAGGCTCCTTTTGTGCTGTGTTCTATAGGAGACTTACTGTTCGGTCTTCCTCCCTTCAGACCCAAGCAGCTGAACCATGGATTCCAAAGCCGTTTTTCCACTTTGTCTCTTTGTGTAAACAGGTCCTTGCCTCACAGCAATCATTAGTACTTTTTGGAATTCGGAAATTCAAGGGCCAACTGATTGCTCAGCTGAAGTTACTGTCAAAATTATGGGTAGAATTCAATGTTTCACTATTACAAATGTTCCGTCTGCACAACTGTATCAACCACATGGTGTTCTGGGGGTGCTCCCAACCACGCCAGAGCCAATTTCACAGGCATGGGGTGGAGGGGAGAAGAGAGAAAGCCCAAATGTGCAAGCAGAAGCCATTACACAGGGCTTTCATTGAGGGTGTTTGTTAGGGGAACTAATGCCCAAGATTATTATTTTTAAAAAAGCTAGGTGTCAATTGCAGCAATCCATGACAGTGTCATTAGCTGTGATTTTTAAGCGCCTAGTTTGATGGATGTCAACCCCCATCATGAAAGTGTTAAATTGGTTAATGAACTCTTAATTCTTGTTTTAAATTGCTTTCTAACCATAGCAGGAATTTTAAGACAAAGACACTCTCCTTGGCTTGCACCTGGGCATTATGAGTTGTGGAAATTCATAATCTGGATCTTTTGTTTTAGAACTTTAGTGACATCACTAGTTCTGGAGCACCTTTACTCCAAATACTGCTTCCAAAAAAATGCATCCTTATATGTTGAAAAATCTTGTGCCCTCCTTAGATAGACGGCACATTTATGAATTTTGCAAAATGCATGCTGTCTGCACAACTGACACCTATTCATAAGCAAGTAATATCCCGTCTGCATTTTCCAAGGTTTTTGCAGGCATAGCTCCAGAGAGCTTGTTGGAAATGGAAATATACGATCTGGAAGCTTCTTCTTCTTCTTCTTCTTCTTCTTCTTCTTCTTCTTCTTCTTCTTCTTCTTCTTCTTCTTCTCCACTCTCTCTCTGCATGCTGTTAGCGTCAAGAATGATCTCTGTGGCCCTCTGTGGCCCAAACTGCATTTCCTTACCTGCAGGGGGACATTGAAACAGTACTTCTGCCAGAGAAGTGTGTCCTTTGCTACTCAACCCTTCAAACACTCTCAGAGTGCAAGGGTGGAGCTACAGAGTGTCAGGTCACATAGTAGTAGATTACAGAGCTTTTGCAAATATCACTTTTCTCAGAGGTGTATTCAGTTGAGTTAGGGGGGAAATAGCCATTAATTAACTTGACTTAAGTAGTCCCTGATGCAGGGCAATGTGACCTTTCCGCTATGTCGGATGCCACGTGGAATTTGGCTTTAGTGTGATACTCAGCAGACACATGTGTCCCCCGCCTTTTAACTGTTTTCAATTTGTTATAGGGATTGTTGAATGTGAAATTTTAGGGCAGCAACTGGACAACAATATTTGTGGTGACGTTTTAGTGGCATTTATGCTGAAGAACTTCTTTTCCTTTGAAACATGCTTTGGTGAATTTCATGCAATTTCCAGTGCTTAGGTTAGTAGGGCTGATGTTTCACATGGCTGTGCATATTCACATTGG
Source organism: Podarcis liolepis (assembly GCF_965112155.1). Taxonomy (NCBI): domain Eukaryota; kingdom Metazoa; phylum Chordata; class Lepidosauria; order Squamata; family Lacertidae; genus Podarcis; species Podarcis liolepis. The sequence continues at coordinate 4,479,860 of NC_139557.1, forward strand.
AATTAATGCAATTAAAACTAAAAGAGCACAAATCAAGAATTATCCTCCGATAATCCCCACTCAGATGTGCTTTCCAGAGGTGCTGAGAAGGCATATTGGACATAGATGCCCACTCCAGGGAGGATGTCACCATCTTTATCTCAGGCAATTTAATAGATTTTTGAGTATCTGAAGTTATTGCTTTATGTTGTTGTTTTTTGGGGGTGTTTTCAATTACCTCACATAGAGGAGGGAGAAAGGTTGTTTTCTGCTGCTCCAGAGAAGCGGACACGGAGCAATGGATCCAAACTACAAGACAGAAGATTCCACCTAAACATTAGGAAGAACTTCCTGACAGTAAGAGCTGTTCAACAGTGGAATTTGCTGCCAAGGAGTGTGGTGGAGTCTCCTTCTTTGGAGGTCTTTAAGCAGAGGCTTGACAACCATATGTCAGGAGTGCTCTGATGGTGTTTCCTGCTTGGCAGGGGGTTGGACTCAATGGCCCTTGTGGTCTCTTCCAACTCTATGATTCTATGATTCTATGATTCTACCTTATCAAACCCCTAATTCAAGGCAGTTCACATGTAAATCATATGCTTAACCATATGCTGAACCAAAGCACAAGTACTTGGTGGGCAGATGAGTGAGGCTCCCTCTGGCCTCCTTGCCCTCATCCTGCTAGGGCCAACAATGACCGTTCTTTGGAGCTGAGTGGAATTGGCTGCCTTAACATCAGGTTCCAGAAGGTAAGGCATAAATCGGTGGGATTATCTCCCAAGGAAAGAGGATAAGAGTAAATCTGGTTTAATTTTAATAAAGATTTGAAACAAAATAATGAACTTGAATGACGAGAAACCAATTATAGTTCCTTTTCAGTGTAAATATGCATTTCCATTAAGAGCCTCGGTATCCCTTTCAGCAAGCTACTAATATCCCCATCCATTCTTTCAAGTGTTCCTGGGGTACAAACTAGTGTTTAATGAATGCCAAAATAAGCACTTGAGGGAAATTGCAAACAACTGGACAGCCATCCAATTATTTTAACAAGTACTCTAAACTTTTCTTATTGAATTTAATATTTATTCGGTAGCTTTCTCCTTTGATCTAAGAAGATTGTTATTTTATTGCAATTGTTACAGACTTTTCCCTCTATTAACTCATCTTTCTGAAATGCACCATAACTTGTGCAACCCCTGAGGGGAGATATTAGTTATAAAATGCTTCTTAAAGAATAAGAAATGATAGCTCCATAAACAGACAACGTTGCCTTCCATTTTACTTTATTCTAACAGGTGTCTTCTTTATGGAATATGCTGTGTGAAAAGCAAGTCAAACAGGGAGTGTGATGAGTAAACCAATTTATCTCATTTGCTATGTTGCAATACCATTCCGTACATAGTTACAGTGGCAACAGTTCAGTACTACATTCGTAAACACCTTTACTTGAAAAGTCTCAGGTCTTTTAACGGCATCTAACTTCCACCTGGAACTTTGTAGATAATTAAAACTCGGGTCAGATCTTGCTGCATTAAAGCAGTGTTTTAAGCCGTAGTATTGATTTCAAAAGCAATCCAAACATATAAATTTAAAGTCTATGTGACCCTTGCACCACTGTAATCTCACTGACTTTCAGGGGTTACCTTACAGTAAACTGTCTGGAGGACATTTCTGAAGCGTAAGTCAAACTAGGCATGACATTAACCTCACCTTTGAATCCCCTGCTTGAGATTTTGATTTTAATAAAATCAAAAGGAGCTCCAGAGGCCCCTGATCCAGATCAGGAGTGTGGCATGGTGGAAAGGACAGGACGGAACTCTCTCCACTGTCTTCCTGACACTCCTATTTGTCCCTCAAAGCTACAGCCCCTTCCTCTCATTAGAACAACATGAATATTGCGTCCATGTGTCAAGAAGTTGTGCGTATTTGCATCTGTCCACCATTCATGATTAATCCCAATTTTTCCATAGTCAGATATACAAATGCTGAACATATACAGGTTAAAGTTGACCCCTGAAAACCATGCCTTCACTGCATAGCTGACGGTCTTCTATAATACAAAACTCCTCTCATCACACTATTATTAAATCGTTTTGAGCCATATCAAGATCTAATTACTGACTTGACACTTTCCCCATTTTGTCAGTGGGCTTAATTGTAGAGAAACCACCATAAGAAGAGTAGGACAATTCAAGAACAGAACAGACTTGAAATGAATTAGATCACCTTAATTACTTTCACAGTTTTATTGCTTAATTGATGGTTTTATTAAACACTGGCCAATTAACCTGTCAGAAACAGAGCTTAAATTGTAGACTGGAAGAAGAAGAAGAAGAAGAAGAAGAAGAAGAAGAAGAAGAAGAAGAAGAAGGGAAGGAGGACGACGAGGAGGAGAAGGAGATAGCTGTCAGAGCAATATTACAACTTGCCTTTACCAAGCAACACATGAGGGACCTTTCAAAATGAAGTGGTCAAATCTGGGAGGGAAATGGGGCAGAGGCAAGGGTGGAGGAAGACATTGAAAAAGTATCCCTTAAGAGGACACTTCCAGCTAAATGCATATGTGGAAGAAGATTGTATTGTATTTGAGCAATCAGTTAAGATAATATATTTTCTTTACAGGTAGGTAGCCGTGTTGGTCTGCCATAGTCAAAACAAAATTTAAAAAAAATTCTTCCAGTAGCACCTTAGAGACCAACTAAGTTTGTTATTGGTATGAGCTTTCGTGTGCATGCACACTTCTTCAGATACATTGAAACAGAAGTTACCAGACCCTTATATATAGTGAGAGGGTGGGGAGGGGTATTACTCAGAAGGGTGGTGGGAATGGGTGATTGGCTGATAGGTGTGATAAAACCAAATGCAGTAGTCAACAGTTGTCAACAGGTTTACAGGAAAAAGCAAGGGGTGAGATGGCTAAAAATGGCTTTATCATGTAAAATGAGATAAGAATCCAATGTCTCTATTCAGACCAGGTCTCTCCATCGTTTTAAGTTTGGTAATGAGTTGCAATTCAGCAACTTACTTTATTTGACCATTCTTTATTTGACCATTTATAGACCATGCTCTCATATTAAGTATTGGAAAGCTACAAAATGTTTATATCTGTAACACATCCTTTAGTCAACCTTGAAGTTAAAGTTGAAAAGTTACTCAGCAGTTACTTTAATCTGTCAGTTGAGTTTTCAGCTCAAAAAAGTTTCCCAAATGCATTTAAGAATGCAGGTTAAAATAAAATATGTTTAGAAATGCATTCATTCATATAAAATAGTACTTAAATCAGGGGGCCACCATTGTAGTGCTTGCAAGTGCCATAGCACCTGCTGAGCTTTATTTTAATTTTTTTTTTAAGTAAGTCCCTTGCCCTCCTAGAAATAAAGGTGTGAATGCCCTCCTAGAAATAAAGGTGTGAATAAAATGTGCAGGTATCCTCCCAGGTGATTTCTGTGAAATGAGCTGGCCTGGCTCCTGCATGTCAGGTTTATTTAGCCAATGGGTGACGTGACACCGGGCAATAGGAATCCCTGGGGGCCTAAGGAGCTTCCGGTTCCCCCTCCCCTTTACTGTACTTTTTCTGCTTCTGTTATATTCTCTACTAGTCCTTGGGAATCACCATAATTTGCCCTTCTTTTCCCCCTACAACCAGGGTGCTCATCATTCCTGTGGTGGCTTCATCTGAGCTCACTTATTCCCTAGAAGTTAATTTCTGCAAATACTACTACAGTGGTGCCCCGCAAGACGAATGCCTCGCAAGACGGAAAACTCGCTAGACGAAAGAGTTTTCCGTTTTGGAGGTGCTTCGTAAAACGAATTTCCTATGGGCTTGCTTCGCAAGACAACAATGTATTGCGAGTTCCTGCTGGTTTCCCCCCCCCCCTTTTCTAAGCCGCTAAGCTGCTTATCAGCTGATCCGATCAGCTGATAAGCCGCTAAAAGCCGCTAAAAGCTGCTAATCCGTCAATGGGCTTGCTTCGCAAGACGAAAAAACCGGTAGACGAAGAGAATCACAGAACGGATTCTTTTCGTCTTGCGAGGCACCACTGTACACTATAGGTTCAGGTGGGTATTAAAGAATTCCCTCCCCCAGTGACAAATGTGAAAACTTTGCAGGGAGTTTTAGGTTTGTGCAGAAGCTGATGCCCAGGCATTCATTAAGATCTTGCTAGGACCCTCGTACCCACGGGACCGCCTCTCCTGGTATGCCCCACGGAGGACCTTAAGGTCCATAAATAGCAACATCCTAGAGGCCCCGGGCCCTAAGGAAGTTAGATTAGCCTCAACCAGAGCCAGGGCCTTCTCAACACTGGCTCCGGCGTGGTGGAACGCTCTGCCTCATGAGACCAGGGCCCTGCGGGATCTGATTTCTTTCCACAGGGCCTGTAAGACAGAGTTGTTCCACCTGGCCTTTGGCTTAGATTCAGTTTGATTCCCTCCCCCTCTTTCTTTTTCCTTTCTCCTCCTGGTAAGAGGCTGCATCCTAATGTTTTAATGTTGTATTTTAATCTTTTTTAAATTGTATTTTAATCAACTTGTTTTTATTATTGGTTGTTAGCCACCCTGAAGGCGGGGTATAAATAAAATAATAATAATAATAATAATAATAATAATAATAATAATAATAATAATAATAATACATGGTACAAGATGGCAACCTAGTCTTTGGTTTAGGGCTGTCATTGGAGAAAACAAAATTATTGTGCCATTAACAGCTTTATCTCTACAATCAGGATCAGAAAAGCATAGATGATTTCACATGGTAGAATCATGAAGTCATCAAGTGTGGGGAGCAGCAATGACTGCACCCTCTCTAATTTGCCCCTCACCACAGCTGAAGTGCATTATGCCACATCCTCATTGCAGCCAGCTTGTGAATGATGCCCACAGCACTCTCAAAATTCAAAATGTGCCTGCTGGTCCAAAAAGGTTGGTAAACTCTGGCTTAAATCTATATCTTGTGATAAAATACACATTTAAATACAACTTTTCATGCAGAGTTTATATTTAAAAACATAGATTAACATGGGAACAGGATGGAATGGACCTATGACACTGTGTGAGTGTGTTTCAGTCCTACTATATGTCTGCATTGTAACTCACAGCCTATGCCTTGAACCTCATTCTCTTATCTCCCCCGCCCCTTCCCTCAATATCCTTTTCCACTGTATGTGCAGGATGCGAAAAGCTTATCTGAAACATCCCATCTTTCTGAGGAACCTGGCTTCCTCAATTTCCTGTTTTCAGAACAGCTGGCTGCAAGGGATGGACTTGGGGACATTTCTGAGGAATAGCTGTCTACCTCAGTTGGAAGCTTTTCTGATTAGTCAGGCTCCTTGATTTGGAAACATAAGGATTTATAATAAAAAGGACACAGTGAAAACAGAGGGAATGAAAAGAAAACAAACCAATAAAGAACCTATCCTATCATAACATTTGAAATTCTGGTATTTGCTGGTCTTGGAGTAGGTTCAAGATAAATGAAGGAAATGTGTATTTCATTAAAGGCTAATATTTGGAAGACAACAGAGAAAACAATAATGAAAGACTTCCAAATGCAGATATACAAGGGAGCTGCGCACAAAAGCTTCCTTCTCCCCCTTTCTCCCACAGTCTTGGTGTTACCCTTATGAGACGTTCATCACAGAAAAGGATACTTTCTCAAGCCATTAGTGCCATTCGCCTGTAGCAATTTTTTCACAAATAGCTCCATGTTCTACAGTCCTTGCTGCAATGCTTGGCCTGTGCTAGACGTCTCTGAACAATGCTAGCCACCACTGCTTTCAATGCCAGAGCACTGGGTGCTTCACATCAGACAGGCACAGGGGAGCAAACTCTATCCTTTACACTAAAAGGACCATAAGTGGTAATAGCTACCTCCATCAGAAGCCCAAGTGTAACATCATGGGGTTCCTCCAAAGAAGTTTAAACCACAGCTCCACTCCAACCCATGTTAATAATTCAAATGATAATGTCTGTAAGTTTTCCCAAATTAGCAGTACTTGTGGAGGTTCCTCACTCCACGTCTTGCCTACTTGGCTGCTGTTTCCTCTTCCCTGCTATCTTCCACAAGTTTCAGAAAGGAATGGTAAGGATTTACTGTCACTCCCTTCCACTTGTTTTGCTTTGTATCTGCCAGGTTCAGAAGCATTGCCACCAAGCTGTCTGTCAGGCTCCCATCCTTGGTGTGCACACATGTATGCACCGCGGGCACCATGAAAGCGTGCTCTGCTGCTACATTTGTGTGTGTGATATAGAAATACATGGATAGGGATTTTTTGTTCCAATGTGCATTGCTTTGTACTTACATGCAAGCTCAACAGTGGCTTTTATATGTTCTCAGATTTCTTATCAAAGTCTTGTTGACACATCCTGATGGCAGGGAAAGAGGAAAGCCTTAACCTTGTTCTAAAATATCATTTTCATCGAGTATTTAAATGCTGGACATATGGAACCTCCTGGAAAATGGTTTGCTGGCTAAGTATGGAGAGAGGACTTCAGAACAGAGCTTCAGGACCACAGCTAAAGGTAGACTTCACTCAATTAACACTTACTATGCACAGTTCTATTGATGCTGATATTGAAGTAATCATGAAATTAGACTGCACAAAAAATAACATAATTTTCAGTTCTAAGCAGCCTTTCCATAGCTTCATGGATCAGACTAGCTAAAGAGGGAAAACTGCACCCTAGAAAGTAAAATGATCATTGCACAGCCCTTTCTCAGGCTTCAAACATATACTTGCTTACTGGGCTTGTGTGCATTTTAATTACTAAGAAACTTACCCGCTACATGTAACAGCCTGCAGGCAGTTCCAAGTTCTTTGTACCTTTTATGAACTCATTTCTTTTATAAAGAGATTTGGGTCATGATTTTTGCTGACATTTTTTTCCATGCTATGTTTCTCTAAAATCTCACGACAAGAACAATAAAACCGATTTCCCTTTCTTTATCCTTGCACTTTATTTTCTAGCCTCCAGCTTATTGTGGTCAGTAGTGATTAGCTGAGAGAGAGAATAAAACCCCAGTCACAAGCTGTTGATTCGATTCAGAGTATATTATTTAAGGCTTAAATTGATATCTATCTTTGGGTTCCTTTTGGCAACACCCATATAAAACAAAACAAAACAAAGTTTCACTGACTTTACAGAATGTGAGGACTGGCAACCAAATTCTCATAAATGAGAAATTCACATCTCTGTATCCCAAGGACATAAGGAGCGCACCTTTGAACAAGAGATGCAAGTGACTTGACCTTTGTAGGATAAGCCACATTCATGTGAAGGGACAAGAAAGCCTCACTCGCAATACTACATCTTCAATCAGATCTCACAAAACAGCTTTTGTGGCCAGAGTCAGCTTTATCTTTCTTCCATTTCAGGTTCTTGCCTAGGGTATATATTCATGCCTAGAAAACATGGTGCCTTCCCAGAAGTTTGGTGCCATTCTGGAGAAGGGTGACTATGGGACATATAAATTATACATATGGGATGAGAGGAAAACCTCCTTCACTATCAGGTGAGGATCATAGCTTCAGAAATATATCTCTCTCTCAGGATGCTTTACAACTTTTTTAAAAAATCAAAACTTAAAGCAGCATAAAATAACCAATGCGGGAAAGAAAGAGTCAATTGAGAAAACCAGATTAGGTGTATAAAAAGATTGTGTGGAATGTTTTAAGGCAATTGTTCTGTTAGTGCAAGGATTTCTGCTTGTACAACAAAACATTATCACCCTCCCTCCATGCAATCCCTAAATCTGTTCTAGGGGTTCCCCAACCCTCAGATTTGGGGAAGGTGCAGGGCACATCCAAGGGGAGGGGAGGGGGAATTCCCATTACACAAGTGGACATTGTTGCACTGATGTGACTCAGCAGTAGAATACTACCAAATACCTGCCTCCCATGGCAAAAGCCTGGCAAAAGGCAGCAATGGAGGGGACCAACCATACTTCACAGGACAAGTGCTCCAGAATCTAGGTGTGGCCCCTTAGAAGCCTCTCTCTCTTTTCCCATGCAACAGTGCTTCTGTGGTGGATAGGACACAGAGAAGTAAATCATAGAATTGCTGAGTTGGAAGGGACCCCAAGGGTCATCTATTCCAACCCCCTGCAATGCAGGAATCACAGCTAAAGAATCCCTGACAGGTGGCCACCCAACCTCTGCTTAAGAACCTCCAAGGAATGATGGTCCACCACTTTCCAAGGGAGTCTGCTCCACTGTCACAAAGCTCTTACTGTCAGAAAGTTCTTCCTAATGCTTAATCAGGATCTCCTTTCTTCTAATTTGAATCCATTGGCTCAGGTTCTAGTCCTGCCCTCTGGAGAAGCAGAAAACAAGCTTGCTCCATCACCCACATGACAGCTCTTCAGATATTTGAAGACAGCTTATCTTTTCTAATAAAAATATTTATATCCTTCTGTATCCTTGAAATATATCATAGGTGTCTACAACCATATAAAACCATAAACCTATACAGTAAAATCATCATCTTTATCCATCATCTTTAGATGCCTCACACTTCCTTCCCTGCTGGAATTGTTTGTGATTGCACCTTCAGGGATCCTCCTGATCCTGGGGGATCGGCTGGCTGTGCAGGTGGATGTGGCTCCTATGAATCCTACAGCCAAGCTATTTAGGACTTTAAACATCATCACCAAATCCAGAAACAAATTGGCAGCCAATGCAGCAGTTTCAGAAGAGGAGAAACATGATATTGCAGCTTCATTCTCTAAACCAACTGAAGTTTCTGAAGGCTCTTCAAAGACAGACTCATGGAGAGGGCATTGTAACAATCCAACCTGGGCATAGCTAAGATCTGTGTTGCCATAGCCAGGTCTGACTGCCCCAGAAAGGAATGCAGCTGGCCCCTCAGCCTAAAATGGATAAAGCTACTCCTGGCCACAGCTGCCCCCAGTGTACACATTCAGGTGTAGAGCCCACCGCAAGAGCATATCACTATTATCACCATCACGATCACATCAACATCTTCCCACTAATTGCCTCTTAATATATATTCATTAATACTATATATAAATTAATACTGAGCCGTAGCGTGTAGCAAATCCTGACTGGTTCAAGTGAGGTATAACTGCAGTGTACACACATCTCCATTAATACGGGTTATTTGAACTTGTTTGATATGCATGTCATTTTTCCTAGGGTAAAACATGACAGTCTTAGAGGAACAGAGGCTACAGCAAAGAAAAGGACATTTGTGATAAAGAAAGAAAACCCAAGATCTGTGTGCTTGCGATTGCCTCTCATACGGAATTAATGGTGGTTTAATGGGGTATGAAAGAATGTTTTACTGGAAACAATGAGGAACAATTGTCTAGCTCACGTTTCATTTCACAGGTCATTATTGCATTAAGAAGTAAATCGACCAAGTCCGGTAAATAACAGTCTCTGTATTGCTGAAAGCTTCAAACCAAACAATCTTAGCTCTCTTCAACTAATATCTGTCATTTTTAACCCTTGCAGAGATCCGCTGCAGGCTAAACAATTACTGTCTTCACCCACCTCTGGCAGGTAAGCATTATTCATTTTACTCCTCATCCCCCTTCTCCAGCAAACCCTACAAGGCTACGGCTTTTGCATTGTTGCTTTGTTTATTAGCCAGCCTAGCCAACTGTGTGTCTGGTGGCCTTGAAAAACAACACACATTTCAGTGAGCGCTTCGGGCATCTTTAAACAGGCTGCTTCCTCTGCAAAATTAATTGTTGCAAAACACAGCACTTATGTGTAAAGCACTGCACACTAACACTCAGCAGTTTGCTTGGGTTACAGATATGCCTGGGAAATTTAGGGGAAATGCAATTCTTCTTTAAGCCTGCACACAAGTGATATCAGCAAGGACGCTGCAATACCCATTAACCCGCAAAAAGCCCTCTGCTTTAGCTTACTAATTCTAAACTGAGAATCATAAACCATAGCTTTCCTGTGGTTTGGCTCTCACTTTATAAGAAACACGTTTTTTACAAGATATTCCTTTGGCAATGGTTTCAAAAGTGTTCACCAAACGCAAAAGTGCTTGCTAAATCTTTAGGTCACCATTGGTTCCATTTGTCATAGTATGAACTGGACTATGTACTGCAGATGAGTCCTTGTAATTTCAGTTTGCCTTAAAAGAGAGGTCTAAAATTTAGATATTGTTTCTGCAGAACTAGATGTCCACATACCCACTTTTGCCTCCCTCCTCCACTCTGTTTCCACAATTCTCAAGCTACCAGTGCTGAATGAAAGCTAGAGCAATGGTAGCAGGGAAAGGGAAGGAACCCCGTTCTCTAAGCAGATATAGAAAACAGATCCCAATGCTGGGAGAGATGGGACTATTGTTCAGAGTGGTTATCAGAAAAGGAAATTCACTTCTGAATAAAAACAGGTAATAAAATCAAATGCCCGATATATGGGCTGGATACATGAAAATATCTAGCTGGATACATTAAAATAATCAAAAGGAAGATCTATTATTATTATTTATTAAATTTGTATTCCGCCCTTCATTTGTAGATTTCAGGGCAGTTTACAACATAAAACTACAATATAAAACCCACAAAGTACGTAGTAAAAATAATGACAATGACAAACCAATAATCCCCCATCCCACAACACATTTGAACTGCCTGATCGGGAAAATACTAGTCCATAGCAACAACACTGAGTTTTCAAAGATGAAAACTTTTGGCCTCACTGTAAGTTAAAAAGATCAAGAAAACAGAAGATGGGAAGAACTAACAAAGAGGGTGTAAATGTCCTTTGCATTTAGGGCACTCAAGGTAGGAAGTTGTGATATGTGTCCATGATCTGGACACTCACACACAAATAAACATTAAGGGTCTGATGGAAATGATTGGACAATATATTTTAAAAAGATACAGGCAGAATTTACAGGTCAATTTAGAATTTTCAGGTAGGGAACACAAACCCAACCTCTTTTATTTTTACCTTTACTCTATTGACAATAGTCAAAATAAAAAAAATCCTTCCAGTAGCACCTTAAAGACCAACTAAGTTAGTTCTTGGTATGAGCTTTCGTGTGCATGCACACTTCTTCAGATACACTGAAACAGAAGTTGCCAGATCCTTCTATATAGTGAGAAGGTGGGGAGGGGTATTACTCAGAAGGGTGGTGGGAATGGGAGATTGGCAGATAGCTGAGATGAGCCTGTTGATGACTCTTAACGACTGTGATAGGTCATCAATTGACAATAGTAATAGATTCATCCCCAAAGCAAGCTAAGGGGCACCTGTGTATCACTTTCTTGTGATATCACTTATAAGGTAAGTCCTGTGGAAAAACGTACTGGCTGTGGTTCCCTGACATTTGTAGACTACTGCCCACCAAACGATCTTTATTGCAATGCACTTGCATGAGCACACAGAACAATTAACCTGGTTTTAAAGGGCATTTGGTGTGGCAATGACCACTGTGGCTCTGACATTGGTTTGTGATTCATAATCAGGTCACAGAAGGCAGCGGAGAGAAGTGTGTCTGTACCAACATTGCGAATTAATCAACCCTCTAAGCAGCCAGAGACACGGATCCTTAGAGAAATGCCTTTTACCGGGTAAGACATTAGACATTTTGTTTAAAGATTAGACATTTTGTTTAAAGATTAAAGTTCTCTTTGTGCTTAATCAATTTCTAGGGCAGGATGGAAAATGGGATTAATTACCGTCCCTTGGATCGAGCTCCCATACTGCAGAAGTCATAAACGATGCAACTTTTCTGTTAAAATGGCTGCCATCAGCAGCAGCATGCTCAAGAGATGCTAATTGTAATTAAAGAGTTTATTTGGAATCACAGAACAGAGTCTTAATCAGGACGAGAACAGAGCCTCACCGCATGCCCTTGCAGCACACGGCTGTGTAACAGAATGGTTCTTTTTAAACAGGCAGTTTGCTTTAAAAGGTTTGAGCAGGGTGTTATGCCGGGGGGCCTAGCGTTTTCTCCTCTGTGGGATTCAAGCGAAATCTTATTAGGTCAATTGTTTAGAAAGCATCTCACATTAGGGATTTCAAAGCACTTGTGAAAAGTGAATAAAATTACCCTGCTCTGCTGAAGAATAAACATGGACCACGCTGCCATTAATGCACATAAAGGTTATGCTGAATTAATTTACTTGCCCCGAAAGAAGGGCAGATGAGACACACACAACTGGAAGTCGTGGTACCCCTAAGAACATGGCTCTAAATCAGGCTTCCTCAGCCTCGGCCCTCCAGATGTTTTTGGCCTACACCTCCCATGATCCCTAGCTAGCAGGACCAGTGGTCAGGGATGATGGGAATTGTAGTCTCAAAACATCTGGAAGGCCGAGGTTTAGGAAGCCTGCTCTAAATCCTTTTATTGCCATGCAGCTGTCTTTCTTATACCAGCACAAAATATAAGTTCAGAAGCAGTCGCCTTCAGACGGCCAAAGTGGGACTGGACTGCCTTATTGCTCTTGCGACTTACCAGACTTCTCAGCCTTACTGTGTGGTTCTTGCATGCAACTTACCAGCATCCAAACATGGTTGTTCTCTTTCAGACTCTGATTTGGGGAAGACAGACACAGGTGGATTCAGTCTCAAGGCACTTCCGTCCAAATCTTTGAAAAGAGCTTTTCCTGAGCTCCCACAGGTCACAGCAACACATGATTCATTTGATTCATTTTCTCTGCCAAACAAAACAAATATCATAGTTTAGAGAAAACCACCCTGAACTCAACTCAGAGAATTTCCCCATTATCGACAGGCACATTATTTAAACAGCGGGTAGCATGAAAGTGATAGAAACAGACAAAAATTCTTCTGTACAAATGGATGCTACTGCGCTACTGCTTCACCAGTTGTTTAAGTTTTCGTGTTTGTCTTCTGCCTATGTGTGAACCTGAAGCTCAGCAATATTTCTAGCTAGTAACACGAAAGTTTCAAGAGCTCAGATTTGAAAAAGATGTATTAAATGAAGTATGAATCTAGACTCATGCAGAGATAACGCATCATTTCATATATATTCACATATATTTTTACTCAGACCCAGAACAATACAAAACAAAATCGGAGTCACAAGTGGGTTAACAGTGACCTCATTCAGACATAAAGCTAAATCATGGTTTAGAGCTACATGAATAAGCCATTCCGGCATGCTCCTTGCTCCCACTGTCTGATGCACAGGCACAGTTGGGAGGAAGAATCTGGCAGCATTTACTTTCAGGCTATGGACACATTCGCAGCTTAAAACAAAGCAAGGTAATTTCTTCCGCACTACATTTCAAGTCACATTCTGACTTTGCTGCCCAAACCAGAGGGGAGTGGCAGGGGATGTATTTACCTGATGCCCATTATGTGTTTTGCTTCCCTACAATGAACTCCAATTCACTGAAGCTGTCACATGCAAAAGACCTGTCTGAAATGTATACGACTTTTCCACTTCCAGATCAGGTGGAAGCTGGTTTGAGGTAAGATGCTTTAAACAGGAGGATTTCCCAAGAGGTTACTCAGCTTAAGTGGTGAAGCCATGGTGATGGGTACACAGCCTCCTTGCCCCTGAATCACAGCTTGTCTAAACTGAAGTAGGCCTGGTGGTCGGTCCTTCCTATGGTGCTGAACCACAGTCCCTGGTTCAAAAGAAATGGGAAGCTCTGATTTGCTAAAAGTGGAATCAAAAGCTTCCTCAAGTTCACTGCAGTTCATTCATACAGCATTAAGTCATGATTTAGCATTACACCCAAACGTAACCAGTAGCCTAAATTTATTTCCTTTGGAAATTAAAGAGTATGTGCCTAGACCTTGGGTTTGTTTTGGTCTGGATCTCTAACTTGGCCTTTTCCTGCCACTCCTGAGGTATAAACTCAAACTTGTTATAAGCAGACCAGTCCATGCAGAAGGCATTGCATGTACAGTCATACCTTGGAAGTCAAACAGCTTTGTTACCAAACGTTTTGGCTCCCAAACATTGCAAACTCAGAAGTGACTGTTCGGGTTTGCAAACTATTTTTGGAAGCCAAATGTCCAATGAGGCTTCCATGGCTTCCGATTGGCTATAGGAGTTTCCTGCAGCCAATCAGAAGCCGCAATTTGGGTTTTGGAAGTCAAACGGACTTCCAGAACGGATTCCGTTTGGCTTCCAAGGTACAACTGTATTAGAAACAAGCCAAGGTTCCTAAACAGGGAATCCTAGAATCTCTGACTTTGCTAAAGGAGCTAGAGAACCTCTAACAAAGAAATATGTGCATTCTTCACTAAATTACATTTTCCAAAATGCTTTGCACAGGAAGCCAAAAAGACTTTCAAGTGGATTTAGATTTCTGCTGTGGAAATCTCTAGGTTAGGCTTGGGGAACCTGTGGTCCTCCAGATGCTTTTGGATTTCAACTCCCATCAGCCGCAGCCAGGACAGCCAGGATCACTGAAACTGCATAAAATGTCAGTTTTATTTGTCATTGTAATGGGAATTGGGTTGCTCGTGCGTAAAGGATGCTGAAGCTCTAGGCAACGTTGCCTGGCTAAACCTTTCCCTGGCAGGACAGCCCTTTCTCCATGGCTGCGTCAGTCACTGGCAGAATCCGTCAGTGGGCGTTTCCTGAACTTCTTCCAACATAAAAATTCCTTGACGCCCAGTCTCCGCCTAGCCTCCCTGCGCGGAAGTTTTCTGCGCAGAGTAGGCGTAGCCAGCGGAGGTCCTGGACTCTCCCTGCTGGTCTCTGTGGAAGAGTCTTGGAGCCCTCTCTCCGAAGTCCTTCCCTGATTCCCTTCCTCCCCAGTGTCACGCTGATTACCTTCCCCAAAGGGAGTGTTCTCTCTCCCTCTACTGGTCCCTTCTCCTGCATGGTCGGAGAGCCTTACCTCCACTCTTGGCTCCGATGGCAGTTCCCTGACAGTCATATACAGTTGTTTTTGTTATTACATTTTTAACTAGTTTTTAGAAAAACAACAACATTGAAAGTTCTATTTTTACTGTTTTTACATAAACTGATTATAGATTTTTATTATATTAAGCAGTATATTTTTGTCATAAACAAATGCCTGGAGACCACAAGTTCCTCACCCTGGTCTAGATGAAGAGAAGCACCCAAATGCCTGACAAGAAGCCTCAGCCAGGTTACTTGACAGCGATGGCCCCCTTACCTATTTTGCAGTGGATGGAAGTAGAACATATTTTCTTCATTGACATGGAAAATGCTTGCCCTTTCGGATGTGACCAGATGCAGAATGCCTGCACTGTCAGGATTTGTCATGATGCAGATGTCTCTGTCGTCACTGTAGCAAGTTTTCCTAATGCCAGCAAAGATGACATCTGATAATGAAGGAAAGCAGAGTTGTGGGAAAGGCTCAGCAGTCGCATCATCCAAGGCTAAGCAAGGGATTTGACAAGCTGCATTGATGGGTTACAGGTCTATGGTATACTCTAGTCACCAGAAACATTGATGGAGACTTTCTATAGATAGGTGGTGTACACAATGAGAAACAAAAGAGTAAGAGGGGAAGATAATATCTGGGGCAGTGGTACCAAAAAAATGGCACTGCAGAGAAATAATTAATAATAATAATATCTTTATTGTCATTGCCCCCTTCGGGGACAACGAAATTACTTGACTGCTCCATAAAAACACTAATTAAACAATACAGTATAATACCACAAGGGAGATTAGATGACTTTCAAAGTCCGGGCTTCCCATTCAGGGCCAAGATCGCTCTGGAGAAGAAGCTGTTCTTAAGACGGCTCGTTCTTGTCTTCATCATCCTGTATCTCCGTCCCGACAGCAAGAGCTCGAAGAGACAGTGACCAGGATGTGATGGATCTTTTACTATGTCCAGTGCCTTCCTATGGCACCTTGTGGCATAAATATGCTCTAAGGTGGAGAGTGGGCAGCCAACAATGCTCTCTGCTGCCTTAACAACCCTGCACAACCCCATCCTGTCCTGGGTAGTACAGCTTCCGTACCACACACATAAGCCATAAGTCAGCACACTCTCAATGGCACAGTGATAGAAGGCAAGCAGCAGTTTCTGCGGAAGATGGTTTTTCCTTAGTATTCTCAAAAAGTACAGTCTCTGCTGCGCCTTCTTCACAAGCCCCCTTGTGTTGACACTCCAGGACAGATCCTCTTGTAATTCAATGCCCAAAAATCTGAGCGTTGTTACCCTCCCCACACATCTGAATTATAGCATCTGAACAGAGGGGGCAGCAAATCTACCTGGCAAAGCCTCTTGCATTGACTCAAACTCCAGCCTAATATTTGTTGTATTTTTTTATGGAACACCCAGCCTGATCCCTCTATGACCTTTGCACATGAAGAAGAAGAAGAAGCGTAGTTTGGATTTGATATCCCGCCTTTCACTCCCTTTAAGGAGTCTCAAAGCGGCTCACATTCTCCTTTCCCTTCCTCCCCCACAACAAACACTCTGTGAGGTGAGTGGGGCTGAGAGACTTCAAAGAAGTGTGACTGGCCCAAGGTCACCCAGCAGCTGCATGTGGAGGAGCGGAGACGCGAACCCGGTTCCCCACTACACCACACTGGCTTGGGTCAGACATTTTGACTTTCAATGGGGCCAGGATAAGAGGCTTCAAAATTATTGAAATTCAGAGCCTGAATTGAATTTGGATAATGTACAGTAATGTACATTACAATTAGACAAAGGACACATAATCAGCTTTGGTCTCAGAAACTATTGTTTATTATTTGCACGGTATCTATAACTGAGGCACAACGATATCAACTGCAGACCCTAGATGTAACTGTTAATTAAATAGTACAGTTTGTGAGCATGTTACACAGATGACTTAGCAATCCTGCCATAATGATTTTTTCCACCTATTTTGACATATTCTTTTAAAATCAGTGGCTATGAGTTAGAATTTCAGATTTGACTGAAATTAATTTGCATAAGAGCTCATGATTTTCCATCCTCCCCCTGCAAAGTGCTAATACTTGTAGACCCTGTTAATCTAAGTTAGATATATGCCTAATACCCACTGAAACCTAACTTAAATATCATTACTTTCAGTAGAACTTGGTATGCATAAGCTTAGCTGGATCAATGCCGCAATGTTCTGTTTAAAAATTTCTCACAATTTCTCGTTTTGCTTTTCAGAAGAAAACATTTAGCAAAACAACTAATTTTGTAACTTTTTCTGGTATTCCTCAGTTGTGCATAAATATATAGTGTTGCATCATCATGCATCTAATGCAATGGGCTTTACTTACGATCCTGTGCATGTTTATTTGGAAGAAGATTGTACTGTTCAATGAAACTTATTGGCCGTAGGAAAGAGAGCAGAGGACTGCAGTTCTAGCCCACAAAAGCTTGCGCAATATATATGCTAGTATTTAAGGTGCCACAACATACTGAGGTGTTTCATGTTAGAATTCCTGCTCCGTGATTGCAGTCATGGGATTGTTGTCTATCACATGACGGTATATGTTTTGACTCCACAGAGTGGGAAGTGACGGAGACAGGATGTTTGTGTTACTGTGTTCCGTGAAGTGGGACTATTGTCCTTTGTACTTTCTCTTTGCTGTTTGATGCTAGAGAGAGAGGGAGCCGTGTTGCAGTGCTCCGTGTGTGTTTATATGTAAATAAAGTAGATTAGCCAAAATGCTGAGTTGCTCAGGTCTGTTACACAAGCTGCGCAAACTCTACGGATCCCTAAGTGTGCCGGTGTCTGTTGGCATCGGTCACTGTGATGTTCGGGCAGAAGAAAGCCTTTGAAGCTCCCGGACGAACGACCAGGAGGGAGAGAACATGCCAGTCGGGCATGTGTCTCTGCCAGGGTCCTACTCAAGAATAGGACGAGCTCCTGACATTTCATTGGTTGGTTGGTTTTGCTGAAAAAAAGTAAGCTACTCACCCCCTCCTCTTAAATTTGCTGCTAATTTTATCAATTTTTGGAAATAAAAACCATTAGTCTTTGACATTTGAAAAATAAAGTCATCTTTACAGAGTTGACCCCATAAGCTCACAAAAATGTAACACCAACCTTGTAACATCATGATTCCCAGGACTACGGAATAATTTCTCATCTTATGCCATGGGCTGTCAGGCCACCAGCTATGATCAGAGGTGAAAGAAGGCCACAGTATGCCAACTCGACCCCTCCAAGGATTACGTGGAGCTCGATCAGTACTTGTCAAGTCAGCTGCAATAGGTTGGATTCTGTCCTTGATGCAATCAAAGGAAGAGCTTGTGGCCACAAGGACAGAGTCTCGTAGTATGATGGACTGCCTTTCCAGGTGGGACTGCAGATCAGCAGGTGGGCTGTAAAGGACTGGCAGGAGACCCACAACATTGTCTACTAGTATCACTTTCTCTACCACTATGTTTCCTTTAAGATGAAACATGATCCCATAGTCATAGTTCTTGTAGGACAGAAAGCCTGTGATTTTGGTGCAGTTTGGAAAGCCATCTCCTCTGTATAAATGTATCCCGTGAAGGCTTGAATGAGCCACATTGTCAGTGCAAAGTGTCTCAGGTAAGAAACATTCTTGCCCTTTGATATGAAAGGCTATCCGTTCTGATCCGGCTACAACATTGTTCTGTAGGCGGGTACCCTCTGCAACATTCGTTTTGATGCCAGTCACCCAGTGTACTGATTGCCCCGGCTGTTTGCTCAGAATAACAAGATTCCTGGTAAGGGTATGATTTTGGCCTTCCAAATGTATGCCATGACCAACGGTTCCAAATACCACGTTGCCGTGTAATAGGAGTCCGCTGCTTGCAAGCGCCTGAATGCCAGCTCCACAGCTTCGGTGAATGCTGGAGGAGATTATGAAAGATTCATGGGATGCATTCCTGATGCCAACTGCTGGAGACTGTGAAGATCCAAAGCCCAAAATTTCAACATTAGAAAGCTGGAGGATACCTATAACACAGAAAAAGACAGAGCATGGAACTAGTTTCTCTTTTGTAATCATTAAACCCTGAGAAAAAACAAATCACATTATTAATGAATATCCTGCTGGATTTTTTTAAAAAATAACATAAAGCCCTAAACCCATACAGTAGAACCTCGACTTACCACCGCCCCTACCCACAAACAATTCGACTTGCGACCACGGCAAACCTGGAAGTACAGTACCGCCATTCGCGCATTTCTACCAGCGACCTGGATCAACTCACAAAAGGACCTCCAGAACGGATTCCGTATGTGAGTAGAGGTTCCACTGTATTCCTGAAGATGACACTGCCATATCTGAGGAAGCACATTGAAAAATTGCTTTAGGCAGTTCCAGTGGGATCTTTGAATAGCAGGCACCAAACCCCATATGCCATATTACAACTGCTTTCAGACTCCCGTCAAAATGTCACTGGGCATTGTGAGGGGCTGAGGAAACAGCACTCTCACCCAACATGTTTCAGTCCATTTCGTCTTGAAGCCCCAACCTCCAAAACAGCACAAGAGTCTTCACTGTGTTTCCTGTAATAAACTATAACCTCAGCAAGTGCTCTGTCATCCAAAATATTTATTTACAATTTAAAATTTATCTTAAGAAATATTATAAAATTGATGAATGTTAAAATGTTGAAGTTTTAGAAAAAAGGGGATTACAGCGGCAAAGATTAAGTGTTGGTGCTGACCTTTAAAGCCCTAAACGGCCTCGGTCCAACATACCTGAAGGAGCGTCTCCACCCCCATCGTTCTGCCCGGACGCTGAGATACAGCGCCGAGGGCCTTCTGGCGGTTCCCTCATTGCGAGAAGCAAAGCTACAGGGAACCAGGCAGAGGGCCTTCTCGGTAGTGGCGCCCGCCCTGTGGAACGCCCTTCCAGCAGATGTCAAAACGATAAACAACTACCTGACATTCAGAAGACATCTTAAGGCAGCCCTGTTCAGGGAAGTTTTTAACGTGTGATATTTAACTGTATTTTTGGTTTTTATGGAAGCCGCCCAGAGTGGCTGGGGACACCCAGCCAGATGGGCGGGGTATAAATAATAAATTATTATTATTATTATTATTAGTTAAAGAAAAGAATAAATAAGGGACAAATTTGGTAAAAATAAGTGTTAGGATTTGCTGAAATAATTTTGGAAATTGGGATGTAGAAAGGGGAGGTTTGGGGGAGTCGGAGAAACGAGGTTTACGAAAAAAAGGATACGAAACTATACATGTTTGTTCGTTTTTTTATTTGTTTGTATTGTCTATAAAAACTTTTGTAAAACCAATAAAAAAATATTTAAAAAAAACACCAAAATATTTATTTACATATGCACTCCCCGGTGTGGCAGAATGCCACTTCAGCTGGCAGGGTAGAAAATAGCTATGGAGTTTTCCCCATTTTATGTACAATTAAAGATACAAACAAATGTGCATAATCTGTGTTGTCCTGTATACACACCATCATAACAGGAGGCACAGTAGCTGCAGAGCTCGGAATGCATGGAAAGGTTCTCAGCTGCACTAGCTGAGAAATTTGAACAAAACAGCTATGAGTATTTGAGTACCTGCATACTGGGCTCCACTGGCATGGTGTCCCACTAAGATCCCCCCAGCACAATCCATGTCAGATTTAATCTGTATATTTCTTGTGAGAAGGCCAATCTCTGCAGCCAGAGGAATCCATTGTCCATTTTCTAATCTGTGGGATTGTCCTATACATGACATAATAGAAGGAATCATGAAGGTAAAAGCAGGTCAGTTTGGGTCATTCAAATTGTCTCCGCTTCAAAAATCAGAACAATAAGGTCCATTTCACTCTGGGTTCTCCTACTGGGTGTCCAGCAAGGAAGTTGGAAGACTGCTCACTCACCAGCAGAATTAGAGAAGGGGTTATCTGTCAGAATTCACTAAATACTGAACTGGGAGATTTCTCAGGCTTTCATATTGAAACAGCAGGGAAAACAGAACCAACTGGACTAATCACATCCCAGAGAAAATGAAACAGGAAAAGGTGACATTTTCCAAAATAACTAGGGAGCATTATGCCTAGGGCCTCAAGTTCAATAATTGGGCAAGCATTGATGCTGTCAGTTTAGCACCTAAATATTGTTTAGATCACTCTGGAAGGATGCGGAAAACTCAGTGAACTCTGCCTGCAGCCCCAGCCCCATCTCCACCCCCACTTCCATCCCCATATACCATATGAGGAAGGATCACTCTATGTTATGTAGTTTTGTTTTTTTATATATTGTATACCACCCTGTGATCCTCAGATGAAGGCCAGTAGAGAAATTCAATTAATAATAATAATAATCTGACAAGGAAGGCCAGCAGGAATGATCCATGACTTCAACATATGGAATTTCCACCCTTTCTGGCTATTGGCATAAGGAACTATGATACAAAATAAAAGCTAGTTAATGTGCCAGGGGTCCCAAGGATAAAACAGGCAACATATGGAGCCAAGGTTGAGAGTTTGCATACCTGTGTGTCTGTGGAGTAGACGTTCACGAATTCTAAGGCTACGATGGTTGACTTCTTCCAAAGTGACTATTTCAGCTTGATGAGCTTCATAGGAAGACGAACTGATGACAATATTGTCTCCATAATGCCAGTCCAATTCATCTTGTACCATAATCCTATAAACCTCTGCAGAATTAATGTGAAGATCCTACACATTTCTTTAATGATACAAAAATAAACCCTATGGGGGGAAATGGTTTAGAAAAACAGGAGAATGCTAAAGCAAATGATCTATAAGTGGAAAAATAATATTATATGAAGAATGCTGTGGCAGAGTAAAGGAGATAATTTAGTAGTCTTTTTTCCCCTGGGACAATTGAGGGGGAAACTAAAGTTTAAAATGATATGGCAGAAAGATACTGACACCTAGATTTAGATTTATTGAAGTTTGTATTTACCTAGTACAAAAAAGTCCCTTAGCAGCTTACAACGAACAAAACCCATCATAATCCACCCCTCCACCTGCAGCTTCTGGGTGACCTTGGGCCAGTCACACTTCTCTGAAGTCTCTCAGCCCCACTCACCTCACAGAGTGTTTGTTGTGGGGGAGGAAGGGAAAGGAGAATGTGTGCCGCTTTGAGACTCCTTAAAGGGAGTGAAAGGCGGGATATCAAATCCAAACTCCTCTTCTTCTTCTTCATAACATCAGTCATACTCAAACTAAGGTGACCCATTAAACTGCTAAAACATCATTGTCACAGTTGTGAATTGCCTGATCAAAAGAAATAAAATCACCCCCTAAAATACCAGCAAACGCCCAGGAAACAGAAGAAAATCTAGATAGGATATATAACAGAAGGGAAATGATCAAATATTAGGGCTGATCAGATAACGTCACTGAAAGCAATGCTTACCTCTAGTCACATGGTTGCACTTTAGAATGCTTTTGTCCCCCACTTATCAAATAAACCTGAAAATTATTAAAAGGTGAGCATATTTTCCAAATATGATTAGAAGGTAGGAAAATGGCTGCTCACCTGGTCCCAGGATAGGCAGCAGTTGTAGCCCTTCATGATCACACACACACACACACACACACACACACACACCGGCTCCCTGGGGTGAAACGCTCTCCCATGGGCGACTGGCTGTTGTGGAATCCCCCTGGCCACAAGGGATGGCATGAAAGCCCACCATCCTCAATTTGGAACTGTCCAATCATGAGCAGGTTGGGGGACGGAGTCTGGGGGGCAGACCAAAGTCTTCACTCCAGTCCACTGCCTGGAGATATATGCCTACCTAAATCTGCAATCCATAAAAGTAGTGGCCAATTTTTAATCCCAGAATGTTGTATGGTGCAGTTTGTTTACACCTGTGGCTGGGATTGCCTTTCACCCACCAGGGTGTGGGGTGCTGTAAGTGGGTCCACAAGCACTTCTCTTTAGCAACTGTATTGCAGGAAAAAGTGGTGTCATCAGTCCATGTGTGCAGTCATTTTAGGGTGACAGCGATCATCGACCCAGTTGTTTAGCAGCACCCATGCGGTCAGACCAGGAAACAGCGAAATCATATAGACAAATCTACACTGTTATCGCTTTCACTACAAGATCCCTTATTGGCTATGATTCTGTAGCCTACAAGAAGCAAATGAACCAAAAGGATAAGGTGCTGTAACTGAAAAAGATCCTGTCCACAGTCATCAGCCAATTCATCTCCCAAGACAGGGGGACAAAAAGAAGGGGGGCCCCCCTTACCTTTCATTGCCAGGGGCAGCATCGCTTCCAAGGTATGTCCAAGAGTTCTGGGTATAAGCACTATGCATTTGCAGCTTCCCATAAACACCTTGAAAGGGGAAGAGAAAACCATGCTGGGAGCAATAGCTACAAGGTCTGGCACACACTATGCACGAATTCCCACTCTTGCCACATAAAGCACCATTGCAAAACAGAGATCAAAAGCCTTAATATACATCAGGGGTGGGGGACATTTCTGGCTCCTTATCAAGATCTGCCTAATGGTAGGGCAGGGCTTGAGGGCTACAGGGTTCTGTCACTTAGAATAAGCCCAGGGGTGTCCAGCTTCCAAGAGACTGCGATCTACTCCCACTGTAAATAAACTGGCAGTGATCTACCCATTGGATTGACCAGAGTTGTTGGGGAGGCTTCAACAACGGGAGGATGACTGAAGTTGTTGAGCTGTTTTTAGGGGGAGATACCAGAGCTGAGCTCTGGTTGGGAAGGCCGGGATTAAAGGAAACACAGACAGGTGGAAGCAAAGCGTGTAGGCTCATTACAAGGATTCTTGACTGGCTGCAAACTAAATAGCACCAGGGCTTTTTCCCCCCAGCTGAACTCAGTTCCAGAACTTCTCAGGTGGGCGCCATTGCCTTTATAAGAGAACAAGGGTAAGTTCATCCATGGTGAGTTGCGGCACCTCTTTTACTAGAAAAAGAGCTCTGAATAGCACAATGGCTTCTTTTTCCTATGCACCTTAAAGAACTCAAAATATGTTACTTAACCGTACCAATGGTTCCAGGATCAGCACTTAAGCCATGTAATCGATCACAATAAACTCTCTCAGATGCCCGAAGCAGAATTTGCACCTTCCTTCCTCTTTCTAATGGATGCTGCAAAGTACCTGACAGGGGGGGAAATGCACGGCTATTATTGACTGATTTTTATTCTTATCATACTTTTGTATAAAAGAAATTATCTCAAGTGGCTTAGAATAAATCTAAAAACTTTGAAAAAAATGTTATCCTTAACATAGACATCAATTGCTAAAGGGCAAAGAAAAGAAAATTGTAACATGTAAATCCCCAAACTTGCTTGTGAAGTCCAAGTCCAATTGGGTTACTGTATTATGCAAACAAGACCATTTTAACATTTGTAGCAGCAATGGGTAAAACTAGGTGAAAGCAACAGGCAATAACTTATGAGGTACAGCACACAACTAAGCATTAGAGGTATAATAATAATAATAATAATAATAATAATAATAATAATAATAATAATAAATTTATTTATATCCCACCCTCCCCAGCTGAAGCCGGGCTCAGAGCGAATGGGTGTTTTAAGTGCCTCTCTGAGCACAGGAAGAGAACAAACCCAACAGATCTCCCCAGAAAGGCCATTCCAATAACTAATGGCTTGAAAAGTCAATTGATCGGGGGACATAAATTTCCATAAAGCAAGGATGTTGAAAACCATGAATATTTTGCTTAAATCCATTCATGCCCAGCAAACAGGAGTGCCAACTTGGCCCTGCAACCATGGGTGCCCAGGGCCGTGGATGCCATGCACAGAAATTTGGGGGTGCCATGCACTGCGGGTGGCACTGAAATTTGTGGGAATCCGGCCCCTTCATGGGGAATTTTGTGGGTACTCAGTCACCCAGGGCCCCAGGGAGTTGGCACCTATGCCAGCAAGCCAGTTCAGTTTACCTCTAATTTTATCCAATGGCTTCTCTATACAGTGGTGCCCCACAAGACGAATGCCTCGCAAGACGGAAAACCCGCTAGATGAAAGGGTTTTCCGTTTTGGAGGTGCTTCGCAAAACGAATTTCCTATGGGCTTGCTTTGCAAGACGAAAATGTATTGCGAGTTCCTGCGGGTTTTTTCTCCTCCCCCCCCTTTTTCCCAAGCCGCTAAGCCGCTTATCACCTGATCCTAAGCCGCTAAGCCGCTTATCTGCTGATCCGCTAAGACGCTTATCAGCTGATCCGCTAAGCCCGCTAAGCCGCTAATAGCGCTAATCCGCTAAACGGCTTGCTTTGCAAGACGAAAAAACCGCAAGACAAAGAGACTCGCGGAACGGATTCTTTTCGTCTTGCGAGGCACCACTGTAAATTGAGCATATGGCTGTGTGTTATTCAGTTCTGTGTACTACAGTTCCAAATCACTACTCTAACTGATAAAACTGCATTTTGCTGTTTTGTGATTAAGGGACTTCCTCAGTCCAAGAGACTTTGCTTTGCCCCACTTCCCACCCTGTCTATGACTGGACAGATTTTTCTACATTCTACCCTTAACCACCCTGGTGCTTGCTTATGACACAGCAGATTCTACCAGGCTCCAAGCAGACATGGTCTGCCTATGTCTACTACTTGACTGCTCCACTTCAGCAGTCCAGTTCCATCTTGGTTCCATCCAAAAGGCCAGCAACCCTAATGAGAACACAATAGTTCTCTTCTTTGCATGCAGACATACACACCAACATGCATGAACATTACATACATGCTGATGAGGTCTGAGCTGGTGCTCACTGGCCAGAATAGGAGTGTGGTGGATAGCTAAATGAAAATGTTGGCCCACTGTGTGGTGGCTGTGAAAAAATTCACTGTGTCTTGTATTCTGCACATCATATATATTCTACGGATGAAATGTCTAAATTCTAAGTGTATTCTCCAGTCTAACAGAAAGATTGGTAATGCACATGATGAGAAAAATGAAGCAAAAATCCAGAGGAAAGTAGCTGTTATCTTGCAATGATGTCTCTATACAGTAAGCTGTATTCCAACTGTGAATCTATTTATTTCACCGAGGGTAGTTCAGTGTCTCAGAAGAAAATGGCCTAGCATGAAACAGATACTTGGAGGGGAAAGTAGGGCAATTTTTGCCCTAGAGAAATGTAAGCAGAGTCCAGTTAGAGTGTTCAGCATTCCTCTAAAATTAGAGATTAAATCAATTATACAGCACAAAACTGCAGCAGATGTAGAATTAAAGAAATAAATCTGTGCAGAATTAGCCATCATGTCATGATCTTTTAACATTTTAAAAAATTATGCATTTGGTGAAGAGAAGAAAGCTTATAATATGTATCCTTAAGAAGCATTCTCCTCGTGAACCTTAAAAAATAATTATATAAATAAATGTATTGTGTGCAATTAATCTTTTATTAAGCTGTCATCACCGCACCTCTGATTATGAATAAGCATAAGTGGTCCTGATCCTGGATGTGATGAATGAAACAAACAAACAAAAAAATTCCCAGAAATGTAGCGCCACACTTCATGCACATGACACTGCTACAGAACAGAAAAATCTTCCACATCTAGCAAACTTGCATGAGTAGTTCTGACTGACATAGACAAAACCTTTTTCCCTCTTCTGTCAGTAATCTACCAATGAGGGGTGGGTGAAGTTTTAAAAACAAAAAACCCACAAAGTTTATATATTGTTCAATTGGCAGAAATCCTCTGAGCTGTTTGCAAAGAACATTCTGAAATATTAAAAATACCAATAAAAGCAAATGTTAAGAACCAATTGACATAATTTTTAATCAAACTATAAATAAAACCAGCAATCCTGAAACTATTATAAGTAGTCAAATTGCATGTTTAAATTACATGCCTGGGTAGGCATGTCTGAACAAAAAGGCTTCTAGCAGGCCCCTAAGAGGCAAAGAAATCAACTCAATAAATAAAGAGTAGACACAGTCACCCTGAAGGACTGGTACCTCTTCAGGCACTAAGCTCCGATGCAGTTCTCAGCTGGGGACGACTACTCCCCCTAGTACTGTGATTCCCTAGTCCAGGGGTTGGGAAATCTTTTTGGTCCGTGTGCAGATTCTTATTAGGATCTGCCTCACACTCCAAATTTGACAGGTGGGCAAGGCCAACCTGTTAATTTCCCGTCATCACAAATGATGTCAAAGGATTTGGTGCTCTGAAGTCCCAAAGTTGAGGCTTCAAAGCACTAGCAAGCAGCAGGACATTGCTAAAAGCAAGGCTATTCCCACCCTCAGCTGCTGAAACAAAGGGGGGGGGGGACACCTGGACCAAGCAGGATAACCTTCACATCAGCCAACGTGGAGAGGGGGAATCCTATGTAGTGCTGGGTTCCTGCTTTGTGCAGCCCTTCAAAGGCTCCCAACCATCGGTTGGTTGTCAGCTGTTTTGGAAGCTGCTCAAGTTCCACCTTTTTGGCAAAGCCCACCCTCGGCTGCATGACACTTGTAGTATGGATGCAAGTGGCTTATCCCAAATGGCCTTGCAGACCAAATGGAGATGACTGCGCCTAAACAGTGAGTAGTTAGAGTCTGGAGGAGATAAAACTGATGGTGGATGAGTATGATAGGAGAGAGCAGAGGAGACAATTAATGTGAGCATAAGGGGGAATCTTATATAGCCAAATGAATAGAAGGTAGCTCAGCAGTTCCACTTTTGATCAGATGCCAAAGTCACAAAACTTGTGCTTGATAAAATAATTGTTATGTCCTTAAAAGAATCCACAGCATGCTCATTATCTTCAAATAAACCACATCAGGAATTCCAACTACGCTGAGGAAGAAATTCACTTCCAAGTGTCTCTTTCTCTAGGCTTGTGGCTCTGGTCTGGGTCTCTATGCTAAGCACACAATTACCTTTCTGGAAAGGCACTGCCATGTTTTCACCTGCATTTCCAGTTTGCATCAGTGCAGAATCCGAGTCTTGTATGTTTCTCTGCCATAGAGGCTGTGGCATCTTCTTCTGTTGTTGGGCAGAACAAAGTGCAAGGCCCAACATAGCTATTAAACTAAGTATTGTCTATTATTAATTCAATTCTTCATGCTGGCTATGGCTTTTTCATTTCCTCTCTAAGTGATAAAAATCTGCCCTGCCTAACTCTGATTCAGGATCTTTGAAAAGCATGAGATGGGCTTGGAAATTCATAAAGAGAAAGTGCTTCCAGAAACTTTTGTATGTAAAAAAAGAGAGAAAAGTCTCCATGTTCTTCAAAGTCCTTATCCAAAGAAGCAGCATTGGATCTGATACAATCAATACAAGAAAGGCTTGCATTTTTAGGACTGAGAACATTTATGGTCTGGCAATTCTGGGTAGAGGAGGACTTTTGCCAAGTTGGCTGAATCTCATGGGAACACATCCAACAAAGACTCTTCTTGTACCTTACAGACTTATTTTGGCATAAGCTTTCATGGATCCTGTGGATCTATGGATCATGGTCACTGCTAGTTATCAACTATTAAGAATATCCATCTTTGGACTTACCCTCCTCACTAACTCTTAAACCGTTATTTCATTCCCAAGACAAAAATGAATTCTAAAATGTTTCCATTTTTCCAAAGCCATATTAACTAGATGGACCCCTTGAGATTAACCAGAAAAAAGTTGCGGGTTGCCTTCCTCAAGTACCCAATTACTCAAATTCCCCCTACAAAGTTCCTAAAAGAGCAATTTTGAAAAAGGTCAAAGAGTGACCAACACAGCAATATTAAAATGGCAAGGATCCCTGTAAGTAACTAAAATAGCCTGATTTGTAAAGCTTACGATGTAATGAATTATGGAAAATGACTTGTATATCGGATATAAATAATTAGTTGTCTTCATTGTGAATGAATGGGCTCAATGCAATGGGCTCAATCACACTTGGGATGATGATGAATTAGGAAATAACGGATAACATACTGCAATATTCCTTCAGGAATGCTACTCATGTTCAAAGAGAAAAAAATGCAACACAAAGAGTCCTTATAATCTCAGTTTATATGGCTAATAGCTCCTGGACATGGATCAGCCACTCACGTTATTGGTATCCCCGCCAGCCCCATGAAAGTATATTCCTGCTGCTGGTGTTATTATCAGTAACAGCAGTGGGGATGTGTAGATGTGTTGTTTGTCCTTGACCAGCACCCAGCATGCAGATTTCCTGCTGCTTATTTTTCTTCTTCACTTACCCACTCTCAGTTCACCGCCAGCAATCACAATACAGGCTGCGCTAAGTACATTGCTGGAATTTGATGGGAATTCCAGTGTGCCCTGGATATAGAGGCCTCGTACACGAGGAAGGGTTGTATCCACAAGGATGCTTCGGCCTGAGAAAGAGGGAGGAAAGGGAGGGAGAAGTCTGTAACGCCTGTGGTTTCAATTCAATATAAACACTTAAGGAAGCACTCTGCCTCCAACAGTCTTCAAATTTGAAATGAAAGAACGTATAACACGACACCAAGAAAAGAGAGAAGATCTTCACGGTCTGATATGAGGTGCTTTCTGGAGCAGCCACTAATACTGTTCAAATAATGACCTACCTTCCATGAGAATGCGGAAGAGTAATGGGGGATGGCATATGTTTTAATGGAACGCTGACCCAAAGAGGAACAAAAATGCCCCTTGCTGTTGCTCTGTGACTTTAAAAGGGAAGTGGGCAGGTTCTGGCTTTTCCTTCTCACTCTGTGCATAGGATACCACGGTGTAGCTGTGATGGCTACCCCTCTCTTCTGTCTTGTAGTTTGGATCCATTGCTCCGTGTCCAGAGAAGCGGACACGGAGCAATGGATCCAAACTACAAGAAAGAAATTCCACCTAAACATTAGGAAGAACTTCCTGACAGTAAGAGCTGTTTGACAGTGGAATTTGCTGCCAAGGAGTGTGGTGGAGTCTCCTCCTTTGGAGGTCTTTAAGCAGAGGCTTGACAACCATATGTCAGGAGTGCTCTGATGGTGTTTCCTGCTTGGGGGTTGGACTCGATGGCCCTTGTGGTCTCTTCCAACTCTATGATTCTAAGATTCTCACCAACACGCTCACTTCCTTCCTCAAATCACACACAACAGCCTCTTCATTGTTCTCAGGCTCATGGCAAGTGATTGTCTGTATTTTCAATCCAGACTTCATGCACACTTTAATCTCTCCTAGCGAAACTAATTGGTTTAACAGTACTTCAGTGTGCTGGCATTGCAGTAGGTGGGTGTTAAGTTGCTAGAGAAAAGCAGCAAACATTTACACACACACACACACACACACACAAAGATACCTGGACCATGATTAAGAGGCTTTCAAAAAATGCATACTGCATTCAGAATCTCAACATACTACTGTATCATTAGCTCCTGCTGCTACTAAAATAACAGGCCTAATTTAATTAGTCTGTAAATAAACACATGAAAATTCTCCCTTGATCTCTTTCTCCCAGTGAGCAAAGAAATTCAGTGAAACACTTGCTTGTGAATGCAGCTTAAGGGAATCAACATATTTTTTTAAGAGACACAAAGCAAAAGGATTGGTCTTCATGCTTCAGATGGGCTGCCTGTGTTTCTTCCACATTGCCTGCCCCTGAGCTCCGAAGGATGAAAAAGTTACACAACAAATCAATCTGTTTTGTCATTCAGACACCACATTATCATCAGGTCAAGTTACTAGTCAAACAAACAGTGGAAAACAGATGGCTCCAAAGTGAATAGAAGGCCTCTTTTCTCTCCTTGTGCTATAAATAAACAAAAGAAGCAGAGGTCAAGTAGATTATGAATGGAGGCAGAATGGCCAAGTACCCATAGCTGCAGTTTGAATGACAGAAAGGTCGTTTGGGTGAACTCTATCTATGTCATCTACTGTTACTTTATTAACAAATAATTCAAACTTCCTTTTTTTAAAGCAAGATTTTTCTATGTTGCACTCAGAAAAACAACATAGAAATTGTTTTTTGCTTTAAAAGGAGACGATTTCTAACCTCGGGGCATAATTTCAAATATTCAGAATACATTTAACCCTCCATTCTAAAGACACAGATCAGTGATTTTCAGACTATTGACAGGGAAACTCTTGGGGAAGTTTATCCAAGATTCCTCAATGAGAAGACTGACAATTGCAGATGTTTCTCTGAGAAATAGCTATTTCCCCAGGATGTGCAACCACAGCAGCATGTTGCTGTTATCTGGAGCACACTCTCCGTTCGCGTGGGACAATAAAGTGAGACCCAATTGGTCTTTAAGAAAAGTTCCACACCAACTCATTGTGTGCGTCCTAGAACGCGCTCCCTAATCTCAGCAGCGCAAGTGGGTTTATTGGTAGACAAGTTAGTGCTGAAAGATTTCCCTGAAGGAAGAAAATGTGAAAACAACTGATCTAGGTGACCACAAAACTATGGGGTTGGTGTAGTACATTGGAATGGGGAAACACTTTCAGGGCATCCTCAGACGCCTTCAGTATACCTCAGAAGTACAGCAACTCCCTAGGAGGGGGTTACTGCTTTTCCCACCTCAAATAACTCCCACTAGACCGTTACAATGGCAATTGCCCAGACCACATTCATGCCGACACCTCATTAAAAGAGTGAAGCATAGCAACATTGATCATTCTTTCTTTACTGTTGATTTGCATAGGTTCTTACCAACTGTATTAACAGAAAGCACTCCTGCTTATTGCAAGGCAAGGTACCAGATTTCCATGGATCCCCTCCTACCCTCCCTCAAGCTGCTCTTGAGATTTGAAGAGGCCCCAGGAACTCTACAGGAGCTGGCACAAAGAGCTGCAGTCCTGGTGGAAAGCAAATGCCACGAGCGGAATAATTTCATGCTAGCACAAACCAACCACTGGATTAAAATTCAGTAAGTTGACATAATACAGAAGACACCTTGCACAAATTGACTTGGAAATCAGAAAATAATACAGTGTCACAATAGTACACAGAAGCATAGGAAGGAAAGCCATTGTAGCTAAATTAATTTGGGGGAACTAGCCTAGGACGAGCATTTTTATAAGACATTAGCTTAAATCCCTTTTCCCCCCTCACTGAACAGAAGGAGCTTGCATTTACAGAATAAAAACTTAAGATCCAAGTCAGTAAGTGCATGCATAACATACTCCGTGTCATCCTAGAGTGTATACTTCATCTAGTTCTCTGTTACATATTTGCTAAGCCACATATCCTTAGAAATAAGTGAGCCTTAAAAAAAAGTACTAGCTTCCTATATAATCACTGCTGTTTGAATGTGACCCTACATCAGCAACACAGATTTGTTTATTGTTAACTCGTCATGCACAAAAATAGTTCTGCTGGTGAATGAATGAATGAATCTGATCATCATCAACAACAACAACAACAACTAAGGGACATAACCAGAATGGTGAAACCACAACCACTCTATTTTATGTGGTGTTGGAGTGATGCAGAAATATATTCAACAGAACAGCAGAGGGCTCTGTTGTAGAGCTAAGCTCTTTCCACACTCCTTTAGGAAATGAAAAAAACTGAAGCGTCTTACTCACATCTTGCAACATACATCTATTTGTAGCTTTAAATAACTTGGGGCCAAATATTGCATACTTTAGGTCCTATAAACCTTGGGGGGGAAAGGTCACGTGTGACTCATCTCTTTTCTCTCCATCCACTCTACACCACTTAATCAGCAAATGCTAATACATAACGAAGAAGGATACCACTCTAATATCTAAATTGATACACCATTCATGCATGCATGTTTTTTGTCTAGCGAAAAGTTCAGTAATGACACAGCTCTGGCATAAAACAAAACTTGCTAATGATTCAAGTAATGACACAAAATCCCTTTGATCGAGACTCTTGCACTAGAAAATGCCATAAATATACCACCAAGTGGAAATCAGGAACAACGGAAGCATTATTACATGAGATACAGGGCTCCAGCATTCATCTCTTCAAACAGAAAAACTTCAAAGCAAATCAGAATCAGAAAGAATAAAAAAGCCCACTAACAACAGAGCAGATTCCACCACTAAAAAACAAAACTGCTGGAGGCTACATGATATCATATCTATACAACATACCATTGCTAGAAATTATAACATGCTTTTCTCTCGCACACAGTATTAAGGGTGCATTTCATTTGAACTTTGCATACAAATGTGAAAGCAGAAAGGAGAGCAACTGCATTTTGTCTAGAGCGAAGGCTGTGTTCATGCATGGCCTAAATTAACGCATCCCTAATTTCTGCACCTCACATAAGAAGCACTCTGGCACATGTTAGGCTTGTCTATGGTTATTGTTTTGACTCCTGGTGTGGAAAACAGAATTTTTTATGCAAGCACACAGTCAAGAAAAGGAAAAGTGAGGAATTCTTAAGAAAAGAGTAATTTAAGGGAGAGAGATCAGCTACAAAGAAAATTAAAGGAGTCAGGCAACACACATCCAAAAAGAAGATTAGAATATGGCTTGCAAGAACTGCAGAGTATAAAATGAAGATTTTAATATCTGATATCTTTCCATGATCTTAGATATTAAAATCTTCATTTTATGCTCATGGTATAAGGAAATGGTTACAAATATTTTTACCAGAGGGCTACAGAATGAAAAAAAAATGCATGTTCTAAAGCATGAATGACTTAACCTTTAAGCAGTACACTTATTTCTATTTGCCAATTAAGTATTTTGCTTTGGTTTCACTATTCAGTCCATGGTAGTGTTGCTTCTTTAAGCCTTTTAAAATTAGGTTTATTCAGAAGAGCTCAGGACTAAGCTTCCAAAAGGAAGATCCTCCAGGTGTGATTCTGAGGTCTGGGAATAATTTGTTTTGGAGACTTTGACTAAAGCAAGGAAGTCAGCGACCCTCTTTTTGGTGACTGTTCTGGAAGAAAGAGGGTTTCATCCATTTAAACCTCTTTAGAGGGCAAGGGGGTTGCACCCACAGAGTGTTTCCATTTTTGTATTCTTAGATCAGAGGTGGAAGTGAGGAAATTTATAGTCTTTCCAATATTGTTGGACTGCAACTCCCATCATCCCCCATCATTGGTCATGCTGGCTGGGACTGATGAATGTTGGGGGTTGACATGTGGAAAGCCACAATGTTAAGTATGTAGTTTAATTCACTGAAATTCTAAATGCTTGTATGCATTACTATGTGTTTAAATTTGATTGGTTGGTAACTGAATTCTAGCAAGTTCTCTAGTAGTTCTCATGTGATTGGATAACGTTGGTCATATGGGAGGTATCTAATGAAGGAGAGACTCCATTTTATGTGAAGCAAGATGGCTGTGTTTTAGAATCCACTGTGAACACTGCTAAGTTGAATAGAGTGTTGGAGTGCTTCGTCTCTGCCTGAAAGAAAGAAAGCAAAGCGGAAGGATGGGAAAAAGTGGAAATATCTCATAGGAGCTTTAAGGCATGGCTTAACAGAGATAGAGAAGGCTGAGTGCTGAGCTCTGGAAAGAGAGGAAAATACAGTTATTTGAAAGTTAGAATAAGAGACTGTAGGTCCATGCTTGGAGAAGCATGTGCCTGCAAATATTATGTTTTAATTTATCTATAACTATACTTTTCTGCAAGTAAAGTTTTTGAATGTTAAGTCTGGATATTTGTTTAGTTTCCAAAGAAGGGTGTCACTCATATATATGATTTGAGCTTCTTAGCTGTGATTTCGCTACTCTTACTTCAACACACAAGTTCCCCCACCCTATCTTAGATGAACCAAAGCTCTATCCCCTTTTTGGAATATGAAAAAGGGGAAATTGTGGATTCATTATCAGCATAGCCCATAGAAGGTTGTTAGGAATAGCTGTGGCATAATTTTGCTTACCTATTAGGGCTGTAACTAAAATGCCAGTGATTAAATTGCAGGCATTATATCCTGAGAAAACATGTATATATGTATTTATGTATGTAGAGACAGGGGTATGTTTGTCATGGGAGGCAAGAAAACATGACAAAGTATGTGGAGATGACAAATAAACATTTAAATTTAAGGGTCACAGAATCACAGAGTTGGAAGGGCTCCTGAGGGGGCTGTAGGGGTCATATAGACAAGCCCTTGCAATGCCGGAATCTCAACTAAAGCATCCATGACAGATGGCCAGGCAACCTTTGCTTTAAAAATCTCCAAGGAAAAAGAGTCCACCACTTTCCGAGGGAGTCTGTTCCACTGTCAAAGGGTTCTTACCATCAGAAAGGTTTTCCTAATATTGAGTCAGAATCTCCTTTCTCATAGCTTGAATCCATTGTTCCATCTTCCATGTGAGAGCCCTTTAGCAATTTGAAGATGTCTATCATGTCTCCTCTCAAATTCTTATTGATAGTGGTACCCACCTTATGGAATGCCCTCCCATCAGATGTCAAGGAGATAAATAACTATACAGCTTTAAGAAAACATCTGAAGGCAGCCCTGTATAAAGGTAAAGGGACTCCTGACCATTAGGTCCAGTCGTGACCGACTCTGGGGTTGCGGCGCTCATCTCACTTTATTGGCCAAGGGAGCGGGCGTACAGCTTCCAGGTCATGTGGCCAGCATGGCGAACCAGAGCAGCGCACAGAAACACCGTTTACCTTCCCGCCAGAGCGGTACCTATTTATCTACTTGCACTTTGACGTGCTTTCGAACTGCTAGGTTGGCAGGAGCAGGGACTGAGCAACGGGAGCTCACGCCATCGCGGGGATTCGAACTGCCAACCTTCTGATCGGCAAGCCCTAGGCTCTGTGGTTTAACCCACAGCGTCACCCACGTCCTGTATAGAGAAGCATTTTATGTTTGATGTTTTATTATATTATATTTTTTGGAAGCCACCTAGAGAGCCTGGGGCAAGCCAGTCAGATGGGCAGGGTACAAATAATAAATTTATGGTGATTATTTTTTATCATTATCCAGACTAAACATACCCAGCTCTTTCAAGCACGCCTCATAAGGCTTGGTTTCCAGACCCTTGATCATCCTAGCTGCCCTCCTGCACACATTCCAGCTTGTCGATATCCTTCTTAAATTGTGGCACCCAGAACTGGACACAGTACTCCAAGTGTGGTCTGATCAAGGCAGAATAGAGTAGGACTATTACCTCCCTTGATCAAGACACTGTATCTCTGTTGATGTAGCCTAGAATAGCATTAGCCTTTTTTGCTGCTGCATCACACTGTTAAGCTTATGGTCTACTAAGACTCTCTGGAGCTTTTTTTTACATGTACTACCGGCAAACCAGGATAAAATCAAGCAGGCTTCAGAATGTCTCTGGGCAACTTGACCCAGCTTTTCTGTGTATTTATTTATTCCTCCCATGCTTCTATGATTTTTCTCCTTATGCAAGACTAACTTTCACATCAGACCTTTTCTACTTACCAGGCAAAATGATGACGTCTTGACCAGTTGATGGTATGCTCTTATTGTAGCCACCCCAGCCCTTTGTCACACCATCCCAAGACTCAGAAAGTGACCATCTCAGAAGAGGTGGTGGAGGAGGAGGAGGAATTGGATCTAGAAGCAAGGCAAATTACTATAAACAGTGTCTCTTTAGTACCTTATAAGCATAGCCAAGGTGTGTGAATGAAGATGCTTATTCCTATCAAAACTGATCATTGACAGTATTCAATTCCACTACCAAGCTTAGATATTGGTTTCAACTATCAAAGCATTTAATACATACCATTCATAATAACACAAAAAGAGTTAATCACAGATTTATGTTTCTCATGGACACATATTCACAACCAAAACAGATACTTCCCACCGACCAACAAAATCACAGCATTCGAAGAAAAAAAAATAACACACCCACATGCACACATGACTACTTTCCCAATCACTCCATCTTAACAGCAAGGAAAATACTTCAATTTTCCAATGTGGTCTTAAAGATCAGAAGATCTTTAACTGCGAAAATTGAAAACAAATTAAGAGAGATTTTCATTTTGTTAAAAAGCACAAATATACTCATTATTTCTAGTTCAGTTTTTTCAAAATGTAATGTCATTTCATCAAAAATATAGCACAACACAACATTGCTTTTTCCTCTTTTTCGTCAGTCTGGCCCCAACCCCATAAGGTGGGATAGGACTCAGCCACACTGGACTAATTAAAATGTTATCTATAGGTTGTAGACACGTGATACCAGATGGCGCTGTAGAGCTGTAATCTGTCCCAGTGAGAATTTGCATTGAGAGCTTTTTTATATAGCATTTTTAAAAACAGTGTTTCCAGATCAGTATAGATCCAGCCTTAATCTCAGGCTTGTTGGTTAAAGCCACACGGTGGGAAAAAGATTCCTGCATTGCAGGGGGTTAGGTCCAGATGATTCTTGTGGTCCCTTCCAATTCTACAATTCTACGATTTGCCTTCCTAAACAGCTCTGATTTCACTGAGTGCCTGTTAGAGGAGGGCAGGAGTAGTGTTGGGGGGTCGGAGATGTCAACCTAAAAAAGCATTCTTACTTCAATCTTCAGCCAAGAGCAGCTTACAGGTCAGTTTTAAATATCCTGGGTGGTGGAAAGTAGACTTTTCTCCTTTCAAAATTATTCTGTACAGAAAGACTCATGTGCACAAAAATGTGTTTCCGTGTGTGCTTGAAGCCTAATGCACTGGAATAATTATCTTTAAAATAGTCTGAAGTTAAAGAAGGCACAATTATTCTTTTTTAAAAAAAAAAATTACCCAAGTACAGACATTAGCCCACAAAAGCATTGCAGATAAACATTTTTAGTGGTCTGAATAATCCCCCACCTTCAACACATACCGGGCACTGGTAAAGGGAGTGTGACTTCTGCTTGGAATGCCACTTGGATTGGGCCTTGACCTGTAACTAAATTTCAGAAGCCAACAGTTTACAGATAAAACTGACAAATTAAAGTAGGCTACAATATTATTCTGCGGTAATTTCCAATTGTAAACTTTGCTAAGCTTCTCAGTTACTGAAGGCATTTCACAACCAGTTAAAATAATCCATGGATTCCTCACCTCTGATTTTTTTTTGTTCAACCATAGACATATGCATTAAATAAACAATTAAATACAAGTACAAACAACCAAAAGATAAGAGGAAATTTTACCATCTGGTCCCTGTTGCTCCAAGGTAACTCTGTTAGCCCTCCATTTGCAGTAGAAATTTAGCGGAAAATGTTCAACTTTCGCCCTGACCTAGCCACTGTGATCCACGCGACGGTCACCTCCAGACTGGATTATTGTAACTCGCTCTACGTGGGGCTGCCCTTGAGACTGACCCAGAAACTCCAGCGGGTGCAGAATGCCGCGGCGAGACTCTTTATGGGGTCTTCGCTGCGAGATCACATTCACCCGGTGCTATACCAGCTGCACTGGCTCCCGGTGGAGTACAGGATCAGGTTTAAGGTGCTGGTTTTAACCTTTAAAGCCCTATATGGTCTAGGACCCTCGTACCTACGGGACCGCCTCTCCTGGTATGTCCCAGGGAGGACTTTATAGTCTTAAATAAAAATATCTTGGAGATCCCGGGCCACAGGGAGGTTAGGCTGGCCTCAACCAGAGCCAGGGCTTTTTCGGTCGTGGCTCCGATCTGGTGGAACACTCTGTCACAAGAGACCAGGGCCCTGCGGGACTTGACATCTTTCCGCAGGGTCTGCAATAATAATAATAATAATAATAATAATAATAATTTATACCCCGCCCATCTGGCTGGGCCTCCCCAGCCACTCTGGTCGGCTTCCATAAAAACCAAAAATACAGTAAAATATCACACGTTAAAAACTTCCCTGAACAGGGCTGCCTTAAGATGTCTTCTGAATGTCAGGTAGTTGTTTATTGCTTTGACATCTGCTGGAAGGGCGTTCCACAGGGCGGGCGCCACTACCGAGAAGGCCCTCTGCCTGGTTCCCTGTAGCAAGACAGAGCTGTTCCACCAGGCCTTTGGCCAGGGCACAGCCTGACTCCCTCCCTCGGCAATCTTCACGGAGCTCTGGCCCAATGGTTGCCAGTGGCTTGAATTAATTAATTTTATAATGAATGATTTTAGAGTGTTGTTTATGCTGTACTTTTGTACTGTTTTATTGTTGTTAGCCACCCTGAGCCCGGCTTCGGCTGGGGAGGGCGGGATATAAATAAAATTTATTATTATATTATTGTTCAACTACATTCCAGACTATTTAATCAATACATTTATAGATTTCAGTGACCAATTCTGTCCTCTGAGAAACTGTATTTACCAGGGACAGACAGTGAAAAACACATAATTTATCTTATTTATTAAAATATAAAGGTATCCCCAGCTGAAGGCTCTTGGAAGATAAAATGAAGTCATTACTGAATAATTACAGAATTATACAGTTGTAAGGACATATCACTAGGCAGACCTCCATTTTAAGATAGGATCTCCTACTCTCAAGGCACCATACAGCAATTATCTGATGCACCAGATATTTATTGGAAACCTCAGTTTTAGCCTGTTCCATTGTCTCCCTATGGATCTTCTTCCATTGATAAACTGCTGGTGTGCAACCATGTTCCAAATCCATCTCTCTGTAGCCAAATATATTGCAATAAAAACCAAACTAAATACAATCAACACTCTGGGATCAACTTCTTTTATTTACTACATTTCCCCCTGCCCCATGTTTCCTCCCATGTGTGATTTAACTCTCATTTTATCCTCACAATAGCCTGAAGCAGGTTAGCCTGAGGGACAGCCAGCAGGTTTAAGGTCATCCAGTCAACTTTGCTGCTAAGGGAGGATTTGACCTCCCTTGGCCTCCCTGAAACAAGTCTTAGTATCTAGACACTACGCTATACTGGCTGTGCAACATCATAAGGTCCTCAGGCAATGGAAGTTCATAGAACAGTTGTATATACTCCACACTGTCATCTAGGCAAATAAACAAAGGATCCCAATAATAATAATAATAATAATAATAATAATAATAATAATAATAATAATTTATTTGTACCCCGCCCATCTGGCTGGGTTTCCCCAGCCACTCTGGGCGGCTTCCAAAAATACAGTAAAATATCACAGATTAAAAACTTCCCTGAACAGGGCTGCCTTAAGATGTCTTTGACATCTGATGGGAGGGCGTTCCACAGGGCGGGCGCCACTACCGAGAAGGCCCTCTGCCTGGTTCCCTGTAACTTGGCTTCTCACAGGGAGGGAACTGCCAGAAGGCCCTCGGAGCTGGACCTCGGTGTCCGGGCAGAACGATGGGGGTGGAGACGCTCCTTCAGATATACTGGACCAAGGCCGTTTAGGGCTTTAAAGGTCAGCATCAACACTTTGAATTGTGCTCAGAAACATACTGGGAGCCAATGTAGGTCTTTCAAGACCGGTGTTATGTGGTCTCGGCGGCCGCTCCCAGTCACCAGTCTAGCTGCCGCGTTCTGGATTAGTTGTAGTTTCCAAGTCATGCAAAATTCGAGTGCCTCTTCACAAAATACAACCCTAGGGCCCAGATGTAAAAACCAAATAAAGGAGTGGGTAACAAGTACCATCAGTTTCCTCTCTGATTTTGGGCCTTGTTGGACACCTGGCTGATGTATTATTATTATTATTATTATTATTATTATTATTATTATTATTATTATTTAGTAATTATTTAGAAGTCTTCCTTCGATTCAGCTTTCCCAACCATTTCCCCCTCTTCTAGCTAGGAGTTGATGCATAGGAGCAGCAATATGTTCATCAACTATGTGGTGACAGAAAACGTTGCCTGTGGTTATTAGAAAAAGCTAAAACTTGGATAAATGACCACAACAGACACACATAAACAGCAAGCCAGAGTATTCTATTCAGCATTAAGTGGTTCAACATATATCACATGAAAAAATAACATTGAAAGCTTTTAGAAATCATTGCCAAATCCAAGGAACTGTCAATGGTTTATGTAGCGCTTCATGTTCAGGTAATCTATAACAAGCTTATTGAGAGAATGCAACCAGGATAACACACACTAAGACCTCAAAGAAACAAAATGAGTTTCTACCAAATCTAACCAAGTAAACCATTAATAGATTAATTTTTACTTCTCTGAAGTCTCTCAGCCTCACTCACCTCACAGAGTGTTTTTTGTGGGGGAGGAAGGGAAAGGAGATTGTTAGCTGCTTTGAGACTCCTTAAGGGGGGGTGAAAGGCAGGATATCAAGTCCAAATTCCTCTTCTTCATCATCATCTCACACCCAAACTACAGAAGATAACAGCAGTCTCATGTCTGTGTAGATGCAGGACTGATCTAGTCATGTTTAAGGCAGGGGTGAGCTGCAAATATTTTATTTTATTTTATTTTATTTTATTTTATTTTATTTTAGTATTGCTTTTATGGTCTTTCCTGTTTTATTGTATATATATTACACACTACCTTGATATTTTACATGAGTTGGCAGTATAGAGATTCTTCTACAAATAAATAATGTTAAAGCCCTCAAAGTGCATGTGAGATAGGGACTCTACCCCTCTTGCTGCTCTGCCTGTTGAACTGCTGGTCCCTCTACTGGGCTCTAAGGGGAAAGCAAATTTGTGGGGCTGCCTTCCTGCTCAGTGTGCACTTTAAATCATGCACCCCCATCCCAATTTACATGTTTGTGAAAAGGCACCTTGAAAGACATGTCCTGCTGCCCCTGCGATTTATAAAGTAGGCTAATACACCAGTTCACAAGAATGCCTTGACAACGTTCCTTTACAACATAGCTTTAATATCTGACATTACAGCTGTAAAAGTGAGAACATTCAGACTCCAACACTGAAGCTTCCATCCCAGTGCCATCCCACAGACGGGGGGTGGGGCAGGACCAGACTCAGCTGCTAACGAACACTTTCTTAATTGAGAGCTTTGAAGAATGTTCTCTGAAAATTCTGCATGCCAGGAAACTCTTTTTGTGGTTTATCCATAACTGTGTAATGTTTTTTGTTTTTTGTTTAGTGTGGGTTGGTTAAGGCGGACTTACACAACAACAACAGATCAGTGCACAATGAGTGAAGTTAGTCAGCTTGCTTCTGATATCAATTTGGGTTTTGTTTCCACTTTGTCCTGACGTGTCAAACTTGAGAAGGCACTCAGTCCTTCCCAGAGCACATCAGGGTGGGATAATATAGAGTATAAGCAGCCCCTGCTGCACTCCAGGATGGCTTCCTTCAGATGTTCAGCTTTCTGAATCACAATGTATTTTCTTTCAACTGTGTCATTCAGACTGAAGCAAGAAAAAGAGTGTGTGAATTTAGGAGCACGCCAGTGAATGAGCTGGCATCTGATATGTATTTATTGACATTAAATTTTGGGTTTAATGCACTCCTGCCACTCTCCAACAATTCACTCTAAAAGGCTTTTAACTGGCACAAAAGGAGAGGGTCAAAAGTAAGTTGACCCCTAACAGAATGTACAATTATTAGAGAAGGCCAGGACAAGAGCAGCTGCTGGAACCCCACTGACATCGGAAAGCACTTCCAAAAGTCTGGTTATTAATAATACACCCAGGTTCCCCACCACCACCACCTCTACAAGGTCCCTTTAGCTTCTCTAAGAAGAATTATAGCCCGCCCTAGCAGCTGCAATAATTGTGTTCCCATTGTTGCACAGACCTCCCCTCGACCACCCCCTACAAGTGTCCATTGTTGCGGCAGAGTCAAGTGATTATATGCTCTGGCTGATACGGTTTGAGCCCAGCTGCCTAACTGCTGACACACGAGCACCGAAAGGGGGGGGGGGGACCCACGTCTGCAAGACGGGGCTCTAACATGCCAGACCTTTTACATAAGTCAAATAGGAACAAATGATGCTTTATGGGTCCTGCTGACGGAGCAACCTCCTCTTCCTTTGAAGTGGTGGCTGCTTATAGGCTCTTACAGCTTTTCCTCTTCAGCCCAAGCAAGCATCCTCCTTTTGATATGCTACATGCTCATTATCTCTGCCCCATTTAATGATTTTTGATTGAAAGGTGGCAGCTCAGTTGCCAAGAGGATCGTTAAAGAGGCTCCACAGAGTCAGGCCTACAATAAAGGCTTTCCTTATGCAGTGGCCTAAATTTGGAATTTCCTAACAGCGTGTTCTTGTTCTTTGTGGCAGATAAGGGCTGAGCGTGAAATTCTTAATTAAGCAGTAAATAGTGTATGGGGTGTCAGCAGATGCAGCCTGTAGCCATGGAGACTAAGTCACATGAACATGAGAGCAGACACTAAACAGGGAGCCCCGGGCTTGGATGTGACTGGCAGCTGAAGAATCCTACAAAGCTTGTAAACGGGATTAATTAGTTGACTAATTATTTCAGACCATTAATGTAACTTAAAAATAAAGCCATTTTCTAATATCGTAACAAGGGGAACTCCAGGGATTAAAACACAAAACTGCCCTCTTTCTTCGTTGAAGGCTCAAATGGCCAAGACCAGCAAAGCGACAATGCTGATCTCCTACAGGACATTGCAAAAAAACCAGAAACAAAGCAAAGAAAAAAGAAAAAACACAAACCCTTCTCAACCTTTCTGCCCTAAAGAAGTTCTGCGAAGCCAAAAGTTGGTATATCCTTACTGGCGGAAGTCAAGAAATCTAAACAGTGGCTAAGGTGAAATAGTTTTGGGGTGCTGGAAACAAAAGCTCCCATTGCTTAGTCCAGGGAAGGGGCCCAAAGATCTAAAGCTGGAGAGCCAGACACTGACTGCTC
Organism: Podarcis liolepis; assembly: GCF_965112155.1. Lineage (NCBI taxonomy): Eukaryota > Metazoa > Chordata > Lepidosauria > Squamata > Lacertidae > Podarcis > Podarcis liolepis. Next base: position 4,523,197 of record NC_139557.1, read on the forward strand.
CTTCCTAGGTTTTCATGTACTTCTCCCTAAGTCCCAACATGTGACCAAAGGCGTCAGATGGTCTTTCATGCCCAAAGAACAAGTTCAAATGCTACCAGCTGGATAGTACAGATTTCTTGTTTGTGGATAGGTGGGAGACTGGTGTCCAAGCATTACCTGACCACTGGGTAGCATGGGGTTGCTAGAGGGCCCACAGTCCTGGGTGCTTAATGGAGAGGGGCACACAAACCAGCCCCCCCCCCGAGATCCCCATCATACGGCTGGGGAGGGTGAAGAGTACCCTCTGCGCCTCCCCCGCCCCCACTTTGTGCACCAAGAGATCTTCTACCTACAAAAGTGAAGAATGGGCAAAAACTTAGGGCATGGAAGCAGCCCTCAGGGGCAAAGCTTCCACCTTATGGGCCTTCTTTAGAATTGCACACTTATTTCTTAGTATGTTGCACAATGCCCAGTTGCTTGGTAAGATCAGTTATCAGGGCTTCCTTAATCAGTTGGGGGAAATCTAGAAATTGCACAGGCTGCAGGGAGATGCTGGGGAAACCCACTTCCAACAGCAAGGGGCAACAGGAGCCCCGAATGATTAACAGTGGTCTGAACAATAGGGTTTCTTTTTGTGTCTTTTGAAAAAAGCAACACCTCCGTGCCTTTAGTTGCTCTGGTTGAGACATTTGTGACTCTTTAAGGACTGGAAAGGGAATATCAATCAAGTCCTCAGCCCAAAATGACACAGTCGCACAAAGGTAGATGCAGGAATCCAAGATAGCCATTGCTGCCTGCCCTCACCCAGCGTTTGTCTCACAGATTTTCTAAACACAGAGTCCATTTGTGTGCCACTTCTGCCCTAACAGTCCCCAATACAGGTATCAAGTTGTGGGCGGTGTGTTCAGATGCACGTTTTCCAAATCAAGTGGAGTGACGTGCTCTGCGCTCTACGCCACAGGAGAGTGGGTGGCAGCCTGGTCTTCTGCTAAGACCTTCAGGTGGCTGTCCATCAATCTCATCATCCCAATAAGTTTAGTCTTACTGGCGGTGGTGGTGGGAGATCAGAGTCAGGAAACAAGGTTTTTAATTTAACTGAGGAGGAAAATGGAGAGCTGTCGATCTAGAGAAAATAACTAAATAATGGCAGGTGAGAGATCAGAAAAATCTTGATACGAAAGAGCCTAGAGCAAAGAGCTGCACTTCCTAGGTAAAGAAAGAAAAGGAAACTGGAGAAAGAGACTCAGGGAACTGCCTAGTATTCATGTTCATGTCTCATGTCCTTCCATCTCCTGTGATAGATAGATAGATGATATATAGATAGATAGATAGATAGATAGATAGATAGATAGATAGATGGATAGATAGATAGATAGATGATAGATAGATAGATGATAGATAGATAGATAGATGATAGATAGATAGATAGATAGATAGATAGATAGATAGATAGATAGATAGATAGATAGATGATAGATAGATAGATGATAGATAGATGATAGATAGATAGATAGATAGATAGATAGATAGATGATAGATAGATAGATAGATAGATAGATAGATAGATAGATAGATAGATAGATAGATGATAGATAGATGATAGATAGATAGATAGATGATAGATAGATAGATAGATAGATAGATAGATAGATAGAGATGATAGATAGATAGATGGGGGGTTGTTAATCCAGTGTTTTCAGGAGTCCTCCTATACGACTCTGGGTAACTCCTCCCACCTAACTTACTTCACACAGGAAATCATCATCATATCATTTTATGTGGCAGGAGAGAAGTGATATGATTTTTTTTGGGGGGGGGTCTGATGTCTCAAATGGAGAGTGTCATGGATGAGGAGTTACGTGTGATATCCCTCACCACTACCTGAGCTTGGGTACAGCTGTTCCTCCTCAATGAGCATGATGGTTGAAAACTCCCAGTTTCAGAGGAATCCTTAAGGTGGAGGGAATATGCATTTGTTCTTACCTAAATAAGTTAACTTCCTTCTTTCCCAATTGAAAAACCAGTCACAGCCTTTATTGTGCTTATGTGAAGGTAACGACAAGAGTGGCGATCCTTTCTGTGTACCACAGGTCACTGTAACATTGATGTGGGATGATCGGACTTCATGTTCCAGCAATAAATAATTCCCAGCTGTGAAATTATTGAACGTAGCAGTATACTAGAGAGTAAAACATAAGAAAAATGCATACTTTTACAATATATTTGTGTACAGATTTTGTCTGGAGCTTAACAGAAAGAATCTAAGACATGAGGAACATTCTCTAGACCCATAATGCTACTATTAAATGATTTCATATAGGCTTCCCAATGGTCTGTACATACACCCTCTGAAGTAACTATGGCAGGGGTAGCAAGGTTTACTTCGCCTGGGCTGGTTCATTCCATCGGAGATCCCTCTGTGGGCCGGTTAAACGACCCCCGTGTTCCGCTTGTGGCCCATGGGCCTTAGGTTGCCTTCCCCTGAGCTATGGGGTGCCTCTCATTGTTAAAATGGAAATACACACAGCCTTTTTATGTCTCTCTACCAACAAACTTGCCCTCTTCATAAGACAGATAAATACCAGGAATGGGCACAGAAAATCTCAAGATACATGTTGATCTACCCACACGTCGTTGTTATCCCTGAGAAACATAGAAAATAATAGGATATATTTATCCAAAAGTCTTTAGACTTACACGACCCTTTAAAAATTAGCTGACAAAGGTGAATACATCGAAAAAGGGCCCGGTCCTTTCCAAATCTACAATTCTATTAGTCTAAGACACCAAAATGGAGAGGTGGAGATAGACTTGTCAATAGTGAAGGAGCTCCAACTTCCAATAAGAGGGAATGATTTTTACCTGGAAAGAAATACCTTTTTGTTTAGCTCAGCCCAAAATAAACTTTAATGGTGCTTAGAAAAGAAAAGACCCAGAATCTATTTGTCTGTAATTTGGCAGGATTCCTACCTAGGGACATTCGCATTTCTACAATTTTAGTGCAAACCAAATCTTGAGAACAGTGTGCACCCCTAACAAATATACCAATATGATTTATGAAGGGGAGGGAAGTGTTACCTGCAAGTTTTCTCTCAGCAGAGGGTTGTCGAATGACAGAATATAAGTCTCCTGATCCAAAAGAAGAACCATCCAGCCATTTGCATTTGACAGAGTGTCAGAGACATAACTGACCATGGTTGTCTTATTGCGACTATCAGTCACTTTTAAATTATAAGGACAGATCGGGGCCTTTCTGAAAAACAATTAAGAATAGTCACGTTTCATTGTCTAATAGCCACTGTTATTTTAGAGTGCTTGTTAGTTCACCATTGTCTTTCAAAGGCTTAGGCTAATGTCAGCTCAGATGGCATAAAACATAGATACCGTATTTTTCTGTGTATAAGACTAGGTTTCCCCCCCCCCAAAAAAATAATGTCAAAAATTAGGGAGTGTCTTATACACAGATAGTGCTGAGGGTGTGCTGGCAATTGGTTGTTGCCCCCAAAATAGGGGGCGTCTTCTACATGGGGGTGTCTTATAGACGGAAAAATACGGTAATCCTTCCCATTTCCCAGAATCTGTCTTCTGTGCAATATTTGCATCAAATATTTCAGACAGCACACTTCCGATGTACTGAACTGGATCTCTAGCCTACTTCCCTTTTATAAAAGTCTCTCTTCTGTGAACTACCAGTTCCTTGCTGTTGCAGGGAGCTTCTCATATGGCTCGTGCTCTAGACCAGTGGTTCTCAACCTGTGGGTCCCCAGATGTTGTTGGACTACAACTCCCATCATCATTGAGCTCTGGCCTTGCTAGCTAAGAGTGATGGGAGTTGTAGTTCAACAACATCTGGGGACCCACAGGTTGAGAAAGGCTTCTCTAGACAGTGTTTCTGATAAACAAGGAGCCAAAATTGAGGCTCAGTGTCAATAGACTTCTGTGGTTTCACTGCCCAAAACTAAGAGTATTTGACGGTATTATTTGCAGTATAATTCTTGTCCATCTCTGAGTATCCTCAGGAAAATAGAAAAAAAAGAAATGTAGTCAGTGCAGCCTCCCTTGTTTGGTGCCTCCAAATAAATCTCTTGGTTTAATCCTTGAAAAGGCAACAATATGCTCCCTCCCTTTAAAACATGCAGGTTAACTGTGAACTGGAAATGGATATCAGAGTCTCTTTCCAAACAATGATTCTGTTTTTATACGCTGTCAAGCTAGCACCAAAATAGAACTACTATATTGCCCACATAATTGAGCATTCTTGCAACCATAATTAGCACCATTTTAATTTGCCCTAAATAGCCAGTGATTTTCACTGTGCCCTAAATAGCCACCAATCTACCTCTCTTTAATGTTAATGGAGCAGAGTAGGGCAGGAGTATTTGTAATTCAGAGGAGCTGAGGGAGTCTGCATGGATCATTAAGAGGAGAGAGCTTTCATTACCAAGGGAGGAGGGAATCTCTCTAGGAACTGATCTTGTCTTTATGCAAAGGAAACCAGGAAAAGGCAACAGCCATAAGATGAAGTTAACCCCTGTCTTAAACTGTCAGGAACCTCTCAAAAATTGTTAAGAACAAAACCAACTTATGACTTATTGACAACACCAAATTTTTACGTCCATGTAAGTTTCAGTTAAGAAGAAGCATGCTGCAAAAATCTGGCATGACTAATAGATGGACCTTGACAGCCTTGGTTACAATTTGCCATCATGGTTGTATAAACTGTTATGTAATTTAGCTCAAGTGTAGTGTGCAGAACTGTTGAGCATAAACGGCCCACAAAGGATTTGCTAAACCATTCAGCAACTCTGAGTAGAATAAATATTAAGTCTCCTGTTTATGTTTACCATTAGCTTACTTATCCTAAGGGTGTCTCTCTCTGCGTCTCCTTTTTGTATTAAGGAAAAACACACCGCTTGGCTCTAAATGCTTTTCGTTTGGTACCTTTGTTAAATAATCTACTGTAATCATACATCTCTAGAAAATGAAGCAGGAATAAAAAGGCTGTCTTAAAATAGTGCTGTTAATATAAACCTCAATACTGAAATCAATTGTTTCACCAAGTTAACCTGATATTTTTGTTAGGCTATTGATGTTCCGTTCCACCTAAACAGATGTGTGGAGCTGTTGTATGTCACATGTCTGTTTACATTCCAGCACAGCTTGCTGGGAACTTCCGTTTGTGTATAGCTTTTGCTTTATGCTGCTTCTTGCTTGGACATGAAGGAGAGCAGACATGTTTTCTTTGTCCTGATCTATGCTGAATAAACTGCTTGTAAATATGCTTTACATATGCCTCTGTCTGCCCTTCCGTCGCGAAGAGTTTGTTATCTCTGCTGGCTTGCGTGCTCAACTACTGAAAGGCTTCTGAAGCTCTGAGTCACAGTTTTGATGCAGAACCAAGGACTGGAGTTTGACCGACAACCGGCTGGTGGGCTGGAGCCAGTTGGGGGCCTGTCAATTGCCCCCATTCCCTTGGGCACATCCCAACAATTTTAGCCCTCCACCCACCTCCACTGAGCACATACAGCAGGCGCACTTTTCACAGAGAACACCTGTTTTGCACATACAAATCCCAACTGGAACCTGCTGCATGTGACTGCTGCCAGCAGTTTTCAGAGGCATTTGCCAAGGCCCATGTGTGTTCTGGGCCCAGCAAGAGTTAGTAGCTCCATCTTCACTCTCACTTTGTGTAAGGCTCAGCTAGGTCTGAGGCAGTGCATGCTGGAGCTTGGCAGCAGAACATCTGCCCTGCATGCAAAAAGTTCTATCTCCAGCCACACCACTTTTTGCAACCCTTAAACAAGGGTGCACTTGTTCGCATATGGGAATCATGTAAACACATAATTGGGCATTCCAGGGGACGTCAATCTTGAGAAAGAGATGTTCTTTGTGTATGTGCATACATTCCTAGATGTGCCATGTACAGAGCAGTCCACATCTTTCCCCAATCTCCCATGCTATAAGAAGAACTTGAGAAAAGAATGATACTTACAGGCCAATAGACATACGGTGGAAAGTAACATTTCCATGGCAAAGACTGCCACTGGCAACTTGACTGGCATTGACACTCGGCAAGCAGGAATCTGGAAGCGTATCCACAGAAGGGAGGATATAGCTCCCCCTTTGCCCTGTGATTGTGCCATCTAGATCTTTAAGAATTGCACAATGAGGAAATGGGAACGATATCCAATTTGGGGCATTTAGAAGTAGCACTTGCTCAGACCTCACAGCAAATCCGCCTGTAAAGTAGGGACAGGGAGAGAGAAATATGCTTGTGTTGCTAATAACTGATGAACAAGCTACAAAATCTGATTCAGTCAGGGAGGGGTCAGAATTATTTTGGGATATTGAAAGAATACGTTCATATATCATTGCTTACTTGTTATTAAAATATAAAAATTCCTTCCTGAATTTTTTTCCCCTGATATCTGAAGAAGTGTGCATGCACACGAAAGCTCATACCAAGAACTAACTTAGTTGGTCTTTAAGGTGCTACTGGAAGGAATTTTTTTATTTTGTTTATTAAAGGCATGTATTACTTCATACTGAAAATCTATGACATATCCACTGTTGGTAACTAGAGATAAATAAATGTATTTGGAGCATGGCATTTGCAATGAAATTGACATCGTGTGCCTACTCAAAACTAAGAGTGGGATTTGCCCAGTGAATCCTGTCCATGGATGCCCGGCCTGCACAAGGACTTCTGCTTACGTAATGGGGCTTTCTCCTCTCTCCATCCCCCAGGCCCCCCCAAATTGGCTTGGGAGGGGGTTGGGAGAGCCCTCTCCCCAGAACAGCCCATAGGGGGCAAAGAGAAGGAATGTTCTCTGTCTGAAATGCTTGCATTGATGAGACAATTGTTATCGCGCCATGTTGGATTTCTCCACAGTTTCATTGAAATATAGCATGCTGAAATGATACATTTAAGGATAGTTGGTGTTCAGATTATAGTCAGCTTTTAATGCTGTTTATGAGTGTATGTTATTTTTATGGACATAACAACATTTATAAAACATACAGTATTTCAGAAAGCCGGATTATGGGCAGGATCTCAGGACACTGCTTATTCATCAAATGTTGAGGTCTTACGATTATTTGAGGTGGGACACAGAAGATAATACCATTTTAGGGTAAAATAAACAAACATTAAATAGGACTTTGTGCAGGCTGTCAGTCTGTAGATAGTACAGCTTGTAGATAGTACAACTATCTCCATGTCCCTTTTCTCATTATTCTGTTGCCCCATGTTTCCTGCCTATTTTATGAAGTTGCATTTGGGTCAAACTGGACACGACCTTGATTGCATGAAGCCAATTCAGTTGAGCTCATGCAGGATCAGAAACACAGGGGATTGGGGGGGGGGGAGTTGAATCCTCTACCCTCCAAGGCTGCTATCTGCATTGGCAGGGAAGCCTCCACTGCCACCAGCATGAATTCCCTGCCTGCTGTGGTCATTTATTTGACCCTACAAGGAAACCAGTTCACAGGCACAGAACAGTCCACATTTAAATCCACCACCACATTCTTTTTTGCACAGAAAGCCTAACTTACCTTGACCTTGGTAACAACCAGAACAGGTGGCGATTGCAGTGCAATTGGGAATGTCAAAATTCATAAAGGTTGTATTTGAAATCAATAGTTCATGCCTTTTGGGAGTTTTCAGTCCTGCCTGCATACAAGTTCCATCCTGCAGCAATAATATAGAAAGAGACTATATTGTGATATAGCTCCAGCAGTTTCTTTTATTCATTTCATAGGAACATAGAATCGTAGAGATGGATGGGACTCAAGGGTCATCTAGTCCAATGCCGAAATCTCAGCTAAAGCATCCATGACCTCTGCTTAAAAACCTCCAAGGAAGCAGAGTCCACCACCTCTCATGGGAATCTGTTCCACACCTCTTACTGTCAGAAAGTTCTCTTGATGTTTAGTTGGACTCTCCTTCCTTGTAACTTGAAGCTATTGGTTCAAGTCCTACTCTCCAGAGCAGGAGAAAAGGAGCTTGCTCCATCTTCCATGTGACAGCCCTTGAGATATTTGAAGATGGCTAACATATCGCCTCTCACTGTCCTCTTTTCCAGGCTAAATACACCCAGCTCCTTCAACCACTCCTCATAAGGTTTGGTTTCCAAACCCTTGATCATCTTGGTCGCCCTCCTCTGCACACCTTCTACCTCCTTAAATTGTGGTGCCCAGAACTAGACACAGTGATTTGCATGTCCAGAAAGGCTCCCAGATTTTCAGCTTTCTCTCCCAGGTCCTATCCCAATTATCCTATGTTTGATCCTGTGTTCTCTGCTTTCTGTCTTCTTCTCTCACGCCTCAGTTCTCTCACCTCTATGCAAATCTTCACTGAAATTATTGATTTATCCCATTGCTCATACTATATCACACCCATTTTCAGCTTCCACCACTGGCTTCCCACTCGGTTCATCACAAATTCTGTGTCCTTCACTATTAAGCTCTACACGCTCTTGCTGCCTTTAGGCCCTTGTGAAAACGTAAGTTGTGCAAGAATTGAAAGTTGTGTCTTTCACAAGTCATACCTATAGACAGGAGGAGCTATGCACTTTCTGAGTTGCTAACAGCTATTTAACCGAACTACACATGCAACGTTAATTTTAAGTTCCAACTGTAGGCAACGTTGCTCTCTGGCCTTGATGGAAGTCATCTCCCCCCCCCCCCACAAATTCCACAAATTAACTTGCTGTGTAAAGAGCACAAGTACAAAAGGACAGAAGTAACAGCTGGTTTAAAGGCATATTTTAAAAATAAAAGGGCTGGCTGAGTGGAAGGTTTAGCCTTCTTGTTAAATTAATGTCATAAAGTTTTAATTGATGTTAAAGAGACATCATTATTAAAGGATAGAATTACATAAATTAATATGTAAATTATGACAAGACAACTCTTTATCGTGAGATAATCGAAGATAATCACACCCCCAGGGTGCTGTGAGGAACAAAGCATAGCTGAGTGCTTTAAATCTCTTAACAAGTATGGGGTGGGGGGCACTCAAGTGCTCTATATCCAGCGACAGTAAAACAAAACCAAAAGGCCGCATCTTAGATGTACTGGAAACCACCTACCAAAGATTTCCATGTGTCTTCTTGTTGCTCACCCCACTCTACCATTCTAATCTCTCCTGGCTCCCGAGCTTCTTTGCCTCAGTTTTCCTCACCTTCACAAGGAATATTGTTTCTCCACCATCTCACACTCCTAAGGCTCCCTGGGTTTACACACACACACACACACACACACACACACACACACACCTCTTATGGAAATGAAACAAACCCGGGTACTTGAAGGAGACCTCTCCTGACATTGACCCATATTAAGAACTTTGGGTTCTACTTCTGGGAATCATAGAATCATAGAATCATAGAGTTGGAAGAGACCCCAAGGGCCATCGAGTCCAACCCCCTGCCAAGCAGGAAACACCATCAGAGCACTCCTGACATATAGTTGTCAAGCCTCTGCTTAAAGACCTCCAAAGTAGGAGACTCCACCACACTCCTTGGCAGCAAATTCCACTGTCAAACAGCTCTTACTGTCAGGAAGTTCTTCCTAATGTTTAGGTGGAATCTTCTTTCTTGTAGTTTGGATCCATTGCTCCGTGTACGCTTCTCTGGAGCAGCAGAAAACAACTTTTCTCCCTCCTCTATGTGACATCCTTTTATATATTTGAACATGGCTATCATATCACCCCTTAACCTCCTCTTCTCCAGGCTAAACATGCCCAGCTCCCTTAGCCGTTCCTCATAAGGCATCGTTTCCAGGCCTTTGACCATTTTGGTTGCCCTCCTCTGGACACGTCGTTCCAGTTTGTCAGTGTCCTTCTTGAATTGTGGTGCCCAGAACTGGACACAGTACTCCAGGTGAGGTCTGACCAGAGCAGAATACAGTGGCACTATTACTTCCCTTGATCTAGATGCTATACTCCTATTGATGCAGCCCAGAATTGCATTGGCTTTTTTAGCTGCCGCGTCACACTGTTGGCTCATGTCAAGTTTGTGGTCAACCAAGACTCCTAGATCCTTTTCACATGTACTGCTCTCAAGCCAGGTGTCACCCGTCTTGTATTTGTGCCTCTCATTTTTTTTGCCCAAGTGCAATACTTTACATTTCTCCCTATTAAAATTCATCTTGTTTGTTTTTGCCCAGTTCTCTAATCTGTCAAGGTCGTTTTGAAGTGTGATCCTGTCCTCTGGGGTGTTAGCCACCCCTCCCAGTTTGGTGTCATCTGCAAATTTGATCAGGATGCTCTTGAGTCCATCATCCAAGTCGTTGATAAAGATGTTGAATAAGACCGGGCCCAAAACAGAACCCTGTAGCACCCCACTAGAATGGTGTGGCTGGCAAAAGCTATTAGTTCTTGGGGACCTTTCAAGCAGAGAGCCATAACTGGTGCAAGCCACTACAGCATCCCTTTGCTAGTCACCGCTGTTCAGGCAGCTTGCAGATGGAGATGTGTGAAGGAAAAAGGAAAAAGCATAGGGTCTTCCTTCCTTCTACAGTCTCTCTCCTCTGCTCTCTGCAAGCCACCTCTCCTCTCAGTTGGTGGGGCACCTTCTCTGGGTTGGGCCCAGGGATAGAGCACATGCTCTGGACAAACATGTAAGCAAAACAACAGCAACATCCCTCATATTTTTTATACTGACATAATTCAGTTCCTGAAATACTAGCTATGAATAAAAAGGGATTCTTGCTCGCTAGCCAACTGTATTTGTGCAACATTGGCTAACCTTTTACAGCAGCTTCCAAACACATTCTGTTTGAGACACAAATACCCTGCACTCCCTTAACTGTTGTTACTCAGAGTTTAATAGGAATCCGAGTGGCTTTTGGTTTGGTCTACTTGTGGAGAGGGATTTCAATACAATACAATAAATAGTTAACAACAGATACATAGTTTTCCTCAGCTTCAAAGCAGCGGATAAAGATGAACGGATAAGCCCTCACTATGCCACAGGGAATTATTTTCTGTTTTACAGATTAGAGAATTGAGACAAAGAGATTAAAAATATTGCCAAAGCAATGAGGGAAAAATTAGAACCAAACATAAAACTCAGACAGACTCTGGATGAGAGAGCAAATGTCTTCTCTAGTCGGGTCTTTCCTTATTAGTTCTGCAATAGTCACTGGGATACATTGAACATACAAAGTACACCATGCCTAACTTCATAAACCTATACATGTCTACTCAAAAGTAAATCCCACTTACTCCCATGAAAGAATAAGGCTACAATCCTATACACATTTATTAGAGGGTAAAGCCCCATTAAACTTAGCCATAAGTCAACTAGCAACCATGGAGAGGGCAGTGCAAGAACCTAAGTCTCATTACAGCTCATTCACATCACACTAAACTAATATTTAGCTTGACATCTAGATATGACTATAAAGTCTGACAACAGTGCTGAGAAAAGACCTCAATATTCCCCCAAAAGCTGTTTTTTCTAACTTTATTGCCCTTTTAGCTCTTTAAGTTTGTTTCTTTGATAGCCTCTGAAAGTGGAGGACAAGTTGAGTTCTTACCTTCTCATGCAAGTGACCAAGTAGAAAACTATTGGCAACAGAGGTGTTTCCAAGACTTTCCACAATGTCAATTCCAAAATATTTGCAAGAAGAGATGTGGAAGCTCCAAAGTTGTAGGTTGCTACAGTTAATAATCTGTTAATAATAAATATTTTAAACATTAATATATTATTACAAAGGAAATCAACAGCTAAAGTAAATTAATAGTTGTCTGTGCTCCATAAGACACTGTTCGAGAAGACAGTGACCTCTCAGGCCTTAACAAAAATTATGAATTTACCAATCACCTAACCATTAGTTACAATGGTGTTTTTTCAGTCTGGCCACACTTTATCACATAGCAGGAAAGAATTACGGGTTGACATTCCACAATTTATGCTACAAGGGACACTTAACTATGATTATTTTTTCCAGTTTTTATTTATTTTAATTGTGAAATAGTTAAATCACAAAGTTTTTGTATTTACAAAATGAGACACAAAGATACACCCATTGGGTTAATGTAATTTGTAAATTGTTATTTACATGGTAATATTAGCATTATACTTAACTTCCATATGGCTCAATTTGTTTAATTTTTAAATTCCTGGGGACCAGCGACATCATCATAAAGTCAATAGCCCTGGTGGAGGGATTAAATGGCACTGCCACCTAGCTATGGTGATGATGTTCCATCCCTGAGCCATAATAAATACTGCCCAAGGTATGTGAAATGAGTATGAAGGAATGCCATGCTTCTACAGGGCTTTGGCTACAATCGTATTGTCCCAAAATAGCAACAGGTGTGATATAGCAATCTTGAGCCCTTACCCAGCTGACACAGTAATTTACCCACCCTGCCTTCCTCCCCTTTTATCTTATTCATCATCTGCTTGATTAACAATGAGAAACAAACCAGAAGACTGGATTTTCAGTACGTCCACACAGGATCAGAACTGCAATAGCAGAGACATAAAATACATGCCCCCAGTAGTTACCATAAAAAGGGGAAGTATATCTGTTGTTTTTTTAATCAGCCCTGAGTGCTCACTGGAAGGACAGATCCTGAAGCTGAGGCTCCAAGACTTTGGCCACCTCATGAGAAGAGAAGACTCCCTGGAAAAGACCCTGATGTTGGGAAAGATGGAGGGCACAAGGAGAAGGGGACGACAGAGGACGAGATGGTTGGACAGTGTTCTCGAAGCTACCAGCATGAGTTTGACCAAACTGCGGGAGGCAGTGGAAGACAGGAGTGCCTGGTGTGCTCTGGTCCACGGGGTCACGAAGTGTCGGACACGACTAAACGACTAAACAATAACAAATATCTCTTTTTGAACTTTGTTTTTTGTTCTATTTTGACTTAGGTCTCCTCAGTTTATTATCATTTATTGTTATTCATGTAAACAATGAAAATTATTGATAAATTGTTGCACAACAAAGTTACAGTAGTTGGAGCCAATGAATATTATGGTATATGTTGCAACTCTGACTCCCAGTAGCCCCAGCCAGCATGCTCAATGGACAAGGTCTCAAGGATGATGAATTTGTTGTCCCAAACATGTCAAGGGCACCAGGTAAACTACCCCATTGCTAAAGTGTTTCAGAAGATTCAGTGGCGGGGAAGCAAAAAATTATGGTTATCCTACCTTAACTCCACCTTCACATTGCCAGGCTGTGAAGGTTTCAAATGTAACAGGCAATGTGGTGTTTGCTCTTTGAGGATGATATTCTGGGTATATCAGGAGTCCAAAGCTGTTTAAATTGAAATAAACGACAATGGTTTTATAACAAAACATTGAGATGGGGAAATGTGTAGCTATAGGAAGGATAAGAGAGAACCCAGTTTGCATTTGAACTGAAACACAACCATCCTTCAAAAATTGAAGTTCTCTGAATTGTGCATTGTGGTCCTCATGCCAAGCAATCTGTACAAAAATGCATATGATGGGGCACAGAAATGCATATAGAGTACAACCACATCTTGTGCATAATTAACTTGCACAATTTCAACCTTATGCAATTGAAAGCTCACCAGTTAAAATAGTGCAAACTGGCTGCACACAAGGCAGAAAGCTTAAATGTTCCTTTTGCACCTGTTTTCTCAGCACACAAAGAGCTTGCCTGCCACCGTGCTTAGTGGGCTCTGAGGTGCTCTCACAAGATAGAGGAGGGAGAAAGGTTGTTTTCTGCTGCTCCAGAGAAGCGGACACGGAGCAATGGATCCAAACTACAAGAAAGAAGATTCCACCTAAACATTAGGAAGAACTTCCTGACAGTAAGAGCTGTTCGACAGTGGAATTTGCTGCCCAGGAGTGTGGTGGAGTCTCCTTCTTTGGAGGTCTTTAAGCAGAGGCTTGACAACCATATGTCAGGAGTGCTCTGATGGTGTTTCCTGCTTGGCAGGGGGTTGGACTCGATGGCCCTTGTGGTCTCTTCCAACTCTATGATTCTATGATTCTAAGATCTCACAAGAACTTGGACAGCCCCGAGAAATCTCACAACAGCAGCCCAGAACCCATGCACCAAGTGGGAGGGACTTGCCCCATAAGCAAAAAAGGGAGCGTAACAGCCCTCTGCCTTGCTTGTTGGGTAAGATCCACTCAGCGCGCCACCTCCAGAAGGCATTCCTACAGAGGCAGTTGGAGCTTTTTTGGATGTATGCACCCACCATCCCCAAAATGTAACTTCTGAACAAAATATGATTGCACAGTATTAGTGAAAATAAATTTTTAATGAAAAATTGCATATAAACATGTGCATTTGAAGAAAGGAACCAAGCCAGGCTCTTGGCAGCTGGAATACCAATTTTTGCAAGTTTAAAAGACAGATATATTTTCCAGGAACACAATCTAATTGGCTGTGGATTCTGAATTTGTCTCATGATCTGATCAGTCATGATCTGCCTGAATTGAATCAAGTGAATTCACTTTGGAATTCAAGTTTCTTCCTAAATGTACATGTTCTTTATACTGAGAAGAAAATGTGATTCCAGTTCACAGCATATATTCACAGGCAAATATTACTGAATTAGCTGTTACTATAAAACACACACTATAACAAAAACTGCAAGTCAGAGCCAGGGATTTTTATACTGAGGTACTTTGAGGATGGAAACATCAGTAGAGGTACCTGACTCCACAGGAATTAAATTATAGTAATTACTAAGCACATACAAAGGAAAATAGAAAAAGCAGTGGGTAATCAGGAAACTGAATAGTAAACCAGGCATAAACAAAAACACCCTGTTCAAAAATCTGTGTGATCATTCCTTTTTTTGCAGATTATTAAACAAATGTACTTAACTGTCAGAATGGATCGAGTACTTCTACTACAATTTATAAGCCACACAATGTGTGTATATATAAACTGGGGGTCATATTGAACTAGAACATGCAGGGTTCTACATTTCAAACATGAATTTCCCCAAAAAGCACACTTAAGACTGACTTAAAAAGGTAAAGGACCCTGACAGTTAAGTCCAGTCGCAGACAACTCTGGGGTAGCTGCACTCATCTCGCTTTACAGTCCAAGGGAGCCAGCATTTGTCCACAGACAGTTTTTCCAGGTCATGTGGCCAGCATGACTAAGCTGCTTCCGGCGAAGCCAGAGCAGTACACGGAAACGCCGTTTACCTTCCTGCCGGAGCGGTACCTATTTAACTACTTGCACTTTTTGGCATGCTTTTGAACTGCTAGGTTGGCAGGAGCTGGGACCGAGCAACGGGAGCTCACCCCGTTGCGGGGATTTGAACTGCCGACCTTCTGATCGGCAAGCCCAAGAGGCTCAGTGGTTTAGACCACAGCGCCACCCGTGTCCCTGCAAGACTGACTTGGAATATACCAAATACTGAAGCCTATATACAGATTCTACATCTCTGAAATGAAATGCAGCAGCTGTTTACTAGATGAAAATACTAGGCAATAGTTTAGAACTGGGAAAGAAGAATATATGCAATTGTAATTGAAATGAACCCTATTTACAGTCTATGAGAAATGGACCATAGCATATCAATATGTTTTCATCCTGCTGGGTAACAGACCTTATTAAACATCAGAGAAAGCATTAAACACCCCCCCCCTTATTGGCTATTGCAATTAGCATTTATGCAGCAGAGTGAGTGTGTGCTCACACACATGTGTGTGCACATGCTTGCATACATGAGAGAATGACAGAGAGGAAGCAGGGGGAAATATTATCCAATCAAACTGAATGCAAAAATACCTCGTGCAAGAATAGGCTCGATTCTTACTGAAGGACAGAACTGGAGCCTCTGATGGTCCTGAAGGAGAAAGGTGGAAAAAATAGCCATGTCCCGCAGCACACACTGTGTTACCCTGAGGAGGAGGAGAATATGGTTATAGAACATCCATCTCAATGCAATTAAGATCCCAGAATACTGGAAAAAGTTGTGGCATTTTATCTTCAGACCTATACGAACATCCATGTCAAGTTGGTTTGGAAATCCTGAGATTCAGACACTACATGATGAAAACTGAGAGACATAATTTTACTTCGGAGTCAGATATGGGGCTCCCTCCAGCCAGAAGCCTCCTCTGCCTCCATCAACTGACACAGAGCTGGAGGGGCCTCTCTGGGGTACTTGACAGAGTTTGTCAAGAGTTTCCCAACACGCAGACAGCCTCTGTGTGGCACCACATGTAGACAGAATAATGGCAGGTCCAACAGTAAAGGGGAGAAAAACAAAAACAAACCACTGTCTGTTTGTTCCTTGTTTTCAAATGAATATCAGAGCAAAGCAGAAAAGTATTACTGGCTAAGAAAAATGACATATTCAGCTAAAATAGCCTGCATCTTTTCAAGCATCTCTAACAGTTTTGCTGGTGCAGCCATGGTCTCATCCAGGCTTCCTCAAACTCAGCCCTCCAGATGTCTTGAGACTACAATTTCCATCATCCGTGACCACTGGTCCTGCTAGCTAGGGATCATGGGAGCTGTAGGCCAAAAACATCTGGAGGGCCGAGTTTGAGGAAGCCTGGCTCTCATCTAAGACAGAGATGCGCAACTTCCAGCCTGCCAAGTCTCCTCATTTAGTGTGTGAGGCTGTTTTGTGGAAACAAATTACACCTGACATTACACATATCAGGTTTGGGGCAGGGAAGGGTGAGACTTTAAAGGACCAACAGGGAGTTTTACATGGGCTTCCAATTGCTCCTTTGCTAGAGAAAAGCAGCTGTGGAGTTGGAAAAGCCAGAGGACGCCAGGATAATTCACACCCACCCATTAGCCAGTATGTGTTGCTCAAGGTGGGGCCTTTCCCTTCAGTGCGAACTGCTTTTGTCTTCCATTGCTGCTCTTCGAAGACAGCACTGGGGATGGAAAGGAGAAGAGCAGGGAGGTTTAGAAGGCCTTTCCAGTACTCCTCCTGGGTGGTGGGGGGGGCAAAGTGGGGAGGATGACTTCTAAACATGATTCTCTTAGTGATCACGCTGCTGGTTTCTTGCCTTTTCAATTGCTATTGTGCTTTTTTTATTAATGGTAGTTATTGCTGCTTCTTTTAATTTTATCTCTTGGTAATTTGTAGAAATTGTGTTTTAAATGCTGCATGTGACTGGGGTTGGGGTGGGGAGTGGCCTAAATATTAAAGGTAAAAGGACCCCTGACCATTAGGTCCAATCGTGGCCAACTCTGGGGTTGAGGCTCTCATCTCGCTTTACTGGCTGAGGGAGCCGGTGTACAGCTTCCAGGTCATGTGGCCAGCATGACCAAGCCACTTCTGGCGAACCAGAGCAGCGCACGGAAACGCCGTTTACCTTCCTGCCGGAGCAGTACCTATTTCTCTACTTGCACTTTGACGTGCGTTCGAACTGCTAGGTTGGCAGGAACAGAGACTGAGCAACGGGAGCAACCATTATGATACATGTGCCACCATACCATGGGGAAAAATGATTTATGCAAATGAATGGAAAACTGCAGAACAGCTGATTACATGCACCAATTCTTTAAAATCCCTTATAAATGATCAGGTAGCTGAAAACACTAGACATGCACAATGTTCACAAGATTTACAGGTACTAAAAATAAACAAACAACAAACAAACATTTCTCTCTCTAAAGTATATAGGTAATATTATGGCTCTCCCCCTTCCTGCAATTCTAGGATTTCATACTTGTTGAATGCCCAGCAACCAACATTCCTGACACTGAGGAAAAGTGGCAAAGACTGCATGCTTAGCAGCGCTAGATCAAACACAGAAGACTGGGTGTGATCCAACACGTGTCTGCCACCGCGAATGAAGCTCCTCCATGAGAAAACACAGGGCAGCTTACAGTTCCTGCAACAGAGACCTACCTTCTTTACTTTCTTGCCTCTGTAAAGTGCCCGGTATATTGATGGCATTATTAAAATCAGTATAATAAATAATAATAATAAACCCTACCATTTGGTGGGTTTCTCACTACTTAAAGGAAAGGTGGGTTTCTCACTACTCTGCAAATTTATACATTTTGAAGAAAACTCTCCCTACAAAATCAGGATTAAAAAAAAACAACCCCTGGACACAGAGAATTAGAGTCAGGAGAATCTAAAAGGGAATTAAGCAGAGTTGCAAAGAGTGAATTTGCTGCCCAGACCTTCAACACTATAAAATCATCGTGGAAATTTGGTCCAGATGTGCAGTGGCCAAAAGGTGGCCGCTTGTGTCACTGGAAGTGTTTGTGAGGTGGATAGTTGTCCACAGGGACTGGAAGCCAGACCACCAACTCACTTCCCAGAGGTCACTGGAGAGCTTTAAGAAGGTAATGACTGTTCATTTCTTCTGACCCAGATCAAAGGAAAGCCAGTGACCTAGAAGAGAGAGGCTCCGTATCCCGTTTCCAGCCTCGTGACCTATACAATTTTCCCACTGTCCTGGTGTCTGACATTTGTCACAAGGGTCACAAAGCAAAGAGACAAGAGTAGTGCCGGAAGCACAAGCTTGGGCACCTTTTTGGAAACGCAGCTTTTCAGACCACACTGCCCACAGCACAGTTAAGGCAGAGCTTCAGGAGTCAACTCACATTATAGTTCAGTGACTATTTTACCTACGACTCCAGTAGTGCATTCTACAGATGATTTGTGAGGGCGAGAGTCCAACATATTTATGCAGACAGCTGGCAGCTTGACAGCAGCGGTCTCGGCGAAGCAGAGAATTTTCTGCAGAAATAAATTATTTGGGGCACTGTATTCTATAGATCTCTCTGCAGCTATATTCCCAGAGAGAAAGTGGTTTTCTTCCATGAGTATCTGATAGCAATTGAATACAGCCATATGACCTTTTAAGCGATTAAGACACCACATGTGGATATTGAACATATTTTGTTAATGCTGAGTTTAAATCCAAGCTCGTCTCTCTACTTGCTTCCTTATCTTCTCCCTAATGGCAGATTTTAAGAAGCTTGAAACAATAAGCCAGCATCAATGCAAACTCTTTATTCAATATCCACCATCATCAAGCCAAGTCATTCCTTAGCATGATTGTGGGGGACACCTTCCTAGGTGGACTGACAAAGTAAAATGCAGTGGATCAAATAGCTCACATGTAAACTGGCTCACATGTTACAGCCTAATTCTCACCAAAAGCAGAGAAGCTCCCTTGAAAAAACATGGCAACCCACAGATAGCTATCATAAGCAGAGGGAAGACTAGGCCAGTGTTTCCCAACCACTGTTCCGCGGCACACTAGTGTGCCGCGAGATGTTGCCTGGTGTGCCGCGGGAAAAATTAAAAAATTCGAAAGATTTTTTTTTTAAAAGTCAAATTTTTGATTGGGGCGCCGTCACTAGATGACCCCTGGGGTTCCCTCCCTCCCGCTCTGCGCCTCCCTCCTCCTCCTCCTCCTCCGGGGAGGCCCTTCCTGGCTCTCGGCCAAGGCTTGGCGGCTGCCACTCACTCACTCGCTCGCCCACCCGTCCCTCCATCCCTGCACCCGGCCTCTCCCCCTCCGTCCCCGGCACGGGGGCTGCCGGGATCCGTAGTCCCCTCGCCCTTGGGCTCCGCGCCCGCGCGGGGTGCGCGAACTACGTTTCCCAGCGTGGCCTGGCAGGCCAGGCGTTTTGTTTGAAGTGCTCTTCTCCCGGCCATGGAATGAGCGCAGCGGCGGCGGCCGGGCGGGCAGGGGCTCTTCCGCGCAGACCCCGCGCAGCCTGCCTGCGCCCCCACGGAGATTGGGCGGCAGGATGGAGCCCGGGGATCCCCGCGGAGGCGGAGCGGCGGCGGCGGAGGCTGCCCCCCAGGTAGGGCTGCATCGGGGGTGTGTGTTTATTTTTGCAATGCTGCATCCGCGCCGGAGGGGACGCATTGGACCGCGGGGAGACCCCTTGGCGGGCGTGCAAGGCAATGCATGCGTGCAGGCGTTGCATGGAGTGCAGTGCAATGCAATGGCAACGCGGCGCCCTGCATGCATGCATGCAACTTCCACTGGCGCTCCGGACTTGGCAGGTGAGGGGGGTCCCCAGTGGGCGGCAGAGAGAGCCGGGAGGGTGAAGGGGAGCCGGGGAGGAGCAGCGCTGCTCCCCGAGCCGAGCCCGGGGGGAAACTTCGGCGTCGTTGCGCCGGGTGTTGGAAGCGGAGGCTGGCGGGGGCCCCTCACCTGCAAAACCTGGTCGCCTCTCATATATTTCGTGCATTGCATTCATCGCCCGCTTTCTCCTCCAAGGAGCTCCCGGGGGCGCGCGTGGTTCTCCCCGTGTTATCCTCGCAACAACAGCCCTGCAAGGTGGGTCAGGCGAGTGGCCCAAGGGAGCACCCAGGGATTGTCCTGGCCAGGTGGGGTGATTTGAACCCTGCTCTCTGCCCGGTCTTCGTCCTCATTTAGCCCCCACATGTGCATGACTGTGCATGACTGAGGTTTTCCCCCCTCGTCTTGGCTATGGTGTGAGTCTGTGCTGTTAATTAATGGGGTTCTGCCTTCGGAGAAGATGAGCCAGCCCTCAAGGAGGTGATTATGTAATTTGCTAGCAATTCATGTCCCTCCCGGCGTGACGCTGCGCGCTGACGTCACGGAGCTGTAATGGTGGTGTGCCTCGAGATTTTTTTCATGAAACAAGTGTGCCTTTGCCCAAAAAAGGTTGGGAAACACTGGACTAGGCTACAACACTCACAGCTATTTTTCTGTATGTGGGGAATTTTATGAATGCAGCAGCACTTAGTTATGTGTGTCTCTGCCTACAAGCTGAAGCAAAGTGCTCCAAACATAACTCAACCACTTCATCTGTGGTTTGTGAGAATTAAGCCTTAGATTGTGCATGTAGTTACATATTCTGAGACATCATCCCAAGTACCAATACAGTGGTACCTCGGGTTACAGACGCTTCAGGTTACAGACGCTTCCGCTTACATACTCTACTAACCCAGAAATAGTACCTCGGGTTAAGAACTTTACTTCAGGATGAGAACAGAAATCGTGCTCTAGCGGCGCGGCAGCAGCAGGAGGCCCCATTAGCTAAAGTGGTGCTTCAGGTTAAGAATGTTTTCAGGTTAAGAACAGACCTCCAGAACAAATTAAGTTCTTAACCCGAGGTACCACTGTATAAACATTGTTATGCAAGTCATAACAGTTGACTTGCATAAAAATATTTACATTAGTACTTAGAATTATGTGAATTGCCCCTCCCTCTCCCAACATCCAAAACAGGAGGGAAAACCATGCTTATTATTATGCACTCTCAGTGCTGGTGGTGTGGGGAGCAGGAGGAGAAACAAACAGGCCTAATCCCCTTTAATCACCACTCTACCATGAAAGAAACAGCTTGGATGGTGTGGGAAAGCAGGGGGGATTTCCCCACCTCTCATAGCTCAAGAACTCAAGAACTCTTGTGTGTTGGACTAAGACTGGAAAGAACCCAGCTTAAGTTTTGGTTTTGCCCGGAAATTCACTGAGTGATCTTGAGCCAGCCACTCACTCCCACCCTAACCTACCTCACACGACTGTTGTGAAGATAAAATGGAGGTGGAGAAACATGCATGCCACCTTAAACTCCTGGGAGGAATAGCGGGGTACAAATCACCGTCATCAGACCCACCTTGGAAGAATGGCAGATGAAGGTGATAGACTATATGACATTGGCTGAAATGACCGACAGAATCCGTGAACAGGGGAAAGAGACGGCGGAGGAGGACTGGAAGAAATTTAAAACTTATCTTAAGAAATACTACAAAATTGATGAATGTTAAAATGTTGAGGTTTTTGTAAGAAAAGGAGATTGCAGCGACAAAAGATTAAGTAAAAGAAAAGAACAAATAAGGGATTAATTTGGCAAAATTAAGTTTAGGATTTGCTGAAATAACTTTGAAAACTGGGATGTAGAAAGGTGAGGTTTGGGGGAGTCTGAGAAGTGAGGTTTATGAAAAAATTATACATGTTTGTTTGTTTCTTTCTTTATCTGTTTGTATTGTTTATAAAAAACTTTGTAAAACCAATAAAAATATTTTTTTAAAAAAACAAATCACCGTCATCAGACAAAAGAAAGTACTCCTTTTCATACAGCACAATTAGACAAATTTATAACGCGGGTGGCACTGGGCTTGCCGATTGGAAGGTCGGCGGTTCGAATCCCAGCGACAGGGTGAGCTCCCGTTGCTCGGTCCCTGCTCCCGCCCACCTAGCAGTTTGAAAGCACATCTAAGTGCAAGTAGATAAACATGTATCACTCCAACGGGAAGGTAAATGGTGTTTCCATGCACTGCTCTGGTTCGCCAGAAGAGGCTTAGTGATGCTGGCCACATGACCTAGAAAACCTGTCTGCGGACAAATGTCGGCTCCCTCGGCCAGTAAAGCGAGATGAGCGCCACAACCCCAGAGTCATCTGCGACTGAACTGTCAGGGGTCCTTTACCTTTACCTTTTATAGAGGTTGGTCTATCCATTGCTATTAGTCAGGATAGCTATTGGGGTGCCACAATGGCAGAGGGGTATTGCTTGTGGACTTCCCAGAGGTATCTGTTTGACAACAAACAGAACCTAAAGGAAGAGGGGAACCTTGTGAAAACACTGTCACTTATCTTGCTTCTCTGTGACATCCTTACAGCTCACCTCTATCAAATCACCAGGAGCCTGGATGTAGAATCCAGCAGGTGACAAGGTTTCAATACTGGAAAGCCCATCAGTTCCAGAAAGCCCAATAATCGTATTGTGCCGTAATAGGTTATTTTGATCCAGCGAATCTCCTAAAAACAAACAAAGACAACACATTAACAAGCTGCCACAGAGGCAAGGCATGCAATGGTCACAGAATATATAGCTTGAGATGTTCATTAGTTGGTTCCTGCTCAGTAACCCAGAGCTAAATGGCAAATCAGAGATACTTTGCTTACTGTTTCAAAGGCATGATTAAGAAATGGGACACAACTTGTGGGCAAAGCAACAAAAGGCTGCTGGGGGACAAAAACAATGGAGATGGTCCAGAGAATCCCTCATTTTGTTTAGATGGAGACTAGATTATGGTTCTGTAATAAAAATTACATCCATTTTGTTTGCAGCATTTTGACTTGGATTGCAAAGATCAAGATTTCCCTCAAGTGCTTGTAAACCAAAGAGACAAATAAGTAGAAGGAATTACAAAATCCACAGAACTGTATCAGGTTCTGTAGGTCAAACAAACGGCACCACATATATTATTTCAATTTTTCAATTCTGTTTTTATATAAAATGTCTGTTTTTCATCTTAAGGGGAAATTGAAAGTTTTTGAAACAAAGGAATAAAATGAAAGAAGTGAGGTGCCAAGTAAAAAGTTTGGAAATTTTTAAGAAAAAATATACTTTTGAGGAAAATGAATCTTCTTGAAAATTTCTACTAATATTTCATAGCACAAATTTATTTTGTATAACTTACCCACTCTAACTCCGTGGCCCATAATGTTGTAAAAAATGTTGTTTTCCACCCTGAAATCTGACACCCCATGCAGGCTAATTCCACGAGCAAATGAATCTAATACAGCACAGTTTCGAAAATAAGAATCTAGAAGAAGAAGAAGAATTATATAAAGCAGTAGAATTAGAAGTAGAATTTCATGATGTATCTTCATTTCTATTTATTTTCGCTTAAAATATTTTTATCCTGTCTTTCAATCATATTTCATAAGACAGCTTGCATCATATTTTAAAATAATATATAAATAAATAATCAAAAATGCAGCGAAACAAATCAAAGCAAACAGGGATTAAAAAAGCAACTGGAGCTAAAAGCCTGTTCCCCACTTAAACCTAGGGAAAGAACAGGGGTTTTATCCTATGCATGCTTACTTGAGGGTAAAAGGTAAAGGGACCCCTGACCATTAGGTCCGGTCATGAACGACTGGGGTTGCGGCGCTCATCTTGCTTTATTGGCCAAGGGAGGTGGCATACAGCTTCCGGGTCATGTGGCCAGCATGACTAAGCCGCTTCTGGCGAACCAGAGCAGCGCACGGAAACACCGTTTACCTTCCCGCCGGAGCAGTACCTATTTATCTACTTGCACTTTTGACATGTTTTCGAACTGCTAGGTTGGCAGGAGCAGGGACCGAGCAACGGGAGCTCACCCCATCGTGGGGATTCAAACCGCCGACCTTCTGATTGGCAAGTCCTAGGCTCTGTGGTTTAACCCACAGCGCCACCCGCATCCCATTACTTGAGGGTTTGAGCGTAAGTCCCAGTAAACTAAACATGCTTAGATTGTTCTGTTATTTTGCATCTCGCCACATGAGGTATCTAATAATTCTGTCTTATGTCCTTGTGTTTATTAATTTTATATCATGTTTTTTGTTTTGTTTTTTATATTACACATTGCTCAGAAATTTAAAATTTTAAGCAGTCTACACATTTTCTAAATAAAGGCCATCAGAACATGCATTGAGTGGTCCTGAGCTTAGAGTGCAACAAAAAGATGACACCACCAGGGAGACTCAGAACCTTGGTTCTGAGCCTGTGAGTTCTTAAAGTCCGTCCTCCAAATAAGATCATAACAATTGGGCTGATCCCTATGGGACCAGGTGGCTCTTGGTTCTAAGCTATTTAGGGCTTTTTAGGACAAGACCAGCAGTTTGAATTGTGCCTGGGAACACATCAAATGCCAGTGAAACCCTAAAAACTGAAAACATACATTCTTTCTTATAAGTAACAGTCAGCAGCCTTTCAGCTTTATACCAAATGAAATGAAGTTTCCACATAGTCTTCATGGACAACTCCTCATTTAGATCATGGCTGTAATCTAACCTGGATGCCACCAGGGCATAGATAACTACAACCTGATCACATTTTTCCCTAGAAGATATGCTGCAGTTGGCATACCTACCAAGTTAAAGTGCCAACTGGGCATTTGGGAAGCAATCAGTCTGTCTGGATCTAAATGCAGATCAACCACAAGCTGTAGTCCTGATCCCTCATTCCTGTCTGTCTTGTAAGTGTCATCCTACAGGGTAACCAAGAAAGTGTTCTGGTCTTCCTCCCCCAAAGAATCTGGAAGACAACTGAAATATTTCTAGATAACCAGCTTCATCCAGAGATATTTAAATTTGATCGCCCAGCACCTGCTGGAGCATCGTGGTGACATCACCCCCAGAAAAGGACATTTTGGACTGAGCAATGGTTACCAAAAATCTCCTTTTATTAGTCCAGAAAAAGTGACACCTCCAAAAAATTTCTGGGTGTTATTGTCTGACTGAAATAAAGGTCTACTCAGTTGAACATGAAAGAACAGCTAATAAGCTCCACTCCTAGTTTTGAGTTTTTAGCAATATCTTTCTAATAATAGTAATAATAATTTATTATTTGTACCCCACCCATCTGGCTGGGTTTCCCCAGCCACTCTGGGAGGCTTCCAACAAAGATTAAAAATACATTAAAATGTCACACATTAAAAACTTCCCAGAACAGGGCTGCCTTCAGATGTCTTCTAAATGTTAGGTAGTTGTTTATCTCTTTGACCTCTGGTAGGAGGGTGTTCCACAGGGTGGGCGCCACTACCGAGAAGGCCCTCTGCCTGGTTCCCTGTAGCTTTGCTCATCGCAATGAGGGAACTACCAGAAGGCCCTCGGCGCTGGACCTCAGCATCCGGGCAGAATGATGGGGGTGGAGGCGCTCCATCAGGTATACTGGGTCAAGACCGTTTAGGGCTTTAAAGGTCAAAACCAACACTTTGAATTGTGCTCAGAAACAAGACTTATGATGGAACTCAGTTAAAGCCAACAACCGTTTGTTTTTTAAAAGGCTGCTAAGATACAAAATATAATAATTTTTGCTCACTAGTCATGTGGGCATTTCCAGCAATGGTCAGAGCACTGAGATGCTTCTGGAAAGCTTGGCCTACATGCCGGAACTGTACACCTTCTAAATGAAGCTGAGTATCTTCGCCACTGTAGGCCTGCACAATGACAACAGCTCCCATATCCCGCGATCCAAGTTTCCTCTCACTTTTCTTGTAGAAACAGTCTGAGATGTCTGAAAAAGCAATGATGAAGGTATATAGCATGCAGGGCAAATGTTTAAAAAGTATGAGGCACCTTCACAATCTTCCATCAAATTACAAAAAATAGCTGTAAGCATGAGACGTTAAATACTTTAGGTTTATGACATGCTCCACTCACTGGGGGTGAAGTAGGTAATACTCAGGCTGGTGGCACCATGTTTGTTCATTAGAGTGCTCACATGATCACCATTCACACAAAAAATCATAAATGTGCAAAGCAAATAATAACATCTATTCTTCTATTAGTGCTGCTCAGGAAGAATTTTAGTGACAAATAATTAACAAAATTGTTTCTGAAATGTTCAGGATACCCCCAATGTGACTAACAAGAAGGGATGGATTAGGGAAATTTGTTTGGTTTGCATTCTAAAGTGAACTAACTTAATTCACTGGTGCTATGGATAGAAGAGAAATTCACATTTAAAGCCAAATCTATTAATTTGCACTTTCTGAAAGAATGAGAACAAAAACACAGCCATCCTTCAATATTCATCCTTAAATATACTTATCCGAATTTTGTGAGGCAGGTCTCCAACCAATAATTACAAATATATAGGGGAAATGTTCCTTATAATGAATATATTAGTAAAAATACCACACAAAAATGCAATCATGCATTTTATTTTGGTAAATTACTTGCAAAAATATTTGCATTAGTCAAAACTGCATTAAAAATGTGTTCATTGGGAGAAATTTGCATTAAAATCTTAATAAGGATTTTTTTAAATCACAAATTGCTGCAGAAATGTGGAGTACTAAATTTAAGATTGAAACAATGAAAAACTAAGAAAACCAAAATCTACACATCCTCCCATCCCCAGCTGGTCCCATACATGTATGCAGACTGGAACACAGCTATCAGTCAGAATGGTTCCTCGTCATTGTGAAAAAAAATGTGACAAGTGGGATGCCATAGTGTTCTGTCCTGGGCCCGTTGTTGTTCAACATCTTTAAAATTGACTTGGATGAAGGAATTGAGGGGATGCTCATCCAATTTACAGAGGACACCAAACTGGAGGGGTAGCTAATGCAGCAGAAAACAGAATCAGAATTCAAAATGACCTTAACAGATTGGAGAACTGGGCCCAGGCTAACAAAATGAATTTCAGTAGGGACAAGTTCTGCACTAAGGGGAAAAGAACCAGATTCACAAATATGGGATGGGGGACCCCTGTCTTAGTAGCAGTAAGTGTGAAAAGGATCTAGGGGTCTTGGTGGACCACAAACTTAACATGAGTAAACAGTGTGATGCAGC
Source organism: Podarcis liolepis (assembly GCF_965112155.1). Taxonomy (NCBI): domain Eukaryota; kingdom Metazoa; phylum Chordata; class Lepidosauria; order Squamata; family Lacertidae; genus Podarcis; species Podarcis liolepis. The sequence continues at coordinate 4,550,389 of NC_139557.1, forward strand.
AGCAAAAAGGCTAACATCATTCTAGACTGCACCAACATTAAATAATTAAATATATATATACCCTGCCCATCAACGGAAGTATAGTGTCCAGAGCAGGGGAAGTAATAGTACCACTCTATTCTGCCTTGGTCAGACCACACTTGAAATACTGTGTTCAATTCTGGGCATCACAATTTGAGAATGATGTGGACAAGCTGGAACGTGTGCAGAGGAGGGCAACCAAGATGATCAAGGATCTGGAAACCAAGCCTTGTGAGGAAAGGTTGAAGAAGCTGGGTATGTGTAGCGTGGAAAAGAGGAGACTGAGAGGAGATAGGATAGCCATCTTCAAATATCTCAAGGGCTGTCACATGAAAGAGGGAACATGCTTGTTTTCTCCTGCTCTGGAGGGGAGGATCGGAACCAATGGCTTCAAGGTACAAGAAAGGAGATTCCGATTCAACATTAGGAAGAACTTTCTGGCAGTAAGAGCTGTTCGACAGTGGAACAGACTCCCATGAGAGGTGGTGAACTCTCCTTCCTTGGAGGTTGTTAAGCAAAGGTTGGATCGTCGTTTGTCAAGGTTTCCTGCACTGCAAGGCTTGGACTAGATGACCCTTGGGTCCCTTCCAATTCTGTGATTCTATTAATCTCTTTATGTTACCCTTAGAGTACCCTCTCTCTCACCTCCTGAAATATTTGCTTCTTTGCACTGCTGCAGGTGGGAAGCCCTTTCCGTGGTGACATTTCCGTGGATGACCACACTCCGACTGACCAGTGCCACAAGAGCTCTGAAAACATGCTGCTCTCCAGACACTTGTTCTTCGGCAACACCATGAGAATACCTATAAGATAGATAGGAACAATCGTAGCCAGCTTAGATTTTTGTGCCATAAATCTAGTCACAAATGAGAGCCAGAATTCAGTTGCCATCCATACCTTTTGACCTTTCATTATCTTCTGACGAGCTGTTTGCAATTGCCCCACGGCACCTCAACCCAAACCAAACAAGGAAAAGACTTGGTTTGTTTGATGATAAATTTGCCAACGTAATATTATTTGCCATGATAATAAATTTGCCATGATAAATTATGCAATGATAAATTTGCTTAAGACTGTAAAGATGCCACAAGACTCTTTGTTGGTTTTGGTTTCCAGAGACTACGCCTTTGGAAATAGGAGGTGCAAGGTCTTTGGGGCTTGGAACACATGTTTAGCTCCATTGCTGAGCCCTGGATTATGTGCTGCTACAATAAGAGTGGGATTTTCTGAGAATGCAAATAATAGTTTCCCGTCTTCTCCAATTGTACCCAGTCTACACATATAAACATGCACATAAGTGGCCGCTTGAGTTGTGATGCAACCGCATGAATGCAGCTTCACTGTACAACTGCAAGGTTACAGTAATTTCTCCTATATCATTACAAGCAGTACTGTGCATACTAATCGTTTGCGAGAAGACCCACTGAGTGCAGTAAGGGTTAGGGCACAATCCAAATCTCCCCACCCTTCCACACCAGTAGGACTTTACAGAGCAGTGCATTTGCAACCCTGCTAGTGCACAGCAGCTAAAACAGATGGGGGGGCAGTTAAGATGGCTATGCACACATATGCACTCAGTGACCCCACACTGAGCCTCATGCAATAGCCGTGAGGTGGGCTTGAGAGATGTTTGGATTTCTCCTTAGTAAATGTCATGAGCCACATGGAAATGTCTTGACAAGACTGGGCAGAGAAGGCAGAGGAATGGGATGAGGGTGCTGAACTGGATTCTGGAGAAGAGCCCAGTGGTGTGGCAGGTGATGATCTAGAGGCAGTGTGGTGTAATGGTTAGCGTGTTGGACTATGACCTGGGAGACCAGGTTTATATCCCCACTCAGCCCTGAAACTCACTGGGTGACCTTGGGCCAGCCACCATCTCCTAGCCTACCTTACAGAGTTGTTGTGATGATGAAAGTGGTAGAAGAATGGACACCACCTTGAGTCTCTCGCAAGATAGAGTGGCTAGATAAATGTAATAGGCAGGCAGATAATGTTTTTGGGTGGAGTGGGTTCTCAGAGAAGAGGCCCAGCTCAGGGACATCAGATAATCTGGCCACCACAGGAGAGCCACCCAACCTGCCTCCACTGCTGCCTCCTGTCAGGAAGGTGCTCCCTACCGCTGGGAAGGTAACACCCATGTGAGGCAGCCATGTCAACTCTGCCTCTGGTGCAAAGACTCAGCAGATCTAGCCTACTCATAGGAGTGCCCTTTGGCTTGCCCAGTCCTGTGGCTTGGGGGGAAACAGTGTGACTGACTGTGCCACCTTGTTCTTCAAAAGGGAAGCTTTGAGGGGGGAAGTCAAGTGTTGGGACAACTTCTAAGCTTATGCCCGGCCATGTATCTTACAGCTCTGCTGTGACTTCTGAATCATGTAACCTGATCTATGTTTGAGCCCAGTAGGAAATCCTGGAATAAAGCCAAGAAGAAGAAGAAGAAGAAGAAGAAGAAGAAGAAGAAGAAGAAGAAGAAGAAGAAGAAGAAGAAGAAGAAAGTCGAAAACTTGTGTACTCAGTCAACCACTGGAAGCCTGACAGTAACTGTATTTAGGATTGCAGCCTTAAACATTTCTAACATAAGAAGAATAACCAAGAACATTTGTAATATTTAGAGAATTGAATCTGAATTAGAATATAAAGGTTAACTAAGTTTGTTCTGGTATAAACTTTCGTGTGCATGCACACTTATTCAGATACCAAGAACAGCTTTACATTAACATCAAAGTCTGCTGAAAAAATACCTGAGTGGAGATGAAACATAGAGTTCTGTGCCATTTACAGTCTTGACAGTCACGACTTCCTCTTGTTTCTGGGCACTTCTAGGCCCTCCTCCACATATAACAACTTCATCTCCAGGTTTCCAGTCCACATGATCCACCAGAACTAATTTTGTATCATTGGGACGTGCGGCTGATTTCAAGTGTGTGACTGTCACTTTAGGGACACAACCTACAACATAAAGTATAGAGACATAAAGAGAGAAAAGGAGCACAAAGGTATTGTAGCTTGACTTTTCTTCATACAAACTAAGCATTCTGATCTCATCTTCCAAGTATTTCAAACCTACAATTCAAGCAAAATCAGTAACAAAAAACTATGCATGCTTGCACTGTTGGAGCAACCTCATTGGTTCTACATTGAATTCCTCCCAAAGCTTTTAAATGAATTTATGAATAATATGCCACAACGGTGGCAATGCTCAGAGAAATGAGAGAAGTCCCAGGTCCTTCTTCTGAAAGTTTCCTTAAATGTTCTTTCCCTTTCAGTAAAGCTAAAGCTAATGCATTAATATGAATCGTCTCATTAAATAATCATTCTACCCTCTTTTGTGTTTGTTTTAAACTTAAGGCCAGTTAAAATACAGAGTAGCACACTCATTTTTCTTCCATGCACACTGAAATGATCATGTAGAACAAAACAAAGACGAAAACCCTCAAGCACTTGGAGGCCAGCAGAGAAGGGTGATGTGGAAACAGAGAAAGCAATGATCCATGCCGACTATGCAGTCAGTATTTTTGATGCAACTGTAATGCAAACAAAGGAATCTAAAAGTCCCCATGTGGGTAGAGGCGGTAGACTCTGTTTTGCATAGCGATTACCGTATCAAGGTCAGTGTGAAGTATCTGAGAACCTTTTGGCAATACACTTTCCTGTTACTGTTTATACAACACCATCAAGATACATGGTATTTTGTAAGAATTCCATAACCAAAAATTTAAGATCCTACATCCAATGAACTTACACATTAGGTGTTGACAATGTGGAAAGAAGAAAGTGGCAAGGGGTGTGAGCAAATGCTGGACTTGGTAGAAATCATAGAGCCATAGAGTTGGAATAGATCCCAAGGGTCATCTAGCCCAGCCCCCTGCGATGAAGGGATCTCAAGTTAAGGTGAGTTTTGAAGAGTTATAGGGCACCACATCTACATGGAGAGAAATCCAGAGATGCTGGGCAACAAAAGAGCGCAGAAACATTTTTAAAAGTATGAGGCTTCCAAGTGTCTGAGGATGGTGGAGTTGTAGGAGCAAAGATCACAGAAGATATTGAAATACAATGACATCTAGCACCATACACACAAGAGAGGATAGGAAACCATTTATTGTAAGTAATGTTGTAGGCATACTATAAGGCAACTTAAACCACGTGGAATTGTCAATGCCTCCTATTTACTGTAAGCTAAGACAGTTATATAGGCAAAGTTATGCACAGGCCATGCCAAAGGAAAAACCTAAAAGACAGACAACAGTCTGCATGTCTAAAATGCAATAAAGGGAAATACACTGCGTTGACCCCACTTAGACAAGCCTTCTCAGACTGACTGATTTCCTGAAGTCTTGGACTACCCCCTACATCATCCAATGGCTGGGACTGATGGGAGTTAAGAGTTGGGAAAGCTGAGTGAAATGAAAAACAAATGATCAGTTCCTGCCATTAATACAATCACATTCCATTCAAAATTAGAAAACAAGGATCTGAACTCTCATGACATAACAAGCAATACATGACCACAAGTATTAACGAGTACATCTATACCCGTATACTGGGAACCTGACACTTGATTAACCTTCATGAATTGTGGAAATAATCCAAAAGCAGAAAAGATAGATCATCAGCTTTCCCAGCTTTCATAAATTACTGGTTCATTAGCTGAAAGTTCCAACAGCTGTGCCAACCAGGAGTGACTAATAGTTGCTGAAGTCGCCTTCCGTGCCATTTTAGCATCGCCTTGAATTCCCCCGGAGAAACCTCCACTGAGTTCCACCTCTTCAGAACAACAAGCTGGATTTCCTCCAAAAACTGGAGTCTGAGCCAATTCCAAAGAAAATTTGGCACTGGGATGAGGGAAGAACTTAGGGAGAACAAGGCCTGGGGGGCAAATGCTTCCTCTGACGATTTTCAGGATGATCCATCACCCCTTTGCTTGCCCTCTGCAACAGACGAAATGCTTTGGGAAGAAGTCTTGTCACCAGAAAGAGATTGTTCACAAGGGGCTATCGCAAGCACCACAGCGGTACTTGGGGAGGGGGGCAGAAATAAACCCACCAGAGATGGCATTCTATTTCTCATAAAAGGATGGCAGTCAAAAGCAAGGGGAATTAAAATCACTACGATTATTCTTTACCAAAAGGCCTGCCACTGGAAACATTCCCAAGTACTAAAATATGGATTGGCTCAATGCAACTCCTCAATTATTTAATTCATTTTTTAATTATTAACTAGTGCCGGTTGGAAAACAACTCTTCCACAGACTATTTTTGGAGGCAACACCTACACCAGTTAGAACAGAAACATAACCGTGCACTCTGTAAATTAAGACACATAAATGCTTTCAGTGTATTGCAATATCAACAATGCAGCATACTGTGTTATTCCGAATATCTACAAAATAACTGGATGCGACCTGCACTCTTCTACAACAGTATTTGTGTGGAGCACTCCATTTCAAATCCATTGCCATCATCATTCTCAGCTGTGTTGGAAAGTAGGCTTCATCCCACTCCCCATTCTTCTTCAACTCAAAAGAGAAAATAAGGTTTTTGGGGAAATTTTGTAAATACCATATTTTTCGCCCTATAGGACGCACTTTTTCCCCTCCTATGGGGAGTTCCTGCCGGGCTCGCAAGGCTTGTGGGCAGCAGCCTGTTCTGGGGGCTGGGGTCGGGGGAAGCTCGGGCTTCCCGCGGAGGGGGGGGGGGTAATTATTTATTTATTTATTTATTTCCCCCCAAAAAAACTAGATGCGCCCTATGGGCCAGTGCGTCCTATAGGGCGAAAAATACGGTACTCAGTAGACTAGGTACACAAAGTTGCTTTATAGATACATCCTTTGAGGTGTTAAATAACCTGCTTGTGCTGAAACTATATATTTGAAGTTTAACACAATAAAACAAGAAAGAGGAAAAATATTACAAGCAGAGTATGCTGAAACTATCGTTGATGGCTGTAAACAGAGGTTGGCAACCATTTTTTTCTGTCAAGGACAACAGTCATCTGTCATCTCTTCATTCAGTCATCTGCCGGGGATGACATGTACCAGCAGAGTGCAGGGACCCAACCAAGGCAATGTACCTGGGCAATACTGTTGTTGGGTGTGGGACCTCAGAAAAAAATAGTCAGGGCTCCTGTTTTAATTTTTCTCTGCCGTCCCCTTTCCATCAACATACTATTAGGCCAAGGCCATAGGATTTGTTTTGTTTTGTTTTGTTTTAGGAGGAAAATAAAGCATATCTTCCCCACAGAAGAATGCTGCCAAATTTGAAACCAGCAAAATAATAATAATAATAATAATAATAATAATAATAATAATAATAATAATAATAATTTATTATTTATACCCCGCCCATCTGGCTGGGTTTCCCCCAGCCACTCTGGGCGGCTTCCAACACAATATTAAAATACAGTAATGCATCAAATGCCAAGATCTCAATGGGCTACCAAAAAACACTTGGAGCTTCCCCCCATGAATTTTCTTAACATTGCTGTGGGCTTCCCCAAGTGCAGTGGGGTAATTTGGAGGCGATTTCCACGTCCTCAATCCTGCACTTCAACACCCACCCAATGCAAAAACCCGTAACCTGCCGCTGAGCCGGAGTTGTAAGTGCATCATCCGAAGCGCCCTGTGACTCACCAACAAGTGAATCTGGAGCCTTCAGAAGCCTTTGGCCTTTCTTTGCTTCTTTCAAGAGAGGTCTCTCCATCGGTAGGGTCAACATGGACCCCAGTCTACAAAAGGTTACCAGCTACCAGGGGTGCCAACTTGCCTCTCTACACAGCAGGCCAAGCCACATGGCATTCCACCAGTGCTTGTGTGCTGGGCGTTGAATGGGGAGTGTGGAGCTGTGCTCTGTGCTCGGCCGCCTTCTCCTCATAGCATTGGAGGGGGGGGGAGAGAGAGAGCATGGCTGCTGGGCTCCGTGCTCAGCCTCCATTTCCATGCATGTGCCTGGCAGGGGCAGAATACGCGGAGATATTCACTCTCGCTCATTCCAACCCCCTTCGAGTTCCTGGGCTCTTGGGCAGGAGCTGGAGTCTGCGGAGGGCACCTGGCAGCAGCAGGGAATGGCGGCCCCCTCAATATTGGGAGGGCAGGGCCCCCTGCCTCAAAATACTGAGGGAGCTGAAGCCTCTTGCACCCCCTATACCCAGCTCCTCTGCCAGCTACCCCTGTTCTACATGCAAACCATGTGCAATACCATTGAATTGTAGCCCTGTAGCAACAGCCTGCATTCAGTTTTTCTTCAGCAGCTCTGGAAGCCTAAAATCTTCCTCCAAACATTTTGCCAAACGGCTATTGGATAAGTTAAGTTTGACCTGAGCAAACTGCCGCCATTCAAAATCAACCTGGATTTTCTCTTCTATCTTTTCTATTTGTGCTTTGGCAACATTATGAGCGCCATTATGAAATAGGAAGGAGCTTCCACAACTTCTATAAATCAGGCGCTGTTTGTTCCCTGTCGTGAAAGTTTAGAGCCACCTCCTTAAGCCACTTCAGGCCAAATTCTCTGTGTAGGCAGCTTGTTGATGCAAAGCAAACTTCTCTCAAGTTGCTTATATGCCGGTTGACACTCTGCAAGCTTTTCGTACGTTCCCTCTGATAAAACAGGAGGTCTTTGCTTATTTATGATGACTAAGTCCTCTAGACATGGAAAATGAATCTATTCCATATCACTATTTGCTGCTAAGGAATATTCAGTGTCCTGGGTTACTGAGAACTCCTTAAGCAAAACCCCCTGAAGCTTCCTAGTATCAAAGAGAAAGTACTTCAGAAGAACAGCCTACTGCAGGAAAGTAGAATTTCCCATTGCATCATGGCGCAAAATTTGGAACTTTTCTTGTACCATCTCACATCAGACAACTTTTCTTCTTTCTTTTTTCACCATACATAATATTTTGGAAAGGGGATAACTACCTAGAAACACAAATATTAAATTAATCACAGTGTTTTGTGGCTTATACGTGTGAGCAATTTTCAAGAACGTGTTATTCCTCTTACCCAAGAAGCAGGCCTTCAAGACAATTTTTCTCCATAAGTCTCAAAGTATATCAGTAGCTAGGGGTCTCCACTTACCTGAGCTCCAGGGGCCCATTCTTTTTCCTCCCCATTCAGCCATGGGTGGAACGCTCAGCACCTCCCCTTCCAACCACACAGACATTGGAGACCAGGAAGGGGGTGTCTGGGAGTCCAGAGACCATAGCACCCTTCTCAATGGTGGCCCTGGCGGGATCGTAACATCTGGTATATGTCAGGGGATGGCTTCCACCTTATTTATTAAACAGTAGGTGCATTGCTTGATACCAGATACATACCCAATACCTTGGCCCAAATCTACTTACACCTGTAATCAATAAAAGTTCAAGCCTATTTCAACCCAATACTAGTGTCCTGGATCCCTTGTCCTGGATCCCGTTAACGGGATACTCCATTCCCACAGAAGGGCAGACAGAGGCTTACAACTTCCCCTCCAACCATGCCTAACCCGCCAAAGTTATGAGGAAGGCAAAACCCTCAGACAAGGCCGAGTAGTCTGACAGAAAAATACCTCCTGGCCCTGAATATGGGCACTGAGAGCCTCCATAGAGAGGTCAAGTACCAAACAACTACTCCTGGTAACAAGATGAAACCAAGAGAGTGTGGGTAGGAAAAAGGGGGGACTGGTGGTGCCAGTGAAGGGGTGGGCCACCTTTTATTTTCATGGAGTGGACTGGAATGAAGTCCTCTTTGGACCCCAGTCCACTCCGCCCCACCCCACCCAAAAGACCACCCCTGGGCTCACCTGCAATTAGTCAATTTGCAGGCAGGCTGAATCCAAGTCCCTCAGCCAGTGAGAGAGTGGACTGGTCTCTTGCTAACCGGAGTTCCTGGCAAAGAGAAATTCCATAGGGGTGAGGCATCAGAGGCCTGGCAGCAATGCCACACCCCGGAGGGGAATGAGCAGAACTCCCCACTGCCTTTCCTCTTCCATTCTCCCTGGTAAGGTCCACCACAGCACCCTGCAATCTGCTACTGGCAACAACAGTCTTGCTTTTAGTCAATTATTTTACCATTTCCCTAAATCATTTATTATAAGCACCACATTTAGGATTTAGTCCCACCCAACACTAGCAAATTAAGTTTGGGTGAGCCAACTTCTGCATTACAATACTGCAACCATTATACAGTGGTGCCTTGCAAGACGAAAAGAATCCGTTCTGTGATTCTCTTTGTCTAGCGGTTTTTTCGTCTTGTGAAGTAAGCCCATTGAAGGATTAGCGGATTAGCACTATTAGCACTATTAGCGCCTTTAGCAGCTTCTCTGCTGATCGGATCAGCTGATAAGCGGCTTAGCGGCTTAGAAAAAGGGGGGGAAAGGGGAAAAAAACAGCAGGAACTCGCAAGACATTGTCGTCTTGCGAAGCAAGCCCATAGGAAATTCGTTTTGCGAAGCACCTCCAAAACGGAAAACTCTTTCGTCTAGAGAGTTTTCCGTCTTGCGAGGCATTCGTCTTGCGGGGCACCACTGTAATGCTAGCAAAGTGCTGCCAGTATTTTCCATAGGTATTACCAGTTGACAATAGCATCAGGGGCCAAGCTGGCAAGATGTGATGTGCAATGCAATGAACCTGTAATTCAGATTGCACTGCTATGAAAGGGAAGAAGATATTGTGAGGGCTAAGTGCGTAAGTACAACACAGACTCATCACCAGCTTCTCACATTTTCCATTATTGCCAGTTAATCTCCTAAGCAGTTAGTGAATGAGACAGAATGAGCGCTTTTAGGAACATCAGTGTAGGGCAAGATGATCATCCAAATGTTAAGATCTGTTGCCTATAACTTCAGGAACTAAAAGTCGGTCATTATGAAGGGGAATTGGAGGGGTGGGGGGGTGAAGAAAGGAAGACTGATGATTCCATGGTTAAAAGACAAACCTAGAATTTGGAATACATAAACCTCCAGGATGCCTTGGTTAGCCAAAAGCTACTTGCTGTGATCTAGGTCCACATTTCAACAGGAGCTCAGCTCTAGTTCACATTTTTAAACAACTATTCATGATTCATGCTTTATGTAAAAGTACATAACATCTTCCACTGAAATGCTAAAATAAGGTGAGACACCAAAGCTACTTCCAAACACGTTGCACCCAATGTTACCCAATCCCTGGGCTTCTTTTGGCTATAAGAAGCATTCTCCACACTGCTGGGTGTATGCACCCTTTTATGTATACATTCTGCTATGTCATATCCAGTGTTGAAGATGAGGAACAGGAAGGTCCAATTCACCTGAACAACCATTTGAAGCAAAGCACACATTCACTATAATCTTTGCAGTAGACACAATTTCATTGCCCTGCAAGGAACGGCTTGCATCTGGATCTGGCAAACTATAAGTTCACCAATTATAGCCTGAGGTTGTGCAGTCCTGCAAGCTAGACTGCTTGATTATGCTGGCTGGACAGACCTAGCCTGATTCAGGCAGGAATCTGTGGCCATAGCTGATGTGTGCTGTGCAGTGCACATCAGGGAACCTCCATGCTCCTGGATGTCCCCTGTTAGGAGAGCGATCTGAGAAAACCAAGATTGCGCCAGCAAGGGCAGCCCTGCTCTAAGCTCCATGCTAGTAGTGCAGTTTTTTATCAGTTTTTAACAGTTTTAATAATTTTTTTACGGTTTTAATTGGTACCTAAGGCATTTAAACCTTAGCATTTTACCTATAAGTGACTCAGCAATTTGTCTCCTTTGCTGGAAGGACACTGAATCACCAGCTACATAAGGAACTAGAAGGCAAGCGTTGGTTAAAATTACTCCTGGGCACTGGATCACCTCTGCTGTAGCCTGGAGACAGGGTCTGAGCGGAGTTTCAATACTTGGGGAAGGGGAAGAGCCAAGCCGAAGTTTTGAAGCCAGGCCAGGGGAGGACCAGAGGACCAGAGGAGACCACAGGAGCTATAATATTTTTTTTAAAAAATGACTGGGGAACCCTTTCCATGTCATTTCAGCAAGGTGGTTTATTGTGGCAACTGGAAAGATTTTTTTCTTCTGATTTATTATTTAAATTGGTATTACAATGTAATAAAATAAAAAGAGCATATTAAAATAAAAATTTTAAAAGCATTTTAGTGCTATTTCCAACTAGATAAAATTAGCAGTTAACATTAAATAAAAGTTTTAAAAAATAACAAAATGCTAAAATGGTTATGGTGCTTGTGGCTGAGCTGTTACTGGTTCAGCCACCGGCTATATAGCCAAGCCTCCTTCTGACTCCTGCCCTTCAAATATATGCATAGAAGAGTATCACTAATGGTACCTACACCAGGAGGATTGTACTATTCTTCTGGTGGGGAAGATACAGGATGACAATAACTGGACGATGCATCATATAAATGCTCTGTCCAAAGTGAGCAACCTAAATACAGTGGTGCCCCGCAAGACGAATGCCTCGCAAGACAAAAAACTCGCTAGACAAAAGGTTTTTCCGTTCGCGATTTGCCTCGCAAGACGAATTTCCCCTATGGGCTTGCTTCGCAAGACGAAAATGTCTCGCGACTTTTTTTCTTTGACTAAAAACAAAGACATGTTTTGTTTATAAAGTTAATTTATTTTCCCTTAAATTTTTGAACTGCTCTTTACAGTATGTGTGACTTTAAAGAGCAGTTAATAAACTGTTGTTGTACCAAATTTGGCTTTGTTTGGACTTTTCTTGACCATAGGAACGCATTAATTGATTTTCAATGCATTCCTATGGGATTTCGTGCTTCGCAAGACGAAAAATTCGCTAGACAACAAAAATTGCGGAACGAATTAATTTCGTCTTGCGGGGCACCACTGTATTGCAATTCCATGCTAAATGCCTAGTATGGAAACACCTCAGTCAGCTCAGAGAGACCCAAAGCTCTCCGTGTTGCCTGAGAACTGGATTCAGAACTACAGTGCCTTTGTTTAGTTTATTCTGCATCCAGGATTCAGTTTTGCAAAGACTCTGGAATTATCCATAAGAGAGCAAGAGAGGCAGGAGCAGCACAGAAGGACAGGGTGAAGGGTGAGAGAATTCCCAACTATGCCAGGAATAGTATCAAGGTACTCTGTATACATCATGTTCACACACAAGTTCAGACACTTCCAGTGTTGACTCTTGCACCAGACACCAAACAGTTCATCTGTGCCATAGTGGGGGGAAATGGATAGGTTTGTTTTATTTGCAGCATGTCGACTGTAATTCTTTTGCATGCTATATCTTGAACAAAGCTTGCACCACCTGAAATTCTGCATGTTCTCTCAGGAACTACAGCCACCCCGTCTAGATCGATTATAATGGAAAGGACAAACATATGGCCAAGGCCACCAAGCTAGATTTCTCTTTGGAAACTTGTCAGGAGAGTTTCTTGGGGAATACATATGAACAGAGCCAGAGACATTGATAAATTTCTCTTCTGAACAATCAATAAAAATAAAAAAATTTCCCTCCATCCTATTCAGGCTTCTGCTGTGGACACAAGGGCCATAATTACATTGTCAAAAATTCAAGTTACCCCAGCTGACTGAGACCTCCTTTAAAGCTGACATGTGATTGGCAGGCAGTTTATGGGGAGTGTGGTCTGATTGGCAGGGGAGCTGGGTAAAGCCAAAGGCAACAGTGCAATTTCCCTGTCTACTCCGACCACCCGAGCACAGGACTGCCGCTTGGAGAGAATTCTGGGAAAACCCTGAGTCATATTAACATATCAAAGGAAGAAGCTGACAGGCAGTTACTAAACAATCAGCATTCAGCCATTGCTATAGAACGCTTCCTTCCAAATTTTCTATTGGAAGGAAAATAAGAAATTAAATTACATTCAACCCTGTCTACTCAGACAGCTGATTTCTCTCCCCCTCAAAAGCCTGTTTGTTTAATGATTTAGATCTGCTCTAGCTATACACATTTATTTCAAAACTATAAAAATGTTGACAAGCACTCCAATTTGTTTTATACTACAAGCTAGGTTGATGCCATATTGGAACCAGGAAAATGTGTTTGTATTTGACATAAGCAGCATGAAGGCAGAAAAGTCTGTGTTCTTTTTTCCATCTTACTTATAGAGGCTCAATTGCATTACAACTAAATGGTGGATTACACGCTTTGAGTGAAACTTAATTGTACCCATGCACTGGAACTGCGCCTCGGACAGGAGATGGGATGGCAAGCCCAATACAGTGGTACCTCGCAAGACGAATGCCTCGCAAGACGAAAAACGCGCAAGACAAAAGAGTTTTCCATTTTTTGAGTCGTTCCGCAAGACGGATTTCCCTATGGTCTTGCTTTGCAAGACGAAACGTCTTGCGAGTTCTTGCGAGTTTGTTTCCTTTTTCTTAAAGCCACTAAGCCGTTAATAGCCGCTAAGAAGAAGAAGAAGAAGAGTTTGGATTTGATATCCCGCCTTTCACTCCCCTTCAGGAGTCTCAAAGCGGCTCACATTCTCCTTTCCCTTCCTCCCCCACAACAAACACTCTGTGAGTTGAGTGGGGCTGAGAGACTTCAGAGAAGTGTGACTAGCCCAAGGTCACCCAGCAGCTGCATGTGGAGGAGCGGAGACGCGAACCCGGTTCCCCAGATTACGAGACTACCGCTCTTAACCACTACACCACACTGGCTAAGCCGCTAATAGCCGTGCTTCGCAAGACGAAAAAACCACAAGACGAAGAGACTCGTGGAACGGATTATTTTCGTCTTGCGAGGCACCACTGTATTTCTTGCATCATTGCTGAAGAATTGAAACCAAAAGATGTTTCCAATAGAATGGGCAAGGCCACCCAGTTCTTCTCCCTTAATGACTCTTTTTGATCACCCAGTCTACTCTCTACAGCCATGGACATGACTAGAAATAGTCATTGGTATTTCATGTGGATGTTCCTTCCGTCTGTCTTTTTATGGCACCTAGGTCAAATGCTCTGGAGACAAGGTCCTGTTGCCTTCCATACAAATGCTTCTCCTGCTAGCAAAACAGGGGGAAGGCATTGGAGACTAGTAAAATCCAAGCAGAAAGAAAATGCTGGCACTCCATAGTTCTGTCAGGTCATCAATCAGGAGAAGAAGCAAGACCAATAAAAAATGTTGCTCTGTATCTCCACCCCTCTAAGAGAGGTCCTCCTCTTCAGGGCTCCTTCCAATGCTGTTCAGACCTTGAGATGCAGGTCCAGGCGTTCCCTCTGCCTCCTGTACCATATCATGGTAGAAGGCTCGTGTTTGGAGCTGGCTAGAACCCTTTGGCTTTATTATCTATTTATTTACTTCTGGAAACATCAGGGTTCCCTTGAGAAGGCCAACACTGCCCTCGTGTTTCTCAGTGACCTCATTCTGTCAGCACTCACCACTTGAATTCATTATCAACAAGAGTGATGTTTGAGATATCGCCAGCCACAGGAACAGTCTGGAATATTAAGCAGTTGCCTAGGCAATGTAAATTGAACAGCCTGACCTTGGTGGAAATGGAGACATCCCTCCAAGAATTTTGCTTGCGTAATTGGGCCTTCCTTTTTTGTGATGCTCTTCGGAGTAAGCAGCGACCATATTGCACCTTCAAGCATTAATGTGTGTTGGTTGTATTTAATTAATGTATTTTGATATGCTGTAACCCGTCCTATGACCGTATCATGAAGGGCAGGATAGAAATTCTTAAAATAATGAATATAATATTTGATATGGCTTATTATACAAAAGAGAAGGATATTGAGAGACAAACCTGGGCACCGGAGTTACTAATTCACAGTAATTCAGAACTCACTCTAGACACAATGCAAACCAGTGTACTAGTCCAAACATATCAGGGTTTTGCTAAAAAGAAGCTGTCTACCCAAACTGACTTTGCCATATACGTATGCAAGGAAGGACTTAACTAATTGGGGAATAAAACATCATTTTCAGAACCTAATTCACTTGTCTTGGCTCTATCCTAAGTAGAAAGTACATAGGAAGCTGTCTTATACTAAGTCAGACCACTGGAACTTGCCTGCATTGCCTACACAGGCTGGCAGCTGCTCTCCAGGATTTCAGGCAAGGAGTCTTCTGGAGCTGCTAGGAATGGAATCTGGGACCTTCTGCATGCAAAGCCATGTTCTACCACTGAACTCTGGCCCTTCCACTACAGGAAGCTGCCTTATCCTGAGAATAAGACCACCCCTACCTGGAGATGCTCTACTACAGCACTAGAGGATGTGCAAATAATTCCTACACCTTTTTATAACTGAGAGTGGATGTTCAGGGCTGCTGCAATATTCCACAGTTCTCTTTCAGAGAGATTCGAGTGAAAGCTATTTTAATCAGCTGGAAAATATGGGTTTTGTTAATGCTGAGCATTTTTGAAACATCTATCACACAATTGTGGCTTAAGCTCACCGTGCATGGAAAGGGTTCCGTTCCTCACAGCCAGAAATTTGGCCCCATATGGAAAGGATCCTGGAGAGTGCATACTGCCCTGGAGGTGGAGTTGGGCTTTGCCACAGAAAGGCTGACCAGGGGAGCCAATCCGAAGTTCTCCTCCATCTGAAACCAGAATGTAATGAGCATGGAGCTCTATTGGCCCAGGGCCAACAAACACAAGCTTGCCTCCTGAAAGAGAAACAGCATTAACAATAATTAACAGTAGGAAGGTGTAGTCTCAGCAACATAGCAGAACTGTCTTGTTCATTATATAATCTCCCCACTATCCCCCTGCCCCAACAAAGAAGGCAAACATTACAGTTTTTCAAACATCTCCGCTGACGAATATTTCAGTTTTTCTACGCAATAAACCCAAGACTAAATGCTTCGGTTTTCGAGCATGCCTCGGAAGTCAAACATGCCATGCGGCTTCCTCTGAGTGCAAGATCCTGAGGCCTAGCTGTCGGCTATTTTCAGTTGTCGAACGTTTCAGAACTCGAACAGTCTTCCGGAACAGATTACGTTCAAAAACCAAAGTACCGCTGTATCTCCAAAATGAAAAAGCATGAAGCAGCTCTCACCAGGCCATTATGGGAGGGTTTTCAAAGACATGTTGGTAAAAAAAGAAGCTATCTGCACCAACTCTGTCCACAATCCCCCTCACCTACAACACTGTGATAATCTGGTCTTTAAAAGTGAATTTTTGCTTGTATTGGTTATGTCTTGCAGTTTATATTTAATAAAAACAACTACATTTTATTCCTTGTCCCACTCTCTACTATACTATTTATTTATTTATTTATTTATTTATTTATTTATTTATTAATAACAAAATTCTAAACATAATAAACATAAATTTAAATACAAAGGCAAACTCTAACATACTTCGCTTTCAAACTTTTTCTTACCTGAAATTAGGACACTCATTACTCCTGGGCCAGTCATGTGTCCCGCACCATCCTCTCACCCCCCCCCCCAAAAGTGGGGTGAGTGCATGGCATGAGAGCACAGCACCAGCACTCTGGGCTCATTAGAGGGTCATGTTGGAGGGCTGGACCTTCAGCACTCTGGCGTGACCCTGATCACGAGCGCCAGAATCTTTTGGTCCAGCGCTCAGACACAAAGACTCACCCTAGAACACCGGATCAAAACATGGGACATCCAGGAATCAAACAGAAACTGGGATTGGCTTCTGTGATTCCAGGATGTCCTGCTTAAAACAGGGCAGTTGAAGGGTATGCAATTTACACTGGGTAGTATACAAAACAGAAATGGAGATGTCATTGGACTCCCATTCCCATCAGTCCCTGGAAGCATGAACAATTGTTAGAGTCATGGAACTGTGGTTCCCTACATCTGAAGGGCCAAAGTTCCCCATCCCTGATATAAAAGATCTTTTCCACAAAGAGAAAATCTTCCACAAAGAGAAAGTCAACACCTTTCATGAGAGCAGGTCTCTCCTGGAGCTTTGCAAAAAATGGAACCCAAGATTTTTAGAGCCCTGATTTACATATGAAATAAGGAGAAAACCATATTTCTAAACAATTGTGTTGTTTTGATACTTCAGGGTAAGTCCTAATGAACTCAGTTGGGTTACTTCTGAGTGTATAGGATTGTTTGTGCTATTAAGGTAAAGGTAAAGGTACCCCTGCCCGTACGGGCCAGTCTTGCCAGACTCTGGGGTTGTGCGCTCATCTCACTCAAGAGGCCGGGGGCCAGCGCTGTCCAGAGACACTTCCGGGTCATGTGGCCAGCGTGACATCACTGCTCTGGCGAGCCAGAGCCGCACACGGAAACGCCGTTTACCTTCCCGCTAGAAAGCGGTCCCTATTTATCTACTTGCACTTAGGGGTGCTTTCGAACTGCTAGGTTGGCAGGCGTTGGGACCGAGCAACGGGAGCGCACCCCGCCGCGGGGATTCGAACCGCCGACCTTTCGATCGGCAAGCCCTAGGCGCTGAGGCTTTTACCCACAGCGCCAGATTGTGCTATTACTTTGTCAGTTAATACAGTTTGCCAGATACAGTAGTCTGAACGAGTTTTGTGATGTGCATAAATCTTCATACTGAATATGTGAGTACCTATTGTCAAAGAACAAAAGCAGCATCATATGAGCTCACTTTTAACTCACATGCTTCATCATTTGAGGCCGGTCAACTCCATATCAGATCCTACAGGTTATACAGAGCCAAGTCATCATTTTACTGCACTGAAAAATAGTGTGTATGTCCAATATGAACATGAAGAATTGCAAGCAGATATGGACACGGGCTGCACAGGTCAAATGCTTTATTTGCATTCTAAGGATAATATTGTAGCCTATATAAAATTAGAACAGAAAGCAAACCAATTAGACTACTGGAATATATGAGTGATCTTTTGGCCCAACTAAAAATGATATCCAGTGATATGCTGCTACTAATTTTTAAAGCGGCAACCAGCAATCCTTTTCCTTCAGCAAAGGTAAAAGTAAAAATAAAAGGTAAAGGGACCCCTGACCGTTAGGTCCAGTTGCAGACGACTCTGGGGTTGCGGCGCTCATCTCACTTTATTGGCCGAGGGAGCCGGCATACAGCTTCTGGGTCATGTGGCCAGCATGACTAAGCCGCTTCTGGCAAACCAGAGCAGCGCACGGAAACGACATTTACCTTCCCGCCAGAGTGGTACCTATTTATCTACTTGCACTCAGACGTGCTTTTGAACTGCTAGGTTGGCAGGAGCAGGGACTGAGCAACAGGAGCTCACCCCGTCGTGGGGATTCGAACCACCGACCTTCTGATCGGCAAGCCCAATCTCTGTGGTTTAACCCACAGCGCCACCCACGTCCCTTTTCCTTCAGTAGGTTGCAGTAAAACTCTCATGTTCCTGGAGTAACTTTGCTTGAACTGTGTGAGCCAGTGTGAATCCTGGGCAGGTGGGAGGAAGGCTAAGGGAGAAAACATGTGAAAAACCTTATGCTGAATTGTTCATACCACTATGACTAAAACACAGTTTTTTAAGAAAAGAAAATTGAAAGTGTTTGAAGCTATATGGGGGGAAATAAAGAGCTCATACAACCATTGTCAATGTATGTGATAAATGCAAGCCTAAATCTACTTTTCAGGTGATGCTCAAAGTTCTATTCCACTTTAAAAGAAGGGAGCACTGCTTTCTCTCATTGCTGTAAATTTTGTCTTTTTGAAAATCCAGCCACTTATTAAGAGCAAGAGTGCTAAATGAATAAACATGAGGAAAAGAAATGACAGGGAAGGATTAAATTCAAACCCCTTGCCTGATTTAATTGTAACACTTTCAAAGTTTACAGGCATTTAGGTCCAACTGTGTCTTAACTGCTAGTTCTCTGAACCCAGCCCTTCCTGCACTCTGTTAGTACAAAATAAGTATGCAGCTATTGCCTTGCAGGGCTGGTTTTTTCCTTGTTTTTAAGCTGCTGCTCATTCTTGCTTTCATAGCACTTGACCCCTCTTCTCAGAGCAGAAAAGAATGAATATTACCCAAGCAAGTGTTTGACTCCAGCTTCTCTACTGTTTGTTCTGGCTCTCCAAGAAAGCAAGGGATATCTTACATATGACCTTGGGGTAATTCTGTAAAAATATCAATGAACTAGAGCAATGATGGCCTTCCTACCAAGCAAAATAAATACAATTATACCAAAAATAATCACTTCTATATAGTTACAAGAGAGACATTTCCCAACGCACTCTTCCCCTCATATGAGGAAGGTAAAGAGAAACATCTTGAGGCTGATTGATGCTTGAAGAAACCATCAAAATTACCAGTCATCTCAAATAAACTTTAGTCTCTACTCCCAGGCATTCCCCCTTTAAAAAAAGAAAGAACTTGGTTGCTCCCAAGAGGAGGCTATGCTGCAAAAGTCTGTGAAATGGAAATGGAAATCGGCCAGGGAACATGCCAGCCTTGTAGGTATCGCACAAGGGGCCACTCAGCCATTCCTCCTTTCCTGGGATTTTTCTGTTTTTATTTCTGCTACATATCACTTGCGACTTTCTCCTGAACTGGCATCACTTTTAGATTGCATATTTCCATTGGACACGAGAGACTACACAAAGCCTCAGCAAGAGGTAGCAACCGTGTCCTTTTGCTGTACTCAAAATGTAACAAAGTTAATGTTACCTAGGGGAGAGTCCCACAGAGGTAAAGGTAAAGAAAAACCAGAAAAGTCTATCTAACAATTAGCAAGACTTAAACCTTTGGAGATTTGCTCTTGTGCATAACGACAAGAGAGGATGATTTCAGAAAGATTGGTGAGATTCCTGGGTGTTTGAGGCCAGTGATAGGAATTTCAAGGAAAGTAAAAAAATAATGCAGATGAGAAATTCAGGACAGGAGGAGGATGACATCAGTACCATACTTTTGTCATTAGCTATACTGGTCAGTCTAACTTTGTGGATTTCTTACATGCACTGTGTAGCAATTTTTGCACTGCATTTATCCAGCTTGCGTTAAACATATTTTTTCACCAACTGCAGATCCACAGCACACTAGGGATACCAATTCCAGTCCCAGTTAAGCAAGGCATTTAAACAGGTGCTGGATTTTGAATATGCAAGTGCTCCCATTAGAATTCATAGAACTCAATGTGTGCTTAAAGTCAAGCAGTGTATGAAAGCACTTTTCTGGATCAAAGCCTTCCTCCCACTCTGAGTTATACACAGGCAGATGCTTGAACACTCTCCGTCAGAAATCAACTCCCCAAACTGATGTCCATGTTTCTTGGCCATCTGCATGTGTGCCCATCTGTTCAGATGGCATGGGCTCCCTTGCAAGCTGCTTGGACTCCTTCCTGACAGTACCAGTGCCAAGCAAGGGTGATTTAATCAGCAGCTCGAATAAGGCATCTCTTCTGGAGGAAAACTGCGCCACATGAACAGAAATGAAACAGCATCGCGTTCGGTGTGGTTAGTCAAATGTGGCTCTGTGTGCCAAAGAAAACAAATGCCAGAGAGGAAGAAAGGTTATGACCATAACATGCAGGCATTTGCACTTGCTCTGGAACAGCACGAATGACAGTGGGTGTTCTGTATATTGGGGGATGGGCTCCCTATATGTTACATATATAATTTATCTGTATGGCCTTCAGAGAGATAAGAAACAGCAGTCCTGCAATGGGTCATAGCAAGCAATCACTTCCTTGTCTCCCCAATTGTTTAAGCAGTTACTCAGGCAGCATCACTATTTGAATTCAAGGTAAAGTAAGGTAAAAGAGCCCCAGACAGTTAAGTCCAGATGAATTCATCTCTGCTTTCAAGCTGGGGGAGCCGGAGTTTGTCCACAGACAGCTTTCTGGCTCATGTGGCCAGCATGACTAAACCGCTTCGGGCACAACGGAACACCATGACAGAAGCCAGAGTACACAGAAACACTGTTTACCTTCCCGCCACAGCAGTACCTATTTATCTACTTGCACTGGTATGCTTTCAAACTGCTAGGTTGGCAGGAGCTGGGACAGAGCAACGGGAGCTCACCCTGTCACACGGATTCAAACCGCTGACCTTCCGATTGGCAAGCCCAAGAGGCTCGGTGGTTTAGACCACAGTGCATTATGATGACATCTGCTCTGTAGGGGTCCAGGACTATTTCTAATTTCAACTGAAACGTTAAAGCTAAAACAACCTGGCTGCTTATTATACACAGAACCTGCTCTGCAACTTTCTCTGCAGCAGCTGCTATGGGAAGAAGTGATTAATCAGTGTCCATACTTGAAAAGCCAATACAATAAACCGTTTGGCTAATGAAGGCACTACATTTCAAGATCTGGAGGAATGAAATGCAGGGATGGTAAGAAACGAGGTGAATTAAGGCAACCATCAATCCACACTTCCCATGTGTGGAGTGGCTTGCCTGGCAAAGGTGGTATCTAAGAACCTGCATAGAACTAGCACAACAAAGCTGTAATTGTTTTGGAGAGTTCCTAGAAAATTTAAGGGCTTTAATATTTGGAGAACAAACAGAGTTGGCTCACACACGCATGTTCATTATCTGATGACTGCAGCATCAAGTGACAATTTGCACATGCAGACAGACCTGTCATGTTGTCTCAACCACACAGTTTACCCATTCCACGGCCAGTCATTGGGTTATGTAACAAAGCAATGAGAAATCAAGTAATCACACCAAGGCTCTTATTAAACTCCACCTGTGCCACTTCTTACATTGTACAAGTAGAGGAAATGTACTGATCAACCATTTTGCTAAAGCTTTGCAGAAGTGGAATGCAATTTCTTTTGTTAATAGAGCTAGGATTAACTTTCACTGAGGCACCAGAGAAGCCTGGGATGAATCTTAGCAGCTGCCAAATATGCATATAATCAACTTTGTTGGCTAATAAGAGCTGTAGGAATCTCATGTGCAAGCTGTTGCCTCATTCTTGGCAGGTCTAGAAGTAGATGTGTGCATCCTGTACTGAGTCACAAATCAGAATTTACAAAGATCAAAGGTACTGAAAATCAGTCAACTGATATTTGATGGGATTTTCTTCCTATTCCAACTGAATTCCATCTGAATAGCAAACAGGTATTTTCCGTTTGTACATAGCTTTTCCAAGACTACGACAATCCTAGATACAACATATAAACAGAAGGTAAAGAAGTTTCCTTCTTTAGTAATAAAAACCACACACACACAAGCATATATACTGAAGTAGACTGTCCATTAGTTGGTGGAATTTATTTATTTTTTTTAAAAAAAATATACAACATGGTCATTGCTAGAATCATTCTGACGGTATTTAAATTATAGCATTTTTTTAATGATAAAAACCAAATACTAACTAAAAACTGAATCCAAAATTATATCTGAAAAGGTTTGAGCAAAACTAAAAAATGGATTAGATAAATGGGAACTACATTCAGGCAATGCAGTATAAAAATAATGAAGATGTCTAGTCAGTGAAAGCGTTTTTGTTTTGTTTTTAAGTCTAGCTACTGGCTTCACATGGACCACACATCAGTTCATACCCATGCACCTTTATATTGAGCAGATTTTTAAAAAATAAAAATAATGGGATTGTGGTGGGATCAGGACAAACCTGCCTCTGACTTAGATATAGAATTTGAAACTTTACTTAAAAAGGATTGCCAGCAAATACTGGAAGAAAAGAAAACAACAGCACTTTGATCACCAGATGCCAGCAGATAAAACTTTTTTGTAGAATTAAGCCTCATTAGCTGCTAACATCTTCAGATGATGAGAATTGCTCCGTGGAAAAACTGGAAATCAATAGGTATAAAACTGAAGAATTAAAATGCTACCTTCAAAACCCTGTCCCCTATCTAAACCTTTTTTTTCTGTGTCTTTTCCCACACTCTGTTGATAGAACTATCTTTTCAACAAAACTGAAGGAAGTTAGTTGAATTTCTTCACAGGACTCTGCCTTAACAGAGCTCCTCCTTCGGGTGGAAAACACCAACTTCTGTTTTTCTAAGAAAAGTTACAACACCACAAATGAGACGCAGTGAGAACCTCTGAAACAGTGTGTGACGTGTGCGCATGTATGCGCACACATGCACAAGTTTGCATGTGTATATATTATGTGGTGCTGTGGTGTAAACCACTGAGCCTAGGGCTTGCTGGTCGGAAGGCTGGTGGTTCGAATCCCGGTGATGGGGTGAGCTCCTGTTGCTCGGTCCCTGCTCCTGCCAACCTAGCAGTTCGAAAGCACATCTCAAAGTGCAAGTAGATAAATAGGTACCGCTCTGGCCAGCTTCTACAGGACATTAAATTGATGGATTGCCTACCCCACCCTTCCTCCAACGTGTGCACAGTTCTCCCCTCCCCCATTTTATCCTATCACCCCTACAAGGCAGGTTAGGCTGGAGAGAACAGCTAGCCTAAGGTCACCCAGTAAGTTTCGTGACTATTTGAATTGGGCTCTCCCTGGTCTTGCTCCAACCTTTTAATTATGCCGGCATGCAGCAATGCAGAGCAACGCAGAGTTTCCTCACCTTCCAGATATGTATTAGAACACACAAACACACCATTGTTGCCTTTTTACACAGCACACGTTGCTGGACGTGTGTGAACTGGAGCTGTTCTCTGAGAAGCACAACCAGGTCCAATGAGAAATGCAACAGTTCATTTAAAACCAGCTCCTTCCGCTCAGACTTAGGGAACATCATTACAGCCAGGAGCACAGACAGTAAGAGCTGGTGTATGCGCTTGGGTGCAACACCTTTGCTCCTCTGTGGCTTCTCCCACCTCAAGGCATAACACACAGTGGAGTGGGCTTATTGGTTTGTTTCTGTTTTACTGTGTATTTTGTGTTCTCGCTTTGTATTTTTATGCTGTGATTGTTGGACAAAGGGCAGTATACAAACTTAATAGAGGAGGAGGAGGAGAACCCCAGCAAGTGCCAAAGAGCCTGTGCTCACTCTCACTGCTTGGACTCCCGGTTATTCTTTAAACATTTCTCCCATGACGGCACCAACTCACTTTCTCTCTCCCACCTTCTCCTTTTCCCACTGGATTTGCTTCTCCCTCGCCCACTGCTAGCCCCTGTTCTCAACTGCCACTATGCCAAAGTCCATTGCAATTGAAAAAACCACACATTCTTCCCCATGCTTCCATTCCCCTTTGCTTACCTGCTTCTATTTTAGATTGGGATGCAGGTGGCTCTGTGGTCTAAACCACAGATCCTAGGGCTTGCTGATCAGAAGGTCAGTGGTTTGAATCCCCGTGACGGGGTGAGCTCCCGTTGCTCGGTCCCTGCTCCTGCCAACCTAGCAGTTCGAAAGCACATCAAAGTGCAAGTAGAGAAATAGGTACCGCTCCAGCGGGAAGGTAAATGACGTTTCCGTGCACTGCTCTGGGTCGCCAGAAGCAGCTTAGTCATACTGGCCACATGACCCAGAAAAACTGTCTGTGGACAAAGGTCAGCTCCCTCAGCCAGTAAAGCAAGATGAGCGCCGCAACCCCAGAGTCGTCCGTGACTGGACTTAACTGTCAGGGGTCCTTTACCTTTACCTTTTTACTGTATTTCTATGCATCCTATGCAAAAATGCCTTTGAAAATAGAGGTAATGCAATGGACCTGTGGAAAATTATTCCACTCTGTGGCACTCTGGTCTAAACCACTGAGCCTAGGGCTTACTGATCGGAAGGTCGGCGGTTCGAATCCCCACGACAGGGTGAGCTCCCATTGCTCAGTCCCAGCTCCTGTCAACCTAGCTGTTCAAAAGCACGTCAAAGTACAAGTAGATAAATAGGTACCACTCAGTGGGAAGGTAAACAGAGTTTCCGTGTGCTCCTCTGGTTTCACCAGAAGCAGCTTAGTCATGCTGGCCACATGACCTCGAAGTTGTGTGCGGACAAACGCTGGCTCCCTTGGCCAGTAAAGCGACATGAGCGCCGCAACCCCAGAGTTGTCCACAACTGGACCTAACGGTCATGGGCACCTTTACCTTTACCTATTTTAGATTAGAACATCATGCATGTAGATGGTGGTAAGCCACCGTAATAGTAGCATTAAACGATTCTATAAACACATTGCCTTGGATCTTAAAATAAGTGTAACTTAAGGAAATTCCTGGAAGAAGGCTTCCTTTCCCTTTCATTCCTTTCCTTTGCCCAGGGCCACGTTGGTCAGAAAGGCCCCCTAGCCCCCTAGAGAAGCTTTTCAGGGGTGGCATGGAGAAGAGAGGAAACTTTCCTCACATGAATTTCCTTAAGTTTATTTATTTTAGCTTTCAAGCTACTGGCATTCTGACACGCAGGCCTCAGCGGTGGAAGCTGCAAGGGGCAACATGAATTCTCCACATTCATCTGCAGCAGTAGCAGCTTATTAGTGAGACCATTGCTGTTGCTACTCTTTCATGTGCAGGTGTATAGTGAAACAAAGCAGAAAAGCATCTTGCCCCTCAAGCAGCGCTGGACAATTCCACATACATAAAATAAGAGGTTTAAGTGTTAATAAAGCAACAGAATAAAGCAAATGAATAGATGCAATTGGGGGGGGGGGATAGGAGAGGACGAAATTTGCTCAGACCTTTGACATGAAGCAAGTTAAGGATGTTTGTGCTTGTATCCAAGAACAAAGTCTGGCCTCTTTCTACTGTGACATTATCGCCATCTTGTGGTTGGTGCCCAGTAAGCCAGCTGATGTTCTTTGACCAGAATCCACAAAATTTAAGAGGGAGGGTGCTCTAAAAATGAAACAGAAAGCAAAAAAGGTTAGCAATACAAACTTTTTTGGGGGGAGGGGGACATGTTCAGCTAGGCAGATCATGGAATCTTTCTTTGGCATGTCCTGTCCTCCAGGTGATGCAGTCATAAAGTCAAGACCAAGGGAAGAAATACGAGCGTAAGATTCTTAATCTCAAGGTTGTGGGTTCGTGCCCCACGTTGGGCGAAAGCAGTGCTTTTTTCTGGGGGTACTCAAGGGTACACAGCGCTGGCACCTTTTTTCTAGAAGGAAAGCACGGGGCAAAAGATTCCTATGAATCCCGTCCAACTCCACAGTTCTATGATTCTATGGTCTTCTTTTGCAGAAGACAGAAGTATGAACTGCAGGTATAGCAAAACAGCTCAAGGATCAGCCAAACTGACATCCCTGAGAAAACCAGGAAACAGAAAGAAGGAGGTGGAGACCGAGATGCCACCCCATGCCTTCAGCTCCTTCAGCTCCTCTCCTCCCTCATATTCAGAGGAACTAGATATTACCCATAGGTGGGGGGGAGTTAATTTTTTGTTGTGGTTTTGTTTTCAAAATCAGGATCTTAAAAGACAAACACAAATGGCCTAATTTATTTTATGGTTTGATTTTAGAGAATTTGGTTGATTTTATGGCTGTTGTGAACTGATTTGGGGACACTAGTCGAAAAGCAGAATACAAATCTGGTAAAAAAAAGCTCTGAAATATACTTTGCAACTCTTGTCCATACTCTAGAAACATTCTGTTAAGTCTGCTGCAAGGCCCTCTGTGTGGGAATGCCATTGAAAACAAACCAGAAAGAGCAACATGTACAAGGCTCATGTCCCTACCGGGCCAAGGGGCAAATTGCACAACACCAATTTGAGTTCAGCTATTATGGTTGCCTGTCAATGTCTAAGCCCAGTTCAAAGTGTTGATGCTTAAGTTCAAAGATCTAAATGTCTTCTACTATAATACTTCCCATTCTTTCAAATCTGCTGACAGGACTCTGCTCCAGATTTCAACCTTCACCTACATTAAGTGGAAAGATCAGTCCATGTATTTATCATCCATCCCTAAGCTAATGTTGTGAACCCATTGCATCCCATTTGCACACTAATCTGTAGGGGGTTTTTTGGTGGTGGTGTTGTTGTTCTGCATATTTTATCACAAAATATGCTGTTTAATTATGCATTTTATCCCAATGTATGAATTTCTAAGTACATTTCACCCACACTTAAATATGTTTTTTGAAACAGGAACTGTATCATTGAATTCAAAGAAATGAGAAATCAGGAGGATTGATATATTCCAAAACACACATTAGTCTAGGAGGTGCAAAGCTGTATCCATTCACATCAGAATTGAGTTATTTGACTGTATGGATAAAATTGTATAAAGATTGCTTTGGTGCTCTTGTGACACTCAAGTGAAGTGATAAACGCGCAACACAAATATGTATATACAATACCATTCTTCTGAGATGTAGCAAGTGCCGCAGGAGACAAAATCGGGATTCAAGACGACCTTAGCAGATTGGCGAACTGGGCCCAAGCTAACAAAATGAATTTCAATAGGCCAAATGCCTGGTTCTACATACATGCAAGCAGGAAGAAGCAGATGCAGAAATATAAGATGGCGGGGGCACATGGCTTGCCAGTAACGCATGTGAAAGTGATCTAGGGGTCTTAGAAGACCACAAGCTTAACAGGAGTCATCACTGTGATGCACCTGCAAAAAAGCTAATGCTACTCTAGGCTGCATCTACAGAAGTATTATTATAATTTTTATTTACATCTGTATACTTCCCATTACCTAAAGATAACAGGGTGGTTCACAGCATAAAAATACTGAATTTAGTATAGTAGACTGTCAAAAGTCATAGGCCTGTTCTATTCTGCCTCAGTCAAACCACACCTGGAGTTCTGTGTCCAGTTCTGGGCACCTCTGTTTAAGAAGGATATTGACAAGCTTGAAGGTGTGCAAAGGAGAGCAACCAAGATAATCAAGGGTCTGGAAACCAAGCCTTATGAGGAACGGTTGAGGGAGCTGGGTATGTTCAGTATGGATAAGAGGAGGCTGAGAGTAGATATGATAGCCATCTTCAAATATCTCAAAGGCTGTCACTTTCTGTTCAGCAGAGACAAAAATGGGCTAAGTAGGGAGAAGCTAAACTAGGAGAAGCCACAACTGAGAAGCATAAAGTCTGCAAATCATCTTCAAAATTCCATTGTGGGTGATTTGGAAAAGTTTGAGAACATCACCTAACAATTACTAGTTACTAAGTAACATGTAATCCTATTTCTTTCTAGTGTTCAGTAAAATACTGAATGAAGGGGTGCTTTTGTTTATCCTAAATATTACTGAGAATTGGATTCAACTTATGATTCCTGTTGGTTATTTGTGCCCCTCCCCATTCCTGCCCCCACACACCAGAATTGGATTGGGATGGTGGGGTGAACACCTATAGCAGCACATGGGGAAATTGCCAGTAAATGCAGCAAAACATCAGCACTCATCAGCTCAGTTCTCTCCCAGCCCCTTCCCACCAACCTGCATGTTTATAAAACCCACCAAGTGATAGCAAACTTCCAAGCTAACGTAAATGAAATGAAAGTAGTTGCTTGGTCCAAGCAGCAATTGTTGCCACATACAACAGGACTGAAAGTCATCACCACCCAGATTGTGTCTATATCAAGAAGCCCTATTCCCTGTTTCCCCAGAGAATTGATATAAATAAGATGGGAGGAGTCACAATACAACTGGTTGATTAAAAACCCTATAGGGTCAGGCAAAGCTACGTTAAGTCCACTGTCTCTGTGGGATGCTTTTGGGAATGGACATGGAGTGGAGTTTTTTGTGCAAGTCTGAGACTTCATACATGCACAGCTGAAGCAAGCATGAAGAGGGGGCAAAAAGCAGCTGTGAACCCACAGAACTACACTTGTGGAAGAAGTGTGGAAGAGGGTCATGCCTATACGAGACGGAGACAGCTGAACGCAACAAGGGCGAGGTATGTATCTGTCATCATCCTCACTAACACTGTCCGAAGGCAACAGGTGCAAGGCAGAAAATTGCTCAGTAGCCAAAGCCTGGTATGTCTCTAGGCCATTTGCATTCCCAATATTTGGAGGGCATCTCATTAGTAGATTAACAGGTGTGAAAAATAAGAAAATAGGTGCCATTCCTGGAATATTGCTGACTGAACTAATTGTTTCATGTGGCTTCACGATATGACCTGGGGAGCACTGGCTAAAAATATCAGCTCAGACATGCCTAAGGAAATGAACACCAGCCCAGCCTAGGAGGGACCCTCCATTTAAAAAACTTAAAATAGTAAAGACCCTACTCTCAGTATAGATGCAAGGACTGATGGAGTAGATGTCATAGAGCAGGGGTCGGCAAAGTTTATCTCGCCTGGGCCGGTTCACTCCAGCAGAGATTCCTCCGTGGGCTGGATTGCGTGTGCGCATGAATGCATGCGCCTGCGATTTCTGGCATCTGCGCAGACACAATTTCTGGTGCCGACAGAAGTGAGTCCCCACGCCGTGCTGGTTTAGTGCAATGTGCAGGGACTTGCAAAGCAGGCGGCTCAGTTCAGGGGTGGCTCGGGGGGCAGTTAAATGACCCCCGTGGGCCGCTTGCGGCCCATGGGCCTTAAGTTGCCGACCCCTGTCATAGAGCATATGGAACATTACAGATGTTCTGTGCTATTTATTTGTCAGCATAACGTTTCCTGCAAACCCTAATTCTTTACGGCGAAAGAGCATTGCATTGTCTCCATTTTGCAGATGTAAACCTTTCTGAGAGCGTACACAGGAAACCATCTTTCACACACTCACACTACTGAAATCAATAGGCTCTTGAACCTGTGTAGAGTGATATGCAACCTTATTGAATAAAAAGAATAAAGAAACTCTTTTAGCTCCTCCAACTAGCGCCACACTTGCTGGACCATCTTTATAGTTTAGGCTAGACAAGTTTTTTGAAGCACACTATTTTCCCCTGTAATTAGCTGTGGTCCACAGCAGGAGGGACAAAGTTGTTGGGGCAATGGGAAATCTTTAAGTAATATATATATTACTACTCCCTCGCCCAGCCTTGCAAGCGCAAACAAGTGAAACTATGGAACATTAAAGCCAAATCACAGAGACTGACATAACACAACACAGCCTCCCTGCCGTCCCTGTTGCACTGACAGATTGCCATTTAACTAGCAAGCATGGAGCAAGTGTTCCTGTTCCCAGTCACCAGTGAGGGACAAGGTTAACATTTTAAGTGATGGAATGCAGTGTATATATTTCCCCATGCCAGAGACCCAGGACTCCAGCTCCACCTTTCAGAACACTTAATTTCAGTGATGGAATACACGGTGCGTACTTTCCAGGCTGTGAACTCTTGACAGCTCCTCAGATTAATACACCAGAGAGATTTGCTTTCCCCTAGCCCTCCCCTTACCCACCTGAAGGGAAGCAAAATCACATCTTCAGAGATGTCAAAAGAGGGAGGAGGGGCTGGAATTGGCTTCATTTTTGTTGCCAAGTTGCCCTTTTTTTCAAGGAATGTATTCACAGCCATCTGCTCCAATTCTTCCTAGAGGAGTGGCCACCACCACATTCTTGCAACAATAGAAATTATTATTTCCTTAAGGACACAAAAATATTTACAGAAACAAACAAAAGTTGATTATCTTTAGCTCTTAGGGAAATGTTTTTTGAAAAAGCGATTTCCTAGTGAAGAAGCAATTAGGAAGGAGAACAGAACCATAATTTAAAAAGACAAAGCAATTCCTGCGTCAACCTCCCACACTCTCCAAGTACGTCTGTATACCTTTGGGCTTGTTAACAGAAAATATAAGCAACAGATACATTACAGACAAAATATGCTTATGTCTTTCAGTGCTCTGATCTATAAAGGATGCTCACCAGGAGCAGCAAGGCTGCTAGCGAATCCTTCCAAAATTATTTGGAGCAGGCAGTTTGTAAAAAGCATTGCCATAGTCATCACTATCTCAAACATTGTTTTAAAGCTGGCTTGGGCATCTTGTTCTGTGCTCAATTTGATGTTCTGCTTGGCCTTGTGCTCAAGAATTTTCTGTTCCGTGCAGTCTGAGGCAGGCAGGAGCAAAGGTGGGGCAAGGCTTAGCCCTTAGCCTGATGGATCACAGTTTGTGCAGGTCTGTTTCACTTGCTTCTAGGATGTCATAGAATCATTGCACAACAGAGATCCCGCCTCTGCCACACACTTTAGCACATTAACATAAACAGGTTGGAGGAAGACACCAATGAATGGTTTGTGAAAGAGTTAAGATTTGCACTCGCAAGTCATGTCCTTCAGACTGCTTGATGCAAGACAATTTTCCAACATGTTGCTATGGTGTTAAACTTGCATGTGGTCATTTGGGCATTATTATTGTTGTTGTTGTTGTTATTAAAAGTCTGTTTTTTATTTTAATGTCAGCATAGGAAACGTTCAACATAGGGGCATATTATTCAGAACTGTCATCTATGTACTATTTCCAGTTTGACTCTAAAAGGAACTATTGTAAGATCTAGGGGGGTGACACTAGATTTATCAATCAGCAGAAAGAAATCTCATTGCTGATTGTGGTGGGGTGGCGGCGGCAAGCAATTGTAGCTCCATATTACATTATTCAGGAAATACGTATTGTGTATCATTTTTGTGACGACAATAGACCAGTTGGATTAATAGATCATAATGAGTGCTGTGTACCTCATTAGCTCCCCTGTTGCTTTGTTTAGTGCCATTGTTGTTGGAGAATTTGCCACCTGGATACACCTCTAATATACCTAGGGCCCTAGAATTCCACATAAAACCAAGAGAATATTTCTCGCAGGGGATGGGGTAGGACCAGTTCAAGCAACTCATGCTTAGGCCCCGATTCTAGGCCTTGCTTGTGTAGACAAATACTCCACTGAAGTTTATGGGACCCTTTTCTTTCAAGGACTGGGGTGGTTATGGCCTCAAAGTCTTCCATTCAGTATCAAGCACACCACAGGATTGTACCTACAACACAGAAAAAAGGAACATTTTCTTCAAATCTGCACTAGTGCAGCCTCCTGGGCTCTAGTGGAAGTTGGTCTTGTGTGTTTGCTACGGGACTGATGAATGACACACTCTCCTACCAGCCATTATTGGATAAATCTATTTACACAGAAAATATTGACCTGGACCAGTGAAGTGGGACTGGAAACAGAAAACTAGCAGGCCCCAAAGGTAGAAATGCATTTCCAGCCAAGAGTGTTAGCAACTCAAGCCCATAAACAACAGCACTATCATTAATTACTCAGACAGGGGCAGCTACAAATGCAGCAGGAAGACTCCAAAGCCAATGTGGAAATAGTTCTGCTTGCTGATGAGCTGGGGAGGGGAGTGGGCAGGTCTAGGTCACCATGAGCCAGTTCCTGGGCTGAAGAGGCTAATTTGAACATGGGCAGAAGCAAAAGGGAAATCTAAATCCTGGATGAGGAAGGGTGGGAAAATTCACTCAGTATGGAAGTAAATAAAGCATCTTCGAGACCCAGGAGGTAAGGCTTGTCATCCTAGAGGTAATTAATTTATGAAATAGAACATTGTGGGGGAAGATAAAAACTGTGTTGTGTGAGACTGTAAAGAAAGTGGAAGATCCTTACTTTAACACACTCTTCCCCTTTGCATAGATGGCAAAGCCTGAATTCAGAAACCAAGATAAAAATTCTTCTGGGATGTGACTGGCTGGTACAGTGGTACCTCTGGTTACGTACTTAATTCGTTCTGGAGGTCCATACTTAACCTGAAACTGTTCTTAACCTGAAGTACCACTTTAGCTAATGGGGCCTCCTGCTGCTGCTGCGCCACCAGAGCACGATTTCTGTTCTTATCCTGAAGCAAAGTTCTTAACCCGAGGTACTATTTCTGGGTTAACAGAGTCTGTAACCTGAAGCGTCTGTAACCTGAAGCATCTGTAACCCGAGGTACCACTGTACTAATAACTAATAACTAATAACTAGCTGGTTATTTTAAACAAGTGTATTAAACTCAGTTCCTATTTACCTGCCATTGACTTTTTTGCTGCTGTATAGGCTCTCTGCCTCGCAGTCCCTCTTTTCCTCAGAGCTCCCTCGTCTGCTGTCCACTCCCTTTTTGATAACAGCATATGGCTTACCTGTCCGACACCCATTTCCGTTTCTCTCAAGTTTAGAAACAAGGTGAGTAAGAGTGGGGAGACATGACTGAGGTGTGGGGAAAGTGGATAGGCCTTGTCAGTGCTATTTTTTATAGGAAAAAAGGTGCTGGAACCAGCGTGGTATAGTGGTTAGGAGTGGTAGTCATGTAATCTGGGGAACCAGGTTCGCTTCCCTGCTCCTCCACCTGCAGCTGCTGGGTGACCTTGGGCCAGTCACACTTCTCAGTCCCACTCAACTCACAGCGTGTTTGTTGTGGGGGAGGAAGGGAAAGGAGAATGTTAGCCGCTTTGAGACTCTTTAGGGTAGTGATAAAGCGGGATATCAAATCCAAACTCCTCTTCTTCTTCTTCCATGAACACCTCCCTTGTTCTCTTATAATGACAATGGAGCCAAAACAGAGTTCCGGTGAGTTCTGGCTGGGGAAAAAAGCCCTGGGCCTTGTTATTACAACAGAACTTGGAACCATTCAACGAAGCTGCATGCTGGAAGATTTGGAACAAAAGAAAGTGCTTCTTCACACACAGTATAGCTAAACAAAGGAATTTTCTACCACAAGGTATTTGCCGGCTGAAAGCATAGCCCAGTACATGGTTCCATCTGAGGTGGGTGGCTCATGGCAGCTCCTTCCAGCTCATGCACATCTCAGGAAAACATGGCTAACCATGATGCGCAAACTGAGCCATTTCAACAGAGCAGCACCATGCCAGACAGCATTAGACTTTGCACTTTCTCTTTTCTATTTCGATATGAGACTTGGCTGTCAAGGCTTTCTCTTTTGCCCCCCATCAACGAAAAGAAAAAGAAAAAAGGAGTGCCTAATTTGCAAGCACTAAGCATTCCATTTCCAGTGCAATATCCTGTTTCAGTCCTAGCACAGCAGCAACATGTTTCCTTTGGCTTATCTGTATACATTATCACTGCCATAATGCATCATGGCCTGGTTACAGAATCACCCCGTGTAAAATACGCAGTTTTAAAAGCAGGCATAATTGCATAATGCTGTTCAGTCCGGAAGAATAAATGCAGGAAATAAAGTCACCTCCATCTGATAATGTAAGCTGCATAAACTCTGCAGTATTCAGATCAAGCACAGCAGTTGCCGAAAACAAAAAGGGAAATAAAACACTTTGCAGGATTTTTGTTGTCAAAAAGGTTTAATTTTAAACAAAGTAAAGCAGAAAAAAATAAGGGGCAAAGCTGTTAGTAAACAGCCTTTTATAAAACAACCAGCACTAGGGTGTCCATGTATCCTACTTTACAGAGTTCTCTGTTTAAAGGTATTCTCTATCCGAAGAGCTGTCCATCATGTAGCGAGAGCAGAGGCCGTAGTCATCACCATAGTGAGATGTACTGAATTTTCATTTAAATCATAGCAATTATTTCTAAATTTCCACCCAGACATATAAATTAGCATATGAAATTTGTATGTGAATCTGTGTGTTCGTTCCCCCCTCTTTTTGCAGTACACAAGGGGCTACTTTAGGCTGCACCTACTCTAACTGAGACTGCCCCACCACTTCCAGAAAAGTGTCCAGAGTGCTATATTTATCTTGTGAGGTTTTACTTGTTTAGAAGGGAACACATGAACTCATTCTTATTTTGACAGTAGCACCTGAAGGCTCGCACCTGATAGCTTCAGGCTCTCATTGTCTTGTGAAAAGAAACGGTAGAATACAACTCCTACGTCCAACACATTTAGAGTTTACTATGGGAGTGGAACTAGGCCTTTTAACTGGGGTTTTCTTGTATTTTGGCTTAAGCGTGCCACAGTAAACCAAAGTTGAACCATTTCTCCATTTTCATGTTGCAAAAAAAAAAAAAACCCAACCCCGGGTCCTTATGAAACAAAGCAGTAACCATTTAGCATATGCACCACAGTTCAGAGCTTATATAAGCCACCTTTAGAAACATGTGAGAGTAGTGATGGTACAAGCGTTTGTTGGTGCCTGGCTCACGGAGTGTGGAAAACCCAAGACCAAGCTGAGTAGAAGCATTGCAGGGGGTTGGATGAGATGACCTGCAGGGTCCCTTCCAACTCTACAATTCTATGATTCTAAGCCCCACAACTTCCAAACCACATGCCTTCACAATACAGTGGTGCCTCGCAAGACGGAAAACTCACTAGACGAAAGAGTTTTCCGTTTTGGAGGTGCTTCGCAAAACGAATCTCCTATGGGCTTGCTTTGCAAGACGACAATGTCTTGCGAGTTCCTGCTGGGATTTTTTTCCTCCCCCCCCCTTTTTCTAAGCTGCTTATCAGCTGATCCGATCAGCAGATAAGCTGCTAAAAGCAGCTAAAAGCCGCTAATAGCGCTAAGCCGCTTATCAGCTGATAAAAACCGCTAATAGCGCTAAGCCGCTTATCAGCGGATCCGATCAGCAGATAAGCCGCTAATAGCGCTAAGCCGCTTATCAGCTGATCCGATAAGCCGCTAAAAGCCTCTAATAGCGCTAATCCGCTAATCCTTCAATGGGCTTGCTTCGCAAGACAAAGAAAACCGCTAGACGAAGAGAATCACAGAACGGATTCTTTTTGTCTTGCGAGGCACCACTGTACCCCCTAAGGCATCCATAGCACCTTCTGTGCCAACACACGCTCTGACTCCTGCCTTCTCTGCTCCTGAAATGGAGAATAAATGGTCGGAGCAGAGATGAGAGGCAATGGGGAGTAGTTCTTCCTCTCTTCCAGCAACCTCACACCACCAGCATCAGAAACACTGGACCTAGTAGATTCTAGCAGGGCAAGTCTTTTAAGATCTCCAGGCAGTCTTGGCTCCGAAACTGCCCTGATTTCCCTGGTGGATGACCTTTGCCAGGATTTAGAGAGGGAGAGTGTGACCTTGCAGTTCATCTTTCAGTGACCCCTTGATACCACCAACTATGGTATAATTTCTGTTGCCTTACGAGATAGCATTGTTGTTGTTGTGTCGTTTAGTCGTGTCTGACTCTTCGTGACCCCATGGACCAGAGCACGTCAGGCACTCCTGTCTTCCACTGCCTCCCACAGTTTGGTCAAACTCATGTTGGTAGCTTTGAGAACACTGTCCAACCATCTCGTCCTCTGTCATCCCCTTCTCTTTGTACTCTCCATCTTTCCCAACATCAGGGTCTTTTCCAGGGAGTCTTCTCTTCTCATGAGGTGGCCAAAGTCTTGGAGCCTCAGTTTCATGATCTGTCCTTCCAGTAAGCACTCAGGGCTAATTTCCTTAAGAATGGATGCGTTTGACCTTCTTGCAGTCCATGGGACACTCAAGAGTCTCCTCCAGCACCATAATTCAAAAGCAGGTTAAGGGGTGATATGATAGCCATGTTCAAATATATAAAAGGATGTCACATGGAGGAGGGAGAAAGGTTGTTTTCTGCTGCTCCAGAGAAGCGGACACGGAGCAATGGATCCAAACTACAAGAAAGAAGATTCCACCTAAACATTAGGAAGAACTTCCTGACAGTAAGAGCTGTTCGACAGTGGAATTTGCTGCCAAGGAGTGTGGTGGAGTCTCCTTCTTTGGAGGTCTTTAAGCAGAAGCTTGACAACCATATGTCAGGAGTGCTCTGATGGTGTTTCCTGCTTGGCAGGGGGTTGGACTCGATGGCCCTTGTGGTCTCTTCCAACCCTATGATTCTATGATTCTATGCATCAATTCTTCGGCGATCAGCCTTCTTTATGGTCCACCTCTCACTTCCATACATCACTACTAGGAAAACCATGGCTTTAACTATACGGACTGAGATGGCATTATAGGGCACTATTCTTCACTACTTCCTCACATTCCTGGAAGATCAGTCCCAGCAGCCAGCTGGATGCTAAAAGACATTTCCATTTAATGCCTTTGAGCATCTACGTGAAACTGCTGGGAAATGTCATTCAGGGGTTGGGTTGAAATGCAGACAACAAAGAGCTTTACTTCTCGTTTCCACCATCTGATCCTAGGAAGGCAGTGGGAGTTCTGAAATCTGTGTCTGGTGTTCCTGCAGGAGTGGATTGCAGGAGCAGGGGGCAAAATCTAGCTAAGATGGAAGCGCAGTCCCTCAGGGTTGGGGCAAGAGTGAATGCTGCCTAGAGGAGGAAGTTTGTGGGTACCTTCCTTGGATGCCCAAGTGGTAGGGATCCTTTTCACCAGCCTTCAGCTGTTTCACCTGCTGGGCCTTCTCTGGAGAAGATGCTGCTGAAGATGTCTACCTCCAGGGTGATTTACTTCAGTGCTGTGGGGCTGCTTTTGAAAACAGGCTAGAAACTTTAATTGGTGCAAAGTGCCCCTATTTTTCAGCACCATGCAGAAAGTTTTTTTGTTTTCCCAAGTCTTTTAACACCTCTTCATGTCTTTTAACATTATTGATTTTACTTAGTCTCTGAAGGATAATGGCAATTTGGCCTTATTTTTTTCACTTCTGTAGCTGGGCTGAATTTTGCTGGATTGGTTGCCAGGCTTTTAATTTGTGTCTACCTATGTTGGATTTTATTGCTGGATTTTATCTACTACAGGGTTGGTTTGAATGATTGATGGGTTTACTGAGTTCTTCATTATGGTTGTTTTCAATTTTGTGTCTTATTTTATTGTGCATGTTATGTGGAGAATATTTTTGATGCTCAGAAAATGTGTCCATATGAACACGGATCTCTGTTCCACCTGTACTGGCTACCTATTTCTTCCCAGACTCAATTTAAAGGCCTAGTAAAGGTAAAGGTAAAGGGACCCCTGACCATTAGGTCCAGTCGTGGCCAACTCTGGGGTTGCGGCGCTCATCTCGCTTTATTGGCCAAGGGAGCCGGCGTACAGCTTCTGGGTCATGTGGCCAGCATGACGAAGCCGCTTCTGGCGAACCAGAGCAGCGCACAGAAACACCGTTTACCTTCCCACCAGAGCAGTACCTATTTATCTACTTGCACTTTGACGTGCTTTTGAACTGCTAGGTTGGCAGAAGCTGGGACAGAGCAACGGGAGCTCACCCCGTCACAGGGATTCGAACCGCTGACCTTCTGATCGGCAAGTCCTAGGCTCTGTGGTTTAACCCACAGTGCCACCCGCATCCCAAAGGCCTGGTACTGACCTTTAAAAGAGATTAGGGCTAGGTTACCTCAGAAGCCAAGAAGCCACCTGCTGCCATAGCAATTACTTAGTCTTGAGATCAGAGCCAGAAGACCTGCTTTTTGCTCTGTCAATATGAAGAAAGGGTATAAGAAACATGCCTTCTTTTTGGCAACTCCCTGCTTCTACAATTTTTAATGACTTTTGCTAACTTTTTAATTGCAGGCCCAATCACGGGGAAGCTCTATGACGCATCTGCCCACACCTGGCTTCTGGACAGAGTCTTCCCACTGGACTCCTCTAGCAGGGTACCCTGTAATCACACCATTGGGGGTAGGGGTGTTGCACCACTGCTCTCCACCCCAACATTCAGCTAAGGTTTCCACCCAGTGCCTTATCCACCAAAAGGTGTGCCAGTTTGTTGTGAGGAAGGCAAAACCTCCAAACAGGGCTATACTGTTTGCAGGCAAATTCCTTTCCGGCTCCAGTAACGTGTTATGGGATTAAAATTGGCCACAACTTTATTAAATTCTCAGATGTAGGAATTGGCTTAGGCATTGGGCGTTTATCCCTCCCAGTCCACAGCCGGGGATCCGGGGAATATCAGGATTATCCAAAGTGTGTGGGGATTGGGCTGACTCTGGAGAACGTCTGTTCAAGCAGAGTGCCCTCCATTTTGCCGCGTTGTAGGGGAGAGCATTGACAACCCATTGGCATATGGCCAGTGCCTCCCCTCAAAATAACCACTTTAACGGGGAATCCTAAGATCACCGCCACAGGGGGGCTTCATGGCCCCCCCCCCATTGAGGGAAGATAGACTAAAGGAGCTGACGGAGGATCAACAGGCAAGTTACACCCTCTATTGTGAGTGTGGGCAGTCCTAACTCTACCCGGCAAAATCCCTTGGCAACACCCCCCCTGCCAGGATTGGCTGGTTGACAAGGCTAGGCAGGAACCACCAGGTATCCAGCTCGGAGGGGTGGCAAAGCTAGACCTTGCTGGGGGTCTAGTAGTCCCTGGGGGGTGGAGCTGCGCCCGACCATGAAAAAACCACCACCCCCCAGTTTATGGGGGGAGCAGTCATTCCGGCTCCAGATATGGCAACCAGAATGAACCATGTTGTTGTTGTTTAGTCGGACTCTTAGTGACCCCCTGGACCAGAGCACGCCAGGCACTCCTGTCTTCCACTGCCTCCTGCAGTTTGGTCAAACTCAATGACCAGCCTCAATGAACCATAGCAAGATCAATTGGGTGGTGCAAGGAAGGAAAAGGATAGCATACAATTAAACACAGCAGGCATTCTATTGCCATGAATGAAAACACAAAGCACAGCATAACGGGAGGGCAGGAGGGGTGCTCTTCAACCAACTGTGGCCCCACCACCGGTGGCACCGACCTAAATAGCTGCCTCCTGATTGGTGGATAGGCTTAGCGGGCTTTCCCGCCCTCCTTTGCATACGACCATGTGAAATCCCCAGAGGCCGGCCACAAAACGCAGAGGCCTTTTTCCTGAGGGGCCTGGTGCGTCACCATCACCGCCCACCCCAAGACTGGGTAAGCAGCCATTTTCAGCTGGGTTTTAATGTGTGATTTGTTGTATTCAAGCAATTGCATTAACCGGCTGCTTTTAATCCCTGTATTAAACAGCAATGCCCGTGCATGTTTTAGTACAGCTGCACTGGTGTTTTTACTGCTTCATTTGATCTTATGTCAATTCTATTTTATTTGCTGCAAGCCACTTTGGTTGTTCTAAGTGGAGCAGCAGGATAGAAATACTAGCAGTAATAATCAAATACAGCCACCTTCAAACAAATCCTAAAAATTAGACCACCCCAAGAAAAGGAAATAGAGCATGGTTATGTGATCAACCTAGGTAAAGGTAAAGGGACCCCTGACCATTAGGTCCAGTCGTGACAGACTCTGGGATTGCGGTGCTCATCTCATTTTATTGGCCGAGGGAGCCGGCATACCGCTTCCGGGTCATGTGGCCAGCATGACTAAGCCGCTTCTGGTGAACCAGAACAGCGCACAGAAACACCGTTTACCTTCCCGCCAGAGCGGTACCTATTTATCTACTTGCACTTTGATGTGCTTTCGAACTGCTAGGTTGGCAGGAGCAGGGACCGAGCAACGGGAGCTCACCCCGTCGTGGATTCAAACTGCCGACCTTCTGATCAGCAAGTCCTAGGCTCTGTGGTTTAACCCACAGCACCACCCACGTCCCTATGTGATCAACCTACTACCTAATATATAACTGGAAATGGGTTTATCCCATGTCAGAGGAGATAGAGTCATAAAAATAGGTGCTCTCCATTTATTCAGTTCAGTTTGAAGAACTTAAATTCTACACCCTCTTTGGCTAAAATCACCACTAATGATCTCTGACATTTGAAATTTAACTAATCAGGGCTAACAGCTCCAGCACCAAACCACCCAGAAGTCAACTAGAAATATTTTGCCTAGCAGTAAGAGCAGCTGACAAAATTAAAACAGCAGCAGCAGGTGATTTTGTCAGGGAAACTCATATGGCCCCCTCTCTATTGTCCTTTTAGGTTTCCATTAAGTGATATTGTGGTTGCAATGGTCAGGCAATACCCGGGAGGCCAGAGGTGAACCTCCCCCTTTATACCTTGAAGACCTAAGGTGCTGGATAATGCAAATAATAATAATAATAATTTGTAGTTTATGTACATCAATCCATGATGTCTTATCAATTATCTGAAGGTAGCAAATTAAAAAGGAATAATACAGCTATCAGCGCCTTGTACACAGTTCCCCATTTTTGCCCAAGGCTTAGCATATGGCAACCTTTGCTGACATGCCTGCCTGAACTTTATGTCCAAACTCCCAATGATTGTCAGCAGAAAAACAATGGCTAAAGCTTTCCATATCACAGGGGACAGAGGGAGTTTTATGTTAAATCTGCTTGACACAGCTTTAATTCACTTCAGAGTTGTCCTTATTTTGTTCATTAATTTATATATTAAGGTCTTTCCATGCTGCTCCATAACCAAAGGTCTCTGGGCAGCATACATTTTAAAAATGGTTAAAACACAACAAACTTGGATCCTAACTTTCCTTCTGTTTCCCATCTCCCCTTGCAAAGAAGGGCAAGCAAATTCATCCTGGTTATGAGCATACTGAGCTAAAACGTATTCAGAGTTACAGGACTGAAAGCACATACAACATTATTCAAAATCTCTCTCTCTCATACGACTGCTACAACCAGAACCTGCCCCAAGCCTAACCTGGTGAGACAGAGAGAAAGCGCTGGCAATTTTGCTTATCCTTCCCTTACAAGTCAGAGCTACTTTCACCATTTATTTATTTATTTCCCGACTTCCTTTTTAAAAGCAAGGTCCCTTTTCTCATTTAATCTGACAAAGATTGTCCTCTTAGAATGACCTTTCTCCCCACCCCCTCTCTTTCCCCTTCCCCTACCCCAGGCTATTGCCCTCATGGCAGTAACTAGATAACACACTCTATCAGAGTTTTTTTTAAAAAAAAATCATTGGAAAGGCACTAGCGCTGATAGTGGCATCAATCCTAA
This sequence comes from Podarcis liolepis, assembly GCF_965112155.1. Lineage (NCBI taxonomy): Eukaryota > Metazoa > Chordata > Lepidosauria > Squamata > Lacertidae > Podarcis > Podarcis liolepis. The sequence goes on from NC_139557.1 coordinate 4,591,684, forward strand.
CCTGACACGGGCCAGGGTCAACCATTTATCTCTTCGCATTGCCTGTGGTAACAGTGGCAGCCATGTTGGCTTTCTCTTCGCAGCTTAACAACCTTGCAGAAGGCACATTTGTTCGTAAAGATAACATCTGCACTTAAACTTGGACTTTCAGTTGTTGCTGTTGCTGCACACTGATCACACAGGACTTACTGTTCTCCTGGGGTGGGAGGTCATTTAATATAATTTTGAAAGACGGCTGTCCAGATATTGAGAAGAATGAGGCGATACGAAGCAGCATAGGTTCAGAGAAGCCTACGAAATATCACTGACAAACATCAGTGTAAGTATGAAGACCAGAGGGCCGGCTGCTTCCAACTTCAGAAGTACTGCTGGGGGACGGGGGGGGTCAGATAATAAACTTTGTAATGACTCGTCTTTTCCCATGCATCACCGAGTACCCAGAGCGATTTAAATGAGGCGCCATCCATGAAGGACGTCACTCCTGAAAAGGGAGGCTCAAAAATGGATTTTGAATTGCTTGCAATGGGGGCAGGGGTTACAAAAGGGGCATAGAAGTTTGCCATACTTTATGAAAGAGGCCCAGGGCACAGGACAATGATTGCCATGTGTCGCCATCTGTAACAGGTCTAGCAATAAACAGTCAAGAGTAAATATGTGCATAGAAGGAGATGTCATAGAATCATAGAATCATAGAGTTGGAAGAGACCACAAGGGCCATTGAGTCCAACCCCCTGCCAAGCAGGAAACACCATCAGAGCACTCCTGACATATGGTTGTCAAGCCTCTGCTTAAAGACCTCCAAAGTAGGAGACTCCACCACACTCCTTGGCAGCAAATTCCACTGTCAAACAGCTCTTACTGTCAGGAAGTTCTTCCTAATGTTTAGGTGGAATCTTCTTTCTTGTAGTTTGGATCCATTGCTCCGTGTCCGCTTCTCTGGAGCAGAAGAAAACAACCTTTCTCCCTCCTCTATGAGACATCCTTTTATATATTTGAACATGGCTATCATATCACCCCTTAACCTCCTCTTCTCCAGGCTAAACATGCCCAGCTCCCTTAGCCGTTCCTCATAAGGCATCGTTTCCAGGCCTTTGACCATTTTGGTTGCCCTCCTCTGGACACGTTCCAGTTTGTCAGTGTCCTTCTTGAACTGTGGTGCCCAGAACTGGACACAGTACTCCAGGTGAGGTCTGACCAGAGCAGAATACAGTGGCACTATTACTTCCCTTGATCTAGATGCTATACTCCTATTGATGCAGCCCAGAATTGCATTGGCTTTTTTAGCTGCCGCGTCACACTGTTGGCTCATGTCAAGTTTGTGGTCAACGAAGACTCCTAGATCCTTTTCACATGTACTGCTCTCAAGCCAGGTGTCACCCATCTTGTATTTGTGCCTCTCATTTTTTTTTGCCCAAGTGCAAAGAACCAGCTCTGGACTGACTGATCTTACGAGACACGGTGAAGCAGTGGTCCTTTCGAGGGGTGGAGTGGGTGTGGGCGGAGCAAAAAAAGAAAATACAAACTTTGTCCATTACCCTTCCCACATTAAATGGATATTTATTGGACTAAATAAGAGCATAAGCAGAATGAACATCATTCTTTAGGTTTGTTTTAAGATTTTCAGAATTGAAAGTGGCACCAGATGCACCCATATCCCCCCCCCCCATGTTTTTCTTATTTAGAGAATGTGGTTCTGAGCATGGTTTGCTTTATTTTTTGGCTTCTGCACTGCTCCCCATTTTTTATTTAAAACTTTCCCCGTCAACAGATAGACTTAAAGCAGCTCACAGTGCAAACACCTTGAACACACATCAACAGGAAAGACGGGTCAAGTTTCATTCAGAGTAATTAGACCCACAGCAGGTAGACAAAAATATCTGGAGGAAGGAGTTTCAGTTTCCCATTGAAAAAGGGTGCACCAATACTCTGGCCACAACCACCGCTGAAGTTCAGTTATTTCCACAGCTGCACAGCCACCACTGAAGTTCAGTCATACCAGTGGTTGTTTAATTAAATATTTAATGCTTTTTTCTCTTTTGTGGGGAGAGCAATTCAAACCAAAGATCTGCTGAGATGAGAGCGTTTGGATTCAGTCGATCTTGGGCTTTCCCAATTGAGCCAGAGATACAAAAGCATAAGACCCTCAACCCCAGCTCAGCCAGGTGTTAAGCCTCAAAAAAGGGTGATTCTGGGGGTATGGGAGAAGCAGTGTCCTCCTCCCAGAGAGAACGCGTTGCGGTGAGATCAACAAGACTGACCTCACTGCTGTTGTGGGTGGAAGCAACTGGATAGCCACAACAACCTGATTGGTGGTCCCTCGGTTGATGGGGTAATTCTGGCCAAATAGGATTGTTTCATGCATTAACCGAGGGACCTATATACCACTGCATGTTGCGTTGAGCTTCCTCTTTTCGCCTCGTGCAACAGATCTGCCACCAACCATCCCTATATTTAGGGTTCAGCACGGGACGCGGGTGGCGCTGTGGGTAAATCCTCAGCGCCTAGGGCTTGCCGATCTCATGGTCGGCGATTCAAATCCCCGCGGCGGGGTGCGCTCCCATCTGCAGTCCCAGCTCCTGCCCACCTAGCAGTTCGAAAGCACCCCTTAAGTGCAAGTTGATAAATAGGTACCGCTTTCTAGCGGGAAGGTAAACGGCGTTTCCGTGTGCTGCGCTGGTGCCAGCTCGCCAGAGCAGCTTCGTCACGCTGGCCACGTGACCCGGAAGTGTCTCTGGACAGCACTGGCCCCCGGCCTCTTAAGTGAGATGGGCACACAACCCTAGAGTCGGACACGACTGGGGTACCTTTACCTATTTTATGACCTTGCTATGCCATCATGGGTTGTTTGTTTTGGGGACAGGGGCCCAGTAGGGATTTTCCCATTTGGCTGGTTGGCTGGTGCCATTGGGTTTTGCCTACCGTGTAGCAAATTGTCACAACTTTGTAAGGTTTGGCAGTTAGGCATTGGTTGAATGTGGAGTGGAGGGGAGGTTGTCACACCTGCCCCTCCTATGCGCGAAAGGTATTCCGTTAAAGGAATCCAGGGGCTCGCCCTGCTTTTGTCTGACCCCCTTCCAGGGCTTAGGGCCACGCCAGAGCCCCGGGGAGCATTTGGGGTGAGCTTAAGTCTGAGCCTGGCCCAACGCTCCCCCAGAATGTTTTCCCTTACTGACCTCTGCCGGAGGCCAGTTGTCAGTTCTGCCCTGCTAAGGTCAGGTGCAGCTAGTCAGGAACCAATGCCTAAGCAAACCACTCACGATCTGTAATAAATAAAGCTGTAGCCAAAATTATGCCAATAACCTTAAATTATATTCTGTGTCAATTGTGTCTTTATTTATTTTTGGGGGAGGACTAGGGAACTTAACACGCAACAGGGCAAAGAGAGACTTGCACCCATGGCCAATTTAGCTCACAAAAAGGGTGGTGTAAGACAAATGCCTCCTGAACAGAATATGGAATAGGGATTATGCCCACTTTCAATAGTTAGGGTTGCTCTGTTAGGCAGAAGTACATTCAGTGCAACACCATGGACTGGAATGGTTAGAGTTATCAGCCTGCGTGTTCCATAATGGTAATCTCTCAAGAGACTGGATTGCCACAGATCCAATGCTCCACCAGCTCGGTTTTCCTGCCTTTGGCTTCACATACATGGCATCTGCCCTAAAAGATGTATTCATACCACCTATGGTGCCAGGGGAGTAAGGAAAATCTGTACAAGGGAAACATTGTTAACACAGCATGCTTGCATGATGATTAGGTCTGGTCTAGTGATCTGGAATAATAATCTGCAGGCTCACTAAGCATAATAGGTTCAAAGACATCCAAGCTTGGTCAAAACCTCCCATAAGCCCAGAGAGAACATCAGCATCTCGTATTGAGATGTTTACCCCATCAGCATGTTTACCCCATCAGTGTCTCGGTGGTTGACATTTCATTAGATATCAGAGGTATAAGTGGACAGGTTATTCCTCTGGGCTTCCCTAGCCCTGTATTCAGAGTAGCATTTAGCCATGAGCTAATAAGCCACCAGCATCTTCGTTTCTAAAAAGGTTGAACGGCATTATTTACAGAAGCAGACTCCCCAGGTTAATCACAGGCTAAGTTGCACATGCAGTGGATTCCAAAAGGAATACTAAGAGGTTCTGTCTTGCACAAATGAATTCATTCGTGCATGATCATCATCACCACATAGCCTAATAGTAGACTTAGACGCTGAAGGCACACTGCACATGGTTGTCTATATTAACTTCACCATGGTAGATGGAGCTGAAAAATAGTGACTGTATGGCAGCTACGTACAGGGCCAGCCCACCCATGAGGCAAGAAGGGGTGACTGCCTCAGGAGGCAGGAGCTGCAGATTTGGCTTCCAAGGAATGCCTTGCCCACTGCTGCTGCCACAGGCCACCTCTACAGTGGCCTCTTGCTGAACTGGAGGCGCTGCTAGTCTCTTCCCACCCTGGTTGTTGGTGGGAGGGGGTCAGCAAGGTTTACCAGCCACGGGCTGGATCACTCCCATGGAGACCGTCCGTGGGCCGGAGTGGTGCAGTGTGATTCCAGAAATTGCGTCTGTGAATGTCCGCGGCACCGGAAATCGCTTCTGCGCATGCCCAGATGCTGGAAATCACACCTGTGCAGAAGCAATTTTCAGCGTCTGGACATGCACAGATGCGATTTCCGGCACCACTGTGAGTCCCCGCGCCGCACTGCGCTGGTTTAGCGCAGCGCGTAGGGGACTCACCAAGTGGGTGGCTTGTGGGCCAGTAAAACGGTCTTTGTGGGCCACATCCGGCCCACGGGCCACACGTTGCCAACCCCTGGTGTAGATCTTTATTTCCCCCTTTGTTCCTGATTGTAGATCTTCACTCACCCCTTCTTCCCTGGCAGGAAGAGAGGGCCGTTTTGTTTTTCACCTCAGGTGCCAAAATGCCTTGGGCCTGCCCTGGCTCCAAAACGGAGCAAGTGAGATACGTCAGCATGCTCAAGGGAACACTAGGAACTGAAGAAGTAGAAAAACGTGCTCAGTGGCCACAGCCTGTCTGTTGGGGTGGGAAAGGAATATCCTGAAAGGTGGCACAGTTGATGAACATGCTGACAGGAGCATGGCAACATTTTGTTGCAGGTCACACTCGTCAGCATATATTTCCAGCACTCTAAACAAGCTTGCGGAGAAGGGGCAAAAGCCTTGTTCCTAATGAAATTCTCTTTTTAACCTGCAATCGTAAAGTTATGCACATGCGAAGACATATTAGATCAAGGCTTTAATATAATTCTGGCTCCACTCCTCAAAAAGAGCAGTGTATGTCTCTGTAGATAAGACAGCAGAGCTTCTTTAGTCAGCCTGTGTGTGACTGGGACAAACCCTTCACAGATCTCTCAAAGCCATCCACTGCCATCTGGTTCCTCCCCTCCATGTTTCTGGCTTGAAAAAAGCAGCAGAATTCCTAAGGATGCAATCTTGTTTTTTGCATAATTTTTGGAGGAATTTTCAGTCAAAAAGGTGGGGTGAATATATCCTGGATCATAGAATTGTGGAGTTGGAAGGGACCCTGAGGGCCATCTAGTCCAACCCCAATCTAGTGCAATGCAGGGATCTCAACTAAAGCATCCATGGCAGGTGGCCATCTGACCTCTGCTTAGAAACTGCAGGACTGAATTACTGTGACATGCAGTAGATAGGGCTGCCTAAGCGCAGAATGCTCTAGTTAGGCTGCTGATGGAAAGAGACCACTATCAGCACATGACACTGGTGTTAACAGACCTCCAGTGACTTCCTGCTGGGCCAGATTTAAGGATCAAAGTTCAGGGGCTGTTTATTTTTTAAATATATATATATATTTATTGGTTTTTCAGATTAAAATTTTACAGTCGTATATCGAACACAGATCATAGAAACAAGATTCCAAGGATTCTCCTGGACCGCCATCCTCCCCTTTGTGGGCCCAATTATTATTAATCATTTCCTCCTGCATCTTTTATGATGATCCAAATCTTTGACATCTCCGTTATATCCAAAATTCACCGTTAAACTACAAGTGATATTCCAATCCTACTAATGGTTTTAACTGCTTACAATGGTCTTTAAGATAAGTTATAAATTTCCCCCATTCTTTATTAAAATTTTGGTCTTCCTGATTTCTGATTCTTCTGGTCATTTTAGCCATTTCAGCATCATCCATCAAGTGCTGTTTATTTCATTTATATTCAGCCTTTCCTCCCAAAGGATCCCAGGGCAGCAAACACATCCACAGCAAAAAAAATAACACACACAAAAAAAATTAAACATTCTAAAAACTGTCGCATTTAAAATGTATAAAAGCACTTTTCCATCCAGCTGTTTCAGAGCTTCCAGAAACAGTGCCCTTCAGCCATCAGATGCCTGGGTAAACAGGAATAATTTCCAATTCCTCCTAAAAGTCAATCTTGATAGAGACAGAAGCACCTCACTGGGGGAAGGGGGTATTCCACAAATGGGGAACCACCACTGAATAGGTCCTGTCATGGGTCAAAAGCAACCAGGCAGCCCCCAGTGGCAGGACCATCAACAAAGCCACTTCCGCCCTGCAGAGGCGGTGGTGTTGCAGGCTTCACACACGCAGAAGAGGGGAGGAAGTGCTATCACCTGCCACACATATTGAAAGATAAAGGATTCGGGGACTGTGGCCCCTGTCAGAAGCCTATGCAGGTGAGGGCCTAAGGCACGCCCTCTAGCGGTGACCCCGGGGGAGATCCTAGTTGATGTGCATCAGCAGGACTCCCCCTACTGGTGGTTAACCCTTCCTGGACTTCAAGCAGACGGGCTGAAGCCAGATATAGTCGGTTAGGACCAATGCCACGCCAATACCGCTCATCACCTGTAACCAATAAAGTTGTGGCCTTTTTTAGCCCATTAACCCTAATAATTGTGTCATGTGTCTTTATTTCCACTGGGGGGAGGTGGGAACTTGCCACGCAACAAGGCTCTGAACAACTTAGGCCTAGAATAACTTAAGGACTACCCCACCATATATGTCTCAAGTCAATCACTGAGATCATCTGGCAAAGCACTATGAGTGGTCCTGTCTATGGAACTCCCTCCTATTAAAGGAAATTTAACATATGAAGGCCATTTTATTTCAGGGGGGCTTTGTACCATGAATGCTATTCCAATGTTCTATTTTCTGATTTAAAAAATAAATAAATCTACATTTTAAATTTTGTATGCTGCATGCTTAGTTTTTTGGTAAGCTGTTTGAAACATTATATGAAAACAGGGTATAAATGTATTATATTAAATAAATGTAGAAGGAGAGAAGCAACTTGGAAGAGTGATTCACACGTGACACGGGAGCAAACAGAATAGGACAACTCAAGTGCTTGTGTTCCCCATCTCCTTCACATTAAGATGCACAAACACAAAGCTATGTCTGTAAGTGAAGTGTGTGCATCTTAATGCAGACAATGTTATGAAAATCCCTATTTTACTCATGAGGACATATGCCTAAAAATGCAAGTTACTAATTTGTCCCTTCCTGCCCTACGGGAAGGTCGCTTTCTAAACTTGGAGACAGGAAAATATTTTTAGGAACACTTAGGGGGAGAAGGAAAAGAGCTGGCTTTTGGAAACCATCAGATCTGGGAAGGTATGTCCAGAAGCCAAAATCAATGTTAAATTGATTCCGATAAGAGTGCGTCACAAGAGTCTGAAAGCAGATAACGGGAAAAGACCAAGCAATGAATGCTCAGGAAATGGGTGTCTTTTCCTAAACTTTGCTCTCTCTTTTTGTAATTATCTGTTCTGCATACTTTCCTGAAGGTATTCCTCCATTTGTTTTACTAAACTAAAGCACTGTACTCTCTTCTTCACTCTACTGGCTCTCAAGGATCATCAATGAAATATTGAATATTTGAGGTCCAGCTGACTAAGTTTTCACAACATGCCTCAAGCAGCTTACTAAAAAACTAAACATGCAGCAAACAAAATTTAAAATGTAGATTTTTAAAAAATCAGAAAATAGAACATTAGAATCACACTTCATAAAATCATAGAAGAGTTGAAAGGGACCCTAAGTGACGCCTAGTCCAAACTCATGTAATGAAATCCTCCAAGGAAGGAGCGTTCTCCACCCCAGAGACCCTTCCACTGTCAAACCATCAGCTCTCACCATCAGAAAGTTCTTCCAGATGTTTAGTCAGCCTTCATGTTTCCTCACACATTGGCAATACAGCCAGCAGCAGCCCACAATCTATGGGGCATCCACTCTTCTCTTCCACTGCTGCTCTCAACACTGCCAACTCCATTTCACCCAAGTCTCATCCATCTCTTTACTATATTTAGCATGAGATGTTCCAAATCCCATCTAAGCCGTCTGACATAAAATTCCCTCTTCATGCCACAAGATATCCTATCAAAGGTAAAGTGTTGCCAGAAATCCATATCTAAACATTTATTGTCATTGTTCAAATCAAGCTTTTGCCTTCATACTGAACTACAATGCAGATCATACAAGTCCAATGAGCTTTTCAATGTGCCACCAATCTGTCAATGAGTTCTAAAAGATGCACGTGTCTATTTCCTTCGTCACTTATACCCCCTCACATGGGTATACTTTGCCTGGTCAGAATGGAGCGCAGAGCCAGGAGGACGTTACTAACACAATTAATCGTCCAGCTCAATGTGAGGGCAGGGTTTCCGTGCTAAACCTTTGCGGCAAGCTAGCATCCACTCCAGAAGGACAAACCACCTCCTATTTGTGCTTTAATAATAGGTTTGTGTGCTTATTCTTTAATACACAGTAATGTGTGCTTATTTTTAGTACCCCACACACGCTTTAATATGTACACTAACCATACTCCACAGCCTGCCCTCTAGGTGCTTTAACACTGAAGAATACTCACCATTCCCAGAATTAAATATTTTGAAGGAGGAGAGATGAAAACGTTCACAGCAATGCATCTCTAAACTTCCCATGCACAAAATAGTTTTCAGGGTGTTTTTTTATAAGGCAATAGTTTCAGGAGAACATTTGTTTTACACTTTGACATCCCAGAATCACCAAGTAGAGATCAAATTTTCAACTGAATTAATTATTTTCTTTTAAGCCAACAAGGTTAAGTGTCTATTGATAATACAGAGCTTGATGCTCAATATATGTAGAGGTGCATTAAATCCTTGGAGTCCAGTGTGCAAGGGAAATGGTGATGTCCCATTACTTCCCTGACATTTTGCACCTCTTGCTAATAGCACCATTATTGTAACCCAATGTACAAGATGCCATTAATGCATTGCTCTGACTGCTACCATTATTTCCAGTGGAAAGGTAAGGCCAGTTTGCATGACATGATTTAAGCCTCTACAAGGAAGCATGCATATAGCACATGGTGTCATAAATCTTACCAGGGGGCTGTCAACTAAAATGGAAACCTTTTATCTGACCTGCCCCTTCCCCCATACATACTCACATACATGCTACTTGGGTTTCAGTTAGCAAACACAAGTTTCTTTAAGCCACAAATAAGCACAAGGCAGTCACTTAGGTGGCCTAGTCACTAGGCAGTACCATGGACAGAAGAGAGCTTTCTTCTATGAACAGAAAGGACCTGCCATTCAAGGTAAAGCAGATTTTATGATCAGGAAACTCATGGTGCAAATCAGCCAGGTTCTGGGGTATGATTTAGGAATAATCTCCCCAAGAGCCCATCCAGAAATTATGTTTCTGCTGTTATGGAGTTAACAGTATTACAATAGGGAGCTATGTGGGTTGGTAATATAACTCTGCAAAATACAGAATTCCTAAATTGTCTCCAAAATATTTGACATGCAGATGGCGCAAGATAACCCAGAAAAGTACTGGCGGCCTGGAAATAGTGAATAGGGAAAGTTGTATATGCAGTTATTAATCTCTGATAGCTCATTCACACATGCCTTTGATGCTACATTCAACAAGTTGTGAATGCCTGGATAGCTTAGTTCAGGGGTAGGCAAACTAAGGCCCGGGGGCCGGATCCAGCCCAATCGCCTTCTAAATCCAGCCCGCAGACAGTCCAGGAATCAGCATGCTTTTACATGAGTAGAATGTGTCCTTTTATTTAAAATGCATCTCTGGGTTATTTGTGGGGCCTGCCTGGTGTTTTTACATGAGTAGAATGTGTGCTTTTATTTAAAATGCATCTCTGGGTTATTTGTGGGGCATAGGAATTTGTTCATTGCTCCCCCCCAAAAAATACAGTCCGGCCCACCACATGGTCTGAGGGACGGTGGACCAGTCCCCTGCTGAAAAAGGTTGCTGACCCCTGGCTTAGTTGGTCAGAGTGTGGTGCTGATAATGCCAAGGTTGCAGGTTCGATCCCTGTATAGGACAATTGCATATTCCTGCACTGCAGGGGGTTAAACCAGATGATCCTCAGGGTCCCTTCCAACTCTACAATTCTGTTATCTATGACCTATGAACCAGCCCGTGATGATGGGGAGAATCTGAACATTCTTCCAAACAAGACTCTTTAAGAAACTATCACTACAGGGAAGAGAGATTGCTCACTTGCTTCTGCTTGTGTGTGTTTTAAAATAGTTATACCCTACCCTTTTCATATTGTTCAAGGCAATTTACAGAAATAGTAGACATGTGACACAATTGTCGGCATTTAATGTAGCACTGAGGGGAACCTTCCATTAGTGCAAGGATTTCCTCTTGCATAATGGAACATTCCCCCCACTTCCCCACTCAATCTGACCTGGGTTTCCCCCCCCCCACAACCCCCCAGATCAGATCTGGGAAATTTGCAGGGCATGTATTGCAGGAGGAGGAGGGATCCTGTTGTACTAACACTAATCCTGGCACTAGCACAAAGCCACTCCCGAACTACGGGGGGGGGGGGGTTGCAGGCTCATGCCCCCATCCATATTTTTGCGGGGCTGGCGCCAGCCCCGCGGGACTCAGGGATCCCCATTAATATTCATATCTGGCAGCACCAGCCAATGGGCTGGCGCTGGGGGCAGGGCTACCTGAGGGCCAGTGGCGTAGTGTGGGGGTGCAGGGGGGGCCGGCCGCACCGGGCGCAACATCTGGGGGTTAGGTTTAGGGGGCGCAAATCCAGGGTTAGGGGGCGCAAATCCACGGGTTAGGGGGCGCAAATCCACTGGTTAGGGGGCGCAAATTACTTGCCTTGCCCCGGGTGCTGGCAACCCACGCTACGCCACTGCTGAGGGCACTTAAGGTCAGGGCAGCCCGGGCTCGCCCCTTTTCCTCCTCTGCAGCAGCCGCGGTTTCCCACCCACCCACCCTTTAGGTGTGCATTTGGACTTTGCTATGGGCTTCAGCTGGTCGCCGCAAGGGGCCTGGTAGGAGTTTTCCAATTTGGCTAATAGGCTGAATTTTTGAAGCCACTTGGTTTTTTCGCCTACCGCGTAGCAAAACGTCATAACCCCTTGGTTTTGGCAGTTAGGCATTGGCCGGGGTATTGTTATGCAAATGAGGTCAGGGGGGAGGATCACCATCACCTCCCCCAATGCTTGGAGGGTAGTTCGTTAAAGGACTCCGGGGGGCGTTGCCTCGTCCGAAACCTACGGAGGCTAGGGCCTAAAGCGCGCCCCCAAGCGGTAACCCCTTGGGGAGCGCCTAGGGATGAGCATCTCGGGGGCTCCCCTGTTGGTGCTTAACCCTCCCCGGTTAGACCGGATAGTCTGATAGGGCCAATGCCTAAGGCCAATACCGCTCTTGCCTGTAATCGATAAAGTTGTGGCCATTTTTCGCCCATCAACCTAAATTCTGGTGTCCGGTGTCTTTATTTATTCCATCTGTGGGAGGGGGCGGGTATCGCCACGCAACTATTTACTTGAATACTTCCTATTAAAACAGCGGCATACTGTATAAAAGAAAATCAATAAAAGCCAGCAATGAGTTTAAAAGCAGCTGCAGGGGTTTTTTTGGGGGGGGGAGCAGCACAAAACATAACAAATGCCAAATAGTGGGAAAGGTGGGAGCATGCAATTACAGTAAAAGGTAAAGGGACCCCTGACCATTAGGTCCAGTCATGGCTGACTCTGGGGTTGCGGCGCTCATCTCGCTTTATTGGCCAAGGGAGCCAGTGTACAGCTTCCGGGTCATGTGGCCAGCATGACTAAGCCACTTCTGGTGAACCAGAGCAGCGCACGGAAACGCCATTTACCTTCCCGCCGGAGCGGTACCTATTTATCTACTTGCACTTTGACATGCTTTCAAACTGCAATGTTGCCAGGAGCAGGGACTGAGCAATGGGAGCTCACCCCGTCGCGGGGATTCGAACTGCCAACCTTCTGATCGGCAAGTCCTAGGCTCTGTGGTTTAACCCACAGCACCACCCGCGTCCCTTGCAATTACAGTAGGCAACACTAAAAACCAGCTGCAGCAGGCCAAAGGTTTTAATGAGGTTTTAATGGTGCGGTTGAAGGACACCAAAGACGACTCAAGACTCCTTAAGTGGGGAATTCAAAAGTTTAGGCACTGCAGCAGTGATGGCCAACCGTGTCCCAACCAAATATGGATTTGGAACTCAGAAGAGGGTCTCCACAGATATCTTAAAAAAACAGGCATGCTTTTGTAGGAGAAGCTATTTCTTATCTCCACCTCCTATTTAAGGTAAATAAATATACGCAACACTAGAACAGATTATTACCGTATTTTTTGCACCATAACACTCACTTTTTTCCTCCTAAAAAGTAAGGGGAAATGTCTGTGCGTGTTATGGAGGGAATGCCTACGGGTGGCATGCCTACGGATTTTCCTCCTCTAAAAACTACTTGCATGTTATGGTCGGGTGCGTGTTATAGAGCGAAAAATACGGTAATTTGCACTGAGGACAAGTCAGTTGAAGTAATTTCAAACTGACCAGATGTTAATCCTAGGCTGAGGAGCATGGAGACCTTTAGAGCACATTCAAAGCACATTTTCCCCCTAAAAGAATTTTGGGCGCTGCCAGTTGTGAGGGCTAAACGTTAGTGCCCAGTATTCTTTGAGGGACTGCATGTGCTTCAAGTGTGCTTTAAAGATTAGCACGTACACAAGATGCCAACCAGTAATATCACTTTATTATCATATTTTTCTGTGTATAAGACTTTTGGGGATCCCAAATTAAGAAAACCGGGGGAGATGGCCCAGAGTTGTTGAGTTTTGGGGGGCAGGATTGCCAAAGCTGTAGAGTTTTTTTGGGAGGGTAATGCCCCAAAAATCGCACACCCAACGCTGCCAATCGCACGTGTCACAGGAGAAAACAAGCGTCTGCCCGCTCGCCACCAGTAGCAGCCAATCGCACACACAATTGCCACAGCGGAAGCCAATCTACAGCAGCCTTTGACACAACTACCAATCAGCCACCAAATTGACGTACCAGCAGCCAATCCTAAGCAGCAGCCAACAATCACCCACCCAATCGCCGCCGATAAGCTCCTGCTCGCAGCTGCAACCAATCGCCCGTCCAGCATATGCACTATCTGTGTATAAGACGCCCCCTGATTTTTAACCTTATTTTACAGTTAAAAAAAAAAAAACCACCACGTCTTATACACGGAATAGTACAGTATTTCACCGTCTATGCACTAGCAAAAAGATGTAAGGGAGCAAGCAACTGGAGTCAAGTAAAATGCTATTTATTCATTTATTTGATAGGAGAGATACCTTACATTACATTTACACTACATTTGCCTAAGGAACACCACCAAATCTAGTAAGTTCATACTCATAAAGGTGGTTTTTTAAATAAAAAAAGCATTCACACTGCCACACACAGAATATAGAGCCATATGGACACACTGTTAAGACTGTATTCACGGAAGACAATGTTACTCAGCTACGAGTGATTGCCAAAGAAGAAGAGGATGGAGCCATAACCAGGTAATGCAAAATCAGCTGTGTGGGCAGCTACCATCTCTGGGAAAACAAGGAAAGGCAAAGAAGGAGAGGCTGAGAGAGATAAGGTATCTGTGCTTCTCAGAGCATGCAGGGACACAAAACCAACTTCATATTTATTTATTTATTAATCAAATGATGGGATTTTTCAAGTTGATTTGGGTTCCAGTGTGGGGCAGTAGCAAAACAGAGTGCTCTAGAATTGTAACTGTCATTCTCCCTCAATAAATAAATGTGGCAGAACTCTTTAAAGTCTGCCTAGCTGCCCCACATAGCCATAAAGAGAAGCGTTGTCATCAGCCTGTTTCAACTGGTAAGCAGCCCGTAAAGAATGATAAGTTTCCATAATGGCTCAAAAAAAGGCCCCATAATAATCTGTGATCAGGATCTCTGATTCGAGCAACAGAGACAGGAAGAAGTATCGAATTAGGAAGAGTGCTTGCATTTGTAAGAAAAGGCTTTGCAAAAATAAAATGATAACAATAAGCTATAAAGGGCAATTAAAAGAAATGGGGCTGGTCTCATCCATATTTGCTAAACCATATGACTAACCATCATTTCCACTGCTGTGCATTAGAAATGCTATTCAAAGTTGGATAGCGGTTAAAATTATATATTGCCTGTGCCTGGCCTAAATTGTTTTTTTCCCCCTCTTAAATGTACACAATATTACAAATTTAATTTTAAGCTGTTTGAATCAGTCTATAAAAAAGATTTGATTATACCTGAGTGTTCTGGCCCCGCTCTTTCCATATCTCAGTAATCTTGGCGGTAATTGGCTGATTAGGTTCCTCACACTCCATCTCTGCCTCAGTTTCCATGGTAATGTTACAGGAGCTATTATAGATGAGAACTTCATCTCTTTCCACTTTAGGGCTGAAACGAGAAGGGAGGTTAAATGGGGTGTCATCAATCTTAATGAAATGCAATTATTTTTACTCTTATTAATCATCGCAAGCCATTAGCTTGTGGCAACTGCAGGCCACCATTTGTCAAACTTTGCAAATTTCTGTAATTTTGTTTCCATTCTTTTATTGTTTATTTGTTTTGCCTCCCCACCCCCTTTATCTACAAGCCCTCTCCACAAAAATACACATAGGAAATGTTTTTTCAGTGATGCCATTCTGCCTGCCGATCAAAACATATGTACACATTCAGTTCCAGGACGGAGCAAACACAAGAACGGACAACTAAAGACAACAGACACTGCTTGAGTCAAAAATGGCAGCAAACCCCAGGTAGCGCTTGTCTCTTTTCCCTCTCTTACTCACACTTAATCCTGGGGAATGAATAACTTGCAACTCCCTTAGGGCAAGCGCAGAAATTGGAAAAACCACACAACTGGCTAACTGGTCCCTAATTCCAACTGTGAAAAAATGAGCTCATTTAGGGTTCCAATTCCTGCTACCCAGCTGATAGCAATGATGCTTTCTTGCTAGCACTGGAACATTAACTTAGTAAATTAATTAAACTTACTTAACAGCCCAGGCTAAGCAGATTCGATATATGTGCCAGTTAGTTTAACAGGCCGCTCTCCCCCCCGAAATCTCTTCTCTCATTGGGAAGTGGGAGATGGGGTGGGGAGAAGCAATAATAATGGAAATAGCAAAGGGGTGCTCTTAATTAGGCCCGCTTGCTAACAGCTGCTCACTTGTGTGGGGAACTTCTAAAGTTCTAGTATCTATTTCCACCTACCAGAGCAACCATTTTCATTCCTTTCAGCTGCCTTAAAAACCTCAGGTTTACTTGCCCCTAACACTCTGTGTTTGTGAGAGGGTTTATTCCCCCACAAAAAAAATTCTGCATTTTTCCTCAGGACCATCACAGGAGAGAGAAAAGCGCCACAACATGGTTTTGCAGGATTTGTCTGCTTTAATGGTATATACGTGGCGAGCAGACCTTCATCAGATAAAACTTTTTTCCTTATAGATACAGGGATGCTGTTGCTTGAGTTGCACAGGAGCCCTATTAGCAAAGCAGCTGGCATCCCGACTGGGCATCTTGTGTTCCCAACAGTATCCTGAGAAACAGAAACAGACATTTGGGAAATTCTCCCACAGATCATGTGACTGGTACAGAGCAGGCAGGCCTCATGTATCTTCCAACAGTTACAGAAAGGCCAGAATTTGGCAGGTGCTGCTCTTTTTGCCCTGCAAGACAAATGTGCTTGCCAAAATCCAGTGGATCTAAAGTTGCCAGAGCCCCAGGCCCATCCCACCCCCCATAACGGTCCACCCTGGGGCCATTACACTGACTACCACTCACAGGAGATCTGGCAGAGGGCATTTATCCTGCCCTCTTGGGCAGAGCTGGGAACAGCTCCCTATCAGGGACACTCCTCTCTAGGAGGGCTGCCATCGCTCTGTCACACGCATGGCGGCAGCAGGAGCGAGGAGGCAGCCACTGTGCCTGGAGTTGCCAACCTTTTGAAATGGCCCTGCTATTCTGCTTCCAACAAACGCCTGGCAACATGTATTTAGCATATAGCATATTTTTCTGTGTATTATACGAGGGTTTTTTATTTTAAAATCATGTTAAAAATCTTGGCTCGTCTTATGCACAGGTAGTGCTGCGGGGGGATGTGCAATTGGTTGCAGCTGCGAGTTGGAGATTCTCTGTGGTGATCTGGCGGCTGATTGGTGGTTGTGTGAAGAGTTGTGGGTGATTGGCTGCTGCTGAGGCAATTGGGCAGCATGCGACTGTCAGCGTCTGTTCAGCAGGGGTGAGCAATTTTCGGCATTCCCACCCCCCCAAAAAAGCTCAGCAACTCTGGGCAATTCCCCTAAAAAAAGCTTAACAACACTCGGCAATCTCCCCCCATTTTCTTTTTGAGTCCCCCAAAATAGGGGGCATCTTATACATTTAAAAAATCTGTTCCTGTATAAGGAGACTGAGTAACCTTGATTTCTGGCATTTCCCTCCCATCTTGTTACAAACAAGACTTCAGGTGAGGTGCAAGGGAGGAAAGAAACCTTAAAAGGTGGGGAGCTACAACAGCTTCTGAAAATCCAACTTCAGCAGTAGATTTGAAGGCAAAATGGGAGTCTCTTGATTTACAACCTGGCAACTCTAATCAGAAGTGCTTACTTCTTATGAACTGCTAAAAACACAGGACTAGAACTAGTAAAAATCCTAGTGTATAACCTTCGATAATGTAGTCAGTTGCCCAAACACCCAACCAATGTTACCACAAGGAGGAACTGGTACCAAATGATTCACACGCATCAGTAACACTGGACCTTAAGCCAATGGCAACCCTGCTGGTCAGTACGTGATGAATAAACACCGAATGGGCACTCTGAATATTGCTTAGGTTGTTGACTTAAAGTAGTGGGGGGGGGGGCCTTCTTCTGCTTTTCATAATCCCTAATCTTTTCCCCCCAGTGGCATTCAACAGATGTTGCTTTGGATCAGAATACACACACAGGAACAAAGTAAGATGTTTACTAGATGGATCATCTGGTGTCCCTCAGACTCAAATGATACTTTAAAAAGACAAAGAAAGAGATGCTTTGATATCAACAATGAATGGATTTCACGTTCAATCAGGCAGATCTCTCTGCAGGCCAAAGCACACTCGGCTATCGCCAGTCTAGCAAGTGCAATGACATGCCTGTTCCCCAGTTTGAAACCCGTCCCCACAAAACTTGAGTGCTCCTTACAAAACAGTGCACTGGAGTCCAGCCACTGTCAGGCAGAAAGGACCATGTCTAACCTGATAAAAAGGCCAGCAAAATGGATGCCAGATGAGTTGACAGCAGCCTTGCGAGGTAGCGAAGAGGAACACGTTGAATCGTCACAAAGGTATCGGTATGGTGTGGCTGCCGTCACAACAGAAGCACTTGCTCTGATTCGGATGTCACACTGGATCAGAGCCGCACCTGGCCGCTTCCAGTCATCTCCCTTCTCTTCCAAAGAGCACGTCAAGCTGCACAGAACTGCTATGGAAGCTGGAGAAGAGAGAGGGAAATCACCAGCCATCAATATTAGTTTGGCACCGCCACTTTTCTTTGCCTTGCTCCTGTTTGCCTTGCAGAAAGTGATGGGGAAAGTTTAGCAGCTTACTCAGTTGGTTTGTCACGCTACTGCTAAAAACACAAGGAGGAAGGCGAGTTAAAAGTCGCCAGCCTTGAATAAGTAAGCACTTTCATTATCTATTTTCTTATCCCAGCTTTGTTACTATTAACATTAAAGCTTTCTCAGGGTGGAATGATTTTGCTGTATTTTGCCATTGGGTATCACTTCGACTGAAGGGCGGCATGGAAACTTATCCAATAAAAATAAACAAACTATGCTTCACATGCAGTTCCACCATTCTTTCTAGACTTTTGTTTAATAAAATGCAGTCATTGAGTCTGCAATTTGGAGGAGGAAATGGATCCAGATAGGTCAAGCCACCCCCCCCCCAAACTGTTTTTATCACAATTGGTGCATACTATTTGTTTTCAGCCCTGAGTGCTCACTGGAAGGACAGATCGTGAAGCTGAGGCTCCAGCACTTTGGCCACCTCATGAGAAGAGAAGACTCCCTGGAAAAGACCCTGATGTTGGGAAAGATGGAGGGCACAAGGAGAAGGGGACGACAGAGGATGAGATGGTTGAATGGTGTTCTTGAAGCTACCAGCATGAGTTTGATCAAACTGCGGGAGGCAGTGGAAGACAGGAGTGCCTGGCGTGCTCTGGTCCATGGGGTCATGAAGAGTCGGACACGACTAAACGACTAAACAACAACAACAATTTGTTTTCCATCATAGGGGTACAAAAACTGCTGCAGGGAGGTGATATAAGGAGAAAGGGCAAAGAAGCCCCTCTTCCCCCTTTCAGATTGTGGCCTTAACAACTGAATTTTGCTTTCTAAAAATCTGTAGTGTAAAAAAGAACAACACAACAAGTACTTCAGCCTTCAGTCACTGATTATCTAAGGCAGGGGTCAACAAACTTTTTCAGCAGGGGGCCAGTCCACTGTCCCTCAGACCTTGTGGGGGGCCAGACTATATTTTGGAGAAAAAAATAATGAACGAATTCCTATGCCCCACAAATAACCCAGAGATGCATTTTAAAGAAAAGGACACATTCTACTCATGTAAAAACACACTGATTCCCAGACCGTCCAGGGGCCGGATTGAGAAGGCGTTTGGGCGGCATCCAAGCCCTGGGCCTTAGTTTGCCTACCCATGACCTAAGGTCATAAAGTATTTGGATATTTGGATAACAGCCATATTCACAATAGTTTTAGTAGATGTACATGCATTATAGCTGGTCAGATATTCATAATTAGAGAAAAGGTCCAAAATCCATAGGCAGAGAATGTCTTTGAGATATAGGGTTGGAAGGGACCCCAAGGGTCAGTCTAGTCCAGGCCCCTGCAATCCTGGATTATGCAAGTGGCCCATATGGGGGCTCATGGGCTGGGTGCTACACAGAATAGGAGTTTGGGGTTGGGGGCAGCGGGGAGGGACAAAAATACAAAAAAATAGTGTGATTGTTGAAGCCTTGCTGTTTCTCTCCCCTCATCTCCCAACTCCTGCTGTGTGTTTAACATCCAGCCTGATGAAGAGCAAAGAATGCTTGGGTTGGCCCTCTTAATAACTGTACAGACTTAAGCCTCTGGGCAAATGCAAATGTCTTTGTCTGATGCTGAAAGATGCCAGGCATACCTGTTCCGGGAGGGCAATCTCAGGACTGCAGAGAGTGGGCAGGGAGAGAGAGAAAGTCACACACCCTCTGTGCAACTCTTAGAGTGCAGGAGCCCTTGCAGGGTCTCTAACCAACAGCCCTGTGCAAAAGTGACTCAAAATGCAACTTACCTGTTCCACTTCCTTGGCTTACGCACAAGACTTGAGCCAAGTTGACAAGGACTTTTTTCAATGCCCTTGCTTGAACCCACATACCTTCCTCCTCCTTTTCACTGCCTTAGCTCAGGTGTCATTGACAGCGGCAGGCTCACACGTTTCAACACATGGATTTTTTTCTCTCCCCAAACATCCCTTCAAATTTCCATGTCATGAGAAGGTTCACCAGTTTAACCAACCTCTGTCAACTTGTTAAAGACACCATAAAAGAGGCAGTAGCAAAAAGAAAAAAAATGTAAACCCTCAGCCTGCAACATGTAAAGCAGCTCAAGGTGTCTCTAGGAACTTTCCCCTCAAGTCTCTTTTCAGAAATTTGCTACTGGTCACGTTCACACACAGCAGTACTTCACTCATTTCATTAACAAGACTAACTGGGTGAAAGTGATGAGAGGCAAGTACTAGTAATCCATAGTAAATGCTCTGGCAATTCATCAAAACTTCAGCTGGACTACAGTCGCACCTTGGTTGACAAACGCCTTGCAAGTCAAACATTTTGGCTCCTGGACGCCGCAAACCTGGAAGTGAGTGTTCTTGTTTGCAAGCGTTCTCTGGAATTGGAACATCCAACAGGGCTTCCGATTGGCTGCAGGAGCTTCCTGGAGCCAATCGGAAGCCACGCCTTGGTTTCTGAACGTTTTGGAAGTCGAACAGACTTCCAGAATGGATTCCGTTCGACTTCTGAGGTACAACTGTATATATTTCTTAAGTCCAAGACATGTGATATCGTTTCTATACTTTCAAAACACATTTTCAACTGCAGGTGCAAAGAAATTGCAAGAAAAACAAGCTCTTCAATTTTCACTCAGTCCTAACAAAAACATCATAGACAGCCCTAAGAAATGGAGCAGCACCAATATCACATAATCAACATATAGCAATGTGTTCTCTCCATGTTTAGTTTGCAGGCTCCGGTCCTACAAATACTGCCAGATCCTGTGTCCGACTTCACTAGAATGATTAGCAAGAGAAATGTTTGCCATGGGCTTTGTCTAAGGAAATCAACTGAAAGCACTGCAGCTCATGTCTAAGAACCAAAGTTCTTATGATAGCCACACAAACCCCTCTCACTGCTGGGACATTTTTGCTGCGTGGCACACATTCAGTTGCCCCTGGCTATTCTCCTAATGGGTCACATAAACCAGAGGTGGGCAATCTTTTTTTCTCTCTGCATTCCTTCAAGGTCAGAGCTGATAATGGAAACAGCCAGATCCAAAAGCATTCTGTATTAACTAACATGAAATAAAGTCCAACTTGTTTCAGTTTTCAGCATGGCTGTTTCAGATAAGGGTGTGGGGGGCGAGAGACAGGGCAACAGATCAATACAGCTGCTGTTCTGGAAAGCAAGTGAAAGTAATTCCTTTCTGACCTGTGTGTGTGTGTGTGTGTGTGTGCGCGCGTGTGCGTGAGAGAGAGAGAGAGAGAGAGAGAGAGAGAGAGAGAGAGAGAGAGATGAGGGATAAACTTCTTTTCCCTAAGCCATACAACCAGGAAACATTTTTTTATCTTTTGTCCTTTAAATCAATTTATTTTTATCCAATAAATTATTTCCTCTTCCCATTGTTCTGAAACCAAAAAGGAACAGAAAGGGAGGAATTCTGATGGCATGTAAGAATAGGGCAACTTCAGGAGAAAGTTGCGTGTTGCTGAGCACACCTGCCTTGATACCACATTCAGTTAATTTAGCTGCATTTCAGCGTCTGCTCCCAAAAATCTTTCACTTACCTTTCCCCTCATCACTTTAATTTTTCTCCTATACTTCAGATTGCCAATATTATTGGCTGGAGGCCATCACACCTGCCCATTCCATTCCTCCACCAAACTCTGTCTTTCCCCATCTTCTACCTGCTTAGCTTGTAGCAATCAAGATTCTGCCTGTTCCACATCAATCAGCTCGTACCATCAGGAAGTCCTTCCTAATGGGCAGGCAAAGCCCCCTTTCTTGCTGTTTGAAGTCATTGTTTGGACCCTACGCTAGAGCAACACAATTCTCAATTTGCTTCCTCACCAGTGTGAGTGACAGCTGGTTTCCTTTGCCCCATGAGCTGCCCCAGTGGTACGCAGGGCAAGATGCCTTGGGTTTACTCCCAGAGTCCCTAGTTTGAAGACTCTGGGCCCTTATAACAGAGCCATGAAGGAATATCCTACAACTGCTCGCAGTAAGCAAACATCCATACAAGCCTTTTGGAGCCGATACCCCAAAATAAACTCAAAACCTCTCGCAACAGTTTCTCTTGTACACAACTATTGCCCTTCCTTCATACTCACCTGTGGCACAGAGTGATTTCCTGTTCCTGCCAGGTCCTCTCTCTGGACTGGCTTACCTGTGCTGTTGTGTAACATAGGGTCTTTATGCTGAAAATCTCAGCTGTCGCTGCCAAATTGTATTCATGCGTTTAAACGCAGGCGATTTCTCATGGGCTGTCTTTTATTACAATTGCAAAAACAGTGACAACTACCTTCCATTCTCTAGTCTGAAGCAACCGGAAACAATAAAATTCTTTATACCACATCAGCAGCACATAATCTAACCGAACTTTCCCAGCCAAATTACTAAAGGATATTGATCGAATGAAATGTTCCTTTGCTGACATCTAATGGCAATTTAAAGTATTGCAAGGAGTCAAAAGCAACAACCCCTCTCCTGTGCACAAACCAATTTTAACATTAAATATTTCATTTTTATGTTTTAGTAACTGTAGTTTAGTTAATTTTATTTTTATTTTTAGTACAAGATCTACTACAGAAGCCACAAACAGAAAACTCATTCAAATTGTGTCCAAAAGGAAGATTCAGTCTTTAGAGTTCCTTTACTGAAGAAGCCCAAGACTCTTCATTTGTGAAAGAGGTGACAAACGCTGGCACCCTGTCTAACTCTTGTGTGTAACATCACCGACACTTCGTGTGATCAAACTTACCTTTGTTGATATCTACAGGAGCCTGGCTAAAGGAACTCTAAAGACTGAATCTTCTTTTTGGATACGATTTGGATGAGTTTTCTGTTTGTGGCTTCTGTAGTAGATCTTGTGCATAGCTCTCTCAATTTTTGGATTATTAATATAAGATTTAGAACGTAGAATGGTTTGGTAGTGTTTTGTGTGCCACTTATGTGCTGCTTATTTTATACTGCTCATCTTCCATGTTGGCTACTACAACATGGTACCAGATTCCAGAGAGACATCCCAAGTAGAGTCAGCACCCAGGTAAGAGCAGGGCAGGTCAGCACCCAGGTAAGAGCAGGGCACAACAGGACTTGTCCCCCTCTCCTCCCCTGTATATCCTCTGTGCATGCCCTAAACCTGTTCTGATAGTTCCCCCAGCCCTCCAGAGCAGATTTAGAGGGCAGAGGAGGAGGAGGAGGAGAAGTATTAACTGTCCGGTGCTGCACAGTATGTTTTACTGTCATATTTTAAAACCATTCTTCATTTGCTTCTGTTCATTACAAGGCACTACATTACACCGCTCCTTGTTATCATTCATTATATTTTAAGAAGCAATGAAGATTTTCAAATTAACAAACCAGATACTCCACTGGTGAGGACCAACCATAAGACAAAATGGCAGCCTTTTCCCTTCTCTTTCTTTCACCCATTCACTTTCTCCCTAAGCACATCTCTCAGTCCATACAGCTGAACTGACCATTCAAGGGTTGGGCTAAGCATCGCAGATCAGTTGGTGTGACATCCAGCATCTCACAGACAGCACCACAGATGGTAACGGAGGTATTTCCTGGAGAGAATCCAGTCCCATGTATATGTATTTCTCCACCACCTAGGCAACCTTGAAGGAAAAAACAGAAAATTTGCATTGAGATAAACAATTGCCAGCTGCTGAGATCTTCTTGTTAACAACAGTCAATCCAGAAATATGAAATACCCAGCCACTGGAGATAGTCTATGAAGATACAGGCAGCTCTTCTGCCTTACATATATCCACAAGGAAAGCCCACAACCATACAGAGGCGGTTACACACAAAAAGAGTATACAACAGATAAGCTCTTGAACAGGTTACAGAAGGCTTCACCATAGCCTCAGAATACAAGGCAGTGACTAAATACCCCATTAGTATCCAAAGAGGTTTTTTAGTTCAGCGCCTGCAGAGTTATGTGTTTCTACAATATATCGCTATTAATGAGCTATACTAAAGTCCTGTGATACCCTTCATTTAACAGTTAATACATTGTTTCGCTGGCCGTTTGCTATTACCATAGCATGCCTCTGAATGTGCCCAGAGTAAAGCAAGACGCACAGAGAGAAAGAGAGAGGTGGTGAAGATCAGGTACTGGGGTTTGGGTATTTCTTCCAAAGTCAGTAATGGATTTCCGAAACTTAAGAATTTGCAAGAGTCTCTGCTTCAGGAAACATACTGCTCAAGATTTGCTTTAGAGTATTTCCTGAGACAATAGAAAAGCAGGAAAGACTGTTCATTTACTGCAAGTCAGAAGGCTTTCAGCAGAAAGAGTATTAAACCTGAGAGCATTGGGATGTATGCTTTAAGCAAGGAGCGCACTTTTCTTGTAAGACAAGCTCCACACTTTCTCTCTACCAGGAAAAGGATTTTTTAAAGCAGAGGTAACAAGTAGTCTCACAATTACAGCAGGAACCCATTGACTGCAGCCCATGAGTTCTCATATCTATGTTGTTATAATATATTGCCATTGTCCTGTGTCAAAATAAAATTATCTTGAAAGCCTGCTTACCAAAGCTGTTGTTTACAGACATAACCATCAGGACAGAAGGGAACACCAAATGGGAGGAAGCCAAGCCTTGGAGGGCATCTCCGCCTGTGACGTTATGCTCCCCAGCAGGAAGCTGAGGGAGTGTGCAGCTCAAAGTTGTGGTGTTGCCAACAACATTGGCACAGGGAGAACCTCCAATGAAAACATACATGTCTTCTGTCCGCCGGATCCGTGACACCCTGATTGTCAGATGCTGATTCACGGAAGGTAGAAGGGAAAGAAAGACAGGTGTGGAATCTTCACTGTAGTTTATTTCCCCAATATGGTAGGAGGCACCATCTATGTTCAGCTGCACTGTGGCAACCCCAGTGCCTGGAGGGGTGAGGCACCGAAGAGCCCAGTATGTGACACTGGTAAGGGGACAGTGGAGCTCTCCTATGAGAATGGAGGTCTCGTTCCTGCCTCGTAATGCTAGGCCGTCGAGTGTGAGAAGGCCTCTGCCGTTGACGCTGAAATTCTGGGGGTAAAATTGGAGAACGTGGGGAACAACTCTGAAAATGCTGGAGCCATTCTGCCTCAGGCACGCTTGACCCCGGCTTCTGCTCAGCACAGAAATGCTGTGTTCTCCAGCGTCAAGGCTGCCTGTCTGGCACTTGATCCAGGTTTCATTCAAAGCTGTGACATTGCAAGGGAGATGACCATCCACCTCTATCAAGGTTTCATCCCCTGCTCTATCTAACCGCTGGCCTCTGATCAACAAGTAAGCGAGCCTCCCGTTCCACGTCATGGTCACGGCATCAATAACAAGGGTCAGGTTTTCCAGAAGATGAAGTGAGCAGCCCCCCAGGCAGTGGCTAGTGATCCCATTCACAGTCACTGTGACGCTAAGGACTTGAGATGCACCACGCAGCTGCCAGTCATTCAGAACAGGGTCACCTGGGGAAAGGGCGCATTTTATGAGGCTGTCGTTTGAACTCTGGATCTCACAGGTGAAGTTGCCTGTTAGATTCACCCAAGCTGAATTTGTCCACGATTTTAAAGAAACGCCAGATATGGTGAGCAACTGCCCCCCACATATGGAGCCACGAGACGGAAAAATCATCTTTATCAGGGGGCGTACCGTTACATGCTGCATCTCTGCTGGTATGTTGGCATAGCCCGCCTGCTTCTGCAGAATTCTTAAAAGATACTGTCCGGGTTCTAGTGTGCTTAGGGGTACAGAGCACTGAAAGCCAACTGCAGAGTGGTTGGTGTTCTCCACCTCAAGCTGGCATTCCTCAACTCCCAGCATAGCCACTGAAACGGTCACATTGGTCCCTTTTATGCTCAGCTGTACACTATCATTCAGCATTTCTACTCTAATATCTGTAATATCTGGAGTCAAAGACATTTTGTAAAGAAAGTTAACGTTCTCCTTTGAGAAACTCAAGGCAGGTGTGTCCACAGATGACCTGTTGCCTATGAGCACCTCCACTTGCGCTGGAAAGTCTTCTAAGGTGGCACTGGCTAGCTGAGTGACAGGTGGAGTCTGACACAAAATCCTCCCATCGTTCACGCTGGTAACGGGACAAAGCTGTGAGTCTACCAAGACTGAGACCATGTCTGGGCTGTTGCCAAAGCCTGTTCCAGAGATTGTGAGCAATGTCCCACCTAGGAAACAGATAATAAAATCTCAGTGCACTAAAACCCAACTTACAAAGTCTAATATTACATTTAGGCTTAGGCAGTGTAGAACTATGCAAATGAGAATTGAGTTAGTTCCCAAGCAGCTACCATTGCATTTTATGGGACACACTAAATGGGCTGCAATTTGGGATACAATTGTGTGTGTGGGGGGGTATCTGTCCCCTGCCATGCACACAAGCTTCAACAACAGGACTGTATAACTTTAGCTCCTACTCCAACAATGGGTGTCATCTATCTGTGATCCTTGACAATCTTACTGCATAAACATGTACGATGCATTGATAGTTTACCCAGCAAGGAACCACAACATGGCTCCATTTTGAAGATCTCTGTGACATACTGGATTAATGGCTCCACCCTAGAAAAAAAGAGAGAGACCCATACAATTCAGTTGTTTATTCTTTCTTATATGCAAAGAGTCTTATTTCCGTGCTTGATAAAGACTCTCCTCCCTGAAAGAGAGGGGAGTGATTGTGGGCGGGAGCCCGAGCACCGCCCAGCAGGGGGCGTGGCCCCCTGCCTCCAGCTCACCTGGCTGGCGCTCACGCCCCCCCGGTGGCCACCCAACCAGGTGCCACAGAGGGGGCATGTTCAGCAGCCTTTTGCTGCAGCGCCAGCCTCTCCCTGGCCTCATTCCTCGTCGTCGCCCTGTTGCGAGTCACCCACCCTCCACTCCCTTTTAGTTAGGGCTTAGGTCATTGGCCTTGCTATGGACCTTAGGTTGGTCGCCCTGGTTGTCTAGGGGGCCTGGTAGGAGTTTTTCCATTTGGCATTAGGCTTTTTGGTTTTTTCGCCTACCTCGTAGCAATCGTCACAACTTTTGTGGTATTGGTGGGTAGGTTAGGCATTGGAATAATGTGTTGTGGTGTGTCGAAGTGCTAGGTGTGGCCATCGCCTATGCCTTCAATTTTTAGGGGTATTCCGTTAAAGGAATCTGGGGGTCGTGTATTCCGTCCGATGCCTGCTTGGCGGGAGGCCATGGCACGACCCTCGGTGACATCAGGGGTGAGCCTATAGTTGGATTAGCATCAACAGGCTCCACCTACTGGTGAATAAACCCACTTGTTTCGATCCAATGCCTAAGCCAATACCTTTTCATTGCTGTAATCAATAAAGTTGTGGCCTTTTCTAGCCCATCAACCTTATATCACGTGTCCTTGTGTCTTCATTTCACTTCGCGGGGGTCGGGTCCTCGAACCACAAGATTGAATTTCATTTTCCTCCATGTCAGACTAATGCACATGGCAGCTGTGATTTACACGATCTTTGTAGGCCTTTTGCCATCTTTTTTGGACAAGTCACAAACTGCTGCATGTAGGTGTCTCCATGTGATCCCTGCTGGCCTGAAGACCCAACAGCCCTGTACATTCTGGCAGCAAACGACATGGAGGCCACTAAGGGCTCGCCCAAACTTCCACTTGCCCCGTGCTTCCCCCTGGGAAAACATGGTGTTTTCTGCTGGATGGAAACAAACGTCCATCTGTAGAAAACCCAACTGACGTTTGTTCTGATTCCACAGTTTTTCCATAGAAAGTGGTGGGACAATGAAAAACTGCTCAGACCCTTACCTAGAAAGCACAAGTCAAGCAGAAAACCTCTCAGCCCCATACTTTCTAGGCACAAGACTAGCAAGTGTGGACAAGCCCGGGCTGCCTAGAGGTTATAAATTTTTACTTTGAGCTCATCTTTTTACTGTTTGAAAAACTTAAAATTATTTAGACAGGTTCTTCTCAGTCTAAAGAAATGAAATAACTTACCACAGCCCATACATATATCTTTGTGTGTATGTGTACACACACACACACACACACACACACACACACACAGACAGACACACACACACACACACACACACCCCTGCAACCATGATAGTTCGATCAGCAAGGAAACACAAAAACATTTTTAAATAATACCCAAACAACATAGATCTCTCTTGTCAACAAATATTCATTGCTAGGGATTATACTACAGTCTCAATTTTTTTATCATTCCCTTAAAAGAATTCACAGTAAATTAGGTTATATTTGCTTACCCGCTAGTGCCTAGTGAGACGTTATTGAAAACAACAGAAAAGCTGTATAATCCATTTGTCAGAGAAGGCAGCACCACACTGATTCCGTGATCTGATAGCGCTTGGATTTGTCCCACAGACTCCTGAATTCTGAACTGCATGTCCAGACAGGTATAATTGGTGAGGGGTGATATTCCTATGTGGAGCACCTGACCCCCTGCAGAGAATGAAAGACAACTTGCAGGCGCTGCTATTAATACAGTGAAAAGCATGAGCTACTCCCATCACAAATGCCGGTGTAATAATCTTAAGCAGAGTTCACCGAGTGGGGGGCTCGATTTGGGGGGAGGCTCGTGGTCCAGTTAAACGACCCCCATGGGCCTTAGGTTGCCGACCTCTGCCCTAGTCAGTCACCACCAGTTCAGACCTCATTAACATATATGTAAAATCAGTATTCAGATGTAAGCTGCCATTGATATGGAGGTGCTACTTAGTTAATAGTCATCAATAGATCTAATCTCCTTGCTTTGCTGGCTCTTATCAATCATTTCACTCCATTGCTACTCAAGGACTATTCTGCACTCACAGACTATTGAGAGGGCATGTGGGATTTTCTTCCGAAGGTGAACTACATGAGCCGTGTGTGTGACCTCAGGCTTCAGCAACATGACAGGATATTGAATAAGGAGCAGAGCAGTGGCATCCACAATCTCCTTACCTATATTTTAAATAATAAGATGAACAAGCTAATATGTCAGCTTTGAGTATGAATGCGTTTATACCAGCCCATGACAGTAAGGCCTCGTCCACACTTCTGCTTGTCCGCTGCTTTCCCCTCTCCGTTTACTGCTAAATTGGAGCAAACAGCAAGTGGGTTCATTATGGATTGATGTTTGCTCCGATTTAGCACTAAAGAGCATGTTTCCTGGGCTAAAGTAATGGGGCAGAGGCAAAAACACTGGGACCCATGCCTAGAAAGCGTGGGGGAAGAGGAAAGTTGCTTGGAACCATGCTTTCTAGGCACAGGATGAGTAGAAGACCAAAGGCAGTACCAGTGTGGTCTCCAGGCCCACTTCAGAAAATGTAATTCATTCTGTTATTATTTCCACAAGAAGCTGCTTGGGGCAGGAGCCTGTTTTCCCACTGACATACATAAGCAACAGGAAAATTCCTTCCAGTAGCACCTTAGAGACCAACTAAGTTAGTTCTTGGTATGAGCTTTCGTGTGCATGCACACTTCGCATGCACACGAAAGCTCATACCAAGAACTAACTTAGTTGGTCTTTAAGGTGCTACTGGAAGGAATTTTTTTTATTTTGACTATGGCAGACCAACACGGCTACCTATCTGTAACTATAAGCAACAGGAACATTTTGTTTACATGAATCACCAATGCATCTGAGCTGTTGTGTCCTCTTACTGCATTGCTTAGAACCACTTCTAAAACATGTCATGTGCAGCGAGTGACATTTTAAAATACCTAAACATTGGAAAAATGGGAGAAGAGGAAGAGGAAGAAGAAGGAGAAGGAGGAGAAGGAGAAGGAGAAGGAAACAACAACAACAATGTTCAGGGATTTTTGCCCCTTTTACCTGCTGTGCTGCTTCTGTTTCTGCTCAGTGACAAAATGAGTGGATTTAGTGATGGATCATATGTGAATGCATTGGCAAAGACCACAGGCCCATGCTCATTAAGCAGCATGAGATGGGCAGTATAGTCTTCTCCACTCTAGAAGGAACGAACAGAAAATGAGTAACCGTAGAGACTGTGCACTAGTAAGCCATTTCCTCCAGGGAAAATGAAATGTACAGCGGTGCCCCGCATGACGAACGCCTCGCGAGATGAAAAACTCGCAAGACGAAAGGTTTTTTCGTTTTCGAGTTGCTTCGCAAGACGAATTTCCCTATGGGCTTGCTTCGCAAAACGAAGCTTGCCCCCGCACCCCGGACCTCTTTTGAAGCAAGGGGCGGCGGGGAGAAGATCGCTTCTCCCCGTTGCCAGCCCCGCTATCTCCGGGGACAGAGGGGAAGGCGCGCGCACACCTTCCCCTCTGTCCCCGGACCCCTTTTGAACCAAGGGGCGGCAACGGGGAGAAGCGATTCTCCCCGCTGCCCCTTCCCTTGCTTTAAAACAGGTCCGGGGACAGAGGGGAAGGCCCGCGGCGCTTCCCCTCTGTCCCCGGATGGTCTCCATAGGAACGCATTGATTGATTTTCAATGCATTCCTATGGGAAACCGTGCTTCGCAAGACGAAAAACTCGCAAGAAGAAAAAACTTGCGGAATGAATTAATTTCGTCTTGCGAGGCACCACTGTAGTTTGAGGTAACATGCAGGTGTCGATTAGTGCTTTTCCACTACATGACAGCCACTCATCCCTCCTGTAATAAGGATCCTGTTGCTCCTAAACCATTGTACAGGGGCATTCAACTGGGTAACTGCATGAATGCTTGCACAATGGGACGTTCACCTCTCTCCTGGCCTCACGCACAACCTGCGCTATCCCCAGATGGCGGGTTGGGGGCAAATGTCAGATTTAGGGCACCAGGGGGGGCGTCATTGTGGAAGCAGAAGTCATTGAGCTCACACAATTATTTAGTTGAATACTTTGCAAAGGGACCTACTTCTGAGTAGAAATGTATATCATTGTACAATAAGTTAAATAGGCAATGACTTACTAATAAGCCTCTGATCTTTAGCTCCTGCACAGCATGAGGTGGGGGATTCCTTAACATCCCCCTGTACTTCTTGTGCAATAGTACCATATTTTTTGCACCATAACACTCACTTTTTTCCTCCTAGAAAGTAAGGGGAAATGTCTGTGCGTGTTATGGAGCGAATGCCTGTGGGTGGCGGGGGGGATCTGCTGCAGTCGTGAGCAGAGGATCCATGGTTCCCCTTCCTTCCCTCCTCTGTGGTTACAAAGCATGGATCCACATGGATCCTCAGGATTTTTGCATTGGGCTACTCCAAACTCACTGTCAGATCACATGTTTGTGGCCACAGCATGAACCACAAAAATCATACATCCACTGTTTCGTTTAGATTTTTTTTCTTCTTGTTTTCCTCCTCTAAAAACTACATGCGTGTTATGGTCTGGTGCGTGTTATAGAGCGAAAAATACGGTATTTGCTGAAAATAACTTATAGAGAATAACTGAACTCAGGTGAACCCACCACAGGAATGCATGCAATGCATGTTGTACAAGGGAAAGTTGGAGGGGAGGGCTTAGATGAATTTTTAGAAGACATCTCAAGGCAGCCCTGTTTAGGGAAGCTTTTGATGTTTAATAGGTTATTGTATTTTAGTGTTTTGTTGGAAGCCGCCCAGAGTGGCTGGGGAAAGCCAGCCAGATGGGCAGGGTATAAATAATATATTATTATTATTATTATTATTATTATTATTATTATTATTATTATTATTATTTTGCCTTCTCTTGCAACAAAAATGAAGGTATTACTTACCCGAGGAGGAAGCCTGCATTCAATTTTCATTGAATTGCTGGTATTGGCATTAATTGGACAGGGTTGGGAACTAAATTGCACCAAGATTATCCCATCTAAGCCGGAACCCGTGATGATTACTGGAATCCCTCCTATAAAAACCAGGATTTCATTACAGCAAACATGCAGGAATGTCATTTGAAAAACCATTCATAGGTGTGCCACTGCTATAATAGTGCATGTTTTAAAAGATTAGGAGGATCTGAAAATTTGGATTTTTTTTCTTTACCTCTGCCTTTGCCTTCCATATGCCCATGGTCCTAAACCTCAGGTTAGTTTCAAGACAGCCTCCTAATTTGTTTGTGGGGAGGTTAGACAATGCCGGCTTTTTATTGTGCTTTTGTTCTGATTTGTTTGTAGAGAGGTTAGACAACACTGACTGCATCAAACAAATGTTATTCCACATTTTCCAGTGCCATTTTGTGTTGCTTTCCTCATCACAAAAAGTGCAATTTGGGGGGTGGGGAGTAGGTTTGTTGTGCAAGAGCTCCAAATCAACTTTTAATTGTCTAGCCTGAGTATGCCGGTTGGTGACTGAATCCCATCAAAATTAGCATCAGTCTGGAACTGCCCTCAGTTTGCCATCTCCTAGCAGGGATATTCAGAGAGGCTTTTAAAGGAAACTTGAAAGCAAAAAAAAATAACCTTAAATGGACCTAGGTTATTCCAAATGTTTTAAAGCATCTGTTCAATCTCTCTTAGCTAGAGTATCATCAACTCTTTGAGACATTCAGACAGGACTAAAAAAATAGATTTGCCAAGGAGCCCTCTAAATTTGAAATAGAGCTGTTAAATAATGACACCAAGATTATCTCTAAGATGTACCGACTGCACCTTGACTAGGAAGTCAAGGAGGAGGAGGTGAAGGCGGTAATGATCATGTGGGTACATGATATCGGACGTTCTATTATGATGAGAGAATGGGAAACACTCTGGAAAACTAACATGAACTTTACTGCATGTTACACCATTAAAGAAAATATGATGACAATTCGGTGGTACCTTACACCATCAAAACTCTCCAAGATGTATAAAAATAGTTCGAATAAGTGTTGGAAGTGCAGAGAAAAAGTAGGAGATTTTACCATATGTGGTGGACATGCAAAAAGGTCAAGCACTTTTGGAATATTGTTTATGATGAGATGTCAGGGGTTCAGGGCAAGAGGCACAGGGGAGGCAGGAGATGGAGAGCGATGGGGAGGAATCCCAGGACAGTGAGGAAGAGGATGGCAGTGGGTCGGAGGATTCCATGAGCCTCTCCAGCGAATCTGAGGATTCCCAGGAGGGGGCGCCTGTGGTCAAAGCAAGGGGATTCCCAGGGGGGACGCAGCGAGGGCAAGGGGCCAGCAGGGAATCCCAAAGTGGCAGCTGGGAGTCAGGACCAGCTTCCCCACCAGAGCGCAGCGAAGGGGGAGGAGGTTCCAGTGTGACGGGGGAAGCAGCTTCGGCAGCAGAGAAGGAGGGGAGGTCAGAGCAAGCCGTCCTCCCGGAAGGGGAGGGGAGTAGTGAAGGGAGTAGTGTAACTGTCAAAAGAAAGGTTAGAAGTTAGGCGCGCGCGCCAAGTTCAAATGTGCAGGCGCGCGGAAGAACAGGGAGCCCGGAGGAGGAGCCAGGTCCCAAAGCCCGCAGGAGGGAGGGAGAGCAGTCTGGGGATTCATCGTCAGGGGAATCCAGGAGGAGCGAAACCCCAGCGGGCAGGAAGACCCTGCGGAAGAGGAGAGAAAGGATGAGGTGGAGCAGCGCAAGCTTCTTAAACTGGTGCAGGGGAGGGACCGACTCAGAGGGGACTTCAACGGTCTAAGCGTAACAGACGTGGGGGCCGCGCGCTTCGGCTGTGGAGCGGAAAATGAACTGCAATAAACTTCTTTGTATATAAAGGAAACCTGGCGTTGGTCCTTTGTGAGCTAGGACCTGAGGCAGCCCTGACAGATGAGATAAAAAAAATGTTTAAATTAATATTCTTAAAGAAACCAGAAGCTTTTCCGTTGGGAATTTTAGACAGAGATATCCCAAAAAATATAAGAGAACTCTTTTTATATGCAACAGCAGCCACCTGTCTATTAATAGCATCTGATTGGAAGGGGGGGAAGATACCAACGCTAACAGAATGGCAAAATAAATTATTAGACCATGTGGAAATGGCTCAATTAACAAATAGGTTAAGAGGTAACACAAAACAATCATTTTCTCAGAAATGGGAAATGTTTAAGAGACACTTACAAAAAAATAACAGCGACATATTATCTATAGCGGTGTTTGAATGACCCTTGTGTACGTAAAATATTAAGAAATAACGAAAAATCAGTACAATATGTTGTAAGAAAGTACTGGAAAGTATATTAAATGTAAGGTAATCATTATAAGTACATACAAAATCATAAAGGTCAACAATATCGGGAAATGGTAGGAAGTCTACATTTATTTTATTTTACTTTATTTTGTTACATGTTACTTTATTTTACTTTATTATTTGATCTTAGCTTAGTTGAAATCTAAGCGGAACTAGAAGTTTAAATTAACACCTTATGGTAAATTAATTTAAGGATATATTTTTTTTTCTTAGTATGTATGTGTATGTGTGAAGTTAAATCTGTAATGATATTACTGAATTTCAATAAAGATTTTTTTCCCCACACACAAAAAATAACATCACTAGATCTCTCCCTGCTTCTTTGTTTTCCAGCCTTTGGAGCTGAAAGAAGAGCAGTTGAAGTAAACGTGTAAAACCGGCTCTATGATATGCTTATAGAAAGTGCGAGCGAATCACACATACCAATCTCTGAAGCGGTAGGAGGTTCAACAGAAGTCAATCTAGGCGTAATCCTCAGGAAGATGTCACCTTTTCTACTGGCATTGACTGCAAATCCATGGGGTCTCACCAGTACTGTCAGCTTATACAAGCCAACCGGCAACAAGTTCATCTGGCAAACAGCATTAGTGTGATTTGAACTCAGGACTTCACAGTGTGTGTGGTTCACTTCTATGAGCAGAGAACTACTACTTGAACTCAGGCCAGAACCTGTGATATTAATGACTATATGAACTCCATCATCTGAAAGAATAAGTTCAGAGTTATACTACAAAACAAAGTATCAATAACATATCATTTTTATTATTAAAATAAATCTCAAGATTTTACCATTTCTTTCTTACAAAAAAAAGAGAGAGAAAAATGGGATCATCCTCAGAAGGCGGTCCTTCTTGCGACTGGGCCCCTGGACACACCCCGACTAAGTATGTTTCATTTCTAGGTCTAAGTTTCATTTCTCTAAATAGGCATCACAGGTCACAGCCAATCAGGAAAGGGGTGGTGGTAGTTAAGGAATTATATAAGCATCAGCGCAAGAGTGCCCTAGGCACTTGATTGGCACTGCTGAACACCCGCCCTCCCGCTCTTAGTGTAGGTTCTCAGCCTTGCTTTGGACTTTGTGTGAGTCACCTGTCTTGGGACAGGAGCCAGGTAGGAATTTTTATCCATTTGGCAAATTGGCACTGGTTTGGGTTTTTGTCTACCCTCTTAGCAATCTTCCCAACTTTCCAGGTTTGGCGGTTAGGCATTGGCTTAATTTTGTGTGTGGAGGGGAGGTGTGGCCATCACCTGCCCCTCAATGATCAAAAGGTATTCCGTTAAAGGAATCTGGGGGTCCCAGATCTCGTCCGAAGTCCACTTTTCGTCGTCCCGTCGCGAGTCACCCACCCTCCACTCCCTTAGAGTTAGGGCTTAGGTCATTGGCCTTGCTATGGACCTTAGGTTGGTCACCCTGGTTGCCCGGGGGGCCTGGTAGGGATTTTTCCATTTGGCATTAGGCTTTTTGGTTTTTTCGCCTACCTCGTAGCAATCGTCACAACTTTCGTGGTATTGGTGGGTAGGTTAGGCATTGGAATAATGTGTTGTGGTGTGTCGAAGGGCTAGGTGTGGCCATCGCCTGCACCTTCAATTTTGGGTATTCCATTAAAGGAATCTGGCGGTCGTGTATTCTGTCTGATGCCTGCGTGGCAGGAGGCCATGGCACGACCCTCGGTGACATCGGGGGAGAGCCTATAGTTGGATTAGCATCAACAGGCTCCACCTACTGGTGAATAAACCCCCCTGTTTTAGACTCACCCCTCTCTGAGGGGGTGGAGTCAGTTGACGTAATCCAATGCCTAAGCCAATACCTTTTCACTTGCTGTAATCAATAAAGTTGTGGCCTTTTCTTGCCCATTAACCTTATATCACGTGTCCTTGTGTTTTCATTCCACTACGCGGGGATCGGGTCCTCGAACCACAAGCAGAAGTTGCAAGGGTATGCCCGGCTATCCATCTCTTGGGTAAAGGCTATCCCACCAGGGCAACAAAAGCAAGTTTGGTCACAAACTCTGGCCTGAATCCAGATTGGAATGGTTGTAGATAAATGCTTTCCTTCAAGAAATGACTGCAGCTGCTCAAAGGGGGGGCAGTTGCAGCTCAGGGTGTGCTTAATTCTTTTTAGGAAGAGACTACTCTACTGCCTCCTTCAAAGTGGCAGCCCCCACCCCTTCATGCAAAGGTATGTTCATCACCAAAGGTTGGAGCCATTTAGTTGTGCCCCCCCCCCACCTCAGCTAGCTTTAATGAGTGATGAAGGCTGATTCTACAATCAAAAGAACCATGACGTCAAAGATATTAAAAGAAATACTATAAGAAAGGTTGTTGGGGGGGACGGACGTATAGCATTACCTATAAAGTATTCAACATTACTGACCAAAGGGGTCAATTCCCAGAGATATTGAAATGTACATGAACCGGAGCAGTTTGCTGGAATATCATTCACTGTAACCACAACCTAGAAAGTCAAAGGAAATTATTAGACAATTCTTTGTCATTTGTTTGATGAAAGAATTCGTTTTTTGAATGGAAGCTTCTAAGTGCATTCTACTGAATGTGCAGAGATAACTCCTCCTGATAAGAAACACAGGTGGTGAGAAGCCCCCTTCAGATCTTCCCACTTAAAGCAAGAAAGTTACGTGTGGCCTAGGGGAACCCAGGACAATCAGGGCCATGAGTGGCAAGGGCAGCAGAAGGGCACACACCCCACCACCTCCCCAGTTGGAGATCTCACGTGTTTTTTGGATGCCTGAAGGACGCTCTAGTGTCTACCAATTTTCACAAAATGAGAATATCCACAGCAAGGTAATTCGTGGTCAGTTCTGTGATACATTAAAACACTCAGAATTCATGAGATACAGTGTATGTCCACTTCATACCTGTGTAAAGTTATTTGGGGTAGCAAGCATGTCTCCAAATATTGGACCAATAAAAACACCACCATCAAATACTACACGGTGTGTAATAGCTGGGCGCAAACCAGTGAGGTTTTCAGCAGACACCTTGAAGGGGAAAACGAAAAACGTCTTAGTTATCCAAACATGGGAATAGTTTGCTAGACTAAACTGGTTATAACTAGAATTCTGATAATGGACACATAGGGACCCATGCAAAACAAATTCCTGGTTTTAACCTCCCTCCCTCTCAGTCAGTCACCCATATTTTCTGGCTGGTCCAAGTTCAGCTGCCTCTTCTGCCACCCCCTCTTCTTGACTGGCGGATCACCTTCGCCCTTCCCTCAGGGAAAAGAAAAGGAAGGCCTTTTGTAAATTAGCACTGTTTAAAATGTGGGGGTCTGGGGAGGAGTCGTGATTCTGGGATATTTAAAGTGCAGCCAAACCAACAATTCCTGTTTTGCTAGCTAGGAAGAAGAAGAAGAGTTTGGATTTGATATCCCGCCTTTCACTCCCCTTCAGGAGTCTCAAAGCGGCTAACAATCTCCTTTTCCCTTCCTCCTCTACAACAAACACTCTGTGAGATGAGTGGGGCTGAGAGACTTCAGAGAAGTGTGACTTCCCCAAGGTCACCCAGCAGCTGCATGTGGAGGAGCGGAGACGCGAACCCGGTTACCCAGATTACGTGACTACTGCTCTTAACCACTACACCACACTGGCACATGAGAGGAGCTGAAGCTCACAGTTTTCCTGTAAACTTGCTAGAGAAAACTCTGTGAGAGACACTCCCACTGTGCCCTTATGCACCCTCTGACTCTGTTTCCATCTCCTGCCACTGTGCCATCAATGCAAGAACATCTACAGTGGTGCCTCGCAAGACGAAAAGAATCCGTTCTGTGATTCTCTTCGTCTAGCGTTTTTTTCGTCTTGCGAAGCAAGCCCATTAACAGATTAGCGGATTAGCGCTATTAGCGGCTTATCTGCTGATCGGATCAGCTGATAAGCGGCTTAGCGGCTTAGAAAAAGGGGGGAAGGGGGGGAAATCAGCAGGAACTCGCAAGACATTGTCGTCTTGCGAAGCAAGCCCATAGGAGATTCGTTTTGCGAAGGACCTCCAAAACGGAAAACTCTTTCGTCTAGCGAGTTTTCCGTCTTGCGAGGCATTCGTCTTGCAGGGCACCACTGTACAAAGTCTGAGCTTGGAGCTCAGACTACATTTTAAGCTAGACTTAAGTGTGTCTTTGTAACTGAATTACCATTGTAAGCCAGCCTGAAGAAAGCTGCTGTATCTGTTCCTCTTCTGAGTGTGCAAATGTTGTTTCTATCTTTTACAAGACTGTTTGTGCGATTGTTAGTTTAAGGGGCAGAAAAGAGGGAAATACCATGAAAATCCAGTCTGCCTTAAAGCACCCTGGATTACTTAAACTAAAAGGCTAAACCTACCTATCTAAGCTTCCTTTTAAGCTGCAAAGGGATGGCACTCTGCTGAACTCACACACACAAGGAAGAAAGGATAATATCTAATAAATATATCCTCTCCTTGTATCTATTCACATCCCAACAATGATGAGTCGCAATCTCATGAAACTTGGAAAAAGCTACATTTTGTGCTTTAATTATATTTTACAATACTTTTTAAATGTTGTGAGCTGCTTTGGGACACAATTTCTAGATGAAAAGCAGGGTAAAATTAAATACTGACGGAAAGAAAGCACAGGTGGGAAGGATGATGCTTCCTCAAAGCCAGATCAAGTACAGCCATAGTACAGCCATGCCTCCATGCAGTGGCGTAGCATGGGTTGTCAGCACCCGGGGCAAGGCAAGTAATTTGCGCCCCCTAACCCGTGGATTTGTGCCCCCTAACCCCCAGATGTTGTGCCCAGTGCGGCCGGCCCCCCCCCTGCACCCCCACGCTACGCCACTGCCTCCATGTACAAGGGTCTCTCCGATTTGGAAGCTTTTAATAAGTGGGCAGGTGGACCACCAGCAGCCCTGTGCATTCTGAGGCATCAAGGTCACATGAAGAATAAAGGCTTAGAGGCTAGGAAAGGACTGCACCAAGTAATTGCCTGATTGTTTCTTTGAGTTCCCTCTCCTGCCAAGGGAGCAAAGCACTGTAGAGACATTCTGGTTGTACAATACATTTACAAGCATAGAAAATAACAAGGCAAAAGGGGGTGAGATTGAGGATAAATAAATTCTGGATTGAAGTAATAAAGGTCCAGGGCAAGAGCACATGTATAGGCAGAACCTGCGAATGAATTAATCTTTACTATAAAGAAATACTGAGCAGTCAATAGGATATATTTAAAAGATTGTCTTACACTGATGAAATTGGGTAAATCACCAATCATTGAGGTCCAGGTCAGTGTCCATATACTTTGATAACAATTGCTTGCGTCCTTAGATACCGAAAAGTCACTGGCATTCACATACTGAGCTGTGAAATTATCACTGTAGGCTTGCAAGAGCTTGCGGAGGTGATGGGCAGAGATGGATACTGGAATGCCTGGGGAAAAGTTTATATAAAGTAACCTAAGTCAGTAACCAAGAAACCTTAGAAGAAGAATATGTGATTAAATAATGAAGTACAAGTTTCATGAAATGTGAACATATTGCATGAAACTGGTTGCTGTGTTTGGCATATTGACAGGGCTTTTTTGTTGTCTCAGCAGCAACACAGCTCTTTAGGGCTAATCTAGACACGTGATTTAGGTGTGGAATTCTCTCAATTAGATAGAAAGTTGGGGGGTGGCTAGAGAGAAGGTAGAGGTCTGGTTTTAAAGCAAAGGGGATGTGCAGTTGAGGAACACATTCCCTGTCCCCCAAAGCTTATTTTTCCCTTAGTTCCTATGCTCCAAGGACTGTTCTCCTAATAGGAGCTCTGAAACCAGAAGTGATCCTGAGAGAAAATTACTTAAAGACAGAGGCTGGATGAAGGTAAGTCACAGAGCAGTGGGGAAAGGGCTCCTTTTTAAACCAAAATCTAATCCCTAACCGCCCTTTGTGACATGACTGGAATAGTTTCATATTTAAATGCATGGAAGAGACACCTTTGTGATCTGTTTAGCCCTGCATCTATCAAGTTTAAGTTTAGCTGATTTTTATGCCACTGTGCCCAACATGGCTCACAATAGGCATTAACCAAAATACAAAACATTTTTTAAAAAATAAACAGTTCAAACAAGACAATATAAGTGATTCAATAAGCATAGGACAAATGCAGTATTGCGGTGAAATATTCTAGAGTGAATAATAATGTGTAGAGAGCATAACCAGGAGTAACAGGTCAAGATATAAATCTAAAGCTAGCCATGACTTCTTCCTATAACTTCCAAAGATGGAGGCTGCGTAGCCTCAGTTTACCTGGTATCACAATATTGGGCAGATGGATTTGAAAGGTTCCTCCAAGAGGTGGGCTTGCAGCCTGCAGTCTTTGTACGGTCAGATTGATTTGGGCCTCACCCACGTTCCCTCCTGATCCTTCCCAAGGCACAGCTTCCCTGTGTGAGAATGAAACCATGTAAACAGATACAGCTTCAAACATTTCAGGAGGGTGCAGAACAATTCTGAAACCAATTCCTACCTCAACGAGAAAAGAGGGAGAGTCTTGCAATAGTCTGCCATTAAGAAGGACACGTTATACACGGGTGAAGCACCGACCACTGACACGGATTCCAGAAGATTCCCATGAGGACAAACTGGCTTTGGCTCTCTTTGAAAAACTGAAAAGGAAATCATTTTTGGATAATATCAGGGGGTGGAACCAAGAGTCTCACTTTCTGTGGCAGTCACAGGTTGTGGTTCATGAGCACACTAGGAATAAGCATGGCAAACACACATTCATACATGATATGATAGCCATGTTCAAATATATAAAAGGATGTCACATAGAGGAGGGAGAAAGGTTGTTTTCTGCTGCTCCAGAGAAGCGGACACGGAGCAATGGATCCAAACTACAAGAAAGAAGATTCC
The DNA here is from genome assembly GCF_965112155.1 of Podarcis liolepis. Taxonomy (NCBI): domain Eukaryota; kingdom Metazoa; phylum Chordata; class Lepidosauria; order Squamata; family Lacertidae; genus Podarcis; species Podarcis liolepis. Next base: position 4,632,481 of record NC_139557.1, read on the forward strand.
ACCTAAACATTAGGAAGAACTTCCTGACAGTAAGAGCTGTTCGACAGTGGAATTTGCTGCCAAGGAGTGTGGTGGAGTCTCCTTCTTTGGAGGTCTTTAAGCAGAGGCTTGACAACCATATGTCAGGAGTGCTCTGATGGTGTTTCCTGCTTGGCAGGGGGTTGGGCTCGATGGCCCTTGTGGTCTCTTCCAACTCTATGATTCTATGATTCTATGATTCTATACACTGGAACAAGCTATGACTTCATTTGGTTCATGCAGCAGTGGGGTAGGGAAAGGATCTCGTCTTCAGTTCCACTCAGTCCTTGCTGTTGCAATGCTATTCCTGCCATCAATTAGGAAACACCCAAAGCACCCATGGGAGTTTGCCAGTGTTGGACCCCAACATGGTGTCGGCCAGGCATCCAGGTCCCTCTGGGCAACCAGGAGGAGGGGTTGATGCAAGGACAGACCCCTCCTCACTGCCCTTATGGGGGGGGTCACCCCATATGTCGTGATCCTGCCCAATGTCATTTCCACCCAAAATCATGAAGAATTAAAGAATGCCTAACAAAGACGGAATCACTGGATCCTTTTGTGACATCATAAACAGATACCAATTGAGGCATTTTGATGAGACTTTTTATCCTGAAAGAGCAGAGCCTTCCACAAGGGCAGGTGTCAAAAAGACTGGCATTATTTTCAGCTCTCCTAACCCACTATTAGGATATGTGTGAGCATCTTACGTTACAACATTATGAAATGCACTGATTTTGCCACACATACTGTGGTACAAACCATAGAGGCAATGGCAAAGAAAGGGCACTGCGTGAAAAGTACACACAAAAGAGGCACACTGCAGATATCTCTTAACGTCCATAATATATTAGGAATGAATATTTATGGACCTGACCAACACAAGCTACCAGTGAATGGAGAGCTCTTATATATTCAAATGTGTATTCTCCTCCGACTTTTCATCCTGCCTGAATTCTGAGTGCTCAGAAGGTTTTTGGAGCAGCCTCACAGATTCTATTGTTCTTACAGTGCCACTAAAGCAGGCATAGGCAACCGCGGCCCTCCAGATGTTTTGGGACTACAACTCCCATCATCCCTAGCTAACAGGACCAGTGGTCAGGGGTGATGGGAGTTATAGTCCCAAAATATCTGGAGGGCCAAGTTTGCCTATGCCTGCACTAAAGTATTCTGCTGACATAAAGATATTTTGGATGTAAAAAGACAATGTTACCTTGCTCAAATCCTTCCCGCAGAATAATTTTGGCAGATGATGGCTGTGTTTCCCATTTTAAAGAAAAAAGATCCTCTAGCTCTCTCTGGAGCTGCAGATATTAAAAGAGGAAGGGAAGGGCAAATAAGAGCAAAGCCATGCACAGAGGTGAATTTAGATAGGGGAAACAGCACAGGGGTAAGGGTTAAAACTAGGAGACAATGGCTTTTAAGGTTGTTGTTTTTAAAATATCCCTAAGCATCTTCATTTGAACATGTGAATACAGTTTCAGAGACCAATACATACAATGTCTTTTGCTCTACATTTATTGGGTTTTAAAAGGTGAGCATACTTTGCATACCCATTATTTCAATAGAAAGTGTGACTTGTAGGGAAACTTGTCACATAGAAAATCATAACCTAAGAGGCATAACAAATACCATAGTTTATTTTCACAATCCAAGAGAAATCTGTGTATTTTGCATTTATTTACTTTTTATAATTTCTCATTTAACAATGACAAAAATGAAATATTTTTTTCTAGCAATTTAGAAGTTTCTGGTAATTTAGCTTTTTGGAAAATATTCATGTATTATAGCCATTTCTGAAACAAAATTTTAAATTGTGCTTTGCTCTTATCACCCATAAGAGCTTTTGCACTTGACAGGAATTGTACTGTTCTTCTATGTAACGTTTCATCAGAAAACCACAATTTTATTACAGTTTTTGAAAGATTTTTTTAAATAAAAGAAATTATTATGATTATTTATTGAATTTATATACCCGGAGAATAGAAAACCACAAAATACATAATCAAAATAAAAAGAACAACCCAAAAATCTCCCCACCCCCAAAAAAACTTATTTTGAAAAGGGCAAACAAGCCTCACAACATTTAAAGTAAGACAATTAACAAACCTGGACAAGAGCTGCTTGCTGAAAAGACCATGATCTTAGAAATGTTTGCAAGAAGACCAAAGATGCCATAAAGCAAATCAGACCATTGGTCCATCTACCCTCCTTATCATCTACTCTGACTGGTTGTGGCTCTCTAGGGTTTCAGGCATAGGACTTACCTGGAGAGGTCAGGGATTGAAGCTGTAGTCTTTTGCATGCAAAACATGCGTCCTACCACTGAGCCATGAACTTCCCCAATATTCCATGTCAGGGAACTGCCATCAGAGACAAGAGGAGAGGTAAGAAGCTCCAATGATGCAGGGGAGGGAACTAGCAAGGAGAGAGAGAGAGCTTCCGCTGGGGAAGGAAATCCAGGGGACACCAGGGAGAAAGGGGAGGCTGAGAGTAAGGCGGAGGGGAGGCTCAGAGACTCTTCCAGTGAAATCAGCGGAGAGAGCACAAGACCTCTGCTTGGCACGCCCACGCTGCGCAGAAGGCTTCCGCGCAGAGAATCTAGGAGGAGACTTGGAGTCAAGGAATTTCTATGTTGGAGGAAGTTTAGGAGACGCCCACTCACGGATTCTGCCAGTGGCTAAGACAGTCGTGTTGTAAGGGCTGTCAAACCAGGGAAAGGTTTAGCTATACGACCAGCTTGGAACAGTTTGCAGTTTACGCACAAGCAACCCCAATTCCCATTACATTCCGTGTTGAAAATCACATTTCATATCACAATATTTTCCTGACCCTTAATTTATTGGTCCTGTGTTTATTATATTCAGAAGAGCCAGAAAATCCCATGTTTAATCCCCAGCTTCTCTAGGTAGATTGCGAAGACTCCTGCCTGAAACCCGAGAGATCCACTGTCGTTGAAGGTGAAGAATACAGAACTAGATTGGCCCATACATAGGTAGATTTTGAGAATTTCTCCATCCTGATAAATGACTCTCAGAAAGTATCTTGTAATACCCTCCCAATGATTCTATAACCAAAAGTATTTATTGACCTGCAGCGGTAATTCGACTTACTTGTTCAGCTGTAATATTTGTTGACATAAGGTTGGTGGTGACATTGTCCCAGGCAAGTCTTAACCATCCTGTACCAGATATTATCAGCATCTATAAAGCAGAAAGACCCTTGCAAAGTATGAATATTTATTTCCCAGTGGTACTAATATGGAAACTTGAAACAATTATTTCATAGCATTGTAGAGTTGAAGGGACAACGAGGACAACCTTTCACGGTTGTCACTTAGAGTTCCCAACATTCAAATTAACTACAAGATCAGTGTGATTTCTGTCATTGAAATTTACTCCCTAAAATCTGTAGACCCAGTGTATTTAGCAGCCACCGAAAAAGCACTTCTAGAATTAAGTCAGTAGTTATTATATAATTCAGGCCAGCCATGAATCCCAGCACAAAGGAATACTAGTTATGAATGTGATAATCCCATCAAATCCCTAGTTCTTCTCTAGATTTTGCCCAACGAGGAAGTCAAAGAGACTTGGAGACAACTTTCATAATCTTTTTTTAAAAAAACAACAATAATAAAGTTCCCATAAATTGTCTTATTCGGGAACCAGTGAACTAAATGTTTTCAACACGCGTTGATTATTTCCTGGCTTATTGCATTTTTTATTACTTTTGAGTATGTGGTGAAATGTTCACAAACGTCAATCCAAAGAGAACTCTACCAACATTTGTTCTGATTCAGCAGTAAAAAAAACAGGTTTCCCAGGAGAAAGCAGCAAGACCGAAAGGGGGGAAGAAATCCACCTCTCAGGCCCATGACTAGAAATCACTTGAAATTGTGGGAAGGGCCCAGAATCACAACTTCTAAGAATATGAGGCTCAGTTCTCAACCATGAGACTAACCTGTATTTCAGGAAGCCTAACTGCACAGGCATGTATTTTGTGCTTCTCTCTGCGATAGGTATTAACCACACTGGGATTCAGCCAAGTATTGTGAATCTGGACTCCAACTCTCATTCCATTCTTTGGCGACTTCCCATGATGCACAGCTTCCAGATAGTACACTGAACCACCAGTAAGCTCAAATTTCTCAGATTTTGGCTTCCAGGGGTGGCTCCAGTTCTCCTCCCAATGAGCTGACCATTCAGGAATGCCAGCAGGAATGGATGCAATTTCCACCTGTTTTCAAGTAGGCGACAGCAGTTATTCATTGCATTTACACCCACCTTTGTCTGCAAGGAGCTCAAAGTGGCATGTACGGTTCTTTCCCTCCTCAATTAATCCCCAAATGTCATGACACTGGGTGCCTGTCTTAATTTCAGCTGGTAATTAATTCCAGACAGCTGGAGATGCAACACTAAAAGCCTGGTTTCTAGTACAAACTAAGCACACCTGTAGGACATGCCAAAGAATAACGTGTGAATTGCTTAGAAGAAAAATGGGTTTACATCCCTCAATGAGGGAACGTAAGAGCTCTTAAGGTCGTTCAAAACATAAGCAGTCACATCAGCAGTCTGTCAAAGGAGCCTTCTAATTCCAGCTCATTTTGAAAATGAATGGCACTAAATATTAGGCAGAAGACCCATTGTGTTCATGAACTTGTCTTTTGGGGAATGGATACCACTTTAACAAAACATCACCAGACTAGAATTTTGGATCATGCGTGTCACACATTTTGGCAGCACCTCTGAAGACAGGTGCTCATCCACACTGCGCTTTCCAGGGCTGTGTTTTAATGCTCAGAAACTATACTTCTATCCAACTGAATACCAAGAAAGCCAACTCTCAACTCTCCTCTCTCTAAGGGCAGATCTGCACTCATGGCTTATAATGTTAGGAATTTCTTATTAACATGTGGCACCAGAGGGCGCTGCAGAGCAGTGAGCCACCGGCAAAGGGAAACTGCCATTAAATGTTATACAACATTGTATTTAATAACATTTAAAAGATCAATGTAGATCCAGCCCAACTCTCTCTCCTGCTCAGTGGCGTAGCGTGGGGGGTGCAGGGGGGCCGGCCGCACCGGGCACAACATCTGGGGGTTAGGGTTAGGGGGCGCAAATCCACGGGTTAGGGGGCGCAAATTACTTGCCTTGCCCCGGGTGCTGACAACCCACGCTACGCCACTGCTCCTGCTTTTCCTTTTCCCTTCCAAAGTACTGACTCCACCCACCTCTGGCGAGCTGCACCAGCAGCCAATCAGAGGGAGGCTACAGCTCGGCCCTCTGGTGGAATTCTGTGCCACTGCACCACCAAACTGGTCAAGGTGAGCTTTCCATCACAGAGGTTGATCATTTATTTTGATATCTGGTATATTGGTCTTGTCCAAAACCCTTTCATGCTGAAGAGGACAAGAAGCTGGAGGTTAACTCGCCTCATTTTTTATATTGTATGTTTTGTCAAAAGTATTGAGAGGCATGGTGAAAATGCACAATACTTCTGTTGAGCCACAGCTGCAGAATACATTGCCTAGGGATGGCCTAATGAGTTTTAGGACACTATTAAAGGCCTTCTCATTCAATTTCTTTCTGTTCCAGAAATTATTGGCGAAGCTGTTTAAATTGCTATTTTCTAGCCTGCATCAGACATCACTTTAAACCATAGTTAAACTAAGCCAAACTCTTCCCCTGTTACACTGCTTTGATCTAAACCATGGGCTTAATGTTAGGTCCAAACATTGGCTTGAGGTTTGTTTGTTTCCAAACGCTGAGCTTCCAACCAAGGTTTGCTCTTGGCTTATCACTTACAGTTTGTTTGGTGGAAACAAACCACAAGCTTGGTTTCAGACATAACACTAGCCATGGCTGAGCTCCACGCAGCCCTGGAGGAGCAGAGTGCTCACAGCAGCATGCACCAGCACTCTGCACATGCGCCTGTCTATCAGTTCAAACTATGGCTTAAGGTAACAAGGAAACAAGGCTCCTGTAATCTGCTCCTTAACGTTTTGCTGGTCCATTTCTATTGGCTACTAAATGGTTTTATGTATCATTTATGTGCCACAAATCAGTTTTAATGAACATATCAGAGTGCTCTGTAAATGATAGCTAAAGCCTTTATATATCAAACTTTTGGGCTCTTCCACACCTGCCCAATGTTCCTAACCCTTCTTTTGGATTCTTTTAGCTTCTTTTACATTCTTATAGACTTTTATATTCACCTTGTGTTTTAATACCTTTTAGCTTTCTAAAGCCCTTTTTAGATTTTAAATTCTGGTCTCTGACTGTAATAAAGATTTGTATTGTATTGTATGTGTCATTTTAATATATGACATTTTGATTATACAACTCATCATTTTATAAAAATAAAATCTGATGGGCTAGGTGCATTTAGCCCTATTTTTATTTCTGAAAACTGAAAGTACTGCCTACATATTTTCATACAGCAACCTATCCTGAAGATCAGGGTCACTACCCAAATGCAAGTGATTATTTCCTACAGCTTCTCAATCATGGAAAGAAGCAGAGTCCACACAGTCTCTATTATGTCTTGTCCATTTCAACAAAAAAAGCTGGTGTAATGAATCAAAACATGGCTGGGACATTTTCTCTGTATAATAATGGCGCCAATCCAAGTGATACCTTTAGACGACCATTAATAGGGGCCCAAATATTGGCTCATTATAGGATGACCAGAATTCCAGAAATTCATTTTTATTTCAGCCATGACAACAGCTATTTCCCCCTCCTTCAACACAAGGCTAGATGGGGGGGACCTTACTGTGATTTCACCCTGAAGGAAATATCTCACAGTTAAGCATTATTACGTACTTCACTGGACTATTGTTCCACCCAGCCAATCACAGCACCCGGAGCCGGTCCCTCATTTGAATGCCTCCCACTATATAAGAGCACAGCTGGAGTGAGGTCACTGTCACTTGCAGTAGGACAGCTAAGCTGAAGGCAGAGAAACAGCAAAGCCATGTCTGCTGTCCAAAGACGTAGGAAGGCTTACTACCAGAGAAGGAGGCAGAAGAGATCCCGGAAGATCCTGAGCAGACGAAGGCGGCTACATTCCAGGCGAAAGAAGAAAGCGAGGACAAGACGCATAGTGAGGTATGCAAGGAGTCACTATCAAAAGAGGCGCCAGCCCATGTCCCGGTATTTCGACAGGCGGATGAGGGCCAACGTCCTTTCAGCCCACAAGGCCAAGCACACCATGTGCTCCCAGAGGAGTAAAGCCTATAGCAGGAAGCCCTCACGGATGGGCAGGCCAAGGAATAAGAAGCATTACACTCGGACTCGCTCAGGCCTTCTGCACGCCAAACTAAAGAAGAGGGCTGCGATCAAGGCTAAACTCAAGAAGGCCCTCAAGAAACACGCTAGGCGTACAGGTACTTCTGCTCTGAAGAAAGCCCAGAGAAAGCCACGTCGAACTGAGAATGATATTTTCTACAGTTTGGCCAACCCTTCCATGCCAAAAGCAGCGTCGCCATCAGAGGACCGGCAGACAAAGAAACAGTCTGTCCGCTTCACCACCCCTGGCAACCCAAAGAACAAGGAGATGGAGCAACAGGAAGATCTCTCCACTGATAACCAATCAAGCCAGCAAACAGTGACACCCAAGAAACGTGGCCGGCATGCAGGCACGTCTGTTTGCAAAAGCCGCTAAGCTAGAGGAACACCCACCACTCTTCTCAGAACAACAACCTGCAGGCCTCAAGGGGGGGATTGGAGAAGGGAAAGGGACATTACCCCCCAGCCTGCTTTGAAGATCCCAGTATAAAGATCCTTTATACTTTATCCTTGAGGAGACCACCTGCACCCACAGCAATCCGAAACAGAAGTGATTTTGCTGAACAAATGAAATTAGTTTTATCAATGTCTGAAAAAAGATATTTGATCTTTTGCATGTTTTACGGGCAAGACAACCAACCAGAAGAAGCAATCCCGTGAGAGAACATTTCTTTATTAACAAGAGATGAACAATCACTTTAACCGAAAACTAGAGAAAAGATTTGTCATCATTTGGTAAACAATGGATTGTTGTATCCAAGGTGTGCATTCCCCCAAGGAACATCTTAAAGTACTAATAAAGCTGGATCTTTTGAAAAATGTGTGGTGGAATTCTCTCGGCTACTTAGGGACAGTTTAGATAAGGGAGTGTTACATTTGAGAAGTCATAACAAATGAAGTTTCCTTGCATGTGGCAGATAAGTTATTTAGAATATATTTATTTTCCTCCCTAAGCTATAAAAATCAGTTATCATCAGCGATTTCCTTTCTGGTTAGCAAATGATTCATATGCACTGTGCTACTAAGAGTGACTTGTCATCTGAAGTGACAGTCTTACATCCGGTGTAGCACAGGAGTAAGTTAAAGCATGTAAATTTAAGCCCCTGGCTTAAATTTCACTTAGGCCAGGAATTATCTAGATAAAATTAGGCAAGCTCCTCTTATTTCAGAGTCCAGCCCCTGCTACAAGGGTAGAATCATAGAATTTATAAAGTTGGAAGGGACAACAAGGGTCATCTAGTCCAACCCACTGAAACACAGGAATATTTTGCCCAACAAGAGGCTCCAACCCATGGCCCTGAGATTAAGAGTCTCATGCTCTGAGCTGTCCCAGCTGTCTACTAAAGTAATGTATGGGAAACACTTTGAACACTCAAAAAGCACTATATAAACGTCAAGAAGCTGTAACAGTCTACACAATTTATATTTAACAGAGAGAGAAAAATCAACACAGATCCTGCTCTGGAAGTCTAAAGAAAGGGCAAGGCCAGCAAGTGCCACAATGCAAAGTTATAAGGCTCACAGAATTTTAACTTTTACTTGTAGTGATTTATGGTACTGGTACCTTGCTTTGGGGGTCTTCGGACAGGCTTAAATACAAAGAAGCCTTGTCATCTGCCTGCATCCAGAATGTGTAATTATTTGTCTGTGGTGCCACAAAAAAACCATATAGTCGTGCCCTGCGTAACAAAACGAAAACATTAATGAAGCAAACTTTCAGAGAAATAACAGACTTCCACTGCTGAGGGAAAGATGAGTTACATGAATGACTTTAGTTATTACACAATCATTTTAAAAGACTTACCTTTATAGAACACCACTGAGAGATATATGTTATCTCATCCCAGAATAAAATGTTAGCTTACTAAAGAATCTCCAAAAAATTACCTATAAAAAGGATCCTTTCTTGCATAACTAGTGTTATGAAAATTAATAAACTCATTAGTAGTTCATTCTAAAAAATAAAATAAAAAGTAGGAAATGTAGCTCCCTATTGATTGCCTCCCCCCACCCCACCCCACCCAGCAAATTTATTTACACATATGAAACCGACCAGGGAACCTCACGGCTCCTGCCAGTTCCACCTGTAGGTTTAGAAACAGCAAGTGTAAAAACTGAGAGGGAATGTTGTCTTCAGATAGATTTCGTGAAAGTCAATACGGTTTCTTTCCTTAAAAGTTATCAAATTTTCATATAATGAGATTGTTTCAGGTGCTCATTAAATCAACACCAGAGAGCTACATCACAATCTCCAGAACCAATGCACCTTTCCAATATACAGTGGTGCCCCGCAAAACGAATGCCTCGCAAGACGGAAAACCCGCTAGACGAAAGGGTTTTCCGTTTTTGAGCTGCTTCGTAAGACGATTTTCCCTATGGGCTTGCTTTGCAAGACAAAAACGTCTTGCAAGTGTTCCGATTTTTTTTCGCTTTCCCCCCCCTTTTTCTAAGCTGCTAAGCCGCTAATAGCCTTTTAGCCGCTAATCCGCTAAGCCTTTAATAGCCGCTAAACCGCTAATAGCCGCTAAACCGCTAATAGCGCTAATCCGCTAATAGGGTTGCTTCGCAAGACGAAAAAACCGCTAGACGAAGAGGCTCGCGGAACGGATTAATTTCGTCTTGCAAGGCACCGCTGTACAGTGGTACCTCTGGTTAGGTACTTACCGTATTTTTTGCTCCATAACACTCACTTTTTTCCTCCTAGAAAGTAAGGGGAAATGTCTGTGTGTGTTATGAAGCGAATGCCTATGGGTGGCGGGGGGGATCTGCTGCAGTCGTGAGCAGAGGATCCATGGTTCCCCTTCCTTACCTCCTCCGTGGCTCGCTTTGAAACAGCAAAGCGGGAGAAGAGCCCCTTAGTGGGGAGGAGAGAGGGACAGAGAGCCTGGTTACAAAGCACGGATCCACATGAATCCTCAGGATTTTTGCACTGGGTCACCCCAAATTCACCATCAGATCACATAGCATGTCCATGGCTACAGCTTCCACCCAAAAAATCACGCACCCACTGTTGCCTGGGGCCGCAGTGGTGCAAAAACGTGGTTACAAAGCATGGATCCACATGGATCCTCAGGATTTTTGCTTTGGGCTACCCCAAACTCACCGTCAGATCGTATGTCTGTGGCCACAGCATGAACCACAAAAATCATACATCCACTGTTTTGTTTAGAATTTTTTTTTCTTGTTTTCCTCCTCTAAAAACTATGTGCGTGTTATGGTCTGGTGCGTGTTATAGAGCGAAAAATACGGTAATTCGTTCTGGAGGTCCGTTCTTAACCTGAAACTGTTCTTAACCTGAAGCACCACTTTAGCTAATGGGGCCTCCTGCTGCTGCCGTGCCGCCGCCACACAATTTATGTTCTCATCCTGAAGCAAAGTTCTTAACCCGAGGTACTATTTCTGGGTTAGTGGAGTCTGAAACCTTAAGCGTTTGTAACCCAAGGTACCACTGTATGTTGTCATTCTATTGGGTAAACGTTTGGATAGGATATTAAAGACCTTTGGGGAGATTTTGCCATTTCTTCCATAAAGTGCATTTCTCTTTTCCCACAACATTTGTCAGCTGTATGTTTTCTCTGTTCTAAATATTCAAATACAATGAACATCTATGGAATCCCATATTCTGTGCACATGGTCTGTGAAGATTCTGCAGCTGAGCCAATTCTGCCTGGGTCATGTGCTATGTCAATAAATGCTAAGGAAAGATGCTCACATTTTATGGTTTTATATCGTGATTTTATTCTGTGAACCGCCCTCAGATCCCCAGGTATAGGGCGGTATATAAATTCTAATAATAATAATAATAATAATTGCCATTGTGATTCCCTAACTCCCTAGTACTGTAGGAATGAAACCACCTAGGAGGGACGAGAATTACACCAATATAATTGGGATACTTGGTTGCAGGTATTTTTCCCAGTCAATAAAGACAGACACTGGGTTCTCTGAGGAAGGTCAGATTTATTTATCTGCACGGGGGCTACAGTAGAATCATAGAGTTGGAAGAGACCACAAGGGCCATCGAGTCCAACCGAGTAGGATCTCTCCCAGAGGCTGAGCCCCTCCTTTTTCTCTGAAGTTGCCTTTTATAGTATGCGGCAAACAACTTCTTACAGGCTTACTCAAGCAGGCAAAAAAAGCAGAACTTTACTCATGCAGCCAAGAGAAACAGAACCTCTTTTAGCTTCCCACCCCTCCTGTCCTGTTTGCCCCAAACTGCTAACATGTGCAGATTTCTTGCCCAACCTGCGAACCTGCAAGTTTAAAAACAGACACCAGTTAGCTCATCCCTTGTGACTGACTTTCTGACCGTCTAGCATAGACAGCTTACTCAGCACTCCTGCTAATTCTGGAGCGGGGAGTGTTGAGATAATCTCAATTTGGACCTTCTATCAACTTCTCCCCCCTTCCCCCCAGTAGTCAGTACCTTCTAGATAGTTTCAGTACTCAAATGTTACCAGAGTGTACTGGGTCCATGGGGAAGTAGCAACGTCCCACCTGAGTAAGACTAGGCTTTAAGCTTTCATTCAGCCAGCCAGTATGGAGGTGCTTATGAAAATGCAGGAAATTTGACTATCAACTGCTCACCTATCAATCCAGACTCACGTGAAACTTTGCATGATCAATACTTAGGCTGTGCACACACTCCTTCTCTCTATGTATCCAGCGCACTCCCACCTCTGGTTTGGGAACCGATGTGCTGTGCACATGGCATTATCCACAAACCCATATCTATCCTGTGGTTTCTTGTGAAATATTGCTTTATATACCTTTCCCCCAAAACCAGCTTCAATCCAAACTGAGAAAAAGAACAATTTAGCTGTGTTTAACATGGTAATGTGTTCAGGGAAAGGGGCCTCTCTCTAACCAAGAAATTTCAGGGCCCTCAAATTAATCTCCATGTTCTTTAGAGGAAGCCATGACAGTTAAGCTGCATGTAGCATTCCTTGTGGATTGTAAATAGATCCCAAGTTCCTGTAAAAAGAACACCACTAAAATAGTGTGAATTGTAGTACACACCAGAGTCCTTAAAGATCACTGATTACCTGAAGGTCTGTTGCCTCCCAAACTGGAAATCTAATGGAGAACTGGCATTAGGGACAAACTGCCAGCGGTACCCAGGAGCAGCTTCAGTAAAATCTGTGTCTGATCCATCCCAAACCTCAAAAAGAAGCCCTCTGTTTCCTGAGAAATTGGGGGACAAGAACTTTATCATCTGCAATGAATGAGTTAATGCATCACAACACAAATGGACATCACAACAACAGCAGGTGCTGGCTAAGGGGGCAGAGGGTTGATTTTGCAAGTGAACAAATGATCTAGAATGCTACAAATCCATGGCTTTGATAATTTAACTGTGTTAATACAATTAATATGAAGCTAATGCTGAAACATCAAACCAATTGTGAGGGAAGCTACCACTTGGACGCGCCACAATAAAAGTGCACCTGGTTTAGGGCCATTGAGTCTTCTGTGCACACCAACGGCTCCAGTTGTACAGATGATCTTTCGTGGAATAACATGCTTAATTTGGCAGGGACTGCCTGGAGGGTGGGAAGAGAAACATGAATGAGAAGGATATCGCTTCAGAGCAAAATGCCAGTCCAAGCTTCTTAAAGGATCACCAGCACGGATGTACCTACCACATGCTTCAAAGGAAATGAACACATGTTGTGGTAAACCTCCAGAGAAATTCACATTTCCAGAACCATGAAGACTGATTTCAACATTATTACCTGCAACTGTGACCTGCACAGGTGTATCAAAGAAGTCTCCTGTGATGGTGAGATCGGTTCCACCACCCAGGCTCCCTGCAGCTGGAGACACTGAAAATATTTCTGCAGAGGAAGTGAAATAATTGAAATTTAGTTCCGTTTAGATGTAGGTTAGCTAAAATAAAATAGCACAACCACGTACTGGTTTTATATCACATAGACTCTGTCTTGCACCAAAACCCCAATCCATGCTCAAAAGAAATTATTCACATTGGACACATTTGTTCTGAGCTGCAGGTTCTGGGAGCTTTGCAAAATTCAAACTAACTGGGAAAGGAGTAAAGTGAATAAAAGAATAATGGTTTGGGCTGCAGGACAATGGTGATCAGGTTTAAAATCTCAATATAAAAATTAATCCCCCTTTCTCCAGCAGATACAAACACACACAAGCACACAGTGTTTTAATCATAACACAAACCCCCAGTTTCAGGCTCTACAAAAGGTTTGCGCTCTCCTTCTCCTCTCTTCTTCTCCAGCAGGAGGGAAATCTAACTTTTGCTTTCATTTTCAGCTAATCACAGAACTGTGGTTAGTGCTAAATGCAGTTAGGGCACAGATGGGCAACCATTTTTCAGCTGAAAGACCAATTTTCTCAGGGATAATCTGTCAGGAGCGGCATACCAGCAACAGGGGAAGGGAGATCTGGAGTAAAAACTGGGTAGGAGGCCCAGAACCAAAAATGAGCAAGGACAGAGTCGAGAGTGAGTGAAGCTACCCCTGTCTCCCCTGCTTCTTCTGTTTCATTATCCTTTTCTACACAAATAATTACAGCAGATTTGTAGACTGAACAGCAAGTGGGATTAATTCCAGAATCCTCTTCAATGAAAGACTGCAGGGCAATATACCTGAGAATGTCTGGTACAGGAAAAGGTCCTGTTTTGCGTTGATAAGCCACGCATCCTTGTTCACCACTGACCTGCAACACAAAAGTGAGTGAGTGAACAGCAACACTAATACAGAAGGAAATTAAGACTGGAATATGTAAGATATTCCAATGCAGAGTGAAAAAAGTACCGTATTTTTTGCACCATAACACTCACTTTTTTCCTCCTAGAAAGTAAGGGGAAATATCTGTGCGTGGTATGGAGCGAATGCCTGCGGGTGGCGAGGGGGGGGGGATCTGCTGCAGTCATGAGCAGAGGATCCATGGTTCCCTTTCCTTCCCTCCTCTGTGGTTACAAAGCATGGATCCACATGGATCCTCAGGATTTTTGCATTGGGCTACTCCAAACTCACTGTCAATTCACATGTCTGTGGCCACAGCATGAACCACAAAAATCATATATCCACTTTTTTCGTTTAGAATATTTTTTTTCTTGTTTTCCTCCTCTAAAAACTACGTGCGTGGTCTGGTGCGTGTTATAGAGCGAAAAATACGGTAAATGTGTGCAGAACTGCAATAAGCTAGTTGTTTGGGGAAGGCGCGTTCTCCATGAATGAGAGCAGGTGTTGCGGTGTGGGCCTCCGGGTCAGCCCTATTTGTTGCCAGGCAGGTTAATGGTTGTTGCCTGGTACTTTGATTGGATAACCGGGTTGCTGGGACAAACTGTATGTTGCAAATTGGGTGGGTGGGACCATAGTCTTTAAATACTGGGGCACTCTGGTTTCTCTTTTTCTTTTGCAGAGTGCATTGGATCACCCGCCCGCCCACCCTCTTTTCCGGTTGACCTTGCTCTGCCTGTCATAGGGTCGTCTGCCTTGGTGCAGGGGCCTAGTAGGAATTTTGCCATTTGGCTGATTGGCTGTGCCATTTGGTTTATGCCTACTACTTAGCAATTCGTCACAACTTGTAAGGTTGCGGTTAGGCATTGGTTATAAAATGCTGGTGGTGGAGGGGTCAGGATAGGCTGTGCCTGCCCCTCCTATTGTGCTGAAGGGAATTCTGTTAGAGGAATCCTGGGGCTCACCACGATTTCGTCCAATCCCTGTCATGGGACCAGGGCCGGCAAGCCTTGGGGAGCTGCTGGGGTGAGCGGCGTGGATCCGACGCTTAGCTCAAATGATCCCCAATTTTGACTTTCCCTTCTACTGGCTTCCGATCGGACCTCGGTATGTCAGTTCTGTCCCAGGCGGGGGGACAGATAGTCATAACCAATGTCTAAACAACCACTCACTGATTTTGTATTTTAATAAAGTTGTGGCCAAAATAGTGCCCAAAAACCAAAACTAAAATGACGTGTTATGTGTGAAATTATTTGAGGGGTGGCCTGGGGACCCACACACGCAACGCTTTCATCACTCACCCCATATGTCATGGGAATCTGCTGCATTATGGACCTCCAGAGGGCGAACTTGGTTATTCATTCATTCACTCATGAATTGCTTCCCGTGAAATATCCTGAAGCTATTTAACAATAAGAGCATCAACGCTAGACTATATATAACACTGAGGCAAAAATCTCCCCTTTGAAGGATTTTTGGAAAAGGTCTTCCATAGGTGACAAAAAGGCAATTGTGGCAGTGTCTACATGATACGAAATGGGAGGTTATGTGCCACCACACTATAAGTCCAATTCCTACATCCTATGGAACGGACTTCCTGATGAGATAGAATCTGCTGGAAGATCAACTAGGTGAGACTTGTCTTTAAGCTTACACTGCTAAAATTGAGCTTATACTCAATGTATGTGTTAAAATAATTTGTTCTCCTTGCTCCCCCTTCCAAAAATTGATCTTGCTGAAACTCCAGATGAAAAATAAAATAGTGGATTTCTGTCTTGGTATGGTTCCGGAATCCACCAAGCTGAAACCAACTAGAAAGGGGCAAGCCACCTGTGGCTCATGTTAAGACTGGCTCATACACAAGCTGAGCGATTCCCACCACGACTGAGCCATCCCCACCACACACACACAGAGAAAGAGAAAGAGAGAGATCAGAACGTAGCATCCCAACCATATACAGATGGCAATTTCATGCAGCCACAACACGGGACTCACCTGGCCATGCAAAATCAGTGACAACCCAGGGATCAGGAAAATGCAGGACACCATTGACACCATTTCTGGCTTTCAAAGGCTACTCTCACAAGTCCAGGGGAAAAAAACCTCCCACCTGTGCACAGCTAGCTCTTTGCAGTGAGGGAGATTGAGGCATTAAATTATATTTGGCTGCTGAAGACTTTGCAGCCAAGCCCTGCACAGCCCAATGTGTCCCCTGGAAGGGATACCCCTGAACTTCAAAAGGCATCTTTGCAGCCAGAGGCTGGCTACAGCTTTGAAAGACGTTGGTGCAAGTTTTCAAAGACAGGTGACCGTTTGCCTCCTACCAGCTGATTTTAGAATTTTAGCATCTTCAAATCTTCCTGTTGAAATGAATGGATACACTGTTTTCCAGGGATTCCAGTGGGAAGATTTAATGACATTGAACCTCCTCAAACGTCTCATAGGGGAGAAGCACCAGTCCACCCGTGGAAAAGAAACTCTTGTCCCACCTCCTCAGTGATGAATTGTTAGTTCTCCTCCACTTGCCATTCGGGGGCTGGGTGGGAAAAGCCAGGTACAATTTGGGACTTTCTAATGCTCATTTCTACCTTGAGGTGAGCATCAACAAGCTCTCAAAGCATATTTTCAGACCCAAATGCAGGAAACATCACTGACACCTTGAAGGCCAACTTCTGAATACAACTACTTTCCAAAGCAGAAGGTATACGTGCATTTAAATAGTATTTATATGAAAAAGAAGGCATTCAGAAACACAACATAACTATAAAATTAGCCAATTTTTTAAAAAAACAAACTTATCCCTTACTTACTTTCCTTTGTTAAACACTGTAAAGCTAACATTATGTGACCCTGTAAGAAGAGAAAAAGCACACATCTCAGTGCTGGAATGTGAATCATTTCATGTACATACAGAGTTAACTAACGTGCCTCACTTGCTCTGAAATGCCCATGTCTTTTGCACCCAGTTCAAAACCATCATCAGACATCTGACAAGCTGCTGTTTCTTCTCCATTCCCCCCCCCAAACCACACCTCATGCTTCTTGGGAGGAATAACTCTTGCTAGGAGTGCCTGTTCTCTATGGCTTCAGCAAGGCATTCA
This sequence comes from Podarcis liolepis, assembly GCF_965112155.1. Classification (NCBI taxonomy): domain Eukaryota; kingdom Metazoa; phylum Chordata; class Lepidosauria; order Squamata; family Lacertidae; genus Podarcis; species Podarcis liolepis. The sequence continues at coordinate 4,649,602 of NC_139557.1, forward strand.
CTGTGATACACTTGTTGCTTACAGTTGGTGTTATGTACTGAAGTTCTCACCCTGGGCCAGCAGGGGGATATTGTAGATAGTTATGCAAATAAGGGATCTAAAGTGACATTCAGTGATTGGATAGTTTTAGAAAATTGTTACAGTTACATTGTACTGGAGCTCTATATAAGCAGGCTGACTGAACCCTTCAGTTCAGTTCTGTTGTGGCCTGTGAATAAACAAGAGCTGTTTGAAGAATCGCTGTGTCATTTGATATGTTCACCCACAACTTAACAGTTGGTCTATCATGGTTGCCAAAAGTGTGAGCTGGGGAAAAATGTCCCAAGTAGCAAGAACAAAGAGAAAAGGAATCTGTAAGCAGCTTTCCCCTTTTCGAAAAGAGAACGGCCATATGGCCCATACCCCCAACAGTAGCCTTTTTTATGTTAGCCCTCTTGATTTTTATGTTACTGAATAAAATCAAGATTGCATGTTATTTCCCTGCTTTCCACTGACCAATATGGTTCCCTTCCACTCGGCATGCTACAGTTCCCAGACCGTGATCGACTTGAATGGGATATCTGCAAACAAAGGAAAATAAAATACAATGAACCATGAAGATGCAATAGAGGCAAAGGAAAGGAGATAGAACGTATTATGTGAAGCTGAGCTGAGTACTGTTCATTCACTTCAAAGACAGCAAAGGACTGGATGTGTTCTGCCACATCCAAACCCATCACATCAAATGCTCAGCAAGTGATGTCTGAGCATCCACTGAGAAATTTAGTTTTTATCTGCCCTGTTAATTTTGTGTCCCACTCTCCAATTTGTGTTCTCATTTGTCCCCATGCAGTGGTAATAGGATATCGAGAAACAAATACTATTTTGTGAATGAATGTACATTCCTTAGGTTCTAAAGGCCACAGCATATTTTCGATTTTTAGTGCTACCCATCAAAATGCTTAAAATATAAGCATGAAAATGTAGTCTAGGGACACAACGTAGCTTCAGCACATGAAGTCTGACAACAAATATTGATTCGCCTGCTTTAAACCTAATAAAGACAACAACTGGGAGAACTATCTGTCCATTTTTTGTGTGTTTTAGAAGCATTTGCAGCAGCTCAGGAACTGGGCTTCTAACGAAGAACTGAGATTACCGCATCTCAGACTTGGATCATCCACCCATGAAATTGGGAGGGGTGGAAATCACCTTGAATAGGGACAGTGAGCCCAAATATGGGCACTGAATCAGCTCTAAGTTATTCTGCCAGAGGGCATGACTAGAAAAAGCTTTTAAATTGTATAATAAAGTTAATACTGGACCTGATTTCTTTTGTTTTAAAGCCAGAAAAGTCACAGCCTAGCCTTGGAACTTTTAAATAATGATTCATTAAAATACCTAACAGGCCAGCTTCACTGGCTTCCTGTTTCAGAACAGAGGTCTTTACATCAAAAAGCAGCAGGAGAGGGCTTGATCGATTGACCTCATTGTGTTTTAATTATTGCATGATGCGATACCACTAACAACCTCACTCCTCTCAAGGACATCCATATACTCAGATACCACAACCAAAGCAGAGTTCACAGGAACCGTCATTCAGAACCCAAACCATGCTTTGAGTTTCTAACTGCACAGCTAAACAATGATTTCGACTTCCTAATCTGCTTTCATTTTCTACCTTCTCGGTGGTCTATTCTGGAGGCAACTGCAACCATGGCGTGTTGATTCAGACACCACCACAAGACAGCAAAAACCAGAGTTAAAGGTAAAGGGACCCCTGACCATTAGGTCCAGTCGTGACCAACTCTGGGGTTGCGGTGCTCATCTCGCTTTATTGGCCAAGGGAGCTGGCGTACAGCTTCCGGGTCATGTGGCCAGCATGACTAAGCCGCTTCTGGCAAACCAGAGCAGCGCACGGAAACGTCGTTTACCTTCCCACCGGAGCGGTACCTATTTATCTACTTGCACTTTGATGTGCTTTCAAACTGCTAGGTTGGCAGGAGCAAGGACCCAGCAACGGGAGCTCACCCCGTCATGGGGATTCAAACCGCTGACCTTCTGATCGGCAAGTCCTAGGCTCTGTGGTTTAACCCACAGCGCCACCCTGTGACACTAATCCAACACTAAAAATTGTGACAGCAAGGACCCCTTCTAAACCAAGGATAGGCACTTCTCCATTTAGTTAGGCATTCAGTACTTCCCCGGCTGCCATGCTCTTGCATCCACACCTTTGTAAGGCAGGAAGATGGGAGCAGAACAACTTGGCCCCTCCCATGTGACCTCCTTGGTCCCACACGTGAGACTTTATTGTCCCCCTTGGACACAGGCTGCCCCACCAAGCCCAGGGGCTACCAGCTGCCACAGACTGGCTGGTATTCTTGCTGTCACCATGGCAGCAGCAGAAAAGAAAAGAAAAATACTGTGTGGCCACAATGAATGGCTGCATGGGAAGAGCATGAGTCAGGTAGTGAGGGCCCTTAACTATGGTGCTGGTCTTGCACACATATAAGCAAGCACTCACACACATATTTAAATGAAGGTACATGTGAGAAAATGAAGGGTGAATGCACAAAAAGGGTATCACACACAAAAATTTGCATCCATGAATTCAGACAGAAAACTGCTTGTATATAGAAATAATCATTTGGACCAATTTTGTAGCTGAGGGTAGGGATAGAAGGACAGAAATTATATTTCATTGGCATCAAAACTATTAGTGTGCCTTCCCTAATTTATAGGAGCCTCAAATATGCTGCACCATTATAAGCTTTGTGAATTCTCACAGCAAAAAAGCATTGCAATCAAAGCTGTGAGGAGCAACTTACATGCTGTGCATCTGCTTATTGGCAAGGGAACAAATGGTTATCCATCCATCTCTTTCTGCCTCGAGGATAACAGGGCTGGGGCAGAGAGAGGGAAGAAGCAATGTTAGTTCAAGGCAACCCATAATAATGCAAGTCCACAATACATTTCTCTCCCCCATGCACAGTAACAATCCAAATGTATTATTTAATTATAGCCAGGGTTGGGAGAGGGGCAAGCTTTGGAAATCTTTCGTAATATGGCAACCCCAAATGGATCTTCTCAATTTTGGGTCTTCTCAATTTTGAGCTTCCTTGGCTCAGTGCCCTGTGCAGAGGATCCATTCACACCACCCTACATCCAACACTGGTTGGGGTGCGGGGCCTGTGGGGCTGCTCATGTTCTTGGAGTGCATCTCCCACCATGGCTGACTGTTGGCCATTCTGGCTGGGGCTGAGCGTGTTAGAGTCCAGCAACTGGAGAACCACAGTTCCCCATCCTGGAAATGCAAAGGGAATAACCCTATATCGAGTTGCACAGAGGAACTGAAGGAAGCAATAAACACACTTACCCATCAATAAAATCTGTGTTAAAACTGTAGGCATCAAATTCTTGGGCCAGGATAAGACCGTAGACTTGCATTACATTTCCTAACAGGATAAAGATGGGGGTGGGGGAATTATTCAAAAGGCAAAATGAAAATCTGTGTAGAGGAAGACGGGGAGTTGGGTTTTACTGCCTTGATTTCTTCAGTGCAGTAGAAGATGCCCTCTGTAAGTATTATAAATCTAAAAATTATAAGCAAGAATCATAAAGAATAATACATAGATAACAAATTCTCCATGGCTGGTGTTAAGAGGAGTCAAAACTGTACTATTTTTATGTGGTATTTGTTAATATTAAAACAAAAGAGGTCAGCATTATCCTGTATCTTATTTCAGGTCAGTATTATAACATTATATATAATTTTAAAGTTAACTCGGGGTTGCAGCATTATAATATTAACCTAAACTGCTTCTTAATATTATTGCCTTAATTGCTGTAATGAGCCTAAGTAATGTTAATGACTTCGAAATAGCTTGGAGACACAATTCAGGATATAGCATGTAGGCTTATGCGCATTTAAAAAATCATGGGGATCAGAAGGTCAGAAAATCGTAATAATAGCCTGAAATAAGATACAGGAAAACACTGTTCATTGTTCTTTCTGGTATCTGCCATATTCCCTTATCTTATGCTCCTTTTTGTGTATAGGACTCATCAGCCCAGGAATGTAGACCCAAAGAGAAGGAAAACTCTTAAAAGTTCTTGACAAGTAAATCATAAATAAGTTGTTTTCCCCATCAATTGTATAAATAAAGACATACGGTCTCCACGTTAAGGTCCATCCTTTACCTGGGACTCCATAAGGGGGGTCCACACGATAGACCACAGGAGTGTGTGCAACAGAGAACTGTTAAGAAAAGAATATATATTATATTACATTGCCTTTCACAAAACTATTGTTTCTTTCACAGTTTTGGAGAGAGAGACATCAGTGTACTCTTGCCATGTAGTGAGAAAACTCTACTTATGTTGATGGTTGTCTGTCCTCTGCCATTTTTGCAGAAGGGCAGAAAAATCACAGAATAAAGTATTATGCCAGGGGTCATAGAATCATAGAGTTGGAAGAGACCACAAGGGCCATCGAGTCCAACCCCCTGCCAAGCAGGAAACACCATCAGAGCACTCCTGACATATGGTTGTCAAGCCTCTGCTTAAAGACCTCCAAACAAGGAGACTCCACCACACTCCTTGGCAGCAAATTCCACTGTCGAACAGCTCTTACTGTCAGGAAGTTCTTCCTAATGTTTAGGTGGAATCTTCTTTCTTGTAGTTTGGATCCATTGCTCCGTGTCCGCTTCTCTGGAGCAGCAGAAAACAACCTTTCTCCCTCCTCTATGTGACATCCTTTTATATATTTGAACATGGCTATCATATCACCCCTTAACCTCCTCTTCTCCAGGCTAAACATGCCCAGCTCCCTTAGCCATTCCTCATAAGGCATCGTTTCCAGGCCTTTGACCATTTTGGTTGCCCTCCTCTGGACACATTCCAGTTTGTCAGTGTCCTTCTTGAACTGTGGTGCCCAGAACTGGACACAGTACTCCAGGTGAGGTCTGACTGGGCCAGTCCACTGTCCCTCAGACCTTGTGTGGGGCTGGACTATATTTTGAAGAGGAAAGGAAAGAAAGAACTCCTATGCCCCACAAATAACCCAGATATACATTTTAAATAAAAGGACACATTCTACTCATGTAAAAACACGCTGATTCCTGGACTGTCCACAGGCCGGAATTAGAAGGCGACTGGGTCTGATCCGGGCCCCGGGCCCTAGGTTGCCTACCCATGAGCCAGACCAGAGTCTGGGGCCTTTCTCTGATTGGCTACCAAGGCAGCCAGCTGGTGAGGGGTGGAGCCTGATTTGATACCCTAAGACAGGCTTCCTCAACCTCGGCCCTCCAGATGTTTTGAGACTACAATTCCCATCATCCCTGACCGCTGGTCCTGCTAGCTAGGGATCATGGGAGTTGTAGGCCAAAAACATCTGGAGGGCCGAGGTTGAGGAAGCCTGCCTTAAAGAATTCTGTAAAATACTCTACAATCCTAACATTTTTTCAGGCTGCTTTTTCAGTCCCACATCGCTTAGACATTAGATCTTTTTCTAGTTTTGAATATTTTGAATGAATTTTTGGTTAGTGAATAAAATCCTGTCTCTTTCCCAAACCTAACTTCATCCAGTCACTTTGCATTCTGATACTTACTGGCATTAAAAGCAATTCAAATATTCTCACCTTTCTCAAATATCCAATATATTCATATCCTGTTTTTCAATTATCTATGATCCAAAATTATAATAAATTATTCTTGGAATATGTATCAGTGACCTGTTTGTTAAATGTTATAATTGACATTCATTCCCACAAATCCTCTGGGAAGAAGCCAGTGAAGGAGCCATGGCTCGACCAGAACACATTTCGGCTTTTAATTGCCCCTCCTCTTTGCCTTCTCAGAAACCTGACATTTTTTTGCCAGCTGGATTATAGACAATTTCCTCTCCACAAACCCAGTAGTCACTTTTAGTGTATATTACTGATACCATTAGCAATACGGCCTTTCTGTGGTGTGGAGAATGGTAAAATTATTTTGGAAGGCCACTTGTAATTGGAGCCTTAATTTACCTCTAATATCCGTAACTGCATTCAGTTCATTTTCAGGCTTTCTTTTATAACAATTTTTATTGAGAGTTTCTTTTATAACAATTTTTATTGAGAGTTTCTTTTATAACAATTTTTATTGAGAGTTTTCAACATAAGATACAATAAAAACCCAACTAATCTAAAATAAAAAAGAAAGAAAAGAATAATAGAAAACAAAGGAAGAATGAAAAAAAACCAATGTGTATATATAATATTAAGCCCTCTATCACTATACCTTGATCCTTATTCCACACACAGAAGACTGAACACTCCCAGCTCCAACCTTCCCCCTCAGCCTCACACCCCGAGAAAACATCTCTGGCCTGCCTCTCCTGCAGGTTCCTTCATCCCCTGTCCATCACCCATCCTCATCCATTCCAAATACAAATGGCATTTAATATTTAGCATTTTTATTATTTTTGTTCCTAAAGTTAACCTGCAAAGATACTGGAAAGATTGATGTTTATCAGTGGTGTATAAAAAATGCTGTTTGTAGCTGAATAGCGTAGCTGATGATTTCAGAAATTAATCACTGGATTAAATGGTGGCGCTGTGGGTAAAACCTCAGCGCCTAGGACTTGCCGATCATCAGGTCGGTGGTTAGAATCCCCGCAGCGGGGTGCACTCCCGTTGCTCGGTTCCAGCGCCTGCCAACCTAGCAGTTCGAAAGCACATCAAAGTGCAAGTAGATAAATAGGTACCGCTTTATAGCGGGAAGGTAAACTGCGTTTCCGTGTGCTGCGCTGGCTCACCAGATGCAGCTTGTCATGCTGGCCACGTGACCCGGAAGTGTCTTACTCCTAGGTAAGGGTGCAGGGGGCTATAGTGTTTCATCTAGGCAGCCAGGGCTCCTCCGGATGACAAAATCTTTTTGCACCAGATCAGTGAGGACAACTTGCTTTTAAAAATTCTCCCATATATACAGAACTCCCTGTGTGCCATTTGGACTGTATCTGCAGGTTTCCTCCTCTGTGTCAAATCACTGGGGTCAAGTAAGTGTTGCTTACTTTTTATAATGGAAGATGAATCTTCCTCAGGAGGTTCTGGACTCTCCTTCCGTGGAGGCTTCTAAACAGAGGTTGGGTGGCCATCTGTCATGGATGCTTTAGCGAAGTTTCCTACATAGCTGGGGTTTGCACTAGGAGGATGATTCTACGTTTTGCTGCTTCAGCAATATTTCATTGTGTTCCTATGGTTTTATGTAATTGTAGTTTGCATAATTTATAAAAATTATAAATAAAACTTATTCTATTTACTAAGAAAACATTTCTACCAGTAGGACGGGAGGGGGCATAGGCGTAGCCAGGATTTTTGTTAAGGGGGGCAGAATTTGCATTGATTTTGATTCTACGTTTTGCTGCTTCAGCAATATTTCATTGTGTTCCTATGATTTTATGTAATTGTAGTTTGCATAATTTATAAAAATTATAAATAGGACGGGAGGGGGCATAGGCGTAGCCAGGATTTTGTTAAGGGGGGCAGAATTTGCATTGATTTTTATTTGGGGGGGCAGCTGTCCCCTGCCTCCCTTGGCTATGCCCATGAGGGGGCACAGGAAGGAAACAAGGTCGGAAACGGGCCGTGGTCAGAATAAGGTAGGGAAAGACTGGTTTAAAACGCACACTTGTTGGTGAAACAAACCAACTTCATGGATTTAAGAAGGTTTGCTGTGAAACTGACCGGAGTTTGTTTTATAGCTTGATCTCTGGTTCATTCACCACACTAAACAGAGATTCTGTGAAAGCTACAGGTTTCACAAGAGGAAGAGTGGCAGAGAGAGAGAATGAGACTGAAGTTTCATTTTGGTTCACTGCAACTCATGCACATAGCGCTAAACCCGGGGTCTGCAACCCGCGGCTCCGGAGCCGCATGTCGCTCTTTTACACCTTTGCTGCGGCTCCGGGGCGGATACTAGCGAGGGGAGGAGGCGCATTGTGCGCCCCGACACTCCCCACTGTGGTGGGCGCTGTACTGGCTGTGACGTCGCATGGGGGCGGTGCGCGCGTTAGTCACGCACCGTCCCGACGTCACCTTCCCGCCCGCTGTCAGATCGCGGCTCCGGAGATATATTTGTTTTAAATGTCGCAATGGTTTTGCGGCTCCCAGTTTTTTCCCCCTTCGGAAACGGGTCCAAGTGGCTCTTTTTGTCTTAAAGGTTGCAGAACCCTGCGCTAAACCATAGTTGGTGGCATCTCTACACTGACAACATGAAAGCAATGGCTTGTGGACTCTCACTCCTTGGAGGTTTTTAAGCAGAAGTTGGATGGCCCTCTGCCATGGTCGCTTTAGCCGAGATTCCTGCATTTCAGGGGGTTGGACTAGATGACCCCTGGGTCCCTTCCAGCTCTAGAAATCTATGGTTCTAGATACAAAGGGATGCACACAATCAGTAGCGAGATCAGGGATTCTTTACAAATCAGAATGGAAAAGCAGGCTTTCCATAAGCTTCCATGATCTAGCACAACAGAACTGCCTTCCTTTACAGACTCTGCCTCTTGCACTTCTCCCGCTAAGAGGAAGGTGAAGCAATCGGAATACTTAATGAATCTTCTCCTCTTCATGCTGATCATCAGAGGGATGAGGTCAGCCTCTGACTGCGCCACTGGGCACAAGCTGTGGGGAAGCAGAGGAGGAAGCGCAAGGAGAGGAAGGCAGTGGCCGCCAGCTGCTTGGAATACCTTCCGCAGGTTTCTCCAAACCTGTCACAGCCAGCAGCTGTCTACGTTTTTACAACTACCACAGAGAGAGAAAATTAATTTTTAATGCGCATGGCTCACAGGTTCTCGTGCCCCCAAACAAAGAGGCAGTGTGTGTTTTATTTCGCTTGGAATGTGTCTCATTAACTGCATCCCCTGGTGGTTTTTCATCAGCTCTCTAAGCTAGCTGAACTCCCAAACAGCACCTGAGCTTTAATGTGCAATTTGCTGAAACATGGGACTCCTCATGCTCGATGCTGCAGAAAACCCTTGGTTGCACTTGTACACAACATGGTAAAAGTTCTGGCTCATTGGCGAGCAGAGACAGCTGAGTGAGCTCAGTGAGCAAAAGGCAAGCTTATTCTCTATTCCCAAACCACACATATCTCACCAACCTTAGTGCCATTCCATGCTGATGTTGCAGTGACAGAAAGCTCATATGCACAGCCAGTTTACCAAATATTCTTCCACACAGCACTACCGCAAGTACAGAGAAATCTTCATTAGCTCTGGGCAGGATGACCCACAGAGAACATAGAGACAAGCAAACTGCTCTTGTCCCAGGGAACTGAGATCATTTGTATCAGCTTAGCAAGCAGGGGCAATTTTATAAGTTCAGATATGTAGTAAGACTGGTTGCCTGTTTCAGTTTGATGAAACCACAAGAGATGGGTGCTCTGGGCATCTTTGACTGGTCTTACGAATGTTGTGGTTGTGCCATGGCAAATGCTCAGAAGTGTATGCTCCTGAAAATAAGTCCCGGCTGTCACCAAGCCTGCATGTGGCCCTGATCACATGTTACACGCTAACAAACATATCAAGATGGAGGAGTATCAAAAAGATACTTTTGTTCTCACTGGGGCTAAATGAATTGTCAAGTAAAGCCACTTCCTCATAAGGAGGAGGTGGGGCTGTGGGCTTCACGGCCCCTCCACGTGCGTGGGAGTTGGAGGGCCAGCCCCGTGCAATTGGGGGATTCCCAGCTGCGTCATCCCCTAGTGGGCCAATCGGGTTAGTCCGGGGGTGTGGCCTGCCCCATAAAGGCAGGACACAGCCAGGGATCTCCCTCTTTGTCCGCCCACCAGCTGCTCCGGTTTTCCCACCCTCCTGCCCTCTGAGGTTTTCTTTCTTTGACCTTGCTATGGACCTTGGTTGGTCGCCATTGAGGGGCCTGGTAGGAATTTTCCCACTTGGCAAATTGGCACCAACCACTTGGTTTTCACCTACCTCGTAGCAAATCGTCACAACTTTCTGAGTATTGGCCATTAGGCATTGGAATAGTTCTGTAGATGGAAAGAGGGGAGGTAGCGCCATCACCTGCCCCACATATTGAAGGGTAGTCTGTTACAGGATTCCAGGGGGCGTGGCCCTGCCCGAAACCTAGGGAGGTTGGGGCCTAAGGCATGACCCCTATCGGTGACCCCATGGGAGCTCTGAGTTGAAGTGCATCAGCAGAACTCCCCCTACTGGTGGTTAACCCTTCCCGGACTTCAAGCAGATGGGCTGGAGTCAGATATAGTCGGTTAGGTCCCATGCCTAAGCCAATACTGCTCATCACCTATAACCAATTAATTTGTGGCCTTTTTTAGCCCATTAACCTTAATAATTTTGTCATGTGTCATTATTTCTACCTGGGGGGGGGGGGTCAGGAACAAGAAGAGTGTGATTGCATAGGCTGTATGAGAATGAACTGGGTACAGATTGAGCATTTGCCTCCTCCTGCACCCTTTATTCCTTCCAGTCCATGAGAACAAGTTCCACTCCTATTCACAAGGTTATATCCAGTGTATGCCAAGGTTTTCTTCCTCTGCCGTGCTTGCCAATGCCTCATGCCTTGCACCATCACTTGTACTACAAAGCTTAGGCAGTCAACGAGTTAAAGGGCGTGTTCAATGTGCCATTGAGCCTGGGCACCTCATAAATACAAGGATGAGCTGGGCTAAGGCTCAGAGCTAGCTCTAAATGTCTAAATTCTACCCTGCATTAAAATCATTATTTCTAACAATGTATTAATGGCCCATGTCCTATGGCCTGGCTACTGGATTGTTCCTAATCACGCGTCCATCCCCTTGAATACATACCTGAAATGTGCAGTTGTCACAATGCAACTCCTTCGTGTTGTTGACAATTTGCCCATTCAGAGTGAACTGGAGTTGGTAAAGTCCTCCCCACTGCGAAGCCCTTCAATGGAAATAATAAGAGCAAAGGAGTCCACCTTACTAAAATGTAAAGCTTAATATTGAATCTGAAGAAAGAAACGAGGCAGCCATGATTTCTCCCACCCAGTTCCCACCCATCTTGTCATTAACTCCCCTGCGTCTTCTGTAGGAGAAAAACACACACACAAAACGGGTTCAGAAGAGCAGAGAAGGAAGGCCTTGGAGGAGAAGACCATGGAGAAGAAAACATGGCTGCCTCATCTCCAGGGTGCTTCACTGATATAATATAGTCTGTGGGGAGAACCTAGGAAAGCTAATAGAGCCTGATCCTCTGTTGGGGGGGGCGAGGGTGGCAGGAGGGGATTGCAGAAAAGGACTAGGTCTGTTACGGCAACTTCTGTTTTATGCTATCTGAGAACCAGGACTTTCTAAACTTAAATAAAGTTCAGTTAACTCCACCACCACCACTTTGCAAATTCAGGTGGTGATATAGGGTTTCCACCTTTTTTTCTAGAAATAGGGCTGTGTCTTTCACAGTTAACGGCATGTAGTCACTGAACGGGTAAAGCTTTTCCTCAACAGATGTAGAGTAACATGAAAATCTTCACCTTCTGGATTGCTGCTCATTATGTGACTTTTAAAAGAAAAACTGCTCTCCCAGAAAAACAGTGGTGTGATATTTTTACTGGAGGGTTGGGGGTGGGGAGTGGGGAAGAATAGCACAGGAGACAGCTGCAAATTGCCACCCAAGTGCAGCAGGTCAAAGTTTTAACTTAGTAATAATTATCCAGAAACCCAGTCTTTAAACTTAAGCTTTTTTCTCTCTTTCTCTTCAGGGCACAGGTATGTGCCACACTTGTTAATCATTGTCGTTAACATTTTAAATTCTGATTTCCTGCTTGGCACTTGGTGAAATCCTTGTTATGGTCTGGAATATAAACTAACGCTGCTTTTCTAATAACTTTTCTCATCCACATACACTTTTCCTATTAAAGTCACTGTCTGATAAAAATTAATAAATTCACAACCAAGGCATAAAGGGGGGGGAACATGACTCTTGTTGGTGTATCTTTTCTAATATTACAGCTACACTAGGGTGTCAAGCATTTTGAAGATCTAAATAGACTTGAAATGTTCTTTACACGGAAAGACGGAAAGACAATGACTTTTGCTTAATTAAAAACTGAGAGGTAATGAAGTATTTGTTAATGAGCTGGTGCTTCAAGCAAAGGCTGGTGCCAAGAGGCCTGCAATAAGCCCTGAAGAACAAGTTTATTCAGGACTTTTTGAGTAAAAAATGAAATGCTGAAACTCTTATCTTAATATGCTAAGGGTGTCAGCAAAAAATGGCAGCAAAAAAAGAAGAGGTGCTGATATCAGTGAGTATGGTCACACAAAAAAGCACTGAGGTTTTATAGATATAGACAGACAGACAGATATTCTATCCTTGAAACATGCCCATGGTAGCTGACAAGTATAGATATATAGAAAATTAACAGTGCAACCCTATGGTATATCTTCAGAAGGACTGCAACTGAAAATAATTTAAAACGGAGAAACATTGCATAAAAAGAAAAAAAACAATCAAGAAATGGAGTTAAAGCATAACAAAAGAGCAGGAAAAATGTTAACACCATAGCAAGACCATCCAGGGTTGCCATATTTTGAAGAGCAAAAAAGAGGACATTTGCAGACTTCTACTTGGAACTATGGATCACTATGACGACTCTACCCATGAAAAAGAGGGTGTGCCCTGGAAAAAGAGGACATATGGCAAGTAATCCTGCAGGTCCTATAATATGTCTGTCCTTATTGATGTCAGTCTAGCTCTAGTGGTGTAGTTTTCTGTTTTTATGGTGAATTTTTATTGTTTTTATCCTCTACAAGTTGTTGGGGTTTTTTTTACGTTTATATGTACAGAGCTTAGAAATTCTGAAAAGCATGCTGTAAATAAATATAGAAAAAATAAAACCCTGGGCAAGGACTTCTGCACGCACAATGGGGCCTTCTCCCCTCCCCCCTCCTTGCTGCCTCAAATTGGGGGCTGTCGGGGGCTGTCAGGAGAACCCCCAGAGCAGCATGCAGTGGGGGGAGGGGTCATTCTGTCTGGGAAGCCACAATGCTTGCCCTGATGGAGCAGTTGCCTCAGGACAATGTTTACTTTCTCTTCATGCTTTGAGAATGTCCCAGTTTGAATCGTCGGTGGCACGTTAAAGGGGGCAGGAGGCAGTGGATGAGGACATTCCCTGCTTGAGAACCTGCCTCCGTGTTGGGTTTGGATCCCTTCCTCCATGTAGGAGACTCGTTGCTTGTTGCAATAAGATACACTTCCTGAATTGATGTTCATTAGTAAGGTTGAAGCATGTAAGGAATGACCACTCCCCGCTTAAAACGGGGGGCGCCCTTTGCATGGACGCGCGCAGCCCCTGGATCTGGAGCGGCTCCAACAGCATAGGCTTGGTTTGCCTTCCCTCAGGTGGGATACCTGGAGGTCTCCGCCTACCTCAGTCAGTTGTCCAATCCCACCTGGGGGAAGCGTTGCCAAGGAGACCAGGCCAGGTAGGGGAGGGATTACCTGCCCACACAATAGAGGGAGGAGCTTACCTGGGAATCCTCACTTGGCTCCAGAGCTTCTCCCACCCTACCCACCCTCAGTTAATGTCTTATTTGCAGGTTAACTTTTCTTCACAGGTATGCGGGCGCTGCTACGTTAAGGTCGCTGTTAAAGGGCCGGAAAGGAATTTCCCTGCATTGGCAGGTTTCGCCTTTCCCGTAGCAAAACGTCACAGGCCTTGGCGGTATCAGGCCTTGGGCGGAATCCTTTAATCCATCTTCCTCTTTGTGGCGGCGATATCAGGGTTCCCCGTTAAAGGGGTTTCTGAAGGGAGGCTTTGGCCATACGCCGAAAGGTCGTCATTGCTCTCCCCTGCGGCGGCGGCGTAACGGGGGCGGCTATCTCTGCTTGAACATATGTTCTCCAGAGCCGGCCCATCCCCCCCCACACACTGGATAACCCTGATGCTCCCTAGGTCCCCGGCTGGGGACTGGGGAGGGAGAACACCCAATACCTGAGCCAAGGTCTACCCACATTTGAAATTTAATAAAGTTGTGGCCAATTTAATCCCATAGCACGTTGTCATGAGTCGTTATTTCACATGATGGGGGGGACCGTGCAGGATCTGGGGACTCCGCCTGTCCACGCAATGTAGGTCCATTCCCACAACCTACAAGAGCACATTGTAACCTCACATATATCAACAGAATGCTTCTCTAATGTGGTTTTGGGATGGTTTGAGTCCACTATCCCTTCTTGGCCCACAGGAAATTTTAACCAGAAGGACATATACATATATGTATATATATACAGATGTTGGGTGCCAAGTCCCATTAGACCCAGCCAGGGAGATGGTCAGGGATGATGGGGCCTGCAGTTCAGCATCTGGATGGCTCCAGATTAACTAATCTGGATCTCTGCTATTGTGCTCTGCCCCCGATAATAGCACTGCAAAGAACCTTCCTTACCTTGTTTGGCATTTTGTGGTGGACAGATCAAAACTGACAGGCTGAATGTCACACAGTACTGTAGGCAGCACTGAATTCAAGAACGACACTTCCAGGTGAGACCAATTGATGGGATATGAGAGGCCTAATGGTGGGCAACCAAACAACAAGCAAACACAGCAACATTTTAAGGCACAGAAGGTGAAACGGGATAAACACTGATCTCCTGTCTGACAATATGTGCAGGGCACAGAGGACATTGTGCATAACAGCACCATCATATATCACAATCCAGACACTTCCAAGCCCTTAATAAATTCTGTGCCTTTTCCAATTTACAATATCATTTTCGAGAAGAGGCAACTAGAACTGTACACAGTACAGTGGTGCCCCGCAAGACGAACGCCTCGTAAGACGGAAAACCCGCTAGACGAAAGGGTTTTCCGTTTTGGAGGCGCTTCGCAAAATGAATTTCCCTATGGGCTTCCTTCGCAAGACGAAAGCCCATAGGGAAATCTCCGGGACAGCGGGGAAGCGCAGCGCGTCTTCCCCACTGTCCTCGGACCTCCTCCGAAGGCTGGCGGTGGGGCGGAGAGACCTCCTCCCGCCACCAGCCTTCGGAAGGCTGCTCTGAAGCCTGGCGGTGGGGTGGAGGGACCTCCTCCCGCCGCCAGCCTTCGGAAGGCTGCTCCGAAGCCTGGCGGTGGGGCAGAGAGACCTCCTCCCGCCGCCAGCCTTCGGAAGGCTGCTCCGAAGCCTGGCGGTGGGGCAGAGAGACCTTCTCCCCGCGCCAGCCTTCGGATGGCTGTCCTGAAGACTTGCAGTGGGAGGAGGGTTTTCCTTCCCACCGCCAACATTCAGAATGCTGTTCTGAATGTTGGCGGTGGGGAGGAAAAACCCTCCTCCCACCGCAAGCCCCGGGAACAGAGGAGAAGCGCTGCGCCCCTTCCCCTCTGTTCCCGTACCTGTCCTGAAGGCTTGCGGTGGGGAGAAAAGCCCTTCTCCGCACCGCCAGCCTGGCAAGCAGTTTCCATAGGAACGCATTAATTGATTTTCAATGCATTCCTATGGGAAACCGTGCTTTGCAAGACGAAAAACTCGGAAGAAGAAAAAACTTGCAGAACGAATTAATTTCGTCTTGCGAGGCACCACTGTACTCCAAGTGCTGTTATACCATAGATTTGTAGGGCATTATGATATCAGCAGTTTTATTTTCAGTTCTTTTCCTAATTATCCTTTGCATGGAATTAGCCTTTTTCACAGATCCTGCACACCAGGTCAACCCTTTCATCAAGCTGCTGGTCTCATTCCTGGTCAGACACTGCCAGTTTGAACTCCATGAACATATAGGGGAATTTAATATTTTTGGGGGGCACAATGTGGATCACTTTACATATGTTTACAATGAATTTTATTTGCCTCTTGTCATGGGACATGAGGATAGATCATCTTGTGCATCACTAATGGTGAAAGAGGAGGAAGCAGAGAATGGGGGGGGGGGGGATGGCCAATTCTCACAATGGAAGGATATAAGAAGTGGATTCTCTTAAGGATCTGTATTGGAGCATGTGCTTTTTAACTTGCTCATAAATGACCTGGAGTTAGGGGTGAGCAGTGAAATAGCCAAGTTTGCTGTTATCAAGGTGTTCAAGGCAGTTTTGAAAGAGAAAGAGAGAGAGAAAGAGAGAGAGAGAGAGAGAGAGACCATGAGGAGCTCCAAAAGGATCTCTCCAAACTGGGCAAATTGGCCATAAAATGGCAAACACAATTCGGTGTACACAAGTGCAAAATGATACAATCTGTGGCAAATATATATATATTCTAATCTCACTTACAGGATCTGAAGTGGAAGTTACTGACCAGGAAAGAGAATTTGGGGTTGTGCTGGACAGCTCAATGAGGATGTTGACCCACAATGTGGCAGCTGTGAAACTGTGGGTTTCAAGTTAGGAATCATTAATGAAAGGGACTGAAAATAAAATTATCAATATAATAATGCCATTTTAGGAATCAACAGTGCAATTGCATTTAGAATACTTGGTTTGCAGTATTGCCCATTGTCTCTCACATAGCAGAGAATATCTCCTCCAGGATTATGTGGGCTGACACACATGAGCAGTAATTAAAGTGTGCTTCTTGCTTTAAAACTATTGTTTTCACCCACATGCAAATTTAATCAGCAGATTAATTGATAAATTACCATTGGTTGACAAAATCACACATGATTAATCTAGTAACATTTTCTTTTAAAAATTGGGTTGAGGTGCCACAAAGAGCAGCTAGTCTTATGACTGTCCCTTTTTGTCTAGAAATACCACCAACAGTTTCTGAGGGGCCCCAGAATCTACCCTCATATCTCAGTGTGATCCAAGTTCCGCCGCCAATGCTTCCTTCCTTTGGCTCCATGGTTACCTTTGCCAACGTAACTATAAAAAGGAAAAAAAACGACATATGCAATGAATTATGTAATGGTACAGCAAATCGCTTTTCTTCTTAAAAGAATAATCTATTTGTAAAGACCTTTCGGAGCATGTGGATGCAGACTGAGCAGAACTGGGAGATCGTGAAAGGTTTGTGAAGGTCTCTTCCTATGAAAGAGACTCCTGCATGTTCCATACCGCCCTCTGAAAAAACAAATCCCTGCTGGACAGAGCCTTGATGCAATGGAGGGAGCAACACTGGTTGTCTTTGCGGCTCTCCCTGCCACGTGGCAGGCCTGATTAGGAACCTGAACACATGCTTGGCCAGCTCCTGGGTAAGATACCGTATATGCCTCTCATAGTCCAGTCCTTGCCCAGTCCATTTCATCAACTGCAGCTCCTCAGAATAAAGGTAAAGGGACCCCTGACCATTAGGTCCAGCCGTGACCGACTCTGGGGTTGCGGTGCTCATCTCACTTTACTGGCCGAAGGAGCCGGCGTACAGCTTCTGGGTCATGTGGCCAGTGTGACTAAGCCACTTCTGGCGAACCAGAGCAGTGCACGGAAATGCTGTTTACCTTCCCGCTGGAGCAGTACCTATTTATCTACTTGCACTTTGATATGATTTCGAACTGCTAGGTTGGCAGGAGCAGGGACCGAGCAACGGGAGCTCACCACATCGCGCGGATTCGAACCGCCAACCTTCTGATCAGCAAGTCCTAGGCTCTGTGGTTTAACCCACAGCACCACCCACATCCCGTTCCTCAGTATACTAAGGGGCAAAACAGACTCCGCAGTGCAGGAGTACACACTCAGGAACAATCATGCCCATGGCCTTACAAGCCTCCCCATTCCATAGTGGAACTAAGGCCTCAGCAGGATCTCTGGCTCTTTCCCCTGGGCAGGGGGTGGACCCAGAGCAGCCAGAAATCTTCCCAGCTCACATTTTTAAAAAAGAAAAATATTTATGTTGGGCTGCAATAAGCAAAACACATACAGTGGTACCTCGGGTTACCTACGCTTCAGGTTACATACGCTTCAGGTTACAGACTCCGCTATCCCAGAAATAGTACCTCAGGTTAAGCACTTTGCTTCAGGATGAGAACAGAAATCGTGCTGTGGCGGCACGGCGGCAGCGGGAGGCCCCATTAGCTAAAGTGGTGCTTCAGGTTAAGAACAGTTTCAGGTTAAGAACGGACCTCCGGAACAAATTAATTACTTAACCCGAGGTACCACTGTACTGTATGCTATTGGTCACAAAAACATGCTTCAGCAAACTCAGACATACTGAGCATCACTTGAATATGCCAGCGTATTTCCTTATTAAAGAGTATTTGATCTAGTGTGATATCATAATTGCATGTGCTTCAAAAGTAATTGCAATGGTTTACCGTATTTTTCGCCCTATAGGACGCACTTCCCCCCCTCCAAAAATGAAGGGGAAATGTGTGTGCGTCCTATGGGGCGAATGCAGGCTTTTGCTGAAGCGTGGAGAACGAGAGGCGTCAGTGCGCACCGACCCCTCTCCAGTGGCGTAGCGTGGGGGGTGCCAGGGGTGCCGGCCGCACCGGGCGCAACATTTGGGGGGGGGCGCGTTTGGCCGGCCCTCAAGGAAGCAGGAACCCCACTGTCCTCGGACCTCCTCCGAAGGCTGGTGGTGGGGCGGAGAGGCCTCCTCCCGCCGCCAGCCTTCGGAAGGCTCCTCCGAAGGCTGGCGGTGGGGCGGAGAGACCTTCTCCCCGCGCCAGCCTTCGGAAGGCTGCTCCGAAGGCTGGCGGTGGGGCGGAGAGACCTTCTCCCCGCGCCAGCCTTCGGAAGGATGCTCCGAAGCCTGGCGGTGGGGCAGAGAGACCTTCTCCCCACGCCAGCCTTCGGAAGGATGCTCTGAAGCCTGGCGGTGGGGCGGAGAGACCTTCTCCCCGCGCCAGCCTTCGGAAGGCTGCTCCGAAGCCTGGCGGTGGGGCGGAGAGACCTTCTCCCCGCGCCAGCCTTCGGGTGGCTGTCCCACTTGTGGTGGGAGCAGTGGCGTAGCATGGGGGTGCAGGGGGGCCTGCTGTACCTGGCGCAACGTCTGGGGGGGCGCGGAAGAGACTCGAGTGCTAAAATCCACGGGTTAGGGGGCGCAAATTACTTGCCTTGCCCCGGGTGCTGAGAACCCACGCTACGCCACTGCCCCTTTCGCTCTCCAGGCTTCAGGAAGCTATCCGCAAGCCTTGGGAGCCCGCGGGAGTTCCCACCGGGCTCCCAAGGCTTGTGGATAGCAGCCTGTTCTGGGGACTGGGGTCGGGGGAAGCTTGGGCTTCCCCTGCCCCAGCCCCGCACCTGGGGGGGGAAAGTTTTTTTCTTTATTTCCCTCCCCCCAAAACTAGGTGTGCCCTATAGGGTGAAAAATATGGTATTTCATGTTTTAGTTAACAACAAATTCTTTACTATTGCAACTGAATACATGATGAGGCAGTAAAGAAGGTCGCTACTTGGAAGCTTAGAATTTATTGTTATTATTATTATTTATTAAATTTGCATAGCAGATTGACTAAGGCAAGTTTGACGGGCCAAGCTGGTGACAGAATTTCTACAAAGCACACAGGCAAACTCTTATCTCTTTGCCACGGTGCTGATGCTCAGTAGTGCAGCTTGATAAGACTCACCTCCGAAGAAAAGCAGCAAAGCCTCAAGAAAGGATGGCATCCGAAACTCCATCTCTAACATCTTCCTCTGCTTTCGACAATAGACTTTGTCATTGAGATCACTGCCTCATTCATAATCAGAGCTCAGATGGTTGGTTCTCACACATGTATTCACTGCAAAGGAAACATGTCTTATATGCTGTTTTTCTTTTTTAATACCTTTGGGGCAAACAGCTTGATGCCCAGAAGACATTTCAATACCAATTCAGAATCCTTCTTCATAAGAGCATCTACAGACCAATTCAGAATTACTACATGGAACCAAAAAAAAAACAGCCTGAAAGAAAGCTTTTGTATTATCTTAATCAGAATATATGGGAGATGATAGATGATACATGGATGATGATAGATAGATAGATAGATGATAGATAGATAGATGATAGATAGATAGATGATAGATAGATAGATAGATAGATAGATAGATAGATAGATGATAGATAGATAGATAGATAGATAGATAGATAGATAGATAGATAGATGATATAGATAGATAGATGATGATAGATGATAGATAGATGATAGATAGATAGATAGATAGATAGATAGATAGATAGATAGATGATGATAGATGATAGATGATAGATGATAGATGATAGATAGATAGATAGATAGATAGATAGATAGATAGATAGAGATAGAAGGATGATAGATAGATAGATGATAGATAGATAGATAGATAGATAGATAGATAGATAGATAGATAGATAGCGATAGATAGATGATAGATAGATAGATGATAGACAGATGATAAACAGACAGACAAACAAACAGATAGATAGATATCTGTTACCAGAGCCAGTGTGGTGTAGTGGTTAAGAGCGGTAGTCATGTAATCTGGGGAACCAGGTTCGCGTCTCCGCTCCTCCACCTGCAGCTGCTGGGTGACCTTGGGCCAGTCACACTTCTGTGAAGTCTCTCAGCCCCACTCACCTCACAGAGTGTTTGTTGTGGGGGAGGAAGGGAAAGGAGAATGTGAGCCGCTTTGAGACTCCTGAAGGGGAGTGAAAGGCGGGATATCAAATCCAAACTCTTCTTCTTCTTCTTCTTCTTACCACATCCTTTGTTTGAGTGTGTGTGTGTGTGTGTGTGTGTTTGTGAGAGAGAGAGAGAGAGAGAAATCTGCTGGTAGATTTAAGCTCCCATTTAAGGTGCTGTGTTTTGAGGCCATCTGCTGAGGGCATTGGTTCCCACCTTGCCGTCTGAAGTGAGGTGTGGCAACTGGATAGGAGGCTTTTCCAGCTCCCATGCCCTGTTTGTGGAACTCTCTTCCCAGGGGGGAACACCTTTGTTATCATTCACGGATGAGGTCCAAACATTTGTGTTCACCTAGGCTAGGACTTGCAGATCAGAAGGTCGGCGGTTCGAATCCCCACGACGAGGTGAGCTCCCGTTGCTTGCTCCCTGCTCCTGCCAACCTAGCAGTTGGAAAGCACGTCATGTGCAAGTAGATAAATAGGTACCGCTCTGGCGGGAAGGTAAATGGCATTTCCGTGCGCTGCTCTGGTTCGCCAGAAGCAGCTTAGTCATGCTGGCCACATGACCCGGATGCTGTACGCCGGCTCCCTCGGCCAATAAAGCGAGATGAGCGCCACAACCCCAGAGTCGGCCACGACTGGACCTAACGGTCAGGGGTCCCTTTACCTTTATCCTTTACTAGGCTTCGGTTATATTGGCTGATTTGAACTGAATGTTGTATTCTGCCGTTTTGTTTTTATTTTGTTATATTATAATTACATGAATGTTAGTACCTCATACTTGGGGGGGATGTGGAGAAGGCCTTCTCGGTGGTGGTTCCTCCCAAGCAACCTTGGAACTCTCTTCCTGGAGAAGCCAGTCTGACTCCCACCTTGTACTTCTGCCAGCAGATGAAGAAGACCTTGTTCCAGCAGGCTTTGGGGAACTGACTGCTTTAAAGGAAAGGGCTGGTGCTGTGATGTTTTTGTTGTAATTATCTAAATTGTTTTAGTAGATCATTCATATATAGAAAGAGTTTTAGTTCTTTTAATGTTTAACTGTTCTTTATTGATTGGGGGGGGGGTTCTCTATGTTTTTAACTGCTCTTATTTGATCCATAAGCTGACTTAAGTCCCTGTCAGGGAAAAAGGCTGGATATAAATAAATATATTGATGGGTGGGTGGATGTGTTAACAATAGGTTTTATTTTAAAGAAACATTAGGAGATGAAGTTCTATAGTTAATTTATAATTTAATTAAAAACAAACAGATCTCACAATTCAGATAGGTAGCCCTGTTGGTCTGAAGCCGTCAAAATAAAATTGTCCAGCAGCACCTCAGAGACCAGCTAAGTTTGTTCTGGGTATAAGCTTTCATGTGCATGCAATTAATTTCATGTGCTCACAATTAATTAATTAATTAATTAATTAATTAATTAATTTCATGTGCTCACAATTAGGAGCGAAATCAAGTAGACCAGCTGCTTGGCTCTGCAGAACTTGCAATGTGACAAGATCCACAAAGTACCAGTTCTACACTTGTAAGAAATAATTCTTTTGTTGTGGCAGCAACTTCCTGCCCATTGACATCAAGCAGGCACCATCACGGTATTCTTTTCAGCAACCGCTTAAAGTACTTTTCTTTATGCAAGCCTATCCAGTATGTAGATATTTATTTTAAAAGTTTCTTAATACTTGCTTTTAGCTGTTTTACTGACAATTTAAATATTTCTTCTAAACCACTTCCATGTTTTGTTACAATCAAACAGTATAGATATTTTGTTAGACAGACAGACAGACAGACAGATACATCTGCAACAAACAAGCATTTTCTCAATATGCCACAATCACCAGCGAGTTTATATGCTTCAAAATTATGCTATCGCATACCTTTATAGTACTTGTTCCTCCTCCAGTTTTCTGATCCAATAATTAGACAGTGGTATACGGAGTTTCAAAATTAACCATTTTCAAAGTCCTATAATTTAGTTCTGTTCCATTGTTTCAACTGGTCCCGGATGATGGGCTTTTTAAATAGCCAACAATAGCTTTTGCTTTTCCAGAAACTGGAAAAAGCTGTACTGTAACTAAAACTAGTGTGTGACCAATCTGAATGCTTGCGATAGCAGGGGTGTGAGTGATTTTTCTCGGGGCAAGCTTACTTATTAACGTAAGCTACTTATGCCATTAAGCCATCTTGCCACAAGCTTTTTTTTATGGTGATACAGAAGTAGCTTGGGACATTTCTCTTAATCTTATTTAATAATTTTAAAGAGAGAGAAAAATGCAATTTGAAATATACATTCTAACTTTTTTTTATTTTTCACGTATGAAAATAACATAAGCAATTGTCATTTAACAGTCCTTTAGTTTTGAGGACTATTCTACATGTGAGGAACATATAGATGATTCGTAGGTTTCCGCAATCTGGTATCCTCTAGATATTTTGCTCTACAACTTCCATCATGGTTAAGGAATATTGGCAAAAGATTATAAAGGTAATTTCTGGATTATTTCAAATAAACATAGAAGTTAATAGGGATTTGTTATTTTCGGGAATACTGGGAAAGAACAAAGTAAAAAGTAATAAGCAAGAGTTGCACAAGATTATGATTCTATCTGGAATGGCAGTTATTGCTCTGGGATGGAAAGAAAAGGCCAAATGGAATATGGAAAAATGGAATGATTATGTTTTTGAATACGTACAATCAGAAATATTTGCAGATAGTGGCAGAGGATAGATGGGAAAATAAATGCCAAAGAATCACAAATAAATGGACATTTTACAGGAACTGGATAGAAAGGGAAGAAGCCAACCCTAACATACAAGCTCAAATGAACAGACTGTGTACATGGATAAAGATATGAAGAAGGAAGGCCTGATCAGGGGGGAGGGGTTTTGGTTTTCCTTTTTTTAAAAAAAGGTAAACCAGATGGTATTTTGTTATGTAAGCCTTTTTCAGAAACCATATATATGAATGTTATGTAGTTATGCATTGTAGTATGCATGAATTTTGTGTTGTATTCTTTGTTTTATAGAATATATATAATAATGTTATGTTATTAAGCAAATTTAATAAAATGCGGGGGGGAATACAACTCCCATCATGTCTTCTCATGCTGGCTGGCATTAATGGGAGATGTAGTCCAACATACCTGAAGGGCTTCAGGCTGAGGAAGGGTTATTCAATGCAGTGCTGGTGTCCCCACAACCAACAGCTCCTTGCTTGGACATCTTACTGCTGATCCAATATGTGCAAGGCTGATGTGAACTGTTCCACCACTGCCCCCTAAAATGCCCCTTTGACAGACTTGAACTGTTTCCTGGACATGCTGCCCAGACTGCCCCCCTCCCCCAGAAAGATTTTGCTTGAAATGTTTGTGATTCTTTGGGCCTAGAACATCCCATAATGGAATGGGCACATTTGTATGTGATACCATAATCATGGATGATTGGTGAGGAAGAACCAGAATGCCATAATTACTAACAGGTTGTCTCGGGGATAGCTCAGTCAGTAGAGCAGGAGGCTCTTAATATCATTCATATATATATATATATATATATATATATTTGCTTTCGTAGATTTTCACGGGTACAGGAATGCAGGTTTTGGTGTCTTCGGGTGTCTTCCCGTGTAAGAGTTGGGGTGTCTAGGCGACGTTTCGACGAGGTCTCACTCGTCATCTTCAGGCTGGTGCTTTCGGCTTCTTGTTACTGGAACAGAGCGGGATCTCAGTGTTTGAGTTCCTATAAATACTGTAGAGGGGTGTGGTGTATTGCCTCAAAAGTTCTGGGCAGAGGGGAAGTTCCCAGGCTAGTGTTCTTTTCTTCTTTTGTTCCTTAATTACTTGAGGGATATCTTGAGTGATATATATATATAAAATTTTCCAATAAAGACAAATTTATAACATCATGAAACATAAAAAACACATCACATATCTTTTTTCTTTTAGACTTCCATCAACATGTCTGATAATTTTCCATAATTATCACAAATCTTCACATTTCTTAATTTATATTGCACTATATAGATCTTATCTTACCATGTTGTTTAAACAATATTTCTACCAAATCTTCTTACAGAGCTTCTTGAAAACTTACAAACATTATATCATTATCACAAATATTTTTAATATATTCTGTAAATTTACTCCAGTCCTCAGTGAATCTTTGGTCTCGTCGGTTGCGAATCCTCCCTGTCAATCTGTCCAGTTCCGCGTAATCCATTAATTTCGATCTCCATTCTTCAATCATAGGCATTTCTTCTTGTTTCCATTTTTGGGCGAAAAGAGTTCTGGCTGCTGTTACTGCATACAGGAATACTTTCTGATCATTCCTTTTTATTTCACCACCTAATATTCCTAATAGAAATGCTTCTGGTTTTTTAACAAATGTATATTTCAGTATTTTCTTTATCTCATTATATCTCATTATATATCCTTTCCCAGAAGCACTTCATTTTTTTACATTCCCACCACATATGATAAAATGTCCCTTCTTTCTCCTTACATTTCCAACATTTATTACTCACCTTATACATCTTACTTAATTTAACCGGTGTTATATACCATCGATATATCATTTTCATAACATTTTCTTTAATTGTGGTACATGCCGTAAATCTCATCCCTTCCTTCCACAATTTTATCCAATCATCAAATTGAATGTTATATCCAAAGTCTTTGGCCCATTGAATCATAACTGATTTAACCTCTTCATCCTTCAAATGCCATTCCAATAATAATTTATACATCATAGATAAATTTTTAACTTCCTTATTCAATACTTCTCATTGAAACCTAGATTCTTTTTCAAAATAGCCTCTTTCTGTAACCCCTTTTCTAAACATTTCATTAATCTGAAAGTAATGCAGCCAATCGTTTACGTATTCTTTCACTTCTTCATATGGTTTCATTTAAGATATTCAGAAGAAGAAGGAGGCTCTTAATATCAGGGTCATGGGTTCGAACCTCATGTTGGGCAAAAGATTCCTGCATTGCAGTGGGTTAGACTAGATGACCCTCGGGGTCCCTTCCAGTTTGACAGTTCTATGATTTTATGTTACTAACAGATCCATTGGGGAAGAGCAACTGGTGCAATTTTCAGCCACTGCAGTAAAGCAGCAGGGCAGGAGGATACTAGAAATAGTTCCGAGAGTATAAAACTCAGAATCTAAAGGAAAACAAGTGGACATTTAAAGAGTAGCCCCAAAACAGCTCCATCCACATTTCAAAAAGGGGGGAAATGAACGCCTTGATTTCAGTGGTAAATAAGTTTTCTAAAATCACACCATATGATGGGGAGCATTTGGGGCACAGGGGGGCAGTGCTGAGCCACTGAAGAACTGGAGAGAAAGTCAATGGATCAATGTAAAACTGCAGCTAAGCTTTGTTTTGCTCAAACCTAATTCCTGTACAGTGC
This sequence comes from Podarcis liolepis, assembly GCF_965112155.1. Taxonomy (NCBI): domain Eukaryota; kingdom Metazoa; phylum Chordata; class Lepidosauria; order Squamata; family Lacertidae; genus Podarcis; species Podarcis liolepis. The sequence continues at coordinate 4,675,463 of NC_139557.1, forward strand.
CTAGTGGTGAGATGTTGGGATTGATTGATTGATTGATTGATTGATTGATTTGGTGCATTTCTTTTCCAGTAAATTCTTCTTGTTATTGCGCTCCATCTGAATTCCAGCCTAAAGGGACATCACATCCCTGACTTGGATATCTCAGGCAGGGAATGCTGGCCACTATCGGATTTGGAAAGGGAAATGGCAGTTGTTTATAGCTCAGCTACCGCCATGATTTACTGGAACAGGCACAGATCAGACAAGGGTTTCTCATATCTCTCCTGTTCAGTCTCAGTATTGGAGTGCTGGCTCAAAAAGTGCACGCAGATTCATTAATCTAAAATAAATCCAAATTAGGGATTAATGAAGATGAATAGGGGGAAAAGAAATATTACAATATCTAAACAGAGAGACAACAGGATTCACTATCTGGGCATTTTAGTGGATAATAAAGTTAATAAATTAATTGAGCATAATTTAGCACCAGTTAAAAAATAGTCAGAGGTAGATGAAATATCCAATGTGAGCTGAGATGAAACTTCTGCAAAAGTTTTTGTTGATGCTTTTAGGACGTCCTTGGTTAGTTCCGCAGACAACCCTGTATAAAATACAAACAATAGCAAATATATAATTATAAAGTGACTCCCTAGGGCAAAAGCTAAAATAATACAGCAATAAATACTGTGTACAACGAACGGGCATAGGTGCCAACTCCCTGGGGCCCTGAGTGCCTGAGCACCCACAAAATTCCCCATGAAGGGGCCGGGCTGCATGGCACCCACAGCCCTGGGCACCCACAGTTGCAGGGCCAAGTTGGCACTCCTGCAAAGGGGTGCTTCATCTAAATATTCAGAAACACCATGGTGCAGCACTAATAACTACAGCGTTACAATGTAATAACACTTATAGGCAGGCCCGGATTTAGGTTTGATGAGGCCCTCAGCTACTGAAGGTAATGGGGCCCTTTATATGTCCAGCTGTCCTTTGTCAACAGCAAATTGTTTTTTGTGTTGAGTATATGCTATATGGTAATTTATGGACCTAACAGGTATCTACAGCCATTTGCACATGCAGAATGTAGGCACCCTATATATAGAAAGGAGCAAACCAGTGATATTTTAGGGAGCAAGCTAGCAGGCCATTGCTTACATCATAAGAGCCTACACAACACAAAACACTGTTGCTGTATGTAGGTTTTATTTTACTTGTTTTTATCTTATATTTTGGAAATGTACACCCAGGTTTCTTTTCCTTTAAATTTTTTGGGGGCCCCCAAGGAAGTGGGGCCCAAGCTATAGCTTGTTTAGCTTATACGTAAATCCAGCACTGCTTACAGGGCATAATTGTATACTGAAAATTTGCCACAGGATTCAGTTTTAAACTCCACTAGGCCAAGGAACAAGGTGTGATTCCATTATGACACATTTGCCATCAGAACACCACAAATGCATTGGTGACAAAGGGAAGGATGAGGAGGAAGAGGCACAATGAGTCCTGCTGGGATCCTGCTTCACAAGGCACAGCCTCCCTGCCTTGCAGGCCTTTTCCCACCTGGCCTGGGAGGGCAGCACCCAGACTGACTCCAGCTACAAAAGCTGAGGCTGCTGAAGAGGCCAAAGACTATCTTGGCTGCCCCTTGGTGCAGACCCAGGTCATGGAGCCTGAGCTTCCACAGCCTCCAGCCGCCATGAACCACCATTGGGTAGGTAGGACTGGCAGCAACAGCAGCAGCAAAGTTCTATGCTTTGGATAATATTTTATTCTCTTGCTAACTGTGCTGTTTTAAAGGTGCATTTTGTATTTGACTTCCTCTAGTAATGTTTCTGAAATTTTTGGCTAGCTTTTCTGCGCTCAATGTGTCTTTTGCAGTTGACCTCCTTTGTAATGTTTTATTTTGAAACCTTTAAATATTTTCATTTCCTGTTATGTTGCTTTGAACGTATACTTTTTTTTTTTTTTTACTTTCTCCTGTAATGTTTGATTTGATATTTTAATGTGTTGTAAATGGTTTTGAGGTATTTTTCCCTTGGAAATATAAAGCAGTATAACACTATCTCCAGATTTTTAAAACAGCATTTATGAGTCATTATGAGCAGCACTCGGCCATTTTTCAGGACCACGAGTTCTATCAAGCCCAGCACTGCACCCTGACCTGGGATTCCTCACCTTCCTTCCCCCACCCCGTCACCCGATCTCCAGCTCAGCGACTAGAGGACAGTTGCTCACAGTGGAAAATCTCTGCTTCTCATTCAGTCTGATTGGCAGCCTCTGCTGAGGATCAAGGTTAGGCTCAAAAGAATATCCATCCCAACGCTCAGGCCCATTTTTGTATCAGACACTGTTCAGCCTTTCTGTTCGAACAAGGGAACTGACATGAACATTTCTCTCCACCACTGCATGCTGCTGAGATGGCTTTAGCCCAAGTTAGCACGAGCAGGCATGCTAAATTTTCAGTCTATTGATCATTGAGCACAAACAGATTTATGGATCTATGGCATTTATACCCCACCTTTCCTCTAAAGGAGCCCCAGATGTCATACATGGTTCTCCCTCTCCCCCATTTTATCCTCACAACAACCCTGTCAGGTAAGTTGGGCTGAGAGTGAGTAACTGGTCCAAGGTCACCCAATTTCACTTGATATGGCTGGTTTTTCATATCACCTATCACCACAATTTCTTCTGATTTATGCTAAGAAAAATATATTTTGTTTCTAAAAACATCCTAAGACCAATTGGAACAAATTGCCCCTGTCACATTTCAGCCAATGAATTTCTTTAAATGCTAAATTTACTGCTGGCACAGCTGCTTTAGCAACAGGTTGGAGCGTTCTCCAGTTTCGAGAGACAGCTTGTTTCAGCTCCAACCTTCTGTGTTGGTCACTGAGTATGTGTGGCTAACCATTCATTCATTCATTCATTTAGGTATTTCACTTATACCCTGCTTTTCAGCCAAGAATGGCTTCCAAAGCAGCTTATAATTAAAAACATGCAAAATTCACACTACGATAGCAACTTGTAGTTACCCAGTTTAGGCTCTTCTCCTCTGCGCCTGTGGAGACCTGTGGCTGGGATATCTGGCTCTGAATCATGGCCATGGACAGGGCAAGGATCTGCTCTGTGGGGTCTTGCTTCCTTCTCCTTCTTTTGGGAGAGGCCAGGTTTCAGGTCCAGCTAGGGTTGAATCCCAACGGGAACGTTTATTGCCATATTTTCTTTTCTCTGGCAGTTGATGACATACCCCACATTCCAGGCCCTTCCCTCACAAGAGAGCAGGCAGAAGGAACTGCAGATGGACTCGGGGGTGGGGTGGGGCTGGTGAAAAAAGTTCCCACCCACTGAAGAAGCCTTCCCAAAAGATTCTTCCTTGGTCACATCTTTAAGGGAATTCATAACGCACTTTGGAGAATCAAATAAGTAGGACCTGCAGCAAAATGTTGCACTTCTCTCTAGCATTCTATCCAGCCAGCCATGTCCTTTAACAAATTGCTCCGTTCCTCCATCCTCCTGGTTTTCATGCCCACCCCCTGCCAACATTCAGTCAGGGAGTATTCTGTGGTCGCATAGCATGCGCAAATATCAATCATTCTTGTGCAAACCTTTGGGTTTCCCAGAGCCTACGGATGCAGCTCTTTTGCAGTCAAATACTATGTGAGGTGTGACAGTACAAACTCAAGCAGGCAACAATCTGGAATTGTAGTTGCAAATCACACACACACACACACACACACACAGCAATAGCTAGAGGGGGGAAGGCAGAATTTGGAGATAGTGAAGAGGGAAATGTGCAAAGGCTTGTCAGTTGTGCGGATGTCCAAAGTCTTCCTGCTTAGCTGGCATTCTCAAGGCAACATGGTTTCCATAATAAACAAGGACTTGGTGTCACTGCTGGATTTCTGAAAATAAATTAACACATTTAAGGACTAGTCTATCAAAACGAGGTGTTGTTGTATATCTGTGCTACTGTTGGTATTGTTCTCAAGCAGTAAATGGTTTTCAATAAAGCCAGGTTACATCTTGAAACACTGGAAGTATTATTGCCCCTTTGTCCTCCCATTTTCACCTGTTTGTCTCTCACACAAAACGTTTTCCCCTTTGACCTTCTCTGTCCCAGCGGTACACGGTTTCGGTAATTCTGTACATTTGCCTGCTCTGCTTGCTGCCTCGACAGCAGCTGTATAAACCTCAAGAAGAACAGCTGCTGGGCACAAACGCCAACGTCTTGGACCTTGCAAGAAAAAGCTCAAACCTTTTGCAGATTGGCATGCTTCTTAGAATGCTTGTTTTTTAAAAATAAAAACAAATATCCGAAAAGCTCTGTGAGTGTGTTTAAAATTAATTGCAGGGTCAGAATGATGTACATTTAAAAAAATTATATGTGTGTGTCCCCCTTCTTTTGCATTGCGATGAGGTAATTATTATTTTTTCAGACTCCTAGGAGAGAAAGGAAATAGAAACCCAACAATTTAGTAGGAACTTTGGGTGGGTCATGTTTTAATCTTCACTTCCAGATGCACCCATGAATATATGTTGAGCCGCATTGGGAAGGATTATTAAATACATAAGGTGTTGAATTCTGGAATCACACCTTCCATTCAATCACAGAATCGATTTTGAATGTTTAAAAAAGGGGTAAGTATGCCTTTTAAGTAAAACCAATAAACCAATATCTTTATAATCCTTGAAGAAGCTTCCTTCTTCATATTCTACCCAAATGACACTGCCAACCATGTGAATTTCATCCCTGCACACACACATGGTGATTCACTGTAATGGAGTTGATTAATACAACGTTGATAAAAACCATGTAAACAGATGGGCTTAGTTCCTACTGGAAATCTTCCTAATTTCTAAGGCAAATCAAAGATACTTATACATCATTCTAAAAGGGCCATCTAAAAAGAGCAGCTGCATCTGGCCTCACATTCCAAAAGAACTCTTAGAATTTGCATCAACCAACAACTGCTTCCACTCCCCTCACAAGTGTGCAAGCAGGTGTGGGACACCACAATTGCTCCAGAACACTCTTGCTTCTGACCCTGTCGTGCATCGGGCAAATCAAGCACATTTATTTATTTTGCATCATTGATGCTGCTTCTACTACAGTGGTGCCTCGCAAGACGAAAATAATTCGTTCTGCGAGTCTTTTCGTCTTGCAATGTTTTTCGTCTTGCGAAGCACAGTCCATCGCAACTGCGCCTCTTCAAGCGGCTTTAAGAAAAAAGCGCAAGACGTTTTCATCTTGCGAAGCAAGCCCATAGGGAAATTCGTCTAGCGAAGCAACGCAAAACCAAAAAACCCTTTCGTCCAGCGAGTTTTTCGTCTTGCGAGGCATTCGTCTTGCGGGGCACCACTGTAGTTGAAAAGCTCCCCTCCTCGGATTTCTAAACACTTTCAAATCTATTGTTGTGTCCAAAAGAGCTTTAAAAAAAAATTATTTCTCATTAAAACGAAAGCAAATCGCTAGGAAGCTGAATTCCGCACCAACACTACATTTTGTGGGGTTTCTACATTTTTTTATTAATTAATGGCATTTTATGCAGACGGACAGATTGAACACAACTCTAACAGCCACAATAACCAAAGGAGTTCAGTAGCTGATGCTGTTTTACAGTCTCTCTTCTTTTTTCCCTAGAAGGTTTCATGGACACTTTATGTTAAGTTGTGGGCGAACATATCAGACGACACAGCGATTCTTCAAACAGCTCTTGTTTATTTCAGAGGCCAGAACAGAACTGAACAGTCAGCCTGCTTATATAGAGCTCCAGAACAATGTAACTGTTGCAACTTTCTAAAACTATCCAATCACTGAATGTCACTTTCGATCCTTCATTTGCATACAAACTATCCAATCACTGAACGTCACTTTCGATCCTTCATTTGCATAACTATCTACAGTATCCCCCTGCTGGCCCAGGGTGAGAACATCAGTACATAACACTTTATCTTGAGTGGCACCCAGAACCTGGGGTGAGATGCAAGTACTGAACCAATTGAGAGGAGTGACCACAGGGACTGAAGGTGGATTTCGGATAAAAACAGCTAAAAACATAGGGGGGATCATTTTTTCTAAAAAAATAAATTAATCTTTTATAGAATTCAAACTATATTAAAATCTATTTAAACTACACAAATAATTAGAATAAAAACAAGGCTTTCATTAAAAGTAGTCAGTTCCCAAAGGCCTGTTGGAACAAGAAAGTCTTCACCGACAGGCAGAAGGACAACAAGGAGGGAGGCTATCTAGCTTCTCCAGGGAGGGAGTTCCAAAGTTGTCTGGGAGCAGCCACCACCAAAAAGGTCCTCTCCCACATGCCTGTGAAGGTGGCCAGACCAAGAGGAAGGCCTCCTCTGAAGATCTCAAAACCCAGGCAAGTTCATATGAGCAGTGGCGTAGCGTGGGGGGTGCAGGGGGGGCCGGCCGCACCGGGCGCAACATCTGGGGGTTAGGGTTAGGGGGCGCAAATCCACAGGTTAGGGGGCGCAAATTACTTGCCTTGCCCCGGGTGCTGACAACCCACGCTACACCACTACATATGAGGGAACACAGCATTTCAGATAGCTTGGACCTAAACCACACAGCGCTTTATAGGTCATAACTGGCACCCACCATCTTAAAGAATTCAAATGTGAAATTGCTGATCTCCTAACAAAAAATATGTAATTTGTCCTTTCGAGTCCTATATTTGACCTCCTTCCTGCAGTCCTGACCCATTAGATGTAGCAGCCCACCTGTTCTGCAAAGAATTTCAGTCACGAGGAACAACGGCAGCGACTTTCATGAAGCAGCTCAGTGCCGACTTTGGATGGTTCCTTCACCAGATCAGAGACTGTGGTGACACTTCAGGCAGCTTGACTTCTAAATACATCAAGAATATGTACAGCAAGAGAGAGCAATGTGAAGTGGGAACTAATGTAAATATTTCATGTAATGAATCAGTTCTACAGTAGATATTGCAGGTATTTCACAGGCATTGCAGTTTTAGAAATCTGTGAAAACAATTATTTCAAATTAAGGTTAAACATTCATTGGTTGCAAGAAGAAAATAACTACAGTGCTTCAAGAACATCTCATTTTTTTATATAAAAAAGGTGACTCACATCCCAGTTTTATAAAGTTACCTTGGAAATATCATGATTATGGAATATTTAGCTCCTGATTCTGGGACACAGCATCTTTTGATGGCAAACCAGCAAATAATCCTAATTCATTCCCGAGACGACTAAATAACAATTTAGTTCTTGTTTTGTTAATGGTGCTAGAATAAATAAAAGGCAGGCAAAGGGCAAATTGGGATGCTCTGGATTTTCTTTCCCACCCCCAGCCGTTGTTGCCACAATTACTATTAATTTAAACAGAAAAACAATACCTCTTACCATAACAGGAAAGACGATGAGGTGAGGTCTACTGGCCAGAAGTGGTTGGCTTTTTCTGATGATACTTATAGTTACTTATTTGGCTTACTGTACATGCTACGTAATGAAGATAGTCTCTAAGCAGTTTTCAAAAGAAACATATACACAAGCAATAAACAATAAAATAATAAAATAACATTTCAAAGTAACACAGTAAAATTCCAATAAAATATAAAGCAAAAACTGAGCAGCACAATATAAAAATTCTCCCAGAAACCTTTTCAGCTGCCTCCTTGTTCTTTATCTTTCAATTGGACATTGACTGGACAGTCCTTCAAACATAGGCCTGCCTTCTGTAAAGTAGGACAGATGACCACCACTTTGTAAGCAGGCTCAGGAATTCTATGCCATTATTATTATTATTATTATTATTATTATTATTATTATTATTATTCCTTGGTATTTCTAAGGTCTAGGACATAGGTATACCCCTGGGACCCCTTGATAGCAAATGACCTTTTTTCTGTGACTACTAGAACTTGCCAGCACAAAAATGGCGGGGAGAGGTCTATTACCACTGGGATAGTTCACCATTCATTTCCAGCTTTGTAAAATTGTACTTTGCCTTCTTGACTAATTTCAGTAGCTTTGATAAGGCATGCAGAACATATGCTAAGGCATATCCGGGTATCCCTGTACAAGCATACTGTTAAAAGCGCCTTAGATGTGTGGCAAGTAAAGTCCTTATTTCCAGGAACGTGTTGCCTTTGTACATCCAGGCAGGGAGGAGAGCAGCAATGTCATGTATGAAATGCAATCTAAAGAGGGTCCCTGCTCTCCCAGTCTAGGACAGCTGAAGAGCTGTAATTCAAGCGTCCTCTGTGCTGCTGTCACTGCTAGTGATTGAGGTGGACAGGAGTTGTGGATACGGCTGCGGCCAGTAAAGGACGCAGACAGGTGGGAGGCCAAGTTAAGGGGCGGGTAAGAGCATCTAGTACAAAAAAGGACCGCACCGGCCTTTCCAGACCAGTCCCAGTTGAGAGGAAGAGGAAGAGAAGAAGCCGGGGGGGACAGGAGGAGGAGGAGGAGAAACTGGAGATGACATTAGCAGCATGAAAACAGGGGAGTGTAGCAGAGAGGCTTGAAGAACTATGGAGCTGTTCCGCAGCAAGGAATACTGCAAGGAGCAGCACTCTTTAAAGAAATTGCGAAGGGGTCGAGGATTCCGCAGGAGAGAGGGGCAGAAATTTAGACGGATTTGAAGTAAAATGCAAATTAGGAAGTGGCAAGCAGAGGGTGTGGATAGAGTGGGGAAGAGGGGCTGGAAGCTGCATGAGAAAAATAATTTTAGAAACAGGCAAGAGGTGAGATAATAGTAAAGACTGCACAGAATCTTTTTCTTTTTTTTAATTTTAAAAGGTCATCAAGGTCTCTGAACAAAACCAGTTGTAAGAATTTTAAGCGCCTCAGGAAAAAATATCCCGGAAGAAGCAAACCTCTCTGTGTCTTAACACCCCCTTTCAAATGCCCCCTAACACCCCTTCCTCCAAATTTGGATGGTGAAGCGATGGCCCACCGTGCAGAACGAGATACGCACTTCAGGAAGACTCTGGTGATCTATGAGGTAATGTTTGAAATTTTCATATTTAACCTCTTCTTGGACTATTATGCCAAATCATTGCTTCACTCTCTTTATTTGCACTAATAAGTTTTTAAAAAGTGATTCTCATCAAAATGGAAAAGGCAGAACCGTATTTCACACATTATGCAATAGCAAATCCAGGTTTACCACCAAGCCTCTCTAGATAGAGAACAGCAGCCAATCCTGACTCTCTGGCTAGGATTACAATAAGCATATTCCAACCACATGTTTGCTTCCTTTGTACTTAAACTTAAAATAAGTTGTATCTTTTTCATCATCAGGTCATTTGCACAGGCCTTAGAGGTGGAGGAGGAAATCAGCACACCCCTCCTCCTATTTAACGTTTATTAAATGGCTTAACTGTGTTGGGCTATGTCATGGGTGGGCAAACTAAGGCCTGGGGGCCAGATCCAGCCCAATCGCCTTCTCAATCCGGCCCGCAGACGGTCCAGGAATCAGCGTGTTTTTACATGAGTTGAATGTGTCCTTTTATTTAAAATGCATCTCTGGGTTATTTGTGGGGCATAGGAATTCGTTCATTCCCCCCTCCTCAAAAAAATATAGTCCGGCCCCCCACAAGGTCTGAGGGATAGTGGACCGGCCCCCTGCTTAAAAAGTTTGCTGGCCCCTGAGCTATGCTGTGAGCCACCCTGAGATCTTTGGGTGAAAGGTGGTATACAAATTCATTAAATAAATAAATGAAATAGATGCAGCTTGTCCTAGGACCACATAGTGAAGGACAGCCAGTTAATGTCTGTAAGTGTCCAGTGGCTCTTAGGATAGTACAGACAGGGCGGTTGCAGTCCTATGAACACTTACCCAAGAGCAAGATCAATCGAACCCAGTTGGATTTGGGTTCCAGAAGGCAGTACATGCAGAGCACATAGAATGTAAGATGGCCTGCTCACCATCACGGCTAGTGACCCTAAATTATGTTGCCTGCATGACAGAAAGTTTAATCCACAAGTCAAGGGGAAACACAGTTTTTATGAAATCTTAGGACGATGAATGGTACATTCTATAACTAAAAGTCACCTTTAAAGAGACGCAAAGGGACCCTCTCCATGATCTTGGGTTTGTAGGGCCACAGTCACAATGGAAAAGCGTACAACACGATCACATCTGCAATGTAGAATCTGATAGCTGTGACAACAATATCGAGCGCTTCCCCTTAGAAATATTTTAAAGAAATATTTTAATGTTCTCCTGGCTGAAAAAGAAAACCTGAAAATGCGGAGTTTATCTGCTAAACAATGTGAAATTACAAGCGGTTGGAGTACAACTTCATTAGCCAATCGGTTGTGTTTCTTCACTCAGCAAAGATGTAATAACTCCATAGGGATGCTAAGGGTAACATCCTTTGCAGGTTTACTTATAAGTTAAATGTACCACTGTATGCTTACTCCCATGCAGGTATGCTCTGTCATTTTCCCTGGGAAAACCCATGGTTTTCTGCTGAAAACAGCAATCAGATTTTCTAGAGATTAGTTCCAATTCAGCAGTAAAGAATGTGTTTTCCAGGCAAACACAAAACCACTCTGGCTCATGCCTAGAAAGCACGGGAAAAGTGAGAAACTGCTTTCTAGGCAGAAGCATAGACAAGCCATGAGTCTTGGCTTGGCAAACATTGTGTTTTCAATAATCAATGAGTAACAACATTATTCACTGAACCATGACACATAACATTAGTGAAAAAGCACCCAAATTCTCCTCAAATCCCAAGCATGAATTTATTTTTTGTTTTCATTTGTTTGCAAATCTACATGCTTTTCTTTCTTGCTTTCTGGACATAGCACTTTGAGTAGATTTTCAAGTGCTGGAACTAAAGGACCTTATCTGTTTCAGCTTCTTCTTAGGCATTAAGCCAATTAAATAAATTGTAGCTGATCAGTCAAATAAATTTTAATGTATTAATCAGTTAACATTTTCAATGGAAAGCATATTTTGTTTTTAGAGAGTGCATTAATTCTTGTCCCACCATCACCATCTTAAATGGCAGGTGTTATTAACCTCCAGGGGGCTCAATAACACCTGTCATTTGCACTTCTTGAAGTCCTTGCCTTAAAAAACAATTCCCGTTTTTCATTTAGTTTCCTGACTGAGGGCAAATTATTAGTATGAAAAAGTTATTAATCAATTACCCTAAATTTATATATTTATTGCTGTAAGCCGCTTTGAGACCTAGATACTGAAAACCAAGAAATTAACTTTTCAAATAAATATTATAAATAGACATTCTCTAAACATCAAAGCCTTCCGTCTTGTACCTAAGGAAAGGTTTGCCAGTCTCTGCCTGCGATGTTCACGGAGACTCAAAGGCTCCTCCTCATGAGCTTAGCATTCTACCCAGGGCAGAGTAACAGTTGGGGCAGAACATTTTGGTGGCATTCTGACTGAAGCAGCAGAGGCTCAGAGGAAATTGTGATTTGCATCATATTTAAATTCTTGCTTACAGGTTTTAGGTAAATTCTCCAGTGCAGCCTCCCACAGAACAGTGGTTCCCTTCTGTGGTGGCCGTGCTGTATTCTTTTTTCTTTTTAATATATATTTTATTCAGGATTTTCTTGTTTTACAGAAGTGTAGTGCCTCGTTTTTGTTTTGTTTTTTCATGTAACATTTTTACAAATCCGTTTCATTTGTTGAGGCATTAGGGGGAGAAGAAAAGAAAAAAGAAAAAAGAAAAGGGGGGTGGAGAGGGGGAAGATGGATAGGGGTGGGGTCGGGTGGCGATGTTTCTATGCTGTATTCTTTAAGTGCCCACATCAGTAATGCTCCGCTAAGCCAACAGACATAGATGGTGCTCAGACGCCCATTACCTGTGCACTCACTGCACTGCAGCCTTCACGGGACATTATCCGAAATGCATGTGTATCCTGTACTTTGTTACAGCATCCTATTGTTTGATGTGTTGTTTCTGAAACCAGCTTCGCACTGATGGGAATCCTTAAGTCACTACTAATTTGTCTCATCTCTGAGGTGTTTGTCGCTTGGTGTTCTTTCATATTATAATTCCAAGTTCCATCAGTATTAAAAGCAGTCCTGGCGATAAGTCTTAGGCTTATCTGTTTTGGGTCCAACATTATCCCTCAACAATGCACTCAGCTGGTTTTACATGGGGCGGCTGCAGTGGCAAACACAAAATACTTTTACTTCTATGTGATGCTTTGCTGTACAGTGGTACCCCTGGTTGCGAATGGGATCCGTTCCGGAGGCCCATTCGCAGCGTGAAAAGCCCGCAACCTGAAGCGCCATATCTGTGCAGGTGCACAGCGCGATTTGGTGTTTGTGCGCATGCGCGAAGCACGATTTAGCACTACTGCGCAAGCGGGGAAACCCGGAAGTAACCCTTACCGGTACTTCCAGGTTGCCGCGGGACGCAACCTGAAAAAACATAACATGAAGCAAACGTAACATGAGGTATGACCCCCAAGCCAAGGAGATAAGCAACTATACAACCTTTAGAAAACATCTGAAGGCACCTCTGTATAGAATTTTTTTTAAATGTCTCAAGTTTTATTATGTTTTTATATATGTTGGAAGCTGTCCAGAGTGGCTGGGGCAACCCAGTCAGATGGGCATGGTATTATTATTATTATTATTATTATTATTATTATTATTATTATTATTGAATAGGACGTCCCTATTTTCATTGGATAAATGTTGGAGGGTATGTTGTAGTATTTAGGAGTAGCAGAAGTGAGTTGGAGACAGGTGGCCATTTTAGGAAGAAGCTGTGACGGCATGTAGGTGGCATGTAAAGTAATGGATTCTGACTAGGCAACTTGTGAGGTAAAAGGGCCCATCAGGATCTAATTGGTGGCCTTCTCTACAACCTCAAAGCTACCGTATTTTTCGCTCTATAACACCTACCCAACCATAACACACACATAGTTTTTAGAGGGGGAAAACAAGAAAAAAAATATTCTAAATGAAACAGTGGATGTATGATTTTTGTGGCCACAGACATGTGATCTGACAGTGAGTTTGGAGTAGCCCAATGCAAAAATCCTGAGGATCCATGTGGATCCATGTTTGTAACCACGTTTTTGCACCACTGCGGCCCCAGGTAACAGTGGGTGCGTGATTTTTTTGGTGCAAGATGTAGCCATGGACATGCTATGTGATCTGATGGTGAATTTGGGGTAACCCAGTGCAAAAATCCTGAGGATCCATGTGGATCCGTGCTTTGTAACCACGTTTTAAGTGGGGAGGGAAGGAAAAGCACTCAAGGGACAAGGAGCACGCGTGGGGTGAGTGGAGAAGGATGCTGCTAATAATGAAGAAGAGGGGTATAAGGGGAGGAACCAGCCGGACAGGACTCGTGTAAGCGGCTCCTCTCCTCTCCCGCTTTGCTCCTTTAAAGAAGCAGGCTCTCTGTCCCTCTCTCCTCCCCACTCAGTGGCTCTTCTCCCGCTTTGCTGTTTCAAAGCGAGCCTCAGAGGAGGGAAGGAAGGAAGGGGAACCATGGATCCTCTGCTCACAACTGCAGCAGATCCCCACCACCACCCGTAGGCATTCGCTCCATAACACGCACAGACATTTCCCCTTACTTTCTAGAAGGAAAAAAGTGAGTGCTATGGTCCAAAAAATACGGTATATTATTATTTTACCTACTTTTGCCACCATCTGTTACATACAGTTATGCTAAGGCAAAGGTTCCTTCAACCACCTGTGTTTTGGACCAATGTCAGCGTCACATTTATTTCTAGTCAGCTCACTGTCTGGTGCACTGATTTATAATAAACAGTTAAATTAGTCTATTAGGAGTGCATGTGAAAAAATAGAAATTTGTTTTCTCCTTTCTTTTTTAAAAAGGAGGCTGACTTCTGTTAATATCATTACTTTGCTTTATTATGGGTTTTTTCTTTTCTTTTTTTAAAGGAACTGCAACTAATGTTCTCAATATAGACTGCATTTTAATCACGACTATATCTGAGAGTAGGCATTTAAACCGTTGTCCACATTGATTAGATTAGTTTTGCTTATTTAATTTCTATTCCGCTTAATGTATTAAATATATATCTAAGCAGTGTACAAAACACTGAAGCAACAGTTAGCATTGGTCCTCTCTCCTGACTTCCCTTCTGAAGTGTTCCTGCCTCTGGCCTAAATCTGGGACTGAGTAACAAAGCATGAGATAATTTCTAAAGGCAAGACAGCTTCAAAAAGGTTTCCCTCATATTGGTTTCAGGAAGAGTGGGGCCCTACAAGTCACAGGCAAGAACACCACACTGGATGTATTAAGGGAAAGGCAAGGGGAGTAGTGACATATCAGCCATTTGAAAAGTTCAAGAAGTTTAAAGCAAGAATAGGACAGCATGCATAGACTAGACCCTTTCTGCTGTTGCGTAGTCTCCAGTCCCAGCTTGTGGTAGGTCCTTCTTTCAGAGAGTCATTCCAGACCTTCTGTTGTTGTTTTTTTCAAAAGATATTTATTAAAGTTTTTTTTAAAATATAACAATAAAAAAATAAAAAGAAACAAAATACAAAATACAACATAAAAACAGTTAAAAAACAAATAATTTTCCATACCATATCTTCCTTACGCTTATTTCCCCACTTCTTTGTATTCCACTTCAATTTGTTAGTTCAGCAAATCCTTACCATTAAGCTTTTACCCATTTATAAACCTTTTTCCCCCGTATCTCCTAAAGCATTACAGCTGGAAACCCCTTAGTTTCTATCCAACATCCTTCTAACATTCATTAATTTTACAATATTTCTGTAAATAGTCTTTAAATTTCTTCCAGTCTTCTTTCACCAACTCTTCTCCCTGGTCTCGGATTCTGCCAGTCATTTCTGCCAATTCCATGTAGTCGATCACCTTCATCTGCCATTCTTCCAGAGTGGGTAAATCTTGTGTCTTCCAATACTTTGCAATGAGTATTCTTGCTGCTGTTGTAGCATACATAAAAAAAGTTCTGTCCTTCTTTGGCACCAATTGGCCGACAATGCCCAGGAGAAAGGCCTCTGGTTTCTTCAGGAAGGTATATTTAAATACCTTTTTCAGTTCATTATATATCATTTCCCAGAAAGCCTTAATCTTTGGGCACGTCCACCAAAGATGAAAGAATGTACCTTCCGTTTCTTTACATTTCCAACATTTGTTATCGGGCAAATGGTAGATTTTTGCAAGCTTGACTGGGGTCATGTACCACCTGTATACCATTTTCATAATATTCTCTCTTAGGGCATTACATGCCGTAAACTTCATACCTGTGGTCCACAACTGTTCCCAGTCAGCAAACATAATGTTATGTCCAACATGTTGTGCCCATTTAATCATAGCAGATTTCACCGTTTCATCCTCATTCCAGACCTTCTGAGTGTACCTCGATTCCCTAACTGAAGTTCATTACTGGCAATCCATACTTCCCTAGTAGATATCTCAAAGGATTGTTGGAGTGCCTTAAACATCATGGCTGAGAGAGCAGAGATGGAATCCCTGCTCCCCCAGGAGCTAAGTGTATTCTTGGAGAGCCAAGCCACACATTCAGAAATCACTTTGGACAACAGGTGGACAACTGCCTGTTTAAATACTCCTCCATGAAGAAAATAACAGCATATGGTGTACATGAGGGGGAACTCGGTGTGTTTCAGTAAAATGTGAGCTTCATTCATACAGGGATTTTTGCAGCGGGGGAGCAGGTGTGTACTTCCATGTAGAAAAGCTTTCACACATGTATTTTTCCTACCAACAGTATGAAATGATAGAGTTGCAACAGTCGCCTTACATGCTCTTTACAAACTATTGCTAATGCGTAATTTGAAGTTGTTGGGTGGCTGTTAAAATCATGTAAGTCTCCACTAAGTCACCTGGAGCCACTTCTCTAGGCTCTTGCAGGATAAAGGGAAAGGTACACATAAGTACAGATTATTGGGCTGGCACAGGTGGGTTAAGCTACATTTAAATTCAGTGGCTTCAGGAATTTCAGTTGTGCAGTCCTCCCTGTGCACAACAGCTGACTATTCTAATCCCGTGCATGAGCTATTGTCTGTTGCCGTCCTTCAAATGTAAGGTACCATACTGCAAGCACATGCCGCCAGACTCAAAGGATAGCTTTCAAACAGGCAAGCAAGTGCATAAACTTCTGTTTGGGTACAATCACCTAGTTCTAAAATATCTCCCAACGTTAATGGAAAAATCACCACGCTGAACAGTGTAAAACTGAAACAGCTGCTCCTATCTGTCTCCTATCGTATCTTAAATGCCAAGAATGGACAGATGTGTCACTCTATAGCTCAGAGATGATTGGGTTACTGTCATCAGATCAAGCTCAATCCATTACCCATTAAACACCCTCTGTTACACATTTATTTGTGGGTCAGAGTTCAGCTATGGCATTACCAGCCTCCTAGGCCCATCTCCATTTCTTATCTGCTTGTGCTGTTGTTTTTTATGTACTGAGCAACCTCTTCCCAGTCCTACGAAACAGGAAACTTCAGAGTCACACAAGTGTGTTCATAGGCAAGATGTAGGATCATGGATACATGAAGAGAAGGAGAAATATACAACAGCAAAGTTTTCTTTCAGTAGACGTTGAGATTATATTTCTGATTAAAGGGAGATACATGTTTTCACGCTCAATGGAAAGCTTTTGCATAAGAGGTAAATGAATTATACCTTTCTCATAGGTAAGAATGTACCGTAATTTTAAGACATAGTATTATGGTAGGTACTGGGTAGTTACCCGTGCTATTTTTCTAGAAAAAGAGGTGCCAGAACTGCGTATGAATGTCTCCCTTGTTTCTTATAATGGCAATGGTCACTTAAGAGGTGCTGGAACTGAATTCCAGTGAGTTCTGGCTGAAAAAAATATCTGATAGTTGCACAATAGTATTCAGTTCAGATCTTTTGTTGGTTGAAGTGGAAGGAAGCGCAAAACAGCCCCTGAAGTTGTAGCCATCTAGCAGAGATTTTCTAATTAGTGAGTTTGTCCTCTGGCCAAGGGAATGTGGCTCTGACATCCTATACAGCCTGCTGTAACAAATTTGCAAGGCACTTTGGGGACAAAATCTCTCAGATTCCAACAGAGGTGGGGACAAAATCTCTCAGATTCCAACAGAGGTTGACATCACCTTCAGACCAAATTGGTGGAGGTGTTCAGAGCACCGTCCATTCCATTTGACTGGGTCACTTTTGGTTATTGTGGCTTGAGGATGTGGAACAAGCTGCGTGAGGAAGAGTGGACTTCCTTGACCCCTGCCCATCTTCGCTTCTCTCCGAGCTAGCCATGGTGAATTGACTAGGGACAATCAGTAAGTGATTAATGCTTCGCTGGAGGAATGGAAGTTTGTATATGCCTGGAAGAAGATACAGCTTCCGCTACTTAAGAGGGCCTCCTTGGACCCAGAAGTGTTACATCACTATCAGCCCACGGCAGATGTCTCCTTTTTGAGCAAGGTCCTTGAGAGGGAGGCAGCAGCCCACCTTCATATATGTTTGGAGGAAACTGATCACCTGGATCCATTTCAACTTGGCCAGGCCATTGCACTGAAACTTTCCTGGTCTCACTGGTTGATGACATTTGAAGGGAAGGCGATGACCCTGCTCGTTCTCCTTAACCTCTTGGCAGCTTTTGATACCATTGCCTATAGTGTCCTTCTGCAGCAGACAGGGAAGTTGGAGTGGGGGACATTGTACTTTGGTGGTTCTGCTCCTATCCCCAGAGCCATTTCCAGAAATAAGTTGTGTGAGGGTCACTGTTCAGCATGATAGGAGCTGCCCTGTGGCATCCAACAAGGTTTCATCTTGTCCCCCATGATATTTAACATTTATCTGAAATAGCTGGAAAGTATCATTGGGAGAACTAGGGTGAGGTAGCACCAGTCTGCAGATGACATCCAGTTCTCTCTCTCTTTCTCTCTTCCATCTGAATCAGTAGAGGCAGTTGAGGTGTTAGATTGGTACATGGAGGCAGGGATGGCCTGGGAGTGGGCCAATAAACTGAAGGGGAATCCCGCAAAGAGAGAGGTGTTATCTATTTGGAGTTCCCAAGTTCAGAAGATGGGGAGGCAGCCTGTTCCGGATGGCGCTGTACTCCCTTGGAAGGAGCAGGTCTGTGGCTTGGGAGCACTCCTGAAGCCAACATTTTTGCTGGAGGTTCAGGTTGCATTGGAGTGTCTGATTTCACCTCCGGCTAGTTTCTTCTGTCCCTTTTAGACAGAGAAGTCTTGGCCACTGTATTCCATTCTCTGGTTCTTTCTAGACTGCATTCTTGCAGCATACTCTAGTTGCCTTGAAGACAACTCAGAAATATCTACAGATCCAAATGCAGCCACCAGATTACTGGCTGAGGTTCCATTTAGAACTCGCGTGACCAGCTGCACTTTTTACCAGTTCATTTCTGGGCCCTATTCACATTCGTGTTTAAAGCCCTAAATGACTTAGACCCTAAATATCTAAAAAGCTGACCCCTTTCCTACAGACCGTCTTGTGGGTGAGCAGAGGCCCTCTTTGTAGTTCCACCACCAATGAAAGTTTGGGGGTGGATACCCAAGAGAGGGCAATCTCTGCAGCAGCCACCAAGCTGTGGGATTCCCTTCTTACAAAGTCATTCATTTTTCATTGTATGCTGAAGACACACATCTTTACTCTGGCCGTTAACACTCAAGATATAATTTTCTCTTTGGTGTAATTCATTTCAGTTGGTTATTATATTGTATTTTTAAATTGCTATAACCCCACTTGGGACCTCATGATGAAGGATGAGTAAGAAATCTAAATCATCATTGTCATCTTTAGGACCTGTACAAAGCTGGTTAAATTTCACCGAGGCTTTGTTGAGATTTCTACATTGCAAGGGGTTGGACAAAATAACCCCTGGGGTCCCTTCTATGATTTAAAGTGAAGTAGCTGGGGGTGTCCCTTCCCCAACTTTTTCTCTTAAATAGAGGGGGGAAAGCCTTGCCACCACTTCAAGTGACTGCACTCAAAGCAGTCTAGTAATGCTTCCCTCTAGCTGCTTTTGCATATGTATAGAAAACATGCAGTGAACTTGGTGAACAGTCACGGATTTCAAAATAAAAAAATTCCTTCCAGTAGCACCTTAAAGACCAACTAAGTTAGTTCTTGGTATGAGCTTTCGTGTGCATGCACACTTCTTCAGATACACATTTTGACTATGGCAGACCAACACGGCTACCTATCTACTACTAGTCACAGATTTCTAACTCATGTGACCTCAGCCTTAGGCTTTTTAATGCAATCTGGTTCTGGGCTTTGCAACTGAGTGTGGGACAGGAGCTGAGAGTGGTTATGAGAGGGTTGAGGAAAACAGCGTTAAGTGTGTTGCTAAATCCATCTTTTAACAGCCCTGCATCCCAAACCAGATATCTTCTTGTGCAAGAGAAGGATGCAGCCACACAAAGGGATGGAGGATTCCACAAACTCACCTGCCAAGGAAAGAGCTGGTGCTGGATGCGAGTGGGCGATGCAAAATTACCCAGCCAGCTTAGAAAGGGAAGGAAGTGGATTCAGATATTTGAAGAAAATACCGTGAATGATTGTGGGTGCAGCCCTTTAGCTAGCAGAGATTTCACACTTCAATAGGCTCTTCAAGCAAGCATTCCTCTTGGCTTAACGTAGAAGTTAGTCACTCTGGGTGAAAGCCCCTCACATCCATGCACAGGGGGAATGGGCTTCCACTTGCACAAGAAGGTTTCTCTTTGCTCTTTTGCCCCCTGAAGCCCCGCCCCCCATCAAGGAGAGGAAGTCCATTCCTGTACGACTTTGGATTCCACCCACTATGAGTTCCATAGGAAGACATCTCCAAAACAGTGAGAGTATCAATGCCTTAATTGACGTTGCTTTTGTGAAAACTAGATAATAGCATAAATAGTAGTTGTTTGGTTTCACTGACAGCAGTTTATCACACACACACACACACACACACACACACACACACACACGGCTTCTTCTGCAGACCTGATGGCATATGGGGGTGGAGGGGGCAATTTAGATAAGGAACGAAGAATTCACATTGCTATCTGCAAAGAAAGCCCAAACCAGTTGGCAAATCCCTGCATTTTCAAATTTAAAGAAATAGGATATCTAATTGCAGACCTTCCTCATTATACAAAGTTTAGACCTCAAACTCTGCCTATCCATTCCTTCCAAGCAACCAGAACAAACATCGGACTGTTTCACATGATCACTTCATCCACTGAAAAGGCAATTCAACACTGAAGGGACTTTGATCATACTATCTTCTTTCAGCTGAAAGCTGCATTTCTCAGAACTCTGCCAAAAACATCTGAACCACGAAGAATAGTTTGAGGACACATGATTCAGCTCCACTCCTGAAGGCAAGTAAGCCCTGGAGCTCTGCACAAGGTATTGGTTTTCAGATACTTGAAGGTGGTTTTGTAGAGCTAACATTTCCTGACCAAATCAGTTTTGCAGATTTTCTGCAAAACCAGGGAAGACCTGAAACTAGCTCTCAGCAATATCCCAGCACAGCTGCAATAGACCTAGGGGCATTTTGGTATTCAAGTAATGCCCACCCTCCCACTCCTTGCAATACCCATAGCTCACTTCGAAAGGTATTTTAGATGTTTTATATTTTCTTGTGGCAATGGGGAAATTTAGACCAATTGTCCCACAAATATTATTGCCTGTGCATAGTCTGATTGTGGCTAGTAGACTGATGGGAACCGCAGGGACAGCAGTCTGAATCTCTGGCATGAGGGCATGGCACAAATCGATCGCGTCGGGATGCTACATGCACTAGTTCACTTAAAAACTGGATCCAGTTCTACTGCCACTTGCTGTGTGTGCATGAAAACTCAATTTTCTCATAGAATCTGCAGTACTTGGCACATGTGGGAAACCAGTATGTGTAATCAAAAAGGGTAGGTACCGATTTACACATACTGTTTCTCACCAATGTCAACAAAAGGAAGTATAACTATCACATTAAGGCGGGAGGGGGATAGGATCTGATGCACGGAGGCTGCTGCTCTGTCACACTTAGCTGGTACTGACATCTGAAATCCTTTACACACTTATTTGAAAGTTAAGGGTATTTCCACATTAGCAGCTTAAAATGCAGCATGGTTCTTTTCTCCGCACTGCGTTTCAAGACACATTTGCACACATCAGCGGGTGGGGATTTCATCGCCTGAAGTGCACTTTGGCTTCCCTGCCCCCACCAGCCCTGCTTCTGCCTGGAAATTCTATTCTCAATCAAATATCCTTTATTAGGCATAGCAAACCACACATTATCAAACAGACACCGTATACAAATTGTGCAAAATACGAGCTCAGCATAACAAGGTTTGCCCCAGTCAGATCTTTAACTCCAGAGGAAATCAGTTTGCATAAATAATACAATACAACACTACCACATCACCGATCAGTTAAGAAGCACTAAATCTCTTTATAATGGCCCAGTCTTTCTACATGGACAGCACTCAAAAATTCAGCCACTATTAAAGTAATTTGATCATTCCTGTCCGAAAGCAGGTCCTAAACTGTTGGTTTCATAGAATTCAGTCTTTTGAGTTGTAAGGCCTCAATTGTCTTCTGGCATGAATGCCAAAATCACAAGAAAAGAAAATATGCTCCAAAGTATCAGGTTCCTGTTTACTACATTTGCAGAGATGCTCTGATTCTGGGAGAGCAAAATATCTTCCTCTCACTATCATCGAGGGAAACATATTATATCTGGCTAACATAAACAGCCTGCACAATTCACAATTCTTCAGATTTGTCATGTATCCGAAACTCTATTCATGAAGCTGCCATCTGCGCTCATCTATGTGTGCACGACACTTGTCTAAAATGATGCACACACTCTTCTTAAGCATGAAGTGAATGTGGTTTAAGTTTTCCAGTTGGACTGAAGCTGGCTTGAGGGGAAACCAAGCCAACAGCGATATTTGTTGAGAAACTACAGGGACAATATGGATTGTGGCTAATGTTCTGTGAATGTGGCTTCCAAAGCTAGCCATGGGAGTGCACTGGATGTGGAGCAAGCAGTAATGTGAACGTACCCCAACTCATTGGTATTAGTGGGACTTTCTTTATATACTCAGCTTGCTTCTGAGTAGAATAGCACTCTCAGTCTTGTGAAATTCAGTAAGATTTACCTCCGAATTGGCATGCATAAGATTTCAATCTTCTGAACAATATTTTCTTAATAAAACTGAGGTGAACATGTTTTGGCTTCCTGCTACAAAGAGGAGAACAACAGATTTCTCTTTCTGAGATGACATGCTTCTTTATATCCCCATATGAATTATACTGCTATGGAATGTAAGGAAGTGTGTGGTTTCAAGAAGATAAACCACCGGAAAGGTCTGTCCTCTTTCACACAAGCACATACCTGTTCATCTGTCTGCGTGAATAGATTTAAGGTGTCCGTTACAGTCTGCTAAGGTTTCTGCACTTGCTCAAAAATCCAAAACCGCTTCCATTCACTGAAATGCATGCAATCATACAGCAACCTGTTAACAGACTCCCCCAAGATATTTTGAAATGTATTGTTTGATTTTGCTGACTTTTGAATCATTTCCCTTCGTACTACATAGCAAGTGCAAATTATATTTAACTGGTCTTTTTGCTGGCAAACTTCTAGACAATAACAATGGGAAGGGAACAATTGCAATTGGAGAATGGAAATGGTGGTTTCATTTAGAAAGTGCAAAATGTGAAATCACTTATTGCTGGAATCAATAGAAAGTCACCGAAATCAGCCAGAACCAAAACATATAGCATAACATGGGTGCACTTGACCTGATAAATGTACCTGAGGGAGGACAAAGGTCCACAAAATGTACTTTGAAGAGAATTGGCCATGTTTTATTAGCTCTGGAACATAAGGACATATATATGGAAAGACCAGTGCTAAAGTCCTTTTCTTCAGGGGCACATGATTAAGCGCCACCCCCAGCCCCATGGGGTGCTATTAAAACTTAACCAAAGGCTTAGCCACCCTTAGGCATGGTCTGCACTTAAAAGCTCTGTGTCCGAGCCCCTTTTATTTTTATTTTTGCCCCAGAGCTTTTCCTGGAAAAACTAACCGGAGGAAACGGCAGTCCAGGGAAAACCTAAATTGATGTTTGCTCTGATGGAGCACTAAAGAGCTTTCGTGGGGAAAGCTCTGGGGAAGAAGAAGAAGAAGAAGAAGAAGAAGAAGAAGAAGAAGAAGAAGAAGAAGAAGAAGAAGACGACGACACCAGGCAGAGCTGTGTCTGGAAAGAGTGGGGCAAACAGTATGTGGGGATAAGCCCTGAGTGGAGGAGGAGAGCTGGAGGAGAGATCTGAGGTGCTCACAAACTTCTCATTCTCCGTAACACTCTGATACACTCGCTTATGTACGCACCAACACACATGGAGGACTCTACTGAGCCCTTTGCGCACACACATTGATGAAGGATTGTTCTCAGATTTCTTTAAACATGATTAATATGTTTTATCTTGGTGCTCCATTTGAAGAATGACATATTTGAACCAATTATATATGTTTTTGTTTTGTGATCTAAAAGTACAGTGGACGTTCAGGTTGCGAACATGATCCATGCGGGATGCACATTCGCAACCCGCAGCGTTCGCAACCCACAGCTGCGCGTCTGCGCATGCGCAGGTTGCGATTCAGTGCTTCTGCGCATGTACGACTGCCGAAACCTGGAAGTAACCCATTCCGGTACTTCCAGGTTTCGGCAGTCCGTAACCTGAAAAAACGCAACCTGGAGTGCCTGTAACCCGAGGTATGACTGTACCATCATCTATCAAACCATTACTACACCAAATCTAATATGGCCCTTGGTTAAATAGTTCCACCTACCACCTTGCATGTACTTTTATTAAAATTTTAACCCAACTATTTGTGGGATACAGCACAATATTAATACCTTTTGGCCCCTGAACTTTCAACATGCCAGTTGGTTCTCTGTGTGATTTTCTCTTCAGTGACTTCCATAGAATTGTAGAGTTGCAAGGGACCCTGGGGGTCATCTAGTCCAACCCCCAGCAATGCAGGAATCCTGCCCACAGCTGTCCCTGGGTGGGCTGGAACCACCAACCTTCCGGTCAAGAGCCAGACACACTGACCCTTTGCACCACTTTGATAGTTATCAGGAAATCTGATATGTGTCACCTTGTGCTCTAGGGAGTAGAGAAGCAAGGCCTAGTGGATTTTCTCCTATGCCTTCTTTTGTATCTGGTCACTCATAGAATCATAGAATCCTAGAGTTGGAAGAGACCACAAGGGCCATCGAGTCCAACCCCCTGCCAAGCAGGAAACACCATCAGAGCACTCCTGACATATGGTTGTCAAGCCTCTGCTTAAAGACCTCCAAAGTAGGAGACTCCACCACACTCCTTGGCAGCAAATTCCACGGTCGAACAGCTCTTACTGTCAGGAAGTTCTTCCTAATGTTTAGGTGGAATCTTCTTTCTTGTAGTTTGGATCCATTGCTCCGTGTCCGCTTCTCTGGAGCAGCAGAAAACAACCTTTCTCCCTCCTCTATGTGACATCCTTTTATATATTTGAACATGGCTATCATATCACCCCTTAACCTCCTCTTCTCCAGGCTAAACATGCCCAGCTCCCTTAGCCGTTCCTCATAAGGCATCGTTTCCAGGCCTTTGACACGTTCCAGTTAGAACAGTCTTTAGCAGCTTCTGCCTTCTGGATATTTTGGACTCCATCTCCTATCAGACCCAGCCAGGACAACCATGAGCACCAGGTTGGGGAAAGCTGATCTGGAGAGGCTTCAACCCTGAGCAGCAGAACCTTGGAATAAGTGGAGATAAAAGAGCAGTCAGTTTGCTACAGTGGCAGAGGGTGGGGGGTCTAGTGCGCCCCGGGTGTCATCACTGGGGGGGGTGACAAAATGACAAAAATATGAGTATTAAAAAATGGGGTTCATGAAACTTTTTAGTTCAGTCAACAAACATCAAGAAATGCGGCTGGCACTGGGTGCAACACCGCGGGGCCTGCAGCGTGCCCGAGCCACATGGCGCTTGCATCTGCCCACCGCCTCTCCCTCAGCCGCCCTAGAGCAGAGGGGGAGGCAGCGGAGAGGCTCCAACCAGCGCCCCCTGCCCCCATGGGTGGCTCGCTCCGCCTCCAGCTGCAGGATGCGCACCCCGCACTGGACACCCGAGCGGCTAGCTACGCCACTGGTTTGCTACTCAAATGTTAAAATGACAGTGACTCTCTGAATATTGATTCCTATGCCTCTACCTGGTATAGGTAAACGTTCATAAAGAATGTCTTCTAACACAGAGACCTTACTGAGATCAGTAGAAGCCCCAGACGTCGGTACATCCCCATAGCTAACAAACGGCTACATTGGCTCTAGGAAAAGAGGAGGAGGCTGCTGGTATAGAGCAGGGGTCCCCAAAGTAAGGCCCGTGGGCCGGATAAGGCCCGAGGGACTCGTTTATCCGGCCCGCGGCGACCCTCACCGCTCATAGCTGCCACCCACTCTTACCAGCGCTGCGCTACTCAGCTGTCCACTTTCGGGTTAGAGGAGCACCAGAATATTTGCGCATGCGCAAGCGTTATTTCTGGTGCACATCCAGGTTGGAGGAGACCCATGCACATGCACACAAGCTATTTCCGGTGCTCCTCTGACCCAAGAGTGTGCCAGAAATAGCGTGTGTGCGCGCATATGGGCACGCACTCCCCTGCCCTCCACGCAATCGACGCTGGAGACACTGGTCCGAGGATCAGTAAGTTTGCTGACCCCTGGTATAGAGAGTGTGAAACTCCCTGATTAAAAGCTTCTTTTGAGCTAGTTTTGCCAAGCTCCTGGTGAGCTGCACCCCACACACCCCTGGCATGCCACCTTGGTATCATCTCAAAAAATGCCTCTTTTGTCCTGCTTAAGGCATTGCCACGTGCCGTCTGGTTCAACAGCCCCTGGCAGCTGTCACAGAGGTACAGCTGGGCAGCTTTGTGAAAACTGAAGCTTGAGTGACAACTGGCAGGTGATTCAGATGACAAAAGAGGGGTCTCTTTGCTATTTGTTTAAGGAGAACGTGTCGTTTTGTTGCTACTGGGGCTGTGTCGTGTGCTTGAACCCTGCATGTCCACAGATGCCAAATCTTGAAGTTTTTTAATGTTCTCAAATAACCCAGCTGCCAAGTGAGTGGGGCTATCAGCTCAGAGAGGCGAAAGCAAGGTTCAGGGTCAGCCTCTGGCATTTTGATCCTTCCAAGCAACATTCAAGTGTCCCAGCTTTAAAGTATCTCCACAAAATCCCAGAGAGCCTCATAACTATTATCCACATACAGTTCTGCATCCTGACGCTTATAAGTGCTGAAGGCTTGCCCACTTTTCATTCCAGCCAGCCTGCTAGAACTATTTTCTAGTCCTGTTGCCTCACAGTAAGCCATAGCTCTCTGTCAGCTTCTGCCATACTTCCTTGTATCATGTAGGGAGGGTGGCTCAGTCAGTAGAGAAACAGACTCTTAATCTCGGGGTCCCATCCTGGGCAAAAGATTCCTGCATTCAGGGAGTTTGACTAGATGACTCTTGTGGCCCCTTCCAACTCAATGATTCTATTACCTTTTCTGCCTCTAGCATTCAGCTCATTAAGGCTGCAAACCTATACCCTCCCACCTGGAAGAAAGCTCATTGAACTCAATAGGACTTACTTCTCAGTAGTTGTGTGTAGAACTGCAATGTCAGCATTTTTTAATTTAACAGTTTCTCACCACCAACATACACTATTGGGTTTTAACATTCGTATATCCATAGTATTAGGTAAAATAATAATAATAATAATAATAATAATAATAATAATAATAATAATAATAATAATAATTAATTTATACCCCGCCCATCTGGCTGAGTTTCCCCAGCCACTCTGGGCTGCTCCCAAACAAGTGTTAAAAGCAGTACAGCGTTACATATTAAAAACTTCCCTGAACATACCAGCACAAATGCCACAAAAGGTTTGTACGCTTTTCTGAACAGATTAATCTATTGTGTTGGGGGGAAACATGTATGTACTATTGCTAAAACTTGGGTCCAGTGGGTTCCTCATCTACTCCCCTCCTTCTTCTGCGGCGATTCATTAGCAGTTTACTGACTGCTACATCAGTGCCTCTGAGCAGCAAAAGGACACGATCCACTGGGACAGGAAAGTCTTGAGAGCCAGTGTGGTGTAGTGGTTAAGAGTGGTAGACTTGTAATCAGGGGAAGCAGGTTCGCGTCTCCGCTCCTCCACATGCAGCTGCTGGGTGACCTTGGGCTAGTCACACTTCTCTGAAGTCTCTCAGCCCCACTCACCTCACAGAGTGTTTGTCGTGGGGGAGGAAGGGAAAGGAGAATGTTAGCCACTTTGAGACTCCCTAGGGTAGTGTCAAAGCAGGATATCAAATCCAAACTCTTCTTTTTATGAAACAACAACAACAAAGCCTTAAGAAGCTGCTTCAATTCTCCTAGTGGTAAGGTTAGCCCCAATTATAGCTCCCTTCATGGTTACAAAAGAATCATTAGGGCTTTGATCTGACAAAGGATCCCAGATGTATGTTTACTTGTAAGAATCAACCAGGCTGTGTTTTATAGCCATTGCATTTCTGTAAACTTCAATTTTTACATGTTGCAGGTATGAGATCCTGAAGATGGTCCTGACGTCGACTTGAGTGCGTAAACACAAAAGCAGACGCTGAGTGTTGCTCTGGCTGGTCAAATGGAACCAAGACCGTCTTCCTTGGAGGTTTGGTCCCCTTCAACCAGCTATAGCAGTGCTGCCATCACACATCCATCTGCAATACATACGTAGATTTCTCTCTCTCTCTCTCCCTTATCTGCATTTGGTTTTGCCTTACTTTTTCTACGCTGCGTGGCTGTCAGGGAGGGTGGGGGTACAGGTATTCTCAGTCAGTGCCACAAACCAATCAAATCCTTAGCAGGGATGAATGTGTTCAGTCGCAAAGGGAAGCCAGTTTATTGTGCTGTGTTGACAGAAAATCCAAATTATTCCTCTTTATAATCCCTTCACCTGGAGTAAGAAATCTAAACTTTGAAATAAGAAATGGACACAAAAGTTAAATTGTCCACCAGTATGGGTAGCGAAAGGGACGCGGGTGGCGCTGTGGGTTAAACCACAGAGCCTAGGACTTGCTGATCAGAAGGTCGGTGGTTCGAATCCCCACGACGGGGTGAGCCCCCATTGCTCAGTCCCAGCTCCTGCCAACCTAGCAGTTCGAAAGCATGTCAAAGTGCAAGTAGATAAATAGGTCCCGCTCCGGCGGGAAGGTAAATGGTGTTTCCATGTGCTGCTCTGGTTTGCCAGAAGTGGCTTAGTCATGCTGGCCACATGACCCGGAAGCTGTACACCGGCTCCCTCGGCCAATAAAGCGAGATGAGCGCCGCAACCCCAGAGTCGGTCACAACTGGACCTAATGGTCAGGGGTCCCTTTACCTTTACCTTTTTATGGGTAGCAAACCCTTGAGAAAACAGACCCCTTGAAGATGAAGATCCTGTCGTAGAATATTGCAGGATGAGCTAATTACAAAGTAAGTATCTCCTTGATTACATTTCAAAATTCTAAACCACCTAGATCATTTTAAAACATCCTATTAAACTGTCTCAGCAGTTCCTTCAGTCGCAGTGGGGAAGAACTAGAAATTGGAGAACGGGAGATTTGGCTCTTTTTAATAAAAATTCCAATCCTCTTATTTTGTGGGGAATATTTTTTTAATGAGATTTGGGGCCAATCATAGGTATTGTTGCAAAGCATAGAATATTCATTTGGAATACTTCATGTTCAACATTGTTATACAAACTATGAGTGTTAGATCAATTTTCCTTTATTATCTCCCTAATTTTATGGTAGAGAGTGGACCTTACAGTGACCATCAACTCATTCAAATGATCGCAGTGGATTTTCATGTGAGGGACATGTCCACCTGGCTCTGCAATATTACTGATATTTTGCAGATCAAGAGGTATTTTTGGTTCAGTAAGCAAATTTAAATCAATATAGCTGATTCCACCACATTGCTCTCAGCATGGAGTCTCAAGCAATCTATTTCATCAGGATGGAGTCCTTCAAAGCTTTGCTGCTGTCGTATGGGACATTAAATTATATTTCCCCAGCTATTTTTAATGTTAATTGTCAAGAAGCAAAATAGTTTGTCAATGATTGTTGAGCTGCCAAGGAAGAGCTACTGCACATCAGACTGTAAGTCAATTGCCTTTCCTAACTTGTGCATGTTAACAAGCGGAACTCAAACGCTTGCTTATTCTTCAGACTGAATAATATCCAGCCAGTCCAAACAATACAGTGAAGATGCATTCAATTTTTCTTGAAGCTCTCATTTCCCACTCACTTTGCACTTAGGAGTCATTATGCTGCTCTGTGGGTAACGAGGGTTTCCTTCCTGCCTTCTCTGTTGTTGTCTGCGAAGACGTATCTGTCACAAATCTGCCACTCAACAAATGTGTCAACCACTACCACCAAACCACACCTGAAGTATAAAATATATTTTTCTGAGCTTGACAATAATGAAAAAGATCAGGTACATAATAAAGTAGCATTATGTGTCACAGCAATAAGTCTATGTCTCATCTCTGTTCCTTGTGAAGTATACTAATGATTTGTTTTCTTTTGCAATGCGCATTACTCTTGCCACATTTCCACAGCTTGCTGTGGGTATTCTTGATTTGTGGTTTGGGAACCATGGCTCAGTAGCAGAATGCCCCAGATTGAATCACTAGGATCTCCTGGTAGGATCGGGGAGAGACCTGCCTGTCTGAAACCTGCCGCCGGAGCACGATTTCTGTTCTCATCCTGAAGCAAAGTTCTTAACCCGAGGTACTATTTCTGGGTTAGTGGAGTCTGTAACCTGAAGCGCCTGTAACCTGAGGTACCACGGTACAGGAGAACTGCTGCCAGTCAGTGTAGACCAGGCTACCTCAACCTCTGCCCTCCAGATGTTTTGACCCTACAATTCCCATCATCCCTGACCACTGGTCCTGCTAGCTAGGGATCGTGGGAGTTGTAGGCCAAAAACATCTGGAGGGCAGAGGTTGAGGAAGCCTGGTGTAGACTATTGAGCCAGATGGGCCCCAATGATCTGTCTTGATTTAAGGCAGCTTCCGATGTGAGTTAGAACTTTCTGAATAGGGGTAACTAATCTTTGCCTGTATTGCTTGAGTCTGTGCCAATATCTGATCTCCAATAAATATTGAATTGATGCACTTTCCCGGCCTGTTATCAATTGGTGTTTGCTTCTGAGCTTACTTCCCCACAGATCCAATGGAACAGTTAAGAGCCCCATTACTTCCTTCCAACTGTACAGTTCTATGATTCTGTGCAGATGTCCTACTTATGGATAAACTGCACGTACAAGTTGGAAGTGAACCCATGTTGCGTGGCATCCCCTGGCATCCATACAGGATGAAGCATTGATCACCCAGGGTTCCAGACTGCATAGAAAGGTCCCTCCCTTCTGTCAGACATCTGCGCTATCTGCATAGATACCAGTGGGATGGCTACTCAATGTGGATCCAATTCCTACTAGGATGTACAGTTAACCTCAAGCAGGACACCTGAATAGGACTCATCTGGGGGCTAACTGGCATTTATTGGTTGAACCCTCCTCTTCTGAGAAGTTAAGAATCTAGGTACGTGTCACATCAGAGACTCCGTGACAGATTCAGCTGTATAAAATTTATATTCCACTTTTGCTATCACAAAATACAGTAAATAATGTCATGCAGAGGGAGCGTTTTTTGGTTTTTTATAATCCCTGAACAATGAGAAGGATGTTCCAGTGCATTTAATAATAATAATAAAATTTTATTTATATCCCGCCCTCCCCAGCCGAAGCCAGGCTCAGAGTGGCTAACAACAGTAAAATGATACAACATTCTAAAATCATTTCATTATAAAGTCAGTTCAAATCAAATTAATGGCAACCATTGGGCTAGAGTTCTGTGAGGATTGCCTTGGCTGTGCCTTGGCCAAAGGCCAGGTGGAACAGCTCTGTCTTGCAGGCCCTGCAGAAAGATGTCAAGTCCCACAGGGTCCTAGTCTCTTGTGACAGAGCGTTCCACCAGATCGGAGCCACAGCCAAAAAAGCCCTGGCTCTGGTTGAGGCCAGCCTAACCTCTCTGTGGCCCAGGACCTCCAAGTTGTTTTTGTTTGAAGACTGTAAGGTCCTCCGTGGGACATACCAGGAGAGGCGGTTCTGTAGGTATGAAGGTATTCATTCATTTGTTTATTGTGCTACTGCAAGTTTGTGTATTTGGGCGTGAAAATATGCAAAAATACCAAGCAAACAACTCTTATTTCACAAACTCCAGTATTCTCTTTACAGTCGTGGGAAACATAAGATGCTCCAGAACATGATATGAGAACATCTCCTATAGGAAGGATGAGTGTTAGGTTTCACATGACTAACTCCTAGCCAGAAAGAATGTGACCCATATTGACTGAATATTTCCGTAAATGGCTAAAGAGAAAGCACCCTCTCTCTGAGGGAAGAGTTTCCATTCGCCTCTCTGCTCAGAACTCTTGAGAGAAAATTGTGTTTTCTGTTCTAATGCGGTAAACTGGTACACATTCTTGACACGGCTGGTGTTAAACAGAGTTTCCAAACCAAAGAATCAGGATTACCAGATTCCATACAGGTTAACATTCCTAGAAATAGTTGTGGGGGATGACGACAATTCAGTTGTATATTCCTACATCAATTGGGAATATAAGCAATAACTGGGTGCATGCAAACACTCAATTTTTAACATGTTAATTGTAGCACCATTGCTATATTATCAGAAAATTAAAAAATCTATGAACATTATCCAGTTGCCAAGTAGCAGCAATATTCAGTTACTACAAGTAGTCTCAGTCAGTTTTATTGCACATAGCCAAAGGCTGCCGCAATGTACACAGAATTATTTGACAATTAAAAGAAAATATACTGAATTGGTAAAAAAAAGACTTAAAACATTTATATTATTAAAACATTACATACTCTAAACAAAGCTTTAAAAGTACCCCAATGTACAAATAAAAACATTAAACGATAAAATTCATAAGCTAAAATCATCACATGGTCACTAATGTTAAAAACAATATCAATTAATACAGTGTGCAATTTATACTCAGAGTTTGGTGACAAAGATAGAGCATAGCCTGAGGTAGATAGATAGGATCAAATAAATTCATCTCCTTTGCTATTAATGGCTACCTTGGCTATATAATTTGCTCTATAATTTCCTAGCAGCAGTTGCAAAAAGTGCTACCCGCCAGGTCACATACTTATCTGTGTCTGCAAGGAGATATAAGATCATATCAAGGGGGTTCTGGCCAGGGGACCCTGTCATTATAGGTACCAAAAATCTTTTTCGTGCATCATTATATAACGGACAGTGCAAGATATAATGCATAAGGTCCTCGTTACTACAAGTAAGCCATTCACACAGCTGGTAAGAGTGGTTAGCATTTGCGCCACCCAGAGCAAGGGTGGGCAGCCAAGGTCATCAGGCATTTGCCAAGCCCCATATCCCAGCAAGCTTGGCCCCTAGAGGATCCTTAGAAAAAAGTGTGCATAAGATGACTGAGCTTAACCTAACTACTTCCAAGAATACATCAAGGGAACTATTACTAATATTATTTTATAAACTTCTGTCCTGACCTTCATAGAGTCAGAACTGGTAGAGACCTCAAAGGTCACCTAGCATCTAATCCAGTCCTCTGCTGATGCAGGAAACCTACTATTAAAGCATCCCTGATAGGCGGCTTTCTTGACACTGCTTTAAAAAAAATATGGGGAAGGAGAGTCCACCAACGTCTGAGGAAGTCTCTCCCACTGTCAAACAGCTTCCCCATATTTAGTATAAGGCTATGTACACACAATACCTTTAGGAACATTCTTTAAAAGAATTCTGGGCCCTGTAGGGCTTGCTGGGAATTTTAACTCTGTGAAGCGTAAACTACAGTGCCCAAAATTCTTTGAGGGAATGAGTGTGCTTTAAAGGTATAGTGCACACAAAGCCTGAATCATTTTCCTTGTAATTTGAACCCATTGACTCAGGTATTGCCCTCTAGAGCAACAGAAAACAAATTTGCTCTTTCATCTTTGTGAAAGCCTTTCAAATATTTGAATTCATATTGCCTCTTAAAGGTAAAGGGACCCCTGACCATTAGGTCCAGTCGCGGACGACTCTGGGGTTGTGGCGCTCACCTCGCTTTATTGGCCGAGGGAGCCGGCGTACAGCTTCCGGGTCATGTGGCCAGCAGGACTAAGCCACTTCTGGCGAACCAGAGCAGCGCACGGAAGCGCCATTTACCTTCCCGCCAGAGCAATACCTATTTATCTACTTGCACTTTGACGTGCTTTCGAACTGCTAGGTTAGCAGGAGCTGGGACCAAGCAACGGGAGCTCACCCCATCAAGGGGATTCGAACCGCCAACCTTTTGATCAGCAAGCCCTAGGCTCTGTGGTTTAGACCACAGTGCCACCTGCATCCCTCTCATATTGCCTCTTAATAGTCTCTTAAACCTAAACATACCCAGCTCCTTCAACCTTTCTTTGTAGAACTGCATCTCCAGACCATCACCCATCTTTGTTCCCTTCCTGTGGGCATGCCCTGGTTTCTCAGTATACTTCTCAAAATAGTGGTGCTCAGAACCAGACACAGCACTCCAGAACAGAATAGTACCAAGCTTTTCATGAACAGTGTTTGTGTTGATGCAGCCTGGCGTTGCATTGTTCTTTTTAATGTCTGTGTTGCACAGCTGACCATCTTGTATGTGGTCTGCTAAAGTCCCTAAGTGCCACACATCTGGTATTTGTGCATTTGATTCTTTCTACCTGTCAGGGAACTGCCATCAGTGCCGGAGGGAGAGAGCAAAATCCAGAGGGATTCCAGAGAGCGTCCCGGGATTGGGAGAGGCAGCCCATCTTCTGGGGAAGAGAATCAGCGTAGCACCAGTGGAGAAGGGGGGCAGATGGGGGAAGCGGCGAGGCGGTCCCATGACTCCTTGCCGGGGACCAGCGGGGAGAGTAGGGGTCCTCCGCTGCCTACGCCCTCCTTGCACAGAAGGCTTTCGCGCAGAGAGAGTAGGAGGAGACTAGGCGTCAAAGAGCTTCTTTGCTGGAAGAAGTTTAAGAAACGCCCACTGTCTGGACAGAAAAGGTTCACTCAGGCAACCCAGCCAGGTGTTTGCACCAGCTTACGCACGAGCAACCCCTAGAACCACTACACTACCCAAATGCAAAACTATGTGTTTATGTTAGTCCAGTTCTCCATCCACACAGTTCAATGTCATCTGAAAATTGAATGGGCACCTCACTCTCTTTCTTTGCCATGTCGTTCAGGAAGATGTAACAACGTCAAACAGAACTTTGTGGCACCCCATTTATCACTTATTTCTGGGCTGAGGAAGGGCCAGTGATAAGTGCTGCATCAAACAGCTACAAATCCAATTTTACCAGCTTGCTCCAAGAATATCATGGGGGAAAGCCTGGCTTCAATACAAAAGCCTCGCTTCAATATAAAAGAAAATCCAAAAATAAAACTTCAGAAATATTTGTTACTAAGCCCTCACAGGTTAAAAGGACAGGAGAAAGGAAAAGACATTCCCCTGGTGCCAAAAAGAAGGCACCAGAAATTCTCCCGATGGAGAACATTCCATAGGTGGGCTGCTTTAGGTGGTGTGTTTGTTTGTGTATAGTACGCTAAATGTGGATGCCTCCATTACATCTGCTTTGGTTCAGAGAAAGTGAGCATTCTGGTTAATCGATTTACGCTTCCATTACAACCTCATGTGCGAGAAAAGCAGGATCATACATATACGTAGTGCATAAATACCATCAGTAAGAGTATGTCTATTACAATAAACTAGAAATTATTTTATAACTGAAGAGAAACTGTATGCAGATTTTGCCCTCTATAAATTACATTATTTACCAGCAGCCCCAGGCTGGGGAAACCCAACCAGGTGGGTGGGGTATTAAATTATTATTATTATTATTATTATTATTATTATTATTAACAGCAGCAGCAGCAGCAGCAGCAGCAGGGAGGTCGCAATTTTGTACATGATTTCAATTTGTTGTGTAGATTACGTCTACACAATGCTCCAATTAGGTCTGGATAAACAATGTGGTACAGTAATCTTGAATAATTCTTAGTTCAGCTATGCCATCTCCAGTTACCTATTCTTTCCTTTGGATATATTTAGATTTCATGCAGGGTAAGTATTAGAATGACAGGAGTGTTTATTTAAAAGCATTATACTCAGCTTGATCATTCAGTTAAGGCGGGAACAACTTTTATATCAAAACAATAACCATAATGGTGGAGATGACTGGCAGAATTCGAGACCAGGGAGAAGAGCAAGTGGAAGAAGATTGGGGGAAATTTAAAATCTATTTGCAGAAACATTCTAAAATTTCTGAATGTTGATGACATTGAAATGAATTGTGGGGGTTCTAGCAACAAGATAAAATTTAAGATTAAACCAACAATAGGTAAATTAAAGGGCTATGAATTTGCTGAACCAATTTTGAAAAGGGATACAAGAACGGGGGACGTGAGGAAGTCAGGAAAATATGTGAATTTAAGATATAAAATTAAGAAAGAGGGAATTTTTGTGTTTTTCCTATATGTGCTTTTTTTCTTTTCTTTTTTTCTTTTTTCTTTTTTTTTTACTATTAGTTTTTAATGTATGTATTTTTGTGCTTAATGTTTGTATTGTTGTATTTTGTAGTATGTATTTTGTGTTTTTATATTTTTCTTGTCCTTGTCTTTGTATTTTTTCTTTTATACTGTGCATTGTTAAAACTTAATAAAAAACTTTACAAAAAAAACCCCAAAACAATAACCATAAACTAGGTTCAGTAGACAATATAAAATGAGAAACACAGGGCAACCTCGATGGGTTGGCAGGGAATCATCCTGTAAAACAGACATAGAAAATGACTAGCTGAAAAGCAATTACACTAAACGTGAGGGGATTGGGAAACTCTATCAAAAGAAAAAGCATCACCTTGTACATAAACACCATGAAACCACACATTGCCTTCCTACAGGAAATACACAACCCACCCCAACAAAGCAAACTCCTGAGTGAACTCCTCTTCAGTCAACCATGGGTGGCACCTGGCTCAGGAAAGGCCCGCGGAGTAGCCATAGGACTCAGTAGATACCTGAACTTCAAAGCCACAACAGTGCTAAAAGACAAAAGAGGCAGATTCATTTTTGCTAAAGAGACACTAGATGGCAAAACTAAACTGACAATTGGCTCCATATAAGGCCCAAACACAAAACAACTAGAGTTCTTCCAGAAAACACTAAACAAATTCCTCTCCTCCGAAGGGGAAGCAATCCTAGTAGGTGACCTCAACCTAAATATGAGAGGCACCTCCCTGAAAGACGGAAACCCCAAACAATTAGAGACTCCTGCAAACTAATGAAAATGCTAAAAAAAAAAAGAGGCTCTTATGACATCTGGGGAGAAAATAACCCAGGATACATCACACATTCCAGTCTAGACACCATGGCACAATGTCCAGACTGGGCAGCATTCCTCTAACACAAGGCTTGATCCCCCTGGTAGAAACAACAAACATTGCTAGCATTAAAATCACAGACCATGCCCCAGTAGAAGCTACCCTCAAAATAGGAGACGAAGCACAAACTACCCCATCATGGTGCTTCAGCCCCATCCTAACCACAAATCCACTAGCTAGAGAGAGTCTCTTGAAAACTCTCCAAAACTACTTTAAGGATAACGATGTGGGCGACATTGCAACCCTTCTCCTCTGGGACACAATGAAAGCAGTCATCAGATGAGTGTGCTTTAAGGAGAGGGCATCCCTTTAAAAAACAAACCTCCTTAAACAATGGTAAATTAGAACAAGACATTACAACCCTCTCATCACACTACAAACAAACAGGAGCAAAAAAAACTCATTAAAACCATAGAACAAAAAAGAAGGGAAATTGACTCTCTAGAAATCAATAAAACAATGACTAACATCCTATATTCTAAACAACGCTTTTATGAACATGGAGGGAAGAACTCCAGACTATTAGCAAACAGATGCAGGAAAATATCACTCAGAATATCACACAGAATACACTGTGTCACTAAAAAAGACGGTAACATAACATCCTCCACCAAAGAAATAACCTCAGAATTTGCTGGATTTTACACCAACCTATACACCTCCCGCAACCCACCTGAACAGGAAATTGGAAGACTCTTAACAGAGCTGACCGTGCCAAGCTTAACTGAAAAGGAACAAGAATTAACGGACAGCCTTATCACCCCAGAGGAATAGAGATGATACTCAAAAATCTGAAACCACACAAAACCCCAGGTCCAGATGGCTATACAGCAGAATTCTACAAAAAATTAAAAGAACCCTTGATGCCTTACATGACCTGCCTATTTAGCGACGACATAAAAAGGCTCCCCACCCCTAAAACCTGGGCCTCTTCCAAAATAGTCTCTATCCCAAAACCATTCAAAGACAGCCTCAAAATAGAACCACACCGCCCAATATCATTGATAAACCAACAGTGCAAGATATTCACATCAATCCTGGCTAACCGCCTAAAAAACTTCCTACATCAACTTATTGCCCTGGACCAGGCAAGCTTTGTTCTTGGTCGCAACATAACAGATCCCTTTAGTTTCTGACAGAACAGAGCAAAACAACCAAACTCCCACTGATGATCATATCCCTAGACATCCTTGAAGCCTTTGATTGGTTAGAATAGCAGTTTTAAGGAACATTAAATTTGGCCCCAACTTCCTACAAACTCTCAAACAAATTTACTCCCAAGCCTCAGCAAAATGCAGAATGAACAATATGGACTCCAATACCATAGCAATCCAAAGAGGCACAAAACAAGGGTGCCCCCGTCTCCCTTCCTATTCATCTTGGCCCTGGAACCCCTAGCAATCTGACTCCAAGCAGACCCAGATATCAAGGGTGTAGAAATACAGTGGTACCTCGGGTTAAGTACTTAATCCGTTCCGGAGGTCCGTTCTTAACCTGAAACTGTTCTTAACCTGAAGCACCACTTTAGCTAATGGGGCCTCCTGCTGCTGCCGCACGGAGCACGATTTCTGTTCTCTGAGGTACCACTGTAAAAGGTAAAACC
This sequence comes from Podarcis liolepis, assembly GCF_965112155.1. NCBI lineage: Eukaryota > Metazoa > Chordata > Lepidosauria > Squamata > Lacertidae > Podarcis > Podarcis liolepis. The sequence goes on from NC_139557.1 coordinate 4,713,534, forward strand.
TACAAACTTGGGCTCTTTGCAGATGACTTGATAGTCACAACACAGCAAACACCCTAACTAAAGAACTCAACACATTCTCAGTGGTGTTGGACCTACAAGTAAACTTTGTGAAATCTGAGGCTTTATGCTTCAACACACATACACACACACACACACACACACACACACACACACACACTGCATACCCAAAAGGAATTCACCAACATCACAAAGATAAAACTCTGGTGCACCAAATTCAGGTACCTACGTGAAATATACTCAGAGTCGCAAAGTGATTTCATGCTCTTTATTCCGCTCATAGTGGTGAGGAGGAATGAATGAATGTCCCCTCAAAGTATCTGCTTTATATACATTATTTACACAATGGGCTGCACATGATTGGCTAATTCTGGAATTCTACTGTAAGCCAATCAGGTTGTGGATTCACTTATATCTGGAGCCTGATTGGGTGGTTCCTGCCAACCAATCATACTGCTGCATTGTTCTAGGACCAATCAGACTGCTGCATTCTGAATCCTATTGTTCTACGACCAATCAGACTGCTGCAATTTGGATCCTATTGTTCTAGGACCAATCAGACTGCTGCAGTTTGGATCCTATTCAACTCAGTATATAACACTAGGGGTTCAAATAACCAAAACCTCAACAAACTTTACCTCCACAATTACAAGCCCCTGTGGCGACAAATCAACAGAGACTTGAGGAAATGGAACAACACCAACCTTACCTTCTCAGACAAAACAGCAATGATAAAAATGATCACCCTCCCAAAACTAACCTTTTAATTCCAAACTCTCCCAGTCTGGATTCCCCCAACCCAACCCCAGAAGTGGCAGAAAAAAACTATTTTCTCACACAAAAAGCCAAGAATAAGCCCAAAATACCTGCACCTCCCCTCCTCAGAAGGAGGATGGGGAATCCCCAACATAGAATCATATTGCTGTGGTACCTCAAGGTTACAGACACTTCAGGTTGCAGATGCTTCAGGTTACAGACTCTGCTAACCCAGAAATAGTACCTCGGGTTAAGAACTTTGCTTCAGGATGAGAACTTGGCAGATGAAGATGATGGAGTTTATGGAGCTGGCTGATCTCACCGGGAGAATCCGCGACCAGAAAGAAGAGGAACATCAAGAAGACTGGAAGAAATTTAAAGACTATTTGAATAAATATTGTAATATTAAAGATATGTAACCACTTGAAAGAAACAATTAGGCCTAGGATTAAACTGGAATTAAATTTATAAATAAGAAAATGTACGATAAGGAAAGTTATGTAATATGATTAGGACTGTGATATGGTCTCTTGAAACACTGATATTGGAAACTACTACATATAATTACTAAGAAATTCGGATGCAAGAGATTCGAGGAAGTCAAATACTATGTTTATGAAGATGGATGGTACTTAATTTTAATTAATTAAGTGGTAATATGCTGTATTTATCTTTTTTCTTTTTTCTCTTTTTCTTTTATTCTTTGTTTGTTTTTATTATTGTTAATCTTTTTTTTTTTTTTACTATGTTTATTTACTGAAAATAATAAATATTATTTGGGTGGAAAAGAGAGAACAGAAATCACACAGTGGCAGTGCGGCGGCAGCAGGAGACTCCAATAACTAAAGTGGTGCTTCAGGTTAAGAACAGTTTCAGGTTAAGAACAGACCTCCGGAACGAATTAAGTACTTAACCTGAGGTACCACTGCATATCACCAACCAAGTACGCCACATAATATCGTATATTCTAGAAGATGAGACGAAGCAATGGGTTCACTTGGAGAGACACCATCGAAAACATCCCCACAACAGCATACCCATTTCTGCAAAACAAACTAAAGAAAATCCCGATTCTCAGCCCCACTAACCCCCCTGGCCTACCACCCACTATTCCAACACACAGCACAAAACCTCCAGATAAAAAATTGGCAAATGAAAGGCCTACACAGTCTAAAAAGACATCTACAGTGGTGCCTCGCAAAACGAAAATAATTTGTTCCGTGAGTCTTTTTGTCTTGCGAAGCACGGTCCGTCGCAACTGCGCCTCTTCAAGCGGCTTTAAGAAAAAAGCGCAAGACGTTTTCGTCTTGCGAAGCAAGCCCATAGGGAAATTCGTCTAGCGAAGCAACACAAAACCGAAAAACCCTTTCGTCTAGCGAGTTTTTCGTCTTGCGAGGCATTTGTCTTGCAGGGCACCACTGTATAGCAACAACAAACCCATACTAACACAAGAAATACAGGACAAATTAGGGGACCCCCAAATACCTTGACTAAGTGTAATATAGCAACATAAGCCGTTTAAAAAATATGGTTCAAAAGTGGTGTAAGAATGGCGTTACAATTACACTGACAAAACAAATGATCTGTGTTATTTCCTTATCTTAACTAAAGTGTTGGCCTCCTTCTAACTTATTCCAGATCATCTAGTTGTGAAACAGAAATTCTAAGTACAACAACATATCTTGATTTCCACGTTTCCTAGCATACATCCCATTTCGGACTCAAGTTCGTAGTCAGTGTTAGGCCAGGCGCATGTGAGCGCATGTGGCATAAAGTGAGATCAGCAGCAAGCGGTGAGCAAAGGAGAGAGGTTTTATATTGATCAGGAATTGAACCAGGGTAAGGGAATTTTCCACCTTTTATGTGAATTTCATTTCTTACATAGGCACCCCTAATAACAGGGCTTTTTTCAGCCGAAACTCACTGGAACTGAGTTCTGGCACCTCTCAGGTGGGTGCCATTATCATTCCCAGAGAATGAGGGAGGTGTTCATGGTGAGTTCCAGCACCTCTTTTTCTAGAAAAATAGCACTGACTACCCATCACCTTGTGGAAAGTGCAGCTGGGCCCCTACTTTTCCAGAAATTCCTTACTCTTTTTTTTGTAAAAGATTTTTATTAAGATTTTTACATTACAAAAAGGGGATAAAACAAACAGGAAAAGAAAAAAGAAAAAATACAGCCATTATTTTTCGTTTACTTGTTTCTTGGACCCCCTCATACCTCTCTTTTTTGTATTCCAATTAAGTTTATTAGCTCAGCAATTTGTTTCCCTCTTTATCCTACCCAAATCTTTATTCTTAAATTTTTATGATCTTAAAATTTTACTTCTATAAACCCATTTTTTCATATTCTTTTAACCCATTACAGCTAGAAACTCTTAATTTTAATCCAACATTATTCTAAAGTTCGTTAATTTTACAATGTCTCTGTAAATAATCTTTAAATTTCTTCCAATCTTCTTCCACTGACTCTTCCCCCTGATCTCGGATCCTGCCGGTCATTTCCGCCAATTCCATATAGTCCATCACCTTCATCTGCCATTCTTCCAGAGTAGAAATTCCTTACTCAGATCACATTGAGGCAGTCCATTTTCTTCAAAACATTCCAGCAATATTTATAATTCCACATCTATTGTGATGGCATTGTTCTTCTCTTTAGCATTTCATTATGCTGACGACGTGACTTTGTCTTTTAATCTGGTCCTCATCCAAGAGATACCTAAATGTTTTATACTTTATTTCATTCAAGTGACAAAATAATATTCTTTATCACCCCACCATTATCCTCCTTTAATTCAATAAGGTAGGTATCCTCCCAGCTGACCCAAAATTAATAATACATAAAGGTAAAGGACCCCTGACCGTTAAGTCCAGTCGCAGATGACTCTGGGGTTGCGGCGCTCATCTCGCTTTACCGGCCGAGAGAGCCAGCGTTTGTCCGCAGACAGTTTTTCTGGGTCATGTGGCCAGCATGACTAAACTGCTTCTGGCGAACCAGAGCAGCACATGGAAATGCTGTTTACCTTCCCGCCGGAGCGGTACCTATTTATCTACATGCACTTTTTGGCATGCTTTTGAACTGCTAGGTTAGCAGGAGCTGGGACAGAGCAACGGGAGCTCACTCCATTGCGGGCATTTGAACCGCCAACCTTCTAATCGGGAAGCCCAAGAGGCTCAGTGGTTTAGACCACAGCGCCACCTGCGTCCCTCTACCAGTTTAGTTCTGGCCTCAGAACTAGTCCTTTTGTTTAATACAGCATTTGCTTAATGGGAAGGTATGCATTATATGAGTAGATCAGTTACCTTGCATTACATAATTTTGCAATCAATAAAACTGCATCTAATAAATAACTATTGGGTGCTTATGGTAACTATCATAGGAGAATAGGAAAGACCTTTCAAAATAACTTTGAAAAGTTATTTCTACCTATCATTGGTATAGTTATTAAGAGGCATGTTACCTCAGCAAATGGCATTTAGAAACGTATTGTTGACGTTTAATCTTGAATATATATCTACAAGGGAGTTGCTCAGATTCCATCTTGAATCACTCCTCCCAATTCCAAAATGGCATCTCTGCAGATACCAAATGCTTTTTTTTATAAGGAGTGCATGCATAGCGAGTCCAAGCCATTTATGGCTGCTAAGCATGTGTTTTACATGCTTTGCACATATTTTTCGAAACACAAGCTTGTCTCCTTCACAGATTATGTGAATGTTCGAAGCAGCCCCCATTCCGGTGGCCCACAAGATCAGCCATGTTGCCAAGCCAAATGAAATGCCACACATTTCCCCCTTCCCAAGGAGGCTGCCTTCTCCACCCCGAGGTGTTCTGCAAAAGTGTTGAATGTAGGGCAGGCTGACTCAGCAATGCAACCACACTGCTAGGCACCTACGCAGGAGGGGAAGAGAGCTAGACATGGGCTCCGTTAAAAGCACTTGTTGGCTGAAACACCAAAAACAAAAATGGCCCATATTTTAGAGGTCTGGGTTGGTTGCCATAGATTCATTTCAGCAGACATTCCTGGAAGGAGCTTGAAAAGCTGTCTATTTGTTTTTTAACTGTTATGAGTGAACAGAAACCTCCTGAGAAGTCACTCAGGGAAATATGCAAGAGAAAAGCAACCACATGCCCTCCATCAGCTGTACACAGGGCAGAACCACCAGCAGGGTTTTCCGGGACAGGTACAAAATGTGTAGTTGCCCAAACTGCCCCTCTGCAGATCTGGCCCAAAGTATTGCTGCTCACCACCCCAATTTCTGAGCGGTGCAAGGTCCCAGGGCTTTCAGGCACTTGCTCAGGGCTCTGATGGAGGGGCAGCAGAGATTGTGGGGTCTTCATGATATATGGTTTATTTACAGCTCTGTACAACCTGAGCCTACAATGGAGGGGTTCACAGCATTCAACGCCCTTAAAGGTCTTGCTTCTCCCTTGGATTCAAAGAGAAATCAAACATGGCTTGTAAACGTTGCTCTGACTCTCTCTCCCTCCAACTTGCTGATTTACTTCCATTTATTTATTTAATAATTATTATTAACTTGAACTGCTAGGTCTTTATTCATTTAGAGTAATCAGTCTACAGGAATGGGTTAAAAACTTAATTTGTTCTGAAGGTCTGTTCTTAACCTGAAATTGTTCTTAACCTGAAGCACCACTTTAGCTAATGGGGCCTCTCGCTGCCGCCGCACTGCCAGAGCACGATTTCTGTTCTCATCCTGAAGCAAAGTTCTTAAACCGAGGTACTATTTCTGGGTTAGCAGAGTCTGTAACCTGAAGCGTCTGTAGCCTGAAGCATCTGTAACCTGAGGTACCAATGTAAATATAATCAGCCATTTTAAGTAATTAAAAGCTGCTACACACACACAGATTTTAAGTGCAAGTAGATAAATAGGTACCGCTTTATAGCGGGAAGGTAAACAGTGTTTCCGTGTGTGGCGCTGGTGCTGGCTCGCCAGCTGCAGCTTCGTCACGCTGGCCACGTGACCCGGAAGTGTCTTCGGACGGCGCCAGCTCCCGGCCTCTTGAGCGAGATGAGCGCGCAACCCTAGAGTCGGTCAGGACTGGTCCGTACGGACAGGGGTACCTTTACCTTTACCTTACACACACACAGTCAGGGATGCAGGTGGCGCTGTGGTCTAAACCACAGAGCTTGGGCTTGCCGATCAGAAGCTCGGCGGTTCAAATCCCCACGGAGGGGTGAGCTTCTGTTGTTTATGCCAACCTAGCAGTTCGAAAGCACGTCAACGTGCAAGTAGATAAATAGGTACCGCTCCGGCGGAAAGGTAAACGGCGTTTCCATCTGCTGCTTTGGTTCGCCAGAAGCAGCTTAGTCATGCTGGCCACATGACCCAGAAGCTGTACGCTGGCTCCCTAGGCCAGTAAAGCGAGAGGAGCGCCACAACCGCAGAGTTGTCAGTGACTGAAACTAACGGTCAGGGGTCCCTTAACCTTTGCCTTTACACACAAACAGTATAGAGAGAGATGGGGGGGTGAGACCCAAAACTCATGGCTAGGGTTGCCCTGTATAATACAGGATTGTCCCGTGTTCCAGTGTAAAATGCCTAATGGCTAAAAACTAGAAAAAAGAAACTGTGCAAACAAAAAAGGAATGGCAAGACAAACTGTTAGAGTATATTGAACTGGCTAGATTAACAGAGGCAATTAGAGATCACAATAGACAAGTTTCAAAAAGCATGGAGGAAATGCAGAGAATACTTCACAAAACAGTGCCCTAAAATACAGACTTGTTTCAATTAATGTCTGCAGGAGACTTTGTGGGTATTTAAGTTATAATTAGAAAAATCTTAATAATTATTCATAAAGGAAACAGCTTATAAGAAGTAAATAAGGAGGCCAGATACAGGATAAAGGAAGTCTTTCATTTGGTTGTTTGTATTGTTGTATGTTATGTTTATTGTATTTCTGTATTGGGGGGGAGGGGGGTTTATGTTATGTTGAAAATAAAATTTCCAATAAAAATTAAAAAATAAATAAAATGCCACATCTCATCCAGCCCCACTTGGGGGGGGGGGCAGGGATGAGCCAGGGACCTTCTGCATGCAGACCAGATGCTCTGCCACTGAGCTATGGCCTTGTGGGGTGGGGGTGGGGGTAACACACCAAAGTATGATGAGCAGACCTCAAGCTCTCAGAGCAAAGTGGCTCTGAGCTCCAGGAGAAGCAGCTTTGTATAGGCTTTTCCCTCCCCTTTGCAAGGGCTCATGGGACAGCTTTTTCTCATGAGCCCATTGCACAGACAAGATACTGGGCAAAACCTTGCCTGGTATTTTGTGGCAATCTATGGGTCACAGTATAGGGACGCAGGTGGTGCTGTGGGTTAAACCACAGAGCCTAGGACTTGCTGATCAGAAGGTCGGCGGTTCGAATCCCTGCAACGGGGTGAGCTCCCATTGCTTGGTCCCAGCTCCTGCCAACCTAACAGTTCGAAAGCACCTCAAAGTGCAAGTAGATAAATAGGTCCCGCTCCAGCGGGAAGGTAAACGGTGTTTCTGTGCGCTGCTCTGGTTCGCCAGAAGTGGCTTAGTCATGCTGGCCACATGACCTGGAAGCTGTACGCCGGCTCCCTCGGCCAATAAAGCAAGATGAGCACCGCAACTCCAGAGTCGGCCACGACTGGACCTAATGGTCAGGGGTCCCTTTACCTTTTATGGGTCACAGTGTGGCCGAGCCTAGGTGCCCTGTGCTTATTGGACACAGAGCGAGGCTTCTTGGTATATTAACCAGTAAGAACTTAAAGAAAACTGGACTGCATTGCTAGTTGTTTAAGAGAAATGTGTTTATTTGTATTTGCACCTCTTTTTTGTAACAAGTTTAAGGACAGTTTGCAGTAAAACTTTGGTACACTTTTCTTGGTGTGGAGAGCTTACTGAGTCATACTCTGCGCAAGGTCCAGATCAGGGAATTGTAGTCACATAACTTTAACAAGAAGCCCACACGTACCTCTACTTGGAAGCGCCGGAGGAGGGAGGAGGTGCTCAGGAACAGATGCCCAGCACGTAAGCTGGAGCAGAAATCGGTTTCACTTCCAGAGGACACCCTTGTATGCGGAGGACTGAAGCAATGGCAGATGGGAAATGGAAGACCCATCTGCCCCCCAAGCAGAGCTGCAAAGGCACCACCATCACACCTGGGACTGAGCTCTGCTCCTCACCTGGCCCATTTTGCAGCATCGTTGTAACAGCTCAGTATCTAGCAGGTGTGTGATTGCAAAAGGCATTATTCCCTGGGTAGCTTTTTTAAAAAATTGGTTATTTATTGTGTGATGGTATGTTTGTTTTCAAAAAAGGGAACAATTTCACTTTTTCCTTTATTTGATGTCTCTTAACTTCAATGTTCCTGCCAACCTAGCAGTTCGAAAGGACGTCAAAGTGCAAGTAGATAAATAGGTACCACTCCGGCAGGAAGGTAAACGGCGTTTCCGTGCACTGCTCTGGTTCGCCAGAAGCAGCTTAGTCATGCTGGCCACATGTCTGTGGACAAACGCTGCCTCCCTCGGCCAATAAAGCAAGATGAGCGCCGCAACCCCAGAGTCCGTCACGACTGGACCTAATGGTCAGGGGTCTCTTTACCTTTACCTTTAACTTCAATGCCATCTTTGTGAGCCGCTTAGGGATAGAACTATTAAGCATTTAGAAAGAGAGAGAAACCTTGGTACAAACAGCTCTGGGCCCTTGGGATGGAGTATGGAATCTAAATGAAATCAAACCAAATCACAAACACCAGTGTTTTTTCCTCCTCTCCAACACCACACAAATAGGCATTTAAAAGAGAGAGACTGATAGGGTTGCCTTTCTTTTCTTTTTCTTCCCTTTCTTTTTTACACCTGGGCAAAGTTGTTGAGCTTTCCATTGGGGACATCTCCCCCCAAATACTTAGTCTTTGTAGTGGTGGTGGTTGTTTTTGGATTTTCACAACAGTTTTTCTTTTTTAAAAACCGCCCTAGTTGCCATACATTTGGGTTTCCCCCTGGACATTTGACTGATTCATTAAAAATCCACCCAGAAACCATTTTGATAGTCCTGTTCCCAGACGTGTCCTGGAAAACCTGGACATATGGCAGCCCTAGACACTGAGGCAAATGCAGGCCTGTCAAGTGTCGGCTGCTGGTCAATTTGCGGCAAAGTTCCAGAAGCCGAGAAGCGGCCATCCAGCAGAAGGGGGGGGGAGGGGGAAGAGGTCCCAGAAAGAAGTTGTGATCCGAACAAAGTTCGAGAGAGTTGGCAGGAATGCTGAGCAAAGTGGAGATCAGAGGAAAGAGAAAATTTGCTTAATTGTGCCTCTCTCCCCTTTCCATTGACATGGCAACTGTTCTGTGAAATCGCATGCAGCATTTGAGAAAGAAAGTTGCCATTTGTAGGACTAGCCGCCTGAGAAACAGTTTCTATCCAAATGTGCTTTTGGTTTTAAACACAGTATAAGTAGTCTCTCGGGACAAGGGTGGCACTGTGGGTTAAACCACAGAGCCTAGGACTTGCCAATCAGAAGGTCGGCGGTTCGAATCCCCGCGACAGGGTGAGCTCCCGTTGCTCGGTCCCTGCTCCTGCCAACCTAGCAGTTCGAAAGCACGTCAAAGTGCAAGTAGATAAATAGGTACCACTCCGGTGGGAAGGTAAACGGCATTTCCGTGAGCTGCTCTGGTTCGCCAGAAGCAGCTTAGTCATGCTGGCCACATGACCTGGAAGCTGTACACCGGCTCCCTCGGCCAATAAAGTAAGTTGAGCGCTGCAACCCCAGAGTCGGCCACGACTGGACCTAATGGTCAGGGGCCCTTTTACCTTTTTAAGGAGTCTCTATGGGAGTATATTGTATTTTAAAAATGGGGTATCAGAGTTTTTAGGGGGCTAACCAGGTTGGGATAGCTGGGATAGCAGGCTTGTTGGTTTTGAATGTCTTATGTAGATCCCCCCCCCCAATTTCGTTGTACTGTATGGGACAATGACAATAAAGATTATCATATCATATCGTAGCTGGTCTTAGAGGTGGAAGAGGCAGCTGGTTGGATTGAAACACTGAGAAGGGCCGGACTCCCGTTCCTCCCTCAGCCTTTCCCTGGGGAAAAGCAAACAGGTTTCTGTTTGTGGTGCATGGCAGGTGCGTGACAGCGATTGGAGTCTTCCGCTGGCATTTAAGTCACAAGAGATCCGCACCTGATTGCTCAATGGCCTAGGAAGCTGCCCAGACTGGAGAGCCAGGGATTGTACCTGGCACCTTCTGCCTGCAAGCAGATCCTCCAGCCACTGAGCTATGGCCTTGAGCTGCCTGCACAGTGCATAGAACAAGCCCCTGGCCTGGCCTGGCTCACCCGTGCCAACAGTCACTTCTCTTAAACATTTCACCACTAGGAAAGTTTTCAATTCGAAAAATGTGAACAGACAACTCGATATTTCTGTCTTTTTATTCATTGTTTAAGTTACTGAATAAATACAAATAACTCGTGTTTTTGAATTATAATTTGCAGGTGCATAAATACAAGTTATATAAATAGGTCTTATAAATACAGCTGGAAGCAAGTTTCTCTTTGCTTCTCCATGAGTTTCACATTTCATATGCATTTATATCGTGACATAGAACATACAATTCAATACGACTGACCAATAGCATGGGGGTAAAGGGTGCAACACTCGTTACAAGGCAGGACTTTTACATTTTTGGCAAGTGAAGAGAAGAGGCTATTTTAGCTAGGAGAGATTATTTTTGTCATCGTGGCCTGAGGCCAGGAGGAATATATATTCAACATTTTCATGGCCTACTTAAATGTTTTGAAACAAATGGCATTTTAAAGTTGTGTCATCTAGTAAGAAAGTTGCACAAAATCTTTCCTAATTCTATGTTGTCTTTATTTCTGCTCATCCCTGAGATAGCAGTCTCTTTCTCTTTTGAGTCATCAAAGAATGTGATTTGGATTCGGAAAGCATCAGCCTGGAGTCGATCATTTACCTCTGCTGGTCAATTCTATGCTTCTTTCAGGCACTTCGATTAGCATAGGTTCTGGTGCTCGACATGACGCAGGTGCAACCAACATTAATCACTTCTTTCTCCAGCCAAAAGGTCTGCTGGCAACCAACCTGCTTCCGTCGAAGAACCATGATCTCCTGCCGAATAGGAACAGAATTCAGGGCTATAGTTGGGTTGCCTTTGCTGTCCAGACAGAAGGCATGGCGGCAGGTGGCTTTCGAAATCACATGGGGAAACCTGTTGGGATCTTCGTGAGTGCTGCAAATACAGAGGCAAAAGGAAGGCAAGACTGTTAGTTTATCAGAACACGTAGAGCCTTGAAACTGGCTGCATACAATGGGAAGCTAAACGTTTGCTCCTCTCCAGCGCTAAATAAGAGTCTTGGCCAAAGAGAAGCAGGAATGGCCGCCTTGTAGAAAGGTCTGTGAGCGGGGAAGGTAGGGTCTCTTTGCATGGAAGAGACTTCCAAAGGTTCACACATCTCAATCCTTCAAGGAAGAGAGGCTGCAAGTTATCAGAAAGTGAAGGAAATGGCTGCTTATTGACTACTATATTAATAATATATTATCATGTGATATGCAATACAATCTGTCAGTTTGCCAGTTCCTCTTCCATGACGGGGGTCGAGAGCCTCAGCCACTGCCCTTGGGGGTACAAATATGGCCCTCCAGTCTCTTAAGACTCTCCAGGCCACCCCACCCCCCTCACTGGTTCTGCTCTTTGCTTCCCTCTAGTACTGGAATGTGAGAATGCCTCTTGCTTGCCTGAATTGTGGATGGAGAGGTGAGTGGGTTTAGAAACCTGTGGCTTTTGCATGGTGGGAATGTTGCTGACTATGTGGAGGCAGGAGGCTCTTGCTCCTGGCATATATCCCTGAAAGGCTGACTTAAGGGAAATGGGGTCCTTGGGCTGCAAAGGGTTCTCTTCTCCTGCCCTGTGACGCAAGGGAAGGTGAGAGACCCATTCCTGGTTTCAAGCAGGCAGAGGAGGGTGATCCAACGGGAGGTTCTCAAAGCAAATGCTGCCGAGAAGAATGTGAGATCGGAAGCATGCACGGACTGCGTTGATCAAGAGTCTCTTACTTGGGACTGCTACCATGATTACCTGTGAACGGGCACCTCAAACTGAGCAGCAGATATACTCCAAGGGGAAGGCAAGGCAACTGTGCATAGACCAAGCAGCCAATTACTACCAGTAGACATAGGGCGTAAAAGGAGCAGCCATGGGGAAAAGATGTTCTCAGAAACATTCTGCCATCAGAGAAACACTCTGTGTTCCACACTGTAGAGCAGGCTTCCTCAACCTCAGCCCTCCAGATGTTTAGAGACTACAATTCCCACCATCCCTGACCACTGGTCCTGCTAGCTAGGGATCATGGGAGTTGTAGGCCAAAAACATCTGGAGGGCCGAGGTTGAGGAAGCCTGCTATAGAGTCAAATAACTTCCATTTCAAAGGCAGTTGTCTGTAACTACCGTGGTGCAGACTATAGAGTTGTGGCTCTGAAAGCTTTGAGGGCAAGGGCACAAAATCCAAGCACCCATGCACCTCTGGTGATTTAAGCTTTAGGACCCTCACAACAGGGACCCAGGCTGCCAAAGAGTTCCTCTGTGCTGGCTGGTCGGGCTCCATTCGAGAAGACACAAATTAGTAGCAATGTGAAGCATGGCTGTTATCATGTGCAGAGTGCCTTTCCCCCATTGCAGGGCAAATTGAACCAGCAGCCCCTCATCGGATGAGGAGCCCCTGTCCAAAGCTACAGTTCCAGATAGGGGTGAGCCCTGGCATTTATCAATGAAGCACAACCTGGGAGTAGCAGAAGCAGGATCAGGGGAAGGTCCAAACACCTCAGCAAGAAAAAAACTGCTCCCTTCATGGAGACAATTCAGCTCTCCCTCTCTCTCCAGTCTGTTTCCCAGAAAACCCGGCTGGCTCCTGGGTTTGACAACAGCTACAAAATTGTGTCCTTTCTTGCGGCAGCCCTAGACATTTTAAAGTATTGAAGAACCACGTTGAGTTTGCTATGCATGCTCTGCTTCATAGCCAACACATTTGATTCAGCGAGAATAAGGACAATACCTGTAATCCCATGGAGATACAGATCTGTTCCTGATGTCCTGAGGCACTTCACTGGCTGGTTGTGGGCGGCCAATGTGGACCTGGAATGTCAGGGACTTTGGAGGAAAATCCCCTTGGGTTCCAGACTGGGGTGGACAGTTCTCGCTGGGTTCCTCGTTGTTTTTCCCAGGCTTAACTGCTTTTCCAGAAGCTAAATTTATAGCTGAAAGCAGCAGCAGCAACAACCCAACCTGAAAGGGAGAACAGATACAGAATGAGTTGTTTTATCATGTGCAGGTTAGCCAGAGGTATAATCTGAAACTGACATAAAATAGGTTTTTACATAAAACAGTTTATACTAGGCACTCTGCTAATACTGAAGTATTTAAAGGGTGCCAGGTTTTACTGAAAGCTAGAGTTGTGACCCTGAAACCCTTCCTCTGAAGCCTAAAACATCAAGCAGTGGGGGCTCACTGGTGAAGCGGCAATACGCTAAACGTGTCTTTTTTAAAAAATAAAATAAGTCACATATATCAAGTCTAATCCCTTTCACCAAAAGCAACTTTCAGGGCTACTCTCTGTTTGGGAGTTTTGCAGCTGGGCTGAACCACTGCCAGTTTGTGATAGAGGCCAGGACTGATAGACGGATTTCAAACGAAGACAAAATCTCATTGGCAAAAGTTTGAGGAAAAGCTGCACCATCAAACACTTGTCACAAGTCATTTAGGATGTTAATATTTATTTACTTTATAAATATATATATGTATTTCTCTTACAAAATTATAAATAATAAGGCATGACACAACCCCAAAATGGGTCACTAGGGGTGTAAAATACTAAACGTATTATTTTACAGTGATTACAGTAAACCAGTACAGTGGCTTCTTCAATAAATTCACTTGGAAAACTCAGAATAATAGGAGTGAGCTAAAGAGCATTTCCTGTTTATCCACACTTTATGGCAATATATGTTGTAGGTATTTCTCGTCCATGTGTTGCTTCATTTGTATATTTAATAATACTGTGCCAAACAAATTATCTTCTTTTTCTCTCTCCTTGCCACCTTCAATTTTTACAACAGCTTTTCCATTATGGCTGTTTGCCAAATTATATTATATCCAGTGGTCGATATTAATTAATTGCAAAGTTTTCCAAGTTCTATTACCATTCTAGCTGCTGTTAGTAAATGCGTTATTAATTCCTAACTTCTTAATCAGTCTATATTTGAAGTATATAAATTAAGTAAGGCAAAAGCTGAGGTTGTTGGGATTGTCTGAACTGTAATCTGAGATATCGCTTTCAAAACGTGCTTCCAAAATTGTTCTATTTGTTGTTCTATTCGTTAATATTTATTTGTGTGCCAATCAAGCAAATAAATTCACAAGGAAAGCAGATGGGACCCTGAGGGGAGTGGTACTTGGGGGGGAAACAATGAAATCCTGCTGAGAATGAATTGATTATATATCAGTCCTCTTTCAAATCTAAAAGTAGCTTTAGATCTATGAGATTACGAAAAGCATTCAGTTATGTGAAACATTAACCCAGAGCAGGTAGAATCAGAGTCATAGCTATGAAGCATTGTTGGTAGCTTACCTACGGGATGAAAATCCCTCCAGAAAAAGAAGTTCATGAATTCAAGGAAATAATTGTTATCCAAATGCTTTAAACTGTACTGTCCAAATCTATTACATTAATTACACATATTATGCTAATTAAATATAGCTTATTGTTGAAGCTATAATGAGGGATGGATAGACAGACAGAAGACTTAGATAACCATTAGCTTCAATTTTTGGTAGCAAGTGGGTTGGGAGATTGAAGCTTCACTAACAAAATTCTGCATGTGGAAGGAAGAAGAGAAGAAGAAGAAGAGGAGTTTGGATTTGATATCCCGCCTTTCACTCCCTTTAAGGAGTCTCAAAGCGGCTAACATTCTCCTTTCCCTTCCTCCCCCACAACAAACACTCTGTGAGGTGAGTGGGGCTGAGAGACTTCAAAGAAGTGTGACTGGCCCAAGGTCACCCAGCAGCTGCATATGGAGGAGTGGAGACACGAACCCGGTTCCCCAGATTACGAGACTACCACTCTTAACCACTACACCACACTGGATGAAGTAAGAGCTAAAATGCAATGTCACACGCCTCTACTTTTTAAGTTGGACACAAATGGGTACTAAGAGTTCTATACACCATAAATGACAATCTATATTATCAGTGTACTCACCAGTGAGTGAAATCTTGTAGAAGCCATAGTAGCTTTTCTTTTCTGCTGCAGGGAGCCTATTGCTGGAGGTTCTGCACCTGAGTACCTTGAATCGTGTCCGTATGTGCAATCCCGGTCTCCTTTTATACTGTCTTCAGAA
The DNA here is from genome assembly GCF_965112155.1 of Podarcis liolepis. NCBI lineage: Eukaryota > Metazoa > Chordata > Lepidosauria > Squamata > Lacertidae > Podarcis > Podarcis liolepis. Next base: position 4,728,702 of record NC_139557.1, read on the forward strand.
TCAAAGCCAGTTTTTTCCATTCGCTAGTCTTCCCGCCCTCGGTTGTGGTTCAGGGGCAGCTGTGGCTGACATTTACCCTTTTTTCCCTTCGACCACTTCCTCGAAAGTGTCACATGTCACATACGTACACCAGGGGACAGCAAAGGGAAATGCATTTAATACACCACCTACCTAGCTATGGGGAATCTAGACCAATAGATTTGTTTGAATGAAAAACAGATGGCCTACAAGATAACGGCAAGCTTGCCTGAGAAGCGTTTTCCCCCCTTTCCCCTTTTTAGCGTATTGCATCATTACAACTTACCTGTTGTAAAATAGAGCAATCTAGATCTATGTCATACCTTCATAATCTGTGTATGAAAGCACATAGACAAGCATCCACCATAGGGATATAAACTAGACAATTGCCCTGTCAACCCTGCAAAAATAAATTCTGCCACTTTCAACATCCTTTGTACATCATAGGTCTTTTATTTCTTCCACTTCTTCCAGTGATTTCAGGGCAGCATCCTAGTCCCACAACAATTACATTGGTTGAGCTGGGTTGTGAGGCGATAAATAGGCTCAAGAGACCACCAGCTTCATAATTTTGAACCTACATCCAACCCCAGGATTATAGCAACTTGCTGCTCCCTTTCAAGCAAATGATATTGCTGCATTGGGAGTGCAATGCCCATTTGTTCTAAAGGGAGCCAGGCTCCCTTTCACAGATCTTTTCCTTGGAAAACACATTTTCGTGCTCAATTCCACATGGCTCCAGCTACAACTTTAGTAGTAATGAATACTGCACAATTGTGGAGCCGTATGTGATAAAGGGGTCTTTTCTGGGCAGTCCAGGACTTCCATATACACAATCCAGATAGGTCACTTCAGTGCTGCTAATGCAGCAAAAACAACACAGGAGGCCACAGTTATGAGTTAGAAGCTATAGCTTGCCTTTGATTGTGCCCTTCCATCCAAAATGATGGCTTTTCTGCAGACACCTTCCCTATAAAGAGTGGTGTGAAACAGGGCTGTGTTCTCGCACCCGCTCTCTTTGGCACATTCTTCTCCCTGTTGCTCTCATATGCCTTCAGCTTGACTAAAGACAGTATGTTCTTCCATTCAAAGAGCAATGGGGGTCTGTTCATCCTAGCTGGTGGGTTCTTATGCCTTGACAGCGCCCTCCAAGAAAGCTCTACAGAGTCTCATCAACCATTTTGCCCAAACCTGCATGGGGTTCAGCCTCAGCCCAATGAAGACCAACATCTTGGGTCAGGATATTGCCAGCACTCCACACATCAGCATTGATGACCACATGCTTGAGGTGGTAAACCATTTTATCTGCCTGGGCTCCACCATAACCAGCAACCTCTCCATCGATGCCGAGCTGGACAAACGTATTGGCAAGGCAGGTACAGCAATGGCTCACCTCTCCCAAAGGGTATGGGAGAACACGATGCTAATGTCCAACACCATGATGATGGTCTACTAGGCTTGCATGCTGAGCATGCTGCTTTATGGTAGTGAGCCATGGGCAACTTATGCCTACCAGGAGCAATGCCTCAATGCCTTCCACATGTGCTGAGTCAGGAAGATTTTGGGCACTGCTTGGCAGGGCAGAGTGTCAAACAAAGATGTGTTCTCCCAAGCCCACATTCCCAACATGTTCACACTCCTTTCTTGGCAACATGTGTGCTGGATCATGTCCACAGAATGGAAAATGGCAGGATCCCAAGAACGTGCTCTACAGGGAGCTGGCTTCTGGCACCAGGCCCATTGGCAGACCAACACTGTGTTATAAAGATGTCTGCAAACATGACATGAAGGTTAGCAACATCAGTTGCCTGTGGGAATCCCGTGCCCGGAGACAGTCAAGTTGTATATCCATAGCAGTGCCAAGAGGAGGAATGAGCGCTGGGAGGAACCCAGGGAGAAGACATGCCATGGTACGCCTGTCACAGTGAAAGTGGATGCCTTCATCTGCCCCAGCTGCAATAAAACATGTCTCTCCCATTTTGGTCTCTACAGCCGCAGCAGGTGCTATAACTCTCCAACAGATGGAGGGCCCACTCCTCCATTGTCTCCTGAGACAGATGGATGCCAACATGAAGATGTGCCATAATGGATAGTTTCTGTGACATCAGTTCAGTGAGCGCCCCCGTACCCAGGCCTATGCAATGTTATAGGATCATCTATTTCCATGAGTCCCAGTCCCCACTCCATGACTGCTGTGGTGGACATATCCAGTGCACATTCACAGGGGAAATGAGGGGTCACCTTTTCTTTTCAAACACATCCCCTAGCTATTCCTCTACAGCAAATTTCCACCTGCCTTCATTCACTTGGCGATAGAAGGTTTCTGATTCTGAGGAAAGGCTGAGTGGAAGAGCACCTGCCTTGCCCACAGAATGTCTCAAGTTCCATCCTTCTAGGTAACCGTGGGAGAAACCCCTTGTCTGAAATCTTGGAGGGCCACTGCCTATCCGTGTAGACAATACTGCGCAGGATGGATCAATGGTGCAACTCAGTATAAGGCAACTTCCTGTCGAGAATAGTTTTCTGCACTGACAATAAGTGAGCACTTTTCATGTTTCTGGAAAACTCATGATATTGACCCCTTTCCTTTTCCTTAAAGAGACAACCTTGCATCAAATTTGACATTACAGCTTAAATGAACCCTTTCAGAGAACTCTGCATTCCTGATCAACATAGTGCATCATAGAATTACGTCCTTTCTACTCCCATATTGTTGGAGGAATACAGAAGAAACTGAACTATGTGCTAGATGGAACCATTTTTTCAAGAGCAGGGGGGAATCCTGTATTCGGCTCTTCTAGCTGGGCTGCAAGCTGTAGAACCCTACTGCAAGAAATCCACTTTTTAAAAATCGGTTTTTTGTTTTTAGGGAAATGGCAGAGAAGTGCACTGAAAATTAAAAGTCAATAAAAATAAAGCTGGTCCTAATTCTATTTGTTAATTGGATTATTCTTTCCACAGCATATTTTATTTGTGTCCATAATTTATTTGCATTCTTGCAAATCCACCATAAATTACAGTGTGTGTGTTGAATTTCAATATTTGATTCACATTTCCACCATCTATTGTCCATACTTGAGCTAATCTTGTGAAGCATGTTCCATCAAGTTACTACTATAAAATAGATTTGTTTTGTACAAGTAGAAATGAAAAGTTTTGCCTAAATTTTAAATATACCGTACTTCCAGATTTCAAACGTTGTTGATACCCCTGGATCTTGTTCCCAACTTACTTATCAGCAGACTAAGTGACCACTAGTGACCCTTCCAACTCCCAGAATCCCATTGCTCTACGCTGCCTGCAAGCCAGGCCAGTGAATTTCACCACCCCGGTCTTTTCTGTGGAATGTAATAGTGTCTGCATTGAGGAAAGGGATTAGCATTTCCAGCAGCAAAGCTGAACTCTTCCCCATTGTGTTTCTACTGTTGGTGAATGGGGAGTAGTATTAAGTGGTAGGAGTGAGGAGGAAGGGGAGGAATTGATTGAATTTGCAGTTAAAAGTCAATGTATCAAATTTGTAGTTTCCAAAACAATATGAGAAGTGAAATACGGACATCCTTTGGAAATGTGGACTTCTCTGAATTTTGCAGTGCAATTCTCCAGCCATATAATGCGTACCTCCCCAAAGTGCATACACTCATGTACATAAAAAATGCATACAAAGATTATTATTAGGGAGAACTACTTTGCAAACCACAAGGAGAAAGGGACGACAGAGGACGAGATGGTTGGACAGTGTTCTTGAAGCTACCAGCATGAGTTTGACCAAACTGCGGGAGGCAGTGGAAGACAGGAGTGCCTGGCGTGCTCTGGTCCATGGGGTCACGAAGAGTCGGACACGACTAAATGACTAAACAACAACAACTTTGCAAACATGTGTTGCATTGGGCAAAACTGCCTTTTAAAAAATTCACTAAAATGTGGGAGGATTTTCACTTTTAAACACACACAGAGAGATATGGAGTTGTGGAGAACTGAACTTACAATTGGAAAGATGAGAAATGGAGAGAAACCAAAACGGACTTATTGCCCCATTGCTAGTGCTGAGTGGGGCCACTCACATTCCTCTTCAGGAGTGGGAGCCTGTATACTGCGCAAATCCCACAACACTTTTTTTTTCCTTCAAAAATTTGTATTGATTTTCCAAAATATTTCTTAAACAAACAGACAGACAACCATAAATCTCAACCGTATTAAACCAATCTTAGTGACATTGTTAAGTGACTTCCTCATATCCCCCTAGTTGAATTTCAGTGTATATCATTTTAACAGTTTTCCAAAAACAATTTTCTCATAAAATTAACTTAATCACTTAACATCTTTCTATCTTTCTATTTTGGCATTAAACGTATTAATTCCTAACATTACATATTTAAATCCTAAGCCTATCTAATATTTGCAAGCTTTTCCAGTTAAGTTCCCACAACACTTTTTTTCATACTACGGATCGCTTATGACGGTAACCTTTCCTTACAGGATTATAACTTTCCGGGGATGCCTGCTGCTGGTAAAAGTTCTTCCTCTGCCCATAAAAGACCGCTGACTAACCGTTATGACAGGAAGGGAGCTGAATGGCAGAGTGACCTATTTTATTTCCCCCCACTGTCTGAGGTAAAGAAATGCGTATCACAGATTTGACACGGCATTCTATTTTTCTTTGCCAGGTAATACATCAAATGGAAATTATTATTACTACAAGCAGGGTCACAAGGAGTGTCTAAACGGATTCCCCACCTCCGCCTTTCCTTTTTGCTATCGAGGGCAGTTCCGGCACACATTGGCTGCCCTTTAAACCTAAAGAAATAGCATTCTTTGTGCTTGCGTCAATTAGATTCCCCCCGCCAAGTCATTGAGGGGGCATGGTGGGGAGATCAGGGCTGATGTTACTATCATATGGGTTAGGTCAAGGAATATCCCAAGGAACTCAGCTTGGACAACGCTAATTAAATTATAGATCAGGCTTTAAGAATCCTCCCGGGCACAAGGAACAGTTAACCAGGGTGGACAGAGATGAGTAGTCAAGGCAAATTTCTAAAAGCAATCTTCCCTTCATTGTTGCGCATACACACACAAACACACAGCCTGGATAGCTCAGCTGGTTAGAGTGTGGGGCTGCTAACACCAAGGTTGCAGGTTCAATCCCCGTGTGGGACAGCAGCAGGTTTCTACATTGCAGCCAGTGGATCATTTCCCCTTTATGCTAGTTGCAACAGTTTTAGGCAGAAAGTATGGTGGGAGGGAGGGAGAAGAGACAAATCATGGATTAGGAATGTTCCCATGGGAAATAATGGAAATGTTCAGCTCCTTATACAAACGCTCACCTACTGAACCATTTCGTGGGAACACATTGTGTTCAGAAAGTGGGACCTGAATGTATGTGTAAGTAAACCAGGCATAGGCAATGTCGGCCCTCCAGCTGATTTGGGACTACAACTCCCATCATCCCTAGCTAACAGGACCAGTGGTCAGGGATGATGGGAATTGTAGTCCCAAAAACATCTGGAGGGCGGAGGTTGCCTATGCCTGAAGTAAACCTTATATCACAAAGACACCACAGCCCCTGCTGTCCCTCATTCCAAGGAAACTGAACCCTGGGAAAGCACCGGGAACCCCTGGAATCTCCCACTGCTAGGAGGTGGTCGCGTAGTGACTGGTCATGTTGTTCAAATGCCTGCTGATCGTCTTCCAAAGCAACTACTCCATTCCGAACTTTAAAATGGGAGGTGTAATGCTGGTGGTCAACAAAAGAGGTTTAAAGACTGTCTCAAGACAAATCTTAAAAAATGTAGTATAAACACCAACAATTAGGAAACACTTGCCTGCAAGCGCTCGTATTGGAGAACAGCCTTTACCAAAGGTGTCATGGGCTTTGAAGACACTCAAACTCAAGAAGAAAGGGAGAAACATGCTAAGAGGAAGGCACGCTTGGCAAATCCACACCGTAATCAACTCCCGCCCGGAAACCAATGTACCCCATTGTGGAAGGATGTGTGGATCCAGAATTGGCCTCCATAGACACTTACGGATTCAACTGCAGTGTGTGGGTTGTTGGTTAAAACTGGAACTACATTGTAGCTTAATCTTCTTCTTTGGTGATCACTCGTAGCTGAGTAAGATTGTCTTCCATAAACACGGTTTTGTTTATGGAAGACAATCTTACTCGGCTATGAGTGATCGCCAAAGAAGAAGATTAAGCTACAATGCAGTTCCAATTTTAACCAACAACCCACACACCACAGCTGACTTAGCAAACTGTACCTGATAGGAATCAGAAGTTTAGTCAGCCTAATCAGGTTAGTTCATTTTCATATCTTCCATATTTGCATATTACAAAGCTGCAATGGTTCAAATTTGTTATCTGCAAGGCTGATCAGTTTCCGTCTGGAAGCTCTGAAACTAAAAGTGGGGAAAAAAGGAGGGAGATGTGCCCATTGTACGTGATAGACATAGTTTTAGCAATTCAAGAGTCTCTCATTCTTTTGCTAGACACTCTAATTTTTATCTCTTCCATTTTATTTGCTATGTAAAGAAAACTCTATAAGGAAAAACCACTCAAGGCAGCTCTTGTGGGGTAGAAAGAGGAGCTAAAGAAGAGTGCAAAAAGGCTTCTCAGTTTGAAAATCTGAATCAATGAAGCATTAAGGCATTTAAACTTCATGTTAAGGCTGTCATTACAAATTGCTGTGTGCCTTAAGCCTTCTGTTCAGTTGCTCCTTTATCTTTCCTCTTGTTGAGGATGTGTTCGATGTCACTGTTGTTGCCATGCATGCTCAGGACACGCGTCTCTAAACACACCTTCATGGTGCTTCTCAGGGTTGAGGGGACGTGCTCTTCCAGAACACAGATGACTGGAGAATTTCGCTCCAGTTGTGTGCTCAGGGGAAACTCTTCCTAAAAGTGACCTTGGCTCTGTTTCACCAGAGAACAGTCAAGTGGAGCCTAGTCCTAGAGTCATGGTAAACCAAATACAATGGAGAATCATTAGGGTTTTATAGGTGAGAACCAGCAATTTGAATTGAGGTTAGAAACAGAACAGCAGCCAGTGAAGTTGTTCTAGCAAGGGAGTCATCAGTAGAGCATCTTAATCTCGGGGTTGTCGCTTTGAGCCCCATGTTGGGCCAAAGATTTATGCATTGCAGGGAGTTGAACAATATGATCCTTGCGGTCCCTTCCAACTCTACAATTCCATGATTCCAAGCCCTCCGGATGCTACTAGACATACATGATGTTTCTAATGTTTCATCTGTTCCAGATAGCAGATGTTAACTCTGATGGTGTTGTTCCCAATCAGGCTTAAATCTCACAGCCTAACAGTAAGCAGATATTTGCCAGGAAATAACTCCTAATTTTCAAGGTCCTGCTTAAACTGAACCACTTACTACTCTCCTTATGCTTAGGATGTGCATTCAACTGAGCATTTTTTAAATTCCTCTTCAGGCCTTCCTGATCAACTGGTGCAGGTTATGGGTGGAGAAGGCTTGGCCAGTTTATGTGGTCCCACGCCCGCCCACGCACCCATGGTTACAAATTTATACAGCTGTCTGAAGTAGGTCTTCCAGGGCCACCTGTGTGGATTCTTGTCCTTTCTGCTTTTCCTCTTTTGTCACTGTCATGATTGTTGCCGTCCTGGCATGCTCGTCCTCTTCATGTGTGCAACGCGTGAAGAGGGCAAATGTGGCAAAAGGGATGAGGGGTCATGTGGCCTCCCACTGTCTTTGGCACAATATCTGCAGCCAAGATCTTATTCCTCATGCCATAAAGGTAAAGGGACCCCTGACCATTAGGTCCAATTGTGGGGTTGCAGCGCTCATCTCGCTTTATTGGCTGAGGGAGCCGGCATACAGCTTCCGGGTCATGTGGCCAGCATGACTAAGCCGCTTCTGGTGAACCAGAGCAGCGCACGGAAACACCGTTTACCTTCCCGCCAGAGCGGTACCTATTTATCTACTTGCACTTTGACGTGCTTTCGAACTGCTAGGTTGGCAGGAGCAGGGACCGAGCGACGGGCGCTCACCCCATTGCGGGGATTCGAACCACTGACCTTCTGATCAGCAAGTCCTAGGCTCTGTGGTTTAGACATAAAGGTAAAGGGACCCCTGACCATTAGGTCGTCGTGACCGACTCTGGGGTTGCGGTGCTCATCTCGCTTTATTGACCGAGGGAGCCGGCATACAGCTTCCGGGTCATGTGGCCAGCATGACTAAGCCGCTTCTGGCCAACCAGAGCAGTACACGGAAACGCCGTTTACCTTCCCGCCGGAGTGGTACCTATTTATCTACTTGACTTTGACGTGCTTTCAAACTGCTAGGTTGGCAGGAGTCCTCATGCCATACGGGGGCTCTAAATCAGAGGGGGAGCAGGCCATGCGCAGAGGAGGCCCCCCACTTGTGGAAAGTGCAACCAAGGCAGGAGAAGCTGCATGACTCTGGGGTTGAACATCTTACCTGCAGCCCCTGCCATCATGCTTGCCCCCTCCTCATGAGTAACAAATGAAAAGGGCTCTTTCTCCATGGGGAGGTTCAAGTTAGGTTCAGCTGTTTCCTTTCCCCACTTACTACATCTGGGTGGCTTTTGTAAGAAAGTAGGTGTTCCTTCTTTTGCCTGTGATAGGGCATTGCTCTGGGGAGGCTTCTGTGTTGTCTTATATAGGTGCCCCCCACTGCCGATGTATTGGCTTTTTCTTTGCATAGGACACTCAGAAAGTGGTCACTGGAATAACTTCCTCTGTGCTCTTATGCCAGGAGAGGAACGTTCTCCCCGTTGCTGTAACTGGTTTGACATTGCCTATGGCTGTCATGGATCACTGCCTTGCCGTGGCGAAGGGGCTTGAATAACTCAGAGAAGGTATGAGCTATGCTGTGCAGGGCCACCCAAGACGGACAGGTCATAGTGGAGAATTTTGACCAAACGTGATCCACCTGGAGTAGGAACCAGCAAGCCACTCCAGTATCCCTGCCAAGAAATCTCCATGGACAAAGACAAAAACAGAGACATCACCTTGCCGACAAAGGTCCATATAGTTACAAGCTATGGTTTTCCCAGTACTGATATATGGAAGTGAGAGCTGTACCATAAAGAAGGCTGATCTCCAAAGAATTGATGCTTTTGAATTATTGTGCTGGAGGAGACTCTTGAGAGTCCCATGGACTGCAAGAAGATCAAACCTATCCATTCTTAAGGAAATCAGCCCTGAGTGCTCACTGGAAGGGCAGATCCTGAAGCTGAGGCTCCAGTACTTTGGCCACCTCATGAGAAGAGAAGACTCTCTGGAAAAGACCCTGATGTTGGGAAAGATTGAGGGCACAAGGAGTAGGGGACGACAGAGGATGAGATGGTTGGACAGTGTTCTCAAAGCTACAAACATGAGTTTGACCAAGCTGCAGAAGGTAGTGGATGACAGGAGTGCCTGGCGTGCTCTGGTCCACGGGGTCATGAAGAGTCGGACACGACTAAATGACTGAACAATGGCTGTCATGAGATTACTGCAACACGTTATACATGGCACTGCCTCTGAAGATGGTTTGAAAGCTTCAACTGGTGCAGAATTCGGCAGCCAGATTGCTCACTGGGACAAGATGGTTGGAGCCTATTACACCAATCCTGGCCCAACTGAACTGGCTCTAATTTTCTGGGCCAAATTCAAAGTGCTGGTTTGGACCTATAAAGCCTTTAACAGCTCAGGACCGCCTCATCCCATATGAACCTTTCTGGGCTGAGATAATCATCTGAAGCCCTTCTTCGTGTGCCTTCTCCATGCAAGGTCCATAGGGTGGCAAAACGAGAATGAGCCTTTTCTGTGGTGGGGGTTCTCCATTTGTGGAATGCTCTTCCCAGGGGGTTATTGGTTGCGGTGGTGGTATGTATTTTGTGGTTTTGTTTTGTATTTTTATGCTGTAAACTGCCCCGCGATCTTCGGCTGCAAGGGCAATATATAAATTTTAAAATAATAGAAAGTAACCATCATTTGCATGCCACCCAGTGTTTGGGCATTGGGGCTGGTGTTTGTGATGGCTCTCCATTCTTTGTCTCTTTCTCTCCTCCGTTTCTATGCTGGGTTTTACTGCTGAAAGTATGGCAGCATAAATAGCCCACCAGCAAAGGAAGCTTCCCTTAATAATAAAAAAAAACTTAGTTTTTAATTAAGCCACTCAGTTCTAGGGCACTTTACTTTCATTAAATGAATGTAATCATTCTAATAATGTGTTGATTTCTAAGGCCACATATTTGCTTTCTGATGAAGCTGCTAGTTCCTTAATTTGTTCATGTTAAGAGACTCTATCACCCTCTAATGGACAGTATGATGGATTTATTATTAAAGCACTTTATCTCTGTCTAATGGAATTGTTCATTTCTAATTTACCCAAGTCCTTTTCAAGTCCTTCAGCTAAATTTATGGTGAAAGTATTTGTAATGCATGGTTTAAATGGTTTAATTTGTATTATATATCATTACTTGTTTCAACTCATGTTTCCAGTTGAAGAGTTAATGGCATTATAAGGTTGAATCATTTGTTTAAAGAAAATATAGACAATAGGTGGGAATTGGAAAGACAATACAAAATGATTAGAATAAAAGTTTTGAATAAGTTACAACCGTATTTAGATGCAAGCAGCCTTTGGGGTATATGGAAAAATAAGGCAAACAGTTAAAATTAGCCAATATCCTCCCAATATAGATAGGGGAAAAATAATTGCATCGTTTTCTGCAAAAACAAAAACCACCTTTGATGCACTCCTAAAATCCTTTGAAAGTGGGGGGGGGGGAGAGCTAAAAGCAATGGGGGAAATGGAAGATTTAAAGAAGGAAATGTAAGACTAGATACGCAGATTCAACAGGAAAAACCTCCAGCTAATCTCTGGGGGGGAAATGGGTTAACTAGCAAAAGAGAAGGTTGAGCAGTTCTTATTGGGAAGATATATGAAGGTCCAGAGCAAGAAAGGAACAGGATAGAAATGAAAGTAAGTTTATTAACATATAGAATAAGAGAACAAGAAGAACATACGTTTAAAGAAGATTGGAAAACGTTTATTGAATATATGGGAAATAATTGTGTACAGCTTAAAACGCTGGCAGCATTAAGATAAATTCAACAGTGTAAATAGGTTTTGATGGATGCAATAATGGAATACTGAATGGTATAGTTTTTGTAAAATATGCAGCGATTTATGATAATTAAAATGAACCATGGGAAGAGAAGAAGGGAAGTTATTGCTATCTTAAGGATGTAAAATGAGTACTTTAACTTGTAAAACAGAAAATTTAATAAAAATTATATATACAAAAAGAGAAATAAAGGAAAGTTTATTTTAAGAGAGACAAGGAAAATGAAGAAGAGATTAAAAATTCAGGGGGAGGCACTGCACTTGTAGGAAACACAATTCTGCACAAATGTTTTGTAGTGGCAGATGCTCTGCACCTTGGAACCGGCCCTGGAGTAGGGTCACCTCAGGAACCAAGCTTCACCCAAAGTAGACAGCACCCAACCTCTTCATCACCCTCCTAGATACTAGCAGATATCTCAGGTTAAGGAAGTTCGGCTTACAAATAAATGCAAGCAAATATCCCAAATGTTCTATTTCCTTGCAATCTTAAAAAATATATATATATTAGAATGGCCTTTACTATTTCTATACATTTTCCATTTTAATTCTAGCTGCAAAACTCCCGCGGTATCAAAAAGGACAAGATAAAGACCAAAGGAATACAAAAAGAAGTTTTTAGCCTTCCTAGCTCAATTCCCATATCACTTTGCAATGATAAGACACATGGCTGTCTTATGAGGGAGACATGTAGCTGCCTGTAGAAGTAATTTTCTCTAGCTGTATGCAAAATGAGGCTTCCAGGATCATCTTGATGCATGCTATACTCCAGTAACCAAAATAACTTCAGAAAAAAGCAATTGCTTTCAACGTTATGTAACAGAAACATGACTCACCCATGATTTAATTTTGGAATATTTGTTCCCAAAGGCAAAGCTGGCAGCGTATATAATGGGGAAGAGGAGCTACGCATGAGTACAGATACACAGTGAGAGAAATTTATTATTTGTAGAGCTGTCTTTGGTTGCAAATATACTTTAATAGCTTCATTCATTACAACCACATTTGGGTTATTTATTAAAAGTCCGTGTCAAGTAATTACATTCGTGAAGAAAATTTGAGCTGCTAAATAACAACAAATTGCAGGCATTGTAGGCTGTGATAGTTGAGGGGACAAAGGTGAAAAGCTTATAATTGCACCACTGTGCTATGTCAGCCTCTATATGTTTAACAACAGGAGATTTGCACAGATGTTTCTTTCCACCACTGGTTTCTTTAGGACATACCAGTGATTTTTAACTAAAAATTGCAATTAAGTACTTTTGAATGTAAATGTGCTCCCTTGCAAGAAGAAAAAATCCAAGGCAAATAAAGCCACATAAATGTTTTATAACATGGGCATCCCAAGTTGCAGTCAGTTCTCCTAATCTAGATGGATCAGGTGAGGAAAGCCAAACTTTTTAGATGGTCCTTATAGGAAGGTGCTGAAAAGGGGATTCTCCACACCAAGGAGCTGTTCATCAGATCAGGAAAATTATGTCATCTGACATCATGATCTGGTTGTCATCTTGCATCTGTTCCAAGGCCATCTTGACTTCCGCAGATGAAAAAGGGTTTGGGTTGTCTCGATTGATGGACTCCATTAGGCTCTTCAACCCCACAGACTGCGCATGAGCAGCTTTGAATACCTCCAGAAGGGCAGCCTTGAATGCTTTCAGTCTGTGCAGGTAGAAGAAAACAAACAAGGAGTCAAACAGTATGGTTTGGCTACACAGAACTCGGCTAGGCTCTCAAGCCATGAAGCAGCTAAGATGCTTTTAAAGAACAGTGTTTGAGCTCTGAGTCTCCCACCGCTGTTTGCATATTATTCTCTGCCTCTGCCACAAGATGCCACTGTGTCTCTGCTGCAGGAAGCGACAGCAGTCTGCAGTCTCTATCCATCTTTAATAGAGAGAACACAGAACAGGGTGAAAGAGGGTGAACTGAATGATCCCTCAAGTGGGGAACTTTGGATCTTAAAAAGGCCAGCCATGAAGCCACTGAAGGAAATGCTTATGTTTATGCCTTACAAGGCTGGGAAAATCCCTCACTGGATCAACATGAAACTTCACAATGAACCAAAAGAGATGCAGCTAATTTGCATACCTTAGTCATAAATAACTAGCATCATTTGACAATCTTTCAGACATGACAATCTTGGGTCTTATTTTAAAATTACTTTGAACTACAGAAAACTACAATAAGACTGAAATCCCAACTGCCCTTATCTGGGAGTAAGTCATTTAACTCAATAGGACTTATTTCTGAGTAGACACAGTTGAGATTGCACTGTTAGCCTCTGAAAATAATACTGACAAATGAGTTTTCACATCAAGGGTCAGAATAAGCATGACCTTCTTTGTTTTATTTATTTAAACTACCACATTTTCAAAATGACCAGCCACAAGACTACTTGTAATTCTACAAAGTCCCAGGGATCACACTAGTGCTTGAGCCTGCATCCCATTAAACTCTGACCTGTAATATTTATTTGCATACTACTCACCTGGATTCAGCCAACTTTGACTTAGTCTCACCAGTGCCCAAAGGTTCAGTAGTCTTGGGAGTGTGTGCCTCAACTAAATAATATCAAGAAGAGATGAGTTAGTCTTGAAGGTGTCACAAAATAGGGGAATGCAATGTCAACCAACAAACTTTGATCTATTATACACCAGCATAAACTTTAATGGACTCATCCTCTTCATCAGATGTGTCTAACTGATAATTAATGAGTAACAGATTTGTTCAGTCCTTAAGCTTTAAGGCTTTGCTGTTTTTGCTGCAACAAACCAACACAGCTCTCTCTCTCTCTCTCTGTGGAAATTACCCTGTTTATACAGCAAATATTTAACAGGCAGCCCGTGTGGTCTAGTGTAAAGGCATCAAACCAAGACCTATGACTGATGCTATAATCCTACATCCACGAACCTAGTAACGCCTCACTGAACTCAGTGTGACTTATTCCTTAGCCATCTTCTGTAGGGTTGCCCTGTTACATACCTTTTTATTTCTTGATTACTGTTACCACAGAAAAATAAAACACTTCTTTTGGTTAAAGAGCAGTAGATTTTAAGAGACCCAAGAGCAAAATTAACTGAAAAGGTTTGCAAGTACCGGAGAAACAAATACTGAGTATATGAACATTATGCAAGTGGTAAATTCTGGAACGGCAAAAACAGAAAAGCAACAGTTTTTCATAGTCTGGGTAGTTCTCCAGGGAAATCTGCGAGTTGACACTAAGCAGCTCCAAAGCTATCACACTTTCAGCAAGCTTGCCAGAGGTGGAGTGACTTTTGCAGCCAACTGCATGCTGAAATCCCTTGTGGGCAGATTCTACTGTGCAAATGAATCAAAAATATAGCGCATGAATGCCTTTTTTGGTCTGAATCCATTCATCTACTAGCCTGAGGAAGACCGGAGGGAAACTGCTCACCTTCTGGCATTTCCTCTTCAGTGTCGCTGAAGGAATAGGGATCATGAGTCTCCCCTTCCACTGGCTCATGATCACCAGAACGCGTCTTCCTTCTACAGAAGGACAAAAAGATTATAGCAATATTCTCACCACCCACAAATGGATAGAAATACCTGGAGTGTGTAGATTTGTGGAGAAAGGGAGGGAGAGGAGATATTGAGCTAGAAACCTCATTTTATTTTTTAAAAACTGTAAAAACCTATTCTGTGAAACTCTCCCTCCCTCCTATCTTCTACCTGGGTAGGGGACTGAAAAGGAGGGTAAGACTGGAAGCCAGTGACAATGGGAGGCAGAAAGCTACGGACTGAATAAAGTACCTTCCAGACCCTTCTAGTTTTATTACCTACTTTGGGTTTGTCCTTCAGATGGGTTTGAAACTTGCAGCCCTTCAGATATTGCTCAATTACAACTCCCATCAGCTCTAGACAGCATGGTCAAGGGTCAAGGCTGAGGGAAGCGGTAACTCAATTACGTCTGGAAGCCCAAAGGTCCCCACATCCCTGCTTTAGAAGAAAGCAGTCCAAATTATTCTAGATTTTACATTAAAAGCCATATTCTATGCAGTAATCTAATTGTAGCCATTCAGGTGGATGTATGGGGGACGACGACAATAATACTGCTTTTTGTTTTAGATGTCATTATTTGGGGTTGGAGAAGGAATGTGCAACCCATTTGCTGTGCGTAGACTGCACTGGTTACCTATTGAAACAAGTTGTTTCGGACTACAAAATCTTTGCAAGTATCTTAGCAAAGAGGTTGAAAAAGGTGTTACAAGAAGTTATACATAAAGATCAAGCGGGTTTCCTTCCTGGCAGACAGATGAAGGATAATATAAGGAATATAGTCAATCTGTTAGAATATCTGACAGCCAGGAATGAGAAACAAGCAGTGTTAATATTTGTGGATGCAGAAAAGGCCTTTGATAATATATCTTGGGACTTTATGTTAAAAAATTTAGAACACATGGAGGTGGGGAATGAATTTTTTAATGGAATAAAAGCGATATACACTGAACAAAGAGCTAAGCTGATTGTAAACAATATGACTATGGAAGAATTAAAAATATCAAAAGGTACGAGACAAGGATGTCCTCTTTCACCATTGTTATTCATAATGGTTCTGGAGATTTTCCTAAATTCAATAAGGAGAAATGAAGCAATAAAAGGTGTGTCAGTAGGCCGTAATGAATATAAAGTAAAAGCCTTTGCTGATGATCTGGTAATAACAGTGGAAGAACCGCCGGAAAGTTCAAAAGTTGTTTTGGAGGAAGTTGAACAATTTGGTCAAGTGGCAGGGTTTATATTGAATAAGAAAAGAAACTAAAATGTTAGCAAAAAATATGGATCAAGGTATGATAGAAACAATGCAACAACAAACAGGGATAGAAGTGGTGAAAAAAGTTAAATACCTGGGAATCTGGTTAACCCCCAAGAGTATTGATTTGTTTCAGAATAATTATGTGCCAGTGTGGAAGGGAATAAAGAAAGATCTAGAGGTGTGGGGCCAAATGAAGTTATCCTTTTGGGGGAGAATTTCAACGATTAAGATGAGTGTGCTGCCAAAGATGTTATTCTTATTTCAGACAATTCCAATAATTAAGGGGACAGCGATATTTAAAGAGTGGCAAAGAGCAATTTCAAGATATATCTGGCAGGGTAAGAAGCCAAGAATTATGTATAAGTTATTAACGGATGCAAAAGAAAGAGGCGGCTTCGCCCTGCCAGACTTGAAATTATATTACGAAGCTTCATGTCTTTGCTGGTTGAAAGAATGGATAAAGTTAAAAAATACTGAGTTATTGGACTTAGAAGGTTTTGATAACAGATTTGGCTGGCACGCATATCTATGGTGTGAGAAAAGAAAGATTCATAAAGGTTTCGAAAACCACATCTTTAGAAGATCTCTCATAGAAATATGGGAGAGATATAGAAGTTTATTAGAATCAAGAACTCCCCACTGGCTATCTCCGTTAGAAGTTATGAGTCTTAAGAAAGTCAATATGAGGGGGAACTGGATTACATATAAAGAATTGATTATAAAGGAGGGAGGAAAATGGAAAATGAAATCCTATGAAAAAGTGAAAGAGTATGTGTATGATTGGTTGCATTATTATCAGGTTAACGAAATGTTTAAAAAGGACTTAAAAGAAAGAGGTTATGAGGTAAAAGAATCGAAATTTCAAATAGAAATAATAAACAATGAAAATAAAATTTTGTCCAAGATGTATAAAATCTTGCTAGAATGGTATACAAAAGATGAGGAGGTTAAATCAGTTATGATACACTGGGCCAGAGATTTGGGTTATAATATACAGTTTAATGATTGGATAAAACTGTGGAATGAAAATATAAAATTTACGGCATGTACTGCGTTAAAGGAAAATGTTATGAAAATGATTTATAGATGGTACATCACACCTGTGAAACTGGCAAAAATGTATAAAACATGTAATAAGTGTTGGAAATGTAAAGAAAAAGAAGGAACACTTTATCAAATGTCGTGGGATTGTAAGAAGGTGAAGGGTTTCTGGGAAATGATATATAATGAGATGAAAAAGATGTTGAAATATACGTTTGTTAAGAAACCAGAGGCTTTTCTTCTAGGAATAGTAAGAAATGAAATAAATAGAATGGACTGTAAAGTTTTCCAATATGCAGTAACAGCAGCGAGAATATTATTGGCCCAAAATGGAAACAGGAACAACTGCCGACGCTCGAAGAATGGAGAATGAAACTGATGGAGTATGCTGAACTGGACAAACTAACAGGAAAGATCAGATATATACGAGATCAAAAGTTCATTGAAGACTGGGGAAAATTTTCAGACTATCTGAAATGTGTATGTGATGAGCAAATAACGCTAGTGGGATTTCAAGAAGTTCTGTAAATGATAGAGGACTATTGTATTGATGAAAACTAAGTGTGTGAAGGTTTATAAAATGCAATATAAAATCAGGAAATGCATATTTAAAAAATTGAATAATGGATGATTGTCAGAGAGGTTGAAGGAAGTCTAAAAGAGAAAATATGTGATAAATTTAGATTGGATACTATAAATGTATGTTGGAAAATTTAATAATTTTTTTTTTTTAAAAAAGAAACGAGTTGTTTCAAAGCTGCCCACCTGCCCATCACCTGACGTCATGTGATGCTTCCCTTTGAAGCCCCAACTTTCAGAACTTCCAAGCAAGCATCCTGGCACGGGTTTTCCATAGGACCGGAAGTGCATCTTGCTTGCTTTAAGCTCCCAATTGTTGCTTTGAAGTGCCTCCCTCCCTTCCTGTATGATGTCAGGTGGGGTTCCTGAAAATGGCCTCACGCTTGCTCTGTGAGCCAGAGGTTCCCCACCCGGTACATTATTGTGTGCAGCCACACAGCTTGTGCATTATGCAAAACACACACAATGTGACCCAGATTATCTGGGCCAGTGAGCTGCATGTAACTGTCTGAAAGCAACCCACCAAGTGAGCCACCGGCTGAACAGATAGTTGCAGTGAGATGGAAATGCAAGATGATCCATTAAATATGACAATTTTGTGGTTTTGCTATCTGTTGCCCAATGAAGACTTTTTCTTGAAGAACAAAAAAGCACATGTGGGTTCTCCTTACACCGCTTTTCTTTACTTACCTCTTTTTCTCTCTCGTTTCACTTTCTTGTGCAGCTTCATTCTCTGTGTCTGGGTCTGAACCATCTTCAGTCTGCTTCTTTCGCTTCTTTTCTTTTTCCAAAACCTTTGAAATGAGAGAAGCCCAAAGAATCTATAAGTAGGTCAGCTAATCAGCCATTTGCTCAGGAGCCGAGAAGTCTTAAAGGCAGAAGCCATATACACAGCCCAACAAGACAATGACAAAAATCCAACAACAACATACAAATCAATATGGCTAACCTGATCCAAAACAACCACCCACCCCACTCACACACGAAAACAAAGATCACCACAGCCAATCACAAACAAACAACCACACCCTAGGCTAACCCCAACCTCTCTCACCACCAAAGGAACACAAGTGAATAGCAGAGAACCTGCACAAGCGATGCTGACACAAAACCCCACATATATTAAGTAAAATAGAAACATCGCCACCCGACCCCACCTTCCCCCCTCCACCTCTTTCCCCCTTTTCTTCCTAATGTCTCAACAAATGAAACTGATCTGTAAAAAATGTTACTTGGAGAAAAAAAGAGAGAGATTGCACATACTTTTGTAAACCAAGAAAATCTTTAATAAAAAATAATAATCAGAAGGTGCAAAAAGAAAAAAAAAGCAGAAGCCATCAGCAATGTGGCTCCTTAGAACAGGAAGGTGAATTTTAGGTGGTTTTAAGCCTTAATTAAGGTTCAGTCTCCAAATAAATGAGATACCCAACACTGTAGCTTGAGGAGACATATAACCTGCACAGAAGCATGGTGACTTCTGTGTTATGATTAATACTGCAAGGGTTTAGAGACAATGTGTAGAAGAATGCAACCATTCATTTCACAACACACCTGATAAAAACGGACTCTGGTTTTCCTGCTCGCTGGACCAAAATTATGTGGTGACTAGCTAAGACACTTTTTTATTCCATCAGGCTTATGCAGGCAATTAAGAATACCTATTTCCACAATAGTTATTTGATTTAAATCCGTTTTATATTATTTTTATTGTATGGTTTTATGCATAGCTGTTGTGAACTACTTAATTAAAAAAAATGAAATAGCAGTAAATAAATATTCTTACATAAATAAACAGAGGCTGTACGGACAAAGAGATTGATTTACTCAGTATAACTACAGTCAATAAGCTGACCACCTGCATCTGTGAAATGCTTTGTAATTCAGGAGATTGTAAATTCTCCTACATGTGTCAAGAAGGCACAACCCACCCACAATCTCACTCAAAAGCCCCCAGGAACACTACTAGAGAAGTAAGCATTCATCACTTAGTATAGCCACTGCAGCCTCTGTTGGCTCCAGCTTGCCGTCAATGACATGGAGCTGAGATCAGGATCAACCAGCTAATGTCCAAGTAACGAGGGGCAGATTCATATACCGTATTTTTTGCTCTATGAGACGACCATAAGACACACCTAGTTTTTAGAGGAGGAAAGCAAGAAAAGCCAGCAAGAGCCGCGCTCACTCAGCACGCCTCTTTAAAGATAGAGCGGCTCTTGCTGGCTTTTCCGGGAGGCGGGAGAAGGGACTGACGGGCTGCCCTCCATCCCTTCTCCCACCTCCCTGAAAAGCCAGAGCAAGCTGCGCAGCTATCGCTGAAGCCAGCAGAGCAAGAGCGATAGCTGCGCAGCATCTCTTGCTCTGCTGGCTTCCCAGCGAAGCAGGATGAGGGACAGAAGGGGCTCCATAAGGGCTCCCTTCCGTTCCTCCTCCCGCTTCGCTGGGAAGCCAGCAGAACAAGAGGCGTTGCGCAGCTCTCGCTCTTGCTCTGCTGGCTTCAGCGAAAGCTGCGCAGCCTGCATTCGCTCCATAAGACGCACACACATTTCCCCTTTTTGGAGGGAAAAAGGTGTGTCTTATGGAACGAAAAATACGGTACATTAGTTACTAATAAAGGAAGGTGTATTTTACTGCATCACACCGTTGGTCCATCTAACTGAGTACCACTTCCATTCTCCAGGGTTTCCAACAGGAGCCTCTCTCGGCCCTGCCTGGAGACAGCTGATCTTTTGAACATAAAAGCATGTGCTCTACCACCAAGCTACATCCCTTATGAGTTCAGGGTGTCGGCAGCAGAGGAGCCAGCGTGCTCCATTTCTTCTGCTCATCCAACCTGCAGCATTCCTCCTTTCGTTTCCCAATCTCACCCTTTGTATGAAAGGATTGCCGATGTGTGTCAAGATACCAAATACAAGCCAAGTGAAGAGAATTTTATCACCTATGCACAACTGCTCAGAAATCTGCAGGATGGGAGGGAAATGACAAGATTTTTGTCTCTTGGAAGGATACTACTACAACAACTGACTTATCAAGTGGTCCTAACAGTGCTGCAAGTCACCACATGGTAAATAGTTACCTGCGCTCTCTCATTCTGCCCTTGGCTAAGTGGGGCAGCACCATGGTGCACTTACTTTTTGCTACTGAAAATCCTTTACCCTTCAGGAACAAGGATGCATGTGTTGCTTCAGCACATGCAAACGGCCCTTTGATCCCCTCCTGAAGGACTAGTAATTGGTCCTGCCTCGACCCTGGCCAGAAGTCAAGAGCAACAGAGCTCTACTTTGTGCAGCAGAGCTGTGCACAGCAACGACCATTGTCAAGGAAAAGCTTCAGCACAGCAGCAATAATTCTGGTTCCTAGACTCAGCAGAGTGATGGAGTTCTCCTGTCCAATCCAGCAACATCTGTGTAGCAATTCACACAAGTGCTGAGCCATTACAAAACTCTGCACAGCAGATAACACTATAGGTTTTTGGAGCAGCAATAAAATTACCGTATTTTTCGCTCTATAGGACGCACTTTTTCCCTTCTAAAAAGTAAGGGAAAATATGTGTGCGTCTTATGGAGCGAATGCAGGCTGCGCGGCTAAGCCCAAAGCCAGAACAGGGAGATGGAGCGCTGTTCTAGCTTGGGGTTAGCTGCGCAAAGCTTCCGCAGGGCAGCAGGGTGAAGGCTGTCCCCGAAGCCAGAACAGCAAGAGGCTATCCCAGAAGCCAGATCCCTCTTGCTGTTCTGGCTTCTGGGGTTCAGAATTTTTTTCTTATTGTTTCCTCCCCCCCCCCCAAACTAGGTGCGTTTTATCATCTGTTGCGTCCTATAGAGCGAAAAATATGGTAAGCAAACCTCTGCCACTCGATGAGAAAAGACCAGCATCCTCTTCTGCCGTTTGTGAATATGAAGGTAAAGTCCATCTAATTACTGATCACTATAAGCCACCTTGGGAACATTTACAGGGAAGAACACTTGAAATAATGGATGACATTAGTACCATTAAAAGATACAAGCCAAGCGCTACCAAATACCTGTCCCCAGGTTATGATAACAGGCAATCCAGCAATAGTTTGCACACCTTTTTGAAGTAGGCAAATTGCACCAGCTCTAAAGCAGCTTTGGCATCCTGCTTGTCCACTGTTTTGCTCATCCTGGCTTTAGCATGTGCAGTTGAGAGTCTGATCAGAGTTTCCAGCGTACGGGCCGTTATAGGGGAAGTCTGGAAAGTAAGATAGAACCATTGAGCTGCTGAATGATAAAAAGAATGAGACTCCCATTTCTGGCAATCACTTGTACAACAAATACATAGCAGCACATAAAGGGAAGAAGCCACAGGGTTCTTTTGCTATAGCCAAGCAAGGAGACTACCAAGGTTATGCAGCTGACAATTCAAGCTGCAGGACAAGTCTCTGATAAGCACTACATGCTCCTGTAATCTTCCACAATGTGAACTGCAAATGTCTCTCTCTCTCTCTCTGTCTCTCCTAGGCAGGCGACAACTACATGCAGCCTTTGAAAAAGGAAAAAAATATGAAAACCAAATACAGTCATACCTTGGGTTACAGACGCTTCAGGTTGCATTTTTTCAGGTTACAGAACCGCCGAAACCCGGAAGTACCGGAATGGGTTACTTCTGGGTTTCGGCGGTCGCTTATGCACATAAGCACTAAATCGCGCTTTGCACATGTGCAGAAGCGCCAAATTGCAACCCGTGTGTGTGCAGACACACCACTGCAGGTTGTGAACATGCATCCCGAACAGATCACGTTTGCAACATGAGCGTCCACTGTACATGTAATTTCTCAGATCCATAAAAAGAATCTGCCCACCCATCTGCCAATACTAGTGTGTTACATGCAGTTGCAATTTTTTTAAAAAGCGTGCTTTAAATTCAATGGGATTTTAATCCGAGGCTACAGGTTCCACTCCTAGATTTTGTATGTTATGGATGGGGGCCAGGGAACATTATGATGCTCAGGTAACTTCCATCTGCACAAAATCCTCTTATTAAGCAGTGCTGCAGCCCTATAGCATTGTTCCCCTGCTGCTGTTATTCAGAGAGGAAAGTGAGGATTTCCAGGCCGAGTTCGGCTGACTGAAAAGCAGCTAAGCTGCACATCGGAAAGCAAAACAGCTGCATAGTCAAGGCTACTTTGATTCAAATATACAGTACAATTATTTGTTCCTCCTCCTAAGAGTTCAAAAGGAACATTGCTTTTACCTCAGAAGTCCAGAGGTGTAAAGTAAGCTGAGGAAAACCACATGCCCATTGCCATCCAGAAACCTCTGCAGTTCAGCAGGTGTCTGAACTTGGGTTTCTTTGTGTCTTAACACAATGTTCTTGTGCTACTACATCACATGTAATAGGTAATTTTCTCAATTTCAGCTTTGCTCTCCTCCCCCACCTTTTCCCCAGTAAAAAGGACCCAGCCCCCTACTCACTCTAGCCACATCAGAGCTGATCTGGTCCTGACTGCGAAGAGAAGAATATTCCTGAGCGATGAAGGCTGCTGCTTCCTCGGTCAAGACTGGCTTGATCATCTTGGCGAAATGAATGTATTTCCTCATGAACTCCACACTAACGATCTTCTCTCTGTTTGGCAAACGCAAAGTGATCAAGTTCTGTAAGCAATTCAAAGTAGGTTCCTCCCTTCAATGGGTCGAATACACAGCCCTAACTGTAAAAAGATGAGAATTAAAGCCAGTGAACCCATTTGCCATTTCCCTTTTATGAACCCTGCAGCCTCACATCCCTAAACTAATGTTTCTATTAAGAACTGTGGTGGAAGCACCTTGCAGGAGGGAAGTCTCAGAAAAATGCGGGGGGGGGGGGGTGCCTCTCTGGAGAGGACTCTCCTTACCTCCAACTCCCAGAACTGCCCTGCGCAGAGAAGGAAAGTAGTAGGGGGGTCCCCAACACAAAAAAAGATGGAGGGGCGGGATCTTCTCTATGAGGAAGAGTAACAGTGCTTAAGGCTTTCAAGTATAGTGGGGCGGAACTACTAAGGAGGATAATATGAACAAAAGCTTATAAACTCATAAATGCTGGAGCCAAAAGTTCTCCTCTCTTGCCACAATGCCTGTCACCCAATGACTTTGAATCGGCAATAGATCCACCACAGACAGAGGTACTTCACAATACGCGTAAGAAAGTCAATGAATTCACAAGGTGCAGGGCTAGTTGGGGGTTGGATAGCTTTAAAAGGGGGAGTCATGGAAGATGCATCCTATCTAATAGGATGCAATGAGGAACAGGGCAATGCCTTCCATCTCCTGCCTGTGAACTTTCAGACACACAGCTCACCATTGGAAAATAAAAGCCGGACCTTTGGTTTGATCCAGCGGGGCTGCTCTTATACTATCTAACCAAAACTTCCTGTCCGTTCCCGAGAAAGCAAAATAATTCCAAGTGTGTGTGTGATATAGGGCCCCTGAATATAGGCTACTGGTTTGCATTTCTATACGGTTTGGAGGCTGCGCTTTAAGCCACCTGTGTTTTAAGCTACAGTAAGTGGGGCAGGAGAAGAGATTACAGCAATCAATCTATCTGTAAGGAGGAAGACTGTGGGAGGCACTCACTTCCTCCTCTTAGGCCCATGCAGTAGATCGTCGTGTTTTTCATACACCTGCAGCTCGTGGTCCTCCTCCTCAGCAAAGGCAGGATCATCGGTGGCCAACAGCTCAACGGTGCTACCCAAAGGCATGGCTGGAAAAAGAAGGGAAGGGTTGCCTGGAGACATATCTAGGTCACATTCAATTACTATAGCAACAGACACAAAAACCAGCACCTTCTCACTGTACTGTTTCCTGAAAAGCTCCATTTAAAAGGAAAAAATCTGAGCAGCAGGGATGAGAAGAGCCAAGCTGCCAAAGCTCCCTCTAACAATGAAAGCAGGCATGGTGAAATAAACCTGTATTATCGGTCCATTTTTGACTCTGACCCTACCCACAAGGGGCATGTTGCCCAGGTGGAAATGTGGCCCTGGGGCTGAAATGGTTCCCTGATCCCCGTCATAGGAGAAAAGTCTTCTGCTTTTTCTCCCCTACACCTCTGCATGCTAAAGTTCTATTTCCCCCTCAACTTCCAACCTGGCTTCCTATTAGTTGGGGTGCAATTCCTTATCTAATGTTAGGAGCATCCCTGCATTCCACAGGCAACTTAGCATGATCACTCCACCTCCCACAACAGCAAGTGAAGACCTGAAAATATGCCATGGCACAACAGGAGTGTTGCTTACAAAAGAAAGAAGCCTTGGGTAACTCCAATTAATTCTCATGTCACATAGGATTGCCCACAAAGCTTTTCGGGAAGAGAGACTCACCATCTCCATCCTGTTCACCAGCCGCTCTGTAACGATGCATCCGCAAAACATGGTCCGAAATCTCCCGATCTAGCTCTGGATCCATTTGATCCAAGACAATGAAGAGCAAATCAAATCGAGACAGTAGAGAGTCCTGCAAGCCAATGTTCTCCATGGGGGTTTTGTATTGGTCATACTGTAAAAAGTTATAAGAAAAAACAGCACGTTCAGCCTGCAACTGTTAAGGGTATCTTATTCCTAAAGAGGGAAATAAGGCTTACTGGACGGGGAGAGCAATAAAGAGAAACCCGGCATTTTCTGAAATAAAAAAAATAAGAAGCACAAATATTGGTACTCATGCATACCATGGTACTGTTTTTGAGTACAGGAAATGCAGGTGAATGACAGCCAAAGCTTGCCATTCACATTCCCCTCATTCTCTATTACATCAAAGAACTCCATTTTCAAATAAAGACAAACAAACACAAACCACTGTGGTGACTCTGGCCTGCTTGGCATGGCCATTGCCATTTTTAAAGCCAATTTTGGGAGCAACAACATTCACATGTCTATTCAAATGCATATATACCTTGTTCCCTTTGCCTACGTATTACAGCACTTGGTTTTAATTGTTTAATATTAAACTATCCACCCTGAAATCTTATATAAGCCAGGCTATAAATGGATTAAGTAAAATGTGTTTAGTACAATTCACAGCATGTACCTGGGTCATTACATCGTGAATCTCCTGTTTCTGTCAGCAAACATCACTCATTGCATGGAAGACCACAATATCAACTCACGTGGCAAGTTCATCTGGATCACATGTTTCAAAGAACTCTTTATTGACTTGGGGGCAAGAGGGCAGGAAGCACCCTACCCTCTGGCCAGTCACTGAACAAAGTGCAAAATGCAGATTGATGCCAACTGGAGAATTCCACCTGAAACTATGCCAGGGGTTCACCATCAGCAGTGTGTGAGAATGTATATGACCATCTGAAGAAGGCTATCCCCATATTTAAGATGACACAACCTCTTTAGCTGCAGCCCCACAGACTAACAAAACCAGTATCAAAATTTAAAGCAATAAAAAGGAAACCGGAACGGTCTGCAAAGTCAACAACTTTGCCATTAGGTGTGCCTGAAGAAGCATTCGTAAGTACTCACCTTTCCATACACTGGGTTGGCAGCTGCTAGGACGCTGCAGCGAGCATTGAGCTGGGCCTGAATACCTGCCTTGGCAATGGTAACCCGACCTTGCTCCATCACCTCATGGATAGCTGTGCGGTCAATGTCAGACATCTTATCAAATTCATCAATGCACACCACACCCCGGTCAGCCAAGACCATGGCACCTGCTTCCAGACAACGCTCTCCTGAAGACAGTAAATTGAGAGTACGCATGAGTTTGGACACAGCTCCATTCACACCTTTCCAACTAGGTGGACTGGAATACTGATATCCAAGCCCTCAAGTGTTATACTACTTCCCCATCTCCATGAATACAGTGTCCCAGCATTGTCCCTTAACATTCAGTAAGTCCTACGGAAGATCAAAGACAGTCTAGCCCATTGCTATGGGCCTCCAGTTGCCCTGGATCAGAAAATCGAAGCACACATGTTAATTACACCCATCCACTGACCACAACTTGAGCATTCATCTCCAAGTTAGCAAAAGCGATATGCTAAGCAGTACATATTAGCCAAAGGCTGCTGTTCCACCTGAAAGGCAGACTATTTAGCAGAATTAGCTCCTAGAGTACTGTTTCCATCTATGAAGCTGCCAATAATCTGTGCAGATCCTGCACATAAATGCTTACTTCTGCAATTCAACTAGCAGCAACATTGTACTTTCCCAATGCCTCACTTCTGCTCAGTGCAAATGGGTTACAAATGAGGATATCGAACATGTTTTTGTCCACAGATATGCACAGGTGTTAAGAAAGAATTAAAACATACACCCATTTTTCCAGCAAGGAACACGAAGAGACCCAAACCAGTTATAACCAGCAGGCTGGTGGCAGAGCAAGAGATATAACCCAATTTGTAACAGCCATAAGACAACTTTGCTCTCCACAGAGCTGTGCCCCATTGATGTCTCCAGTTCCGGCTCCAACTGCCACACAAGAACACACTATCTTGACTTCAGAGAGCCGGTCATCAGCCTGTGTTTCCCACTGCAGTGACTGCTAACCTTGCGCGTTAGCCTGCTCCTTACCAGTTTCCGGGTCTGTAGTGACAGCAGCAGTCAGACCGACTCCAGAGGAACCCCTGCCTGTGGTGGGGATGGCCCGTGGAGCTGTGCACAGCACATAACGCAGCAACTGAGACTTTGCAACAGAAGGGTCACCTGAAAGAGAAGAGACAGTGGGCTCGTTATGATGTTAACACAGCCTCAGTACAGAACCTCTAGCCTTCCATTTTGGCCCATGAGACTATCATGGCCATACCATGCTCACCTGTCTTACACTTGATGTCATCTATGGCATCAGGTCTGGGGCAGACAAAGCTGAACTTGGGCCAAAAGGGGTTTTGCAGGCATTGCTGATTGGCTGATGATCAGCACCCGCAAAGCCCTATACAAAGTGCTGTGCTTGGGACTTCACAAGTGCTGGCCATCAGCTGACCAGTGCCCACTTGGACTGTGCCTTTGCCCATGGGGTTTGATTTCAAATTGCAGAAGCCCAGACAGGTCACACAAGGTCACAGAGGCATTAGGTGATTGACAGATGGGTGGCCCTGGCCCCAACTACTACAGGACAACTAAGTGGCAAAGCAATACAACAAAACAGAATTTAAACATCTTCAAAACAACTAAAAACATCTAAACTATGGCTAGCAAGATATGAACATTTCCATGATATATATTGTTTAAAAGAAAAGTGCCCACAGTCATACCAATTAGCAGGATGTTAATATCCCCTCGGAGGCGACTTTTGTTCTCCAGCACCTTCTCCACTCCACCAAGCAACATGCAGAGAATTGCCTTCTTGATGTACTCGTGCCCATGGATACTGGGAGCCAGAGACCTTGAAAGCTGATCAAACACATCCTAGTTTCAGGAAACAAGTAGCAGAAAAATGTATTAGGAGGTGCCCATAGACAATTAACCATGGTTTCAAATGGCAACAGAAATCAAAACTACTTTCAAAGCACATCAGGAAAAGGAGGTTTCCGCCACAATTGTATGGAGGGTCAGAACTGGTTTAAGGTAACACCCATACTGGAACTAATATTTTTCAGTATCAGTTGAAAAAATGTAATACAGTACAGTGATCATGATATATTATGGAATATGTCAGTGCAAGATGACGCTATAGAAACACACTAAGATGTATTTGCTTATTAGCGGTATTTGAAGGCCAGTATATGCCGAAGTTTCTCAATGTCTCACAACAACAAAACCCCACAATTTAAAACTGAATAAACCATAAAATGAGCAGAGTAAAAATGGCTTTAAGCCTAAAAGATTTTTAAAAATTCAATGCAGGCATTCCTAATTTTAATTTTAGTTTTGATTTTACTATAAACAGGCTCCTTATAATTAAGATCTAAAGCCCTTCACACTACTCTCTGCAACCACAGTTTTTATCACAAAGTTTACAAGGTCCACTTAACACATTCCACTTTTAGGCACATGGTTTAAACATTGTACGCCTCAGAACTGACTACAAGAAACACAGGGATTGGTTGCAACTCTGCTGAGTCAACATTAAAAGCAAACCTGAATCTTCCCAAGCAAAATATGTGAAATTGCCCTAACATCACAGCCCAATTTACCTTTGAGTGGCTTTTGCTGAATTTTTTTATCTTGGAAATATCAGCTGATGAATATTCAGGCCGAACCTCCTTATTCATCTGCTTCACTTGGCAAGCAATCAGAATAGTCCTAGAGAAGGTGAGAAAACACAGACCCTTTGTTACAGGTCTAGACAGACCAGCTGCAGATTAGCAGAAGATTGGTCAAATTTTTTTTTGACAAATCTTAGTCAATAAGTGTTTGGTCCATTTCTAATGAGACTTTAGAGAAGGTACAATGCTCAGGGTACCTTTTTTTAAGCCATACTCCACTTCACTACATTAATATCTGCAGAGCTATAATGTTTTAAATTTTCAAAAGACTTATATTCACTAAAAAGTATCTCCAGTTAATTTTTTTTTAAACACACACACAGATAAAACACAATCTGAAGAGTCTTTCTCTGCTTTCTTCTTATACTATATGAATGGTCTCCAAGATGATGGGCTGGTTCACATGCAGCTAGAAGCCATGGTTTAGCACTATGTACACAAGCCACAATGAACCTGAACTAATTACACACTACCTCCCTGCCACGGCTGCTTCCCAATACTGGCCTCATATTGAAGGCAAGTCTGAAGTGGGGGAAGCCTGTGCACACAGATGGGGAACAATGTCATTTGTCCTACAGCCCCTTCTCCTTAATTTAGTGTGAGGACAGGCAAGTTGTACTTGATGAGCAGAAAGGGAAAGGCCTTCAGAAGCACTCCTAGTGACCTAGGAAAAGTATTAATTGGCTACTAAGCCAAAGAACAATTTGTGGACCTCTGAATATGATACTAAGTCTTCTGGGTGCTGCTACTCTCCTGCATTTAAGAATGGCATGTTCAATGGGAGGATAGAGGGATTATCAGATTTTGCATTCACAATTTACATATTGGCATGTGTAAATTCTTATGTATGCACCACCTGCAATTTTAGGAGAAAAGTGTGATGGAGGAGAAACAAAGGAAACCATTTTGTGAGGGGCTTCAGGCAAATTCTTATGATGGGAGAGAGACAGAGAAACACACACACACAAAAAACCTCATACTGAGAGAGGCCAACAGAGATCACACAGACCAGAAACAGCAAGTCAATGCTTAAAAGGATCATAAGAACATGTGTGAAGGACAGAATCACACAATTTATCAAGAGAACTAAGATCTACATGATGCACTTTAGAAGTCAGGCTATCTGGAATTTTTTCAGCACATATATTTGGCAATGTCCTTTGTGAAATAAACTGACATTAATCCTCTTATAGAATTGGGGGGGGGGGCAGGTCTTGGCATAGCAATACCTTCCCTAGGACAAGGCAGAATCTTTGTAAACTGCCAGAAGATTTAACAGACAAGAGGAATGAAGTTTAAAATGTTGTAATATCATTACCATAACTAGGCAGATAATGTTTTCAGATTCTGTGACAAGTAGGCAGCAGTAAGGGGGCAAGAATCCATTGCAAGAAGCCTTGCTGAGTAGTTTGATTTTCTGACAGCACGCCAACAAATGAGCTTGCCTGCTGAGCGTTTTACCTAAATGTCCCTGAAGTGTAGCCACCTTTCTTTCCTGGCAGACAACGGAACGTCCCAATGACCTGCACTCTGTCCCCCGGTTTCACCTTGTCTACCAAGTCATCGTCTAAAATGATGTCCACAGAGCGAGGGAGCTGCCCAGCTGGTGCTTTCTCTGGCATCTCTTGGATTGTGATTGTCTGGTGGTCCTTGTAGGTAGACAGGCCATATTCTGTCTCAAGTGGGTTGTTCTCTTCATCCTAGATAACCAGCATAAGATAAAAATGTAACTTGCTTTTTAGTGTAGCCTGTTATGTCCACACTGGGTGGTGCCCAGGCATGGCCCAAGTGCCACTTAGGGAAATGCTGCCGTTAAGTAATTTAGCAAGGTAATTTAGCATGAGAGATTATTTTAACTGTAAGCTTGGAGGATCATAAAATAATTGGTTTTTTTATGGGCAAATAAATTGAAGAGATTCTGGTAGACTCACTACTTCAACACATCAACACTTTCTGCTATTATTATTTGTTAAATTTGTATACTGCCCTATACCTGCAGGTCTCAGGGCAGTTCACAATGTATCAAGACACAGCTGGTTTTTCAGCCAAAACAAAATTGTCACAGTTAAGGAAGGTTACAAGCTGACCAGTATATCCTATGCAGAAGCAGTTGCAGAAGCATGTGTTGCTGCAGCAGCTGTTTTGGAGGAGGGGTTACACATAGAGATATTGAACAGCACAAACCCTTTCAGACAACATTTTTTTTGGGGGGTGCATCATTTAGAACCAATTTTCAGGGAGCACAAAGGGCAGCAGGACACATAGCCTCCCTCAATTCTCTCTCCTTTTAGCAGAAAAAGAATACAGTGGTGCCTCGCAAGACGAAAATAATCCGTTCCGCGAGTCTCTTCATCTAGCGGTTTTTTCGTCTTGCGAAGCAACCCTATTAGCGGCTTAGCGGCTATTAAAGGCTTAGCGGCTAAAAGGCTATTAGCGGCTTAGCGGCTTAGAAAAAGGGGGGAGCGGAAAAAAATCGTAACACTCGCAAGACGTTTTCGTCTTGCGAAGCAAGCCCATAGGGAAATTCGTCTTGCGAAGCAGCTCAAAAACGGAAAACCCTTTCGTCTAGCGGGTTTTCTGTCTTGCGAGGCATTCGTCTTGCGGGGCACCACTGTACATGAAAGAAGTACTCTTAAAGAGGTAGGAAACTGAGGAGAAAATAGAATTGAGATAATTTGGATAAAGGATCCACTGAGGAATGCCCATCCTGTTGATGGGAACACCCTTGAGGACACGAAACCCACTTGGCTCACCTTGGTAGGGTAAACAGCAGCTGATGGAAAAGGTTCCAGGGATGTCATATCTGTGTACCGGCGCTCAATTGTCTTCTTGGTAGCAGGGCAATAGTGCACACTGCGCACAATCTTTGGGCGGACCAAAGAACCTGTGTTGGAGTGGGAACAGCCTTTAATTTTGTTTTAGGTCACAATACTCTGCAAAAAGAGATGTTGCATTAACAGCATTCACCCCAGACATTCGCAAGTGAAATTCCAAATTTTCATTTCAGAGCCTAACATGAAAAGCCTGATTCTGTCCAGGGCTACAGCCTAAATACCTGTTTAAATATGCTGTAACTGACCCCAAAGGAAATCTATTTCCCACAGGTGCTTCCTTACTCCCCAGGAATAGCCATGACCAACATCAGAGCTCATGAATGTTCTTTTTCAGAACGTGCTTCAACATTCCCAATTCCTTGTCAGATTCCTACACTCTCTCTCTTCCAGCCAATGCAAAGACAGGAAGAAATCCCAAAGCTAGATTGACAGTCTCCAAGCTGGCTGGGGGAAGATTCTGCTGCTCCTGGCCCACTCCCCGTACCACTGTTTCCACACAAATGTCCTCTCCCACAGTAGCATCAAGAGACAACCCCCACCCCAGCCACCCATCTTCCTTTGTGAGCGGCCCCACCCCAGTCAAAAAGGCATTTGCCAAGGTATTTACTTCCACCCAAATACATAAGACCTATACAGGTATTACAAGGCACATAAAAGCACACAGGGAAAAACAAGGGGCTGTGTGATCGCTGCGCCCCTGCCCTCTTCAGTCTGGCACTATCAGCCTCGATTTGCAGACTTGCAGAGGGCAACTGTGTGAAACAGGCACCCTCCGGAGTCCTGCATGCAAGGAGGCACCTTGTGCATTGTGGAACCCATGGAACTCATGGAAACAAGAAGCTCCCTGCTTCACACAGTTGTCCTCTGCAAGTTGAGGCCTGTGGGCAGCATTCTCATTGCCACTGCCCCCCCCCATGTTTTCTCTATACCTCATGGCAACACCAAAACAGGGCCACTATATCCATTATGCCACACTTAGCTTTGCCCTGCAGAGTCATTTATTTAGACCACTGATGGTACATGTTTTCGCAGAGGAATCAAGTGCTTGAAAAGACTGCCATTGGTCCCACTACATTCCCATCCATGCAGTATTAAAAGCTGTCCTCACTTTGTTTAACTCACATTTCGTTACAATACCCTCCACACAGACAATGCAGCTGAGAAAGTGGGATGTCAACGTCCGTGGTGTCACATGTTTAGATCCAAAGCTTCCCTCAAGCCCAATGTAAAAATCTTCATACTGCTTGGAATAGGTGGCGTCAACAGAAGCAACAAAGTCCTTCAGGGCACGCTGGAAAGCCACCATCTCCTCAAAGGCACTGTTCAGCAAACTGGAGCAAAGATGAACAAGATTCTGGTGTCAGAATCCCTAATGCCACGTCAGCCCCTACCAATATGTCAGTTGCTGGCAGTTTTTTCCAGGGGAAGGGAGACAGAAGATCCCTGGTCTTCTAAGGGATGCTTATTGGCCTTCCTCCCCTTTCTAATCTCTGTGGCCAAACAGTTCTTTCTTCCTATATGGAAACTACATCAACTTCTGCCATTTTACTCTACGTATGCTAAATCTTCATAACACTTAGGCAGGAAGAACCCGCTGCATAAATATAAGATGGGAGACACCTGGATTTCATGTATGCACTGCAAGGGGTTGGGCATTGCAGGGCGAGAATCCTCAGGGGTCCTTCCAACTCCACAATTTCTAGCTAAGAAATGCAACACCTGGAAGCTTCCCAATGACAAGAGCCAGAGAAATCAGCCACCATGGCTCCTGAAAAGCGCTTAAGACAGCCTTCTCTTCCTTTTTCAACTCTTTTGAGGTTGTTGTTTACATTGTGTTACCACTCAATGGGCTGTTTTATATTTTCAAACCCTGCTCCAGATTTAATTCCACATATACAAGTTTCTTACTGTGGCAATTTTAAACCATTGTTTATCAATCACATTGACAGTAGCATCTTATTCTTTAAAAAGTAGCTGTCATATGCAGTTCTTTGATTCCATTCCAGTGTGATGCATACTAAGGCTTTTGTGTCTTAAACGTTGCATTATATACAGATCTATTTGTATTCATTTATTTTAAAAAACCAGTTGTACAGGAGGCAGTGAGATGTTCCTGAGCTTACAAGTACTGCAGCTGACCGAAAGAAAAGGGAGGGGGAAGGGTAAGAGTTAGAAGGGACCCCTAGAGTCATCTACTCCAACCCCTCCGCAATACAGGAATCTCAATGAAAGCATAAATATACACACACTATATCTATCTATCTATCCGCGGTGACCCAGCACAAATGTAACTTACCGACTGGCTCTCTTCTCATTTTTTCTTCGGAGGTCATTGATGTTCACAATCAGGCGGTACTGGTTGTCGCTAATCATGTCCCGGACTTTACTCTGGTAAATCCCCTGGTCTTCCTGCAACAAAGATCAGATCCCAACCTTTGCTGGAGCCCAAGACCCAAAGAATTGCAAGGGACTCCGGCATCATGCAGGGTGACATACCCCCCAAAAGAAACAGTCGCAACTATACACCTGTACACACACACATACACACACATCCACATATACAGTCATACCTCGGGTGGAAGTTGCTTCAGGTTGAGCACTTTCGGGTTGCGCTCTGCAGCGACCCGGAAGTAACGGAACACATTACTTCTGGGTTTCACTGCTCACACATGCACAGACGGTCAAAATGATGTCATGTGCATGCACAGAAGCGGCGAATCGCAACGCGCAGACGTAGGCTGCGTTCGCTTCAGGATGTGAACAGGGCTCCAGAACGGATCCCATTTGTATCCAGATGTACCACTGTGTGTGTGTGTGTGCGCGCGCGCGCAAAGTGGTACCTTGGGTTAAGTACTTCATTCGTTCCGGAGGTCTGTTCTTAACATGAAACTGTTCTTAACCTGAGGTACCACTTTAACTAATGGGGCCTCCTGCTGCTGCCATGCTGCCGGAGCACGATTTCTGTTCTCATCCTGAAGCAAAGTTCTTAACCCGAGGTACTATTTCTGGGTTAGCGGAGTCTGTGACCTGAAGCGTATGTAACCTGAGGTACCACTGTATAGACACACACATATACAAACGTATGCATATATATATATATATGTGTGTGTGTGTGTGTGTGTGTATCCACGTAGCATAACCATCAGGATGAGCGTGAGCTCTATTCCCTGGGGGCTTAAGCCCTCCTTCCCCCAGGGGACCCCCACCCACCTAGGCCTGCCTCACCCCTATGACCCCCCCCCCGGCCTTTCGCCAAAGCCCCTTCGCAGCCCCGCTCGGCCCGAGGAGGACGCAAGAGGTTTCCACAGGCACCGAGGCGCGTCGCCCACACAATCGGGATTCCAATGAATTCAATTTTACGAAGCGAGGCGCGCCGAGGCCCAAGTCCTAACGAGTCACGAAGCTGCACTCTGCACATGCTCGGCCGCCGTCCGGCCCACATACCCCCCCCCCTCGCGCACCTCGTCGTCCAGGAAGTCCAGGTAATCCCTCTGGGCCTCCCTCAGCTCCGCGTCGTCCAGCACCGCCGCCGCCGCCGCCATCCTTCCTCCCGGCTCCGTCCTCTTCGCTCTCCGGCTCCCTCACGGTTTTGGCGCCAAAAGCGCGCCGCCTTTTCCCGCCAAACCGAGCGGAGGGCGGGGGGCGGGGCTCTCGATCACGCCGCCCAATGGATCGGCACGCACGGCGCGGAACTCCGCTCGCGGCGCCGCGCACGTCCGGAAACTGCCGGCCAATCCGGCGGTAGGCGCGGGAGGGAGGAGGCGGGCCCTCACGCCCCCGGTGCATTGTGGGGCTTGTAGTTCGTGGCCGTGACTTCCTGGTTTCTCCCGGTTTCCCGCGCGAAATGAGCCTGCCTGTAACACTGCGGCCAGGAGGGGGCGGTAATAGGCCTTTCCCCCACCAAACAAGGGTCAGCGAACTTTTTCAGCCGGGGGCCGGTCCCCTGTCCCGCAGACCTTGTGGGGGGCCGGACTATATTTTTTTTGGGGGGGAGAACAAATTCCTATGCCCCACAAATAACCCAGAGATGCATTTTAAATAAAAGCACACTTTTTACTCATGGTAAAACACACTGATTCCTGGAACCACCCGGGGGCCAGATTGGGAAGGCGATTGAGCTGGATCCGGCCCCCGGGCCTTAGTTTGCCTACCCATGCTCCAGTGCAAGATTGCAGTTCCTTTGCTCTCCACTGCCTGTTATCCCTGGGATTCTCCAGGAAAGAAGCGCCTTGCAGGATCAGGCTCATGAATAGCCCACCACGTCCAGGATCCTGTTCTTGCCACGCCCAACGTGGGGGGGGGGAGGGTTAACAGCTCCACCCCCAGACCCCACTCCCCATCCTGCTCAAATCCCCTGCAACACATAAACACACAGCTATTCAAAGTGTAATAACATTTTTTTAAAAAACATCAATGCAGCCACACGATTGCCATGTCCCGCTTGGCCCAAGAGCACTATGCAAAGGAGCCTCTGCAGCAGTGGCGTAGCGTGGGGTTGCAGGGGGGGCCGGCCGCGCCGGGCGCAACACCTGGGGGTTAGGGTTAGGGGGCGCAAATCCACGGGCTAGGGGGCGCAAATTACTTGCCTTGCCCCGGGTGCTGACAACCCACGCTACGCCACTGCTCTACAGCAGCAGAACTTTCTGTGATGCATGACGCAAAATGGGGAATAAGAATCACTTATCCTAAAATACATCTTTCAACCTGATCTCTCTGTATTTCTTAAATCACCGGTGATCTTTAGCACATGGTTTTGCCTGATGCCAGTGGTCCTCCCTCTGTCGGCAAAGGAGCACTTACTTAACACCTGCGGTTGCAGGATTGCTCCCTTAAGCTTTCCTCCTTTTTTACGCTACGGAAGTTGTGTTCTTTCTTCTCCTTTCACACATCATCATGTGTGGTGAATTTGGGGTGTTTAATATGAATTTTGAATTATGAATTTAATATGAATTATGGTGCTGGAGGAGACTCTTGAGAGTCCCATGGACTCCAAGAAGATCAAACGTATCCATTCTGAAGGAAATCAGCCCTGAGTGCTCACTGGAAGGACAGATCCTGAAGCTGAGGCTCCAATACTTTGGCCACCTCATGAGAAGAGAAGACTCCCTGGAAAAGACCCTGATGTTGGGAAAGATGGAGGGCACAAGGAGAAGGGGACGACAGAGGACGAGATGGTTGGACAGTGTTCTCGAAGCTACCAGCATGAGTTTGACCAAACTGCGGGAGGCAGTGGAAGACAGGAGTGCCTGGCGTGCTCTGGTCCAGGGGGTCACGAAGAGTCGGGCACAACTAAATGATTAAACAACAACAACAAAAATAACAAATAGCCTACCCCAACATTTTTCTTGCGACTGGTCATATCAGCAGAATCAGGTGCCACAGAATATCTGTTCCACATTTGTAAGAACTCAGCCGTTTACCTTGGAACTCCCTGCCCAGTGAGATCAAGCAGACGCCTTCACTGTACTCTTTTCGGTACAGAACCTGCTAAAAAACATTCTTGCTTAGACAAGCCTGCCTAGATGCTTTGAAAGTTGGGGTAGTTTAAATCTGTTTCAGTATTTTAACATTTTTATGTTTTAAAGTAGTGTTGTATTTTTTCCTTGATTTTTTTGGTTTATCTTTTTGTAAACCACTTTGAGGTTTTTTATGATGAAGAGGCATATACATTTTATTAAATAAATGACAGCTGACACTGAGCATATAAGGTGTTGGGTTCTTTATATACTACAGTGGTACCTCAGGTTACATACGCTTCGGGTTACAGACTCTGCTAACCCAGAAATAGTGCTTCAGGTTAAGAACTTTGCTTCAGGATGAGAACAGAAATCGTGCTCCAGCGGCACAGCAGCAGTAGGAGGCCCCATTAGCTAAAGTGGTGCTTCAGGTTAAGTACAGTTTCAGGTTAAGTACAGACCTCCGGAATGAATTAGGTACTTAATCCGAGGTACCACTGTACTAATGATGAAATGCCTCACTAAGACTCTCAAGCATTTCAATTTTCTTTCTGTTGCGTGTGTGCTTATTTTTTTTAACAAGAATAAAAATATATTATCCATTTAGTAGGGCTTCTAACAACATTTTTTATATCATGTTAGTGAACATATGTGTACTACTAACATATTGAACCAAACAGACAAAAAAAAAATCAAGGTAAAACCAACTTTCCCTCAAAAGACAGGCGTTCTATTGAAAACATCTATATTTGGAAGCCCATTAAAATGACTGTGTTAATTTTCAACAGAAAAGAATAAACCATCGAGTCTTGTAAACAAAGAACAAGGAAACTGCAGCCAAATCTCCCAGTATTGAATGGAGGAATAGGTAGAACCAACATCTTTGTAGTAACACGACATACCCACTCTGGGCGGCTTCCAGCATATATAAAAACATAATAAAACATTAGATGTTAAAAAATGTCCCTATACAGAGGTGCCTTCAGAGGTCTTCTAAAGGTTGTATAATTACTTAGCTCAGGGGTCGCAACTCCACACCCTCCTACATTTCTCCAATGAAAATAGGGACGTCCTAAGGAAAAGTGGGACATTCTAGGATCAAATCAGATTCTGTAAATCCAGGACTGTCCCTGGAAAATAAGGACACTTGGAGGGTCTGACATGAATGAGTGAAGTGGAGCAACAACAGCCACATAACAGTCTTTCATGCCGTCCCAATCTCTGTTTTTTTTTTTTTATAATAATTTTTATTAATTTTCCAAACATATAATAAAACAGATAATAAAACTAAACAATACAAAACATACAAACAAATAAACATGTATAATTTCTTAAACTTGTTTTCATACACCTTGTTTCCCGGACTTCCCCATACCTCCCTTTTTCTGCATCCTTATGTTAACCCTTTCTCAGCAACCCTCCGTTCAATTAATTCACTCATTTTCATTTTACATTCCTTAAAGTTATGGTTTACAGCTGCAATTCTCTATTTCTTATCACCATAACATCTCAGCAATCGTCAATCTTACAACAGTCTTTAAGATATTTTTTGAATTTCTTCCAATCTTCTTCCACCGTCTCACTCCCCTGGTCACGGATTCTGCCGGTCATCTCTGCCATTCCCATGTACTCGATCACCTTCGCTTGCCATTCTTCCAGAGTGGGTAGCTGCTGCGTCTTCCAATACTTTGCCAGAAGAATTCTTGCCACTGTAGTAGCATACATAAAAAATGTTCTGTCCTTCCTTGGCACCAATTGGCCCACCATGCCCAGGAGAAAGGCCTCTGGTTTTTTCAGAAATGTCCATTTAAGGACTTTTTTAATTTCATTATAGATCATTTCCCAGTAGGCCTTTACCCTCGGGCAGGTCCACCAAAGGTGGTAGAAGGTACCTTCAGTCTCATTACATTTCCAACATTTATTATTGGGCAGGTGATAAATTTTTGCAAGTTTGACTGGGGTCATGTACCACCTGTAGATCATTTTCATTATATTCTCTCTCAATGCATTACAAGCCGTAAACTTAACACCTGTATTCCATAACTGTTCCCAATCATCAAACATTATATCATGACCTATGTCTTGTGCCCATTTGATCATAGCTGATTTTACTGTTTCATCTTGTGTATTCCATTTCAGCAGCAAATTATACATTCTCGACAAGTTCTTAGTATTGGGTTCTAACAATTCTGTTTCTAATTTCGACCTCTCCATCTGGAAGCCTATTTTCCTGTCCTGTTTAAATACCTCGTTTATCTGATGGTAGTGCAACCAATCTCGTACTTTGGACTTTAGTTTGTCATAACTCTGCAATTTAACTCTTTCACCATCTTGTTCTAAATTTTCACAATATTTTGGCCATTTGGACTCCATATTTAGTTTTTTTTATCTCTTTAGCCTCCATTGGTGATAACCACCTGGGAGTTTTACTTTCCAGTAGATCCTTATATCTTATCCAAACATTATACAGTGCTTTCCTAACAATATGGTTTTTAAAGCCTTTATGCAGTTTTACCTTATCATACCATATATATGCATGCCAACCAAATCTATTGTCATACCCTTCCAGATCCAAGATGTCTGTATTCTCAAGAAGCAGCCATTGTTTCAGCCAGCAAAAAGCTGCCGATTCATAATAAAGTCTCAAGTCCGGCAGGGCAAAACCCCCTCTGTCTTTTGCATCAGTTAAGATCTTGAAGTTTATTCTGGGCTTTTTGCCCTGCCAGACAAATTTTGATATGTCTTTTTGCCACCTCTTGAAACAGTCCATCTTGTCCAGGATCTCGAGTGTCTGAAATAAAAACAACATTCTAGGCAATACATTCATCTTAATAACAGCAATTCGGCCTAACAAGGAAAGTCTCAACCTTGACCATATTTCTAGATCTTTCTTCACCTCTGTCCAACATTTGTCATAATTGTCTTTAAATAAATTTGCATTTTTAGAAGTCAAGTTCACACCCAGGTATTTCACCTTTTTTGTTATTACTAAACCTGTTTCACTCTGAAACTTCTCTTTTTCTGCCATTGT
This sequence comes from Podarcis liolepis, assembly GCF_965112155.1. NCBI lineage: Eukaryota > Metazoa > Chordata > Lepidosauria > Squamata > Lacertidae > Podarcis > Podarcis liolepis. The sequence goes on from NC_139557.1 coordinate 4,768,667, forward strand.
TAGATTTTTCTCTAACACTTTGGTTTTTTGCATATTCAATTTAAATCCTGCTACTTGACCAAATTTCTCAATTAGTTCTAGAACTCTTTTGGTACTAGTCTCTGGCTGTTGCAAAGTCAATACTAGGTCATCTGCAAATGCCCTTAGTTTATAGTTTTTGGCTCCGAGCTGAACACCTTTAACCAGTTGGTCCCCTCTAATCATGTTTAACAAAACCTCCAGGACTGTTATAAAAAGTAAGGGTGATATTGGGCATCCCTGTCGTGTACCTTTTTCTATAGATATCTCTTCCGTAACCACATTGTTCACAATCAACTTTGCTTTTTGCTTAAAGTATATAGCACCTATACCATTTTCGAATCCTTGGCCTACCCCCATCCCTTGAAGATTCTTCTTCATGAAGGTCCAGCAAATATTATCAAAGGCTTTCTCCGCATCCACAAAAATTATCACCGCCTTTCTATTGATATTCACTTCCAACAACTCCAAAATGTCTATAATGTTCCTCACATTGTCTGACATATGTCTCCCTGGGAGAAAGCCTGTTTGGTCCTTATGAATCTCCTCCACCAACACTCTCTTCAGTCTTTTTGCTAAAATGTCTGCAAAGATTTTGTAATCCACATTAAGTAATGATATAGGGCGGTAGTTTTTAACCTGGTTCTTTTCAGTCTCTGTTTTCGGTATAAGTGAAATGAAAGCTTCTTTCCACGATTCGGGTGCCTTTTTCCCTTCCAAAATTTCATTACAGACCTCCTTCAATGGTTGTATTATCCATTCCTTCAATGCCTTGTAATATCTAGCAGTCAAGCCATCTGGTCCTGGAGATTTTCCCAGTTTCATCTTCTGAATGGCATCCTCTATTTCTTGTCCTGTTATTTTCTCATTCAAAATCCTTTTACTTTGATCCGAGATCTTTGGTAATCCGTACTTTTTAATAAATTCTTCTATTTCCTGCTCATTAACCGGCCCTTGTGCATATAGTTTCCTAAAGAAACTTTGAAAACAATTATTTATCTCATTTGGTTTGTGGATAATTTTTCCCTCCATTTCCAGACTTGTCACAGTATTCAATTTTTGTCTCTTTTTCAGTTGCCATGACAGAAGTTTCCCACATTTGTCTGCCGATTCAAATGTTCTTTGTCTCATTTGTTTTATCTTCCATTCTATCTCTTGATTCATCAATTCCATATATTGCGTCTGGTAATACTTTATTTCTCTCAAGATCTCATGAGACTTTGGTTTAGACCTCAATTTCTTTTCAGCTTCTTTTATCTTTTCCAGAAGTTTTTCTTTCCTCTCATTCTGTTTTTTCCTCTTTATGGAATTTTGTTGTATTAGGAAACCTCGCATCACGGCCTTACTAGCGTCCCAAATTATTCTTTTTTCCACATCAGTTCTCAAATTTATCTCGAAGTAATCTTTCAATGCTTTTTGGGCCTTTTTGTAGATCTCTTCATCTCTAAATAGGGTGTCATTCATCCTCCATCTAAAGGTTCCAGTTGTTGTTAGTTTCATCTCCATCTTCACTGCGTTATGGTCGGAGCAAGTCTTTGGGCAGATTTCTGCTTTTTTTATCTTCGGTGCCATACAACTAGTTACCCAAATTTGGTCAATCCTTGTCCAAGTCATTTTGGCTTCAGAGAAAAAGGTTCCCTCTCTCTCCAGAGGGTTCTTTACTCTCCAAATGTCAATCAAGTCCAGTGTTTCAGTCATCTCGAAAAAGGTCTTTGGAAGTCTTCCATCCTTAGAGATTATTTGTCTCTGTGCCTTATCCATGTTAGTGGAGACAACACCATTCATATCTCCCATCATTATAATTTTGTAATCCAAATAGTCCATTAAAGTCTCATGCAACTTCTTGAAGAATTCCGCCTTCCCCTCATTTGGTGCATATATTCCCAATATCATAATTTTTTCTCCTTGAACTTGTATTTCTATTGCCAAGTATCTTCCTTGTTCATCTTTAAATATCATTTTAGGAGCCAATTTCTCTTTTGCATAAATCACAACGCCTCTTTTTTTAACTTTATCTGATGAAATAAATTCTTGTCCAAGCCTCTTATTTATAAGTAATTTCCTGTGTATCCTGGTCACATGCGTTTCTTGTAAGCATATTAGGTCCAATTGCTCTCTCTTCAAAATATGAAAAACTTGGCGTCTTTTCCTGGGAAGGTTCAGACCATTACAATTCCAACTAAGAAGTTGCAGAGACATTTTGGTACTATGTGCCTACTCCTCCAACTGCTCCAAGTTTTTGTTCCTCCTCCGATGGTGGTAAAAGTCCAAATGAGAGATTTGCAATATCTGTCGGTTCTTTCTCTACTGTTGTATCTACTGTTCCTTTCTGTAGGTCCTCCTGGTTCCTTTCCAAAAACAGTTCTTTGTCTTGAACTGTTTTTATTTTAATCTTCCTTCCTGTGTAGTTGAAAGACAATCCTTGTGGGAACTCCCACCTGAAAGGTATATTGTTCTTCTTCAGAAGGTAAACCAAATCTTTGTAGAAGGCCCTCACCTCCAAGATGTATTTAGGGATGTCTTTAAAGATCTGAACTTGACAGTTCTGGATTTCAAGAGCCTTTTGATAATGTAGATTTAGTATTTTGTCTCTTTCTTCCTTAGATCTCAATGTGATCAAGCAATCCCTAGGCTTCTTACCTTGCCTTCTGCCCAGCCGGAAGGCCGTTGTTATTTCAAGTTCTTCCTCCTGTAATTCGTCCTGCCAAAATTCCAGAATATTTTCTGTGAGGAATTCTGCGAGATTATCTTTCTCACCCTCTGGAACTAGTCTTAATTTCAGATTTTTCTCCTTTCTCTGGAGTTCCCACAAAGACAAAGTTGCATCATGTTCATTCACCTTTTTTGTAATTGGTGCAAGCTCCCTCTTAGTCTCCTCTGCTGTATCTTTTGCACTTTGAGCAATCTTTCTTGTTTCAGAATTTTCTTGAATCAATTTATTTATAGAATCTGTATTAGAAGCTACACTTGCCGTGTTCAAGTCCAATCTTGCTGTCAAGTCATTCAGTTTTTTTGTATTCTCCGCTGACTGCTTTGTCAATGCTTCCAAAGACTGGTTTATTTTGAGCAATGCCTGTGTCATTGACTCCATAGATGCAGTTGGTACTTTTTCCTGTCCAGCTGGTGTTATGCCTTGCATCGAACCCCTTTTCTTTTGAGCTTGCTGAGTTTGTTTTGCTTTGGATCTAGTTGTTATCTCTTCTGGTTGGCCACTCATATCCTCAAGGTCAGTTCTCACAGGAAAGGCTTGGAAGTGGAAAATTCCACTCTTTTCCTCTCACTGTAGCAAATTTTCTTTAAGTCCTCTAGAGGGAGCATTTAGTTGTATCCAATTTGAAAAGTCAGAAACACATGAGACAGAGAACAAAGAATCCAAAAACAAAGAGCCCAAAAGTCCACCGTTAAAGTTCTTATTACAGTTTCAGTATCCTCAGATGTTCACAAAATAACTCCATTAAAGTCTTATAACTTTGTTTCAGTCAAAACCCCAACTTTGTATCCAGTTTAAATTGACAGTTCACTTTCCCGGTGCCATACTCCGGCAGCCCGTCTCAGGGTTTTTGACAGTGGAAGATCTTTTTCCTCTGCTTCCTTCAAACAGGTTTATAAATTTCCAATTTTACTTCCCCCCTTCTCCTGCTTACTGGGGGGAAGTTTAAGTCCGATGTCAGGTTTTAGCAGCCTAAAAGTTAGTCTTCATTTAAATGCAGCTTTGCTCTTTCGTTGCTTTATTTATCATGCAGTCCGGGGAGGCAGACTTCCTTACTTTATGCCTTTCCCGTTTTCAGCCAAATTTCTAAAATCCAATTTAAATGTCCCGTTCCCGTCTGTCGGTCTTACTCACGGGTTTTTCAGTCAAATTCCAGTTTCAGGAAGGAATCGGCGCTCTCTGTTCAGTGGCGACGCGGCTTCACTCCGCAGGCTGGGTAACGACTCTCAGCACCGCGCTCACACCCGATGCCGCTCCGTAGCCTTTAAAAAGGCTCTTTTGCAGTACCGGGGGGCGCAAAGGGTGCCCGCCGAGTCTCCTTGTTCACAGGCTTCAGCGCCTGTGATTTTAGGGGTCCCCCGCTCGCCGTAGCGGGTCAGACCCGAACTTGCGGAGCAGTCCTCCCTCGGAGCTCGAGGCAAGGACCGCCATTAAACACTGGCGCCGACCGGAAGCCCCATGCCGTCCCAATCTCTGAGTGGCGTGAAATTCCAGGGGTCCCAGGCACTTCTCCAGGGTCTGTGTTCCCTTTTGGAAATGACACACAGTGGAGACTGTGGTGTCTTTATGATATATGGTTTAATTCCCCATATATACAACCTAAGCCTAGATGGAGAGTGCAGAGCAGTCACATCCTAAGAGGGTCTTCTTGCCTTCTCTCTAAGCGCAGCGTTGGATTCAAACAGACACTAGCCATTTCTCTGCCTCCTGCTCTCTCTCTGTGTCACATAATTTCTTCCTCCTGGCTTCTAACCCACCTGGTGTGAGGTGGATCTGAGCTGTGTACTGGATGCTTCTAAACCCACAGGACATCACTTTACACACTTGACAAAGCTGATAGCAATCCTTGAAAGAAAGAAAAAAAGACTTTAAAGTGATAAAATTTTAGATGATAAATGTTTAGACTTTAAAGCGTCACAAGACTGTTGTTTTTGCTGCAAGAGACTCTATGAAAATTGGTTTAATGGGCTAGATTGTGAAAGAAACTACCCTTAAGGCAGGCTTGTAAATACCCACTTAACTGGATACCAGTAGCAAGTTAGGGCGCTATGAAGCAAGTGGGTATGTTTGTGACAAGCACATGGAATCAAAACATGTGTGTCTCACAAGCAGCACCTTTTAGGGGCAACCACCATGCTAAATCATTGCTGGCTGCAGCCCTGCTCCCTTCCACTGAAAAAGTAAAACAGAAAACAGGCTTCACTGGGGATAGATAATTCTTACTCTTTCAGCCCTTTTAGGAGGTGAAATGGGCCTTCAGTTGTACTTTGCAAAAAGGGTTGCTTGTCTCCCCATCCCAATAAGCTGCTGTTAGAGATTTGGGGGGGAAACAAAGTCATGATGCCATATTCTTAAAGTGATTGTTAGCTTCTTTGGTTTTCATTATTCAAAGATTTTTTTCCATGGAGAACAGCTTGTGCCCAAACTGTATCGGGAAATACAGTGGATGCTCAGGTTGCGAACATGATCCATGCGGGATGCATGTTTGCAACCCGCAGCGGCACGTCTGCGCACGCGTGGGTTGCGATTCAGCGCTTCTGCACATTCACAAAGTGCGATTTAGTGCTTCTGCGCATGTGCGACTGCCGAAACCCGGAAGTAACCCGTTCCGGTACTTCCAGGTTTTGGCGTGTCTGTAACCTGAAAAAACGCAACCTGAAGCGTCTGTAACCCGAGGTATGACTGTACTATTGTTCCAGTTACAGATAGGTAGCCGTGTTGGTCTGCCATAGTCAAAACAAAAAAATTCCTTCCAGTAGCACCTTAAAGACCTACTAACTTAGTTCTTGGTATGAGCTTTCGTGTGCATGCACACTTCTTCACTGTATCTGAAGAATATGCATCTGAAGAAGTGTGCATGCACACGAAAGCTCATACCAAGAACTAACTTAGTTGGTCTTTAAGGTGCTACTGGAAGGAATTTTTTTATTTGTACTATTGTTGTGGTTTTTAAAGCACCATCCTGGAACCCATTGGAATGTTTTTAGAGACTTAATATTTGAAGGATGGGTCAGGAGCGGGCAGCCTATGATTTCCTGATTCTGTTTTGTACCTTTTCTTGCTCCTGAACGGAATAGAGTATAGATAACAAGGAGTCTTCTTTTGCTGGCGGCAATGAAGGCCGCCAGTGTGACCTTGAGCAGAACACCTGTAAGGACCAAGAATGAAGAATGCATTAGCTCAGGCTCAGTAATAGCCTCGTATGGTAATTGGCATTAGAACCAATGGCCCGTGTCAAGGTAACGAGAATTGGAACTAAAAATAGTGGCTGGCTGCTCTCCATTTGAGAATGCCCTTTTGAGCAATGCTAAAGCCATGTTCTATTGGAACAGTCCAGCTTTAGAGAAAATGGAGAAATGAAATGAGAAGGCACGACCCCTGGCTGGATTGACTTATTTCTTTAAACCCCCCCCCATGCCACCCCTACCTAGGCTTGTCACCTGTCCTGTATACTACAGGATTGTCCCGTATTTCGTCCCGTATTGATACAGTTTGTCCTGTATTTCAGGCCTTTTCTCTCTGACAAGTTAGGGATCCTCTCCAAATGTACCGTATTTTTCGCTCCATAGGACACACTTTTCCCTTCTTAAAAACTAAGGGGAAAAGTCTGTGCGTCCTATGGAGCGAATGCAGGAAAAGCCCCCAAGAGTCGCACACAAGCTTTGTGCGGCTCTTGCGGGCTTTTCCCAGTCAGTCCCTTCCCCCTCCTCGTAGAAAAGGCAGCAGGAGCCGCGTGCTCCTTAAAGGGTGCGCGGCTCCTGTGGGCTTTTGCGGGAGGTGGGGGAATTGCCAATCTCCAGCCGGGAGAGGCTGCACAAGGCTATAGAGGAAGCCAAGGCAGTGAGCAGGATGGATCGCGCTTGCTGCCTTGGCTTCTTTGCTCTTTGGGGCTGGGGAGGGAAATAACATTGGTTTTCTTGATTTCCCCCTCTAAAAACTAGGAGCGTCTTGTGGTGCGGTGCGTCCTATAGAGCGAAAAATATGGTATGTGTTCGAAAGGGTCATGTATTTAAGCTCTGGGTAGCCAAACTCAGACCAGTCCCAGAGGGCCACTCTGTTAGGCTGCAATAGATTCCAATGGATTGCTTTGAAGTCACATCAGCAACAGATGAACAAATAAATCGCCCCCAATTACCCTGCCTTGTATTGTATTTTAACAGAACAAAGGTGGCAAGCCCCCCACAAGTTCTAAGAAAGGGACCACTGTAGTGTTATCTCCGCAAGGTTAATTGTTTTTATTTTGTAGCTATCAGTAGCCATTGTTTATTGGGTGACTATCAATAGCAATAGGCATTCTTGGTCTTACCTGGTGCCACATTTCTGAAAGCTATCTCTCTTAATGGTGGTCATATATCGGCGGGTGGAACCAACCTTTGGCTCCCCAGATGCTGCTGGTCTAGAACTCTTGTCCTGCCCGATTATGAGCTGGTCTGCTTGATGGGTCTGCCAGGAACTGGGAAGCCAGCAATACCTGGAAGGCTTCAGGTCCCGCCCCCCATATCAAATCTGATTCTGATGGGAAGATCCAGGCTATGGCATTTCTGTTCTCAATTAGCAGCTCAAGCACAAGGGTGGGGAGCCTTTCTGCGGCCCGAGGGGCACATTTCCTCATGGGCCCCTGACCCTTCCTGGGGTCGCATGCCAGTGGTGGGAGAAGGCAAAAACAAAAAGCGGATGAACTGATAGAGACGGTTCTCACCTTTGCACAGTAACCTGCCTTCCAGCTCCACAGGCGCCAGAGGTTTCTGCAGGCAGACGCAGCCCTCTCTCCCCACAGTTCAAGGGCACTTTCTGGCTATGCAAAAAGCACTCAAGGAGGGTGTGGAGCAGAGTCGGCGGCCTGGGCAGAGTTTTGAGGGCCAACCAGAGACTCGGACAAGATGCCCTGCCTTTGCGACAACAACTTGGTAGTTTTTTGACCAGTCAGTCTGGCCTGTGGTTTGTATGACGGACAATTGGTTTTTTTTTAATCAGTGCTGGTCCAGGGACAATTTATGATGTTTATTTAAACACCTTACAGCCAAATTCTATGCACGGATAAGTATGGGCAATGTCTTTCATATCGGCAACAACGGGGAGGTGTTGTGTATCTTCTTCTTCTTCTTCTTCTTCTTCTTCTTCTTCTTCTTCTTCTTCTCTTCTCTTCAGTTATTCCCCCCAACATATACTGTGAGTAATATGTCCATGTTCCCTTCCGCCTCCTGCCTTTGCTCCCCTTGGCCCTGGCCCAAGAGGCGTTATGGCTCGCAAACAGCTGAGCTGCATTTTTATTTTCCTGAGGAGTTCCTTCCTTGACTAAGGATAATCAGAAACTTGGGAAGTCCTGCTCCTCCCTGACCTTTAGCTGCACACTGATATTGCTGGCAAATTCAGATGACGGGACTTGTTGCCTTTTGTTTGTCCACATGAGTCAACGAATTCTTTCTTTAAATTATCCTCACTGTTAATAGTAACCAAGGAACAATAAAGCCAACATAATTTCTGGCTGAAAGATAGCATGGTCCCTAAGAAGGCAAAGAAGAAACCGCCTCTCACTCAGGACAACACCCTCTGTGAGTCAGTCCTGCAAAGTAAAGACAGGGAGAAGGTAGTTTTTTAAGGCCCAGCGTAAAAGCCAAATACGATCAAAACCCACAGGGTTGCTGTTAAGTTGTGGGTGAACATATCAGACGGCGCAGCGATTTCTCCAAAGCAGCTCTTTATTGGTAAGCTGGAACAGAACTGAACAGCAAACAGCTCAGCCGGCCTGCTTTTATAGGCAGCCGGCTGTCAACATTGTAACAACAACAACCACCACCCAGGGTTTCCAGCCTAAATTAATTTACGAAGACCTGAGTGAAAACTATATACACGATACTCCTGGTGAGAACTTCAATACATAACAGTTGCAACTGCCATTATTTTCAGCACCTCTGTCTTTTTCTCACTCTTTTCTCTCTTTTTTGTAAATCGACAATGTTAAAAACATAATTATCACCTTCTGTAATGTATGTTTTATTTCCTTCGTACCTCACACTTTACAATTCTTTCTTCTGCCAACCGTGCTTGTATTTCCTTGGGTTTTGCTGGCCTTTAGTCACAGTGGATTGTATTCGCTACTTTGCCCTGGCTTGTTGGCTGATATTTTATTGTGTATTTTTACTGTCATTTCTTTTGTGACCAAAGCCTTCTAAAATTTAAAAGAAAGGCAGGGTATAAATATTTTAGATAAATAAATAAATGTGCCTGTAGAAGAGAGGATAGCATTTTATGCATCTGATATTGTCCACCACAATAAATTTGATAGTCTGTAAGGTGCCACAAAACTCTCTTTTCCTTCTGCCAACAGAACTACTAATTATCATGATTAATTCTGCCATGGATTGTTGCTTGATTAAAAAGTATCACGACCTTCCACTGTCAGACAGAAGGAATATGATTTTTCTGTCTGGTCTCATGGGAGCATCAGCTAGATTCTAGTATATGTCACTTCATTTCACATTAGATTATCTATCGTGGAGATAGGAACAGTTTGTGCATGCTTTATTTGCAAAAAAACCCTACACCATTGGTAATATAAAATACAATGAATACATATATATATATATATATATATATATATATATATATATATATATAACACAAATGCACACAAACACATTCTGGTCTGCTTTGCATGTCATGCTGGCATTGCTTTCAAAATAGATATGCTGTTAAGCACTGGATTTCTGCAGGATAAATTTAATTTAATTACAGTGATCTGCTGAATAATTGCTTCTAATACAGATCCTCAAATATGATATCCATGTTTTAGGTTTGCTGAGCAAGAGAAAAATATTTTGGGGTGAGCAAGTCAGTAAAACATTTTAAGTTCACATTATCTAGTACTGTACACTTCCGGAACAACTAATCCATATTTTTTTCCTGTTAACGTTTCTTGTGCCCAAATTGAAAACAAAAAGAAAAACTTTCAATTGAAGCTGATTTTTCAGTGATAAGTAAAACCAAATTGATTCTACAAAAGATGTAAAAATAACGCTCCACAGAAGGTTGTTTTATAATTTAAAGAATATATTTCTTCTATTTCTTTGGTTAATGGGGGTAAACTGGACAATGAGATCCAGAGGTGACAAATCATTAGAATCTCAAATGTATGTGCATACTTTCTAAAATGTTTTTGTATTTTCAAACACTTTTCAAGGTCAGTGGGGGGGAGGGGAGGGGAACTTAACGACCCTGCTTTTCTGCAAGAGCAGTTTGTAGCAAAACAAGTCTGTTATCCACTGGTTCAAACTGGGTCTGATATTTGACAACCTCTGTTCTGACTTAAATAAAAAGCTCTTGACCAGTTCATCATAAATACTCAAGTATAGCCACATGAATGTACAGCGGTTTCTTTAAAAGGTCGTTTTGCTTATGGTTTATATAGTGCTGCTATCCTTTCAGAAGTCAGGATATTTTGAAATGCAAAGAACCCCTTTTTTCATAGCAAAAGATCAAATAATGCTAAGCAGGCAGTGCAATAATCCATCTACAGTGGTACCTCGGGATGTGAACTGGATCCGTTCTGGAGTCGCGTTCGCATCCCGAAAGGAATGCAAGACGCGATGGCGCATCTGCGCATGCATGGGTCACGTTTCGCCGTTTCCGCGCATGCGTGTGACATCATTTTTAGTGTCTGTGCATGCACGAGCAGCGAAACCCGGAAGTAACACGCTCCGTTACTTCTGGGTTGCCGCGGAGCGCAACTCAAACGCGCTCAACCCGAAGCACATTCAACTTGTGGTATGACTATATTCAACTGCTCATGTGGCAGATAGGCTTTGGTTCAGGTGATGGGGATGGGAGAACGCTCTCGCCATCCCTAGGTGAAGGGTATTAATAATAGTTGGTTGATATTGGGTAAGAGGGAAAGTCATCATCACTATGATGTTTGTGTTTTCCTACCCAAAATGCCTTTCACCACCTCCTTTCAACATGCACTTTTTGTTCTTTCCTCTTGCCTTCCACCTCCTTTCAATCTCACCTCCTTTCACAACCTATCTGCCTGTGGCCTCCTTCTCGCTGCTCCTGCCTTCTTCCCCTTTGCTTTCTCAAACATTTATACACCTTTTCCTGCCTTCTTGTGCTTCCTTTCACCTGCTGCTCCTGCCTTCGTCTCTCCCTCTCACTTTCCATTTTACCTGGCTCACTTTCTTCCACCTGATGTCATCTTCTCTGCCACTTTAACTTGCCTTTCTTCGACTTTGACTCCTCAGGCCAACTTGCCTGAAATCAAAATAAACAGGATTTCTGGTAAAGGTACGTCATTCTCAAAAACTCAGATAGCCAGCAGCCATACTTGGTTGGATGATGACATCTGTGGACAATCCTCAGATTCTTTGAGACTGAAGTAACATACAGCTGTAGTTCCAAAACAAAAAGGGTTTTTTGTTTTGGTTTCTAATTTGCAGAGTCCTGCCATTCTTTTTAAAAAAGCAAATCAGCACTGAAATATTCAAGTTACAGTCCTGTACATACTTGACTTCTGACTGACATAGTATCGGCTTGTTACTTTAATTAATGTTAACTAAGGTTTTCTCTCCCTCTGGGGACCTGAGCCTCTTCCCTCTTTCTTGCAGGTTTCAAGGTTTTGTTTTGCTTTTTCTATGGGGGCCTTTCTTTTCCTCTGTCGCAACCACTGCTTATCTGCCCTCTCCTTGTGTCCACTTGCCTGCCCAACCCTCCTACTCTCAGAGTGTGCACTGAACACCACTCCTTACTATTGAGTGGACTCTCACACTGTGGGGCTTGCCCTCCAGAACGGGAGGTGTCTGGACATACCCTTCCAGAGTGAGCGCCCCACTGCCGCCACCAGTCCAAGCCCCTCTTTTCTACAGAGAGCAGAGGTGCCCCATCACTTCTAGGCCTCCCGCCACAACCCTCTGCATTTGTGGCATGTGATCCACTAAAATTGGGTGTGCAGTGTTAAGTTGTGGTTGAACATATCAGACAACACAGCGATTCTTCAAACAGCTTTTGTTTATTCACAGGCCAGGACAGAACTGAAGGGTTCAGTCAGCCTGCTTATATAGAGCTCCAGTACAATGTAACTGTAACAATTTTCTAAAACTATCCAATCACTGAACGTCACTTTCGATCCCTTATTTGCATAACTATCTACAGTATCCCCCTGCTGGCCCAGGGTGAGAACTTCAGTACATAACACCCAGCCTCTTCCACAGCCAGGGAGCATATTCCCAACCAGGGTGAGACTGATGCTGCATCAAGGCTGGGTTGGGCCAGGCCAAAGTGGGGAGGTGGGAAGAAAAACGAAGAATAGGCAGCCGCGCCCAGGCTCAGCTGAAGGGTTTGCATGTAGTGACAGATTTTCTGGAACCCACTGAAGACCTAGGGAGGTGTTTCAGAAGGAAAAAGAGAAAGTTTACTGCTTAATGGAGTTTGCTGGGTAAGTCCACTAAAGTCTACCACCTCTAATCTGAGCGTATTCAGTGATGTCCTGCAGAAAAGATCATGGCAGCTTCCAGCAAAACTGCATGATTTTGTAACCTGAGAATGAGTCAAGCATGTGTTCAAGTTCTGGCCTTTTTTAAGGTGCACACTTTCAAATTGCACACTTAACACTGTAATGTAGTGTTTGAAAGTATGTGTCTCATACTCAACAGAGAGCTGGGGTTGTTTGAGTCTCTCTGTTGCCTGTACATTGTGAGACAAACTTGGGTATAATGCTATGTAATGAGCGATAGCACTATTTGGACTTGTGTTTGTGTAGTCATACACTTGAAAGTCATGCATTTGTGGCCAGTTTATAGTTGCTTCTCCATTTGAATTTTCAGAATACACAGAGTGGGGGAACTCCCATTGTTCTCCTACCCCTTCAGAGCTTCAAAGGATTTCAGAGACACAGCTGTTTTTCACAGCTGCTGTGCTACTGAAAAACAAATTGACCGAAAGGACATGAAGATCTGGTAATATAAAAGAAACTATCTTTGAAAAGATCAAGGGTTTGGCGAGAGATGTTGTTTCTTCCATTGCTGTTAGTCTTTAAAGCTGATGATTGCTGATCATTGTCAGTAAATATTATAAATTAGACCTGCAGAGGTAAGATAGGGGCTGTTTAAGCTGACTGTGGAAAAAAACAAGTGCAGCACGTTGTATAGCATGTGTGTGAGCGTGCATAAGTCCAAGTGACTCTCATGCATGTGATCGTTTGAGTGATCCTATTGTATCAGGGTGAACATTTTGCAGAATGCAAGTTTGTGACTACACCAAAAACTGGGATTCAGTTTGTAGCTGTCAGTTTCTGTGCAAATCTTGTGGGCACACACATATCTTGTGTTTTGTCCAGGATGCTGACACTGTCCCCATAGTGGCCCCGATTCTGATTTGGAAAACAGAGCAGGTTCTCTTCCAAGCATCCTTACGACCACAGTGAGAGTTTCGCCATAGCTTTATTTTGATAAGTGGGAGGGTGTGTGTGGTTGTTTTTTTAAAAAAAATTCTCTCTGCTCTGGTTTTAATTTGGGGCGGGGGTTGTTCGTTTTAGTGTAAGTTGCTTTGAGTTGCCCTGGGCAAGATAACATCCAGCTTGGCAGAAAAAATACGAAAAAATAAAAAGGAGGTGGACATCCAGGGAAAAGAAGACCCTGGCAACCCCATCTGCCATTGCACCCGATATGTTTTGACTATGCGTGATTTGGGCTTCAGGTGTGATTCTGGGAACTCACCTCTTTGAGGTCTGTGCCCTGGGCGGCTGCCTAGTGGCGCTACTGATAGCATTGGCCCTGCAAACCCTATAATAAAAAAGTGCTACAATGGAGGCTGCATTTGCAGGGTGATGAAGGGGGCAGGTGAAGAGGAAACGCCGGAAGAGGAAGACAAGGAGGGCGGTGGAGAGAGGAGGCAGTTCCCACATGTGTGCAGGGCGGGTGCTTTCATTAGGCCAACCAGGCAGCCGTCTCAGATGCAGACCTCACAGGAGTTGACCTTGGAGGAGCTCAGCTTTATACAGTTCAGTTTTTGTTATACAGCATCTTACAGATTTCTGGTGATATTTTAGGCCTTTGGCTAATTAAGCAGTCTATGGCAGGGGTTCTCATAGGGCGTGGCAGGAGAGGATGGCAAGATTCATGAGCAATCATAACTAAACATTCAGTGTAAGATCAAAATGAGAGAAAGAGCATCAAGTGTGTGCGCGCAGGGAAGGTTCATGTTATAATAATAATAATAATAATAATAATAATAATAATAATAATAATAATTTATTATTTATACCCCGCCCATCTGGCTGAGTTTCCCCAGCCACTCTGGGCGGCTCCCAATCAGTGTTAAAAACAGTACAGCGTTACATATTAAAAACTTCCCTGAACAGGGCTGCCTTGAGATGTCTTCTGAATGTCAGGTAATTATTTATCTCTTTGACATCTGATGGGAGGGCGTTCCACAGGGCGGGCGCCACTACCGAGAAGGCCCTCTGCCTGGTTCCCTGTAGCCTCACTTCTCGCAATGAGGGAACCGCCAGAAGGCCCTTGGCGCTGGATCTCAGTGTCTGGGCAGAACAATGGGGGTGGAGACGCTCCTTCAGGTATACAGGACTGAGGCCGTTTAGGGCTTTAAAGCTCAGCACCAACACTTTGAATCGTGCTCGGAAATGTACTGGGAGCCAATGCAGATCTCTCATCATGTTCTGATGTGGCTGTATTGTTTTATATTTTCTGGATGTCCCATGATCGTATTCTAATGTAGTTGTGTTCTATGTTACAAATCAAGCACTGCTGGGAGTTGTTCGTTTGTTTTCCAATCAGTGCTGCACAAACAAATTCCGAGTGTGTCCCAAATAAAAATGTTTGGGAACCACTGATCCTTTTATACTGGGTGGGTGGGTGGGTTTGATGAATAGTTTTTTGGCTGTTGTTCCTTACTATGGTATTTTTGTGTTTTTATATTGAAAGCTGCCCCATGATCCTCAGACGGCCGATATAGAAATGTAATATACAATAATAATAACAATAACCAGGAAGGCCAACTTGAATACAGTGGTACCTCGGGTTACATACGCTTCAGGTTACAGACTCTGCTATCCCAGAAATAGTGCTTCAGGTTAAGAACTTTGCTTCAGGATAGGAACAGAAATCGTGCTCTGGCAGCGCGGCAGCAGCAGGAGGCCCCATTAGCTAAAGTGGTGCTTCAGGTTAAGAACAGTTTCAGTTTAAGTATGGACCTCCGGAACGAATTAAGTACTTAACCCGAGGTACCACTGTAAAATATTCGGGTGGGTGGGAGGTAAGCCCCGCCCACTTAACCGATCACATGATGCACACACATCATTTGAATGGCAATGCCCACCAACTTTGGAGAGTCCGGCCCCCTGAAATATTTTATTGGGGGGGCGGGCTGAAGGGATCTCGGCTCCTAGGATAACAAAAACAACTTTACTTTCACAGCCTGAAGAATTTCATCATTCCCACAAGAAATCTGTTTCTGAGCATTGAAGTCAGCCCAAAAAAACACCCCCACCCCGCCCCCGCTTGTGATTGTGCGCCGCCAGCAAGCCCTTGTCCGCGTCGCCTGGCGCGCAAGACAGGTTTCCCCCGGCGCCCGGGCGCGCAGCTTCGCCGGCCTCGGCGGGGCGAGAAGCCCCTTTTTCCGGAGGAGGAGCCCCGCCGCTCGAGTCCGCCCGGGGAGGAGGCGGAGGAGGAAGGGGTGCGGCGGCCGAGAGGGAGGCGCCGGAGCTCGCCGGGCAGCTTCTGGGCACGGCGGGCGCCCCGAGATGCCCTTCTCCGGGGCCGGGATGGAGGCTCCGCCGCGCACCCCCGGCAGCTGAGCGGGCGCCGCGCATCGCCCACCTACCTGCTGCTCCAGGTGAGCTGGCAGCGGGAGTGGGGGGGGGGGGCTGTCCAGAATGCTCTCCAAGCATGTGCAGAGTGCCGTTTGTCCTCCCGCAGTCAAGCGCAGCGCAACGATCGGGCGCAGTCGAGGGCTCCCCCACCCACCTTTTTAAAAAGCCCCCCAGGTCCGTTTGCATCCCGGCCCGAGGCCAGGTGAGGAGAGGGCTCCGGCGGCAGGATCCCACCCCCCCCGCCGGATGATGCCCGTCTCTCTTGCCTGGCGGCCCCTTGGCGCTCCGCCGCAGGTGCCCAGATGCCCGGAGAGGAGCGGCTGAAGGGCGCGGAGGACTTTGCGCAGAGCCCGCCAGGGCGCCTGGCGAGGTCTGCAACGCCGCTGCGAGGAATCCTCCGCGAAGGGCGCTTGCTGTGTTTTCTTCGGTCCTCTCTGCCCGCGCCCGGGCTTGTCTTTGCGCACCCGCGTGTCCTGTTTGCGTTGCCTCTCACTTTCAGCGGCGTTGCGCGGTGCATGAAGGTGGGCTTTTGCCTCGGTTTTTCCTTAGCGGCGAATCTGGCGCTCATCCTGCTCCACAGTCAAGGAGGAAGGCGAGATGGGCTGCCCTTCATTGCTCAGAGAGCTGGTCCTTGGGGGGGACGATGCAAGCCCTTTCCTACCCAGCTGGCCCGTCCTCATCTACCCCCTGCAATTAATTGCAGGAGATCCCACTCGAGATTACTTAAATTGGATCACATTAACTTGTTGACCGGTCTGTTGGTGCTCACACGGGGAGTGGGTGGGTTAAGAGAATAGACTCTCCATAATCTTTCAACACAGCCCCATTGAACTGTAACCTGCTCCGTTTATTTTGAATATGGAATATTGTTGTTTCTTTAATAATTGCCAAGAGTGCAGTTTGTGTGTGTGCTTTGATGAAGGAGATGAAGGGAGGTTCCCTTGCAGTTTTCTTCCTGGATTATCTAATTGCCCATCAAATGCTACACACACAAGACCCAGGAATCTTGAGGAGGCCTGGGATGCCTAGATTCTTGTTTGTATGCAAGAATCAAGCGCTGGTTGGAAAAGGAACAGGTCAGTTTCCCTGCTTCAAAACTCCCAGCGAAAGGTCCTGGATGAGCTGTCTTGGCAGCCTAACTTGTCTCTGGGCGCAGATTTTCAAACCCCTGCATGGCTTGGGCCTGTTGCCCTGTTATTGCTTGCACAGAGGAAGTCCGGGCTCCAACCTTCAAAGGTTTATAATGTCATTGGTTAGGTGTGGCAAGTCTTCAAAAGGAGCGCTGTGGAGGGAACTGGAGAAAAGGAAAGCAGTTTGGTTATAAAAGCATCTCATGTGTACAAGTTGCAGAATCAATAGTGGTGGAATTTACACAAGTGCCCTTACAGTTTATTAAGTTAATTAGGATTAGTGTGCTCCTCCTAGTAAGGGTAAAAGGAAGGAATGTTAACGTCTTCACTTCTCCATAAACAGTATAAGAAGCCACATATTTGGCTGAAAAACTATGCAGAGGAATCTCCTCCTCATGCACTTTTGTTTTTAAGTTATTTTGGTGCTTAGATTAGTAGTTTTGTTTTTCTTGAGTCAAATGGGGAAGGAATACAGCCTTTCAGGAAAGATTTCCTCTGTTTATTTGCGGATTTGAAGTTTTTTCCAGCTTTTGTGTAAATATAAATACACTGGATAACTTATCTTTTTACTGTTTTTTTTCTGAATCCATAATGCTTTTATATATTTTTTGTTGTGGATCGATCATCTTATGGAGCTCCTTTTTCTCACACACTTTCCAACTCAGTCTCCTGCTAAGCCCTTACCACAATTTCAGGCATAGTGCAAAAATTAGGAATGAACTAACTAATCAATTATTTCTCCAGCTACAGTCACTGACAAGTTCATTCAGCCTCATTTCTCCATTAAGATGATTTTTTAAATAAAAAAAAAACTGCATTAAAATGTGAATCTAAATATGTATTTCTAGAAATACCCACCACTCATAGGCGCCGACTCCATGGGGCCTGAGGGGGCCCGAGCCCCCTCAAAAATTCGTTTGGGGGGGCTCTGCCCCCCCAATAATCTCGGGGACCCCTCCAGCAGAGCGCTGCCGCCGCCCCCGCCTCCTCCCCACCTGCTCCCTCGCCAGCCAGCCAGCCAGCCAGCCGCGCGCCCTAGCCGGAGAGCCCCGGCCGTCCCCGTC
The DNA here is from genome assembly GCF_965112155.1 of Podarcis liolepis. Taxonomy (NCBI): domain Eukaryota; kingdom Metazoa; phylum Chordata; class Lepidosauria; order Squamata; family Lacertidae; genus Podarcis; species Podarcis liolepis. The sequence continues at coordinate 4,786,406 of NC_139557.1, forward strand.
GCGCAATCGGCTGGATCTCCCTTCAGCAGGCCGTGCTCACAACTCGGCCCAGGGACCCCCCCAGCAGCGGATCTCCGGCCCAGCTGAAGAATCCGGCAACAAGCCCCCTCCTCCCCAATCGCTCCGGCTCCGCCGAAATACGCTCGAAAACCCCCCAGATAGGCCCCCGGCCGCCAAGTCTAGTGGCGCCCTGAGCAAGGGTCTCTCCCCAACACCGCCACCTCGAACTGCGTTCTCCCGGCTACCCGAGCGAACCAGCGGCAGCTTCCCAGGCGCTCTTCCCGACTCTGCCTCTGAAGAAGAAGAAGAAACAGTCCCCGCCGAGGTGCATCCCAAAAGTTGGACGACGACGCGTCCCGGTATGGGCCCCCCCAATATTTTTTATAAGTCGGCGCCCCTGCCACCACTAGATATATTTTCTCTCACAATACTAATCTTCAAATACATTTTGATATACCTTTTGAGCAGAGAACTGTGCCACCATAATTGGAGAACTGCAAGCTGCATTCTGATCCACACATTATTCCAGGAGGTGTAAGTCAGGTCAGCTAATACTGGAATTAAAGTCCTGTTGTATAGGTTATTCCCCTGAGGAATTGTGCATCGCTCAGTTCTCCGCTGGAGCTTGCAGAGGTCATAGAATTGAACTTAGCCTGTGCCAGCTTCTAACAGTGTTCGCTCATATACAGCATTTCTGTGAATTCAGGCTTGATTGGCTGCAATCACAGTTACCATTGGAGTGTTTGCAGTGGATTCTGCTGCAAGCAGCTTAGCATGAGAATGCATGCGTTCATGGCCCAGGGGTCAGCAACCTTTTTCAGCCGTGGGCCGGTCCACTGTCCTTCAGACCTTGTGGGGGGCCGGACTATCTATATTTCAAAAAAAAGTATGAACGAATTCCTATGCCCCACGAATAACCCAGAGACGCATTTTAAATGAAAGGACACATTCTACCCATGTAAAAACACGCTGATTCCCGGACAATCCGTGGGCTGGATTGAGACAGCGATTGGGCTACATCCGGCCCCCGGGCCTTAGGTTGCCAACCCCTGGTTCAAGCCCATCAAAAAAATGAATCGTGTCATGTTGGAATGGGTGCTGCCAAAACCTTATGAGGAACGGTTGAGGGAGTCAGATATGTTTAGCCTGCAGAATAAGAGACTGAGAGGAGATATGAGAGCCATCTTCAAATATCTCAGGGGCTGTCACATGGAGCAAACTTGTTTTCTCCTTCTCTGAAGGGTAGGACTTGAACCAGTGGCTTCAAATTACAAGAAAAGGGATTCTGACTAAGCATTAGGAAGAACTTTCTGACAGTAAGAGCTGCTTGGCAGTGAACGGACTCCCATGAGAGGTGGTGGACTCCCTTTCCTTGGAGGTTTATAAGCAGAGGTTGGATGGCCACCTGCCATGGATACTTTAGGTGAGATTCCTGCATTGCAGAGGGTTGGACTAGATGACCCTCAAGGTCCCTTCCAACTCGACAATTGTGATTTAATATTGTGAACCACCCTAAGATCTACAGGTATAGGGAGGTATACAATTTTTTTATAAATAATAATACAATGCTGTGATTTTGTGTTCATAACTGCTGTATTTTGCCCCTGCTTCTTTGCTGTGTCCTACTAGGAGTCCTTGAGGGACGCAGGTGGCACTGTGGTCTAAACCACAGAGCCTAGGACTTGCCGGTCAGAAGGTCGGCGGTTTGAATCCCCGCAATGACGGGATGAGCTCCCGTTGCTCGGTCCCTGCTCCTGCCAACCTAGCAGTTCGAAAGCACGTCAAAGTGCAAGTAGATAAATAGGTACTGCTCCAGTGGGAAGGTAAACGGCGTTTCCGTGCGCTGCTCTGGTTCGCCAGAAGCGGCTTAGTCATGCTGGCCGCATGACCTGGAAGCTGTACGCCGGCTCCATCGGCCAATAAAGCGAGATGAGCGCCGCAACCCCAGAGTCATCCGCGACTGGACCTAATGGTCAGGGGTCCCTTTACCAGGAGTCCTTATCTGCTACTATTTTGTGATTTTAGGCATCTGTACTGTTCCTATGTTTTGTAGCAGCCATTGCATCACACACAAATAAAATCAATCTTACCACCATAGAAACCGCTTAAAAATAATTTAAAAGTTTGGGGAAATAATTTGCCAGTGTATTGCATCTAATCTTTTTCTAAACTAGAACTCCTTCAGAAATTTTGGGGGGAGTATTATATAGACCCCCCCTCCCCAAATGCTTAAGCGCAGCAAAACATACGTAGCTACACTCATACTTCTGGAAACACGTCTAAAAGCAAAAACAGTGGACTATTGAACCATAGAAATGCCAAATTCTGTACTCCTTAGGGACACATGAGCATAACTTTGCAGATGGGAGTATATGAGCTCAGTATCCTGTTTTAGTACTGCAGTCAGCCAGATGTGATTGAGAATTGGTTTCCCAATGCCAGATGTATTATGCAAAAGACACCTTACAGAGTGCTAGGCAGACCCATCTGATAGATGCTCTCCTTTCTGTTTAAACTGACTTAACAAGTTTTAAAAGCTCTTGCAGTTGTGAAGATGAGCTTGAAACTGTGTGAGCAATGCTTGGTGGCATTTCAGAAGCTGTGTGGAAGGACTCGGGGGGGGGGGTGATTAGGGAAAAAACCCCGGGTGCTTCCCAGCATTATCCGGAGTATTCTGGCTATAGCAACACCCATTTTATCCTCACGTTCTTTAATACGTGCACCAGCTAGTTGCGCCTCCCCCAATCTCTTTAATTTGCATCGGCTAAGTTACTCAGACAAGTTGCACACAAATGCTATTATTTGGGAGTAGCCAAAATTATTCAGCTCTCCGAAGGATAGAGGGTAAGCTGAGGCTGAAATAGATGCCCTGCGAAATGAATATAGCTGTTCAGCAAACGGCTTCGCCCACGCAGAAATGAGAGAATAGAAGCTTTGTGGAAGTGAAACAGTGGAGGGTGCTGACCTTGGGCTTTTCAGTCTGTAATGTTAATTGCTTGCTGCTCCGTTCATCATCACCGCATGACTGCTGAAAACTGGCAAGTTGTCCTGGAATTTTCTCAAATGAAGGATTCAATGAGTGCTGTTGATTTTTAAATATTTTTTTAGCTTGTTTTGCAACTCTTCAGTGTTTTCTTGATGTTCAGATATTTTCTGAGAAATCTTGACTCTTAATTTAACTCTTCTAACACCAGTGTTTTCATCAAGACACCACAGATGCACCGAACTTGTTTTGTTATCCAAGCAGCATGAGATGGTTATCTGTGGTCATGGGAAACTTGTAGAACAGATTTTCTTAGTGTAATTGCGATAAAGAAAATGTGTCTTTTGCACCTGCTAATAATGAACTGGGGGAGTTATGTGGTTCCTAATAACACATTTAGCATCGGTTTGGACCTTAGTACTGAATGGAAACTGTGTGGAAGATGCTGGCATTACAAAATGAGAAAACAAGTGGATTGAACAAAAAACCAATGAAAGCCCTCACAGGGTTAGCCGTCATCATCCAGACCTTTTGATTTTGGGAGGGGTGGTGGTGGGGTGAAGTTGAGTATGGTTGCTCGTTCTATTTCAGGGAAAGATGAAACAGTGAATTCTGAATTAATTTAAACTTCAAAAATAGTTATTTTGAATAGGAGCTCTTGTTGAGGTGGATGTGAAAATTAGGCTCCCTTTCGCTGGAACTTCGCTTTCAACAGTGGAGGAGTGGGAATTTGGTAACATCTGTGAAGTGGGTGGAGAAAATCATTTGACTTTCACAGGAGGGAAGAGTTAGCAAATTATTACGTGGTCAGAGGGCCTTTTTCTCTTCCCCTTTCCTCCTCCTTCTTTTAAAAAAACATAATTTGCTGCTTGAAGCAGCTAGGAACTGTGACTCCTGCTACACACTTTCAAAACAGAGCAAGAAATCACCATGTGCCTTGTACTGAGGGTGAGTGGGGAGATGGCTGCCTTGGCTATTGTAATTGTAAGCTAACTATCCGCCCTCTTGGAAGTCCATCTTCCTCACTGGATTGCCCATCTCATGCTCCTGCACTTCAGGAGCGTTTCTGCACAGGCAACAACCTTTTAATTTAGGTGGACTGATACTTATGACCTGGCCTTAGTAAGATGCCAGCATGAAGCAGCTGGAGGTGCAAGGAACACTAGGCTGCCAGCTTTTGTTGTTTAGTCGTTTAGTTGTGTCCAACTCTTCATGACCCCCTGGACCAGAGCATGCCAGGCACTCCTGTCTTCCACTGCCTCCCACAGTTTGGTCAAACTCATGTTTGTAGCTTCGAGAACACCGTCCAACCATCTCGTCTTCTGTCGTCCCCTTCTCCTTGTGCCCTCCATCTTTCCCAACATCATGGTCTTTTCCAGGGAGTCTTCTCTTCTCATGAGGTGGCCAAAGTATTGGAGCCTCAGCTTCAGGATCTGTCCTTCCAGTGAGCACTCAGGGCTGATTTCCTTCAGAATGGATAGGTTTGATCTTCTTACAGTCCATGGGACTCTCAAGAGTCTCCTCCAGCACCAGAATTCAAAAGCATCCATTCTTCGGCCATCAGCCTTCTTTATGGTCCAGCTAAGAATGCCAAACAATTGAAGGACCTTGCCTTCAAAACTGAGGAGCACAATGATCTTTAATAGTTGCTTATCTCCCCACTGGGGTGTTAGGGGAGGGGAGGTACCTCTGGTGGGGGACATGGCCTGCTCCTTCTGGAGTGGCTTGTCCTCCTTTGGTCCACACCCTGCGCTTAGCTCTCACCTCAGGCTCCTAGAAGCTGTCAGCAGCCACACCTCCAAAAATGGCTTTGACTGGCCGGCTAAACCAGGTGAGGGAGCCGATGGGTCTCAAACCCTCTGTGGGCTCCGGCTGATTGAGTGGACAAGACCAAGAGTGGGTCCAATGGTCAATAAGGTGGCTTCTGCACATTCTGTGGAGGGACATGAGGTCAGATGGGCCTCCTCGATGAGCTACCTTCCCAGGTTGCTGAGCCCCATCAGTTTCCTTTAGAAGCCTCCTTTCTGACAGGCATCACGGTAAGAATGCATACGTTTTAAGTCCGTTGGTTCCTTAGTTTGCAAGATCTGTGAATGGGAGTGGGAGTCAACGAATGCATTCCATCAGCGGAAGCCCAGTGGAAGTGCTTCTTCAGCAGGGCTTTCTGCCCCCCAGATTGCCTCAGGGAAGTTGAGGGAGCTGCCAGAACTGTACATGGAAGATCATTCCCTCTGAGAAGCTGAAACGCTTGCCCAGATGGGACCATCGCCTTAGTGTAACGTTGAATTCCTCCTAGGAAGTGTGGTTGTTTTCTTAAAACAAGTTTAATAGCAGCTTTGCACAGGGGAGGAAGGAGAGCATACACAGAAGACTTGAGTTCCACCCCCCTTGCTCCTGCCTTCTGTCCATACTTCTTAGATGTCGTGTGACACACAGTGACATACACAGAGACTATGAAATATCTGCCTCCGCTTATTTTCAGTTTCTGCTCTTGCTAATGGCTTCTCTTTCTCTTTTCGCTTCAGAGATCCACAGGACCTTGCCACATACTTCGGCACGATGACAGCCATCCTGGAACGGATCAGCACCTTGTCCGTCAGTGGACAGCAACTCCGCCGACTCCCAAAGCTCTTAGAAGAAGGCTTCCCCAAGATGCCTGGCACCGTCAAAGAATCCGATGTCCCCCAGCTCTTCCGGGAGCCTTACATCCAAGCTGGGTATCGCCCCACGGGGCAGCATTGGCGCTACTACTTCTTCAGCCTCTTCCAGAAGCACAACGAGGTGGTGAACGTCTGGACCCACCTGCTGGCAGCTTTGGCTGTGCTGCTGAGGTTTAATGTTTTTGCGGAAGCGGAGGAGTTGACTTTGGAAGTCCAGTCCCTGCCCCTCTTCCTCTTTGTCCTCTCCTCCGTCACGTATCTCACTTGCAGCCTTTTGGCTCATCTCTTGCAGTCCAAGTCTGAGATGTTCCACTACACCTTCTACTTTGTGGACTATGTTGGGGTCAGCGTCTACCAGTACGGAAGTGCCTTGGCCCATTTCTACTACAGCTCTGATCAAGCTTGGTATGACAAGTTCTGGCTCTTCTTCCTGCCGGCGGCCGCCTTTTGTGGGTGGCTCTCCTGCGCCGGCTGCTGCTACGCCAAGTACCGCTACCGACGCCCTTACCCCGTCATGAGGAAGGTGTGCCAGGTGATCCCAGCAGGGCTGGCCTTTGTCTTGGACATCAGCCCTGTGGCGCACCGTGTGGTCATGTGCCACCTTGAAGGTTGCGAGGAGACGGCTGCCTGGTACCACACCTTCCAGATACTTTTCTTCCTCGTCAGTGCTTATTTCTTCTCCTGCCCGGTTCCCGAGAAGTACTTCCCAGGTTCCTGCGACATCGTTGGCCATGCCCACCAGATCTTCCACGCCTTCCTGGCCATCTGCACACTCTCCCAGCAGGAAGCCATCTTCCTGGATTACAAGAACAGGCAAGACATCTTCCGCAGGCGGCATGGACCCCTCTCCGTCATTCTGTCCTGCGGCTCCTTCTTGGGCTTAGTGGCTTGCAGTGCTGTCACCGCACACCTCCTGCAGCGCAGGATCAGGGTGGAGCTGGCCATAAAAGAATCCTGAGGGATCGCCGTGGCGACAGGGCTCAGGCCCGGCCTGCTTGAAGGAAACCGGCAAAGATGAGCTGCATATAAATACTGTATATAACTAAATTAACAAAGGGAGTTGCCTCTATAAATTATAAACAAGGAATTGCTTGCAGTCTGGAACTACCATAAAAAAAGCCGCCTTATATCCTAAACATTTTATTTTTTTTTACTGCAGTGTAACAGTTGCTGGCCAAAGAAGCTTTTTAGGCAGATGTTTCTAAGTTGTCCTGAGTTACCTGCTGAAATTTGTATGTATGTCAAAGAGAAGTGGGAACGGATAAATAATGTAAAAGGGAAGTATTACGGAATTGCTCATTTACAAAGGCACAATTCTAACTGAAATACTAAAGCTGTGTCTGTCACAATGGATGTCAGGTTTAACGTACCTGAAAACCAAAAGTAGGGGTGTGTGTGTGTGTGTGTGTGTGTGTGTGTGTGTGTGTGGAGGGAATCCCTGCATATAGCAAAGTAGCATGTCAAGGAGAAGACCAGACCAGACCAGACCTCATCCACCTGCCATGCTACTGCAAGAGTTTTGTTTTTGCTATGAGAGGCATTTAATAGTTTGAATTGCTACCTGCAACTGGAGACAGCACATCATAAATACAGGTTTGTGAACTCAGGAGAACTGGGTTGTAGATCCAGGTATATGGTGAAGATTGACAGGATTCAGGGACATAACCCAATTTGGTCTGTTCCATTTTAGTTACCTGTGGCCTTCAGGCTTGAACTGCCTCCTGAGTTGTAAATTTCAGGAATAAATATTTTACATGTCAGTAATACAGATAGTGCAAACAGGAGTAATGTTTAGTCTCGGTGATCTGTTTACCACTCTGATTTAGGTATTTGTGAATTCACAGCTCCTTTGTGGAAGAGAGCGAGCCACCTTTTCTTCTAGTTAAGATGCCCTGTACTAGTATGTCCAAATTCTGTTTTTATTCTTTGGGTCCCTGTTTGTTTAACATAGCAAACGATTCCCCCATAGCAAAAGAGAAACCTTCCTCTAGGTGTGTATCCCCCCCCCCCCCACTTCTGTCCCTCACCTCACCTCCTGAGTTGGTGAAGAGGAAGCAAGGTAATGTAGCCATACATGCAATTTTATCTTGCTCATATGATCTGTTGACTCTCACATTTTTTATTCCGCTGTTGAGATGTTTCAGATAGTGCAGCCGGCTTCCCTCTGCAACTCGCTTGAAGGATCTTGGGATGTGGAAAATAGGAGGGGAGAACATTTCAGCAGAAGAGATACGAGAGAAAGGGAGGGGTGGGAGTCCATTTTGATGGGGTTCAGCTGGCTGTGAAGACTGGTTTTGACAGGAGCCCTATGACCATAAAATTGGCTGCTTCTCCATCACCCTCCTGGATCCTCTGATTATGCTCTGATTGTGAAGGTCCGTAGCGTCCATCTCTCTAGAAAATACAAGATCTTCTTGTATCTCCCAAAGGCTGTTATTTTTGTGTAGCCTAGTTCCTCCTTAGCCCATTTCTGTGGCCTCCACTGCACACTCCTGCTCAAATCTGCTGTTTGGGTAATGTGGTGTGACTTTTCTTCTCCCTTCTTTACCTTTACACATAGCCAGAGAGGGGCTGGCGACGTCTTCATCCGATGCACGTTGCCTGTTTGGCTTCCCCTCGCCTGCAACCTCTCCCCACAACTCCAAAGAAGCCGTCTTTGTTTGTGCAGTGGCTGTCTCAAATGTACACACCTCCGCTTAACCACAAAATTAACGTGACTTACGTTTTGAAATCAGATGGAAATTGGTTTGTGGAAAACTACAAGATAGATATGGATTGTAGCTAATGTCATGTACAGCTTCAAACACCAGCCATGGGAATGAACTGGAACCAGAGTAAATGTCATGTGTACACAGGCAGCCTAAGATATAGGTGCTTCAAACGCCCCATTCACTTTCAGCTGTTCCTGCTATCCTTCTACTCTGCATGGGGCGAGCTCTGGGACCTGTGTGTCTTTTGAGAATGAGATACAGTCGTACCTTGGAAGTCGAATGGAATCCGTTCTGGAAGTCCGTTTGAAAACCAAAGTGTGGCTTCTGATTGGCTGCAGGAAGCTCCTGCAGCCAATCGGAAGCCTCTTCGGACGTTTGGGTTCCAAATAACGTTAGCAAACTGGAAAAATCACTTCTGGGTTTGTGGCATTCGGGAGCCAAAACATCCAAGGCGTTTGGGATCCAAGGTACCACTGCAATGGTATTGAATTACTACCCCAGTCTTGCCCACCTCAAAAGGACACAGAGATTTACCCTAATCATTGAAGGAAGGCCAGTTAGGCTGGATTTACAGATGAACCAGAATGAGGCAGTAAAGTCCTGAGATGGTAAGAGTAGACCGTATCACTTTAGACTGCATTACGTATATATGTGTGTGTGTGTGTGTGTGTGTGTGTGTGTGTGTGTGTGTATATATATATATATAATTTTTAAATGCACACACGTACTACCTGGAATGATGTAGCTAGTCTTGCAGTGCTAGTTTAATATTTTGCACTGGTGTTTATTTTTTTAATATAATTCCTATCTGCAGAGTAGTGGGTACCATACATTCTGCTACCTAATTCTTCTCCATAAGACACATCTTGGACCAGATTAAGAATGCACTGCAGGTGTCAACATCTTCTTAGATGAAGCAAGGCTGGCGTGACTGATGGGTTTTGGTTTCACTGATAGTTTAGGGACCATGGCCTTCCATCTTCTCCTCTGTTCCTTTCCATCCCATAACCTCCCTCCCTGGCTCCATCTTCACAGTGTATTTTAGGGACAGCTCCTTTGGAAGATGGGCTTACCCGTAATGGCCTGGCTTCTCCTTTTGGAAAATGGCAGCTAATTGTATCCCAGCTTCTCTTGGACAACTGGAACATGCAGAAATTCAGCACTAGTACCCTTCATGAAAATTTAAAACAACGATAGAGAAAGAACACTCAGGGATTGGTAATTAGATATGGAGCCATTCTTTCGTTAGAGCAAATTGAACGCATGCTGAGCTTGACTGTGAACAAATATAACGGGAACCCAGCGAGTCTTGGGCCTAGGCAGGATGAGGCTGTGTTCAAAGCTCGGTTTCCATGGGACCTGGTTTCTTTGTTGGTAGGGAATCAGCATGAAATATTAATTTCTCCTTTGGCTTGAAGGGTAGATTTTTGCATAAAATTGACTCCTGTACTGCTTGCTCTACAGCAGTCAATGAGGCGTATCATTCAAACTCGGGTCACTGAGTTTAGGCACACTTTCTACCTTTGAAGCTGACGTTCTTGCTTTGTGCGCGACTCAGAATCACACGTGTAAAGTCAGACCCCCCCAGTTTCCAGCAAAATGTAATTTTCAACTGAGATAACTGATAGGCTCCGCTGATAAGCATCGCGTTATCTTCTAGCATGTCGCTGTACTTAAACGGTGTTAAACAGAACATGTGTATGTTCTGTATGTAATGTAATGTAAAACTCAGTAATAACAGTAAAAACTCAGTAATAACAGAAAATATTTTTTCCAAGCTGAACAATGCATATCTGAAAGCCATTCTGTCTGTTGTGCCAGAATATGGCAGAACTGGGATGGATTCTGGACAGTAACAATTGAGATTGCACCAGGGCCCATAGGTGTGTCGTTTTCAAATGCTCCCCCTTTGTAAAATCTAAACATCTCCCTTTGTGCCGCAAACTAATACAGAATAAAGGAACGGGGTGTATTAAACCTTTTCTCTGATGTGTTGGTTTACTACATGTGATCTTTTTACACCATTGAGCATTCAAAAGAAGGACGACTCATCCCACTTTTGCAGGCCAAAGTAGTTCAGGAGTACAAAGAGAATACTCTCTGTAGATCACCTTCATGAATTTGGTGAAAATGAGTTTGGCTTATGTAGTTTTTATAAACAAGGCATTTAGTCTTAACGCTTCTGCTTGAAGTTCACCTCTTGCGTGTTGTCACCAAAAGTTGTTAATACAGTATAAGATACTCAGATATGTGCTAAAATTATTTGAAGAACCCTTATCAGCTTGAAGTTTAATGCAGCCAATTTCACTTTTAAATTACCACAGATTGAAAACTAACCACCCAGAAAAAGGAACGCATGAAATGTCATGTTGGATATCTTTAAAGTATAAGAAGAGAATTGATATGTTCATCATTCTGAACTGGTGGACTATATGAAAATTCTCAGTGATTTTAGACCACCACCTAGTGGTATAATAAACCAAGATTTTCTGATAGCTTTAAAACTTTGGACTTGAGATGTGTTTAACTTACACTTGAGGCTTGTCCCCACTCTGCTTGTTAGACAGCATGGGTTTGAGCAGTTTCCCTTCTGGCCCGCTCCTTTCTTTAGCTCTAAATCAGAACCAGCGACCATCTTCAGAAAACCCAGTTGCTGTTTGCTCCAAATGAGTGCTAAAGAGCAGTTTTCCTCAGAGGCAAGCAGCAGGACAAAAGGAACTCTGAATAAGCCCTTGCAGAGCTACTTTATTTTAATTCAGTAGGAGGTTCCTTTATAAATAATAATTTGACCCAAGTTACTTTTCTATTATTATAATTACTGTATGAGGTACTAGCGCTGTCCATGTCCCCCTCTCTGGGACTTCTTCACAAGTCACGTTCATAGCTCCTCAAGTAGTCAGTGGTTGAATGTATACTTCATACCTGGTTGGCCTAAAACCTGGTATTAAAAGTGATGACCGAGTCCCATTTAATGTGTTGAAAGGTTTGTGACTGGCATCAGTGGGCCTAGAGATAAGCATGTACGAAGACTTCTGAATTACATTTAGTTTGAAAGAGCACTTTGAGGACCAATCAGGTGATTCCGAAAAGAACTTCGGTGCAATCGGTTATTCTCCAGATCCACTTTAGCAGCATTACCTTCCTCAGATACTTTCCCTAATCAGTTGCTGCCACTCCTTCTCTACATTTCCAAGGAGACTTAGCCAGGACAGATGTGTTAATTCAAAGGTTTGTTGTCAGGTAAAGTAAAACTGATTATTTTCTATAGAACAATCAGACAGAAACCTGCAACTTTTACTTTGCAGACGCCATTACGTCTAGATGATCAACAGCAATTGAAAATGTAAGCCTATTTACAATAATACATGCTCACTAAGAATTGGGGGATGAGAATGTCACCTGCAGCCTCATACATTGTTGTTCGTGGGTTTGGGCAGGATATGAATTTAATAAATAAATAAATTTCAACTGTTCAGGTGTGTTTAGGCAGAACAAGGGCTGAGTTATGTGAACTTACTGTTTCCAGTATTCTGGTGTGTTTTGTGTACTTATGCCTTTCAAGGGATGGTTTTTAATGATAATTTTTAAAAATACATTAAAAATAAGAGGGAGGGGGGTTATATTTTCTTTTTTCAACCGGGGGTGTTAGTTTTGATACTGCACAAATGACTTCTCCTTGTTTATCACCTGAAGTCTGTATTGTCCGGAACATTTGCACATTTATACTGTATTAACAAATGTTGAAGGGAAACAAGAATAAAAGTTGAGAAATTTAAAATAAATATTCCAGCCAGCTGTGTATTTTGTCACTGAATCTGAAAGAAAAGAGAAGCCTCTTAGTGGAACTTATGGGAGAAATTGTTCCATGGGGTGGTTGGTTGGTGGGGAAGCAGCAAAGAACTCTGGCAAAATGGTGAGAATTGTCCTGGTAGCAAATTCACTTTCCATGGAAAGTGTCTTGTCTCTTTTCCTTGCAAATTAGGTAGGGGTGGGGGCGTTTCACTAGCAATGCCATGCCACTTTTAAAATTCATCTACAAAAAGTTCAGAGTCATTTTGCAAGAAACGCACTCTATCCGGTCCTAAGCATTTTTCCCCCATATAGAAGCACCTGCCACGATGCTAAAATTACACTGTAAGCATTGGTGCCAACTCCTAGGGGTCGAGGTCTCTTCCGTGCCCCCCCCGCCCCAACATATTGGAGGGGGGCAACTCTACGATCCGAGGAAATGCAAGAAGCAGAGGGGTGTCCCCCCCGACTTTTTTGCTGGGAGGGAGCGGGAAGCAGGCGGAGGAGGAGGGGCTGCGCAAAGCGCGCGCAAGGAAGGGCGCTCCATCTCGGCGCGTCGCCGGTCGCCGAGGAAACGCGCGCGTTGCCCGGCTGCGAACGGGGAAGGGAGCCGCCTGGCCGCCGAGGCTGGGCGCCATGAGCTCGCAGCCGGTGCAAGGGCTGCCCCTCCTGCCGGGCTCGTCGTTCCGGGACCCCACGGTGAGCACAGGCGCCCCGACGGCCCCGGAGCCGCGCTCCTTCCCCGGGACGCGGGGCGCAGAAAGCGCTACTGCCTGCGCCCCTCTCGCCCCGCGGAAGGAGGGTCTTTGCGGGGAGCGGGGGGGCTGAATGCCGGGCCCCAGGGCCGCATCGAGGTTGGATGGGGCCCTAAGCTACTGGAGGTAACGGGGTTCTTTATATGTCCAGCTGTCCTTTGTCAACAACCAATTGTCGTGTTTTTCTGTGTTGAATATAGTGGTACCTCTGGATACGAACGGGATCCGTTCCAGAGCCCCGTTCGCATCTTGAAGTAAACGTAAGACGCGTCTGCGCATGTGCGGGTGGTGTTTCACCACTTCTGCGCATGTGCGCGACATCATTTTGAGCACCTGCGCGAGCGGAGAAACCCGCAAGTAACGCGCGCTGTTACTTTTGGGTCACCGCGGAGCGCAACCCGAAAATATTCATCCCACTGCTACTTCAACCCGAGGTGTGACTCTGTATGCTTTATGGTAATTTATGGACCTAAAGGTAAAGGGACCCCTGACCATTAGGTCCAGTCGTGGAGGACTCTGGGGTTGCGGCGCTCATCTCGCTTTACTGGCCGAGGGGCCGGTATTTGTCCGCGGACAGCTTCTGGGTCATGTGGCCAGCATGACTAAGCCGCTTCTAGCGAACCAGAGCAGCGCACGGAAACACCGTTTACCTTCCTGCCGGAGCGGTACCTATTTATCTACTTGCACTTCGATGTGCTTTCGAACTGCTAGGTTGGCAGGAGCAGGGACCGAGCAATAGAAGCTCATCCCGTCACGGGGATTTGAACCGCTGACTTTCTGATTGACAAGCCCTAGGCTCAGTGGTGTACACCACAGCACAACCCGCACCCCCCTTAGCAAGTCTAAAGGTAAAGGTAAAGGGACCCCTGACCATTAGGTCCAGTCGCAGATGACTTGGGGGTTGCGGCGCTCATCTCGCTTTATTGGCTGAGGGAGCCGGCGTACAGCTTCCAGGTCATGTGGCCAGCATGACTAAGCCACTTCTGGCGAACCAGAGCAGGGCATGGAAACGCCGTTTACCTTCCTGCCAGAGTGGTATCTATTTATCTACTTGCACTTTGATGTGCTTTCGAACTTCTAGGTGGGCAGGAGCAGGGACCGAGCAACGGGAGTTCACCCCGTCGTAGGGATTTGAACCAAGTTCTCCACCGTCCCTGGAACAGGGCATCCAACCCTCTGCATATTCCACTCTCCTCTCTCCTCTATGCAAAGCCAGATATCCAGGCCTCTTCAGAAACATCCACCCTCCCCATGGATCCCTGACCAGAAAACCCAAAAGCATGTTTGTATTGTATTTCCTTCTCTCCCACTGGTCATGAATGTATCTATGTGCCAGGGTTGTTTGTTTGCAGTCTGCTCTGGGTTGCCTTAGGCAAGATAAAGTGACTAACAAATTGAATAAATAAAAATAATATAAGTAGTAGAGGAAGCCACACATTGGGACAGGGGGTGACATTCAGATTGTGGAAGAAGGAGGTTGAAGCGATTTAAAGTTTGAGAGGGAGAGGATTGTTTTTGTGTTTGGGAGAGTGGCATACCTTAGGGACAACTCCATATCCCTGGAATGGATCCCGATCATCCTTCGCTAAAGCGTTCAAAGGCACCTCCTATAAATAAGCAACTTCTCAAGACATCCAGCAGGTCTGCCTGGCATTTTTGAGGCGCAAAATCCTTTCCCCTGTCTCCTGGCTGCATGGCTGGGAACTGGAGAACTCATTCATCTCCCACAATTTCATGCCAAGGATCACGACGTGTGCTCTGACCCTATCCCACTACGCAGGGTGTTCCCGCCCCCAGCCACTGTACATGATGCACCTTTGCTCAGCAATGACAGTGATCTGCCCCGCATCCGACTCTTGGTTTTATTTCTTCCCATAGAAAACTGCCTTTCATCGCTCTCAGACCTTGGGTTACAAGAATGGCTTTGCATTTAAGCGGCTTCCAACCACAGGGATCGGTGGCCAACGGCTGCATGTCAACCAGTTGTCCCCAGCTGAACTGGATGAACTGGCCAACAAGAGACCCACTTTGACCTACGGCCAAGCCAAGCAAGCCCCACCTTCAGACTTCATCCCGGCCCACGTGGCTTTTGACAAAAAGGTACTGTTCAAAAACATCTCATTTCAGAAATGCCCAGTCCTGGAAAAGTGTCTATTGGGAAGCTGAGGAAACAATTGATTTTAGAAAACATTATTTTCAAATATGTCTTTGGCAAAAGACAACCAAAGCCTGGCTTGTCGAGTTGCAGCTCGGCATCCAAAGAAAAATCAGTCTCACACCATGATAGGTTCCGAAATATGGCTGCTCCTAGGGAAATATGGCAGCTCCTAGGGCTAATGCAGCACAGCTTTTATTGTGTGAAATGTGTGAAAGATACAAAATATACAAGTCAAGCAATTTGTTCTAGCCAGCAGATAAAGACCTTGGTACTAGACCATGCGAGCGATCAGGCCATGCTACGTTAGCCAATCATATGGGACAGCACGAGCTGTTCACGCGCTATTCATGCTCCAAGGATGCTTCTAGCTATGAGATCACCCTGTAACAATAAGAACTTTGCTCATGCTCTCATGTACAAGCAATCATTTTCCCACATGTCCTCTTTTCTTGTTTATATTGTTAGAGGAAAAAAGAGGGACCATTAGTACACTTCATTGCCTAAGCGTCTACACTTTGCAACATAAATTCCTCTTGTAACCCCTGTGGTGGGCCGTGGTCGGTACCACCATGCAGTGCATTGGGAAATCAAAGAGGGTATGCATTGAATGCAACAACACACCATAATAAAACCAACAATACATGCAATTACAATCAATAATACTTTTCTTAACCATAATCCATTAGGTAACCAAGAAGACAACCACTCCCATGGATCAAAACCTTCAGGTGGATTCAAAGGATTATGGGCTATCATTTGTTCCATATAATCAATAGTAGCAGAGATATTGGTCGATTGATCAGTTATATACATGCAGCAATGAGAATGAATTAAGGCACAAATTCCACCTTTAGAAGCAAGGATCACATCTAAAGCATAATGATGTTGAAGAACTACATTTCTTATTTCTGATATTTCTTTGTTAATCATTTTTAAAGCCAAAATGGTGGAATTAAACAAATTTTCTGTCCAGTTTGCAAATTTATGCAAATCACGGTAATTCATGGCTGCACCTAAAGAAGGCAGAAGGGACCTAGAAATGGCTGTCCCTGTATATTGAGAAATAGGTGATTGTACTTCCCTTCTGTTACGCAAACGGACCTCTGGGAGCTTATCTATTTTATACACCAAGGGTACCACTATGCCTAACGTGCAGGTACCAGAAAAGGCAGAGGGGATTTCTTTGTAGGCTTTTGTGCCACAGAGTAAAACCATAAATCAGATTGAAGCAAATATGCAGATTTACTGCTTTTTCTCATCCAGTTGAACCAAACATAAAAATCTCTACACGCAGCCTGTTGTTCATAAGTCATGTAGGTTGTGACATTATTAACTAAAACCTTTGGTCTGCCACTCATGGTTGTAACATTAAAAAAACAAGAAGATCCATTAATGTATTCATATGTCCAATTACAATATGGATAATGACCTAAAATTTTTTTGCTATTGTGATTAAAATGAAAACAATAAGACACTATTTCTGCAAGCAACAAAACACAGGTGATAAACTTATACGATTGTCCTTCATATTATTGCTCATCTTAAATGAAGCATTTACTAGAATGCTAGAATACCACCACCAAAAAAACCTCAAAGCTTCAAGAAGCTTTTAAAAATCATTTTTCTCAGCAGCTAAAAAAAGGCACTAGGCAAGCATAGTCCGCTTCAAGCATATTCCGCTTGCTGTAACTAAAAAGATTGCAACAAGGTCGAGAACAGAGCCCATTGTCTTCACGGGCCTTATTGCAACTTGCTTTCTGTCCAGGAACCATGCCAAAGCACAAAAATGAAACAACTGGAACACACTGAAATACCCTCACCCCCTCCCTTGCCAAGAGTCCACAATAGTTCCAAGACAGCCCTCTGTACATGCTCAGGGGAACACATCATAGGGCAGGACTCCTGAGGGAGGAGAAGAAAAAAAAAATATGGGGGGTAAAATCCAAGTGATGTCAATAAGGATGAGAATGGTAAATTAGTCCAATGGCCACTTCCAAGCAACCTGTGTGATATTTCGTGGCTCGATTATTGGCATGTAAAAACCACAATCCAGAAGAAGTCACACAACTATTTCTGCAGATACAGGAGCCCATTTGCTGTAAATAAGTCTGATGTATTGCTCCTTGTACTGCTTAGTCAAAAGTCCAAGCCCAATGAAGCATGATGATACAGATGGGATGGTTGCTATTAGGAGGCAGCAAAACTGTAATGATGTTTGGTGGTTGAAGTGGCTTCCCAGGGAAAAGGGGGGCCAATGCAGTAGGGATGAAGATGGCCTTTCAGCGTGCCAGGAAACACTGGAACAGCTGTGGAAGAGCCTCTTCCATTGCAGAGGTGACTGTGATCTTGTCTGCTGGATCCTTATGTCCTTTAAGGGCAGAAAACAGTGGAGACAGAGTGGAGGTGGGCAGGTCCAAATAACTCTTTATCCAATTCAGCTGTCCAAGAATTTGTTGTAAATCCACCAGTTTAAAATCAGGAAACTGTAGTTGAGGCGTGACTGGAATGGCTGCAGATGCTGTCAGCTTGTGTCCCAGGCACGTAATAGGTAAAGTCCGCTGGATTTTCTCCTTAGCCACTGTCAATCCAACAGGTTGTAGCCTTTGCAGGATTTTGGGACACGGCGGAGGACCAGGCCGTGGCTAGCAGGCCGTGGCTAGCAGTGCCCACTGACTGGCAGGCTTTAAGGATATCAGCAATGGCTATATTTGATGTTGCCATTAGAGGGCGCAGTGCTTGCTTACAGTCCTCATGATCAAACGCAAGCTGGCGTACAATCAGTTCTTGTGCTGCCAGGTCCTGAACTTGCCGCTTGAAGGTATTGTACAAGCGATCAACAAATTGTCCATAGGGCTTTGCAGGGTCCTGTCTGATGCTCCTCCATCGGCCATCTCGCTCATTCTTGTCATCAGGGACAGAGGCCAGAGCCTCTTGGGCTGAGGCTGTAGTGGCTGCCCAATACATAGGATCAAGGGCCAACTGTTGGGCAATAGGAAGAAAATTGCCTCCTCCCGTTAACCCATCGAGAACATCGGTTTGGGTCAGCATGACGGGGGCTGGGGGTGCAGGAGCAATCACAGGGAAGAGATTTGGAGTATCAGCATCAAAAGGCAACAACGGAGCAGTGGTACAAAGAGTCTCTTCTTGGAGAGGAATAGTAGGAGCGGTGCCAAATGCCTTGGGCGGAGGAGGTGGTGTGAGACTGATTTTTCTTTGATTGCAAGAGTTGCAAAAAGAGCAGGGAGCACTTACCGGAGGGATCCGTAGGAGGATGAGAGAGAGGCGCCTTTTTGCCCTGTCCGGGCGGAGATAAGTGCTGATAAGTCCGTAACGTAGTCCAGAATCACATTCACACGGGAGCTCTCACCGGGGATCCACTACGTGGATGAACGACGCGTCTGCAGCCCTTGCGGGGCGAGGTGAGAGCTGAACGTTGTACACACGGGAGCACTCACCAGGGATCCACTACGTGGATGAACGACGTGTAGGTGAGTGCTGAATAATGAAAAACAAACAGTCACACGGGAGCACTCACCAGGGATCCACTACGTGGATGAACGACGTGTAGGTGAGTGCTGAATAATGAAAAACAACGTGAAGCCCGAAGGCAGTCACACGGGGCACCAATTGTCGAGTTGCAGCTCGGCATCCAAAGAAAAATCAGTCTCACACCATGATAGGTTCCGAAATATGGCTGCTCCTAGGGAAATATGGCAGCTCCTAGGGCTAATGCAGCACAGCTTTTATTGTGTGAAATGTGTGAAAGATACAAAATATACAAGTCAAGCAATTTGTTCTAGCCAGCAGATAAAGACCTTGGTACTAGACCATGCGAGCGATCAGGCCATGCTACGTTAGCCAATCATATGGGACAGCACGAGCTGTTCACGCGCTATTCATGCTCCAAGGATGCTTCTAGCTATGAGATCACCCTGTAACAATAAGAACTTTGCTCATGCTCTCATGTACAAGCAATCATTTTCCCACACTGGCTAGAAAAAGAAATTCTTTGCTTAGAAACCATGCTGTTTCAGAGTTCTCCTAGAAGCTAGAAGGCTGCCAGTCCGAATAGTTGGAAGAGATTAATGATGGCAAGAGAACTGATGAGCTTATTCATGTTTCTGTTTTCAGAACTATGCTGTGTGGACTAATCTAGGTGTGCAGGTGTCAGAGTTTTGTGTCAGAACTGAGTCACAGCTGAATCCCAGTCCAGCGGAGGAGGAGAATTTAAAGTTTACTAAGGGCAAGTTCTTTCTGCCCATGTTTCCTTCCCCAAATCACCTCTTCCCAGCTGTTTTTTCTCTCTCAAGAGGACTCTATGCATTTAAAGCATGTGATGCCCCCCCAAAGTATCCCAGAAATTGTATTTTTTAATGGGTGCTGGGAATTTCAGCTCTGCGAGGGGTACACCGCAGTTCCCAGGCTTATTTGGAGAAATCAAGTGCTTTAAATCTATGGTGTGTAGTTAGCTTAAGTCTGGAATTAACCTCCACAGAGCAAAAAAAAAAAAAAAACAGCTGGTGAGAAAATGTGGTTTTCTTCACACCATGCAGATGATAAAATCACCGTATATGCGTTTATGAGAAAATCAGTACCTGTTTTCTGAGGTACTAATTTTTGATCAATATCTAGGTAGAATGCAAATTGGGATAGTCCATAGTATTAGGTGTTGTCTGAACAAACCACTTTAATAATATGAAAGTACAGGCATGCCTTCTCAGCAACAATTAAAGACTGATTAGATGTTTATTGTTGGTATCTAGCAGTTAATTTATTAAAACGTTTCTACACTTATAGACAACCTTTCTCATTAAACCTTAAGGCAGCTCATATCAATATAAACAATATAATTAATTCAGTATACCCAAAGAAGCTCATTCTCCAGGATCACCTGTGCTGAGGAAAGAAAATTCCTGTTTTTTCCCCTCCAAATTCCTCTTGGTCAAAAGACATTTTTTACCTCAGGGTCACATCTTAGGCCCACCTGACCTATTTTCATAGGACTAAGGGGAATGGAGACTATTGGACAGCTAGTTGCTGCCGTTGGTTTCATGTTGGATGGAGCTTTCCTCCTGTTTCCTGAGACACCATATCCTTTTATATCTCCTGGGTTTAGCATGTCCCCATGTGCTCCTGCTCTCACAAGATCCGCTCCCTACAAGAGAAGGACGCGCTGAATTTTTCAGCTTTCAAATTCCAGAAAACCAGGGTTGCTAAAATAGTTGTACCGTGACTTGGGAATCCAAAAGATATTTTGGTTACATTAATATGTTAGTTTTGTAAAATAATTTAGTTAAGGCAAAATGTGTGCAAAACTGCATAGAAATAAGTGCCAAATACTTGCAGTTATATCATGTATAAGAGCTTGGATGTTCCAACTCCTTTTGTGTGAGACAAGGGTTAAGATCTACCTCTGATAGAGAGCTTTGCCTTCCCCCTTTTCCTTTTCTTTTTTGGTTGTCTTCTTTTTACCTAGATTAGTTTGTTTTTTATTGTATTGTATGTTGAAAAGTTTCAGTATTTTTTTTCTTAAAAAAGATTGCCAAGTATTTGCAGTTATATTATATATTAATATTATTATTATTATTATTATTACTTATTTAGCATTACCTGGTATTCTGAGAAGGTAAAATTTAAATTCTTTGGTTTTCCCAAAGCAGTTTATGTTCTTCTCCATCAAATGTAGACTTACCAAGCTAAATGTTGTCCAAGCACAAAAATAATAGCAGACTCAAAAACATATTTTTAAGAACCTTCACTAAAGAAATTTGCAAAAATTAAGTTTCACCTCCTAAAACGACACATTCTTCTTCAAGGGTGTCTCTTGCGATTTTACCATGAAATAAATGCCTTGTGTCTCATGGGGCTCTTTTCCCTGCAGGTGCTGAAGTTTGACGGTTACTTTCAGGAAGATGTCCCCATATCTACAGAAGAGCATTTCCGCATCCGCCAAGTGGGCATTTATTATTACCTGGAAGACGATAGCATGTCTGTCATGGAGCCCATTGTGGAAAACTCTGGGATTCCCCAGGGCAAGTTCATCAAACGCCAACGTCTGCCCAAGAACGATCGTGGGGACCATTATCATTGGAAAGACCTGAACAGAGGAATCAACATCACTATCTATGGCAAGACCTTCCGGATCGTTGATTGTGATGCCTTCACCCAGGTACTGGCACCGGGGCCGCTCATTTCCAGAACTGACTGGGGGAAAAGTAGGAAATGAGTCAATTGCAGTACAGTGGTGCCTCGCAAGACGAAAAGAATCCGTTCTGTGATTCTCTTCGTCTAGCGTTTTTTTTGTCTTGCGAAGCAAGCCCATTGATGGATTAGCGGATTAGCGCTATTAGCGGCTTTTAGCAGCTTTTAGCGGCTTATCAGCTTATCGGATCAGCTGATAAGCGGCTTAGCGGCCTAGAAAAAGGGGGGGGGAGGGAAAAAACCCGCAGGAACTCGCAAGACATTTTCGTCTTGCGAAGCAAGCCCATAGGAGATTCGTTTTGCGAAGCACCTCCAAAACGGAAAACTCTTTCGTCTAGCGAGTTTTCCGTCTTGCGAGGCATTCGTCTTGCGGGGCACCACTGTATTGCAATAGACGTGTTACAAAACAGATAGAGAGGGAAACGTACATCTTTTGTCTCCCCTTTCAATTCATAGATTCTTTTTCACAGTTCATTTACATTTAGGGAGACACTTTTGTCACAGACATCTTACAGTTGGGGGGAAATTAGGGGGGGAGAGAGGTGGGGGGTTGTATTGTTCTTTCGTTCTGTTGCCTAGTGTTAGTAGTAGGGCAGGCAATGGCCAAACTTGGCCCTCCAGCTGGTTTGGGACTACAGTTCCCATCATGCCTGACCACTGGTCCTGTTAGCTAGGGATGATGGGAGTTGTAGTCCCAAAACAGCTGGAGGGCCAAGTTTGGCCATGCCTATGGTAGGGGGTTGGGTCAGCATCCCGTGAGTAGGTCCTTGTTTATATATATATATATATATAAAAAGAAAAAAGAAACACCCCCCAAAAACCAAGACACAGAAGAAAACAATGGCATGGCCCTCCTTCCTTATATCAAGGGCACTACAGATAAAATTAGCAAAATCCTCCATAAACACAATATCAAAACAGCCTTTTGCACCAACCAAAAAATAGCCAATATCCTCAGAAACCCCAAAGATAAAATCCAGTTGGAAAACCAAGGGGTCTATGAAATACCCTGCAAAGTCTGCCCAGCCACGTACATTGGACAAACAAACAGACGAATAAATGCACGTATCGCAGAACACAAGAATGCCGTCAAAAAAGAAGAAAAAACTTCCTCTCTTTTCCAACACATGAAAGAAACAGGACACGAAATTAATTTTGCAGATTCCAAATTGCTCTTTAACATGGAACATCACCACAAGAGAATAATCATGGAAGCCATCGAGATAGAGAAACACCCTCACAACATGAACAAGCGTGACGACACGTCCCGCCTGCCAGACATCTGGAAATTAGCCCTCCCCACAAAAACCGACACCAGAACCAGAGGCACACAGAACGCCATCACCAATCAACCACACCAGACCCAAACCCAGACCCTCTCCACAGATAAATTACAGACACCATCCAGTAGCCAAACCATAGTGGCACCTCCGGATGCTGCACCCCCCTGCTATCCCTACACAGATCTGGCTGGCACAGGGCACAAAACCACAGCTCGCCCCTATACACGAAGCCAAGCCAGAGCACAACTAAGTGCAGTACAGCCATCTTCTCAGAAAAACTCTTCACAAGCTCAAGAGGTCAAGACACGAAAGCTTTAGCAACTAATCCACACTTAATGACCCACCTAAGTGGTACTCAGAATATCACTCAAGAAATCACTCAAGATATCCCTCAAGTAATTAAGGAACAAAAGAAGAAAAGGCACACTAACCTGGGAACTTCCTCTCTGCCCAGAACGTTGGAGGCTATACACCACACCCCTCAACAGTATTTATAGGAACTCAAACACTGAGATCCTGCTCTGTTCCAGTAACAAGAAGCCGAAAGCACCAGCCTGAAGATGACGAGTGAGACCTCGTCGAAACGTCGCCTAGACACCCCAACTCTTACACGGGAAGACACCCGAAGACACCAAAACCTGCATTCCTGTACCCGTGAAAATCTACGAAAGCATATATATATATATATATATATATATATATATATATATATATATATATGTATGTATGTCGATATTGTGATAGATCAGGGGGTTCCTCAGCTTGGTTGATTGTGTTCTGTTGATTGCAATGTGGTTTGTTTGTTTGTTTGTATGTGTTTGGGGAGACAGGTTGTCGGGTCTGTTAAGCCACACTGATTTGTATGCTGTTGTCGTGTTGTGCTGTGTGATGAACAGGAACCACACCGGGGTGAAGTCATCCTCCTTTGTTTGTCCCTGTGCTAGTTTAAGTTTGTTGGTCAACTTTCCCATACATTTTGATACCAGTGGTCTGTCTGTGTTCACTCCTGATAGGTCCTTCCAGTGTCTAGTCATGATGTTTCTGGCTGGCGATATTAAGTGACCCATGACTTCCTTGTCTTGGATTAAATTGCCCCTTGGATGGAGATTTTGTAAATCGAAGCCCCTTTGCTGTTCTGCAGTTCCTTGCTGTCTTTAGCCTGGTATTAATGACATGGCTGTCTTTTCCTAGACTTTTCTGGAGAGCCAGGGAATAGAACTGAACCCTCCGGAGAGAATGATTTTTGACCCTTACACAGAGCTGCGTAAGATGCCTCTGCGCACATATGTCACACCCTCAGATTTCGACCAACTCAAGCAGTTTTTGGCCTTTGACAAGAAGGTGAGTCTCTGGCTTGTTCTATTTCAGATTCTTTCTCACACACCTTTCTATATAATGATGTTGATGATGATTAATACTACTACTACTACTACTAGTAGTAGTAGTAATAGTAATAATACACCCTAAATTCAAAGCAGCAAACTAGCCTCCTATGATAAAATCAAGAAAATAGCAATCAATAAAACATGTAAGTAAACAAAACAATTAAAACAGGAGAAGATTAAACACTATAAAGGCAGTCTGAATAATAATTAGAATTATAATAATGTGCCTGTATGAAACAGAGACTCTGCTTCTTTCTTTCTTTCTTTCTTTCTTTCTTTCTTTCTTTCTTTCTTTCTCCCTTTCTCCTTTCCTCCCTCTCTCCCTTCCTTTATTTAGAACTTGGGCTTATTACTGGCATTCTCATATGATTTACACAGCTGCCTTGTACTAAGTGAGACCATCTAAATTCAGCCTGTTTTAAACAGATTCTTATATGCATGTAGTTTTAATTCTATTCATGTTTAATTGTGTTTTAATTGTTGTTTTCCCTGTGTTTTTAGCAATACTTGGTTTTTATCTGTAAGCTGGCTTTGAGCCCCGCCAGGGGAAAAGCTGGGGTACAAATAAATTCTTCTTCTTCTTCTTCTTCATCATCATCATCATCATCATCATCATCAAAGACTGCCTCCTCTGACTGCATCTTTTTCTTAGGGCCATTTTCAGCGGAGGCTGAGATTCAGTGGGGCTGGGCAAAGTCTGTTCTCTCTCACCCTGAGTTCTGGCCCCTCCCGTGCCTTACAGGTCCTTCGCTTCTATGCCATGTGGGATGATACTGAGAGCATGTTTGGCGAGAACCGGCGTTTCATCATCCACTACTACTTGGCAGACGACACCGTGGAGGTCCGGGAGGTGCATGAGCGGAATGACGGCAGAGACCCCTTCCCTGTGCTGATAAGACGCCAGCACCTGCCCAAAAAGCTTGCAGAGAAGAAAGGTAAAGGCCACCTGTGCTTTATCTTTTAGGGTTGATGTGTAAAAGGAATACCTAACTGGAAAAATTGGTGTGCAGAAGGTATGTGTGCAAGCAAGAGTATTTGGGTGCAGTGTGAATCCCATTAACATTTTGTATACCAGGAACGCATTCACTGCTATTTTTCTAGAAAAGGAGGTGCTGGAACTTCTCCTTTGTTCTCTTAGAATGGCAATGGTGCTGGAACTGAGCTCTGGTTAGCTCCGGCTGGAAAACAGCCCTGAAGGCATTAATATGGGAAAGTGGGAGCTTGATCTATGGCGGGCAGTAGCCAGGATGAGAAGTGTGTGTGAGGCTGGGATGTGGTAGACAGATGTGGTAGAATTAGACAGGTCTTCTAGCATGCTAAGAATCATAGAATCATAGAATCATAGAGTTGGAAGAGACCACAAGGGCCATCGAGTCCAACCCCCTGCCAAGCAGGAAACACCATCAGAGCACTCCTGACATCTGCTTAAAGACCTCCAAAGAAGGAGACTCCACCACACTCCTTGGCAGCAAATTCCACTGTCGAACAGCTCTTACTGTCAGGAAGTTCTTCCTAATGTTTAGGTGGAATCTTCTTTCTTGTAGTTTGAATCCATTGCTCCGTGTCCGCTTCTCTGGAGCAGCAGAAAACAACCTTTCTCCCTCCTCTATGTGACATCCTTTTATATATTTGAACATGGCTATCATATCACCCCTTAACCTCCTCTTCTCCAGGCTAAACATGCCCAGCTCCCTTAGCCGATGGGGTTAAAGCAGTTATCCACCATACCAGTTAAATGCCCTGTTCGGATCACATTGCTGTCTAAAGTCCTAAACATACTCTTGTCTTTCCGAATGATGCTTGCTGCATTTTCTTTAGTTTTCTAAATATTGCCTGATGATACATTCTGAGATCCTTTGGAAATTACTTCCAGAGTTTAAGCATGGTCAGTTTTGATCAATTTAAAATTGCTTGTCCCATTTAAATTGCTGAGTACAGGCTTCAGTGTTATCGTCATTGCAACTGTTTGTCCCCGGAGATAGTTTGTACTTTTTTCGACAGCCGAATACTCTCCTTCCTTAGGAGTAATCAGAGACAGGACACATCTAACCCTCTTTCTTCCGCTAGGACCCTTCCCAACTTGTGTGCTGGAGATCTCTGATCAGGAGGTCCTGGAATGGTTCACGGCTAAAGATTTTGCCGTAGGCAAATCCACTACGCTCCTTGGGCGCTCTTTTTTCATCTATGATTGTGATGAGTTCACGCGGCAGTTTTATCAGGATAAGTTTGGCATCACTGACTTCCATCCAGTCGATGTAAGGAAGCCACCTCCAGAGGAAATCAAGCAGGTAATGGCGGGGAGCAGGAAGGGGGAAGATGGAAGAGCGATCGGGGTTTGACTCAAGGCTAAGGCTCCAGTCCCTGCCCTGCTTGCTTGCAAGGAAACCGAACTGAGTAAGGGGCCACCTTTGAAGGTGACTTGGAAACTGCAATTAATCCAGAATGCGGCAGCTAGACTGGGGACTGGGAGTGGCCGCCGGGACCACATAACACCAGTCCTGAGAGATCTGCATTGGCTCCCAGTACGTTTCTGAGCACAATTCAAAGTGTTGGTGCTTTAAAGCCCTAAACGGCCTTGGTCCAGTATACCTGAAGGAGTGTCTCCACCCCCATCGTTCTGCCCAGACACTGAGGTCCAGCGCTGAGGGCCTTCTGGTGGTTCCCTCATTGCGAGAAGTGAGGCTACAGGGAACCAGACAGAGGGCCTTCTCGGTAGTGGCACCCACCCTGTGGAACACCCTCCCTTCAGATGTCAAGGAAATAAGTAGTTATCCTATTTTTAAAAGACATCTGAAGGCAACCCTGTTTGGGGAAGTTTTTTAAATATTTAATGCTGTATTGTTTTTAACACGTGATTGGGAGCCGCCCAGAGTTATAAATAATAATAATAATAATAATAATAATAATAATAATAATAATAATAATTATTATTATTATTATTATTATTACATGCAAACACCTCTCTGCTTATGGAGTCTTGGCAAGCCACAGCAACCATTCCTAGAGCATTCTGGTCCTTTTTTTAGTGGTTAGCTTAGCATTAGCTCTGCAGCCAAATGATTATGCATCTTTCCCCCATCAATGTTGAACCATATGTAGGTTCAAGATGGAGCCTCACAGGGGCTCTGTTAAGGCTGCGCGCCAGAGAGACATCCTCACTTCCCCCCTCCCCAATTCAATTGGACAAACTGCATTTTCACGTTAAGTTGGAGGGCAGCTACCTCTAATGAGTCTCGAATTCCAAAAATGGGATACTGACTGACAGCTGTTGGGAGATCATCCGCTGTCATTAGCTCCCCTCAATAAAACTCAGCTCTCCAAGACAGACAGGGAGCGATCAGTTCTACAAAGGATGGTCTGGCAACTGACATAACACCAGAGATCTGACACCAGCAGAAACTTGGGGATGAAGTTAGCTGGAACGCGTCAGAGGGTATTGGCAGAGGACTGTCCCGTCCGTCCCCCCCTTCATCTCTGCTGTAATGGAAGATAATGGTGATACAACAGAAGGTGCAAAGTGAATGAAGTCCACAGCATTGCATTATAATTCATTATTTGTGGCTTCTTTCCTCTGCAGGAAATCCCTCCATACAACGGTTTTGGTTTCCTTGAAGACTCTCTCCAAAACTGCTTCAGTCTGATTCCTCAAGCGCCCAAGAAGAACGTTCTCAAGATGCTAGAGAACGACCGCAAAGTGTTGCGCTACGCAGTTAGGATGGTGAGATGTACTGATGTGCTTTCTGGAGGGAAGGATGGGTTTTGGAGATTGGGTGTTCTCATCTCTAAGGGCAATCTTTCAAACCCCCAAATGATTGGATTTTTGTGTAGCATGGAAGATTACTCCAAAAGTAGGAGTGCCTAGGCAGGGGCAAGTCCTAAATGAGGCATCGGGGACACTGCTTCACCTGGCCTGCTGCTGCTCGCTGGCTGGCTGGGGCAGAAGGGAACAGGCAGGTCACTGTGCCAGCCTGGAGCTGGCTCTGTGATCTGTCCCAGATTGGGCCTGATGCCAACAAGTGAGGGCAGTGCCCTGGCTCAGGACCCAGTAGATCAGAAGCCAGCTCAACCTCTGCCCAGCCTGGAATGCTCTGCCACACACAGGGATCCCTTCAGCAGGTGGAACAGGGAGGTCTGCGCCAGCAGAGCGATGTTGGCATTACTCTGCAAGCAGAGTCCGTCAGGGCTGCATGGAGGGACATGTACCCTGCTGCCCAGTCTTGATGCAGACAGCATTTGGTTTGCAGCATCCATTGATCAATCTACTCATTAAGGCTTGCCGTCCTAATGTTAACCCTTTTCATGATGCGTTCAACATCTCAGGGTATCGGTTTAGTGATGTTATTTCTTCATCAATGTACATGGCATTTAAAGCCATTGCAAAAAAGCAAAATTCCCTGTGCTGAGGAGTTTTAATCTGCAGCATTACAGTGAGGAGGCACTGAAGGAAGGAAAAGAGTAGCAGAGGCTGTGATAAAAGGTGGCACATATTCCTGCTGTATTGCCTTAGTAATGTCTCCCATTTTCCTCAACCTTCTCAGCAAAGTCAAGCATCAGAACTACAAACCGTTAACAAATAACAGATATGACAGTGGTTGAATTTACAAATGGTGACCCTGTTTTCTACAGGAACAGGCTGTGAGAAATGTGCCCTGTCACATCCTTTAGAGCCATGGTTCCCACAGGGGGGCAATTCAAGAATGAGTTATTAACAGTGAATGGCCTTTTAGACTTTCTCCACGTAAATAGAAGATCACTTTTTGAATAACAAGAATTATATGTCACAGGGAGGGGGTCATCAGGATTTTAGAGGTGCTTAGGTGGGGCAGGGACGCGGGTGGCGCTGTGGGTAAAACCTCAGCGCCTAGGACTTGCCGATCGCATGGTCGGCGGTTCGAATCCCCGCGGCAGGGTGCGCTCCCGTCGTTCGGTCCCAGCGCCTGCCAACCTAGCAGTTCGAAAGCACCCCCGGGTGCAAGTAGATAAAGAGGGACCGCTTACCAGCGGGAAGGTAAACGACATTCCGTGTGCTGCGCTGGCTCACCGGAGCAGCTTTGTCACGCTGGCCACGTGACCCGGAAGTGTCTGCGGACAGCGCTGGCTCCCGGCCTATAGAGTGAGATGAGCGCACGGTTAGGATATTTCCGTTCCACCTTAAAAGGGAGCAGGCTTTGTAAGTTACAGAGTCTGCGCATGTCCTGTTTCACAGGATGTTTATGTTCTGATATTCCTTTCGTTTTTGCCAGTTGGTCAGAGACGCTGACTGAGTATGGACGTGTTTTCTTTTGTTCTGTTCAACACTAAATAAAGTCTGTAAATTATGCTCTTCTGCGGTGCAAGCTTTTGGCTGTGTTTCTGCTGATAAACATTGTGCACAAGCCTGGAATGTGGCTAGGAATTTCCAAAGGCTTCGTGCCGCTAACTGCTGGATCTGCTTGACTACGGGAGGCCGATGGATCGTCCGAACTCCGGCTTGGGGGCCATGATGGACGTTATCTCCCTGGCAGTTTCCCAACAACAAGGTTTCGGGCCCAGATTCACAGCACCTACAGGAGAGTAAAAGCTGCAACAGACTGCGTTTGAGGTACGTTGGGGGAAAAGCGAAAGGAAGGGACGCTTTTCTGTTTTACCTCGGCAAGGAGCCTTTGATCTCCGGCAAGGCTTAATTGGCCTGGGAGCTGCGCCAAAGTGGCTTCGTGATTAATGGCTGCCAAGATAACGAGTCTCTGAAGTAAATAAGGGCTCACGGCTCAAATAAAAAGCTGGAATGGAGTTTTTCCAAGCTTCTGGAGATGCTCAGTGCCCTAAGTTGGATGGGCAGAATTATGAAACCTGGGCAAAATGGTGTGAGAGTTTGCTGCGTCAGTTTGGGGTATGGCATACTGTATTTGAGCCCCCCCCCCAGTTCCTCTGACAGAGAGATGGAAAGCCCATGATTCGAAAGCGATAGACGTAATAGTCTTATCCGTATCTCTTGAGGAAATTAAGACGCTGGCTGGCAACACCACTGCACGTGGAATGTGGAATGCTTTGTTGAAAGCTCACAAGCCAATAATCCCAGCCCAGAGTTTGACTGCATCGGAGGTCCTAGCTGTTTCCCAGAATGCGAGTGAATGCAGGGATGCTGAGGGCACCGGTTGCAAGCTGCAGGGGGAGCTGACCGTCACGTCATCCCAGGCAGCATACCAGCCTCCAGGGGGAGCCAAGGAGTCGGCAGCTGAGAGCTCTGTTTCTCGTGAGAACCAAGGCCATCGCCTTTGCAGAGGCCGGAAAGGCAAAGGTAAACAGAGCCAGACGCAGGCGCCTGCAGATGGTCAGGAGCAGAGGGAGGGTGAAGAGCCCGCGCCAGGGAAAAACAAAGCGTTGTTTGCTGGCACAGCTTCACCAAAGGCTAAAGGCACGTCTGCTGACCAGAAGCAGGGGGGCAAGCTGCAAAAGCCCACGCCAGTGGAAAGCAAGGTTTTGCTTGCTGGCACAGCTTCACCAAAGGCTAAAGGCAAGTCTGCTGGCCAGGAGCAGGGGGGCAAGCTGCAGAAGCCCACACCGGTGGAAAGCAAGGGTTTGCTTGCTGGGAGGACTGCTCCAACAGCCAAAGGCAGCTTTGTTGTTGATTCAGGCTGTACGCGCCACATTTCGAAGGATCGCCATCTCTTTATCTCCTTCAAGCCTCAGGAAGGTGAGATCCACCTGGCTGATGGAAGGACGTTGCAAATTGCTGGAGAAGGGACTGTGAAACTTGCAAGTCTGCACACTACCATCAGTAATGTACTTTTTGTTCCAGGAGCGGCGAGCAACTTGTTGAGCGTCCCACAGCTTACTGGGCGTGGTTTTCAGATTTCCTTCAAGAGGAGCGTCTGTGTCATCAGTAAAGGCAAAGAGGACTATTTGCATGCAAAGTTTATGGATGGTTTATTCCATATAACTTATGATGACACTGTTGCTGTATCTAATGCTGATTCTTGTTGTGTTGCACAAACTAACAAAGTTCTTCATGCAGGTTGCATTCACGATGCGCATCGAAGATTTGGTCACCTCTCTTGGAAGGCACTGGCCAAGATGCCAGAGGTGGTTGAGGGTTTGAACATCAAACCCTGTAAATTTCACATGAAATGTGTATCTTGTGCAGAGAACAAGGTGAAGGTTGCTCCAAAAGGCAAGGAGTCTAGCAGGCAGGCTTCCAAACCCTACCAGCTAGTGCATGCAGACCTGGTTGGGCCACTTGCGCCCTCTTTAGGGGGAGCAAGGTACTTTATGATTCTGATTGATTCTTTTTCTAGGTACATTCATGTGTATTTGCTCGAACAGAAATCGCAAGCGTTTCCGAAGTTTAAGGCATTCTGTGCTTGGTTGGAGAATGTGCACGGTAAACGTATTTCCTGTTTGTTTACTGATCGGGGCGGGGAGTTTACTTCTCAGCAGTTTGAAGCTTTCCTGACTGAGAAGGGAATCCAGCATGACATGTCAACGCCCAGATCGCCATGGATGAATGGTCTTGCGGAGAGAGCAAATCAGACATTGCTGCAAGGAATCAAAACCTTGTTGCATGATGCCAATCTCCCTGATAAGTTTTGGGGGGAGGCTTTGGGGAATTTGGTTTACAGTTTTAATCGCAGATTGTCGTCACCCATTGGTTGTACCCCCTATGAGAAGATGTTTGGCAAGAAACCCAACACCAAGCACATGAGAATCTTTGGTTCTGACATGTGGGTACGCACACAACAAACCAACAAGCTTGGGAAGCGTGGGGCACATGGTTTGTTCATGGGGTACGAAAAGGGTGCATACAGGGTATGGATGACTAACTCTAAGTCCATTAAGTTCACAAGGAGTGTTGAGTACAATCCTAAGTGGGGGGAAAATGTGGGAATTTTCCAGAGTTACCCAGAGGAGGATGAAGGTGATGTCAAGCAAGCAGCTAAAGATGAGAAAGCTGCTGCTGCTGATGATGATGATGAGGATGATGATGAGGATGATGATGATGATGATGATCAGAGTTCGGATTCCAGTTCAGTGGGCGGCGCTGCTGCTGGTGTCAGTGACAGTGATGACACAGCAGACTACCAGAGCGCAAAAGCCTCAGTCAGACCATCTGATGCGTCTGACAATGAACTGGAAGAACCACTGTTCACCATTGGTCATTTTTCTCCTAAGAAAGAGGAGATGAGTCCAGAAGACTTGCATCTAGTACGCAGATCTGAAAGGGCGACCAAAGGCAGACCTCCAAAGAGGTATGCTGATGAGTTTGCTAAGACAGCAACTGCTGTTCTTAGTAGCTCAGAGAAGGTATGGGAACCTTCAAGCTTCAAAGAGGTTCAGGAGTTAACCTCTAAAGATGCTGAGCCTTGGCTTAATGCCATGAAGGCTGAAGTTGATTCCTTGAACAGGAACCAAACTTGGGAACTGGTACCGGTAGTCCCAGGAATGAGACTGGTTGGCAGCAAATGGGTCTTCAAGGCCAAGACAGACCAGAATGGCAAGGTAGTCAGACACAAAGCCAGATTGGTTGCCAGAGGTTTTTCACAGGTACCAGGACAGGATTACCACGAGACCTACTCACCCACAGTCAAATATGAGAGCATTCGGCTGATGCTCAAGATCGCTGCGGAGGAGAAACTGCATGTTTCCCATCATGACATTAATACAGCTTTTTTGTACGGGATTTTGACTGAGGAGCTGTTCATGCTTCCACCTGATGGGATGGAGATACAGAAGGGAATGGTCTGTAAACTGCGGAAATCCTTATATGGTCTCAAGCAGAGTGCCAGGTGTTGGAACACAAAACTCACTGAGACATTGCTTTCTCTAGGTTTTCACCAGGGCAAAGCTGATCCATGTGTGTTTGTCAAGGAGGAGGGGCAAAACAAACTGTATTGTTTATGTTTTGTTGATGATCTTCTGATGTTTTGGAAGAATCAGGCTTTTTATCAAAGCACCCTAGCTCAGCTGAAGGAGCACTTTGACATGAAGGATCTTGGTGAGGTATCCAACTATCTTTCTCTGCAGGTGGAGAGGGACCAAGCAGGTAATTTTCTGGTACACCAAACACAGAAAATTGCTGATGTATTAACCAGGTTGAATTTGGTTGATGCAAACCCAGCAGACACACCGATGGTGACAGGTTACCAGGTAGACAGTACTGCTGAAGCGTTTTCTGACACAACGCTGTACAGATGCATTCTAGGCAAGCTGAATTTCATTGCCAGATGTTCAAGACCTGACATAGCTGTAAGCTGTAATCTGCTTAGCAGACATGCCAACAATCCTACGATTCAGGATTGGAAAGCTCTGAAGCGCATAGCTCGCTATTTGAAAGGGACTATGCACTACAGGCTGAGGTTCACCAGTCAGAAGACTGGAGGTCTTGAAATCTTTGCAGATGCAAGTTTTGGAAGTGACACCACGGATGGTACAAGCACTTCTGGTGTGTGCTACATGTACAACCACTGCCTGTTTGACTGGTTGTGCAAGAAGCAGACAACAGTGAGCCTAAGTTCCTGTGAAGCAGAACTCAATGCTCTGTCATTTTCACTCATGGATTGTGAATGGTCGATGCAACTGTTTAAGGACATCGGGGTTTCTGTGAAATGTCCTATACAAGTGTATCAAGACAATAGATCTTGTTTGGTTTTGCTGAACTCGGAGAGTTGCAAGCAGAGAACCAAGTACTTGCAGATTAAACTACATCGTGCAAGAGAGTGTATTCAGAAAGGACTGATTCAGGTGTCCTACATGCCAGGAAATGAAATTCCTGCTGATCTGTTGTCTAAGGTTGTTAACAGAGAACAACATAAGGTTTATGTACAAAGGTTGCAATTGAGTGAACCACAGGTACAACAGGTTACACGGAAAGGGGGAGGATGTTAGGATATTTCCGTTCCACCTTAAAAGGGAGCAGGCTTTGTAAGTTACAGAGTCTGCGCATGTCCTGTTTCACAGGATGTTTATGTTCTGATATTCCTTTCGTTTTTGCGAGTTGGTCAGAGACGCTGACTGAGTATGGACGTGTTTTCTTTTGTTCTGTTCAACACTAAATAAAGTCTGTAAATTATGCTCTTCTGTGGTGCAAGCTTTTGGCTGTGTTTCTGCTGATAAACATTGTGCACAAGCCTGGAATGTGGCTAGGAATTTCCAAAGGCTTCGTGCCGCTAACTGCTGGATCTGCTTGACTACGGGAGGCCGATGGATCGTCCGAACTCCGGCTTGGGGGCCATGATGGACGTTATCTCCCTGGCAGTTTCCCAACACGCACAACCCTAGAGTCTGTCAAGACTGGCCCATACGGGCAGGGGTACCTTTACCTTTACCTTTAGGTGGGGCATGGCAAAAAGAAAGGGTTGGGAACCACTGCTTCAGAAGCTTCTTAAGAGCCTTTCTGAGTTCTTAGCTTATTGGAAGCCGATTTCTAGCCAGCTCAGTTGTTTTCTGTCTGACAGAAGCGAACAGGGTGGTGGCGCTGTGCTATATACCAGGATGGAGAGACAGACGGGATGTGGTGGGGGTGGCAGCGCAGTTGGGGGGCAGTCAGGTGCAAGGTGCCATCCCAGCTGCACTGCCTGTTGCTGCTCCCAGTGCAGTGACCTCTGTATGTAATCTCTGCAGGAATCGCCCAATCCTGAAGACAGTAAGCGTCATTTTGTGCTCTCCTATTGCCTCGCCACCGACATGATGAGCATCTATGAACGACCTATGCGCAATTCAGGAAGAATTGGAGGCAAATTCCTAGCCAAGACCAGGGTGTGCAAGCCAGGGTCCACTACAGACATTCCTGTTTACTATGAGCCAGCTGACTTCACCATTGGAGCCATGGTGGAAGGTGAGTAGAAGACAGCAAGTAAGCAAATTGGACGCTCTTACGTCAAAGTGCAAGTAGAGAAATAGGTACCGCTGCGGTGGGAAGGTTAATGGTGTTTCTGTGCGCTGCTCTGCTTCGCCAGAAGCGGCTTAGTCATGCTGGCCACATGACCCGGAAGCTGTACACCGGCTCCCTCGGCCAATAAAGCGAGATGAGCGCCGCAACCCCAGAGTCGGCCACAACTGGACCTAATGGACCTTTACCTTATGTAGAAAACAGTAATGTTGCTGGTTTTTTCTCTGTTAGCTATCCAGAGTGTAGTCTGCCTTTGCTATTGTGCTGGTCAATATCTTGGCATGCAGTTGAATAATAAATCTTGAAGTCATAATAGACCATTTAGAAACGTTTTGTCCAATTTCCCTTGCATTTGTGAGGCACAATGTTTAAACCCAACTAGCTCAGAACTGACAAGTTCTTTAAGGTCTCTGACCTCCAGATCCCTTTTGCATTACTCTCTACATTGTAGGGAGAACAAAGCAATAAGGAATTGAGACGGAAGCAGAAAATGCTGCCAGTCCATCCTTTGTTTTATCTCAGCAGAGGACGTGCCAGAGAGCTGTAGAATTGGGCACCATTCTTCTCTCTGGTGATTGTAGGCATGGAAGGTTCTGTTCTGAGTTTTGCTCTGGCCACTTTGCAGAGCGAAGGAGACTGCCGAGGTGCAGGATCGGATGAAAACTTTGGCACCTTGGACTGGACACTTATTCTTCAAAGAAAGTGCTCGATCGTCTGTGCAGCTTGTGCTTAATGGTGAACACTGGTTTACTTTTCTTTCATTCCAGTGTTCAGCCACAGGTTCATCATCGTAGATGCTGATTCATTTGTCCTGAAGTATATGGAAGGCAATTTGGAGAGTTTCCCACCAGCAGTTGTGCAGTCCATGAGGGATCACTTCGCACCTCGCCAGGCAGCAGCTGAGGCAGTAAAGAGGTGGGCTTTTAAAGAAAACCCATGCAAACGTTTCTCCAGACATCATTAGATTCTTCTTGGGAAGCTTCATTCCATGCTTCTTAGCGTGACGCTATCCATGCCCAACCTAGGGCCATTATATGCATTGTGCAGGCTAAGGTCCCCGCCTTACATTATCACCACGGGGAGGGAATCATTGTAGCAGTCCCTTGGACACTATGGAAGTACCATGAAAATCCTCAGGGAGCCTCTGCTACTCTTCCTTTACTAGCTGTTGGGGAGTAAGAGTGGGAGAGAGCTTTTTCATTCATGGCCCGTCTTGTAGGCATCCAAGTGGTTGCTGTGGGAAATGGGGTGCTAGTCTAGGTGGGCATTTTGCCTGATTCACTAGGGCATTTAAAATGAATCACAGAACAGTCCAACCCCTGAGGGAGTCCATTCCACTTCATACGCTTACGTTAGTTTCCCATCAATTCTAATCATGTCCATTCAAACAATTCCAGGGTGTGCGTGTCTTATTTTGAAGACTCTTAAAGGGTGCATGCTAAACCTTTCTACCCTAATGGTGAGGGGTTTTCCTTTTTTACATGCAGGGTGCTATTTGCATAGCTGTCAACTTTCCCTTTTTCTTGCGAGGAATCCTATTCGGAATAAGGGAATTTCCCGTAAAAAAGGGAAATGTTGGCAGCTATGTGCTATTTGTTGCTGGGGAGCAATTCTCCACCTGCTGTCTCAAATTGTGACACCTATCGGAAGTTGTAGAGGAAAGAAACAATATCTAGGAGGAAAATAAGAATATTTGGTCCTAGTTGTTTCAATGAACCAATATAGGAAACGGTTGTCTACTCTTAGTGTACCTTTGTTAGTCAAATGTGCAACTTCCCACTTTAGGAATTATGCAGTTTAACCAGAAAAAACACGGGGAAAACAGAAAGCTTTGTCTAGCTGCAAAATAGAACCCGAGATTCCTACCTTACTCGGAATTACCGTATTTTTCGCTCCATTGGACGCACCCGACCATAGGGCGCATCTAGTTTTTAGAGGAGGAAAACAAGGAAAAAATATTCTGAATCAAATGTTGTATAAACTACTGTATTTAATAAACAACTGGTATATCAGAATCACATTACAGCCATGTAAAGTGAACAGCAGTCAACAATGCATTAAGAACCATCATCACTGTCATTAACAAATGAAGAGAGACTTTAAGGTTTGAGTACTCTTCTAGTCTTCTGTGAATCCCAAGAACTCATCACTGCTAAAGTCAGAATTTATGAAGCTCAGTTGCTCACAGTCAGAGACATCACTTTCTTCGCTATCTTCATGTAAAATACCATCTTCGTATCCATCCAAAGCATTGCTAATGCCACATTTTTTCCTCTCAATCCTCTTCCTCCCCTCTCTCAGCGAACAGCCTGCCAGCTGCTCGCAAACATTCCCTTTACTTGAATTACAGTCAAGAAACAGCCAAGCAGAGCTTCTCAGTAGCAGGCTTGGGAGGCTTTCCTTTTCCCCACATTTTTCTCCCCCCCCCCAGCAGAACAGTCCCCTTTTCCAGCCTCCTCCACTCCATCCCTTTCACCCAAACTCCTCAGGTGACGTCTACAATTTCTCCCCTTCACTGCTCCCTCTCCTTTGCCCTCTACCATGACTCTCCACTCACGGCAACCTATGGTACCTCATCTCCCTTCACCCAGCTTCTTGGTCCCCCTTCCTCTTCGTCCTCTTCCTCCCCTCTCTCAGTGAACAGCCTGCCCACTGCTCCAAACCTTGAGGGGAAGGGCAGGCTGCTGGCAGAGCAGCACCCCCCACCCCCATTCAGCAGCCCTGGAGCGTGGGGCATGGGCGCACAGCCTGCCCACTGCTCCAAACCTTGAGGGGAAGGGCAGGCTGCTGGCAGAGCAGCACCCCCCACCCCCATTCAGCAGCCCTGGAGTGTGGGGCATGGGCGCACAGCCTGCCCACTGCTCCAAACCTTGAGGGGAAGGGCAGGCTGCTGGCAGAGCAGCACCCCCCACCCCCATTCAGCAGCCCTGGAGTGTGGGGCATGGGCGCACAGCCTGCCCACTGCTCCAAACCTTGAGGGGAAGGGCAGGCTGCTGGCAGAGCAGCACCCCCCACCCCCTTTTAGCAGCCCTGGAGTGTGGGGCATGGGCGCACAGCCTGCCCACTGCTCCAAACCTTGAGGGGAAGGGCAGGCTGCTGGCAGAGCAGCACCCCCACCCCCTTTTAGCAGCCCTGGAGTGTGGGGCATGGGCGCACAGCCTGCCCACTGCTCCAAACCTTGAGGGGAAGGGCAGGCTGCTGGCAGAGCAGCACCCCCCACCCCCATTCAGCAGCCCTGGAGTGTGGGGCATGGGCGCACAGCCTGCCCACTGCTCCAAACCTTGAGGGGAAGGGCAGGCTGCTGGCAGAGCAGCACCCCCACCCCCTTTTAGCAGCCCTGGAGTGTGGGGCATGGGCGCACAGCCTGCCCACTGCTCCAAACCTTGAGGGGAAGGGCAGGCTGCTGGCAGAGCAGCACCCCCACCCCCTTTTAGCAGCCCTGGAGTGTGGGGCATGGGCGCACAGCCTGCCCACTGCTCCAAACCTTGAGGGGAAGGGCAGGCTGCTGGCAGAGCAGCACCCCCCACCCCCATTCAGCAGCCCTGGAGCGTGGGGCATGGGCGCACAGCCTTCCCGTTGCTCCAAAGCTGCAGAGGGAAGCCGAGGCTCTCCCCTCCGCCCCCATTCAACAGCCCAGGAGTGTGGGGCAGGGGCGCACAGCCCTCCCCTTGCTCCAAAGCTTCCCGGGGCTGCAGAGGGAAGCCGAGGCTGCCAGCAGATGAGCGCGGCTCTCCCCTCCGCCCCCATTCAGCAGCCCAGGAGTGTGGGGCAGGGGCGCACAGCCCTCCCCTTGCTCCAAAGCTTCCCGGGGCTGCAGAGGGAAGCCGAGGCTGCCGGCAGATGAGCGCAGCTCTCCCCTCCGCCCCCATTCAGCAGCCCAGGAGTGTGGGGCAGGGGCGCACAGCCCTCCCCTTGCTCCAAAGCTTCCCGGGGCTGCAGAGGGAAGCCGAGGCTGCCAGCAGATGAGCGCGGCTCTCCCCTCCGCCCCCATTCAGCAGCCCAGGAGTGTGGGGCAGGGGCGCACAGCCCTCCCCTTGCTCCAAAGCTTCCCGGGGCTGCAGAGGGAAGCCGAGGCTGCCGGCAGACAAGCGAGGCTCTCCCCACCTCCCCCATTCAACAGCCCAAAAGCGCGGGGGATGGGCGCAAAGCCCTCCCGTTCCTCCAAAGCTTCCCGGGGCTGCAGGGGGAAGCCGAGGCTGCCAGCAGGGGAGCGCGGCTCTCCCCCCCCCGCCCCCATTCAGCAGCCCAGGAGTGTGGGGCAGGGGCGCACAGCCCTCCCCTTGCTCCAAAGCTTCCTGGGGCGGCAGAGGGAAGCCGAGGCTGCCGGCAGGGGAGCGCGGCTCCACCACCACTACCAAAGACCAGTCCAAGAGTGTGCCGCACTCCGACAATTTGGCCCCAGGGACCACACATTCGCTCCATAGGACGCACAGACATTTCCCCTTACTTTTTAAGAGTAAAAAAGTGCGTCCAATGGTGCGAAAAATACGGTATGTTAAATTTTGCCACAGCAGTGGTTACGATTCACAAGTCTTAATCATTTTCTTTTGTAGGTGGATTCACTAAAAATTTAGTAGATTAATCAGCGGGGCTGTGAGTTAGGAGTAAGGTGCTGCGTTCTGTTAGAACAACAACAAACCTTTTAAGAGGGGACTTTCTGGCAGATTTTATTTATTAAATAGTAATTTGAATGTCTTTGTTGAGGTTTCGCCAGTATGCAAATTTATCTAATTTTAAATCAGCTTCGCTAACAGGCTGGTGAATAAGGAACAACCAAGTCTGTTCATCTTTAAGGTGACGGGCCTAATGATCTGTACGTAAGCCTTTCGAGATCATGGTAGCCAAGTCAGATGGGCTCGTGCACAATGGAGGAGGCGTACTTGCCGACTCGTGAAAGACGTTCCTCCCCCCCCCCCCCCTTGTAGGTTAGCTTCAGATGAGCCTGACAAACAGGAGCTGGATGCCCTGACTGAGCAGATACAGGAGCACATGAGGAGACATAACTACTTGCCAGACAGCAGCATGCAGGCAGCGTTCCTCCAGCAAGACAAAGATGGCTCAGGGCTCATCAGCAGAGAAGAGTTCTGTGCCCTCTGTGACCACTTCAAAGTGCCTGTCGATGACCCCCTTTTCCAGAAGGTGAGGAGTAGGAATAGTCACCGTATCTGAATTTTGCCAAGAAAG
Source organism: Podarcis liolepis (assembly GCF_965112155.1). Classification (NCBI taxonomy): domain Eukaryota; kingdom Metazoa; phylum Chordata; class Lepidosauria; order Squamata; family Lacertidae; genus Podarcis; species Podarcis liolepis. Next base: position 4,826,379 of record NC_139557.1, read on the forward strand.
CCACGGCAGCGATTTGCACTAACCTGACCGCTTGTCTGGTGCCCACGTATCCTCATGAATTCAGTGGCACTCACGTCCAAGTCCGTTTTCATCATATCGTATACCAACATTAGGACAAGGGCAGGCAGCGTGGTCAGCAGCAGGGGCTGCCATGGAATCATAAAACAAGAGCAAATAGTGGCTTTTTTGAAAAGAATTTGTAATGTACTTCTGGTACAGTGCGAGTTTCCTCTTCACTGTTGGTGAACAGTGAAGAGCCTGGGAACAAGTCAAAATCAACAGTGACAGTAAAGAATTCATGACCTTTGGGTTACAGTGGTACCTCGGGTTACAGACGCTTCAGGTTACAGACTCTGCTAACCCAGAAATAGTACCTCGGGTTAAGAACTTTGCTTCAGGATGAGAACAGAAATCGCGCGGCAGCAACGGAAGGCCCCATTAGCTAAAGTGGTACCTCAGGATAAGAACAGTTTTAGGTTAAGAACGGACCTCCAGAACAAATTAAGTTCTTAACCCGGGTTACCACTGTACTTTTATTTTTAAAATAAAGAAATAGTAGATAATGAATGAACAAAGCTTCCTCTTTGCTGCCATGTTGGAAGTGTCCTTAGCCTAAGTTCTGTTGACAATTCAAGTTGCAGTAATTAGAATTGGCATAAATTTAGGAGAGGGCCATTTGCCTAATTTCTCCTAGAAAATTAGAAGTAGCGACCCTTGGTTTTTTTTGAATATGGGTTCCTTCCACACCAGCCCTTTTCTCTTGAATTGCTCTCTGTGGCTCACTCACTTTTTTTACAGTATCCACATTGTTGTGAGCTCTTTGGATTTAAGTGGTTTTTGGAGGTGCCGTTTTTTCAGACCTCACTTGTGGTGATGGGGGGGGGGGCGGTATACAAAGCAATTGCACTACTAGCCTGACCCACTCTTTTCAGGGTTCCTGTTGGCAACAAACTATTTCTCACCACTGTGGAGCCGCATTTGTTCTTGAGTATCAGATACATTACAAACTGCCCCCTGCTAGTGAAATGGTAATATTACCAGATATTTCAGCTACTTGACTTTCCTTCTTTTTCTCTTCCAGCTGATCGCCCTTTGTTCCCATGGTGAAAACCAGATCAGATACCCCAACTTTCTCAGAGTTTTTGAAGGGTGAACACCAAAAGGTATAAGCAGCAGCAGCGGCAGCAGCAGCAGCAGCAAGAGGGACTTTTGCATATAGATCAACATGGATTAAACTGAGCTAATTCTTGTTCACTTGTTCTGGTCTCTTTTCCCTTCCATCCTGCAAACTTGGCAGAAACAGACATCACTGCACACTCATTCCAGTTGAATACTGTCAGAGCTGCCCGAGGTCCCAGCTCACAAAGGACCAACGCCGGTTCGTTGTTATATACAAAAGTCTTTATTGAAGTTCAGTTTCGCTTTCACAGCCGCAGCGCGCAGCTCTACGTCTGAAACTCTAGACCGCTGAAGCTCCGTCTGAATCTCCTCCCCCCAGACACCAGTTTAAGACTCTAGCCTTGCTCCACCTCTTCCTTTGCTCTTTCCTCCTCTGGTTCTGCCTGTCAGCTGGGGTCTTGCCCTTCCTAGACTCTTCTGACGCTGAGTCCCCTGAGTCTTCCCCCTGCCTCCGGCGGGCTTTAGGACCTGGTTCCCAATCCGGGTTTTCTGCTGTCCCACGCGCCTGTACATTCAAACTTGGCGCGCGCGCCCAGCCGGCAACCTTCCTCCTGACCGTTACACTGCTCCTGTCACTGCTTCCCCCTTCGGGGGGGCTAGCTGGACCTGACCTCCCCTCCGTTCCCCCACTCTCCGATAGAGGCGTGGTCAGCCCTGACTCATCTTCTCTCCCTGCTGGAGGAGACGCTGGCCCTGACACATGGGACTCTTCCCCCCCACTACGCTCTGGTGGGGAAGCTGGTCCTGATCTCCCGCTGCTGCTTTGGGAGTCCCCGCTGGCCCCTTGTTTCTGGTGTGTCCCCCCTGGGACCCCCCTTGCCCTGACCACCGGCGCCTCCTTCTGGGAATCTTCTGATTCGCTGGAGAAGCTCATGGAATCTCTCGGGTCACTGTCATACTCCCCTACGCTGCCCTCAGATTCTTCCCCTTCGCTCTCCATTTCCTCTCTCCCCTGTGCCTCTGCTCCTGAGCCCCTGACAAATACCTTAAACCTTCTGAGAAAGAGCTCCAAAAATTATAATCACACTAGATAGATAGATAGGTAGGTAGGTTTTTTTTGGGCGGGGGGGGAGAGAGGCCTTTGGACCTAGATGCGGAAAGCCATAAACCTTTTTACTTTACTATGCAACTTACCACAACTACGTAATTAGATTTTCTACTCCAGAAGTGACCCCATGTCTGATGTTCAGCAACATCCCCCTGTACTGACCCACATTTGCTGTTTGATTGGCAAGGGGGTGCAAAGGGGAGACTATTCAAACGTGAAATAATTTGTAGCTGCGGTCTGGTCAGGGCTGCCTGGGATGTTTTGCCGCTAGAGGCAAAACAGGTAATCTACCACCTTGCATTCTCTTCCTTCCACCTACTGGGGTGTGCAGAGGGTGGATCAGTGCCCCCCCCCCGTCTGGGGTCACATGGGTCGTTCTGGCCCTGCAATGAACCACAATACATCTGAGCAGTGCTTTTTTTCTAGGGGGCTGCAGACCCTTAAACATTTAGTGAATCTTAAGTTTGGGCTCATTGAAGGGCAGTATTTCAATATGATTAGGAAAATGAGAGGACCCCTAAGCATTTTTTGTTAAAGAAAAAAAGCACTGCATCCGAGTGCTCCTAGGACCTTTGTGGTGAAGGGCAGTACCAATTTAATATCCTCCCCTTTCTCCAAGGAGCACAAGATGGCATAAATGGCTCTTTTCCTTATCCCCATTTTATTGTTAAGGTAAAGGTAAAGGTACCCCTGCCCGTTCGGGCCAGTCTTGCCAGACTCTAGGGTTGTGCGCCCATCTCACTCTATAGGCTGGGAGCCAGCGCTGTCCACAGACACTTCCGGGTCACGTGGCCAGCGTGACAAGCTGCATCTGGCGAGCCAGCGCAGCACACGGAAACGCCGTTTACCTTCCCGCTATAAAGCGGTCCCTATTTATCTACTTGCACCTGGGGGTGCTTTCGAACTGCTAGGTTGGCAGGCGCTGGGACCGAACGACGGGAGCGCACCCCGCCGCGGGGATTTGAACCGCCGACCTTCCAATCGGCAAGTCCTAGGCGCTGAGGTTTTACCCACAGCACCACCCGCATCCCAAATTTTATTGTTAGCCTAGCCCTATCAGGTGGTTTATCTACAAGGCCCAGTCAGGTTTCAAAGCTCCACAGATCAACGTCTTTTGTAGGCTGGGGTGTAACTGTGGGCCATCTGAAGAGTTGCCTTATACAGTGTGACTGTTCGTCTCAAGTAGCAGAGTCTTACTTTGGTAGCAGCTCTGTCTCAGAGGACTTTCCTGCTAAAAGATCCTGCTGGATTCAGCCCATGGATTTCAAGCAAGAGTCTGAGAGGTAAGGTAAAGGGACCCCTGACCGTTAGTTCCAGTCATGAACAACTCGGGTTGCGGCGCTCATCTCGCTTTATTGGCCGAGGGAGCCAGCGTACAGCTTCCGGGTCATGTGCGCAGCATGACTAAGCCGCTTCTGGGGAATCAGAGCAGTACATGGAAACGCTGTTTACCTTCCCGCCAGAGCGGTACCTATTTATCTACTTGCACTTTGACGTGCTTTTGAACTGCTAGGTTGGCAGGAGCAGGGACCAAGCAATGGGAGCTCACCCCGTCGCAGGGATTCGAACCGCCGACCCTCTGATCAGCAAGTCCTAGGCTCTGTAGTTTAACCCACAGCACCACCCACGTCCCTCTGTCTCAGAGGACTTTCCTGCTAAAAGAGCCTGCTGGTTTCAGCCCATGGATTTCAAGCAAGGGTCTGGGGAGTAAGCAAGGACTTAAACCAGGACATTTCTACAGCCAACCTCCCCAAAATGTCCAGCCTGGACCTCCAGCTTAGTCAGACAAACTGGAGACTGAGCTTTCGATGCCTGGCCTCACAACAAAGGAGACCTTTTTGCTGAGGTGACTGATGTCAAGCCAACGCGTGTTAGTGGTGAATGCATGCGCACGAGTTCTTGAGATCTTTCTATGCCTTTTTATTTCAGAAAATATTGTGTCACAGATAGCTTTGATAAAAGTTGTTCCAACAACAAAAATTAATACATACTTTAAGGTTTTCAATGGTATAAAGGGAAAAATAATTGACAAGGAATTCCTGAAAAAAGTTGTCCTCTCCTTCCCACCCCTCCAGAGCCATCAAGATGAAATGTAAAATATGGAAGAACAGGCATTTTATTTCAGCTTCCTGACTTAAATTTGGTCCATAATATTAACACACACCCCGCCACAACGGGTACACATTCAACACCATATTCTGTTGTATACTTTGCAACAATTCTGACGTAGTTGTGCACTCAGGATAATAAAGGCTACACTTCTGGAAGACACAAAATCAGGAATAGAGGTAACTGATTTTTACCTGTAGTAGTAGAGACTGAGCATCTGCCACCTCTGATGTGTTTTACAAGCATTTACCTTTTGTTCGAAAATCGAAAATCACAGAACACGTAAGGATTGTGTGGGCAGAAGAGTTGAAAGGAATTCTGTTTTCCTAACCGCTTTACCAGATAGGCACTTTAAAAACAAGCAAAACCTAAGCTATTTTAAAGAATACAAATTTTAATGCCCTGCTGTAAAAATACCTATATACTGAGCTTTGGAACGTTTGTGGTTAAGACCTGCAATCTGATCTACCTAGGACATGAGGGGCAGGAAAAGGACTAAATAAAAAAATTCCTTCCAGTAGCACCTATCTGAAGAAGTGTGCATGCACACGAAAGCTCATACCAAGAATTAACCTAGTTGGTCTTTAAGGTGCTACTGGAAGGAATTTTTTTATTTTGACTATGGCAGACCAACACGGCTACCTATCTGTAACAGGAAAAGGACTGTGAGGTTACCTCTCTCAACCCAGAACAGGTAACAAAGGAGAACTCCCCGCCTGGGCAAAAAGTAAGAATAATAAAAACCATCACATTAGATAAACGATTGCCCTATTTCCTCCTCCCAGAGTCAGAGGGACCACAAATCTAGGTGAGCTTTTTATTGTCCAGCCTGGGAGGAAAACCACGGGACAAGGAGGGGTGTTAACACTCAATCAAGTAGCTAAGAGCTCAGTGCTATGTGGGATAGTCTTTTCCTAGCTGAAGGCACCCCTCAAGGTCAAAATGCACTTGGGGTGTTGTTTAATTATGCTTCGGTGGGTGGGGGGGCTCTGAAAAAGGCATGCACTGCAGCTGCTGAGATGGCAATCTGAAGCAGATCAGCAACGCAGGGGAGACAGAGTTGGGACTTGGCCCCCACTTCAGAAGCACCCTTTTCTTTCCCTTTTTCAGGGTGGGAAGAATGGGCAGGATGGTTTTCAGCAGAAAGGCAGAGCTAAGGAAACCTACACACACAGCTTCTGCTTCAAACTGAAGCCTCAGTGAGCGATTGCATTAAAACACACACACGCAAAAGAACATAACTATACATAACACCTAGTTCTGTTCTCAGTCGCCACAAAAGGACCGCAAGAACAAAGCGAACGAGACTCCTTGCAGCTTCTGCATAAAGTTTCAGAATGAAAGGTAGTTGTCTAGAATTAAAAGCAGGCAACTGAATCTCGTCTGCTGTGGAACTAAGAGTACAGTGGTGCCCCGCAAGACGAATGCCTCGCAAGACGGAAAACTCGCTAGATGAAAGAGTTTTCCGTTTTGGAGGTGCTTCGCAAAATGAATTTCCTATGGGCTTGCTTCGCAAGACGACAATGTCTTGCGAGTTCCTGCTGGTTCCCCCCCCCTTTTTCTAAGCTGCTAAGCTGCTTATCAGCTGATCCAATCAGCAGATAAGCTGCTAATAGCGCTAATCCGCTAATCTGTCAATGGGCTTGCTTCGCAAGACGAAAAAACCGCTAGACGAAGAGAATCACAGAGCGGATTCTTTTCGTCTTGCGAGGCACCACTGTACATGTTTTTGTACTGAGGCTTGTGCTGCAATACAGCAGAGACACTTTCCACTAAGGTACTTACTAAGGAACACCTACCTATAGTATAAAAAAAGGCATAGAAAATTGAGGCAATGTGTTCAGCAAAAGCTGTCCCTTTTATGACTAGCTAAACTGGTGTACAAATGTCGGGGGGGGGGGGGAACACTACATGGGGAGACATACAGAAGAAAGGTACAAAAAGGCTACACGGCAATGTAAGGCACTTGTATTGTTCTGCAATATGCTACACGGTGGTTTGACAACTTTGTGCAGGAGGAAGCAAGGTTGTGCAGGCTGCTTTGTGCACCTTTTAAAAGTGATCCTCTGAGCTGCCTTGGAAGACATATGGCGCCGGTTGCTGCAAAGTCAAGGCAGCTCTGTTTGGTGTGCTGCAGCAGCTTGGGATCTAGAACAACAAAGTAAGGAGAGGTCCCAACTTAAAACAGTGGCGTCTCTCTTTGGAACAGTGTCCAACCATGCTAAGGAAGGTGGTGGGCAGAAGGAAGGCAGGTCTGGCTCCCATTAGGCTCCACCAACAGAGAGCTGCCGTCACAGCTGCGTCCTGTTGGCTCAGCCCACTTCACCTGACCTGCTTATAGCACCATCGTCCACCCAGCATCGCCCTTCACTCCTATTCAAAAAAATATACAGATGAGGTATATTTGGGACTCAACAAGGAGCGACAGGCACACGCTGGTAAGTTTGGCTTCGGCTCAGAATGTCCCTAGTCTGGACATCCCAGGTTTTGGAGGAAAGGGAAACTGACGTCTCCAGGTACGCTCCCAAGTAGCGCCAAAAGTAAAAGAAGAAGGAAACGAGAGTGTTTCAACTCCTCATACTTGGTAACGTTCCCAAAAGGCTGCCCCTCTGTTTTACTGTCCTGGAACATGAGATACAGACACAGCTTGGTGGGTTAAAAGTTACACCGACTCAACTGAAGGACACTACGGGATAAGAACGTGTGCACAAAAATAGAAAGCTGGAAATCAAACCAGTTACTATAAAAGATCCCATTTTTTGGGGGGGGGGGAATATTTAAAATAATAAACCAGGCATCTGGTGGCTTGAACACCGTGAAGAACCACCCAGTCACTCGCTCGCTGTGAAGGGCTGCTGAACAAGCTGCCCTTCCCTAGTCTGTGTCAACCCTTTGCAGAAGCCTCCTTAGCATGCATAAATCGGGAGGAAATGCTGTTGGGATCAAGAATGCAGCGGAGAATGGCACACGGGAACATCCACCACCATTTATGGCACAGGAGAACGGACGCTTCAAGCCCCCACTGTCTGAGGCACGAGGTTTCTAAGTAGCGCTTGCTGGAAACGGCAGCTGGGCTCCAGTCCTGCTTGCAGGCTTCCCAGGGGCCCCTGGCTGGGAACAGGATGCTGGACTCAATGGGCCACAGGGCTATAGGGCATAAGATGCTCTTATGTTCTTAAAACACATGCAAGGTGATCCAGTTGCACTGGGGGCAAAGGCAAGTCTCAAAACTAACCTTGCAGACAGAGGCAGACGCAACTGCACGAAGGAGGACAGCGGATACCGTTCCCTGAAAACCAAAAAGGGTAGCAGTACAAAGAAGCTGTCAGTTCTTGGGTGAAGGGCCCATTCCCTCTCCCAGAACACACTTCTCACTGTTAGTTCCACTTCAACAAAAAGAGGAAGCGTAGCAGTTAGAGAAGGGTGGCCCCCGAGGTAGACGGTACACTGAGTGCCCGCCACCAGCTTTGAGAGTAGGTGACAGTAGATGGAAAGCAGTTTCACCCATGAGAGAGATTTCCTCTCACCACATTCATAACATGTCCACGTATTAAGGGTGTGGAAGAAACCCATGTAGCCTTAGAAGAACACCATTCTCAGGAGCTGCAAGGAGCAGCCAGAGTGGAAATGGGTTCAGATCCCCTAGGACAAAACCTGTGAAAAAATAGGGGTGTGCCTGAAAAACAGAAGGCTACGGTTGCCATCCTAAAGAGACTCGCTAGGGAAGAACAAGAGGATTACTTCTGAGCAAACTTGCATTGAATACGCTGTAGAGGCAATAATATTGCTGTCCTATGTTGGTATGGGTGGACCACTTGAACATGACAGACCCAGTCATAAAGATTACACCAACACTTCATGAAGGAAACTTGCTGCAGAGGAAACAAAGGCACGAGGAAACTGTCCGCTTGCTAAGTAAGGAGGTCACAGACCACCCACAGATGTCTGCCCTGATCTGCTATTTCAGTGAGCAGTGAATCTTCTCCCTGGACTAAGGCACAGTCGGCTGAGGATGATTCTCAAGGCCTGGGGAGATGCAAAGCATGTCTGACACATACCAAGCTGCCAGGCCAACAGGTCTATTTGTTGGTGTTTCAGGAGAATGCAGTAAATTCTATTTTCGGCTAAGAGGAAGCGGTATTGGAGAGAAACTGCGCGCATCTGTCCCCTTCTCCAGAATGCAACTGGCTAAAATTTCAGTCTCTGCGAATAGGCATAGCACAACCCAAAAGTTACATACATACTAAATTATGTTTGTGCACTTCGCCATCATGTTGTGAAGGCCTGGCACATTCTAAACGTTCCGCTAAGATTGCTAGATATGTAACAGAATTAGGAAATGCAGGCAGAGAAGGGACCTTAGAGGTTTGCTCCATTTTCCCCTCCAATGCCATTTCCCACAAACTCGCTGTGCAAGAGTGCGTTGCCTGAAGGGGTCAAACCTCCACATACTACCCAAATGTTCTATTGTCCCGGCAACGAAGCAAATCATGTCCTACAGATGCCACCTCTCCAAACCACGAGATCCGGCGAGAGTGAGGTGGGTGATACTAAGTCAGGGAATGGGTTTCCAAGGAATAATCGCTTACAAAAACATCTCTGGGTGCAGGAAAAGCAGCAAGAATACATTGGAGGACAGATTAAAATGAGCAATAAGAAAATACACTGGCTGAGGAAGGTGTTTGTTTGGTGTTCTGAAGCCCCGCTGCGGATGGAGAGGGGCTTTTTGGTTACTGCAAACTGTCTGGAGGCAGAGAGAGAGGGGGAAAGAGCTTTTCGGTGGTACGTTGATTCAAGCCGTTTGAAACAGGGCTTGGTGAAGACACAAGGGAAGGAGCTGCTTCTTATTCCCAGAGTCCTTAGTCTCGCATTTTCCATTTCCTCCTCCAAGATTCCTTGAAGACTGTGCTTTGGCTCTAGGGAGACTTGATTTTCTTCGTCCGCGGCGATGTACCATTTTCTGCTTTCACCACTCCGTTTTCATGGTAGCCTGAGGTGTGGGGAGAAGGGGAAAATGGTATTTTAATGAAAGGCTTCGATAGGTGCTTGTACAAGGCTTTTAAAGACTTAAATAATGGAATCTGGAATGCTGTATTTGGTACTACAGTTTTAGGGTGAAAGCAGTGTCCCCCACCCCCTCAGCGAACTCTGACAGTTCACATTGTCCCCTGAGGTTTTCCGAACCCACAAGTATGGGGTTTGGTGGTATGAGCAGAACTGCTCTACAGGAAACATAGCTGAGGCTCCTGGCAGATTTATCCTATGATGTCGTTGGCTTAACTGGTCATATTCTGCCGTCCCTCCAAAGATCCAGCAGTAGCTCACCTATGGCTCTCACACATTCACCTATCCAGGAAATTTGCAGTGCCAAAAAAAAAATTGCTTGGGCAGCATCATGTGAACCAAAGACTATTATCTTGCCCGTTAGGCCCCAGGGAGTGACTGGGTGAGATGGGGGGGGGGGGGGAGCTGCAAGGGAACCAATAGGTGTCTCTGTGCCACTAATCCTCCCCACCCCAAAATGTGTGTGTTCTAGCTGCGGCAGCTGCTTGGGACCCAGCCAGGTCCAGCCTGTTTCAGCAGAGCTCATCGCACAGACCAGAAAAAGGCACATTGCAAGCTGCCTCTCACACCAAGTAGGGCCCCTGCTCCCTCTCACTCAGTACTGCCTGCACTGAGCGGAAGCCGCTTCCAGGCAGGCAGCCTCTCTGAGGGGATGCAGTGCACACGCTCTCCCAGACACAGGTGTGATGCCCCAGCAGGATGCTCACCTGACTCCCTTTTGATGGTCTTCAGCTGCTGCTTGCCATGGGGGGCAGCCGCAGCCACAGCGGCTTTTTTCCTTGCGCTCTGCTCATTCCAGTACTCCCGCCAGCGCCGCAGCTGGAAGTGGATGAAGCGCCACATCATCCAGGCCTGTGAGAAGCACACCAGAAGCAGGACGCACATCCTGGGGGAAGCAAGCAAGGGAAGGCAGGCTGTGACTGAGCAAGGAGCCGGCCGGCTTCAAAGGGGCGCCCCGGGGAGTGAAAGAGGCTGCCCATTTAAACACCTGCCTTTCCGTATCGAAAGCCCTGGGGAAACCTAGACTGAGGGCTGGCACACCCGAGTTATCAACTCTGCCACTGCCCATCTTGGGCTGGTGGTGGGCATGCGCATTTTGCTTTGATCCACAGCCAGATCTCACATGGCAGTGTGTGAAAAAAATATTGAAGATAATGGTGGACGGCTTCATTCAGGGGACTCATTTCCAGGGAGAAGCTATTTGTGCTTGTTTACCCTTGTTTACCCTCAGAACAAGTGGGACACGGGTGGCGCTGTGGGTTAAACCACAGAGCCTAGGACTTGCTGATCAGAAGGTCGGCAGTTCGAATCCCCGCGATGGGGTGAGCTAGGTGGGAAGGTAAACGAAGTTTCCGTGTGCTGCTCTGGTTTTCCAGAAGCGGCTTAGTCATGCTGGCCACATGACCCGGAAGCTGTACGCCGGCTCCCTTGGCCAGTAAAGCGAGATGAGCGCCACAACCCCAGAGTCGGTCATGACTGGACCTAATGGTCAGGGGTCCTTTTACGTTTACCTTTACCCCGAGAACAAGGGACGCGGGTGGCACTGTGGTCTAAACCGCAGAGCCTAGGACTTGACTTGCCGATCAGAAGGTCGGCTGTTCGAATCCCCGCGACGGGGTGAGCTCCGTTGCTCGGTCCCTGCTCCTGCCAACCTAGCAGTTCAAAAGCACGTCAAAATGCAAGTAGATAAATAGGTACCGCTTCAGTGGGAAGGTAAACGGCGTTTCCGTGCGCTGCTCTGGTTTGCCAGAAGCGGCTTAGTCCTGCTGGCCACATGACCCAGAAGCTGTACGCCGGCTCCCTCGGCCAATAAAGCAAGATGAGCACTGCAACCCCAGAGTCGTTCGCGACTGGCCCTAACGGTCAGGGGTCCCTTTACCTTTACCCTGAGAACACCAGAAGCTTCAGCTAGACTGGAACCCCATTCAGGCATTACTCAGGTAATGTAAACTTCGGGTAACGTTACCGGCAAACCCGGAAATGTTTTGCTGTTCACGCATGTGCAGAAGCGGTTTACCGCCATGCGCGCATGCGCAGAAGCAGCACATCTGGTAGCGAAAACTTTGGGATACGGCGGACCTCCAGAACGGATCCCGTTCACAACCAAAGGTACCACTGTATATTCTAAACAAAACTATGGCACTTCTCTTATGGCTACAGGGCACAGTCAAGTACTAGTTAAGAGGTGCCCACTGCAGTCAACGCTGGTGCCAATTTAACACTTAACCGTGTTTAAAACCTGCAGGGGAAAGGGAGGACACAAATCCTGTACTTTATGCCATGGGAAAGAGATGGGAGCTGGACTGACTGGGAGGGAACTGTACTTCTCCCATGCATTACTTCTGCACCAGGCCTAAATAGATGGAGCCCTGAACTCATCCAGCATCCCTGTCCTTGGAAGCCCACCTCCCAGAAACAACATGCGCCCAAGCCTTACCTGAAAAGTAAAGTGTTGAAGTTTCCTTTCTCGGGGTCAAACGCCTGGTTCTCCACTCGAGCCAGCCCAAAGCCAATGACCAGCACGGATAGGGTGAGCGTGAAAAGCCGGGAAACGACGAACACCACTGCCCAAGCGTTAAACCTTGTGGAATTAAGCAGGAGACATATTCGACATTTCAAAAGAGGTATACTTGCCATGCCTCTTAGGTGGGCATTTTTAATAATGTACAGGAGCTGTCAAAGACTGTCAAGAGGCAGTAGTAGCGATTCAGAAGAAATGCAGTGTGCAGGTTATTTAAGTGGTGCACCCACAAAACACTACACTGAGCTGTAGTCAACTATGTCCTATTCAGAGTAACCTATTGAAATTAACAAAACTATGGTAGTCGTCACTTAATTTCAATGGGTCTACTCTGAATAGGGCTAGCACTGAATGCCACCTATTGGGTGTGATTCAACTAGTGAGTCGCATCAGTAGACATTATTCAGCAATTATGTTAGAAGTCTTTCTTTCTTTCTTTCTTTCTTTCTTTCTTTCTTTCTTTCTTTCTTTCTAATTCACATCTAGAGTATAACAGGAGATGATACTGCAAAGGAGCATCTAGTCTTAGAATTCCCCAGACATTTGCTAGTGAGCCTCAGAGGCTGAAAGGAAAGTCATGCTTCACCCACACAGAAGAGCACTTACAGCTTCTCGTTGTTTTCATCTGTGAAGTAGAACAGGCGAGCCGTATGGAAAAGGAATTCAGCTACGTACTGCAGCAGCAACAGGATGAGTCCCAGGCGTGTGAGGCTGGAGAAAGGGAAGGAGAATGGTGATTGCGGCAGAAGGGATGAACACCTTTTGAGCCTCCTCCTCCCTCTCCCTAGCATTTTACCCCAAGATTCCCCTCAGGGTCCCTTCCGACTCTATAGATCTATGAATTAAAAGGCTGTGCTGCAATCATGGAAACTATCAGACGAATCAACCTTGATTCCACCTCGGCACCAGCTTGGCTGCAGGAGTTGCCGGAAGGAGGCATACAAAGCGCCATCCTTGAGTGGATAGACTCCTAAGAGTGGAGTCGTAGGACTCCACTCCAGATTTGTGTAGGGTTTTTACCCCTTTGTCTTTTCTTCTCCCAAATATATCCCACAAAGCGGTGGAAGTTTAGGACCACTGTTCCTTCCCCGAGATGGGCTGCCTTCCCAGGTTGGCCAGCCCCACCTGCCCCTCACTTCCCTCTACAGCACGTGCAGAAACAGCCTTCTTGACCGTTGGACCCACTATGTTTGCAACATAATCATACAACAAACAACAATATATTATACCAAAAATTAAGAGTGACTAGTGGGGTGCAGAAGAGTGACTAGTGGGGTGCCACAGGGTTCTGTCTTGGGCCCGGTCTTATTCAACATCTTTATCAACGACTTGGATGATGGACTCAAGGGCATCCTGATCAAATTTGCAGATGACACCAAATTGGGAGGGGTGGCTAACACCCCAGAGGACAGGATCACACTTCAAAATGACCTTGACAGATTAGAGAACTGGGCCAAAACAAACAAGATGAATTTTAACAGGGAGAAATGTAAAGTATTGCACTTGGGCAAAAAAAATGAGAGGCACAAATACAAGATGGGTGACACCTGGCTTGAGAGCAGTACATGTGAAAAGGATCTAGGAGTCTTGGTTGACCACAGACTTGACATGAGCCAACAGTGTGATGCGGCAGCTAAAAAAGCCAATGCAATTCTGGGCTGCATCAATAGGAGTATAGCATCTAGATCAAGGGAAGTAATAGTGCCACTGTATTCTGCTCTGGTCAGACCTCACCTGGAGTACTGTGTCCAGTTCTGGGCACCACAGTTCAAGAAGGACACTGACAAACTGGAACGTGTCCAGAGGAGGGCAACTAAAATGGTCAAAGGCCTGGAAACGATGCCTTATGAGGAACGGCTAAGGGAGCTGGGCATGTTTAGCCTGGAGAAGAGGAGGTTAAGGGGTGATATGATAGCCATGTTCAAATATATAAAAGGATGTCATATAGAGGAGGGAGAAAGGTTGTTTTCTGCTGCTCCAGAGAAGCGGACATGGAGCAATGGATCCAAACTACAAGAAAAAAGATTCCACCTAAACATTAGGAAGAACTTCCTGACAGTAAGAGCTGTTTGACAGTGGAATTTGCTGCCAAGGAGTGTGGTGGAGTCTCCTACTTTGGAGGTCTTCAAGCAGAGGCTTGACAACCATATGTCAGGAGTGCTCTGATGGTGTTTCCTGCTTGGCAGGGGGTTGGACTCAATGGCCCTTGTGGTCTCTTCCAACTCTATGATTCTATGATTCTAATAAACAAAGGGCTTAGGCAGGTCCTCTTAGAAGACTGGAACCCAAGCCTGCTTTCTTGTAAAGTTTAATTTAAAACCGAAGCAAATTATACAGCTTTGGAGCTGCAGACAGAAAAACGCTGGAACTATTTATTAGGAGTTCCTTTTAACCTGAAGAGAAAGCAGGTGTGCAACATTGCCATGTTGAAGATGGTGGGACCCGCAACACTTACTTCAAGAGGTATGCTCCAGCTATATGAACTAGATAGAGGCTGATATATTGCAGCTGACGAGGAATCTCTTCCTGCAAAGAAAGGGAAGACCATAAGAAGCCAATGTGCATCATAAGAGGCAATGACTGGCTGCATCTAACACAGACGAAGTAGAGCAGGCGCAGTCAAATGCACGGCCTTGGTGCATCTTGCATCAAAGAAATCCGCATGCCAGTACAACACACTGCTGCACTTCCACAAGGCTTCTTTTCAATACCATGGAGATATTCAAATAAGTTAGTGGGAGGGTGTCTTCCACACACCACTAGAACCTGAGTAGGAGAGCAGGAAAAGTGCTTTCCCAAGTATTTTCTACAACTGTGAAAATGTACCGTGGCTTTCCTTGGCCTTAAGAAAAAGCATCAACTTGGAAACTTCTTTGTCAGTTTAATATTATTTTAAACATGCATTCGATTTTTCAAAAAAAATTTGTATAAAAGAAACATATTTATTTCGCTCACCCATTGGCTTAAAAAATGCAGGCTAGTTGCTTTTGTGACCACATCAGCACAACACCCACCCACCCACCCACCTCTACTGGCCTCCTAAGAACCCTAAGAGGAAGTTAGTTAGGATGATGGTACTCACCTTCCGCACCTTTTGGAAATATAGTTCAGGCAGTGCATGCAGCCAGTAGGACAGCTGGCAAAGGTAGAAAAACTTGACCTGGAACCTAATGTGTAAAAAGAAGAAGTGCATTTCTTAAGCATCCACATGAAGCAAAACATTTTTTGCCATTCTCCCTCCTGACTGTGAGCTCCTCCTTTTGAAGCTTAACGGCACAGACATTTCGGAAACGGAAGATTCTTGAGACTGCCTTAGTGGATGAAAGCTGGCCACTGACCCTTGGCAACTGCTGCTGCAAATTTGTTGTGACAAAGGGGGAGAAAGGGAAACAAATCACTTCTGCTAATCTGGTGCGCTCTGGCAGGCGAGGAAGCAGATGGCCGCATCCTATCTCTGTGCTGGGTCCCAGGCAGAGATGCGAGTTTGCCAAAGTGGCGCTTTCATAGCTGTGCAGCTGTCGTGAAGTGCTGAGAGGCACCACTAGAGGGATGACAGCATGAGCGGAAGCCTGACTTGGTTATAATTCATGCTCAGTGACGACAACTCAGGAATCAGACGTATCATTGACACATAGACTATGGAAAAACTACACACTGTATCCAAATAATATTTATTTAGGACCCACGGGGCAGCCAAGGATATTGATAGGATTCAGGACTGAGGCTGATGAGACAAAAGAGTTTAAGTTCCAGAATACCTGCACAGCCTAGTAGAAGAGAGGCCTTGTGGAATCAGGAGCCGCTTGTTTCTAATGCCAGCTGTGAGGGTCTCTGGGGTAGCTTTTATGCCTGTTAAGATGCTCTGCTTTACAGTAACACTGAAATGTTCTCAGGATATGGAGGAATTTTATTTTTTTTAAACCTGCATATTTAAATTGAGGCAAGCAAAACTAACCAAAAGTTTATAAATCTCTAGTGCAATTGTCTTGAAAAAGTATGAATACCAAAGTTGAGAGCAAAATTGTAAATTTATCATTTCAATTCCTTCATCACCTGCCCAAATTACCGTACATTTAAGCGCAGGGTAAGACGGGATGTCACCCATGGTGAGTGATAAAGGAAGCGAGGCCCCATCTGCACAATACACTTAAAGCAGTATCATGCCACTATAAACGGTCATCGCTTTCCCCAAAGAATCCAGGGACATGTGGTTTGTTAAGGGAGCCAAGTGTTGTTAGGGAACCCCTGTTCCCTTTTGAGAACTACAACTCCCAGAATTCCCTGCAAAGAGGGATCAATAGTTACACCACTCTAGGTGTACGCTGGGCGGGGGAGGGGGGGAGGAATGTGGGCCTCTTGAAAATTCTCAGCATGCTTAACACAAACCAGTATCTCAAACAGACCCATCAATCATGCCATTATGTGTACACTTAAATCACTGTTAAAGGAAATGTCATCATTTTCCCTACATTCCTACAGTGGTCAGGGTGTGGTCTGAAAGCACCTGATCTAGGGGTGACCACAGCTTGGCACCTTCGGTTCCACGACAGGAGAAAGATGAGATATAAAATGTAAGGAAAATAAAATGTAATATGGGATTTTAGTTCAAGAACCAGACACAATTTCTCAGAATGCAAAAGGAACATCATACGAGTGTAGAATCAACACAATCTTTTTTATCTGGCTGGGTCGAACCTTTCAGAGCTCTTTTCATAAAACACCCTTCTTGAGATGACATGACGTTATTAATACTGGAGGGGAAAAAGCCTTCAGGGACACAACTGATACATCAGAGACAATCTAAGGACTACTTCTCTCTGTGGAAACTGGAAGGTCGAACGATGTGCTTGACCCCAACATGCCTAAGAGAAGTATCAAGATCATGATTTGCGTACAGACACAAGAGTAGAAAAATGGACCTGAAGTTTGCTACGGCTGCTGTCTGGATTACTTGGGAACGAACATCTTGTGGCTGGGACACAATCCTTTAAGAAGCACCCAGGACAATGCGCAGTCCGTTCTTCCCCTGCTCTAGACTGCCCCTCCCAACACCTATCGGCAGACGGTTTCCTTTTCCTTGGAAAAGAGTTGGCTTCATGGGGAGCAAGAGCATTTATGAAGCAGAGTTGCTGCCCATAGACAGTTTGGAGGCACAAGCACACTCCTACAAGGAAAGTGAAGTCCCCCCCATTCCCTGGAATAAAATGGTTGCCTTTAAGTCTAACAACAGAATTCACTACCACAAGTCACAGTGATTGCTGGCCCCTTGGAGAGCTCTATAAGGAGACGAGATCATTTTGTGGAGGAAAGGCTACCGGTCCTGATGGCTATGTCTTGCCTCCAGTAGCAGAGACCCTATGTCTCTGAATACAAGTTGCTGGGGATTCCAGCGCAGGAGAGGAGAAGGCTCTCAAGGTCATGTCCTGCTTGCCCATTGGGGCATCTGCTTGGCCACTGTGAGAACAAGGTCCAGGAGCAGAGAGGTCTTTGGTAGGAGCCAGCAAAGCCACCTCAGGTTCTTAAGGACAAGGATTAAGCGTGCAACATCAGCATTGCACACAGGAGGGGGCTGCAAGATCACTTCTGGCCGGTTTGAAGATGCAACTGAAGTATTCAATTCACCCTTATTCCTGTTATCACTCACTCCTGACCTCAGATAAACCAACAAGGAAGGAAGTATTCTGTGGCTACTTACGGGAGATGAACATGAGGGTAGTTCTCCCACAGACTCTTGGGGTTTGATAAGTATCCTTCCTGAAATGAAGGAAGACACACAAAGTAAGAGAGGGAGTGGGGAAGAAAGGTGAGTTAGCAGCGAAGTCTGGCTAAACAACAGCTGCCCAAGTCTCCATCGCCTCTGCTAAAGTTGATACGTTTAGGTGACAACTCCGAGCTATTGCGGAAGACTCTGTGCAAAATATAGACACCTTTTCTTTGTACAATAAGCAAACAATGGGTAAGTTCTTTCTACGATGAGGGTGGGGAACCTGCAGCCCTCCAGATGTTGTTGGACTACAACGCCCAGGCTACCTGGCCAGGCTGGCAGGGGCTGATGAGATGCAGAGTTCAGCAACAAATGGAGGGCCACAGGTTGCGCACCCTTGTTTTTCAGCAACAGCAGTTGCAGATGAGTGGGGTTGGTTGTTGGCCTCTGTTTGTTTTGAGGGGCAATGGAGTGGCGTCTGGGGACGAAGTCAAACCACTGTGTTAGCAACACCAAAGTGACCTCCCTGGGGCTCAAGTCTTGGCAGTATGTCTGGAGGTCTTGGGCTGTCCAGATAACAAGACTCCCCTCTTGGTCCCTCTGATGTGGTCCAAAGGAAAGGCAGAGAAATGTGTTTGGCCCCAGCTTGGCTGCAGGAGTTGCCACGGCACCATCCAACCATCTTAGGGACTCCACTCCAGATTTGTGAAGGGTTTTTACCCCTTTGCCTTTTCTTCTCCTGAAGATATCCTGCAAGGCAGTGGAGGCTTCAGCATTTTTCCTCCTCCTAGATAGGCAATCTTTCAAGGTTGATGAACCCCATCTGCCCCTCATTTCCCTCTGCAAGCAGCATGTGTGGAAGCTGCCTTCTTGACTGCTGGACCCACTCTGGGTCTCGTCCGCTCAATCTGCCACAGCTTGACTTTGCAGGAAGGGGAAGTCCCTAACTCACCAAGGGTTTGAGACCAGGGTACTGAAACAGGAAAGACACGCCCCTCTCCAACACACACACAAATGCAAATCCCAACACTCGAAGTTCAGAATCTGAAAGCCAGATGCAGAATGAAACCGTAAAACAGCTGCAGAGGACGGAAGTGGCTGCTGGGCAAAACTCACACACGAGTTTCAGGGCTCAGAGAAGCCTCCTTCAGCCAGGCATCATCAGCGCTGGCACAGAAACATCTTGAGATGTTTAGTCAGGAGACAAGAGGCCCTGCTTAAGCAATCTGGGCATAAAGGAGTGTGATGGAGAGGGAGAGAAGCTTGGCTGACAAAGCCTCTTAGATAAAAGCCATCCTGCTGCTTCTTTCTCGAGGCAGAAGGGCTGAAGAGAAGGTTTGAGAAATGGGACCCCACTTCACCCCCACCTCTCCTTCTGAAGGTCCCCCCAAGGCTCACCTGCAGGGAAGTATCTGCCCCCCTCAAAAGTGCCATTTGCAAATAGATTTAAACCAGCAACACTGGGATCAATTTCCCACACATTTCAAGATGAGACCATCCCAGTACCTCTACCAAAGTCATTCAATGTAAAAGCCATAACTGCTATGGTTATGATGCAACTGGAGTTCCAGCAAGCGTGCTGGCATTCGTTATTTTCCCATCCTAGGAGGCAGTGGCAGGCCATGTATCTGAGAAGACCAAAAGCACTGGCTGTACTCAGTGTTGCAAGCAGAGTGCTTGTCCTCAGGTCCGTGCCACAACCCGTGTGGAAGTGGACCCACGGGGAGACGCATGGCAACAGGAAATGGCAGCAGCTAGTAGTCTGATGTCGCTGCAGGCAGCACCACACAAGGAGACTTCCTTAAGGAACAAGGTCACATGGACTTCCTTTGCTTTGGAGATAGGCTCACTGCCTGTCACAATGGCCATGGAAGGAAGTAATTCAGAATTGGGCCTTTTGTGGTTAGTGAAGGTTTGTCTTGAAGCTAAGATAACTGCCATACAGAAGTTAACTGTAACAGGAAGCTCAAGAAGCAGGGTCAAATGAGGATCCCGTGTGATTAATAATGGTGGCCTCTCCGACTGCATTGCTGAAAGAAATGACACCACAGTAGGAGAAGTCTGCCTTGGGGCAAAACAACCCGGAAGCCATTATCTAGGACAGCCTTTCTCGACCTTGGGACCCCAGATGTTGTTGGCCTACAACTCCCATCATCCCTGACCACTGGTCCTCCTAGCTAGGGATGATGGGAGTTGTAGGCTAACAACATCTGTGGAGCCTGCATATCAGAAAACCCCACCCCGGTATCTGGGCTGACTGCAGAAAGTAACCAGAAACCCCAGATTCATTTTAGAACATTTGCGCTCCCTTGTGTTCAAGGTGCAAAAGGGATTGGTAGGAAAAATATATCAACTGCTTAGAAAACCAATGTACAGAATAATCATCAATGATATACAAATTCAAATTTAAAAGTACTTATGAAGTTATATCTCCGGATAGTTCTTGTAGAAAGAGGAAAGTTTTTAACAGGCATCTAAAACAGTTCTGCGAGTTTACCTGCCTAACCGTAAGTTCTAAGGGGGGGAGAGGGAGATTCAAAGCAGAGGTGCTGCCACACTGAAATAGAGACTCCCCACAGATACAGAATGAACCAATATATGGCATGCATAGGAGTCCAAGTTCTGCAGATCAAAATGTTTGAGTGAGCAAGGTGGTCCTTCATGTAATCTGGTCCTAAGCTGTTATTTTTTTTATATACTAACAATAAAACCTGAGATGTGGCCCAGTGTGAACTTGCACCCATACAGATTTAAAACTGGCTGAGGTCCATCACAGAGGCAGATTTTGAATTTCTATACCAAAATACTTGTTTTGATATGTCATACAATTCCCACTTTAGGTTCAGAATGTGACCTGAGTAGCAAGTGGACATCAATACACTTTGCAAAGTCAGCAGTGTATGTGGGGAGAGTTTGAACCATTCCCTCTAAGTCCTACCAGCAGACCCACATCCTGAATTAAGAGGTGTTTTGAATAAGGTGACCCTATTTGGCCACTCCCCGTAATGTGATCACATATGAACAAAGGGGAAGAGCAGAGAAAGCAAGCTGCACCCCCCCCCATGAATAAATTCACATCCAATCTTTCTAAAGGAAGCTTACCGTTGCCAGTACATATAGGCACCAGGCCATGGAGGCAATATGAAACGCTACCAGCTGCCCAGACTCATTGAACTTGCTGTGCTTGATCTTGGAAAGGTGGAGCCTCCGGTTGATTTTCTAGAAGAAAACAAAAATTCAGCAAGACTGGAAGAAAAAACAAAGCATTCTACGTCCTCAAGGGACAGTAGCTCAAAGCTTCTTTTTGGAATGTCACTATGCCAGCCCTGGAAAGTTCAAATCAGGTGATCAGAGGATACAAAAAAAGGGTCCACCAGATGTTTTGACTTGGCTTAATAACCAGCAGCCATTATTTGTGGGTGCAGTCAGTCCACCCTAAAATGCAAAACGAGACAAGGCCCAGCGAGGGAAGAAGGAGAGAGCAACGCCACAAAAGCCTGAAGACGTCAGAGGGACCCCCAAATACCCCCAAAAGGAGAGCACTGAAAAGAAAAGAAAATCTCACCCAACCTCAGGAACAAGCAGAAGCAGTCCTGAGAAGGCAACTGACTTGTTCCAGCCAGGAAAGAAGAAAGAAGAAAGAAAGAAAGAAAGAAAGAAAGAAAGAAGACTTGAAAGTTAAGAGAGGGAAGTTATAGTTGTCACAATGACACAAGTTCACATTCTTCACAGTTTGGTAAAAGCTGAATAAGAAACAAAACGTAACATTCCTCTCCAAGTCCATTTCACCTTCTAGAAAACGGGACTAAATACTTTCCTGGAGCCATGGGGCCACAGTAAAAAGCAACTGTAAATTTGAAATGTTCTACTGCCCACAGCACAAGGGAGCGGTGTAGGTACTGGCTAGCTTGTATGAAAAGCAAGACTTACGTCCAAGGCATACTCTTGCACCACAGCATGCAGAATTATTGCTATGAAGATGTAGAAGAGGATTGTGACCAAATCCTTCAGCCCGTAGTGATAAAGAACAATTTCACCATCTGAAGAAGAGGAGTGGGGTAAGGGAGGAAGAGATTAACATTAAAGAGTTAAGCTGGGAAGCCATATAGGGATCAAACTTTTAAAGGCATCCGCTAAGAGGCAGGATTTAAGTAACAAAGAATTAGCTCAAATGTTGGCAAGAAGCAGAAACAGACCACCATGAGTTTAGAAGAACCGAACTTAACCAGAATGCAGAGCAGATGTGGACAGCTCAACACACACACACACACACGTTTACATCTCCTTCCCACCCCTCGGCAGCAAAGGTGGTCGGTCCTCTGAGAGCCTGTTTGCATGATGTGTTATTCTGAGATAAGTGTCCCATGAACTCCCTTCATCATCGGATTTATTGCCATGTTCCTTGGAGGCAGGGGGGTCTCAATCAGAAGGTGAAGTAGTTCAGAGGACTCTGGGAAGACCAAGGGTCCTCAACTCACCTATTTTTCATCCCCGGGTAAATGACTGTGGTGGGTCGAGATCACAGTTCCATAGCGAAACACAGTGACCTGCGAATGACCCAAGACAGTTAGCAGCAGAATCCAGCTCCGGGCTGCTTCTCACTTTACATTTGTCCCTTGTGTACGGATCCACCAGAACAGATACACAACTCATGCCAGCTGTGAATGGAGGGTGTACATTGACATTACAACTTTCTTGTCATGACATATAGAAGAGGGTTGCCATATGTCTGGATTTTCCTGGACATGTCCAGGATTCCAAGGGCAAAATTACCATCTGGGGGGGATTTTTAAAAACTCGGCATGATGTCTGGGTTTTTGCAAACAGAACCAAGAAGCTCAGCAACTTGCAATCCTAATATAGAAGCAGCGGCACAGAACCACTGAACTGGAAGGAGGGGGACCATGGGATCACAGAGCGCAGGATCTGTAAAGCGGGATGCGATTACAGCATCACCAACAGATGGGCTCCCAGCTTCTGCTTAAATACCTCCAGCCAAGGAGAGCCCCCCACCTTCCAAGGGAGTCAAACAGCACCCATCTTTAAGAGGCTTCTCTCTCCTAATATTTAGCCAAAATCTATTTCCCTGCACTGGTTCTAATCCTGTTCTCTGGAACAAAGGGAACATGTCTGCTCATCTTCCGTGGGACATTTGAAGATGACCGTTGTGTCTCCCCGACAGTCTAAACTCAGCTTTTTCAACCAGTCATCACAGGACTTGGTGTTGAGACCCTTCACCATCTTGCTGTCCTACTCTGAGTGCACTGCAGTTTGTTGATGCCCTTCTTAAAACTCTTGGGCCCAACGTAAGAAGAGTCCTGCTGGAGCAGACCAAAGGCCCATGTAGTCCAACGCTCTGTTCTCACAAAGGTCAACCCGGTGTCTATGAGAAGCCAGCAGGACCTTGATCACAACCCTACTTGGCCCTCCTGTGATTCCCAGCACCTGAAATTCAGAGGCCCAGTGCCTCTGACAGCGGAGGCAGAAACAGAGCTCTCAGGGTACATAGCCACTCAGAGCTTTGTCCTCCATATATCTGTCCCATCCTCTTATAAATAATCCAAATTGGCAGCCAACCACTGCCACTTGTGGGAGGGAATGCCATGGTTTAACTATGTGCTGTGTGAAGTGCTTTTCTGGGAGCGGCCTGAATCTTCCAACACTTTCATTGAATGTTCCTCAAGTATTGAAAGAGGGAGGAAAAAATTACCCATCCACTATCTCCACAACAGGCTTAATTCAATGACATCACTTCTTACTAGCCTTTTCTATAAAATAAAAAGCCCCCAACATTCGAACCTTTACCCATACAGAGGTCCTCCAATCCCTTCGTCATTTTGGCTGCTCTTTTCTTGCCCTCTTCCGGTTCTGCAGGATCCTCTTTGAGGAGAGACAACTAGAACTGCACACAGCATTCCAAGTGAGCTCACACCATGGATTTGCATGAAGCTGTTATCATATTGGGCATTTTATTTTCAACCCCTTTCCTAATGATCCCTAGCACAGAATTTGCCCTTTTCACAGCTGCCACACTCTGGGTCGACATCTTTGAGAAGCTAGCAGCCATGATCCTAAACTCTCGTACCTGGTTGTCACCCCATGTTCACACCCCATGAGCATGTATGTGAAACTAGAATTGTTTTTGGCCCAGTGTGCCTCACTTTGAACTTGCTTACATTGAATTCCATTTGCCACTTTACTGCCCATTCTCCCAGTTTGTGGTATGGAATGTCCAAAGGAAAACAGACAGGACCCCAAACTACAAGAAAGAAGATTCCACCTAAACATTAGGAAGAACTTCCTGACAGTAAGAGCTGTTCGACAGTGGAATTTGCTGCCAAGGAGTGTGGTGGAGTCTCCTACTTTGGAGGTCTTTAAGCAGAGGCTTGACAACCAAATGTCAGGAGTGCTCTGATGGTGTTTCCTGCTTGGCAGGGGGTTGGACTCGATGGCCCTTGTGGTCTCTTCCAACTCTAGGATTCTATGATTCTATGACCCAATGCCTATTCATGACCTGAACACAGCACTTTGGATGATGGAGTCTAGAAATGCATTAGCCTTATTGGCTGCCCTGTTGCACTGCTGACTCACGTTTAAGGCTGGCTGCATCCCAATGTTCCTAGTCTGTCAAGAGCGCTTTAACTCTTGACTCCATCTTCTATGATGTTAGCTACCCCTTCCAGCTTCTTGTACATGTGACAAACATCCTCTCAACATGTCAGCTGTAAAAATGTCCTAGCCGTGGGTCTAGGACAAAGCCCTCCAGCATCCCACTCAAGATCGCCCTTGTTTCAAAGTTACCTCCACATTTGTGTCTTGCACCTTGAAGAGTAGTGATTTAAAGGTGTGCCCCACCCCACTCACAACAGGCATGAGGCATGCATATTTTCTAGTCTGGTATCCTAAGGGACGCGGGTGGCGCTGTGGGTTAAACCACAGAGCCTAGGACTTGCCGATCAGAAGGTCAGCGGTTCAAATCCCCGCAATGGGGTGAGCTCCCGTTGCTCAGTCCCTGCTCTTGCCAACCTAGCAGTTCAAAAGCACATCAAAGTGCAAGTAGATAAATAGGTACGACTCTGGCGGGAAGGTAAACGGCGTTTCCGTGCGCTGCTCTGGTTCGCCAGAAGCGGCTTAGTCATGCTGGCCACATGACCCGGAAGCTGTACGCCGGCTCCCTCGGCCAGTAAAGCGAGATGAGCGCCGCAATCCCAAAGTCGGCCACAACTGGACCTAATGGTCAGGGGTCCCTTTACCTATCTAAAGGTAAAAGTGGGAAGTGCCTTTGGAGCCCCCCAGAGTACCATGGTTCTTTATTGCAGGGTGTTAACATTACAAACCAGGGATAATTATCTGAACCCCGGTAGCCCCAGCACAAGCAACTGAGGACCCTAGATTAATGTGCACTTTTTTGTTACGCAAATAGTAGCCATGGGGAAGTCTGAGAAGGTGGTGGTGAGAAAAATCTGACTTTTACTACCTCCTGAGTCTGTGGTTTGCATTTCAAAGGAAGCCTCCATTGAGACCCATCTCTTCTCACAGAATTACTGTCACCAGCCTGGAGATATTAAATTGGTAACACGGGCAGCTAAGTTTATACTGCGCTGCCCCAACAGAGCAGACTGTACAATCTCAATGCATAGACAGACAGAAAACATGAGTCTCCAGGGTTGCTAATCTAGCTCTTTGCATCAGCACGTGGATCATTTGAATATGAGGCTCAGGTTGTCAAGTGAGTCAGACCTAAAGCATCCACAGCCAGCCCACACTCTTTTCCTTGAAGAGCTGTGGTTCAGGGCATGTGCCAAAGACCCCAGCAGCAGCAAGGCACATTGTGAAGTGGGTGACTCAAGCTGGGTATTTCCACAGCTGCGGAAGGAAGGCCTCAGGGAGCACCTCCGTTTGGAAGTGCTTTATGAGCACAGAGGCAGGGCAGCAGAACTGAAAGCGATGCTGCTCTAAGCTCAGAGAGGGTCTTCTTAGTGAAATATTTCTCTCTCTCTCTCTCTTTTCTTCCCTTTGATAATGAGCGTGACCCCTTAAGTCTCCAAGTGGCGCAGAGAACTGTGGGACTCTTGCCTCTCCCCTCCGCCTGCCTGCACCCACTTTCCCTCACCTCCTGGGGCAAAGAGCTGGGCAGACTTGCCACAGCGCAGGTGAGGAGGGGAAAGGGTGCCAGGAGGACCTGAGAAGGCCAATGCCCCAGGTGGACATTTGTGGGAGCAGAAGCTTCCCCTGGGGTTTTCTGGTGCATTTCCGTTTTGCTGCTCTTGCCATTTTGCTTCGTCTTGTGGTTTTAGCTTATGGTTCTCATCATTGTTTAAAACTGCGGCATTTCTCGTGACGTGTCCTGGAAGCACAGACATCATTCTCAGCCTCAAGGAGTTGCTGCATGTTTTGTGCAAACACACGTTAGAAGCCTAATGGTGGCTTTTCGCTAGAAAGCAGCTTCCGGGGAGGGGACTGTGGCCGAGAGGAAAGAACGCTTAACCCTTTCTTCAGTCCATCTGTTTCCCTGCTCCATATCAGCACCCCAGTAGGTTTTCCTATGGCACAAACATACAAACAAATTTTGAAACCCCATAAAAGGGGGCCAGGGAAGAACAACCTGGAGTGGAGAATTGATGGGCTAACGAAAGGGGTTGTTCAGCCTTCCATGTAAACAGATCCTCTGCTTTCAGTCTCACCCATGCAGAGCTGCTTCACCAAAATGAAAACTGCAGAGAGCTTGGCATGTTCCCCTACTGTGTAGTCTAGCCTTAGACACCAGATAATAATAATAATAATAATAATAATAATAATAATAATAATAATAATAATAATAATATTTATACCCCGCTCATCTGGCTGAGTTTCCAACAAAACACTAAAATACAATAATCTATTAAACATTAAAAGCTTCCCTAAACAGGGCTGCCTTCAGATGTCTTCTAAAAATTTGGTAGTTATTTTTCTCTTTGACATCTGGTGGGAGGGTGTTCCACAGGGCGGGTGCCACTACCGAGAAGGCCCTCTGCCTGGTTCCCTGTAATTTGGCTTCTTGCAGTGAGGGAACCGCCAGAAGGCCCTCGGCGCTGGACCTCAGTGTCCGGGCAGAATGATGGAGGTGGAGATGCTCCTTCAGGTACACAGGACCGAGGCTGTTTAGGGCTTTAAAGGTCAGCACCAACACTTTGAATTGTGCTCGGAAACGTACTGGGAGCAAGTGTAGGTCTTTCAAGACCGGTGTTATGTGGTCTCGGCGGCTGCTCCCAGTCACCAGTCTAGCTGCTGCATTCTGGTTTAGTTGTAGTACCTTCAAAGGTAGCCCCACATAGAGCGCATTGCAGTAGTCCAAGTGAGAGATAACTAGAGCATGCACCACTCTGCAATATAGTCAGCGGGCAGGTAGGGTCTCATCCTGCGTACCAGGTGGAGCTGATTAACAGCTGCCCTGGACACAGATTTGACCTGTGCCTCCATGGACAGCTGTGAGTCCAGAATGACTCCCAGGCTGCGCACCTGGTCCTTCAGGGGCACAGTTACCCCATTCAGGACCAGGGAGTCCTCCACACCCTCCTGCCTCCTGTTCCCCATGTTACTGCTGGCTGCTCAGATATTCATAGGAGGAGGTTGGAAACCATCTAAGAAAAAAAAAATAAACCGAACACACTGAAACCTTTATGACGACATGTTGACAATGGGGTGGGAAAGGTTGGGGGGGGGAAGTCCCTCACTTTTCCAGAAAAAGTTAAACATCTGGCCTGAGAGCTGGATGGACTTGGGGCTGGATGGGAAAAGGGGACATAAAATGAGCATTCCTCTGTCTCCTTTTATGTCACAACCCATTCCCAACATGCAGGGCTTGTTAACAAATTTCTGGGGTGAGTCAACCAAGCAGGGGTGGTTTCATGCCCCCTGTGGAGGGCCACAGATTCCCTCACCATGCGGTTATAATAATAATAATTTTATTATTTATACCTTGCCCATCTATGGGATAAATGGAGGGAGAGCAAGGCCCACAGGCGATATAATCACAAGGAAGCTGGAATGTCATGGTGGTGACACAAAACTAGTTAATGGGAAATCCAGGGCTCATAGCTTGGGGTTTAATACCACCAAAGTGCTACCAAGGTATGCATAGGCTGCCTTACCTGCTGTAGGCACACTGACGTTATACTGAGGTAAGATGAACAAGAAGGCAGTCTTGGCTGTGACCTGTAAAGACAAAGTAAGTTGCTCTGTTAGTTTGTATGGAAGTCCAAATGGAAATATTTTTGTCACAGGCATCTTGTGGATCCCACCATCACAACGAAAGGGTGCTACCACAGTGGTAACCCTATCCTACTGCTCCAACATCCTCATAGAATCATAGAGTTGGAAGAGACCACAAGGGCCATCGAGTCCAACCCCCTGCCAAGCAGGAAACACCATCAGAGCACTCCTGACATATGGTTGTCAAGCCTCTGCTTAAAGACCTCCAAAGAAGGAGACTCGACAGGAAGGACTCCACTGCAAATTATTTTGAAAAGCGAGAAGTTAAATTCACTTTTCCTGCAAGTGAACACAAATATGCAAGATTGCAGAAACATGGGAAACCACTTGGTGCCTGCCATAACTTTTGGACTGCAGCTGCTATCAGCCCCAGCTCACCCGGCCAACAGACAGGGCTGGTGGGCATTGTGGCCCAAAGCATCTCGAGGGCACAAGGTTGGCTACCACTGTTGCAGATGTCCTTCCTGCTTCCAGGAGACAGAGGTGCTGCTGCCTGAGCTTGAAGTTTCTATGCCTTTTTGGGGGTGAATGACTGAATCTGTATGTGCCAGAATTTCCTCCAGGTAGGATAATTCTTCCTCCACCTCATCTCTAAAGAAGAGCGTTTGCCACTGGTCTCCTTTTCTCCAAGCCAGGCTTAAGTGCTTGAGCTGGAGAAAAACCAGGGGACCAGTAAAGCCCACCTGCCAGAGTAGGGCTGTTGTGCTTTTAACAGTTGCATGGCAGCTAAAAAAATCAGCAGCTCAAACTTGTCTGGTCATTGCATGATGGGGGAAGACTGTCCTACAAAATTACTGCCTGCTATGCAGCTGTTGTGGAGGCAAAAGGCCCTGTTCAAATCTGTAGAGCGTCCAATTCATTCCCAACCAAAGATGAGGGGACAAATTCCCCCAATATTTCCACGTCCCTGAGGGTAAACATCAGAAGCGGCAGACGGCAACCCGAGTGTGGGTTAAGGCATAGAGGCTAGCAAGGATATAAAGAAGAAAGTTAGTCAAGCAGAGCCAAGATAAATAAGGCGTTTGTAGCTAGGAAGCATCAAGCGGAAAAAATGAAGGCAAGTATTAGCCGCCGGTTCCTCATTGTATACCCGTTATGTCAAGTGTGCACTCTGGATGAAATATAGCTAAAAATGTTGAAACAGCACAGCCTTCAGTAGCCAAGGGGTGCAGATGGGTGTCGGAAAGGCACAGGCTTAGAATTTAGAGCGGAAGAGCGACTTTAGCTGAAGTTCATTTGCAGAACGGAGGAGGAGTTTGCCTTCCTGCTGTGGACTTCGCAATAAAGAGAAGGGAGAAGGGACTGCGGCAGCTGGAACTGGGCCCAATACAAACAAAATCAATGAGTCACCCACTGGGAAAGAATTACACAGGCAAGAACAAATAATAATAACCTGGAGACTGAAGCCTATAGCAGTTGTGTGTATGTTTGTTGGGAAGGGAAGGGTAGTAAACAGCTACATTACTAGAAAGCAGAACTTGCAACAGCTAGGCATGGCTCACTTTCTTGATCTGGCAGGGAGAGATGGGGGGAAGTAGCAGCAGGCCAGGCAAAATTTAGCTCTTGCAACTGCAGTCACAGCAAATAGGGCACAGAAATAGGGAGGCAATATGCAGGGATAGGGTTCTCCTGGTGAAGACTGCTGAACTGAACAGAACCTGATCAAAAGCCAATTTTACCACTAAAGTGGTCACGAAGCCCACAAGATATTCTGCACTTGTAAGTGCAATTCAACTGAAACACAATTTTATTGACTTTGGGGTCTTCTGCATCCTCCCAGTCTACCAGTGTTTTCAAGAAGAGGTCCTAAAATACAGTGTCTCCTTATCACTCAGTTGTGTGTTTTCTTTCTGTCTCTCTTACCAGAGAAGAAGATTTATTTGTTGCTTATTCTTGCCAAAGGCAATTCAGAGCCCCTCACACAACCAGAAGACCCCAAAGAAACAAAACCCCACATAGATACGTTAAAACAAAAACTACTTTTAGGTTTTGCTTGTTCTACATTCTTCCCACCAGTGGTTCTTTACTCTTCTAACAGTACATCTCGCTGAGTGACTTGCATGACACAGAAAGCCCAGCCTGGTCCAAGCACAGGCTCCTAAAGGGCACAGCCGGCAGCCACTCTGCTTCTCCCCATTTTGCTGCCACTCTGCAATGTGCTAGCACGGCTTAGCATGGTTGTCTGAACTGCTGTCAGAATTCTAAGGTGTCAAAAACAAAACGAATGTTCGTAAGTGCATTCTTGTAACAGAACCAGGATTCATCCTTAATCACTATTTTCACAAGCCATGAGCTTTGACTGAGGAGGAGCAAAGTAGCCTCCAGGAACCGTACGGCGTCTGCAGGCCACCTGCTTATTCGTAATTAATCCTGATTTCATTGCTCACACAGTGGTTAAACTATGCCTGTTCTTTATTGGCATTTCTTACAATTTGGTTGGAAGCTGTGTGTGTGTGTGAGAGAGAGAGAGAGAGAGAGAGAGAGAGAGAGAGAGAGAGAAGGAGAGAGAATTTCAGTTATAGACAATAAAGTTATAGAAAATAAAGTAATAAAAGAACAAACAAAAGAGGGAGAAAAAATGCAACAATACAATAAGAAAAAATAATAGAAAACAGTAAATATGATCAGTTACATTTCCATACATTATTATGCAGATGCTGTATATAAATACTAGGTAAAGGGACCCCTGACCATTAAGTCCAGTCGCAGACGACTCTGGGGTTGTGGCGCTCATCTCGCTTTATTGGCCGAGAGTCATCTGGCCAGCATGACTAAACCGCTTCTGGCGAACCAGAGCAGTGCACGGAAACGCCGTTTACCTTCCCGCCAGAGCGGTACCTATTTATCTACTTGCACTTTGATGTGCTTTCGAACTGCTTGGTTGGCAGGAGCAGGGACCGAGCAACGGGAGCTCACCCCGTCGCGGGGATTCAAACCTCCGACCTTCTGATCGGCAAGCCCTAGGCTCAGTGGTTTAACCCTCAGCGCCACCCGCATTCCTGTATATAAATACTACTATCGTCCAAATACATGTATGACAAGGAGTATCCCTTCTGCATTCCTCCTAATTTGCCCGTGGGGATGTTAACACATCTTCCTAGAAATCCTTTCTTCACCCCACATGTTTCGGTGCATTCACTGCCTTGTCGCTTTCCAAACCACAAAAAGTCCTGCAGGCTTGAAACCACGTTAACTGGGCAGTTCCAGAACACCCTTGAATCCTGTCAAATACATTGGGCTGTAGCC
Organism: Podarcis liolepis; assembly: GCF_965112155.1. NCBI lineage: Eukaryota > Metazoa > Chordata > Lepidosauria > Squamata > Lacertidae > Podarcis > Podarcis liolepis. The sequence continues at coordinate 4,857,501 of NC_139557.1, forward strand.
AACTAAGTCCTGCTCAGAGTAGACCCAGTGAAATTAATGAACCTACGTTAGTCATATAATGGGACTATTCTGAATAGGCTAGTGTGGGATACCATCCTGACAGTTTGAAGACACTCATCACTCAGCTAACTATGTTGTGGAACCCAGGTCAGTATCTGCAATGAAACGAGATGAGCAAAATGCAAGAGGTATCCATGGAATGATGCTACAGATTTAAATATTTCTATATTACACATATGGGATGTGGGTGGTGCTGTGGGTTAAACCACAGAGCCTAGGACTTGCCGATCAGAAGGTCGGTGGTTCGAATCCCCACGACGGGGTGAGCTCCCATTCCTCGGTCCCTGCTCCTGCCAACCTAGCAGTTTGAAAGCACATCAAAGTGCAAGTAGATAAATAGGTACCGCTCCAGCGGGAAGGTAAATGGTGTTTCTGTACGCTGCTCTGGTTCGCCAGAAGCGGCTTAGTCCTGCTGGCCACATGACCTGGAAGCTGTACGCCGGCTCCCTCGGCCAGTAAAGCGAGATGAGCGCCGCAACCCCAGAGTTGGTCACGACTGGACCTAATGGTCAAGGGTCCCTTTACCTTTACCTTTACCTTTATATTACACATATAGAAAACTGTTATGAGTGTAATTTATTGTAATATCTCTCTTATGCATCACCCCCCACTGCCATTAAGATTTACAGTTGTATATAAAATGGGGGGGGGGTCAAAGTTTAACTATCACTGCAACCAATTTTTAGTCTACACCTCTCATTGCTTCATCTCAAATACTTCACCCATAATTCACCTTTAAAGAAATGATAGAAGTATGCACAATACAACAGTGCAAGCTGTTCTAAGCTTCCCATTTTTTTAAAAAAATGAAGACATAAAAGTGAGCTAGAGCTATTATTTCTTCAACACATGTGTACAGAGTGGAGTCCTATCTTAACAGATAATTTAATCTCATTTGCAGGGGCATTTAAAATTCATGCCAATTTTAGGGGGGGGGAGCAGTTATCCTGGCAACACTAGGCAAATATCTTTACTATGAGGTGACAGGCATGCTACAAGGAATTCAGACAACTACTAGCCTCACACTCAAAAGGCGGCTGAATTTCAATAGTGAATGTGTTCCTGGGATGTACAGAATAAAACAATTAAAATAAAATAAAATAAAATAAATACTTCCCATAGCACCTTAGAGACCAACTAAGTTACCGTATTTTTCACACCATAGGGCGCACCGGACCATAGGGCGCACCCAGTTTTTAGGGGGGGAAATCAAGAAAAAAAATCTCCCCCCCCCAGCCCTAAAGAGCAGGGTACAGGCTGCGCACAACCTCTCCCTGCCGGAGGGGTTGCGCGCGGCTATGGCACAAGCCAAGGTAGCGAGCGGGATGGATCCCGCTCGCTGTTTTGGCTTCCCCTTTAGCCCCATGCAGCCTCTCCCTGCCGGAGGCACAAGCCTGCATTCGCTCCATAGGACGCACACACATTTCCACTCCATTTTTGGAGGGGAAAAACTGCGTCCAATAGAGCGAAAAATACGGTAGTTATTGGTATGAGCTTTCGTGTGCATGCACACTTCTTCAGATAACAGGTACCGTATTTTGCGCCCCATAAGACGCTCCGGCCCATAAGACGCACCTAGTTTTTTGGGGGGGAAATAAAGAAAAAAAAATTTATTTCCCCCCCAGGTGCGGGGCTGGAAGAACCAGGTCGGGGAACAGTGGGAAGGCACGCTCTGCCTCCCCGCTGTCCCCCGAGCTTGTGGGGCTGGCGATGGGGAGAAGTGCACCAGCTCTCTGCCGCCATCCCGAGCGGGCGGGACTTAGCGCCCCGCTCGGGATGGCGGCTGAGACCTGCCTGCGGTCCCGCGACGGCTGGCAGCTCTCTGCCGCCATCCCGAGCGGGCGGGACTTAGCGCCCCGCTCGGGATGGCGGCGTAGACCTGCCTGCGGTCCCGCGACGGCAGGCAGCTCTCTGCCGCCATCCCGAGCGGGCGGGACTTAGCGCCCCGCTCGGGATGGCGGCAGAGACCTGCCTGCGGTCCCGCGACGGCAGGCAGCTCTCTGCCGCCATCCCGAGTGGGGCGGGACTTAGCGCCCCGCTCGGGATGGCGGCAGAGACCTGCCTGCGGTCCCGCGACGGCAGGCAGCTCTCTGCCGCCATCCCGAGCGGGCGGGACTTAGCGCCCCGCTCGGGATGGCGGCAGAGACCTGCCTGCGGTCCCGCGACGGCAGGCAGCTCTCTGCCGCCATCCCGAGTGGGGCGGGACTTAGCGCCCCGCTCGGGATGGCGGCAGAGACCTGCCTGCGGTCCCGCGACGGCAGGCAGCTCTCTGCCGCCATCCCGAGTGGGGCGGGACTTAGCGCCCCGCTCGGGATGGCGGCAGAGACCTGCCTGCGGTCCCGCGACGCAGGCAGCTCTCTGCCGCCATCCCGAGCGGGCGGGACTTAGCGCCCCGCTCGGGATGGCGGCTGAGACCTGCCTGCGGTCCCGCGACGGCTGGCAGCTCTCTGCCGCCATCCCGAGCGGGCGGGACTTAGCGCCCCGCTCGGGATGGCGGCGTAGACCTGCCTGCGGTCCCGCGACGGCAGGCAGCTCTCTGCCGCCATCCCGAGCGGGCGGGACTTAGCGCCCCGCTCGGGATGGCGGCAGAGACCTGCCTGCGGTCCCGCGACGGCAGGCAGCTCTCTGCCGCCATCCCGAGTGGGGCGGGACTTAGCGCCCCGCTCGGGATGGCGGCAGAGACCTGCCTGCGGTCCCGCGACGGCAGGCAGCTCTCTGCCGCCATCCCGAGCGGGCGGGACTTAGCGCCCCGCTCGGGATGGCGGCAGAGACCTGCCTGCGGTCCCGCGACGGCAGGCAGCTCTCTGCCGCCATCCCGAGTGGGGCGGGACTTAGCGCCCCGCTCGGGATGGCGGCAGAGACCTGCCTGCGGTCCCGCGACGGCAGGCAGCTCTCTGCCGCCATCCCGAGTGGGGCGGGACTTAGCGCCCCGCTCGGGATGGCGGCAGAGACCTGCCTGCGGTCCCGCGACGCAGGCAGCTCTCTGCCGCCATCCCGAGCGGGGCGGGACTTAGCGCCCCGCTCGGGATGGGGGCGCAGAGCTGCGCTGGTCCCAGGAGCGCAGGCAGCTCTGCAGGGCCACCGGGAGCGGGGCGGAGCTTCTCCCCCGGCTCCCGGTGGCCGGGCAGAGCTGCGCTGGTCCCAGGAGCGCAGGCAGCTCTGCACGGCCACCGGGAGCGGGGCGGAGCTTCTCCCCCGGCTCCCGGTGGCCGGGCAGAGCTGCGCTGGTCCCAGGAGCGCAGGCAGCTCTGCAGGGCCACCGGGAGCGGGGCGGAGCTTCTCCCCCGGCTCCCGGTGGCCGGGCAGAGCTGCGCTGGTCCCAGGACCGCAGGCAGCTCTGCAGGGCCACCAAGAGCGGGGCGGACCTTCGCCCCGGCTCCCGGTGGCCGGGCAGAGCTGTGCTGGTCCCGGGATTGCAGGCAGCTCTGCGCAACCCTCGGAGCCGGTCTTCCGAGGGTTGCGCAGAGCTTCCTGAAGCCTGGAGAGCGAGAGGGGTCGGTACGCACCGACCCCCCTCGCTCTCCAGGCTTCAGCGAAAGCCTGCATTCGCCCCATAAGACGCAGGCACATTTCCCCTTCATTTTTGGAGGGGGAAAAGTGCGTCTTATGGGGCGAAAAATACGGTATATACAGCTATATGCAACAGACTTTACAAAACCTGGAGAATTCGGAACAGCAGCTGCTTGCAAGGTCAGTGATATGATTCCTTACCCAGACCCAGACATTGCAATAAAGAAAGGATATTGGCATGCTATGGATTCTGCCAGGGAAACAAACAGCCCAAGAAAACCTAAAGAACACATCAGCTGAAAATGCTGCTGGTCAAATTTGTGGATAAGGATGCACTGTGCCTCTATCACAGCTGTAAGTTTAGTATTTTTACATCCCCACAAGGCATATTTTAAATTTGCCCTTGTCAACATTCGTTTGTTTGCTCTTTGATTCATTCAGGTCACTCTCAAAGTCAACAAACACTCGGTGGAAACCCAGACATTTCCCTTTCTAATCATGGTTCAGGGTTCAATTCCTCAAATGTTTGTACTTCTTTCCACCAGTGCCATTTGAACTCACCAAATACAGTGGTGCCCCACAAGACGAATGCCTCGCAAGACGGAAAACTCGCTAGACGAAAGAGTTTTCCGTTTTGGAGGTGCTTCGCAAAACGAATTTCCTATGGGCTTGCTTCGCAAGACAACAATGTCTTGCGAGTTCCTGCTGGTTTCCCCCCCCCCTTTTTCTAAGCCGCTAAGCCGCTTATCAGCTGATCCGATCAGCAGATAAGCCGCTAAACGCGCTAATAGCGCTAATCCGCTAATCCTTCAATGGGCTTGCTTCGCAAGACGAAAAAACCGCTAGACGAAGAGAATCATAGAACGGATTCTTTTCGTCTTGCGAGGCACCACTGTAATTCGGTACCACCAGATTATAAGTCTACCACACCATTTGCCCCTACATTCAAAGAAGATGAAGGAGGATCCCTTTTTGAATGCTAGATGCAAGAAGCACCTGTGGGAAAAGGCACACTCATCCACAGAGTAAACCATGGGCATAGCCAAACTGAAGAATTTAAGAAATATCAGTAGTGAGATATTCAAGCCTTCTAGTGACCTCCCAGACTCACCAACCAATTCTTAAAAACATGCCCTAGGAATCGGGGCACTGAAGTCAGTCACCAGTAGTTGCAGTTCACCACCCAAGTATTTCTCATAAAAACAGGTCATTAGATCTTTTTGAGTTGGACTAGCATTCTAATGCTATAGCTGAAGAAGCAAGTACTCCCCACTTACGTGGGGGTTCCATTCCGGCCCCCTGTGCACATAAGTGAAATGGGCCTAAATGGGGAGCCCACTGCTGTGCCTCCAGCTCATGAGAACTTCCCTGGAGCCCAAAGAGTAACCCCCCTTAGGGCTCCGGGGAAGATCTCCTCGTGAGAATAACAACAGGCTGCCTGCAATGTGAGAGGACCTACAAATGCCGTTAACTTGGAGGGCGTATAATTTATATTTATTAGAATCCATAGCTAGCTCACCCTTAGTTCCGATTCCTTATACCCCAAATAAGCCTAGTAACTGTATGTGAAACCATCTGGGAATGTATTTTATTCCGCTATTTATTTATTTGTTTGTTTGTTTTCTGGTTGTTCTCTATTCGGGGAGGGTTTAAAAATGGACCTTTGGGCGCTGCTGGCAACGCCTCCTGCAATGAGGAGTCCTAGGTCCTTATCCTGGACTCCACATAGAACTACGGACACCCTTTGAAGATCACACGGCCTTTTGGGTGGGTTGACCTCAACGTGCTCTAGAAATAGCAGCTCCTATATTGAGCAGAGCTCATAGACTTGACTTGGGAGAACATGACTTGTGACAGTACCAGTAAGGAAATGTTGGGTTTCCACATGCTGTTAGTCACCGGATCAAAATAAATGATTCAACAGAAAGGAAATGCAAACACAGAGAGAGAGGGGAGGGGAGAGGGAGAGAGAGAGAGAACCATGAATTATCTCTGTAATGCTTTTGGGCAGAAGGTTCATTTTTCCTATTCCTCAGCGGCCTTAACCAATTTGAGAAGGAGCAAAAAACCCAAAATGGGTTAAACCTAGGCATACTTTGCTTGGAAGCAAGACCCATAAGCAAAGTGCGAGCTGCTCTAAGAGGAATCCGTTTCCCCAGCCCTTTCCAAATGAAATAATAGGCTGCTTATGGGTGAAACCAAGGTAGGGAGAAAGAGTGCAAGGAGGTCCCACTCTCTTGCTACGGGATGTCGACTGGAAAGTGTGGCCCTTTTGCTTCAAGACAGAGGTCTTTAAGAAGTCAGGCACACCCACAAGTTGTGTGAGGCCTTAGGAAACCCCACCGTGATCTCTGCTGAGCTATCCGTATGGAAGACAACAGCAGAGATGCCATATTCTGAACAGCCGCCTCGTCCTGCATCTCCAGGTCCCTTTCTCTGCTCTTTTGTGAACCAGAACCACGACTGAGTGAGCCGGTTGCGCCAGACCAAACAGGCCCATCATAGTGAGCATCCTTGGAACACGAGCCAGAACCTGAACCCCGGACCAGGGAACACCCCAGGCCGCAACGCACACGTAGGCCGCCGGCGTACCTCGAGGACTATGAATGCGACCTCCCGGGCAGGACTGGAACTTAGAGGGGAGGGGTGTTATGTACTGAGTTGAATAGGATCCAAATTGCAGCAGTCTGATTGGTCCTAGAACAATAGGATTCAGAATGCAGCAGTCTGATTGGTCCTAGAACAATGCAGCAGTATGATTGGTTGGCAGGAACCACCCGATCATGCTCCAGATAGATGTGAATCCACAACCTGATTGGCTTACAGTAGAATTCCAGAATTAGCCAATCATGTGCAGCCCATTGTGTAAATAATGTATATAAAGCAGATACTTTGAGGGGACTTTCATTCATTCCTCCTCACCACTATGAGCTGAATAAAAAGCATGAAATCACTTTGCCACTCTGAGTATATTTCACTTTAGGACCCTGCTTGAAGGAGGCGCAACTGCCACTCACATCACAGATCCTGAGCAAGTATGCATTTCAATTACGTAATTGGGACTTTACTTCCTACTAAATGTGTTTGAAATTATAGACTAAGCTGGATAAAAATAGAAAGAAGAAGAAGTGGAGAATGTTACCAATGAGGAATTAGGAAAGCAGGTTCTTTTTACACAACTGTTAAATCGCTCATGCATAATTTTTCACTTCCAGAATTAAAACTATACTCATTTCCAACTACATAAGACACGAGAAGCAGACCCACAGCTGCACTCAACCAACTGTGAAATACGGATACTTCAAAATGGGGCAAAGGAATATGCCCCACTCTTATCAATCTCCCACAACCGGTGATGTAAGGCAGAAATTTTTTGGTAGAAAATTTTCAGTAGTTGTTATATTCCTATATTTTTACAGCAAAATTCCATCTTTAAAAAAAATGAATTTTCCTAAAATAAATTAGTAGCATTACAAAAAGATATCATACCTTGTGAAACTTTCCCCCCAAGGTCATCCTAAGGAAACATGCATCCATTTAAGTGCTTTACATTTCATTTTAGCACACTCACATATCAAAATGTGCACAATTATTCAAAGAAAAATAATATCCTAGTAATTATTTTATTCTGTTGGAAAATAACATTTAAGCCACAGTTAAGTAAGCTTTGTTCATTTTTTAATCCTAAATATTATTTCAAATACTTTTAGGTTATTGGGAAACCTTTCAAGGTATGTGTTTAGCATGTAGAACATGACATACTTCAGTTTTGTTTGCTAAATGTCAGCCAAGTGTGTTAAATCAGTCAGTTTTTAAAGCACTGGAAATTTTCCAGAAAACTCACACCACTGCTAATAACCTAAATTCCCATTGCCTTTAATTACACGTTAACTTTTTCTTCCACGCAGCCCAACACGTCTCCAAAGGAAAACGTAAGAACATGAAAAGAGCTTGCTGGATCAGGCCCAAAGTCGCCCATCTACTCCAGCATCCTGTTCTCACAGAGGCCACCCAGGTGCCTGTGGGGAACCCGCAAGCGGGAAATGAGCGCAACCACCACTCTGCCCACCTGAAATTCCCAGCGACTGGCATTTGAGGCATCCTGCCTTGGTAGCGGCAGCAGAACATAGCCATTGTTGCTAGTAGTGACTGAAAAGTACAGTCATACCTCAGGTTACAGACGCTTCAGGTTGCGGTCTTTCAGGTTACGGACGCGCCAAAACCGGAACGGGTTACTTCTGAGTTTCGGTGGTCATTCGTGTGCAGAAGCGCTAATAGTGCTTTGCGCAGAAGCGCCAAATAGCAACCCGCACGTGCGCAGACGCAGTGCTGTGGGTTGCAAACACTACAGGTTGCGAACGTGCCTCCCGCACTGATCATGTTCGCAACCTGAGTGTCCACTGTACTAGAACAGTAGTGGTACCTCGGGTTACATACGCTTCAGGTTACATACACTTCAGGTTACAGACTCCGCTAACCCAGAAATAGTGCTTCAGGATAAGAACAGAAATCGTGCTCCGGCAGCGCGGTGGCAGAAGGAGGCCCCATTAGCTAAAGTGGTGCTTCAGGTTAAGAACAGTTTCAGGTTAAGTACGGATCTCCGGAACGAATTAAGTACTTAACCCGAGGTACCACTGTAGTCTGGTCCTCATTGAATGCCTTTCCAAAGCAGCAATGTGGACAACGTCCTTTGTTTCCTCTGGATCCTACCCACACCTGCTCCTTTGCAGGTTATTACATTTGCCCAGCTTTCAAAACAGCAATGTTTTGTTACTGGGGGAATTGCAAAATGATGTGTGGAATGTGTGCACCTGAATGCAGTGTTAGAAATTCCCCAGGAGTCAGGTGCGTTTTCTGACTCGCGCTGGTCTAATTGTGACCACGTGGAGATCTCTGGATGCCAGATCTCTGGTTGCAAGCTGTGTGTGTGTGTGTGTGTGTGTGTGTGTGTGTGTGTGTGATCTCTGGCAACGGACATCTCCCTTTGGCTGGCGCCTCCAGGTTTCTGAAGCAGGTAAGCAGAAAAGCTTGTATATTTCGTGGTTGAATGTGTTGTCAACCGCTTTGGGATTTTTTTCTTTAAAATACAAAGCCGTATAGAAATGAAATCATCATCATCATCATCATCATCATCATCATCATCATCATCATCTCATTTGGGGGGTGGGTTGGCGCCTAGACATTCTGTTGAGGTGACCGCAACCTAGCTTGAAGAAGCCATTTGGCAATTAGCTTATACAGTGGTACCTCGGGTTAAGAACTTAATTAGTTCTGGAGGTCCGTTCTTAACCTGAAACTGTTCTTAACCTGAGGTACCACTTTAGCTAATGGGGCCTCCCGCTGCCACCGCACCACCAGCGTGCGATTTCTGTTCTAATCCTGAGGTAAAGTTCTTAACCCAAGGTACTATTTCTGGGTTAGCGGATTCTGTAACCTGAAGCGTCTGTAACCCGAGGTACCACTGTGTTTCTGAGTTTCTAACACTGCAAGAGCAATTACCTGGCACAGTGCTGTAGTTTCCATATGCAGGAACCTTAAGCTAGACCAAAGCAGCAGCTTTTAGGTTCTGCCATAATCAACCAAATTCTTGCCTTACATGCTAAGGGAGCTGGGCATGTTTAGCCTGGAGAAGAGGAGGTTAAGGGGTGATATGATAGCCATGTTCAAATATATAAAAGGATGTCACATGGAGGAGGGAGAAAGGTTGTTTTCTGCTGCTCCAGAGAAGCGGACACGGAGCAATGGATCCAAACTACAAGAAAGAAGATTCCACCTAAACATTAGGAAGAACTTCCTGACAGTAAGAGCTGTTCGACAGTGGAATTTGCTGCCAAGGAGTGTGGTGGAGTCTCCTTCTTTGGAGGTCTTTAAGCAGAGGCTTGACAACCATATGTCAGGAGTGCTCTGATGGTGTTTCCTGCTTGGCAGGGGGTTGGACTCGATGGCCCTTGTGGTCTCTTCCAACTCTATGATTCTATGATTCTATGCTGAAGTCCGGAGAGGCTCATCATTCTACAGCAGGGTTGACTTAACTTCTGGCCCCCAGATATTGTTGAACTACAACCCCTTGACCTCTGAGTATGCAGGATCGTACTGATGGGAGCTGTACTTCAGAAACACCTTGGGGGGCTGCAGATTAACCAGCCCTGTTCCATGCCTTTGCTTCAGAGACACTGAAAAATGTTTTGAAAGTCCCTGGCCAAGATGGAGAAGAGATCATCATTTCAGGCCAACACAAACGCCGACAAAAGGGTTAAAAGAAACCAGAGTTTCCAGAGGCCTGGAAAAAGGAAAAAAGCCGTCCTGGGAGGAAACAAGCTATTGTGAATCAGGATTCAGCCATTTCCTTTCTATAGCCCTCCATCATCCAGAGGGTACCAAGCCTACCCTCAACTCATGAAAGCCTTCTATAAGCTCCAGCACGAGGCTGTAAGCTTCAGAAATGCTGATTTCAGTCCAAACAGACCAAAACAGCATGAAAATATGTGTTGTAATGGACTGTGAAGTGAGAGGAACATGCCTGGTGCAGTTCAGAAGGTCCATAACTGCCCCAGCATCACACAGCCACTGCCACCCAAGTCTAAGGTAGCTCAGAACTGAAGCAGAGACAACCAGAAACTGAGAAATAGATGCTGCATCCTATGGCATTTATTTTATTTCAAATAAAAATACTTTATAGGCCACCTTATGTGATAATGTCCTCTGTTGGTGACAAAAAAACCCCAACACTACTCCCCTAGTGAAACATCAAGTAGATGGCAAAAAATAACTAGAAATTACTCTTCAAAACAATCCCCGCGACGGGGTGAGCTCCTGTTGCTCGGTCCCAGCTCCTGCCAACCTAGCACCACTGTAGCTGAACTACAACTCCCATCACTCCTGGGGCATATGGGAACTGTAGCTTTCAACAACACCTGGAATAATAATAATATAGTGGTACCTCGGGTTACATACGCTTCAGGTTACAGACGCTTCAGGTTACAGACTCTGCTAACCCAGAAATAGTACCTCAGGTTAAGAACTTTGCTTCGGGATGAGAACAGAAATCGTGCAGCGGCGGCGCGCAGCAGCTGGAGGCCCCATTAGCTAAAGTGGTGCTTCAGGTTAAGAACAGTTTCAGGTTAAGAACAGACTTCCGGAACGAATTAAGTACTTAACCCGAGGTAGCACTGTAATATAATAATAATAATAATAATAATAATAATAATAATAATAATAATAATTTATACCCCGCCCATCTGGCTGGACTTCCCCAGCCACTCTGGGCAGCTTCCAACAAAATATTAAAATACAGTAATCCATCAAAGATTAAAAGCTTCCCTAAGGCCACGGTTAAGTCACCTCTGCTTTAAAACAAATACAGCCTAGCATGAAAAAAAGCAAGAGAGAGAGAACTAGAAGGTTAAAAAGCTTCCCACAAACAGGAAAGGCAAATGCAGAGCAATCAGCTCCTTGCCAGAGATTCCTTGTACCTTCAAAGCACACTGAATTTGGCAGCTACAGCTTCTCATGAGTAAGAACTGCCTGCCATCTGTTCCCTCCTTCCTCTTATGCAACTTTAGGGGAAGATCACCAGAAAATATGGAGACATTTAGGCAACCATTTTCTTGCACCCCTACCCCAGTTCTCAATAATGGAACTGGTAAAGAGAAAGAGTGATTTATATTGCTAAATATAAGTAAAATATAAAAAGTAAAAAGCAAGTGAAAGAAAGGGTTGAGGGTCCACCAGTTTGCCCTTAAGCCAGAAAGCAAAATGGCATATGCCGAAAAGTTTACTTTGCAGAACAAGAAAACCAATGGTCACCCTGAGAGCCAGGAAAATAAGGCAGTCGTTGCCAGTTGGATCAAAGTAAGAAGCAAGCGAAGAGAGACTGAACAGAGAAATACTGCAATTATTGACACTTCCGTGCAATGGAGAGAAATTGCATATACCGGCCCCAGCCTTGCTTCTCACAAGCGTTCCAGTGCCTTTGCACTCACTGGCTAGAATGCCAAAGGAGGCTTACAGGGCAATCCTATACATGCCTACTCAGAAGTAAGTCAGACACAATGGAGCTTAGCCCCAGGTACACACGTGCAGTATTTCAGCTTTCCTTGGTATTAAGCCATTGGGTATAATACCGACTGCACATTTTGCTTTTGTATGTTTGTAAATAAAAAAGCTAGTCACTTTATTTTGTTTTATTTTAAAGCAGAGAAGCTAAAAAATGAGGGACGCCCCCACCGTAACCGATGGCGCAGATCAACATATCAATGCCTTTAGCATCCAACATGTTCAGCAAATGCAACAATCTCAATCCCAAGAACCACAGAAGGCTCTGCATGGTGGAAGACCTCCTTTTTGTTTACTACGCTGATGCATTCTGATTTCAGTTTTTGGGGTATTTTGTTCCCGTTTCCCCATCTAACAAAAACTAAGAGCACCTGCAGGGGCATCTTCTTGCAGCTCCACCTCTAACACTGTGCAAATTACATTACAGAATTTTTCTTAAGGCAGCAACAAAAATGCAAGTTTTTGTGAGCAAATTTCTGCGCCCACCAACCTTGCAAGCACACAGCTGGCAAACCGTGTCCGATGAAAACAACACAGGTAGGACAGACGAATTGCATCCACTGGAAAGTACATAAACCGGTTAGCTGACAAAAGGCAGCCAATGAAAACCACAAGTGACCAGTTATTAAGCAATGTATTTAGTGTTGCGCAGTGGTGCCAAATGAGAAGAAAGCATGTTTTTCTTCCGGATTAAATAAAAGGTAAAGGGACCCCTGACCGTTAGGTCCAGTCGTGACCGACTCTGGGGTTGTGGCGCTCATCTCGCTTTACCGGCCGAGGGAGCCGGCGTACAGCTTCCGGATCATGTGGCCATCATGACTAGGCCGCTTCTGGTGAAACAGAGCAGCGCACGGAAACGCCGTTTACCTTCCCACCGGAGCGGTACCTATTTATCTACTTGCACTTTGACGTGCTTTCGAGCTGCTAGGTTGGCAGGAGCAGGGACCGAGCAACGGGAGCTCACCCCGTCGCGGGGATTTGAACCGCCAACCTTTTGAGCGGCAAGTCCTAGGCTCTGTGGTTTAACCCACAGTGCCACCCGCGTCCCTCCCGGATTATATAGGAATGAATAATTTTTTGTGGGGGAGACACCACCATTTTCTTCTTCTATGCAGCATCAAAATCATGTACTGTGTTATGAAAATCATTGGCTTAGCAAAAGCTGCTTCTTGTCTTGCGAGCCGCTTCTGAAGCTGCAGACACAATCCAAAGGCGAGTGAGATCCTATCTAGCAAAGGGTGAATCCTGCTCTTACCTGGATTTTCATTTTTAAATATGCAATGCACTATACCACCTTTTAAAACACTGAAGTGTTTGCATTTGCTCTTAACCATAATCCTGCAAGGCAGATCACAACAGAATCTTGAACTTGAGTCTAACCCTGGCTCTTGTTTTCCAGCTCAAAAATTCTGCAGCTGAGATCATTCTACTGTGAGAGGTGTTTTCCTCTAGTTGCTTTTGTGGGGGCAGGAGCGGGGGGAGCGGGAAGAGGCCAAGTATTTACCTTGAGCTAACTCACATGACTTATCAGCCAGCACAGAGAAGCATCTCAAAGTTTAAATGGGCAGGTTTCACCTAGCGGCAAGCAACTAAAGGTCAACTCCAGGCAACAGGGAGTTACCTTCTCATGTCTTTGTCCTTGCAAAATTTTCTCAAGGGAACTCAAATGTTCCCCCTTTAACATAGAGGAGCCCTAATCTAGCAGGAGTCACAAGCTGTCTGGCTCACAGGAAATCAGGCCCTGGGAATCTTCAGTGAGAACCCCGCTGCAAATCTTGTAGCCTGCCGGCAGCAGCAGCAGTTTGGGAATTTGTATTCCTACCAGCTGGGATTTCTGACTAATTAGATCAGCAGCGCACACACACACACACACACACACACACACACACACACACACAAACACACACACACAGTTCCCCCATCACCAAGTCACCCATGTTTCTGTGTACTGGAAACTACTTGTTAAATGAAGTGAATGGGAACGCAAAATGCAGCTGGAAGTCTCTCTTCTCCAGTTTGCTAGCACAAAGTGAAACGTGGCACTGAGGAGCAAAGAGACAAGGTTGGGCTTTGGGTTTTTTTAAAATTCAACTTCTCAATCACACTCTTGACTGAGCCACAGACGTGCGCGCACACACGCACCCCAGCCAGACTCCACGTCAGAGTTTTGCAAGTGTGCCCCTCATCTGCCCCCCTTTGCCTGCAAACTAGGGAGGGAAGAAAGAGAAAGCCAGAAAGGCGAAGGAGGAGTTCGGCATTCCTGGCATTCCTGCGCAAAGTGCCAGGGTTGCAGAGGGGGGAACTGCCTGGAGCGACAGGGAGAAAGACCTTGGAAGGAACCCCCGAGAAGGCTGGGGCGGGAGAGGGAGGGGGGGGAGAAAGAAAGCCTCCATTCACAACTACCCAAATCTCGTTAGAGGGATGGAATTTGGGACAGTCTGAAGTTCTGAAAGAAACCCTCCAGCTGTACACCACAAAAAGGCAGGCCTGCGCAGGAATCAGACAGAGGACATTCATGTCTTGGCAGCAGCAAAACATTCCCTGGGCTCCACTGGGAAGGTGGGAAGCAAGAGGAACCAAAGGCTGGGGGTGTCAGGCTGGCTCTAGGCATCCCTTACACAGAGAGGAGGATCCTTTGCTACCCAATACTTATTTCCAGTAGGGAAGGAACACCATCGCCAAGGAAGGAAAGCAGCCATGAAATGCCAAGGTTGAATGAGGAGGGTTGGGACTGAAAAACGGAAATGGTTAAAATAAGGCCAAGGAACATGTGAGGAAGATTTGTTTGACTCCCCCTCCCCCCGTCTCAAATACAGATGGGGTGCAATTTTGATCTCTGGCACAGGATCCTCTCCAGTGTGAGAGCCAGTGTGGCGTAGTGGTAAAGAGGGGTAGATTCGTAATCCGGGGAACCGGGTTCGCTTCCCGGCTCCTCCACATGCAGCTGCTGGGTGACCCTGGGCTAGTCACACTTCTCTGAAGTCTCTCAGCCCCACTCACCTCACAGAGCGTTTGTTGTGGGGGAGGAAGGGAAAGGAGATTGTTAGTCGCTGTGAGGCTCCTTGGGGTAGTGATAAAGCGGGATATCAAATCCAAACTCTTCTTCTTCTTCCAGTGCTCCTAGAGAACTTTCCCCCACAATTCCATTTTTGTGATCCATGCCGTTTTTCTGCAATTGCTTTCCTGCCCAAAGGGAGATGGCAAATAGGGAAGGCATATTGTGGGGTCCGGACGCGGGTGGCGCTGTGGTCTAAACCACAGAGCCTAGGGCTTGCCACGACGGGGTGAGCTCCCATTGTTCAGTCCCAGCTCCTGCCCACCTAGCAGTTCGAAAGCACATCAAGTGCAAGTAGATAAATAGGTACTGCTCTGGTGGGAAGGTAAATGCCGTTTCCGTGCACTGCTCTGGTTTGCCAGAAGCGGCTTAGTCATGCTGGCCACATGACCCAGAAGCTGTCTGTGGACAAACGCCGGCTCCCTTGGCCAGTAAAGCGAGATGAGCGCTGCAAGCCCAGAGTCGTTTGCGAATGGACCTAATGGTCAGGGGTCCCTTTACCTTTTTATTGTGGAGTCAGGCTTTTTTGTTTTTAATGGAGTTCTATCAATACAACATGAGTGGGTGATATCAGCATAATACAGTCCACATCATGAGTGTGATGTGCTCACCCTACAAGTGCCCTACAGATGAAGGAATTGAGGGGATGGTCATCAAATTTACAGGTGACACCAAACTGGAAGGGAGAGCTAATGCCACTGAAGACAGAATCCAGATTCATGATGACCTTAAACAGATGGGAGAACTGGACCCAAACTAACAAAATGAATTTCAACAGGGACAAATGTAAGGTTCTGCTCTTAGGCAGGAAGATCCAGAGGCACGAGTATAAGATGAGGGGCACCTGGCTTACTAGCAGGACGTGTGAAAAGGATCTAGGGGTCTTGGTGGACCTCAAGCTTAACATGAGTCAACAGTCAAAATAAAAAATTTTTTTTCTTCCAGTAGCACCTTAAATTTTTTTTATTTTGACTATAAAAATTTTATTTTGACTATAAATTTTTTTTATTTTGACTATGGCAGACCAACACGGCTACCTATCTACTACATGAGTCAACAGTGTGATGCAGCAGCAAAAAAAAGCTAACACTATTCTAGGCTGCATCAACAGAAGTATAGTGTCCAGATCAATAGTACTTCTCTATCGTGCCTTGATCAGATCACACCTGGAATGCTGTGTCCAGTTTTGAGAGCCCCATTTTAAGAAGGATGTTAACAAGCTGAAACATGTGCAGAGGAGGGCAACCAAGATGATCAAGGGTCTGAACCAAGCCTTATGAGGAACGGTTGAGGGAGGTGGTCTGTTGAGCCTGGAAAACTGAGAGGAGATACGAGAGCCATCTTCAAATATCTCAGGAGCTGTCGCATGGAAAGTGGAGCAAGCTTATTGTCTCCTGCTCCAGAGGGTAGGACTCAGACCAGTGTATTCAAATTACATGAAATGAGAATCCGACTCAACATCAGGAAGACCTTTCTGACAGTAAGACAGTAAGAGCTGTTCAGCAGTGGAAGTGTCTCCCACAAGAGGTGCTGGACTCTGATTCCTTGGAGGTTTTTAAGCAGAGAATCATAGAATCATAGAGTTGGAAGAGACCACAAGGGCCATCGAGTCCAACCCCCTGCCAAGCAGGAAACACCATCAGAGCACTCCTGACATATGGTTGTCAAGCCTCTGCTTAAAGACCTCCAAAGAAGGAGACTCCACCACACTCCTTGGCAGCAAATTCCACTGTCGAACAGCTCTTACTGTCAGGAAGTTCTTCCTAATGTTTAGGTGGAATCTTCTTTCTTGTAGTTTGGATCCATTGCTCCGTGTCCGCTTGGATGGTTGGTTGGATGGATGGCCACCTGTCATGGATGCTTTAGTTCAGATTTCTGCATTGCAGGGGCTTCGACTAGATGACCCTCGGGGTCCCTTCCAACTCTACTGTTGTATGGTTCTATGAAAAATGAACAAAGTGCTTGCGTCTTTCCTGCCATACCTGCCACATGCTCTGGTTGTGTGCTGCAGCAGCGAACCAAGCTCACAGAAAGCCATTGTCCCGATAACATGATCCCACGAGTTGAACATGTAAATGTCTGGGACATCAAACAAGCATAGGAATGTACCATGGCTGGACTGGCAGCCATGTCACAGCAACCATGACCCTCCACAACACTCCCCAAGGAAAACAACCTACACAACAGTAACACCTCAGTGGAGAGATAAAGCAAACTCTATGGGTGGAGACAGCATGCCACCAATTTACAAAGCAGCCATCGCTGGCTCCTGCAATATGCAGACGTACAAGAGACAACCCACCAGCAAGAATCAACCTGGTTTGTCCCTGCTTGTGCAGAGGGCAGGCGGGTTGCCTGGCTGCAGACCTAGTGAGCAATAACATAGAGATGAAGTAACTCAGAGACCCTCCCAAAGTAAGGTAAATGTAAAGGGACCCCTGACCATTAGGTCCAGTTGTGACCGACTCTGGGGTTGCAGTGCTCATCTCGCTTTATTGGCCGAGGGAGCCGGCGTACAGCTTCCGGGTCATCTGGCCAGCATGACTAAGCCGCTTCTGGTGAACCAGAGCAACGCACGGAAACGCTGTTTACCTTCCACTGGAGCAGTACCTATTTATCTACTTGCACTTTGACGTGCTTTCGAACTGCTAGGTTGGCAGGAGCCGGGACTGAGCAACGGGAGCTCATCCCGTCATTGCGGGGATTCGAACCACTGACCTTCTGATCAGCACGTCCTAGGCTCTGTGGTTTAACCCACAGCGCCACCCTCGTCCCATAAAGTAGGATACCAATAAAAGGACCTGCTTCCTAACGCAGCCTTGCATTTTCTCACCATTGCTTACTGAAAACCGTTTATTTTTTAAATGCTTTGAACATCCATTTTGACTGCGTAGTGAATGAAGGTTGGCTATGGATTACGGAGTGAAATAATGACTTTGCCCCATTTTTTTCAGTGCATATTTGTCTGTGATGCTAATTTTCTAATCCATTCAGTAATTCATGAGTGACAGAAGGAGGAAGAATCAGATTACTCCGCATTAGCCCAAGAAGAAAAAGAAAGCTGTTAAGTGTCCTCGTGAGGTGAACCATGCAAGGCTCTCTTGGATAGCACCATACACTCGCAGATATTTTCCACATTTCTAACTTCACACACCCACACACATCTGAGAGAGCTATCCAAACAGTTGCTCCCCCATGTAAAGGGGTGGAGAGAGAGCCCTGCGGTTCAGAAACTTTTTAGCCTCAAGGAATCTCTTTCATGTTCATTTATCTGCTCAGGAATCTGGGAAGGTCCTAAGGCACAGAGTTCATAAAGGATGCTACAAGAGCACACTGCAGAATGCATCCCCTACGGCTGTAGGGAGCAATCAGAGTTCCAGGGGAGCAGGGGTTTCATGATCAATACTCTCACTGAGAAACCGCTAAACAACCTCTGAGGATGCAAAGGTTTCCCTGGAACCGTGTTAGAAAGTGCATAGATCATGCCACCAGACAGTGACAAAACGACAGGCCTAGGGACTGGAGTGGTAGGAGTTTGATAGGGCTATTCCATGTTACAGTGATAAAGGTAAAGGGACCCCTGACCATTAGGTAAAGTCGTGACCGACTCTGGGGTTGCGGCGCTCATCTCGCTTTACTGGCCGAGGGAGCCGGCGTTTGTCTGCAGACAGTTTTTCCAGACCATGTGGCCAGCATGACTAAGCCGCTTCTGGTGAACCAGAGCAGCACACGGAAACACTGTTTACCTTCCCACCAGAGCGGTACCTATTTATCTACTTGCACTTTGACGTGCTTTCGATCTGCTAGGTTGGAAGGAGCAGGGACCGAGCAACGGGAGCTCACCCTGTCGCAGGGATTCGAACCGCCGACCTTCTGATCGGCAAGTCCTAGGCTCTGCGGTTTAACTCACAGCGCCACCCGTGTCCCCTGTTACAGTGATAGTGCGGCATAAATCCTATGGCTCCAGCATAGCAATGCTCTCTGTCTGCTTCTGGACACTGATGAGAGATTTCAGAGGAAAACTAAAAGGAACAAGATGCCCACAGGTAAGAAGAGGCTAAGAGAAGAAGAATTATCTGCAGAGTAGGCAAACACTTCGGTATTAAAAGGGATGCCTTAAACAGCCGCCAATTAGCAAAAGGGAATTGAAGTCATACAAGGATGAGCAAAGTGTGTCTCCGGAACAGCACAGGGTCCAGGATGCTGGGGGGATGTGAGGTTGATGTGATGATTGTGCCTGCTGTTCTATGCCAGGAAGACTTCTGTTTCCTTCACTCTCTTGCCCTTCTCCACTGGGCCCCGGTGCCCCTGATCTCAACTGCCCAGGGAGACAGCAGAGGGCCCACTCCCCCTCCTGGCAGCACAGCAGGGAGGATAGCGCCAGACCCCAGGTACCTTCCTCCTCACTCATCCTCTGTGCTCTCTTTCTCAATGGGTCGTTAGGGGGGGCACAGAGAGCCCTGTCTTTCTCAAACTGCCAACCAAAGGCAACCAACTGCTCTGAGTAAAAGCAGACTCTCCTCCTCATCCTTGCTGCTCCCTTGCCTTGCCTTGAAAAATGCAGGCAGGGGAGCAAGGGACGCGGGTGGCGCTGTGGGTTAAACCACAGAGCCCAGGACTTGCCAATCAGAAGGTTGGCAGTTCAAATCCCCGCGACGGGGTGAGCTCCCATTCCTCGGTCCCTGCTCCTGCCAACCTAGCAGTTCGAAAGCACATCAAAGTGCAAGTAGATAAATAGGTACCGCTCTGGCGGGAAGGTAAACGGCATTTCCATGCGCTGCTCTGGTTCGCCAGAAGCGGCTTAGTCATGCTGGCCACATGACCCAAGCTGTACGCCGGCTCCCTCAGCCAATAAAGCGAGATGAGCGCCGCAACCCCAGAGTTGGCCACAACTGGACCTAATGGTCAGGGGTCCCTTTACCTTTACTTTATAAAGGGAGCAGCAGCCTAGACTGCCTCTGCACGCTCTCTGGGAGCTGCAAGTGCTGCTGGATTGGGCCCTACTGCCCAGAGCTGGAGGGCAAGGAAACAGGGGCAGTGGCTTGCTGCTTCCTCCCCTGAGCCGGAAACGGCAAGCAGCAACAGGCACAATGAATTTAGTCGTCTCGCCAAGACGGTCACCAGAGACTACTCCTCTTCCTCCTCCTCCTCCTCACTGCTGCCGCCGGTTTGCTTGCTGAAAGATGTGTACTTATGGGGTTGGCCTGATTGACCCCCGCCAGGGTGCAGACCCAAGGGGCGTGGTAACTGCACCTCTCCACATGGATACATCTGTCAGATATGCTTCAGCTGATATTCCTGAATTGCAGGGGGTTGGACTAGATGACCCTCGGGTCCCTTCCAACTCTACCATTCCATGATTCCTTGCCAATGGCCAGAGGGAGCCGAGCTATGCCTCTACCAGTCGGTGTGGACCCTGCTGAGCCAGGCGCTCCAAAGGGTCCGACTCGGTACGGGCAGCTTCCTCTGTTCCAGGTGCCCAGCCCCACCCAAGCCGTCGGGGAAGCAGCCTCCTCCTCCGCTGCTCCTGGGAGCTGCCAGCCGCTCGCCTGCCTCGGGTGGGAGAAGGAGGAGGCCGCGTTTCCTGCCGCGGGCGAGAGAGGCGGCGCCCCCGACGGGTCTCCTCCTGCGCGGCAGCTCGCCAAGAGCCAGCGCCGGGGGGCCTGAGGGGCAGCTGCCCGGCACAGCTGAGCCCTGGACGGCGGCCCCGCCAGCAGGACCGGGCGCGGATGCAAGAGCAGGAAGGAAGCTCGAGGGCTCCCGGGGGGGAGAGAGAGGGAGCGCCGTCGGAAGCGGACGGGGACAGGCTCCCGTTTGGGACACCCGTGAATCGGAGCGCTTAAGGAAAAGTGGGGGGTTTTGGCGGGGGCGGGATGTGTCCCAAAGGGCCGGGACAGCGCGAGGAGTGGCTTTCACCTCGGAAGGGGCTCCTCCTCCTCCGCCGGCAGCAGCAGCAGCTCCCTGCCGGGGAGCCCGGAGGAGGTGGGGTCCCGCGGCCGGAGGCTCACCTCGAACATGAGCGCGACGAGGACGCAGAGCACCAGGCAGAAGCCCACGTCGGCGTGGTTGTGGATGAGGAACTCCTGGCTGAAGAGCGGGTGGCTTTTGGCCCGCCTGCGGAACGCCATGGCCGGCGCCGAACCCGCCAGCAGCGCGGCCCCCGCCGCCCCGCTCAGCCTCCGCGCGGCCGCGACGCCAACTTCGCCTGCTTCTTCCGCGGCCCCTCGGACAACTTGGCGGGCGGGCGGGCGGGCGAGGCGCAGCCCGGCCCCCCAGCGCAGGCGCGCCTCTCGCTGCTGCTGCCGGCCTGCCGGGCTCCTCCGCCCCGCCCGCCCGCCCGCCTTAGCCCGGCCTCTGCCTGGACGGGCGTCCGCCGGGGGCGGGCCGGGGGGCGGCCCGAGTGCTGCTGCTGCTGCTCAGCGCCGACCCCGTCGCGTCCCGGAGCGCGCTCTGCCTTCGCCCGGCGGCCTGGCGTCGTGGCATCCCGCGGAGCTGGACGGGACCCAGCGGCCCAATTCCGGCCACGTTGGCTTCGGAGCGCGCGCGCGAGAGAGACACCCGCGGACTTTGCGCCCGAGCGCCTTCGGGCTTTTTCGCTTTTTGAGTCCTTTCTGCAGGAGAGAGAAGCTCCTGGACTGAGCTGGCCTTTGTCTTGTCTGCTCTCAGTGGTGTGTGTGTTTTTGCGTTTGTGTGGTGTAGACACACACACACTTTGCTCTGCACAAGGTGCACAGGATTGCACATACCTAATGGGTGGGCATTGCTTTATACATAACGCGTGTCGAGATACGTTTAAGAAATGTAAAATTCCAGCACAATTGGCTGTGGCAGTCTGTGATGCGTATAGGTACACAAACAGCAGTGCCTTGTCTTTTAGAAACTTAACTAGCTGCTTGTGGCACAAGCTTGCATTAAAAATGTGTGGCCTGTCACCAGTTGTGTTTTTTTTTACGCACCTAAACCTTCTGCACCATCAGGAGGGGTGTGGAGTTTACTTGCAAGAGTGCAAACTTGGTGCCAAAGACCATAGGCCCACTGTGGCACCCCCCCCACACACACACACGTGGCCAGGGCTGGCCCAAGCCATTTTGGCACCTGAGGGAAACCACAAAATGGTGCCCCCCCCAGAAGCCTGGGAAGGGGTGGGTGGGGGAGTGAAGATCTACATTGGGAACAAGCGGGGGAATCAAATTAACCTTAGCCCACCGCTGAAGTGAGAATCAAAGGCTGTTAGGGGTGGGGGAAGAGGCCCACTCTGAATCAGGCTGGGGGAGTGCAGAGCCCAGGAGATCCTGGAGGGCAGCCCTTGCCACTTCCTGGGAGAAGAGGAAGAGCAGCAATGCCTCCCATTGTGTACCACAACTGTTGCTGCCACCATGACGGCCAGCTGCAGGCGATGCAGTCCTTGGAGGCGGGATATGCTGCCCGTGTGGATCCTGCCACCTGAGGCATTTGTCTTGCCTCATGAGTGGACCGGCTCTGTATATGGTGAAGCCCAGCAAGTTTAGTGATTGTACAGGCCAGGGGAAAGCATCAAAACAAACAGTGCACCCATCCCAGCTCCTACGGTCTATTTCACCCTGAACTTGGAATAGCTAAGCTGCCAGATTTCTGAAAATTAATTCTGGGCCACCTCTCTGTATCATGCAACTAATCTACTAAGATATGCTTCCCTTTCAACAAAGATGATTTTACAATTCAGCGAAGGGCTGATGTTCCGTCAGTTCCTTTAAAAAATAAAAACTCTCCCCCTTGGGAGAGTGCATGAGTGTTTGAAGTCTCTGCAGGCTAAGAAATTCAGTGAAGATGAATTTATGTGGAGTAGTCATCTGGGCTGAGTTACAGTCAGGATTCCTGAGCTATTACGTATCAGCCTAGCCCTGCTTGGAACTGCGGGAGTGTATCTTATAAAACATGCTTATATGCATGCATAAGATCCAACTCCTAGGGGCTGAGGTCCCTTCGCCTGCCCTCAATAAAATGTTTGAGGGGGCCACCCCCTCCCAAAGTTGATGGACATTGTCTTTCCAATGGTTTGCATGCACCATGTCTTATATTCGGTTACGAGGGCCAGGACTTACCTGCCCCCCCCCCCCATTTTATTCAAGTTGGCAGCCCTGTATACATGGTACTGAAGTTAGTTTACTGGTTCCCAGCTCCTTACTCGGGTTAAGAACTTAATTCGTTCTGGAGCTCCGTTCTTAACCTGAAACTGTTCTTAACCTGAGGTACCACTTTAGCTAACGGGGCCTCCTGCTGCCGCCGCGTGATTTCTGTTCTCATCCTGAAGCAAAGTTCTTAACCCGAGGTACTATTTCTGGGTTAGCGGAGTCTGTAACCTGAAGCGTCTGTAACCTGAAGCGTCTGTAACCCGAGGTACCACTGTATTTGCTCTAAAGTTTGAAACACCTTAAATAGAAGGTAAGTTCATATATCCATCAACTCCAAAATAAACCCATAATAAACACTGGCATATGACATATCACATAGCTATTCCCTTGAAGCCCAACAATTATCATACTTGTGAAACCCACAAATCCGCTTCTGTGCAGTCATAGCAAGGCAGTGTACCATAGAAACAGGAAAAAATGGGTTTTAAACACCTACACCCAAAACCAGTTGTTACACTTAAAACTATACAAAATAGACACTCATGGTGAACACCCACCGAATTATCCTGCTGAGGAAGCCTGCCGGAGCAAGAGTATCTTCAGTTGTTTCCAGAAAGTGCAAGAAAAGTGTGAAATGGCAGAAAGTGTGAAATGACAGGCAAATCCCCAGAATCGAAAAATGCACCTTGACCTCCCACCCCCCTTCATTTCATATACTGTGCTAGCAACTGTTTGAGCAAGGCTGGAAACTTGCCCTTTGCTGCTTCTTTCATATGGAAAAGACGGGTTGGTGATGACGCTGGGCCAGCCTTTGTCTTGCTGGTCCCTCCAGTGGCCACCAGACGAACTGAGTGAATGAAATGGAACACAAGCCAGCCAGGCAGTGGGATTTTTAAAGCCTGACCTTCTGCCTGACTGTCATCCAAGTGCAGGAAAAGCTCAATCCGTTAGAGGAGGCAGAATAAGCTATTTCTTTTATTCATTTTTAAGCATTTATAAACCACTTAGTATTTTAAGCATCTCTAAGTAGTCTTGTGATCACCGATGAGAAGGCTTGATCTCCTATAATCCAGTTTTTGTCATCCGAAATATCCTCGGAGTCAAGTGTGGATTTCATGCTCTTTATTCAGCTCATAGTAGTGAGTTTCCCCGAAATGTCTGCTTTATATACATTATTTACACAATGGGCGACACATGATTGGCTAATTCCGGGATTCTCCTGTAGGCCAATCAGGTTGCGGCTTCACTTCCACCTGGAGTTGGATTGGGTGGCTCCTGTGGACCAATCAGACTACTGTATTCTGAACCCTATTGTTCTAGGACAAATCAGGCTGCTGCAATTTGGATCCTATTCAACTCAGTACATAACATTATCTTAACCCAGTATTGAAGTAAGTTTATTTGGATCCATTCTAGTCTGGCTTCAGGCCCAGTCACGGCACTGAAACTACCTTGGTCACCCTTGTTGGTGACATTTATCAGGAGAGAGGCGCCCAATTCAAGGTGCTCACATTCATGTTTAAAACCCTAAATGACTCGGACCCCAGGTCTTTGAGAGGCTGCCTCCTTCCCTTCAGACCCTTTTGGGTGCCAAGATTGGCAGAGGGCACCTCTTGGTGGTTCCTCCACCCTCAGAGGCTTGGGGTGGGTGGTGGCCCAGGAGAGGGCATTCTCGGTGGCAGGCACTTCACACAGAGGTGTGCATGGCATCTTTATTATACAGCATCTGAGGAAACATGGGCAGCATTAGAACTCACTACTTGGTGTTGGGTTTAATTTTACAAAAGGAGAATTGAGGTCAGATGTCTACAGGAAATTAATAGCTACTTTCTGACCAATGACAACCAGGAGCTTAGCCAAGTGATGACTTGGGATTCTTTCAAAGCTGCCCTTGGAGGACATAATATTAAAGAGGCATTATATCTAAAGAGCCAGAAAATTCATGCAAGTTAGCTTTGTTGAAATAAACTATTTCCCTTGAAAGACAGCACAAACTCATGGAGAGCACATTGTGAATTACAAGCTTTGGACACAGATTACATCTCTGTTGCCATGGCCAAAACGTACAGTATGTATTGCAAATTTGGTAATGAGAGTTCTAGATTCTTGGTGTGAGTGCTACACATAAAGGGAAAGAACACAACCACTTATGTAGAGTTCTAACTTTGGAGGGCATGCCCTATTATAACTCAGCTTCTACAAGCAAAATATTTACATGTTTTTATAGTGACTTCTATAATGTAGACTACCCTTCAACTGAGAATATCTGGACATGAGACTCAGCTACATTAGTAAAGAAAAAGCGTTTTATATGTGTTATAGCACCGTGACACCAGATGGAGCAGTGGATTTTTCACTATGCAATTTACAACGCATTTTCCTGAAACACTTTTTTTGATGTGTCTAGATCCAGCCCTGGTTAAACAGAGTAAAACCTAAGCCCTTGAGTCAACAGCACAGAGACTTCATGGAAGAACCCATCTCAGAACAGGAGATCTGTGACGTCATCAAAAAGCTGAGGAGGGGGAAAGTGAAAGGCCTTGGTGAGTTTTGACTCCGAGATTGTTTTAAATGGTAGAACTACATCTCGGTCCTGAAAAGAAACCAGGCTTTTTATAATAGTGAAGCCAGGTAAAGACCAGAATATGCTGGGATCTTAGCCATCCCAACTCATTAATCAACCAGGCCTGGATCAAAAAAGCGTTTCAGAGAAACACGTAAACCTCATAGTGGAAAATCACAGTGGTGAAAGAAGGAACTCCACAGCGCCATCTGATGTCACAGTGTTATAATGCATATAAATGCTCTTTTTTTTTGCTAATGAAGCTGAGTCCCAGGACATTAAGATTGTGTGTAAGCTTTCTCAGTAGCATGCCTCAATTTTTTATTGGTGCATACTGGTCAAAAAGGCTTTGTTCCAAAGCATAGCTGTCAACGTTTCCCTTTTTTAAAGGGAAATTCCCTTATTCCGAATAGGATTCCTCACAAGAAAAGGGAAAAGTTGACAGCTATTGTTTCAAAGCAGTAAATTTCAAACACCATTTGCAGGATCCTAAGTTTGATCTATAAAGCCAATTCCCAACTACTGAAGAAAGAGGCAGTAAAACAAAATAGTTTGCAGTGCATCATGATCCTAAAAATGCTTCCCGAAAGATTTATTGCAGCGTACAGAACAATGCTGTGCACTCAATTTAAGCATGAGGTCGTGCGGTGTTACTTACATTGTTGCAACGACAATGCATCATATTCTATAACATCTCAACCAGCATATTCTGAATACAAACGTGCAACCCACAGTTGTCAATAGCAAATGTTTTGGGAGCACCTAAAGCAGTGGTTGTTGAAGCCCAGGGGGTTTTGGCCCCATAATTCTAGCTTTTCTACAATAAAAGCAGTGTATAATAAATATGAGCAGTCAGCAATGCAAATTTCAGTTCTGTAATATCAACCTCCATATGCAATGGTCTGCCATAGCAGACTTGTATAAGACTTCAGGGTTTTGAAAGACCGGTTTTGGCAATTTTGGAGAACTCATCAAGACAAAAAGCACACACACTGCACAAATACATATTGATATAGGTTCTCAATAATGAACAGCATTTATTTATGACCATGTAAACCATTAGACTTTCTCCCCTGACCACTGAAGCATTTCCCCCAGAACCACAAGCCTTGTTTTGGGCGGCATATCTCCCATTCTTTGCTGCCGTTTCCAGCAGGCCTCCTACTGTCTGTGTCTCCGAATATCTTCAGCATCGTCAACACAGCAATTTCCCATTCCGTTGTTGCATCGGCCAACATAGACTTCCACAGGATGGCAGAGAGTATGCCGGCAAACTCCCTTTAGTCTCCTACATCGCCCTGTGCCTTCATAGAGAAAATGAGACTTTGTGAGTCTTATCAGAGCTGCTCTGGACTCCTGTGCAGAAGACATTATACAAAGCTGGAGAAGACCAAGACAACACATGCACAGACTGGACTGCCATAAATCTCTTAATACAAGAGATTGAGATCTTAGGGGAAGCACCAGCAGATCAATATCCTTGCCACTCAATTGTCAGCAATACTGGGGAGATCTGTAAGAAGGCTCTTTCGGAATGTTTGCACAGCTTACTGTCGTACCAGGACTCTAAATTCTGATTTTCCTCTGCTGTTTAGGTGCACAACAATGCTGTTTATATCCTGGTACTCAGGAGTACTTCATGAGGGACACGATGTTGCGCATGGACAAAGAACTGGTGTACAGAGGAATATTTACCTCTTCTTGTCTCCAGCATCACGCATTGACATGCATGTGTGCATAGGAGCCAACACCCAGGGGCTGAGGGGACTTCGCCCCCCCATAAAATATTAGAGGGGGTCAGGCCCCTCAAAGCTGATCGGCATTGCCATTCAAATGGTGTGTGCACACCGTGCCATGTGATTGATTATGCGAGTCAGGGCTTACCTCACCCCCCCATGTTTTATTCAAGTTGGCACCCCTGTGTGTGTGGCTAAACCCTTGCCAATAAATCACCACAGGCAGAGGCTTGCTGTCAGCTGTAGCGCAACACTTTCTCTTGGAGGTGACTCATTCAACATACCCATTCAAATGTTGCTGATTATTGCAGGCCCTTCAGATGTTGTGGGTCCTTTCAGTTCCAGCAGGGCCAATGGCCAGGGATAGTGAGAGTTGTAGTTCCAACAAAACCTGGAAGGCCAAGGTTCCCCCACTCTACTCCTGCCCCTCCATCAGTTTAATGCTTCTTTTTTTAAAAAAAAAAATACCCATTGCCAGTTCCCTGCTTAGAATAACTGAATGTCCCATCTGCAATGCGAAACCCTCATTAGAATTAACTTCTGACACATTGCTCTTGCTTCTTTGCCTTCAGAAAGCAAACAATATTCTAGGTGCTCTGCATTATGTAATACGGTTTACAGTCCTGCAGTCTTTTGTGCTCTTACCTGGGAGTAGGTCCCAATGGCTACAGGGGGACTTCTGAGTCACAAGCTGTACTGATGGCCACCAAATCAGATGGACAGCAAGGCTATCAATGGCCAATACTAGTCTATCTACTACTTCCAATATCAGAGGCAGTGTTTCTCTGAACACCAGTTGCTGGAAATTGTGTGTGTGTGAGAGTTGTGCTCATATCTTGCTTGGGAACTTCCCATGGAGGCATCTAATTGGCAGCTTTGAGAACAGATGGGCTTTTGGTCTGATCTTGCACAGCTCTTTTCATGTTCTAAAATGTCAAACATTAAACACTTCCCAACCCAGGGCACAATTTCCAGCCTTCAGATGTCGTTGGAAAGTTGTGTGGTTGTTTATCCTTTTGAAATAATAATTTAAAAAGAGCAGGGGATGAATAGGAGGCAGTCCTCATAAATAAACATATTGTTTGCCACACCAAGAGAAGCAGGAGAAACCTGCTAGTCACCTGGGAGCTCCCTGCAATAGTTATGAATTAATTTGGTGACAATAACCCACATGACCCGGTCGGGCCATTTCTAAAGAGAAGGGTTATGAAAACACACATAATACGGAAGAGGGAAATGAGTTTTTCCTTGGGGAAAACACCAGAGCAAATTGAAAATGTGTATAGTTCACACCCTTTTGACACTTACCTGATTTGTCCAGGTAGGCAGGTTGGAACAGGAAAAAGATAAGCAGAAAAAAACAGAGAATCCTCATGCTGGCTGATGTACAGGTGGAATTCAAATTGCACTAGGAGGGAAAGTAGCACAGATACAATGAGACTGTGCTTCTTAAATATATGATATCTATGAAATCTATGAAATTAACAGGCACTTCATGCCACCCAAATAAGGGCCATTCCTTCTGCAATGGGGGCAAGGTGTGTTTGTGTTTTAGGGTTTGGGGATTTTTTTGCTATCCTCCTGTATTCACAAGAGAAACATAACACATTAGCTGGCAACTCATGAGTCTCAGCCACAGTAAAACAATGTATTTTTAAATATTTGGGCAGTCTGTAAACAATTCATTCATAGGTAAGCACTTTAAAATGGCATATATTTCACTGAGAGAGTTAACCACATGCCTGGGGTTGTTGCAACTCTATTTAGAAAAGGATCCATTTTATTCTGGTTTCTGACGATTTAAAGGTTTTTGATGTCCCACCAGTGATTTGGATAATTGACTTAAGCACATATTTAATCTTACTGAAATCAGTGCATAACTTTGGCTGGATTACACTCATGCTCAGTATAGAGTCAGTGCCTAAATTAATATTTTTTTCAATCTGCAACAGAATATATTGACTGCACAAGAAATGGATAGAAATGGAATAAAAAGGACTATGAACCGGAATGGAAATCTAGTCTTCTGTATATCTTTCCTGTATGTAGATTTTGTATTCACATGACAATCTTTCACATGGAAGAAAATGGTCATGCCAGAATTGGAATTCCAGAATTATTCCATTTTATTGTGGGATTATTGTGGTGTTTTTTCGTTTTAAATCAGTTTCTAAAACATACTTTCACATTTTTTTAAAAAAAAAACCTGTGCAATACAGATTAATGGCCTGGGTGAATGTGGCCTGAGTCCTTCAGTTCAGTTGGCATCAGCCTTGGGTTGGCAGGCCTTGCTGGAGAAGGAAAGAGGAGGGGGCAGAACTGGGCAAACTTGGGTTGCAGAAAAGGAGATCTCCCCTTTCTACGACTTCATTTGCTTTCGAAGCAGGGAAGGGATGCTGAATCCGTTCAGTGGTGGCTGGGGAGGGCTGTGATCAGCCACAGGGGGCAGGGGCTGAGCAGGAAATGTCATCAACTGAACAGGAGCCTGAGAAGGAGGGTGAAGCCTTGTTGCCTAGAACCAGGCGTCTCCTTGACAGAGGAGAGCATGCTTGCAGCCCCAATATTCCCATAAGGCAAGAGAGTCTGGCAAGTGAGCAAGGCACGCCTTGTCTTTAAAAGCTTGGCAGGAGGTGCGGGGAAACCTCTTGGGACATCTTTGCGTCTTCCGTTGAGGCCCAATATACTTGCCTGAATAAATATCTCTTTCTTACTTCCAAGTAAGAACATCTGCCTGTGTCTGCTGGGTGGGAGACAAGACACAGTGACCACTCCAAGAAGAAAACCAAACTAACTGTCAGGTGTGCGTGCAGGAGCCAGACCCTGTGACCAATAGGACTCTGCAGGACTGGGGCCTTCCTAAGTTTGTTCTGAAGAACCAAGGCGCAGCCACGTGGGTGAGGCCGATTGGTAACTCACAGCACCTGGTGGCAAGAGCTGGGAAGGGATATAAGGTCACCATTTTCCCTTCGGCTCTTTGCCACAGCAACAGATTCCCTGCCTTGCTGCATTTGACTCCTTGACTCCTTACTTCTTGATCCTCGGACCCCTGACTTTGTGACTCCCAGCTCTCTGACCCTTGGACTCTTGGCTTTCTGACTCCTGGCTTCAAGAACTCCCGTTTCTGCTCCCAACCCGCCATCTTGACGTCCCCAGCCGGGACTTCGATCACCCGTGAACCGGACCGTGACACTAATCCCCTCTGCCCAAAATGGGCGCTTGCACCCAAGTGCGTAGTTGTCTTCTATGGGCCATGTGTGTGTGTTTTAAAAAAGCAACCACCTTCACATCTCAAAATAATTCCAGAGGTCACCTTCTCTTCCCATGTTTGGCCAGTTTAAAGAAAACTAAAAAATTTCGAGCGATACAGTCCAAACCTATTAAATCAATGGCAGTTTTTCTATTGGAACGTAGAACTTTACCTCTCCTTCTTGCCTCTAAAGCCTGTGTGAAGAATCTATAATAGCAGGCTATTTCCCACCAACATCAAATTGGAGTGTCTATGGACAGTGGCGCTGGCAGGACAGTATGTATATCCGAGTATTCCTGTCTTTCAAGAGCTGCCACCAGTTTCTGCTCCCAGTCTCAGCTGGGCCTCCAAGGATGCAGAACAGAACCTTCACCACAGAATCCCTGTGACATCATCATTTGTGACATTCAGGCAGAGGCTTTTCTGATGCCCCTCCCACCATTCTCTTGCTTATCATACATAAAATTCAAAGACAGTTTGTGTGTGGTAGATAGGATCAGAATCAGAAGGCAGGGACCGCATAATGAGGCTTTTTGTTAATACTATTACATTCTTTTTAGTTCTGTTCATTAGCAAGACCCTCTGCATCAACCCTGATATTATTTGAGTAGTCCCCCCAGCAGGCTTCCCCATCTTCTGAGGTCAACCAAGTCCCTCCAAGTAACAGGGATTTATTGATAGTGGTGTTATCCTTATGGTACTCTTTAGTCCAGGACGGATCTCACTGTTCTCGCTGAGGGTACCTGAAATTAAGGATCAGAAATGGGGCTAAGCTGAAAGACCAGGAAAAGGTGAAATAAGCAAGTTGAATATAAATGGACTATTTGGTTCTTCCAGGGTTCATGTGTTTGTGACTGATCCCAATCCCTCTTGGCCCATTTCCAAGGAGCAACATCACAACAGGTGGTTCAACCCTATTTGCTCCTTCAGAGTTTAGTTCCTCAGATCATGAGACATGAAAGCTTTTACTGGTTCTGTCCAAAGTGTTTTATCTGTGAAGGTCTCACAGCCTTCCCCTTTGGCCTACAGGCCATTTTACAAAATTTATCAGTAAAAACATCCTTTTATTGTCACATGTGAGCAACCTGTGGACCATTGCAGCCCTTGTGGGTCTCCCCTGAGCTTGCCACTTTGCTCCTCCCCCAATTTTGTGGCACAACTGTGATGGGGGAGCACCGTGCATGAAAATGGCCATCTCTGTGTACCATCTTGCCCAAACAGCTGCTTGGCAGGGAAGGATGGGGAGGATGTTTGAGAGGCTACCGAGAGCCTTGCTATCAGTGGCTTTCATCTAAAACCAGAGGGCAGTTTATGCACGCAGAGTCTTGTTTTCTCTCCTTTATTGATATATGAACATCCCTGGGTGTGTCTGTGTGCTTGTATGCAGGGATAGGACCTCTCATTGCAAAGGTGAAAGGAGATGTTGAGAATGGTGAAACTCCAGGCACATGCTGTGCACTATTTCTCTGTGGGAGGAAATGAACAAGACTCACAGCACGCACACTTCTGCCAGGGAAGGGAAACTTCTAAACAGGCTGAAACAGATCCTTTCTTTTGGGACAAATGACTATTGCTTAATAACTTATCACACTATAACACACAAGTTCACAGTAGGTGACAAAGATAGTCGTTGGCGTTTGTAAGGATGACCCATTAATGGAGAGATGGGGAATGAAAGCAAAAAATCTCATAAAAGGTGAGTGTTGATAGCAGTGGAATGGAATTGTTGTGTGATGAGCAGCTGATAAGGAGGAAGAAATAGTGGCTTGACACCTAAAGCAAGACTAGCTTCAGGGTTTTGAGGCCTCACACCTTAGTGAAGACACACCATTGTTTACAAACTCAGCATCTATTTCTTTTAACAGGGAACAATAAAGCAGAGGGTTTTTTAAAAAAAACACAACCAACAACATCTAAATAGAAAGAAATATACAAACATGGTTTCACAGACTTACAAATTCAGTTGCATATTAACATATAATTTATAACAAATTAAACAAAAACAAACAAAACAGCATGAATTTAATCTTGTAGACCAGGGGTCAGCAAACTTTTTCAGCAGGGTGCCGGTCCACTGTCCCTCAGACCTTGTGGGAGGCTGGACTATATTTTGAAATGAACAAATTCCTATGCCCCACAAATAATCCAGAGATGCATTTTAAATAAAAGGGCACATTCCACTCACGTAAAAACACGCTGATTCCCAGACTGTCCAAGGCCGGATTTAGAAGGTTATAGGCAAGGCTGAATATCACTAGAGTAATATAATGTACAGTAACCTATGGTGTTTAGATTGGTGAGTACAGGTAAATAAATATCAGTTTAAACTGATAATAATTTAGATGTACTTATTTCAATATCCATTCATTTTGTTACTGGTTACCTTAAACAACCCAGAAGAAGTGACTCATACACACCAGACGGTATTGACGCTGTAGGTACTGTCCTGCCCTATGCTCCATTGTTTGTATAATTAATAAAAACTTACCAAACGCTATCTAAGCTGTCTTGTTTCTTTTGCCCTCTTGCCACTTTTAATTTTTGTGTCAATTTTTCTAACAATACTTCATGCCAGACACTGCTTTACCATTGGTCTATATTTAATAAACAGATCCTGAAGCTGAGGCTCCAATACTTTGGCCACCTCATGAGAAGAGAAGACTCCCTGGAAAACACCCTGATGCTGGGAAAGATGGAGGGCACAAGGAGAAGGGGACGACAGAGGACGAGATGGTTGGACAGTGTTCTCAAAGCTACAAACATGAGTTTGACCAAACTGCGGGAGGCAGTGGAAGACATGAGTGCCTGGCGTGCTCTGGTCCATGGCATCACGAAGAGTCGGACATGACTAAACAACAACATATTTAATAACAGTAAAAAATTTGGTTAAAAGTATGGCAACTAAGTTAAAAGGACCCCTGACCGTTAGGTCCAGTCGCAGATGACTCTGGGGTTGCGGCGCTTATCTCGCTTTATTTGCCAAGGGAGCCAGCGTTTGTCCACAGACAGTTTTTCCGGGCCATGTGGCCAGCATGACTAAGCTGCTTCTGTTGAAACCAGAGCAGTGCACGGAAGCGCCATTTACCTTCTCGCCGGAGCAGTACCTATTTATCTACTTGGACTTTGATGTGCTTTCAAACTGCTAGGTGGGCAGGAGTTGGGACCGAGCAGCGGGAGCTCACCTCGTCACGGGGATTCGAACCGCCGACCTTCTGATCAGCAAGCCCTAGGCTCTGTGGTTTAGACCACAGCACCACCCACGTCCCAATGGCAGCTAAAGGGCAGCATATTTTCAGAGGAGTTTGTGCCAGAGTTTGGTTCAGGCTCTGTCTGGGGAGTGCATCTTATGCAAAACCACGAAACCCTGTGGCAATTATACAACCTCATTGAACCTGTCACAAATATCTGGCTAATTAGCATCTGTTCATTGGAATGCCTTCATCCTGTAATATTCTATTCATGAGCATTCATAACAAAGGTACCGGTAGATGTTTTGTAAGCAAACAAAACTGAAATGCAAGCTTCACCTGCCGGCGATACTTCTCTGTGACGTAGCAAATAAACATCAACAACAGAAAATTGCAACATGACTTTTGATAAATTGCCATTGCCATGGGGATAACTACATGGTTTCTATACCTCCCAGTTTCACTGAGCCACTATAAATGGAGGTGCAACCTTCCTCCTCACTGTGTGCTTCTGTCTTCTCTTTTCTGAAGACTTCAGGATCTCTCGCAGCACTCAGCATGAAAGCCCTTTTTCTTCTCTTCGCTCTCCTCCCGCTGGTATTCCCTGCTGATCCAGGTAAGACGCATCTCAGTTCCAGGGTGACTGCAAAGCAGAGGCAATGTCACCCCGATGTTGCTGGACTGCAAGTCCTATCAGCTGCAGCCAACATGTCTTTTGGTCAGGGATGATGGGAGCCACCTGGAGGTACCCCACACTGGCTCTCCTTGCTGTAAAGGGTGGTAGGGAAAGAAAGAGTCTTCAAATGAGGAATGGTAGTAAAAAGTTTAGAGACGTGAGATTATCAGTTACCTGGGAGAAAAACGGAATTAACATGCTCAGCGTGCTAAAAGTTCGACAGAGGAAGGTGCCTTATACCAAGTCGTTTCATTGGTCCTTCTGTACTCAGATCTGTACCCTTCAGCTTACTTGCTTCAGAGATAATAATAATAATAATAATAATAATAATAATAATAATAATAATTTATTTATATCCCACCCTCCTCAGCCGAAGCCGGGCTCAGAGCGGCTAACAACAATAAAATAATACAGCATTCTAAAATTAATTCATTATAAAATCAGTTCAAATCAAACTGATGGCATCCATTGGGCTAGAGTTCTGTGAGGATTGTCAAAGGAGGGGGTCAGGCTGTGCCTTGGCCAAAGGCCTGGCAGAACACCTCTGTCTTGCAGGCCCTGCGGAAAGATATCAAGTCCCGCAGGGCCCTAGTCTCTTGTGACAGAGCGTTCCACCAGATCGGAGCCACAGCCGGAAAAGCCCTGGCTCTGGTTGAGGCCAGCCTAACCTCCCTGTGGCCTGGGACCTCCAAGATGTTTTTGTTTGAAGGCCGTAAGGATGCAGAGGGAAGA
The DNA here is from genome assembly GCF_965112155.1 of Podarcis liolepis. NCBI lineage: Eukaryota > Metazoa > Chordata > Lepidosauria > Squamata > Lacertidae > Podarcis > Podarcis liolepis. The sequence continues at coordinate 4,892,434 of NC_139557.1, forward strand.
TTTCCATGCATGCACACCAGAGTCTTCAGTATCTGATTCTAGGTCAGCAAATGAACATTCTCATTCCTGTTTAAAACAACGTTTGGTATCTGAATGAGAACCCAATCCTTCTGAAAAGGATGGTTGTGGGTGGGATTCCTGCATTGCATGGGGTTAGACTGGATGACCCTGGCGGTCGTTTCCAACTCTACAATTCTATGATTCTATGAAAAACAAGATCAAGACTTAATAAGTTAGTTCTTGGTATGAGCTTTCGTGTGCATGCACACTTCTTCAGATACACAGTGTGCATGCACACGAAAGCTCATACCAAGAACTAACTTAGTTGGTCTTTAAGGTGCTACTGGAAGGAATTTTTTTTATTTTGACTATGGCAGACCAACACGGCTACCTATCTGTAACAAGATCAAGACTTGTGATGCAAAGACTCCCAGGCTGTGAAGTTAACGTGGGAACATGCCTTTCAAATTCTGCAAAGGTTACCATGAAGTGCTCTTTAAGAAATACTATCTCTGTACCTCTAATATAATAGTTAAGTAGGTGCTTCCTCAAAAACAAGAAACAAAGAAACTTACCATATTTTCTCCCCTGCCCTTTTTTTTCCTTTCAGAGACAAATGAATCTGATACGGTTGCTTGTCGGAAAAACTTCAACATATGTTCTACTTTGCTTTGCCCCGTCTTCTATACAGCCAATGGAACCTGTTATGACGGAAAGCAAAAATGTTGTGTACCTTGGAAGATCAAGGAAATGTTGTTGTCCCTCCGAAAAACATGAAAACGAGCAATGCAATTTCTTTGCCTAATGCAGATAAAATGCACATTGTTTTCCTTTGATTAAAGACTCAGGTGTAACAAAAACATTTTGCTTGGATTGCGATCATTCGTCCATAAATAGCCCAAGGAATTATCTGAAGGTCATGACAGCATTTGACTGCTTGAAGCTAAGGGGTTTACCCCAGCCACTGGATGGCTAGAGAGCCATAAGTGAATTGCCATGAGCTCTTTGGAGAAGAACAGCTTAAATATATAACAAAACCCACAAAGGTAACAATTGCATGTATGGGCACAGAGACGACCAGCTATTCTGTCCCAGGCAGTGGTCTCAGCTGGAAAACCAGGCTCTAGCCAAGTAACCTCTAGCCTCTGCTGAATTTAGGGCAGCAGATCATGATGTCCTGCTAGCTCCAGTTCCAAATCCAAGAAGCAGAGCCCAGTCAGTCAGGTTCCAGCAAGATAAGGCTCAGGCATGTCCAGGACATCAGATATAATAGTTGTGGAATGTCAGATCCTGTATGTTGGAAGTAAAGCAACAATGCTTGAACTGGATACCTGAACCGGAAAGGCAACATGTTCCTCCTCCTTACTCATTCCTTCTCTTTTAGTAACTGCTTGTTGGCAATTCCATCCAGGGTTTTACTTGCTTCCTGCTTCTTCTACTAGTTCAAGGCTGTTACAGGATGAGCTGGTGCTAACTTCTTGGCTCCATCTTGGTCACCTGTAATAAGGATGCTTAGAATGGCTTTGTTTGACATCAGTAACAAACCCTAAGTTTTCTTCACCCTTTCCACCAGCAGCCTTAGTGGGCACTTTCTGCATGCTGCTGCCATGTATTTACCCAACGCCAACAGGATACACTGGTGTTGGGTTGGAATAACGACAGACGAGTAGCAGGTGTCATGTGAGAGAGGCGTCTGCCGGGGCGAGCCCCGGGAACTCTCTTTTATTGAATATTACAAACATTGCCACAGGTGTGCTTGTGGCTGATTGGTTGATACAAACACAAAGCAACTTGTTGCTGATTGGTTAACATAAGTACAAGGCGGGAATTACATGTGCTCATTAATCATCAATGGATTAAAGGCTGGGAAACGAAGCTGGAGCTAGACAGGCTTGAAACCTCCTAATTAAATTATAACTAAAGATTAATATGGCTAAAACAATTACTAATGATTGATCATAACATGAAAGAATACAACAATTGAATTCCGTAGATGTGGTCAGCTGTGCATGAAGTACAGGTCATAGTGTTTGTCATGAACTTAGCAATGAGGGAATGTCTTGGTCTTTGGAACAGGAACAGGTTGTGCAGTGTGTGTGTAAAAGCAGAGAAAAGCCTACAAGCAAGACTTCCCAGAATGCAAGAGAAAAGAAGCAAGGCTTCCCCATAATGCAACAGTTATGACTTCCCTTTACACTGGGAGATCAGGCCAGCGCAGGCTGCTTGGCTGGTTCCTCCTGATCAAGGCTGAAAATGACGCAGAGGAAGCTACTGGTGCTCACAAACACCACACTCCACAATAAACTGTGTGTGGTGGGAATAGTGATGGTGGCTGGGAAGGCAGATAGCAAGCCGACCCAGGTGACTGGGGTTCTCTGAGACAACACCCTCTCAAGGACACATAAGGCATCCAAGAACCCATCTGATTATGTAGCAGGTAGGATGGGGGGGGGGGGAGAGTTGGGTGAGTTTGCACGTTAATGCGAGTGTACCTACCATAATTCACATTTCTCAAAACATCGTGTGTACTGAAATGCAGCCATCCTTTGGAATCCACACTTCTCTGAGTTTTGTGATGCCGTTCTCTAACTCCCAAATGTGTACATCAGGGGAAAGTGTGCATACGTATGCATACAACAGTGAAAACACCACACAAAGGTGCATTGTATTAGGGAAAATCTGTTTGGAAAACAGTGTGTTAATATAAGGCAATTGTGTATACATATTAGGGAAAATTTATACTAAAATGCTAAAGGAATTTTTGTGAGGACTTTTTTTTATAGAAAAAAACTATTGCACTGATACAGAATTGTAGTTTGCTGGATTTAAGATTGGAAAAAATGAGAAACAGAGTATTTTATTTTATTATTTATTTAGTTGATAAAAATTCTACACCGCTTGATTGGGGAAAACCTCAAAGCAGTTTACGAAAAAGATAAGACAATAAAATCAAGACAAATTTACAACCCTACTTTAAAACATACAAAAGCTAAAATACTAAAAAACATTAAAATCACCTCAATTTTCTAAGCATCTGCTTAGACTTATCTAAACAAGACTGTTCTTAGCACCTGGCTGAGTGGGCACTTGTAGGGTAAGGCAATTTCATCGGGCTTTGAGGCTTTGTATAGTAACAGCAGCACCTTGAACTTGGCAAATTGGCAACCAGTGCAGATCTCTGAGCACAGGTATCATATGCTGTCAAACCAGTCACAGTTGGTACAAGGCACTTCTAGCCGTGGAGCCTACCTGAGCCTCCAGTGACAGCTGGATCCAGAAGTACCCCTAAACTGTGGACCTTCTCCTTCAGGTGGTGTGCAACCCAATCCAGGGAAGGCAACTGACCAATTTCTTGGACACGGGAGCTACTGACTCTTGGACACGGGAGCTACTGAGCTCTGCTTGTATTTCTTCAAACCTTTTCCCACTGTGCCCACTGTGCAGCCTCGCCAGATTCAGATGTTATGGAGCTGAGTGTCATCAGAATACTGGTGGCAGCTCGCCCCAAAACTCGCAATGGTTTCACGTAGATATTAAATAGCAGGGGAACGAAAGTCCCTCTTCCAATGCTTCTCTCTGGACTTGGTCCTGAAGGTAGGATTGGAACCACTGTAATCCTGTGCCCCCAGTTCCCACCTAGAAGCAATAGTAAGGTCACGCTCCCCCTCTCCCACTCTCTGCAGAAGGTCACCCATCAGGACAACCAGTGAAATTGACACATTTCTTCATCATTAATGGGGCAAGCGCTGGAGCTTAGGAAGACAAGCTAAGCCTTGGCAGCAATTCTTGTCCACTAGAGGACACTCCTGCCTAAGATACTGCTTTACGGAGACGAAGTGAGCATGCCAGCCACAAAGCGCTAGAAAATCTCTCCAGGAGCAAGGAATGCTGAGGTGAGGCCTTTTCTGTGGAGAAATTTTTGAGACCCAAGTCCGATCTAGACTAGCCAGAAGGCAGCCATATCAGAAGTGTGATGCCTTCTGATTAACATGGAATCAGGCCTCCAGTGATGAGATAGGACCATCAGAGTGAGAACACTGTAAAACTTTGAAATTGTCTTCTGTTTTCTAGCTGAAGTGGGCAATCCACCCATTAAATATAATCCATTAACTGATGAATCAATTAGTAATCAACTGCATATAAAAAAATGGACAAAATGTCAACATGGGTGGGTTCTTTGGGTTTTTTTAACATTGGAAGAAGTATAGCATAATAAATTACCAGACACAGCAAAAGCCAATGCCACCTCTCTCATTCTCTTTCAGAGTTACACCTTGGCCTGGACCTGGGAAGTGGTGAGGAACAGGTTAAGTTGCAGCCCTCACAGGAATGCCAAGGAAGCTGAGCCCTTCCTTTTTTCTGGAAAACAAACAAAAACAAACAAACAAACAAACAAACAAACAAACCAGTTGTATTGTTGTTTAGTCGTTTAGTCATATCCGACTCTTCGTGACCCCATGGACCAGAGCACGCCAGGCACTCCTGTCTTCCACTGCCTCCCGCAGTTTGGTCAAACTCATGCTGATAGCTTCGAGAACACTGTCCAACCATCTCTGTCGTCCCCTTCTCCTTGTGCCCTCCATCTTTCCCAACATCAGGGTCTTTTCCAGGGAGTCTTCTCTTCTCATGAGGTGGCCAAAGTATTGGAGCCTCAGCTTCAGGATCTGTCCTTCCAGTGAGCACTCAGGGCTGATTTTCTTAAGAATGGATACATTTGATCTTCTTGCAGTCCATGGGACTCTCTCTAGCACCATAATTCAAAAGCATCAATTCTTCAGTGATCAGCCTTCTTTGTAGTCAAGGCCAGCAGTGGCTGGAGCACAGTATTCGCCACAGTAATTTGCCATATAATTTCTCACCAATTTGGTGAAGGGAGCGGGAGGCGAGGGGAGACGCAAAGGGCGGAGGGGAAAAGGCACTGTTGAGTAGGATGGGGAGATCTATTAATGGGGAGGGGAAACTCACTACTATGAAATTTGGCAGCAGAGTGGGGGGTTTAGGTCACAGAGACGTATGGGCCCCACTTGCCCTGTAGGAGGATAAACTCCACACCAAAGTTTATTGTGTGTTTGTGTTTTATTTTATTTGCACAGTCCATGTAACATTGCCTTCAAATACCACCATTCTCAAATATTTCCACCTTGTAAATTTGGGTTTACCTGATATGGGTGGAGTGGGGTGGGGACTGTCCAGTTTGAGCATTATTCAGCTGTTAATCCACCCCCACGCTTCAAATTAGACCAGAGGAGCCACACCTGCATGTATATGACAAGAAACTTGGGTCTTCCCCATTCATCCCAGTTGTGTCCAGAGTGGGTGATGGCGTTGGCTCTTGGGCCAGCTCCGCCCTGTCTTCTCCCCACTTTTAGAAGACCCTTCCTTGTGGTTTGGGGTTGGCACCTGTGGGTGGGGATACTGTCATTGGACCTCTTGCCCATCCACATGTTCAGTAACCAAGAGGAGATACATCAGCTGTGAGAGAGGAGGGGAAGGACATCTCCACCTATAAGCCACTTATTTGATTTTATGAGGCAGACAAGGATTCCTTATGCTTACATTTTCAAAAAAGAAAAAGGTCCTGATCTTCAGATTCTCATTATCCACTGACTCCACAGGAAATGTGGAGTGGGAACTAAAAAGATGGAATCCAGATTGGACATTCAGTTCTCATTGTTGGAAGCACTCTGTACATAAAGGTTCTTTTGATAAGCAATAAAATGCTTGTTACCATTTCCTGTTTTATGATGCCATGGCTTTATGGTGTATACAGAGATGATAAAAAACATTGAACTATGTCAGCTTTATGTTGAAAAGTAAGAGCACTTTGTTCAATCTAAGCATCATTTGTTTCAGCTAATCTTTGCAATATGACTTTACACATGCAAGTTTAGAAACACATGACTAGAATGAATCAATGCCCTTCTTTTTTTTAGATTTGCATGTGAATCCTTCCCATACTATGCTTTAGATCCCTGTTGTAATTTCTTAATAACTCTAAACAGGCAGTAGTGTATCCAAAACAGAAACAGAGGGTAGCAGCAAACAAAAGTGGTCACACTCTTTCTAAGTTAGGCTTTGATTCACATGTTTGAGTGTGTGTGTGGGTTTCATGGTGAGCGATCCATTGCCATCTGGTGAGATGTTAACTGGAAACTCATCCTCTTCTGCTACATGAAGCTGGGGGAAAACATTTCCTCTGATGCAAAACACAATTATGGAGAAGGTTCCTGACAACTTCTCCATTTCCCAAGCTGAAGATGGTTGTTTGCACAGTGAATGGAAGATCAGCTCTGAGAAGCATCTCTCTGATTCAATGCAAGCACGACATCTGGAGGAGAAGGCTGGGGTTGGGAATGGACCGTGGTGTGCTCAGAGGTGTGGCTTTGCCACCAACTGCACAAATATGGCACAGCCCCTTCTGGAGCTAACCAACCACCTCAATATGTCCATTGTTTTCAGTATAGGAAAGGTATGCAACCACGTAAGTGGCTGGAGGGGGTTGTATATGACCCCTAGGCAAAAAGGTTTTGGTAGGAGTGGGCCTTTGCCTCTGGGTGAGAAGGAGTTGAAGGCTCAAATTTGGATTGTTCTTGAAATAACCTGAGTAATGGTTCAGTTGAGTATATTTCTAGGGGGATGAGAAAGGCAGCAGGAATTGGCCTGCCTTGAACTCCTACAAGCTAATATTGTTCTGTAGTGGGGATTAGGGTCAGGAGGATGTGTACTAAAAAAGGTTCTCTTTCCAGATCTATAAAGAAGAAGAAGAAGAGTTTGGATTTGATATCCTGCCTTTCACTCCCTTTTAAGGAGTCTCAAAGCGGCTAACATTCTCCTTTCCCTTCCTCCCCCACAACAAACACTCTGTGAGGTGAGTGGGGCGGAGAGACTTCAGAGAAGTGTGACTGGCCCAAGGTCACCCAGCAGCTGCATGTGGAGGAGCGGAGACGCGAACCTGGTTCACCAGATAACGAGACTACCGCTCTTAGCCACTACACCATACACCATAGGAAAGGTAAAGGGACATTTTTTTCCTCTTTCTCACTCCAGAATTGTCCCCCACTTGCTATGTGGCAATAATCAGACCCCATTTTGAGCCCCTATTAGTATCATAGCCAAGAAAGATTTCAAGAAGATGGGAGAGAGAGAGAGAGAGAGAGTTCCTTTCCCAGCTCCTGAAACCTTCCACCTCAACCTGAGAGCCTCCACAGCACTTCAAAATTCCTGTTCTTAGGCTAGTTGGAGGCCTGAGCAGGATTCATATCATTTATGTTCCCATTTGGTATTTTGAAATTCTGTTCACTGTAGAAAAACTGTGGTTGGTGAATATAATTGTATTTTGTGCGGCATCTTAATATAACTCAAAAGCAAACAAAATCGATAGACCATCAAAGTTGAGCTGGCAGCATATCAGCCACATACTTCCTAAGAAAATACAAGACTTTAAGGAAATGCAGCTTGATGCTGAATATTGTTTTTTGTAGTACTCATTTACAAAGCAGGAAGTCTTCCTGCTATGCATATAAATACATCGCCCCATTGCAATTTGGATGTAACTGCTGCAGCCTGTCTAAGTATCCCAAAGGAACTGCAAAAGGTAATGTAAAAAAGCCTGCCAATGGCTTTTAAAATTCCTATATAATTTCATTATTCCAGTTCAAGCTTAATTTCTTAGGTTTATGTTTGGCATGTCTATATGTGTTACTGGTATACTGATTTTAATCTGAAAACATGTTCCATTCACTTGGGGCTTCGTTACCGCCTTTATGTCCTCCCAAATCCTTTGTATTCCATGTGGTGACGGATTCTTATAAATCTGCCTGTATAATGAAACTGAAAGTTATTTCAGTTGAGCTTTCTCTGCTTACTTGCGTATTGTCAACAAGAGCTGTATATTGTCAACCAGAGCCTGCAAGAACTATATGGCATGGCTGCTCCAGGAGCCTGGCTCTTCCCAATCACTGGGTTTTAAGAATGGCGTGCCTTATTTGAACTAGCTATCTTCTCATAAGGAAATCAGCCCTGAGTGCTCACTGGAAGGACAGATCGTGAAGCTGAGGCTCCAATACTTTGGCCACCTCATGAGAAGAGAAGACTCCCTAAAAAAGACCCTGATGTTGGGAAAGATGGAGGGCACAAGGAGAAGGGGACGACAAAGGACAAGATAGTGGGACAGTGGGGTCATGAAGAGTCGGACATGACTAAACGACTAAACAACAACAACAACATCTTCTCATAAATACAGATTATGGAAAGCTTTATTGCTACCACCCAACTCCCCCCCCACCATTGCCTGAGGCTGGGCTCTGGGGTCGTCGGGCTGAGCAGAGGCATCCTTGGCCCACTTCTGCTGACACATCGCTTGTTCACACTTCTGCTTGTTCCGCTGCTGAATGGGAACAAACATCAACTGGTTTTTCCGCGGACTGGCGTTTGCTCCGATTCAATGGTAAACACCAGGTTTTCCCATGGGAGGCAGTGAGGAAAACGAAAATCCACACAGTCCTGTGCTCTCTAAGATTGGAACAAGCAGAAGTGTGGACAAGCAAAAAGTGATATTTGTACTTTCCAAGTGCAGCCTTTATTAGGAGTTTAGAGGAATTGTGGGCTCAACCACACTTCCTCTTGCACCGTGCTTCCTAGGCAAAGGTCCCGGCTTTTCAGGCCTGTGTCCAAGTGGGAGGTTTGTTGTTGTTGTCCTGGTGTTCTCTGAATCTGAGCAAATGACAATCAGGTTTTCTGCAGAGTTCCTGAACCTAGAAAGTGTGGAGCAAAGCTAAGTGTGGATGAGTCCTAAGATAAGTAACCTTACACCAAGGCTTCCTCAACCTCGGCCCTCCAGATGTTTTTGACCTACAACTCCCAGGATCCCTAGCTAGCAGGACCAGTGGTCAGGGATGATGAGAATTGTAGTCTCAAAACATCTGGAGGGCCGAGGTTGAGGAAGCCTGCCTTACACAGTCCTTCCCAAGACAACCTTCAGATTCCTTTTGATCATTTCATTGGGGGACTCTAATTTTTTTAATTACAAAGCAAGTTGCATAATGTCTAAATATTGCCATTTTCTTTCAACAATCTATGATTGGTTTCTCTCTCTTTTCCCCGTTTAATGTTCCTTTACATTTTACATTCTGTAACTTTTTATTTGTGGTAAACTATAAATAAACTATATTTGTATCTCCTATCCCTAAATATAATATAAATATAACTGTTAAGACCATATTCATGGAAGATAATCTTCCTGGGCTGCATGTGATCACTGAAGAAGAAGAAGAAAATATAACAACAAATATTTCATGTATCAGAAGCTTCTAACTGAATTTTCTGTTGATAGAAAAACATAGTCAACTGTGGTCAAAGATGTTTACATCATTCTTCTTGCTATCAGAAGGGTTTTCCAGAAAAGACAGTTGATTGGTGACTTGATAATGGTGGACGTGCCCTCAGAGCGTGATAAAATTTTGAATGAATCCACCTCAAGGATTCGCTTCTAAGCATACTTACTATGAAGCTGGTTCTATTGAATTCAGTGGGATTTGCTTCTAAATACAGACTTGCATTAGATGTCCCAAAACAAAAGGTTCTAATCACATTTGCTGATTGTTTTTGCTTCCCCAGAAATGCTTCTTCCAGCTGTACTGCTGCCATTGGCTGCTATGCTGCAACAGTCCCTAGGAGAGGCAAGTGTCTTTAAGATTATAAATCTTAGAATACATCTGTCAGGCATGGCTTCGCCAGGGATCTGCAGTTACTTTGACTTCCAGACTACACTTCTGTGTTTCTTACTGATCTTAACACTATTTCTTTGCAATTTTCAAAGATTTAAGAATGTTTAAGAGAGGTGGTAGAAGGCATGAAACTAAGAGGAAAGATACCCAAGCCATTCTTGCAGGCTTTTTCAGTGGCATAGCTGTGAGGACATCATTTACTTTGAAGCAGTAGTTTTCTAACTTTCTGCCTCTGGGGAACTGTTCCCACATCCGCTTGTCTGAGTCCTTGGTCATCCTCTGCCGCAGAACCTCAGCAAATCACAAAGCATCCTAGGCCATACACAGATCACTGACTAGGCCTGTTGAGTTTTGCCCAAGCAAATTGTGCATGTGTTGATCAGGGGAATGGGAAGCACAAAATTTAGACAAAAAGAAGAACAGAGCATCTTTGCATGCAATAAGAAAAGCCCCACACTTCTGCTGTGAAGACAGATAGAAAGATTTCGTGTGGCTTCTCTGCAATCTCCTTATCCCCCTTTAGTTCACCTTTGACTCCCTGGTCATCCGAGGACCTCCTGCTATAAATGTTTTGTTGTTGGTCTTAATGTTTCTAGCAATGTGCTCCTCAAATTCCATTTTAGCACCCTTTACTTGGCTCAAGAGCATCAAATTAGGCAGAAGCACACTAAAAGGTGAACCCAGTGAATACCTCCTGCACCCTTTAGCTAGGGACTTTGCTGGTTTGTGTGTGTGTGTGTGTGTGTGTGTGTGTGTGTGTGTGTGTGTGTTTGCCAAAGCTTCTCAAGCAACCATTCCAGTTGCCAGGGTTCAGTATTCAATTGCCCTGCAAATTCCACTTCTTGCAAATTCACTTCCTGAAGCTGCCTCCTGTGCCTTGCTTCACAGCCCCAGGGAGAGTTCAGTTCTTTCCTTGTATGATTCATCCTCATATGCTGCTGGGTTGGGTTAGATTTCTAGTGATACCTACTCTGCAGGGGTCGGCAAACTACGGTCCGAGGGCCGGATCCGGCCCAATTACCCTCAGGATCCGGCCTGCGGATGGGCAATGGATCGTGTGGATTCCTTCGTTAATTTTTTTCAGTTTTTTCTGCGCCACAATTTTTTGGGGGGGTGCCATTTCTCCCCCTTCCCTCTCACACACCGCAGCATCTCCTCCTCCCTCCTCCTGGCTTCTCCCCGCCCTGCCTAGAGGAGGAAGGGGGCTGGGCTGAGCTGGCTGAGCGCCATTTTGGGCAGCGCCTCTCCGGAGCCAGCCAGCCTTTGCGCCTGCAGCACCATAGGTAGGCAGGGGGAGGGGAGGGGCTGGGGAAGAGAGGGGGGAGAGAGAAGCCCCTTCTGCCGGGTGTGTGCGCGCACGCACGCATGTGCCCATATGTGTGCACACATGCACAGTCCAGCCCGTCGCAAGGTCTGGGGGACGTTGAACTGGCCTCCTCCCAAAAAAGGTTGCTGACCCCTGATACAGACAATATCAAAGATAAGGATTAAGCATTCTGTTGTGTTCTATTGATACATCAACTATGTTGCTGTATTTTAGGCGGCTCATGACAAATGGAAGCGTAATTTTTCAAATCTTAAGAAATCTCTGACACGCTCTCCCCCCCCCCCCTTTTAATGTCAGCAACCCCAAGTGGCTGAGATAAATGAAAATATGCAGATGGAAATTATTGAACAAATCAATAATCTTAGGAGGGAGGTGAAACCTTCTGCCAGCAACATGCTGAAAATGGTAAGTCCTCACTGTGGCATTGCAAGCAAACCTTCTTTCCTCCTCTCTTCCATTTTATAGCGTTTGGGACTTAAGTTTGGAAACAGGAGGGAAGGGACACTGAGCATGTGACACGTTCTCAAATCCGGAGGCCCTGTCAGCTAGGCATGGATTGATCTCAGGGTGATGTGCTTATCCCATATGGGGCACTGTTAGGAATTAAAGCATCACTAGACACTCATTGAATATTCAAAAGCTTTCCTTGCGGAACAGATGATAAAAGTAGAATATGCAAAACATATGCTTATCCAAGCACAGCTCCCACTTTCAGCTTTGTGCTCAGCCTGTACTTTGCTATATAGGCCACGCAGTTACTTGAAGAAATCCAGCGTCTGTTTCAGTCAGAGAGCCCATTTACTGCTGCACTGCACTGCACTGCACTGCACTGCACGCACTGCCCTGCACTGCACTGCCCCCCCCCTCTTTATTCAGAGAAGGAGCATTAACATTGTGATCCTGGCAATGTTCAGAGAAAATTCGAAACCCTTCTCTCACCGCAGTGTTTATAGCAGCTTCCTAACACAGACATGCTCCTGCACTGTGTCATCACAGTGAGCTCACTCACACAAAATAGAGTCTGTGATGTCATATATCTCATGTGACCAAAGTTGACCAACCACATGAGAGCTCAAGAGAACATACTAGACCGAGCTGTTGATCCAGTCAAAACGCAAAGTGCTTTCTGTAAACACACAGCAATATTCATTTATGCGTTTCCATTTCTGCAAATTAAACTACTATATTTAACACTCTAGCCGGGATGAATGCATGGTGCAAAGTCATGCATGTAGCCCGGCCAGTGTTCTTCTCTTTTTCTACAAAGTGAGTGGGAACACAACCCAGACACCTTGGGCACATGCTGCAAGTCACACAAGGAGCAGTGCAAGGTTAGCAGCATGTGAAGCGGGATGTGTGTAGCACAGCAGAACTGAGCTTGCTCTGCATCCAAAACTACCCCCCTCTATATATTACAATAAAAAGTTTGTGAATGTTTATTCAAAACTTGCCAAAAAGTCCAGTTCATTTTGTTGCTTCTTCAAATATTTCATAAAAGGTTCCCATTCGTCTTTGAAGTCACAGTTATCCTTATAGTTTGTGTGTCAGTTTTGCCAATTCCGCATAGTCCACCAGTTTTTCTTGCCACAGTTCTTTCATCAGGATTTCCTCATTCTTCCATCCTTGCGCTATTAAGACTCTTGCTGTCATTGTCGCATACATAAAAATATTTTTTAATTTCTTTGGCAGGTCTTTTCCCCACTATCCCTAATAAGAAAGCTTCAGGCTTTTTCACAAATGTTAAATGGAACATTTTCTTTAGCTCATTGTATATCATTTCCCAAAACATTTTGATTTTACTGCAATACCACCACATATGGTAAAAAGTCCCTTCTTTTTCCTTGCATTTCCAGCATAAGTTTGAGCCAGTTTTGTACATTTTCCTTAATTGTACTGGTGTTATGTACCATCTATACATCAGTTTCATGTAATTTTATCTTAATAGAGAACAATTGGTAAATTTTAAATCAATTTTCCATAACCTTTCCCAATCTTCCAGCAAAATATTGTGCCAGCCTTAACAATCTTGATAGCAGATTCAGCAGTGTGCTGTGGACGGAGGTTCGCTGTTTTATGAAACTTTAATCCCCAAACAGCCTTTGAAGTTCCAATTTCTGCTTCTGATGCAGCTTTTTATTGGAGACATGTGTGAGCCGGATGGAAGCTGTGAAGCTGACTGTGCAGGTCGGTACGCCCCCCTGCTCTGCTGTGTGGGGCAATGAACCTGCACTTAGGGTGCTTAATTCTATTCCACTAAAATAATTGTGACTTCAAAGACCCGACTATCACGCTCAGCGAAATTATAAAATAATTGGGATTTAAGCGGTTTAAGGGAAAGGACCTGCCTACTATCTTCATTCAGTAAAAAGCTAAAGGTAGAGGACCCCTGACCATTAGGTCCAGTCGAGAACAACTCTGGGGTTGCGTGCTCATCTCACTCTATAGGCTGAGGGAGCCGGCGTCCGTCCGCAGGCAGCTTCCGGGTCATGTGGCCAGCATGCCAAACCGCTTCTGGTGAAACCATAGCAGTGCATGGAAACGCCATTTACCTTCCCACTCCAGCGATACCTACCATATTTTTTGCTCCATAAGACCCACATTTTTCCTCCTAATAATTAAGGGGAAATGTCTGTACATCTTATGGAGCGAATGTGTGGTCAATTGCTGGCTCCCTTTCCGGCTTCTTGCCCAGGTCTCCATTGTTGAATGTTCTGCAGATGGAGGCTGTTTGTTCTCCAGCGATATGGGACTGGCTGATTAGATTATCTGTCTGGAAACTGTAGAAATGCTCCCTTATCTTTCCTAAAGAAGCTGCAGAACTGTGAGTTGAACCCCATAAAAACAGGATTTTTCCCTCTTTGCAAAGTAAGCTCAACAACTTTGAACTGATCCTCAAAAAAGGGGCTTTTCCCCTTTGCAAAAGAAGCTGCACAACTGTGAGCTGATTCCCCCCAAAATGGGGCTTTCCCCCTTTACTCCTCTAAAAACTAAGTGCGTCTTATGGTCAGGTGCGTCTTATGGAGCAAAAAATACGGTATTTATCTGCTTGCACTTTGATGTGCTTTCGAACTGCTAGGTTGGGAGGAGCTGGGACTGAGCAACGGGAGCTCACCCCGTCGCGGGGATTCAAACCGTCAACCTTCCGATTGGCAAGCCCAAGGCTCAGTGGTTTAGACCACAGCGCCACCCGCGTCCCTCTTCATTCAGTATTTGGTGCTTAATGCTTTGATTCCAGTCCAGCAAGGGGGAAGGTGGATCCATGTGGGGCTTGCATATAAGCATCCCAGCTGAATAGGGACCCCCACAGCACTGGCGAAGGAAGCGGGGTGCAGTGAGTGTGGCCTGCCCTGGGTGTCATCCCTGAGGGGGGGGTGACATCGCTGCCCTGCCCCTGGGGGCACACCATGTGCACCACTCCGGTTACCAGAGCAGCTAGCTCCACCTCTGCTCCACAGGTACCAATGGGTACAAGTGGGGTTCCCCTCTCTAATTCCGCCGCCAGATCTGTGCAACCCCACATTTTAAAAAAGAAAGAAAGCTAATCTCCTGCTTTTGAAGGAGAGCTGGGAGTACAGATCCAATCCCCATTCCCCACCAGTTGCCTGACTGGTAGGATTTTCCCTGTCGCGTGTGAGCATGTGTCCAGGCTTTCTCTGCAGCCTGCCAGTTTGAGCAAATATGGGGCCATTCCTTTTGCGGCCGCTAAGCTGTGCTATTCCTCACCCACAGAGTTGATCTGGCACCGTCACTGTACAGTAGAACCTCTACTTACAGATGTAATCCATTCCGGAGGTCCGTCTGTAAGTCGATCCAGGTCGCTGGTAGAAGCGTCGTTGTGCGCAGGTGGATTCAGTGGCAGTGCGCTTCTGCGCATGTGCACAAACGGCAGAAACTGCTTCTGCGCGTGCGTGAATCATGGCAAACCCGGTATTTACTTCTGGGTTTGCCATGGTCACAACTTGGATCGGGCCCAAGTAGAGGTGGTCGTAAGTAGAGGTTCTACTGTATAGCTTTCATCTTATGCTGAAGACATACTTCAGATAAGATATATTTTAGGACCCACACTATTCTTCCGATTGTAAATTGTTTAAACCTATTTTAGTACATACTGTGTGTTTTTTACACGTGGGTGGCACTGTGGTCTAAACCACTGAGCCTAGGACTTGCCAATCAGAAGGTTGGCGGTTTGAATCCCTGTGACAGGGCGAGCTCCCGTTGCTTGGTCCCAGCTCCTGCCAACCTAGCAGTTCGAAAGCACGTCAAAGTGCAAGTAGATAAATAGGTACCACTCCGGCGGGAAGGTAAACGGCGTTTCCGTGCGCTGCTCTGGTTCACCAGAAGTGGCTTAGTCATGCTGGCCACATGACCTGGAAGCTGCATGCTGGCTCCCTCGGCCAGTAAAGCGAGATGAGCACTGCAACCCCAGAGTCAGCCACAACTGGACCTAAGGGTCAGGGGTCCCTTTACCTTTGCCCTACCCTGGGACCTTACAGCTAATGATGGGAAATAAATCTTATAAATAGTAGTGGTAGTAGTAATGTATTCTCTCTCTCTCTTGTTTACCTTGAAAAGACGTGGAGTGAGAAGGCTGCTGCTAGTGCTAAAAAACATGTTTCAAAATGTCAATTTAGAAACAGTCCCGAAGAGGACCGAAAATTGGGTGGTAAGTCAACTAGACATCTCTTTTATACTTTCTAAATAAAAAGTCCATGGAGTTTTCTTGGCAGGGATACTGGAGTGGCTTGCCGGTTCCTGCTCCAGATGGATCACATTTAGTCAAAACTCTCCACTATGACCTGTCCGTTTTGGGTGGCGCTTCATGGCCTAGCTCATAGCTTCTCTGAGTTATTCAAGCCCCTTCGCCACAACAAGGCAGTGGTCCATGAAGGAGTGCTCTGGTCCATGGGGTCACGAAGAGCTGGACACGACTAAACAACAAATAAAAAGTGTGCTAGCCACCAAGGGGAAACAGTTCTTTGGAGGGGGAGGGGATTTTGAGCAGAAAAGGGAGGAAGGGGAAGCAACCCCCTCACAATAGCTCCTCAATGGCAGGCAGTTACATATCTCCTCACAAGTCACATAGAGTTTCATCCTATGTTCAGGAGGGAGACAAGGGCTGTGTCCCCACTGGGTGTTAACGCATATTGGGCAGGGGACAGATCTGGTTTTTGCACGATTTTGTGCACCCCCCTCTGCACCTGAGCATTTTCAGTGTTATGCCTCTAAAATAAATCCCGGTGTTTGATCTCCTCAAGTCCAGTGACTACTCCCTGCCCCCCAGAAGTTCCAGAAATCTGGATCCAAACATAGGCATGTTTGCTAATGAGACATTTGGACTTCTAGTTTGGTCCTCAGTAACAAAGAAACGAGCTTCTGGCTTCTGGTGTTCTGATCAATGACTGCCGAGACATTGGAATGATTGAGAAAAACTTGGGTAATGGCATCCCCTCCAAGACATAATTGTATTTTTAATGGCATTTAATCAAACGTGGCCACAGTTTAAATACATTAGGTTGCTATTTATTAGGTGTATACACAGGGGGGAAATCAGTTTGGTTCCAGTCTCAGTACTTTAGAAAGGAGTCCAATTCCCCTTAGATGGATTCAGGGAACAATTTGGGATTGAGTCAAAGGCTCACTTTGGTGAAACTTTGGGGCAGCTATCAAGTGGCCGGGAAATAATCAAGACAACATGATATCCCATGAAATAGCTAGAGAGACTCCAAGTTTGCTCAGCTTAGGTGGGTGTACTCTCCACCCATCAGCTGCTCTGATGGTGCAACCTTGGCTTCTGAATCTCTGAAGCACCCTCAAGCTGTGGGTCCAGCCAGCTCCACTTTGGGGAGTACGTGCAACATTTGGGGGGAGGTTCAAATACCGCCAAAGCAGGAGGCTGCAATTTGGTATTTGGGCTTCATCCAAAGTGGATGCATATCTCTACAACAAGTTGGTCTCTAAGGTGCTACTGGACAATGTTTTTATTATTTTGTCTACAATATATATAACTTTTGTCTATGGTCTATGGCTGTGTGTGCATTGAAACACAACTAGCTCATTCTTTCAGTTCAGATTGAAGTCAGTTGAGAGGGGAGGGACACATCAAAATGCAGTACAGTGGTACCTCTGGTTACGTACTTAATTCGTTCTGGAGGTCCGTTCTTAACCTGAAACTGTTCTTAACCTGAAGCACCACTTTAGCTAATGGGGCCTCCTGCTGCTGCCACGCCGCTGGAGCACGATTTCTGTTCTCATCCTGAAGCAAAGTTCTTAACCCGAGGTACTATTTCTGGATTAGCAGAGTTTGTAACCTGAAGCGTATGTAACCTGAAGCGTATGTAACCCGAGGTACCACTGTATTTCATAAAGGCAGCAGGATAAATATGGATTGCAGTCATGTGTATAAAGGTAAAGGTAAAGGGACCTCTGGTCATTAGGTCCAGTCGTGGCCAACTCTGGGGTTGCGGCGCTCATCTCGCTTTATTGGCCGAGGGAGCTGGCATTCAGCTTCCGGGTCATGTGGCCAGCATGACTAAGCTGCTTCTGGCGAACCAGAGCAGCACACAGAAACGCCGTTTACCTTCCTGCCAGAGCGGTACCTATTTATCTCCTTGCACTTTGACGTGCTTTTGAACTGCTAGGTTGGCAGGAGTAGGGACCGAGCAACGGGAGCTCACCCAGTCGTGGGGATTCAAACCACCGACCTTCTGATCGGCAAACCAGAGATGCAAATGCACTGGAATCAGAGTAAATTGTGTGTGTGTGTGTGTGTGCGCACACACACACACACACAACCAAAATGTCAGTACGTGTCCAAATTTTAGGGTCAGTTTTGTGGCTAATCTTAACAAATCTGCACCAAGCAAAACAGAGGGCTCATCCAGACTTGGGCTTATCGTGTGCCTAGAAAGCTGGATCCAAGCATTTTCCTGCTTGTCCATTCTAAGCATGGGCTCAAGCGGTTTTGCCATCGCCCCAGGAAAACCCCCACTTTAGCAATAAATAAGAGAGAACCCGATTGATGTTTGCTCTGATTCAGCAGTAAAGATCAGGTGAGGGGCGGGGTGGGGGTGCATGGGGAAGCCTGGATGAGCCCAGCGTTTGCAACGACATCCCTTCTTCTTACAGATGTGACCTGCAGTGAGAATCTGTCGCAAACAGAGACCGCCATGCCCTGGCGAGACATGATTGAAGCCTGGGCCAGCGCACAGCAGTACTTCAGGTTCGGCAGTTTGCCAGCTGACAGGGAAGGAAGCATTCTTAGCTATACTCAGGTACAAACAGAAACACCCAATGAATCTAGGATGCAAGACGGTCTTTTGGGAATAAAAATAATGTACAGAATATTTGTTGTTTGAGTAATGATTCTGTTATTCTACCTGTGTGAAGCTTTGGTAATATGCGTAGGCTGTGAACTATGTTCTGTTCGTGCTATGCCATTCGGCCCTTCCTGTGGGGGGCACAGCGGGGCAGGAGGGCTCTGAGAGCCAGGCCACCAGCAGAAGCAGCAGGCTGGTTTCCTACACTTTGCTTCATAATAATAATAATAATAATAATTTATTTATACCCCACGCAACTGGCTGAGTTTCCAAGCCACTCTGGGCGGCTCCCAATCAAGTGTTAAAAACAATACAACATTAAATATTAAAAACTTCCCTAAACAGAGCTGCCTTCAGATGTCTTTTAAAAACAGGATAGTTGCTTATTTCCTTGACATCTGATGGGAGGTCGTTCCACAGGGCAGGTGCCACTACCAAGAAGGCCCTCTGCCCGGTTCCCTGTAACCTCACTTCTCGGACTGAGGGAACCACCAGAAGGCCCTCGGAGCTGGATCTCAGTGTCCGGGCTGAACAATGGGGGTGGAGGCTCTCCTTCAGGTATAGTGGGCCAAGGCCATTTAGGGCTTTCAAGGTCAGCACCAACACTTTGAACTGTGCTCGGAAACGTACTGGGAGCCAATGTAGGTCTTTCAGGACTGTCTTGGCGGCCACTCCCGGTCACCAGCCTTAAGGCTTCAAGCGTAGCTTCCACATTCCTGTTTTAAACAGTGACACTAAGGGGCATAATTATCTCTGTTTTACTGATACAGTTGTTTGTCTATGGTTCTGTTTGGTTTTGTTTTCTGATGGTCACCAATATGGCTTTTTCATTTTATTTTTAAGCTGAAATACATATTTCTCCCATGGGACTAACTAATACGTTTTTAGTTTTGCTTTACATGCTGTTCCATATCAGTGATTGGGTGACAGTTTTCCATTTCCCCCTCTTCTGTGTTTGATGCAGAGAGGACCATTCCCTGCCCTTTAAAGACAATCATGGTGTTCCCATCCACATTCACCCAGCCACCACTGCTTAAGCACACTGCATGCTTCTCCCTCCCCTTTTATGTGTTCTCACAGAATCACAGAATTATAGAGTTGGAAGGGACACCGAGGGTCATCTAGTCAGTCTCAACAAAAGCATCCATGACAGTTGGCCATTCAACCTCACCTTATACAAGATTTATTTTTAGACATGATTTATTCATTTGTCCAAATCTTTGGTCTTTTCTCTCAAACTGCAACATATCACAATTACGGCATGTTGGATTTTTTATCTTTCAAATTCCAAAAATGAGGTGTGCTAAAAAGTTGTATCGTGACTTGGGAATTCAAAAGATATTTGGGTTAAATTAAGATAATTTAGTTTTGATTGGGAAGTAAAATGTGTGTGAAATTGCATAGAAATTGTTAAAAAAAAGATTGCCTGCTTGCAATTATTATTCCTATATTCTCTCTCTCATTCATAGATAGATAGATACACACACACACACACACACACACACACACACACTTATTTTTATTATTTAGCATTACTTGACATTTTCAGAACATAAAATTAAAATCTCTTGGTTTTTCAAAAGCAATTTACATGCTTCTTCATCAAATGTAGACTTACCAAGCTAAATGTTGTTCAGTAAGAAAAATAATAGCAACTTTGAATTCCTCACACCCAAAAACATATTTTTGAGATCCCTCACTGAATAAATTTGCAAAAAGTAAGTTTCATCCCATAAAACGAGGCACCCTAAATTTTCATATGACCCCCAACTCCCATCAAATCACCACCTTTCCTTCCTTCCTTTTTGTGTCAACAAAGAAACATTACTTAATATTTTAAGCCCTATATATCCAAGAACTTTAATGTCAAGAGTATTTTCTTCCTTGCAGAATGGATTTGGCAGTTGAGAATCAGATGTGTTGCTCTGTTGTGTATCTAAAGAAGTGTGATAGTTTTATATGTACGCAGAGATGGAAACAGTGCAAATGTTTAGGACTGAAAATGCATATTTTCTAGGGCTGCCAAATTTGCCGCAATTTTACTCTAGAAAATGGTCTCCGGGCAGAAAAAATGGCTCCCTTTGTAAACATCCGGGAAAACCCGGGCGTATGGAACCCATATTGGAAATGGGTTTTTTTGCCTTTTCTTTTTAAGTGCAGAAAGTTAATCTTTTCATATCTTAAAGTGCTCAGTGTTCAAATGTAATTCTATATGGTTTCTTGGTTTGATGTGTTTTCCCTCTTATGCCCATAGCTCATTTGGTACAGTTCACATGAAGTTGGATGTGCGCTTGCTCACTGCCCAGAAAGTGCCTCCCCTTATTTCTACCTGTGCCATTTCTGCCCTGGGTAACTATCAGTTTTGAATACAGTGTTCTTAATTTTCCCTCCATGAGAGCCCACATTTCATGCTCTATGGCTCTGTGATTTCAGCGGAAACATGATCGGCAAACTAGCAGAACCCTACAAAGAAGGCCCATCGTGCGAAGCGTGCCCTGGCAACTGTGAGGATAAACTGTGCAGTAAGTTACTTATATAAAGCAATTTCTCTGGACGCTGAAATTTGTGTTAGATATAGTTAAGCGCTCCAGAAACTTTTGTGAATGGAAGGCTAGTGGTCTTTCTAAGAGGCATCTATAGCTGTCTCACCACCACCCGGTGCTGAGAGCTGCCCTGGGGACTGAATCCCAGCATTTATTTACTGCCACAAATAAGGCTTTATTCGGAATAGACTTTGCAGGGGAGCAGAACTCTAAGGAAGGCCCTTTGGGAGATCATTGCGAATGACCAAATTTCCTAAAATAAACTGGGCCTCTTGACCAGTTAACAGCAGCAGCAGCAGCAGCAATTTATTTATACCCCACCCATCTGGCTGGGTTTCCCCAGCCACTATGGGCTGCTTCCAGCAAAATATTAAAATACAATGATTCATCAAATATTAAAAGTTTCCCTAAACAGGGCTGCCTTCAGATGTCTTCTAAAAGTCCAATAATTGTTTATTTCTTTGACATCTGATGGGAGGGCGTTCCACAGGGTGGGCGCCACTACTGAGAAGGCCCTCTGCCTGGTTCCCTATAACCTCACTTCTCACAGTGAGGGAACCAGCAGAGGACCCTCAGCGCTGGACCTCAGTGTCCGGGCTGAACGATGGAGGTTAAGATTTAGTTAGGTAATTAGTGACCATCAGTGCTAATGCTGACATAAAATAGTTTGAATGAAAAAAGGATAAATCACTTGGGCTGTTGCAAGACTGAAGTCACAGAGTCAAGAGATAGATAAATGGCAGATAAAAGGAGGTGTGTTTTGCTTTCTGTTTCTCCTTTTGTATCTAACTTTTCTTTCTGTTTGATCTATTTCAGCCAACCCATGAAGGAATGTTGATTTTTACGGCCGCTGTAAGGAAATGCTAAAACACTTCAAATGTAGTGCGGGAATATTGGCTGAATATTGCCAGGCTAGTTGTCACTGCCAGACAGAAATTATTTAACATGTGCACATGAGTACCACAAGGTTAATTTTCAGTGGGTCATTCTTCCATTTTTCACCGAAAAGCATGGAAACTCATCATTAAAAAGAAACTCTCCCCTCTAAAACTGGTGCATTTGCATGCTACTGATTTTTTAAAAAGAGCATTTGCAAGAATTGTTTGCAAAAAGAGTGACGGAAATATGTCAACCTCTGTGTCCACTTTGGGTTTAGCTTTATTTTATTTTTTTAAAAAACTAATATTATGTTTTAGAGAATGCTTCGAATACTTCAAAGCTAAATGTTTAAATATTGCAAACATTGCAAATATTGCACATATATCCCTACCCATCACATTCTAACGTTGCTTTATATTTCAGTTCCACACAAGCCACTGTTTAGAATATTGTTCAGGAAGCTAGAAATTTGTTGTATAACTGCTTCAGATTGTGATTTTAATCATCAGGTGGTATGTTGTGGAACTCAACTTAAGTATAGCATTCCTATTTATTTTATGTTTAAAATTAGAAAGTGGCTGCAATAAACTTTTAAACAAACTATTAGACATTCATTATTAAGTTTAATTTCCTTCTCTCATAGCTTTCCATCGGCGGTAAAAAATGATAGTAATCTTGCAAAATAAATGCATTCTCAAACTTCACTAATGGCTGTCAATGATCACTCTTAATTCCCTACTTTTTAAGAACAAAGAATCAAACATGGGTAAAATCCTGCAGCTAATTAAATGCCAAGCGATGGTATGAGTTATTAGGAGCATAGGGTAAATGTAAAGGGACCCCTGACCATTAGGTCCAGTCGTGGCCGACTCTGGGGTTGCAGTGCTCATCTCGCTTTATTGGCCAAGGGAGCCGGCGTACAGCTTCTGGGTCATGTGGCCAGCATGACTAAGCCGCTTGTGGTGAACCAGAGCAGCGCACGGAAACGCCGTTTACCTTCCCGCTGGAGTGGTACCTATTTATCTAATTGCACTTTGATGTGCTTTTGAACTGCTAGGTTGGCAGGAGCAGGGACCGAGCAACGGGAGCTCACCCCATCCCAGGGATTCGAACCTCTGACCTTCTGATCAGCAAGTCCTAGGCTCTATGGTTTAACTCACAGCGCCACCCGCATCCCTTATTAGGAGCATGCTGAGTGACAAATCAAAGAAAAATGGGCCAGAATGGGGCACCATTGCAGCAGTTCTTTAGGGGCTAGGACTTACTGTCAATGGCTTGGTGTTTATGACCCCAGGCACAACTGGAACTCAGACAGGAAGAAGGAAACCACATGAAACTCATGGTGGGATGCAAACAAGCCATAAATATTATTGGCTACAACTTCCTAACTGACAAATTACAAACACAAATCATCAGGTCCAGATTGCATTAACCTGAGAACTCAGGTTTGAAATGGTTGATCTTCTAACAAAAATATGTAACTGGTCCCTAACATCCGTCTCATACCTGAGGATTGGAAAGTGGACAATGTAACACCAATTATTAGAGCAAATGTGGGAAGGGTGTGGATCCTGGAAATCATGGCAGTTAGCCATGTCCTGTGGAAACTAGTGGAGAGTATTGTTAAGAACAAAAGAACCCAAGAATACAGAAGAGCAAGACTTGCTGAAGTAGAACCAAGGTCTTACTGACCTTTTAGACTTGTTTGAGAGTGTCAAGACAGAGGTGATCCACTTAGCATTGTGTATTTAGCCTTGAAAAAGCTTTCAACAAAAGTACCTCACCAAAGACTCCTGAATAAGCTTAGCAGTCATGGGATAAGAGGCAAAGTGGCCCAGGAACGTCCTAAGTAACATGAAGCAGAGAGTAGGAACAATTGCACAGGTCTCCCAGGGAAGGGATGTGGAAAGCAGAGCCCTCCAAAAGTTGGCACTGGGACCTGTACTTCTTAACTTGTTTGTTAATGTTCTTGAATTAGAACAGGCATCCCCAACCTGCTGCCCTCCAGATGTTCTGGCCTACAACTCCCATGATCCCTAGCTAACAGGACCAGTGGTCAGGAATGATGGGAACTGTAGTCCAAAACATCTGGAGGGCCGAAGGTTGGGGATGCCTGAGTTAGAAGTTACCAGTGAGGTAGACAACTTTGCTATCCAGTTTAGAAAAAAGTAAGGAAGGTAGTGGTGCTGGAGGAGACTCTTGAGAGTCCCATGGACTGCAAGAAGATCAAACGCATCCATTCTTAAGGAATTCAGGCCTGAGTGCTCACTGGAAGGACAGATCCTGAAGCTGAGGCTCCAATACTTTGGCCACCTCATGAGAAGAGAAGACTCCCTGAAAAAGACCCTGATGTTGGGAAAGATGGAGGGCACAAGGAGAAGGGGACAACAGAGGACGAGATGGTTGGACAGTGTTCTCGAAGCTACAAACATGAGTCTGACCAAACTGTGGGAGGCAGTGGAAGACAGAAATGCCTGGTGTGCTCTGATCCATGGGGTCACGAAGAGTCGGACATGACTAAACGACTAAACAACAAAGAACTTAGTGGCTGATAACATTTTGGCTTGGTAGGGTTGCAGTTTTTAACCTTGCTTTTTGCATTACAAAAGGACTTGTGTACCCAGGCACAGAAATCTCCACACAACCTGACTTTATTATTAAGGAATACACAAAACCCAAAATTGTTGGCCAAATGTTATACCATAATGTTATTGATTACAGATGCAAGAGGTTTGGCATGGGCATTGGGTACAACCATTAATGGCCAGCCTGTCTGCTGGCAGTGCCTGAAGTGCTTGACCTTTTGTGAGGAGGTCCTATGACATACAGTGGTACCTCTGGATACACACAGCTCTGTTGCGTATCCTTCGGGTTACGCACGTGGCAAACCCAGAGGTATTTTTCTGGGTTTCGCTGCGCGCGCATGCACAGAAGCACTCTATCGCGCCATGCGCATGTGCAGAACAGGCACCTCTGGTTGCGAATCCCTTGGGATCTGACCGGAGCTCCGGAATGGATCCCGTGCACAACTGGAGGTACCAATGTATATCAAATAGGATCGTCCTGATGGGATTGCTGATGTGAGGAGACCTATGGCCCAGTCCCCGCCTGGGTGTCCAGACAGAAGCACCTCCTCCCAGACACTTTTAACAGGATACACCTTTTTTTGGAGGGGCAGGCAGAGTCTACAACCTCCCTTCCAACCAACCAACCAACCAACCAACCAACCAACCAACCAACCAACCCTAAGGTCAACCCAATGCCAAAGCTGAAACAATTGCTATGAGGTTGGCAAAATCCCCAGGTTGGGCCAATTTAGTCTAGTCCTGTGACCAATGGCGTCGCTAGCAAAGTCAACTCAATACAAGCAAGGCAATGTGGAAAGAAAGGGAGATTTGACAAGGAACTGCTGCAGAGGGTGGAGGGGGCTGGGGGGGGGAATGGCCCTGGGCACATTTTTTGAGAGGGCTCAACGAGGGCGCCCACAACAGGCTCCCTCATCAAGGCCAGAGCTGGGGCCTTGTGCCAACATGCAAGGGAGCCATGAAGGCCTCTTCCTTACCCAGCACTGCCAGCTGGCTGCAGTGCCAGTCCCAGGTCAGGCCATCATTTTGACATCACACAAATATTGACTAAAACACACTTGTGAGAGATTAAAAATGCCTTATCCAGAAAGCAACATTTCGGCAGGACAGGGGAATCTCCTGATTATGCAGAGACTTTTCTTTTCTCTTTGTGAACCGGCTTTGTTTCCATAATTGTGTGCCCAGGCAGAGACCCCCCCGGCCCCAAGAGACCACCAGAAGGAATAATGACTCGTAACAGTGTGTTATGGAATTAAAAATTGGCCACAACTTTATTAAACCTTTCAGATGTAGGAAGACCTTGGCTTAGGCATTGGGTGTGTATCCCTCCCAGCCCCCCAGCCGGGGGAACTGGGGCTCCTCAGGGTGAATGGGATATGGGAGGGTGCACAGCAAGACGCTTGTGTATGCTGGCAGCCCACCCCATATTCCTGCAATGCAGGGGAGTTCACTGACAACCTTTCAGTATATGGCCAGTAACTCCCATACAAACCCCTTTAAGAGGGGACCCTGGAATCACCACCACGTGGGGGTGGGGTGAGTCACCACTTCACGCTCCTCCCCTATTTAGGGAAGATAGACTAAAGCAGTGGCATAGCGTGGGGGGTGCAGGGGGGTGGCTGCACTGGGCACAACATCTGGGGGTTAGGGTTAAGAGGCGCAAATCCACGGGTTAGGGGGCACAAATTACTTGCCTTGCCCCGGGTGCTGACAACCCACGCTACGCCACTGGACTAAAGGATTCCACCCAAGGCCTAAAACCGCCACCCGAGACCGCAAAATCAGCGTCTCGCCGCCAAGACTACCTACATCTGAAAGAAGAAAAGAAAACCCTCTAGCAAACCGACAACCAATCCTGTAGGTCACACCTGATGTCGTCCAGCAAATGTTCATTTCCCAGAGTGGTGTGGTGCACTCTGTCACGTCTGAAAAGTTCCAGTCTATTGGTTTTAATGTCCAGATGCTTCACAACGTGGCCTCTGAGGCGCAAGATTGCCGAGTGAATGGCCCTGTTAAGTTTTTCCACTGCATAATTCAGTCTGGATGGTATAAAGGCCAATGCAAACGTGGAAGGAGTTCCAACGATAGGATGGTGATGTTAGGGTGCATGGCGTGGAGTTGTTCCAAGTCCACGATTGCTGATTTTACCAGCACAATACCCTTGCACATGACCAAGTCGCTTTCATCCAGGTGGAACAAGACGGCATCTGGCAGACCATGCAACGCAAATTCCTGAAGCAATCTTGGTAGGACGGCATCCCATCACATTCCACAGTGGCCAAACCAGGTGATGTGAACCTTTGGTTGGAGGCCCAAGTGTTCTCCCAAGGAACTGGTGGCTGCCTGAGCAGCTGCCCAATTATTGATACTGTGGCCGAAAATCCACATCCACTTGGGGGTGGTACCTAGGAGACAATTATTACAGAGAATCAGTTAGTGCTTGCTGACCCTGTTGAATGTATCCCTTATATGCAGTAGAACGCCATCGACCCATTGCATTAATGCACTCAGGAGGGAGACCACCCGCTGCCACTGAGGTTGCAGCACCAATGCGGAAGGAGCGCCCAGCAAAATGGGTTGGGCGGCCCCCCCACGCCGCAATGGCTTTATGCAACACAGCTGTGAACTGGCGTTTAGTCAAGGGGCGGCTGGACGCATGAATAAAAAGTTGTCCAGACCCCCCAAGGCGGACTCTCATGAATTTACGTGTGTCTGAAACAGGGCAAGGTCCAGGTTAAGAGAAGGGAACCGAAAGTAAAGAGGTGCCCTTGCGTACCTGATCAGTTTTAGATGCATGAACTCGATGAGTTGCAAGTTGCAATCAGAAAAGCTTAAATCCGTGACCGCAAAGGCCTCGGCACACTCACCAATCCAAAGTGCCCCCAAGAAGGCTAACAACATGGTTGCTGCTGGCTCCGCCTCCTATTTAAGCAGCTGGCCCCGCCTCCCTGTAGGGCTGATTGGCTAACTGAGGTTTGGCGGGATCCTCCAATGACTAGCACAGGGAGGCAGGCCAGCCCAGCCAGCTGCTGGGTCCTATGGGGCCGCGGTGCTGTGCGCGGTCCCGCAAAGGGCGCCCACAAGGAAGGTGTGAGCGCTCATTGCCGCCATAATTAATTCCATAATAACTGAGTATCAGAGGCCATGGCAGGGATCTACACCAAAGTTACCAGATTTTTTTCCAGTGAATCCAGGGACACTTTTCAACTTCCTACTAAATAGATGGATTTTGTCAGGGGACTGATTTGTAAATCCGGGGACTGTTCCCAGGAAACGGGGGCATCTGGTAACCTTTATCTACACAGAGCATATAAGGGTAGAATAAAGTTTTATTTCTAGACAGGGGAGGATACCAGCTAGTCATGAGTTTCTAAGATTGCAGTTAAAATTTCCTACTGTAACCATTATCTGAAACAAATGGAGTGTGCATTGAACAAAGCACTTGTTATCTTTCTACTTCAGATTATGTATTTACTACCATTGTTCGCTTACCTTTCTAGGATGTGGATGCCTTAACTGACAAAATAAAACTACCTCAGAAAAACCCCTTTGGTGCCCCATGGCCTGACTCAGTAGAAGGCAGCTTATGTTGCCCGTGTGCTGCTGCCCTGGGAGCCATGAAGGGCAGTCAGGCAAGCCTCTCATTGCTTCTTAATACATCCTTTGTACGTCCAGTACATCCAGCAAATCCACCAACATTGGGAATGGAATGTTCAACTGAGCAACCATTTGCTGTTGATTTGTATTTAAAAAACAGCTTCAGCTTATCTTTCAAGGGCAGTGGTGCCCAACCACAAATATTAAAAGTATGTCAGCCTTATACGTAGAGATTTATAAGATTGCACATGGTTTAGAGCAAGTATATAGTGACAAGTTTTTCTCCCTTTCTCATAATACTGGAAGTGTCCAATGAAACTTCACACAGAGCACAGCTAAGCTAGGGGATATAAGCTACAGTGGCGTAGCGTGGGGGGTGCAGGGGGGGCCGGCCGCACCGGGCGCAACATCTGGGGGGGTGCGCTCGCACTCGCAGCTCTCTGCCCCTACCTGGCTCACTCACTCTCTCTCACTGCAGTGCTGGCTGTGCGAATCCGATCCGAGCCGCTGGGTCGCCGCCCACTGTGGAGAGGGTGGGTGCCAGGCGTGCGGTGCGGAGAGAGTGCGAGGGACTATCTGGGGGAGCGACAGTGCAGCGGCTGCCCAGCGCAGCGCTGAGCGCGGGAGAGAACCACACCACACCAGACCAGGCAGCAGCAAGAAGAAGCTGGCAGCGGCGGCAGGTTAGGGGTTAGGGGGCGCAAATTACTTGCCTTGCCCCGGGTTAGGGGGCGCAAATTACTTGCCTTGCCCCAGGTGCTGACAATCCACGCTACGCTGTTGATAAGCTATGGAATGGACATAGCGTGATGACCACCAACCTGGAGGGCTTCCAAAGAGGATTAGACAAATTCATGGAGGGGTGAGACAGCAGAAGCCAGTAAAGCAGTGTGGGCATTGCTCTCCTGGCTTTCCAGCGCATTTGTCACTGCCGATAACAACCCCAGATGTTGCGCCCAGTGCGGCCGGCCATGAAGTGGAGGGAAGAGGCATGGGAAGGTTCAGTGTGTGGAGGCAAAGTGCGAATCTAAAACTCCAGTGAGAGCCAGTGTGGTGTAGTGGTTAAGAGTGGTAGTCTCGTAATCTGGTGAACCGGGTTCGCTTCCCTGCTCCTCCACATGCAGCTGCTGGGTGACCTTGGGCCAGTCACTCTTCTCTGAAGTCTCTCAGCCTCACTTACCTCACAGAGTGTTTGTTGTGGGGGAGGAAGGGAAAGGAGAATGTTAGCTGCTTTGAGACTCCTTAGGGTAGTGATAAAGTGGGATATCAAATCCAAACAATTATTCTTCTCTTCTACCCGTAGGACTACTCTATGTTGGGAAGTTGCCTCCCCAGCTGCTTCTGGGGTAAGGCTATGAATGATATCGCATTGGCAACTGTGAAGATCTGACACTGAGCTAAATGGGCCTTGTTGTAAAGACTTCTCTAGAACATTAGCTCCTCAATTAAAATGGCTGTGGCCTGACTCCTGTCCAGGACAGTCAAAAGCAGATGCAGTCTGAATAGTGATGCCTCCCAGCTGACCAGAAAAGTCAAAACACTAGTTGTGTGACCATGAACTGCAGCACGTACAACTGCACCCTTGAAATTGTCTCGTACTGTCTGGTTGAAACTAAATAGAGCAGTCATGTGATTACAGATAATTTATCTGACTAATAATCTTTTTCTAACCGATTAATCAAGTAACCAGTCTACTTGATTTATTTTATCCCCTGTGCAGTTTAATATTTACATGAAACATCAGCATGAGGCCAGTTGAGTATGGATGTCATCAGTATGCAGATGGCATCCCAATTCTATTTCACTTCTCAGCTAACCCAGGGAAGGCAGTTGGGATGTTTATCATGGAACTTTGAAGTGTCAGGCATAGCTCTAATGGCTTTAGCCCAAACGTAGCAGAGTTTTCCTGCACAGCGAAGAAGCTAGTCGAGGTGGAAATGACTAGTCAGCTAGACTCAGAATAACTATTTACAGGATTTATTAAAAGGAAAAAAAAACCAGCAGAGTTTCTGCATACAAAGCAAAGCAAATAAATCCTTTCTTTCTCTCTCTCTCTTAACCATACACAGCACTTCTACTCCTTCAACACACCTAACACCAAACTGTGCTAGCATTCCTAGATAACAGAGTTGAATGCTGGTCGTTAACCAATCAGAGTAAGTAGTTTCTAGGTCAAGCAGACCTTGGATTTCTGCCAAGAGTAAATTGACACTGCCTTGAGTTAATTGTGTGAAGCCAGAATCTGTAAGTTCCCATGAGAATCAATTAACAGAAACTGAACAGTTTAATCAGTGCCTGGCTATGGCAATGGCTTCAATGAGAGGCTCAGCCCCAAGAAGACTGGGATCTCTGAGTGAGTGGAGGGTGCTCAACCTAAGCTGGAAGGGGTTGAACTCCTTCTAAAGCACCAAGTTAATAGTTTGCTGGTGCTCCTTGATCCATCTTTGTTACAAGATGGTTTAAGTGGTCTCTGTGGCACAAAGCACCTTCTACCTGCTTAGGTAGGCATGGCAGCTACAACCCTCACAGGAAAAGGTCACCTGGCTTCATTTATCCATGCCTTGGGAATCTCCCATTTGGACTACAGTACTGTACTTGTGGCGCTGTGGTCTTAACCACTGAGCCTAGGGCTTGCCGATCAGAAGGAACAAATGGCAATCAGCCTTTCTGCAGATTGGCGTTCGTTCCAATTCAGTGGTAAACAGCGGGTTTTCTCAGGGAAAGTGGCAGGACAAACATAAAGCTGCTCAGACCTATGCTTAGAAAGCTCAGAACAAGGGGGAAATCTCTCAGACCCATTTTTCTAGGACGGGGCAAGCAGAATTGTGGACGAGCCCTTCAGGTAGTGCAGAACATAGGCTGAGCCTGGAGGTGGGATACTCTGCAAACCAGAAAGGCAGCTGGGAGACATGACCCAAGGGAAATAAAACCAGAAGTAGCTAGGGGGTGGTGAGGTGGGCCCCCGCCAGGGGTGCAGGTGATGTGGGGGCACAAAATCGGCTAAAAATATGTCCATAGATATAAATATTGATTGTTGCCTCATAAGAAATGGTTTTAAATAGAGGGTGAATTGAATGGGTGGGTGGGTGGGGTTGGTTGGTTGGAGGAGAGGTGGAAAGAAGAGCTAATTTGTCCATGGCTAGGGGGACGCGGGTGGCACTGTGGGTTAAACCACTGTGCCGCTTGGGCTTGCCGATTGAAAGGTCAGCAGTTCGAATCCCCGCGACGGGGTGAGCTCCCGTTCCTCGGTCCCAGCTCTTGCCAACCTAGCAGTTTGAAAGCACGTCAAGTGCACGAAGATAAATAGGTACAGCTCCGGCGGGAAGGTAAACAGTGTTTCTGTGTGCTGTGCTGGTTTCGCCAGAAGTGGCTCAGGCATGCTGGCCATAGTGCCCGGAAAAACTGTCTGCGGAAGCGGACAAATGCCAGCTCCCTCGGCCTGTAAAGCGAGATGAGTGCCTCAACCCCAGAGTCATTCTCGACTGGACCTAATTGTCAGGGGTCCCTTTACCTTTACCTAGGGGACACAATCTGGACAGTTCTGCCAGGGACGCAAGATCATCTAGCTATGAGTCTGCCTGAAAGAAAAGGCTTCAGCAACTTCCCTGTTGTAGAAGTGCTCAAACTGAAAGCCAGCTCAGGCTGTTTTTCATGGAACAAACCAACAGAAACAAAACTTTTGGGAGACTGTTGTATATTAATACTACTATATAATATCTGGGTTCACTCACCCAGACTTGTGCTTATATGCAATAATGATGATTGTTTGGGTGCTAAAGGAGGTGTTCATTGTTTAAAGGAGAGCTTTTCAGCTCATGGCGTAATGTCCTCTCCTCCAATATATTGTTAGTTTATACAATTTATATTCCACTTAATGGCAAAAGTCTCTAAGAGATGGAAATTCTGTGGGTGGTGAGAGAGTTAAAATGCATTGGGCACACTGGCCATGCGCCCAGAGGGAACAGCTACTACACAGGAACCCCCAAAACAAGACCTTCAACTTCAAGAAGTATGGAGCATTTGAGAGATGCTTCTCTGACTGCAAAGCTCTTTGGGCCTGTAAAGGACTCCTTACATTACCAAGAGGATAGCCTTTATTTGGTTGTCAGGGCACTTATTCCTGTTTCTCAAAGACACAGTGTGCCTTCTCTGCTTTATGACTCCCATCAGGGTATTCAGGGACCTAAAGCTATGTCAAGAGGACAGCTGCATTGGCCTGGCATGTCTAAGGATATTAGGGTTGTTTAAGAAAGACTCCAATATTGTTGAACATTTTTTCGGTTGACAAAGCCATTCAGAAATCCCCCCCTCCCCCCAGATGTCAATTCTGCCTTTGAAATCCCAGTAAGGTCCAGGAAAATCCGGACATATGGCAGTCCTAAATTGAGTCCAGACATTGAGAATGTGGTTGGAAATGGTTGTTTGTGCTAGGCATGCTCCAGGTAATCAAAATGAACCACTTATATTGCATGAGATCCATGAATTACCATGTCAGAAGCTGAGTGTAGATTTTTATATATACCTGTATATCATTATTCCCCTTCTCTTCTTGTGGTTGATTATTTTTTGAAGCACCCAGAAGCATGGAGCCTATCTTGCAAAATTGCAAGAATGGTGGTTGTTGAACTTAAAGCTGTATTTGCTTGCTATGGGATTCTAAGAGTTTCAGTGGTTTGCAGATGACTGGGGGTTTGAAAAATGTTTTACTGGCCCAGGATACCCCCAGTCCAATGGAACGGTTGAAAGAGCAATCCAGTCTATCAGTCAGGTTATTTACTGAGGGAGGCAAAAGCTGATTGCTTAGACCTGCCTTTGGCGTTGCAGCAAAATGTCAGTTAGTTCCACTGGCTCAATGTTAATGGGCAGGATGTGCAAGAGTAAGCTTCCAATAATGACTAACTTATTACTCCCTAAGATACCTACTAATATACATAAGGAACTTCAGATAATTTGGGACAGACTAAAACATTTGTATGTTTGTGCAGCAAAGTCACTCAAGGCCCTGGCAAAAAAAGAAATTTCGTACGGATGGATTCTAATGATTCTTTTTCTTTTGATTTGCAAACTAGCGTCTTCATTACTGGGGTGGAAATAACTACCATGTCTTGGTTTTTGGCTCTGTGGGTTTGTGCACAGGGCTACTAACATTACTAAAATCAGAGGGAAAGATAGGGATCTAAATGGTGATATATATGAGCAGGATGAGGCTTTATTACGGAAGAAGGAA
Source organism: Podarcis liolepis (assembly GCF_965112155.1). Classification (NCBI taxonomy): domain Eukaryota; kingdom Metazoa; phylum Chordata; class Lepidosauria; order Squamata; family Lacertidae; genus Podarcis; species Podarcis liolepis. Next base: position 4,925,633 of record NC_139557.1, read on the forward strand.
GATCACGACTTAATTCTAGTAATGAATGTCTAAGATAGCATTTCTAATAACCTACTATAGCAGGAACAAATGATGGAGCTTTGGTTGAACAAAGTTACTAAAAGTTATGCGCTTTCCAACATGGTACACAGTGCTTTCCCCCCATGTACCCACTTTATAAACTTCTTTCATTTCTGCGTAACAAATGTGAACAACCTGAATGACAAAAAGAGCACCATGAACCATAAAGAGCATACAATGTTGTCAGGAAATGTTCTCAAGTGTTGTGTTACTCACTAAGTATTACTTTATGTACCCAGTTTGTCCAATAAATTACCAACATGGAAAACTAAATGTCCAACTTTCACCCCTCTTCCCACAACTGGGCTAAAATTCCTGACTTTCTGCTCTAGCCAGCTACCCAGCCAGGCATGAGCTCAAGGCAGATTTGAGGATGTTATATCCTATAGCCTGCAGTGTCCTCTATATGGCAATACTAGGCTGATATTCTTCGGGTTTCTGCTTTACATATGAGATGGTTCGCTGGAGGAAGAAGTAATTTCTAGCCTGCTTGCTGATAGCCAGTGTGGTGTAGGGGCTAGAGTGCTGGGAGACTGGGGTTCAAATCTCCACTCAGCCATGTACCTCATTGGGTGACCTTGGACGAGTCACTGCCTCTCAGCCTACCCTACCTCAAAGGGTTGTTGTGAGGATAAGATTAGGGAGGGAGAGAACCTTGTAACCACTTCAAGCTTGTTGGAAGAAACATGGAATATAAATATACAGCGGTACCTCGGGTTAAGAACTTAATACGTTCTGGAGGTCAGTTCTTCACCTGAGGTGCCACTTTAGTTAATGGGGCCTCCCGCTGCCACCGCCACGTGATTTCTGTTATCATCCTGAAGCAAAGTTCTTAACCAGAGGTACTATTTCTGGGTTAGCGGAGTCTGTAACCTGAAGCATCTGTAACCCAAGGTACCACTGTAATACATAATCACAATAAATGACACACCAAAGATATATTAGGGGGCATAATTTGCCATAGCTGCTAGAAAGCTGTGCTAATACTATGTGTTTGAGCCAGCAATTAATTGCGTAGTGGGCGATTTGTTTTAAACATTTGTTTGTCTGAAATTTTATGAGTATATTTTTAGTTCTTCTGTCTTTTGTGTGTAATTTGTCATGGCATGTGTTAAGTCGTGGGTTGACATAGCAGCCGGCACAGCGATTTCTTCAAGTAGCTCTTTATTATGGTAAGCTGGAATAAAACTGACTGCGAACAGCTCAGCCGGCCTGTATTTATAGGCAGCCGGCTGTCAACATTGTAACCACAACAGCCCAGAGTTCCCGCCTAAAATAACTGCCGCGGACCTGAGTGAAAACTATCTACAGACCTGAGTGAAAACTATATACAGTATCCCCCTGTTGGCCCAGGGTGAAACTACACTACATAACACCCCTCCCCACCGAGATAAGGCGTTAGTTACAATCGTAATGGTTTCCTTATATACAGCACTACGCGTAATGGTTCAATTAAGCACAAAAGCATATCGGTTACATTTCCCATACTTAGACCAACAGTGATACCTGTCCAACAACATAGTCCTTTAAATAAGTTGGGCGCTTGGAAACTCTGCCAGACCGCCGGGGACTGGTAGCCAATTCCGGAGGGCCACACAGTTCTCGCTGAGGCTGTGGTGCGACCCTAGGTGGCGTTGGAACCAACTCCCCTGGATCCGCTGCTGTGGTTGGAGCCTCCGCAAGTGGAGTGGTCTGAGTCTGTTCTGAAACGGCTTGGTTCGGCTCCACGCTGGCAGTTTGCGAGGGAGGTGTAGGTGGGGCCTCGCCATCTGTACGTGTCTCTTCTGGAGCCGCAAGCGCAGTTGGGGGCACCTCGGTAGTGTCCAAGTCCCCAACCCTGCGCCTAAGCTGGTCTATGTGCCGTCGCCACAAGCGTCCGTCTTCGAGTGCCACCTGGTACGAGCGAGGTCCAGTGACTCCCACTACTGTGGCTGGCACCCAAGGGATGTCCCCCACATAGTTCCGGGCAAAGACCTGGTTTCCTGGGACAAATGACCGTGGTGCGTTGGCACAGCCTGGGGGTTCAGCCACGGCAAAGTCTGGGTGTAGCCGGTCGAGCGGTGACCTGAGGCGGCGGCCCATAAGCAGTTCAGCAGGACTCCTCCCTGTGGCCGCATGAGGGGTGATGTGTTGCACGAACAAGTATTCGGCGACCCGCTCATGCCAGTCTCCCCAGTCCAGGCGCGCCAGTGCCTCTTTTGTCGAGCGCACCATTCTTTCCGCTTGCCCGTTGCTGGATGGATGAAAGGGTGCCGTTAGGGCATGGCGGATGCCCAGTCCCAAAAGATACCGCTCAAACGTGCCTGACGTGAACTGCGGTCCGTTGTCAGAGACAAGGACATCAGGACACCCATGTGTTGCAAACAGGCCTCGCAGCACCCGGATGACAGCTTCGGTAGTGGTGGAGGGCATCAGGGCGACCTCCAGCCATTTGGAATAGGCGTCCACCACTACCATAAAGGTCCGGCCGTGAAAGGGGCCAGCCAGATCGATGTGCACCCTCGACCAGGGTGTCTTTGGCGTCTCCCAGGTGTGTCCCTTAGCTGCCGGTGGTGCAGGCCTCGACTCCCGGCACGCTTGACAGGCGGACACCCAGGCAGTGATGGCATCGTCCATATTAGGCCACCAGACGTAACACCGAGCCAACGCCTTCATTTTGACAATTCCCGGGTGGCCAACGTGCAGAGCCTCCAGGACGCGCTGACGGAGTCCCTGGGGAATCACGACGCGGTCTCCCCACAGCAGGCAGCCACGATGAGCTGAGAGTTCATGTTGTCTGGTTGCGAAGGGCTGGAACTCCGATGCAAAAGGCCCTTGTGGCCACCCCCTCCACACCCAGTTGAGCACCCGGCTGATGGTGCGATCCTGGGCAGATGCGGAGGCCACAGTGGCAGCCGATACAGGCGCTGCCGGAAGATCCTCAATCAGAAGGAGCGATGAAGCTGGAGCCGGGTCTTCCACAAATGCTGGAAGAGGGCAACGGCTGAGGGCGTCGGCATGGCCCATCGATTTCCCCGGGCGATGGATGAGCCGGTAGTGGTAGGCAGCCAGGAAAACAGTCCATCGCAGCATGCGTGGTGAGAGGACCGGTGGAGTTGGACGATCACCGGCGAGGAGGCCCAGGAGTGGCTTGTGGTCAGTGATGAGGTCAAAAGTCCTGCCATAGAGGTATTCATGGAACCTCTTCACTCCAGCCACAAGTGCCAATGCCTCCTTGTCGAGCTGGCTGTAATTCCGTTCCGTCGGAGATAGTGTCCTGGAAAAGTAGGCGAGCGGTGCTTCTCTTCCATCTGGAAAACGGTGACTAAGGACAGCACCGATGCCAAAAGGTGAGGCGTCGCAGGCAAGGACCAGCGGCCTGGATTCACTGTACTGTACCAGCACACTGTCTGAAGAAAGGAGAGCCTTGACCGCGTTGAAGGCCGCCGTCTCCCGATGACCCCAGGCCCAAGGCGTCTTAGTGCTAAGGAGTCGGTGAAGAGGCTCAGCCACTGTGGCTTTGTGGGGCAGGAACATGTTATAAAAGTTCAGCAGCCCCAGGAATGCCTGCAACTCCGTTTTGTTCTTTGGGGTGGGGGCCTGCTGGATAGCGCGGATCTTGGATGTGGTTGGATGAAGACCGGAGGCATCGATAAGATAGCCCAGGAATTCTACCTGTGGAACGGCGATCTGGCACTTCTCCCTCTTTACCTTGAGCCCGGCCTCCTGGAACCTGGTCAGCACGGCACGGAGGCGCTCGAACAGCTGCTGGTGTGAGTCTGCAGACACCAAGACGTCATCAAAATATGGTACCACGCCCGGAAGCCCTTGCAGGAGATGCTCCATAAGGCTTTGGAAGATGCCAGGAGCCACACTCACCCCGAACTGCAACCGGCGGCAACGGAATGCCCCCCGGTGGGTGACGATCGTCTGGGCTTCAGCAGTGGCATCATCGACTGGCAGTTGTTGATAGGCTTGGGCAAGGTCCAGCTTAGCGAAGACCTTACCCTCACCCAGGGAATGCAGCAGGTGTTGGACAACAGGAACCGGATGTGATGGCCTGGGATTCCGATTCGGAGGAATCCCAGCCTGCACAAGAGTCCCCGCCTCCAGGGCCGGCTGAACTGGGGCAAGGCCTAGATGCTGAAGAACCTGCACCTGTGGCAGTGCATCAGGAGCTGGCCCCAGGTGAAACCCTTCTGGCCCCAGAGAGGCTTGACGACTCAGTGGCCACAGGTGAGCCTCCTCCAGGGCCCAGTAACCCTTCGGCCTCTCCTGATCTGCAGAGGCTTAGGGCAGAGAGGCGAAGGGAACTGGTTGCCCCCAGGAGGAGTGCTCGCCTTAAGGCCAGAGGAGGCGGGGCTCCTGGGGGCCGGGACCGCCCCTGGCCTTAGAAGAGGATAAAAGCCCAGTCAGCCCGGCCCCAGGTTGCGGGAGCAACGTCGTTGTTGGCTTCGGACCTTCCTGTGTTCCTGATCCCTGCTCGGCTTTCTGTTCCTGACTATCCGGTACTCCTGTTCCCTGCTCGGCTTCCTGTTCCTGACTATCCGGTACTCCTGTTCCCTGCTCGGCCTCCTGTTCCCGACCATCCGGTGTTCCTGTTCCCTGCACAGCCTCCTGTTCCAGCGTTCCTGTTCCCCGCCCGGCTCTCTGCCTCGGACCTTGCCCCTCTTCGTGTGGACTCTGCTACACCCAAGGTACCTTACCCCCGGGACCAGCACACCGGATAAGCGTGCTGCTGAAGTGCCTTGTTGATCGTGCACTTGTAGTCAGCGCAGATTCTCACCGACCCATCTGGCTTGACAGGCGTGACGATGGGGGTTTCCCACTTTGCGTGGTCAACCGGCTCCAAAACTCCTTGGGCGATCAGTTTGTCCAGTTGTTCGTCCACCTTAGCCTTGAGAGCAAAGGGAACCCGGCGTGGCTTTAGCTTGATGGGGGCGACTTGTGGATCAAGGCTAAAGGAGATGGGCGTACCTGTATATTGGCCCAAGGTGCCGTCAAAAACCTCGGCAAAGTCTTTGACCAGACCCTCAGTCTCTGCGTTAGAGATGCAGTTGATGCCGGTGACTTCCAGGCCGAGGGCATCAAACCAGTCTAGCCCTAGGAGGCTTGGCCGCTGACCTTCGACCACCACCAACCGGAGCAGGCCCGAAAAATCCTTGAAGGCGATCCGGAACCGGCCAACGCCTACCACGGGAATGTCGTTTCCCTGGTAGTCTCTCAGGTGTACGCGGTGAGAGTCGAGTTGCCTTTTGGACACTCTGGGTACCAGTCTTTTGATGGTGCTCCATGACACGATGGACAGGGCAGACCCGGTGTCGATCTCCATGTCACATGGAGCTCCTTCAATGAGCACCGTGACGTTCAGCTTGCGTCGCGTAGGCGAGTCGGTTTGGCCAATCGTGGTTCCAGACGGGCAGCGGCAGTTGGTGAGAGCGAAACAACTTTCCTTGGCAGACTGGAGTGAAGACTTGGACTTGCGAATCGATGAAGGGGGGGTGTCAGACGGAGCCGATCGGCAGACCTTAGCGATGTGGCCCCTTCTGGAACACTTCCTACAGATGGCGTCTCTGAATTGACACTTGGCACGGGAATGGTTGCCTCCGCAGCCAGCACATTCCGGTTGGCCCTTGGACTTCTGTTGGAACTTCCTGCGCTCCCGCTTTGTCTGGTGCACGTCATCGTCTTCACTGGAGGATGCCTCCTCACTGCTGGCCTCTTCATGATGCACCGGAACTGGCTCCCTAGCAAGACGCGGGCTGCTGGACTTGCGGATCTCCTGGGCGGAGCGTTCAGCAGCTTCTGAGGCCACAGCCTCCTCAATGGCTTTCTGTAGCGTGAGGTCTGGCTTGGCTAGGAGGCGCCGTTGCAGATGGATGTCCCGGACCCCGCAGACGATTCGATCCATCAGGGCATCGTCTAAGTCTCGGAACTCACAGTGCATTGCAGCCTGTCGCAGGGCGGTGGTGTAGTTGTTGATTGACTCCCCCTCTGCCTGGTTCCGGTGGTAGAACGCATGGCGGGCAGCAATCTTGGACGGCTTTGGTGCGTAGTGGTTGCGGAGCTTCTCTTGGATCGTGTCCCATGGTGTTGCCTGGACTGCTTCAGGCGCAACCAACGCTCGGGCCGTCTCAAACACCTCAGGCCCACAGAGGCTGAGGAATAGGCCCCGCTTCCGATCCTTTGATACTGCTGTCAGCTCGTTGGCTTGGAGGTAGCAGTCGAACCGAGCGAGGTAGGAGTCCCATGATTCAGAGGCTGGCGCAAACGGCGGTAGAGGCACAAGTGAAGCCATGATTCCGATGCCGGCGTGAAGGGCGATGGATGGAACACAGTGCTCTAGCCAGAACAGTCAGCTCTGAATTGGTTCTGCCCAGTGATTTCGCTCAGTGATTTCGCTCTGTGATTCAGCTCAGTGATTCAGCTCAGTTCAGAGGCTGGCCGCATCTGGCTGTGCTCTGATGTCCATCCATCCCATCCTCGTCGCCAGTGTTAAGTCGTGGGTTGACATAGCAGCCGGCACAGCGATTTCTTCAAGTAGCTCTTTATTATGGTAAGCTGGAATAAAACTGACTGCGAACAGCTCAGCCGGCCTGTATTTATAGGCAGCCGGCTGTCAACATTGTAACCACAACAGCCCAGAGTTCCCGCCTAAAATAACTGCCGCGGACCTGAGTGAAAACTATCTACAGACCTGAGTGAAAACTATATACAGTATCCCCCTGTTGGCCCAGGGTGAAACTACACTACATAACACCATGTGCTGTATACAATAAATCTTTGAGTGAGTCAATAACCAACCGCCATCAGACCTGCCACACAATGTATGCTGCAAAAGTCATTCTGCGTAGCACCTTTGATGCAAAGCATATTGTAAAAGGTAAAGGGACCCCTGACCATTAGGTCCAGTCATGAATGACTCTGGGGTTGCGACACTCATCTTGCTTTACTGGCCGAGGGAGCCAGCGTTTGTCCGCAGACATGTGGCCAGCAGACCATAGCAGCGCATGGAAATATCGTTTACCTTCCCGCCGGAACGGTACCTATTTATCTACTTGCACTTTGATGTGCTTTTGAACTGCTAGGTTGGCAGGAGCTGGGACCAAGCAACGGGAGCTCACCCCGTCGCGGGGATTCAAACTGCCGACCTTCTGATCGGCAAGCCCTAGGCTCTGTGGTTTAGACCACAGCACCACCCATGTCCTAAACATATTGTACTGCTCTGCAATTTCAGAGGGAGCATAGTTAAACAAGAACCCTACAGACCAGGTCCACCATGTGGAGACTGCCCTCAGAACTGTGACGATAAACTCTGCAGTAAGTGACTGATAATATGAAGCAACCTTTCTGGATAAGATGGACTTCTAAGTCATTTTATTTCTAAAGTATCTGTTGCAAAGCTAGTTCTCCTTAGGGAGTCATGTGTTTTATTTCTTAAAGAATAAGAGCCATCAATATTATGAGTTAGTTCTGTGTGCCTCCCTGACTTATCATTTAAGTATTACCACAAATAAAACATTTTCCATAACAAACCTTCCTACTAGGAGCTGAATTCTCTTGGGAGATTGTTGTGAGTGAAAATATTCCCTGTGCTAGGCAGGGTCAGGGCCATTTAGACCTCTGTAGATTGTAACAAGTTCAGTCAAGCCCAGAAATAGAAAGTCAGCATTCGTATAGGAAGAGGAAACATCAAGACTGTGATGATATAATAGAGATTTAAATAGTGGTTTTCTCTGTTTTGCATCTAACTTTGTTTTGGCTTGATTGCTCACAGCCAACCCATGCCAGTATGTGGATAAAATCAAGGAGTGTGATGTTCTGCTACAAATGGGCAAATGTACTGATGAATAGTTGGGTGGAAACTGCCAAGCTACCTGCAAATGCAAAACAGAAATCAAGTAATAAACGCACGAAAGTCACAAAGATCCGTCTTGAGAGAATGGTTGCCAACTGAAGAAGATAGAAAATTGGCATTGACAGGAACTTCTCGTTTCCCCCTCTAACTGGCCAAGATACGGCATTTGAAGTTATTAGTGTAAAACAGGAGAGGTAATACAGTGGTACCTCGGGATGCAAACGGGATCCGTTCTGGAGCCCCTTTTGCATCCTGAATGGAACGTAAGACGCGACAGCGTGTCTGCGCATGCGCAGGTCACGTTTCGCCGTTTCCACACATGCGCGTGACGTCATTATGACTGTCTGCGCATGCGCGAGTGGCGAAACCCGGAAGTAACACGCTCCGTTACTTCCAGGTCGCTGCAGATACAACTGTGAAAATTCTACCCTCATGAGTCTCCTCCTCCTTTCCTATCCCCGCACCCAACTCTGCTTCCCAATTTTAGTTGCCTGCAGACCAGTTTAACCATCAAGAATGATGAAAAAGAGAAAAGCCAATACAGACAAGAAAGATTTATTATCAAGGTGCTTTCCAGAATTCCCACCAGGAAAACATACTGGCGATAAATTTGATTGGTTAACAGTCCCGATTATTAGTGTTTGTCTGCAAGTGAGAAACAAGTCCAGCCCTTGAATAAATATACTCTTCTGCTCTCCCCAGAAGGCACCGCGCTTGCCCAGGATGGGGGCAGTAGTGCTTAACAGAAGTTGTCACCACTCCCGCTTCTGCAGCCAGCGGGCTGTTGGCTTTCCTATGCAATCTAGGCGCTGCTGATTGGAGCTGTGAGATGAGTGGGGTAGCATGCCAAAATCCTTATTCCCACAATATTAATCAGGATCCCATTCCCTCCATGTGCCGACATCACAGGTGACATATTTTAGCTGCCGTGACACTGGGGAGTTGGGTGGCACAGCCTGGAGCTCCACCCACTGGTGAGCCAGTGTGGTGTAGTGGTTAAGAGCGGTGGACTCGTAATCTGGTGAACTAGGTTCGCTTCCCCGCTCCTCCACATGCAGCTGCTTGGGCTAGTCACACTTCTCTGAAGTCTCTCAGCCTCACTCACCTCACAGAGCGTTTGTTGTGGGAGAGGAAGGGAAAGGAGATTGTTAGCAGCTTTGAGACTTCTTAGAGTAGTGATAAAGTGGGATATCAAATCCAAACTCCTCCTCCCCTCCTCCTCCTCCTCCTTCTTCTTCTTCCCTACACACAATCCTTGCTGCAGGGAAGCAGCTTGCCCCGAACTGGAGACTGGAGGTACAGGGAACCAGCAGTGCTGATTAGAGCTCCAGGCTACACGCATGGGCTCCCCAGCAGTGTTGACTTGATGATGACAGCCCTGCCTCTGGCGTTTTGCAAGTGGAGGTTGGTGGGGCCGGGGCATTTTGTTTGTGTGTGTGTAGGTCAGACCTCCATGGCTTACACAAAACAAATGAAATACTGTGAAAATCCCTGAAGCGAGAAGTAATTGACTAGAAATATTATCTTATAGAATTAAACTAAATAACAAAAATCAAAATGTTTAGGGAAAACATTAGAAAAACCTAGAATTGAACAAAGCCTTAACGGGATGCCAGCTACAAACCTCGTTTCACTGAACTATATGAGTGTTTGTTAAGAAAAAAAATTGTACCCCACTGAAATGATAGGCTATTAAAACGTGAATATTCATCACAGCTCTAACAATACTCAGTTCCCTTCTGCTTACTGTAGTCACATCAGCAGAAGTCCTGACAAGTTATTCTATATTAAAAGTGATCGCATCCGGCTCGTCAAATGAAAAGCCAGCAAATCTTGTCTTCTGGCAGAAAAAATGGACCTGCAATAGACTTTTGACGCTATAACTGAAATGTTGCATTCTTTGAAGATGCAATATCACAACAACAGCACAGCAGCTGATATGTTGATCTAAATTCAGTTAATGAGTTTGTGTGTTAGAACCTGTTCTACTACGATTATCTTCAATCAGGCAGATTGTGTCCAATATTTTATTAATAAATTTCAAATATTTGTACATAGGAAAGAATAATATATCAAGTAATTACATAAGTAGGACAGTGTTGTTGTATGAATGGGTGGCAAACGAAGTTAAAAGAATGGAAATTTAAACACTAGTACAGTGGTGGAATAAACAAAATTATGAAAAGTAGCAACAAGCTAGACAGAGCAAGGGCAACTATGGATGGGAGAGTCCCGTGGAGGAACAGGGGAGCCACGCTCTGGCATGGTTTGGGAAGAGTCCCCCAACTGTGCCTGTTGGTGTTGCAGCCTCTGCTGAAGGTCCAGCTCTTCTTGCAGCCGTTTCTCTAGCTGCTGAGCTTTGTAGAGCTTCAGCTGAATTTCCTGCTTCAGTTCATCCACCTCATCCATCCACAAACGCCATTTGTCCTCAAATATCTGAGTGAAGGGATCATCGTTCTCACTCAGATTTCCCTCCGTGCCCTTCTCAGTCAGCCGGTCCTCGAGCTGCTTCATCACATCTTCCAAGGGGTTTGTGGGTTCATTCGGAGGCTGTGGTTCCCCAGAGCTCGGCAGGGGGCTCAGGCTCTGGCAAGACGGAGGTGTTTTGTCTACAGCCAAGGGGTCCCGTGGCCCCCGGGAAGCCCTGTCTAAGGAGTCACAAGTGCGGTTGTTGTGGCCTACGGAAGCACTGAGCTGGGTTGGAGCAGGTTTGAAACATGGAGTGTCGGTGGGGAAGCTTTGGATAGCATTTGTGCTCTCATCCAGGCTGATGGTGTGCAGCAGGTGACTGCGGAGAGGGCTGAGTTGCAAGGAGCTGCTGGTGCTGTTCTGGGTCTTGGACGGCACCTGGCCTTTGGCTGATGACCGCCTCGGCATGCACCACAGGCTCTTCCATGATACCACCTTGAAGGCAGAGGGTCTGATCCGACACCTGCTGAAGCATCCATGCTTAGGCAATGAGCTCTTGGAGAAATCAGCTGCCTGTTGATGGTCCCGGAAATACCGCTCGGGGGACTGGTTCTCCTGATCACACTCATAGTCCCCTTTAAAGTCACCTCCAGATGACTGGTGCTTCTTCTCAGCCCGGGTGTCCCGCTTGCCCCAATGGAAGTAGCCAAAAACTCCACGCTGTGACATTCCTTTCCGGAGCAGCCCGTCTGGCTGATGCCTGCCACGCAGACCTCCTGGAGAAGTCGGCAAGGAATCCCGTTTCTCTACTCGGCTGCCCACGTTGCCCATGCTGCCGCCGTTGTCAGGCTCAGAATCCAGAGTGAAAGGATCAAACAGACAATGGCAGGGGTTAACGGTCACATGAGAGGCCTGTTCTGTTGCTATGGAGTTTTAAACACAAGCGGAATGCCAGCCCATGATGGCTGCCTGCAGCCTGATCCCTGGCCACACTGGGCTGGACTCCATTCCCCGACCTCCTCCTCCTCCTGCAGCCCCTTGGTTGGCTCCATAATCCTTGTCTTTCCATCCATTTACATATTCATTCTTTGCACTCTTATTTAGTTGCTAACAACATACCATATTTTCCCACATATTAAAGGATTTAATCAAAATTTGGGGGTCGTTTTATACACGGTTGGTGAATGCTCAGGGGTTCCGCCTCTGGATCTGCTGTGGGCGGCCCAAGCTCTGACCTGGACTTGGGTTTGGTTTGGGCTTTGACACGGGTGCGGGCGGTGCGGGTTTGGGCTCTGGCCCGATTTCTTAATTTTGGGTTCAAAAAAATAAGGGTCATCTTATACATGGGGGCATCTTATACAGTGGTACCTCGGGTTCCATACGCTTCGGGTTCCATATGCTTCAGGTTACAGAACTTTGCTTCAGGATAAGAACAGAAATTGTGCTTCGGAGGCATGGCAGCAGCAGGAGATCCCATTAGCTAAAGTGGTGCTTCAGGTTAAGAACACTTTCAGGTTAAGTACGGACCTCCGGAACAAATTAAGTACTTAACCCGAGGTACCACTGTTCACTGAAAAATATGATATTCTTTCAACACATTGTTTTGTGTGTGTTAATGAAAAAATACCATTTGCAATTTTTCCCACTTGGGCTTATATATATTTATATTGTTACCTGCTGTATAATTTCAGAAGTTCATTTATACAGGTTTGGGGCGTTACCATTGGCTTTGGTACATTGCAAAAGCTATAGTTGGACATTGATTCTATGGATGTAAGGGCTCAGGAGAGGGGAGTTGGAGAGGGTGGCTGATGGCCATGGCTTCCACTGCAGTCAGCTTTATTGTACTACCCAAAGGCATGACAAAACCATTCAAACACTATCCACGTGGCTTCCACTGACTCGTCCCAACTTTCACAGGAAGCCCTCCCAATGTTTTAAATTCCACACCATGTTTTCTAGGTCACCCAAGAGGAAATTTTCACCAGACTTTTCCTACTGAAATAATTGATGATGATGATGATGAATGCTGCTTAGCTTTGGAAATGTGCTAGCAGTTGTGGCAGTTCTTATGAAAGTGTTAGCCTGTGGCCTCACTTGTAGTTGGGGGAACAATGGTGCCAACCATGTGGGAAAAGTGAATATTCACACCACATGAGTGTTTTTTAAGAAAAAAAATTGTACCCCACTGAAAAGATAAGCTATTAAAAGGCGAATATTCATCACAGCTCTAATAATACTCAGTTTCCTTCTGCTTACTGTAGTCACATCAGCAGAAGTCCTGACAAGTTATTCTATATTAAAAGTGATCGCATCCGACAGCCAGCACGTCTTGTCCTCTGGCTGAATAAATGGACCTACAATAGACTTTTGACCCTATAACTGAAATGTTGCATTCTTTGAAGATGCAATATCACAACAACAGCACAGCAGCTGATATGTTGATCTAAATTCAGTTAATGAGTTTGTGTGTTAGAACCTGTTCTACTACGATTATCTTCAATCAGGCAGATTGTGTCCAATATTTTATTAATAAATTTCAAATATTTGTACATAGGAAAGAATAATATATCAAATAATTACATAAATAGAAGAGTGTTGTTGTATGAATTGGTGGCAAACAAAGTTAAAAGAAGGGAAAATTAAACACTAATCCAGTGGTGGAATAAACAAAATTATGAAAAGTAGCAACAAGCTAGACAGAGCAAGGGCAACTATGGATGGGAGAGTCCCGTGGAGGAACAGGGGAGCCACGCTCTGGCATGGTTTGGGAAGAGTCCCCCAACTGTGCCTGTTGGTGTTGCAGCCTCTGCTGAAGGTCCAGCTCTTCTTGCAGCTGTTTCTCTAGCTGCTGAGCTTTGTAGAGCTTCAGCTGAATTTCCTGCTTCAGTTCATCCACCTCATCCATCCACAAACGCCATTTGTCCTCAAATATCTGAGTGAAGGGATCCTCATTCTCACTCAGATTTCTCTCCATGCCCTTCTCAGTCAGCCGGTCCTCGAGCTGCTTCATCACATCTTCCAAGGGGTTTGTGGGTTCATTCGGAGGCTGTGGTTCCCCACAGCTCTGCAGGGAGCTCAGGCTCTGGCAAGACGGAGGTGTTTTGTCTACAGCCAAGGGGTCCCATGGCCCCCGGGAAGCCCTGTCTAAGGAGTCACCAGTGCGGTTGTTGTGGCCTACGGAAGCACTGAGCTGGGTTGGAGCAGGTTTGAAAGGTGGAGTGTCGGTGGGGAAGCTTTGGATAGCGTTTGTGCTCTCATCCAGGCTGATGGTGTGCAGCAGGTGACTGCGGAGAGGGCTGCGTTGCGAGGAACTGCTGGTGCTGTTCTGGGCCAGGCTCCTGTTGCTCTTGGACAGCTTCTGGCCTTTGGCTGATGACCGCCTCGGCATGCACCACAGGCTCTTCCATGATACCACCTTGAAGGCAGAGGGTCTGATCCGACACCTGCTGAAGCATCCATGTTCAGGCAATGAGCTCTTGGAGAAATCAGCTGCCTGTTGATGGTCCCGGAAATTCCGCTCGGGGGACTGGTTCTCCTGGTCACACTCATAGTCCCCTTTAAAGCCACCTCCAGATGACTGGTGCTTCTTCTCAGCCCGGGTGTCCCGCTTGCCCCAATGGAAGTAGCCCAAAACTCCACGCTGTGACGTTCCTTTCTGGAGCAGCCCGTCTGGCTGACGCATGCCACGCAGACCTCCTGGAGAAGTCGGCAAGGAATCCCGTTTCTCTACTCGGCTGCCCACGTTGCCCATGCTGCCGTCGTTCTCAGGCTCAGAATCCAGAGTGAAAGGATCAAACAGACAATGGCAGGGGCTAACGGTCACATGAGAGGCCTGTTCTGTTGCTATGGAGTTTGAAACACAAGCGGAATGCCAGCCCATGATGGCTGCCTGCAGCCTGATCCCTGGCCACACTGGGCTGGACTCCATTCCCCGACCTCCTCCTCCTCCTGCAGCCCCTTGGTTGGCTCCATAATCCTTGTCTTCCCATCCATTTACATATTCATTCTTTGCCCTCTTATTTAGTTGCTAACAACATACTGTATTTTTCCATATATTAAATGATTTCGTCAAAATTTGGGGGTCGTTTTATACACGGTTGGTGAATGCTCAGGGGTTCCGTCTCTGGCTCTGGTGCGGGCGGCCCAAGCTCTGACCTGGACTTGGGTTCGGTTTGGGCTTTGACATGGGTGCGGGCGGTGCGGGTTTGGGCTCTGGCCCGATTTCTTAATTTTGGGTTCAAAAAAATAAGGGTTGTCTTATACATGGGGGCATCTTATACAGTGGTACCTCGGGTTCCATACGCTTCAGGTTACAGACTCCAGACGCTTCAGGTTACAGACCCAGAAATAGTGCTTCAGGTTAAGAACAGAAATTGTGCTTCGGAGGCGCGGCAGCAGCAGGAGGCCCCATTATCTAAAGTAGTGCTTCAGGTTAAAAACAGTTTCAGGTTAAGTACGGACCTCCGGAACGAATTAAGTATTTAACCCGAGGTACCACTGTACACTGAAAAATATGATATTCTTTCAACACATTGTTTTGTGTGTGTTAATGAAAAAAAACCATTTGCAATTTTTCCCACTTGGGCTTATATATATTTATATTGTTACCTTGCTGTATAATTTCAAAAGTTCATTTATACAGCTTTTGGGGCATTACCATTGGCTTTGGTACATTGCAAAACCTATAGTTGGACATTGATTCTATGGATGTAAGGGCTCAGGAGAGGGGAGTTGGAGAGGGTGGCTGATGGCCATGGCTTCCACTGCAGTCAGCTTTAGTGTACTACCCAAAGGCATGACAAAACCATTCAAACACTATCCACGTGGCTTCCACTGACTCGTCCCAACTTTCACAGGAAGTCCTCCCAATGTTT
This sequence comes from Podarcis liolepis, assembly GCF_965112155.1. Classification (NCBI taxonomy): domain Eukaryota; kingdom Metazoa; phylum Chordata; class Lepidosauria; order Squamata; family Lacertidae; genus Podarcis; species Podarcis liolepis. The sequence continues at coordinate 4,940,816 of NC_139557.1, forward strand.
TAAATTCCACTCCATGTTTTCTATGTCACCCAAGAGGAATTGCTGCAAGAGAGGCACCAGGCCCACCTGCAAGAGGCAAAATTATGAAAAGTAGCAACAAGCTAGACAGAGCAAGGGCAACTATGGATGGATGGAAAATGCCAGGAGCAGTGCTGGGATTCCATTCCATGGATGGCAGCAGTCTTCAAAATCCTCTAGGGAGGAGGTGAACCAGACCTTTAGCTGATACATCTGGGCTCAGCTTGTAACTGCCGGAACTGACTTAGCTGCCTCTCCAGTGCCTGGTTGCGGGAGTACATCTCCACATCCCTGGCCTGCATCTCCCGCTGATAGCGCAGGACTATTTTCTTCTCCTCTTCCCAAGTTTTCTGCTACTGCTCAAAGTTTGCCTCTTGCAGGTGGGCCTGGCGCCTCTCTTGCAGCAATTCTCCCCTTAGCCATTCAGCGCCCTCTGCACTCTCCCCCTGCATCCCCCTACTTTCAGAGCCATCTGTTTCACAAGCCGAAACGTCCTGGCGTGCTTGCATGGGAGAGTCCCGTGGAGGAACAGGGGAGCCACGCTCTGGCAAGGTTTGGGAAGAGTCCCCTAACTGTGCCTGTTGGCGCTGCAGCCTCTGCTGAAGGTCCAGCTCTTCTTGCAGCCGTTTCTCTAGCTGCTGAGCTTTGTCGAGCTTCAGCTGAATTTCCTGCTTCAGTTCATCCAGCTCATCCATCCACAAACGCCATTTGTCCTCAAATATCTGAGTGAAGGGATCATCATTCTCACTCAGATTTCTCTCCGTGCCCTTCTCAGTCAGCCGGTCCTCGAGCTGCTTCATCACATCTTCCAAGGAGTTTGTGGGTTCATTCGGAGGCTGTGGTTCCCCAGAGCTCTCCAGGGGGCTCAGGCTCTTGCAAGACGGAGGTGTTTTGTCTACAGCCAAGGGGTCCCGTGGCCCCCGGGAAGCCCTGTCTAAGGGGTCACCAGTGTGGTTGTTGTGAGATAGGGTCTCAGCCTGCGTACCAGATGGAGCTGGTAAACAGCTGCCCTGGATACAGATTTGACCTGTGCCTCCATGGACAGCTGTGAGTCCAAAATGACTCCCAGGCTGCACACCTGGTCCTTCAGGGGCACAGTTACCCCATTGAGGACCAGGCAATCCTCCACACCTGCCCGCCTCCTGTCCCCCAGAAACAGTACTTCTGTCTTGTCAGGATTCAACCTCAATCTGCTAGCCGCCATCCAACCTCCAGCCACCTCCAGGCACTCACACAGGACCTTCACTGCCTTCACTGGTTCTGATTTGAAAGAGAGGTAAAGCTGGGTATCATCCGCATACTGATGAACACCCAGCCTAAACCCCCTGATGATCTCTCCCAGTGGCTGCATGTAAATGTTGAAAAGCATGGGGGAGAGGACAGAACCCTGAGGCACCCCACAAGTGAGGGCCCAGGGGTCTGAACACTCATCCCCCATCACCACTTTCTGAACACGGCTGAATGCTGCTTAGCTTTGGAAATGTGCTAGCAGTTGTGGCAGTTCTTATGAAAGTGTTAGCCTTTGGCCTCACTTGTAGTTGGGGAAACAAAGGTGCCAACCATGTGGGAAAAAGTGAATATTCACACCACATGAGTGTTATTTAAGAAAAAAAAATTGTACCCCACTGAAAAGATAAGCTATTAAAAGGCGAATATTCATCGCAGCTCTAATAATACTCAGTTTCCTTCTGCTTACTGTAGTCACATCAGCAGACGTCCTGACAAGTTATTCTATATTAAAAGTGATCGCATCCGACAGCCAGCAAGTCTTGTCCTCTGGCTGAATAAATGGACCTACAATAGACTTTTGACCCTATAACTGAAATGTTGCATTCTTTGAAGATGCAATATAACAACAACAACACAGCAGCTGATATGTTGATCTAAATTCAGTTAATGAGTTTGTGTGTTAGAACCTGTTCTACTACGATTATCTTCAATCAGGCAGATTGTGTCCAATATTTTATTAATAAATTTCAAATATTTGTACATAGGAAAGAATAATATATCAAATAATTACATAAATAGAAGAGTGTTGTTGTATGAATTGGTGGCAAACAAAGTTAAAAGAAGGGAAAATTAAACACTAATCCAGTGGTGGAATAAACAAAATTATGAAAAGTAGCAACAAGCTAGACAGAGCAAGGGCAACTATGGATGGGAGAGTCCCGTGGAGGAACAGGGGAGCCACGCTCTGGCATGGTTTGGGAAGAGTCCCCCAACTGTGCCTGTTGGTGTTGCAGCCTCTGCTGAAGGTCCAGCTCTTCTTGCAGCTGTTTCTCTAGCTGCTGAGCTTTGTAGAGCTTCAGCTGAATTTCCTGCTTCAGTTCATCCACCTCATCCATCCACAAACGCCATTTGTCCTCAAATATCTGAGTGAAGGGATCCTCATTCTCACTCAGATTTCTCTCCATGCCCTTCTCAGTCAGCCGGTCCTCGAGCTGCTTCATCACATCTTCCAAGGGGTTTGTGGGTTCATTCGGAGGCTGTGGTTCCCCACAGCTCTGCAGGGAGCTCAGGCTCTGGCAAGACGGAGGTGTTTTGTCTACAGCCAAGGGGTCCCATGGCCCCCGGGAAGCCCTGTCTAAGGAGTCACCAGTGCGGTTGTTGTGGCCTACGGAAGCACTGAGCTGGGTTGGAGCAGGTTTGAAAGGTGGAGTGTCGGTGGGGAAGCTTTGGATAGCGTTTGTGCTCTCATCCAGGCTGATGGTGTGCAGCAGGTGACTGCGGAGAGGGCTGCGTTGCGAGGAACTGCTGGTGCTGTTCTGGGCCAGGCTCCTGTTGCTCTTGGACAGCTTCTGGCCTTTGGCTGATGACCGCCTCGGCATGCACCACAGGCTCTTCCATGATACCACCTTGAAGGCAGAGGGTCTGATCCGACACCTGCTGAAGCATCCATGTTCAGGCAATGAGCTCTTGGAGAAATCAGCTGCCTGTTGATGGTCCCGGAAATTCCGCTCGGGGGACTGGTTCTCCTGGTCACACTCATAGTCCCCTTTAAAGCCACCTCCAGATGACTGGTGCTTCTTCTCAGCCCGGGTGTCCCGCTTGCCCCAATGGAAGTAGCCCAAAACTCCACGCTGTGACGTTCCTTTCTGGAGCAGCCCGTCTGGCTGACGCATGCCACGCAGACCTCCTGGAGAAGTCGGCAAGGAATCCCGTTTCTCTACTCGGCTGCCCACGTTGCCCATGCTGCCGTCGTTCTCAGGCTCAGAATCCAGAGTGAAAGGATCAAACAGACAATGGCAGGGGCTAACGGTCACATGAGAGGCCTGTTCTGTTGCTATGGAGTTTGAAACACAAGCGGAATGCCAGCCCATGATGGCTGCCTGCAGCCTGATCCCTGGCCACACTGGGCTGGACTCCATTCCCCGACCTCCTCCTCCTCCTGCAGCCCCTTGGTTGGCTCCATAATCCTTGTCTTCCCATCCATTTACATATTCATTCTTTGCCCTCTTATTTAGTTGCTAACAACATACTGTATTTTTCCATATATTAAATGATTTCGTCAAAATTTGGGGGTCGTTTTATACACGGTTGGTGAATGCTCAGGGGTTCCGTCTCTGGCTCTGGTGCGGGCGGCCCAAGCTCTGACCTGGACTTGGGTTCGGTTTGGGCTTTGACATGGGTGCGGGCGGTGCGGGTTTGGGCTCTGGCCCGATTTCTTAATTTTGGGTTCAAAAAAATAAGGGTTGTCTTATACATGGGGGCATCTTATACAGTGGTACCTCGGGTTCCATACGCTTCAGGTTACAGACTCCAGACGCTTCAGGTTACAGACCCAGAAATAGTGCTTCAGGTTAAGAACAGAAATTGTGCTTCGGAGGCGCGGCAGCAGCAGGAGGCCCCATTATCTAAAGTAGTGCTTCAGGTTAAAAACAGTTTCAGGTTAAGTACGGACCTCCGGAACGAATTAAGTATTTAACCCGAGGTACCACTGTACACTGAAAAATATGATATTCTTTCAACACATTGTTTTGTGTGTGTTAATGAAAAAAAACCATTTGCAATTTTTCCCACTTGGGCTTATATATATTTATATTGTTACCTTGCTGTATAATTTCAAAAGTTCATTTATACAGCTTTTGGGGCATTACCATTGGCTTTGGTACATTGCAAAACCTATAGTTGGACATTGATTCTATGGATGTAAGGGCTCAGGAGAGGGGAGTTGGAGAGGGTGGCTGATGGCCATGGCTTCCACTGCAGTCAGCTTTAGTGTACTACCCAAAGGCATGACAAAACCATTCAAACACTATCCACGTGGCTTCCACTGACTCGTCCCAACTTTCACAGGAAGTCCTCCCAATGTTTTAAATTCCACTCCATGTTTTCTATGTCACCCAAGAGGAATTGCTGCAAGAGAGGCACCAGGCCCACCTGCAAGAGGCAAAATTATGAAAAGTAGCAACAAGCTAGACAGAGCAAGGGCAACTATGGATGGATGGAAAATGCCAGGAGCAGTGCTGGGATTCCATTCCATGGATGGCAGCAGTCTTCAAAATCCTCTAGGGAGGAGGTGAACCAGACCTTTAGCTGATACATCTGGGCTCAGCTTGTAACTGCCGGAACTGACTTAGCTGCCTCTCCAGTGCCTGGTTGCGGGAGTACATCTCCACATCCCTGGCCTGCATCTCCCGCTGATAGCGCAGGACTATTTTCTTCTCCTCTTCCCAAGTTTTCTGCTACTGCTCAAAGTTTGCCTCTTGCAGGTGGGCCTGGCGCCTCTCTTGCAGCAATTCTCCCCTTAGCCATTCAGCGCCCTCTGCACTCTCCCCCTGCATCCCCCTACTTTCAGAGCCATCTGTTTCACAAGCCGAAACGTCCTGGCGTGCTTGCATGGGAGAGTCCCGTGGAGGAACAGGGGAGCCACGCTCTGGCAAGGTTTGGGAAGAGTCCCCCAGGTGTGCCTCTTGGTGCTGCAGCCTCAGCTCCTTGCACTGCCTCTGCTGAAGGTCCAGTTCTTCTTGCAGCCGTTTCTCTAGCTGCTGAGCTTTGTCGAGCTTCAGCTGAATTTCCTGCTTCAGTTCATCCACCTCATCCATCCACAAACGCCATTTGTCCTCAAATATCTGAGTGAAGGGATCATCATTCTCACTCAGATTGCTCTCCATGCCCTTCTCAGTCAGTTGGTCCTCGAGCTGCTTCATCACATCTTCCAAGGAGTTTGTGGGTTCATTCGGAGGCTGTGGTTCCCCAGAGCTCTGCAGAGGGCTCAGGCTCTTGCAAGACGGAGGTGTTTTGTCTACAGCCAAGGGGTCCCATGGCCCCCAAGAAGCCCTGTCTAAGGAGTCACCAGTGTGGTTGTTGTGGCCTACGGAAGCACTGAGCTGGGTTGGAGCAGGTTCGAAACATGGAGTGTCGGTGGGGAAGCTTTGGATAGCGTTTGTGCTCTCATCCAGGCTGATGGTGTGCAGCAGGTGACTGCGGAGAGGGCTGCGTTGTGAGGAGCTGCTGGTGCTGTTCTGGGTCTTGGACGGCTTCTGGTCTTTGGCTGATGACCGCCTCGGCATGCACCACAGGCTCTTCCATGATACCACCTTGAAGGCAGAGGGTCTGATCTGACACCTGCTGAAGCATCCATGTTCAGGCAATGAGCTCTTGGAGAAATCGGCTGCCTGTTGATGGTCCCGGAAATACCGCTCGGGGGACTGGTTCTCCTGGTCACTCTCATAGTCCCCTTTAAAGCCACCTCCAGATGACTGGTGCTTCTTCTCAGCCCGGGTGTCCCGCTTGCCCCAATGGAAGTAGCCAAAAACTCCACGCTGTGACGTTCCTTTCCGGAGCAGCCCGTCTGGCTGACGCCTGCCACGCAGACCTCCTGGAGAAGTCGGCAAGGAATCCCGTTTCTCTACTCGGCTGCCCACGTTGCCCATGCTGCCGTCGTTCTCAGGCTCAGAATCCAGAGTGAAAGGATCAAACAGACAATGGCAGGGGTTAACGGTCACATGAGAGGCCTGTTCTGTTGCTATGGAGTTTTAAACACAAGCGGAATGCCAGCCCATGATGGCTGCCTGCAGCCTGATCCCCGGCTAGACTGGGCTGGACTCCATTCCGCGACCTCCTCCTTCTCCTCCTCCTCCTGCAGCCCCTTGGTTGGCTCCAGAATCCTTGTCTTCCCATACATATTCATTCTTTGCACTCTTATTTAGTTGCTAACAACATACCATATTTTCCCACATATTAAAGGATTTAATCAAAATTTGGGGGTCGTTTTATACACGGTTGGTGAATGCTCAGGGGTTCCGGCTCTGGCTCTGGTGCGGGCAGCCCAAGCTCTGACCTGGACTTGGGTTCGGTTTGGGCTTTGACACGGGTGCGGGCGGTGCGGGTTTGGGCTCTGGCCCGATTTCTTAATTTTGGGTTCAAAAAAATAAAGGTCGTCTTATACATGGGGGCATCTTATACAGTGGTACCTCGGGTTCCATACGCTTCAGGTTACAGACTCCAGACGCTTCAGGTTACAGACCCAGAAATAGTGCTTCAGGTTAAGAACTTTGCTTCAGGATAAGAACAGAAATTGTGCTTTGGAGGCGCGGCAGCAGCAGGAGGCCCCATTAGCTAAAGTGGTGCTTCAGGTTAAAAACAGTTTCAGGTTAAGTACGGACCTCCGGAACAAATTAAGTACTTAACCTGAGGTACAACTGTACACTGAAAAATACGGTATTCTTTCAACACATTGTTTTGTGTGTGTTAATAAAAAAAATTCACTTGCAATTTTTCCCACTTGGGCTTATATATAATTATATTGTTACCTTGCTGTATAATTTCAAAAGTTCATATATACAGCTTTTGGGGCATGACAAAACCATTCAAACACTATCCATATGGCTTCCACTGAAATAAATTCAAAGAATATTCTTCTTAGCAAGTAAGTTTTATTGTACTACCCAAAGGCCATGACAAAACCATTCAAACACTATCCACATGGCTTCCACTGTCTCGTCCCAACTTTCACAGGAAGTCCTCCCAATGTTTTAAATTCCACACCATGTTTTCTATGTCACCCAAGAGGAAATTTTCACCAGACTTTTCCTACTGAGATCTTTTGTGGGTTATTATTATTATTTATTTTATTTCGATACCGCTTTATATTTTTAAGGAAAATCTCAAAGTGGTTTACAGCATATTAAAACCACAATAAAACAATCCAGAATGAATCATTTCTGAAGAAAGTCAGATATAGAGTATACAGTGAAAGCAACATAATTAACAGAAAACTAAAATGATATCTTAAAGATTTCAGAATGAAACATTACAAAGGAGGTCAACTACAGAATACATATTTAACACAAAGTTAAGAAAAAATATTAAACATTTCAAAAAAACAAAAGCATTTCTAAGTGAAGTCAAATATAAAATGTACATTGAAACCATCATATTTTATGCATTTACTTTATTCCAGCATCAGTTTCCCCTTTTCTAGCTGTGACATTTAGTCCGTGCAGGAAAACAATATAGGCACAGTTACCTTTGGCTTGGTTCAGCCATCCCTGGCCAGCATCTCATTTGCACTGTGCTGCTCAGGCTCACCTTGTCAAGCTTCTAGTCCACAGTTTGTACTCAGAGAGATCAGCATGTGGTATGTACACCATAAGGGTGCCGGTGGTCATGATACTCTGGCTCAACACAGTGGTTTGATTATTGGCTTCTGTGTAATAATAGAGATAGGTGCTGAAACCGATTCACAAGAGGCAGAGAAAGTACTACTTCACATTTAATTAACTTCCAGAATTTGCTGCCACAAGATGTGGTAATAGCCAGTGAGTTAGATGGCTTTAAAAGTAAATTAGACAATATTGCAGAGAATAGGTCTGTCAGCAGCAATTAGCTATTTTTCCGTGTATAAGACGCCCCTATGAATAAGACGCCCCCTATTTTTTGAGCCCAAAATTAAGAAATAAATTTATTTATATATTTAATTGCAACATTCCGTGTGTGAGACGATCCCCAATTTTAAACTTAAAAAATTTGGGGGAGATATAGTCTTATACACTGAAAAATACAGTAAGTATTGGGCAATTGCTTACCTGTCCTGCTTGTGGCTTCTCATAAGCATCTGGTTAGCCTTTAATAAAAAAAGGAATATGACACAATAAAAACAATTATCTATAAAATGCTGGTAGGTGAGATATCTGCCGCTCTGAATATATTTCTTCATCAGCACTGTGTTGTCTGCACTTTACTTTGCTGAAGGTTGGAATGCTATCTTACAGTTCAGCCTTTTTCTTGATTACCTTAATAAGATTATTCGAATCTTGTGCTGCTTAGTTTCAAGTGTAAGACCATCCAACTTTTTCAGGCTAGCCTTGCTTGCCACACAGTAATTTCTTCTTCTTCTTCTTCTTCTTCTTCTTCTTCTTCTTCTTCTTCTTCTTCTTCTTCTTCTTCTTCTTCTTCTGTTGTCCATTTGTGGCGCAGCGCACTTTCAGCACAGTATAATAATAATAATTTATTATTTATACCCTGCCCATCTGGCTAGGTTTCCCCAGCCACTCTGGGCAGCTTCCAACAAAACACTTAAATAAAATAACCTATCAAACATTAAAAGCTTCCCTAAACAGGGCTGCCTTCAGATGTCTTCTAAAAGTTTGGTAGTTATTTTTCTCTTTGACATCTGATGGGAGAGCGTTCCACAGGGCGGGCGCCACTACCGAGAAGGTTCCGTGTAAGTTGGCTTTTCGCAGCGAGGGAACCACCAGAAGGCCCTCGGTCGGTGCTGGACCTCAGTGTCCGGGCAGAACGATGGAGGTGGAGACGCTCCTTCAGGTATACTGGACCGAGGGCGTTTAGGGCTTTAAAGGTCAGCACCAACACTTTGAATTGTGCTCGGAAACGTACTGGGAGCCAGTGTAGGTCTATCAAGACGGGTGTTATGTGGTCTTGGCGGCTGCTCCTAGTTACCAGTCTAGCTCCCGCATTTTGAATTAGTTGTAGTTTCTGAGTCACCTTCAAAGGTAGATCCACGTAAAGTGCATTGCAGTAGTCCAAGCGGGAGATAACTAGAGCATGCACCACTCTGGTGAGACAGTCCGCAGGCAGGGAGGGTCTCAGCCTACGTACCAGATGGAGCTGGTAAACAGCTGCCCTGGACACAGATTTGACCTGTGCCTCCATGGACAGCTGTGAGTCCAGAATGACTCCCAGGCTGCGCACCTGGTCCTTCAGGGGCACAGTTACCCCATTCAGGACCAGGGAATCCCCCACACCCGCCCACACCCTGTCCCCCAAGAACAGTACTTCTGTCTGTATCTTTATATAAGCATTATATAAACAGTATCTTTATATAAGCATTTAATCTTCATTTTTATTTCTATTCTTTGTATATCGTATCGTTGTTTTATTGCTATGGCTGACGCAAATAAAGATTCTTTCTTTTCTTCTTCTTTGCTTACTCTGCCTGAATATGAATCTACTGTATAAAGGCGACTACCCACTTATACGGGGGTTAGGTTCAGTGCCCTTGTGTACATAAGTGGATTGTGTGTTAAGTGGGGAGCTGAAGGTTTTGCCTTCCTCGTGGCAAGGACGGGTTAAGGGTTTGATAAAGCCTTAGTCATGGTCGGAAGGGAGCTTGTAGGCTTCTGGCTGTCCCTCTAAGGGAACTGGGTATCCCATTAGGGTTCCAGGAGGAGATACGGGCTGGTTGATATCAGAGATATCCAATGCCAAGGCCAAATCCCCCTACATCTTTAATCAATAAAGTTGTTGCCTAATTAGATTGAAATTAATGGTGTCACGTGTGGCCTCTTGATCTCAGGTGGGTAGCAGGTTTACGGCACTTTGGCAAGCAATTCCGGAGCAACACCATGTATAAGGCTGCTAGTGGACTAGTGTACTTATTCCCTTCAGTTTGTAAAGGTGCAGTGCTCGTGGGGCTTGGCTTGCAGTCATAGCAGCGTGACATCTTTGAGAAGAGGGAGGGAACCTTCCTTCCCTTTGGGAATTCTGCCGCTGCTGCTACTGGAACAGCAAGCCAGATAGAGAGGGAGGGAAGTTAGCAGGGGTGTGGGTGTGGGTGGGTGGTTGTAGGACTCAACAGGGAGTTCAGAGAGGGGCTGCACACCATCACATTTCTGATAACATGTGTGGGTTGCAGCATGGGCCCAGTTTAGCTCAGAACAATCGCAACAATCCAACCCAATATTTTGGGTTTCTGTTCCAAATTATTAATTATTAAATTCCACACAGACTTCCCATATTCTGGACCTCTGAAGAACTCCTCTCACAGTAGTTATATTTCTGCCCTCTTTTTCTTGTTCTCAAGAATGTGGTGTATGAGCAAGCTGTAGAGGGAAGTGGAGGACAGGCCTGGCTCGTCCACCTGAGAAGGTAGACCATCTAGGATAAGGAAAACTCTCACCCGAAACCTCTGTTGCCTTGCAGGATATCTTCGGGAGAAGAAAAGGCTAAGGCTTTCTCTCTTTTTTTACACCTAACTTTGTTTATTCTTTTCAGCCAAATGATGTGCATACACAGATAACACTGAGGGCTGAAGGACACAAGGATGTGACTCACAACTGTTGGAAAAACACTGCCAAGTCACCTGTAAATGTACAACATAAATAACATTGTAAGAAATAACGTTCTTGAGATAACTATTCTTAATTTAAGATAGAACTACAGCATTAAAAGTAAATAATCTTTGACTTTTTCTTTCAAAAACTGGTTAAAAATTTACATTATTGGCACCAGGAATATTTCCCGAAGACCAGCTCTTGGAGGTGATGGTGAAGTCCAAAGTCCAGCTATTGAGGTTGGTGTTGTTTGTGTGGTTAGGGCTTCCTCCTTGGGAATAAGCTCCTTCACTGTAAACTTGGAGCACAAACAAATTAAAATTAACTTTATACTTTATAACATAAGACTACATGACTTTAACTGCTTAAGGATGTCAAATTACACAATGGGTAGAATTACAAAAGGGCAATGCATGTGCCACAGATCACGTGCGCACGTGAGGGTTGGGAGAGGCACATAGCACAATGTAAAGTAAATAACACTAAACAGAAATAAAATTTAAACAAACCACATTATCTCCTGCTGCTGAGGCTGAACTGTGAGTTATTTTTTTATTAGATGCATAGGACTGAAGATCAGCATGCAAAAAAGGAAGGACAAAGGGGGAAGGAATTTGATGTAATTTGGAGGAAAATATACAAAAAGCTACCTATCTGCTATAGAAGGTGCTGTCAGAATTATTTTAATTATTGTTATTTTACACATATATATCTGGACCATCAGAAAATGAGCCCAGGGCACCTTATACAACCCCATAATTTATCACATGGAGTAAAGGGCAGGTAATGTGTGGTGTAGTGTGGTGTAGTGGTTAAGAGCGGTAGTCTCGTAATCTGGTGAACTGGGTTCGCGTCTCCGCTCCTCCACATGCAGCTGCTGGGTGACCTTGGGCCAGTCACACTTCTTTGAAGTCTCTCAGCCCCACTCACCTCACAGAGTGTTTGTTGTGGGGGAGGAAGGGAAAGGAGAATGTTAGCCGCTTTGAGACCCCTTAAAGGGAGTGAAAGGCGGGATATCAAATCCAAACTCTTCTTCTTCTTCTAATGTGTTTTTCCAGCATCTCCGAGAAAAATGCACAAAAATGGTGCAAATCTGCTTGCCTCAACCTCCCAACCAACATGTACAGAGAAATGAGCACCCCACAAAGAATAACAATACAGACATCACAATCATTGACATATACTCGGAGTCGAGTGTGGATTTCATGCTCTTTATTCAGCTCATAGTATCGAGGAATGAAAGTTCCCCCAAAATATCTGCTTTATATACATTATTTACACAATGGGCCGCAAGTGATTGGCTAATTCCGGGATTCTCCTGTAGGCCAATCAGCTTGCGGGTTCACTTCCACCTGGAGCTGGATTGGGTGGCTCCTGTGGACCAATCAAACCGCTGCATTGTTCTAGGACCAATCATACTGCTGCATTCTGAATCCTATTGTTCTAGGACCAATCAGACGGCTACATTTTGGATCCTATTCAACTCACTACATAACAATCATCATCATCACCACCATCATCAACAATCCACATCAAAAAGAACCTGTATTTCTGTGGTTCAGAAACTGATGAAGAAATGTATTGAGAAATGGGAAAGATAGACTAAGATCAAGCAAATCTGCCTGTCGGCAAAGCTGGGAAGCCGACATCCATGAAGGGGTAGGTACCTGACAGAAAAAGAAGACATTTGCAGGCCTTTCAGAGACCATGTTGTTTTGCAGCATGCATTGGTTCTTATTTATTTAATTATTAAAATTATTTATATCCTGCTTCACACAGGAAACTAAAATGTAAGAGCTGCTGTGTCTCAGTGGCTAAGAAACTGATCTATGAGTGAGGGACTTGGCCCTGCTTTGAATCTTGACTCTTCTCAGTTGGAGGTGGGATGGATGGGATGGCTTCTAGTGGTGGACCCCAAACTTTGCCTAGGCAGGTGATAAAGTGCCACCGGCTGTAGACACTGGGAGTCCCCAGAACACTTGGCTGTACAGGGGGGTACTGACATCTTTGGATCCTCTGGAACTAACATAGCAGGGAAGAAAACAAGAAAGAACAACAAGCTGATTGGTGTAAGAGCTCTATCACAGCTGTCAACTTTTCTTGCGAGGAATCCTATTCGGAATAAGGGAATTTCCCTTAAAAAAAGGAAAAAGTTGACAGCTATGAGCTCTAAGCCTGCCTGGCCACTGGTTGGGACTCATCTATCTGCTGAAAGCACTATACACTATGCCGTCATCATCATTAATAACAGCAAAAAACTGAAAGGCAGCAGCATTAAACCAGTGCCCCATAGCAATAATAAATTCTAGATTGCCTTCTGGAGTAAAAGTGTTTTCAGTACTCATCACGGACAGAGTTCCAGAACTGTGGCATGAGAAACCCTCTGCCTCTGCTACTCACCAACAGAGGCACCATTCTGAAGCGCACCGAGGAGTCCTGACGTTATGCACACAATGTTGCATGAGGTCCTGACGTTGCTCTGCACCCGGATCCAAAAATAAGGGAGTGCCACCCTTAAAAAAACCCCCATTGAAGGTCCTCCAGAGCCTTCGCCACCCAGAGCCAGCTCCTATGCTTATCAATCAAGGATCTGCTACTGGCAGATTTTAAGCTCAGGTTCTTCTTCGCTGATGTCATGCGCTTGGCTTTCTTCAGCACTCTTGTGGGAGCCAGCTCTCTTCTCCCTCCACCAGGGGCGTAGGAAGGGGGTGGGGGGCACCCCAGGTGCCATCATGGAGGGGTGTGTGTGACAAATTATCAAGGAACAATGGCGCTGTGGGTTAAACCACAGAGCCTAGGACTTGCCGATCAGAAGGTCGGCGGTTCGAATCCCCACGACGGGGTGAGCTCCCGTTGCTCGGTCCCTGCTCCTGCCAACCTAGCAGTTCGAAAGCACGTCAAAGTGCAAGTAGATCAATAGGTACCGCTCCGGCGGGAAGGTAAACAGTGTTTCTGTGCACTGCTCTGGTTCGCCAGAAGCGGCTTAGTCATGCTGGCCACATGACCCGGAAGCTGTACACCAGCTCCCTTGCCCAATAAGGTGAGATGAGCGCCGCAACCCCAGAGTCAGTCACGGATGGACCTAATGGTCAGGGGTCCCTTTACCTTTAGAGTGGTTCATAAAAAACTTTTTAAAAAAATGCCTGCTCCAAAGGTCTTATCTTACTACACTAGGGATAAGCTACATATGAAATTTCATGTGTATCAGTTAATATCTTGACCCTCCTCCACGAAAATAGCTGTTTACTTGACCGTTTTCCTATGTTGTGAAGGTTCAAATTTCAACAAAGCACGTGTTTTTGCTAGACTCTTTTTGGGCACCTGCTAAAAGCATTCTTCTTTAGACAAGCATACCTAGATGCTTAGGAAGTTGAAATAATTTTAATCTTAATATTTTAGCTTTTGTATGTTTTGTAAATGCCTGCTCCAAAGGTCTTATCTTACTACACTAGGGATTATATAGCTATATCTGAAATTTCATGCATATCAGTTAATATCTTGACCCTCCTCCATGAAAATAACTGTTTACTTGGCCGTTTTCGTATGCCGTGAAGGCTGAAATTTCAATTCAGTGGAGCTAAAACACAATCCATCCTGTAGATTTAAGTATCTGTCCACAATCGCCTACTTGTTATCAGGGGCCCAGAATCCACATTCCTCTGTAAGAAAATATGAAATAACATAAAACCATTTTTGCAGGCAAAAAATAAAATAAAAATCATTGTGTGTGTGTGGGGGGGGGGGGTGTGACAAGAAATTTTACGCATCAGGTACCACCTAACCTTCCTACACCTTCTGCCCTCCACATGAATGTCCCAGGGGAACAATGCAGGGCTGGTGTTCTGCCAGCACTATTTCTGCAAAATTTTACAAGGTCTGCAGCGCTAATGCAGAAATAAAGAAATGGGGGAAGGGGGAAGTTTGCATTAAAAAAACCCACCCTCAAGTTTGATCTAGACTTTTGCTTCCATTTTTCATTGTGGTAACAGGCTTGCAGCCTAGGTCCCTTTAAAGCCCTGGGTCCCCATGACTAAAAATTCTCTCCTCCCCACCAACGTGTTCACTACTTTGCACATTAATTGCTCCTAGGCTTAGCAGGGATTTTATTTTTTCCTTTCAGAACCAGAATTAACTATGGTAAAGACAGCAACCATGGTGACACTTGCAGTTCATTCTCACGTCCAGATGCAACCTTTTGATTGACTGGGAGGGGTCGTAAACGAAACGGCTCGCCACCCTTTAAGGATCCAGAGCCAAGGCAACTCCAGTTCTTTTCCACAGTGATATGCAAAAGAGCTTTTATCTCTATTCAACAGCTTGCTGTGGGCTGTCTGGTTAATCGTAAAGGGAACTTTACTTTCTGCTCTTGCATACATACATTTGGGTGATGTGCAGCAGAAGAACCAACCAACACATGCTAATCAAATAAAAATTTACCTCAGAAAGTGTTGAAAAAGTCCCATTTGCAATAGATAACTGATCTGTTTGTCTGAGAGGCAAATACCATTCTTTCTAATGCTATAATGTTGGAGAGAATTGAGTGTGAACAAGCAGAGCTTAATACTATTACATTTCCAGATTGTCTGGTCTGCTGAACACTCTAAAGAAGATGTTCCCATTCCTGCCCCTTATGAACCACTTGAAAATTGCTGAGGGTCTTGGCAGACCATTTCATGATTCCCACCCACCCACCATCTGTTGTAGCAACTGTTATGCACTGTGTTAGATGCAGTGTGGATTTAAATTGCATTTTTATTGCTTCTTTTCTTTCTCATATTGCATAGGGTTCAAAGTGTATGTGTTCTTCACAGCAACAGCACAGACCACCTGAATAAAGCTCATGGGTCACTGGTGGTCCATGGAATCCAGTTGGGGAACCCCTGCTCAAAGGCTGATTAATGGAGTGGTTTATGGCAGGGCCAGCCCACACCTGAGGCAAGGTGAGACCACTGCCTAAGGCGGCAGGATCCACAGGGGCAGCAACTTCGAATTCACTGTAGCTATCCCCCCCCCCCTTGTTCCCAATGTAGATTAAATAGAGAGATTAAAAAATTATAGAGCAGCCCACCTCTTTGTTTTGGACCTCTCCTTATTTTTCCTCCCAGGGGAGTTGACTGTAGAAATCAACAGAGAACTCCAGGATATTATTCTAGCTGTGATTAGACAGTTATGTGCCCATCCACCCAGGTGAGAAAATTTTTGTTTCGACTTTTGCCCAAGGTAGCAGCAAAAATGCAATTGTTCTGAGGGTGTTGTTAGGGGACTAGGGTGATCTGGATGTCGTCTCAGGATTACTTCCAGCCCTGTGGAGTCAAGGGACTGGGGGTCTGCAGAAGAGGCTGGCTACTGAAATGGTCAGACTGTAGCTGGGTCTGGCAAGCATCTCCTTTGCTATGTAAGCTAGGGACAAAGTGTTGTCACAGAAACAAAGTAGTTGGAGACACCTTAGGAAGGTGACAGCAGATGTGGCAAAAGAGGGCACCTCTTCCCTCCCCTGGCTGGAGGTGATGTCACTGAGGGGTCATCTGTGGGCAAAAACACCATAAAATGACCTCACTCAAAGGGTATCAACCCAAAATATATTCTGGAATCCCTGAAACCTCACTGCTTGGAGACTGAGGCATGTACAGTGGTGCCCCGCAAGACGAATGCCTCGCAAGACGAAAAACCCGCTAGCCGAAAGGATTTTCCGTTTTTCGATGCGCTTCGCAAGACGAATTTCCCTATGGGCTTGCTTCGCAAGACGAAAACGTCTTGCATGTCTTGCGATTTTTTTCACTCCCCCCCCTTTTTCTAAGCCGCTAATAGCCTTTTAGCCGCTAAGCCGCTAAGCCGCTAAGCCTTTAATAGCCGCTAAACCGCTAATAGCGCTAATCCGCTAAGCCGCTAATAGGGTTGCTTCGCAAGACGAAAAAACCGCTAGACGAAGAGACTCGCGGAACGGATTATTTTCGTCTTGCGAGGCACCACTGTACAGCAGTTTATCTGGTCACTTCAAATGACCTGCTTGTTGAACATCCATCCTGGTCTGTTTGCACAAAGTTGGTGGGCAAGTTAGATTAGCTGACCCTCTTGATTTCACCACTTACACACTTGCAAACATCATTGGTAATGAACAGAGATGAGGTGAGAAATCAGATCTTGACTAAACAAATGCAACATATAAAATAAAATTGTGCTTAAATAGACCATCCCAATTAGTAGTTTATGTAGCCTGTACCTCACCTGCCCCTTTTCTCTAGTTGCCTCAGACCCCCTATAAAAAGGAAAATATCCTCACCTTGGAGAACTGGGAGGTGGACAGGCCCATTTGCCAAATGCATCACTTCTCACATCAAAATCCTCTCTTTCTCCTGTTTTAAAGAAAACGGAAAATGGTACTAAATGGTACCTGCAGAGACAATTCTGTTCTTTCAGTAAGAACAACACACCTCTAATTGTCAGTAATATGGAGAAGGTAGAAGGAGCAAAGGGGGGGGTAATTTATTTTAACTCTTAAAACTTGAATTTTAATGGATTTTGATTCAAATTTGCTAGGGCCACTTGGGTACCAATGATATCGAGTTAGTCCTGATCTGGTGAATCTCTGGTCTGAAACTTAGGCAGTATGACTTTAACTGAACAAGTTAATAAACAAAAAAAGTTCAGCCATTAGTAACTTAAAAACCTGCTTCATTTTTGAAGGAATAAAAATGTTAATATAAATAATGAAATGTAAAATAAACAACCATTTAATAACAAAATTGTTTCACTTAATATAAAACATTATTTGCGTTAGACAGAATGATGAACTTCCTTCCTTATAAAAAGGGGATTGTTTGCCCAGCTTTATTCTTTTGACTATATTCTCTAAAACATTATTTGCAGTAGACACATACCACAGAATGATGAACTTTAATCCCTATAAAAAGATAATTGTTTACCCACCTTTATACTGCTGGGGGTTATAATCCCATACACACTTTGCAGGAGTAGGCACCAGCACATTGAACTAAATGGGGCTTATTTCTGAGTAGATATGTATAAGATTGTTCTGGAGAACACAAATAAGGCATTTAAAGCAAAATAAGGCAGTCACATTTATTAAAATGAGCATTTATTATGGCAAAATATTGTTGGTATCTCTCTTAGTAGAATTTTTTAATTTTAAAAATCTGTTTTATCTGTGGAAAAATACAGTTGTGGGTTGTATTTCCTTCTTTATTTGATTTCTCATTCACCCTTCACCGCAAGTTCACAGGATGGGTTAGAACAATATACCATATTTTTCTGTGTATAACATGCCCCCGTGTATAAGATGACCCTTATTTTTTTGGACCGCAACAAAAAAAATGGGGGGGGGGAGATTGCCCACGGTTGTTGAGCTTTTTTTGGGGGGGGGGAAGATTGCCCAGAGTTATTTAGCTTTGGGAGGGGGGGCACTGCCTGTCCACCAATACAAATTGCACACATCGCCACGGCCGCCAATCATATGCAACCCGCCCTGCCTGGCAATTGCAGAACCCCCCTTCCCGTTGCCCACAGCCAATGCGAGCTTCCTTCCCTCCATCCCTCCGAACCCCTATGTGATGGCCTGGGACTCGGGCTCGGACTCGGAACCGAAGGAGTCTCAGTCCGCACCAGTTCCTCTGCCTCAGGCGGCATCTGAACTGAGTCTGGGGCCTGATTCTGAAGAGCCCCAGTCTGCACAGGTTCCCCTGCAACAAGCACCAGCTGGGCCGAGTCAGGGGCCTGAGCCTGCCCTGGCTCCAGATGCGGGGATTACCTTGTTGCCCTCTGGGCATTCAAGTACAGCTGCTCCACTACCAGTTGGGCCAGGAGAAGCTGAGGCAGCCTCTGGGTCTACCCACTGACATCTCCCGAGCTGCAGAGACTCAGGTCTGAGAGAAGGAGAGACCTGAGTACTCGCAGGAGGAGACAGGGAGGTGTGTCATCGGGGGATCAGGACCAGCCGTTACCCTGACAGAGATAAAAGGCTGTCAGGCCCGCCCCAGGTTGCAGGAGCAACATTGCTGCTTGCTGGAACCTGCCTGAGACCCGGTGCCCGACCTAGCCTGGTTTCCTGCTTTGAGACTTGCCTTGGCCCTGTTGGACTGACTCCTCACAGAATCCTTGGATCTGGGACCAGACCTGGACCATGTTGCTCAGATTAACCCCTGCATACCCTACTCAAGCGGCTGGGTCCAATCCCTTCCAGCTTCTCCTCAGACCACACTCTCCAGCCCCATCCCACTCGGCCGCCCATCAATCCCATCACGATCCCAGGCACATGGGCGCGCCAGGGAGGGGTGTGTGTGCATGTGTGTGAGAGCGAGTGAGATGTTGCCGGTGTTAGTGACAGCTCCCTCAAACTGCTGGGAAGGGACCACCGGTTCGGCGGTGACTGCAATCCCACCCAGCTTCTCCTTCTCCACACATGCACCTCCTCCTCAGTTGCCGGGCGAAGCGGGTCTGAAGGGGGAGGGACCGGCCCATGGACCAGTCGGGCCTGGAGCCAAGCCCAGAGGAGCCGTCACCATCACTGAGAAAGGCTTGTGGAAATGCGGGCATAGCGCGAAGGCGCAGCGGCCGTCACCAGCGCCGCAGCTGGACCCAGAGCGCCGGGTCTCTCGCTGGAGGGCAATGAGGGAGGAGCAGCCAGATGTTGCCACTGCTGCCCAGAGACTGAGGTGGCGCCTCTTTCCTTTCCTCCCTCTTACTCGGTCGCCCTCCTCTCTCTCTCTCTCTCTCTCACACCCACCCACCCACCCATTGAAATACTTCCAAGTTTATGTTGATTAAAATTGTTCTTCATTGTAAGTATTTTATTGTTTTTCTTGTTTTTTGTGCACTACAAATAAAATATGTGCAGTGTGCATAGGAAATCATTCATATTTTTTCCCTAAACTATAGTCTGGCCCCCAACAGTGTCTGAGGGACAGTGAACTGGCCTCCTGTTTGAGGACCCTGCTCTAGCCCTTTCTCTCCCCAAACATAAGAACACCAAAGTGTGCTAATAGTAATAATAACGATAATTCTTTATACCAAGCCCATCTTGGGTTGCCCCAGCTACTCTGGGTGGCTTCCAACACATAAAAAGATCAAACATTAATAGTAACAATCTGATCCAATATAAAGGATCACAATAACTTCAAAATAAACAACTTTCCGTATTTTTTTCTCTATAAGACTCACTTTTTCCCTCCTAAAAAGTAAGGGGAAATGTGTGTGCGTCTTATGGAGCAAATGCAGGCTGTACAGCTATTCCAGAAGCCAGAACAGCAAGAGGGATCGCTGCTTTCACTGCACAGCGATCCCTCTTGCTGTTCTGGCTTCTGAGATTCAGAATATTTTTTTTCTTGTTTTCCTCCTCCAAAAACTTGGTGCGTCTTGTGGTCTGGTGCGTCTTATAGAGCGAAAAATACGGTATATCAAACAAAGCAACATTAAACAATCCATCAGAATCTAATAGTAAACAGTAAAATTAAACACCAGCAAATAAAAATTAAACAGTTTACACTTATCAGCCACAATAAAGAATTACCAATCTATAATCAATAAAAATAACAGCAAATCACAATGCATAAAATACCACAAAGCATACCAAACCATGTAAAAGGGTCAAATTGAGAAACAAGGACAGGCAACTTATAAAACTATTAAAACTTCTCTCTTCTCAGCTGCTGCTGCGGCTGCTGTTCTCAAACTCATGGTCTGGGAAACACCATTGCATGATGAGGAACAGAAAGTCTCTCTCCCTGCACAGTTCTTCCTCTGTAGCAGCAGCAGTAGTAATAATAGTCTCCTGGATGTGGATATTTGAGAAAAGAAATGAAAAAGTGCTGGTACTGTGTACCGCTGAGTTCTGTCTGAAAAAAACACACACTGGTTCTGGGCACCTATTATCTATATCTATATATCTGTATCTATCTCATGTATAAAACCATTACAGTTCCACAATTTAAGGGCTGCCACAGTGAAGGCCCTCTCCTGGAGTGCCATTACCAACTTAAGGGTGGTTACCTTAATACATGAGAAGGCTACTAGGGATAGATGGAGTCTTGCAGATATTTGGGGCCTAAGGCACCTGGGGCTTTAAACCACCTTGAGTTGGACCCAGAAACAATTCTGGCAACCAAATTGGGAAATACCATGCAGAGTTATTTGAACTTTGTACTACAAACCATTTCCGACATATTATAGCCTCAGTGGCTATTTTTATACCTTTTAAACAATATGCAGGGGGGAACAGTTAGAAAAAATAATAAAAAGTGTTCTGAAGCCATATAAACGTGAGTCATAATTTCATGACATTTCCATCCTTGCCATGACTTAGTTCTACTTTGGTTACAAGCCTATATACCCCACAGAATATTGCCTCCCTGGGGTATTTTTTTTTTTTTTGAAGAGCAGCATATAAAAATAACAATAATTGTAAAGTCTGAGACAGGAGACTTTTGCAAAGTCCTCCTTTCAGTGAAGTTTTTGCCATGTCATTCTGTTGTAACCCAAAGGAATATAAACATTGAGCCTCTCTCTCTCATTATCACTCGTCTGCAGACTGCTGCAAGGCTGGCCAACACAGATCCATCTTCCTTCACAACCATGAGGATCAAATTCCCCATACTTGCCATTTTCTTGGAGGTGGTCATTATAATTTTATTTGGAGTATTTGTAAAATATGACACAGTGGACGGGAGACAAGTATACCCACGTGAGTGTTTTCTATTTGTTACCTTTGTATACTCCCCGTCTCATCAAGTTCTTGAAGAAGCCTGCTTTGTTGGTTCGTAAACTTGCTTTCTGGTACAGCGAGGTGTTTTTGCATTGCTGCACCATGGTGCACAAGTACAGACTAACGTTGGAGAGCTTCTTGGTTTGTCTCCTGGTGAGCATGTTGCACACCTTAAACGAGTAGCCGTAAAGGTGCTGAAGGCTCTATCTCACTTCTGCCGCACGTTGCTTCTAGAAAGCAGACTTTTGTGGTGATAATGTGAGACTTCTGTTCCTGCTGCACCCATCAAAGTTGTCATTTAAAGTTTTGTTTCTGTTTAGGTCTCACTCCATCTAACCGCTTTGCAGAATTTGGGAATTCAAAGTGTCTTAGGCCTTGTGCATCTGAAATCTTCTGGCTTCAGAGACGACACAGAGGATTCTCATTTACCATTTTTAACTCCTATCTCGTTTTCCTGCCTGCGCTCACACCCCAAGGGCTGAATGCTAGATTAAAACAGCCAGGCAATATAGGAATGACTATCTTCTAACCCTTTGGCTTGAGTACTTTTCCTCCTGAAACTACGAAGTCACTGGGTTTGGGGGCTTTAACTGATGCTGAAAGAAACTTACTGTCCTTTAGCCAGGCATAGCTTTTGTCATGTTACTGCAGTTCATCATCTATTCTGCAGAAGCCTTTAAATAGGATTCAGTAGATATGCATTCAATTGAGTTAATTTTAAGAATGGTCTGTCCCATAAACAATTAAACCAGAATTAATTTCTTAAAGGTGGCATAAAATAAGTGTTATTACAAAGGTACCAAATACTCATGTAGCGCTCAGCCATTTCACAAGTTATAATATGTAAACTTGTTTAATTAATTAATTACAATTAATCAATTCCTCGGCTCTATTTGGAAAGTTTTGGACACCACATACCTTACGTAAGGTCACAAACAGGTCCCCCACTCCCACCCTCAAAAAGCAAATAGGTGAAAATTTAAACATATTAATGCAACTGTTATTTTTAAATCTATATCTGTTAATTCTTTTTATAAAATATATTGCAATATATTCCCAGAAATATGCATCTTTATACTATCCTGAGTTTGGGGATTTATTTTCCATATTTGAGACTAGCCTACCCATGTACCTGTTGCGTGTCGAGGACCCCATAGCCACCCTCAAGTAAAGACACAATTCACACAAAATTTTTGTTAAAGGTTTTGGGCATAATTTTTGGCCACAACTTTATTGATTACAACATGTGAGTGGTTGCTTAGGCATTGGTTCACGACTATCTTTTCCAGCCTAGAGGTAGGAACAAAACTGACATCCGCAAGCCTTCGAAAGTCAGTAAGGGAAAACAATTTTGGGGAGAGCATAGAGCCGGGTGCCAGGCTCTCACCTCTCCCCAAATGCTCCCAGGGGCTCTTGTGTGGCCCTAGCCCCTTGACAGGTGTTTGGACAAGAGCACGGCGGGCCCCTGGATTCCTTTAACGGAATACCCTTGCAGCAGCAGCAGCACTGGAGGGGCCGGCACAGCAAACCATACCCCCTCCACCAATGCCTAACCGCAACCTTACAAGTTGTGATGATTTGCTACGCAGTAGGCAAAAACCAAATGGGACCAGCCAATCAGCCAAATGGCAAAATTCCTACCAGGCCCCTGCCCCAAAAGCAGGCGACCCCATGACAGGCATAGCAAGGTCAATGCGAACAGCCCTAAATATAGGGAGGGTGGGCGGGTGATCCAATGCGCACAGCGGAAAGAGGAAGCTCAACGATGCGTGCAGGGAATAAATAGCCCCTCATCAGTCAATCATAAAACTGCTACACCAAATTCTCTCCAACGACTGAGGGGTTCCCAATCAGAATTGTAGCCATCTATACTAACCTGCCTAGCAACAGAGGGATGTCTTGGTTGCCCCCACCGCAACACGTGCTCTCCAGGAAGGAGAACCCGCTTTCTCAGAAATGATTGACCGCACTTGTTTTAAAAATATGCTCTGTGGGAAAAGAGAGGGTTCTTCATGGTGGGTAACTGGGAATAAGTTGCCATTATTAGCTTTCAATTTATGCAACCCATCGTGGGCCCAACACATTGTCTTCCTTTTCCTTCCAGTCTTTCAGGATGTTCATGTGATGATATTTGTTGGGTTTGGTTTCCTGATGACTTTCCTGAAGAAATATGGCTTCAGCAGTGTTGGCATAAACTTCCTCGTTGCAGCCTTGGGTCTCCAGTGGGGGATCCTGCTGCAAGGATTCTGGCATATGCACTCAAATGAAATCCACATCAACATTGGCAGGTAAGGGGGGGGGCATCCTGAGAAGCCCCTGTCACTTAACAGACACCACTGTCACCGGAAAGCCCACAGGAATTCATAAAAGAGTCCCGTGGCTCCTTAAAGGCTGAAAATAGGATTGTGCTGTAAGCTTTTGCAAACTCGAAAACTAAAGCTCACTTCATCCGATCAGGTGTCCATGCTTAAACCAATGCTGACTCCCACATCAACTTGCCCAAACATTAAACATTAGAAGCCCGTCCCTGTCCCATCACAGAAAAGGCATGCGGGGGAAAGGAGAAGTCAGGCCCCCCCCCCAGAAAACACTGTTGCTGCTTACTCCAGGTGAGGTCAGACCTCACCTGGAGTACTGTGTCCAGTTCTGGGCACCACAGTTCAAGAAGGACACTGACAAACTGGAACGTGTCCAGAGGAGGGCAACCAAAATGGTCAAAGGCCTGAAAGCGATGCCTTATGAGGAACGGCTAAGGGAGCTGGGCATGTTTAGTCTGGAGAAGAGGAGGTTAAGGGGTGATATGATAGCCATGTTCAAATATATAAAAGGATGTCATATAGAGGAGGGAGAAAGGTTGTTTTCTGCTGCTCCGGAGAAGCGGACATGGAGCAATGGATCCAAACTACAAGAAAGAAGATTCCACCTAAACATTAGGAAGAACTTCCTGACAGTAAGAGCTGTTCGACAGTGGAATTTGCTGCCAAGGAGTATGGTGGAGTCTCCTACTTTGGAGGTCTTTAAGCAGAGGCTTGACAACCATATGTCAGGAGTGCTCTGATGGTGTTTCCTGCTGGGCAGGGGGTTGGACTCGATGGCCCTTGTGGTCTCTTCCAACTCTATGATTCTATGATTCTATGATTCTTATCTTTGGAGCATGAAGCAAAACTGAAGAATAAAAAATGCAAAAAATTCTCCCATTCTCCTGTTTGTTTAATATCCCTCTGATATTGTATAGGACATTCTGGTATTTTAACTATTTTTGTTGCCTTGCTGTTGTCTTTGCTGTTTTGTAGTTATTTTCTTTTTAATAAATTTCACTTATGTGCATTATCAAAGGCAGTACAGCAATACCCTAAATAAATAAACAAACGTGCCAAGATAAAACACGAGTTTATGCATCTGATGAAGAGGGTTCTACATGAATAAACTTTGTGTTGGAATACATTTGTTAGGCTTTAAGGCGCCACAAGACTCTTGGGATTCTTTCCTATCCATGCCCCTCCCTGACAGAAGGCTCTTGGGAAGTGGCTGGAAAACCCTCTGCCCAGTTTCATGGCCCTCTGAAAACGAGGAGACGGGTCAGTCCAACACTTCTGGGAGGTGATTCTGAGCTATGCAGCCTCTTTTCCATGCTTCTGGGAACTGCCAGAATGGTGGCCGAAGGCACAATCTGGCCAATGAGCCAAATGTGCATCCAGGAATTGGTGATCTAAAATCAGGCTTACCTTGGATTTGAAGGCTGAATGTAATGTTGGTTTCTAGAAAGTAGTCATGCTGGGTGTTATATTGGGGTGGATGAGTTGAATAATGTTTATATTCCCTTCTTTTCTTTTCCCTTCATTTCCTCTGGATTTTTAACATTTAGTTTGGACAAAAAAATAAAATAAAATCAGGCTCACCCATGCACCCTCTTTTTGAAGTTTCAATGGGGCTTCCAAAGCCACCTTTACCCATCTGGTACTAGAACTGAATTTAATGCAGAAATAAAATCAAGCAAAAATTGATTTCAATAGAACTGCTTAGTTACTATCATTTCCCCATAGTGCTGGAGAAACCCAGCCAGATGGGTGGGGTGGTATTATTATTATTATTATTATTATTATTATTATTATTATTATTATCATCATCATCATCATAATTATCATTATCACAACCACCCTCCCAATAGCATTGTCAAGTATATTGTAAAAGTCATGAAGTCAATAAATAAGACTTTTACACTTATATGAAAGTGTAAAACGAAGCAAATACAGTTAAAATGAGTTTCACTTGGAGCATATATTTTAACACAATTCGTAGAGCCTCTCCAGGTTATTGCAGTTTTCATGCAAAACTACACAGCTCATAGTCAGCTGCTGCAATGAATTAATGTGTCTTCCCTCAAGGTGGTGCTCTTGCAAATGAGTTCTTTGCATCTTTGCTCAGCGCATTTTCCCAGTGTCAAAATGCAGAGGCTTATCGTTTAACGAAATACAATTTGCCGCCAGCAGCTCCACTGCTATAAATGTCATAGGCACCTATTAGAGACAGGTCTGCCTGTGACATTGCTACTGGCAAGTGGCAAAACCTCATCTCTCATGCGCACACCGTTTCCAGCACTTTCCTGCTGCAATGTTGTGATGTGCATTCCCCATGAATGCAAAAAGCTGGATGCATTTCCGCTCCCCACTTTTTACCTGAGACAAAGGAAACAGAAGACAAACTCAGCCGGGCATTCTCCTGGTCTTTTTCCTGCCATGGTCCCAGAAAGGAATTTGTAAGACGATTGAACCAAAGGAGAAATGTGAGGTTAAAGTACATTTTTGTAGGGTTGTCTGGGTAAGGCCTCAAAGTCTCAATTCAATAATCAATTCAATAAACATCAGGCTATTTTTTTCAAATTAATTGCATTTATTCCTTCAAATGGTTCGGGTCCAAACTAGACGTTCTAAGGCATGCATACACTGACCCTTGTCTTTTCTCCCTCTCCTCTCCTTGTTACACAGAATAGGAAGGGAAAATGGTTCTCCCTGACATTAGCAGCCAACATTGTGAGCTGCAAGTGCAAGGAGATGCCCTAACAATGATGTCTGGTTGTGCTGTTTTATAAAGAAGAAAAAGATGGACAAGAAACACTGAGTGGGTGCAGTCTTATGTGGTACAGTGGTGCCTCACAAGACGAAATTAATCCATTCCGCGAGTCTCTTCGTCTTGCGGTTTTTTCGTCTTGCGAAGCATGGCTATTAGCGGCTTAGCGGCTATTAACGGCCTAGCGGCTTAGCGGCTATTAATGGCTTAGCGGCTTAGCGGCTATTAACAGTTTAGCGGCTTAGCGGCTTTAAGAAAAAGGAAACAAACTCGCAAGAACTCGCAAGACGTTTCGTCTTGCGAAGCAAGCCCATAGGGAAATTCGTCTTGCGGAACGACTCAAAAAACGGAAAACTCTTTCGTCTTGCGCATTTTTCGTCTTGCGAGGCATTCGTCTTGCGAGGTACCACTGTACTTTTAATATCTGGGTTGGCCCTCAGGATGTTGACACTATATATTGTTCCTAGTGCTGTTGTTGTTTTAGAGTTTACCTGGAGGCCATTTTTTATTTTTTTGAAGCACTAGGAGCTGTTGTGTCCTGCTCTGGAATCTGCTCCTGATGCAGACTGGGCGTACATTCTGCACTAGAGGACCATGACTGCTTGTTCTTCAAACTAAAAATGGCCTTAAACTTAAGTGCACTAACCATGAAGGGTGTAACTGGTAGTTGAGATCTTTCATACAGTCCCCATACAGCTTTCAAAGCCACATCTGCTTAGGCATAGGATAGCATCCTCATGCCACTTCATCCTGGTCTCTGAACCCTCGTACATCTGTGACGTCATACCTGACTTTGGTTTTTATTCTCCACATTCCCTTCCAATTGAAAGCATGATCAATGCAGACTTCAGCACAGCAGCTGTCCTGATTTCCTTTGGAGCTGTCCTGGGGAGAACAAGTCCAATCCAGATGCTGATCATGGCCATTTTTGAAATCACCATCTTTGCCTGCAACGAACACCTCGTCGTGTCAGTATTACAGGTAAGACACACTTTTTCCCTGCTAAAAAGTAAGGGGAAATGGGTGTGCGTCTTATGGAGCGAATGCAGGTGGGGGGCTCTGCTCAGTGCTCCCTTTAAAGAGACGTGCGGAGCGTGTGTGCGGCTCTTGCTGGCTTTTCCCCAAGGAGGGAGAAGGGACTGACGGGCTGCCCTCTGTCCCTTCCCACACCTCCCACAAAAGCCAGCAAGAGCCGCTGCCAGGCTTTGCTCAGCGCTCCCTCGTAAGGGCTCCCTTACATCCCTCATCCCACTTTGCTGGAAAGCCAGCAGAAGAAGAGGCGCTGCGCAGCTATCGCTCTTGCTCTGCTGACTTCTCAGCGAAGCGGGAGGAGGGACGGAAGGTTTTAAAGCAAGAAAAGCGAGAGCCGCTTACATTCTCTGCGCAGAATATTTTTTTCTTGCTTTCCCCCTCTAAAAACTAGGTGCATCTTATGGTTGGGTGCGTCTTATGGAGCGAAAAATGTGGTATATTCTGCCCGTACTTTATAGTGGAAACATATCCTATCTCTGTTTAGTTTGATGTGCCTCAAGGCTTTGTGCTTACACTTGCTCTGTTTCATCTGCGTTGAAGCTTAATTCGTGCAGTGGTGTCTAGTGGGGTGGGGTGACTCCAGGGTCAGGAAGGCAGTTCCACCCCAACACATCAGCTGCCCCTGAATTCAAGAAGAACAGCAACATTTGACTGTCATTTAATGATCGCTCCTTCAGGGACCTTGCATTGATGCTGCCATGCCAAAAGATCCCCTGCAATCTGTCCTTCAAAGAGAGAGAGAGAGAATATAATGAATAATGAATGTTTAAAATGATTTGAAATAGTGTTGCATGGAAAACCCCTCTGGAAGGCAGTCCTGAGAGCTGACATTCTTGCCACGCTCACTTTTACATTTTGATCCTGTCCACTTTCACATGGCTGAAATGACACCATGCAGGCAAAAGCACAGCCCTGCACCTTGCATGTGTCAATGTTGACCTGGCTTGCTGGGGCTGGCAAAACACACTTCCTGCTTAGAAAGAAAAGGGTGCATTTTCCTCACCCATCTCTATCTGCCCATCAGTTTCTAACTCCAAAAGCCTGATATAGTAGTAGTAATAGTAATAAACCTAGCAGCTGTTTCTCCTGCAGCTTTAGGAGAGAGGAGTAGAGGGATGCACCTCAACAAGCCAACCCACCTCCCCAACTCAACCCTCCTCTTCTACGTAGTCACCAGACATTGTCTACGGACAAGGAGGGAGGGAGGGAGCCTTGAATACTTGTGCACTGGTGTAGTTGTTGGGAGTTACTCGTGCGTAATCCTGCCCCGTTTGAGCATTGGATTGCCTGGTTAAACCCTCCGGACTGCACAGCCCATCTCAGCGTGGCTGCCCTTAGTCACTCGTAGAATCTGTCTGTGGGCGTTTCTTAAAGCGCTGCCAACATAAGAGCTGTTTGACGCCCAATCGTTTCCGCCTCTCATTGCGCGGGAGTCTCCTGCGCAGGGTGGGCGTGGGCAGCGGGGTGCTTGGGCTCTCCTCACTAACTTCCAACGAAGAGTCCTGGAGCCCCTGCACCTCCCTGTCCCGTTGCTCTCCTGGATCCCTGGTGTTACATTTATTCCCTTCCCCTTCTTCCCAGCTGAGTCTCCCCCTAGCGCTGGGACCTTCTCCTGCAGAATCAGAGACCCTCTCCTTCTCCTGTGCCTCTGATGCCAGTTCCCTGACAACTGGCACCAGAAACTTGAAATGAAAAGGATTCGTTTGGAAGACTCCCACGTATTCACAGTCATAATTATCTGAAGTTTTCACCCTCTTATGATGGCAGTTGTTGCTTGGCTTTAAGACAGCAGTTCAGCATACTACATGGTTAGGATTAACAATTAATTGTTGCAACTAATTATGCTATTTTGCAGGCCACTGATACTGGTGCATCCATGACTATTCATGCTTTTGGAGCCTATTTTGGGCTGGCAGTAGCTCGGGTCATATACCGCCCTGCTTTGAGAAATGGACATAAAAATGAAGGTTCTGTTTACAATTCCGACATGTTTGCTATGATTGGTGAGTAGGAGGCTTCTTTCTGTTATGAGTCAATTTTCATGATACAGTGGTGCCTCGCAAGACGAAAAGAATCCGTTCCGTGGTTCTCTTCGTCTAGCGGTTTTTTCATCTTGCGAAGCAAGCCCATTTACGGATTAGCGGATTAGCGCTATTAGCGTCTTTTAGCGGCTTATCTGCTGATCGGATCAGCTGATAAGCGGCTTAGCGGCTTAGAAAAAGGGGGGGAGGAAAAAACCCCAGCAGGAACTCACAAGACATTGTCGTCTTGTGAAGCAAGCCCATAGGAGATTCGTTTTGCGAAGCACCTCCAAAACGGAAAACTCTTTCGTCTAGCGAGTTTTCCGTCTTGCGAGGCATTTGTCTTGCGGGGCACCACTGTACTGTGGAGAGGAGATCATACCATGAGGGTGGCCAACAAAAGCTCTTTTCAAAAGCTATTTATCATATGATGCCTTGCCTGGCATTACTGCATGGTCAAGGGTTCTGAACCAGTTATGCCAGGAGACTCAGGTAATTAGGTCTGTATGAAAGAACCATGAGCGCCTGATGCCACAGACATTAGGCACTTTTAATTCCAGCTTTTGGATTGATAGAAACAGGGATGTGGAATTGTGAAATGTTTCTCCAAGGGATGTGGAATTGTGAAATGTTTCTAAGGTATACAGCTGTACTAAGCCACCAAGTGATCTGGATGAAGTCCTAAGTGCTGCCCTGACACAATTTGCCAGGCATGATGGAACACCAGTATTGGTGTACCAGTGCAATGATAGTTCAGGTGGTCGCATTGGACCAAGTGTATGATAATTGGAGGGAAGAAAAGTATAGGAAGGTTCCAGTCCCAGAATCACTGGTTAAGAGGATCAGGCAACAGAGGATAGGGAAGACCTCTCCCTGGGACCTTTGGGCGTCATCAGAGTTTTCTTTTCTTTTTTTAAAACGTATTTTATTTAAGATTTTCTTGTTTTACAAAAGTATGTGCAATGTCTCTCTCGTATTTCCCCCCCCCCATGTAAACCCCCCCCCCCAAATTGGTTTCATTTGTTGAGACATTAGGAAGAATAGGGGGAAAGAGGTGGAGGGGGGGGAAAGATGAGTGGGGGTGGGGTCGGGTGGTGATGTTTCTATTTTACTTAATATATGTGGGGTTTTGTGTCAGCGCTGCTTGTGCAAGTTCTTTGCTGTTCACTTGTGTTCCTTTGGTGGTGAGAGAAGTTGGGGTTGGCCTAGGGTGTGGCTGTTCATTTGTGGTTGGCTGTGGTGGTCTTTGTTTTCATGTGTGAGTGGGGTGGGTGGGTGTTTTGGATCAGGCTAGCCATATTGATTTGTATGCTGTTGGTGGATTTTTGTCGTTGTCTTGTTGGGCTGTGTATGTGATAAACGGGAGCCATACTGGGAGTCATCAGAGTTGAGAATACAGGGAGCTATCTGGGTCTGACCAGCTTCCAATGTCCTTCAAAGAAGACCAGAGGAGATTAATTAATGACATCCTGCATTTTTTTGTTATATTATTTATATAGGTACCCTTTTCCTCTGGCTGTTTTGGCCCAGTTTTAACTCAGCAGTTGCAGCAACAGCAGATGCCCAGCAAAGAGCGATCATCAACACATACTTTGCTTTGGCAGCTGGCACACTCACAGCATTTGCCACCTCTATCCTGGTGGAAGGCAGAGGCAAACTTGACATGGTAAGCTTTGTCTTGAGCATGATGCATATCCATCACAGTTAACAACCACTCATTTATGTTGGGGTTTCTCATTTCTCTACTCTCTAAATTCAGTTCACCACATTCCCACATCTGTTTGCAATTCAAGAAAGTCATCACAAAAATTCATCAGCATTTGGATTCTCTTAATACGCAGATTTTTGTATGCAATTTTGCTTATTATGCACAATTCTTTACAAGCTAATATGATGCCTTTTAACACTTTCCCCCAATATATGCATTTTGCACATATGTTTTTGGTTGGAAGACTGCATCACAAAATTTGGAGAACCACATTTCTTCCTTATCACTAGTATGGATTCAGTTGGGTTTCTCAGAATGTCAGTATACAGTTGTTGCCTCAGAGCCACCCAAATCAGGGATTGCTTTGCTTTGGCTAGAATGAATTTTTATAGACTTCATAAAGGTTTATGTCTTCTGGGGCTGTTCCTATCTGACACACTTTGCAGAACATGTTGGCAATCGCCTTTTTAAAAACATACCAGATTTTTACAAGATAGGACAAATCCAGATTAAATGGGGCAGGGAGATGATACAGATTAGGATTTCGCTGTCAATGCCATCATGTGGACACTTTGAAAAACCTGTGTCCACAAGGAACACTCCTCCTACAATAAACATCCATCAGGAAGACCCTTTGTTGAAAAGGTAATTAATTGTATGTAGGGATTGCAAAATGTGTCCATTTTGCTTTCTTTCCGTTTCTCATTTTTACACTCTTAAATTCAGTTCTCCACATTTCCACATCACTTTGTAATATATATATATTTAGTCCTCATGAAAATTCACCAGTATATTCACCAATATACACATTTTTGTTTGCAATTTTGTCTTGTTACTCATCTTGCAAAACAATTTCCTCTAATGTGATGCATTTCCTATGCAATTTTCACTAATGCATTCATTTGTATGCACATTTTTGTGTATTTCTGTACACATCACTTGAGTAAAGAACTGCAGTTCAAAATTCAGAGAAGTGCAAACTTTCCGAAGGATGGCTGTTTCTAGTCACATATTTTCTTACAAATGCAAACTGGACCTAATTTCTCCTCCACCTCTAGTTGTAAGTCACCAGCTACAGTGAAAAGACCAATTTGTGGGGCTAGTGGTATGGGTGAGGGAAAGAGACTCTGTGAACTACTTCCAGCCAGAATGCAATTCTGGTTAGCCTGCTGGTCACATATAATTTCTGCACTACAGGCAACTCCCCACTTACACAAAGGTTACGTTCTGGGCCCCTGCGCTCTTAAGTGAAATGTGCCCCTGGTCACGTGAGGATGCCAAGTCCGGCTTTAGCTCAATTGTCTTCAACTGCTTTTCGAATGCCATCTTTGCAAATTCCTTTGCAACTATCATGCACTTTTCAATTACAGGAAAGGCAAATGGTCTCTTGGTTTTATTGGTGTGATATAACGTGTCAATATGTTGTGCCCCACACAGGTGCACATTCAAAATGCTACTTTGGCAGGAGGAGTTGCTGTGGGTTCCTGTGCTGACCTGAACATCTTACCTTTCGGTGCAATGTTAATTGGCAGCACAGCTGGATTCATCTCAGTTGTTGGATTCAAATACTTGACGGTGAGTGCTACTTCGTTCTTTTTAGATTTGTCCTACCTTTGATAAGGTAGGGACGCGGGTGGCGCTGTGGGTAAAACCTCAGCACCTAGGACTTGCTGATCGTATGGTCGGTGTTTGGAATCCCCGCAGCGGGGTGAGCTCCCGTCTTTTGGTCCTAGCTCCTGCCCACCTAGCAGTTCGAAAGCACACTTAAGTGCAAGTAGATAAATAGGTACCGCTTACCTAGTGGGAAGGTAAACGGCGTTTCCGTGTGCTGCGCTGGTGCTGGCTTGCCAGAGCAGCTTCATCACGCTGGCCACGTGACCCGGACGTGTCTCCGGACAGCGCTGGCCCCCGGCCTCTTAAGTGAGATGGGTGCACAACCCTAGAGTCGGACACGACTGGCCCGTATGGGCAGGGGTACCTTTACCTTTACCTTTGATAAGAGAATTTGCAAACTGCACTGAGTGGGCCGAAATCCAAGCTGTGCTTGTTAGTTTACTTAACAGTTATTGCCGTGGCTCAAGTTGCCAGGATTCTGCTCCTTTCTGAGTGCATTTTCAAAGCCAATCAAAGGGAGTAATGGGAAATTTCAATATAATCCTGACTTATTCTGGTATCTAGATAAATTTCCCTTGGTACATCAAGGCCTGCCGCAATTAAAGATTATGGTTGCTGTTGAGTGAATGTCCTATTCCATTGCCCTTGAGCAGGCCGGCTTCTCTGCTGAGCATCACAACATTCAGTACCTGGCAGCAATGGGAGTTCATGCCTCTGTCTGGTGCCCTTACACAATTTGAGCTCTCTCACATTCTTTTGAATGGCTGGAGACAGTTTTTGTCAGACTGATTTCCACATTTGGAGCGGGAAAGAAAAAAGTTTCCCCGGTCATACTGGGAATTTGCCTTATTGCAAACATAGAGGTGTTCAACTGTTTTTTTCTTACCATATGGGGAGACTTGCCCCATCGGGTGGCAAGGAAAATTGTGTTGGCTTCTGAGTCAGTAGTCTTACTAAAACCAGAAACAGCTTCCCATTCCACCATTACTCCTCTGAAGTCTCTCAGCCCCACTCACCTCACAGAGTGTTTGTTATGGGGGAGGAAGGGAAAGGAGATTGTGAGCCACTTTGAGACTCCCTCGGGTAGTGATAAAGCGGGAGATCAAGTCCAAACTCCTCCTCCTCCTCCTCCTCCTCCTCCTCCTCCTCCTCCTCCTCCTCTTCTTCTTCTTCTTCTTCTTCTTCTTCTTCTTCTTCTTCTTCTCCCTTGCATGGTCACAGCCTCAAATTCAGTTGTCCAAAGATGTTATTATGTTGTATCCTATCTAGGGAAATATTTTTGAGATTATTAATAAATCACAGAATGGGAAGAGACCTCAAGAGTCATCTAGTCTGACCCCCTGCAATGCAGGAATCTCAGCTCAAGCATCCATGACAGGTGGCCATCCACCCTCTTCTTAAAAACCTTCAGAGAAGGAGAGTCCACAGCCTCTTGAGGGAGACCTTTCCAAAATGTAGATTATATTGCAGGATACAGTGGTGTCATTTTATGTTGTGCAAATTTGCTCTTCATGTAAGACAACCTGTGAAAGCAAGGAAGAACAACATCCTTTCTAGATACCCTGTTTTACAGTGACTTGGAAATCACCTTTTGTTTCCTTACAGCCTTTCTTTGCCTCAAAGCTGAAGATTCAAGACACCTGTGGAGTCCATAACCTGCATGGCTTACCTGGCCTTTTGGGAGGCATTGCAAGTATCATTGCAGCTGCTTTACAAGTCGAGAACAAGTGAGTTGCGTAGAATCAGGTCATATCTGCTAGTAAAATAACATGCTTTAATTGGTTGCAAACTAAGTTTTGACAGGTGACAAAAATGGCCAGACTAAGAATGTATGAAATGTTGCTTTTAGATTGCCTTCTTGGGATGCAGTCGCTTTGCAGTGGGAGCAGTGTTAGAGCACAGATCTAATCTAGAGCACAGATTCAAATCATAGAATTGCAGAGTCGGAAGGGAACCCCAGGGTCATCTAGTCCAACCCCCTGCAGTGCAGGAATCTCAACAGACCACAAGGCCAGCATAGTATAGAAGAACAGAATGTTTCAGTTCCACTTTCTCTCATTTTCTCATTCCCCCCCCCCCATCTTAAGATCTGCTCTCTACATTCCACATCACTTTACGATTAACTCATTTTAAAGTCCTTATGAAAATTGCCCAGAACTTTATAATGCGTGTCTCTCACTGTGTATATTCTTGCAAGCAATTTTCTCTTACATACTGCATTTCATGTTATTTTCACCAGTATATGAATTCTTATGTGCACTTTCTCCTAATATATTATTTGGCTGGAGAACTTTGAAATGTAAATTTGCCGCATTCTGGATTAGTTGTAGTTTCCGAGTCACCTTCAAAGGTAGCCTCACATAGAGCACATTCTTAACCTGAAACTGTTCTTAACCTGAAGCACCACTTTAGCTAATGGGGCCTCCCGCTACCGCCGCGCCACTGCTGTGCAATTTCTGTTCTCATCCTGAAGCAGAGTGCTTAACCCGAGGTACTATTTCTGGGTTAGTAGAGTCTGTAACCTGAAGCGTCTGTAACCCAAGTTACCACTGTAATCCAAGCAAGAGATTACCAGAGCATGCACCACTCTAGCGAGACGGTCTGCTGGCAGATAAGGTCTCAACCTGCATACCAGGTGGAGTTGGTAAACAGCTGCCCTGGACACAGAACTGACCTGCGCCTCCATGGACAGCTGCAGGTCCAAAATGACTCCCAGGCTGCACACCTGGTCCTTCAGGGGCACAGTTACCCCATTCAGGACCAGGGAGTCTTCATCACCTGCCTGCCTCCTGTCCCCCCAAAACAGTACTTCTGTCTTGTCAGGATTCAACCTCAATCTGTTAGCCTCAGTCTGTTAGAAACACCTGTGTTTGGGATAGGAAGGTGTAAAGGTTCCTAGGACATACTAGATGGGGCCTGCCCAGTCAGCAGGGTCATCCTGTGGGTGGGAGAAATGTCGACATTCTGTCTCTGTTGCCTTAGACAGCATAGAAGTTGGCTGCCCATTAGCGTCAAGAGGGTGCCTGTCCATAGAGGAAGAGTCACGTGTTTGCTTCCTTTCATTTATTAGCTGAGTGAGGGGAAATGGATCCTTCAAGAAAATGTAAAGTAAATTATACTCCACTAATATGCTCCGCTCTCCCTTTCACAAATCACATAGAGTACTTGGGCTTTCTACAGGTTGGGCGGCTTCTCCCTCTTCCCTCCTTATAGGCAGGATCAGCCCACCCATGAGGAGACTGCCTTGGGTGGCAGGATACATAGGGGCCGCAGATCTGGCCTCCAAGGAGTGTACTGCGCTGCCGCCTCCTTGGCAGCCCCCCCATGCAACCTCTAAAGCGCCCTCTTGGTGAATCGGAGGCATGCTGATCCTCTCCAACTCCTAGGGAGCAAAGCTTTGGGGTTGCCCTCTGGGGTCTCCTGGGCTCTGCCCCCACCCAGCATGATTCAAAACAGGCCTCTTCTTCCCCACCCCAATGGCCTTTGAGTCCCATTTCAACTATCTGGTAAGGTTGATTCCTCTCCACCCCCCCCACGTGTTTCCATTGTAGATCTTCACTCTCCCCTTCTTCCCTGGCTGGCGGGAAGAGCCAGTGTGGTGTAGTGGTTAAGAGCGATAGACTTGTAATCTGGTGAACTGGGTTCGCTTCCCTGCTCCTCCACCTACAGCTGCTGGGTGACCTTGGGCCAGTCACACTTCTCTGAAGTCTCTCAGCCCCACTCACCTCACAGAGTGTTTGTTGTGGGGGAGGAAGGGAAAGGAGAATGTTAGCCGCTTTGAGACTCCTAAAGGGGAGTGATATCAAATCCAAACTCTTCTTCTTTGGGGCCTTGCCTGCTGAAAGGGGAGACAAAAGGAGTGAACATTGAGCCTCCTCCTTCCTCTCCTGAAGGCAGGGGCATTGGAGAAGTCAAGAGGCAGCAAAGAGGATGACACTGGCAGCTAGGGGACCACTGAATATTGGACCCCCACATTATTTTTAAAAAGCTACATGTGTTTTATGTCCCAAAGAAGTTCGAACACACCTAACAAATTCCACTCATCATGAGTGAAGGTGATGCAATATGTATTTTATCTCCCCACCCTACAGTTTATCGACTGGTATGCAGGCTGCTGCTCTGGGATGCTCCATTGCAATTGCTTTGGTAGGAGGAGCTTTTACAGGTCAGTAAAATACAGACCCTTATCGGTGCTGGCTGAGGCTGCTTTCAGACCAGTTTTTGTTGTGGGACGGGTGCACCCCATTTATCTATTTAACATTTAAATTATTTAATTATTTAAATTATTTAAATTATCTATTTAATATGTCGATCGGTTGTAATAAAACCTCCAAGCAGTTTGCAAGAAGTGTTAAAATGATTAATAAAAACAGTTTAAGACCACTAAAAATATTTAAGGAGAAAGAAGAATAAAAGTAAAAAACGCTAAAACGTGTCTGCTTCTATGTGTCTGGATAGGTCTGAAAGATGTTTGAAACAGGTGCTGAAAGAGTGCGTGGAAAGCCCAAGGTTTTTTTTTTGGGAAAAACAACAACAAACATATTTACAATATTAAACCACAATCTGGAAACCTCCTTACAAGTGTGTCTGTTTTACTGTGTAGAACCTAGTGTGAAATATAATTGCACTAGCAAGAAAACAGAAGACCCCTCAACATTCTATTGCTTCAAGTTGAATTAAAATACACAAAGCTAATGTTAAGCCTAAATTTTACTTTGGGGGGCACAAATCGATGAGATAATAGACTAATGAGGTTTCTGTGGCATTTCTCCAATATTCCGTCTTACTATTGTTATAGAAAATCTGTTATGGGATGTTTTTAACTACGGCTGTGTCCCCCCCCCCCCCAATGCAGGGTTGATTCTACATTTGCCTTTCTGGGAGCAACCACCTGATCAGAACTGCTATGATGACTCCGTGTATTGGGAGGTAGGACAGAATAATACCACCGAGTGCATAAAAATAGCATTTTTCTTTCATGGTATCAGCACAATTAGATAGCCAGAGCCAATGTCTCTTTCTGGTCCATCCTTCCAATTTCTTAATAAATGGCTCCACTTTGCAGCGCTCTTTTCCAGATCACATTTGCCTACTTGGGAATCCCAGGGCATAGAAGGATGTGCTGTGAGCTGTGTTTCTTCAACCCAGAGTTTTAGAAATATCACAGGATAGTTCCCTCCACCTTTTATTGTTAGACTTTATTGTGCAGGGATTGTTTGATTTTCAATTAGTTTTTATTAAAGTATTTTTAAAAACAGATAAAGGGGAAGATCTCCACTGTTGTCTCCACTTTCAATTTCTAGACTAGCTGAACTTTAGTGTGAAGCCTGGTGTTCTGCTTTAGAGAGCCATTACTGCATTCCTAAGTTAACCATGGGGAAACTTTTCGTGTTACAATTATAACAGTATTTTCCATTACCCTGTTCTCTATTAACCTCCCATAGAGCTCCTTTGTATCCTTTCTCTGGACTCCATAGTGTAGGCACTAGCCCATCTGAACCCCATAGCTCACCCACCCCCTGCTTTGCCCTTGTTTTCCCACCCCACAGGTCTCTCTGAATTCCCTTTCCTCCCTCGGCACCTTAGAGAGCATAGCAGTCTCTCTGCACCCCAGCCATCGCCTTAAACCTCTTCATCCTTCCGACCTCACAGTTCTCTCTGCAACCAGTTCTCAGTCATTTTCCTTTTCCTCTTCAGCCTTTCCCTCTCAGAGCTAAAATGCACATCACTAGTAAATGCACGGTCACATTTAACATATGGGGGTTTTTGTTTTGTTTTTAAAACAGCCCCCTCCAGCAGCAAATGGCACATTCAGGACAGCAGAATGTTCATCACTATGAAGCTGTGATTTTTTTAAAGCAATATTTTTAAATTGGTTTCACTCCTGTTTTTAATGGATTTGGACAGGCAACTGAGGTTCTTTCCACAAATGTGCAAGCTAACTGATATCTCTTGCTGAAGATTCAGTAAAAAGACATGTCCCCATAGACAGGTGGGAAAGGACCACATCTTCGGAATTTCTCAAGGGAGGCTTAAAAAGTTAGGCAGAAGACTGCCTTTGGCCCACTTTTAAAGGAAGAGCTCTTCTGCATGTTACCTTGTACAGCAGGAAACTGACAGAAATGGCAAATCGCGTTTTTAAAAAATGGGATGACACCTGTACAAGGAGTTTGAAGAATGCAGCTAAATCCCTCTGCAAGACTTCCGGAGGCGGCGCGCTCAGCAATGGCGGTCCTCTTCAGCTGCTGAAGAGGGGCTCCGCGGAAAAGGGTCGTGCGCTGCGGCACAGCGACGACCCAGGTAGAGAAACCACGAGTAGAGTGAGCTCGTGGCCGTGGGGTTCGGCGGGCACCAGAAGCGACCTCTGAAACGCAGAAGAGACCCCGTAAGGGGTATCGGAACGTGGAGGGGGTAGCGGTGCTGTGAATCCATCGCTCTTTCCGCGGAAGTGAAGCCGCGCGGCTGCTGCTGATCAGCGCTGACCTTTCTTCCTTCAACAACTGAACTGAAACAACTTACTCGTGAGTAAGAAATTTGAAGCTTTATATGATCTTAATCTGGAGAAATTTGGCTGAAAGCGGGAGACGCTAAAAAGGAAGTCAGTCTTCCGGCTCTGTTTAAAGTATCTAGCAAAATCCCTTTAAAGCTGAAGCGCTGAAAAGACTTAAAAGGAGTTGGAATTTACTCTGCAAATCCGGCTTTGATTGACTAAAAGTTAAAGAAAGGACATAACAGTTTTATAAGTGAGCTAAGTTCATGATCCTCTTTCTTTTCCCCTGTGGATTACAAAGTTTTGAAACCCTGCTCTCGGTCTGACCGGATACAAGTAACATCAGACTGCGGTAACTGTAGACAAAGTTATAAGATACATTGGGCTACTTTGTAAGTTGGAAAAAGGAACTGTTGCAAGCACCTTGGCAAAGAACTTTTATTCTCTGCAGTTTAAATGGAAGGTGAGGGGCTCCCCCCCTGCTTTGGATAATATCTTTTGTTTGTGGGAACTTATGGTGGAAATTTCCTATCCTTCTCCCTAACTTTCAAGGAGCTCCCCCTGCTGGATTGTGGAATTATTAGTCTCTGAGAACTGCTACTGGTCGTGGAATTTTCCTGTTTGGATGTTTACTTTTTTTGGAATTACTTTTCCCATGGGACTTACAATTTGACCTTGATACCGGGACAGCTGTGGAATGAGTGGTACAGCAAAAACAAGAGCTGCAAAGAAAGCAAAACAAACTGAACTCTTGCAATCAACTCTGCCTGTGCAGCAGCTACGCAGATCATCTGTCCCAATTTTGACAGGTCTGCAGGAAGGACAATCTATACAGCCTGCTCTTGGAGAGATGGCTGCTGGAGGGATAGACCCTGTCTCTAAAGAAATATTGGAGCAGCTGGCAGCACTGAATAAGAAAGCTGATGAACAAGCAGCTAAGTTTGATGAACAAGCTGCCAAATTTGACCAGGTAACAGCCTCAATTAATAAATTAACAGACCAAGTCACTAAAAATACACAGGCGATAGGTAACATTGAAAAGACTACAACAGAAAATCGAAAATTAGTTCAGGAAGCAAACACAAAAGCAGACGAAAACAAAAAGAGGATAGAGGAATTAAGAGGTGAAGTTAGACCACTGAGTAGACAGGTTACTGAACAACAAGTGTACCTGTCCCTTGCAGAACTGAAAAACAGGGAAAACAACCTCAGAATTAGAAATATCCCAGAATCAGAAAAAGAGGACCTGATTGGATTTTTGACAACAGAAATATCCAAATTCTGGGGTCTGGCAGAAGAGAAAGACTTTAAAATTGTTACTGCTTTTAGACTAGGAAGAGTGGCTAAGAAGGATAAACCAAGAGATTGCCTGATCATTTTGAGATCTAGGCAAGAAAAAGAAAATATACTCGGCCTGCATTTTAAAAATTCATTGGTAATTCAGGGGAAAAAGGCAGAAATCTTTAGAGATATACCAAAACAGCTTCTGGATTTAAGAGCCACATATAAAGACCTAGCAAGCTTATTGAGAAACAACACAATCCCATACAGGTGGGAATTCCCTCAAGGACTATCTTTTACTTTGAAAGGGGTGAAGATAAGAATCAGAACAGCAGAGGAGCAAGAAAAGTTCCTAAACGACCACGGGGAAGACCTTCGGAAAGGAATAGCAGGCGTCTGGCCACCTCCTTCGTTTGGATTGAATCCGGTTCCACCTCCAGACAAAAACGACAAAGGAGACATCCCAGCAGGCCAATAAATAGTCCGAGATGTCTCTACAGCTTCTTAGTTGGAACATTAATGGCGCGAATTCTCCCGAAAGAAGGAAAAAGATTTTTCATATTTTGAGAAAAGAACAATTAGACATTATTTGCCTTCAAGAAACACATGTGACTAGGCTCCATAGGAGAGTGTTAACCAACAAGAGACTAGGCCAAGAATTTATTTCATCAGATAAGGTTAAAAAAAGAGGAGTAGTGATTTATGCAAAGGAGACCCTAGTACCAAAATTGATCTTCAAAGATGAACAAGGAAGAATTCTGGCAATTGAAATTCAAGCACAAGGAGAGAAATTTTTGATTGTAGGAATCTATGCACCAAACGATGGGAAATCGGAATTTTATAAGAAGCTGCATGAGACAATGTTGGACTACATTGACTATACTAACATCATTTTGATGGGTGATATGAATGGAGTTGTCTCCACACACATGGATAAGTCACAAAATCAGAACTTGACTAAAGATGGCAGACTCCCAAAGACTTTTTTTGAACTTACAGACAATATGGATTTGATTGATATCTGGAGAACAAAGAACCCTCTAGGTAAAGAAGGAACATTCTTTTCTGAGGCCCATCTTTCGTGGACAAGAATCGACCAAATTTGGACATCTAGAGGACTGGCCCCTAAGACAAAAAAAGTAGAGATCTGCCCTAAAACCTGCTCCGACCATAACGCCTTGAAAATAGACTTAAGACTTACACCAGCTGGATCCTTCAGATGGAGAATGAATGACTATTTGTTTAGAGATCAGGAGATTGTAAAGAAGGCCCAAAAAACGCTGAAAGATTATTTCGAAATAAATTTGAATACTTTGGTGGAAAAGAAAACAATCTGGGACGCAAGTAAAGCTGTTATGAGAGGGTTCCTGATACAGCAGAATTCTATCAAGAAAAAACTCTGGAATGGTAAAAAGGACAAGATTTTGGAGAAGATAAGAGACGGAGAGAAAAAGCTGAGACTAAACCCAAAATCAAAAGAAGTTTTAAGAGAAATAAAATTCCATCAAGCACAATATGTGAAATTGATAAATCAAGAAATCGAATGGAAAATTAAACAGATGAAACAAAGATCATTTGAATCTGCAAATAAATGTGGGAAGCTGCTGGCATGGCAGCTGAAAAAGAGACAAAAATTGAACTTTGTTACCAATCTGGAGGTTGAAGGAGAATGTATTCAGAAACCAGAAGATATTAGAAAGTGTTTCCAGAGATATTTTAAAAAACTATTTACTCAAGGACCCCAAGTTGAGACGGAGATAAATAATTTTCTAAGAAGTTATGGCCTGCAAAAACTAACACAAGACAAGCAAACAGCCCTGAATTACAAAATAACACAACAGGAGATTGAAAGTGCCATTCAGAACATGCAATTAGGCAAGTCTCCAGGCCCAGATGGACTTACCTCCAAATACTATAAGACATTGAAGGAATATTTGATCCAGCCATTAATGGAGGTATGCAACCAAATTATGGAAGGGAAGGGGGCACCCGAATCATGGAAAGAGGCATTCATCACCCTGATCCCAAAATTGGAATCTGAAAAGACTCAACTTAGGAACTATCGCCCCATCTCACTCCTAAATGTGGATTACAAAATTTTCGCTGACATTTTGGCAAACAGATTGAAAAAAGTTCTAAATGAAGTAATTCATAAAGACCAAGCAGGCTTCCTCCCTGGCAGGCATTTGTCTGACAACACTAGGAATATCATTGATGTTTTGGAGTTATTACAGACAAATTTGAACACGAAGGCAGCTTTGATCTTTATAGACGCCGAGAAAGCCTTTGATAATATATCTTGGAAATTTATGAAGAAAAATTTGGAAGGGATGGGAGTGGGAAGGGCGTTCCAAAATGGTATTGAAGCAATTTATTCAGAGCAAAAAGCTAAATTGATAGTAAACAATGTGGTGACAGAGGAGTTCAAAATTGAAAAAGGGACACGACAGGGGTGCCCCTTATCACCCTTGTTATTTATTTCTGTCCTGGAGGTGTTGCTGAATATGATTAGGAAGGACCAGCAGGTGGAAGGAATACAGGTCGGAGAAAAACAATATAAACTAAAGGCCTTTGCAGACGATTTGGTTTTGACATTACAGGAGCCAGAAGTT
This sequence comes from Podarcis liolepis, assembly GCF_965112155.1. NCBI lineage: Eukaryota > Metazoa > Chordata > Lepidosauria > Squamata > Lacertidae > Podarcis > Podarcis liolepis. The sequence continues at coordinate 4,983,890 of NC_139557.1, forward strand.
AGTACAAAAAGAGCTTTAGAACTAATTTCTGAGTTTGGTCGGGTGGCGGGATTCAAGCTAAACAAACAAAAAACTAAGGTTTTGGCAAAAAATTTGACACCTTCAGAAATAGATGGGTTTCAGAAGGAAACAGAATTAAATGTCGTTACAAAAGTAAAATACCTGGGGGTTAATCTGACTGGGAGAAATTTGAATTTGTTCAAAGATAATTATGAAAAATGTTGGTCGGAAATTAAAAAGGACCTAGAAACATGGTCAAGATTGAAACTTACCTTGTCGGGTAGAATCGCAGCAGTTAAGATGAATGTATTGCCAAGAATGTTGTTTTTGTTTCAAACCCTTCAGATCGTGGACAGAGTGGAATGTTTTGGAAAGTGGCAGAGGGACATTGCGAAGTTTGTCTGGCAGGGCAAAAAGCCCCGAATAAAATTTAAAATATTAACAGATGCAAAGGAAAGAGGGGGGTTTGCCCTGCCGGACCTAAGATTGTATTATGAAGCTGCATCTCTCTGCTGGATGAAAGATTGGTTTCTGTTAGAAAACACTGATGTCCTAGATCTGGAAGGGCATAGTAATGCTTTTGGGTGGCATGCATATCTTTGGTACGACAAGGCAAAGTCTCACAAATTGTTTAAAAACCATATTGTCAGGAAAGCTCTACTCATTGTCTGGACTAAATACAAGGACTTATTTGAAAGTAAGACCCCGAGGTGGTTATCACCGGTGGAGGCTAAGGCCATAAAATTACGTAATATGGAGAGTGGCTGGTTGAAATATTGTGAGATAATTGAAAGAGATGGTGATACCTGGAGGTTGCAGAGTTTTGAGAAACTGAAAGGAAAGGTGCGAGACTGGTTTCATTATGCCCAAATCTTAGAGACTTTTAAAAAAGACAAAAAAATTGGTTTCCAGGTGGAAAAATCAAAATTAGAGACAGAATTACTTGAACCTAAGACGAAAGTGCTTTCAAGAATGTATAACTTGCTGCTTAAGTGGAACACTCAAGATGAGATAGTCAAATCAGCTATGATAAAATGGGCACAAGACATTGGGCACAACATTATGTCTGAGGACTGGGAAAGGTTGTGGACCACCGGTATGAAATTCACGGCATGTAGTGCCTTAAAGGAAAACATCATGAAAATGGTGTACAGGTGGTACATGACCCCAGTCAAACTTGCAAAGATATATCATTTGTCTGACAATAAATGTTGGAAATGTAAGGAGGCTGAAGGAACTTTTTTTCACCTCTGGTGGACATGCCCGAGGGTGAAGGCTTTTTGGGAAATGATCTATAACGAGTTGAAAAAGGTGTTTAAATACACCTTTCACAAGAAACCAGAGGCCTTCCTCCTGGGCATTGTGGGCCAGAGAGTGCCAAAAAAAGATAGAACTTTCTTTTTATATGCAACTACAGCAGCAAGAATTCTTATAGCCAAATACTGGAAGGCACAAGAGCTACCCACGCTGGAAGAATGGCATTCGCAGCTGATCGACTACATGGAAATAGCTGAAATGACGGGCAGAATCCGAGATTTGGGAGAAGATGCAGTGGAAGAGGACTGGAAAAATTTAAGGACTATTTACAAAAACATTATAAGTTATATGAATGTTGAGAATTTGCTAAGTGTTCTGGAAAAACATGCTTCAGTATTGAAATTGGTAAACGTTGGAAATCAAGTTAAGACTTAGAAAGGTATAAATTGTGGACTATATAACTAAATGAAAACACAAAAACATTTGAAATAAGGTATTAATTTGCTGTTTATTTTTATTGTAAAGAAAACAGGGGATGGAGGACGTGGGGAAGTCTGGTTGAATATGAAAATTGATGTGAAAAAGTGAATTTTTTTTTTCTCTCTATAATTTCTTTTCTTTTCTGTAAAACCGCTTTTGTTGTGCTATTGATGATGTATTTTTTACCCTGGAAAAAAGCAATAAAAAAACTATTATAAAAAAAATAAATAAATCCCTCTGCAAGTTGTTTGCTGACTTAGAATTGGGTTTGTCTTTTGAAGTGAACTCACTGTTGGAAACTAGTAGAAGTCTGGAGGCAGTGGATGAAAACCCCAGCTCTGGAACTTTCTGAATAGATCAACCATCTATCATTGCTGCAACCATCCAGTTTACAGTCTTCAGCACTAGCTAACCTGCATAAAAACATAACAGTCTGATCTTGTTTATCACAATGGTTTAAGGGATTACCAAAAAGATATTGGACTCGCTTTAGATTTTGGTATGTGTGGTGTAACTTCCTTTGGCTACCAACTAAATTCTGTCTACTCAAACATCTTGCCTGGTTTCCTTCTAGGTTCCCCTTGAAGAGCCATCATACGAGAGCAGTTTTCATTTACCCAGAGAGCCGCAGCAAGCTCAGCACTGAAGCACAGAAGGAACTATACATATTTAGCTGTTTTCCCAAATGTGTTTTCTGTTTCTGGTGAAATAACTGGACCATGCATTGTTTTTTTCAGTTTATATCTGCTTTAATTTACTGCAAAAATAAAACCAGAGTAAAATGTTTTTTTGGACTAGTATTAATATTATGCACATTCACGCATTACAGCACTACCCACTCAGTGCTTGTGTTTCTAATGTATTCAGAACCTGACAGCAAAATAATTTGAGAGAATGCTTACTGATAAAATAAATACGCAAAGTGACAAGTGACTTCACACCCAAGCTGCAATCTCCTGGAGTTGATCAGACAGACCCTAAAATGAAACCAGATGCTATAATTTAGTGCCTCTTTTCATAGATACTGCATTTAACTCAACTCTTTCCACCATAACAAAGGTAAAGGTAAAGGGATCCCTGACCATTAGGTCCAGTTGCAGACGACACTGGGGTTGCAGCGCTCATCTTGCTTTATTGGCCGAGGGAGCCGGCATACAGCTTCCGGGTCATGTGGCCAGCATGACTAAGCCGCTTCTGGCAAACCAGAGCAGTGGACGGAAACGGCATTTACCTTCCCACCGGAGCGGTACCTATTTATCTACTTGCACTTTGACATGCTTTCGAACTGCTAGGTTGGCAGGAGCAGGAACCGAGTAACGGGAGCTCACCGCATCACGGGGATTCAAACTGCCGCCGACCTTCTGATCAGCAAGCGCTAGGCTCTGTGGTTTAATCCAAAGCACCACCCGCGTCCCTTCCACCATAATATTGGTAGTTAAATTTTAAAATCCTAATCTGGGCATCAGTTGCATAAAATAAACAGTAGCTATTGATTATGATGGTACTGAGTAAAAGGAAATAATACCACTGTAGTCAAAGAAACTGAAATACAAGCAGTACAATTTATTTAAGACACTTCAAACCATGGAAAGCATTACTTGTGAGTAGTGCTTTTTTCCTTGTTGTTGTTTAGTCGTTTAGTCGTGTCCGACTCTCTGTGACCCCATGGACCAGAGCACGCCAGGCACTCCTGTCTTCCACTGCCTCCCGCAGTTTGGTCAAACTCATGCTGGTAGCTTCGAGAACACTGTCCAACCATCTCGTCCTCTGCTGTCCCCTTCTCCTTGTGCCCTCCATCTTTCCCAGCATCAGGGTCTTTTCCAGGGAGTCTTCTCTTCTCATGAAGTGGCCAAAGTTTTGGAGCCTCAGCTTCAGGATCTGTCCTTCCAGTGAGCACTCAGGGCTGATTTCCTTCAGAATGGATAGGTTTGATCTTGCTGTCCATGGGGCTCTCAAGAGTCTCCCCCAGCACCACAATTCAAAAGCATCAATTCTCCAGCGATCAGCCTTCAGCTTTTTTTCTACATATATATATAAAGGTGCCAGTGCTGTGTACCACAGAGCTCTGCCAGAAAAAAGCACTGTTTGTTACATAGGCTGCACACCACTCCCAAACTCTGCTGATCATTAGCAAGATTTCAGTTGGGTATCACGGCAATGACTCACAGGTTCCTTTCAGAAGAAGGGTGGTGTGGCGTTTGCCCGTTCATTTGAGTCTGTCTGTACAGGGGGGAGAGATACGGTTAAAAATATAGACCAATAGGAAAGCCGGAGGCGGCCCACCTGTGTATAAAAGGGCTTACCCTGAGGTTGGAGTTGTTGTTGTTGGAGTTGTTGGTGGGTAGTTGGTTGGTTTTAGTGGGTTGACTGGTTGGGAAAGGCAGTTGGAAAAGCAGTTGGCAGACAGTTGGTAATAGAGAGACAGTTAGGGCAGTGGATTCTTGAGTGAGGGGAGGTAGAAGAGATAGAGAGAGGAAAATAAGACTAAGACAGTAAAGAGTAACAATGTTTGGAATGCCAGAAAAGTTTGTTTGTGTCTGAAATAAAATACACTCTTCGTTACTAATTGGGAACCTGAATGAGGCTGAAGTGATTTTACCGGGAAGGACCTGGTTGGTGGCAGCCCCAATCTCTGCTGATCATTAGCAAGATTCCAGCTGGGTTTCGGGAGCTTAGCCAGGGTCATGTTTCTGTAGGGAATCAGGACATGGCAGAGACTGGCTTGTCTTTAAGAAATTTGGTTTATTTTACACATATTTCAGTGGAGGACTGCAGCGTTCGCAGCACTGCTTGTCCCCCACCGCAGTGCAGTACTGGACTCCAAGGCATCTCTGTGCCTCTGTCCTAGTCTGCCTTCAGCCAGCCCCCCAATATGGTTCTGACTTTCCACCCCCTCGTACAGTTCTGGCCCCTTCTTTTCTTCTTCTCAAAAGCCCTTGCTCAAACCTCAGTTTTAAAAGGACACCTTTCTTCCTGGGGAGGTGTCCCACACCCCTGATACCCTGGTAAGCTCCCCACTTTCTCGTCTGCTGCCGAATGCCTCACCTTTTATCACGGCAATGACTCACAGGCTCCTTTCAGAAGAAGGGTGGAACGTGATTTTTGTGGTTTGGTTTGGTTTGGTTTGGCAAGCCTGTCCAGCCACACAGAAAAGCATGAGGTACAGACTGAGCCCTGGAAGTAAAAAGACAGGTTTGTTGTATGATAAAGGTAAAGGTAAAGGTACCCCTGCCCGACAGGCCAGTCTTGACAGACTCTAGGGTTGTGCGCCCATCTCACTCAAGAGGCCAGGGGCCAGCGCTGTCCGGAGACACTTCCGGGTCACGTGGCCAGCGTGACAAAGCTGCATCTGGCGAGCCAGCGCAGCACACAGAAACGTCGTTTACCTTCCCGCCAGTAAGCGGTCCCTATTTATCTACTTGCACCCGGGGGTGCTTTCGAACTGCTAGGTTGGCAGGCGCTGGGACCGAGCAACGGGAGTGCACCCCGCCGCGGGGATTTGAACCGCTGACCTTTCGATCGGCAAGCCCTAGGCGCTGAGGCTTTTACCCACAGCGCCACCCGCGTCCCTTGTTGTATGATACAGGTGCATATTTTAGAAAGGGGCAAATAACTCCAAATGGCTCAAAAAGAGAACCAAGCAAGATGCTACAGAAAAATGCAGATTCCACTGAAGGGAATGTGAACAGGAGTGAACATGGACCACTGGTACCAAACTGTATGGGAAACAGTCTTACTCTAAAAGCTAACCAGCAAACGGAAACTCGCACAGCGACAAATAAAAGAGGATGCCTTCACCCCGGTGTGGCTTACCTTTATTCTACACACAGCCCAACAAGACAACAACGTGAACCCACCAACAAATGAAACCTAATGAGTCAGTAGAAAAAGAACCTACCGACATCAGGCTGCCACAAAAACTACCCCCCTTCTCTCCCCCCCCCCAGCTTCTCCCTTCAACCTTTTACTGTGTACAACAGCCAGGGTTGCCATAGTTCAAAAAGGTGAACATCTGGGGGGCAAAGTTTTGCACAAAATTGTTGAGCTTTTTCTGAGCGGAAGAACGCCAAAAACGACACTGCTGGCACAGGTTGCCATATGTTGGGATTTTCCTGGACATTTCAGTGTTTTTCACCCAGACGCTGTTTCCAATGGCTATGCCCGGGAAATTCTGGATGTAAGGCAACCCTAGCAACACTGAAGTCTCACATCAAATACAGCTGATCTGTAAAAAAGGACTTTATAATCCGAAAATGGAGACAATGTTTGTACTTCTGTAACCCAAGAAAACCTTTAAGAAAAAAATTAAAAAGAAAAATGCAGATTCCACTCCATCACATCATTGAGCTGGTTGATGTGGCAACATCTTTGTGAGGGGTTCAATGGGAGAAATTCAGGAAATACTGGTGCACTTTCTTTTTTTCTTTTTAATTAATTTTTATTAAAGATTTTATTCGTTTAAAAAAGTACATACCGTATTTTCCGGCGTATAAGACAACTGGGCATATAAGACGTCCCCCCCAACTTTTCCAGTTAAAATATAGAGTTTGAGATATACTCGTCGTATAAGACTATCCCTCTTCCAATGCACACACACACACACACACACACACAAAAAGCAGTCTCCAGTCTGGCTCGGAAATCCACTCCACTTCCCAGTGGCCGGGGGCTTCTGGGGCCAATTTTCAAGCGTATTTCTACTTCATCTAGAGAGCTTGGTGTCCTCTGATTTAATTTGCTGTCGTTTTATCCTTTGGTGGGGAGTTACTGCAGGAGCTGCTGCTGTAGCCGGCTTATAAGACGACCCCTGACTTTTGAGAAGATTTTCCAGGGTTAAAAAGTAGTCTTATACACCAGAAAATACAGTATCTTGTCTCTTTTTTCAGGTTGTACAGTCTTTCTTACAAATCAGTTACATTTGTTGTGAGACATTAGTGTTGACTACAGTATAAGGTTGGGGAAGAAGCGAGGGGAGAGGAGGTGTGGGGTCGTGAGGCTTATATTCTTCTGTATAGTGTATGTGTGGGGTTTCCTGTCAGTGTCAACTGAGCAGGTTCTCTATTAATTTATTACATTTCCTTGGTAGTGAGAGGGATTGGGGGAGACCAGGGTGTGGTTGGTTCTCTGTGGTTGGTTGCAGTGGGATTTGTTTGCATTTGGGGGGGTTGTTGGGTTAGGTAAGCGAGATTGATCCGTATGCTGTCAGTGGATTCTTGTTATTGTTGGGCTGTGTATGTGATAAAGGGGAGCCATACTGGGGTGAAGGCATCCTCTTCAATTTGTCCCTGTGTCAGTTTCAGTTTACAGTGGAACCTCTGGTTACAAACACCTTGGGTTACAAACACTTCGGGTTACAGACTCCACTAACCCGGAAGTAGTTCCTCGGGTTAAGAACGTTACCTCAGGATGAGAACAGAAATCGCGTGCTAGCAGCGCGGCAGCAGCAGGAGGCCCCATTAGCTAAAGTGGTACCTCAGGTTAAGAACGGACCTCCAGAACAAATTAAGTTCGTAACCAGAGGTACCGCTGTATTAGTTAGCTTTTTTAGTAAGGCCATTTCCCATACAATTTGATACTCTTGGTTCATGTTTACTCCTGATAGGTCTCTCCAGTGTCTGGCTATGAGGCTTCTGGCTGCTGAGAGTAGGTGGGTTATAATGTATAATGTGAGTGGTCATTATGATCTTGGAAGATGTTCAGTAGGGCCAGTTCTGGGGTGAGTTCTAATATCTGTTTAGTTATTTTGCATATCTCTTGTAGGACTGCTGTCTAGAAGGGTTGGATTGGAGGGCATTCCCACCATATGTGGAGGTATGTGCTTGTGGAGGTGCAGCCTCTCCAACATCTTGGTGAGGTTCCTGGGCGTATCAGTGCCAGTTTCCATGGTGTGAAGTACCACCTGTATTGTAGGTGAGTTCCAGAGTTCCATTCTTTTGGCTGATATGGTCTTAAAGGGAGGTTTAGACCATATTCTAGTGCATTGGGTAGTGTTAATTTCATAGCCTATGTTGTGCTCCCATTGTTCTTTGATTGTGTCAAGGGGGGTTGTGGGATTTTGGAGCAATATTTTTTATATTGTGGATACCATCCCTTTACTGTGTCCCTCTGCTGTCAAAAGAAAGTTTTTGAAGGTGGTCAAGGGCCTAATGGCTGATGATTTTACTGCTGGGTTGTTTAAGAAGGCATGTAGTTGATGGTGTGTTAGCCAAGGTATTTAGGTGTCCCCTAGTTTGTCTTGGATTTCATGTGTTGGTATGGGTTTGTTGTTTTCATAGAAGTCTCTTAGACAGTGTAGGCCTTTGGCTTGTCAGGTTTTCATCTGGAGGTTTTTTCTTCTTTTCTGTTTGGCTCTGGAGGCCTCCAGGCCTTGGAACTCTGCTGGGCTGTTGATGAGATCCTTCAGGTCCCAGTGGGGTCAAGGCCATTGGGGAGACTGGAAGGTGCAGTCTCCCTGGTTGTCGTGTTGGGCCCCGTGCTAACCTACTGGTCACTGCAGCAGCAGCGGCCGAGTTGGCAGTGCGGGCACCAGCCAGGCAGCGCCATTGGTGCTTGTGGTCCTCAGAGGCTCCATGCTGCTGTGGGGCTTGCCATCTTGCCTCACTGGAAGTCCACACTGGTGCACTTTCAAACATCCGTCTCTAAATGCAGTTCAATTATTACTCCAAAGAATTTCACAATGCTGCCCTTTACTCTCATTATAACAGATTAATTTTACAGATAATCCAGCGTGACAGGTCTGCGGCCAGATTCAAGAGAGTTTGAATCTGTTCTGGAAAGCATTAGTTTGTGGAAGTGGGCAGTACCCCCTTGAGTAAACATTAAACTGAAAGGCAAATCATCCAAGATACAGCTTTGAATAATTGTGGAGAAGAAGAAGAAGAAATCAGAGGGACAAAGCAGGACACTTTCAATTTTACTGGGTGGTTTAATGACTCACTAGAGACAGTACCTAGCAGAATATATATGCTGCTGACTGCAGTTGCAGGACATTGTCCTCGACCAAGCTGCACTGTAGCTTTCATTATAACCACTGCAAAAAAAATTGCTTGCTGAAACGAAATGGATTGGACGGAGCCGATTCCAGCTTTGTTCCTCTTTATCCTTATGGTTTCCTTTGTTTTGAAACTGGGCACTTTCTGGAACAAGAGCTCCCAAAATCTTCCACCAGGACCGAGGCCTTTACCTCTCATTGGGAATCTCCACATCATGGATCTCAAGAGGCCTCACAGAACCATGTTAAAGGTAAAGCTTCCGGTTCTTCCCATGGCAAGGCTGAAGGGTACTGGGGAAGCCCAGTCAGAAGAGTGGGGTATTATTATTATTATTATTATTATTATTATTATTATTATTACTACTACTACTACATTGCATTTTGTTCTTTTAGAGCCTATAAATCTTATCTCCCCTTTGTGTGCTATAGAACCTCCTCTTATCTTTCCCAATAAATAGTCATAGGACCTAGTTGCAATTTATAACTGGTAATTTGAACAAGGTGTCTGGGGGTGTCTGGTGTCGAATCCCGTTTGACTCTGCCTCCATTTTCAAGGATGTAAAAGTGCCAGTGCAAACCTTGCCTAGCCCAGCCTCCTCCTTCAGCCTATCTTTCTAAACTAGATTTGAGAGGTGCCATTAAAGGTATAATCACTTTTATCCTTACAACTGCCAATTTTGTTCTGGTTTCCTGAGCATTCGTAGCAAATATTTGTGCTGCCGCACCACAACTGAACTGGGTGAAAGGACTGAGCTGCTGTATCACGAGTCCAGCAACTGTTGCTGCTACAGCTATTAGTAGCAAATGTTTTGAAGAGCATTGAGGCATAGACAATGCTCTTTTACTTTATCATTATGTTATTTGGATTCCGTTTTGCATGGTGATTTGCAAAGATACAAAAAGGGAATTCATTCCACAAAATTACTATTCTTAAGTCATATGTTTTCAGCTCGGTCCAAGGCACAATGACATGGAAGTAATTTCTACTGAGTTCAATAGTAGTTATTGAAAAAAGCTGAAAAAATAGTAAAACTTTGTTACTAGATTCTGTGGAATGTATAAAAGAGTCTTTTCTCTTAGGTAAATGTGCAAGCCAATGCAGTCAGTTCTGTCAGCGATTATTTACATTAATATATTCTTTGGGTATACTCTGTTTCTCACTTTTTCTTCTGTTGAATTCCAGTTGTCAAAGCAATATGGCCCTGTCTTCAGCATCCAAATGGGACCCCGAAAAACTGTGGTGTTGGCAGGATATGAGACAGTAAAGGAGGCGCTGGTTAATCAGGCGGACGCATTTGCAGACAGGCCCATCGTTCCATTATTTCAAGGGCTTGCACAAGACTTCGGTGAGGCGCTTCCCTTTTTATTGAAACTGGTAATGTCCCCCCATGGCAGTAGATAAGCAGAACAAAGGAAACAGAGTCTTCTTACCAGTTAGAATTCTTCAATAATCACAGCAAGGGACAACAAATGCCTCCCGCTAGAATGGTGGTGCTCCCAATTAAGGCTCCCCCCTCCCCCTGCCATCCCTATCCACCCACGTCACTCCTACATCTCATAACCTGAGCATGTAGTTGCTGTGCTTTCTGTTCGGAGACTTTCTGAGCCCTCCTAGATCGAGGGGAGGGGGGGGAGGATGTTATCCAACGACTGTGAATGTGTAAACCCTCTCTCTTCCAGTGTTTCTTCTCCTAGCTGTTCTCCATCCAGTATTTCCCAGCTTTTGCCTTCTCAGCTATGCCCCTCTGCAAACCACTGATCTAAATCTATACTGTCCTCCTGCTCCTGGGGAGATTCAGGGTGAGGGGGAAGAGGCAGCTCCCACCATGCCTCCTCATGGTAGTTCTCCTCAGCATGATACCTGCCAATAATCGTCCCATGGAAAAGTAATGCCACACACGGGTGGAAACTGACTAACCATTTTCTGGTCCAGCCTATACAGAGAGGAAACATGAAGGAGGCATAATGTCTGCCCATGGATTACAAAGTATCAAGCTGAGTGCTGCTGGGACCCCTGACACGTACAAACAATCCTCTACTCTATCCTCTCTATCTATGTGTTCTCAGGTCATGCTCTGATGGCACATCTACCAGCTACTTTGTCAAAGCTCAGAAGTCTGAGTCTGAATGGGAGAATAGCTGGGATCCATTCTCAGTTCTGTGGAAGAAATGCAGAACATAATTTATTGATATTTTTGTACAATGACCATGCAGACATGAAACCTTTCTCCCCATCTCTTCAGGTATAGTTCTGTCTAATGGTGAGAACTGGAAAGTGATGCGGCGGTTTGCTGTAAGCACATTACGGGACTACGGAATGGGAAAGAGGTCCATCGAGGATAGAATTGTTGAGGAATGCAGTGTCCTGATAAAGAAATTTGAATCTTACGAAGGTGGGTTGGTGTTTTCCTCTGGTGCATAGCTACACTACCATAGTATCATGTTACATATTCCTAACTTCCAGAAGCGTGTGCCTCCAGGGGTGAAGTCAAACCACTGCATAAGCATAGCACTTTAAAGGTGCTTAGAGTGTTGTGTTCCACAGGGCTCATTCACATATCCTCTTCTCCCGTTGCTTTCCCTTGGGAAAAACCATGCTGTTGAGCAATTTGGGCTTTCTCCAGTTGCCATTGGTTCTGATCTACTGCTAAAGAGTGGGTTCCTCCTTGGAAAGGAATGGGGAAGGGGGAGAAATGCTTCAACCATACCTAGAAAGCGTGTGTGAAGTGGAAGTGTGGATGAGCCCATACTTATCGCTAACTCCAGAACTACAGTTCCCAGGGTTTCCTGTGGAGACGTAATCGGTCTGTTTCTTCTGTAGTGTGTAGATTATACTCCAATAGCTGCTGTGACTTCCAAGCCCCTTTAAGCATTTCTTAGCCCAGCTATGGCCACATCCAGCAGCACTAAGGATCAGTTTCTTTGATAAATGAGGTCTACTCATAGGTAAGCTGCCAGTAGGGATTTAAGGCAACAAAGAGCAGACTTACAAACAATGCCCTTTCCATACTTGGAATTTCAACAGAATATTTTTGCTTAACTGTCATATTTATGTCTAGGAAACCCATTTGAGACCACCACAATTATGAATGCAGCTGTTGCCAATATTATAGTGGCCATAATACTAGGCAAGCGATTTGATTATGAAGATCCCACATACATAAGACTTCTGAAGTTGACCAGTGAAAATGCCCAACTTTTTGGAAGCTTCTCAGTCACGGTAATCTATTTTTCCAATTAAAACAAACCAACAGTTGATTGTAATAACAGTGTATGCAAAGTGGGCAGGGAAACATGTTTATTGTATATTGTTCAAGTTTCACCACAAAACACAGAATATTGGTCTCTTGAGAAACCTGGTGCTAATTCAAAATATTAAGAAAACTCACACGGCACAGTCATCCCATAACTGTAACAAAGTCTCTTTTGCGCACACCCTTTCTGGCCTCACTGCCATCGGGACTCCAAGGACAAGGAAGAACAAGTGATAGTAGGTTCCATGATGGCTCAGAAGGGGCCTCCAAGGGCAGATCTCCCTCTCTGAAGGCAAATCTCCAGAGGAGAACTGCCATAACCTATTATTCTGGGGTTGCACATAAATTATGCTGTGCTGAGGTAGCCCTAACCCCATTCCAAATGCCATTCAAGAGTTTTGTTTGTATTTGGACAACCATGCTTTGAGAGACGCAGTTGAGAGAACTATACTGAGCTTTCCTAATGTCTCTTTTCCTTTTTTCACATTTTTATCCTTTCAGCTGTATAACATGTTTCCTGCTCTTGGCTTTCTTTTGGGGGCTCCTAAGACTTTCATTCAAAACAGAGATGAGCTGTTTGCCTTCATAAATGCCACCTTCATAAAACACCTCAGAGATCTGGATGAAAATGACCAGAGGAGCTTTATTGACTCATTTCTTATCCAACAGCAAGAGGTAATGGAGTCTTTTAAGTTGGCCCAGAATAAGCGTTGCCATTTTCAATTCATGTTTTAAGGGCATATTCGCAAGTGAATGCATAAGTTGTAGTCAGGAAGTCTCACTTCAGAAGGGACCAACCTGGCATACTTCCTCCCCTTTCCCAATAGTCAGCCGTTGTTAATGTGTTACAGAAGTTGCCTCTGCAGGGGCAAAGGTTGTGTTCTCACCAGCATTTCTGGGGGGGAAATCCCTGATCAAGAAAACAGGCCAATGGGATTATGAATTTCCAGGGGTGGAATTATGTCAGGCTGACCATCGGCTGCTGGAGCTTCTGCCAAGAGAAATAATTATGCAGTGATAAGAGGTAATGGTTGCCAGACTCCCTTTTGATACAAGGGACGATGGGATAATGCCTCATGTGCTGAGAAGAAGGCGTTCTTCACACTGGAGGAGGTAGGAAGCTTTGAGGGTGGGGAGGCATCTCAGAGCAAGGAAAAAACATTGGCCCATGCACTGACCAATCAGCCTTAAATTAGGGCTTCAGTTCTTTTAACCATTACTAAGATTGGAAATGAATATGAATTGGAGTTTCTGTTTACCAATTAATTAGCACCCAGAAAAGGAAAAAAGGGGGTTGGGTGACGACAGAGTTCTAAATAACAGGTTGGAAATTATTTTTAAAGGGTTGGAAAATTTGAAAAGCTGATTTCCTTAAGAATGGAGAGGTTTGATCTTCCTGCAGTCCATGGGACTCTCAAGAGTCTCCTCAAGCACCATAATTCAAAAGCATCAATTCTTCGGCGATCAGCCTTCCTTTATGGTCTAGCTCTCACTTCCATACATCACTACTGGGGAAACCATAGTTTTCACTAGTTGCCTCCTCAGCACAGTCTAAACACTTCTTGAGCAAGCTCTGGATAGTCACCAATTCTTCTATGAAGTCTTCTGCTGCCGGCACCTACAAGGTGTTGGTTTGTGATGGGAAGGTGCGGAGGTGGTATCCAAGACTGGCAAAAAAGGGAGTCTGTTGCATTGAAGCATGGAGTGCATTGTTGTACATGAACGACCACCAAGGGAAGTTTGGACACCCAATCATCTTGCTAGTAGTTTACATAGCAACATAGATACTGCTGCTGGAATTAGTCCTTTCCGACTGTGCTGGTCCCGTAGGTTAACTGTGAGGTGAGGTCCGAGTCCAGTCCGAGGTCGAAGGTGCAGTATGGAGGCAATCAATCAAAGCTGAAGCTGGGTGCAGGGCAGGGAGTTGGATGAGGTCCGGAGCTCCGGCAGGAAAGCAGGACAGGGTTCCAGCAGGAACAGGCTACCAGCAATGTTGCTCCTGCAACTTGGGACTGGGGCTGGCTGGCATTTATCTGCCCCGAGGCATAGGGCGGCCCCGGTCCACAGGTGACTCGCCTCTCCTGGCCTGGAGGTGAGCACTCCTCCTGTGGAATCTTAGTTCCCTCTGCCCCTCTGCCCTGAGCCTCTGCAGCTCAGGAGAGGCTCAAGGGTTGCCCAGAGGCAACCTCAGCTTCCCCTGACGGGGTTGAGAGTGGAGCACCTGCAGGCAATGAGTCCTCCATCACCTCAGGAGCCAGAGCAGACTCAGCTGGTGCCTGCACCTGAGGATCCAGCACAAGTGAGGACCCTTCAGGCTCAAGCCCCAGCCCTGGCTCAGCTGGTTCTGGAGGTGGAGACTCCTGTGCAGGCTGGGATTCCTCAGGTTCAGCATCCGAGTCCAAATCCCAGGCCATCACACTGACTCTCCATTATCTCTGGGTGTGGCACAACTCTACCTTGAGTAGTTGTATGAGCTTCTTCCAGAACTGTGAATTGGGTTCCACAGTCTCAAATCACTCTAAGGGGGAGCCCATGCAACTTGAAAACATGGTCTACAAAGGGCTGTCAGAAGTCCCTTACAGGGCACAAAGTGCACAATCTTTGTGAGCAGGTCTTCTTCTTTGGCGATCACTCGTAGCCGAGTATGATTGTCTTCCATAAACACAGTTTTAACAATGTAAGTGACTGTGGAGGCCAATTCTGGATCCACACGTCCTTCCACAGTGGGGACATTGGTTCCTGGGCAGGAGTTGATCATGGTGTGGATTTGCTCAATTGTCTTTTACGACCGCTAGGTGGTGACCCCACTGGGTGTGGTAATCCAGTCAGGGGAAAAGGGAAGCAGACTATGTTTAGGGCACTTTTTTCTAGCCCCTCCCCCTTTTTGGGCTGAGCAGAGAGGATCCTAAAAAGGGCTGCTCAGTCATGGATACAGCTGCGGAGCTGTTCAACTGCCTCGTTCCTTGAGTCAGAATGACTGAATCTGTATCCACCACGCATGTGCCGGTTCATGACTAGGGGCTTCCAGATTTCACGATCCTGCCCCCGTTACCATTTGCTGATCGCTGTGGGACTTTTCGGGTTTGGGTTGGGTTTTTGGAAGACGTCTGTGCGTGAATTTGTTTTATGTGTGTAGATCAGTGCACGCTGACCAACGCACAGTCTTCGCAGTAGGTCTCTGTTCCGATGGCATGAAGTAGTCACAACAAACCAGTAGATTCCTATCTGCTGCAGCCTTCATCCGCCTTCACAGCCGTTGTAACATACCGCTTGTTATCATCCACCTGTTCTGCCATTGAGGAGTTCTTCGATCATTCTTTGTCTAGCTCCTTCCCTTTGACCTTACCGCCTTGGGTGACCTGCTGGGAGTATGATATTCCCGACGGCTTCACTCCACTCAAAAGGGTCATAGGAACATGCAAGCCCACTCACCATGACAAGGTGATGACCACTGCCCAGAACACTATCTGCTGCTATGATTTTGGCAGTTCCATGATGAAGGTCCATAGCTATGGTTTCCCAAGGGCCTTGTGGGGTGGGCAACTGTTGTAGCAAACCCGCTGGCGCTTCTCTGGGTCTCTTTGCCTGCTGACACATCTCACAAGCTTTGAATATTCCTTGACCACCTCCCTCAACCTCGGCCACCAGAATTGCCTTGTCACATGGTATAGTGTTTTGTGCTGCCCAAAGTGCTAACTTGCGTTTTGCGAAAGCATCCTCCCTAGTCTCCCCCACCATTCCCCCCCTCCTCCGAGGGGAGCAGAGGAGGAGGAGTGGGTGATCTCCAGCCCTCCTCCTCTCTCTCCTCTTCAGTCCAGTCCCTGAAAGAGAAGAAGGAGCTGGATCGCCAAGCCTCCCCTATGTCAGAGACTGGACTGAGGGGAAATGGTGGAAACTGCCCCCCGAACCTTCTAGAGAAGGTAGGCAGTAATAATAATAATAATAATAATAATAATAATAATAATAATAATAATAATAATAATTTATTTATACCCCGCCCATCTGGCTGGGCTTCCCCAGCCACTCTGGGCGGCTTCCAAAAGAATATTAAAATACTATAATACATCAAACATTAAAAGCTTCCCGAAACAGGGCTGCCTTCAGATGTCTTCTAAAAGCCTGGTAGTTGTTGTTCTCTTTGACATCTGGTGGGAGGGTGTTCCACAGGGAAGGCGCCACTACCGAGAAGGCCCTCTGCCTGGTTCCCTGTAACTTGGCTTCTCGCAGTGAGGGAACTGCCAGAAGGCCCTTGGCGCTAGACCTCAGTGTCTGGGCAGAACGATGGGGGTGGAGATATACTTCAGGTATACTGGGCCGAGGCCGTTTGGGGGTTTAAAGGCCAGCACCAAGACTTTGCATTGTTCTCGGAAACGCACTGGGAGCCAATGTAGGTCTTTCAAGACCAGTGTTATGTGGTCTCTGCGGCCTCTCCCAGTCACCAGTCTAGCTGCCGCGTTCTGGATTAGTTGCAGTTTCCGGGTCACCTCCTCTCTTAGCTGGTAGATGGAGAACAACAACTGTGACTATGGAGAAGCAAGACATTTTGGGGTCTTGATGCTGAGCCCCTCCACCTTAGGCTCGGGTTGTACATAAGTGTAAACAAACCCTATACCATCATGATGGCATAGTCTGGAAAACCTGGAATCTCTCACTGGTCAGCAAGCAGCAATACTTTGATCATCAGGTGCTGTCAGGTATTCATTTTTATCTCTGCATGTGAAATTTTCTCACTCCATTTGTTTTAACCCATTCATACTCTTTGCAACCCAGGAGGAGAAGAAGAACAAGACGAATGGATACTTCCACAACGGAAACTTAAAAACTGTTGTGGCCAACTTAATAACTGCTGGCATGGAGACCACTTCTACCACACTGCGCTGGGGACTGTTGCTAATGATGAAATATCCTGAAATTCAGAGTGAGTGCTCTTAATTGGGTTGGCTCCCATTATTCTGAGATATCTTAATTCCAGTTATATGTAACTATTAGAGAGATAAAATATTTATAATTTGCATACATACACACACACACGCACACACACTGAGATATCTTAATTCCAATTCTATTAGAGAGAGAAAACATTTATAATTTGCATACACACACACACACACACACACACACACACAATTGTTCAGTCATAAGTTTTACATTTCAACCTGGACTCCCTTCTCCCTCTTTCTGTGGTTCTTTATGTTTCATTTCATATTCCTGCATACTCCAGATTATCCCAACATATTATTTTAGATATAGATTCCTGTATATATCCCATATATATATTGAGACTGCAAGTTTTTCCATTAATCCTGCCAATGTCTTAGTATGTTTACAGTTTGCTTGTAAATATTCAATAAACCATTTCCATTCCTTTCTTTTTTTTTTAAAAAAAAGTTATCTTCTGGTTTTTTAAACATCTTAAACATCTTTTTTATTTTATTATATATCATTTCCCAGTAAGCTTTAACCTTATTACAAGACCACCACATATGAATAACGGTACCTTCTTTCTCTTTACATTTCCACCACATATTCAATTTGGGTTTATACATTTTAGCCAATCTACTAGGTGTTAAGTATCATCTATATAACACTTTCATATAATTTTCTCTTAAACTATAACATTATGTAAATTTTATATCCATGTTCAATAAACTTTCCGTCCATTTCTGTATTATTACCAATAACTATTGTTCAGAGTATCATTGAAGATTTCACTTGTTCTTCCTTTGTCTCCCATTCCAATAATATTTTATACATTTTATTTTTTTTATATAAAATTTTTATTGGTTTTACAAAATTTTTAAAACAACACAAACATATAAAAAGACATACAAACACGTATAATTTCATAACCTTTTTTCATGAACCTTGTTTCTCAGACTCCCCCATACCTCCCCTTTCTGCATCCCAATGTCCAAAGTTTTTTTAGCAAATTCTAAATATTTCTGTCAAGCCTCTGTCGTCTTAATCTTTCCTTCAGTCTACTCTTATATCACTGTAACCCTTTCTTTCTCAAAACCTCAACATTCTAACATTCATCGAGTTTATAGTAGTCCTTAAGATAAATTTTAAATTTCTTCCATTCTTCTTCCGCCGTCTCCTTCCCCTGATCGCGGATTCTGCCAGTCATCTCAGCCAGTGTCATATAGTCCATCACTTTCATCTGCCATTCTTCCAGGGTGGGTAGATCTTGTGTCTTCCAATACTTTGCGATGAGTATTCTTGCTGCTGTCGTAGCATACATAAAGAAAATTCTATCTTTCTTTGACACCAATTGGCCGACAATGCCCAAGAGGAAGGCCTCTGGTTTTTTTAGAGAAAGTACATTTAAGTACCTTTTTCATTTCATTATATATCATATCCCAGAAAGCCTTAATCTTCGGGCACGTCCACCAAAGGTGGTAGAAAGTACCTTCAGTTTCTTTACATTTCCAGCACTTATTATCAGGCAAGTGATAGATTTTTGCTAGCTTAACTGGGGTCATGTACCACCTATAGATCATCCACCAACAACAAATGTTTATTCGGCTTTACGCCCGTCATGAAGCACAACACAACAAAACAAATCAAATAAAACAGCGGACTCATACAAACTACAAGTAGTATAAAACAGTTCACAACTCACAAGGACAGATATTAGCCATTCATAAAAAGTTTAAGATTAAGATTAAAAATTTTTGGCACTACACTAAAAACAATATCTGATGTCATTATAGAAAATTCTTATGACTATCAATAATCAGCTAACATTCCGTTCCGTCTCTTGTACGAGAGGACGGCTGTTAGGAATTTAGCAACCTGTAGGGTAATATAAGGATCCACATCTTGAAGTACCCAGGCAAGCTGTAGATCTACTGGTTTGTCAGCCGTAGGCTGGATTATGGGGTTTAGTATACTAGCACGGGCTGAACTGTACAAAGGGCAGATAAACATAACATGATGTAGAGATTCAGATGTTCCCATTTCACAAGCACACATTGAAGAGATTTGGCCCTTAGTGAATCTATGTCTCAGCACGTTTGTTGGAAAAACATTGAACCTAGCTCTAATGAAGGCATAACGGTGAGACGCGGTCATAAGCGATGTTAAGTAAGACGGAGCACGGTAGATAGGGGTTATGCCGAAATTTAACGGCGAGCAGGCTCCACCACCAGCTACAAAATTTTGGTAAAGCTCCGCATCATCCAGCCTTTGATTTATGCACCTTTTTGCCACATTTAGATCCAGTTTGAGCAATTCAGTGGGTGAGATTTCATAGGACAGCAATTTGGCATGGATTTTTCCTGACCACAAATTTGTGAAGTCATCCCGCCACATGCATTGAATTAGATAGTGGTTCGGGAGTTTATGCCATAGGGATATCCAATAGATCAAAACTCTCCTCCATATGACTAACTCCACTGAGGGGATCTTCATTTCTAAGCGAATGGCCGCATTACTTACGCATGTTGGTAATTTTAAAAGTCGGCGTAAGAATTGGCTTTGAAGTGTCTCTAAAGGTGAGAGGTTTGCAAAGGCAGCCCATAAAGGAGCAGCATAGGCCATTGTGGCCATCACTTTGATGCTATACACTTTCAAGGCCGCAGGGATGAATAAGGCCCCCTCAGAGTAGAAAAAGCGGAGGAGGGCGTGTGATAGGGCTTTTGTCTTATTTTGAAGATATTCAATGTGCGCTTTCCACCCTAAATTATATTGAAAATAAATTCCTAAGTATTTAAATTTATGTACTTGTTCGATTTTCGTGCCCTCCAGCTTCCATGAATAAAGTTTTCGACTCCTTGAAAATATCAGTACTTTAGACTTGATGTGGTTGATAGACAGATGATTAGAATGGCAATATGTCGCGAAAATCTTTAATGCCCTCCTTAAACCCACTCTAGAGTAAGAGAGTAGTACCGCATCATCTGCATAAAGAAGTAAAGGGCAACGGTAATCAGCTATGCGAGGGGTGTGGATAAATTTTTGTGCGATGGCTAATGGGTTCCTCATATCACTGATAAATAAGTTAAAAAGAAGCGGCGCTAAAATACAACCCTGGCGTACACCCTTATTTACTGGCACTGGGTTAGTCAGGTCTCCAGCAGGGGATAGTCTCACCCTGGCCACGGACCCGGCATGAAGTTGGGAGATAAGCCACAGGAGCCTTCTATCTATTCCCCAACAGGCAAGTTTATCCCATAGCAATTTCCTCGGAATACTATCAAACGCAGCTTTCAAATCTATGAAAGCTGCGCAAAGTTGGCCCCGTCGAGGTGTCGAGTATTTCCGGGCTAAGTGATAAAGTATAATTGCCTGGTCTGTTGTGGATCGGTTTGATCTAAATCCAGCTTGCTCATGTCCAATCAGGTCAGCCTCAACTGACCACTTCATCAACCTTGTCAGCAAAAAACGGGCATATATTTTCCCAATGGACGATAGCAGACTGATATTCCGATAATTCCCTGGGTCACCGGGAGGGCCTTTTTTGTAGATAGGAATTATAATGGCCTCCTTCCACGTTCCTGGTATTAAGCCCGTGGCATTTATTGCATCAAACGTTTTAGCTAAGATCCCTGCCCACCATGCAGAATGAAGCTTTATGGCCTCAACTGGGACCAAATCTGGCCCAGGGGCCTTACCAGTTTTCAGCTCAGCTATCAATTCTAGGATTTCAGCAGGGTCGGTATTAGGCCAGACGGGAAGGGGATTAGAAGGTCTCCAATGAGTGGCCGGAGCTTCTGCCACTGAGAAATATTTTCTCAGGAACTGCTCCCATGTAGGGGCCGGGATCACCGTTAAGGGATACTTCGTGTTTCTTCCCTTTATTAAGGACCAAAATTTCCGGGAGTTATGAGATTTCGAGGCAGAAATTATAGTCTGCCAACGATTTGTATGCCATTCCCGTTTGGCCGATTTCTGGGCCTGTTTGTATGCTTTTTTAGCCAGGGAATAAGATGGAGGTAAAGCCGGAGCGCCGGAAAGTTTATAATCATTGTATATTGTATGAAGATGGAGTCTGGCTAGTTTGCAAGCAGAGTTGAACCAAGGGGCGCCAAATTTAAAATAGTCTTTTTTGACTCCATAGGTAGGAGAAGTAAAAAAGCGAGTTAAAACTTCTATCAGGCAAGAAAAAGAGTTCAAACAGGTAATAGGATCATGTGGGACTATTCCTACGTCTGGCTGATCACCAGAAAACTTTTTTCTGATAAAATCCATATATCTATGAGCGAGGGCAGGGGACCATCTAGTCCCCTTTACTTTAGTGGACGACTCCACAGTCACCGGGATTGGGTGGAAGCGGTCGAGCAACTGCCAGTCAACACGTAACTTGGTTGTCAGGGGAAGATGGTCACTAAATTGGGCATTATCAATTTTAAAGGAGGTGACATTCAAAAATAGATCCCGGGAG
This sequence comes from Podarcis liolepis, assembly GCF_965112155.1. NCBI lineage: Eukaryota > Metazoa > Chordata > Lepidosauria > Squamata > Lacertidae > Podarcis > Podarcis liolepis. The sequence continues at coordinate 5,005,257 of NC_139557.1, forward strand.
ACCAAAACATAATCGAGAACACTGTTGGATTTTAACCCCAGGTGGGTGTACTCTCCTGGTATGTCTGGAGGACACCTGCCGTTTAATATTATTAAATTGAGGCGTAGAGTCATCTGATAAAGCATCACACCCGCCTTGTTGACTTTTACATCCTTTGATATTCTAGTGGGGGTGTATGCTAGATCGTCAGTTTGAGCGCCAGGGTCAGTCCACCACTTAGACTTTTTAAGAGCCTCCCAATTTGAGGCTATCCGAGCGTTAAAATCTCCTCCAGTAATGGAGGGGACATTGGGATATTTAAGATAGCAAGAAAGTAGAAAATCCTCTAGGGATTCCCATCTAGAAGTAAGATCCGCTGCTAACCCCCCCGGAGGGAAATAGACATTTGTAACCAATAAAGAGAAGTTACCACCAGAGATCAGTCCGGTAATAGCATAAGGCGGAAATGCATGCACTAGCGAAAGTTTAGCCCGAAGTTTAAGAGAGATACCAATTGTAAGGCCACCTTTAGGGCGGCCACCATTCGTTGACGGGCTAGCAGGCAGACATATAAACTCAAAGCCATTTAACTCAATTTCCTCCTCCACCCAAGTTTCTTGTAATAGTATAATAAGAAAGGAATTAATATATTTTTGGAATTCTGGATCTAATTTTTTACTTTTCCATCCAGCAATGTTCCAACTTAATATTGAAGGCTGGGGTTTTCCCGTACCTCCAATTGACTGTCATTCGGAAAATTGGCTCAACTTTAATGCGGGAAGAGGGGAGCCAATAAAGAAATCAGTTATCTTCCTCTGATGAAAAACCTCTCGTAAAGGCTGAGTGGGATTTACAAGGTCATCTGACTGTTGAGCTTGGCCACTCGATCTACTAGGAGTAGGACCTTGAACAGGGGCGGACCCCTTTTCCAAAAGAGTTTGGTGGGCCACCCGGGGTGGACCAGCTATCTCATCAGAAGTTTGGTCTCTCTGTAGCCTGCTACTGGTCTTTTGAGCTACATGATTTATGTGGCCTGTTGGGTCTTCAATCAGTTCCGTCACGGATCTTGCTGTTGAATCCATAATACTCCGCAAGGAGGGATGAGGCTGGGCGGGAGGACTATTTGGGGAGGTTGGCAAAGGCACCTCTTCTCTTGATTGGTCAGTGCTATAAGAAGGTTCCAGGTCTGGCATCGATGAATGTGTAGAAGGGGATTTTTCCTGTTGTGTGCTGCTTTCTTCAGGTATGTTTTTCGATGGACGGTCATGCAAATCTATTAAGAGCACAGAGGATTGTTCTGCTTGGAGGGGAGGACTGGTTGTTGCTTCTTGGGGTTGTATCTTATCCTCCATTGCCGACATGCATTTAGCATTAGATATTGAGAGATCCATATGATCTGGTTCTTCTAGAGAGGCATATTCGCTGTACGTGAGTATTCTGGTGCTGAGCTTCCTAGTAAGTTGGGTTTTAAGCGAATCCAGTCTTTTAATAATTTCTATTTGTTCCACCACTGGTAAATCTGCGAAGGAGGCAATGAGTTCGATCTCTTCTGGTGGTGTCAGGCCACTTCCCGGATGGTCATTGTTCTTTACTAGGGGAGTGGAGACCACATGGCTCTTCTCCTGGGGTAGACCATCCACTCCGGTGTCCACTGGTAGATCAGGTTTAGCAGATTTTGAGCCCTCTTTGGTTGTTGCCTCCAACAGTAGGGGTTTAGGCTTAGGGTCTATAAAGGCTCTTGTTGGTACTATCCCACAGCGAAACAAAAATGCTTTCTTTCGTAGTATGATAGTGGGAATTTTTGTGGATTGGAACGCAAGCAGGACTCTCTGGGATTTATGATGATGGACAAGGGGGAGGACTGCACAGAGGTCAATTTGTGTTGCCTCCATATTTAAAAGCATCTTTAGGAGATCCTTGGCACCACACAGAGTTCTCCATCTTGGGTCCCCATTTTGTATAGTTAGGCTCACTTTCCTTGGTGTTAGGATCAAGGATTGATGACCTAAATGAAGGTTAAGGCTGTATTTAAATTTGTTGGTACGTTTGTTATTTAAGGACAAACTCCTCATCCCCTTTCTCTCTTCAAGGGACTTAACACCGGCTGATGCTGGGGAAGTAGTAACTAGCTTTTGTTGGAGGCTGTGCAGCTGGGACGAAAGATCATCTAGTCTTTTGAATATACAGTGCAAGGTTTTGATTATTAAATGGGACTGTTCAAATGTCATATGATTGGTCGTGCCAAGGACCGGTTCCTCCTTCTGAGGAGAGACTGCACTCTTACTGTTGGCCACATCGCTTGTTGTTTGTGGAATTATTCGCTCTTCATCTTTAAGTGCAGGCGCGCAATCAATCAGTGGGTTGAAACGGTTCTGCGTTTCTACCATGTAGGAACAATCCAGTAGATTACTCCCTTCTTTAAAGTGACATGGTTCAACCCTTGTTTGCTTTGATCTCGGAAAGGGAACGGGGACTGTCTCCTCGGAGTCTCTAAGACGTTTCCCATATCCCATATTTCAGATATCGAGAAGAGGGGGGGATAGTATTTCAACGTCAACCCAGGTAATAAATATTTCCTTCTAGCCTACCAGCACTTGCAGTGGGGGGATATTTCACTACCTGTTCATATGAACGTCGGCGTCTTCACCTACACCCTCACAGGCCGGCGATTTAGGTCTTTTTAGGTCTACAAGGAGACTACCCACCTATAGATCATTTTCATGATATTTTCCTTTAAAGCATTACAAGCCGTAAATTTTATACCGGTGTTCCACAACCATTCCCAGTCAGCAAACATAATGTTATGACCAATGTCCTGTGCCCACTTAATCATAGCCGATTTAACTGTTTCATCTTGCGTATTCCATTTCAGCAGCAAATTGTACATTCTTGACAAGTTCTTAGTATTGGGTTCTAACAATTCAGTTTCTAGTTTTGATTTCTCCACCTGGAAGCCAATTTTCCTATCTTGTTTATAAACCTCCATTATTTGATAATAATGGAGCCAATCACGTACTTTAGGTTTCATTTTCTCATGACTCTGTAATTTCAATTTGTCTCCATCTTGTTCCAAAATTTCCCAATACTTTGGGCTTCATATTGGGCTTTTTGAATGCCTTAGCCTCCAAAGGTGACAACCATCTAGGGGTTTTATTTTCCAACAAATCTTTATATCTTATCCAAACATTATACAGTGCTTTTCTGACAATATGATTCTTAAAGGCCCTATGCACCTTAATTTTGTCATACCATAGATATGCATGCCAACCAAATGTATTATTAAAACCTTCCAAGTCCAAAATGTCTGTGTTCTCGAGGAGCATCCAGTCTTTCAGCCAGCAAAACGCTGCTGCTTCATAATACAGTTTCAAGTCCGGCAGGGCAAATCCCCCTCTTTCTTTAGCATCTGTCAGAATTTTAAATTTAATTCTGGGCTTTTTGCCCTGCCAGACAAATTTCGAGATGTCTTTCTGCCACCTCTTGAAACAATCCATCTTGTCAAGGATTTGCAAAGTTTGAAACAAAAATAGCATTCTAGGCAATACATTCATCTTAATAACTGCAATTCGGCCTAACATTGATAATTTCAAATTTGACCATATTTCTAAGTCTTTTTTAATTTCTGACCAACATTTTTCATAGTTGTCCTTATACAAGTTCAAATTTTTAGATGTCAAGTGGACCCCTAGGTATTTCACCTTCTTAACCACTGTCAAGCCTGTCTCTTCTTGAAATTCCTCCTTCTCCTTAGCTGTTAAATTTTTTTCTATGACTTTAGTTTTTTGTTTATTCAGTTTGAATCCAGCTACCTGGCCAAATTGTTGAATTATCTCCAACACCCTTTTTGCACTAGTGTTTGGCTCTTGTAAGGTCAATACTAAGTCATCTGCAAAAGCTCTTAACTTGTAATGTTTATCTCCGACCTGTACACCTTCAACCTGCTGGTCATTTCTAATCGTATTTAGCAACACCTCCAGAACCGAAATAAAGAGCAATGGGGAAATTGGGCACCCCTGTCGTGTTCCTTTTTCTATCTTAAGTTCATCAGTTATCACATTATTTACAATCAGCTTAGCTTTTTGTTCAGAGTATATCGCACCCATACCGTTCTCAAATCCTTGGCCTACCCCCATCCCATGAAGGTTCTTTTTCATAAAACTCCAAGAAATATTGTCAAAGGCTTTCTCCGCGTCCACAAAAATCAACACTGCTTTAGTGTTTATATTCACCTCTAGCAATTCCAAAATGTCTATTATATTTCTTACATTGTCTGATAAATGCCTTTTTGGGAGGAAGCCTGCTTGGTCCTTATGAATCTTCTCCATCAACACTCTTTTAAATCTTTTTGCCAGAATGTCTGCAAAGATTTTATAATCCACATTAAGTAATGATATTGGGCGGTAGTTCTTAAGTTGAGTCTTTTCAGTCTCTGTCTTTGGTATGAGTGAAATATACGCTTCTTTCCACGATTCTGGTGCCCTTTTCCCCTCTAAGATCTCGTTACAGACTTCCTTTAACGGTTGAACCAACCATTCCTTCAGAGATTTATAATATCTGGAAGTCAGTCCATCCGGCCCTGGAGATTTGCCCAATTGCATGTCCTGAATGGCACCCTCTATCTCTTGTTCTGTTATTCTCTGGTTTAAATCCACCTTACTTTGATGAGAGATTTTTTGTAATCCATATTTATTAAGAAATTTGTCTATGTCCTCTTCATTTTGTGGTCCTTGAGAATAGAGTTTTTTAAAGTAGCTCAAGAAACAGTTTCTAATCTCATTAGGTTTGGATATGTTCTTTCCATCCACTTCAAGGCTTGTAACTGTATTTAGTTTCTGCCTTTTCTTCAATTGCCATACCAGAAGTTTGCCACATTTATCTGCCGATTCGAAGGTTTTTTGTTTCATTTGTTTTATCTTCCATTCAATCTCCTGGTTCATCAATTCCATATATTGTGTTTGATATAACTTGATCTCTCTCAGGATCTCCTGGGACTTTGGTTTTGATCTTAATTTTTTCTCTCCTTCTTTTATCTTTTCCAAAATCTTTTCCTTCTTCTCATTCTGCTTTCTCTTTTTTATTGAGTTTTGTTGAATCAGAAATCCTCGCATCACAGCTTTACTTGCGTCCCAGATCACTCTTTTTTCCACCTCAGCCTTTAGATTTATTTCAAAATAGTCCTTTAGAGTTTTTTGGGCCTTCATGTGGATCTCCTTATCTCGAAACAGGGTGTCATTCATCCTCCATCTGAATTGGCCAGTTGTTGTAAGTTTCATTTCCATCTTCACGGCGTTATGGTCGGAACAAGTTTTTGGGCAGATTTCTACCCTCCTAATCTTTGGAGCCATCCCACTAGTGATCCAGATTTGATCAATTCTGGTCCAGGTCATCATTGCTTGTGAGAAAAAAGTTCCCTCTCTCTCAAGAGGGTTCCTTGTTCTCCATATGTCTATTAAGTCCATGTTTTCCGTCATTTCAAAGAAGGTCTTCGGAAGTCTCCCTTCCTTGGAGATTGTCAGCCTTTGTGCCTTGTCCATATTTGTAGAAACTACACCATTCATGTCTCCCATGATTATCATATTGTAATCCAGATAGTCTGTCAGAGTTTCATGGAGTTTCTTGAAGAATTCCGCCTTGCCTTCATTTGGTGCATAGATTCCAACTATTAAGAATTTTTCTCCTTGTACTTGTATTTCCACTGCCAGATATCTTCCTTGCTCGTCTTTAAACATCATTTTTGGGACCCATTTCTCTTTTACATAAATCACAACTCCTCTTTTCTTTACTTTATCCGATGAGATGAATTCTTGTCCTAATCTTTTATTTGTGAGTAATTTCCTGTGTGCTCTGGTTACATGAGTTTCTTGTAAACAAATCAAGTCCAATTGTTCTCTTTTCAAAATATGAAACACTTGGCGTCTCTTCAAAGGCATGTTCAGCCCATTACAATTCCAACTAAGGAATTGCAGGGCCATCTTATTATTTTTCTGTTACTCCTCCAACCGCTCCAAGTTGTTGCTCTTCCTCTGATGGTGCTGGGTTAAGTCCAAACGATAGATTAAGAATGTCTAGTGCTCTCCTTTGTTCTGCAATTGGGTCCACAGTTCCTTTCTGTAAGTCCTCTTGGTTTCTTTCCAGGAATCTTTCTTTGTCTTGCATTGTCTTTATTTTCACCTTCTTTCCCTTGTAGTCAAAAGACAGTCCTTGTGGGAACTCCCACCTAAAAAGGATGGTGTTCTTCTTCAGCAAGTAAACCAAATCCTTATAGAAGGTTCTCAACTCCAAAATGTGTTTAGGGATGTCCTTAAAAATCTGTATGGGTGAATTTTCAATTTGCAAGGCCTTTTGGTAATGTAATTTTAATATTTTGTCTCTTTCTTCCTTCGATCTGAGGGTAATCAAACAATCCCTCGGGGTCTTTCTGTTCTGTCTTCGGCCCAGTCTAAATGCTGTTGTAATCTTAAATTCTTCCTCCTCCAAGTCTTCCCAGAAATCAGCAAACTCTTGTGTCAGGAACTCCGCTAAGTTGTCTCCTTCGCTCTCGGGAATTAGTCTTAATTTCAGATTTCTTTCCTTCCTCTGTAATTCCCACAAAGCCAAGGTTGCATCGTGTTCATGAACCTTTTTAGCAATCGGTTCCAAGCTCTCTTGAGTCTCTCCAGCAATAGTTCTAGCTTCCTCTGCAATCTTACGTGTTGCAGAATTTTCTTGGACCAGCCTGTTTATAGATTCTGTGTTCAAATCCAATCTTGCTGTTAATTCTGTCAATTTTTGTGTATTTTCTGTACTCTGCTTTGTCAAGGTCTCCAAAGACTGGTTTATCTTAAGTAGCGCTTGTGTCACTGACTCCATGGAGGCAGCTGTCACTTTTTCTTGTCCTGTTGTTCCTGTGGGGATTGCACCAGTAATTGAGCCTCTTTTCTTTTGCTGCTGTTGCTGGTGCTGTTGTTGCTTAGCTTTAGCTCTTGTGGTTATCTCTTCCGCTGGGCCACTCATGTCCCAAGGTCGTTCCCAGGAAAACAATCCCCTGATGGAAAATTCCACTGTCCTAGGCTATTACAGCCGTTACTTTGACCCTCTAGGGGGAGCAAACCAAAATGTCCAAGTATGGAGACAAAGAAGTTAAAGAGAAGAGTATCAAGAGGCTTGTAAATGTCTGTTACAGTACTTTTTCCAATAGATACTATTTCAGCATACTCCAATATACTGTAACAACAAGGTCCAAGAACTTTGTATCAAACAAAACTTCAACTATGTAACTTTCCCAGAAGTTTAAAAACAGTTCAGTGCACTAGTGTCTTATTTGGCAGTCCGCTTCAGGGCATTAAGACAGCAGAAGGCTTTTTTCTTTTTTAGATAAAACATGCAGTTCTTAATGTCTCTTTTTCCTCCCCTCTGCCCTGCTTGTTAGAGGGGAGATTCAAATCCAATGTCAGGTTACGTAGTCGAAAAATGTCTCATACGGATGCAGCTCTAGCTTTCCGTTGCTTTAGCTGTCATGCAGTCGGGGGAAGGCAGACTTCCTTAATTTTTACCTTCCCCGTTTTCAGCCAAATTTTCTTTAAAAGAGTCCCAAATTAGCGTTCAATCTTACTTACGGGGTTTTCAGTTACAGATTGACAGGAAGGAATCGGCGCTCTCCGTCAATGGCGACGCGGCTTCACCCTGCGGGCTGGGTAGCGACTCTCAGCACCGCGCTCTCCCGATGCCGTTCCGGAGCCTTTAAAAAGGCTCTTTCTGCAGTAAGGGGGGGCGCTTCTGGTGCCCACCGAGTCTCCTTGTTCACAGGCTTCAGCGCCTGTGATTTTAGGGGTCCCCCGCTTGCCGTAGCGGGTCAGACCCGAACTCGCAGAGCAGTCCTCCTCCGGAGCTCGGAAAGAGGACCGCCATTAACGCTGGCGCCGACCGGAAGTCAGGTCTATTTTATACATTTTAGATATCACTTTAACATTACAGTTTAACAGGTCTCTTTCTAAGTGTGATGTTTCATCCCCAACCCCCTGCTATATATCCTCTTTAAATACTTCATTCAAATGATGATATTGTAATCATGTTGTTAACATCTCTGATAAATCATTATTTTAATTTCAATTCTCCACCTTCTCCACTTAAATTTCTATGTTGCCCAATTTTCCATCATGTTTTTCTTTTTCACCGCTATGGCTTCCAAAGATGAAAGCCATAGAGGTGTTTTGGTCTCCAACAGGTTTTTATACTTATCCCATACTCTATAATCCCCCCCCCCATTATATGGTTTGCATTTTTAAAATTAATTTTAATTGAATTTCTGTTTCATAATATTTAATATTATGATTATTTGGTTTGTAAAACCTTTATGCACTTTCACCTTTTCATACCACAAATAAATGTGCCAACCAAAAATGATATCATGAGCTTCCAAATCTAAAATATGTGGATTCTTCAATAACAACCATTCCTTCAACCAGCACAGACAAGGTGCTTCATAATATTACCTCTTTTAATACAGTTTTCAACACATTAGCTAATTTGTCTGCAAACAGTTTGAATATTTATTCAACAATGCAATAGGCTGATAGTTCTTAACCAGCTTTAGATCTCTATCTTGCTTGTGAATCAAAGTTATGCATGCACTCTTCTAGGATTTGGGTAACTTTCCTGTATTCAAAGATGTATTCATAATATCTTTTAAAGGTTGTATTAAGTAATCCTTTAATTTTTTTATATTATACTGATGAAAGTCCATAAGGTCAGGGTACGTTCCCCAAGTTACGGTTTAAAATTGCTTGCTGTAATTCCATCATTGTGACAGGTCCATTAACAAATGACATTTTATCTTTTGGTCTCTTAGGTAGTCTGCTGTCTTCTAAATATCTACCCACTTCTTCTAAATTACCTCATATTAGCTCAATATAGTTTTGTATAAAAACCTCACAAATTGATTTCTTATTTCTTTCAGATTTTGCACAACTCTACCTCCTACATTTATTCTATTAATGCAGTTTTTTTTTCTTCTTCTTTATTTGCCAAGTTAATAGTTTCCATGGCTTGTTAGCCTGTTTAAATTGTTTCTGTTTAAATATTTAATTTTCCACTCTATTTCTTGGTTTATTATAATTGAATATTGCATTTGCAACATATTGATATCCTGTTTCACTACCTCTTTTCAAGGGGGATTTATTAATTCTTTCCCTTTCCCTTTTATTTTTTGTAAAATTTCTTGTTTTTTCTGCTCTCTAATATTTCTTTGCTATGCGCGTTGCTATGTTAACCCCCCCACCACATTACTACTTTACTGGCATCCCGTACCACCTTTCAATCTGTCTCTTGGTTCAAATTAATTTCAAAATAATCCTTTAATTTTTTTGCCCCCTTTTTCTAATATTACTTCATCATTTAATAAATTTTCATTTAGTCTCCATCTCATTGGGAAACTTGTCCCTGTTCTTAATTCCACTATTATAGAGTTGTAGTCTCATAATGTTCTTGATAGAATTTCTGCCCTCTTTACCTTAGTATACAAATCTTTAGAAGCCTCCTGTCCCAATCGAGGGAGGCTGCACCATTCATATCGCCCATCAAAATAATCTTTTCATTCGAATTTTCAAATAATATTTCTTCTAGCCTCTTTTAAAAATCTGGTTTTTTTTCCTCATTAGGTGCATACACACCAATTAATAATACTTTTTCTCCATGTGATGGTATCTGGGTTATCAATATTCTTCCTTGTTGGTCTTTGAATAATTGTTTTGGGTCCAACCCTGGTTTTATACACATTACAACTCCTCTCTTTTTTGTTACATCAGAAGTTACAAAGTCCTTTCCCAACCTTTTATTTAAGTTTTATTTATCCAAGTTTAACTTCTTTACATGTTCAATTTTATTCCCTTTAGTCTTATTATTTAGCCTACTTACATTCCAAGTTAGAATTTTCAAAGCCATCTTGTTCCATATTTATTTCTCTTTCGCCTCCACCTCAGTTGAATCTTCCTCTTCCTGTCCAAATGCTCTTTCTCTAGCTAACCTTCCACCATATTTTCTCCAAAATTGATATGGCTCAGTAGGATCATGAAATATTTGGTTTTTACCATTATATGTAAAAGATACCACTTCAGGATATTCCCAGCAGTGATATTTTAATAATCATCCTGGATGAATTTCTCTCCATCAGTATATCAAGTTATTGGCTAAAATGTTTGTCCTGTTTAAAAAATACCCATGTCACATTCTAGAGATTAAGTATGTGAGCCCAGGGAATTGGAGAACCAGTTTATTCCAGTTCTATGCTGGAGAGATTAGTATTTTGAGAGACAAAAGCCAAATCAAAGAGATAATCTTAGCAGGAAAATTAATGCTTTTCTTTTTTGCTTCCCCCAGTAAAGGTCCAAGAAGAAATTGCAAAGGTTGTTGGATCTTCTCAGCCAAGGATTGAACACCGAAGAAAAATGCCTTATACAGATGCCGTGGTCCATGAGATCCAGAGGATTGCCAATATTAACCCAACCAACCTGCCACATGCCACGGTTACAGATGTTACCCTTAATGGCTACTTCATTCCAAAGGTGATACATTTGATTGAACTGCTGCCCACTAGTTACAATATATTTAAAATAAAAAAATTCCTTTCAGTAGCACCTTAAAGACCAACTAAGTTAGTTCTTGGTATGAGCTTTCGTGTGCATGCACACTTCTTCAGATACACTGAAAAAGAAGTTGCAAGATCCTTCTATCTAGTGAGAAGGTGTGGAGGGGTATTACTCAGAAGGGTGGTGGGAATGGGTGATTGGCAGATAGCTGAGATGAGCCTGTTGACGACTCTTAACGACTGCAATAGGTCTTACAGGAAAAGGCAAGGGGTGAGAAGGTGAAAAATGGCTTAGTCATGTATAATGAGATAAGAATCCAATGTCTTTGTTCAGACCAGGTCTCTCCATGGTTTTAAGTTTGGTAATGAGTTGCAATTCAGCAGCTTCTCTTTCCAGTCTATTTCTGAAATTCCTTTGTAGTAAAACAGCTACTTTGAGATCTTGTATAGAATGTCCTGGGAGATTGAAGTGTTCTCCTACTGGTTTCTCTGTTTTGTGATTCTTAATGTCAGATTTATGTCCGTTTATTCTTTGGCGTAAGGTTTGGCCTGTTTGTCCAATGTAGAGAGCTGAAGGACACTGTTGGCATTTGATGGCATACACAATGTTAGACGATGAGCAATTAAATAGTCCCGAGATGGTATGTGTGATGTTGTTGGGACCAGTAATGGTGTTGTTCGAGTGTATGTGGCAGCAAAGTTGGCATCTGGGTTTATTGCAGGCTCTGGTGCCAGTGTCTGTGTTAAGTCTGGTTGTAGTATTATTGTGGGTTAGGAGTTGTTTAAGATTGGGTGGCTGTCTGTAGGCAATGAAAGGTCTTCCTCCCAGAGCTTGAGAAAGAGAACTGTCATTGTCCAGGAGAGGTTGTAGATCTCTGATGATGCGTTGTACTGTTTTAACTTGGGAGCTGTATGTGATGACTAGAGGTGTTCTGTTATTTTCTTTTTTGGGTCTGTCTTGCAGCAAGTTCTCTCTGGGTATCAGTCTGGCTCTGTTGATCTGTTGTCTAACTTCATCTGCTGGGTATTTTAGTTCTAAAAAGGTTTGCTGTAGATCTCTTAGGTGAGAGTCTCTGTCTGTAGAATTGGAACAGTGCCTGGCTATATACAATGGACTGTTTGGTATGTTTGGGATGGTAGCTAGAGGCATGTAGATATGTTTGTCGGTCAGTTGGTTTACGGTATAAGGTGGTGTCTATGCGCCCATCCTGTATTTTTATAGTAGTGTCCAAAAATGTATTTCTTGCATAGATTGATTCATTGTTAGGTTGATTGTGGGGTGAAAATCATTCAATTTCTGGTGAAAGGTGTCCAGGGTCTGTTGACCATGTGTCCAGATGATAAAAATATCGTCAATGTATCGCAGGTACAAGAGAGGTTTGAGTGGGTAGGAGTTTAGGAAACGTTGTTCTAAATCTGCCATGAAGATGTTGGCATACTGTGGGGCCATGCGGGTGCTGTGCCGCTGATCTGAAGGAACAGGTCATCACCGAATTTGAAGTTGTTGTGGGTAAGGACAAATTGGCAGAGTTTGGTGGCAAGGTCCGCTGTGGTTTTATCTGAAATGGTGTTCCTTATAGCTTGTAAACCATCGTTGTGTGGGATGTTGGTATACAGAGATTCCACATCCATAGTAGCTAGTATAGTATTGTTGGGAAGATTATTTAAAGATTGTATTTTCCTCAGAAAATCTGTGGTGTCACGTACATAGCTGGGAGCACTGATGGCATATGGTTTCAGAACAGAGTCCATATAACTGGAGACACCCACTGTAATAGTGCCAATACCTGAAATGACGGGGTGTCCCGAGCGGCCCCTTGTAAGGTCGTGTCGGCATGGATGTTAAAATCCCCTAGGACGACCAAACTAGGTGTCTCCAGGAGAACATCCGCCACGACCTGAAGCAGCTCGGACAGGGAATCCTTGGTGCAGTGGGGAGGTCGGTACACCAAAAGGAATCCTGTACTGCCCCTATTGCCCAACTTCTAGAACATGCACTCATAAAACTGGGTCTTCCCAATAGGACGCCTGATGCAAACTAATGACTTCCTAAAAATCACTGCAACCGCCTCTCCCCGCCCACATGACCTGGGTTGCTGTGCGTAAGAGAAACCTGGTGGGCAAGCAGCGGCAAGAACAGGCCCATCTGCTTCCTCCAACCAGGTCTCTGTCACACATGGCTGGTCAAATCCTCCATCCACAATCAGGTCATAGAATCATAGAATCATAGAATCATAGAATCATAGAATCATAGAATCATAGAATCATAGAATCATAGAATCATAGAATCATAGAGTTGGAAGAGACCACAAGGACCATCGAGTCCAACCCCCTGCCAAGCAGGAAACACCATCAGAGCACTCCTGACATATGGTTGTCAAGCCTCTGCTTAAAGACCTCCAAAGTAGGAGACTCCACCACACTCCTTGGCAGCAAATTCCACTGTCGAACAGCTCTTACTGTCAGGAAGTTCTTCCTAATGTTTAGGTGGAATCTTCTTTCTTGTAGTTTGGATCCATTGCTCCGTGTCCGCTTCTCTGGAGCAGCAGAAAACAACCTTTCTCCCTCCTCTATGTGACATCCTTTTATATATTTGAACATGGCTATCATATCACCCCTTAACCTCCTCTTCTCCAGGCTAAACATGCCCAGCTCCCTTAGCCGTTCCTCATAAGGCATCGTTTCCAGGCCTTTGACCATTTTGGTTGCCCTCCTCTGGACACGTTCCAGTTTGTCAGTGTCCTTCTTGAATTGTGGTGCCCAGAACTGGACACAGTACTCCAGGTGTGGTCTGACCAGAGCAGAATACAGTGGCACTATTACTTCCCTTGATCTAGATGCTATACTCCTATTGATGCAGCCCAGAATTGCATTGGCTTTTTTAGCTGCCGCGTCACACTGTTGGCTCATGTCAAGTTTGTGGTCAACCAAGACTCCTAGATCCTTTTCACATGTACTGCTCTCAAGCCAGGTGTCACCCATCTTGTATTTGTGCCTCTCATTTTTTTTGCCCAAGTGCAATACTTTACATTTCTCCCTGTTAAAATTCATCTTGTTTGCTTTTGCCCAGTTCTCTAATCTGTCAAGGTCGTTTTGAAGTGTGATCCTGTCCTCTGGGGTGTTAGCCACCCCTCCCAGTTTGGTGTCATCTGCAAATTTGATCAGGATGCCCTTGAGTCCATCATCCAAGTCGTTGATAAAGATGTTGAATAAGACCGGGCCCAAGACAGAACCCTGTGGCACCCCACTAGTCACTCTTCTCCAGGATGAAGAGGAACCATTGATGAGCACCCTTTGGGTTCGGTCAGTCAGCCAGTTACAAATCCACTGAGTGGTAGCATAGTCAAGACCGCATTTTACCAGCTTCTTTACAAGAATATCATGGGGCACCTTGTCAAATGCCTTGCTGAAATCAAGGTAGGCTACATCCACTGCGTTCCCTTCATCTACCAGGCTTGTAATTCTGTCAAAAAACGAGATCAGGTTAGTCTGACATGACTTATTTTTCAGAAATCCATGCTGACTATTGGTGATCACAGCATTCCTTTCTAGGTGCTCACAGACTGTTTGCTTAATGATCTGTTCCAGAATCTTCCCTGCTATTGATGTCAGACTGACTGGGCGGTAATTATTTGGGTCCTCTCTTTTCCCCTTTTTGAAAATAGGGACAACATTTGCCCTCCTCCAGTCTGCCGGGACTTCGCCTGTTCTCCAGGAATTCTCAAAGATGACTGCCAGTGGTTCTGAGATCACATCTGCCAGTTCTTTTAATACTCTTGGATGCAGTTCATCTGGCCCTGGAGACTTGAATACATCTAATCTAGCCAAATATTCTTGTACTATCTCCTTAGTTATTCTGGGCTGTGTTTCCTTTGCTGAATCATTTGCTCCAAATTCTTCAGGTCGGGCATTGTTTTCTTTATCGGAGAAGACTGAGGCAAAGAAGGCATTGAGGAGTTCAGCCCTTTCTGTGTCCCCTGTTTGCATTTCACCATCTTCTCCTCTGAGTGACCCCACTGTTTCTTTGTTCTTCCTTTTGCTACGAACATACCCATAAAAGCCTTTTTTGTTGCTTTTAACCTCTCTAGCAAGCCTGAGTTCATTCTGTGCTTTAGCTTTTCTGACTTTGTGTCTACACGTGCTGGCTATTTGTTTGAATTCCTCTTTGGTGGTTTCCCCCCTTTTCCATTTTTTGTACACATCCTTTTTTAATCTTAACTCAGTTAAAAGTTCTTTAGATAGCCACCCTGGTTTCTTTAGGCACCTTCCATGTTTTCGTCTCATTGGTATTGCCTGACGTTGTGCTTTTACTATCTCCCTCTTAACAAACTCCCAGCCATCATGAACTCCCTTTCCTTTTAGTATTGCTGTCCATGGGATCTCACCCAGCACTTCCCTAAGTTTTATGAAGTCGGCTTTCTTAAAGTCAAGAAATTGAGTCCTAGTATGCTTGGCTGCTACTTTCCGCTGTATAGTAAACTTCAGAAGAGCATGATCACTCGCGCCTAATGATCCTTCCACATCTACCCCACTAACCAGGTCATCAACATTGGTTAGGACCAGATCTAAAATGGCTGTTCCTCTTGTTGCTTCTCCCACTTTCTGGACAATGAAGTTGTCTGCAAGGCCAGTGAGGAATCTGTTTGACCTTATGCTCTTGGCTGAGTTTGACGTCCAACAAATATCCGGGTAATTGAAGTCCCCCATTACTACTATCTCCCTTCCTTTTGCATGCTTGGCCATCTGTTCCAGGAAGGCAGCATCTATGTCCTCCGTTTGGCTTGGGGATCTATAGTAAACTCCCACAATGAGGTCTCTGTTATTCTTCTCTCCCTTAATTTTGACCCAAATGCTCTCACTTTGGCTTTGAGGTTCTAAATCTTGGATCTCTTCACAGGTATACACATCCCTGACATATAACGCCACTCCTCCTCCTTTCTTGTCTGGTCTGTTTCTCTGAAATAGATTGTATCCCCACATTATTACATTCCAATCGTGGGACTTATCCCACCAGGTTTCAGTGATGCCTATTATGTCATATTTAGTTTGCTGTACCAAGAGCTCAAGCTCATCTTGTTTATTTCCCATGCTTTGCGCATTAGTGTACAGACATTGAAGTCCATTAATCATTCCCCCGTGTCTCTTATTTAAGGATTTTTTCCTCCCTCCACTAGGTCCGCGTGCTGTTTGCTCCATTTGGTCTATGACATTTGGATGATCATCTTCATTAATTGATAGACTCCTACCTTCAGGAGCACTGTCTCCCTCCCCCACATTAGTCAGTTTAAAGCCCTCCTGATGAGGTTTCTGAGATTTTTGGCAAAAACATTTCTCCCAACCGTTGTGAGGTGCAGCCCATCACTTGCCAGAAGTCCATCTTCAAGAAACTGCAGTCCGTGATCTAAGAATCCAAACCGTTCCTGTTTACACCATTTGTGAAGCCAGCTGTTCACTTCCACTATTTTCCCCTCTCTCCCTGGGCCACGTCGTTCAACTGGGAGGACAGACGAGATGACAATTTGTGCATTTAGTTGCTTCAATTTCCTGCCGAGAGCCTCGTAGTCTCTTTTGATCTTCTGGAGGCTATTGTTTGCAGTGTCATTGGTTCCCACATGAACCAAGAGGAAGGGGTATTCGTCAGTGGGTTTTATGATTTTTTGCAGTCGTTCAGTTACATCTTGGATCTTAGCCCCGGGGAGACAGCACACTTCCCGAGACATCTTGTCAGGCCCACAGATCACTGCTTCTGTTCCCCTCAGTAGGGAATCCCCTATCACCACTACACGCCTCCTCTTGGGTTTGGTCGGGGTTCTTCTGTGAGCTGTCTGTTCCAAGGTCGCCTGCACATTCCCTGAGGACTGACTTTGCTGCTCGTCTTCATATACCTGATCGACTGTAATGAGGGAGAGATCCTCAAATGGAGTCTGCTCTTCGTCTTCCATGCTAGGGGAGAGGACCTCAAAGCGATTGTGTATTTCTAAACAATCAGAGTGAACCCTGGGCCTCCTACTTCTTTGAGTCACGTTTCTCCATATATCTGGCTCCTGTGTTGCTGAACTATCCTCCTTCTCAGGGGAGTCCCCTGTCTCCTCTCTGGTGGAGACGGTGTGCTCTGTTGCTTCCAAGAAGAGCTCCAGCTCTCTAATTCTTTGGAGCGTAGCTACACGTTCCTCCAGTTGCTGAACTTTGTCTTTTAAAAGGGCAATCAACATGCAATTGCTGCAGGTAAAGCTGCCTGCAACCTTTGGCAAGATGGCAAACATTGCGCAGGAATCGCAGGCGACTGCAGCTGTTCCCTCCCCTTCCATCTTGAGATCGTGTCGTTGGGGGTGGCTACAGAGGTCCTCCATCATAAAAAGCTTGAGGACAGGACAAATAACTTCCCCTCCACACACACACACACAAAAAACACCTAGGTCTCCCCCACAAACGTTTGAGACTAGCTCCCCTAAATCTAAAAGATGGGTATAACTGCGCGCGCCGCTAGGCACGCGCCGCTGCCCTGCAGCCTCTGATAAGCTCCTCCCACAGCTAATCCCCTGCCTCAACAGAAACCCTGCCCCCTCTGACCTTTACACAGGTCATGGATGGCAGTGGTTTTATTCATCATTGACCTGGCATTACACAGCAACACCTTCAGGTCATGTGGGTTTCCCCTGTTGATTCCAGTATCCATCCGGTCAAGGCCAGACCCGGAGGCAGGGATAGTCTTCAAACAACGACTAAACCTGCCTCCTCAGTAATGACATGGTCTGGTCTTAGCATAACTCCGCCTCCTGCCCATGATCACCGAGATTGGATGTCCCAGTGCTTCCCCCCCTGTGGAACTTGTCCCAGCCATCGTGTTGGCTGGGGCCCCACTCCCAGGCAGCCCTGATCCTGCCTCTTAAAACCAAAACACAAACTATACAGAACCAATAAAACAACAAAAAACAAGAACAGAACAATTATACTAAAATTAATCCCCAACCAAATATCAAAAGGAAAAAAGGAAATAAATAAAAATTTAAATTGCCACTGACTGCTTGAGGATATTTTAAAACACATTAACCACTTGGAACAGGGAAGCAATGGCAGAACACTTCTCACACTTCCCCAAAAGTTTGTTCCAAGTAAGGGCCTGGGCCATGCCCCCTGGGCCAGTTGGAAAAGGCCCTGGAAGGGAACAGGCCCTGCAGTCCTTCCCACAGCCGATGGTCCATGACTTATATGTTAAAGTTTTTTGAACTAAAGACATTTCTCAGATGAACTTAAATCTCATTTCTCCTGCACTGAATCTTCATTGTACCAGATACAGATGTTTATTTTTAAATAACTCTTGCTTTGCCTTTGCAGGGGACATACATCATAACATTGCTGTCCTCTGTGCTGCATGATGAATCTCAATGGGAGAAACCACATAAATTCTATCCTGAGCATTTTCTCAACTCTGAAGGAAAATTCGTAACGAGAGATGCTTTCATGCCTTTCTCTGCAGGTAACTTTTTTTTTTTTTTACTTTTGTGTATACCTGCATAGTGTGTGCTTAGTCAATGGGATTTTTACATGCTGGAATGTAACCTGTTGTGCAAAGGTAAGAATCACATCACTTGCTGTGGCCATTTCTGCCACTAGATCTGGCCACCATTGGTGTGCGGCCCCTGGAATGTTGCTCACCAGGGAATGTGGTCCTCAGGCTGAGAAAGGTTTTCCACCCCTGGTTTTCAGCATTGCAGGATGTCTCATATTGGGAGCTCATAATTCTTTTAAGATGGGCACCATGAACTATTATTTTATCTCTGCATTTTAGTCTGCTTTAAAGTATTTGTGATGATGCTATTGAGCAACTGCTAAACCCAGTTTCTCTGCTGCCTGTGTGTCTTTACAGGTCGGAGAGCATGTATAGGTGAGACTCTTGCCAAAATGGAGCTCTTCCTCTTCTTCACAAGTCTGCTGCAGAGATTCACCTTCCAGCCACCCCCTGGAATATCTCAAGAAGACCTGGACCTTACTCCTGCTGTTGGGGTTATAACACCTCCCATGCCCCACCAGCTCTGCGCTCTGCCACGTTTCTAAGGTTCACAAGTTCCTGGCTTGCTTATCCTACCTGTGTGTGCAATGCGAGCCTTTATTTAAACACCCCTATTCAACAGGGGTATTTTGATTGAGTAGCCTAGCAGTGGAATTGGTGCATGCTTTGTCACAAACCTGAAGTGTTCCCCTTTACCTGCCATACCGCCGAATCCCGTAAAACTAGCATTGGAGCATCTCTTACTTAAAACCTGGCCCTGAGTTCTTATGACACTTGAAGCATAGAGATCAATCAGCAAAGCTGGTTTCATGTATTCCCATGTTAAGGTATACCTTCAAATATCTTGAAGCATCATATTCCCAGGTAGAATGCAGAGAATTGTTACCAAGACGATAAAGGGTCTGGAAGCCATGCCTTATGCTGAAGTTGAGGAAGTCGGGTTTATTAGCTTCTGTGGCTCCAATGTATTCAAGTCAAGTAACCTTTTTTGGCATTACATAAGAACATTCAGAATACATTCAGAATAGATAGGCCAGTGTGATCTCGTTGCCACCCCAATGGCACAGTCACCCGCCAAAGGGCAGAAGAGGTGAGCAATCCGCCTCATCTCTGTGGGTTTCCAGCAAGGGCAGGATCCTGTAGCATACTTCAGCAACAAAAAATCAAATAGAGGAACTTAGCTACTGTCTTGGTGAGCTCCTGGTCTCTCCCCTGTAATAAGAAGCGCATAACCTCCGTCTCTGGTTTCCATGTTGGAATACATAGATGGTCTAGAATTGTTGGTGGAGATCATCATACATTTTACATTTAAGGGCCATGTGAGCTAGAGTTTCCACCAGGTGGGCATCGCATGGGCACATCCTATCTCCTTCTGCCATACCCACAAACCTACCCAAAGGAGGTTAGAAGGATTAGAATTGAACCTAGCCAGTGAAAAGGCCCTTCTTTCTTGCGCATTAAACGAAAATTGTAAATAATTAAGATTAAATTCCTGTACCCAAGAGAGTTGAAAATAAAGAGGGGAGCATGTTTTTTCCCCAACTGAGATTAGTTCCTGCAGATCTATGCCCCACAGCCTAGTTTTTAACATGGTCTTGGCAACTGGGAAAGCCGCACCGTCCAGGAGATCCTCTGAAAGCCCGAGTTGCCGTATCTTTGTGCAAAACAGTTGTAGCCCTGGGGAAGGGAAGGAGTCAGACAGAACTTCGCTGAGAAGGGATCTTTGTCTGCTGAAAAACAGATGTTTAGCCAGCATAAAAGAAAACTCATCAAGGCAACTGTCTCTAGCCTATGTTGGCCTCCCTCTAAACACAGGGCTGCGTAAAGTATGCATCATGGGACAGCAAAGATCTTAACTAGAAAGGCTGCCTACACTCTTTCTGCTGACTGGGAAAACCCTGACATCCAGATTGGAATTCCATAGAGCAGTTGAGCTCTGGCTTTAGCATTAAAAGCCTTGAGGGCTGAAGGGATGTGTTGGTTACCTCTTGTTGCAAAGAAGTGCAATATGGCCCGCATGGACAGCTTGTTGGCGTTTACTGCCCCTGCGCAGTGTGAAGACCACCGGAGCCTGTGATGGAAAGTGATCCCCAAGTAGTTGAATTCAAATATCTCCTGGATGTGTTTCCCACCAAAAAACCCAAATATATCTCTTACGAGAATTCCTGAAAACCATTATTTTGCTTTTGTCAAAATTCATACTCATTTTCATACTAGACAGATAGTCAATACAGCCATTTAACAAATGCTTTAAGCCAATTCTAGTCCGTGAGAGCAGAAACATATCATCTGCATATAGGAAAATGGGAATTTTTGATGCATTGAGTTTTGGGCTGTGATCATCCACCAGTTTTAGTAATGGGGCAAGGTCATTTAAGAAGAGATTAAAAAGAGAGAGAGCAAGAACACAGCCTTGTTTCACACCTTGATTTATAGCAACAGGGTCTGACACAGAGTTATCCTGGAGTTATTCTTATACGACAGGTATTATTTGAGTAAAGCTTTTTAATCAGGTAAAGTAACCTGGGGTCTAAGCCCAGTGTCTCCAGTTTGGACCATAACAGCCCCCTGTCGACTGAGTCAAAAGCAGCCTTAAGCTCTAAAAAGGCCACAAATAGTCCTTCCTTATGGTGCCGCATGTACTTGGTGGCTAAATGGGATAACACTATACAGTTACATAAAGTGGATTTCCTGGCCTAAAAACTGCCTGTTCTGGGCCTATGATGATGTTCAGGTCGAGCCATGTAGTTAATTTGGATAATAGATGTTTTGCATACAATTTCCCAATATTTGACAATAGGCTTATTGGTCGATAGTTCGAAGGTAACTTTTTGTCCCGCTTTTTAAAGATTGGAATAATTATGGAATTCTGCCATGAATTAGGCAGAATTCCAGTTTTGTCCACCACAGTGAATAGTTCCGCTAGAATCGGAGCTCACCAGTCTGGCTTGGCTTTAACTAGTTCAGACAGGATGGCTCCAATGTATTTGGATCCTGTAGAAGACAAGGCTATACAATTCTGTATATAACTACCCCAGGAGATTGGACCATTGGCAGACATAAAGACATACCCACCCACAGATTTATAGTTTTTTGCACCCCCAGCCCATTCAGTGTCCATGTAACCTACCAGTTCAGGATCACTGTAAGTTGGCAACTTTTATTTACAGTTCATTATACCATTTAGATGTCTGACAACTCTCTTGATAGCTGTCCAGTCGTGTTCAGTAGGAACCTTCACTTTTCTGCTCAGAATAATCACTGCATTTGATATAACCAACCTGCATGTCATGGTCAGGTATAAAAGTATTGCTGACCTGTATTTGTTGTTGTCAGGCAATGGCTTTGTTTCCTCCTGGTTCTTTAAAAAGTCTGTAGTAATAGATGGGTTTGCCTTTGGCATCTCCATGCTGTCAGTTAGTTAAGTGACTTTCTGTTTCTGGCTTAGAATAAAACAGCCATCTTCTCTCTGTATCTGGACTAGCTTCTGCTCTGAGAGGGAAGAGGGAGCTGATCCCTTTCACATTGGAGTCAGTGGAAGTCTCCATGGTCTCACCAGGAAGTAGAAAAAATGCCCGCTTTGAATCTCTCTTCTCTCTTAAGAAAATCCAGCCACACCCACTATAATACTTTGAATTTTGTCTTCACTGGGCCCCATAAACTTTGTAGGAATGGATTTAGGCACCACGAGAGGATGTACTGCTTAGTTATTATCCTTCATTGCTCACATTGTTGCATGTCATATGCTCTAATGTATACAAAGATATACCCTAATGCCATCATGTTAAACAGTTTCAAGATGAAAATGAATAAAAACTATGCTAAAAAGAAAAATATGTGTGAGTGTTTCAATGGGAGAAAGTTCAGGAAATACTGGACACAATGCAGTCGTACCTAAATAAAGTGGAATAATTTCATCTGCAAATGATTTGACAATGCTGCTCTCTACTCCCAGTGTAACAAACAAAGTCGACAGGTAATCCTGAGTGATGAGTTCTCTGCCTTCAAGAGCATTTGGATCTGTTCTGGAACATAGCTGTCAACTTGCAGATTTGAAAATAAGGGACCAGCAGCCTTGAAAATAAGGGATCAGCAGCCAAAATAAGGGATTTTAGTCAACCAGCAGCCAAACGAAGCCTCAAGCGGTGGTTCCCACAGCGCAGCAACCCGGCCAAGGGGATGCAGCAAGGAAAACCACCGTCACCTCTCCGCTGGGAAGCGCTGAGCAAAGGCGAGTCCCCAGGCAACGCGGCCGATTTGATCGGCACAAAGCATGCAAGCTACACCCCCCCCCCGTCGTTCTTAGACTCCTTATTGGGTGAGCAATGCAGCCAAACAACACAGTTGGAGCCTCCCTCCTCCCTGGCCGGCAGGGAGGGAGGGAGAGGAGCTACTTCCTTTGAAACCCGGGAATTTTAAGGGACATCATCAATAAGGGACAGCAGCTGGACACAGCACTGGAATAAGGGACTTTCCCACCAAATAAGGGACGGTTGACAGCTATGTTCTGGAAAGCATTAGTTTCTGCAAGTAAGCACCACCCACTTGAGTATACATTAAACTGAAATGCAAATCATCCAATGTACAGCACTGAATAGTTGTGAAGAAAAAAAATCAGAGGGATGGTTAATGATTCGCTGGAAACATTATGTAACATAATATATTGGCTGCTCATTGCAGTTGGTAGACACTGTTGTTGACCAAACTGCACTGTGGTTTTGTTGTTTTTGAAGAAGTCTTTTAGACAGTGTTAGCCTTTTGGTTGCCAGGTTTTTATATGGAGGTCTTTGGTATTTTTCTGTTTGGCTCTGGAGGCCCCCAGGCCTTGGAGCTCTGTTCAGGGGCTGAGCAAGGGGGTGCAGTGGGGTGGGCCACACCGGGTGACATCCTGAGGGAGGGTGACACTCTGCATGTGTATCGCTGCCCGTGAGTCCAAGCCTATGCCTGTCGGGGCCGCTGGCAAAGTGGCAAAGATCCACCCTCCCCCAGCTCACTGTAGGCTTGGGAGTCATGGGCGGGTTGCCCTGTCATCCAGGAAAAAGCCTTGCTCCACAGATCGCCCGCCTGCCCGCTTGGTGCTTCGCTTCCTTCCTGCTTGGGCCAGGGAGGGGCGTCGGTGGGCCATGAGAAGCGCCCCCTCCCATCCACCCGCCAGCTAGTGGCCGGACTCCCTCCTTCCCTCCCTGACTCTTCTGCATGCACGGAGCAAGAGCCAGACCCTCACACCTGTAAAACAGGCTCTCTCTAACATTCCAGAGAAACCAAAAAGAAAAGTCACTGTTTTGAGCTCGTCTCTTTTATGGATGCAACGAATAGTTTTGGCTACAACCATTGGGGATTGCACCAGCAGGGTAGAAAAACGCCTTTGCAATGCTTTGTTCTGATGCATGGCGTCGCCTTTAATGAAATAATGCGCCCCCTCCTAGCCATGGTGGCGGTGCTGGGACCAGCCAGGCAGCGCCATTGGTGCTTGTGGTCCTCAGGAGCTCCATGCTGCTGTGGCGCTTGCCATCTTGCCTCTCCAGAAGTCCATACTGCTGCTCTTTCAGAAATCCATCCCTGAATGCAGTTCAATAATCACTCCAAAGAATTTCACAATGCTGCCCTTTACTCCCCTTATAACAGATTAATTTTACACAAAATTTGGGCGACAGGTCTGCAGCCAAGTTCAAGAGAGTTTAATAATGGTTTAATGTTTAGCTCGAGACAGTACCTAGCATAATATGTATGCTGCTCACTGCAGTTGCAAGACATTGTCCTCAACCAAACTGCACTGTAGCTTTCATTATAACCATTGCAAAACAAATTGCTTGCTGAAACAAAATGGATTGTATGGAGCCGATTCCAGTGTTGTTCCTCTTTATCCTTATGATTTCCTTTGTTTTGAAACTGGGCACTTTCTGGAACAAGAGCTCCCAAAATCTTCCACCAGGACCAAGGCCTTTACCTCTCATTGGGAATCTCCACATCATGGATCGCAAGAGGCCTCACAGAACCATGTTAAAGGTAAAGATTGCAGTTCTTCCCATGGCAAGGCTGAAGGGTATTGGGGCAGCCCAGTCAGATGAGCGGAGTAGAAAATTAGTATTATTATTAATAATATCAATAATAGAATACATTATGTTCTTTTAGAGCCCATAAATCTCATCTCCCCTTTGTGTGCTACAGAACTGCCTCTTAACATTCCCAGTCATAGGAGCTAGTTGCAATTTATAACTGGTAATTTGAACAAGGTGTCTGGGGGTGTCTGGTGTCTAACCCCGTTTGACTCTGCCTCCATCTTCAAGGATGTAAAAGTGCCAATACAAACCTTGCCCAGCCCAGCCTCCTCCTTCAGCCTATCTTTCTAAACTAGATTTGAGAGGTGCCATTAAAGGTATAATCACTTTTATCCTTACAACTGCCTATTTTGTTCTGGTTTTCTGATTATTCCTAGCAAATATTTGTTCTGCCACAACTGAATAATAATATCCATAATTTATTATTTATACTTTGCTCATCTGGCTGGGTTTCCCCAGCCACCCAACAGACTAAGAATATGATAAAACATCAAACATTAAAAACTTTCCTTAAAAGGACTGCCTACAGGTGTCTTCTAAAAATCAGATAGTTGTTTATTGCCTTGGCATCTGATGGGATGGCGTTCCACAGGGCAGGTGCCACTACCGAGAAGGCACTCTGTCTGGTCCCCTGTAACCTCACTTCTCGCAGTGAGGGAACCACCATAAGGCCCTGAGCCCCGGACCTGAGTGTCCAGGCTGAACAGTGGGGGTGGAGATGTTCCTTCAGGTATACTGGACCAAGGCCATTCAGGGCTTTAAAGGTCAGCATCAACAATCTGAATAGTGCTTGGAAACGTACTGGGAGCCAGCATAGGTCTTTCAGGACCAGTGGTATATTGTCTTGGCAGCCACTCCCAGTCACCAGTGTAGCTGCCACATTCTGGATTTGTTTCAGTTTCCGGGTCAACTTCAAAAGTAGTCCCACATAGAGCACATTGCAGTAGTACAAGCAGGAGATAACTAGAGCATGCACCACTCTGGCAAGACAGTCTGCTGGCAGATAGGGTCTCAGCCTGCGTACCAGACAGCTGCGTTGACGCAGAATTGACCTGCGCCTCCATGGACAGTCCAAAATGCACACCTGGTCCTTCAGGGGCACAGTTACCCCATTCAGGACCAGGAGTCCTCCACACCTGCCTGCCTCCTCCCCCCAAAACAGTACTTCTGTCTTGTCAGGATTCAACCTCCATCTGTCAGCCACCATCCATCTTCCAACCGCCCCCCGACACTCACACAGGACCTTCACAGCCTTCAATGGTTTTTATTTAAAAGAGAGGTAGAGCTGGTTATTATCTGCATACCCCACAAGTGAGAGCCCAGGGGCCTGAACACTCATCCCCCAACACCACTTTCTGGACACGGCCCAGGAGAAAGGAGCGGAACCACTGTATAACAGTGCCCCCAGCTCCCAGCCCCTCTAGACGGTCCAGAAGTATGTCATGGTCGATGGTATCAAAGGCCACTGAGAAATCCAGCAGAACTAGGAAACAGCTTTCACCTTTGTCTCTAGCCCGCCGGAGATAATCGAGCAGCACAACCAAGGCAGTTTCAGTTTCATGATGAGGCTTGAATCCCAAATGGAAGGGATCCAAATGGTCTGCATCCTCTAGACGTTCCTGGAGTTGTTCAGCAACCACCCGCTCAATCACCTTGCCCAAGATTGGAAGATTTGAGACTGCGTGGTAGTGAATGCAGTCTTGGTTCTGTCAGAGATGATTTACATTAATATATTCTTTGGGTATACCAGAACTCTCTTTCTCACTTTTTCTTCTGTTGAATTCCAGTTGTCAAAGCAATATGGCCCCATCTTCAGCATCCAAATGGGACCCCGGAAAACTGTGGTGTTGACAGGATATGAGACAGTAAAGGAGGCTCTGGTTAATCAGGCGGACGCATTTGCAGACAGGCCCATCGTTCCAATGTTTCAAGAGCTTGCACAAGGCTTTGGTGAGGCACCTCCCTTTCTATTGGAACTGGTAATGCTTGCAGACACACACTGGTCCCACCAGGTGAACACAATCTGTTCCCAAGAAATGGTTTGTAAGATGAGTGTTTGCGAAGCAAGTCAACAACATCCATTGTTTCCTGTGAGGGAAATCCTTGTGAATTTTTCAACCCACCTCAGTGCCTTTGACATTGACAGAGTATCTGCAGGCAGTAGGCTGAGAATGTGTCACAAAAAGTGTCACCTGTGGATTTCTGCAGATCAAGCTAAAGTATTAAAAAGAGTGGACCAGGTCAGCCTTTTTTTGGTCTTGACTTTCAGTGGATAAGTGGTGCTCTGTTAAAGAAATAAAAATGGAGACCAGTTAAAGCAAACCTTTCCCATTCCCACCTTCTTCCATATTGTAGAGGAGGGGGAGAATGAGACAGGAGGGTTGTGAATAATAGTCACATGGAAAAGTAATGCCACACACCAAGGGGAAACTGACTGACCATTTTCTGCCCCAGACTATATAGAGAAGAAAAATGAAGGAGGCATAATGGAATACAAAATAAGAAGCTGAGTTCTGCTGGGATGCCTGACATGTAAAAACCACTCTCCACTCTATCCTACACTTTATAACGGAAAATATTGATCAATGTGTTCTCAGGTCATGCTCTGATGACACAGCTGCCAGCTCCGAAGTCTGAATGGGAGAATAGCTGGGATCCATTCTCAGTTCCATGGAAGAAATGCAGAACACAATTTATTGATATTTTTGTACAATGGCCATGCAGACACGAAACCTTTCCTTCCTCCTCTTTCCTCAGGTGTAGTTTTTTCTAATGGTGAAAACTGGAAAGTGATGCGGCGGTTTGCTTTAAGCACATTACGGGACTACGGAATGGGAAAGAGGACCATAGAGGACAGAATTGTTGAGGAATGCAGTGTCCTGATAAAGAAATTTGAATCTTATGAAGGTGAGTTGGTGTTTTCCTCTGGTGCATAGCTATACTAGCATAGTTTAAAGGTGCCAAGACTATTGTGTTACATATTCCTAACTTCCAGAAGCACAGCTCCCAGGGTTCCCTGCAATTGGTCTGTTCCTGTAACGTGCAGATTGTACTGCAATAACTCCTGTGACTTCCAAGCATTTCTTAGCCCAGCTATGGTCACATCCAGCAGCACTTAGGATCACTTTATTTGTTAAATGAGGTCTACACATAGGGAAGCTGCCACTAGGGATTTAAGGCAACAAAGAACAGACTTAGCATGTCCATTCTAGGAATGTTGTACTCGTCTCTTATGTGTTTTACATCCCACATTTTAAACAGAATATTTTTGCTTAACTGTCATATTTATGTATAGGAAAACCATTTGAGACCACCACAATTATGAATGTAGCTGTTGCTAATATAATAGTGGCCATACTACTAGACAAGCGATTTGATTATGAAGATCCCACTTACACAAGACTTCTGAAGTTGGTCAATGAAAATGCCCGGCTCGGTGGAAGCTTTTCAGTCATGGTAATCTATTTTTTACAATTAAAACAAACAAACAGTTGATTATAACAAACCCAGTTGATTATAACAAACAAACCCAGTCACTCGGCTGGGTGAGGACTGCAGGGCCTGCCCCCTTCCAGGGCCTTTTCCAACTGGCCCAGGCCCTTATTTGGAACAAACTTTTGGGGTGTGGGAAGTCTCCTGCCATTGCTTCCCTGTCCCAGGTGGTTAATGTGCTTTAAAATGTCCTCAAGCAGTCAATGGCAATTTAGTAAAAGTGACACTAAGTAAAAGTGAAACAAAAGAAGTGCCATGGTTATATCACTTCCTGGTGCAACTGGACTTCTCCGCGACCCTTCCCCTCTGCAGGGAGGTGGGACCTATTCGGATGGTCCGCCCCCGCCACTTAATGGATCCAAATGGTTTCCAGAGAGTGGTAGGGGATGCTTTATCCCATGTTGATGGCCTTACAGCTGATTCCCTAGTGGCCCGCTGGAATGCGGAGTTAACCAGGGCTATTGACTGTCTGGCTCCGAAGCGCCCTCTCCGATTGCATGGAGCCCGGACAGCCCCGTGATTTTCTTCAGAGCTGAGGGCGATGAAACAATCGCTGAGACGGCTAGCGCGTCAGTGGCAGAAAACTCACTCCGAATCTGACTGGACACAGCTTAGAGCTCAACGTCGAGCCAACCAAGTGCCGATAGCGATTGCAAAGAAGACTTTATTTACCGCCTCTATTGCATCTGCAGAAAATAGTAGCAGGAGACTCTTTCAGGTGGTCCGCAATTTAACGGAACCACCTTTACCACCGGGGCCTTGTAAAGACCCCAAGATCTCCTGCAACGATTTTGCAAAGTTTTTTGAAGATAAAATCACTCATATTCGGAAGGAGCTAGACACCACTGTGGGAGCAGGGCTGGGGTGGGAGAGTGCTAGAGCCCTGTCTGGTCAAGTTGCATGGAATCAATTTCAATCCGTTACCCCCGAGGATGTGGACAGGCTGCTTGGACGCGTGAAACCAACCACCTGTCTCCTTGATCCTTGCCAACCTGGCTAATAAAAGCAAGCCGGGAAGGGCTGGGCGATGAGCTCTGCGGGGTGGTGAATGCTTCCCTCTGTGAGGGAACATTCCCAGATGCCCTGAAAGAGGCGGTCATTAAACCGCTTCTTAAAAAAACATCTTTAGACCCGGCCAGTAAAGCCAACTATCGCCCAGTCTCAAATCTTCCATTCTTGGGCAAGGTGATTGAGCGTGTGGTTGCTGAACAACTCCAGGCACGCCTGGAGGATGCGAACCATTTGGATCCCTTCCAATCGGGATTCAGGCCTCATCATGGGACTGCAACTTCCTTGGTCGCACTGGTTGATGATCTCTGGCGAGCTAGGGACAAAGGTGAGATTTGTTTCCTAGTTCTGCTGGATCTCTCAGCGGCCTTTGATACAATCGACCATAACATCCTTCTGGACCATCTAGAGGGGCTGGGAGCTGGGGGCACTGTTATACAGTGGTTTCGCTCCTTCCTCCTGGGCCGTGTTCAGAAAGTGGTGGTGGGGGATGCGTGTTCAGACCCCTGGGCTCTCACTTGTGGGGTGCCTCAGGGTTCCGTCCTCTCCCCCATGCTTTTTAACATCTATATGCAGATGACACCCAGCTCCACCTCTACTTTAAATCAGAACCAGGGAAGGCGGTGAAGGTCCTGTGTGAGTGCCTGGAGGCGGTTGGAGGATGGATGGCAGCTAACAGATTGATGTTGAATCCTGACAAGACAGAAGTACTGTTTTGGGGGACAGGGAGCGGATGGGTGTGGGGTATTCCTTGGTCTTGAATGCGGTAACTGTGCCCCTGAAGGACCAGGTGCGCAGCCTGGGAGTCATTTTGGATTCACAGCTGTCCATGGAGGCGCAGGTCAATTCTGTATCCAGGGCAGCTGTCTACCAACTCCACCTGGTACGCAGGCTGAGACCCTACCTGCCTGCTGACTGTCTCTCCAGAGTGGTGCATGCTCTAGTTATCTCCCGCTTGGACTACTGCAATGCGCTCTACGTTGGGCTACCTTTGAAGGTGACGCGGAAACTACAACTAATCCAGAATGCAGCACCTAGACTGGTGACTGGGGGCGGCTGCCGAGACAATATACCACTGGTCCTGAAAGACCTACATTGGCTCCCAGTACGTTTCTGAGCACAATTCAAAGTGCTGGTGTTGACCTTTAAAGCCCTAAACGGCCTCGGTCCAGTATACCTGAAGGAGCGTCTCCACCCCCATCATTCTGCCCGGACTCTGAGGTCCAGCGCCGAGGGCCTTCTGGTGGTTCCCTCATTGCGAGAAGCAAAGCTACAGGGAACCAGGCAGAGGGCCTTCTCGGTAGTGGCGCCCGCCCTGTGGAACGCCCTCCCATCGGATGTCAAGGTGATGGACAACTACCTGACATTCAGAAGACATCTTAAGGCGGCCCTATTCAGGGAAGCTTTTAATGTATGATATTTTAGTGTTTTTTGGTTTCTGTGGAAGCCGCCCAGAGTGGCTGGGGAAACCCAGCCAGATGGGCGGGGTACAAATAATAAATTATTATTATTATTATTATTATTATTATTATTATTATTATTACAGTGTATGCAAAGTGGGCAGGGCTACCTGTTTATTGTATATTGTTAGGGTTCACAACAAAACACAGAATATTGATATATTGAGAAACCTGGTGCTAATTCAAAATATTTAGAAAACTCACACGGTACAGTCATCCCGTAACTATAATAACGTCTCTTTTGCACACACACTTTCTGGCCTCACTGCCATCGGGACTCCAAGGACAAGGAAGAAGAAGTGATTGTTCCATGATGGCTCAGAAGGGGCCTCCAAGGGCAGATCTCCCTCTCTGAAGGCGAACCTACAGAGGAGAACTGCCACAGCCTATTATCCCAGGGTTGCACATAAATTATGCTGTGCTGAGGTAGCCCACCCCCCATTCCAAATCCCACTCAAGAGTTTTGTTTTGTATTTGGGCAGTCATGCTCTGAGAGACCCAGCTGAGAGTACAATACTGAGTTTTTCTAATGTCTCTTTTTCTATTTTCACATTTTTATCCTTTCAGCTGTATAACATGTTTCCTGCTCTTGGTTTTCTTCTGGGGGCTCGTAAGACTATCAAGCAAAACAGAGATGAGCTGTTTGCCTTCATAAATGCCACCTTCATAAAACACCTCAGAGATTTGGATGAAAATGACCAGAGGAGCTTTATTGACTCATTTCTTATCCAACAGCAAGAGGTAATGGAGTCTTTTAAGTTGGCCCAGAATAAGCGTCGCCATTTTCAATTTGTGTTTGCAAGTGAATGCATAAGGAGTAGTCAGGAAGTCTCACTTCAGAAGGGACCAACCTGGCATACTTCCTCCCCTTTCCCAATAGTCAGCCATTGTTAATGTGTTACAGAAGTTGCCTCTGCAGGGGCAAAGGTTGTGTGCTCACCAGCATTTCTGAAAAAAAAATCCCTGATCGAGAAAACATTTAATTATAGATAATGATGAAATATTTTCTCGATTATAAAAAGGGGTGTATTTTACATAAAAATGCATTTGCTAGCATGGATATATTTTTACACATGGTTTGAAGAGAGAGTGACAGCAAATTTTGGGTGCCTGCTGGTTTTCCTAGGGCCCGGGAAAACTGGTAGGGGGACATGGAGTGCATAGAAGAGCTGGAACAATTTCTATATAATTTACTGTTTATGAAGCACACCCTCACCAAATTGCATTTACTGGACACATTCAAAACATCAGTTCATCAAAAGAGAACGAAGAGAAAACAGGGCCGTTATTCTTAACTTTGGATGGAAGCCCAGGACTTTCAGCAGAGGGAGGTGCCACCAAGAGAGAACTATCTTTTAAAATAATCTAAGAGAGGGAAATATTGAAATAAAAGCTCCTGTTAAAACAAGATTGGGAGTCACATACCAGCGAATGATTGATTGAGAAGACAAGGACGGTTAATCAGAATTTGGAAACTGGAAATTAACAAGAAAGCAGAAAACAAATAAATATATTATCTCTCTATTATCCCAGGACATGAGGAATCCTACCTTTAAAATTTCTTTGGATTTGGAATATATAATTGGTAATATTGTATATTATTTCATTTGATTTGTTAATAATTGGAAGATTTTTATTGGAAAATTAATAAACATTATTTTAAAATCAATAAATAAACCCTATATCATCCTGATGGCATAGTCTGGAATGCCTGGCATCTCTCACTACTTAGCGACTGAAGTGATGTGCAATGATATTTTGGATCATCGGGTTCAGTCAGGTATTCATTTTTATCTTTGCACATGAAATTTTCTCACTGCATTCGTTCTAATCAGTTCATACTCTTTGCAACCCAGGAGGAGAAGAAGAAGAAGACGAATGTATATTTCCATAACGAAAACTTAAAAGCTGTTGTGGCCAACTTATTTGGTGCTGGCACGGAGACCACTTCTGCCACACTGCGCTGGGGACTGTTACTAATGATGAAATATCCTGAAATTCAGAGTGAGTGCTTTTAATTGGGTTGGCTCCCATTATTCTGAGATCTCTTAATTCCAGTTATATGTAACTATTACAGATAGAAAATATTTATAATTTGTGTGTGTGTGTGTGTGTGTGTGTGTGTGTGTGTGTGTGTATATATATATATATATATATATATATATATATATATATATATATATCACAACAATTGTTCAGTCATAAGCTTAACATTTCAACCTGGACTCCCTTCTCCCTCTTTCTGTGGTTCTTTACATTTCGTTTCATATTCCTGCATACTCCAGATTATCTCAACATATTATTTTAGATATATATTCCAGTATATATCCCATAGATATATTGAAACTGCGGGTTTTGTCATTAATCCTGCCAATGTCTTAGTACGTTTACAGTTTGTTTGTAAATTCGTAATAAACCGTTTCCATTGCTTTCTAAAAATAAGTATAATCTTGTTTTCCGAGTACATTTTGCCATTTCTGCGTAGTCCATTAATTTCTGTATCCATTCTTCTCTTGTCGGGACCTCTTCATCGTTCCATTTTTGAGCAAATATTAATCTTGCAGCAATGGTTGCATAAATAAATAAATCTGTATGAATTTATATAAATGGCATACATGAATAAATTTCTAAATATTCCATACTAAATAAATTTCTAGGTAGTTCTGATCTCATAATTTCCAAAAGAAAAGCTTATGGCTTTTTAAACATCATAAACATCTTTTTCAGTTCATCATATATCATTTCCCAGTAAACATATGAAAAATAGTACTTTCTTTCTCTTTATGTTTCCAGCACATATTCAGTTTGGATTTATACATTTTAGGCAATTTACTAGGTGTCAGGTACCATCTATGTAACATTTTCATATAGTTGTCTCTTAAACAATAACATTCTGTAAATTTTATATCCACATTTGATAAACTTTCCCATGCCTCCATTTCTATATTATTACTCATATCTATTGCCCAGTGTATCATTGAAGATTTCACTTGTTCGTCCTTCGTCTCCCATTCCAATAAGATCTTATACATTTTAGATATCACTTTAACATTACAGTTTAACAGGTCTCTTTCTAGTTGTGATTTTCGTTCCCCAACCCGCCGCTTCATATCCCTTTTAAAGACTTCATTCAAATGATGATATTGTAACCATGTTGTTAACATCTCTGATCAATCTTTTTAAAAAATTAATTTACCGGTAAATTCTCCAAAGGTGAAGCCATAGTGGTGTTTTGGTCTCCAACAGGTTTTTATACTCATCCCATACTCCATACATTTTTTCCCTGATTATATGGTTTGTAAAACCTTTATGTACTTTCACATTTTCATACCTCAAGTAAGCGTGCCAACCAAAAATATTATTATGAGCTTCCCAATCTGAAATATGTGGATTATTCAATAACAATCATTCCCTCAAACAGCATAGACAAGGTGCTTCATAATAAAATCTCATATGCAGCAGGAGGAAACCTCCTTTCTCTTTCATCTGTCATTTTTTATGTTTTATTCTTATTTTTCCTTGTCAGATATATCTAGAAATATATTTTTGCCATTTGTTGAAACAATTTGTCGTCCTGATCCACTGGTATTGATTGAAGCATTCCATGACCTTTTAAAATGTGGGGTTTTTGTAGGGGGGTTATTGGGTGGTTGTTTTTATTTTGATTATGTATTTTGTGGTTTTCTATTTTGATCTTATTCTGTGAATAATAAAGATAAACAAAAAGAATATTGTCAGTGATACGTTCATTTTAATGGTTGAAGTAATGCAAGTTTCATTCTACTCCATATTTGCAAATTTATTTTAATATCCTCCCAAGTTTTTAAATAATTATCCTTATACAAATTTATATTCTTGTTCTTAAATACCCACCCACATATTTAATCTTCTTTTCATTCTTTAAGATGGATAAACTTTGTAATTTATTTTTACTCTCATCATTCATATTTTTTGCCAGGAGTTTGGTTTTATCTTTATTAATTTCAAGACCTGCTATTTCTAAAAAATAAAATAAAAAAATCTTTTCCAATGCCTTTGGGATTGACTCTATTGGTTCCTCAACAAATATCACCACATTAACTGCAAAAGCTATTATATTATATTATACTATATTATATTCATATTGTCTCTTTCCCGCTTTTATTCCCGCTTATTTTTTTATATTACATCTTATTTGTGCCAAAACTTCTAAAACTGTTATAAACAATGAAGGTGACAGTGGGCAACCATGTCTACTTCCTTTAGTTATTTTACAATTCTCAGTCAATACATTACTTACTGATGGATCAGTATATATTGAGTTAACTCCTTTTATAAAACTGTCTCCACAAACCATATATTCCAAAGCCTTAAACATATAAAATCCCAGGAGACATTGTCAAATGCTTTCTCAGAGCCTAAATGCTTTCTCTTTTAATACAGTTTTCAACCTATTAGCTAATATGTCTACAAACAGTTTATAATCGTTATCCAACATCGAAATAGGTCGATAGCTCTTAACCAGCTTTGGATCTCTATTTTGTTTATGAATCAATGTTATGTATGCACTCTTCCGGGATTTGGGTAACTCTCCTGTATTCAAAGTTATAGTCATAATATCTTTTAAAGGTTGCATTAGGTAATCTGTAATTTTTTAATAATATATTGCTGAAACTCCATCAGGTCCGGGTGCCTTCCCTAATTTTGCCTGTAAAATTACTTGCTTTAAAACCATCATTGTGACAAGTCTATTCAGAAATGACATTTTAACTTTTGGTATCTGAAGCAGTCTGTTGTCTTCTAAATATTTACCCATTTCTTCTACGTCACCTCATTTGCCTTAATATGGTGCTGTATAAAAACTCACAAATTGATCTATTATTTTTTTCAGATTTTCCACAACTCTAATTCCTACCTTTATTCTATCAATGCAGTTTTTTCTTCTTTCTCCTTTATTTGCCAAGCTAATAGTTTTCCTGTTTCTTGGAGGCATATAACTTCCAAGTTTAACTTCTTTACAACGTGATCAATTTTATTCATTTAGTCTTATTATTTTGCTTATTTACATTCCCAGTTAGAATTTTCAAAGCCATCTTGTTCCATAGTTATTTCTCTTTCACCTCCACCTTGGTTGAGTCTTCCTCTTCCTGTCCAAATGCTCTTTTTCCAGCTGATTTTCCACATATTTTCTACAAAATTTGTATGGCTTGGTAGGATCACAAAATATTTGGTTTTTACCATTATATGTAAAAGATACCACTTCAGGATATTCCCTGCAGTGATATTTTAATAATCATCCTGGATGAAATTCCCTACATCAGTATATCAGGTTATTGGCTAAAATGTTTTTCCTGTTTAAAAAATACCTGTGTCACATTCTAGAGACTAAGTATGTGAGTATATTCCCTATTTGTTTGTCTTTTGCCTCTACCTCTGTTGAATCTTCCTCTTCCTACCCAGCTTCCAGTTCAAATGCTCTTTCTCCAGCTAACTCTTTACCATATTTTCTCCAGAATTTGTCAGGGTCTGGAGGATACCCAAATCTTTGTTTTTGACCTTTATGTGTAAAAGATACCACTTCAGAATATTCCCAGCAGTGATATTTTAATAATCATCCTGGATGTATATCTCTCCCTCAGTATATCAGGTTATTGTCTAAATTGTTTGTTTGTTCTTCTTAAAAATACATTTGTTAAATTCTAGAAATTAAATTTCTGAGCCTCTGGAATTGTAGAACGAGTTTGTGGCAGTTTTATGCTTCAGAGATTAATTTTTAAGTCAAAGACATAATCTGAGCAGAAAAATGAATGCTTTTCGTTCTTTCTCCCCCCTCCCCCCCCCCCCAGTAAAGGTCCAAGAAGAAATTGCAAAGGTGGTTGGATCTTCTCAGCCAAGGATTGAACACCGAACAAAAATGCCTTATACAGATGCCGTGGTCCATGAGATCCAGAGGTTTGCCAATATCGCCCCAACCAACCTGCCACATGCCACGGCTACAGATGTTACCCTTAATGGCTACTTCATTCCAAAGGTGATCCATTTCATTGAACTGCTGCCTACTAGTTACAATATATTTTAAGGCTTTCCTGGGAGTAAGCCCCTTGGACTTCAGTGTGGGTGACATCTGTGCAGACTTGTATAGGATTGCACTGTAAGCTTTCAATCTACCCTTCGGAAGGTGCCAGGCATCAGCTTCAACCCATTAAACAGATCTCAGTGGGAAGGAGCACAAGGTTGGAAAAGAAACCATTTCTAGTGGGAGATCATGGTTTATACATTAAAGTTTGTCAAACTAAAGACATTTCTCAGATGAACACAAATCTCATTTCTCCTACACTAAATATTTATTGTACCGGAGGCATATGCTTTATGTTAAAATGACTCTTGCTTTGCCTTTGCAGGGGACATTCATCATAACATTGCTGTCCTCTGTGCTGCAAGATGAATCTCAATGGGAGAAACCACATAAATTCTATCCTGAGCATTTTCTCAACTCTGAAGGAAAATTCGTAAAGAGAGATGCTTTCATGCCTTTCTCTGCAGGTAACTTTTTTTACTTTTGTGTATACCTGCATAGTGTGTGCTTAGTCAATGGGATTTTTACATGCCTGGAATGTAGCCTATTGTGCAAAGGTAAGAATCACATCAATTGCTGTGGCCATTTCTGCCACTAGATTTGGTCACCATTGGTGTGCGGCCCCTGGAATGTTGCTCACCAGGGAATGTGGTCCTCAGGCTGAGAAAGGTTTCCCACCCCTGGTTTTTAGCATTGCAGGATGACTCATATTGGGAGTTCATAATTCTTTTAAGGTGGGCACTGTGAGCTGTTATTTGATCTCTGCATTTTAGTCTGCTTTAAAGTATTTGGGATGTTATTAAGCAACTGCTAAACTCAGTTTCTCTGCTGCCTGTGTGTCCTTACAGGTCGGAGAGCATGTTTAGGTGAGACTCTTGCCAAAATGGAGCTCTTCCTCTTCTTCACAAGTCTGCTGCAGAGATTCACCTTCCAGCCACCCCCAGGAACGTCTCAAGAAGACCTGGACCTTACTCCTGCTGTTGGGCTTACAACACCACCCATGCCCCACCAACTCTGCGCTCTGCCACGTTTCTAAGACTCACAAGCTCCTGGCTTGCTTAGCCTACCTGTGTGTGCAATGCAAGCCTTTCTTAAAACACCCCTGTTCGGCAAGGGTATTTGGGTTGAGTAGCCTAGTGGTGGAACTGGTGCATGCTTTGTCACAAACATGAAGTGTTCCCCTTTACCTGCCATACTGCCAAATCCTGAGAAACTAATACTGTAGAATCTCTTACTTAAATCCTGGCCCTGTGTTCTTATGACACTTGTGGCATAGAGATCAATCAACAAAGCTGGTTCATTTATTCCCATGTTAACATATACTTTCAAAGATCTTGAAGCATCATATTCCCAGGTAGATGTGCAGAGAATTGTGATCAAGACGAAAAAGGGTCTGGAAACCATGCCTTATGAGGAATGGTTGAGGAAGTTGGGAATGTTAACATCTGTGGCTGCAATGTATTCTGATTCTGAACTGTATTTGTTGATGTCAGGCAATGGCTTTGTTTCCTCCGAGTTCTTTAAAAAGTCTGTAATAATAGATCTGGCAACTGGGTTTGCTTGTGGCATCTCCATGCTGTCAATTAGTTCTGTGACTTTTTGCTTCTGGCTTAGAACAGGGACTTCCAACTCCCATGAGACTGCAATCTACTCACGGCGGGGGGGGGGGGGGCTGGCAGCCAAAGTTGTTTAGCTTCTTTTAGAGAGGAAAGTTCCATTTTAGGGGTTAAGGCCAAGCTTGTTGAGTCTTTTTTATGGAGAAAATCTCCGTTATTAAGGGGGAAATGTCAGACTATAGTAAGAGGGAGAGGGGATTAGTCATTCACCAAAAGAGCGCTATGGAAACAATTTGCCTCACAGCAAAAACTCCGTCTTCTTTTCCAGCGATCAGCTGAAAATGGTGGGCAGGGAGAGTGGAAGGGCCAGCTGCTCTGAGGCAAAAACAAAGGAAAAGGAGCCAGCAATTGACCAGAACCTCCCGGGTATCGATCAGTCGATCCCAATCAACATGTTGGTTATCCCTGGAATAAAACTACCATCTTCCATCTTCTCTCTGTATCTGAATGAGCTTTCTCTGAGAGTCTGGATTAGCTTAAGGCTTCCCTCATCAACGGAATTCTGACTGGTCATATGAAAAATGAAAATGGTGGAAATGTGTCAAATTCAAAATCAAAACTTCAATCTCCAGAAGAGGAAAAACTCAAAACCTTCTCCGCCTAGCTTCTGCTCTGAGAGGGAAGAGGGAGCTGATCCCTTTCACATTGGAGTCAGTGGAAGTCTCCATGGTCTCACCAGGAAATAGAAAAAATGTCTGGTTTGAATCTCTCTTCTCTCTTAAGAAAATCCAGCCACATCCACTAAAATGCTGTGATTTTTCTCTTCACTGGGTGCCATAACCTTTGTAGGAATGAATTTAGGCACTATGAGAGGATGTACGGCTTAGTTATTGTCCTTCCTTGTTCACGTTCTTGCATGTCATATGCTCTAATGTATACAAAGATATATCCTAATGCCATCATGTTCAACAGTTTCAAGATGAAAATGAATAAAAATTAGTTAGATTCTGTATCATTTCCTTCGGTACCCAAACAGTATCTATTCTTCCACAACTCTGGTTTGGATTTGAGAATAAAGTGTATTGTTTAGTGGTGGGGTTTTTAAATCTCCATGCATCAATTAATCCCAAATTATTAACCAAGTCAAAAAAGGAGCGAGGTAGTTTACCTTCCTTCGTCTTTTGCTTTTTAATTGATTTATCTAGATCTGCTGATACCACCCCGTTAAAATCACCCATCAATATCATTTTTTGATCCATCCACTACATCAATTTGTTAGTTCGAATCTAACTAAGGCAGAAATTCTCCCATGAACAATAGCTGATCATAACACGGTTTTTATAGAGTTAAGAGAAAAGAATGTCAGAACAGGGAGATGGAGAATGAATGAATTCTTATTTAATGACCAAAAAATTGTAACAAAAGCTAAAGAAACATTTTAAGAATACCTCAAGTGGAATTTAAATGGAGAAACTGCCATAGAGATGGTGTGGGATGCAGGAAAGGCAGTTATGAGGGGGTTTTTGATCCAGAAAAATAGCCACTTAAGGAAAGAAAAAGAAAGAACAGATTTTAACACAGATCATAGAAAATGAAAGAAAATTAACCATCAATCCAGAGGTGGAGATGCCAAAACAAAACATAAAGATGTTACAAGCTAAACTTTCTACAATAATCACCCAAGAGATTGAATGGAAAATTAAAATGATGAAACAAAAAAATTTTGAATCGGCAAATAAGATAGGGAAATACTTGGCATGGCAAATAAGAGAAAGAAGAATACAAAACGTGATATGTAAGATAAGGGAAGGAGAAAGGACGGTAGAAGAACCAAAAGAAATTAAAAAGATATTTCAAAAGTACTATAAGGATATATATAAAAGAGGAAAGGAAACAGACCTTGAAATAAATAGTTTTCTACAAGACCACCATCTGCAACAGATCTCAAAAGAAGAAAAAGAGTTGTTGGATCAAATGATAACACAAGAGGAGATAAAGGAGGCTTCTGGATGAAACATCTGCTTTGGATCCATTCCAGTCCGGCTTCCGTGCTGGTCATGGGACCGAGACGGCTCTGGTCGCCCTAACAGATGATCTCCGTAGGCAGCTGGATCGAGGTGGGTCGGGGCTGCTGATTCTTCTAGATCTGTCAGCAGCCTTTGACATGGTCGATCACAAACTCCTGGACCACCGCCTTGCCGACGTGGGGATCCAGGGCACAGTCCTTCAATGGCTGCGCTCATTTCTCTCTGGTCGGGGACAGAGGGTGGCGCTTGGGGGGAATTGTCATCGCACCACTCCTTGGTGTGTGGAGTGCCTCAGGGTGTGATTCTCTCCCCAATGCTTTTTAACATCTTTATGCGCCCCCTCGCCCAGCTTGTCCGGAGTTTTGGGTTGGGTTGCCATCAGTATGCTGATGACACCCAACTCTATCTGTTGATGGACGGCCATCCTGACTCGGCCCCAGACACACTGACCAGATGTCTGGAAGCTGTGGCTGGATGGTTACGTGGGAGCCAGTTGAAGTTAAATCCTTCGAAGACAGAGGTCCTCTGGCTGGGGCGGGACGATATGGGATTGAGGGGGCAACTCCCATCTCTTGCGGGGGTGCAATTAGTGCCAGCACCGTCCGTTAAGAGTTTGGGTGTAATCTTCGATACCTCCCTCTCTATGGAGGCGCAGATTACAGCTATAACAAAGGCGGCATTTTTTCACCTCCGCCAAGCTAAGCAGTTGGCCCCTTATCTCTCTCACCCTGACCTAGCCACTGTGATCCACGCGATGGTCACCTCCAGACTGGATTATTGTAACTCGCTCTACGTGGGGCTGCCCTTGAGACTGACCCAGAAACTCCAGCGGGTGCAGAATGCCGCGGCGAGACTCCTTATGGGGTCTTCGCTGCGAGATCACATTCACCCGGTACTATACCAGCTGCACTGGCTCCCGGTGGAGTACAGGATCAGGTTTAAGGTGCTGGTTTTAACCTTTAAAGCCCTATACGGCCTAGGACCCTCGTACCTACGGGACCGCCTCTCCTGGTATGCCCCACAGAGAAACCTACGGTCTGCAAATAATAACATCCTCAAGGTCCCAGGCCTCAGAGAGGTTAGGCTGGCCTCAACTAGAGCCAGGGCCTTCTCGGCTGCAGCTCCAATCTGGTGGAATGCTCTGTCACAAGAGACTAGGGCCCTGCGGGACCTGACATCTTTCCGCAGGGCCTGCAAGACAGAGTTGTTCCGCCAGGCCTTTAGTCAGGGCGCAGCCTGACTCCCTCCTCTGGCAACCTGCACAGAATTTTGCTTAATTGGTTGCCTTCAATTTGATTTAATTAATTTTATAATGAAATATTTTTAGATTGTGTAACTATTTTACTGTTTGATTATTTGATTGTTGTTAGCCGCCCTGAGCCCGGCTTCGGCTGGGGAGGGCGGGATATAAATAAAAAAATTTTTTAAATTACTATTATTATTATTATTATTATTATTATTATTATTATTATTATTATAAAAAAGATGAAGCCTGGGAAAGCGCCGGGGCCAGATGGCCTCCCAGCTAAATATTATAAAGTATTAAGTGATCAAGTATCACCAATGTTATGTGAAGTAATGAATAATATAATAAAAGAGGGAAGGATCCCGAATACCTGGAAGGAAGCATTCATTACACTGATCCCTAAAAAAGATGTTGATGCTTTGGAAGTGAAAAATTATAGGCCAATCTCACTATTAAACAATGATTATAAATTGTTTGCGGACATATTGGCAGAAAGATTAAAAAAAGTTTTAAATAATAGAATTAATAAGGATCAAATGGGCTTCCTCCCGGGGAGACAATTAAGGGATAACGTAAGAAATGTGATCAATATCATTGACTATTTGGATACTAAGATAGATAAACAGGCGGCTCTGGTATTTATAGATGCCGAAAAGGCATTCGACAATATTTTGTGGAGCTTCCTGAAGAAAAGCTTGGAATTTATGGGAATGGGAGAAAAATTTAGAAGAGGTATAGAAACAATCTACCACGAACAAAAGGCAAAACTGGTAATAAACAATACTACAACAGAGTCTTTCAATATATATAAAGGGACTAGACAAGGCTGTCCCCTGTCTCCGCTACTGTTTATAACAGTATTAGAAATACTCAATAAAAGATTGAGAGAAGCAATAGAGGTTAAAGGAATTAAGGTGGGAAAGAGAGAATATAAAATCAAAGCTTTCGCGGACGACATCGTACTAACTCTAGAAGACCCCAAAAACAGTGTAAAAGAAGCCTTACAAAAATTTGAAGAGTTCGGTACGGTGTCAGGACTTAAGGTAAACAAAAATAAAACTAAAATGTTGGTTAAAAACCTAACTAAGGAAGATTTGATAGATTTAGAACAAAGGGCGGGAATTATGATAGCTAAGAAAATAAAATACCTAGGAGTGTGGATTATGACAAAAAACCTGAATCTGTATAAAGATAATTATGAGGCCACATGGAAGAACATAAAGAAAGATCTGGAAATTTGGAGGAGGAGGAAACTGTCCTTTTTGGGGAGGGTAGCGGTAGTTAAAATGAATGTTTTGTCCAGAATGTTGTTTTTATTTCAAACTATA
The DNA here is from genome assembly GCF_965112155.1 of Podarcis liolepis. NCBI lineage: Eukaryota > Metazoa > Chordata > Lepidosauria > Squamata > Lacertidae > Podarcis > Podarcis liolepis. Next base: position 5,047,538 of record NC_139557.1, read on the forward strand.
CCTGTTCTTAAAGGTCTAAAACAATGTAAGGAATGGCAGAGAACGCTGGCGAGATATATCTGGCAGGGAAAAAGACCGCGGATAAAAATGAAAATAATGGTAGATAAAAAGGAAAGAGGAGGTTTTTCCCTACCGGATTTGAGCATATACTATGAGGCGGCGTCACTACTATGGTTAAAAGATTGGATAAGACTGGAAAATAGAGATATGTTAGATTTGGAGGGCTTCGATAACAGGTACGGATGGCATTCGTACCTGTGGTACGAAAAGGTGAAGGTTCACAGGGGCTTTTTAAACCATATATTTAGGGGACCAATCTATCAGGTATGGGAGAGAAACAAAAATCTCCTGGAAAGGAAAACTCCCTGGTGGATCTCACCAATAGAGGTGATAAGGATTAGGAAGACCAATATGGAAGAAAAGAATGCCACCTATGAAGAACTGACAAATAAAACAGAGCAAGGAATTAAACTTAGACCGTATGAGGAGACTAAAAATCTATTTAGTGTCTGGTTGCAAATATCACCAGGTGAATGAGCTTCTAAAGCAGGACAAAAGGAAAACGGGGTTTGAAGATCAAAAATCTAAATTTCATGTGGAGGTAGTGGAAGGTAAAAACAAAACACTGTCCAGGATATATGACATATTGCTAGAATGGCACACAAAGGACGAGGAGGTGAAGGAGGCAATGATCAAATGGGCTATAGCCATTGGCCACAATATTGACTTTGAACGGTGGGAGGAATTGTGGAATAGTAGTATAAAGTTCACGGCGTGTATGACACTGAGGGAAAATATCTGGAAAATGATATATAGGTGGTACCACACACCGGTGAAACTCGCAAAAATGTATAGGTTAAAGAATAAGAGATGCTGGAAATGTGGTGAAGCGGAAGGCGATTTCTATCACATGTGGTGGTCATGTAATAAAGTGAAGGGATTCTGGGAATTAATCTACAACGAGATTAAAAAAATATTTAAATACACTTTTCCCAAAAGACCCGAAGCCTTCCTGCTAGGAATGATAGGGAAAGAAATTAAAAAAGAAGACAAGACCATATTTTTTTATGCCACCACAGCCGCAAGAACTATGTTGGCACAAAACTGGAAAATGGAAATCATACCTAGTATAAATGATTGGCAGGTTAAAATGGCAAGCTATGCTGAACTTGCTAAACTAACACTTAGAATACGAGACCAGGATGAACAGAAATTCCAGGAAAATTGGAATAAATATTGGAACTATATTGGAATTAATGTGTAGAGGAAACTGGCGGGGCTGAAACAAACCTAACAGTGAATGATAATTCACAGTTTTAATAAAATAATGCCATATCAATCTGAATTGGAGCTTTTGATTAAGAGTGCAGATGCACAGATCACTTTTTAAGCCTGGGTGTTCCACGATTTCAAAAAAAAAACCCCAGAGAATTCTCTACCTCCAAGAAAAAAAACCCCTCCAACAAAACAGATATCTAAATATGAGTAACACATGTGCATTTATTTTGAAAATAATTGTCAGAGAACTCTTTGCTGCTAGTTGCATGAAGTTTGCACCCTGCACGTCTCGAGCCGAGAGAGGGGGCGAGGAGCTGTGGCTGTGCCCTTGCCCCCCAACATGCACGTGATTCAGGCCGAGCGCTGCACCCCATTTGGGATCGGGGCCGGCAGGCAAGGCTAGGTGCAGTGTCGGAGCTGACTGAGCCCCCTGGCCATGTGCAGTCTACCTGGCCATGTGCAGTCTACCTGTTTCTGCAGGGGAATTCCAGATGAAGGACCCTCCCACCAGCCGCTCCCTGCCTTAGCCCAGCCTCTGGCCAAGTGAGCATGCAAGGCTGGAACGTTTCCTCTAACTTGAGGGAGCCCAACCCCCTGCAATGTAGGAATCTCTGCTAAAGCATCCAGGACAGATGGCCACCCAACCTCTCCATAAAAACCTCCAAGGAAGGAGAGTACGCCCCCTTCCGAGGGAGACTGTTCCACTGAGGAATAGATCTCACCGCCAGAAAGTTCTTACTTCATGCACATTTAAAAAAGGATTTTGAACCTCTTGCAGTGCAGGGCATTGGGCCAGGAGCAGAGCAAGGGGGTTGCGGAATTTTTTTTTGTCACCCTCCCCACCCATGAATCCCAAGCTGACAGCGAGCGGCCCCAGCAAAGTGGTGAAGCTCCCCCCCTTCCCCTGGCTTGCTGTAGGCTTGGGAGTCATGGGGGGGTGACAAAAAAAATTCCACACCAGGTACCACCTGAGCTTGCTACTCTTCTGGCTCTGCTGAGATGTCAGTGGGATGCTCCCAGTCCAAGCGTGGTCGAGGCCACTGGAGGGGGGGGCTGGGGCTCTGCGCAGCCTCCTTGGTTGTCGTGTTGGGAAACCTTGGTTACCCCCCAATCATGGTTGTGGCGGCAGCCGTGGTGGCAGTACTGGGACCAGCCAGGCAGCGCCATTGGTGCTTGTGGTCCTCAGGAGCTCCATGCTGCTGTGGCGCTTGCCATCTTGCCTCTCCAGAAGTCCATACTGCTGCACTTTCGGAAATCCATCCCTGAATGCAGTTCAATAATCACTCCAAAGAATTTCAACATACTGCTGCCCTTTACTCCCCTTATAACAGATTAATTTTACACATAATCTGGGTGACAGATCTGCATCCAGGTTCAAGAGAGTTTAATAATGGTTTAATGTTTAGCTCGAGACGGTACCTGGCATAATATATATGCTGCTCACTACAGTTGCAAGACATTGTCCTCAACCAAACTGCACTGTAGCTTTCATTATAACCACTGCAAAACAAATTGCTTGCAGAAACAAAATGGATTGGACAGAACCGATTCCAGCGTTGTTCCTCTTTATCCTTATGGTTTACTTTGTTTTGAAACTGGGCACTTTCTGGAACAAGAGCTCCCAAAATCTTCCACCAGGACCAAGGCCTTTACCTCTCATTGGGAATCTCCACATCATGGATCTCAAGAGGCCTCACAGAACCATGTTAAAGGTAAAGATTGCAGTTCTTCCCATGGCAAGGCTGAAGGGTACTGGGGCAGCCCAGTCAGCAGAGCGGAGTAGAAAATTAGTATTATTATTAATAATATTAATAATAGAATACATTTTGTTCTTTTAGAGCCTATAAATCTCATCTTCTCTTTGTGTGCTACAGAACCGCCTCTTAACTTTTCCAATCATAGGACCTAGTTGCAATTTATAACTGGTAATTTGAACAAGGTGTCTGGGGGTGTCTGGTGTTGAATCCCATTTGACTCTGCCTCCATCTTCAAGGATTCAAAAGTGCCAATACAAACCTTGCCCAGCCCAGCCTCCTCCTTCAGCCTATCTTTCTAAACTAGATTTGAGAGGTGCCATTAAAGGTATAATCACTTTTATCCTTACAACTGCCTAATTTGTTCTGTTTTTCTGATTATTCCCAGCAAATATTTGTGCTGCCACAACTGAATAATAATAATAATAATAATTTATTATTTATACCCTGCCCATCTGGCTGGGTTTCCCCGGCCACCCAACAGACTAAGAACATGATAAAACATCAAACATTAAAAACTTTCCTTAAAAGGACTGCCTTAAGGCCCTGAGCCCTGGACCTGAGTGTCCAGGCTGAACGGTGGGGGTGGAGACGCTCCTTCAGGATACTGGGCCGAGGCCATTTAGGGCTTTAAAGGTCAGCACCAACAATTTGAATAGTGCTTGGAAACATACTGGGAGCCAACGTAGGTCTCGGCAGCCACTCCCAGTCACCAGTGTAGCTACCGCATTCTAGACTTGTTGCAGTTTCCGGGTCACCTTCAAAAGTAGTTCCACATAGAGCACATTGCAGTAGTACAAGCAGGAGATAACCAGAGCATGCACCATTCTGGCAAGACAGTTTGCTGGCAGATAGGGTCTCAGCCTGCGTACCAGATGGAGCTGATAGACAACTGCCCTGGCCACAGAATTGACCTGCGCCCCCATCAACAGCTGTGAGTCCAAAATGAATCCCAGGCTACACATCTGGTCCTTCAGAGGCACAGTTACCCCATTCAGGACCAGGAGTCCTCCACACCTGCCTGCCTCCTGTCCCCGCAAAACAGTACTTCTGTCTTGTCAGGATTCAACACCCGTCTGTCAGCCACCATCCATCCTCCAACCGCCCTCCAACACTCACACAGGACCTTCACTGCCTTCAATTGTTTTTATTTAAAAGAGAGGTAGAGCTGGTTATTATCCGCATATCCCACAAGTGAGAGCCCAGGAGCCTGAACACTCATCCCCCAACACCACTTTCTGGACACGCCGCAGGAAGAAGGAGTGAAACCACTGTATAACAGTGCCCCCAGCTCCCAGCCCCTCTAGACGGTCCAGAAGGATGTCATGGTCGATGGTATCAAAGGTCACAGAGATCCAGCAGAACTAGGAAACAGCTTTCACCTTTGTCTCTAGCCCGCCGGAGATAATCGAGCAGCACAACCAAGGCAGTTTCAGTTTCATGATGAGGCTTGAATCCCAAATGGAAGGGATCCAAATGGCCCGCATCCTCTAGACGTTCCTGGAGTTGTTCAGCAACCACCCGCTCAATCACCTTGCCCAAGATTGGAAGATTTGAGACTGCGTGGTAGTGAATGCAGTCTTGGTTTTGTCAGAGACAAATTGCATTAATATATTCTTTGGGTATGCCAGAACTCTGTTTCTCACTTTTTCTTCTGTTGAATTCCAGCTGTCAAAGCAGTATGGCCCTGTCTTCAGCATCCAAATGGGACCCCGAAAAACTGTGGTGTTGGCAGGATATGAGACAGTAAAGGAGGCTCTGGTTAATCAGGCGGACGCATTTGCTGACAGGCCCATCATTCCATTATTTCAAGAGCTTGCACAAGGCTTTGGTGAGGCACCTCCCTTTCTATTGGAACTGGTAATGCTTGCAAACACACACTGGTCCCACCTGGTGAACACAATCTGTTCCCATGAAATGGTTTATAAGATGAGTGTTTGCGAAGCAAGTCATCGAAATCCATTGTTTCTTGTGGGGGAAATCCTTGCCAACTTTTCTTTTCTTATAAATATTTTTATTAGATTTTCCATAAAAAAAACATTTTTACAAAATTATACATCCATTTTTAAGTTAAACCCTTTTTTCCAGAACTTCCCTCAGCTTGTCTGATAATTTTCCGTTTGTTTTTTTATCCTCGTCTCACATTTCCAAATATTATATTGCACTCACATACTCTTAATCACATCATATTTTTTAAACAATATTTCTAACAGTAATTTCACAGAGCTTCTTGAAAGCCAACAAATGTTATTTGCTCATCACAGAAATTTTTAATATATTCTGTAAATTTCTTCCAGTCCTCGGAGAATCTCTGGTCACGTTGGTTCCTAATTCTCCCCGTCAATCTGTCCATTTCTGCGTATTCCATCAGTTTCATCCTCCATTCTTCTTTCGTGGGCATCTCCTCCTGTTTCCATTTCTGTGCCAGCATAATTCTGGCTGCTGTTACTGCATACAAAACTAATTTCACATCTTTTTTACTAATTTCATTATCCAGTATTCCCAATAAGAAAGCTTCTGGTTTTTTAACAAAAGTATATTTCAACATTTTCTTTAACTCATTATAGACCATCTCCCAGAAGCTTTTTACCTTCTTACATTCCCACCACATATGGTAAAATGTTCCTTCTGTCTCCTTACACTTCCAACATTTATTACACACTTTATACATTTTACCCAGTTTTACTAGTGTTATATACCATCTATATAACATCTTCATAACATTTTCCTTAATCGTTGTACAAGCTGTAAACTTTAACCCATCCTTCCATAATTTAGTCCATTTCTCAAATTCAATATTATATCCGAAATCTCTAGCCCAACTAATCATTACAGATTTAACCTCTTCGTCCACAGTATTCCATTCCAACAATATTTTATACATTTTAGATAAAATTTTCACTTCATTGTTTAAGATTTCTTGTTGAAATCTAGATTCTTTTTCAGAATATACCCTCTCTAAAAACTCTTTTTTAAACATTTCATTTACCTGAAAATAATGCAGCCAATCCTTAACATACTCTTTTACTTCTTCATATGGTTTCAATTTCCACTTATTTCCTTCCCTTTTTAATAGTTTCTCATATGTTATCCATCTCCCACTCATATTTATCTTTTTAATACTCATAACCTCTAATGGTGATAACCAATGTGGAATCTTTGGTTCTAATACATTTTTATACCTATTCGAAACTCCAATCAAAGATCCTCTAAAGATGTGGTTTTCAAACCCTTTATGTATTCTTTTTTTATCATACCATAAATACGTGTTCCAACCGAATCTATTATCATAGCCTTCTAAATCCAATAATTCAATCCTTGCCAATTTTTCAACCCACCTCAGTGCCTTTGACATTGACAGAGTATCTGCAGGCACTAGGCTGAGAATGTGTCACAAAAAGTGTCACCTGTGGATTTCTGAAGATCAAGCTAAAATGTTAGAAAGAGTGGACCAGGTCAGCCTTTTTTGGTCCTGACTTTCAGTGGATAAGTGGTGCTCTGTTGAAGAAGCAAAAATGGAGACCATTTAAAGCAAACCTTTCTCATTCCCACCTTCTTCCCAACAGTCATATTGTAGAGGAGGGGGAGAATGAGACAGGAGGATTGTGAATAATAGTCACACAGCAAAGTAATTCCACACACCAAGGGGAAACTGACTGACCATTTTCTGCCCCAGACTATATAGAGACGAAAAATGAAGGAGGCATAATGGAATACAAAATAACAAGCTGAGTTCTGCTGGGACCCCTGACATGTAAAAACCACCCTCTACTCTATCCTACACTTAGTAGGGGAAAATATTGTTCCATGTGTTCTCAGGTCATGCTCTGATGACACAGCTGCCAGCTCCGAAGTCTGAATGGGAGAATAGCTGGGATCCATTCTCAGTTCCATGGAAGAAATGCAGAACACAATTTATTGATTCTTTATTCAATGGCCATACAAACATGATACCTTTATTCCCGTCTCTTCAGGTGTAATTCTGTCTAATGGTGAAAACTGGAAAATGATGCGGCGGTTTGCTTTAAGCACATTACGGGACTACGGAATGGGAAAGAGGACTATAGAGGATAGAATTGTTGAGGAATGCAGTGTCCTGATAAAGAAATTTGAATCTTATGAAGGTGGGTTGGTGTTTTCCTCTGGTGCATAGCTACACTACCATTGTTTAAAGGTGCCAAGACTATTGTGTTACATATTCCTAACTTCCAGAAGCACAGATCCCAGGGTTCCCTGCAATTGGTCTGTTCCTGTAATGTGCAGATTGTACTGCAATAACTCCTGTGACTTCCAAGCATTTCTTAGCCCAGCTATGGCCACATCCAGCAGCACTTAAGATCAGTTTATTTATATTGTTTAATGATATCCCCCAACTTGCGTTAGCAAGTTCTATATCTTAGCAGAGGAAACAGGAAGTTTTCTCCTGGCTGGTAGAAAGCATCCCATAGCATGTCCATTCTAGGAATGTTGTACTTGACTCCTATGTTTTTTACATCCCACATTTTTAAAAGAATATTTTTGTTTAACTGTCATATTTATGTATAGGAAACCCATTTGAGACCAGCACAATTATGAATGCAGCTGTTGCCAATATCATAGTGGCCATACTACTAGACAAGCGATTTGATTATGAAGATCCCACATACATAAGACTTCTGAAGTTGGTCAATGAAAGTGCCCTGCTTTTTGGAAGCTTCTCAGTCACGGTAATCTATTTTTTCCATTTAAAACAAACAGTTGAGGGGCCACCAGGTGGCGCATTGGAAGATGGCCAACAATAACATCTCTCCGACCCACACGAGGTAATTAAGAGGCTGCTATGGGAAGTATGCAGCCTTCCCGCCCCCCCCCCAAGTACATGGGGGGGACTGCCTTGCCAGCGGTGTCCATAATTCACACCCGGATTCGAAAGAACGGGGTGCGGACACTTGGCAAAAGCCCTCAGGTGAAGTCGGCTCTTCCTGACGCTGTCTCCAATCAGCGCACTGGTTCGCTTTAGCTCGAAATATATAATTGGAAACATATAATTGGAAAGAAGCTAAAGCACATACATCAAGCGAAGATCGGGAGTTAAGACTGCTGATTAATGGATCTCTGTGAGCGGAGCGGCGGGCGGGACAAATAAATCAAGTGATGAATCACTATTAAGAGACTGTTATGTTTGGAGTGAAACGGAAAGGGGGTGGAGGAAAAAACTTTTCTTTCTTTTGCCTTATGTGAGTATTAATAACCCTCCACCCCAGAGAGAAGAATCATTGCATTTTATTAATCACAAGCAGGAATTTAAGAACTGTGTGGAGTGAATTATTGATCAAAGAGAGGATTGGTAAACATTGGAGAACAGAGGAAAGTTTTATGACGCAGTTTTAAATGGCGTCTCGCTAAGACAGGCTTACCTAAGAAGGACGGGGGCAGGAGGACCAGGGTCATCGGAATGTGAATGATGTTTGGAATGTGATCTAGACCTGGCAGAGCCCTCTGAGATATGCTGAGATATGCTTGGCAAGCCTGGGAAAATTGACAGACAGACAGAGGGAAAGATCTTTGTGGAGGTGTGGAAATGGCGTCTGTCTTTATGTGATATGATTTTTGGAGAGTGTAAAACCCACACAGAGGATGTTTGTTTTCAACCCACTTGTGAAGATTATCAGAGATTGCAAAGAAAGGAATATATGATAACAACAAGAAGATGAAGAAAGTAACAAAGAGACTATCTGGACAGAACTGGATAGAACTGTCTAATTAAAGCAGCAATATAAGTGATGCTTGGACCCCTGTTCGGAGCTTGAAGTATGGGTACCCCCAACAAAAATTTAAAAATCTGGCTGTATAATTTGGAACTAATGTGATTTGGAAATAATGTGATTTGATTGGCCTGTTAATAAAAAAATATATCAGAATAAAACAAACAGTTGATTGTAATAACAGTATTCACTAGAAAACACAGAATATTGGTATCTTGAGAAACCTGGTGGTGATTCGAAATATTTAGAAAACTCACACGGCACAGTCATCCCGTAAATATAATAAAGTCTTTTTGGACACACGCTTTCTGGCCTCACTGCCGTTAGGACTCCAAGGACAAGGAAAAACAAGTGATAGTTGGTTCCATGATGGCTCAGAAGGGGCCTCCAAGGGCAGATCTCCCTCTCTGATGATGAACCTCCAGAGGAGAACTGCCATAACCTATTAACCCAGGGTTGCACATAAATTATGCTCTGAGAGACCCAGCTGAGAGTACAATACTGAGTTTTTCTAATGTCTCTTTTTCTTTTTTCACATTTTTATCCTTTCAGCTGTATAACATGTTTCCTGCTCTTGGTTTTCTTTTGGGGGCTCGTAAGACTATCATGCAAAACAGAGATGAAATGTTTGCCTTCATAAATGCCACCTTCATAAAACACCTCAGAGATTTGGATGAAAATGACCAGAGGAGCTTTATTGACTCATTTCTTATCCAACAGCAAGAGGTAATGGAGTCTTTTAAATTGGCCCAGAATAAGCGTTGCCATTTTCAATTCATGTTTTAAGGGCATATTCGCAAGTGAATGCATAAGTTGTAGTCAGGAAGTCTCACTTCAGAAGGGACCAACCTGGCATACTTCCTCCCCTTTCCCAATAGTCAGCCGTTGTTAATGTGTTACAGAAGTTGCCTCTGCAGGGGCAAAGGTTGCATGCTCAACAGCATTTCTGGGGGGGAAAATCCCTGATCAAGAAAACATGTAATTATAGATAATTATGCAGTGATGAGAGGTAATCAAGTCATAAATATTGGTTGCCAGACTCCCTTTTGATACAAGGGACGATGGGATAATGCCTCATGTACTCAGAAGAAGGCATTCTTTACACTGGAGGAGGAAGCTTTGAGGGTGGGGAGGCATCTCAGAGCAAGGAAAATAGATTGGCCCATGCACTGACCAATCAGCCTTAAATTAGGGCTTCAGTTCTTTTAACCATTACTAAGACTGGAAATGAATATGAATTGGAGTTTCTGCTTATCAATTACCGTAATTTGCTGTTTAGTCGTTTAGTCGTGTCCGACTCTTCGTGACCCCATGGACCAGAGCACGCCAGGCACTTCTGTCCTCCACTGCCTCCCGCAGTTTGATCAAACTCATGCTAGTAGCTTCAAGAACACCATCCAACCATCTCATTCTCTGTCGTCCCCTTCTCCTTGTGCCCTCCATCTTTCCCAACATCAGGGTCTTTTCCAGGGAGTCTTCTCTTCTCATGAGGTGGCCAAAGTATTGGAGCCTCAGCTTCACGATCTGTCCTTCCAGTGAGCGCTCAGGGCTGATTTCCTTCAGAATGGAGAGGTTTGATCTTCTTGCAGTCCATGGGACTCTCAAGAGTCTCCTCCAGCACCATAATTCAAAAGCATCAATTCTTCGGCGATCAGCCTTCTTTATGGTCCAGCTCTCACTTCCATACATCACTACTGGGAAAACCATGGCTTTTACTATACGGACCTTTGTTGGCAAGGTGATGTCTCTGCTTTTTAAGATGTTGTCTAGGTTTGCCATCGCCTTTCTCCCAAGGAGCAGGCGTCTTTTAATTTCGTGACTGCTGTCACCATCTGCACTGATCATGGAGCCCAAGAAAGTAAAATCTCTCACTGCCTCCATTTCTTCCCCATCTATTTGCCAGGAGGTGATGGGCCCAGTGGCCATGATCTTCGTTTTTTTGATGTTGAGCTTCAGACCATATTTTGCGCTCTCCTCTTTCACCCTCATTAAAAGGTTCTTTAATTCCTCTTCACTTTCTGCCATCAAGGTTGTGTCATCTGCATATCTGAGGTTGTTGATATTTCTTCCGGCAATCTTAATTCCGGCTTGGGATTCATCCAGCCCAGCCTTTCGCATGATGAATTCTGCATATAAGTTAAATAAGCAGGGAGACAATATACAGCCTTGCCGTACTCCTTTCCCAATTTGGAACCAATCAGTTGTTCCATATCCAGTTCTAACTGTAGCTTCTTGTCCCACATAGAGATTTCGCAGGAGACAGATGAGGTGATCAGGCACTCCCATTTCTTTAAGAACTTGCCATAGTTTGCTGTGGTCAACACAGTCAAAGGCTTTTGCATAGTCAATGAAGCAGAAGTAGATGTCTTTCTGGAACTCTCTAGCTTTCTCCATAATCCAGCGCATGTTTGCAATTTGGTCTCTGGTTCCTCTGCCTCTTCTAAATCCAGCTTGCACTTCTGGGAGTTCTCGGTCCACATACTGCTTGAGCCTTCCTTGTAGAATTTTAAGCATAACCTTGCTAGCATGTGAAATGAGTGAAATTGTGCGGTAGTTGGAGCATTCTTTGGCACTGCCTTTCTTTGGGATTGGGATGTAGACTGATCTTCTCCAATCCCCTGGCCACTGCTGAGTTTTCCAAACTTGCTGGTATATTGAGTGTAGCACCTTAACAGTATCATCTTTTAAAATTTTAAACAGTTCAGCTGGAATACCATCACTTCCACTGGCCTTGTTATTTGCAGTGCTTTCTAAGGCCCATTTGACTTCACTCTCCAGGATGTCTGGCTCAAGGTCAGCAACTACACTACCTGGGGTGTACGAGACATCCATATCTTTCTGGTATAATTCCTCTGTGTATTCTTGCCACCTCTTCTTGATGTCTTCTGCTTCAGTTAGATCTTTACCACTTTTGTCCTTTATTATGGTAATCTTTGTACAAAATGTTCCTTTCATATTTCCGATTTTCTTGAACAGATCTCTGGTTCTTCCCATTCTGTTGCTTTCCTCTATTTCTTTGCATTGCTCGTTTAAGAAGGCCTTCTTGTCTCTCCTTGCTATTCTTTGGAAATCTGCATTCAATTTCCTGTATCTTTCACTATCTCCCTCGCATTTTGCTTGCCTTCTCTCCCCCGCTATTTGTAAGGCCTCGTTGGACAGCCACTTTGCTTTCTTGCATTTCTTTTTCATTGGGATGGTTTTAGTTGCTGCCTCCTGTATAATGTTGCGAGCCTCCACCCATAGTTCTTCAGGCACTCTGTCCAGCAAATCTAAATCCTTAAACCTGTTCCTCACTTCCACTGTGTATTCATAAGGGATTTGGTTTAGATTGTATCTTACCTGTCCAGTGGTTTTTCCTACTTTCTTCAGTTTAAGCTTGAATTTTGCTATAAGGAGCTGATGATCTGAGCCACAGTCAGCTCCAGGTCTTGTTTTTGCTGACTGTATTGAGCTTCTCCATCTTTGGCTGCAGAGAATATAATCAATCTGATTTCGATGTTGCCCATCTGGGGATGTCCATGTGTAGAGTCGTCTCTTGTGTTGTTGGAAAAGTGTGTTTGTGATGACCAGCTTGTTCTCTTGACAGAACTCTATTAGCCTTTGCCCTGCTTCGTTTTGATCTCCAAGGCCAAACTTGCCAGTTGTTCCTTTTATCTCTTGATTCCCTACTTTAGCATTCCAATCCCCTATAATAAGCAGAACATCCTTCTTTGGTGTCACTTCTATAAGGTCTTGTAAGTCTTCATAGAATTGGTCAATTTCAGTTTCTTCAGCACCAGTAGTTGGTGCATAAACTTGGATTACTGTGATGTTAAAAGGTCTGCCTTGGATTCGTATCGAGATCATTCTATCATTTTTGGGACTGCATCCCAGTACAGCTTTTGCCACTCTTTTGTTGACTATGAGGGCCACTCCATTTCTCTTACGGGTTTCTTGCCCACAGTAGTAGATATGATAGTCATCCGAACTGAATTCGCCCATTCCCGTCCATTTTAGCTCACTGATGCCCAGGATGTCAATATTTATTCTTGCCATCTCATTTTTGACCACATCCAACTTACCCAGGTTCATGGTTCTTACATTCCAGGTTCCTATGCAATATTTTTCTTTACAGCATTGGACTTTCCTTTCGCTTCCATGCATATCCACAACTGAGCGTCCTTTCGGCTTTGGCCCAGCCGCTTCATCAGCTCTGGATCTACTTGTACTTGTCCTCCGCTCTTCCCCAGTAGCATGTTGGACACCTTCCGACCTGAGGGGCTCATCTTCCAGCGTCATAACTTTTATATGCCTGTTGTCTTTGTCCATGGAGTTTTCTTGGCAGGGATACTGGAGTGGCTTGCCGGTTCCTACTCCAGGTGGATCACGTTTGGTCAAAACTCTCCACTATGACCTGTTCATCTTGGGTGCCCTGCTCGGCATAGTTCATAGCTTCTTTGAGTTCTTCAAGCCCCTTCGCCACGGCAAGGCAGTGATCCATGAAGCGGAATTACCGTAATTAGCACCCAGAAAAGGAAACAGGTGGTTGGGTGACAACAAAGTTCTAAAAAACAGGTTGGAAATTATTTCTAAAATCAATCTAATTACTGATGAGTTTGAAGAGTTAAAGCAGATATACAGGCCTGGTGTGCTGGTCCCATGGGTTGCCCGAGAGGCGAGGTCCAAGTCTGTGGTCAAAGGCACAATGTGGAGGCAGTCCGTAGTAGCTGAAGCTGGGTGCAGGGCAGGGAGTCAGGTGAAGTCAGGAACAGGCATGCAAGCAGGGAGACAGGGCGGGTCATGAGCTCAGGCAGGAAAGCAGGACAGGGTTCAGGCAGGAACTGGCAACCAACAATGTTGCTCCCGCAACTTGGGACTGGGGCTGGCCGGCTTTTATCTGCCCCGAGGCATAGGGCAGCCCCGATCCTCTGGTGACTCGCTTCTCCTGGCCTGGAGGCGAGCACTCCTCCTGCAGGAACCCTATATCATCATGATGGCATAGTCTGGAAAACCTGGAATCTCTCACTACTTAGCGACTGGGGTGATGTGCAATGATACTTTGGATCATCGGGTCCAGTCAGGTATTCATTTTTATCTTTGCACATGAAATTTTCTCACTACATTCGTTTTAATCAGTTCATACTCTTTGCAACCCAGGAGGAGAAGAAGAAGAAGACGAATGCATATTTCCACAACGAAAACTTAAAAACTGTTGTGGGTAACTTATTTGCTGCTGGCATGGAGACCACTTCTACCACACTGTGCTGGGGACTGTTACTAATGATGAAATATCCTGAAATTCAGAGTGAGTGCTTTTCATTGGGTTGGCTCCCATTATTCTGAGAAATCTTAATTCCAGTTATATGTAACTAGTAGAGAAATGAAATATTTATAATTTGCATACACACACACACACACACTTGTTCAGTCATAAGTTTTACATTTCAACCTGGACTCCCTCTTTCTGTGGTTCTTTACATTTCATTTCATATTCCTCCATACTCCAAATTATCTCAACATATTCTTCTGTATATATATTCCCGTATATATCCAATAGATTTATTGAAACTGCGGGTTTTTACATTAATCCTGCCAATGTCTTAGTATGTTTACAATTTGTTTGTAAATACACAATAAACCATTTCCATTGCCTTCTAAAAATAATAATAATCTTGTTCTCCCAGTAAGTTTTTCCATTTCTGCGTAGTCCATTAATTTCTGTATCCATTCTTCTCTTGTCGGGACCTCTTCATCGTTCCATTTTTGAGCAAATATTAATCTTGCAGCAATGGTTGCATAAGTAAATAAATTTGTATGAATTTATATAAATGGCATACATAAATAAATTTCTAAATATTCTATACTAAATAAATTTCTAGGTAGTTCTGATCTCATAATTTCCAAAAGAAAAGCTTATGGTTTTTTAAACATCATAAACATCTTTCTCAGTTCATCATATATCATTTCCCAGTAAACTTTAACCTTGTTACAAGACCACCACATATGAAAAATAGTACTTTCTTTCTCTTTACGTTTCCAGAACATATTCAGTTTGGATTTATGCATTTTAGCCAATTTACTAGGTGTCAGGTACCATCTATGAAATATTTTCATATAGTTGTCTCTTAAACTATAATAATTATAATCCTTATCCAACATCGAAATAGGTCGATAGCTCTTAACCAGCTTTGGATCTCTATTTTGTTTATGAATCAAAGTTATGTATACACTCTTCTGGGATTTGGGTAACTCTTCTGTATTCAAAGTTATAGTCATAATATCTTTTAAAGTTTGCATTCGGTAATCTTGTAATTTTTTAATAATATATGCTGAAACTCCATCAGGTCCAGGTGCCTTCTGTAATTTTGCCTGTAAAATTACTTGCTGTAATTGCATCACTGTGACAGGTCTATTCAGAAATGACATTTCAACTTTTGGTATCTTAAGCAGTCTGTTTTCTTCTAAATATTTACCCATTTCTTCTACTTTACCTCATTTGCCTTAATATGGTGCTTTATAATAGATTGCTCTATTATTTTTTTTCAGATTCTCCACAACTCTGCCTCCTACATTTATTCTATCAATGCAGTTTTTTCTTCTTTCTTCTTTATTTGCCAAGCTAATAGTTTCCTTGTTTCTTTGAGGCATATAACTTCCAAGTTTAACTTCTTTACAACATGATCAATTTTATTCACTTAGTCTTATTATTTTGCTTATTTACATTCCCAGTTAGAATTTTCAAAGCCATCTTGTTCCCTATTTATTTGTCTTTTGCCTCTACCTCTGTTGAATCTTCCTTTTCCTGTCCAGCTTCCCTTCCAAATGCTCTTTCTCCAGCTAACTCTTTCCCATATTTTCTCCAAAATTTGTCAGGGTCTGGAGGATCCAAAATCTTTGTTTTTGACCTTTATATGTAAAAGATACCACTTCAGAATATTCCCAGCAGTGATATTTTAATAATCATCCTGGATGAATTTCTCTCCCTCAGTATATCAGGTTATTGTCTAAATTACTTGTCCTTCTTAAAAATACATTTGTTAAATTCTAGAGAGTAAATTTGTGAGCCTATGGAATTGTAGAACAAGTTTGTGGCAGTTTTATGCTTCAGAGATTAATTTTTAAGAGACCTAAGTCACAGAGATAATCTGAGCAGAAAAATAAACGTTTTTCTTTTCGTTGCCACCAGTAAAGGTCCAAGAAGAAATTGCAAAGGTTGTTGGATCTTCTCAGCCAAGAATTGAACACCGAACAAAAATGCCTTATACAGATGCCGTGGTCCATGAGATCCAGAGGTTTGCCAATATCATCCCAACCAACCTGCCACATGCCACGGCTACAGATGTTACCCTCAATGGCTACTTCATTCCAAAGGTGATCCATTTCACTGAACTGCTGCCCACTAGTTACAATATATTTTAAGGCTTTCCTGGGAGTAAGCCCCTTGGACTTCAGTGTGGGTGACATCTGTGCAGACTTGTATAGGATTGCACTGTAAGCATGCAATCTACCCTTCGGAAGGTGTCAGGCATCAGCTTCAACCCATTAAACAGATCTCTCTCTCTTTTTAAAGATATTTATTAAAATTTCAACATATTACAAAAATAAGAGGGGAAAAAATAAAAGAAAGGAGAAAAAAACCAAAAATGAAAATACAAAGTAAAAAACAGTTAAAAACAAATCAGTCTTTCCATATCTTATCTTTCATTTGCTTGTTTCCCTGACCTCCTCACACCTCCCTTTTTTGTATTCCAGTCCAATTTAGTTGATTCAGCAAATCCTTTCCCTCTTTGATTTTATCCTAATCTTTTATCTTAATATATTATAACTTTAGATTATCACCTGTTAACAATCAATTTTTACATATTCCTTTATAACATTACTGCTAAAAACCATTTAACTTCAATCCAACATCATTCTAACATTCATTAATTTTGCAGTATTTCTGTAGATAGTCTTTAAATTTCTTCCAATGTTCTTCCACTGACTCTTCTCCCTGGTCTCGGATTCTGCCAGTCATTTCCGCCAGTTCCATATAGTCCATCACCTTCATCTGCCATTCTTCCAGAGTGGGTAAATCTTGTGTCTTCCAATACTTTGCAATAAGTATTCTTGCTGCTGTTGTAGCATACATAAAGAAAGTTCTATCCTTCTTTAACACCAATTGGCCAACCATGCCCAGGAGAAAGGCCTCTGGTTTCTTCAGAAAGGTATATTTAAATACCTTTTTCATTTCATTATAAATCATCTCCCAGAAAGCCTTAATCCTTGGGCACGTCCACCAAAGGTGAAACAATGTACCTTCAGTTTCTTTACATTTCCAACATTTATTATCGGGCAAATGATAGATTTTTGCAAGCTTGACTGGTGTCATGTACCACCTGTAAATCATTTTCATAATATTCTCTCTTAAGGCATTACATGCCGTAAACTTCATACCTTTGGTCCATAACTGTTCCCAGTCAGCCATCATTATGTTATGTCCAACATCTTGTGCCCATTTAATCATAGCAGATTTCACCATTTCATCCTGAGTATTCCATTTCAACAGCAAGTTATACATCTTTGACAAAATCTTGGTTTTGGGGTCTAACAGTTCTGTTTCCAATTTTGATTTTTCCACCTGGAAGCCAATTTTCTTGTCCAAATTATATGCCTCCATTATCTAATAGTAATGAAGCCAATCTCGCACTTTATTTTTTAGTTTTTCAAAACTCTGCAGTTTCAATTTGTCTCCCTCTTGTTCCAAAATTTCCCAATATTTCGGCCATTTGGCCTCCATATTGAGCTTTTTCTGAGCCTTCGTTTCCATCGGTGACAACCACCTTGGGGTTTTATTTTCAAGTAGGTCCTTATATCTTATCCAGAAATTAAACAATGCTTTCCTGACAATATGATTTTTAAATGCTTTATGTGCTTTGACCTTATCATACCACAAATATGCATGCCATCCAAATACATTATTAAAACCTTCTAAATCCAAAATGTCTGTGTTTTCAAGAAGCAGCCATTTTTTCAGCCAGCAAAAAGCTGCTGATTCATAATAAAGTTTAAGGTCTGGCAGGGCAAATCCACCTCTTTCCTTTGCGTCCGTTAGTATTTTAAATTTTATTCTAGGCTTCTTGCGCTGTCAGACAAATCTAGAAATATCTCTCTGCCATTTCTTGAAACAATCCATTTTATCCAAAATCTGCAATGTTTGAAACAGAAACAACATTCTGGGCAATACATTCATTTTTATTGCAGCAATACGGCTTAGCAGTGAAAGCTTCAAATTTGACCAAATTTCTAAATCTTTTTTCACTTCAGTCCAGCATTTTTCATAATTGTCTTTAAATAGATTCCCATTTTTAGCTGTCATGTTTATCCCCAGGTATTTCACTTTCTTAACCACTGTTAAACCTGTCTCATTCTGAAACCTCTCTCTCTCTCTCAATCGCTGTTAAGTTTTTCTCTAAGACCTTTGTTTTTAACTTATTCAGTTTAAATCCTGCAACCTGACCAAATTCTTGGATCAGTTCCAGAACTCTTTTAGTACTAGATTCTGGCTCCTGTCATGTCAATACTAAGTCATCTGCAAATGCTCTCAATTTGTACTGTTTAGCTCCGACTTGTATACCTTTAACCAATTGGTCCCTTCTAATCATATTCAGCAGGACCTCCAGGACCGATATAAAAAGCAATGCGGAGATTGGGCAACCTTGTCGTGTCCCTTTTTTTACTTGAATTCCTCCGTCACCACGTTATTAACAATTAATTTAGCCTTTTGTTCTGAATAGATTGCATTTATACCGTTTCCAAAGCCTTGACTTACCCCCATCCCCTGTAGATTCTTCTTCATAAAACTCTAAGAAATGTTGTCAAAAGCTTTCTCCGTGTCCACAAATATCAAAACTGCCTTGGTATTAATATTCACTTGTAATTTTTCTAAAATATTGATTATGTTTCTCATATTATCAGACAAGTGTCTACCCGGGAGAAAGCCTGCTTGATCTTTATGAATCTCTTCCACTAACACTTTTTTTAGTCTTTTAGCCAAAATGTCTGCAAAGATTTTATAATCCACATTAAGCAGTGATATGGGACGGTAGTTCTTAAGCTGCGTCTTTTCAGTCTCTGTTTTTGGTATAAGTGTGATATACGCTTCCTTCCATGACTCTGGTGCCCTTTTCCCATCCATTATTTCATTACAGACTTCCTTTAAAGGTTGTACTAACCATTCTTTTAAAGATCTATAGTATCTAGAAGTCAATCCACCCGGTCCTGGAGATTTACCTAATTGCATATTCTGAATGGCACCTTCTACCTCCTGTTCAGTTATTTTATAGTTCAGCATTAATTTATTTTCTTGAGAGATTTTTTGTAATCCATTTATTTTCAAAAATCGATCTACATCAATTTCTTTCTGTGGCCCTTGTGTATATAGTTGTTTAAAATACCTCTGGAAACAGTTTCTAATCTCGACTGGGTTCTGTATGTTCTTTCCTTCCACTTAATAGTGTTTAGTTTTTGTCTTTTTTTCATTTGCCAGGCCAACAATTTCCCACATTTATTAGCCGACTCAAATGTCTTTTGTCTCATTTGTTTAATTTTCCATTCTATCTCCTGATTCATCATTTTCACATATTGTACTTGATATAACTTTATTTCTCTCAAGATCTCTTGCGACTTTGGTTTTATTCTCAATTTCTTTTCACTTTCCTTTATTTTCTCCAAAATTTTATCCTTCTCATTTTGGATTCTCTTCTTTATTGCATTCTGTTGTATCAGGAACCCTCTCATAACCGCTTTGCTTGCGTCCCAGATTACTCTTTTTTCAAGATTAGTGTTCATATTTATCTCAAAATAGTCTCTCAAGGTTTTTTGGGCCTTCTTAGTCACTTCTTCATCTCTAAATAAGGTGTCATTCATCCTCCATCTGAAAGAGCCGGTTGGTGTTAGTTTCATCTCCATCTTCACAGCATTATGGTTGGAGCAGGTTTTTGGACAAATTTCCACTTTTCTTGTCTTTGGTGTCATTCCTCTAGTTACCCATATTTGGTCAATTCTTGTCCATGTCATTTTGGTTTCAGAGAAGAAGGTTCCCTCTCTACCCAAGGGATTCTTTGTTCTCCAGATATCAACTAAGTCCAAGTTGTCTGTCATCTCAAAAAATGTTTTCGGTAGTCTACCATCCTTAGTGACTACCTGTCTTTGTGCCTTGTCCATATTTGTGGATACCACTCCGTTCATATCCCCCATCAAAATCACATTATAGTCCAAATAGTCCATCAAGGTCTCATGCAACTTTTTAAAGAATTCAGATTTCCCCTCATTTGGTGCATAAACTCCTACTATTAAAAATTTCTCTCCTTGTATTTGAATTTCGATTGCCGCAAATCTTCCTTGGTCATCCTTAAAGATAAATTTCGATGATAATCTCTCCTTTGCATAAATCACTACTCCTCTTTTTTTTTAACTTTGTCCGATGAGATAAACTCCTGACCCAGTCTTTTGTTAATCAATACTTTTCTATGTAGCCTTATCACATGTGTTTCCTGTAGACAAATCAAGTCCAATTGTTCCTTTTTTAATAAATGAAAAACTCTTCCTTTTCTGGGGGGAGTTGAGACCATTCGTATTCCAGCTTAATAGTTGCAGAGCCATGATGTAGTTACTTTGCTTTTCCTCCAACTGCGCCAAGTGTTTGTTCTTGTTCTGTCGGTGGTATCGCTTTCTCTAGGCAGTCCAGTCCAAAAGGTAGTGTTGCAATGTCTAATATTCTTCTTTCTGGTGCTCTTAGCTCTTCTCCAGATTCTTTCTGCAGGTCTTCTCCGTGGTCTTTCAAAAATCTTTCTTTGTCGTCCACTGATCTTATTTTTATCTTTCTTCCTTTGAAGCTGAAAGACAGGCCTTGGGGAAATTCCCACCTAAAGATAATTCTGTTGCTTCTCAACAGGGCAACCAAATCTCCATAACTGGACCTAAGGTCCAAAAGATATTTCGGAATGTCTTTAAATATTTCCACTCTTGACTGATGTATTTCCAAAGTCTTCTGACAGTGCAGACTCAAGATTTTGTCTCTCTCCTCTTTTGTTCTGAGGGTGATCAAACAGTCTCTCACCCTGTTCTTCTTCCCCCCTCTTCCAAGCCTGAAAGCACTCACTATCTTAGAATCTTCCTTCTCCAAATCTAGGTCCCAAAAGTCTGCAAATTCCTGCATAAGAAAGTCAGTCAGATTGTCTTTCTCAAGTTCAGGTATGGCCCTGATTCTCAAATTCGTTTGTTTCTCCTTCAATTCAATCATAGACAACATCGACCTGTGGTCCTCGAGTTGCCTATGTATCGGTGGTATCTTTTCTTCTACAGCAACTGCTATTTCCTTTGCTTCTTCAGCTGTCTTTCGGGTCAAAGTGGATTCCTGTAGCAGTTTCTCAATAGTTTCTGTATTAGTATTCACCTTCTGTCCCAGATTATTAATGCTTGTAGTATTTTGATCAATTTTAATTGATGCTTCAGCTACTTGTTTACTTAATTTTTCCAAAGATTCATTAATTTTGCCTAGTGCCAGAGCTAAAACATCTTCAGATGCCATTCCTTTTGGTTTAGGTTGTACAGATGCAGCCCCTGATGGTGCAGAGGGGCTAGATGCTGATGCTCTTCGCTGCAGCCCAGTGTCTGGGCAAAAAGATCTACCAGACCTCGTTGTTTTTTCTTGAAGCAAATCTATCTTTTCTTTTCCATCTGCCATAACACTCTAGTTAAAGCCCAAGGTCAGTCCCACAGCCAGAATTTGTTTTGAAGTGGAAAATTCCCTTGGCCCAGTTATTGTTGTAACAATTTCAAACTTCTTCTAGGGGGACACAGTAACAGTCAAAACTTGTTGCATTAAAAAAGTAACCCTTTTTAGTCCCCCAATTCACAAAATAGACAACAGTTTCAATTTCAATTAGTTTCCAGTTACTTCAAAACCAGGAGAAGCCAGCCAGAAACATTGTATCTCTCTTGCAGAGTTAGCTGTCAAAAAGTACTCTATTCACCAACAGCGCATTTCACAGTACTGCATTCTTATTGTCCATTGGCAGCCCGTTCCCAGGTTTTAAGCGGTGGATTTTAGCTTCCTTTCCTCTCTTTTTGCAGGAAAATATAGTTCACACCTTTCCCCCCTCCTCTCCTGCAGCCAAGGGGGGAAATCGCTTGCTTTGATGTTAGGATTATAGTCCTTTTCAAACGACTTTCCAGGTCTTAGCTTACAACTTCTTTGCTTTACTCTATTTACAAGAAATGGAAGGCGGACTTCCTGTTTATGCCTCCCCGCTTCGGTGCCGAATTAAGTCTTTGTTTTCCTTTATTTCCAAATTTAACCTACTCACGGGTAGTTGTTTTTGCAGCCAGATTGTCACAGGAAAAAGGCAGCGCTCTCCGGTAACAGCTGTGCGGCTTCGCTCCACGGAAGAAGCAGTTGACTCTCAGCACCGCGCCGCTTGCCCTGCTTCGCTCCGGAGCCCGTAATTGGGTTCCTTTACAAATTGGGGGGGGCGAAAGGTGCCCGCCGAGTCCCACGGTCACAGGCTTCACCCGCCTGTGATTTTTTAAAGGGTCCCCGCTTCGCCGTAGCGGAACAGACCCAATTTCCGTAGAGCCGGTCCCTCCGAGTCAGAGGGAATCTGCCATTACCGATGGCGCCACCCCGGAAGTCCTCCAACACATTAAACAGTTCTCAGTGGAAAGGAGCACAAGGTTGGAAAAGAAACCATTTCTAGTGGGAGATCATGGTCAAACAAAAGACATTTCTCGGATTAACTCAAATCTCATTTCTCCTACACTATTTATTGTACCAGAGGCATATGCTTTATATTAAAATGACTCTTGCTTTGCCTTTGCAGGGGACATTCATCATACCATTGCTGTCCTCTGTGCTGCAAGATGAATCTCAATGGGAGAAACCACATAAATTCTACCCTGAGCATTTTCTTAACTCTGAAGGAAAATTCGTAAAGAGAGATGCTTTCATGCCTTTCTCTGCAGGTAATTTTTTTTACTTTTGGGTATATCTGCATAGTGTGTACTTCGTCAATGGGATTTTTACATGCATGGAATGTAACCTATTGTGAAAAGGCTTACCTTTTCTTAAATCACATTCTGTTGCTGTGGCCATTTCTGCCACTAGATCTGGCCACCATTGGTGTGCGGTCCGTAGAATGTTGCTCACCTGGGAATGGGGCCTTCAGGCTGAAAAGACACCCCCCACCCCAGCATTGCAGGATGGCTCATATTGGGAGTTCATAATTCTTTTAAGATGGGCACCGTGAGCTGTTATTTTATTTCTGCATTTCCTTCTGCTTCAAAATATTAGGGATGTTATTAAGCAACTGCCTAAACCCAATTTCTCTGCTGCCTGTGTGTCCTTACAGGTCGGAGAGCATGTTTAGGTGAGACTCTTGCCAAAATGGAGCTCTTCCTCTTCTTCACAAGTCTCCTGCAGAGATTCACCTTCCAGCCACCCCCTGGAACATCTCAGGAAGACCTGGACCTTACTCCTGCTGTTGGGCTTACAACACCACCCATGCCCCACCAGCTCTGCGCTCTGCCACGTTTCTAAGACTCACAAGCTCCAGGCTTGCTTAGCCTACCTGTGTGTGCAATGCAAGCCTTTCTTAAAACACCCCTGTGCGGCAAGGGTATTTGGGTTGAGTAGCCTAGTGGTCAATCAACAAAGCTGGTTCATTTATTCCCATGTTAACATATACTTTCAAAGATCTTGAAGCATCATATTCCCAGGTAGATGTGCAGAGAATTGTGATCAAGACAAAAAAGGGTCTGGAAACCATGCCTTATGAGGAATAGTTGAGGAAGTTGGGTATGTTAGCTTCTGTGGCTGCAATGTATTCTGATTCTGAACTGTATTTGTTGATGTCAGGCAATGGCTTTGTTTCCTCCGGGTTCTTTAAAAAGTCTGTAATAATAGATCTGGCAACTGGGTTTGCTTGTGGCATCTCCATGCTGTCAATTAGTTCAGTGACTTTCTGCTTCTGGCTTAGAACAGGGACATCCAACTCCCACAAGACTGCAATCTACTCACGGCAGGGGGGGGGGGGACTGGCAGCCAAAGTTGTTCAGCTTCTTTTAGAGAGGAAAGTTCCATTTTAGGGGTTAAGGCCAAGCTTGTTGAGTCTTTTTTATGGAGAAAATCTCCGTTATTAAGGGGGAAATGTCAGACTATAGTAAGAGGGAGAGGGGATTAGTCATTCACCAAAAGATCGCTATGGAAACAATTTGCCTCACAGCGAAAATTCTGTCTTCAGTTCCAGCGATCAGCTGAATATGGTGGGTGGGGAGAGGGGAAGGGTCACCTGCTCTGAGGCAAAAACAAAGGAAAAGGAGCGAGCGAGTGACCAGAACCTCCCGGGTATCGATCAGTTGATCCCGATCAACCTGTTGGTTATCCCTGGAATAAAACAACCATCTTCCATCTTCTCTCTGTATCTGAATGAACTTTCTCTGAGAGTCTGGATTAGCTTAAGGCTTCCCGCATCAATGGAATTCTGACTGGTCATATGAAAAATGAAAATGGTGGAAATGTGTCAAATTCAAAATCAAAACTTCAATCTCCACAAGAGGAAAAACTCAAAACCTTCTCCGCCTAGCTTCTGCTCTGAGAGGGAAGAGGGAGCTGATCCCATTCACAATAGAGACAAGGGAAGTCACCATGGTCTCACCAGGAAATAGAAAAAAAATGTTTGGTTTGAATCTCTCTTCTCTCTTAAGAAAATCCAGCCACATCCACTAAAATACTTTGAATTTTGTCTTAGCTGGGCCCCATAACTTTTGTAGGAATGGATTTAGGCACCATGAGAGGATGGACTGCTTAGTTATTATCCTTCCTTGCTCACATTCTTGCATGTCATATGCTCTAATGTATACAAAGATATAACCTAATGCCACCATGTTCAACTGTTTCAAGATGAAAATGAATAAAAATTATGCTAAAAAGAAAAATATTTGTGTTTTTCAATTGGAGAAAGTTCAGGAAATACTGAACACAATACAGTTGTACCTAATTAAGGTGGAATGATTTCATCTGCAAATGATTTCACAATGGTGCTCTCTACTCCCAGTCTAACTAACAAACAAACTAAATTTACAGGTAATCCTGAGTGATGAGTTCACTGCATTCTAGAGCATTTTAATCTGTTCTGGAAAGCATTAGTTTCTGCAAGTAAGCACCAACCACTTGAGTAAACATTAAAATGAAAGGCAAATAATCCATTGCACAGCTTTGAATAGTTGTGGAGAAGAAGAAAAATCAGAGGGATTGTTTAATGATTTGCTAGAAACATTATGTAACATAATATATGGGCTGTTCATTGCAGTTGGTAGACACTGTTGTTGACCAAACTGCACTGTAGTTTTGTTGTTTTTGAAGAAGTCTTTTAGACAGTGTTAGCCTTTGGGTTGCCAGGTTTTCATATGGAGGTTTTTGCTTTTTTTCTGTTTGGCTCCAGAGGTCTCTAGGCCTTGGAGCTCTGTTCAGGGGCTGAGCAAGGGGGTGCAGTGAGGGTGGGCCACACCGGGTGACATCCTGAGGGAGGGTGACACTCTGCATGTGTATCCCTGCCCGCGACTCCCAAGCCTACGCCTGTCGGGGCCGCTGGCAAAGCGGCAAAGCTCCCCCCTCCCCCGGCTCACTGTAGGCTTGGGAGTCATGGGTGGGTTGCCCCGTCATCCAGGAAAAAGCCTTGCTCCACAGATCGCCTGCTTGCCTGCTTGGTGCTTCGCTTCCTTCCTGCTTGGGCTGCGAGGGGCGGGCAAGGGAGGGGCGTCGGTGGGCCATGAGAAATGCCCCCTCCCATCCACCTGCCAGCTAGTGACTGGCCTAACTCCTTCCCGACTTTTCTGCATGCACGGAGCAAGAGCCAGGCCCTCGTGCCTGTAAAACAAGCCCTCTGTAACATTCCAGAGAAACCAAAAAGAAAAGTCACTGTTTTGAGCTCGTCTCTCTTATGGATGCAACGAATAGTTTTGGCTACAACCATTATAGAATCATAGAATCATAGAATCATAGAATTGGAAGAGACCACAAGGGCCATCGAGTCCAACCCCCTGCCAAGCAGGAAACACCATCAGAGCACTCCTGACATACGGTTGTCAAGCCTCTGCTTAAAGACCTCCAAAGTAGGAGACTCCACCACACTCCTTGGCAGCAAATTCCACTGTCGAACAGCTCTTACTGTCAGGAAGTTCTTCCTAATGTTTAGGTGGAATCTTCTTTCTTGTAGTTTGGATCCATTGCTCCGTGTCCGCTTCTCTGGAGCAGCAGAAAACAACCTTTCTCCCTCCTCTATGTGACATCCTTTTATATATTTGAACATGGCTATCATATCACCCTTAACCTCCTCTTCTCCAGGCTAAACATGCCCAGCTCCCTTAGCCGTTCCTCATAAGGCATCGTTTCCAGGCCTTTGACCATTTTGGTTGCCCTCCTCTGGACACGTTCCAGTTTGTCAGTGTCCTTCTTGAACTGCGGTGCCCAGAACTGGACACAGTACTCCAGGTGAGGTCTGACCAGAGCAGAATACAGTGGCACTATTACTTCCCTTGATCTAGATGCTATACTCCTATTGATGCAGCCCAGGGTAGAAAAACGCCTTTGCAATGCTTTGTTCTGATGCATGGCCTCGCCTTTAATGAAATAATGCGCCCCCTCCTAGCCATGGTGGCGGTGCTGGGACCAGCCAGGCAGCGCCATTGGTGCCTGTGGTCCTCAGGGGCTCCATCCTGCTGTGGCGCTTGCCATCTTGCCTCTCCAGAAGTCCATACTGCTGCACTTTCAGAAATCCATCCCTGAATGCAGTTCAATGATCACTCCAAAGAATTTCACAATGCTGCCCTTTACTCCACTTATAACAGATTAATTTTACACATAATCTGGGTGACAGATCTGCATCCAGGTTCAAGAGAGTTTAATAATGGTTTAATGTTTAGCTCGAGACGGTACCTGGCATAATATATATGCTGCTCACTGCCGTTGCAGGACATTGTCCTCAACCAAACTGCACTGTAGCTTTCATTAGAACCACTGCAAAACAAATTGCTTGCTGAAACAAAATGGATTGGACGGAGCCGATTCCAGCGTTGTTCCTCTTTATCCTTATGATTTCCTTTGTTTTGAAACTGGGCACTTTCTGGAACAAGAGCTCCCAAAATCTTCCACCAGGACCAAGGCCTTTACCTCTCATTGGGAATCTCCACATCATGGATCTCAAGAGGCCTCACAGAACCATGTTAAAGGTAAAGCTTCCAGTTCTTCCCATGGCAAGGCTGAAGGGTACTGGGGCAGCCCAGTCAGCAGAGCGGAGTAGAAAATTAGTATTATTATTATTATTATTATTATTATTATTATTATTATTATTATCCCACTCTGCTGACTGGCCCTCTGCCTGGTTCCCTGTAGCCTCACTTCTCGCAATGAGGGAACCGCCAGAAGGCCCTCGGTGCTGGACCTGAGTGTCCAGGCTGAACGGTGGGGGTGGAGACGTTCCTTCAGGTATACTGGACCGAGGCCATTTAGGGCTTTAAAGGTCAGCATCAACACTTTGAATAGTGCTTGGAAACGTACTGGGAGCCAACGTAGGTCTTTCAGGACCAGTGGTATATTGTCTCGGCAGCCACTCCCAGTCACGAGTGTAGCTGCCACATTCTGGATTTGTTTCAGTTTCCAGGTCACCTTCAAAAGTAGTCCCACATAGAGCACATTGCAGTAGTACAAGCAGGAGATAACTAGAGCATGCACCATTCTGGCAAGACAGTCTGCTGGCAGATAGGGTCTCAGCCTGCGTACCAGACAGCTGCGTTGACACAGAATTGACCTACGCCTCCATGGACAGTCCAAAATGACTCCCAGGCTGCACACCTGGTCCTTCAGGGGCACAGTTACCCCATTCAGGACCAGGAGTCCTCCACACCTGCCTGCCTCCCCCCCCAAAAAAACAGTACTTCTGTCTTGTCAGGATTCAACCTCCATCTGTCAGCCACCATCCATCTTCCAACCGCCCCCCGACACTCACACAGGACCTTCACCTTCAATGGTTTTTATTTAAAAGAGAGGTAGAGCTGGTTATTATCCGCATACCCCACAAGTGAGAGCCCAGGGGCCTGAACACTCATCCCCCAACACCACTTTCTGGACACGCCCCAGGAGAAAGGAGCAGAACCACTGTATAACAGTGCCCCCAGATCCCAGCCCCTCTAGACGGTCCAGAAGTATGTCATGGTCGATGGTATCAAAGGCCACTGAGAAATCCAGCAGAACTAGGAAACAGCTTTCACCTTAGTCCTTAGCCGTCCGGAGATAATCGAGCAGCACAACCAAGGCAGTTTCAGTTTCATGATGAGGCTGGAATCCCAAATGGAAGGGATCCAAATGGTCTGCATCCTCTAGATGTTCCTAGAGTTGTTCAGCAACCACCCGCTCAATCACCTTGCCCAAGAATGGAAGATTTGATACTGCGTGGTAGTGAATGCAGTCTTGGTTCTGTCAGAGACGATTTGCATTAATATACTCTTTAGGTATGCCAGAACTCTGTTTCTCAATTTTTCTTCTGTTGAATTCCAGTTGTCAAAGCAATATGGCCCTGTCTTCAGCATCCAAATGGGACCCCAGAAAACTGTGGTGTTGACAGGATATGAGACAGTAAAGGAGGCTCTGGTTAATCAGGCGGACGCATTTGCAGACAGGCCCATTGTTCCAATGTTTCAAGAGCTTGCACAAGGCTTTGGTGAGGCACCTCCCTTTCTATTGGAACTGGTAATGCTTGCAAACACACACTGGTCCCACCTGGTGAACACAATCTGTTCCCAAGAAATGGTTTATAAGATGAGTGTTTGCAAAGCAAGTCATCGAAATCCATTGTTTCTTGTGGGGGAAATCCTTGTGAATTTTTCAACCCACCTCAGTGCCTTTGACATTGACAGAGCATCTGCAGGCATTAGGCTGAGAATGTGTCACAAAAAGTGTCACCTGTGGATTTCTGAAGATCAAGCTAAAATGTTAAAAAGAGTAGACCAGGGCAACTTTTTTTGGTCTTGACTTTCAGTGGCTCAGTCGGGCTCTGTTGAAGAAACAAAAATGGAGACCAGTTAAAGCAAACCTTTCCCATTCCCACCTTCTTCCCAACAGTCATATTGTAGAGCTGGGGGAGAAAGAGACAGGAGGATTGTGAATAATAGGCACACAGCAAAGTAATTCCACACACCAAGGGGAAACTGACTGACCATTTTCTGCCCCAGCCTATATAGAGACGAAAAAGAAGGAGGCATAATGGAATACAAAATAACAAGCTGAGTTCTGATGGGATGCCTGACATGTAAAAACTCCACTCCACTCTAGCCTACACTTTATAATGAAAAATATTGATCAATGGGTTCTCAGGTCATGCTCTGATGACACAGCTGCCAGCTCCAAAGTCTGAATGGGAGAATAGCTGGGATCCATTCTCAGTTCCATGAAAGAAATGCAGAACACAATTTATTGATATTTTTGTACAATGGCCATGCAGACATGAAAGCTTTCCTCCCATCTCTTCAGGTGTAATTCAGTCTAATGGTGAAAACTGGAAAGTGATGCGGCGGTTTGCTTTAAGCACATTACGGGACTACGGAATGGGAAAGAGGACCATAGAGGACAGAATTGTTGAGGAATGCAGTGTCCTGATAAAGAAATTTGAATCTTACGAAGGTGAGTTGGTGTTTTCCTCTGGTGCATAGCTATACTAGCATAGTTTAAAGGTGCCAAGACTATTGCGTTACATATTCCTAACTTCCAGAAGCACAGATTCCAGGGTTCCCTGCAATTGGTCTGTTCCTGTAATGTGCAGATTGCACTGCAATAACTCCTGTGACATCCAAGCATTTCTTAGCCCAGCTATGGCAAAATCCAGGGGAAACAGGAAACAGGAAGTTTTCTCCTGGCTGGTAGAAAGCATCCCATAGCATGTCCATTCTAGGAATGTTGTACTTGACTCCTATGTGTTTTACATCCCACATTTTTAAAAGAGTATTTTTGTTTAACAGTCATATTTATGTATAGGAAACCCATTTGAGACCACCACAATTATGAATGCAGCTGTTGCCAATATAATAGTGGCCCTACTACTAGACAAGCGATTTGATTATGAAGATCCCACATACATAAGACTTCTGAAGTTGGTCAATGAAAATATCCGGCTCGCCGTAAGCTTTTCAGTCACGGTAATCTATTTTTTACAATTAAAACAAACAAACAGTTGATTATAATAACAGTGTATGCAAAGTGGGCTGGGCTACCTGTTTATTGTATATAGTTCAGGGTTCACTACAAAACACAGAATATTGATATCTTGAGAAACCTGGTGCTAATTCAAAATATTTAGAAAACTCACACGGTACAGTCATCCCGTAACTATAATAACGTCTCTTTTGCACACACACTTTCTGGCCTCATTGCCATCGGGACTCCAAGGACAAGGAAGAACATGTGATTGTTTGTTCCATGATGGCTCAGAAGGGGCCTCCAAGGGCAGATCTTCCTCTCTGAAGGCAAGAGAACTGCCATACCCTATTATTCTGGGGTTGCACATAAATTATGCTATGCTGAGGTAGCCCATCCCCCATTCCAAATGCCACTCAAGAGTTTTGTTTTGTATTTGGGCAGTCATGCTCTGAGAGACCCAGCTGAGAGTACAATACTGAGTTTTTCTAATGTCTCTTTTTCTATTTTCACATTTTTATCCTTTCAGCTGTATAACATGTTTCCTGCTCTTGGTTTTCTTCTGGGGGCTCCTAAGACTATCAAGCAAAACAGAGATGAGCTGTTTGCCTTCATAAATGCCACCTTCATAAAACACCTCAGAGATTTGGATGAAAATGACCAGAGGAGCTTTATTGACTCATTTCTTATCCAACAGCAAGAGGTAATGGAGTTGGCCCAGAATAAGCGTCGACATTTTCAATTTGTGTTTGCAAGTGAATGCATAAGGAGTAGTCAGGAGGTCTCACTTCAGAAGGGACCAACCTGGCATACTTCCTCCCCTTTCCCAATAGTCAGCCATTGTTAATGTGTTACAGAAGTTGCCTCTGCAGGGGCAAAGGTTGTGTGCTCACCAGCATTTCGGGGGGGGGGGAATCCCTGATCAAGAAAACAGGAAATCATAGATAATTATGCAGTGATGAGAGGTAATCAAGTCATAAATATTGGTTGCCAGACTCCCTTTTGATACAAGGGACGATGGGAAAATGCCTCGTGTGCTCAGAAGAAGGCGTTCTTCACACTGGAGGAGGTAGGAAGCTTTGAGGGTGGGGAGGCATCTCAGAGCAAGGAAAAAACATTGGCCCATGCACTGACCAATCAGCCTTAAATTAGGGCTTCAGTTCTTTTAACCATTACTAAGACTGGAAAGAATATGAATTGGAGTTTCTGCTTATCAATTAATTAGCACCCTGAAAAGGAAACAGGTGGTTGGGTGATGACAGAGTTCTAAATAACAGGCTGGAAATTATTTCTAAAATCTTAAACTAATTACTGATGAGTTTGAAGAGTTAAAGCAGATATACAGGCCTGATGTGCTGGTCCCATGGGTTACCCAAGAGGCAAGGTCCAAGTCTGTGGTCAAAGGCGCAACGTGGAGGCAGTCCGTAGTAGCTGAAGCTGGTTGCAGGGCAGGGAGTCGGGTGAAGTCAGGAACAGGCATGCAAGCAGGGAGACAGGGCTTGTCACGAGCTCAGGCAGGAAAGCAGGACAGGGTTCAGGCAGGAACTAGCAACCAACAATGTTGCTCCTGCAACTTGAGACTGGGGCTAGCCGGCTTTTATCTGCCCCGAGGCATAGGGCGGCCCCAATCCTCTGGTGACTGGCCTGGAGGCGAGCACTCCTCCTGCAGGAACTTAGTTCCTTCCTCCTCTCTGCCCTGAGCCTCTGCAGCTCAGAAGAGGCTTGACTGTTTCCGGACCCAGAGGCAACCTCAGCTTCCTCTGACGGGGCTGAGAGTGGAGTACCTGCAGGCAATGGGTCCTCCATCACCTCAGGAGCCAGAGCAGACTCAGCTGATGCCTGTACCTGAGGATCCAGCACAGGTGAGGACCCTTCAGGCTCAGGCCCCAGCCCTGGCTCAGCTGGTTCTGGAGGTGGGGAATCCTGTGCAGGCTGGGATCCCTCAGTTTCAACCTCCGAGTCTGAACCCCGGGCAATCACACCTGAATTTGCTTTTAACTTTCAATCTACATTGCCTGTAAAACTGTTTTCTTCCTTTCTGTCCCGTGCTGGGAAATAAAAGTGAATTCTATCTGCATCACAAGGGCAGCATAACGGAGACGCTCAAGTGGGGGGTTGTTTCATAAATCAGGCAAAAATAACTGACTCCTTCATTGCTTCTTGAAAATATATGAAAATGCCATAATGAACAGTTAGCACAGTTAAGAGATGAGATGTGCAGAAAGTTTGGAGAGATTTGATCAGAGATGCAATTGCAGATGAAATAATCTATAGAACCTGTGGGAAAAGAATTGGACTTTTCCCTGCCTAAATGGAAAACAACAGCTTTACAGCTGTATGAAGGGATGAAACAAATAAAAGAGGCTGTTGTGAAAATCTGAATATTTTGAAGAATAGTTATATACATAATTCACATACAGAGATGCGGAATACTACTTTTCTTCCTTTGCTTTATTTTATTTTTTAGCTTGCTTTTTCTGTGAATTTTAATCATTGTTAGTTCTCTGTACCTTCTATTTGTATGTATGTTTTGTTTTTTGAAGTTATATATTTTGGATAAATGAAGATACCCTCAGGAAGGAGACGGACCAAAGATGGACATCTGTGTGAGATGCAGAGAGGGTCCCTCAGGGTGGGAAGCTGAGGAAAGAGGTGGGAACTGGGAGGGTTCACTCTTCTGGGTCTGGAATAAGGGTTAAGGTATAAATAATAAAGATCTTAGAATTATTATACTTCCCCTTTCTTTTTCTTTTCTCTTTTAAAAAATTCTCTTCTTTTTTGGTTTCTAGTTTGTCCTGCTGCAAATTCACAGCAGTCTGAGACTGAGCCACTTTTAGATAGGCAGAATGGCCATTTGGGAGAGCAGTTGTACGATAGGAGGGGAAATGGTAGAAAGGAGAATTATGGGATGCTAAGATCCAAGTTTTGGGCAAGTACTGTTTTGTGAGAGAACTACAGCATAGATTTAAAAAGGACAAAATATGCAGCAAAGTAATAGTGGAAATATAAGTTGTTGAAAAGCATATTTTAACATATGTACCAAATAAAGGTTCTAAACAGCTAAGAAGTTTTAATGTTATTTCACTCTGCTTTTGATCCTCTGCCTCACTTGTGAATCTGCTGGTTGTAATGTGAAACTGCATGGCTGCACCTTTGTGAGAGAGAAATGCTAGGAATATATCCCTGATAAGCAAGGACTGTGTGGATCTTAGAAAAAGTGCTCAGTATGGTGAATATCCCGAAAAACACACCACTGTTGGTCGGTGCCATACTGCAACTATTGAATGAACAATTGGAAGAACGTCTTCCTCTCTTCACTCCCTTCTGGCTCCCAGCAGGACAGGCAGGTATTACAACCAGCAACTCTATCGGTGTTACTCTTCCTGTTAGAAAGTGTGGCTGAAGGGAGTTGCAATCTCAAAAATATGGAGGGCACCACATTGTCTATATCAGTTTAATGAAACAGTTCCAGATGAATATGTGGTATTTCTGTGTCATTTTTCCAGTTTAGACTATGAGTAAATACATTAAGGACTATGAGTAAATGCATTAAAGAAGTTCAACTGAGAACCATATATGTCAGCAGAAAACAACACTTTATGGTAACGCTGATTTCAGATCTCCACAAGTGTTCGCCAGAAATGCTGCCTTCCATGTATGCAATCATAATACTGTTGCAGGTTTGTGGGGTCAGTCTGCATGATGCCTGAGAATGTTCCAACTTGTGAAGACCTTGTACCCAGTAAGGGTTAATTCTAATGGAGGAATCTATTGTTGAATCAGACAGACAAGTTTCTTTGTGAGATGAGGGCCATATACTTGTCATCTAAATACTGCCGCTAGTTCCTTTGTCTAAACAAAGGCTGTTGGCTGAGGAGTCAAGCACCACGGTTCGCATCAGAGAAGAAGGAGCTGGATTGCCAAGCTTCCCCGACCTCCTCTCTTAGCTGGTATATGGAGAACAACAGCTGTGACTACGGAGAAGCAAGACATTTTGGGGTCTTGATGCTGAGCCCCTCTATCTTATGCTCGGGTTGTATATATGTGTAAATAAACCCTATATCGGACTTCCTGTTTCTTGCCAAGGGATATGGCTGCTTCCCATGAGATAGGACACCCAGTTGTGCCAGAAATTCAAGACTAATATGAGGGTAATTTGTCCTGCTGACCCCTCCAGGGGATGAGGGGGCTGTCTCACCCACAGATCGTCTGATATCTGTCGCTCACAACACGAAGCGACTGAAGTGATGTGCAATGATATTTTGGATCATCGGGTTCAGTCAGGTATTCATTTTTATCTTTGCACATGAAATTTTCTCACTGCATTCGTTCTAATCAGTTCATACTCTTTGCAACCCAGGAGGAGAAGAAGAAGAAGACGAATGTATATTTCCATAACAAAAACTTAAAAGCTGTTGTGGCCAACTTATTTGGTGCTGGCATGGAGACCACTTCTACCACACTGCGCTGGGGACTGTTACTAATGATGAAATATCCTGAAATTCAGAGTGAGTGCTTTTCATTGGGTTGGCTCCCATTATTCTGAGATATCTTAATTCCAGTTATATGTAACTATTAGAGAGAGAAAATATTTATAATTTGCATATATATATATATATATATATATATATATATATATACACACACACACACACACACACACACACACACCGTATTTTTCGCCCTATAGGACGCACTTTCCCCCCTCCAAAAATGAAGGGGAAATCTGGGTGCGTCCTATGGGGCAAATGCAGGCTTTTGCTGAAGCTTGGGGTGCGCACCGACCCCTCTCGCTCTCCAGGCTTCAGGAAGACATCCGCATCCTAGGCAGCCCTGCGGGAGGTCCCGCAGGGTTATTAAGGCTGCGGATAGCAGCCTGCCGCCCAGCATGAGGGGCGCCCTGAAGCAGAGCGCCACCCACACCAGGCAGACATCCGCAGCGTGGGGAGCCTTGCAGGAGTTCCCCGCAAGGCTCCCCACACTGCGGATAGCAGCCTGCCGCCCAGCGCGAGGGGCGCCCTGAAGCAGAGCGCCACCCGCGCCAGGCAGACATCCGCAGCGTGGGGAGCCTTGCAGGAGTTCCCCGCAAGGCTCCCCACGCTGCGGATAGCAGCCTGCCGCCCAGCGCGAGGGGCGCCCTGAAGCAGAGCGCCCCCCTCGCCGGGCAGACATCGGCCAGCCCCACAAGCTCCGGGGACAGCAGGGAGGCACAGCGCCGCCATCCCGCTTTTCCTCGACCTGGTTCTGTTTCCCCGACCTGCTTTTGGGGGGGAAATAAAGGGAATTTTTTCCCCTTTATTCACCCCCCCAAAAAACTAGGTGCGTCCTATGGGATGGAGCGTCCTATGGGACGAAAAATACGGTATATGATCACAACAATTGTTCAGTCATAAGCTTAACATGTCAACCTGGACTCCCTTCTCCCTCTTTCTGTGGTTCTTTACATTTCGTTTCATATTCCTGCATACTCCAGATTATCTCAACATATTATTTTAGATATATATTCCAGTATATATTCCATAGATATATTGAAACTGCGGGTTTTTTCATTAATCCTGCCAATGTCTTAGTATGTTTACAGTTTGTTTGTAAATTCGTAATAAGCCATTTCCTTTGCTTTCTAAAAATAAGTATAATCTTGTTCTCCGAGTACATTTTGCCATTTCTGCGTAGTCCATTAATTTCTGTATCCATTCTTCTCTTGTCGGGACTTCTTGATCGTTCCATTTTTGAGCAAATATTAATCTTGCAGCAATGGTTGCATAAATAAATAAATTTGTATGAATTTATATAAATGGCATACATAAATAAATTTCTAAATATTCCATACTAAATAAATTTCTAGGCAGTTCTGATCTCATAATTTCGAAAAGAAAAGCTTATGGGTTTTTAAACATCATAAACATCTTTTTCAGTTCGTCATATATCATTTCCCAGTAAACATATGAAAAATAGTACTTTCTTTCTCTTTATGTTTCCAGCACATATTCAGTTTGGATTTATACATTTTAGCCAATTTACTAGGTGTCAGGTATCATCTATGTAACATTTTCATATAAACAATAACATTCTGTAAATTTTATATCCACATTTGATAAACTTTCCCATGCCTCCATTTCTATATTATTACTAATATCTACTGCCCAGTGTATCATTGAAGATTTCACTTGTTCGTCCTTCGTCTCCCATTCCAATAAGATCTTATACATTATGGATATCACTTTAACATTACAGTTTAACAGGTCTCTTTCTAGTTGTGATTTTCGTTCCCCAACCCGCCGCTTCATATCCCTTTTAAATACTTCATTCAAATGATGATATTGTAACCATGTTGTTAACATCTCTGATAAATCTTTTTAAAAAATTAATTT
This sequence comes from Podarcis liolepis, assembly GCF_965112155.1. Classification (NCBI taxonomy): domain Eukaryota; kingdom Metazoa; phylum Chordata; class Lepidosauria; order Squamata; family Lacertidae; genus Podarcis; species Podarcis liolepis. The sequence continues at coordinate 5,083,887 of NC_139557.1, forward strand.
ACCGGTAAATTCTCCAAAAGTGAAAGCCATAGTGGTGTTTTGGTCTCCAACAGGTTTTTATAATTATCCCATACTCTACACATTTTTTTCCTGATTATATGGTTTGTAAAACCTTTATGTACTTTCACATTTTCATACCGCAAGTAAGTGTGCCAACCAAAAATATTATCATGAGCTTCCCAATCTGAAATATGTGAATTATTCAATAACAATCATTCCCTCAAACAGAATAGGCAAGGTGCTTCATAATAAAATCTCCTTATACTCCTTATATTATCCTTATACAAATTTATATTCTTGCTCTTAACCACACACCCAAATATTTAATCTTCTTTTCACTCTTTAAGATGGATAAACTTTGTAATTTATTTTTACTCTCATCATTCATATTTTTTACCAGGAGTTTGGTTTTATCTTTATTAATTTCAAGACCTGCTATTTCTAAAAAATAAAATAAAAAATCTTTTCCAATGCCTTTGGGATTGGCTCTATTGGTTCCTCAACTAATATCACCACATTAACTGCAAAAGCTATTATATTATATTATACTATATTGTATTCATATTGTCTCTTTCCCGCTTTTATTCCCGCTTATTTTTTTTATTACATCTTATTTGTGCCAAAACTTCTAAAACTGTTATAAACAATGAAGGTGACAGTGGGCAACCATGTCTACTTCCTTTAGTTATTTTACAATTCTCAGTCAATACATTACTTACTGATGGATCAGTATATATTGAGTTAACTCCTTTTATAAAACTGTCTCCACAAACCATATATTCCAAAGCCTTAAACATATAAAGTCCCAGGAGACATTGTCAAATGCTTTCTCGGAGCCTAAATGCTTTCTCTTTTAATACAGTTTTAAACATATTAGCTAATATGTCTACAAACGGTTTATAATTGTTATCCAACATCGAAATAGGTCGATAGCTCAGTTTTTTCTTCTTTCTCCTTTATTTGCCAAGCTAATAGTTTTCCTGTTTCTTGGAGGCATATAACTTCCAAGTTTAACTTCTTTACAACGTGATCACTTTTATTCATTTAGTCTTATTATTTTGCTTATTTACATTCCCAGTTAGAATTTTCAAAGCCATCTTGTTCCATAGTTATTTCTCTTTCACCTCCACCTCAGTTGAATCTTCCTCTTCCTGTCCAAATGCTCTTTCTCCAGCTAATTTTCCACCATATTTTCTCCAAAATTTGTATGGCTCGGTAGGATCACGGAATATTTGGTTTTTACCATTATATGTAAAAGATACCACTTCAGGATATTCCCAGCAGTGATAATGTAATAATCATCCTGGATGAATTGCCCTACATCAGTAGATCAGGTTAATGGCTAAAATGTTTTTCCTGTTTAAAAAATACCAGTGTCACATTCTAGAGTCTAAGTATGTGAGTATATTCCCTGTTTCTTTTGCCTCTACCTCTGTTGACTCTTCCTCTTCCTGTCCACCTTCCCTTCCAAATGCTCTTTCTCCAGCTAACTCTTTCCCATATTTTCTCAAGAATTTGTCAGGGTCCGGAGGATCCCGAAATCTTTGTTTTTGACCTTTATATGTAAAAGATACCACTTCAGAATATTCCCAGCAGTGATATTTTAATAATCATCCTGGATGCATATCTCTCTCTCAGTATATCAGGTTATTGCCTCTGGAATTGTAGAACGAGTCTGTGGCAATTTTATGCTTCAGAGATTAATTTTTAAGTCAAAGACATAATCTGAGCAGAAAAATGAATGCTTTTCTTTCTTTCTCCCCCACCCCCCCAGTAAAGGTCCAAGAAGAAATTGCAAAGGTTGTTGGATCTTCTCAGCCAAGGATTGAACACCGAACAAAAATGCCTTATACAGATGCCGTGGTCCATGAGATCCAGAGGTTTGCCAATATCATCCCAACCAACCTGCCACATGCCACGACTACAGATGTTACCCTCAATGGCTACTTCATTCCAAAGGTAATCATTTTGATTGAACTGTTGCCTACTAGTTACAATATATTTTAAGGCTTTCCTGGGAGTAAGCCCCTTGGACTTCAGTGTGGGTGACATCTGTGCAGACTTGGATAGGATTGCACTGTAAGCTTTCAATCTACCCTTCGGAAGGTGTCAGGCATCAGCTTCAACCCGTTAAACAGATCTCAGTGGGAAGGAGCACAAGGTTGGAAAAGAAACCATTTCTAGTGGGAGATCATGATTTATACATTAAAGTTTGTCAAATTAAAGACATTTCTCAGATTAACTCAAATCTCATTTCTCCTACACTAAATATTTATTGTACCAGAGGCATACACTTTATTTTAAAATGACTCTTGCTTTGCCTTTGCAGGGGACTCACATCATACCATTGCTGTCCTCTGTGCTGCAAGATGAATCTCAATGGGAGAAACCACATAAATTCTATCCTGAACATTTTCTTAACTCTGAAGGGAAATTCGTAAAGAGAGATGCTTTCATGCCTTTCTCTGCAGGTAACTTTTTTTAACTTTTGTGTATATCTGCATAGTGTGTGCTTAGTCAATGGGATTTTTACATGCATGGAAAGTAGCCTATTGTGCAAAGGTAAGAATCACATCAGTTCCTGTGGTCATTTCTGCCACTAGATCTGGCCACCATTGGTGTGCGGCCCCTGGAATGTTGCTCACCAGGGAATGTGCCCCACAGGCTGAAAAGACCCCCCCCCCCCCGTTTTTCAGCCCAGCAGGATGGCTCGTATTGGGAGTTCATAATTCTTTTAAGATGGGCACAGTGAGCTGTTATTTTATCTCTGCATTTTAGTCTGCTTTAAAGTATTTGGGAAGATATTAAGCAACTGCCTAAGCCCAGTTTCTCTGCTGCTTGTGTGTAATTACAGGTCGGAGAGCATGTTTAGGTGAGACTCTTGCCAAAATGGAGCTCTTCCTCTTCTTCACAAGTCTGCTGCAGAGATTCACCTTCCAGCTACCCCCAGGAACGTCTCAAGAAGACCTGGACCTTACTCCTGCTGTTGGGCTTACAACATCACCCATGCCCCACCAGCTCTGTGCTCTGCCACGTTTCTAAGACTCATAAGCTCCTGGCTTGCTTAGCCTACATGTGTGTGCAATGCAAGCCTTTCTTGAAACACCCCTGTTCTGCAAGGGTATTTGGGTTGAGTAGCCTAGCGGTGGAATTGGTGCATGCTTTGTCACAAATCTTGTGTTCCCCTTTACCTGCCATACTGCCAAATCCCGAGAAACTAATACTGGAGCATCTCTTAAATAAAACCTGGCCCTGTGTTCTTATGACACTTGTGGCATAGAGATCAATCAACAAATCTGGTTGCATGTATTCCCATGTTAACATATACTTTCAAAGATCTTGAAGCATCATATTCCCAGGTGGATGTGCAGAGAATTGTGATCAAGACAAAAAAGGGTCTGGAAACCATGCCTTATGAGGAATGGTTGAGGAAGTTGGGTATGTTAGCTTCTGTGGCTGCAATGTATTCTGATTCTGAACTGTATTTGTTGATGTCAGGCAATGGCTTTGTTTCCTCCAGGTTCTTTAAAAAGTCTGTCATAATAGATCTGGCAACTGGGTTTGCTTCTGGCATCTGCATGCTGTCAATTAGTTCAGTGGCTTTCTGCTTCTGGCTTAGAACAGGGATGTCCAACTCCCACGAGACTGTGATCTACTCACGGGGGGGAAATGGCAGCGAAAGTTGTTCAGCTTCTTTTAGAGAGGAAAGTTCCATTTTGGGGGTTAAGGCCAAGATTGTTGAGCCTTTTTTATGGAGAAAATCTCCGTTATTAAGGGGGAAATGTCAGACTAGAGTAAAGGGGAGATAGGATTAGTCATTCACCAAAAGATCGCTATGGAAACAATTTGCCTCACAGCCAAAACTCCGTCTTCTGTTCCAGCGATCAGCTGAAAATGGTGGGCGGGGAGAGGGGAAGGGCCAGCTGCTCTGAGGCAAAAACAAAGGAAAAGGAGCCAGCAATCGACCAGAACCTCCCGGGTATCGATCAGTCGATCCCTATCAACCTGTTGGTTATCCCTGGAATAAAACAACCATCTTCCATCTTCTCTCTGTATCTGAATGAACTTTCTCTGAGAGTCTGGATTAGCTTAAGGCTTCCCTCATCAATGGAATTCTGACTGGTCATATGAAAAACGAAAATGGTGGAAATGTGTCAAATTCAAAATCAAAACTTCAATCTCCACAAGAGGAAAAACTCAAAACCTTCTCCGCCCAGCTTCTGCTCTGAGAGGGGAGAGGGAGCTAATCCCATTCACACTGGTGTCAGTGGAAGTCACCATGGTCTCACCAGGAAGTAGAAAAAATGTCTGGTTGGTTGGTTAGTTATTGTCTTTCCTTGTTCTTGCATCTCATATGCTCTAATGTATAGAAAGATATACCCTAATGCCACCATGTTCAACAGTTTCAAGATGAAAATGAATAAAAATTATGCTAAAAAGAAAAATATTTGTGTTTTTCAATTGGAGAAAGTTCAGGAAATACTGGACACAATACAGTCGTACCTAATTAAAGTGGAATAATTTCATCTGCAAATGATTTCACAATGGTGCTCTCTACTCCCAGTCTTACAAACAAATTTACAGGTAATCCTGAGTGATGAGTTCACTGCCTTCAAGAGCATTTTAATCTGTTCTGGAAAGCATTAGTTTCTGCAAGTAAGCACCAACCACTTGAATAAACATTAAAATGAAAGGCAAATAATCCATTGTACAGCTCTGAATAGTTGTGGAGAAGAAGAAAAATCAGAGGGATTGTTTAATGATTTGCTAGAAACATTATGTAACATGATATATGGGCTGCTCATTGCAGTTGGTAGACACTGTTGTTGACCAAACTGCACTGTAGCTTTGTTGTTTTTGAAGAAGTCTTTTAGACAGTGTTAGCCTTTGGGTTGCCAGGTTTTTATATGGAGGTCTTTGGTATTTTTCTGTTTGGCTCTGGAGGCCTCCAGGCCTTGGAGCTCTGCTCAGGGGCTGAGCAAGGGGGTGCAGTGGGGGTGGGCCACACCGGGTGACATCCTGAGGGAGGGTGACACTCTGCACGCGTATCCCTGCCCGTGACTCCAAGCCTACGCCTGTCGGGGCCGCTGGCAAAACTTCCCCCTTCCCCCGGCTCACTGTAGGCTTGGGAGTCATGGGCGGGTTGCCCCGTCATCCAGGACAGGCCTTGCTCCACAGATCGCCCGCTTGCCCGCTTGGTGCTTCGCTTCCTTCCTGCTTGGGCTGCGAGGGGCGGGCCAGGGAGGGGCGTCGGTGGGCCACGAAAAGTGCCCCCTCCCATCCACCCGCCAGCTGGTGGCCGGCCTCCCTCCTTCCCTCGCCCCTTCCTGACTCTTCTGCATGCACGGAGCGGACTGGTTTTGTACTGAACCTTTTGTGAATATCTATTATAGTTGGTGAACAGTGAAGGGATCCTGTGCAGACATAGATGGAAATTGGATAACTATCAGAGGGTTGTGATTGTTCTCTCTCTCATTACAGTAATTCACAGTTTTAATAAAATAATGCCATATCAATCTGAATTGGAGCTTTTGATTAAGAGTGCAGATGCACAGATCACTTTTTAAGCCTGGATGTTCCACGATTTCAAAACAAAACCCCAGAGAATTCTCTACCTCCAAGAAAAAAAACCCCTCCAACAAAACAGATATCTAAATATGAGTAACACATGTGCATTTATTTTTAAAATAACTGTCAGAGAACTCTTTGCTGCTAGTTACATGAAGTTTGTGTCCTGCACGTCTCGAGCCGAGAGAGGGGGTGAGGAGCCGTGGCTGTGCCCTCGCCCCCCAACATGCACGCGATTCAGGCCGAGCGCTGCACCCCATTTGGGATCGGGGCCGGCAGGCAAGGCTAGGTGCAGTGTCGGAGCTGACTGAGCCCCCTGGCCATGTGCAGTCTACCTGTACAGTGGGTAGGGGGCTGCTGCCGATCCAACCCATGTAAACAGTACGCTGCATAATTGCACAACAATCAGCAGGTGAGAGGCGCTCATTAAAAGCCATTCCTCAGCTGCTCGATGGTGTTTCTGCAGGGGAATTCCAGATGAAGGACCCTCCCACCAGCCGCTCCCTGCCTTAGCCCAGCCTCTGGCCAAGTGAGCATGCAAGGCTGGAACGTTTCCTCTAACTTGAGGGAGCCCAAACCCCTGCAATGTAGGAATCTCTGCTAAAGCATCCAGGACAGGTGGACACCCAACCTCTCCATAAAAACCTCCAAGGAAGGAGAGTACGCCCCCTTCTGAGGGAAACTGTTCCACTGAGGAATAGATTTTTTAAAAGCACATTTTAAAAAGGATTTTGAACCTCTTGCAGTGCAGGGGGTTGGGCCAGGAGCAGAGCAAGGGGGTCGTGGAAAATTTTTGTCCCTCTCCCCGCCCATGAATCCCAAGCTGACAGCGAGCGGCCCCAGCAAAGTGGTGAAGCTCCCCCCCTTTCCCCTGGCTTGCTACTCCTCTGGCTCTGCTGAGATGTCAGTGGGATGCTCCCAGTCCAAGCATGGTCGAGGCCACTGGGGGGCCTGGGGCTCTGCGGAGCCTCCTTGGTTGTCATGTTGGGAAACCTTGCTTACCCCCCAATCATGGTGGTGGCGGCAGCCGTGGTGGCAGTACTGGGACCAGCCAGGCAGCGCCATTGGTGCTTGTGGTCCTCAGAGGCTCCATCCTGCTGTGGCGCTTGCCATCTTGCCTCTCCAGAAGTCCATACTGCTGCACTTTCAGAAATCCATCCCTGAATGCAGTTCAATGATCACTCCAAAGAATTTCAACATACTGCTGCCCTTTACTCCCCTTATAACAGATTAATTTTACACATAATCTGGGTGACATGTCTGCATCCAGGTTCAAGAGAGTTTAATAATGGTTTAATTTGTTTTCCCAATTTGTTTTATTAATTTTCATTTAACTAACCAAAAGTAAACAAATCAATAATACCAAAATGTCAATAAACAACAAAAAAGTAACATAAATTTCCATTACAATTCTTCATCATCTTGTTTATATCTCTCCTCTATGTACCTATTGACCTCCTTCCCTCCCGACTTCGGGCTTCTTAATAAAACTCCTTTTCCCCCCTGCAGTTTCATTATTAATAGTTTACACATTTATATCACATTTATATTAATAGTAAGATTTATATCAAACCTGCTGTGGTTTTTAAACTTCTATAATTCCCTTCAATGTATGTTATAAATTTATTCCAATCACTAATAAACTTTGTACCTTTTTGGTATCTAATTTTTTGAGTCATTTTTGCTAGTTCCACATATTTGAATAATTTTATTTGCCAATCTTTAACAGTTGGAATGTCTGGATTCTTCCAATTTTGTGCTATTAGTATTCTAGCAGCCACTGTCGCATATTGGAATAGTGTCTGGTCCTCTTTTTTAATTTCATCCTCAATTATTCCTAATAGGAAGGCTTCTGGTTTTTTAGGAAAAGTATATCTGAATATTTTTTAAAATTCATTATATATAAGTTCCCAGAACTTCATTTCTTCACAGGCCCACCACATATGGTAGAAGTTCGCATCTTTGGTTTTACACTTCCAGCAGGCTTTATTTCCTGTTTTGTACATTTTTCCTAATTTCACCGTTGTGAAATGTACATCATCTGTACATCACCTGTACATCATCTTTTCCAAATTTTCTCTAAGCGTGACACAGGCCGTGAATTTCATTCCTTTGGTCCATAATTTCACCCAATTATCATATTCTATGTTTTATCCCAAATCCATCGCCCATTTTACCATAACCTCTTTTATCTCTTCGTCTTTAGTATCCCACTCTAACAGTAGGTTATACATTTTCAATAATAACTTAGTTTTACCTTCTATTATTTCTATCTGAAATTTAGATTTTTTTTCATTTATCCCTGTCTTTTTATCTTCATTCCATACTGCACTTTGATGAAATTGCAACCAGCCTGTTAGTCTATCTTTTAACTCTTCATATGCTCTCAGTTTCCATCCGTTTTCTGTTCTTATCAATAAATCTTCATAAGTCAATCTTTCTCCTTCCATGTTTGTTTTTTTAGTAGTTAGGATATCAATCGGTGATAGCCAGCAGGGTGTTTTCCATTCCAAAAGTTTTTTGTTTTTCTCCCAAACCTCATATAATGATCCTCTGATAATGTGACCTGAGAAACCTTTATGCACCTTTTCTTTATTGAGCCACAGATAAGCGTGCCATCCAAATCTGTTGTTGAAACCTTCTAAATCTAACAAATCCGTGTTTTTAAAATTGATCCAATCTTTAACCCAACAAAGGCAGGAGGCTTCGAAATATAATTTCAAATTTGGCACCGAAAATCCCCCTCTTTCTTTCCAATCCGTAAGTAATTTAAATTTAATTCTCGGTCTTTTCCCCTGCCAAATAAATTTCGAGAGAGTTTTTTTGCCTATCTTTAAATATTAAGGATCCTCTAATCACTGGAATATTCTGGAATAAAAATAACATTTTCGGGGAGTATATTCATTTTTATTGCCACCATTCTTCCCGACCACAAAAGTTTTACCCTCTTCCACGTGTCCAAGTCTTCTTTCATCTCTTTCAACATTGTAAAATAATTATCACCAATTAAATTTATGTTTTTCGTGGTTAACCAAATTCCCAAATATTTTATTTTTTTTACCACCTTGATTCCATTCTGTATCTCTAATTTTTCTCTTGCATCTTTTTCCAAGTTTTTAGTCATCATTTTTTGCTTTAGTTTATTTAACTTAAAACCAGACAGTTTACTGTACTCCTCTAATATTTCCAAGGCCTTATTGACACTTTTTTGCGGATCTTCTAAGGATAACACCAAATCAGCTGCGTACGCTTTCAGTTTGTATTCTTTAGTTCCTACTTTAATTCCTCGTATCTCTGGTTTAATAATGGTTTAATGATTAGCTTGAGACGGTACCTAGCATAATATATATGCTGCTCACTGCAGTTGCAAGACATTGTCCTCAACCAAACTGCACTGTGGCTTTCATTATAACCACTGCAAAAAAAATTGCTTGCTGAAACGAAATGGATTGGATGGAGCTGATTCCAGTGTTGTTCCTCTTTATCCTTATGGTTTACTTTGTTTTCAAACTGGGCACTTTCTGGAACAAGAGCTCCCAAAACTTTCCACCAGGTCCAAGGCCTTTACCTCTCATTGGGAATCTCCACATCATGGATCTCAAGAGGCCTCACAGAACCATGTTAAAGGTAAAGATTGCAGTTCTTCCCATGGCAAGGCTGAAGGGTATTGGGGCAGCCCAATCAGATGAGCGGAGTAGAAAATTATTATTATTATTCTTAATATCAATAATACATTACATTTTGTTCTTTTAGAGCCTATAAATCTCATCTCCCCTTTGTGTGCTACAGAACCGCCTCTTAACATTCCCAGTCATAGGACCTAGTTGCAATTTATAACTTGTAATTTGAACAAGGTGTTTGGTGTCGAATCCCGTTTGACTCTGCCTCCATTTTCAAGGATTTAAAAGTGCCAATGCAAACCTTGCCTAGCCAAGCCTCCTCCTTCAGCCTATCTTTCTAAATAGATTTGAGAGGTGCCATTAAAGGTATAATCACTTACAACTGCCTATTTTGTTCTGGTTTTCTGATTATTCCTAGCAAATATTTGTTCTGCCACAACTGAATAATAATAATAATTTATTATTTATACGTTGCCCATGTGGCTGGGTTTCCCCAGCTACCCAACAGACTAAGAATATGATAAAACATCTAACATTAAAAACTTTCCTTAAAAGGACTGCCTACAGGTGTCTTCTAATAATCAGATAGTTGTTTATTGCCTTGACATCTGATGGGATGGCATTCCACAGGGCAGGTGCCACTACCAAGAAGGCACTCTGTCTGGTCCCCTGTAACCTCACTTCTTGCAGTGAGGGAACCACCATAAGGCCCTGAGCCCTGGACCTGAGTGTCCAGGCTGAACGGTGGGGATGGAGACGCTCCTTCAGGATATGGGCCGAGGCCACTTAGGGCTTTAAATGTCAGCTTCAAAACTTTGAATAGTGCTTGGAAACGTACTGGGAGCCAACGTAGGTCTTTCAGAACCAGTGGTATATTGTCTCGGCAGCCACTCCCAGTCACCACTGTAGCTACCGCATTCTGGATTTGTTGCAGTTTCCGGGTCGCCTTCAAAAGTAGTCCCACATAGAGCACATTGCAGTAGTACAAGCAGGAGATAACGAGAGCATGCACCATTCTGGCAAGACAGTCTGCTGGCAGATAGGGTCTCAGCCTGCGTACCAGATGGAGCTGGTAGACAGCTGCCCTGGACACAGAATTGACCTGCACCTCCATGGATAGCTGTGTGTCCAAAATTACGCCCAGGCTGCACATCTGGTCCTTCAGAGGCAGTTACCCCATTCAGGACCAGGAGTCCTCCACACCTGCCTGCCTCCTGTCCCCCCAAAACAGTACTTCTCTCTTGTCAGGATTCAACCTCCATCTGTCAGCCACCATCCATCCTCCAACCGCCCCCCAACACTTACACAGGACCTTCACTGCCTTCAATGGTTTCTATTTAAAAGAGAGGTAGAGCTAGTTATTATCCGCATACCCAACAAGTGAGAGCCCAGGGGCCTGAACACTCATCCCCCAACACCACTTTCTGGACACGGCCCAGGAAGAAGGAGTGAAACCACTGTATAACAGTGCCCCCAGATCCCAGCCTCTCTAGACGGTCCAGAAGGATGTCATGGTCGATGGTATCAAAGGCCACTGAGAAATCCAGCAGAACTAGGAAACAGCTTGCACCTTTGTCCTTAGCCGGCCGGAGATAATTGAGCAGCACAACCAAGGCTGTTTCAGTCTCATGATGAGGCTTGAATCCCAAATGGAAGGAATCCAAATAGTCTGCATCCTCTAGACATTCCTGGAGTTGTTCAGCAACCACCCGCTCTATCACCTTGCAAAAGAATGGAAGATTTGAGACTGCGTGGTAGTGAATGCAGTCTTGGTTCTGTCAGAGACGATTTGCATTAATATACTCTTTAGGTATGCCAGAACTCTGTTTCTCAATTTTTCTTCTGTTGAATTCCAGTTGTCAAAGCAATATGGCCCTGTCTTCAGCATCCAAATGGGACCCCAGAAAGCTGTGGTGTTGACAGGATATGAGACAGTAAAGGAGGCTCTGGTTAATCAGGCGGACGCATTTGCTGACAGGCCCATCATTCCATTATTTCAAGAGCTTGCACAAGGCTTTGGTGAGGCACCTCCCCTTCTATTGGAACTGGTAATGCTTGCAGACACACAATGGACCCACCAGATGAACACAATCTGTTCCCAAGAAATGGTTTGTAAGATGAGTGTTTGCAAAGCAAGTCATCAAAATCCATTGTTTCCTGTGGGCGAAATCCTTGCCAATTTTTCAACCCACCTCAGTGCCTTTGACATTGACAGAGTATCTACAGGCATTAGGCTGAGAATATGTCACAAAAAATGTCAAATGTGGATTTCTGCAGATCAAGCTAAAATGTTAAAAAGAGTGGACCAGGTCAGCCTTTTTTGGTCTTGACTTTCAGTGGATAAGTGGTGCTCTGTTGAAGAAACAAAAATGGAGACCACTTAAAGCAAACCTTTCCCATTCCCACCTTCCCAACAGTCATATTGTAGAGGAGGGGGAGAATGAGACAGGAGGATTGTGAATAATAGTCACACAGCAAAGTAATTCCACACACCAAGGGGAAACTGACTGACCATTTTCTGCCCCAGACTATATAGAGACGAAAAATGAAGGAGGCATAATGGAATACAAAATAACAAGCTGAGTTCTGCTGGGACCCCTGACATGTAAAAACCACCCTCTACTCTATCCTACACTTAGTAGGGGAAAATATTGATCAATGGGTTCTCAGGTCATGCTCTGATGACACAGCTGCCAGCTTCGAAGTCTGAATGGGAGAATAGCTGGGATCCATTCTCAGTTCCATGGAAGAAATGCAGAACACAAATTATTGATATTTTTGTACAATGGCCATGCAGACATGAAACCTTTCCTCCCGTCTCTTCAGGTGTAATTCTGTCTAATGGTGAAAACTGGAAAGTGATGCGGCGGTTTGTTGTAAGCACATTACGGGACTACGGAATGGGAAAGAGGACCATAGAGGACAGAATTGTTGAGGAATGCAGTGTCCTGATAAAGAAATTTGAATCTTACGAAGGTGGGTTGGTGTTTTCCTCTGGTGCATAGCTACACTACAGTTGTTTAAAGGTGCTAAGACTATTGTGTTACATATTCCTAACTTCCAGAAGCACAGCTCCCAGGGTTCCCTGCAATTGGTCTGTTCCTGTAATGTGCAGATTGTACTGCAATAACTCCTGTGACTTCCAAGCATTTCTATGGCCACATCCAGCAACACTTAGGTTTAGTTTATTTGTTAAATGAGGTCTACACATAGGGAAGCTGCCAGTAGGGATTTAAGACAACATGAACAGACTTAAAAACAATGCCCTTTCCATACTTTGAATTTCTGTGGGGATGTTCAGGGAGGCAGGAGAGGATATATTGTTTAATGATATCCCCCCTAACTTGCATTAGAAGTTCTAGATCTTAGCAGAGGAAACAGGAAGTTTTCTCCTGGCTGGTAGAAAGCATCCCATGGCATGTCCATTCTAGGAATGTTGTACTTGACTCCTATGTGTTTTACATCCCAAATTTTTAAAATAATATTTTTGTTTAACTGTCATATTTATGTATAGGAAGCCCATTTGAGACCACCACAATTATGAATGGAGCTGTTGCCAATATAATAGTGGCCATACTACTAGGCAAGCGGTTTGATTATGAAGATCCCACATACATAAGACTTCTGAAGTTGGTCAATGAAAATGTCCGGATCGTTGGAAGCTTTTCAGTCATGGTAATCTATCTTTTACAATTAAAACAAACAAACAGTTGATTATGATAACAGTGTATGCAAATGGGCAGGGCTACCGGTTTATTGTATATTGTTCAGGATTCACTAGAAAACACAGGATATTGGTATCATGAGAAACCTGGTGCTAATTCAAAATATTTAGAAAACTCACACGGCACAGTCATCCCATAACTATAATAAAGTCTCTTTTGCACACACACTTTCTGGCCTCACTGCCATCGGGACTCCAAGGACAAGGAAGAACAAGTGATAGTTGGTTCCAGGATGGCTCAGAAGGGGCCTCCAAGGGCAGATCTCCCTCTCTGAAGGCGACCCTCCAGAGGAGAACTGCCATAGCCCACTATTCTGGGCTTGCACATAAATTATGCTCTGAGAGACCCAGCTGAGAGTACAATACTGAGTTTTTCTAATGTCTCTTTTTCTTTTTTCACATTTTTATCCTTTCAGCTGTATAACATGTTTCCTGCTCTTGGTTTTCTTCTGGGGGCTCGTAAGACTATCATTCAAAACAGAGATGAGCTGTTTGCCTTCATAAATGCCACCTTCATAAAACACCTCAGAGATCTGGATGAAAATGACCAGAGGAGCTTTATTGACTCATTTCTTATCCAACAGCAAGAGGTAATGGAGTCTTTTAAGTTGGCCCAGAATAAGCGTTGCCATTTTCAATTCATGTTTTAAGGGCATATTCGCAAGTGAATGCATAAGTTGTAGTCAGGAAGTCTCACTTCAGAAGGGACCAACCTGGCATACTTCCTCCCCTTTCCCAATAGTCAGCCATTGTTAATGTGTTACAGAAGTTGCCTCTGCAAGGTCAAAGGTTGCATGCTCAACAGCATTTCTGGGGGGGGGGGGGAATCCCTGATCAAGAAAACATGTAATTATACATAATTATACAGTGATGAGAGGTAATCAAGTCATAAATATTGGTTGCCAGACTTCCTTTTGATACAAGGGATGATGGGATAATGCCTCATGTACTCAGAAGAAGACGTTCTTCACACTGGAGGAGGTAGGAAGCTTTGAGGGTGGGGAGGCATCTCAGAGCAAGGACAAAACATTGGCCCATGCACTGACCAATCATCCTTAAATTAGGGCTTCAGTTCTTTTAACTATTACTAAGACTGGAAATGAATATGAATTGGAGTTTCTGCTTATCAATTAATTAGCACCCAGAAAAGGAAACAGGTGGTTGGGTGATGACAGAGTTCTAAATAACAGGCTGGAAATTATTTCTAAAATCTTAAACTAATTAATGATGAGTTTGAAAAGTTAAAGCAGATATACAGGCCTGATGTGCTGGTCCCATGGGTTACGCGAGAGGCGAGGTCCAAGTCCGGTCTGTGGTCAAAGGCGCAACATGGAGGCAGTCCGTAGTAGCTGAAGCTGGTTGCAGGGCAGGGAGTCAGGTGAAGTCAGGAACAGGCATGCAAGCAGGAAACAAGGCGGGTCACGAGCTCAGGCAGGAAAGCAGGACAGGGTCTAGGCAGGAACTAGCAACCAACAATGTTTCTTCTGCAAGTTGGGACTGAGGCTGGCTGGCTTTTATCTGCCCCGAGGCATAGGGCGGCCCCAATCCTCTGGTGACTCGCCTCTCCTGGCCTGGAGGGGAGCACTCCTCCTGCAGGAACCCTATATCATCATGATGGCATAGTCTGGAAAACCTGGAATCTCTCACTGCTCGGTGACTGTGGTGATGTGCAATGATACTTTGGACATCGGGTCCAGTCAGGTATTCATTTTTATCTTTGCACATGAAATTTTCTCACTACATTCGTTATAATCAGTTCATACTCTTTGCAACCCAGGAGGAGAAGAAGAAGAAGACGAATGCATATTTCCACAACGAAAACTTAAAAACTGTTGTGGCCAACTTATTGGCTGCTGGAATGGAATCCACTTCTACCATACTGTGCTGGGGACTGTTACTAATGATGAAATATCCGGAAATTCAGAGTGAGTGCTTTTAATTGGGTTGGCTTCCATTATACTGAGATATCTTAATTCCAGTTATATGTAACTGTTAGAGAAATGAAATATTTATAATTTGATACACACACACACACACACACACACACACAATTGTTCAGTCATATGTTTTACATTTCAACCTGGACTCCCTCTTTCTGTGGCTCTTTACATTTCATTTCATATTCCTGCATACTCCAAATTATCTCAACATATTCTTCTATATATATATATATTCCCGTATATATCCAATAGATATATTGAAACTGCGGTTTTTTACATTAATCCTGACAATGTCTTAGTATGTTTACAGTTTGTTTGTACATACGCAATAAACCATTTGCATTGCTTTCTAAAAATAATAATAATCTTGTTCTTGTTGGAAAACTAGCCCCATCGAGAGAGGCTGGCCCCTCTTCCTGCTCCCGGAGCTTGTTTACCGGTGATCTGCCTCTGGCTGGCATCCCAGACAGACCAGCGAGATCTTGATAGGCAACATTTCCCAGCGTGGAAAATGCACACCCCCTTCTCCCCCTTCGCAGAGGAAAGAAGAATAGTCAGAAAGTCTTTTTACATCTTGTTTATTTCTGACAGTACAACTCAACAGAAAACATGTCCGATCACTCAGACTTCTCTCCGAACGAGAGACAAAGACTTCCTTTACATACGCAACAGGAAGGTCTCATATTACACACTGAACAAAGACTTGTGTAGCCTATGAACTTCCGGGAAGATTCTTTCCCACAGCTAGTCACATCAGATGATGTAAAGAAGCTGGCTGTTTGCAGCTGCGTTGTTCTCTTATTGTAACATCCTCCCCCATATGAATCAACGTTAGCTGCGAACAAAGCTTGATCCAGAGAAGAAAACAAACAGTTGTTACACACGTAACAATCCCCTGCTGTTTCAGTTCCACCTTTGGAACTACCCGCCACTGGTTTCACCAGTGTAACTCTCTGGTTGTCTGTTTTCCAAGCAACGAGTGCTTCTGCATTACCTTGGCTAGGGAAGGTTGTGTTGCGCTTTGCAACTCCCAGTTGTGTCTTTGTCTCTGACTTAGACACACCTTTAACTTGCTAGAGTTGTCAACAATAGTAACACATGCAACAGCTGAGTTAGCAAACTCTCGAGAATATCTCTTGGGTGGTACGCCCTTTGTAACCTTCTCAGACCTGCGTATGAGGTGCTGATCCTCTTTGCTGACTGGTTCATCCTCAGGACCTTTTGGAGAACCACACCCAACAGTAAACAATGGTTCAGGCACTTCTGGTTCAGCCTTAACCTGTGTAGGTCTAGACATTGTGTGAAAACCTCTCTCAATGACTGTGTCAACAGAACTCTCTGAGCTTTCTGTGTCACTATCAGTACCAGAATAATCAGAAAAATCAGAATCATCATCTGAATTGTCATCAGTGGGAAATGTGTGAAAAACCTCTCTCTCTCCTGTCCAGGAGTGCTCTCTAGGAACTTTGTGAGAATCACCTTACCAGATTCAGACAAAATTACTCTGTAGAGACCCTTTTCATAACCCACAAAAAGGCCTTTTGCATTCTTAATTCCATCTGGTGTTTCTGTATTTACTTGAGATCCAAAAACCTTAAAATGTGTTACAGAAGGTTTCCTTCGGAATAGCTTCTCAAAAGGAGAACTTTCCATACCTTTTGAAACCTTTCTCACCCAAGTGTAACAATAAGAAGATAAAGATTCAGCCCAAAACTCATGTGGCAAATGTGAACTCAGCAATTGTGCCTTCATGCCATTCTGCAACTCTTTGTTCACCTTTACACAAACATTTTTGTTCCATGCAGCTTCAGAAACAGCAACCTTATGCTCTATCTCTTGTTTCTCCAGGAAATCCTGAAAATCCTGTAAAAGAAAAACTGGCTTTTAATCTGTGAAAAGATAATCAATATTAGCATCATGAATATTCTTAACCTTATCACAAAACTCCTTAAACCTTGCTAAGGTTTCTCTGGGTGATCCCAATATATATATCCATACATATCGAGAAAGATGATCAACACATACAAGATAGTATTTAGCATTGCCTCTAGATGGTGCTAGAGGACCAATTACATCAGCATACACTCGCTGAAAAACACTGTTAACCTTCTTTGCCTTCTGATCCTTGACGTCTTTCAACACACCTGCAAGAGAAAGCATTTTAGACTCACACGCAGTGCAACTATTGTAATCATTTTCATCAAAAGTCAATAGATACAGTCCATCTTTCTCTCTGGCAGAAAGATACAGCTCTCCATCTTTAAAGATTTTGCAACTCTCCTTATCATAGGACAACACCAGCCCTTTCTTTGTCATCTGAGAAACACTCAACAGATTGAACTTCAAATCAGGAACATAATACACATTGTTTATAGTCAAGTTCAGGCTTTCCAGGTAAACAGTTCCAAACCCGGTCGCTTCGATCTCCTGACCGTTGGCCTGTTTCACAGTGAAGCGTTGCTTCTCAAACGTAGAAAACAATTCCCTGCGTGATGCCATGTGCTGCGTTGCTCCCATGTCCAAAACAAACGCATTTTCCACCGATGATGTGGCTTTTAGCGACAGCAAAGCCTTAGCTGGTTTCACCTGTCTTGGCACGACCTTTGCTTGAAGCCTCAGGCTTTGCAGAGCTCCCTTTAGCTCCTTTCTGCTGATGTGACCTTTTACAGTGCCTCTGAATATGCCCAGGCTGGCCACAATTGTAACAATGGACAACGTTCAGAGCTACAGCTTGCTCTTCTCTAGCAATAGCAGTGGGGGCGCTAGAACTCCAAGCCTCACTCCCCCTGTCAGCAACAGCCAGTGCAGTTAGGGGAGGTGGATAAGGTAAACCTGCCCCTTTCTTGGCATCCATCTTGAATCCAAGCTTCAGTTATCAGCAGCGAGCTGAAAAATCCAAAAGTCTATTGGGCTGTTTACAAGCTGCTAGCACCTGGCAGCTAGCTCAGCTTGGAAAGTCCCTTCCAACAGTCTGTGAGATAGCAAGCAAATGCTGAAATTCCAACAGCTATTTTCAGCCTCTGAGCCTTGCTTTCGCTCCGGCTTGCTTTTCTCTTTGCCTTTGAAGCTAACTAGCTCATAAATTAGCTCAAAAAGTACTCACGAATCCTTTGGCATGGAACAGCAGTTTTATCAGCTCCCCTGGAATGCGAAGAATGTGGCTCTCTCTGCCTGTTTTAATCCAAAAACATGGCAGTTTTTCTGAGTGAACTGGAGAACTTTCAATCCACGTACACCATCCAGCCATCAATCAGCAACCATCAGGGGTCCGGGAAGATTCTTTCCCACAGCTAGTCACATCACATGGTGTAAACAAGCTGTTCTCTTATTGTAAGAGTTCTCCCAATAAGTTTTGCCTTTTCTGTGTAGTCCATTAATTTCTGTATTCATTCTTTGTATCCATTATCGGGACCTCTTCATCGTTCCATTTTTGGGCAAATATTAATCTTGCAGCCATGGTTGCATAAATAAATAAATTTGTATAAATTTATATAAATTGCATACATAAATAAATTTCTAAATATTCTATACTAAATAAATTTCTAGGTAGTTCTGATCTCATAATTTCCAAAAGAAAACGACTCAAGACAACATGCTATGGGATTAAATTGGCCACAACTTTATTATATTTCAGATGTGGGTAGACCTTGGCTCAGGCATTGGGCGTTATCCCTATCCAGTCCCCAGCCGGGGACCTAGGGAACATCAGGGTTATCCAGTGTGTGGGGGGAGATGGGCCGGCTCTGGAGAACATATGTTCAAGCAGAGATAGCTGCCCCCGTTACGCCGCCGCCGCAGGGGAGAACAATGACAACCTCTCGGCATACGGTCAAAGCCTCTCCTCAGAAAACCCCTTTAACGGGGAACCCTGGTATCGCCGTTGCAAAGAGGAAGATAGACTAAAGGATTCCGCCCAAGGCCTGATACCTCCCCCCCCCCACCCATTTTGCTATGGGAAAGGCAAAAGCTGCCCATGAAGGGGGATTCCTTTCCGGACCTTTAACAGCGACCTTGACGTAGCAGCACCGGCATACCTGTGAAGAGAAGTTAACATGCAAAATAAGAGGGTGGGTAGGGTGAGAGAAACTCTGGAGCCAAGTGAGGATTCCCAGGGAAGATCCTCCCTATATTGTGTGGGCAGGTAGTCCCTCCCCTACCTGGCCTGGTCTCCTTGGCAACACGTCCCCCAGGTGGCATTGGACAACTGACTGAGGTAGGCGGAGACCTCCAGGTATCCCACCTGGGGGAAGCCGAAGCCAAGCCTGTGCTGATGGAGCCGCTCCAGATCCAGGGGCTGCGCGCGTCCGCGCAAAGGGTGCCCCCCGTTTTATGTGGGGAGCGGTCATTTTCAGTTCATCATATATCATTTCCCAGTAAACTTTAACCTTATTACAAGCCCACCACATATGAAAAATAGTACCTTCTTTCTCTTTACGTTTCCAGCACATATTCAGTTCAGATTTATACATTTTACCCAATTTACTAGGTGTCTGGTACCATTTATGTAACAATTTCATATAGTTGTCTCTTAAACAATAACATTCTGTAAATTTTATATCCACATTTGATAAACTTTCCCATGCCTCCATTTCTATATTATTACTCATATCTATTGCCCAGTGTATCATTGAAGATTTCACTTGTTCGTCCTTTGTCTCCCATTCCAATAAGATCTTATACATTTTAGATATCACTTTAACATTACAGTTTAACAGGTCTCTTTCTAGTTGTGATTTTTGTTCCCCAACCCCCCGCTTCATATCCCTTTTAAATACTTCATTCAAATGATGATATTGTAACCATGTTGGTAACGTCTCTGATAAATCTTTTAAAAAATTTAATTTACCGGTAAATTCTCCAAAAGTGAAAGCCATAGTGGTGTTTTGGTCTCCAACAGGTTTTTATACTTATCCCATACTTTATACATTTTTTTCCTAATTATATGGTTTGTAAAACCTTTATGTACTTTCACATTTTCATACCTCAAGTAAGCGTGCCAACCAAAAATAGTATCATGACCTTCCCAATCTGAAATATGTGAATTATTCAATAACAATCATTCCCTCAAACAGCATAGACAAGATGCTTCGTAATAGAATCTCATATGCAGCAGGAAGAAACCTCCTTTCTCTTTCATCTGTCATTTTTTTATGTTTTATTTGTTTTATTCTTATTTTTCCTTGCCAGATATATTTAGAAATATATTTTTGCCGTTTGTTGAAACAATTTGTCGTGCCAATCACTGGTATTGATTGATCACTGGTATTGGTATTTTGAAGGGGAGCTATTGGGTGTTTTTATTTTGATTATGTATTTTGAGGTTTTTTGAGGTATTTTTATATTTTGATTTTATTCTGTGAACCTCTGGATATAGGGTGGTATATACATTCACTAAATAATAATACTAATAATAATAAATAAATAATAATAAATAAATAACAATAAAACAAAAAGAATATTATCAGTAATACATTCATTTTAGTTGTTGAAGTAATGAAAGTTTTATTCTCCTCCATATTTGCAAATTTATTTTAATATCCTCCCAAGTTTTTAAATAATTATCCTTATACAAATTTATATTCTTGCTCTTAACCACACACCCAAATATTTAATCTTCTTTTCACTCTTTAAGATGGATAAACTTTGTAATTTATTTTTACCCTCATCATTCATATTTTTTACCAGGAGTTTAGTTTTATCTTTATTAATTTTAAGATCTGCTATTTCTAAAAATATAATAAAAAATCTTTTCCAATGCCTTTGGGATTGACTCTATTGGTTCCTCAACAAATATCACCACATTATCTGCAAAATCATATATTATATTATATTATATTATATTATATTATATTATATTATATTATATTATAATTATATTATATTATATTATATTATATTATATATTATATTATTCATATTGTCTCTTTCCCGCTTTTATTGCCGCTTATTTTTCTTATTACATCTTATTCTTTGTGCCAAAACTTCTAAAACTGTTATAAGCAATGAAGGTGACAGTGGGCAACCATGTCTACTTCCTTTAGTTATTTCACAATTCTCAGTCACTACATTACTTACTGATGGAGCAGTATATATTGCCTTAACTCCTTTTATAAAACTGTCTCCAGAAACCATATATTCCAAAGCCTTAAACATATAAAGTCCCAGGAGACATTGTCAAATGCTTTCTCAGAGTCTAAATGCTTTCTCTTTTAATACAGTTTTCAACCCATTAGCTAATATGTCTGCAAACAGTTTATAGTCATTATCCAAGATTGAAATAGGTCGATAGCTCTTAACCAGCTTTGGATCTCTATTTTGTTTATGAATCAAAGTTATGTATACACTCTTCGGGGATTTGGGTAACTCTCCTATATTCAAAGTTATAGTCATAATATCTTTTAAAAGTTGCATTCGGTAATCTTGTAATTTTTTAATAATATATTGCTGAAACGCCATCAGGTCTGGGTGCCTTCCCTAATTTTGCCTGTAAAATTACTTGCTGTAAAACCATCATTGTGACAGCTCTATTCAGAAATGACATTTTAACTTTTGGTATCTTAAGCAGTCTGTTGTCTTCTAAATATTTACCCATTTCTTCTACCTTAACTCATTTGCCTTAATATGGTGCTGTATAAAAACTCACGAATTGATCTATTATTTTTTTCAGATTTTCCACCTCCTACATTTATTCTATCAATGCAGTTATTTCTTCTTTCTTCTTTATTTGCCAAACTACTAGTCTTCCTGTTTCTTTGAGGCATATAACTTCCAAGTTTAACTTCTTTACAACATGATCAATTTTATTCATTTAGTCTTATTATTTTGCTTATTTACGTTCCCAGTTAGAATTCTCAAAGCCATCTTGTTCCATATTTATTTCTTTCACCTCCACCTCTGTTGAATCTTCTTCTTCCTGTCCAGCGTCCAGTTCAAATGCTCTTTCAGATAAAGTGCGAGACTGGCTTCATTACTATCAGATAATGGAGGCATATAACTTGGATAAGAAAATTGGCTTCCAGGTGGAAAAATCAAAATTAGAAACAGAACTGTTAGAACCTAAAACTAAGATTTTGTCAAAGATGTATAACATGCTGTTGAAATGGAATACTCAGGATGATACGGTCAAATCTGCTATGATTAAATGGGCACAAGATGTTGGACATAACATTATGTTTGCTGACTGGGAACAGTTGTGGACCACAGGTATGAAATTTACGGCATGTAATGCCCTAAGAGAGAATATTATGAAAATGATTTACAGGTGGTACATGACACCAGTCAAGCTTGCAAAAATCTATCATTTGCCCGATAATAAATGTTGGAAATGTCAAGAAACTGAAGGTACATTTTTTCACCTTTGGTGGACGTACCCAAGGATTAAGGCTTTCTGGGAGATGATCTATAATGAAATGAAAAAGGTATTTAAATATACCTTCCTGAAGAAACCAGAGGCCTTCCTCATGGGCATTGTCAGCCAATTGGTGCCAAAGAAGGATAGAACTTTCTTTATGTATGCCACAACAGCAGCAAGAATACTCATCGCAAAGTATTGGAAGACACAAGATCTACCCACTTTGGAAGAATGGCAGATGAAGGTGATAGACTATATGGAACTGGCAGAAGTGACAGGGAGAAGAGTTGGTGGAAGATTGAAAAAAGTTTAAAGATTATTTACAGAAATACTGCAAAATTAATGAATGTTAGAATGATGTTGGATAGAAACTAAGTGGTCTTTAGCTGTAATGCTATAAGAGAATATGAGAAAATGGTTATTAATAGGTAAAATTTTAATGTTATAATATTTTAAAATTGAAGATTAAGATGATTGAAGAGGGGAGGGATTTGCTGAATTAACAATTTGAACTGGAATACAGAAAAGGGAGGCATGAGGAGGTCCGGGAAATAAGCAAATGAAAAATATGTGACGAAAAGACTGAATTGTTTTTAACTATTTTTATTTTATATTTTTCTTTTTTCTTTTTATTTTGTAATTTTTTGAAAATCTCAATAAATATCTTATAAAACAAACAAACAAACAAACAAACAAACAAACAAAAAAGCTCTTTCTCCAGCAAACTCTTTCCCATATTTTCTCCAAAATTTGTCAGGGTCTGGAGGATCCCCAAATCTTTGTTTTTGACCTTTATGTGTAAAAGATACCACTTCAGAATATTCCCAGCAGTGATATTTTAATAATCATCCTGGATGAATTTCTCTCCCTCAGTATATCAGGTTATTGTCTAAATTGTTTGTTTGTCCTTCTTAAAAATACATTTGTTAAATTCTAGAGATTAAATTTGTGAGCCTATGGAATTGTAGAACGAGTTTGTGGCAGTTTTATGCTTCAGAGATTAATTTTAAGAGACCTAAGTCAAAGACATAATCTGAGCAGAAAAATGAATGCTTTTCTTTTTCTTTTTCTTTTTCTTTTTCTTTTTCTTTTTCTTTTCTTTTCTTTTTATTGTTTCCCCCAGTAAAGGTCCAAGAAGAAATTGCAAAGGTTGTTGGATCTTCTCAGCCAAGGATTGAACACCGAACAAAAATGCCTTATACGGATGCCGTGGTCCATGAGATCCTGAGGTTTTCCAATATCGTCCCAACCAACATGGCACATGCCACGGCTACAGATGTTACCCTTAATGGCTACTTCATTCCAAAGGTGATCCTTTTCATTGAACTGCTGCCTACTAGTTACAATATATTTTAAGGCTTTCCTGGGAGTAAGCCCCTTGGACTTCAGTGTGGGTGACATCTTTGCAGACTTGTATAGGATTGCACTGTAAGCAAGCAATCTACCCTTCGGAAGGTGTCAGGCATCAGCTTCAACCCATTAAACAGATCTCAGTGGAAAGGAGAACAAGGTTGGAAAAGAAACCACTTCTAGTGGGAGATCATGGTTTATACATTAAAGTTTGTCACACTAAAGATGTTTCTCAGATGAACTCAAAACTCATTTCTTCTACACTAAATATTTATTGTACCAGAGGCATACACTTTATTTTAAAATGACTTTTGCTTTACCTTTGCAGGGGACATTCATCATACCATTGCTGTCCTCTGTGCTGCATGATGAATCTCAATGGGAGAAACCACATAAATTCTATCCTGAGCATTTTCTCAACTCTGAAGGAAAATTCATAAAGAGAGATGCTTTCATGCCTTTCTCTGCAGGTAATTTTTTTACTGTTGTGTATACCTGCATAGTATGTGCTTAGTCAATGGGATGTTTACATGCATGGAAAGTAGCCTATTGTGCAAAGGTAAGAAACAAATTAGTACCTGTGACCCATTTCTGCCACTAGATCTGGTCACCATTGGTGTGCGGCCCCTGGAATGTTGCTCACCAGGGAATGTGGCCCTCAGGCTGAGAAAGGTTTCCCACCCCTGGTTTTCAGCATTGCAGGATGGCTCATATTGGGAGTTCTTAATTCTTTTAAGGTGGGCACTGTGAGCTGTTATTTGATCTCTGCATTTTAGTCTGCTTTAATGTATTTGGGATGATGCTATTGAGCAACTGCTAAACCCAGTTTCTCTGCTGCCTGTGTGTCCTTACAGGTTGGAGAGCATGTTTAGGTGAGACTCTTGCCAAAATGGAGCTCTTCCTCTTCTTCACAAGTCTCCTGCAGAGATTCACATTCCAGCCACCCCCTGGAACATCTCAGGAAGACCTGGACCTTACTCCTGCTGTTGGGTTTACAACACCACCCATGCCCCACCAACTCTGTGCTCTGCCACGTTTCTAAGACTTGCTTAGCCTACCTGTATGAGCAATGCGAGCCTTTCTTAAAACACCCCTGTTCAACAAGGGTATTTGGGTTGAGTAGCCTAGTGGTGGAATTGGTGCATGCTTTGTCACAAACCTGAAGTGTTCCCCTTTACCTGCCATACTGCCGAATCCCGTGAAACTAGCATTGGAGTATCTCTTAAATAAAACCTGGCCCTGTGTTCTTATGACACTTGAGGCATAGAGATCAATCAACAAATCTGGTTGCATGTATTCCCATGTTAACATATACTTTCAAAGATCTTGAAGCATCATATTCCCAGGTAGATATGCAGAGAATTGTGATCAAGACGAAAAAGGGTCTGGAAACCATGCCTTATGAGGAATGGTTGAGGAAGTTGGGTATGTTAACATCTGTGGCTGCAATGTATTCTGATTCTGAACTGTATTTGTTGCTGTCAGGCAATGGCTTTGTTTCCTCCGGGTTCTTTAAAAAGTCTGTAATAATAGATCTGGCAACTGGGTTTGCTTGTGGCATCTCCATGCTGCCAATTAATTCTGTGAATTTCTGCTTCTGGCTTAGAACAGGGACGTCCAACTCCCACAAGACTGCAATCTACTCACGGCGGGGGGGGAGGACTGGAAGCCAAAGTTGTTCAGCTTCTTTTAGAGAGGAAAGTTCCATTTTGGGGGCTAAGGCCAAGCTTGTTGAGCCTTCTTTATGGAGAAAATCTCCGTTATTAAGGGGAAAATGTTTACTAGAGTAAAGGGGAGAGGGGATTAGTCATTCACCAAAAGATCGCAATGGAAACAATTTGCCTCACAGCGAAAACTCCGTCTTCAGTTCCAGCGATCAGCTGAATATGGTGGGTGGGGAGAGGGGAAGGGCCAGCTGCTCTGAGGCAAAAAGAAAGGAAAAGGAACGAGCGAGCGACCAGAACCTCCCGGGTATCGATCAGTCGATCCCGATCAACCTGTTGGTTATCCCTGGAATAAAACAACCATCTTCCATCTTCTCTCTGTATCTGAATGAACTTTCTCTGAGAGTCTGGATTAGCTTAAGGCTTCCCTCATCAATGGAATTCTGACTGGTCACATGAAAAATGAAAATGGTGGAAATGTGTCAAATTCAAAATCAAAACTTCAATCTCCACAAGAGGAAAAACTCAAAACCTTCTTCGCCTAGCTTCTGCTCTGAGAGGGAAGAGGGAGCTAATCCCATTCACATTGGTGTCAGTGGAAGTCACCATGGTCTCACCAGGAAAGAGAAAAAATGCCCACTTTGAATCTCTCTTCTCTCTTAAGAAAATCCAGTCACATCCACTAAAATGCTTTGATTTTTGTCTTCACTGGGTGCCATAACCTTTGTAGGAATGGATTTAGGCACTATGAGAGGATGTACGGTTTAGTTATTGTCCTTCCTTGTTCACGTTCTTGCATGTCATATGCTCTAATGTATACAAAGATATATCCTAATGCCACCATGTTCAAGATGAAAATGAATAAAAACTATGCTAAAAAGAAAAATATTTGTGTTTTTCAATTGGAGAAAGTTCAGGAAATACTGAACACAATACAGTCGTACCTAATTAAAGTGGAATAATTTCATCTGCAAATGATTTCACAATGGTGCTCTCTACTCCCAGTCTAACAAACAAACTAAGTTTACAGGTAATCCTGAATGATGAGTTCACTGCCTTCAAGAGCATTTTAATCTGTTCTGGAAAGCATTAGTTTCTGCAAGTAAGCACCAACCACTTGAATAAACATTAAAATGAAAGGCAAATAATCCATTGTACAGCTTTGAATAGTTGTGGAGAAGAAGAAAAATTAGAGGGATTGTTTAATGATTTGCTAGAAACATTATGTAACATAATATATGGGCTGCTCAGTTGGTAGACACTGTTGTTGACCAAACTGCACTGTAGCTTTGTTGTTTTTGAAGAAGTCTTTTAGACAGTGTTAGCCTTTGGGTAGCCAGGTTTTCATATGGAGGTTTTTGCTTTTTTTCTGTTTGGCTCCAGAGGCCTCTAGGCCTTGGAGCTCTGCTCAGGGGCTGAGCAAGGGGGTGCAGTGGGGGTGGGCCACACCGGGTGACATCCTTAGGGAGGGTGACACTCTGCATGCGTATCCCTGCCCGCGACTCCCAAGCCTACGCCTGTCGGGGCCGCTGGCAAAGCGGCAAAGCTCCCCCCTTCCCCGGCTCACTGTAGGCTTGGGAGTCATGGGCGGGTTGCCCCATCATCCAGGAAAAAGCCTTGCTCCACAGATCGCCCGCTTGCCTGCTTGGTGCTTCACTTCCTTCCTGCTTGGGCTGCGAAGGGCGGGCCAGGGAGGGGCGTCGGTGGGCCATGAGAAGCGCCCCCTCCCATCCACCCGCCAGCTAGTGGCCGGACTCCCTCCTTCCCTCCCTGACTCTTCTGCATACACGGAGCAAGAACCAGGCCCTCGTGCCTATAAAACAGGCCCTCTGTAACATTCCAGAGAAACCAAAAAGAAAAGTCACTGTTTTGAGCTCGTCTCTTTTATGGATGCAATGAATAGTTTTGGCTACAACCACTGGGGATTGCACCAGCAGGGTAGAAAAATGCCTTTGCAATGCTTTGTTCTGATGCATGGCGTCGCCTTTAATGAAATAATGCGCCCCCTCCTAGCCATGGTGGCGGTGCTGGGACCAGCCAGGCAGCGCCATTGGTGCCTGTGGTCATCAGAGGCTCCATCCTGCTGTGGCGCTTGCCATCTTGCCTCTCCAGAAGTCCATACTGCTGCACTTTCAGAAATCCATCCCTGAATGCAGTTCAATGATCACTCCAAAGAATTTCACAATGCTGCCCTTTACTCCACTTATAACAGATTAATTTTACACATAATCTGGGCGACAGGTCTGCAGCCAGGTTCAAGAGAGTTTAATAATGGTTTAATGTTTAGCTTGAGACGGTACCTGGCATAATATATATGCTGCTCACTGCCGTTGCAGGACATTGTCCTCAAAAAAACTGCACTGTAGCTTTCATTATAACCACTGCAAAACAAATTGCTTGCTGAAACAAAATGGATTGGACGGAGCCGATTCCAGTGTTGTTCCTCTTTATCCTTATGGTTTACTTTGTTTTGAAACTGGGCACTTTCTGGAACAAGAGCTCCCAAAATCTTCCACCAGGACCAAGGCCTTTACCTCTCATTGGGAATCTCCACATCATGGATCGCAAGAGGCCTCACAGAACCATGTTAAAGGTAAAGATTGCAGTTCTTCCCATGGCAAGGCTGAAGGGTATTGGGGCAGCCCAGTCAGATGAGCGGAGTAGAAAATTAGTATTATTATTAATAATATCAATAATAGAATACATTATGTTCTTTTAGAGCCCATAAATCTCATCTCCCCTTTGTGTGCTACAGAACCGCCTCTTAACTTTCCCAATCATAGGAGCTAGTTGCAATTTGTAACTGGTAATTTGAACAAGGTGTCTGGTGTCTAATCCCGTTTGACTCTGCCTCCATTTTCAAGGATTCAAAAGTGCCAATACAAACCTTGCCTAGCCCAGCCTCCTCCTTCAGCCTATCTTTCTAAACTAGATTTGAGAGGTGCCATTAAAGGTATAGTCACTTTTATCCTTACAACTGCCTATTTTGTTCTGGTTTTCTGATTATTCCTAGCAAATATTTGTTCTGCCACAACTGAATAATAATAATAATTTATTATTTATACTTTGCCCATCTGGCTGGGTTTCCCTGGCCACCCAACAGACTAAGAATATGATAAAACATCAAACATTAAAAACTTTCCTTAAAAGGACTGCCTACAGGTGTCTTCTAATAATCAGATAGTTGTTTATTGCCTTGACATCTGATGGGATGGCGTTCCACAGGGCAGGTGTCACTACCAAGAAGGCACTCTGTCTGGTCCCCTGTAACCTCACTTCTCGCAGTGAGGGAACCGCCAGAAGGCCCTGAGCCCCGGACCTGAGTGTCCAGGCTGAACAGTGGGGGTGGGGTCGTTCCTTCATGTATACTGGACCGAGGCCATTTAGGGCTTTAAAGGTCAGCATCAACAATTTGAATAGTGCTTGGAAACGTACTGGGAGCCAATGTAGGTCTTTCAGGACCAGTGGTATATTGTCTCGGCAGCCACTCCCAGTCACCAGTGTAGCTGCCACATACTGGATTTGTTTCAGTTTCCAGGTCACCTTCAAAAGTAGTCCCACATAGAGCACATTGCAGTAGTACAAGCAGGAAATAACTAGATCATGCACCATTCTGGCAAGACAGTCTGCTGGCAGATAGGGTCTCAGCCTGCGTACCAGACAGCTGCGTTGACACAGAATTGACCTACGCCTCCATGGACAGTCCAAAATGACTCCCAGGCTGCACACCTGGTCCTTCAGGGGCACAGTTACCCCATTCAGGACCAGGAGTCCTCCACACTTGCCTGCCTCCTCCCCCCCAAAACAGTACTTCTGCCTTGTCAGGATTCAACCTCCATCTGTCAGCCAACATCCATCTTCCAACCGCCCCCCGACACTCACACAGGACCTTCACTGCCTTCAATGGTTTTTATTTAAAAGAGAGGTAGAGCTGGTTATTATCCGCATACCCCACAAGTGAGAGCCCAGGGGCCTGAACACTCATCCCCCAACACCACTTCCAGGACACGGCCCAGGAGAAAGGAGCGGAACCACTGTATAACAGTGCCCCCAGCTCCCAGCCCCTCTAGACGGTCCAGAAGTATGTCATGGTCAATGGTATCAAAGGCCACTGAGAAATCCAGCAGAACTAGGAAACAACTTTCACCTTAGTCCTTAGCCGTCCGGAGATAATCGAGCAGCACAACCAAGGCAGTTTCAGTTTCATGATGAGGCTGGAATCCCAAATGGAAGGGATCCAAATGGTCTGCATCCTCTAGATGTTCCTAGAGTTGTTCAGCAACCACACGCTCAATCACCTGGCCAAAGAATGGAAGATTTGAGACTGCGTGGTAGTGAATGCAGTCTTGGTTCTGTCAGAGACGATTTGCATTAATATATTCTTTGGGTATGCCAGAACTCTGTTTCTCAATTTTTCTTCTGTTGAATTCCAGTTGTCAAAGCAGTATGGCCCTGTCTTCAGCATCCAAATGGGACCCCAGAAAACTGTGGTGTTGACAGGATATGAGACAGTAAAGGAGGCTCTGGTTAATCAGGCGGACGCATTTGCTGACAGGCCCATCGTTCCATTATTTCAAGAGCTTGCACAAGGCTTTGGTGAGGCACCTCCCTTTCTATTGGAACTTGTAATGCTTGCAAACACACACTGGTCCCACCAGGTGAACACAATCTGTTCCCAAGAAATGGTTTGTAAGATGAGTGTTTGCAAAGCAAGTCATCAAAATCCATTGTTTCTTGTGGGGGAAATCCTTGTCAATTTTTCAACCCACCTCAGTGGCTTTGACATTGAAGAGTATCTGCAGGCATTAGGCTGAGAATGTGTCACAAAAAGTGTCACCTGTGGATTTCTGAAGATCAAGCTAAAATGTTAAAAAGAATAGACCAGGGCAACTTTTTTTGGTCTTGACTTTCAGTGGCTCAGTCGGGCTCAGTTGAAGAAACAAAAATGGAGACCACTTAAAGCAAACCTTTCCCATTCCCACCTTCTTCCCAACAGTCATATTGTAGAGCTGGGGGAGAATGAGACAGGAGGATTGTGAATAATAGTCACACAGCAAAGTAATTCCACAAACCAAGGGGAAACTGACTGACCATTTTCTGCCCCAGACTATATAGAGAAGAAAAATGAAGGAGGCATAATGGAATACAAAGTAACAAGCTGAGTTCTGCTGGGACGCCTCCACTCTAGCCTACACTTTGTAATGAAAAATATTGATCAATGGGTTCTCAGGTCATGCTCTGATGACACAGCTGCCAGCTCCGAAGTCTGAATGGGAGAATAGCTGGGATCCATTCTCAGTTCCATGAAAGAAATGCAGAACACAATTTATTGATATTTTTGTACAATGGCCATGCAGACATGAAAGCTTTCCTCCCATCTCTTCAGGTGTAATTCAGTCTAATGGTGAAAACTGGAAAGTGATGCGGTGGTTTGCTTTAAGCACATTACGGGACTACGGAATGGGAAAGAGGACCATAGAGGACAGAATTGTTGAGGAATGCAGTGTCCTGATAAAGAAATTTGAATCTTACGAAGGTGAGTTGGTGTTTTCCTCTGGTGCATAGCTATACTAGCATAGTTTAAAGGTGCCAAGACTATTGCGTTACATATTCCTAACTTCCAGAAGCACAGATTCCAGGGTTCCCTGCAATTGGTCTGTTCCTGTAATGTGCAGATTGCACTGCAATAACTCCTGTGACATCCAAGCATTTCTTAGCCCAGCTATGGCAAAATCCAGGGGAAACAGGAAACAGGAAGTTTTCTCCTGGCTAGTAGAAAGCATCCCATAGCATGTCCATTCTAGGAATGTTGTACTTGACTCCTATGTGTTTTACATCCCACATTTTTAAAAGAGTATTTTTGTTTAACAGTCATATTTATGTATAGGAAACCCATTTGAGACCACCACAATTATGAATGCAGCTGTTGCCAATATAATAGTGGCCCTACTACTAGACAAGCGATTTGATTATGAAGATCCCACATACATAAGACTTCTGAAGTTGGTCAATGAAAATATCCGGCTCGCCGTAAGCTTTTCAGTCACGGTAATCTATTTTTTACAATTAAAACAAACAAACAGTTGATTATAATAACAGTGTATGCAAAGTGGGCTGGGCTACCTGTTTATTGTATATAGTTCAGGGTTCACTACAAAACACAGAATATTGATATCTTGAGAAACCTGGTGCTAATTCAAAATATTTAGAAAACTCACACGGTACAGTCATCCCGTAACTATAATAACGTCTCTTTTGCACACACACTTTCTGGCCTCATTGCCATCGGGACTCCAAGGACAAGGAAGAACATGTGATTGTTTGTTCCATGATGGCTCAGAAGGGGCCTCCAAGGGCAGATCTTCCTCTCTGAAGGCAAGAGAACTGCCATACCCTATTATTCTGGGGTTGCACATAAATTATGCTATGCTGAGGTAGCCCATCCCCCATTCCAAATGCCACTCAAGAGTTTTGTTTTGTATTTGGGCAGTCATGCTCTGAGAGACCCAGCTGAGAGTACAATACTGAGTTTTTCTAATGTCTCTTTTTCTATTTTCACATTTTTATCCTTTCAGCTGTATAACATGTTTCCTGCTCTTGGTTTTCTTCTGGGGGCTCCTAAGACTATCAAGCAAAACAGAGATGAGCTGTTTGCCTTCATAAATGCCACCTTCATAAAACACCTCAGAGATTTGGATGAAAATGACCAGAGGAGCTTTATTGACTCATTTCTTATCCAACAGCAAGAGGTAATGGAGTCTTTTAAGTTGGCCCAGAATAAGCGTCGACATTTTCAATTTGTGTTTGCAAGTGAATGCATAAGGAGTAGTCAGGAAGTCTCACTTCAGAAGGGACCAACCTGGCATACTTCCTCCCCTTTCCCAATAGTCAGCCGTTGTTAATGTGTTACAGAAGTTGCCTCTGCAAGGTCAAAGGTTGTGTGCTCACCAGCATTTCAGGGGGGGGGGGAATCCCTGATCAAGAAAACAGGAAATCATAGATAATTATGCAGTGATGAGAGGTAATCAAGTCATAAATATTGGTTGCCAGACTCCCTTTTGATACAAGGGACGATGGGATAATGCCTCATGTGCTGAGAAGAAGGCGTTCTTCACACTGGAGGAGGTAGGAAGCTTTGAGGGTGGGGAGGCATCTCAGAGCAAGGAAAAAACATTGGCCCATGCACTGACCAATCAGCCTGAAATTAGGGCTTCAGTTCTTTTAACCATTACTAAGACTGGAAATGAATATGAATTGGAGTTTCTGCTTATCAATTAATTAGCACCCAGAAAAGGAAACAGGTGGTTGGGTGATGACAGAGTTCTAAATAACAGGTTGGAAATTATTTCTAAAATCTTAAACTAATTAATGATGAGTTTGAAAAGTTAAAGCAGATATACAGGCCTGGTGTGCTAGTCCCGTGGGTTATCCGAGAGGCGAGGTCCAAGTCCGGTCTGTGGTCAAAGGCGCAACGTGGAGGCAGTCCATAGTAGCTGAAGCTGGTTGCAGGGCAGGGAGTCAGGTGAAGTCAGGAACAGGCATGCAAGCAGGGAAACAAGGCGGGTCACGAGCTCAGGCAGGTAAGCAGGACAGGGTTCAGGCAGGAACTAGCAACCAACAATGTTGCTCCCGCAACTTGGGACTGGGGCTGGCCGGCTTTTATCTGCCCCGAGGCATAGGGTGGCCCCGATCCTCTGGTGACTCACCTCTCCTGGCCTGGAGGCGAGCACTCCTCCTGCAGGAACTTAGTTCCTTCCTCCTCTCTGCCCTGAGCCTCTGCAGTTCAGAAGAGGCTTGACTGTTTCCGGACCCAGAGGCAGCCTCAGCTTCCTCTGACGGGGCTGAGAGTGGAGTACCTGCAGGCAATGGGTCCTCCATCACCTCAGGAGCCAGAGCAGACTCAGCTGATGCCTGCACCTGAGGATCCAGCACAGGTGAGGACCCTTCAGGCTCAAGCCCCAGCCCCGGCTCAGCTGGTTCTGGAGGCAGGGAATCCTGTGCAGGCTGGGATCCCTCAGGTTCAGCCTCCGAGTCCAAATCCCGGGCAATCACACCTGAATCTGCTTTTAACTTTCAATCTACATTGCCTGTAAAACTGTTTTCTTCCTGTCTGTCCCGTGCTATCCTGACTGGGAAATTTATTTTTATTTATTTATTTATTTATTTACGGCTATTAGCCCATAAAATATGTACAAACATAAAAACACAGAGGCATAAGGACCGATATATTCGACACCAAAGGGTGAACGACTGGGAAATAAAAGTGAATTCTATCTGCATCACAAGGGCAGCATAACGGAGACGCTCAAGTGGGGGGGGGGGTGTCTCATAAATCAGGTAAAAATAACTGACTCCTTCATTGCTTCTTGAAAATATATGAAAATGCCATAATGAACAGTTAGCACAGTTAAGAGATGAGATGTGCAGAAAGTTTGGAGAGATTTGATCAGAGATGCAATTGCAGATGAAATAATCTATAGAACCTGTGGGAAAAGAATTGGACTTTTCCCTGCCTAAATGGAAAACAACAGCTTTACAGCTGTATGAAGGGATGAAACAAATAAAAGAGGCTGTTGTGAAAATCTGAATATTTTGAATAATAGTTATATACATAATTCACATACAGAGATGCGGAATACTACTTTTCTTCCTTTGCTTTATTTTATTTTTTAGCTTGCTTTTTCTGTGACTTTTAATCATTGTTAGTTCTCTGTACGTTCTATTTGTATGTATGTTTTGTTTTTTGAAGTTATATATTTTGGATAAATGAAGATACCCTCAGGAAGGAGATGGACCAAAGATGGACATCTGTGTGAGATGCAGAGAGGGTCCCTCAGGGTGGGAAGCTGAGGAAAGAGGTGGGAACTGGGAGGGTTCACTCTTCTGGGTCTGGAATAAGGGTTAAGGGGAAATGGTAGAAAGGAGAATTATTGGATGCTAAGATCCAAGTTTTGGGCAAGTACTGTTTTGTGAGAGAACTACAGCATAGATTTAAAAAGGACAAAATATGCAGCAAAGTAATAGTGGAAATATAAGTTGTTGAACAGCATATTTTAACATATGTACCAAATAAAGGTTCTAAACAGCTAAGAAGTTTTAATGTTATTTCACTCTGCTTTTGATCCTCTGCCTCACTTGTGAATCTGCTGGTTGTAATGTGAAACTGCATGGCTGCACCTTCGTGTGAGAGAAATGCTAGGAATATATCTCTGATAAGCAAGGACTGTGTGGATCTTAGAAAAAGTGCTCAGTATGGTGAATATCCCGAAAAACACACCACTGTTGGTCGGTGCCGTACGGCAACTATTGAATGAACAATTGGAAGAACTCCTTCCTCTCTTCACTCCCTTCTGGCTCCCA
Organism: Podarcis liolepis; assembly: GCF_965112155.1. Classification (NCBI taxonomy): domain Eukaryota; kingdom Metazoa; phylum Chordata; class Lepidosauria; order Squamata; family Lacertidae; genus Podarcis; species Podarcis liolepis. Next base: position 5,118,464 of record NC_139557.1, read on the forward strand.
GCAGGACAGGCAGCTATTACAACCAGCAACTCTATCGGTGTTACTCTTCCTGTTAGAAAGTGTGGCTGAAGGGAGTTGCAATCTCAAAAATATGGAGGGCACCACATTGTCTATATCAGTTTAATGAAAAAGTTCCAGATGAATATGTGGCATTTCTGTGTCATTTTTCCAGTTTAGACTATGAGTAAATACATTAAAGACTATGAGTAAATGCATTAAAGAAGTTTGACTGAGAACCATATATGTCACAAGAAAACAACACTTTATGGCAATGCTGATTTCAGATCTCCACAAGTGTTCGCCAGAAATGCTGCCTTCCATGTATGCAATCATAATACTGTTGCAGGTTTGTGGGGTCAGTCTGCATGATGCCTGAGAATGTTCCAACTTGTGAAGACCTTGTACCCAGTAAGGGTTAATTCTAATGGAGGAATCTATTGTTGAATCAGTCAGACAAGTTTCTTTGTGAGATGAGGGCCATATACTTGTCATCTAAATACTGCCGCTAGTTCCTTTGTCTAAACAAAGGCTGTTGGCTGAGGAGTCAAGCAGCACGGTTCGCATCAGAGAAGAAGGAGCTGGATTGCCTAGCTTCCCCAACCTCCTCTCTTAGCTGGTAGATGGAGAACAACAGCTGTGTCTATGGAGAAGAAAGACATTTTGGGGTCTTGATGCTGAGCCCCTCTATCTTAGGCTCAGGTTAAATATATGTGTAAATAAACCCTATATTGGACTTCCTGTTTCTTGCCAAGGGATATGGCTGCTTCCCATGAGATAGGACACCCAGTTGTGCCAGAAATTCAAGACTAATATGAGGGTAATTTGTCCTGCTGACCCCTCCAGGGGATGAGGGGGCTGTCTCACCCACAGATCATCTGATATCTGTCGCCCGCAACAAGATGTGGGGGCAGAGGACGCTGGGTGCTGGACCCTGGCACAGAAGAACTTTCTGGATTCAATCTTTCGAGCAGGGACACCTGTTTTTAAAAATTACTAAGATTCAGACCAAAAACAGGCGTTTCCTGGATGGAGGAAATGCAAGAAAAATCTGCTAAATTATACAGTCGCTTGGGCTGAAGTGGCTTATGCTGATGAGGAGATAAGATGGCGGCGGTTGCTGCACACTTACAAAAAGAAGACTCCTCCTTCCCCAGAGAGGCAGGAAATATTTTCTCGATTATAAAAAGGGGTGTATTTTACATAAAAATGCATTTGCTTGCATGGATATATTTTTACACATGGTTTGAAGAGAGAGTGACAGCAAATTTTGGGTGCCTGCTGGTTTTCCTAGGGCCCGGGAAAACTGGTAGGGGGACATGGAGTGCATAGAAGAGCTGGAACAATTTCTATATAACTTACTGTTTATGAAGCAAACCCTCACCAAATTGCATTTACTGGACACATTCAAAACATCAGTTCATCAAAAGAGAACGAAGAGAAAACAGGGCCGTTATTTTTAACTTTGGATGGAAACCCAGGACTTTCAGCAGAGGGAGGTGCCATCTTTTAAAATAATCTAAGAGAGGGAAATATTGAAATAAAAGCTCCTGTGAAAACAAGATTGGGAGTCACATACCAGCGAATGATTGATTGAGAAGACAAGGATGGTTAATCAGAATTTGGAAACTGGAAATTAACAAGAAAGCAGAAAACAAATATATTATCTCTGAAACCCAGGACATGAGGAATCCTACCTTTAAAATTTATTTGGATTTGGAATATATAATTGGTAATATTGTATATTATTTCATTTGATTTGTTAATAATTGGAAGATTTTTATTGGAAAATTAATAAACATTATTTTAAAATCAATAAATAAACCCTATATCATCCTGATGGCATAGTCTGGAATGCCTGGCATCTCTCACTACTTAGCGACTGAAGTGATGTGCAATGATATTTTGGATCATCAGGTTCAGTCAGGTATTCATTTTTATCTTTGCACATGAAATTTTCTCACTGCATTCGTTCTAATCATTTCATACTCTTTGCAACCCAGGAGGAGAAGAAGAAGAAGACGAATGTATATTTCCATAACAAAAACTTAAAAGCTGTTGTGGCCAATTTATTTGGTGCTGGCATGGAGACCACTTCTACCACACTGCGCTGGGGACTGTTACTAATGATGAAATATCCTGAAATTCAGAGTGAGTGCTTTTCATTGGGTTGGCTCCCATTATTCTGAGATATCTTAATTCCAGTTATATGTAACTATTAGAGAGAGAACATATTTATAATTTGCATATATATATATATATGCATATATATATATATATATATACACACACACACACACACACACCCACACACCGTATTTTTCGCCCTATAGGACGCACTTTTTCCCCTCCAAAAATGAAGGGGAAATCTGGGTGCGTCCTATGGGGCGAATGCAGGCTTTTGCTGAAGCTTGGGGTGCGCACCGACCCCTCTCGCTCTCCAGGCTTCAGGAAGACATCCGCAGCCTAGGCAGCCCTGCGGGAGGTCCTGCAGGGTTGTCTAGGCTGCGGACAGCAGCCTGCCGCCCAGCGTGAGGGGCGCCCTGAAGCAGAGCGCCACCCACGCCAGGCAGACATCCGCAGCGTGGGGAGCCTTGCAGGAGTTCCCTGCAAGGCTCCCCACGCTGCGGATAGCAGCCTGCCGCCCAGCGCGAGGGGCGCCCTGAAGCAGAGCGCCCCCCTCGCCGGGCAGACATCGGCCAACCCCACAAGCTCCGGGGACAGCAGGGAGGCACAGCGCCGCCATCCCGCTTTTCCTCGACCTGGTTCTGTTTCCCTGACCTGCTTTTGGGGGGGAAATAAAGGGAATTTTTTTTCCCTTTATTCCCCCCCCCAAAAAACTAGGTGTGTCCTATGGGATGGAGCGTCCTATGGGACGAAAAATACGGTATATGATCACAACAATTGTTCAGTCATAAGCTTAACATGTCAACCTGGACTCCCTTCTCCCTCTTTCTGTGGTTCTTTACATTTCGTTTCATATTCCTGCCATACTCCAGATTATCTCAACATATTATTTTAGATATATATTCCAGTATATATTCCATAGATATATTGAAACTGCGGGTTTTTTCATTAATCCTGCCAATGTCTTAGTATGTTTACAGTTTGTTTGTAAATTCGTAATTAGCCATTTCCTTTGCTTTCTAAAAATAAGTATAATCTTGTTCTCCCAGTAAGTTTTGCCATTTCTGCGTAGTCCATTAATTTCTGTATCCATTCTTCTCTTGTCGGGACCTCTTGATCGTTCCATTTTTGAGCAAATATTAATCTTGCAGCAATGGTTGCATAAATAAATAAATTTGTATGAATTTATATAAATGGCATACATAAATAAATTTCTAAATATTCCATACTAAATAAATTTCTAGGTAGTTCTGATCTCATAATTTCCAAAAGAAAAGCTTATGGCTTTTTAAACATCATAAACATCTTTTTCAGTTCGTCATATATCATTTCCCAGTAAACATATGAAAAATAGTACTTTCTTTCTCTTTATGTTTCCAGCACATATTCAGTTTGGATTTATACATTTTAGCCAATTTACTAGGTGTCAGGTACCATCTATGTAACATTTTCATATAGTTGTCTCTTAAACAATAACATTCTGTAAATTTTATATCCACATTTGATAAACTTTCCCATGCCTCCATTTCTATATTATTACTCATATCTATTGCCCAGTGTATCATTGAAGATTTCACTTGTTCGTCTTTTGTCTCCCATTCCAATAAGATCTTATACATTTTAGATATCACTTTAACATTACAGTTTAACAGGTTTCTTTCTAGTTGTGATTTTCGTTCCCCACCCCCCGCTTCATATCCCTTTTAAATACTTCATTCAAATGATGATGTTGTAACCATGTTGTTAACATCTCTGGTAAATCTTTAAAAAATAATAATTTACCGGTAAATTCTCCAAAAGTGAAAGCCATAGTGGTGTTTTGGTCTCCAACAGGTTTTTATACTTATCCCATACTCTATACATTTTTTCCTAATTATATGGTTTGTAAAACCTTTATGTACTTTCACATTTTCATACCTCAAGTAAGTGTGCCAACCAAAAATATTATCATGACCTTCCCAATCTGAAATATGTGGATTATTCAATAACAATCATTCCCTCAAACAGCATAGACAAGGTGCTTCATAATAAAATCTCATATGCAGTAGGAGGAAACCTCCTTTCTCTTTCATCTGTCATTTTTAATGTTTTATTCTTATTTTTCCTTGTCAGATATATTTAGAAATATATTTTTGCCATTTGTTGAAACAATTTGTCGTCCTGATCACTGGTATTGATTGAAGCATTCTATGACCTTTTAAAATGTGGGTTTTTTGTAGGGAGGTTATTGGGTGGTTGTTTTTATTTTGATTATGTATTTTGTGGTTTTCTATTTTGATCTTATTATGTGAATAATAAAGATAAACAAAAAGAATATTGTCAGTGATACATTCATTTTAATGGTTGAAGTAATGCAAGTTTCATTCTACTCCATATTTGCAAATTTATTTTAATATCCTCCCAAGTTTTTAAATAATTATCCTTATACAAATTTATATTCTTGCTCTTAACCACACACCCGAATATTTAATCTTCTTTTCACTCTTTAAGATGGATAAACTTTGTAATTTATTTTTACTCTCATCATTCATATTTTTAACCAGGAGTTTGGTTTTATCTTTATTAATTTCAAGACCTGCTATTTCTAAAAAATAAAATAAAAAATCTTTTCCATTGCCTTTGGGATGGACACTATTGGTTCCTCAACAAATATCACCAAAGCCTTAAACATATAAAGTCCCAGGAGACATTGTCAAATGCTTTCTCGGAGCTTAAATGCTTTCTCTTTTAATACAGTTTTAAACATATTAGCTAATATGTCTACAAACAGTTTATAATCGTTATCCAACATTGAAATAGGTCGATAGCTCTTAACCAGCTTTGGATCTCTATTTTGTTTATGAATCTTCCGGGATTTGGGTAACTGTCCTGTATTCAAAGTTATAATCATAATATCTTTTAAAGGTTGCATTCAGTAATCTTGTAATTTTTTAATAATATATTGCTGAAACTCCATCAGGTCCGGGTGCCTTCCCTAATTTTGCCTGTAAAATTACTTGCTGTAAAACCATCATTGTGACAGGTCTATTCAGAAATGACATTTAAACTTTTGGTATCTGAAGCAGTCTGTTGTCTTCTAAATATTTACCCATTTCTTTTACCTTAACTCATTTGCCTTAATATGGTGCTGTATAAAAACTCACAAATTGATCTATTATTTTTTTCAGATTTTCCACAACTCTACCTCCTACATTTATTCTATCAATGCAGTTTTATCTTCTTTCTCCTCTATTTGCCAAGCTAATAGTTTTCCTGTTTCTTGGAGGCATATAACTTCCAAGTTTAACTTCTTTACAACATGATCAATTTTATTCATTTAGTCTTATTATTTTGCTTATTTACATTCCCAGTTAGAATTTTCAAAGCCATCTTGTTCCATAGTTATTTCTCTTTCACCTCCACCTCGGATGAATCTTCCTCTTCCTGTCCAAATGCTCTTTCTCCAGCTAATTTTCCACCATATTTTCTATAAAATTTGTATGGCTTGGTAGGATCACAAAATATTTGGTTTTTACCATTATATGTAAAAGATACCACTTCAGCATATTCCCAGCAGTGATATTTTAATAATCATCCTGGATGAAATTCCCTACATCAGTATATCAGGTTATTGGCTAAAATGTTTTTCCTGTTTAAAAAATACCTGTGTCACATTCTAGAGACTAAGCATGTGAGTATATTCCCTATTTGTTTGTCTTTTGCCTCTACCCCTGTTGAATCTTCCTCTTCCTGTCCAGCTTCCAGTTCAAATGCTCTTTCTCCAGCTAACTCTTTCCCATATTTTCTCCAGAATTTGTCAGGGTCTGGAGGATCCCAAAATCTTTGTTTTTGACCTTTATGTGTAAAAGATACCACTTCAGCATATTCCCAGCAGTGATATTTTAATAATCATCCTGGATGCATATCTCTCTCTCAGTATATCAGGTTATTGTCTAAATTGTTTGTTTGTATTTCTTAAAAATACATTTGTTAAATTCTAGAGATTAAATTTCTGAGCTTCTGGAATTGTACAATGAGTTTGTGGCAGTTTTATGCTTCAGAGATTAATTTTTAAGTCAAAGACATAATCTGAGCAGAAAAATGAATGCTTTTCTTTCTCCCCCCCCCCCCAGTAAAGGTCCAAGAAGAAATTGCAAAGGTTGTTGGATCTTCTCAGCCAAGGATTGAACACCGAACAAAAATGCCTTATACGGATGCCGTGGTCCATGAGATCCAGAGGTTTGCCAATATCATCCCAACCAACCTGCCACATGCCACGACTACAGATGTTACCCTTAATGGCTACTTCATTCCAAAGGTGATCCATTTCATTGAACTGCTGCCTACTAGTTACAATATACTTTAAGGCTATCCTGGAAGTAAGCGCCTTGGACTTCAGGGTGGGTGACATCTGTGCAGACTTGGATAGGATTGCACTGTAAGCTTTCAATCTACCCTTCGGAAGGTGTCAGGCATCAGCTTCAACCCATTAAACAGATCTCAGTGGGAAGGAGCACAAGGTTGGAAAAGAAACCATTTCTAGTGGGAGATCATGGTTTATACATTAAAGTTTGTCAAACTAAAGACATTTCTCAGATGAACACAAATCTCATTTCTCCTACACTAAATATTTATTGTACCAGAGGCATACACTTTATTTTAAAATGACTCTTGGTTTGCCTTTACAGGGGACTCACATCATACCATTGCTGTCCTCTGTGCTACATGATGAATCTCAATGGGAGAAACCACATAAATTCTATCCTGAACATTTTCTTAACTCTGAAGGGAAATTCATAAAGAGAGATGCTTTCATGCCTTTCTCTGCAGGTAATTTTTTTTTACTTTTGTGTATATCTGCATAGTGTGTGCTTAGTCAATAGGATTTTTACATGCATATAAAGTAGCCTATTGTGCAAAGGTAAGAATCACATCACTTGCTGTGGCCATTTCTGCCACTAGATCTGGCCACCATTGGTGTGCGGCCCCTAGAATGTTGCTCTCCAGGGAATGTGCCCCACAGGCTGAAAATACACCCCCCCCCCCCCGGTTTTCAGCACTGCAGGATGGCTCGTATTGGGAGTTCATAATTCTTTTAAGATGGGCACAGTGAGCTGTTATTTTATCTCTGCATTTTAGTCTGCTTTAAAGTATTTGGGATGTTAGTAAGCAACCTCTAAACCCAGTTTCTCTGCTGCCTGTGTGTCCTTACAGGTCGGAGAGTATGTTTAGGTGAGACTCTTGCCAAAATGGAGCTCTTCCTCTTCTTCACAAGTCTGCTGCAGAGATTCACCTTCCAGCCACCCCCAGGAACGTCTCAGGAAGACCTGGACCTTACTCCTGCTGTTGGGCTTACAACATCACCCATGCCCCACCAGCTCTGCGCTCTGCCACGTTTCTAAGACTCACAAGCTCCAGGCTTGCTTAGCCTACCTGTGTGTGCAATGCGAGCCTTTCTTAAAACACCCCTGTTCGGCAAGGGTATTTTGGTTGAGTAGCCTAGCGGTGGAATTGGTGCATGCTTTGTCACAAATCTTGTGTTCCCCTTTACCTGCCATACTGCCGAATCCCGTGAAACTAGCATTGGAGAATCTCTTACTTAAATCCTGGCCCTGAGTTCTTATGACACTTGAGGCATAGAGATCAATCAACAAATCTGGTTGCATGTATTCCCATGTTAACATATACTTTCAAAGATCGTGAAGCATAATATTCCCAAGCAGATGTGCTGATAATTGTGACCAAGATGATAAAAGGTCTGGAACCATGCCTTATGAGGAATGGTTGAGGAAGTTGGGTATGTTAGCTTCTGTGGCTGCAATGTATTCTGATTCTGAACTGTATTTGTTGATGTCAGGCAATGGCTTTGGTTCCTCCGGGTTCTTTAAAAAGTCTGTAATAATAAATCTGGCAACTGGGTTTGCTTCTGGCATCTCCATGCTACCAATTAATTCTGTGACTTTCTGCTTCTGGCTTAGAACAGGGATGTCCAACTCCCATGAGATTGCGATCTACTCACGGGGGGGGGGGGACTGGAAGCCAAAGTTGTTCAGCTTCGAGACTTCCGGGTTAGTGCGACCAGCTAATGGCGGCTTCCCTCCGAGCTCCGGAGGGAATCGGCTCTGTGGAAGAGGGGTCCTGCCGCGACGACGACGCGGGGACCCTTAGAAACCACAGGCGCGGATGCCTGTGGACTTGGTGACTCGGCGGGCACCATTTGCGCCCCCCCGACCCACAAAGAAGCCTTTTTAAAGGCTTTGGAGAGGATACGGGGGAGCGGCGTGGTGCTGTGAGTAGACCGCTTCTTCCACGGAGTGAAGCCGCAAGCCATGGTTGGAGAGCGCTGACTTCTTTCCTTGAATATTTGGACTTAAAATGCAACAACCCATGAGTAATACGGAATTTGGAGTTTGGAACTAAAATTGAATTCGGTACGACTGGGGGAGGTGCCAAAAGGAAGTCCGCCTCCCCCCCCCCCTTGCAGGCAATCTAAAGCAAGAATTAAACAACTAAGATCGAGAGACTGTCTTTCTCTTTTTGAGATAAAATTCTTAATTTCACGATTTGGTCCTATAAGTTAACTGCTGGAGGATTTGAACTGATCTTTAGAGTTGAAGTGCAACACACACACACCCCCCCCCCGGATCCGGGAGTGACCCGCGAGGGAGCCTGTGAAGATATTTACAGAGTTTGACAGCTGTCAACTGAGCTGTCAAAGTTAAGAAATTCTGTTTTTTGTCATTTGTGTCGGTTATTTTTGTTTCATTTGGACTGTAAGCTTTTAAAATTAGAGTGGCAACAATAACAAAATATCCGGATTGTTGGGAAAAGAACACTTAGTAACTAAAATCCCTCTAGAGGGGATTTGGAACATTACAATGGCTGCAGATGGAAAATTACAAGCAGAGTTGAGTAGGGTCTTTGAACTTCTGGGAAAGCTGCAAGAGCAGAGTTCTGTTATGGCTACGAATCTGACAACCTTGAATTTTAAAATAAACAACTCTGCTGAAGTGGTGGACTTGACTCAAGAAGAACCTACAGCTGGGAAGGAAGATATATGTGCTGTTTTGGAGGAATGTGAAGAAGGAGCAGAAATGATGCAAGTGAAAAAGGACAACCAGAGGCCTCCAAGGTCAGGATATATGGAAGATAAAGTTCGGATGTCAAAAATTTGGTTTGAAATTGAAATTGAGAATGAAGAGTGGGGATTTTTCCCCATGGGGAGTCTGAAAGACTTATTGATTACAAATTTGGCGAAGGTGAAAATTGGATCGTTTGAGGCATTTGGGATATTGGCACTTGGAAAGAACAAGAAGCAAGATCTGAACTCTTCTTTTGAACACGGAGGACTGGTTGGAAAAAATTTGGACCCTTTTGGGTTGAAGATGCTCCGAGATTGGATGTTCAACATAAAGGACTGTCAACAAAACCGGCTGAAAGGGACTGAAAGAGATTTAAAGGCCTCGGACGTGATAGATCCAGGCTGAGAACTGTCAGATAGAAAGACATTTTTGGGGGGATCAAAACCGGGGGAGGGGGGGAGGAACTTTAGAATCCAAAGGGTTACAAGTATATGCTCTTATTTGTTAAGGATTTCTGCAAATATATATAATTGGGAATTTCGTGAAAGGGAATGTGGATCCATCTTAGAAAATGAGGTTGATGTGGGTATTAAAATAAGGTATAGAAATTTGAAAATGGTTAATGAAGATGATTTAAATAAAATATTAATAAGGGATTAATTTGGGTATAAAGAACTTGCTGGGCTAAATTTTGAATGGGGATGCAAGAGGGGGAGGTGGGGGAAGTCTGGGAAAGTGGTTAGGAAAATAAGATTTTGAAATTATACGTGTTTTTTGTGTGTAATGTTGATGTTTATGTTTTTGTGTGTTTGTCTTAAAAAATGAGAAAATCCTAATAAAAATTTTATTTTAAAAAAAAACAAAGTTGTTCAGCTTCTTTTAGAGAGGAAAGTTCCATTTCGGGGGTTAAGGCCAAGCTTGTTGAGCCTTTTTTATGGAGAAAATCTCCGTTATTAAGGGGGAAATGTCAGACTAAAGGGGAGATAGGATTAGTCATTCACCAAAAGAGCGCTATGGAAACAATTTGCCTCACAGCAAAAACTCCGTCTTCTGTTCCAGCGATCAGCTGAATATGGTGGGCAGGGAGAGGGGAAGGGCCAGCTGCTCTGAGGCAAAAACAAAGGAAAAGGAGCCAGCAATCGACCAGAACCTCCTGGGTATCGATCAGTTGATCCCGATCAACCTGTTGGTTATCCCTGGAATAAAACAACCATCTTCCATCTTCTCTCTGTATCTGAATGAACTTTCTCTGAGAGTCTGGCTTAGCTTAAGGCTTCCCTCATCAATGGAATTCTGACTGGTCATATGAAAAATGAAAATGGTGGAAATGTGTCAAATTCAAAATCAAAACTTCAATCTCCACAAGAGGAAAAACTCAAAACCTTCTCCACCCAGCTTCTGCTCTGAGAGGGAAGAGGGAGCTAATCCCTTTCACATTGGAGTCAGTGGAAGTCTCCATGGTCTCACCAGGAAATAGAAAAAATGCCCGCTTTGAATCTCTCTTCTCTCTTAAGAAAATCCAGCCACACCCACTATAATACTTCGATTTGTGTCTTCACTGGACCCCATAACCTTTGTAGGAATGGATTTAGGCACTATGAGAGGATGCACTGCTTAGTTATTATCCTTCCTTGCTCACATTCTTTTTTTTTTAAAAAAATAATATTTATTCATAGTTTCAGTGTAATAGAAAAAAAGAAAAAATAGAAAAAAACAACAACACTACAATACATAAAAAGAAGAAAAAGTGCAAAACATAAAAACCAATACAGCAATACAACAAAAAAAGAAAAAAAGGGGGGAAAAGACACAAATCCCAAATTTCATATCTTTAACTTCCATTTGCTTGTTTCATTGACCTCCTCACACCTGCCTTTTTGTATTCTAGTTTAATTAGTTATTTCAGCAAATTCTTTCCATCTTTCTCCATTTTTGTTAAATAATTTATCTTAACAATTTAACCTAATAATTAACTCAACAAATCCTTTCCATCTTTCCCCATATTCTGTTATTCAAATTACCTTAATTTATTTAACCTTATCTTACCATAAAGTACCTTAAAGCTTGAATCTTAATACTCAAATATACATAACTCCTAATATCATTTCTGCTAGAGTCATATAGTTTCATTCCAACATTTTCCTTAATATTCATTGATTTTAGGCTAATTCCCCAAATAAAAAAATTTCTTTATAAATTTTCTTCCAGTCTTCATCCAATGTCTCTTCTTCCTGGTCTCGGGTTGTGTCAGTCCTTACTGTCCATTCCATCTAGTCCATCAACCTGGAAGTCTAATGTCCGAGGCCCTTAAGTCTCTTCCATGTCCCTTCTGCAGATCTTCTTCTTCTTGTTTATACTTGCCCTTTTCCTTGTCATTTGTTGGTCTCTTTCTTAATTTCTTTCCTTTCTCATTGAGGAGTAGGTCTCTGGGGGGTTCCAACCCAAAATTGTCTCCATCTCCCTTCATCAATCCCACCCATTCCCCACAGCCTCACTCCCCACAGTCATCAATGCAATCCAAAAAATATTTATTTTTTTTTAAAGATATTTATTAAAGCTTTAAACAATAAAACAAACCTACCAATCAAACCAAAGAAGAAACAACATTATCACACTCAAAACAACACAGAAAAATACAGTAAAAGACATAGAAAAGATAAGAGATAAAAAAACCATAAGAAAAAAAAAATAAAAATCCAATTTTTTACTTATTATTTTCATAACCCTTCTTCCTGACTTCCTCACATCTCCCTTTTCTGCGTTCCTTTTTACACAATCATGTTCAGCAATATCTTACCCTCTTTCAAATCTTGGTCTATATTATACATTTCAACCCATTGTGTCTCCAATTTTTTCCCTTTATATCCTTTTGTTTACACAGTGTAATCTAATTTTTTCACCCTTGTCTTTCGAAACATTTGTTACATACTCCTTTTACCTATGTCACTGATGCCACATTGTCTTTATATCTTGCATCATTTTAGCATTCCAACATTTTAACATTCCAACATTTTACAGTGCTTTTGCAAGTAGTCTTTAAACTTCTTCCAGTCCTCTTCCACTAACTCTTCTCCCAGGTCTCGGATTCTGCCAGTCATTTCTGCCAATTCCATGTAGTCTATCACTTGCATCTGCCATTCTTCCAGAGTGGGCAAATCTTGTGTCTTCCAGTACTTTGCAATAAGTATTCTTGCTGCTGTTGTCGCATACATAAAGAAAGTTCTGTCCTTCTTTGGCACCATTTGGCCGACAATGCCCAAAAGGAAGGCCTCTGGTTTCTTAAGGAAGGTATATTTAAATAACTTTTTTAGTTCATTATAGATCATTTCCCAGAAGGCCTTAACCCTTGGGCACGTCCACCAAAGGTGAAAGAATGTTCCTTCAAGTTTCCTTACATTTCCAACATTTATTATCAGGCAAATGATATACTTTTGCAAGCTTGACTGGAGTCATGTACCACCTATATATCATTTTCATAATATTTTCTTTTAAGGCATTACATGCCATAAACCTCACACCGGTGGTCCATAACCGTTCCCAGTCAGCAAACATAATATTATGACCAATGTCTTGCGCCCATTTAATCATAGCTGATTTGACCGTTTCATCCTGAGTATTCCATTTTAACAGCAAGTTATACATTCTCGAGAGTACCTTAGTTTTAGGTTCTAACAGTTCTGTTTCTAATTTCAGTTTTTCCACCTGGAAGCCTACTTGTCTTGTCCATATTAAAAACTTCTCTAATTTGATAGTAATGTAGTCAGTCTCGCACTTTATCTTTTAATTTCTCAAAACTCTGCAATCTCAATGTGTCTCCATCTTGTTCTACTATCTCCCAATATTTCGGCCACTTGGCCTCCATATTGAGTTTTTTCAGAGCCTTAGCTTCCATAGGTGACAACCACCTCGGGGTCTTGTTCTCTAATAAATCTTTATATTTTGTCCAGACATTAAACACTGCTTTCCTGACAATATGGTTCTTGAATGTTTTATGAGCTTTAACCTTGTCGTACCACAGATATGCATGCCACCCAAACGCATTATTAAGCCCTTCCAAATCCAAAATGTCAGTGTTATCAAGAAGTAGCCAGTCTTTCAACCAGCAGAATGCTGCTGATTCATAGTACAACTTCATGTCTGGCAGGGCAAACCCCCCTCTTTCTTTAGCATCAGTCAATATTTTAAATTTTATTCTGGGCTTTTTGCCCTGCCAGACAAATTTAGAAATGTCTCTCTGCCACCCCCTGAAACAGTCCATCCTGTCAACAATCTGCAGAGTTTGAAACAAAAACAACATTTTTGGCAATACATTCATCTTTATAGCAGCAATTCGACCCAACAAGGAAAGCTTCAATTTTGACCAAATTTCTAAATCTTTTTTAACCCCTGACCAACATTTCTCATAGTTATCTTTAAATAGATTCAAATTTTTGGCCCTAGGTATTTCACTTTCTTCACCACATTTAAATCTGTCTCCTTATGAAACCTTTCTTTTTCCATTGTTGTCCATTTTTTCTCCAAAACCTTAGTTTTCTGCTTGTTTAATTTAAATCCTGCCACCTGACCAAATTCCTGAATCAGTTCTAAAACTCTTTTCGTACTAGATTCCGGCTCCTGTAATGTCAAAACCAGGTCATCTGCAAAGGCCTTAAGTTTATATTGTTTAGCTCCGACCTGAATTCCTTTAATCAACTGGTCCCTCCTAATCATGTTCAAGAGCACCTCCAGGACTGAAATAAATAGCAATGGAGAGATTGGGCAACCCTGTCGTGTTCCTTTTTCAATTTTAAACTCTTCTGACACCACATTGTTAACTATCAATTTTGCTTTTTGTTCTGAATAGATTGCATCTATACCATTTTCAAACCCCCGTCCCACTCCCATTCCCTTAAGATTTTTCTTCATAAAATTCCAAGAAATATTGGCAAAGGCCTTCTCCGCGTCAATAAAGATCAAAACTGCTCTTGTATTGATGTTCGTTTGTAATAACTCCAAAATATCAATAATGTTCCTTGTGTTATCAGACAAATGTCTGCCTGGGAGAAAGCCTTCCTGATCTTTGTGTATCACTTCATTTAACCCTCTTTTCAATCTGCTAGCTAAAATATCTGCAAAAATTTTGTAATCCACATTTAAAAGGGAAATGGGACGGTAGTTCTTAAGTTGTGTCTTTTCAGCTTCTGATTTTGGTATAAGAGTGATGAAAGCTTCTTTCCACGACTCCGGTGCCTTCATCCCATCCATAATCTCGTTACACACCTCCTTTAATGGTTGAATTAAATAGTCCTTCAAAGTCTTATAATATTTGGAGGTTAACCCGTCCGGCCCTGGAGATTTGCCCAGTTGCGTGTTCTGAATGGCACCTTCAATCTCCTGTTCCGTTATCTTATGATTCAATATTGTCTTGTTTTCTTGAGATAGTTCTTGTAGTCCATTGGTTCTTAAAAATTGGTCTATATCAGTCTCTTTCTGCGGCTCCTGAGTGTAAAGTTGTTTGAAGTATCTCTGGAAGCATTTTCTAATCTCCACAGGATTCTGGATGTCTCTCCCTTCAACCTCAAGATTAGTAACCGTATTCAGCTTCTGTCTTTTTTTCAACTGCTATGCCAGCAGTTTTCCACACTTATTAGCCGATTCAAAAGTCTTTTGTCTCATTTGTTTAATTTTCCATTCGACTTCCTGATTTATCAATTTCATATATTGTGCTTGATATAATTTAATTTCTCTCAGAATCTCCTGTGACTTTGGTTTCGATCTTAATTTTTTCTCTCCTTTTATTTTTTCCAAAATTCTGTCTTTTTTCTCATTTTGTGTTCTCTTTTTTATTGCATTCTGCTGTATCAGAAACCCCCTCATGACCACTTTGCTTGCGTCCCAGATTATTCTTTTTTCCACTGTAGTTTTCAAGTTTACTTCAAAGTAGTCCCGTAAGTTTTTTGGGGCCTTCTTAATAATCTCTTGGTCTCTTAATAAGGTGTCATTCATCTTCCATCTGAAGGAACCAGTTGAGATTAATCTCATTTCCATCTTTACTGCATTATGGTCGGAGCAGGTTTTTGGGCAGATTTCCACCTTTCTAGTCTTAGGTGCCAGTCCTCTAGTTATCCATATTTGGTCGATTCTTGTCCATGTCATTTTGGCTTCAGAGAAGAATGTCCCTTCTCTTCCTAGGGGTTTTTTTTATTCTCCAGATGTCAATCAGATCCATGTTGTCAGTTAGTTCAAAAAAAGTTTTTGGTAGCCTGCCCTCTTTAGTTATGCTTTGGCTTTGCGCTTTGTCCATATTCATGGATACCACTCCATTCATGTCACCCATCATAATGATGTTGTTGTAGTCCATATAATCCAGCAATGTCTCATGCAACTTCTTGTAAAATTCCGACTTCCCCTCATTTGGTGCATAAATTCCCAAAATCAAAAAAATTTCTCCTTGTATTTGAATTTCAATTGCCAAGATTCTTCCTTGTTCATCTTTAAAAAGAAATTTTGGTGATAGGCTTTCTTTTGCATAAATAACAACTCCTCTCTTCTTGACTCTATCAGATGAGATAAATTCTTGACCCAGTCTCTTATTAATTAAAACTTTCCTATGAAGCCTAATCACATGCGTTTCTTGTAGACAAATTAAGTCTAATTGCTCCTTTTTTAATAAGTGAAAAATCTTCTTCCTTTTCTCAGGGGAGTTAAAACCATGAATATTCCAACTTAATAGTTGCAGAGACATGTTGGAGTAGTTCTATTCTCCCTTTGGCGGTGGTATCACTTTCTCAGGCTCATCAGAACCCAAAGGTGTAGGTACAGAACCTAGTGGTCCAGGTCCTAAGGCTCTTACTTCACCTTCAGTCCCTTTCTGAAGGTCTTCTCCGTAGTCACTCAAAATTTTTTCCTTGTCTTCAGCTGTTTTGATTTTAACTTTCTTCCCCCTAAACGTAAGGGATAGTCCCTGGGGGAACTCCCATCTAAAGATGATTCTGTTGCTTCTCAATAGTTTCACCAAGTCTCCGTAATTAGATCTAAGTTCCAATAAGTGTTTTGGGATGTCCTTGTAGATTTCCACTTTAAGATCCTGAATTTCAAGGGTCTTTTGAAAATGTGCACTCAGTATCTTATCTCTTTCTACCTTCGTTCTGAGGGAGATCAGGCAGTCTCTAGACTTGACCTTTGTCCCTCCCTTTCCAAGTCTGAATGCACTTACAATTTTAAAATCTTTATCTTCTTCCAAAGACCAAAATTCTGCAAATTCTTTTGTCAAATATTTGATTAAATCTCCCTTTTCAAGTTCTGGAACTGACCTCAATCTCAAATTATTTTCCATACTTTTTAGTTCTACCATAGACAGATATGCCTGATGTTCACCAATCTGTTTACGCATGGGTTTTATTTCCTCTTGCACGGCCTCTGCTTTCTGTTTAGCCTCCTCAGCTATTTTACGATTCTCTGTGGTAGATTCCAACAGTTTCCCAATAACTTGTGCATTTAAACTCACTTGTTGAGTCAAGTTGTTGACACTAGCCGTGTTTTGGTCAATCTTAGATGATTGTTCAGTCACTTGCTTACTCATATTTAAAAACATATTTCAAGGTCTCTCCAAAGTTAGGACCCTCCTCAGCTCCAGACTCCCCCTGGCCCACTCCAACTTCAATCTTCAAAGACAGCGGCTTATACTCCTGTAGGGCCTCGGGTCTCTCCATTTGTATTATTTGAGGTGCAGCCGCATCCTCCTCCATTATCTTCTGCACTTGCCCAATCAATACAGGTTCCTGAGTTGGACCCTGGATGGTTTCTGTATCACTATTCACTAATTGTCCACAGTTATTGGCCACAACAGTCATCAAATCCATTTTCTCATTCATCAAATCCATCTTCTCGTGCATCTGTTCCAGCAAGGCACTTGTCTTGCATAAAGCAAGCACCCAATCTTCCTCCCAGCTCATCTTTAGTCAAGGTCAGAAAAGACTGGTCCCACGATCTTAATCTCACAGCTGTTGAGTCCTCAAGTAAACTGCAGCAACAATTTAACAAGTTCCCTCTAGGGGAGGCAATTTCTATTTGTATCCATTTTTTTAAGGCAAGTTCAACAAAGGAAAATTACTTTCATTTTTCAGATATTTTTCAGATATTTTGTTTCTTTAGAATGCAAAAGGCAACATTGGAATCAGTCTATTTCTCTTCTTTAGCTATCTGTCAAAATGTTCCAGTCAATGAAACTTTCCAACTATTTCTGTCTCTGACACCCCGTTCCCAGGTTAGAGACAGTGGAAGTTTATCCTTCTTCACTCCCTCTCCTGCAGGGGTTAAACAAAGTTCTTCCCCCTTTTCTCCTACTTCCAAGGGGGTTTCAGTAATTATAAATGAAGGAAATTAGACTTTTTTCACAGCTTTCCAGGCTTTAGCTTACAAAGTTTTTGCTTTAGTCTATATACAAAAAGCGGAAGGTGGACTTCCTGTTTTGAACCTTCCCGCTTCGATGCCAAATTAAGATATTTCTTGATCCAATTTTCCGTTTCTACTCACGGGTACTTGTTTTAAATCCAATTGTCCACAGGAAAAAGTCAGCGCACTCCGGCAATGGCTGTGCAGCTTCACTCCGTAAAAATAGCAATCAGTTCGCAGCACCGCACCACTCACCCCACTTTGCTCCGGCGCCCCAAAAAGGGGTTCCCGGTGAGTAGGGGGGCGCTCCTGGTGCCCTACTGAACCCCACGTTCCCAGGCTTCCTCCGCCTGGGATTTCTAGCGGGTCCCCACCTTCGCCGCAGAGGGAAGACCCAGTTTCTACGGAACCCGTTCCTCCGATCAGAGGAACTCCACCATTCACCAATGGCGCTGACCCGTAAATCCTCCTTTAGTGCTCACATTCTTGCATGTCATATGCTCTAATGTATACAAAGATATACCCTAATGCCTCCATGTTCAACAGTTTCAAGATGAAAATGAATAAAAACTATGCTAAAAAATATATATGTGTGTTTCAATGGGAGAAAGTAAAGGAAATACTGGACCCTTTCAAACTAAATGCTGTCGTACCTAATTGAAGTTGAATAATTTCATCTGCAAATGATTTCACAATGGGGCTCTCTACTCCCAGTCTAACAAACAAACTAACTTTACAGGTAATCCTGAGTGATGAGTTCACTGCCTTCAAGAGCATTTTAATCGGTTCTGGAAAGCATTAGTTTCTGCAAATAAGCACCACTCACTTGAATAAACATTAAAATGAAAGGCAAATAATCCATTGTACAGCTCTGAATAGTTGTGGAGAAGAAGAAAAATCAGAGGGATTGTTTAATGATTTGCTAGAAACATTATGTAACATAATATATGGGCTGTTCATTGCAGTTGGTAGTCACTGTTGTTGACCAAACTGCACTGAAGCTTTGTTGTTTTTGAAGAAGTCTTTTAGACAGTGTTAGCTTTTGGGTTGGCAGGTTTTCATATGGAGGTTTTTGCTTTTTTTCTGTTTGGCTCCAGAGGCCTTGGAGCTCTGCTCAGGGGTGGAGCAAGGGGGTGCAGTGAGGGCGGGCCACACCGGGTGACATCCTGAGTGAGGGTGACACTCTGCATGCGTATACCTGCCCGCGACTCCCAAGCCTACGCCTGTCGGGGCCGCTGGCAAAGCGGCAAAGCTCCCCCCTTCCCCCGGCTCACTGTAGGCTTGGGAGTCATGGGTGGGTTACCCCGTCATCCAGAACAGGCCTTGCTCCACAGATCGCCCGCTTGCCCGCTTGCTGCTTCGCTTCCTTCCTGCTCAGGCTGCTAGTGGAGGCAAGGGGCGGGCCAGGGAGGGGTGTCGGTGGGCCACGAAAAGTGCCCCCTCCCATCCACCCGCCAGCTGGTGGGCGGCCTCCTTCCCTCGCCCCTTCCTGCCTCTTCTGCACACACGGAGCAAGAGCCACCCCCTCGCGCCTGTAAAACAGGCTCTCTCTAACATTCCAGAGAAACCAAAAAGAAAAGTCACTGTTTTGAGCTCGTCTCTTTTATGGATAAAACGAATAGTTTTGGCTACAACCATTGGGGATTGCACCAGCAGGGTAGAAAAACGCCTTTGCAATGCTTTGTTCTGATGCATGGCGTCGCCTTTAATGAAATAATGTGCCCCCCCCCTCCCAGCCATGGTACGTTTGCATTGACGTATAGTAGTGGTTTTCTGAAATAAAACCAAAGGGCAATTCGCTGCTTGGCTGCAATTTTGCAAATACAGCTAAGGTCTTTGCTCTTTTGTAGTTCTCCCATTGCCAGGTAGATTTGATATCTGCGGGCCTCAATTTTGTTCTGTTCCTACGTTATGACTCTTCCACTACTGCTCCTGCAGAGTAGGGGACTTCATTCATGGAGATCCTGCCACGGTTTTTCTCTTCTTTTCTTAGAATAAGGCAGCAGCCAGCGGACCGGCTTTGTACTAAACGTTTTCTGAATATCTATTATAGTTGGTGAACAGTGAAGGGATCCTTCACTGCAGACATAGATGGAAACTGAATAACTATCAGAGGGTTCCAGTTACAGATAGGTAGCCGTGTTGGTCTGCCATAGTCAAAATAAAAAAATTCCTTCCAGTAGCACCTTAAAGACCAACTAAGTTAGTTCTTGGTATGAGCTTTCGTGTGCATGCACACGAAAGCTCATACCAAGAACTAACTTAGTTGGTCTTTAAGGTGCTACTGGAAGGAATTTTTTTATCAGAGGGTTGTGATTGTTCTCTCTCTCATTACAGTAATTCACAGTTTTAATAAAATAATGCCATATCAATCTGAATTGGAGCTTTTGATTAAGAGTGCAGATGCACTTATCACTTTTTAAGCCTGGGTCTTCCACGATTTCAAAACAAAACCCCAGAGAATTCTCTACCTCCAAGAAAAAAAAAACCCCTCCAACAAAACAGATATCTAAATATGAGTAACACATGTGCATTTATTTTGAAAATAATTGTCAGAGAACTCTTTGCTGCTAGTTACATGAAGTTTGCACCCTGCACGTCTCGAGCCGAGAGAGGGGGCGAGGAGCCGTGGCTGTGCCCTTGCCCCCCAACATGCACGCGATTCAGGCCGAGCGCTGCACCCCATTTGGGATCGGGGCTGGCAGGCAAGGCTAGGTGCAGTGTTGGAGCTGACTGAGGCCCCTGGCCATGTGCAGTCTACCTGAACAGTGGGTAGGGGGCTACTGCAGATCCAACCCATGTAAACAGTACACTGCATAATTGCACAACAATCAGCAGGTAAGAGGCGCTCATTAAAAGCCATTCCTCAGCTGCTCGATGGTGTTTCTGCAGGGGAATTCCAGATGAAGGACCCTCCCACCAGCCGCTCCCTGCCTTAGCCCAGCCTCTGGCCAAGTGAGCATGCAAGGCTGGAACGTTTCCTCTAACTTGAACGAGCCCAACCCCCTGCAATGTAGGAATCTCAGCTAAAGCATCCAGGACAGATGGCCACCCAACCTCTCCATAAAACCCTCCAGGGAAGGAGAGTACGCCCCCTTCCGAGGGAGACTGTTCCACTGAGGAATAGATTTCACCACCAGAAAGTTCTTACTTCATACACATTTAAAAAAGGATTTTGAACCTCCTGCAATGCAGGGCATTGGGCCAGGAGCAGAGCAAGGGCGTTGCGGAAAGTTTTTTGTCACTCTCCCCACCCATGAATCCCAAGCTGACAGCGAGTGGCCCCAGCAAAGTGGTGAAGCTCCCCCCCTTTCCCCGGGCTTGCTACTCCTCTGGTTCTGCTGAGATGTCAGTGGGATGCTCCCAGCCACAGCAGGGTCGAGGCCACTGGGGGGGGGCTGGGGCTCTGCGCAGCCTCCTTGGTTGTCATGCTGGGAAACCCTGGTTACCCCCTAGTCATGGTTGTGGCGGCAGCCGTGGTGGTAGTGGTGGGACCAGCCAGGCAGCGCCATTGGTGCCTGTGGTCATCAGAGGCTCCATCCTGCTGTGGCGCTTGCCATCTTGCCTCTCCAGAAGTCCATACTGCTGCACTTTCAGAAATCCATCCCTGAATGCAGTTCAATGATCACTCCAAAGAATTTCAACATACTGCTGCCCTTTACTCCCCTTATAACAGATTAATTTTACACATAATCTGGGTGACAGGTCTGCAGCCAAGTTCAAGAGAGTTTAATAATGGTTTAATGATTAGCTTGAGACAGTACCTAGCATAATATATATGCTGCTCACTGCAGTTGCAGGACATTGTCCTCAACCAAACTGCACTGTAGCTTTCATTATAACCACTGCAAAAAAAAATTGCTTGCTGAAACAAAATGGATTGGATGGAGCCGATTCCAGCGTTGTTCCTCTTTATCCTTATGGTTTACTTTGTTTTGAAACTGGGCACTTTCGGGAACAAGAGCTCCCAAAATCTTCCACCAGGACCAAGGCCTTTACCTCTCATTGGGAATCTCCACATCATGGATCTGAAGAGGCCTCACAGAACCATGTTAAAGGTAAAGATTGCAGTTCTTCCCATGGCAAGGCTGAAGGGTACTGGGGCAGCCCAGTCAGATGAGCGGAGTAGAAAATTATTATTATTATTAATATCAATAATAGAATACATTTTGTTCTTTTAGCGCCTATAAATCTCATCTCCCCTTTGTGTGCTACAGAACTGCCTCTTAACTTTCCCAATCTTAGGACCTAGTTGCATTTTATAATTGGTAATTTGAACAAGGTGTCTGGTGTCTAATCCCGTTTGACTCTGCCTCCATTTTCAAGGGTGCAAAAGTGCCAATACAAACCTTGCCTAGCCCAGCCTCCTCCTTCAGCCTATCTTTCTAAACTAGATTTGAGAGGTGCCATTAAAGATATAATCACTTTTATCCTCACAATTGCCTAATTTGTTCTGGTTTTCTGATTATTCCCAGCAAATATTTGTGCTGCCACAACTGAATAATAATAATAATTTATTATTTATACTTTGCCCATCTGGCTGGGTTTCTCTGGCCACCCAACAGACTAAGAACATGATAAAACATCAAACATTAAAAACTTTCCTTAAAAGGACTGCCTTCAGGTGTCTTCTAAAAATCAGATAGTTGTTTATTGCCTTGACATCTGATGGGATGGCGTTCCACAGGGCAGGTGCCACTACCGAGAAGGCACTCTGTCTGGTCCCCTGTAACCTCACTTCTCACAGTGAGGGAACCACCATAAGGCCCTGAGCCCTGGACCTGAGTGTCCAGGCTGAACGGTGGGGGTGGAGACGCTCCTTCAGGATACTGGGCCGAGGCCATTTAGGGCTTTAAAGGTCAGCACCAACACTTTGAATAGTGCTTGGAAACATACTGGGAGCCAACGTAGGTCTTTCAGAAGCAGTGGTATATTGTCTCGGCAGTTACTCCCAGTCACCAGTGTAGCTACCGCATTCTAGACTTGTTGCAGTTTCCGGGTCACCTTCAAAAGTAGTCCCACATAGAGCACATTGCAGTAGTACAAGCAGGAGATAACTAGAGCATGCACCACTCTGGCAAGACAGTCTGCTGGCAGATAGGCTCTCAGCCTGCGTACCAGATGGAGCTGGTAGACAGCTGCCCTGGCCACAGAATTGACCTGCGCCCCCATCAACAGCTGTGAGTCCAAAATGAATCCCAGGCTACACATCTGGTCCTTCAGAGGCACAGTTACCCCATTCAGGACCAGGAGTCCTCCACACCTGCCTGCCTCCTGTCCCCCCAAAACAGTACTTCTGTCTTGTCAGGATTCAGCCCCCATCTGTCAGCCACCATCCATCCTCCATCCGCCCCCTGACACTCACACAGGACCTCTTTTTATTTAAAAGAGAGGTAGAGCTGGTTATTATCTGCATACCCAACTAGTGAGAGCCCAGGGGCCTGAACACTCATCCCCCAACACCACTTTCTGGACACGGCCCAGGAGAAAGGAGCGGAACCACCGTATAACAGTGCCCCCAGCTCCCAGCCCCTCTAGACGGTCCAGAAGTATGTCATGGTCGATGGTATCAAAGGTCACAGAGATCGAGCAGAACTAGGAAACAGCTTTCACCTTTGTCCTTAGCCGGCCAGAGATAATCGAGCAACACAACCAAGGCAGTTTCAGTCTCATGATGAGGCTTAAATCATAAATGGAAGGGATCCAAATGGTCCGCATCCTCTAGACGTTCCTGGAGTTGTTCAGCAACCACCCACCCTATCACCTTGCAAAAGAATGGAAGATTTGAGACTGCGTGGTAGCTAATGCAGTCTTGCATTAATATATTCTTTAGGTATGCCAGAACTCTGTTTCCCATTTTTTCTTCCATTGAATTCCAGTTGTCAAAGCAATATGGCCCTGTCTTCAGCATCCAAATGGGACCCCGGAAAATTGTGGTGTTGATAGGATATGAGACAGTAAAGGAGGCTCTGGTTAATCAGGCGGACGCATTTGCAGACAGGCCTACCTTTGCATTATTTCAAGAGCTTGCACAAGGCTTTGGTGAGGCACCTCCCTTTCTATTGGAACTGGTAATGCTTGCAGACACACACTGGTCCCACCAGGTGAACACAATATGTTCCCAAGAAATGGTTCGTAAAATGAGCGTTTGCAAAGCAAGTCATCAAAATCCATTGTTTCCTGTGGGGGAAATCCTTGCCAATTTTTCTTTTCTTTTCTTTTTTTATAAATATTTTTATTAGATTTTCCATTAAAAAAACATTTTTACAAAATCATACATCCATTTTTAACTTAAACCCTTTTCTCTTGTCTCATAATTTGCCGTTTGTTTTTTTATCCTCGTCTCACATTTCCCAATATTATATTGCACTCACATACTCTTAATCACATCATATTTTTTAAACAATATTTCTAACAGTAATTTCACAGAGCTTCTTGAAAGCAAACGAACATTATTTGCTCATCACAGAAATTTTTAATATATTCTGTAAATTTCTTCCAGTCCTCGGAGAATCTCTGGTCACGTTGGTTCCTAATTCTCCCCGTCAATCTGTCCATTTCTGCGTATTCCATCAGTTTCATCCTCCATTCTTCTTTCGTAGGCATCTCTTCCTGTTTCCATTTCTGTGCCAGCAAAATTCTGGCTGCTGTTACTGCATACAAAACTAATTTCACATCTTTTTTACTAATTTCATTATCCAGTATTCCCGATAAGAAAACTTCTGGTTTTTTAACAAAAGTATATTTCAACATTTTCTTTAACTCATTATAGATCATCTCCCAGAAGCTTTTTACCTTCTTACATTCCCACCACATATGGTAAAATGTTCCTTCTGTCTCCTTACACTTCCAACATTTATTACACACTTTATACCTTTTACCCAGTTTTACTGGCGTTATATACCATCTGTCAGGGGTTCAGGAGCAGAGGCAAGGGCAAGGGAGGAAACAGAGAGCGAGGGGAGGAGGCAGAAGAAAAGATGAGTGATGACGACGACCCGAGATCTCCGAGTCTTTCCAGTGAATCAGAAGATTCACAGGAAGGAGCACCAGTGGCCAGGGCAAGGAGGACACCCCAGGAAGAAAGGGCCAGAGGGGACTCAGAGGGGAGCAGTTGGAAATCGGGACCAGCGTCACTGACAGAGAGCAGGGGAGAGGAAGGGCGCCAGTTATCAAGCGCTGGCAGCTCACAACAGGAGGGAGGGCACGAGTCAGGAGTGGCCACACCTCCATCGGGGAGCGAAGAAACGGTTAAGCGGAAAGGTGGAAGGTTGGGCGCGCGCGCCAAGTTCAAATGCACAGGAAGGTGGCGCAGTAAGTAGCCCGGAAAGGGAGCCAGGTCCTAAAGCCTAGCGCAAGGAGACAGGAGGGTCCGGGGGGTCAGCGTCAGAAGAATCCCGGAAGGAAGAGACCCCGGGGGGCAGAGGGACCCAGAGAAGAATGGTCAGGCGGAAAAGGTGGAGTAAGGCTAGGTTAGTAAGCTGGTGCACAGGGGGCGGAGACTCAGACGGAGCTTCGCCGGTCTAACCCTTAAGACGTAGAGTTGCGCGCAGCAGCTTGAGAATGGAAACTGTAACTCAATAAAAGACTTTTACAAGTGGCCGCTGGCTAGCGTGATCCTCTGTGAGCTAGGATCTGGAAGCAGCTCTGACACCATCTATATAACATCTTCATAACATTTTCCTTAATCGTTGTACAAGCTGTAAACTTTAACCCATCCTTCCATAATTTAGTCCATTTTTCAAATTCAATATTATATCTGAAATCTCTAGCCCAACTAATCATTACAGATTTAACCTCTTCGTCCACAGTATTCCATTCCAACAATATCTTATACATTTTAGATAAATTTTTCACTTCATTGTTTAAGATTTCTTGTTGAAATCTAGATTCTTTTTCAGAATATCCCCTCTCTAAAAACTCTTTTTTAAACATTTCATTTAACTGAAAATAATGCAGCCAATCCTTAACATACTCTTTTACTTCTTCATATGGTTTCAATTTCCACTTATTTCCTTCCCTTTTTAATAGTTTCTCATATGTTATCCATCTCCCACTCATATTTATCTTTTTAATACTCATAACCTCTAATGGTGATAACCAATGTGGAATCTTTGGTTCTAATACATTTTTATACCTATTCCAAACTCCAATCAAAGATCCTCTAAAGATGTGGTTTTCAAACCCTTTATGTATTCTTTTTTTATCATACCATAAATAACGTGTTCCAACCGAATCTATTATCATAGCCTTCTAAATCCAATAATTCAATCCTTGCCAATTTTTCAACCCACCTCAGTGCCTTTGACATTGACAGAGTATCTGCAGGCATTAGGCTGAGAATGTGTCACAAAAAGTGTCACCTGTGGATTTCTGAAGATCAAGCTAAAATGTTAGAAAGAGTGGACCAGGTCAGCCTTTTTTGGTCTTGACTTTCAGTGGATAAGTGGTGCTCTGTTGAAGAAGCAAAAATGGAGACCATTTAAAGCAAACCTTTCCCATTCCCACCTTCTTCCAAACAGTCATATTGTAGAGGAGGGGGAAAATGAGACAGGAGGATTGTGAATAATAGTCACACAGCAAAGTAATTCCACACAACAAGGGGAAACTGACTGACCATTTTCTGCCCCAGACTATATAGAGAAGAAAAATGAAGGAGGCATAATGGAATACAAAATAACAAGCTGAGTTCTGCTGGGACGCCTGACATGTACAAACCACCCTCTACTCTATCCTACACTTAGTAGGGGAAAATATTGTTCCATGTGTTCTCAGGTCATGCTCTGATGACACAGCTGCCAGCTCCGAAGTCTGAATGGGAGAATAGCTGGGATCCATTCTCAGTTCCATGGAAGAAATGCAGAACACAATTTATTGATATTTTTGTACAATGGCCATGCAGACATGAAACCTTTCCTCCCGTCTCTTCAGGTGTAATTCTGTCTAATGGTGAGAACTGGAAAGTGATGCGGCGGTTTGCTTTAAGCACATTACGGGACTACGGAATGGGAAAGAGGACCATAGAGGATAGAATTGTTGAGGAATGCAGTGTCCTGATAAAGAAATTTGAATCTTATGAAGGTGGGTTGGTGTTTTCCTCTGGTGCATAGCTACACTACCATTGTTTAAAGGTGCCAAGACTATTGTGTTACATATTCCTAAATTCCAGAAGCACAGATCCCAGGGTTCCCTGCAATTGGTCTGTTCCTGTAATGTGCAGATTGTACTGCAATAACTCCTGTGACTTCCAAGCATTTCTTAGCCCAGCTATGGCCACATCCAGCAGCACTTAAGATCAGTTTATTTATATTGTTTAATGATATCCCCCAACTTGCGTTAGCAAGTTCTATATCTTAGCAGAGGAAACAGGAAGTTTTCTCCTGGCTGGTAGAAAGCATCCCATAGCATGTCCATTCTAGGAATGTTGTACTTGACTCCTATGTTTTTTACATCCCACATTTTTAAAAGAATATTTTTGTTTAACTGTCATATTTATGTATAGGAAACCCATTTGAGACCAGCACAATTATGAATGCAGCTGTTGCCAATATCATAGTGGCCCTACTACTAGACAAGCGATTTGATTATGAAGATCCCACATACATAAGACTTCTGAAGTTGGTCAATGAAAGTGCCCTGCTTTTTGGAAGCTTCTCAGTCACGGTAATCTATTTTTTCCATTTAAAACAAACAGTTGAGGGGCCACCAGGTGGCGCATTGGAAGATGGCCGACAATAACATCTCTCCGACCCACACGAGGTAATTAAGAGGCTGCTATGGGGAGTATGCAGCCTTCCCGCCCCCCCCAGGACATGGGGGGGACTGCCTTGCCAGCGGTGTCCATAATTCACCCCCGGATTCGAAAGAAGGGGGTGCGGACACTTGGCAAAAGCCCTCAGGTGAAGTCGGCTCTTCCTGACGCTGTCTCCAATCAGCGCACTGGTTCACTTTAGCTCGAAATATATAATTGGAAACATATAATTGGAAAGAAGCTAAAGCACATACATCAAGCGAAGATCGGGAGTTAAGACTGCTGATTAATGGATCTCTGTGAGCGGGGCGGCGGGCGGGACAAATAAATCAAGTGATGAATCACTATTAAGAGACTGTTATGTTTGGAGTGAAACGGAAAGGGGGTGGAGGAAAAAACTTTTCTTTCTTTTGCCTTATGTGAGTATTAATAACCCTCCACTCCAGAGAGAAGAATCATTGCATTTTATTAATCACAAGCAGGAATTTAAGAACTGTATGGAGTGAATTATTGATCAAAGAGAGGATTGGTAAACATTGGAGAACAGAGGAAAGTTTTATGACGCAGTTTTAAATGGTGTCTCGCTAAGACAGGCTTACCTAAGAAGGACGGGGGCAGGAGGACCAGGGTCATCGGAATGTGAATGATGTTTGGAATGTGATCTAGACCTGGCAGAGCCCTCTGAGATATGCTGAGATATGCTTGGCAAGCCTGGGAAAATTAACAGACAGACAGACAGAGGGAAAGATCTTTGTGGAGGTGTGGAAATGGCGTCTGTCTTTATGTGATATGATTTTTGGAGAGTGTAAAACCCACACAGAGGATGTTTGTTTTCAACCCGCTTGTGAAGATTATCAGAGATCGCAAAGAAAGGAATATATGATAACAACAAGAAGATGAAGAAAGTAACAAAGAGACTATCTGGACAGAACTGGATAGAACTGTCTAATTAAAGCAGCAATATAAGTGATGCTTGGACCCCTGTTCGGAGCTTGAAGTATGGGTACCCCCAACAAAAATTTAAAAATCTGGCTG
Organism: Podarcis liolepis; assembly: GCF_965112155.1. Classification (NCBI taxonomy): domain Eukaryota; kingdom Metazoa; phylum Chordata; class Lepidosauria; order Squamata; family Lacertidae; genus Podarcis; species Podarcis liolepis. The sequence continues at coordinate 5,146,808 of NC_139557.1, forward strand.
TATAATTTGGAACTAATGTGATTTGGAAATAATGTGATTTGATTGGCCTGTTAATAAAAAATTATATCAGAATAAAACAAACAGTTGATTGTAATAACAGTATTCACTAGAAAACACAGAATATTGGTATCTTGAGAAACCTGGTGGTGATTCGAAATATTCAGAAAACTCACACGGCACAGTCATCCCATAAATATAATAAAGTCTTTTTGGACACACGCTTTCTGGCCTCACTGCCGTTAGTACTCCAAGGACAAGGAAAAACAAGTGATAGTTGGTTCCATGATGGCTCAGAAGGGGCCTCCAAGGGCAGATCTCCCTCTCTGATGATGAACCTCCAGAGGAGAACTGCCATAACCTATTAACCCAGGGTTGCACATAAATTATGCTCTGAGAGACCCAGCTGAGAGTACAATACTGAGTTTTTCTAATGTTTTTTTTTCTTTTTTCACATTTTTATCCTTTCAGCTGTATAACATGTTTCCTGCTCTTGGTTTTCTTTTGGGGGCTCGTAAGACTATCATGCAAAACAGAGATGAAATGTTTGCCTTCATAAATGCCACCTTCATAAAACACCTCAGAGATTTGGATGAAAATGACCAGAGGAGCTTTATTGACTCATTTCTTATCCAACAGCAAGAGGTAACGGAGTCTTTTAAGTTGGCCCAGAATAAGCGTTGCCATTTTCAATTCATGTTTTAAGGGCATATTGGCAAGTGAATGCATAAGTTGTAGTCAGGAAGTCTCACTTCAGAAGGGACCAACCTGGCATACTTCCTCCCCTTTCCCAATAGTCAGCCATTGTTAATCTGTTACAGAATTTGCCTCTGCAGGGTCAATGGGTGCATGCTCAACAGCATTTCTGGGGGGGGGGGAAATCCCTGATCAAGAAAACATGTAATTATAGATAATTATGCAGTGATGAGAGGTAATCAAGTCATAAATATTGGTTGCCAGACTCCCTTTTGATACAAGGGACGATGGGATAATGCCTCATGTGCTCAGAAGAAGGCGTTCTTTACACTGGAGGAGGTAGGAAGCTTTGAGGGTGGGGAGGCATCTCAGAGCAAGGAAAAAACATTGGCCCATGCACTGACCAATCAGCCTGAAATTAGGGCTTCAGTTCTTTTAACCATTACTAAGACTGGAAATGAATATGAATTGGAGTTTCTGCTTATCAATTACCGTAATTTGTTGTTTAGTCGTTTAGTCGTGTCCGACTCTTCGTGACCCCATGGACCAGAGCATGCTAGGCACTTCTGTCCTCCACTGCCTCCCGCAGTTTGATCAAACTCATGCTAGTAGCTTCAAGAACACCATCCAACCATCTCATTCTCTGTCGTCCCCTTCTCCTTGTGCCCTCCATCTTTCCCAACATCAGGGTCTTTTCCAGGGAGTCTTCTCTTCTCATGAGGTGGCCAAAGTATTGGAGCCTCAGCTTCACGATCTGTCCTTCCAGTGAGCGCTCAGGGCTGATTTCCTTCAGAATGGAGAGGTTTGATCTTCTTGCAGTCCATGGGACTCTCAAGAGTCTGCTCCAGCACCATAATTCAAAAGCATCAATTCTTCGGCGATCAGCCTTCTTTATGGTCCAGCTCTCACTTCCATACATCACTACTGGGAAAACCATGGCTTTTACTATACGGACCTTTGTTGGCAAGGTGATGTCTCTGCTTTTTAAGATGTTGTCTAGGTTTGCCATCGCCTTTCTCCCAAGGAGCAGGCGTCTTTTAATTTCGTGACTGCTGTCACCATCTGCACTGATCATGGAGCCCAAGAAAGTAAAATCTCTCACTGCCTCCATTTCTTCCCCATCTATTTGCCAGGAGGTGATGGGCCCAGTGGCCATGATCTTCGTTTTTTTGATGTTGAGCTTCAGACCATATTTTGCGCTCTCCTCTTTCACCCTCATTAAAAGGTTCTTTAATTCCTCTTCACTTTCTGCCATCAAGGTTGTGTCATCTGCATATCTGAGGTTGTTGATATTTCTTCCGGCAATCTTAATTCCGGCTTGGGATTCATCCAGCCCAGCCTTTCGCATGATGAATTCTGCATATAAGTTAAATAAGCAGGGAGACAATATACAGCCTTGCCGTACTCCTTTCCCAATTTGGAACCAATCAGTTGTTCCATATCCAGTTCTAACTGTAGCTTCTTGTCCCACATAGAGATTTCGCAGGAGACAGATGAGGTGATCAGGCACTCCCATTTCTTTAAGAACTTGCCATAGTTTGCTGTGGTCAACACAGTCAAAGGCTTTTGCATAGTCAATGAAGCAGAAGTAGATGTCTTTCTGGAACTCTCTAGCTTTCTCCATAATCCAGCGCATGTTTGCAATTTGGTCTCTGGTTCCTCTGCCTCTTCTAAATCCAGCTTGCACTTCTGGGAGTTCTCGGTCCACATACTGCTTGAGCCTTCCTTGTAGAATTTTAAGCATAACCTTGCTAGCATGTGAAATGAGTGAAATTGTGTGGTAGTTGGAGCATTCTTTGGCACTGCCTTTCTTTGGGATTGGGATGTAGACTGATCTTCTCCAATCCCCTGGCCACTGCTGAGTTTTCCAAACTTGCTGGCATATTGAGTGTAGCACCTTAACAGCATCATCTTTTAAAATTTTAAACAGTTCAGCTGGAATACCATCACTTCCACTGGCCTTGTTATTTGCAGTGCTTTCTAAGGCCCATTTGACTTCACTCTCCAGGATGTCTGGCTCAAGGTCAGCAACTACACTACCTGGGGTGTACGAGACATCCATATCTTTCTGGTATAATTCCTCTGTGTATTCTTGCCACCTCTTCTTGATGTCTTCTGCTTCAGTTAGATCTTTACCACTTTTGTCCTTTATTATGGTAATCTTTGTACAAAATGTTCCTTTCATATTTCCGATTTTCTTGAACAGATCTCTGGTTCTTCCCATTCTGTTGCTTTCCTCTATTTCTTTGCATTGCTCGTTTAAGAAGGCCTTCTTGTCTCTCCTTGCTATTCTTTGGAAATCTGCATTCAATTTCCTGTATCTTTCACTATCTCCCTCGCATTTTGCTTGCCTTCTCTCCCCCGCTATTTGTAAGGCCTCGTTGGACAGCCACTTTGCTTTCTTGCATTTCTTTTTCATTGGGATGGTTTTAGTTGCTGCCTCCTGTATAATGTTGCGAGCCTCCACCCATAGTTCTTCAGGCACTCTGTCCAGCAAATCTAAATCCTTAAACCTGTTCCTCACTTCCACTGTGTATTCATAAGGGATTTGGTTTAGATTGTATCTTACCTGTCCAGTGGTTTTTCCTACTTTCTTCAGTTTAAGCTTGAATTTTGCTATAAGGAGCTGATGATCTGAGCCACAGTCAGCTCCAGGTCTTGTTTTTGCTGACTGTATTGAGCTTCTCCATCTTTGGCTGCAGAGAATATAAACAATCTGATTTCGATGTTGCCCATCTGGGGATGTCCATGTGTAGAGTCGTCTCTTGTGTTGTTGGAAAAGTGTGTTTGTGATGACCAGCTTGTTCTCTTGACAGAACTCTATTAGCCTTTGCCCTGCTTCGTTTTGATCTCCAAGGCCAAACTTGCCAGTTGTTCCTTTTATCTCTTGATTCCCTACTTTAGCATTCCAATCCCCTATAATAAGCAGAACATCCTTCTTTGGTGTCACTTCTATAAGGTCTTGTAAGTCTTCATAGAATTGGTCAATTTCAGTTTCTTCAGCACCAGTAGTTGGTGCATAAACTTGGATTACTGTGATGTTAAAAGGTCTGCCTTGGATTCGTATCGAGATCATTCTATCATTTTTGAGACTGCATCCCAGTACAGCTTTCGCCACTCTTTTGTTGACTATGAGGGCCACTCCATTTCTCTTACGGGTTTCTTGCCCACAGTAGTAGATATGATAGTCATCCGAACTGAATTCGCCCATTCCCGTCCATTTTAGCTCACTGATGCCCAGGATGTCAATATTTATTCTTGCCATCTCATTTTTGACCACATCCAACTTACCCAGGTTCATGGTTCTTACATTCCAGGTTCCTATGCAATATTTTTCTTTACAGCATTGGACTTTCCTTTCGCTTCCATGCATATCCACAACTGAGCGTCCTTTCGGCTTTGGCCCAGCCGCTTCATCAGCTCTGGATCTACTTGTACTTGTCCTCTGCTCTTCCCCAGTAGCATGTTGGACACCTTCCGACCTGAGGGGCTCATCTTCCAGCGTCATAACTTTTATATGCCTGTTGTCTTTGTCCATGGAGTTTTCTTGGCAGGGATACTGGAGTGGCTTGCCGGTTCCTACTCCAGGTGGATCACGTTTGGTCAAAACTCTCCACTATGACCTGTTCATCTTGGGTGCCCTGCTCGGCATAGTTCATAGCTTCTTTGAGTTCTTCAAGCCCCTTCGCCACGGCAAGGCAGTGATCCATGAAGCGGAATTACCGTAATTAGCACCCAGAAAAGGAAACAGGTGGTTGGGTGACAACAAAGTTCTAAAAAACAGGTTGGAAATTATTTCTAAAATCAATCTAATTACTGATGAGTTTGAAGAGTTAAAGCAGAAATACAGGCCTGGTGTGCTGGTCCCATGGGTTGCCCGAGAGGCGAGGTCCAAGTCTGTGGTCAAAGGCGCAATGTGGAGGCAGTCCGTAGTAGCTGAAGCTGGGTGCAGGGCAGGGAGTCAGGTGAAGTCAGGAACAGGCATGCAAGCAGGGAGACAGGGCGGGTCATGAGCTCAGGCAGGAAAGCAGGACAGGGTTCAGGCAGGAACTGGCAACCAACAAAGTTTCTGCCGCAAGTTGGGACTGGGGCTGGCCGGCTTTTATCTGCCCCGAGGCATAGGGCAGCCCCGATCCTCTGGTGACTCGCCTCTCCTGGCCTGGAGGCGAGCACTCCTCCTGCAGGAACCCTATATCATCATGATGGCATAGTCTGGAAAACCTGGAATCTCTCACTACTTAGCGACTGGGGTGATGTGCAATGATACTTTGGATCATCGGGTCCAGTCAGGTATTCATTTTTATCTTTGCACATGAAATTTTCTCACTACATTTGTTTTAATCAGTTCATACTCTTTGCAACCCAGGAGGAGAAGAAGAAGAAGACGAATGCATATTTCCACAACGAAAACTTAAAAACTGTTGTGGGTAACTTATTTGCTGCTGGCATGGAGACCACTTCTACCACACTGTGCTGGGGACTGTTACTAATGATGAAATATCCTGAAATTCAGAGTGAGTGCTTTTCATTGGGTTGGCTCCCATTATTCTGAGAAATCTTAATTCCAGTTATATGTAACTAGTAGAGAAATGAAATATTTATAATTTGCATACACACACACACACACACTTGTTCAGTCATAAGTTTTACATTTCAACCTGGACTCCCTCTTTCTGTGGTTCTTTACATTTCATTTCATATTCCTGCATACTCCAAATTATCTCAACATATTCTTCTGTATATATATTCCCGTATATATCCAATAGATTTATTGAAACTGCGGGTTTTTACATTAATCCTGCCAATGTCTTAGTATGTTTACAATTTGTTTGTAAATACACAATAAACCATTTCCATTGCCTTCTAAAAATAATAATAATCTTGTTCTCCCAGTAAGTTTTTCCATTTCTGCGTAGTCCATTAATTTCTGTATCCATTCTTCTCTTGTCGGGACCTCTTCATCGTTCCATTTTTGAGCAAATATTAATCTTGCAGCAATGGTTGCATAAGTAAATAAATTTGTATGAATTTATATAAATGGCATACATAAATAAATTTCTAAATATTCTATACTAAATAAATTTCTAGGTAGTTCTGATCTCATAATTTCCAAAAGAAAAGCTTATGGTTTTTTAAACATCATAAACATCTTTTTCAGTTCATCATATATCATTTCCCAGTAAACTTTAACCTTGTTACAAGACCACCACATATGAAAAATAGTACTTTCTTTCTCTTTACGTTTCCAGCACATATTCAGTTTGGATTTATGCATTTTAGCCAATTTACTAGGTGTCAGGTACCATCTATGAAATATTTTCATATAGTTGTCTCTTAAACTATAATAATTATAATCCTTATCCAACATCGAAATAGGTCGATAGCTCTTAACCAGCTTTGGATCTCTATTTTGTTTATGAATCAAAGTTATGTATACACTCTTCTGGGATTTGGGTAACTCTTCTGTATTCAAAGTTATAGTCATAATATCTTTTAAAGGTTGCATTCGGTAATCTTGTAATTTTTTAATAATATATGCTGAAACTCCATCAGGTCCAGGTGCCTTCTGTAATTTTGCCTGTAAAATTACTTGCTGTAATTGCATCACTGTGACAGGTCTATTCAGAAATGACATTTCAACTTTTGGTATCTGAAGCAGTCTGTTGTCTTCTAAATATTTACCCATTTCTTCTACTTTACCTCATTTGCCTTAATATGGTGCTTTATAATAGATTGCTCTATTATTTTTTTTCAGATTCTCCACAACTCTGCCTCCTACATTTATTCTATCAATGTAGTTTTTTCTTCTTTCTCCTTTATTTGCCAAGCTAATAGTTTCCCTGTTTCTTGGAGGCATATAACTTCCAAGTTTAACTTCTTTACAACATGATCAATTTTATTCACTTAGTCTTATTATTTTGCTTATTTACATTCCCAGTTAGAATTTTCAAAGCCATCTTGTTCCCTATTTATTTGTCTTTTGCCTCTACCTCTGTTGACTCTTCCTCTTCCTGTCCAGCTTCCCTTCCAAATGCTCTTTCTCCAGCTAACTCTTTCCCATATTTTCTCCAGAATTTGTCAGGGTCTGGAGGATCCCCAAATCTTTGTTTTTGACCTTTATATGAAAAAGATACCACTTCAGAATATTCCCAGCAGTGATATTTTAATAATCATCCTGGATGAATTTCTCTCCCTCAGTATATCAGGTTATTGTCTAAATTGTTTGTCCTTCTTAAAAATGCATTTGTTAAATTCTAGAGAGTAAATTTGTGAGCCTATGGAATTGTAGAATGAGTTTGTGGCAGTTTTATGCTTCAGAGATTAATTTTTAAGAGACCTAAGTCACAGAGAGAATCTGAGCAGAAAAATAAACGTTTTTCTTTTCGTTGCCACCAGTAAAGGTCCAAGAAGAAATTGCAAAGGTTGTTGGATCTTCTCAGCCAAGGATTGAACACCGAACAAAAATGCCTTATACAGATGCCGTGGTCCATGAGATCCAGAGGTTTGCCAATATCATCCCAACCAACCTGCCACATGCCACGGCTACAGATGTTACCCTTAATGGCTACTTCATTCCAAAGGTGATCCTTATCATTGAACTGCTGCCTACTAGTTACAATATATTTTAAGGCTTTCCTGGGAGTAAGCCCCTTGGACTTCAATGTGGGTGATATCTGTGCAGACTTGTATAGGATTGCACTGTAAGCATGCAATCTACCCTTAGGAAGCTGTCAGGCATCAGCTTCAACCCATTAAACAGATCTCTCTCTCTTTTTAAAGATACTTATTAAAATTTCAACATATTATAAAAATAAGAGGAAAAAAATAAAAGGAGAAAAAAACCAAAAATGAAAATACAAAGTAAAAAAACAGTTAAAAACAAATCAGTCTTTCCATATCTTATCTTTCATTTGCTTGTTTCCCTGACCTCCTCACACCTCCCTTTTTTGTATTCCAGTCCAATTTAGTTAATTCAGCAAATCCTTTCCCTCTTTGATTTTATCCTAATCTTTTATCTTAATATATTATAACTTTAGATTATAACCTGTTAACAATCCATTTTTACATATTCCTTTACAACATTACTGCTAAAAACCATTTAACTTCAATCCAACATCATTCTAACATTCATTAATTTTGCAGTATTTCTGTAGATAGTCTTTAAATTTCTTCCAATGTTCTTCCACCGACTCTTCTCCCTGGTCTCGGATTCTGCCAGTCATTTCCGCCAGTTCCATATAGTCCATCACCTTCATCTGCCATTCTTCCAGAGTGGGTAAATCTTGTGTCTTCCAATACTTTGCAATAAGTATTCTTGCTGCTGTTGTAGCATACATAAAGAAAGTTCTATCCTTCTTTAACACCAATTGGCCAACCATGCCCAGGAGAAAGGCCTCTGGTTTCTTCGGGAAGGTATATTTAAATACCTTTTTCATTTCATTATAAATCATCTCCCAGAAAGCCTTAATCCTTGGGCACGTCCACCAAAGGTGAAAGAATGTACCTTCAGTTTCTTTACATTTCCAACATTTATTATCGGGCAAATGATAGATTTTTGCAAGCTTGACTGGTGTCATGTACCACCTGTAAATCATTTTCATAATATTCTCTCTTAAGGCATTACATGCCGTAAACTTCATACCTTTGGTCCATAACTGTTCCCAGTCAGCCATCATTATGTTATGTCCAACATCTTGTGCCCATTTAATCATAGCAGATTTCACCATTTCATCCTGAGTATTCCATTTCAACAGCAAGTTATACATCTTTGACAAAATCTTGGTTTTGGGGTCTAACAGTTCTGTTTCCAATTTTGATTTTTCCACCTGGAAGCCAATTTTCTTGTCCAAATTATATGCCTCCATTATCTAATAGTAATGAAGCCAATCTCGCACTTTATTTTTTAGTTTTTCAAAACTCTGCAGTTTAATTTGTCTCCCTCTTGTTCCAAAATTTCCCAATATTTCGGCCATTTGGCCTCCATATTGAGCTTTTTCTGAGCCTTCATTTCCATCGGTGACAACCACCTTGGGGTTTTATTTTCAAGTAGGTCCTTATATCTTATCCAGAAATTAAACAATGCTTTCCTGACAATATGATTTTTAAATGCTTTATGTGCTTTGACCTTATCATACCACAAATATGCATGCTATCCAAATACATTATTAAAACCTTCTAAATCCAAAATGTCTGTGTTTTCAAGAAGCAGCCATTCTTTCAGCCAGCAAAAAGCTGCTGATTCATAATAAAGTTTAAGGTCTGGCAGGGCAAATCCACCTCTTCCCTTTGCGTCCGTTAGTATTTTAAATTTTATTCTAGGCTTCTTGCGCTGTCAGACAAATCTAGAAATATCTCTCTGCCATTTCTTGAAACAATCCATTTTATCCAAAATCTGCAATGTTTGAAACAGAAACAACATTCTGGGCAATACATTCATTTTTATCGCAGCAATACGGCTTAGCAGTGAAAGCTTCAAATTTGACCAAATTTCTAAATCTTTTTTCACTTCAGTCCAGCATTTTTCATAATTGTCTTTAAATAGATTCCCATTTTTAGCTGTCAGGTATTTCACTTTCTTAACCACTCTTAAACCTGTCTCATTCTGAAACCTCTCTCTCTCTCAATCGCTGTTAAGTTTTTCTCTAAGACCTTTGTTTTTAACTTATTCAGTTTAAATCCTGCAACCTGACCAAATTCTTGGATCAGTTCCAGAACTCTTTTAGTACTAGATTCTGGCTCCTGTAATGTCAATACTAAGTCATCTGCAAATGCTCTCAATTTGTACTGTTTAGCTCCGACTTGTATACCTTTAACCAATTGGTCCCTTCTAATCATATTCAGCAGGACCTCCAGGACCGATATAAAAAGCAATGGGGAGATTGGGCAACCTTGTCGTGTCCCTTTTTCTATCTTGAATTCCTCCGTCACCACGTTATTAACAATTAATTTAGCCTTTTGTTCTGAATAGATTGCTCTTATACCGTTTCCAAAGCCTTGACCTACCCCCATCCCCTGTAGATTCTTCTTCATAAAACTCTAAGAAATGTTGTCAAAAGCTTTCTCCGCGTCCACAAATATCAAAACTGCCTTGGTATTAATATTCACTTGTAATTTTTCTAAAATATTGATTATGTTTCTCATATTATCAGACAAGTGTCTACCCGGGAGAAAGCCTGCTTGATCTTTATGAATCTCTTCCACTAACACTTTTTTTAGTCTTTTAGCCAAAATGTCTGCAAAGATTTTATAATCCACATTAAGCAGTGATATGGGGCGGTAGTTCTTAAGCTGCGTCTTTTCAGTCTCTGTTTTCGGTATAAGTGTGATATACGCTTCCTTCCACGACTCTGGTGCCCTTTTCCCATCCATTATTTCATTACAGACTTCCTTTAAAGGTTGTACTAACCATTCTTTTAAAGATCTATAGTATCTAGAAGTCAATCCACCCGGTCCTGGAGATTTACCTAATTGCATATTCTGAATGGCACCTTCTACCTCCTGTTCAGTTATTTTATAGTTCAGCATTAATTTATTTTCTTGAGAGATTTTTTGTAATCCATTTATTTTCAAAAATCAATCTACATCAATTTCTTTCTGTGGCCCTTGTGTATATAGTTGTTTAAAATACCTCTGGAAACAGTTTCTAATCTCGACTGGGTTCTGTATGTTCTTTCCTTCCACTTCTAAATTTATAATAGTGTTTAGTTTTTGTCTTTTTTTCATTTGCCAGGCCAACAATTTCCCACATTTATTAGCCGACTCAAATGTCTTTTGTCTCATTTGTTTAATTTTCCATTCTATCTCCTGATTCATCATTTTCATATATTGTACTTGATATAACTTTATTTCTCTCAAGATCTCTTGCGACTTTGGTTTTATTTTCAATTTCTTTTCACTTTCCTTTATTTTCTCCAAAATTTTATCCTTCTTCTCATTTTGGATTCTCTTCTTTATTGCATTCTGTTGTATCAGGAACCCTCTCATAACCGCTTTGCTTGCGTCCCAGATTACTCTTTTTTCAAGATTAGTGTTCATATTTATCTCAAAATAGTCTCTCAAGGTTTTTTGGGCCTTCTTAGTCACTTCTTCATCTCTAAATAAGGTGTCATTCATCCTCCATCTGAAAGAGCCGGTTGGTGTTAGTTTCATCTCCATCTTCACAGCATTATGGCCGGAGCAGGTTTTTGGACAAATTTCCACTTTTCTTGTCTTTGGTGTCATTCCTCTAGTTACCCAAATTTGGTCAATTCTTGTCCATGTCATTTTGGCTTCAGAGAAGAAGGTTCCCTCTCTACCCAAGGGATTCTTTGTTCTCCAGATATCAACTAAGTCGAAGTTGTCTGTCATCTCAAAAAATGTTTTCAGTAGTCTACCATCCTTAGTGACTACCTGTCTTTGTGCCTTGTCCATATTTGTGGATACCACTCCATTCATATCCCCCATCAAAATCACATTATAGTCCAAATAGTCCATCAAGGTCTCATGCAACTTTTTAAAGAATTCAGATTTCCCCTCATTTGGTGCATAAACTCCTACTATTAAAAATTTCTCTCCTTGTATTTGAATTTCGATTGCCACAAATCTTCCTTGGTCATCTTTAAAGATAAATTTTGGCGATAATCTCTCCTTTGCATAAATCACTACTCCTCTTTTTAAAACTTTGTCCGATGAGATAAACTCCAGACCCAGTCTTTTGTTAATCAATACTTTTCTATGTAGCCTTATCACATGTGTTTCCTGTAGACAAATCAAGTCCAATTGTTCCTTTTTTAATAAATGAAAAACTCTTACTTTTCTGGGGGGAGTTGAGACCATTCATATTCCAGCTTAATAGTTGCAGAGCCATGATGTAGTTACTTTGCTTTTCCTCCAACTGCGCCAAGTGTTTGTTCTTGTTCTGTTGGTGGTATCGCTTTCTCTAGGCAGTCCAGTCCAAAAGGTAGTGTTGCAATGTCTAATATTCCTCTTTCTAGTGCTCTTAGCTCTTCTCCAGATTCTTTCTGCAGGTCTTCTCCGTGGTCTTTCAAAAATCTATCTTTGTCGTCCACTGATCTTATTTTTATCTTTCTTCCTTTGAAGCTGAAAGACAGGCCTTGGGGAAATTCCCACCTAAAGATAATTCTGTTGCTTCTCAACAGGGCAACCAAATCTCCATAATTGGACTTAAGGTCCAAAAGATATTTCAGAATGTCTTTAAATATCTCCACTCTTGACTGATGTATTTCCAAAGTCTTCTGACAGTGCAGACTCAAGATTTTGTCTCTCTCCTCTTTTGTTCTGAGGGTGATCAAACAGTCTCTCACCCCGTTCTTCTTCCCCCCTCTTCCAAGCCTGAAAGCACTCACTATCTTAAAATCTTCCTTCTCCAAATCTAGGTCCCAAAAGTCTGCAAATTCCTGCATAAGAAAGTCAGTCAGATTGTCTTTCTCAAGTTCAGGTATGGTCCTGATCCTCAAATTCGTTTGTTTCTCCTTCAATTCAGTCATAGACAACATCGACCTGTGGTCCTCGAGTTGCCTATGTATCGGTGGTATCTTTTCTTCTACAGCAAGTGCTATTTCCTTTGCTTCTTCAGCTGTCTTTCGAGTCAAAGTGGACTCCTGTAGCAGTTTCTCAATAGTTTCTGTATTAGTATTCACCTTCTGTCCCAGATTATTAATGCTTGTAGTATTTTGATCAATTTTAATTGATGCTTCAGCTACTTGTTTACTTAATTTTTCCAAAGATTCATTAATTTTGCCTAGTGCCAGAGCTAAAACATCTTCAGATGCCATTCCTTTTGGTTTAGGTTGTACAGATGCAGCCCCTGATGGTGCAGAGGGGCCAGATGCTGATGCTCTTCGCTGCAGCCCAGTGTCTGGGTGAAAAGATCTACCAGACCTCGTTGTTTTTTCTTGAGGCAAATCTATCTTTTCTTTTCCATCTGCCATAACACTCTAGTTAAAGCCCAAGGTCAGTCCCACGGCCAGAATTTGTTTTGAAGTGGAAAATTCCCCTGGCCCAGTTATTGTTGTAACAATTTCAAACTTCCTCAAGGGGGACACAGTAACAGTCAAAACTTGTTGCATTAAAAAACCCTTTTTAGTCCCCCAATTCACAAAATAGACAACAGTTTCAATTTCAATTAGTTTCCAGTTACTTCAAAACCAGGAGAAGCCAGCCAGAAACATTGTATCTCTCTTGCAGAGTTAGCTGTCAAAAAGTACTCTATTCACCAACAGCGCATTTCACAGTACTGCATTCTTATTGTCCATTGGCAGCCTGTTCCCAGGTTTTAAGCGGTGGATTTTAGCTTCCTTTCCTCTCTTTTTGCAGGAAAATATAGTTCACACCTTTCCCCCCTCCTCTGCTGCAGCCAAGGGGGGAAATCGCTTGTTTTGATGTTAGGATTATAGTCCTTTTCAAACAACTTTCCAGGTCTTAGCTTACAACTTCTTTGCTTTACTCTATTTACAAGAAACGGAAAGCGGACTTCCTGTTTATGCCTCCCCGCTTCGGTGCCGAATTAAGTCTTTGTTGTTTTCCTTTATTTCCAAATTTAACCTAACCACAGGTAGTTGTTTTTGTAGACAGATTGTCACAGGAAAAAGGCAGCGCTCTCTGGTAACGGCTGTGCGGCTTCGCTCCACGGAAGAAGCAGGTGACTCTCAGCACCGCGCCGCTTGCCCCGCTTCGCTCCGGAGCCCGTAATTGGGTTCCTTTACAAATTGGGGGGACGCGAAAGGTGCCCGCCGAGTCACACGGTCACAGGCTTCACCCGCCTGTGATTTTTTTAAAGGGTCCCCACTTCGCCGTAGCGGAACAGACCCGAATTCTGTAGAGCCGGTCCCTCCGAGTCAGAGGGAATCTGCCATTACCGATGGCGCCACCCCAGAAGTCCTCCAACCCATTAAACAGATCTCAGTGGAAAGGAGCACAAGGTTGGAAAACAAACCATTTCTAGTGGGAGATCATGGTCAAACAAAAGACATTTCTCAGATTAACTCAAATCTCATTTCTTCTACACTAAATATTTATTGTACCAGAGGCATATGCTTTATATTAAAATGACTCTTGCTTTGCCTTTGCAGGGGACATTCATCATACCATTGCTGTCCTCTGTGCTGCAAGATGAATCTCAATGGGAGAAACCACATAAATTCTATCCTGAGCATTTTCTCAACTCTGAAGGAAAATTCGTAAAGAGAGATGCTTTCATGCCTTTCTCTGCAGGTAATTTTTTTTACTTTTGTGTATATCTGCAGGTAATTTTTTTTACTTTTGTGTATATCTGCATATCTGTACTTAAGTCAATGGGATTTTTACATGCATGGAATGTAACCTATTGTGAAAAGGTAAGAATCACATCCATTGCTGTGGCCATTTCTGCCACTAGATCTGGCCACCATTGGTGTGCGGTCCCTGGAATGTTGCTCACCTGGGAATGGGGCCTTCAGGCTGAAAAGACACCCTGCACCCCAGCATTGCTCGTATTGGGAGTTCATAATTCTTTTAAGATGGGCACCATGAGCTGTTATTTTATTTCTGCATTTCCTTCTGCTTCAAAATATTAGGGATGTTATTAAGCAACTGCCTAAACCCAGTTTCTCTGCTGCCTGTGTGTCCTTACAGGTCGGAGAGCATGTTTAGGTGAGACTCTTGCCAAAATGGAGCTCTTCCTCTTCTTCACAAGTCTCCTGCAGAGATTCACCTTCCAGCCACCCCCTGGAACATCTCAGGAAGACCTGGACCTTACTCCTGCTGTTGGGCTTACAACATCACCCATGCCCCACCAGCTCTGCGCTCTGCCACGTTTCTAAGACTCACAAGCTCCTGGCTTGCTTAGCCTACCTGTGTGTGCAATGCAAGCCTTTCTTAAAACACCCCTGTTCTGCAAGGGTATTTGGGTTGAGTAGCCTAGCGGTGGAATTGGTGCATGCTTTGTCACAAACCTGAAGTGTTCCCCTTTACCTGCCATACTGCCAAATCCCGTGAAACTAATACTGGAGTATCTCTTACTTAAATCCTGGCCCTGAGTTCTTATGACACTTGAGGCATAGAGATCAATCAACAAATCTGGTTGCATGTATTCCCATGTTAACATATACTTTCAAAGATCTTGAAGCATCATATTCCCAGGTAGATGTGCAGAGAATTGTGATCAAGATGAAAAAGGGTCTGGAAACCATGCCTTATGAGGAATGGTTGAGGAAGTTGGGTATAAAATAAAAAAATTCCTTCCTGTAGCACCTTAAAGACCAACTAAGTTAGTTCTTGGTATAAGCTTTCGTGTGCATGCACACTTCTTCAGATACACTGAAACAGAAGTTGCCAGATCCTTCTATATATAGAGAAGGTGGGGAGGGGTATTACCTTCTCTATATATAGAAGGATCTGGCAACTTCTGTTTCAGTGTATCTGAAGAAGTGTGCATGCACACGAAAGCTTATACCAAGAACTAACTTAGTTGGTCTTTAAGGTGCTACAGGAAGGAATTTTTTTATTTTGACTATGGCAGACCAACACGGCTACCCATCTGTAACTGGAAGTTGGGTATGTTAGCTTCTGTGGCTGCAATGTATTCTGATTCTGAACTGTATTTGTTGTTGTCAGGCAATGGCTTTGTTTCCTCCGGGTTCTTTAAAAAGTCTGTAATAATAGATCTGGCAACTCCATGCTGTCAATGAATTCTGTGACTTTCTGCTTCTGGCTTAGAACAGGGACGTCCAACTCCTACGAGACTGTGATCTACTCACAGGGGGGGAAACTGGAAGGCAAAATTGTTCAGCTTCTTTTAGAGAGGAAAGTTCCATTTTGGGGGTTAAGGCCAAGCTTGTTGAGCCTTTTTTATGGAGAAAATCTCCGTTATTAAGGGGAAAATGTTTACTACAGTAAAGGGGAGAGGGGATTAGTCATTCACCAAAAGATCGCTATGGAAACAATTTGCCTCACAGCCAAAACTCCGTCTTCTGTTCCAGCGATCAGCTGAATATGGTGGGCGGGGAGAGGGGAAGGGCCAGCTGCTCTGAGGCAAAAACAAAGGAAAAGGAGCCAGCAATTGACCAGAACCTCCCGGGTATCGATCAGTCGATCCCGATCAACCTGTTGGTTATCCCTGGAATAAAACAACCATCTTCCATCTTCTCTCTGTATCTGAATGAACTTTCTCTGAGAGTCTGGCTTAGCTTAAGGCTTCCCTCATCAATGGAATTCTGACTGGTCACATGAAAAATGGTGGAAATGTGTCAAATTCAAAATCAAAACTTCAATCTCCACAAGAGGAAAAACTCAAAACCTTCTCCGCCTAGCTTCTGCTCTGAGAGGGAAGAGGGAACTAATCCCATTCACATTGGTGTCAGTGGAAGTCACCATGATTTTTGTCTTCACTGGGTGCCATAACCTTTGTAGGAATGGATTTAGGCACAATGAGAGGATGTACGGCTTAGTTATTGTCCTTCCTTGTTCACGTTCTTGCATGTCATATGCTCTAATGTATACAAAGATATATCCTAATGCCACCATGTGCAACAGTTTCAAGATGAAAATGAATAAAAACTATGCTAAAAAGAAAAATATTTGTGTTTTTCAATTGGAGAAAGTTCAGGAAATACTGAACACAATACAGTCGTACCTAATTAAAGTGGAATAATTTCATCTGCAAATGATTTCACAATGGTGCTCTCTACTCCCAGCGTAACAAACAGGTAATCCTGAGTGATGAGTTCTCTGCCTTCAAGAGCATTTGGATCTGTTCTGGAACATAGCTGACAACTTGCAGATTTGAAAATAAGGGACCAGCAGCCTTGAAAATAAGGGATCAGCAGCCAAAATAAGGGATTTTAGTCAACCAGCAGCCAAACGAAGCCTCAAGCGGTGGTTCCCACAGCGCAGCAACCCAGCCAAGGGGATGCAGCAAGGTAATCATGAGTGATGAGTTCACTGCCTTCAAGAGCATTTTAATCTGTTCTGGAAAGCATTAGTTTCTGCAAGTAAGCACCAACCACTTGAGTAAACATTAAAATGAAAGGCAAATAATCCATTGTACAGCTTTGAATAGTTGTGGAGAAGAAGAAAAATCAGAGGGATTGTTTAATGATTCGCTAGAAACATTATGTAACATAATATATGGGCTGCTCAGTTGGTAGACACTGTTGTTGACCAAACTGCACTGTAGCTTTGTTGTTTTTGAAGAAGTCTTTTAGACAGTGTTAGCCTTTGGGTTGCCAGGTTTTCATATGGAGGTTTTTGCTTTTTTCTGTTTGGCTCCAGAGGCCTCTAGGCCTTGGAGCTCTGCTCAGGGGTGGAGCAAGGGGGTGCAGTGGGGGCGGGCCACACCGGGTGACATCCTTAGGGAGGATGACTCTCTGCATATGTATCCCTGCCCGCGACTCCCAAGCCTACGCCTGTCGGGGCCGCTGGCAAAGCGGCAAAGCTCCCCCCTCCCCCGGCTCACTGTAGGCTTGGGAGTCATGGGCGGGTTGCCCCGTCATCCAGGAAAAAACCTTGCTCCACAGATCGCCTGCTTGCCTGCTTGGTGCTTCACTTCCTTCCTGCTTGGGCTGCGAAGGGCGGGCCAGGGAGGGGCGTCGGTGGGCCATGAGAAGCGCCTCCTCCCATCCACCTGCCAGCTGGTGGCCGGCCTACCTCCTTCCCTCACCCCTTCCTGACTTTTCTGCATGCACGGAGCAAGAACCAGGCCCTCGCGCCTGTAAAACAGGCCCTCTGTAACATTCCAGAGAAACCAAAAAGAAAAGTCACTGTTTTGAGCTCGTCTCTTTTATGGATGCAATGAATAGTTTTGGCTACAACCATTGGGGATTGCACCCGCAGGGTAGAAAAACTCCTTTGCAATGCTTTGTTCTGATGCATGGCCTCGCCTTTAATGAAATAATGCGCCCCCTCCTAGCTATGGTAGTGGTGCTGGGACCAGCCAGGCAGCGCCATTGGTGCTTGTGGTCCTCAGGGGCTCCATCCTGCTGTGGCGCTTGCCATCTTGCCTCTCCAGAAGTCCATACTGCTGCACTTTCAGAAATCCATCCCTGAATGCAGTTCAATGATCACTCCAAAGAATTTCACAATGCTGCCCTTTACTCCCTTTATAACAGATTAATTTTACACAAAATCTGGGCGACAGGTCTGCATCCAGGTTCAAGAGAGTTTAATAATGGTTTAATGATTAGCTCGAGACGGTACCTGGCATAATATATATGCTGCTCACTGCAGTTGCAGGACATTGTCCTCAACCAAACTGCACTGTAGCTTTCATTAGAACCACTGCAAAACAAATTGCTTGCTGAAACAAAATGGATTGGATGGAGCCGATTCCAATGTTGTTCCTCTTTATCCTTATGGTTTCCTTTGTTTTGAAACTGGGCACTTTCTGGAACAAGAGCTCCCAAAATCTTCCACCAGGACCGAGGCCTTTACCTCTCATTGGGAATCTCCACATCATGGATCTCAAGAGACCTCACAGAACCATGTTAAAGGTAAAGATTGCAGTTCTTCCCATGGCAAGGCTGAAGGGTATTGGGGCAGCCCAGTCAGATGAGCGGAGTAGAAAATTAGTATTATTATTAATAATATCAATAATAGAATACATTATGTTCTTTTAGAGCCCATAAATCTCATCTCCCCTTTGTGTGCTACAGAACCGCCTCTTAACTTTCCCAATCATAGGAGCTAGTTGCAATTTGTAACTGGTAATTTGAACAAGGTGTCTGGTGTCTAATCCCGTTTGACTCTGCCTCCATTTTCAAGGATTCAAAAGTGCCAATACAAACCTTGCCTAGCCCAGCCTCCTCCTTCAGCCTATCTTTCTAAACTAGATTTGAGAGGTGCCATTAAAGGTATAGTCACTTTTATCCTTACAACTGCCTATTTTGTTCTGGTTTTCTGATTATTCCTAGCAAATATTTGTTCTTTCACAACTGAATAATAATAATAATTTATTATTTATACTTTGCCCATCTGGCTGGGTTTCCCCGGCCACCCAACAGACTAAGAATATGATAAAACATCAAACATTAAAAGCTTTCCTTAAAAGAACTGCCTTCAGCTGTCTTCTAAAAATCAGATAGTCGTTTATTGCCTTGGCATCTGATGGGATGGCGTTCCACAGGGCAGGTGTCACTACCAAGAAGGCACTCTGTCTGGTCCCCTGTAACCTCACTTCTCGCAGTGAGGGAACCGCCATAAGGCCCTGAGCCCTGGACCTGAGCGTCCAGGCTGAACAGTGGGGGTGGGGTCGTTCCTTCATGTATACTGGACCGAGGCCATTTAGGGCTTTAAAGGTCAGCATCAACAATCTGAATAGTGCTTGGAAACGTACTGGGAGCCAACGTAGGTCTTTCAGGACCAGTGGTATATTGTCTCGGCAGCCACTCCCAGTCACCAGTGTAGCTGCCACATACTGGATTTGTTTCAGTTTCCAGGTCACCTTCAAAAGTAGTCCCACATAGAGCACATTGCAGTAGTACAAGCAGGAAATAACTAGAGCATGCACCACTCTGGCAAGACAGTCTGCTGGCAGATAGGGTCTCAGCCTGCGTACCAGACAGCTGCGTTGACACAGAATTGACCTGTGCCTCCATGGACAGTCCAAAATGACTCCCAGGCTGCACACCTGGTCCTTCAGGGGCACAGTTACCCCATTCAGGACCAGGAGTCCTCCACACTTGCCTGCCTCCTCCCTCCCAAAACAGTACTTCTGTCTTGTCAGGATTCAACCTCCATCTGTCAGCCACCATCCATCTTCCAACCGCCCCCCGACACTCACACAGGACCTTCACTGCCTTCAATGGTTTTTATTTAAAAGAGAGGTAGAGCTGGTTATTATCTGCATACCCAACTAGTGAGAGCCCAGGGGCCTGAACACTCATCCCCCAACACCACTTTCTGGACACGGCCCAGGAGAAAGGAGCGGAACCACTGTATAACAGTGCCCCCAGCTCCCAGCCCCTCTAGACGGTCCAGAAGGATGTCATGGTCGATGGTATCAAAGGCCACTGAGAGATTCAGCAGAACTAGGAAACAGCTTTCAGCTTTGTCCTTAGCTGGCCGGAGATAATCGAGCAGCACAACCAAGGTAGTTTCAGTCTCATGATGAGGCTTGAATCCCAAATGGAAGGGATCCAAATGGTCTGCATCCTCTAGACGTTCCTGGAGTTGTTCAGCAACCACCCGCTCAATCACCTTGCCCAAGAATGGAAGATTTGAGACTGCGTGGTAGTGAATGCAGTCTTGGTTTTGTCAGAGAGGATTTGCATTAATATATTCTTTGGGTATGCCAGAACTCTGTTTCTCAATTTTTCTTCTGTTGAATTCCAGCTGTCAAAGCAGTATGGCCCTGTTTTCAGCATCCAAATAGGACCCCAGAAAGCTGTGGTGTTGACAGGATATGAGACAGTAAAGGAGGCTCTGGTTAATCAGGCGGACGCATTTGCAGACAGGCCCATCGTTCCAATGTTTCAAGAGCTTGCACAAGGCTTTGGTGAGGCACCTCCCTTTCTATTGGAACTGGTAATGCTTGCAGACACACACTGGTCCCACCAGGTGAACACAATCTGTTCCCAAGAAATGGTTTGTAAGATGAGTGTTTGCGAAGCAAGTCAACAACATCCATTGTTTCCTGTGAGGGAAATCCTTGTGAATTTTTCAACCCACCTCAGTGCCTTTGACACTGATAGTGTATCTGAATACATTAGGCTGAGAATGTGTCACAAAAAGTGTCACTTGTGGATTTCTGAAGATCAAGCTAAAATGTTAAAAAGAGTAGACCAGGGCAACTTTTTTTGGTCTTGACTTTCAGTGGCTCAGTCGGGCTCTGTTGAAGAAACAAAAATGGAGACCACTTAAAGCAAACCTTTCCCATTCCCACCTTCTTCCCAACAGTCATATTGTAGAGCTGGGGGAGAATGAGACAGGAGGATTGTGAATAATAGTCACACAGCAAAGTAATTCCACACACCAAGGGGAAACTGACTGACCATTTTCTGCCCCAGCCTATATAGAGAAGAAAAATGAAGGGAGGCATAATGGAATACAAAGTAACAAGCTGAGTTCTGCTGGGATGCCTGACACGTAAAAACTACACTCCACTCTAGCCTACACTTTGTAATGAAAAATATTGATCAATGGGTTCTCAGGTCATGCTCTGATGACACAGCTGCCAGCTCCGAAGTCTGAATCGGAGAATAGCTGGGATCCATTCTCAGTTCCATGAAAGAAATGCAGAACACAATTTATTGATATTTTTGTACAATGGCCATGAAGACATGAAAGCTTTCCTCCCATCTCTTCAGGTGTAATTCAGTCTAATGGTGAAAACTGGAAAGTGATGCGGCGGTTTGCTTTAAGCACATTACGGGACTACGGAATGGGAAAGAGGACCATAGAGGACAGAATTGTTGAGGAATGCAGTGTCCTGATAAAGAAATTTGAATCTTACGAAGGTGAGTTGGTGTTTTCCTCTGGTGCATAGCTACACTACCGTTGTTTAAAGGTGCCAAGACTATTGTGTTACATATTCCTAACTTCCAGAAGCACAGCTCCCAGGGTTCCCTGCAATTGGTCTGTTCCTGTAATGTGCAGATTGCACTGCAATAACTCCTGTGACTTCCAAGCATTTCTTAGCCCAGCTATGGCAACATCCAGGGGAAACAGGAAACAGGAAGTTTTCTCCTGGCTGGTAGAAAGCATCCCATAGCATGTCCATTCTAGGAATGTTGTACTTGATTCCTATGTGTTTTACATCCCACATTTTTAAAAGAGTATTTTTGCTTAACTGTCATATTTATGTCTAGGAAACCCATTTGAGACCACCACAATTATGAATGCAGCTGTTGCCAATATAATAGTGGCCATACTACTAGACAAGCGATTTGATTATGAAGATCCCACATACATAAGACTTCTGAAGTTGGTCAATGAAAATATCCGGCTCGCCGTAAGCTTTTCAGTCACGGTAATCTATTTTTTACAATTAAAACAAACAGTTGATTATAATAACAGTGTATGCAAAGTGGGCTGGGCTACCTGTTTATTGTATATTGTTCAGGATTCACTACAAAACACAGAATATTGATATCTTGAGAAACCTGGTGCTAATTCAAAATATTTAGAAAACTCACACGGTACAGTCATCCCGTAACTATAATAACGTCTCTTTTGCACACACACTTTCTGGCCTCATTGCCATCGGGACTCCAAGGACAAGGAAGAACATGTGATTGTTTGTTCCATGATGGCTCAGAAGGGGCCTCCAAGGGCAGATCTTCCTCTCTGAAGGCAAGAGAACTGCCATACCCTATTATCCTGGGCTTGCACATAAATTATGCTGTGCTGACGTAGCCCACCCCCCATTCCAAATGGCATTCAAGAGTTTTGTTTTGTATTTGGGCAGTCATGCTCTGAGAGACCCAGCTGAGAGTACAATACTGAGTTTTTCTAATGTCTCTTTTTCTATTTTCACATTTTTATCCTTTCAGCTGTATAACATGTTTCCTGCTCTTGGTTTTCTTCTGGGGGCTCCTAAGACTATCAAGCAAAACAGAGATGAGCTGTTTGCCTTCATAAATGCCACCTTCATAAAACACCTCAGAGATTTGGATGAAAATGACCAGAGGAGCTTTATTGACTCATTTCTTATCCAACAGCAAGAGGTAATGGAGTCTTTTAAGTTGGCCCAGAATAAGCGTCGACATTTTCAATTTGTGTTTGCAAGTGAATGCATAAGTTGTAGTCAGGAGGTCTCACTTCAGAAGGGACCAACCTGGCATACTTCCTCCCCTTTCCCAATAGTCAGCCATTGTTAATGTGTTACAGAAGTTGCCTCTGCAGGGTCAAAGGTTGCATGCTCAACAGCATTTCTGGGGAGGGGGGGGGGAATCCCTGATCAAGAAAACAGGAAATTATAGATAATTATGCAGTGATGAGAGGTAATCAAGTCATAAATATTGGTTGCCAGACTCCCTTTTGATACAAGGGATGATGGGATAATGCCTCATGTGCTGAGAAGAAGGCGTTCTTTACACTGGAGGAGGAAGCTTTGAGGGTGGGGAGGCATCTCAGAGCAAGGAAAATTGATTGGCCCATGCA
This sequence comes from Podarcis liolepis, assembly GCF_965112155.1. Lineage (NCBI taxonomy): Eukaryota > Metazoa > Chordata > Lepidosauria > Squamata > Lacertidae > Podarcis > Podarcis liolepis. The sequence goes on from NC_139557.1 coordinate 5,169,575, forward strand.
CTGACCAATCAGCCTGAAATTAGGGCTTCAGTTCTTCTAACCATTACTAAGACTGGAAATGAATATGAATTGGAGTTTCTGCTTATCAATTAATTAGCATCCAGAAAAGGAAACAGGTGGTTGGGTGATGACAGAGTTCTAAATAACAGGCTGGAAATTATTTCTAAAATCTTAAACTAATTAATGATGAGTTTGAAAAGTTAAAGCAGATATACAGGCCTGATGTGCTGGTCCCATGGGTTACCCGAGAGGCGAGGTCCAAGTCCGGTCTGTGGTCAAAGGCTCAACGTGGAGGCAGTCCGTAGTAGCTGAAGCTGGGTGCAGGGCAGGGTGTTGGGTGAAGTCAGGAACAGGCAGGGAGACAGGGCGGGTCACGAGCTCAGGCAGGAAAGCAGGACAGGGTCCAGGAAGAAACTAGCAACCAACAATGTTGCTCCCGCAACTTGGGACTGGGGCTGGCCGGCTTTTATCTGCCCCGAGGCATAGGGCAGCCCCGATCCTCTGGTGACTCGCCTCTCCTGGGCTGGAGGCGAGCACTTTTCCTGCAGGAACTTAGTTCCTTCCTCCTCTCTGCCCTGAGTCTCTGCAGCTCAGAAGAGGCTTGACTGTTTCCGGACCCAGAGGCAACCTCAGCTTCCTCTGACGGGGCTGAGAGTGGAGTACCTGCAGGCAATGGGTCCTCCATCACCTCAGGAGCCAGAGCAGACTCAGCTGATGCCTGCACCTGAGGATCCAGCACAGGTGAGGACCCTTCAGGCTCAAGCCCCAGCCCCGGCTCAGCTGGTTCTGGAGGCAGGGAATCCTGTGCAGGCTGGGATCCCTCAGGTTCAGCCTCCGAGTCCAAATCCCGGGCAATCACACCTGAATTTCCTTTTAACTTTCAATCTACATTGCCTGTAAAACTGTTTTCTTCCTGTCTTTTCCCGTGCTATCCTGACTGGAAAATAAAAGTGAATTCTATCTGCATCACAAGGGCAGCATAACGGAGACGCTCAGGGGGGGGGGGTGTCTCATAAATCAGGCAAAAATAACTGACTCCTTCATTGCTTCTTGAAAATATATTAAAATGCCATAATGAACAGTTAGCACAGTTAAGAGATGAGATGTGCAGAAAGTTTGGAGAGATTTGATCAGAGATGCAATTGCAGATGAAATAATCTATAGAACCTGTGGGAAAAGACTAGGACTTTTCCCTGCCTAAATGGGGAAACAAGAGCTTTACAGCTGTATAAAGGGATGAAACAAATAAAAGAAGCTGTTGTGAAAATCTGAATATTTTGAATAATAGTTATATACATAATTCACATACAGAGATGCGGAATACTACTTTTCTTCCTTTGCTTTATTTTATTTTTTAGCTTGCTTTTTCTGTGACTTTTAATCATTGTTAGTTCTCTGTACGTTCTATTTGTATGTATGTTTTGTTTTTTGAAGTTATATATTTTGGATAAATGAAGATACCCTCAGGAAGGAGATGGACCAAAGATGGACATCTGTGTGAGATGCAGAGAGGATCCCGCAGGGTGGGAAGCTGAGGAAAGAGGTGGGAACTGGGAGGGTTCACTCTTCTGGGTCTGGAATAAGGGTTAAGGTATAAATAATAAAGATCTTAGAATTATTATACTTCCCCTTTCTTTTTCTTTTCTCTTTTAAAAAATTCTCTTCTTTTTTGGTTTCTAGTTTGTCCTGCTGCAAATTCACAGCAGTCTGAGACTGAGCCACTTTTAGATAGGCAGGAAGGCCATTTGGGAGAGCAGTTGTATGATAGGAGGGGGGGGAAATGGTAGAAAGGAGATTGGATGCTAAGATCCAAATTTTGGGCAAGTACTGTTTTGTGAGAGAACTACAGCATAGATTTAAAAAGGACAAAATATGCAGCAAAATAATAGTGGAAATCTAAGTTGTTGAAAAGCATCTTTTAGCATATGTACCAAATAAAGGTTCTAAACAGCTAAGAAGTTTTAATGTTATTTCACTCTGCTTTTGATCCTCTGCCTCACTTGTGAATCTGCTGGTTGTAATGTGAAACTGCATGGCTGCACTTTGTGAGAGAGAAATGCTAGGAATATATCCCTGATAAGCAAGGACTGTGTGGATCTTAGAAAAAGTGCTCAGTATGGTGAATATCCCGAAAAACACACCACTGTTGGTCGGTGCCGTACGGCAACTATTGAATGAACAATTGGAAGAACTCCTTCCTCTCTTCACTCCCTTCTGGCTCCCAGCAGGACAGGCAGCTATTACAACCAGCAACTCTATCGGTGTTACTCTTTCTGTTAGAAAGTGTGGCTGAAGGGAGTTGCAATCTCAAAAATATGGAGGGCACCACATTGTCTATATCAGTTTAATGAAACAGTTCCAGATGAATATGTGGTATTTCTGTGTCATTTTTCCAGTTTACACTATGAGTAAATACATTAAAGACTATGAGTAAAGAAGTTCAACTGAGAACCATATATGTCAGCAGAAAACAACACTTTATGGTAACCCTAATTTTAGATCTCCACAAGTCTTCGCCAGAAATTCTGCCTTCCATGTATGCAATCATAATACTGTTGCAGGTTTGTGGGGTCAGTCTGCATGATGCCTGAGAATTTTCCAACTTGTGAAGACCTTGTACCCAGTAAGGGTTAATTCTAATGGAGGAATCTATTGTTGAATCAGTCAGACAAGTTTCTTTGTGAGATGAGGGCCATATACTTGTCATCTAAATACTGCCGCTAGTTCCTTTGTCTAAACAAAGGCTGTTGGCTGAGGAGTCAAGCACCACGGTTCACATCAGAGAAGAAGGAGCTGGGTTGCCAAGCTTCCCCAACCTCCTCTCTTAGCTGGTAGATGGTGAACAACAGCTGTGACTATGGAGAAGCAAGACATTTTGGGATCTTGATGCTGAGCCCCTCCATCTTATGCTCGGGTTGTATATATGTGTAAATAAACCCTATATTGGACTTCCTGTTTCTTGCCAAGGGATATGGCTGCTTCCCATGAGATAGGACACCCAGTTGTGCCAGAAATTCAAGACTAATATGAGGGTAATTTGTCCTGCTGACCCCTCCAGGGGATGAGGGGGCTGTCTCACCCACAGATCGTCTGATATCTGTAGCCCACAACAAGATGTGGGGGCAGAGGACGCTGGGTGCTGGACCCTGGCACAGAAGAACTCCCTGGATTCAATCTTTCGAGCAGGGACACCTGTTTTTAGAAATTACTAAGATTCAGACCAAAAACGGGCGTTTCCTGGATGGAGGAAATGAAAGAAAAATCTGCTAAATTATACAGTCGCTTGGGCTGAAGTGGCTTGGGCTGAAGAGGAGATAAGATGGCGGCGGTTGCTGCACACTTACAAAAAGAAGAATCCTCCTTCCCCAGAGAGGCTGGAAATATTTTCTCGATTATAAAAAGGGGTGTATTTTACATAAAAATGCATTTGCTTTCATGGATATATTTTTACACATGGTTTGAAGAGAGATTGACAGCAAATTTTGGGTGCCTGCTGGTTTTCCTAGGGCCCGGGAAAACTGGTAGGGGGACATGGAGTGCATAGAAGAGCTGGAACAATTTCTATATAACTTACTGTTTATGAAGCACACCCTCACCAAATTGCATTTACTGGACACATTCAAAACATCAGTTCATCAAAAGAGAACAAAGAGAAAACTTGGCCGTTATTCTTAACTTTGGATGGAAGCCCAGGACTTTCAGCAGAGGGAGGTGCCACCAAGAGAGAACTATCTTTTAAAATAATCTAAGAGAGGGAAATATTGAAATAAAAGCTCCTGTGAAAACAAGATTGGGAGTCACATACCAGCGAATGATTGATTGAGAAGACAAGGACGGTTAAAGATACTTGCAAGATCATATCGAAAAATCTGAACAAGTTCCATTTCAAATACTGAAATATCAAATAAGATGGAAAACAATGTGTAATAGAAAAAGAAGTATGAAATTAGGGTAAAGGTGTGTGAAAGAAAGTAATAGAAGTGGAAAGAAATTGTAATTGAGTAGATTGGAAGTCAAACACAAAGGTGGGGTGAAGGGTTGGTGGATGGTGATGGGGAAAGGAACTATTTGTGGGATTGAGTGTAAGTATGTTTGAACATTTTTAAGGATTGTATGAAATGTATGTTTGTATGCTTGTATATGTGTATTAATTATGAATTTAAATTAAATAAATAAATAAATAAATGGGGGGGGGAGAGAAGACAAGGACGGTTAATCAGAATTTGGAAACTGGAAATTAACAAGAAAGCAGAAAACAAATAAATATATTATCTCTGAAACCCAGGACATGAGGAATCCTACCTTTAAAATTTCTTTGGATTTGGAATATATAATTGGTAATATTGTATATTATTCCATTTGATTTGTTAATAATTGGAAGATTTTTATTGGAAAATTAATAAACATTATTTTAAAATAAATAAATAAACCCTATATCATCCTGATGGCATAGTCTGGAATGCCTGGCATCTCTCACTACTTAGCGACTGAAGTGATGTGCAATGATATTTTGGATCATCAGGTTCAGTCAGGTATTCATTTTTATCTTTGCACATGAAATTTTCTCACTGCATTCGTTCTAATCAGTTCATACTCTTTGCAACCCAGGAGGAGAAGAAGAAGAAGACGAATGTATATTTCCATAACAATAACTTAAAAGCTGTTGTGGCCAACTTATTTGGTGCTGGCATGGAGACCACTTCTACCACACTGCGCTGGGGACTGTTACTAATGATGAAATATCCTGAAATTCAGAGTGAGTGCTTTTCATTGGGTTGGCTCCCATTATTCTGAGATATCTTAATTCCAGTTATATGTAACTATTAGAGAGAGAAAATATTTATAATTTGCATATATATATATATATATATATATATATATATATATATATATATATATATTTGCTTTCGTAGATTTTCACGGGTACAGGAATGCAGGTTTTGGTGTCTTCGGGTGTCTTCCCGTGTAAGAGTTGGGGTGTCTAGGCGACGTTTCGACGAGGTCTCACTCGTCATCTTCAGGCTGGTGCTTTTCACTGAGATCCTGCTCTGTTCCAGTAACAAGAAGCCGAAAGCACCAGCCTGAAGATGACGAGTGAGACCTCGTCGAAACGTCGCCTAGACACCCCAACTCTTACACGGGAAGACACCCGAAGACACCAAAACCTGCATATATATATATATATATACACACCGTATTTTTTGCCCTATAGGACGCACTTTTTCTCCTCCAAAAATGAAGGGGAAATCTGGGTGCGTCCTATGGGGCGAATGCAGGCTTTTGCTGAAGCTTGGGGTGCGCACCGACCCCTCTCGCTCTCCAGGCTTCAGGAAGACATCCGCAGCCTAGGCAGCCCTAGGCGGATAGCAGCCTGCCGCCCAGCGTGAGGGGCGCCCTGAAGCAGAGCGCCACCCGCACCAGGCAGACATCCGCAGCGTGGTGAGCCTTGCAGGAGTTCAGGAGACATCGGCCAGCCCCACAAGCTCCGGGGACAGCAGGGAGGCACAGCGCCGCCACCCTGCTGTTCCTCGACCTGGTTCTGTTTCCCCGACCTGCTTTTGGGGGGAAATAAAGGGGAAAATTTTTTCCTTTATTCCCCCCCCAAAAAACTAGGTGCGTCCCATGGGATGAAAAATACGGTATATGATCACAACAATTGTTCAGTCATAAGCTTAACATTTCAACCTGGACTCCCTTCTCCCTCTTTCTGTGGTTCTTTACATTTCGTTTCATATTCCTGCATACTCCAGATTATCTCAACATATTATTTTAGATATATATTCCATATATATATGTGACTTTTGGTTATTAGCCGTGACCCCCGCTAATTGATTTACGAACTTCGATTAGCGATTTATGGCTGCCCGGCACGCTTCCCCTCCGGCTCTTCGTCACGACTCAGCAGAGCTTCGCACAGCGGTGTAAAAACTGTCACGTTCCAGACAAACACACACAGCACCGGTTTGTCTATTTACAGCATTTATTCCAACATTTCTCAGGAATTTCCAGGACTATTTGCAGCCATGCCAGACTTGCGTCTTTTCCCCACGGAGTACAGAGTGGGACTGGCTATCTTTGCCCAAGCTCCTCCCGAGCTTCCAAAAGTGACGTCAGAATGGTGTGGCATCATGGGAGAAACTTAACTCGTTAAGTTCCAGCTCCAACACCCCCCCTTGCCGCACCTTCTGACAAGACCCTTTTGAGTTCAACACCTTCCCTTTTGCCTTGTGCTCCTTCCCAGCATCTTTCCCAGGCACCTGTTGAACCCCTTCAACACTCCCAGAATCACACTGTGCGAACCAGGCCCACGCACTTGTCGCCTGGTATCTTTCCGGCGGAATGCCCTTCGTTGAGCGACTAGACCTTCTGGGCACAAACTCAGATGTTTCCTCTGACTCACTGCCCTTAGGACCTGTGTCCTCAGCCTCACGGGATTCCCCCTCTGACTTAAAACGCTTTCGAACCTTCTCCATTACACTCACCGGAGAACTGGGCTCGCTTTTGGGTGTTCTCTTAACCTGTGGAGAAATTACAGATACCTCCTCCTGTTCCTGACCTTGGTCAGTTACCTGATCGTCATCATCAGACTCAGTTTCTTCTTCCTCCCCCTCAGAATCTTCCTGTTCTGAATCAGAAAGACATTCTGAAAGAACATCACGCTTTGAAGCAGGTTTTGACTTTTCATCCTGCTCATAGAACTCAGCGTGCTTGCTGATCAGTAACTTACTCTGATCACCTGATGGAAATGCAAACCTCCACGCATTCGCTGTTGGCTCATACCCACAGAAGATCATTTTCCGGAACTTGGATCCATCTGGCCCCTGCAACGCAGCAGGTACTGACACAGACGCATGTGACCCGAACATACGCAAAAAATGAATCTGGGGTTTCCTGCCATGCAACAGCCCAAACGGTGTGTCCCCTACCATGGAATTGTAGGTCCGATTCCAGGTGAAGCTCACATACTTGATTGCCTCCAGCCAAAACCTTGGAGGTAACCCAGAATCTTTCAGCAACACCTGTGCAGTTTTAACCAGAGCCTGACACTTCAGCTCTGCTGTTCCCCTCTGATTGGGTGAAGTCACTGTGTGACGTATCCCTTTCTTGCGAAAGTACCTCTGCAAAGCAGAACCTGTAAACTCAGCTCCCCTGTCACTTGTGACAGCTTGCACTTTGGTGGAAAACTTTACTTCCACCTCCTCAATCCAACGTTTGAGCAGCTGTGCTGCATCATCCTTGGATTTGAGACCGTGTGTCCAGGAATTCTGTGTAAAATTATCCTGCATCGAGAGCAGATACCTTGACCCTCCCAGACTTGGTTCTTTTACAGGACCCCACAAATCTACGTGAATTTGTTCAAAAGGCCTAGTGGTTGTCCTCTCAACTTTTGGATAACTGCATCCTTTTATCTTTGCCAGCTTGCAAGTTTTACAACTTACAGCATGTCCACATTCTAAAATCTCACACCCCTTAGAAACCTCCGGCAGCACCTGTAGTTCTTCTACTGAACTATGTGCCGTCCTAGCATGCCAAATGTGGACACATTCATCATGATTGGGAATTGTAGCACGCAGTGCTTGTGCTTTCTTAACCTTCCCATCACCCTCCAGAGACGTTTTAAGAATGAAGAGATCATTCTGCCCCTTTTTAACCTTGGCAAGCACCCTCCCTCCTTTGGAGATTGTGCACACATCATCCTGAAAACAAACCGTAAATCCCTTTTTCAGTAGATACGGCACAGATAAAAGACAGTGGTGCATCCCAGGAACGGTACAACACTCCAGAGTTTCCTGTAAAATACGAAAATGCAGATTTACAAAGTTAGTTAGATTTCCTTTCTGTCCATTTGCAAACAGTACAGATTTCCCGGCAGGAATTGCCGTGCAGTTCCACCTCTCGACAGCAGGTGTCTCTGGAATCAAATTGCGATTAGCTGCAGAGTCAATAACAAAACAAAACTTGGAATTTTCCACACGGCCGTCTTCGAACAAAGCCATGCTCGCTGCTATCTGATACGTCTCCTCACGTTGTTTTCCACGTCCTCCTCTTGCGTTCCCAGGCTGGCCTGCTCTCCCAGACTGGTTCCCATGGAAACCCGACTGATTTCCATGATAGGTGTCCTTGACAACATCCTGCTGCGCCTGTGTGCTCCGGTGGGGGCAACTGCCACGCAGACGTTGAACTCCAGTGGAAAAACACTGCCTGGGGCTCCCAGCTGGCTTGGCCTTCCTCCTTCTGGAACGGCGCCTCCCACCAGCCTCGCCCCCCCTGAAGCTGCTCTTCATTCCAGCAGGTTCAGTGGAAAACTTTTCAAACTTGCCTTTGGAACCTTCCGCCCCCCCGACTTGCTCACTAGCACTCCTTGAGGCTAAATCATCAGGAACAGGGGCTCCAGCCATCTCTAGGCTTCCAGCTTCAATCTGCCCTTGGCCTCCTGCTGAGCCTTCACACAGACGTTTCAGCACACGCCAAGCCTCACACGCAGATTCAACGCTCTCCAGGTGCTGTTGCAAATTAGCATGAACACCTGCTCTCAACATGCAGATCTCCCTCTGCATTTTCTCCTCCAGAGAAGCAGATTGCGACTTTCCTGCAACTCTGTCATCTCTGTCCACCAGTTGCACTGGTTCCCTTTGGGAGATGTCCCAAACTTCCGTGGCCATGAACCACGCTCTCACCCTTTTTGTCCAGGTATTCCACGCTTGGACGGTGAGTTCCTCAAGCTGTTCAAACGGAGCTTGAATCCCTTCCTGGCCATCTGCCATCTTCTCCCATTCTCCCAAGGGGGCCCCAAGCTGTACTTACGATCGCACCAGCTCTTCCGGCTCCTCAGCTTCGTGGAGAAACGATACCCTGCTGTTCTGCGCAGTTCTCAGCAACACAGGCACTTCTCTGCGTCTCGCAGCTTGCTTGTTTGCTTCTGCCTGCTCTTCCTGCCGTCTCTGCTCGACACCGCAGATTTTACAGCTCCCGTGACAGTTTTACAAGCGATGATTTATGGACCCATAACCTGTGACTTTTGGTTATTAGCCGTGACCCCCGCTAATTGATTTACGAACTTCGATTAGCGATTTATGGCTGCCCGGCACGCTTCCCCTCCGGCTCTTCGTCACGACTCAGCAGAGCTTCGCACAGCGGTGTAAAAACTGTCACGTTCCAGACAAACACACACAGCACCGGTTTGTCTATTTACAGCATTTATTCCAACATTTCTCAGGAATTTCCAGGACTATTTGCAGCCATGCCAGACTTGCGTCTTTTCCCCACGGAGTACAGAGTGGGACTGGCTATCTTTGCCCAAGCTCCTCCCGAGCTTCCAAAAGTGACGTCAGAATGGTGTGGCATCATGGGAGAAACTTAACTCGTTAAGTTCCAGCTCCAACAATATATTCCATACATATTATTTTAGATATATATTTAGTTTTTATGCGGGCAGCGGTCATTTTCAGCTCATCATATATCATTTCCCAGTAAACCTTAACCTTATTACAAGCCCACCACATATGAAAAATAGTACTTTCTTTCTCTTTATATTTCCAGCACATATTCAGTTTTGGATTTATACATTTTAGGCAATTTACTAGGTGTCAGGTACCATCTATGTAACATTTTCATATAGTTGTCTCTTAAACAATAACGTTCTGTAAATTTTATATCCACATTTGATAAACTTTCCCATGCCTCCATTTCTATATTATAACTAATATCTATTGCCCAGTGTATCATTGAAGATTTCACTTGTTCGTCCTTTGTCTCCCATTCCAATAAGATCTTATACATTTTAGATATCACTTTAACATTACAGTTTAACAGGTCTCTTTCTAGTTGTGATTTTCGTTACCCAACCCCCTGCTTCATATCCCTTTTAAATATTTTATTCAAATGATGATATTGTAACCATGTTGTTAACATCTCTGATAAATCTTTAAAAAATAATAATTTACCGGTAAATTCTCCAAAGGTGAAAGTCATAGTGGTGTTTTGGTCTCCAAAAGGTTTTTATACTTATCCCATACTCTATACATTTTTTTCCTGATTATATGGTTTGTAAAACCTTTATGTACTTTCACATTTTCATACCTCAAGTAAGCGTGCCAACCAAAAATATTATCATGACCTTCCCAATCTGAAATATGTGGATTATTCAATAACAATCATTCCCTCAAACAGCATAGACAAGGTGCTTCATAATAAAATCTCATATGCAGCAGGAGGAAACCTCCTTTCTCTTTCGTCTGTCATTTTTTAATGTTTTATTCTTATTTTTCCTTGTCAGATATATTTAGAAATATATTTTTGCCATTTGTTGAAACAATTTGTCGTCCTGATCACTGGTATTGATTGAAGCATTCCATGACCTTTTAAAATGTGGGGTTTTTGTAGGGGGGTTATTGGGTGGTTGTTTTTATTTTGATTATGTATTTTGTGGTTTTCTATTTTGATCTTATTCTGTGAATAATAAAGATAAACAAAAAGAATATTGTCAGTGATACGTTCATTTTAATGGTTGAAGTAATGCAAGTTTCATTCTACTCCATATTTGCAAATTTATTTTAATATCCTCCCAAGTTTTTAAATAATTATCCTTATACAAAATTATATTCTTGCTCTTAACCACACACCCAAATATTTAATCTCCTTTTCACTCTTTAAGATGGATAAACTTTGTAATTTATTTTTACTCTCATCATTCATATTTTTTACCAGGAGTTTGGTTTTATCTTTATTAATTTCAAGACCTGCTATTTCTAAAAAATAAAATAAAAAATCTTTTCCAATGCCTTTGGGATTGACTCTATTGGTTCCTCAACAAATATCACCACATTAACTGCAAAAGCTATTATATTATATTATACTATATTGTATTCATATTGTCTCTTTCCCGCTTTTATTCCCGCTTTTTTTTTTTATTACATCTTATTTGTGCCAAAACTTCTAAAACTGTTATAAACAATGAAGGTGACAGTGGGCAACCATGTCTACTTCCTTTAGTTATTTTACAATTCTCAGTCAATACATTACTTACTGATGGATCAGTATATATTGAGTTAACTCCTTTTATAAAACTGTCTCCACAAACCATATATTCCAAAGCCTTAAACATATAAAGTCCCAGGAGACATTGTCAAATGCTTTCTCGGAGCCTAAATGCTTTCTCTTTTAATACAGTTTTAAACATATTAGCTAATATGTCTACAAACAGTTTATAATCGTTATCCAACATCGAAATAGGTTGATAGCTCTTAACCAGCTTTGGATCTCTATTTTGTTTATGAATCAAAGTTATGTATACACTCTTCCAGAACGAGTCTGTGGCAGTTTTATGCTTCAGAGATTAATTTTTAAGTCAAAGACATAATCTGAGCAGAAAAATGAATGCTTTTCTTTCTTTCTCTCCCCCCCCCCCCCAGTAAAGGTCCAAGAAGAAATTGAAAAGGTTGTTGGATCTTCTCAGCCAAGGATTGAACACCGAACAAAAATGCCTTATACGGATGCCGTGGTCCATGAGATCCAGAGGTTTGCCAATATCATCCCAACCAACCTGCCACATGCCACGACTACAGATGTTACCCTCAATGGCTACTTCATTCCAAAGGTGATCATTTTGATTGAACTGTTGCCTACTAGTTACAATATATTTTAAGGCTTTCCTGGGAGTAAGCCCCTTGGACTTCAGTGTGGGTGACATCTGTGCAGACTTGGATAGGATTGCACTGTAAGCTTTCAATCTACCCTTCGGAAGGTGTCAGGCATCAGCTTCAACCCATTAAACAGATCTCAGTGTAAAGGAGCACAAGGTTGGAAAAGAAACCATTTCTAGTGGGAGATCATGGTTTATACATTAAAGTTTGTCAAATTAAAGACATTTCTCAGATTAACTCAAATCTCATTTCTCCTACACTAAATATTTATTGTTCCAGAGGCATACACTTTATTTTAAAATGACTCTTGCTTTGCCTTTGCAGGGGACTCACATCATACCATTGTTGTCCTCTGTGCTGCAAGATGAATCTCAATGGGAGAAACCACATAAATTCTATCCTGAGCATTTTCTTAACTCTGAAGGGAAATTCGTAAAGAGAGATGCTTTCATGCCTTTCTCTGCAGGTAATTTTTTTTTACTTTTGTGTATATCTGCATAGTGTGTGCTTAGTCAATGGGATTTTTACATGCATGGAAAGTGGCCTATTGTGCAAAGGTAAGAATCACATCAGTTCCTGTGGTCATTTCTGCCACTAGATCTGGCCACCATTGGTGTGCGGCCCCTAGAATGTTGCTCACCAGGGAATGTGCCCAACAGGCTGAAAAGACACCCCCCCCCCCGTTTTTCAGCCCTGCAGGATGGCTCGTATTGGGAGTTCATAATTCTTTTAAGATGGGCACAGTGAGCTGTTATTTTATCTCTGCATTTTAGTCTGCTTTAAAGTATTTGGGAAGATATTAAGCAACTGCTTAAACCCAGTTTCTCTGCTGCCTGTGTGTCCTTACAGGTCGGAGAGCATGTTTAGGTGAGACTCTTGCCAAAATGGAGCTCTTCCTCTTCTTCACAAGTCTGCTGCAGAGATTCACCTTCCAGCCACCCCCTGGAACATCTCAGGAAGACTTGGACCTTACTCCTGCTGTTGGGCTTACAACACCACCCATGCCCCACCAGCTCTGTGCTCTGCCACGTTTCTAAGACTCACAAGCTCCTGGCTTGCTTAGCCTACCTGTGTGTGCAATGCAAGCCTTTCTTAAAACACCCCTGTTCGGCAAGGGTATTTGGGTTGAGTAGCCTAGTGGTGGAATTGGTGCATGCTTTGTCACAAACCTGAAGTGTTCCCCTTTACCTGCCATACTGCCTAATCCCGAGAAACTAATACTGGAGAATCTCTTACTTAAATCCTGGCCCTGTGTTCTTATGACACTTGTGGCATAGAGATCATCAACAAAGCTGGTTCATTTATTCCCATGTTAACATATACTTTCAAAGATCTTGAAGCATCATATTCCCAGGTGGATGTGCAGAGAATTGTGATCAAGACGAAAAAGGGTCTGGAAACCATGCCTTATGAGGAATGGTTGAGGAAGTTGGGTATGTTAGCTTCTGTGGCTGCAATGTATTCTGATTCTGAACTGTATTTGTTGATGTCAGGCAATGGCTTTGTTTCCTCCGGGTTCTTTAAAAAGTCTGTAATAATAGATCTGGCAACTGGGTTTGCTTCTGTCATCTCCATGCTGCCAATTAATTCTGTGACTTTCTGCTTCTGGCATAGAACAGAGACACCCAACTCCTACGAGATTGCGATCTACTCACGGGGGGGGGGGGGGGGAGGACTGGCAGCCAAAGTTGTCCAGCTGCTCTGAGGCAAAACAAAGGAAAAGGAGCGAGCGAGCGACCAGAACCTCCCGGGTATCGATCAGTTGATCCCAATCAACCTGTTGGTTATCCCTGGAATAAAACAACCATCTTCCATCTTCTCTCTGTATCTGAATGAACTTTCTCTGAGAGTCTGGATTAGCTTAAGGCTTCCCTCATCAATGGAATTCTGACTTGTCATATGAAAAATGAAAATGGTGGAAATGTGTCAAATTCAAAATCAAAACTTCAATCTCCACAAGAGGAAAAACTCAAAACCTTCTCCGCCCAGCTTCTGCTCTGAGAGGGAAGAGGGAGCTAATCCCTTTCACATTGGAGTCAGTGGAAGTCACCATGGTCTCACCAGGAAATAGAAAAAATGCCCGCTTTGAATCTCTCTTCTCTCTTAAGAAAATCCAGCCACACCCACTATAATACTTTGATTTTTTTCTTCACTGGGCCCCATAACCTTTGTAGGAATGGATTTAGGCACCACGAGAGGATGTACAGTTTAGTTATTGTCCTTCCTTGTTCACGTTCTTGCATGTCATATGCTCTAATGTATACAAAGATATACCCTAATGCCATCATGTTAAACAGTTTCAAGATGAAAATGAATAAAACCTATGCTAAAAAGAAAAATATTTGTGTTTTTCAATTGGAGAAAGTTCAGGAAATACTGAACACAATACAGTCGTACCTAATTAAAGTGGAATAATTTCATCTGCAAATGATTTCACAATGGTTTACAGGTAATCCTGAATGATGAGTTCTCCGCCTTCAAGAGCCTTTTAATCTGTTCTGGAAAGCATTAGTTTCTGCAAATAAGCACCACCCACTTGAGTAAACATTAAACTGAAAGGCATATCATCCAATGTACAGCTTTGAATAGTTGTGGAGAAGAAGAAAAATCAGAGGGATTGTTTAATGATTTGCTAGAAACATTATGTAACATAATATATGGGCTGTTCATTGCAGTTGGTAGACACTGTTGTTGACCAAACTGCACTGAAGCTTTGTTGTTTTTGAAGAAGTATTTTAGACAGTGTTAGCTTTTGGGTTGGCAGGTTTTCATATGGAGGTTTTTGCTTTTTTTCTGTTTGGCTCCAGAGGCCTCTAGGCCTTGGAGCTCTGCTCAGGGGTGGAGCAAGGGGGTGCAGTGAGGGCGGGCCACACCGGGTGACATCCTGAGGGAGGGTGACTCTCTGCATGCGTATCCCTGCCCGCGACTCCCAAGCCTACACCTGTCGGGGCCGCTGGCAAAGCGGCAAAGCTCCCCCCTTCCCCCGGCTCACTGTAGGCTTGGGAGTCATGGGCGGGTTGCCCCGTCATCCAGGACAGGCCTTGCTCCACAGATCGCCCGCTTGCCCGCTTGGTGCTTTGCTTCCTTCCTGTTCAGGCTGCTAGTGGAGGCAAGGGGCGGGCCAGGGAGGGGCGTCGGTGGGCCACGAAAAATGCCCCCTCCCATCCACCCGCCAGCTGGTGGGCGGCCTCCTTCCCTCGCCCCTTCCTGCCTCTTCTGCACACACGGAGCAAGAGCCACCCCCTCACGCCTGTAAAACAGGCTCTCTCTAACATTCCAGAGAAACCAAAAAGAAAAGTCACTGTTTTGAGCTCGTCTCTTTTATGGATAAAACGAATAGTTTTGGTTACAACCATTGGGGATTGCACCAGCAGGGTAGAAAAACGCCTTTGCAATGCTTTGTTCTGATGCATGGCGTCGCCTTTAATGAAATAATGTGCCCCCCCTCCCAGCCATGGTACGTTTGCATTGACGTATAGTAGTGGTTTTCTGAAATAAAACCAAAGGGCAATTCGCTGCTTGGCTGCAATTTTGCAAATACAGCTAAGGTCTTTGCTCTTTTGTAGTTCTCCCATTGCCAGGTAGATTTGATATCTGCGGGCCTCAATTTTGTTCTGTTCCTACGTTATGACTCTTCCACTACTGCTCCTGCAGAGTAGGGGACTTCATTCATGGAGATCCTGCCACGGTTTTTCTCTTCTTTTCTTAGAATAAGGCAGCAGCCAGCGGACCGGCTTTGTACTGAACCTTTTCTGAATATCTATTACAGTTGGTGAACAGTGAAGGGATCCTGTGCAGACATAGATGGAAACTGGATAACTATCAGAGGGTTCCAGTTACAGATAGGTAGCCGTGTTGGTCTGCCATAGTCAAAATAAAAAAATTCCTTCCAGTAGCACCTTAAAGACCAACTAAGTTAGTTCTTGGTATGAGCTTTCGTGTGCATGCACACGGAAGCTCATACCAAGAACTAACTTAGTTGGTTTTTAAGGTGCTACTGGAAGGAATTTTTTTATCAGAGGGTTGTGATTGTTCTCTCTCTCATTACAGTAATTCACAGTTTTAATAAAATAATGCCATATCAATCTGAATTGGAGCTTTTGATTAAGAGTGCAGATGCACTTATCACTTTTTAAGCCTGGGTCTTCCACGATTTCAAAACAAAACCCCAGAGAATTCTCTACCTCCAAGAAAAAAAAACCCCTCCAACAAAACAGATATCTAAATATGAGTAACACATGTGCATTTATTTTGAAAATAATTATCAGAGAACTCTTTGCTGCTAGTTACATGAAGTTTGTGCCCTACAAGTCTTGATCCGAGGGAGGGGGCAAGGAGCCGTGGCTGTGCCCTCACCCCCCAACATGCACGCGATTCAGGCCGAGCGCTGCACCCCATTTGGGATCGGGGCCAGCAGGCAAGGCTAGGTGCAGTGTCGGAGCTGACTGAGCCCCCTGGCCATGTGCAGTCTACCTGTACAGTGGGTAGGGGGCTGCTGATGATCCAACCCATGTAAACAGTACGCTGCATAATTGCACAACAATCAGCAGGTAAGAGGCGCTCATTAAAAGCCATTCCTCAGCTGCTCAATGGTGTTTCTGCAGGGGAATTCCAGATGAAGGACCCTCCCACCAGCCGCTCCCTGCCTTAGCCCAGCCTCTGGCCAAGTGAGCATGCAAGGCTGGAACGTTTCCTCTAACTTGAACGAGCCCAACCCCCTGCAATGTAGGAATCTCAGCTAAAGCATCCAGGACAGATGGCCACCCAACCTCTCCATAAAACCCTCCAGGGAAGGAGAGTACGCCCCCTTCCGAGGGAGACTGTTCCACTGAGGAATAGATTTCACCACCAGAAAGTTCTTACTTCATGCACATTTTAAAAAGGATTTTGAACCTCCTGCAATGCAGGGCATTGGGCCAGGAGCAGAGCAAGGGCGTTGCGGAAAGTTTTTTGTCACTCTCCCCACCCATGAATCCCAAGCTGACAGCGAGCGGCCCCAGCAAAGTGGTGAAGCTCCCCCCCTTTCCCCTGGCTTGCTACTCCTCTGGTTCTGCTGAGATGTCAGTGGGATGCTCCCAGCCACAGCAGGGTCGAGGCCACTGGGGGGGGGCTGGGGCTCTGCGCAGCCTCCTTGGTTGTCATGCTGGGAAACCCTGGTTACCCCCCAATCATGGTTGTGGCGGCAGCTGTGGTGGTAGTGCGGGCACAAGCCAGGCAGCGCCATTGGTGCTTGTGGTCCTCAGGAGCTCCATCCTGCTGTGGCGCTTGCCATCTTGCCTCTCCAGAAGTCCATACTGCTGCACTTTCAGAAATCCATCCCTGAATGCAGTTCAATGATCACTCCAAAGAATTTCAACATACTGCTGCCCTTTACTCCACTTATAACAGATTAATTTTACACATAATCTGGGCGACAGGTCTGCATCCAGGTTCAAGAGAGTTTAATAATGGTTTAATGATTAGCTTCAGACAGTACCTAGCATAATATATATGCTGCTCACTGCAGTTGCAGGACATTGTCCTCAACCAAACTGCACTGTAGCTTTCATTATAACCACTGCAAAACAAATTGCTTGCTGAAACGAAATGGATTGGACAGAACCGATTCCAGCGTTGTTCCTCTTTATCCTTATGGTTTCCTTTGTTTTGAAACTGGGCACTTTCTGGAACAAGAGCTCCCAAAATCTTCCACCAGGACCAAGGCCTTTACCTCTCATTGGGAATCTCCACATCATGGATCTCAAGAGACCTCACAGAACCATGTTAAAGGTAAAGATTGCAGTTCTTCCCATGGCAAGGCTGAAGGGTACTGGGGCA
The DNA here is from genome assembly GCF_965112155.1 of Podarcis liolepis. Taxonomy (NCBI): domain Eukaryota; kingdom Metazoa; phylum Chordata; class Lepidosauria; order Squamata; family Lacertidae; genus Podarcis; species Podarcis liolepis. The sequence goes on from NC_139557.1 coordinate 5,187,034, forward strand.
GCCCAGTCAGATGAGCGGAGTAGAAAATTAGTATTATTATTATTATTATTATTATTATTATTATTATTATTATTATTATTATTATCATCATCAATAATGCATTACATTTTGTTCTTTTAGAGCCTATAAATCTCATCTTCCCTTTGTGTGCTACAGAACCACCTCTTAACTTTTTCAATCATAGGACCTAGTTGCAATTTGAACAAGGTGTCTTGTGTCTAATCCCGTTTGACTCTGCCTCCATTTTCAAGGATGCAAAAGTTCTGGTACAAACCTTGCTTAGCCCAGCCTCCTCCTTCAGCTTATCTTTGTAAACTAGATTTGAGAGGTCCCATTAAAGGTATAATCACTTTTATCCTTACAACTGCTTAATTTGTTCTGGTTTTCTGATTATTCCCAGCAAATATTTGTGCTGCCACAACTGAATAATAATAATAATTTATTATTTATACCCTGCCCATCTGGCTGGGTTTCCCTGGCCACCCAACAGACTAAGAACATAATAAAACATCAAACATTAAAAACTTTCCTTAAAAGGACTGCCTTCAGCTGTCTTCTAAAAATCAGATAGTTGTTTATTGCCTTGGCATCTGATGGGATGGCGTTCCACAGGGCAGGTGCCACTACCGAGAAGGCGCTCTGTATGGTCCCCTGTAACCTCACTTCTCGCAGTGAGGGAACCGCCAGAAGGCCCTGAGCCCTGGACCTGAGTGTCCAGGCTGAACAGTGGGGGTGGGGTCGTTCCTTCATGTATACTGGACCGAGGCCATTTAGGGCTTTAAAGATCAGCATCAACACTTGAATAGTGCTTGGAAACGTACTGGGAGCCAACGTAGGTCTTTCAGGACCAGTGGTATATTGTCTCGGCAGCCACTCCCAGTCACCAGTGTAGCTACCACATTCTGGATTTGTTGCAGTTTCCGGGTCACCTTCAAAAGTAGTCCCACATAGAGCACATTGCAGTAGTACAAGCAGGAGATAACTAGAGCATGCACCATTCTGGCAAAACAGTTTGCTGGCAGATAGGGTCTCAGCCTGCGTACCAGATGGAGCCGGTAGACAGCTGCCCTGGACACAGAATTGACCTGCCCCTCCATGGATAGCTGTGTGTCCAAAATGACTCCCAGGCTGCACACCTGGTCCTTCAGAGGCACAGTTACCCCATTCAGGACCAGGAGTCCTCCACACCTGCCTGCCTCCTGTTCCCCAAAAACAGTACTTCTGTCTTGTCAGGATTCAACCCCCATCTGTCAGCCACCATCCATCCTCCAACTGCCCCCCAACACTTACACAGGACCTTCACCACCTTCACTGGTTTTTATTTAAGAGAGAGGTAGAGCTGGTTATTATCCGCATACCCCACAAGTGAGAGCCCAGGGGCCTGAACACTCATCCCCCAACTCCACTTTCTGGACACGCCCCAGGAAGAAGGAGCAAAACCACTGTATAACAGTGCCCCCAGCTCCCAGCTGCTCTAGACAGTCCAGAAGGATGTCATGGTCGATGGTATCAAAGGTCACAGAGATCCAGCAGAACTAGGAAACAGCTTTCACCTTTGTCCTTAGCCGGCCGGAGATAATCGAGCAGCACAACCAAGGCAGTTTCAATCTCATGATGAGGCTTGAATCCCAAATGGAAGGGATCCAAATGGCCCGCGTTCCTGGAGTTGTTCAGCAACCACCCACTCAATCACCTTGCCAAAGAATGGAAGATTTGAGACTGGGTGATAGTTCACCATACTGGCTGGGTGCAAAGATTTATTTTTTAATAAGTGGCTTTATAACCACCACTTTCAGCGGGTTTGGGAAGGCTCTTTAACAGAGTGAAGCATGCACCACCCCGCAGAACTTTTATGAGCCAGGATGGGCAAGGATGAAGGAGACAGGTGGTCAGTTGCACTTGTCCAAGCAGACATTCCTGGAGTTGTTCAGCAACCACCCACTCAATCACCTTGCAAAAGAATGGAAGATTTGAGACTGGGTGGTTGTTAATGCAGTCTTGGTTCTGTCAGAGATGATGTACATTAATATATTCTTTGGGTATGCCAGAACTCACTCTCTCACTTTTTCTTCTGTTGAATTCCAGTTGTCAAAGCAATATGGCCCTGTCTTCAGCATCCAAATGGGACCCCAGAAAACTGTGGTGTTGACAGGATATGAGACAGTAAAGGAGGCTCTGGTTAATCAGGCAGACGCATTTGCAGACAGGCCCATCGTTCCATTATTTCAAGAGCTTGCACAAGGCTTTGGTGAGGCACCTCCCTTTCTGTTGGAACTGGTAATGCTTGCAGACACACACTGGTCCCACCAGGTGAACACAATCTGTTCCCAAGAAATGGTTTGTAAGATGAGCGTTTGCAAAGCAAGTCCACAACATCCATTGTTTCCTGTGGGGGAAATCCTTGTGAATTTTTCAACCCACCTCAGTGCCTTTGACATTGACAGAGTATCTGCAGGCAGTAGGCTGAGAATGTGTCACAAAAAGTGTCACCTGTGGATTTCTGCAGATCAAGCTAAAATGTTAAAAAGAGTGGACCAGGTCTTGACTTTCAGTGGATAAGTGGTGCTCTGTTGAAGAAACAAAAATGGAGACCAGTTAAAGCAAACCTTTCCCATTCCCACCTTCTTCCATATTGTAGAGGTGGGAGTCATATTGTAGAGGTGGGGGAGAATGAGACAGGAGGATTGTGAATAATAGTCACATGGAAAAGTAATGCCACACACCAAGGGGAAACTGACTGACCATTTTCTGGCCTAGCTTACAGAGAGAGGATAAATTAAGAAGGCATAATGGAATACAAATAACAAGCTGAGTTCTGCTTGGCCTGACATGTACAAACCACCCTCTATCCTACACTTAGTAGGGGAAAATATTGTTCAATGTGTTCTCAGGTCATGCTCTGATGGCACAGCTGCCAGCTACTTTGTCAAAGCTCAGAAGTCTGAGTCTGAATGGGAGAATAGCTGGGATCCATTCTCAGTTCCATGGAAGAAATGCAGAACACAATTTATTGATTCTTTGTTCAATGGCCATACAAACATGATACCTTTCCTCCGGTCTCTTCAGGTGTAATTCTGTCTAATGGTGAAAACTGGAAAGTGATGCGGCGGTTTGCTTTAAGCACATTACGGGACTACGGAATGGGAAAGAGGACCATAGAGGACAGAATTGTTGAGGAATGCAGTGTCCTGATAAAGAAATTTGAATCTTACGAAGGTGAGTTGGTGTTTTCCTCTGGTGCATAGCTACATTACCATTGTTTAAAGGTGCCAAGACTATTGCGTTACATATTCCTAACTTCCAGAAGCACAGATCCCAGGGTTCCCTGCAATTGGTCTGTTCCTGTAATGTGCAGATTGCACTGCAATAACTCCTGTGACTTCCAAGCATTTCTTAGCCCAGCTATGGCCACGTCCAGCAGCACTTAGGATCAGTTTCTTTGTTAAATGAGGTCTACACATAGGGAAGCTGCCAGTAGGGATTTAAGGCAACAAAGAACAGACTTAAAAACAAAGCCCTTTCCATACTTTGAATTTCTGTGGGGATGTTCAGGGAGGCAGGAGAGGATATATTGTTTAATGATATCCCCCAACTTGCATTAGCAGAGGAAAGAGGAAGTTTTCTCCTGGCTGGTAGAAAGCATCCCATAGCATGTCCATTCTAGGAATGTTGTACTTGACTCCTATGTGTTTTACATCCCATATTTTGAAAAGAATATTTTTGTTTAACTGTCATATTTATGTATAGGAAACCCATTTGAGACCACAACAATTATGAATGCAGCTGTTGCTAATATTATCGTGGCCCTACTACTAGACAAGCGATTTGATTATGAAGATCCCACATACATAAGACTTCTGAAGTTGGTCAATGAAAATGTCCGGCTTTTCGGAAGCTCTTCAGTCACGGTAATCTATTTTTTCCATTTAAAACAAACAGTTGATTATAATAACGGTGTATGCAAAGTGGGCAGGGCAACCTGTTTATTGCATATTGTTCACGATTCACTACAAAACACAAAATGATATTGTGAGAAACCTGGTGGTGATTCGAAATATTTAGAAAACTCACACGGCACAGTCATCCCGTAACTATAATAAAGTCTCCTTTGCACAAACCCTTTCTGGCCTGATTGCAGTCAGGACTCCAAGGACAAGGAAGAACAAGCGATAGTTGGTTCCATGATGGCTCAGAAAACAAAGATCACCACAGCCAACCACAAACAACCAATCACACCCTAGGCCAACCCCAACCTCTCTCACCACCAAAGGAACACAAGTGAACAACACAAGCAATGCTGACACCAAACTCTACATACATTAAACATAATAGAAACACCGCCACCCGACCCCACCCCCATCCATCTTCCCTCTCTCCACCCCCTTTCTTTTTTCCTTTTTTTCTTCTCCCCCTAATGCCTCATCAAATGAAACGGATTTGTAAAAATGTTACATGGGGGGGGGGGAATACGAGGCATTACACTTACTTCCGTAAAACAAGAAAATCCTTAATAAAATATTAAAAAACAAAAAACAAAAAACAAAACAAAAGAAGAAGGGGCCTCCAAGGGCAGATCTCCCTCTCTGAAGGCAGGAGAACTGCCATACCCTATTATTCTGGGGTTGCACATAAATTATGCTATGCTGAGGTAGCCCTAACCCCATTCCAAATGGCATTCAAGAGTTTTGTTTTGTATTTGGGGAACCATGCTCTGAGAGACCCAGCTGAGAGTACAATACTGAGTTTTTCTAATGTCTCTTTTTCTTTTTTCACATTTTTATCCTTTCAGCTGTATAACATGTTTCCTGCTCTTGGTTTTCTTTTGGGTGATCGTAAGACTGTCATCCAAAACAGAGATGAGCTGTTTGCCTTCATAAATGCCACCTTCATAAAACACCTCAGAGATCTGGATGAAAATGACCAGAGGAGCTTTATTGACTCATTTCTTATCCAACAGCAAGAGGTAATGGAGTCTTTTTAAGTTGGCCCAGAATAAGCGTTGCCATTTTCAATTCATGTTTTGAGGGCATATTCGCAAGTGAATGCATAAGTTGTAGTCAGGAAGTCTCACTTCAGAAGGGACCAACCTGGCATAGTTCCTCCCCTTTCCCAATAGTCAGCCATTGTTAATGTGTTACAGAAGTTGCCTCTGCAGGGGCAAAGGTTGTGTGCTCACCAGCATTTCTGGGGGGAAAAATCCCTGATCAAGAAAACATGTAATTATAGATAATTATGCAGTGATGAGAGGTAATCAAGTCATAAATATTGGTTGCCAGACTCCCTTTTGATACAAGGGACGATGGGATAATGCCTCATGTGCTCAGAAGAAGGCATTCTTCACACTGGAGGAGGTAGGAAGCTTTGAGGGTGGAGAGGCATCTCAGAGCAAGGACAAAACATTGGCCCATGCACTGACCAATCATCCTTAAATTAGGGCTTCAGTTCTTTTAACCATTACTAAGACTGGAAATGAATATGAATTGGAGTTTCTGCTTATCAATTAATTAGCACCCAGAAAAGGAAACAGGTGGTTGGGTGACAACAAAGTTCTAAATAACAGGCTGGAAATTATTTCTAAAATCTTAAACTAATTACTGATGAGTTTGAAGAGTTAAAGCAGATATACAGGCCTGGTGTGCTGGTCCCATGGGTTACCCGAGAGGCGAGGTCCAAGTTCGGTCTGTGGTCAAAGGCGCAACGTGGAGGCAGTCCATAGTAGCTGAAGCTGGGTGCAGGGCATGGAGTCGGGTGAAGTCAGGAACAGGCAGGGAGACAGGGCGGGTCATGAGCTCAGGACAGGGTCCAGGCAGGAACTAGCAACCAACAATGTTTCTCCTGCAAGTTGGGACTGGGGCTGGCCGGCTTTTATCTGCCCCGAGGCATGGGATGGCCCCGATCCTCTGGTGACTCACCTCTCCTGGCCTGGAGGCGAGCACTCCTCCTGCAGGAACCCTATATCATCATGATGGCATAGTCTGGAAAACCTGGAATCTCTCATTACTTAGCGACTGGGGTGATGTGCAATGATACTTTGGACATCGGGTCCAGTCAGGTATTCATTTTTATCTTTGCACATGAAATTTTCTCACTACATTCGTTTTAATCAGTTCATACTCTTTGCAACCCAGGAGGAGAAGAAGAAGAAGACGAATGCATATTTCCACAACGAAAACTTAAAAACTGTTGTGGCCAACTTATTTGCTGCTGGCATGGAGACCACTTCTACCACACTGTGCTGGGGACTGTTATTAATGATGAAACATCCTGAAATTCAGAGTGAGTGCTTTTCATTGGGTTGGCTCCCATTATTCTGAGATATCTTAATTCCAGTTATATGTAACTATTAGAGAGAGAAAATATTTATAATTTGCACACACACACACACACACACACACACACACACACACACAATTGTTCAGTCATAAGTTTTACATTTCAACCTGGACTCCCTTCTCCCTCTTTCTGTGGTTTTTTACATTTCATTTCATATTCCTGCATACTCCAAATTATCTCAACATATTATTTTAGATATATATTCCTGCATATATCCAATAGATATATTGAAACTGCGGGTTTTTACATTAATCCTGCCAATGTCTTAGTATGTTTACACTTTGTTTGTAATACGCTGTCAGGGAACTGACATCGGAGCCAGAGGAGGAGGGAAGGCTCTCAAATGATGCTGGAGAAGGGCCCAGCAGGGGGAGAGGCGGCTCACCAGCTGGGGAAGGAAATCAGCGTAACACCAGGGATAAAGGGGGGTAGATGGGGGAATTGGCGAGGGGGCTCCAGGACTCTTCACCGGAGATCAGCGGGGAGAGCACGGGTCCTCCACTACCCACACCCTCCCTGCGCAGAAGACTTCCACGCAGGGAGAGTAGGAGGAGACTTGGCGTCAAACAGCTTTTATGCTGGAAAAGGTTTAAGAAACGCCCAGTGACGGATTCTGCTGGCGACTGAAACAGCCACAAAGTGCAGGGCTGTCCAGACAGAAAAGGTTTAACCAGGCAACCTAGCCAGGAGTGGCGGCAGCTTACGCACGAGTAACCCCGATCATTATTACATACGCAATAAACCACTTCCATTGCTTTCTAAAAATAATAATAATCTTGTTCTCCAAGTAAGTTTTGCCATTTCTGCGTAGTCCATTAATTTCTGTATCCATTCTTCTCTTGTTGCGACCTCTTCATCGTTTCATTTTTGAGCAAATAACAATCTTGCAGCTATGGTTACATAAATAAATAAATTTGTATAAATGTATATAAATTGCATACATAAATAAATTTCTAAATATACTATACTAAATAAATTTCTAGGTAGTTCTGATCTCATAATTTTTTTAAAAAAAAAAGCTTATGGTTTTTTAAACATCTTTTTCAGTTCATCATATATCATTTCCCAGTAAACTTTAACCTTATTACAAGCCAACCACATATGAAAAATAGTACCTTCTTTCTCTTTACGTTTCCAGCACATATTCAGTTTGGATTTATACATTTAACCAATTTACTAGGTGTCAGGTACCATCTATGTAACATTTTCATATAGTCTCTTAAACTATAACATTCTGTAAATTTTATATCCACGTTTGATAAACTTTCCCATGCCTCCATTTCTATATTATAACTAATATCTATTGCCCAGTGTATCATTGAAGATTTCACTTGTTCGTCCTTCGTCTCCCATTCCAATAAGATCTTATACATTTTAGATATCACTTTAACATTGCAGTTTAACAGGTCTCTTTCTAGTTGTGATTTTCGTTCCCCAACCCCCTGCTTCATATTCCTTTTAACATCTCTGATGAATCTTTTAAAAAATTTAATTTACCGGTAAATTCTCCAAAAGTGAAAGCCATAGTGGTGTTTTGGTCTCCAACAGGTTTTTATACTTATCCCATACTCTATACATTTTTTTCCTGATTATATGGTTTGTAAAACCTTTATGTACTTTCACATTTTCATACCTCAAGTAAGCGTGCCAACCAAAAATATTATCATGACCTTCCCAATCTGAAATATGTGGATTATTCAATAACAATCATTCTCTCAAACAGCATAGACAAGGTGCTTCATAATAAAATCTCATATGCAGCAGGAGGAAACCTCCTTTCTCTTTCATCTGTCAATTTTTTATGTTTTATTCTTATTTTTCCTTGCCAGATATATTTAGAAATATATTTTTGCCATTTGTTGAAACAATTTGTCGTGCTGATCACTGGTATTCATTGAAGCATTCTATGACCCTTTAAAATGTGGCTTTTTGTAGGGGGGTTATTGGGTGGTTGGTTTTATATTTTGATTTTATTCTGTGAACCTCTGGATATAGGGTGGTATATACTTTCACTAAATAATAATAACAATAATAATAATAATAATAAATAAAACAAAAAGAATATTGTCAGTAATACATTCATTTTAATGGTTGAAGTAATGAAAGTTTCATTCTCCTCCATATTTGCAAATTTATTTTAATATCCTCCCAAGTTTTTAAATAATTATCTTATACAAATTTATATTCTTGCTCTTAACCACACAACCAAATATTTAAACTTTTTTTCACTCTTTAAGATGGATAAACTTTGTAATTTATTTTTACTATCATGATTCATATTTTTTACCAGGAGTTTGGTTTTATCTTTATTAATTTTAAGACCTGCTAGTTCTAAAAAAATAAATAAAAAATCTTTTCCAATGCATTTGGGATTGACTCTATTGGTTCCTCAACAAATATCACCACATTATCTGCAAAAGCTATATATTGTTATGTTATGTTATGTTATGTTATGTTATGTTATGTTATGTTATGTTATGTTATGTTATGATATGATATGATATGTTTATATTATATTATATTATATTATATTATATTATATTATATTATATTATATTATATTATATTATATTATATTATATTATATTATATTATATTATTATATTATATTATATTATATTATATTATATTATATTATATTATATTATATTATATTATATTATATTATATTATATTATATTATTATTCTCTTTCCCGCTTTTATTTCCGCTTCTTTTTTATTACATCTTATTCTTTGTGCCAAAACTTCTAAAACTGTTATAAACAATGAAGGTGACAGTGGGCAACCATGTCTACTTCCTTTAGTTATTTTACAATTCTCAGTCAATACAGTACTTACTGATGGATCAGTATATATTGAGTTAACTCCTTTTATAAAACTGTCTCCACAAACCATATATTCCAAAGCCTTAAACATATAAAATCCCAGGAGACATTGTCAAATGCTTTCTCGGAGTCTAAATGCATTCTCTTTTAATACAGTTTTCAACCTATTAGCTAATATGTCTACAAACAGTTTATAATCGTTATCCAACATCGAAATAGGTCGATAGCTCTTAACCAGCTTTGGATCTCTATTTTGTTTATGAATCAATGTTATGTATACACTCTTCGGGGATTTGGGTAACTCTCCTGTATTCAAAGTTATAGTCATAATATCTTTTAAAGGTAGCATTAGGTAATCTTGTAATTTTTTAATAATATATTGCTGAAACTCCATCAGGTCCGGGTGCCTTCCCTAATTTTGCCTGTAAAATTACTTTCTGTAATTCCATCATTGTGACAGCTCTATTCAGAAATGACATTTTAACTTTTGGTATCTTAAGCAGTCTGTTGTCTTCTAAATATTTACCCATTTCTTCTACCTTAACTCATTTGCCTTAATATGGTGCTGTATAAAAACTCACGAATTGATCTATTATTTTTTTCAGATTTTCCACAACTCTACCTCCTACATTTATTCTATCAATGCAGTTTTTTCTTCTTTCTTCTTTATATGCCAAGCTAATAGTTTCCCTGTTTCTTGGAGGCATATAACTTCCAAGTTTAACTTCTTTACAACAGGATCAATTTTATTCATTTAGTCTTATTATTTTTCTTATTTACATTCCCAGTTAGACTTCTCAAAGCTATCTTGTTCCATATTTATTTCTCCTTCACCTCCACCTCTGTTGAATCTTCCTCTTCCTGTCCTGCGTCCAGTTCAAATGCTCTTTCTCCAGCTAACTCATTCCCATATTTTGTCCAGAATTTGTCAGGGTCCGAAGGATCCCAAAATCTTTATTTTTGACCTTTATATGTAAAAGATACCACTTCAGAATATTCCCAGCAGTTATATTTTAATAATCATCCTGGATGCATATCTCTGCCTCAGTATATCAGGTTATTGTCTAAATTGTTTGTTTGTCCTTCTTAAAAATACATTTGTTAAATTCTAGAGATTAAATTTCTGAGCCTATGGAATTGTAGAACGAGTTTGTGGCAGTTTTATGCTTCAGAGATTAATTTTTAAGAGACCTAAGTCAAAAAGATAATCTGAGCAGAAAAATGAATGCTTTTCTTTTCTTTTCTTTTCTTTTCTTTTCTTTTCTTTGTTTTTGTTTTTGTTTTTGTTTCCCCCAGTAAAGGTCCAAGAAGAAATTGCAAAGGTTGTTGGATCTTCTCAGCCAAGGATTGAACACCGAACAAAAATGCCTTATACAGATGCCGTCGTCCATGAGATCCAGAGGTTTGCCAATATCGTCCCAACCAACCTGCCACATGCCACGGCTACAGATGTTACCCTTAATGGCTACTTCATTCCAAAGGTGATCCATTTCATTGAACTGCTGCCTACTAGTTACTATATATTTTAAGGCTATCCTGGAAGTAAGCCCCTTGGACTTCAGGGTGGGTGACATCTGTGCAGACTTGTATAGGATTGCACTGTAAGCTTTCAATCTACCCTTCGGAAGGTGTCAGGCATCAGCTTCAACCCATTAAACAGATCTCAGTGGGAAGGAGCACAAGGTTGGAAAAGAAAACATTTCTAGTGGGGGATCATGGTTTATACATTAAAGTTTGTCAAACTAAAGACATTTCTCAGATAAACTCAAATCTCATTTCTCCTACACTAAATGTTTATTGTACCAGAGGCATACAGTTTATTTTAAAATGACTCTTGCTTTGTAGGGGACATACATCATACCATTGCTATCCTCTGTGCTGCATGATGAATCTCAATGGGAGAAACCACATAAATTCTATCCTGAGCATTTTCTTAACTTTGAAGGAAAATTCGTAAAGAGAGATGCTTTCATGCCTTTCTCCGCAGGTAACTTTTTTTTTACTTTTGTTTATACCTGAATAATAATAATAATAATAATAATAATAATAATAATAATAATAATTTATTATTTATACCCCACCCATCTGGCTGGGCTTCCCCAGCCACTCTGGGCAGCTTCCAAAAGAATATTAAAATACTGTGATACATCAAACATTAAAAGCTTCCCTAAACAGGTCTTCTTAAAGTCTGGTAGTTGTTGTTCTCTTTGACATCTGGTGGGAGGGTGTTCCACAGGGAGGGCGCCACTACCAAGAAGGCCCTCTCCCTGGTTCCATAGTGTGTGCTTAGTCAATGGGATTTTTACATGCCTGGAATGTAGCCTATTGTGCAAAGGTAAGAATCACATCAATTGCTGTGGCCATTTCTGCCACCATTGGTGTGCGGCCCCTGGAATGTTGCTCACCAGGGAATGTGGCCCTCAGGCTGAGAAAGGTTTACCACCCCTGGTTTTCAGCATTGCAGGATGTCTCAGCTCATATTGGGAGTTCGCAATTCTTTTAAGATGGGCACAGTGAGCTGTTATTTTATCTCTGCATTTTAGTCTGCTTTAAAGTATTTGGGATGTTATTAAGCAACTGCCTAAACCCAGTTTCTCTGCTGCCTGTGTGTCCTTACAGGTCGGAGAGCATGTTTAGGTGAGACTCTTGCCAAAACGGAGCTCTTCCTCTTCTTCACAAGTCTCCTTCAGAAATTCACCTTCCAGCCACCCCCAGGAACATCTCAGGAAGACCTGGACCTTACTCCTGCTATTGGGCTTACAACACCACCCATGCCCCACCAGCTCTGCGCCTTGCCACGTTTCTAAGACTCACAAGCTCCTGGCTTGCTTAGCCTACCTGTGTGTGCAATGCGAGCCTTTCTTAAAACACACCTGTTCTGCAAGGGTATTTGGGTTGAGTAGCCTAGTGGTGGAATTGGTGCATGCTTTGTCACAAATCTTAAGTGTTCCCCTTTACCTGCCATACTGCTGAATACCATGAAACTAGCATTGGAGCATCTCTTACTTAAAACCTGGCCCTGAGTTCTTATGACACTTGGGGCATAGAGATCAACCAACAAATCTGGTTGCATGTATTCCCATGTTAACATATACTTTCAAATATCTTGAAGTTCACGGCATGTAATGCCTTGAAGGAAAACGTTATGAAAATGATATATAGGTGGTACATGACCCCAGTCAAGCTTGCAAAAATATATCACTTGCCTGATAACAAATGTTGGAAATGTAAGGAAACTGAAGGAACATTCTTTCACCTCTGGTGGACCTACCCTAGGGTTAAGGCTTTCTGGGAAATGATATATAATGAATTGAAAAAGGTATTTAAGTATACCTTCTCTAAGAAACCAGAGGCCTTCCTTTTGGGTATTGTTGGTCAGAGGGTGTTAAAGAAGGATCGAACCTTTTTTATGTATGCAACAACAGCAGCAAGAATACTCATCGCAAAATATTGGAAGACACAAGATTTGCCCACACTGGAAGAATGGCAGACGCAACTGACAGATTACATGGAGTTGGCTGAGATGACTGGCAGAATCCGAGACCTGGGAGAAGAGGCGGTGGAAGAGGACTGGAAGAAGTTTAAAGATTATTTACAAAAACATTATAAGCTGTATGAGTGTTAGGAGAATGCATGACAGAAAATAATACGGCGTCAGTAATTTAGCTATAAGAGATATGAGTAAGTGATGTATAAGATAATGATGATATTTGAGATAACATTATGCTTAAGTTAATTGGCTTAATACATGATAAAAACATTGATAATTGGGGTAATAATTTCTGAGAACCATTAAGATGATTTGAAATAAGGTAATAAATTGCTGTTTATAACTGTACGACGGAGAACGCAGGAAAGGGTGATGTGAGGAAGCCCAAAGTTTATGGAAATACGATCTATGGACAAATTGATTTTATGCATTTTCCCCCTTTTTTCTTTTTTCTTTTTATTCTGTAAATCTTTTCTATTTCTACTGAACTGTATGGTGATGGCATTATGTATGTTTGTTAATCTTCATTCTGTTTAAAATTTGCAATAAATATTTTATAAAACAAATATCTTGAAGCATCATATTCCCAGGTAGATGTGCAGAGAAAGCCACTTCCGAGCTAGGGAGGAGGTGGGGTTGCGGGCTTCACGCCCCTTCCCACACTTGCGGGGGCTGGCTCCAGCCCACACGATAGCAGGGAATCCTCCGTGTTCTTTAAAAAGTCTGTCATAATAGATCTGGCAACTGGGTTTGCTTCTGGCATCTCCATGCTGCCAATTAGTTCAGTGGCTTTCTGCTTCTGGCTTAGAAGAGGGACGTCCAAGTCCCATGAGACTGTGATCTAATCACGGGGGGGAACTGGCAGCGAAAGTTGTTCAGGTACTTTTAGAGAGGAGAGTTCCATTTTGGGGGTTAAAGCCAAGCTTCTTGAGCCTTTTTTATGGAGAAAATCTCCGTTATTAAGGGGAAAATGTCAGACTAGAGTAAAGGGGAGAGGGGATTAGTCATTCACCAAAACAATTTGCCTCACAGCCAAAACTCTGTCTTCAGTTCCAGCGATCAGCTGAATATGGTGGGTGGGGAGAGGGGAAGGGCCAGCTGCTCTGAGGCAAAAACAAAGGAAAAGGAGCGAGCGAGCGACCAGAACCTCCCGGGTATCGATCAGTCGATCCCAATCAACCTGTTGGTTATCCCTGGAATAAAACAACCATCTTCCATCTTCTCTCTGTATCTGAATGAACTTTCTCTGAGAGTCTGGCTTAGTTTAAGCTTCCCTCATCAATGGAATTCTGACTGGTCATATGAAAAATGAAAATGGTGGAAATGTGTCAAATTCAAAATCAAAACTTCAATCTCCACAAGAGGAAAAACTCAAAACCTTCTCCGCCTAGCTTCTGTTCTGAGAGGGAAGAGGGAACTAATCCCTTTCACAATAGAGACAAGGGAAGTCACCATGGTCTCACCAGGAAATAGAAATTTTTTTTTGTTTGAATGTCTCTTCTCTTTTAAGAAAATCCAGCCACACCCACTATAATACTTTGATTTTTTCTTCACTGGGCCCCATAACTTTTGTAGGAATGGATTTAGGCACTATGAGAGGATGCACTGCTTAGTTATTATCCTTCCTTGCTCACATTCTTGCATGTCATATGCTCTAATGTATACAAAGATATACCCTAATGCCACCATGTTCAACAGTTTCAAGATGGAAATGAATAAAAACTATGCTAAAAAGAAAAATATGTGTGAGTGTTTCAATCGGAGAATGTTCAGGAAATACTGGACCCTTTCAAACTAAATGCTGTCGTACCTAATTGAAATTGAATAATTTCATCTGCAAATGATTTCACAATGCTGCTCTCTACTGATAATCCTGAGTTATGAGTTTGCCGTGTTCAAGAGCTTCTGGAAGTAAGCACCACTCACTTGAGTAAACATTAAACTGAAAGGCATATCATCCAATGTACAGCTTTGAATAGTCGTGGAGATGAAGAAAAATGGAGGGATGGCTTAATGAATCGCTAGAGACATTACATAACATAATATATGGGTAGCTCATTGCAGTTGGTAGACACTGTTGTTGACCAAACTGCTCTGTAGCTTTGTTGTTTTTGTAGAAGTCTTTTAGACCGTGTCGGCCTTTGGCTTGCCAGGTTTTTATCTGGAGGTTTCTGCTTTTTTTCTGTTTGGCTCCAGAGGCCTCCAGGCCTTGAAGCTCTACTCAGCTATCGGTGGGATGCTACCAGTCCCAGCGGGGTCGAGGCCACTGGGAGGTGGCTTGGGGCTCTTTGCGGCCTCCTCGGTTGTTGCGTTGGGCACCCCTGGTTACCCCCCAATCATGGTGCTGATGGTGGTGCAGGTCCCATCCAGACAACGCCATTGGTGCTTGTGGTCCTCAGAAGCTCCATGCGGACCTTGGCGCTTGCCATCTTGCCTCACCGGAAGTCCATACTGGTGCACTTTGAAACATCCATCCCTGAATGCAGTTCAATGATTACTCCAAAGAATTTCAGAATGCTGCCCTTTACACCCATTATTAACAGATTAATTTATACATAATCTGGGTGACAGGTCTGCAGCCAGGTTCAAGAGAATTTGAATCTGTTCTGGGAGGCAACAGTTTTTGGAAGCAAGCACTACTCACTTGAGTAAACATTAAACTGAAAGGCAAATCATCCCATGTACAGATTTTAATAGTTGTGGAGAAGAAGAAAAAAAACAGAGGGGCAAATCAGAAAATATTTCCATTTTACTGGATGGTTTAATGATTTGCTAGAGACAGTACCTAGCATAATATATATGTTGCTCACTGCAGTTGCGAGACATTGTTCTTCACCAAATTGCACTGTAGCTTTCATTATAACCACTACCCCAAATAATTGCTTGCAAAAACGAAATGGATTGGACAGAGCCGATTCCAGCGTTGTTCCTCTTTATCCTTATGATTTCCTTTATTTTGAAACTGGGCACTTTCTGGAACAAGAGCTCCCAAAATCTTCCACCTGGACCAAGGCCTTTACCCCTCATTGGGAATCTCCACATCATGGATCTGAAGAGGCCTCACAGAACCATGTTAAAGGTAAAGCTTGCAGTTCTTCCCATGGCAAGGCTAAAGGGTACTGGGGCAGCCCAGTCAGCAGAGCGGGGTAATAATAATAATAATAATAATAATAATAATAATAATAATAATAATAATACATTTTGTTCTTTTACAACCTATAAATCTCATCTCCCCTTTTTGTGCTACAGAACCTCCTATTATCTTTTCCAATAAATAGTCATAGGACCTAGTTGTAATTTGAACAAGGTGTCTGGGGGTGTCTGGTGTCGAATCCCGTTTGACTCTGCCTCCATTTTCAAGGATGCAAAAGTGCTGGTACAAACCTTGCCTAGCCCAGCCTCCTCCTTCAGCCAATCTTTCTAAACAAGATTTGAGAGGTGCCATTAAAGGTATAATCACATTTATCCTTACAACTGCCTATTTTGTTCTGGTTTTCTGATTATTCCTAGCAAATATTTGTGCTGCCGCAACTGAATAATAATAATAATTTAATAATAACTTATTATTTATACCCCACCCACCTGACTGGGTTTCCCCGGCCACTCTGGATGGCTCCCAACAGATTAGGAACATGATCAAACATGATCAAACACCAAACTTTAAAACTTACTTTAAAAGGACTGCCTTCAGGTGTCTTCTAAAAGTCAGATAGTTGTTTATTTCCTTGACATCTGATGGGAGGGCATTCCACAGGGCGGGCATCACTACCAAAAAGGCCCTCTGCTTGGTTCCCTGTAACCTCACTTCTCGCAGTGAGGGAACCACTAGAAGGCCCTCAGAGCTGGGTCTCAGTGTCCGGGCTCAATGATGGGGGTGGAGACGCTCCTTCAGGATACTGGGCCGAGGCCGGTTGGGGCTTTAAAGGTCACCATCAACACTTTGAATTGCGCTTAAAAATGTACTGGTAGCCAATATTGGTCTTTACGGGCCGGTGTTATATGCCACTCCCAGTAACCAGTCTAGCTGCTGCATTCTGGATTAGTTGCAGTTTCTGGGTCACCTTCAAATGTAGCCCCACGTAGAGCGTATTGCGGTAGTCCAAGCGGGAGATAACTAGACCCTGCACCGCTCTGGTGAGACAGTCTGCGGGCAGTCTGCGGGCGGATAGGGTCTCAGCCTGTGTACCAGATGGAGCTGGTAGACAGCTGCCCTGGACAAAGAATTGACCTGTGCCTTCATGGGCAGCTGTGAGTCCAAAATTACTCCAATGCTGTGCACCTGTTCCTTCCATGGCACAGTTACCCCATTCAGGACGAGGGAGTCCTCCACACCTGCCCACCCCCTGTCCCTGCAAAACAGTACTTCTGTCTTGTCAGGATTCAGCCTCAATTCAGCCACCATCTACTGCCAACCGCCTCCTGACACTCACACAGAACCTTCACTGTTCTGTTTTAAAAGAGAGGTAGAGCTGGTTATCATCCACATACTGATGAACATGTAGCCCAAACCTCCTGATTATCCCTCCCAGCAGCTTCATGTTGATGTTGAAAATAATGGAGGAGAGGATGGAACCCTGAGGCACCCCACAATTGAGAGCCCAGGGGCATGAACAGTTATCTCCCAACACCACTTTCTGGACACGGTCCAGGAGGAAGGAGCAAAACCACTGTATAGCAGTGTTTCCAGCTCCCAGCCCTTCTAGACAGTCCAGAAGGATGTCATGGTCGATGGTATCAAAGGCCACTGAGAGATCCAGCAGAACTAGGAAACAGCTTTCACCTTCGTCCTTAGCTGGCTGGAGATCACTGGCCCACAGTTTCAGTCCCATGATGAGGCCTGAATCCCAATTGGAAGGGATCCAAATGGTCCGCATCCTCCAGGCGTGCCTGGAGTTGTTCAGCAACCACCCGCTCAATCACCTTGCCAAAGAATGGAAGATTTGAGACTGGGTGATAGTTCACCATACTGGCTGGGTGCAAAGATTTATTTTTTAATAAGTGGCTTTATAACCACCACTTTCAGCGGGTTTGGGAAGGCTCCTTAACAGAGGGAAGCATTCACCACCCCGCAGAACTTTTATGAGCCAGGATGGGCAAGGATGAAGGAGACAGGTGGTCAGTTGCACTTGTCCAAGCAGCCTATCCACATCCTCGGAGGTAACAGTTTGGAATTGATCCCATGCAACTTGACTAGACATCCCATGCAACTTGACTCTAGCACTCTCCCGCCCTGGCCCTGCTCCCAAGGTGGAATCTACTGAACTGGGTGAAAAGGCTGAGCTGCTGTATCATGAGTCTAGCAACTGTTGCTGCTACAGCTATTAGTAGCAAATGTCTCGAACAGGATTGTGGAATAGACAATGCTCTTTTACCTTATCATTATGTTATTTGGATTCTGTTATTGGGAAAAAACTGATAACAATCTAACAGTCAAACTGTGCTACTAGATTCTGTGGATTGTATAAAAGAGCCTTTACTCTCAGGTAAATGTGCAAGCTAATGCAGTCTTGGTTCTGTGAGATATGATTTACATTAATATATTCCTTGGGTATGCCAGAACTCTGTTTCTCACTTTTTCTTCTGTTGAATTCCAGTTGTCCAAGCAATATGGCCCTGTCTTCAGCATCCAAATGGGACCCCGGAAAATTGTGGTGTTGACAGGATATGAGACAGTAAAGGAGGCTCTGGTTAATCAGGCGGACGCATTTGCAGACAGGCCCACCTTTGCATTATTTCAAGAGCTTGCACAAGGCTTTGGTGAGGCACCGCCCTTTTTATTGGAACTTGTAATGCTTGCAGACACAAACAGATCCCACCAGGTGAACACAATCTGTTCCCAGGAAATGGTTCGTAAGATGAGCGTTTGCAAAGCAAGTCAACGAAATCCATTGTTTCCTGTGGGGAAAATCCTTGTGAATTTTTCAACCCACCTCAGTGCCTTTGACATTGACAGAGTATCTGCAGGCATTAGGCTGTGAATGTGTCACAAAAAGTGTTGCCTGTCAATTTCTGCAGATCAAGCTAAAATGTTAAAAAGAGTAGACCAGACCAACTTTTTTTGGTCTTGACTTTCAGTGGCTCAGTCGGGCTCTGTTGAAGAAACAAAAATGGAGACCAGTTAAAGCAAACCTTTCCCATTCCCACCTTCTTCCCAACAGTCATATTGTAGAGCTGGGGTAGAATGGGGCAGGAGAATTGTGAATAATAGTCACATGGAAAAGTAATGCCACACACCAAGGGGAAACTGATCATTTTCCGGCATAGCCTACACAGAGAAGATAAATTAAGAAGGCATAATGTCTGCTCATCGAATACAAAGTAACAAGCTGAGTGCTGCTGTGACCACTGTCATCTATTTGTTCTCAGGTCATGCTCTGATGGCACAGCTGCCAGCTACTTTGTCAAAGCTCAGAAGTCTGAGTCTGACTGAGAGAATAGCTGGGATCCATTCTCAGTTCCATAGAAGAAATGCAGAACATAATTTATTGATTCTTTGTTCAATGGCCATGCAAACATGAAACCTTTCCTCCCGTTTTCAGGTGTAAGTCTGTCTAATGGTGAGAACTGGAAAGTGATGCGGCGGTTTGCTTTAAGCACATTACGGGACTACGGAATGGGAAAGAGGACCATAGAGGATAGAATTGTTGAGGAATGCAGTGTCCTGATAAAGAAATTTGAATCTTATGAAGGTGGGTTGGTGTTTTCCTCTGGTGCATAGCTACACTACCATAGTTTAAAGGTGCCAAGACTATTGTGTTACATATTCCTAACTTCCAGAAGCACAGCTCCCAGGGTTCCCTGCAATTGGTCTGTTCCTGTAATGTGCAGATTGCACTGCAATAACTCCTGTGACTTCCAAGCATTTCTTAGCCCAGCTATGGTCACATCCGGCAACACTTAGGATCAGTTTCTTTGATAAATGAGGTCTACACATAGGGAAGCTGCCAGTAGGGATTTAAGGCAACAATGAGCAGACTTAAAAACAATGTCCTTTCCATACTTGGAATTTCAACAGAATATTTTTGTTTAACTGTCATATTTATGTATAGGAAACCCATTTGAGACCACAACAATTATGAATGCAGCTGCTTCCAATATTATAGTGGCCATACTACTAGACAAGCGATTTGATTATGAAGATCCCACATACATAAGACTTCTGAAGTTGGTCAATGAAAATATCCGGCTTTTCGGAAGCTCTTCAGTCACGGTAATCTTTTTTTTCCATTTAAAACAAACAAATACTTGATTATAATAACAGTGTATGCAAAGTGGGCTGGGCTACCTGTTTATTGTATATTGTTCAGGGTTCACTACAAAACACAGAATATTGATATCTTGAGAAACCTGGTGCTAATTCAAAATATTAAGAAAACTCACACGCTACAGTCACCCCATAACTATAATAACGTCTCTTTTGCACACACACTTTCTGGCCTCACTGCCATCGGGACTCCAAGGACAAGGAAGAGCAAGTGATAGTTGGTTCCATGATGGCTCAGAAGGGGCCTCCAAGGGCAGATCTCCCTCTCTGAAGGCGAACCTCCAGAGGAAAACTGCCATAGCCTATTATCCCAGGGTTGCACATAAATTACGCTGCCCTGAGGTAGCCCTAACCCCATTCCAAATGGCATTCAAGAGTTTTGTTTGTATTTGGGCAGTCATGCTTTGAGACAGTCAGTTGAGAGAACTGTACTGGGCTTTCCTAATGTTTTCTTCTTCTTTTTTCACATTTTATCCTTTCAGCTGTATAACATGTTTCCTGCTCTTGGTTTTCTTTTGGGGGCTTATAAGACTGTCATTCAAAACAGAGATGAGCTGTTTGCCTTCATAAATGCCACCTTCATAAAACACCTCAGAGATCTGGATGAAAATGACCAGAGGAGCTTTATTGACTCATTTCTTATCCAACAGCAAGAGGTAATGGAGTCTTTTAAGTTGGCCCAGAATAAATGTTGACATTTTCAATTCATGTTTTAAGGGCATATTCACAAGTGAATGCATAAGTTGTAGTCCGGAAGTCTCACTTCAGAAGGGACCAACATGGCATACTTCCTATAATAATAATATAATAATAATAATAATTTATTATTTATACCCCGCCCATCTGGCTGGGTTTCCCCAACCACTCTGGGCGGCTTCCAAAAGAATATTAAAATACTATGATACATCAAACATTAAAAGCTTCCCTAAACAGGGCTGCCTTCAGATATCTTCTAAAAGTCTGGTAGTTGTTGTTCTCTTTGACATCTGGTGGGAGGGCGTTCCACGGGGCGGGCGCCACTACTGAGAAGGCCCTCTGCCTGGTTCCCTGTAACTTGGCTTCTCGCAGTGAGGGAACCGCCAGAAGGCCCTCGGTGCTGGACCTCAGTGTCCGGGTAGAACGATGGAGGTGGAGACGCTCCTTCAGGTATACTGGACCGAGGCCATTTAGGGCTTTAAAGGTCAGCACCAACACTTTGAATTGTGCTCGGAAATGTACTGGGAGCCAATGCAGGTCTTTCAAGACCGGTGTTATATGGTCTCGGCGGCCGTTCCCAGTCACCAGTCTGGCTGCTGCATTCTGGATTAGTTGTAGTTTCCGGGTCACCTTCAAAGGTAGCCCCACATAGAGCGCATTGCAGTAGTCCAAGCGGGAGATAACCAGAGAATGCACCACTCTGGCGAGGCAGTCCGCAGGCAGATAGGGTCTCAGCCTACGTACCAGATGGAGCTGGTACACAGCTGCCCTGGACACGGATTTAACCTGTGCCTCCATGGACAGCTGTGAGTCCAGAATGACTCCCAGGCTGCGCACCTGGTCCTTCAGGGGCACGGTTACCCCATTCAGGACCAGGGAATCCCCCACACCTGCCCGCCTCCTGTCCCCCAGAAACAGTACTTCTGTCTTGTCAGGATTCAATCTACCATTTCCCAATCTTCGGCCGTTGTTAATGTGTTACTGGTACAGATGTTGCCTGTGTAGGAGCAAAGGTTACATGCTCACCAGCATTTCTGAAAAAAATCCCCGATCAAGAAAACATGACAATGGGGGTATATAAAAGAGCTGTTGTGAAGCCCAAAGAGATTGGTGGATTTATGTTAAAAGATGACTGGAGGTGACAGAGATTGGGTTTAGAAAGCGAGATTCTAGTTAACAAATTGAAGGAAGAAAAAACCCCTCACCTCATAGGTTTGCAAAATGACTGGATGAAATTGTAAAAAAGAGAGAGAAATCTTTCCTTTTAAAAAACCCCCGAAGTGAAACATCACCAACAAGAA
Organism: Podarcis liolepis; assembly: GCF_965112155.1. Lineage (NCBI taxonomy): Eukaryota > Metazoa > Chordata > Lepidosauria > Squamata > Lacertidae > Podarcis > Podarcis liolepis. Next base: position 5,208,944 of record NC_139557.1, read on the forward strand.
ATGAGATTGGAATGTGGCAATAGGTATGATTTAATGAAGATACAATATGCAAATATTTATGGGCTATTTTACTGTTAAGATTTGTTGGAACCCTTGACAACTCATCATATTGAAACAGAGAAAGGCTGTTTTAGACAGTTGATGAGAACAACAATTAAAGAGCTATATTTGGACTTTTTCAGTTGAATAAGGCCTGGGAGTAAAGATTGAAAAATATCATCTAGCAGAATTGAAAAAAGTGCTCAGTGTGGTGAAAATACTGAAAAACACCCCACTGCCTGTTGGTGCCATGCATCAACTATTGAATGAACAACTGGAAGAACTTAGAGTGGAGAGGCATTAAATTGTTAGTAATGGGGAGCTGCTGCTGAAAAGGCCAATTCTCATGTTGCCACGCTCCGTTGTTCTTGGAGAGGAGCTACAGGAAGAAGCCTCAGATGGATCTGCAGGATCTTGGTCGATTTATATGGGGAGAGGTAGTCTTTGATGTATTGCAGTCCTCAGTTGGCAGTTAGACTAGGACTTAATTAATTTTAAGTATGCTCCTTATGTGAGGCAGGTTACTCCACAGTAGGGAAGCATTTGCTCTTTGGCAATAGGCCAGGCATTTATCCTTCTCCCTCTTAACCACCACAGTTAAGATTCTTCCCTTTTCTCCTTCCTATCTTCACTCCCCTCTGGCTCCCAGCAGGACAGGCAGCTATTACAACCAGCAACTCTATTGGTGTTACTCTTCCTGTTAGAAAGTGTGGCTGAACGGAGTTGCAATCTCAAAAATATGGAGGGCACCACATTGTTTATCTCAGTTTAATGAAACAGTTCTAGATGAATATGTGGTTTTTCTGTGTCATTTTTTCCATTTTAGACTATGAGTAAATACATTAAAGACTATGAGTAAGAACGTTAAAGAAGTTCACTGAGAACCATATATGTCAGCAGAAAACAACACTTTATGGTAACCCTGATTTCAGATCTCCACAAGTGTTCACCAGAAATGCTGCTTTCCATGTATGCGATCATAATACTGTTGCAGGTTTGTGGGGTCAGTCTGCATGATGCCTGAGAATGTTCCAACTTGTGAAGACCTTGTACCCAGTAAGGGTTAATTCTAATGGAGGAATCTATTGTTGAATCAGTCAGACAAGTTTCTTTGTGAGATGAGGGCCATATACTTGTCATCTAAATACTGCCACTAGTTCCTTTGTCTAAACAAAGGCTGTTGGCTGAGGAGTCAAGCACCACGGTTCGCATCAGAGAAGAAGGAGCTGGATTGCCTAGCTTCCCCGACCTCCTCTCTTAGCTGGTAGATGGAGAACAACAGCTGTGACTATGGAGAAGCAAGACATTTGGGGTCTTGATGCTGAGCCCCTCTATCTTAGGCTCAGGTTGAATATATAGTCATACCTCGGGATAAATACGTTTCAGGATAAGTATTTTCGGGTTGCGCTCCGCGGGAACCCAGAACTAACAGAGTGCATTACTTCCGGGTTTTGCCGCTCGAGCATGCGCAGACAGGCAAAATGACATCACACACATGCACGGAAGCAGTGAAACATGACCAGCGCATGTGAAGACGCAAAGTCGCATCTTATGTTCTGTTCAGGATGCGAACGGGGCTCCAGAACAGATCCCGTTCACATCCCGAGGTACCACTGTGTGTTTAAATAAACCCTCTTTCATCCTGATGGCATAGTCTGGAAACCTGGAATCTCTCACTGCTCAGCGACTGTGTTGATGTGCAATGATACTTTGGATCATCGGGTCCAGTCAGGTATTCATTTTTATCTTTGCACGTGAAATTTTCTCACTCCATTCGTTTTAACCAGTTCATACTCTTTGCAACCCAGGAGAAGAAGAAGAACAAGACGAACGTATATTTCCACAACAAAAACTTAACAGTTATTGTGTCCAACTTATTTGCTGCTGGCACAGAGACCACTGCTACCACACTGCGCTGGGGACTGTTACTAATGATGAAACATCCGGAAATTCAGAGTGAGTGCTTTTCATTGGGTTGTCTCCGATTAGTCTGAGATAGCTTAATTCCAGATATATGTAACTATTAGAGAGAGAAAATATTAATAATTTTCATATCTATCTATCTCACAACAATTATTCAATCATAAGTTTAGTATTTCAACCTGAACTCCCTTCTCCCTCTTTCTGTGATTCTTTACATTTCGTTTCATCTTCCTGTGTACTAAAATTATCCCAACATATTCTTTTAGATATATATTCCCATATATATCCCATATATATATTGAAACTGCAGGTTTTACATTAATCCTGCCAATGTCTTAGTATGTTTACAGTTTGTTTGCTAATATTCAATAAACCATTTCCATTCCTTTCTTTTTTAAAAAAAAAAAATTGTTATCTTGATATATTATTCTCATGGTAAGTTTCGTCATTTCTGTGTAGCCCATAAACCTCTGTATCCATTCTTGTCGGGACCTCTTCTTCCTTCCATTTATTTATGTATAAATATATGGGCAAATAACATTCTTGCAGCTGTGGTTGCATACATAAATAAATTTAGATACTGTAGTTCCAATCCCAAAATTTCCAAAAGAAAAGCTTCTGGTTTTTTTAAACATCTTAAACATCTTTTTCAGTTCATCATATATCATTTCCCAGTAAGCTTTAACTTTATTACTAGACCACCACATATCAAAAAGGTACTTTCTTTCTCCTTACGTTTCCAGCACATATTCAAGTTGGATTTATACATTTGAGCCAATCTATTAGGTGTTAGATACCATTTATATAACATTTTCATATAGTTTTCTCTTAAACTATAACATTCTGTAAATTGTATATCTGTTCCCATGCATCCCTTTCTATATTATTAATAACTATTGTCCAGAGTATCCTTGAAGATTTCACTTGTTCGTCCTTTGTCTCCCATTCCAATAAGATCTTATACATTTTACATATCACTTTATCATTACAGTTTAACAGGTCTCTTTCCAGTTGTGATGTTTGTTCCCCAACTCCCCGCTTCATATCCCTTTTAAAGACTTCATTCAAATGATGATATTGTAGCTATGTTGGTGACATCTCTGATAAATCCTTAAATTATTTTAATTTAAATTCTCCAAAGTGAAAGCCATAGTGGTGTTTTGGTCTCCAACAAGTTTTTATACTTATCCATACTCTATACATTTTTTTTCTGATTATATAGTTTATAAAACCTTTATGTACTTTCACATTTTCATACCTCAAGTAAGCGTGCCAACCAAAAATATTGTCATGACCTTCCCAATCTGAAATACGTGAATTATTCAATAACAACCATTCCCTCAAACAGCATAGACAAGGTGCTTCATAATATAATCTCATATGTGGCGGGAAGAAACCTCCTCTCTCTTTCACATCTATCAATATTTTATATTTTATTCTCATTTTTTTTCTTGCCAGATATATTTATAAATATATCTTTGCCATTTGTTGAAACAATCTGTCTTGCTGGTAATAATTGAAATGTCCTATGACCTTTTAAAATGTGGTTTGGGGCATTTATTGGGTTGTTGTTTTTATTTTGATTATGTATTTTGTGGTTTTATATTTGATTTTATTCTGTGAACCTCTGGATATAGGGCAGTATATAAATTCAATAAATAATAATAAGAAGCATAAACTAAAATAATATCCTCAGTAATACATTCATTTTAATGGTTGATACCCTACCCAGTAATGAAAGTTTCATTCTCCTCCATATTTGCAAATTTATTTTAATATCCTCCCAAGTTTTTAAATAATTATCCTTATACAAGTTTATATTCTTTGCTCTTAACCACACATCCAAATATTTAATGTTCTTTTCACTCTTTAAGATGGATAAACTTTGTAATTTATTTTTACTCTCATGATTCAAATTTTTCACCAGGAGTTTGGTTTTATCTTATTAATTTTAAGACCTGCTATTTCTAAATATATATATATATCTTACAGTGCCTTCAGGGTTGACTCTATAGGTTCCTTAACAAATATCAGCACGTTATCTGCAAAAGCTTTTAATTTATATTATATTATTATTTATTTTTACTATATTATATATAATATATTTATATTGTCTCTGTCCCACTTTTATTCCTTTATTTTCTTGGTTACATCTTATTCTTTGTGCCAAAACTTCTAAAACTGTTATAAACAATGAAGGTGACAGTGGGCAACCATGTCTACTTCCTTTAGTTATTTTACAATTCTCAGTCAATATATTACTTACTGATGGATCAGTATATATTGCCGTAACTCCTTTTTAAAAGTGTCTCCACAAACCATATATTCCAAAGCCTTAAAGATATAAATTCCCAGGAGACGTTGTCAAATGCTTTCTCGCAGTCGAAAAACATTAAAGCTGCCCATTTTTCATTTCTCACTACTAAATATTCTATTACATCAATTATGTTTCTATTATGTTTCTATTATGTTTCTATTACTATCTTTCATTTGTCTTCCCAGCAAAAAATCAGCCTGATCCAGCCTTGATGGATTACCTCTTTTAATACAGTTTTCAACCCATTAGCTAATATGTCTGCAAACAGTTTATAATCATTATTCAACAACGAAATAGGTCAATAGCTCTTAACCAGCTTTGGATCTCTATTTTGCTTATGAATCAAAGTTATGTATGCACTCTTCCGGGATTTGGGTAACTCTCCTACATTCCGAGTTATATTCAAAATATCTTTTAAAGGTTGCATTCGGTAATCTTGTATCATCTGGCCTATGAGACCGCCCTTAAATCCCTGAGGCAAAGGACATTTCACATAGTGACCTGTGATCTTGATCTCATGCAATTTGTGGCCCAGTAGCCACAGGAATCCAACATGAGTACATCATCCAGATAGCCTCATATCTTAGGAACCTGTCTGTACCAACCTATCAGCATTTATTTACCAAAGCCAGACTAAATGTATTTCCATCGGAAGTGCTAAATCATGAGTAGGCAAACTAAGGCCCGGGGGCCGTATCCGGCCCAATCACCTTCTAAATCCGGCCCGCGGACAGTCCGGGAATCAGCGTGTTTTTACATGAGTGTCTTTTTATTTAAAATGCACCTCTGGGTTATTTGTGGGGCATAGGAATTCGTTCACCCCCCCCCAAAAAAAAAACATAGTCCGCCCCCCCCACAAGGTCTGAGGGACAGTGGATTGGCCCCCTGCTCAAAATGTTTGCTGACCCCTGTGCTAAATGGTTGACTGAGCGGCATCCCTTATCAGAATAGGCTTTGTTTATGTTCTCAGGACATCGATTGCATGACGCATATCTTACTGCATTGTGGCAGTATGACCAAGTGATCAAACCCTTACTGGCAAATCTGCTGGGAAAATCTGAAGCCTCCCATGCTAAATATCTTTTGGATGACAGGTCTAATGATATTACACTGGCCGTGGCAAAGTTTCTTTCAGAAGTTATAAGAAACAAAGATTATCATGCTAGACCAGGGGTCTGCAACCTTTAAGACAAAAAGAGCCACTTGGACCCGTTTCCGAAGGGAAAAAAAAACTGGGAGCCGCAAAACCACTGCCACATTTAAAACAAATATATCTCCGGAGCCGCGATCTGACAGCGGGCGGGAAGGTGACGTTGGGACGGTGCATGACTAACGCATGCACCGCCCCCATGTGACGCCACAGCCAGTACAGCGCCCGCCACAGTGGGGAGTGTTGGGGTGCACAATGCACCTCCTCCCCTCGCTAGTGTCCGCCCCGGAGCCGCAGCAAAGATGTAAAAGAGCCACATGCGGCTCTGGAGCTGCGGGTTGCAGACCCCTGTGCTAGACACAAAACAAAATGACCCCCTCTGTTGCTCTTTCTTGTGTGGTTGACTGTCTTAACTGTATTTTTTTCTGAAATTGCTCTATGGGACTTTGAACCGCAATAAAGATTTATTATAATACAGTTTTAAACCTATTAGCTAATCTGTCTGCAAACAGTTTATAATTGTTATTCAACAATGAAATTGGTTAATAGCTCTTAACCAGCTTTGGATCTCTATTTTGATTATGAATCAAAGTTATGTTTGTACTCTTCCAGTATTTGGGTAACTCTCCTGTATTCAAAGTTATTGTAATGGGAATTGTAGTTGCTTGAGTGTAAGTCACCGACTTCTCTAAACTGCTTGTTTGTTTAAACCTTTCCCTAACTGAAGCACACTCCTGTGCCTCTACTTCAGTCGCTGGCAGAATCCGTTAGTGGGTGTTTCCTAAACTTTTTCCAACATAAGAATTCCTTGACAGCCAGTCTCCGCCTAGCCTCTCTGCGCGGAAGCCTTCTGCGCAGAGTAGGCGTGCCCAGTGGTGGTCCGGCACTCTCCCCGCTGATCTCACTGGAAGAGTCCCTGAGCCTTCCCTCCAAAGTGCTCTCATTCCCTCCTTCCTTCTTGGTGTCACCTTGATTCCCTTCCCCCTCGGAAACTCTCTCTCTCTCCTTGCTGGTTCCCTCTCCTGCACTATCGGGGCGACTTCTCTCTCTGCTGGTCTCCGATGTCAGTTCCATGACAGTTATATTCATAATATCTTTTAAAGGTTGCATCAGGTAATCTTGTAATTTTTTAATAACATATTGCTGAAAGTCCATCAGGTCCACGTGCCTTCCCTAATTTTGCCTGTAAAATAGCTTGCTGTAATTCCATCATTTTGGTATCTTACGTAGTATGCTGTCTTCTAAATATTTACCCATTTCTTCTAAAACTGCTTTTGTTCATTTTTGAATACAGTGGTACCTTGGGTTACATACATTTCAGGTTATTTTTTTTTTTTTTTTTTGCATTTTAAAAAATTTTATTCATCTTTCCATATATATACATTAAATCCGTGTTTTATACATCTCATTCTTTTGGACTTCCTTCAACGTCCTTGACATTCATTCGTATTTATCTCTTTATAACGCATTCCAATCTTTCGTACTGCCATTAGTACCATCTTTCAGACATTGTTTTCCATAAGCAATACTTCTTAGTGTTTTACAGTGCCTCTTTAAATCCTACTAGCGTTGTGTTTACTAAACATTTGTTCTCCAGATAATCTGCAAATTTTCCCCAGTCATCTATAAATTTTTGATCCTTCATATATCTAATTTTCCCTGTCAATTTATCTAACTCCGCATATTCCGTCAATTTTAATCTCCACTCTGTTAACGTTGGGCTTTCTTCCTGCTTCCACTTCTGCGCCACCACGATTCTAGCTGCTGTTACCGCATATTGGAAGATTTTACAATCCTTTCTTTTAATTTCTTTTCCGACCATACCTAATAGAAAAGCTTCGGGTTTCTTTACAAATGTGTAGCTTAATATCTTTTTGATTTCATTATAGACTTCGTCCCAGAAGCTTTTAACCTTCCCACATTCCCACCATTGGTGATAGAACGTCCCTTCTTTTTGTCTACATTTCCAACATTTGTTATCTGTTTTATACATCTTGGCTAGTTTAACGGGTGTTATATACCACCTATATAACATTTTTAACATATTCTCCCTTAACAGTACACATGCTGTAAATTTTATATTCACTCTCCACAATTTTTCCCAATTCTCCAATTGAATATCATGACCGAGGTCCTTTGCCCACTGAGTCATCACTTTTTTGACTTTCTCATCTTTCATGTTCCATTCTAACAGTATTTTATACATACTTGACAGATTTTTCCGATCACAGTTTATTATCTCTCTCTGAAATTTCGATGTCTTTTCATCGTAGCCCCTCTCTTTCACTTCTTTTTTAAATATCTCATTTATCTGATAGTAACTCAGCCAATCGTATGTATATCTTTTTACCTGGTCGTATGGTTTAATTTTCCACTTCCCTCCTTCCTTCAATACCATTTCTTCGTACCTACCCCATTTTTTCCCCATATTGACTTTCTTTACACTTATTAACTCCACTGGTGATAACCAGTGTGGGGTTTTTGGTTCTAGTGTGTTCTTATATCTATTCCAAACTTCTATCAAAGGTCCCTTAAAGATATGGCTGCAAAATCCCTTATGTACTTTTATCTTATCTCTCCACAAATAGGCATGCCATCCAAATTTGTTCTTATACCCTTCTAAATCCAATAACTCTGTATCCTCCAACTTTATCCACTCTTTAATCCAGCAAAGGCATGCCGCCTCGTAGTACAGTCTCATGTCTGGCAGGGCGAAGCCCCCTCTTTCAGTGGTATCTGTTAATATCTTAAACTTAATTCTGGGCTTCTTTCCTTCCCAGACAAATCTAGAAATCACCCTTTGCCATTCTTTAAAGTTTTTTGTGCCCTTTATTATCGGGATTGTTTGGAATAGAAAAAGCATTTTGGGGAGTACCATCATTTTGACCATGGACACTCTACCCCAGAGTGATAATTTCATCCTTGCCCAAATCTCCAGATTTTTCTTAATTTCATTCCACACTGGGATATAATTATTTTGGTATAGGTCAATATTTTTATTGGTAAGCCAGAGTCCTAAATATTTAACTTTTTTAACTACTTCAATTCCTGTTTGTTCCTGTAATAATTCTATCTTATCTTGGTCTAAGTTTTTAACGATCATCTTTGTCTTATTCTTATTTAGTTTGAATCCAGCTAACTTCCCGAATTCCTCCATCTCCTCCAGAATTCCCTTTAAGCTGTTTATAGGATCTTCTACCGTTAATACCACGTCATCAGCATATGCTTTAACTTTGTATTCGTTTGAACCTAATGATATTCCCTTAATTTGTTTGTTTTGCCTTATTGCGTTTAGCAGAACCTCCAACACCACTATAAAGAGCAGCGGAGAGAGCGGGCAGCCCTGTCTTGTCCCTTTAGATATTTTTATATCTTCTGTTATGGCATTATTTATTATCAGCTTCGCTTTCTGTTCGGTGTATATTGCTTTTATCCCATTCCAAAATTCTTGACCCACTTCCATAATTTCTAAATTTCTCAGCATGAAGTCCCAGGTGACGTTATCGAAGGCTTTCTCCGCGTCAATAAAAATCAGACTAGCTGGCTTATCAATTCTGTCCGATAAATATTCTATTATATTAATTATGCCTCTTGTGTTGTTTTTTATTTGCCTTCCCGGTAGAAAACCCGCTTGGTCCTCATGCATTATCTTCACTAATATTTTTTTAAGCCTTTTTGCTAAAATTCCCGCAAAAATCTTATAATCTGTATTTAATAAGGAAATGGGTCTATAATTTTTTACTTGGGTTGGGTCAGTATCTTGTTTTGGAATTATTGTGATAAATGCCTCCTTCCAGGTGCTTGGGATCTCTTTTTCCTTTAGGGTCTTATTCATCACCTCAACTAACGGAACCGTCAATATATCTTTCATTTCTTTATAGTAACTCGCAGTAAACCCATCTGGGCCCGGGGCTTTACCTCTTTTCAGTTCCTTTATCACTTCCTCTGCTTCCTCTCTGGAAATGGGGGCATTTAACATTTCTCTTTGCTCTATCGAAATCTTCCTTACCATTTTCTCTTTTAAATATCTCTCTATTTTCCTATTGTTGTTTCTATCCTTATTCCTGTATAGTTGCTCGTAAAACTCCGCAAATCCTCTTCTAATCCCTTTTGGTTCAGTTATCTCTTCTCCGTTTATTTGTATTTTGTTTATTGTGTTTTGTTCCTTTCTTTTTTTGACTTGCCACGCAAGCCATTTTCCTGGCTTATTAGCAAATTCAAAATTTCTCTGTCTTAATCTTTTGATGTTCCACTCAACCTCCTTATTTATCAACATTGCAAATTGGGTTTGGAGGGATTTTATTTCCTGCAATATCCTTTCATTATTTGGTTTTTTAATTAGTTTTTGTTCACAATCCATAATCTGTCTCAAAATCTCCTTAGTTCTTTTTTCTTTATTTTTCTTTTTCCATGCATTTTGTTGGATGAGCAGGCCCCTCATGACTGCCTTACTCGCGTCCCATACCACGTTTATTTTAACCCCTTTATCTTGGTTATCTATGAAGTACTCCAATAATTTCGTCCGAATCTTTTCCACAAATTTTTGGTCATCACATAAGTTATCATTTAATCTCCATCTGAAAGTTCGTCCTTCAACCCCCTTCATCTCCATTATTATGGGGTTGTGGTCGGAGATAATTTTGGCCTGTATTTCAATTTTTGTAGTTCTTACTGTTAGTTCATTTGATATCCAAATTTGGTCTAATCTTGACAGTGATTCATTCGGTCCTGAATGAAATGTAAATTGTTTCTCCGCCCCCATGTGACGCCACAGCCAGTACAGCGCCCGCCACAGTGGGGAGTGTTGGGGTGCACAATGCACCTCCTCCCCTCGCTAGTGTCCGCCCCGGAGCCGCAGCAAAGATGTAAAAGAGCCACATGCGGCTCTGGAGCTGCGGGTTGCAGACCCCTGTGCTAGACACAAAACAAAATGACCCCCTCTGTTGCTCTTTCTTGTGTGGTTGACTGTCTTAACTGTATTTTTTTCTGAAATTGCTCTATGGGACTTTGAACCGCAATAAAGATTTATTATAATACAGTTTTAAACCTATTAGCTAATCTGTCTGCAAACAGTTTATAATTGTTATTCAACAATGAAATTGGTTAATAGCTCTTAACCAGCTTTGGATCTCTATTTTGATTATGAATCAAAGTTATGTTTGTACTCTTCCAGTATTTGGGTAACTCTCCTGTATTCAAAGTTATTGTAATGGGAATTGTAGTTGCTTGAGTGTAAGTCACCGACTTCTCTAAACTGCTTGTTTGTTTAAACCTTTCCCTAACTGAAGCACACTCCTGTGCCTCTACTTCAGTCGCTGGCAGAATCCGTTAGTGGGTGTTTCCTAAACTTTTTCCAACATAAGAATTCCTTGACAGCCAGTCTCCGCCTAGCCTCTCTGCGCGGAAGCCTTCTGCGCAGAGTAGGCGTGCCCAGTGGTGGTCCGGCACTCTCCCCGCTGATCTCACTGGAAGAGTCCCTGAGCCTTCCCTCCAAAGTGCTCTCATTCCCTCCTTCCTTCTTGGTGTCACCTTGATTCCCTTCCCCCTCGGAAACTCTCTCTCTCTCCTTGCTGGTTCCCTCTCCTGCACTATCGGGGCGACTTCTCTCTCTGCTGGTCTCCGATGTCAGTTCCATGACAGTTATATTCATAATATCTTTTAAAGGTTGCATCAGGTAATCTTGTAATTTTTTAATAACATATTGCTGAAAGTCCATCAGGTCCACGTGCCTTCCCTAATTTTGCCTGTAAAATAGCTTGCTGTAATTCCATCATTTTGGTATCTTACGTAGTATGCTGTCTTCTAAATATTTACCCATTTCTTCTAAAACTGCTTTTGTTCATTTTTGAATACAGTGGTACCTTGGGTTACATACATTTCAGGTTACATACGCTTCAGGTTACAGACGAATTAAGTACTTAACCCAAGGTACCACTGTAATTGTTTTGGGTGCAGCTCAGGTTTTATACACATTGCAACTTCTCTCTTTTTTGTTATATCAGAAGGTACAAAGTCCTTTCCATGCCTTTTATTTATTAAAATTCTTCTATGTTTCTTCACAATGTGTTTCTTGGAGGCATATAACATCCCAGTTTAACTTCTTTACATGTTCAGTTTTATTCATTTAGTCCTATTATTTAGCCTATTAACATTCCAAGTTAGAATTTTCAAAGCCATCTTGTTCCTCATTTATTTCTCCACCTCTGTTGAATCTTCCATCTTCCAGTTCAAATGCCCTTTCTCCAGCTAATTCTTGCCCATATTTTCTCCAAAATTTGTCTGGCTCTGTAGGATCCAGAAATCTTTGTTTTCTGCCTTTATATGTACAGTGGTACCTCAAGGTTACATATGCTTCAGTTTCATATGCTTCAGGTTACAGACTCCACTAACCCAGAAATAGTACCTCGGGTTAAGAACTTTGCTTCAGGATGAGAACAGAAATTGTGCGGTGGTGGTGCAGTGGCAACAGGAGGCCCCATTAGCTAAAGTGGTGCTTCAGGTTAAGTACAGTTTCAGGTTAAGAACAAACCTCCAGAACGAATTAAGTTCTTAACCCGAGGTACCACTGTAAATGCTACCGCTTCAGGATATTCCCAGCAGTGATATTTTAATAATTATCCTGGATGCATTTCTCTCCCTCAGTATATCAGGTTATTGATTAAAATGTTTGTCTTATTTAAAAATACCTTTGTCAAATTCTAGAGATTAAATTTGTGAGTCCGGGAAATTGGAGAACCAGTTTATGGCAGTTCTATGCTGCGGAGATCAATATTTTAAGAGGCCAAAGTCAAACAGATTATCTTGGCAGAAAAAATGAATGCTTTCTTTTTTTGTTTCCCCCAGTAAAGGTCCAAGAAGAAATTGCAAGGGTTGTTGGATCTTCTCAGCCAAGGATTGAACACCGAACAAAAATGCCTTATACGGATGCCGTGGTCCATGAGATCCAGAGATTTGCTGATATTGTCCCAACCAACCTGCCACATGCCACGGCTACAGATGTTACCCTTAATGGCTACTTCATCCCAAAGGTGATCCTTATCATTGAACTGCTGCCCACTAGTTACAATATATTTTAAGGTTTCCTGGGAGTAAGCCCCTTGGACTTCAGTGTGGGTGACATCTGTGCAGACTTGTATAGGATTACACTGCAAGCAAGCTCTTCAGCATCATCTTCAACCCATTAAACAGATCTCAATGGGGAGGAGCAAAAGGTTGGAAAAGAAACCATTTCTGGTGGGAGATCATGGTTTATATGTTAAAGTTTTTCAAACAAAAGACATTTCTCAAGCGAACTAAAAATCTCATTTATCATGCAGTCAGTATTTATTGTACCAGAGGCATATGCTTTATTTTAAAATGGCTCTTGCTTTGTTTTTGCAGGGGACATACATCATGCCATTGCTGTCCTCTGTGCTGCACGATGAATCTCAATGGGAGAAACCACATAAATTCTATCCAGAACATTTTCTTAATTCTGATGGAGAATTCGTAAAGAGAGATGCTTTCATGCCTTTCTCCGCAGGTAACTTTTTTAAAACTTTTGTGTATACCTGCATAGTGTGTGCTTAGTCAATGGGATTTTTACATGCCACGAATGTAACCTATTGTGCAAAGGAAAGAATCACATCAGTTGCTGTGGCCATTTCTGCCACTAGATCTGCCCACTGTTGGTGAGTCACCCCTGGAATGTTGCTCACCAGGGAATGTGGCCCTCAGGCTGAAAAATCCCCACCCCGGTTTTCAGCATTGCAGGATGGCTCGTATTGGGCATTCTTAATTCTTTTAAGATGGGCACTGTGAGCTGTTATTTCATCTCTGCATTTCCGTCTGCTTTTAAGTATTTGGGATGTTATTAAAGGTAAAGGTCCAGTCGTGGCCGACTCTGGGGTTGCGGCGCTTATCTCGCTTTATTGGCCGAGGGAGCCGGCGTACAGCTTCCGGGTCATGTGGCCAGCATGACTAAGTCGCTTCTGGCGAACCAGAGCAGTGCACGGAAATGCCATTTACCTTCCCGCCGGAGTGGTACCTATTTATCTACTTGCACTTTGATGTGCTTTCAAACTGCTAGGTTGACAGGAACAGGGACCAAGCAACGGGAGCTCACCCCATCGCAGGGATTCGTACCGCCAGCCTTCTGATTGGCAAGTCCTAGGCTCTGTGGTTTAACCCACAGCACCACCCACATCCCTTGGGATGTTATTAAGCAACTGCTAAACCCAGTTTCTCTGCTGCCTATGTTTACTTACAGGTCGGAGAGCATGTTTAGGTGAAACTCTTGCCAAAATGGAGCTCTTCCTCTTCTTCACAAGTCTCCTTCAGAAATTCACCTTCCAGCTACCCCCTGGAACATCTCAGGAAGACCTGGACCTTACTCCTGCTATTGGGCTTACAACATCGCCCATGCCCCACCAGCTCTGCGCTCTGCCACGTTTCTAAGACTCACAAGTTCCTGGCTTGCTTAGCCTACCTGTGTGTGCAATGCAAGCCTTTCTTAAAACACCCCTGTTCAACAAGGGTATTTGGGTTGAGTAACCTACAGGTAGAATTGATCTGTGCTTTGTCACAAACCTTAAGTGTTCCCCTTTACCTGCCTTAATGCCGAATCCCGTGAAACTAGCATTGGAGCATCTCTTACTTAAAATCTGGCCCTGAGTTCTTATGACAATTCAGGCATAGAGAACAACCAACAAAGCTGGTTCATTTATTCCCATGTTAACATTTACCTTCAAAGATCTTGAAGCATCATATTCCCAAGTGGATGTGCTGAGAATTGTGACCAAGACGATAAAGTGTCTGGAAACCATGCCTTATGAGGAATGGTAGAGGAAGTTGGGTATGTTAACATCTGTGGCTGCAGTGTATTCTGATTCTGAACTGTATTTGTTGATGTCAGGCAATGGCTTTGTTTCCTCCGGGTTCTTTAAAAAATCTGTCATAATAGATCTGGCAACTGGGTTTGCTTCTGGAATCTCCATGCTGTCAATTAGTTCAGTGACTTTTTGCTTCTGGCTTAGAATTAAACAACCATCTTCCATCTTCTCTCTGTATCTGAATGAAGTTTCTCTGACAGTCTGGGTAGCTTAAGGCTTCCCTCATCAATGGAATTCTGACTGGTCATATCAAAAATGGGGGAAATGTGTCAAACTCAAAATCAAAATTTAAATCTCCGCAAGAGGAAAAACTCAAAACCTTCTCCGCCTAGCTTCTGCTCTGAAAGGGAAGAGGGAGCTAATCCCTTTCACAACAGAGACAAGGGAAGTCACCATGGTCTCACCAGGAAATAGAAAAAATGTCTGGTTTGAATCTCTCTTCTCTCTTAAGAAAATCCAGCCACACCCACTATAATACTTTGATTTTTGTCTTCACTGGGCCCCATAACCTTTCTAGGAATGGATTTAGGCACTATGAGAGGATGTACTGCTTAGTTATTATCCTTCCTTGCTCACATTGTTGCATGTCATATGCTCTAATGTATACAAAGATATACCCTAATGACACCATGTTACACAGTTTCAAGATGAAGATGAATAGAAATTATGCTAAAAAGAAAAATATGTGTGAGTGTTTCAATGGGTGAAAGTTCAGGAAATACTGGACACTTTCAAATTAATGCTGTCGTCCCTAATTGAAGTTGAATAATTTCATCCGCAAATGATTTCACAATGCTGCTCTCTACTGATAATCCTGAGTTATGAGTTCACCGTGTTCAAGAGCATTGTAATCTGTTCTGGAAAGCATTCGTTTGTGGAAGTAAGCACCACTCACTTGAGTAAACATTAAACTGAAAGGCATATCATCCAATGTACAGCTTTGAATAGTTGTGGAGAAGAAAAAAATCGGAGGGATGATTTAATGATTCGCTAGAGACATTAAATAACATAATATATGGGTAGCTCATTGCAGTTGGTAAACACTGCTGTTGACCAAATTGCTCTGTAGCTTTGTTGTTTTTGTAGAAGTCTTTTAGACCGTGTCGGCCTTTGGCTTGCCAGGTTTTTATCTGGAGGTTTCTGCTTTTTTTCTGTTTGGCTCCAGAGGCCTCCGGGCCTGGTGTAGTGGTTAAGAGCAGTAGACTCGTAATCTGGGGAACCAGGTTCGCGTCTCCGCTCCTCCACATGCAGTTGCTGGGTGACCTTGGGCCAGTCACACTTCTTTGAAGTCTCTCAGTCCCACTCACCTCACAGAGTGTTTGTTGTGGGGGAGGAAGGGAAAGGAGATTGTGAGCCACTTTGAGTCTCCTTCGGCTAATGATAAAGCGGGATATCAAATCCAAACTCTTCTTCTTCTTCTCAGCTATTGTTGGGATGCTCCCAGTCCCAGCCAGGTCAAGGCCACTGGGAGGTGGCTTGGGGCTCTTCACGGCCTCCTCGGTTGTTGCGTTGGGCACCACTGGTTACCCCCCAATCATGGTGCTGATGGCGGTGCAGGTACCATCCAGACAACGCCATTGGTGCTTGTGGTCCTCAGAAGCTCCATGCTGACCTTGGCGCTTGCCATCTTGCCTCACCGGAAGTCCATACTGGTGCACTTTGTAACATCCATCCCTGAATGCAGTTCAATGATCACTCCGAAGAATTTCACAATGCTGCCCTTTACTCCCATTGTAATAGATTGATTTTACAGCTAATCCTGAGTGACAGGTCTGCAGCCAGATTCAAGAGAGCTTGAATTTGTTCTGGAAAGGATTAGTTTGTGGAAGTGGGCAGTACCCCCTTGAGTAAACATTAAACTGATAAGCAAAACATCCAATATACAGCTTTGAATAATTGTGGAGAAGAAGAAGAAAAAATCAGAGGGACAAAGCAGGACACTTTCACTTTTAGTGGGTGGTTTAATGACTCGCTAGAGACAGTACCTAGCAGAATATATATGCTGCTCACTGCAGTTGCAAGACATTGTCCTTGACCAAACTACCCTGTAGCTTTCACTATAACCACTGAAAAGATGTGGAGAAGAAAAAGATTGGAGGGATGGTTTAATGATTCACTAGAGACATTACATAACATTCTATATGGGCTGCTCATTGCAGTTGGTAGACACAGTTGTTGACCGAATTGCACTGTGGCTTTCATTAGAACCACTACTTCAAAAAAATTGCTTGCTGAAACAAAATGGATTGGACAGAGCCGATTCCAGCATTGTTCCTCTTTATCCTTATGATTTCCTTTGTTTTGAAACTGGGCACTTTCTGGAACAAGAGCTCCCAAAATCTTCCACCAGGACCAAGGCCTTTACCTCTCATTGGGAATCTCCACATCATGGATCTCAAGAGGCCTTATAGAACCATGTTAAAGGTAAAGATTGCAGTGCTTCCCATGGCAAGGCTAAAGGGTACTGGGGCAGCCCAGTCAGATGAGCAGTGTAATAATAATAATAATAATAATAATAATAATAATAATAATACATTTTGTTCTTTTACAGCCTATAAATCTCATCTTTCCTTTGTGTGCAACAGAACCTTCTCTTATCTTTCCCAATAACTAGTCATAGAACCTAGTTGTAATTTATAACTGGTAATTTGAACAAGGTGACTGGGGGTGTCTGGTGTCGAATCCCGTTTGACTCTGCCTCCATTTTCAAGGATGTAAAAGTGCTAGTACTAACCTTGCCCAGCCCAGCCTCCTCCTTGAGCCTATCTTTCTAAACTAGATTTGAGAGGTGCCATTAAAGGTATAATCACTTTTATCCTTAAAGGTAAAGGGACCCCTGACCATTAGGTCCAGTCGTGGCCGACTCTGGGGTTGCAGTGCTCATCTCACTTTATTGGCCGAGGGAGCCGGCGTACAGCTTCCGGGTCATGTGGCCAGCATGACTAAGCCACTTCTGGCGAACCAGAGTAGCGCACGGAAACGCCATTTACTTTCCCACCGGAGCGGTACCTATTTATCTACTTGCACTTTGACGTGCTTTTGAACTCCTAGGTTGGCAGGAGCAGGGACTGAACAACGGGAGCTCACTCCATCGCAGGGATTCGAACCACTGACCTTCTGATCGGCAAGTCCTAGGCTCTGTGGTTTAACCCACAGTGCCACCCACGTTATCCTTACAACTGCCTATTTTTTTCTGGTTTTCTGAGTATTCCTAGCAAATATTTGTGCTGCCACAACTGAATAATAATAATTTAATAATAATTTATTATTTATACTCTGCCCATATGGCTGGGTTTCCCTGGCCAACAGATTAATAACACGATAAAACATTAAACATTAAAACTTACCTAAAAACTACTGCCGTCAGTTGTCTTATAAAAGTCAGATAGTTGTTTATTTCCTTGACATCTGATGGGAGGGCTTTCCACAGTGTGGGTGCCACTACCGAGAAGGCCCTCTGCCGGGTCCCTGTAACCTCACTTCATGCAGTGAGGGAACCGCCAGAAGGCCCTCAAAGCTGGACCTCAGTGTCTGGGCTGAACGATGGGGTGGAGACTCTCCTTCAGGTATACTGGGCCAAGGCCATGTAGGTCTTTAAAGGTCAGCACCAACACTTTGAATTGTGCTTGGAAACGTACCCGGAGCCAACAGTGGCATAGCAAGGTCAGGTGATACCCAGTGTGGGTTTATTGTCACCCCCCCACACACACCTTGAAATATATACAGTGGAACCTGGTGGCACTGTGGGTTAAACCACAGAGCCTAGGACTTGCTGATCAGAAGGTCAGCGGTTCGAATCCCCACGACGGGGTGAGCTCCTGCTGCTCGGTCCATGCTCCTGCCAACCTAGCAGTTTGAAAGCACGCTAAAGTGCAAGTAGATAAATAGCTACCACTCCGGCGGGAAGGTAAACGGCATTTCCGTGTGCTGCTCTGGTTCACCAGAAGTGGCTTAGTCATGCTGGTCACATGACCTGGAAGTTGTACACCAGCTTCCTTAGCCAATAAAGCGAGATGAGCACCGCAACCCCAGAGTTGGTCACAACTGGACCTAATGGTCAGGGGTCCCTTTACCTTTACCTTTACCGTGGGTTAAGAACTTAATTCGTTTGAATACCTGACGGCCAGGAATGATAAACAAGTGATATTAATGTTTGTAGATGTGGAAAAGGCCTTTGATAATATATCTTGGGAATTTATGATAAAGAATATTGATTTAATGGGCATTGGACAATTGTTTATAAAAGGTATAAAAGCTATATATTCTGGTCAAAAAGCAAAATTAATAGTAAATAATATAATAACTGGAAATATTGAAATTATGAACGGTTCAAGACAAGGGTGTCTGCTCTTACCACTATTTTTCATATCGGTACTGTAAGTCTTTCTAAGGACAATAAGAGAAAATGAGAAAATAAAAGGAATTTCAGTCGCCCTGGTCCCCCTCGCACGGTGGAGTCTACTGAACTGGATGAAAAGGCTAAGCTCAGTTCAGTAGACTCCACCATGGGAGCAGGGCCTGGGAGGGAGAGTGCTATTATGCAGCTGTAGCAGCAACTGTTGCTGCTACAGCTATTATTAGCAAATGTCTTGAAGAGCACTGAGGCATAGACAATGCTCTTTTACTTTATCATTATGTTATTTGGATTCTGTTTTGCATGGTGATACAAAAGGGAATACATTCCACAAAATTACTATTCTTAAGTCGTATGTTTTCAGCACGGTCCAAGGCACAATGACATGGAAGTAATTTCTACCAAGTTCAATAGTAGTGATTAAAAAAAACCTGATACTAGTCTAACAATCAAACTTTGCTACTAGATTCTGTGGAATGTATAAAATAACCTTGACTCTTAGGTAAATGTGAAAGCTAATGCAGTCTTGGTTCTGTCAGAGATGTTTTACATTAATATATTCTTTGGGTATACCAGAACTCTCTTTCTCACTTTTTCTTCTGTTGAATTCCAGTTGTCCAAGCAATATGGCCCTGTCTTCAGCATCCAAATGGGACCCCGGAAAACTGTGGTGTTGACAGGATATGAGACAGTAAAGGAGGCTCTGGTTAATCACGCGGACGCATTTGCAGACAGGCCCATCGTTCCAATGTTTCAAGAGCTTGCACAAGGCTTAGGTGAGGCACTTCCCTTTCTATTGGAACTGGTAATGCTTGCAGACACACACTGGTCCCACCAGGTGAACACAATCTGTTCCCAAGAAATGGTTTGTAGGATGAGTGTTTGCGAAGCAAGTCATCGAAATCCATTGTTTCTTGTGGGGGAAATCCTTGTGAATTTTTCAACCCACCTCAGTGCCTTTGACATTGACAGAGTATCTGCAGGCATTAGGCTGAGAATGTGTCACAAAAAGTGTCACCTGTGGATTTCTTCAGATTACATGGAAAAGTAATGCCACATACCATTTTCTTGCCCAACCTATGCAAAGAGGAAACATGAAGGAGGCACAATATCTGCCCATGGAATACAAAGTTCTGCTGTGATCCCTGACATGTACAAACCACCCTCTACTCTATCCTACACTTTGAAATGGAAAATATTGTTCAATGTGTTCTCAGGTCTTGCTCTGATGGCACAGCTGCCAGCTACTTTGTCAAAGCTCAGAAGTCTGAATGGGGGAATAGCTGGGATCCATTCTCAGTTCCATGGAAGAAATGCAGAACACAATTTATTGATATTTTTGTGCAATGGCCATGCAGACATAAAACCTTTCCTCCCATTTTTAGGTGTAACTTTGTCTAATGGTGAGAACTGGAAAGTGATGCGGCGGTTTGCTTTAAGCACATTACGGGACTACGGAATGGGAAAGAGGACCATAGAAGATAGAATTGTTGAGGAATGCAGTGTCCTGATAAAGAAATTTGAATCTTACGAAGGTGGGTTGGTGTTTTCCTCTGGTGCATAGTTACACTACCATAGTTTAAAGGTGCTAAGACTATTGTGTTACATATTCCTAACTTCCAGAAGCACAGCTCCCAGGGTTCCCTGCAACTGGTCTGTCCCTGTAATGTGCAGATTGTACTGCAACAACTCCTGTGACTTCTAAGCATTTCTTAGCCCAGCTATGACCACATCCGGCAACACTTAGGATCAGTTTCTTTGATAAAGGAGGTCTACACATAGGGGAAGCTGCCAGTAGGGATTTAAGTCAACAAAGAACAGATGCCCTTTCCATACTTAAAAACAATGCCCTTTCCATACTTGGAATTTCAACAGAATATTTTTGTTTAACTGTCTTGTTTATGTCTAGGTAACCCATTTGAAACCACCTCAATTATGAATGCAGCTGTTGCCAATATTATAGTGTCCATACTACTAGACAAGCGATTTGATTATGAAGATTCCACATACATAAGACTTCTGAAGTTGGTCAATGAAAATATCCGGCTTTTCGGAAGCCCTTCAGTCACGGTAATCTATTTTTTCCAATTAAAACAAACAAACAAACAAAGAGTTTATTGCAATGGCAGTGTGTGCAAAGTGGGCAGGGCAACATGTTTATTGTATATTGTTTAGGATTCACTACAAAACACAGAATATTGATACCTTGAGATACCTGCTGGTGATTCGAAATATTTAGAAAACTCACACGGCACAGTCATTTCGTAAATACAACAAAGTCTCTTTTGCAAACATGTGTCAGCGAAGCTCAGATTCTGACAGGAAGAGAAGAAGCACAGGAAGAGGACAGTTAACAGCAGAAAGCAGAGAGGAGGGGGAAAGCAGCTGTAATCTGAGCTCTGACCAAAGGGACAGACAGAGGTGTGAGAACTCCAATAGTGGGCAAGACATTGGAATGCAGGAAATACTTTCTGCCAAATCTCGTAGGGTTTCAAAAGTGGCAGAGCTGCCACCGGAAGAAAAGGAGGGGGCTTCCGTTCTGGGGAAGGGGGAGGAGCTCAGTCTGGGCAACTGTATCTTCTGGGGAGGACGATGAGTAGAGGAGCTCCGTCCTAGTTTGTTGTTTTAGCAATTAACAGCCAGTGTTGACTTGCATTTGTGGGAGAGACCAAGCTGTAAGAACACGCTTCCTGGCCTCACTGCCATCGGGACTCCAAGGACAAGGAAGAAGAAGTGATTGTTTGTTCTATGATGGCTCAGAAGGGGCCTCCAAGGGCAGACCTCCTTCTCTGAAGATGAACCTCCAGAGGAGAACTGCCATAGCTTATTAACCCGGGGTTGCACATGAATTACGCTTTCCTGAGGTAGCCCTAACCCCATTCCAAATGGTATTCAAGAGCTTTGTTTTGTATTTGGGCAGCCATGCTTTGAGAGACGCAGTTGAGAGAACTGCATTGAGCTTTCCTAATGTCTTTTTTTCCCTCGCATTTTTATCCTTTCAGCTGTATAACATGTTTCCTGCTCTTGGTTTTCTTCTGGGGGCTCGTAAGACTATCATTCAAAACAGAGATGAGCTGTTTGCCTTCATAAATGCCACCTTCATAAAACACCTCAGAGATCTGGATGAAAATGACCAGAGGAGCTTTATTGACACATTTCTTATCCGACAACAAGAGGTAATGGAATCTTTTAAGTTGGCCCAGAATAAACGTTGACATTTTCAATTCATTTTTTAAGGGCATATTTGTAAGTGAATGCATAAGTTGTAGTCAGGAAGTCTCACTTCAGAATGGACCAACCTGGCATTTCCCAATAGTCAGCCGTTGTTAATGTGTTACAGAAGTTGCCTCTGCAGGGGCAAAGGTTGTGTGCTCACCAGCATTTCTGGAAAAAAATCCCTGATCAAGAAAACTGGATCAAAGAGCTGGATTGGCAAGCTTCCCTGATCTCCATTCTCAGCTGTGACTATGGAGGAGCAAGACGTTTTGGGGTATTGATCTGAGCCCCTCCATCTTAGGCTTGGGTTATATATATGTATATGTATTTACACGCACATATATATGGGTGGCGTGCTCTGGTCCATGGGGTCACGAAGAGTCGGACACGACTAAACAACAACAACATATATGTGTGTAAATAAACCCTATACCACCATGATGGCATAGTCTGAAAAACCTGGAATCTCTCACTGCTCAGTGATTGGGGTGATATGAAATGATACTTTGGATCATCGGGTCCACTCAGTTATTCATTCTTATCTTTGCACATGAAATTTTCTCACTCCATTTGTTTTAACCAGTTCATACTCTTTGCATCCCAGGAGGAGAAGAAAAACAAGACGAATGCTTATTTCCACAACAGAAACTTAATAGTTATTGTGGCCAACTTATTTGCTGCTGGCACAGAGACCACTGCTACCACACTGCGCTGGGGACTGTTACTAATGATGAAATATCCTGAAATTCAGAGTGAGTGTTTTTCATTGGGTTGGCTCCCATCATTCTGAGAAAGCTTAATTTCAGTTATATGTAACTATCAAAGAGCGAAAATATTTATAATATTCAATCATAAGTTTAACATTTTAATCTGATCTCTCTTCACCCTCTTTCTGTGGTTCTTTGCATTTCGTTTCATCTGCCTGTGTACTCCAAATTATCTCAACATATTCTTTTAGATATATATTCCCATATATATCCAATATATATATTGAAACTGCAGGTTTTTACATTAATCCTGCCAATGTCTTAGTAAATTGGCCTGTAGTTCTTTATAATGTTTGGGTCCATTCCTTGTTTTGGTAGTACAGTGGTTCCTCTAGTTCAGTGTTTCCCAACCACTGTTCCGTGGCACACTAGTGTGCCGCGAGATGTTGCCTGGTGTGCCGCGGGAAAAATTAAAAAATTCGAAAGATAGCTTCATATCCGGAGAGGCGGCCTTCAGGCGAGTTTTAATTTTAATTTTCCTTCTCCCACTTAATGCCCCATGCTCGCCCAAGCAGCTTGCAGTCCTCGGTAACCACGGCGACCAGAGGGAGGGGAGGGAACAGGGAAGTCGAGGGCGGCGGCGAGCCGCGATGACGTCAGTGGGCCGCGCCGCCTCGCCCTGGCACGGTGTGAGAGCCCGGCTAGTGGCGCGAGCTTCGGAATAAGTGGGATCCGCGTGCGCGAGACCGAGATCGCGGGTAAGGAGCTCAGCCCTGGGCAGGAGGAAGCGGGGCCGCGCGTGCGGGCCACATCCCCACAGAGAGCGAGCCTCCCCCGGCCCACCACTCCGGGCAGGTCCACTCGCATGAGGGGGCGGCGATGGCGACGGCCGGCAGCTTGCCTGCAATGCCATCCCTCGAGCAGGCGAGGAGCCCGGAGGCTACCAGATGCGAGTCCTCTTTCCCACCCTGCTCGGGAGTCCAGAGCACTTGGTCGCATTCAGGATCTAGAGTGGGGAAGCGGGGCTTGTGTCTGGGCTGGACACATTGGGCTGCCTGTGCCGCTCGACCTGCGGGGAGAAATCAGGGTGGGAGTCACGACCGTGAGGCAGGGCTGCCAAGTGTGGCAGAAGAGGACACCGCCGTCGCACCTGTCCTTAGGTAGGAGCTTCTTCCGTGTCGACCTGCTGCCCTAAAGTCTTGGCTTTTTGGCGGTTGGCACAGAAGGAAGGCAAGGGGGAGGGGAAAAAATTGAAACTTACACTTTCGTGCGTCCCTCCCGGCGTGACGCTGCGTGCTGACGTCACGGGGCTGTAATGGTGGTGTGCCTCGAGATTTTTTTCATGAAACAAGTGTGCCTTTGCCCAAAAAAGGTTGGGAAACACTGCTCTAGTTACGTACTTAATTTGTTCCGGACGTCCGTTCTTAACCTGAAACTGTTCTTAACCGGAAGTACCACTTTAGCTAATGGGCCTCCTGCTGCCGCTGCGCCGCTGCTGCACGATTTCTGTTCTCATCCTGAAGCAAAGTTCTTAACCTAAGGTATTATTTCTGGGTTAACGGAGTCTGTAACCTGAAGCGTATGTAACCTGAAGCGTATGTAACCCGAGGTACCCCTGTATGGTTATCAACGCTTCATGCCAAGAGTCAGATGTTAAGTTGTGGGTGAACATATCAGATGACACAGCGGTTCTTCAAACAGCTCTTGTTTATTCACAGGCCAGAACAGAACTGAACTGAAGGGTTCACCCAGCCTGCTTATATAGAGCTCCACTAGAACGCAACAGGAACCATTTTCTGTAACTAGCCAATCATTGAATGTCACTTTCGATCCCTTATTTGCATATGTGGACCTGAACTATCTACAGTATCCCCTTGCTGGCCCAGGGTGAGAACTTCAGTACATAACATCAGGGATTTCCCCTTCTTCCATTATCTCATCTTTTTAAGTCTAGAGATTACTACTTCATCTAGTTTCTTGTAATAAATAGTCAGTATTCCGTCTGGGCCTGGTGATTTCCCAGTTTCCATTTTCCTTATCACTTCTCTTATTTCTTCCGAGCTTATGCATGAGTTTAAATTGCTAAATTCCTTACCATCGATTTCAGGGATTTTGTTTTCTCTTACATACTCTTTAATTTTATTCTTATCCTTACCTTCCAATTCATATAATTTTTTATAAAAGTTCCTAAACATCGTTTTTATTTGGTCCGGATCTGTAATTTCTTTTCCTTGTTCAATAATCTTATTATAACCTATCCGCTTGTTTCTCCTTTGTTAACCAAGACAACATTCTACCAGGTTTATTTGCTGATTCAAAATACCTTTATTTTGTCCATTTGATCTTATTTTCCACCTCTTTGTTTATTAAATTAATTAGTTGGGATTGTAGAATTTTAATATTTTGGATTATACTTTCTTGTTTTGGATTTTTAAACAATTCTTTTTCATTCTCCCTTATCTGTTTATTGATTTCCATAGTATCATTTGCTTTAGCCTTCCTTATTCTTGCCATTTGTTGTATTGTATTGTTGTATTCCAATTCCTCTCATATAGGCTTTACTGGTATCCCAAATGATTTTCCTGTCAGTCCCATGTCTCTCATTAATTTCGAAAAATTCCTTCAACAATTCCCTCATTTTATTCACCTTTTGCTCATCTCTCCATACCTCATCATTCATCCTCCACCTACCTCTCGTATGTTTTTTAAATTGTATGTGTATAGTAACTGGATTATGGTCTGAGAGAGATTTGTTCAGAATCTCTGCTTTTACCAAGCTCAGTGTCAATTTCTTATTTCTTTCGGATTTTCCACAATTCTATCTCCTACATTTATTCTATTAATGCAGGTTTTTTCTTTATTTGCCAAGCTAATAGTTTCCCTGGCTTGTCAGCCTGTTGAAATTGTTTCTGTTTTAAATATTTAATTTTCCACTCTATTTCTTGATCTATTATCATTGAATATTGCATTTGCAACATCTTGATTTCCTGTTTCACTATCTCTTTGCAAGGGGAATTTATTAATTCTTTTCCTTTTCCTTTTATTTCTTGTAAAAAAATCTTGTTTTTTCCTGCTCTCTTTTATTTCTTGTCTATGCCCTTTGGAGTGTAAAAAACGCCCCCACACTACCACTTTACTTGCATCCCATACCACCTTTAAATCTGTCTCTTGGTTTAAAATACAGTGGTACCTCAGTTTCCAAACATCTTCGTTGAGGAACATTATAGTTTTAGAATGGCTTCCACTGAGTGTATATGTTATTTTTCTCAGTTTTCTCTATTAAATTCCCAGACTGACATTTGTGACTCAGTTTTTGAAAGTTTCAGAACTTGAACAGTATTCCTGAACAGATTATGTTTGAAAACTGAAGTACCACTGTAATTTCAAAATAACCTCAGGTTAAGAACGGTTTCAGGTTAAGAACGGACCTCCAGAATGAATTAAGTTCGTAACCAGAGGTTCCACTGTATTCCAAAGCTTTAAATATATAAAGTCCTAGGAGACATTGTCAAATGCTTTCTCAGGGTCTAAAAATATTAAAGCTGCCCGTTTTTCATTTCTCACTACTAAATATTCTATTACATCAATTATGTTTCTATTATTATTATCTTTCAATTGTCTTCCCAGCAAAAATCCAGCCTGATCTTGATGGATTCCCACTTTTAATACAGTTTTCAACCCATTAGCTAATATGTCTGAAAACAGTTTATAATTGTTATTCAACAATGAAATAGGTCGATAGCTCTTAACCAGCTTTGGATCTCTATTTTGCTTATGAATCAAAGTTATGTATGCACTCTTCCGGGATTTGGGTAACTCTCCTATATTTAAAGAGATATTCATAATATCTTTTATAGGTTGCATTCGGTAATCTTGTAATTTTTCTTATAATGAATTGCTGAAACTTCATCAGATCCAGGTGCCTTCCCTAATTTTGCGTGTAAAATAGCTTGCTATAATTCCATCATTGTGACAGGTCCATTAAGAAATGATGTTCTTATTTCTTTAGGATTTTCCACAACTGTACCTCCTGCATTTATTCTATAAATGCAGGTTTCTTCTTGTTTCTTCTTTATTTACCTACATAATAGTTTCCCTGGCTCGTTAGCCTTCTCAAATTGTTTCTGTTTTAAATATTTAATTTTCCACTCTATTTCCTTGTTTATTATCATTGAATATTGCAATTGCAACATCTCGTTAGCCTGTTTCACTATCTCTTTTTGAGAGGGATTTATTAATTCTTTTCCTTTTCCTTTTATTTCTCCTAAAATTTCTTGTTTTTTTCTGTTCTCATATTTCTTCTGTATGCGCTTTGCTGTGTAAAAAAAAACAAAAAAACACCCCACATTACCACTTTGCGGGCATCCCATACCACCTTTGAATCTGCCTCTTGGTTCAAATTAATTTTAAAATAACCCTTTAATTTTTTGCCCCTTTTTCTAATATTTCTTGATCATTTAATAAATTTTCATTTGGTCTCCATCTCTTCGGGAAACTTGTCCCTGTTCTTAATTCCACTATTATAGAGTCATAGTCTCATAATGTTCTTGATAGAATTTCTGCCCTCTTTACTTTAGAATACAAATCTTTAGAAGTCCATACAGAGTCTTTTCAGCTTGCAGAATAATTCGCAGTCAAATAAAATGTACATTGTCCTTTGGGTGTTTTTCTCTCTAAATGTCAATTACACTTAAATTGTCAGTCATCCTTAAAAAGGCATTCAGTAGCTTGCCTTCTTTTGTTTCATTTTTTCTCCTAGTCCTGTCCCAATCTAGGGAGGCTACACCATTCATATCGCCCATCCAAATCACCTTTTCATTCAAATGTTCAAATAATATTTCTTTCAGCCTCTTTTAAAAATAGTATTTTTTTTCTCATTAGGTGCATACACACCTAATGCGTTAATAATACTTTTTCTCCATGTGATGTTATCTAAGTTATCAATATTCTTCGTTGTTCATCTTTGAATAATTGCTTTGGGTCCAACCCTGGTTTTATACACATTACAACTCCTCTCTTATTTGTTGTATCAGAAGGTACAAAGTCCTTTCCTACCCTTTTATCTAACTTTTATTTATCCAAGTTTAACTTCTTTGGAACATGTTCAATTTTATTCATTTAGTCTTATTATTTAGCCTATTTATATTTCAAGTTAGGATTTTCAAAACCATCTTGTTCCATAGTTATTTCTCTTTCACCTCCACTTCTCTTGAATCTTCCTCTTCCTGTCCAGCTTCCCTTCCAAATGCTCTTTCTCCAGCTAACTATTGCCCATATTTTCTCCAAAATTTGTCTGGCTCTGTAGGATCACAAAATCTTTGTTTTTGACCTTTAAATGTAAAACATACCACTTCAGGATATTCCCAGCGGTGATATTTTAATAATAATCCTGGATGAATTTCTCTCCCTCGGTGTATCAGGTTATTGGCTAAAATGTTTGTCCTGTTTTAAAAATACCTGTATCATATTCTAGAGATTGAATTTGTGAGTCGACGGAATTGGAGAACTAGCCAAAATCATAGAGATAAGCTGAGCAGAAAAATAAACTTTGTTATTTTTGTTGCCGCCAGTAAAGGTCCAAGAAGAAATTGCAAAGGTGGTTGGATCTTCTCAGCCAAGGATTGAACACCGAACAAAAATGCCTTATACGGATGCCGTGGTCCATGAGATCCAGAGATTTGCCAATGTTAACCCAACCAACCTGCCACATGCCACGACTACAGATGTTACCCTCAAAGGCTACTTCATTCCAAAGGTGATCCATTTCACTAAACTGCTGCCCACTAGTTACAATATATTTTAAGGCTTTTCTGGCAGTAAGCCCCTTGGACTTCAGTGTGGGTGACATCTGTGCAGACTTGTATAGGATTGCACTGCAAGCAAGCAATCTACCCTTTGGAAACTGTCAGGCATCAGCTTCAACCCATTAAACAGATCTCAGTGGGAAGGAGCACAAGGTTGGAAATTAAACCATTTCTAGTGGGGGATCATGGTTTATATGTTAAGTTTGTCAGACTAATGGCATTTCTCAAATGAACTCAAATCTCATTTCTCTTGCACTCAATATTTATTGTAGAGGAATATAGTTTATTTTAAAATAACTCTTCTTTTGCCTTTGCAGGGGACATTCATCATACCATTGCTGTCCTCTGTGCTGCATGATGAATCTCAATGGGAGAAACCACATAAATTCTATCCTGAGCATTTTCTTAATTCTGATGGAAAATTCGTAAAGAGAGATGCTTTCATGCCTTTCTCTGCGGGTAACTTTTTTTCTACTTTTGTGTATATCTGCAGTGTGTGCTTAGTCAATGGGATTTTTACATGTCTGGAATGTAGCCTATTGTGCAAATGAAAGAATCACATCTGTTGCTGTGGCCATTTCTGCCACTAGATCTGGCCACCATTGGTGTGTGGCCCCTGGAATGTTGCTCACCAGGGAATGTGGCCTTCAGGCTGAAAAGACACCCCCCCCCCCAGTTTTCAGCATTGCATTATGGCTAGTATTGGGAGTTCATAATTCTTTTAAGATGGGCACCGTGAGCTGTTATTTTATCTCTGCATTTCCTTCTGCTTCAAAATATTAGGGATGTTATTAAGCAACTGCTAAACCCAGTTTCTCTGCTGCCTATGTTTCCTTACAGGTCGGAGAGCATGTATAGGTGAGACTCTTGCCAAAATGGAGCTCTTCCTCTTCTTCACAAGTCTCCTGCAGAAATTCACCTTCCAGCTACCCCCTGGAACATCTCAGGAAGACTTGGACCTTACTCCTGCTGTTGGGCTTACAACACCTCCCATGCCCCACCAGCTCTGTGCTCTGCCACGTTTCTAAGACTCACAAGCTCCTGGCTTGCTTAGCCTACCTGTGTGTGCAATGCGAGCCTTTTTTAAAACACAGCTGTTCTGCAAGGGTATTTGGGTTGTGTAGCCTAGTGGTGGAATTGGTGCATGCTTGTCACAAATCTTGTGTTCCCCTTTACCTGCCATACTGCCGAATCCCGTGAAACTAGCATTGGAGCATCTCTTACTTAAATCCTGGCCCTGAGTTCTTATGACACTTGGGGCATAGAGATCAACCAACAAATCTGGTTGCATGTATTCCCATGTTAACATATGCTTTCAAATATCTTGAAACATCATATTCCCAGGTAGATGTGCAGAGAAAGCCACTTCCGAGCTAGGGAGGAGGTGGGGTTGCGAGCTTCACGCCCCTTCCCACACTCGTGGGGGCTGGCTCCAGCCCACTTGATAGCGGGGAATCCTCGGACGCGTCATACCCCGAGCCAGCCAATCGGCTGGCTTGGGGGGCGTGGCCTCACCTACTTAGGTCTGGCACGGCCAGGGCTCTTCCTCTTTCCCGCGCCGCAGCTGACCTGGTTTTCCCTCCCCTCCCACCCTTTAGGCTAGGCTCTCTGACGTTGCTATGGGCTTCGGTCGGTCGCCGTCAAGGGAAAGGAATTTTTCCAACTGGCAGATTGGCACCAGCCACTTTGTTTTGTTTTTTTTAAGCGTTTATTAATTTTCCAATAAAAACATCCAATTAACATTAACAAACTCCTGGCTTGGGTATTTGGGTTGAGTAGCCTACAGGTGGAATTGATCCGTGCTTTGTCACAAATCTTAAGTGTTCCCCTTTACCTGCCATACTGCTGAATACCATGAAACTAGCATTGGAGCATCTCTTACTTAAAACCTGGCCCTGAGTTCTTATGACACTTTGGGCATAGAGATCAACCAACAAAGCTGGTTCATTTATTCCCATGTTTACGTATCCTTTCATATTCCTAAGTAGATATGCAGAGTACTGTGACCGAGACGAAAAAGGGTCTGGAAACCATGCCTTATGAGGAATGGTTGAGGACGTTGGGTATGTTAACATCTGTGGCTGCAGTGTATTCTGATTCTGAACTGTATTTGTTGATGTCAGGCAATGGCTTTGTTTCCTCCGTGTTCTTTAAAAAGTCTGTCATAATAGATCTGGCAACTGGGTTTGCTTCTGCTATCTCCATGCTGTCAATTAGTTCAGTGGCTTTCTGCTTCTGGCTTAGAATTAAACAACCATCTTCCATCTCCTCCCTGTATCTGAATGAGCTTTCTCTGAGAGTCGGGGTAGCTTAAGGCTTCCCTCATCAATGGAATTCTGAGTGAAAAATGAAAATGGCAGAAATGTGTCAAAATCAAAATCAAAACTTAAATCTCCACAAGAGGAAAAACTCAATACCTTCTCTGCCTAGCTACTGCTATGAGAGGGAAGAGGGAGCTAATCCCTTTCACACTGGTGTCAGTGGAAGTCACCATGTGCTCACCAGGAAATAGAAAAAATGCCCGCTTTGAATCTCTCTTCTCTCTTAAGAAAATCCAGCCACACCCACTAAAATACTTTGAATTTTGGGCCCCATAACCTTTGTAGGAATGGATTTAGGCACTATGAGAGGATGTACTGCTTAGTTATTAACCTTCCTTGCTCACATTGTTGCATGTCATATGCTCTAATGTATACAAAGATATACCCTAATGCCACCATGTTACACAGTTTCAAGATGAAAATGAATAAAAACTATGTTATAAAGAAAATATGTGTGAGTGTTTCAATGGGAGGAAGTTCAGGGGATACTGGACACTTTCAAACTAAATGCGGTTGTTCCTAATTAAAGTTGAATAATTTCATCTGCAAATGATTTCACAATGCTGCCCTTCACTCCCATTATAACAGATTAATTTTACACATAACCTGGGTGACAGGTCTGCAAGCAGGTTCAAGAGAGTTTGAATTTGCTCCTGAAAGCAATAGTTTGAGGAAGTGGGCACCACTCACTTGAGTAAACATGAAGCTGAAAGGCAAATAATCCAATGTACAGCTTTGAATAGTTGAGGAAAAGAAAACAAAATCAGAGGGCCAATGCGGGACACTTTTTACTGGATGGTTTAATGATTTGCTAGAGACAGTATCTAGCATAATATAAATACTGCTCACTGCAGTTGCAAGACATTACCCTTGACCAAACTGCACTGTAGCTTTCATTATAACCATTGCAAAACAAATTGCTTGCTGAAACAAAATGGATTGGACGGAGCCGATTCCAGAGTTGTTCCTCTTTATCCTTATGGTTTCCTTTGTTTTGAAACTGGGCACTTTCTGGAACAAGAGCTCCCAAAATCTTCCACCAGGACCGAGGCCTTTACCTCTCATTGGGAATCTCCACATCATGGATCTCAAGAGGCCTCACAGAACCATGTTAAAGGTAAAGCTTCTGGTTCTTCCCATGGCAAGGCTAAAGGGTACTGGGGAAGCCCTGTCAGCAGAGTGGGATAATAATAATAATAATAATAATAATAATAATAATAATAATAATAATAATAAATAAATATTAAAAATTGTTCTTTTAAAGCCTATAAATCTCATCTCCCCTTTGTTAGTTGCAGAACCTTCTCTTATCTTTCCCAATAAATAGTCATAGGACCAAGTTGCAATTTATAACTGGTAATTTGAACAAGATGTCTGGTGTCAAATCATGTTTGACTCTGCCTCCATTTTCAAGATAAAAAAATTCCTTCCAGTAGCACCTTAAAGACCAACTAAGTTAGTTCTTGGTATGAGCTTTCGTGTGCATGCACACTTCTTCAGATACACTGAAGGACATTTTCAAGGAGGCAGAAGTGCCGGTGCAAACCTTGCCTATTCCAACGTCCTCCTTCAGCCTATCTTTCTAGATTTGAGAGGTGCCATTAAAGGTATAATCACATTCATCCTTATAACTGACTATTCTGTTCTGGTTTTCTGAGCATTCCTAGCAAATATTTGTGCTGCTGCAACTGAATAACAATAATAAGTTAATAATAATTTATTATTTATACCCCGTCCATCTGTCTGGGTTTCCCCGGCCACTCTGGGCGGCTCCCAACAGATTAAAAACACAATAAAGTATCAAACGTTGAAAACTTCCCTAAAAAGGACTGCCTTCAGGTCTGTCTTCTAAAAGTCAGATAGTTGTTTATTTCCTTGACATCTGATGGGAGGGTGTTCCACAGGGCAGGTGCCCCTACCGAGAACACCCTCTGTATGGTTCCCTGTAACCTCATTTCTCGCAGTGAGGGAACTGCCAGAAGTCCCTCGGCCCTGGACCTTGGACGATGGGGGTGGAGACATTCCTTTAGGTATACTGGGCCGAGGACGTTTAGCACTTTACAGGTCAGCACCAACACTTTGAATTGTGCTCAGAAACGTACTGGGAAGCCAATCTAGGTCTTTCAAGACTGGTGTTATATGGTCTCAAAGTCACCAGTGTAGCTGCTACAATCTGGATCAGTTGCAGTTACTGGGTCACCTTCAAAAGTAGCCCCACGTACAGCGTGTTGCGGTAGTCAAAGCAGGAGATAACCAGAGCATGCACCACTCTGGTGAGACAGTCTGCCAGCAGGTGGGGTCTCAGCCTGCGTACCAGATGGAGCTGGTAGATAGCTGCCCTGGACACAGAATTGACTTGCGCCCCCATGGACAGCTGTGAGTCCAAAATGACTCCCATGCTGCGCACCTGGTCCTTCAGTGACACAGTTGCCCCATTCAGGACCAGAGAGTCCCCCACACCTGCCCGCCCCCTGTCCCCCCAAAACAGTACTTCTGTCTTGTCAGGATTCAACCTCAACCTCAATCTGTCAGCTGCCATCCAACCACCTCCCAACCCTCACACAGGACCTTCAACACTTTCACTGGTTCTGATTTAAAAGAGAGGTAGAGCGGGTTATCATCCACATACTGATGAACACCCAGCCCAAACCCCCAGAAGATCCCTCCCAGAGGCTTCATATATATGTTAAAAAGCATGGGGGAGAGGACAGAACCCTTTGGTGAGAGGTGAGAGCCCAGGGGTCTGAACACTTATCCCCAAACACCACTTTCTGGACACGGTCCAGGAGGAAGGAGCAAAACCACTGTGTAACAGTGCCCACAGCTCCCAGCCCTTCTAGACGGTCCAGAAGGATGTTATGGTCGATGGTATCAAAAGCTGCTGAGAGATCCAGCAGCACTACGAAACAGCTTTCACCTTTGTCCCTAGCCTGCCGGAGAGCACTGACCAGCATGACCACAGCAGTTTCAGTCTCATGATGAGGCCAGAATCCCAATTGGAAGGGATCCAAATGGTCCACATCCTCCAGGCGTGCTTGGCACTTGTTCAGCAACCACCTTGCCCAAGAATGGAAGATTTGAGACTGAGTGATAGTTGGCCATATTGGCTGGGTCGAAATATTTTTCTTATTATTCTTATTATTATTCTTAAGTCATATGTTTTCAGCTCGGTCCAAGGCACAATGACATGGAAGTAATTTCTACCAACTTCTATAGTAGTTTGGATTTTGGATTTCATATCCCACTTTATTTAAACTACCCTAAGGAGTTTCAAAGAGGCTCACAATCTCCTTTCCCCTCCTCCCCCACAACAAACATTCTGTGAGGTGAGTGAGGCTGAGAGACGTCAGAGAAGTGTGACTAGCCCAATAGTAGTTATTGAAAAAAACTGATACTAGTCTAAAAGTCAAACTTTGCTACTAGATTCTGTGGAATGTATAAAAGAGCCTTGACTCTTACGTAAATGTGCAAGCTAATGCAGTCTTGGTTCTGTCAGAGATGATTTACATTAATATATTCTTTGGGTATACCAGAACTCTCTTTCTCACTTTTTCTTCTGTTGAATTCCAGTTGTCCAAGCAATATGGCCCTGTCTTCAGCATCCAAATGGGACCCCAGAAAGCTGTGGTGTTGACAGGATATGAGACAGTAAAGGAGGCTCTGGTTAATCAGGCGGACGCATTTGCAGACAGGCCCATTGTTCCAGTGTTTCAAGAGCTTACACAAGGCTTAGGTGAGGCACCTCCCTTTCTATTAGAACTTGTAATGCTTGCAAACACAAACAGGTCCTGCCAGGTGAACACAATCAATTCCCAAGAAATGGTTTGTAAGATGAGCATTTGCATAGCAAGTCCACAACATCCATTGTTTCCTGTGGGGGAAATCCTTGTGAATTTTCAACCAACCTCAGTGCCTTTGACATTGACAGAGTATCTGCAGGCAGTAGGCTGAGAATGTGTCACAAAAAGTGCCACCTGTGAATTTCCGAAGATCAAGCTAAAATGTTAAAAAGAGTAGACCAGGGCAACTTTTTTTGGTCTTGACTTTCAGTGGCTCAGTGGGGCTCGGTTGAAGAAACAAAAATGGAGACCAGTTAAAGCAAACCTTTCCCATTCCCGCTTTCTTCCCAACAGTCATATTGTAGAGCTGGGGGAGAATGAGACAGGAGAATGTAATAGTTGTCACATTTGAATTGTGAATGATTGTCACATGGAAAAGTAATGCCACACACGAAGGGGAAACTGACTGACCGTTTTCTGGCCCAGCCTATACAAAGAGGAAAAATGAAGGAGGCATAATGTCTGCCCATGGAATACAAATAACAAGCTGAGTTCTGCTGGGATCCCTGACATGTACAAACCACCCTCTACTCTACCCTCCACTTTGTAATGGAAAATATTGTTCAATGTGTTCTCAGGTCTTGCTCTGATGGTACAGCTGCCAGCTACTTTGTCAAAGCTCAGAAGTCTGAGTCTGAATGGGAGAACAGCTGGGATCCATTCTCAGTTCCATGGAAGAAATGCAGAACACAATTTATTGATATTTTTGTGCAGTTGTCATGCAGACATGAAACCTTTCTTCCTGTCTCTTCAGGTTTAACACTGTCTAATGGTGAGAACTGGAAAGTAATGCGGCGGTTTGCTTTAAGCACATTGCGGGACTATGGAATGGGAAAGAGGACCATAGAGGATAGAATTGTTGAGGAATGCAGTTTCCTGATAAAGAAATTTGAATCTTACAAAGGTGGGTTGGTGTTTTCCTCTGGTGCATAGCTACACTACCATAGTTTAAAGGTGCCAAGACTATTGTGTTACATATTCCTAACTTCCAGAAGCACAAATCCCAGGGTTCCCTGCAATTGGTCTGTTCCTGTAATGTGCAGATTACATTCCAATAGCTCCAAGCCTTCTTTAGCATTTCTTAGCCAACATATGGCCACAACCAGCAGCACTTAGGATCAGTTTCTTTGATAAAGGAGGTCTACACATAGGTAAGCTGCCAGTGGGAACTTAAGAGGAGACTTTAAAAAAATACACTTTCCATACTAGGAATTTCAACACAATATTTTTGCTTAACTGTCATATTTATGTCTAGGAAACCCATTTGAGACCACCACAATTACGAATGCAGCTGTTGCCAATATTATAGTGGCCATACTACTAGGCAAGCGATTTGATTATGAAGATCCCACATACATAAGACTTCTGAAGTTGGTCCATGAAAATGTCCGGCTCATTGGAAGCTTTTCAGTCCTGGTAATCTATTCTTTTCCAATAAAACAAACAGTTGGTTGTAATGACATTGTATGCAAAGTGGGCAGGGAAACATGTTTACTGTATATTGTTCAGGTTTCACCACAAAACACAGAATATTGGTCTCTTGAGAAACTTGGTGGTGATTCAAAATATTTAGAAAACTCACATGGCACAGTCATCCCATAACTGTAACAAAGTCTCTTTTGTGCACACCCTTTCTTGTCTCACTGCCATCGGGACTCCAAAGACAAGGAAGAACAAGTGATAGTTGGTTCCATGATGGCTCAGAAGGGGCCTCCAAGGGCAGATCTCCCTCTCTGAAGGTGAACCTCCAGAGGAGACCCTTCATAGCCTATTATCCCGGGGTTGCACATAAATTACACTTTCCTGAGGTAGCCCTAACCCCATTCCAAATGCCATTCAAGAGTTTTGTTGGTATTTGGGGAACCATGCTTTGAGAGACGCAGTTGAGAGAACTAATTTCCTAATGTCTCTTTCTTTTTTCACATTTTTATCCTTTCAGCTGTATAACATGTTTCCTGCTCTTGGTTTTCTTCTGGGGGCTCGTAAGACTATCATTCAAAACAGAGATGAGCTGTTTGCCTTCATAAATGCCACCTTCATAAAACACCTCAGAGATCTGGATGAAAATGACCAGAGGAGCTTTATTGACTCATTTCTTATCCGACAGCAAGAGGTAACGGAGTCTTTTAAGTTGGCCCAGAATAAACGTTGACATTTTCAATTCATGTTTTAAGGGCATATTCGCAAGTGAATGCATAAGTTGTAGTCAGGAAGTCTCACTTCAGAAGGGACCAACCTGGCATACTTCCTACCATTTCCCAATAGTCAGCCGTTGTTAATGTGTTACAGAAGTTGCCTCTGCAGGGTCAAAGGTTGCATGCTCACCAGCATTTCTGGGGAAAAATCCCTGATCAAGAAAACATGACAATTGGGGTGCATTAATTTCCAGGGGTGGAATCATGGCAGACAAACCATTGGCTGCTGATGCTTCTGCAAAGAGAGCTAATTATGCAGTGAGGAGAGGTAATGGTTGCCAGACTTCCTTTTGATACAAGGGGGATGGGAAAATGCCTCGTGTGCTCAGAAGAAGGTGTTCTTCACACCAGAGGAGATAGGAAACTTTGTGGGTGGAGAGGCATCTCGGCACAAGGAAAAAACTTTGGCCCATGCACTGCAGTTGTTGTTGTTGTTGTTGGTTAGTTGTTTAGTCATGTCCAACTCTCTGTGACCCCATGGACCAGAGCACGCCAGGCACTCCTGTCTTCCACTGCCTCCCGCAGTTTGGTCAAACTCATGTTCGTAGCTTCGAGAACACTGTCCAACCATCTCATTCTCTGCCGTCCCCTTCTCCTTGTGCCCTCAATCCTTCCCAACATCAGGGCCTTTTCCATGGAGTCTTCTCATGATGCAGCCAAAGTATTGGAACCTCACTATCTGTCCTTCTAGTGAGCACTCAGGGCTGATTTCTTTAAGAATGGAGAGGTTTGATCTTCTTGAAGTCCATGGGACTCTCAAGAGTCTCTTCCAGCACCATAATTCAAAAGCATCAATTCTTCGGCCATCAGCCTTCTTTATGGTCCAGCTCTCACTTCCATACATCACTAATGGTGATAGTTTTAACTATACAGTGGTACCTTGGGTTACAGATGCTTCAGGTTTCAGACGCTCAGGTTACAGACTCTGCTAACCCAGAAATAGTACCTCGGGTTAAGAACTATTGGTGTTACTCTTCCTGTTGGAAAGTGTGGCAGAATTGAGTTGCAATCTCCAAAATACGGAGGGCACCACATTGTCTATCGCAATTTAATGAAACATTTCCAGATGAATATGTGGTATTTCAGTGTTATTTTTCCATTTTAGACTATGAGTAAATACATTAAAGATGTTCAACTGAGAACCATATATGTCAGCAGAAAACAACACTTTATGTTAACTTTGATTTCAGATCTCCACAAGTGTTCGCCAGAAATGCTGCCTTCCATGTATGCAGTCATATAATTCTCTTGCAGGTTAAGCACTGGCTGAGCAGTTAAGCACCACAATTAGCATCAGAGAAGATGCTCTCTTAACTGGTAGATGGAGAGCAACAGCTGTGTCTATGGAGAAACTAGATGTTTTGGAGTGTTGATGCGGAGCCCCTCCATCTTAGGCTCGGGTTGTATACATGTGTAAATGAACCCTATATTATCATGATGGTATAGTCTGGAAGACCTGGAATCTCTCACTACTTAGCGATTGTGTTGATGTGCAATGATGGGTCCTGTCAGATTTTCATCTTTATCTTTGCACTTGGAATTTTCTCACTCCATTCGTTTTAATCAGTTCATACTCTTTGCAACCCAGGAGGAGGAGAAGAACAAGACGAATGCATATTTCCACAACGAAAACTTAAAAACTGTTGTGGCCGACTTATTTGGTGCTGGCATGGAGTCCACTTCTACCACACTGCGCTGGGGACTGTTACTAATGATGAAATATCCTGAAATTCAGAGTGAGTGCTTTTCATTGGCTTGGCACCCATGATGTTGGAAATCAAGCCTTTATTAGGAGAAACTGGCAACTCTCCAGGCACCCGGCTTGATCTCCTGTTGAGCTCCCTGTCTGCATTCCCCAGCAGGATACAGGCTAGGTCGCGATAGGCGATCCTTCCCCGGGCAGGGGAAAGAGATAGACAGAAACGTATTTACATTCCTTTATTTCTGTCTTTGCAACATTACAAAAGCATGACTGCTCTCTTCAAGCTCCAGCAGTCAAGAGAGAAACACTTCCTGTATTTCCTGTACAAGAGCAAAAGGAAGAGCTCATATTACACTCTGAGCTAATTCCGGTGCATTGCCCTGTGAATTGACTGTCCCTCTGTTTCCCACGGAACTGTCCTAACATTCCATCATGTGCTGTTTTCAAGCTAGCAGCTCGCGGCTGCATTGCTTCTATATTGTAACACATTAATCTGAGATATCTTAATTCCATTTATATGTAACTATTAGAAAGTTTGTGTGTGTGTGTGTGTGTGTGTGTGTGTGTCACAACAATTATTCAATCCTAAATTTAACATTTCAATCTGGACTCCCTTCTCCCTTTCTGTGGTTTTTACATTTCATTTCATCTTCCTGTAATACTCCAAATTATCTCAACATATTCATTTAGATATATATTTCCGTATATATCCCATATGAATATTGAAACAGAAGGTTTTTACATTAATCTTAGTATGTTTGTTTGTTTACAGTTTGTTTGTAAATACTCTATAAACCATTTCCATTCCTTCCATTCCTTTTTAGGTAGTTCCGATTCCAAACTTCCCGAAAGAAAAGCTAATGGTTTTTTAAACATCTTAAACATCCTTTTCAGTTCGTTATATATCAATTCCCAGTAAGCTTTAACTTTATTAGTAGAGCACCACATATGAAAAAGTCTACCTTCTTTGTCTTTACATTTCCAGCACATATTCAGTTTGGGTTTATACATTTTAGCCAATCTATTAGGTGTTAGGTCCCATCTATATGGGACACGGGTGGTGCTGTGGGTTAAACCACAGAGCCTAGGGCTTGCTGATCAGAACGTCGGCGGTTCGAATCCACCTTTGATAAACTTTCCCATACATCCATTTCTACATTGTTACTAATATCTATTGCCCAGTGTATCCTTGAATATTTCACTTGTTCATCCTTTGTCCCCAATTCCAATAACATCTTATACATTTTAGATATCACTTTAACATTACAGTTTAATAGGTCTCTTTCCAGTTGTGATGCTTGTTCCCCAACCCCGCCACTTCATATCTGTCAGAGCTGCTCCCAGATCCTGGCTCACAGAGGATCACGCTAGCCAGCGATCATTAAGTAAAAGTCTTTATTGAGTTACAGTTTCCATTCTCAAGCTGCTGCGTGCAACTCTACATCTTATGCGTTAGATCGGCGAAGCTCCGTCTGAGTCTCCGCCCCTTGTACACCAACTTAATATCCTAGCCCTGCGGTTCCCTACAGGTACGCAGAATTTTTGGAGGTTTTCTGCGAGAAGGAGGCAGACAGGCTACCCCCCCACAGACCATATGACTGCAAAATTGACCTGCTGCCGGGGGCGGCGCTGCCCAAAGGGAAGCTGTATTCCATGTCTGAGGACGAACTGCAGGAACTCAAAGAGTTTGGAGGCCGGGAGCGTTTTACTCCAGGAAGCTCAGCAAGTCCGAACAGAACTACACCATCTGGGACAGGGAGTTGCTGGCAATTCATGCAGCATTCAAAGCGTGGAGGCACTTCCTGATCGGCGCCAAGCACACGGTGCAGGTCTGCACGGACCACAAGAATCTGGAGCACTGGCGCACGGCACAGTTCCTGAACCAGAGGCAGATACGTTGGGCTGAGTTCTTTGCGAACTTCGACTTCCGAATAGAGTATGTCCCGGGGGACACCAACATCATGGCGGATGCTCTCTCCCGTAAGCCACAGTATCTGGAGGAGGCAACGCCAGCGGCCGCCATGCACATCTTCGCACCGACAGTGTGGGCGTGCGCTGCGGCAACAGTTGACCTGGAGGCGGTGCGACGAGCGTTGCAGGATGACTCCTTCGCGCAAGCAAAGATGGCAGAGGTGCACAGGGGCACGGCAGCGACCGACGAGTTCCAGCTGCGAGATGGATTGCTCATCCGTAAAGGGGCCATCTACGTGCCGGGAGACGAACTTCGCGCCAAGGTACTGCAGCAGCTGCACGACGCGCCCACTGCCGGGCACTTTGGCAAGGAGAAGACGGTGGAATTAGTCGCCAGAGACTTCTGGTGGCCCGGAATGAGAGGGGAAGTCGCGGACTACGTGGCGAGGTGTGACACCTGCCAGAGGGCCAAACCAGTGCACAGACCGCCGGCCGGACTGTTGGAACCGCTGCAAACTCCGTTCGAACCATGGGAGAGAGTGGCCCTGGACTTTGTCACGGATCTGCCCAGCTCGAGGGGCAAGACGGCTGTGCTGGTGGTGGTGGACTTGTTCTCCAAGATGGCACATTTCATTCCGTGTGCGAAGGTGGCCACGGCGGAACAAACCGCCAAACTGTTCATAGACCACGTGTTCAAGGTTCACGGTCTGCCGCGGTCTATTCTGTCTGACCGAGGGCGACAGTTCATCTCGAACTTCTGGCAGAAGCTGATGGGCTTCCTGAACGTCAAGATCAACCTGGCGTCGGCTAGACACCCGCAGACCAACGGGCAAGCGGAGCGGGTCAATGCCATCATGCAGCAGTACCTGAGATGTTATGCGAATCAACAGCCTGCGACGTGGGTGGATTACCTGCCTCTCGCCGAGTTTGCCTACAACAACACGAAGCACGTGTCCACGGGGGTCACGCCGTTCTTCGCCAACAACGGGAGGCACCCCAGAACCTTCCCGGGACTGGAAAGAATGGGGGAGGGGGAGCCGCAGACAGCAGATGCGTTCGCGTCGGAGTTGCAGGAGGTCCACGATCAGCTGCGGCGGCACCTGGAGCTGGCTAAACACGCATACAAGGTACAAGCGGACAAACACAGAAGGATTGGCGAAGAGATCCATGTGGGAGACTGGGTCTGGTTAGCAGCCCACACAGTGCCGGCCAGGTCGTTGGCGAAGAAGAAACTAGGGCATAAACAACTGGGGCCCTACCAAGTCGAAGAGCAGGTCAACCCGGTGGCTTTCAGGCTGGCGCTTCCGGAGGGTTCCAGGATGCATCCGGTGTTCCACAGATCGGTGCTCACTCCCTACAAGGCACCTCACAGGTTTCAGGAACCAGGAACGGCACCGAGTCCGCTCCGAGAGAGAACCGGGCAAGCGGGAGTGGCACAGGAGGAGCGCATCAACGAAGTCACGGAGATTTTGGACTCCAGATGGGGGGAAGAGGGGGTAGAATACCTTCTCGCCAAGGAGGGCACCCCGGCCAGTGCCAACAGCTGGGTGCCGGGCTACGCTTTAGACGAACCTCTGCTCAAAGAAGAGTTTCATGCCCTCTTCCCACATAGGCCAATGCCAGCAGACTTTTTCGACGACTGGCTTTTCACGCCCACGCTTTCAGCCAGCACGTTCCGGGGGTTCGACTCGGACGAGGAACTGACACGAGACGCCCGTTCCCCGGAGGGGTCACCCTCGGGATCTGCTTCAGAACCCTCGTATTGGTGGGATGATCGACCAGAGGAGCAGTTCCGCAGAAAGTGGCTGGAGGGTCCAGGACGAGCAACGTCTCCAGAAGGAAGCGAGGGAGAGACGGACATGGACGTTTTCAGGGACGACCCGGGTTTCGAGCACGGCGGCACAGAGATGGAAGCGGAGGTGACCGTCGTCGACGAGAGCAGGGAGGAAGAACCGGAAGACTTCAGATGGAGGCCCGCCACGGGAAGCGAACTGTATCCGACATTCGTCCCCCTGACACGGCAGCACCCAGCTCCCGCACCGGAAGGAGGGGAGGGGGGAAAAGGGGGCTTCGAGGGGGGGATGGATGTCAGGGGTTCAGGAGCAGAGGCAAGGGCAAGGGAGGAAACAGAGAGCGAGGGGGAGGAGGCAGAAGAAAAGATGAGTGATGACGACGACCCGAGATCTCCGAGTCTTTCCAGTGAATCAGAAGATTCACAGAAAGGAGCACCAGTGGCCAGGGCAAGGGGGGAGCCTAGCGGGACACCCCAGGAAGATAGAGCCAGAGGGGACTCAGAGGGGAGCAGTTGGAAATCGGGACCAGCATCACCGCCAGAGAGCAGGGAAGAGGAAGGGCGCCAGGGATCAAGCGCTGGCAGCTCACAACAGGGGGGAGGGCACGAGTCAGGTCAGACCTCACCTGGAGTACTGTGTCCAGTTCTGGGCACCACAATTCAAGAAGGACATTGACAAACTGGAACGTGTCCAGAGGAGGGCAACCATTTTGGTCAAAGGCCTGGAAACGATGCCTTATGAGGAACGGCTAAGGGAGCTGGGCATGTTTAGCCTGGAGAAGA
The DNA here is from genome assembly GCF_965112155.1 of Podarcis liolepis. Lineage (NCBI taxonomy): Eukaryota > Metazoa > Chordata > Lepidosauria > Squamata > Lacertidae > Podarcis > Podarcis liolepis. Next base: position 5,251,867 of record NC_139557.1, read on the forward strand.
GGAGGTTAAGGGGTGATATGATAGCCATGTTCAAATATATAAAAGGATGTCACATAGAGGAGGGAGAAAGGTTGTTTTCTGCTGCTCCAGACAAGCGTACACGGAGCAATGGATCCAAACTACAAGAAAGAAGATTCCACCTAAACATTAGGAAGAACTTCCTGACAGTAAGAGCTGTTCGACAGTGGAATTTGCTGCCAAGGAGTGTGGTGGAGTCTCTTACTTTGGAGGTCTTTAAGCAGAGGCTTGACAACCATATGTCAGGAGTGCTCTGATGGTGTTTCCTGCTTGGCAGGGGGTTGGACTCGATGGCCCTTGTGGTCTCTTCCAACTCTATGATTCTATGATTCTATGATTCTATGATTCCATCGGGGAGCGAAGAAACGGTCAGACGGAAAGTGGAAGGTTGGGCGCGCGCACCAAGTTCAAATGCACAGGAAAGTGACACAGTAGGCAGCCCGGAAAGGGAGCCAGGTCCTAAAGCCCGGCGCAAGGAGACAGGAGGGTCCGGGGGGTCGGCGTCAGAAGAATCCCAGAAGGAAGAGACCCCGGGGGGCAGAGGGACCCAGAGGAGAACAGTCAGGCTGATGACTTCCCTGTGATTCCCAAGTCGCATCACTATTGGTGGCGTCTGCTTCACCACTTGCCCCCCTAGCAGCTCCCTGCCATCCACCGTGACAACCTGCAGGGGCAGCGTGGCAGGCAGCAACTGTATAGCGTGCCGGTCGACAAAGTCCTGCCCTATAAAGTCCGCATTGCAGTGTGCTTGTGGAGCCTCTGGGGACACTCTTTCGCCATATGCTGTGGATCATCGCAGATGTAACACTTCCTGTTCCCTCTAGGAGGCTTCGCTTTCACTGCTGCCGGTGCTAGGGCTCTGGCTGCTGACTGAGCCCTTGCACCTCCAACCTCCATAGGTTCCGCTCCTCCTCCTGGCGGAGGCGTGGATTGCGCACGCGCTGCTTCTCTGGGAAGGAAGGAGTAGCCCCTGGCTGGTTCGCCCCCTCCACGCCCTTCGTCCCTGCTCCACGGACGTTCTTCCAGCCGCACCCCCACCGCCAGCGCCCTCTGAACGATCTCCTGCGTGGTCCGGGGTCTCTCCCCCCTTGCAATTTCATCTTTGACCGCGCTGTGCAATCCCTCCCAAAACAGGTCTCTTACTGGAGCCGAATCTCTGTCCCATTCCAGGGCACTGACCAAAGCGAAAAAGCGGGCATGGTACTGCCTTACGCTGGCCCTCCCTTGCTTCAGTCCATGTATCTGCTTCCGAGCAAGATCCACGTCTATGCTTGATAAAAAACACCCATCCATCGCTTTAATAAAGGCATCCGCATTTTGGAGCGCCGGATCCTTATCTCTCCACAAATTGCGCAGCCATGCTTTAGCATCTCCATGCAAATGGGACATGATGAATCCCACCTTCTCTTGCTCATCTCTAAAGTCTTTGTCCAGCAGTTGCAGTGCACACATTACATCTGCTCTAAAGTTGGGGTACTGTTGCAAATTCCCATCGAAGTGAGAGACCAGACCGCCTGTTCGTCTCCCCAACCCAATCCCCTCCGGTTTGGGTGTCAGTTGCCCTTGCTTCGTAAGCACTTCCAACCTGACTTGGAGATCCCTGTAGGCGGCAGCTGCGTCCTCCTCTCTCTTCCTGGATGCAAGAGCCTCGGTATTCAGTCGTGTCACTGCTTCTCTGAGTTCCGCTATCTGCTGTTCGGCCGTCATGTTGTCTGCCGTTCGTGAGCTCGCTAGTAGGCACCCGCTTTCTCTCCTCTCCGTGAGGCCGTAGATGCCCACAATTTATGAGACGGAGCTTACTGTCAGAGCTGCTCCCAGATCCTAGCTCACAGAGGATCACGCTAGCCAGCGATCATTAAGTAAAAGTCTTTATTGAGTTACAGTTTCCATTCTCAAGCTGCTGCGTGCAACTCTACGTCTTATGCGTTAGATTGGCGAAGCTCCGTCTGAGTCTCCGCCCCTTGTACACCAACTTAATATCCTAGCCCTGCTCCACCTTTTCCGCCTGACTGTTCTCCTCTGGGTCCCTCTGCCCCCGGGGTCTCTTCCTTCCGGGATTCTTCTGACGCCGACCCCCCGGACCCTCCTGTCTCCTTGCGCCGGGCTTTAGGACCTGGCTCCCTTTCCGGGCTGCCTACTGCGTCACTTTCCTGTGCATTTGAACTTGGCGCGCGCGCCCAACCTTCCACTTTCCGTCTGACCGTTTCTTCGCTCCCCGATGGAGGTGTGGCCACTCCTGACTCGTGCCCTCCCCCCTGTTGTGAGCTGCCAGCGCTTGATCCCTGGCGCCCTTCCTCTTCCCTGCTCTCTGGCGGTGACGCTGGTCCCGATTTCCAACTGCTCCCCTCTGAGTCCCCTCTGGCTCTATCTTCCTGGGGTGTCCCGCTAGGCTCCCCCCTTGCCCTGGCCACTGGTGCTCCTTTCTGTGAATCTTCTGATTCACTGGAAAGACTCGGAGATCTCGGGTCGTCGTCATCACTCATCTTTTCTTCTGCCTCCTCCCCCTCGCTCTCTGTTTCCTCCCTTGCCCTTGCCTCTGCTCCTGAACCCCTGACAATATCCTTTTTAAATACTTCATTCAAATGATGATATTGTAACCATGTTGCTAACTTCTCTGATAAAACCTTAAATTATTTTATTTTAAACTCTCCAAAGGTGAAAGCCATAGTGGTGTTTTGGTCTCCAACAGGTTTCTGTTTTTAGTGTTTCTGTTTTAAATATTTAAAACACTTTTCCACTCTATTTCTTGGTTTGTTATCATTGAATATTGCATTTGCAACATCTTGACATCCTGTTTCGCTATCTCTTTTCGAGGGGAAATTAGTAATTCTTTCCCTTTCCCTCTTATTTCTTGTAAAATGTCATGTTTTTTCTGCTCTCTTATATTTCTTTGGTATGCGCTTTGCTATGTAAAAAAAAACCCTATATTTCCATTTTAATCACACCCCATACCACCTTTAAATCTATCTCTTGGTTTAAATTAATTTCAAAATAATCCTTTAATTTTTTTTGCCCCTTTTTCTAATATCTCTTGATTTAATAAATTTTATAAATTTTTCATTTAGTCTCCATCTCATTGGGAAACTTGTCCCTGTTCTTAATTCCACAGTTATAGAGTTGTGGTCTTATATGTTATTGATAGAATTTCCACCCTCTTTACCTTAGTATAAAAATCTTTACAAGTTCATACAGGGGTTTTTTTCCAGCTTGCAGAATAATTTGCAGTCGAATAAAATGTACTGTGGGTGTTTTTCTCTCCAAATGTCAATTAAAATGTCAGTCATCCTAAAAAAGGCATTCAGTAGCTTGACTTCTTTTGTTTCATTTTTTCTTATACTTATACTCCAGTCCCAATCTAGGGAGGCTACACCATTCATATTGCCCATCAAAATCACCTTTTCATTCAAATGTTCAAATAATATTTCTTCTAGCCTCTAATGAAAATCTGGTGTATTTTCCCATTATCAATATTCTTCCTTGTTCATCTTTGAATAATTGTTTTGGGTCCAACTCTGGTTTTATACACATTACAACTCCTCTCTTTTTTGTTATATCAGAAGGTACAAAGTTCTTTCACAACCTTTTATTTATGTTTTATTTATCCAAGTTCAACTTCTTTACAACATGTTCAATTTTATCCCCTTTAGTCTTATTATTTAGCCTATTTACATTCCAAGTTAGAATTTTCAAAGCCATCTTGTTCCATATTTATTTCTCTTTCACCTCCACCTCTGTTGAATCTTCCTCTTCCTGTCCAGCTTTCTGTCCAAATGCTCTTTCTCCAACTAATGTTTCCCCATATTTTCTCCAAAATTTGTCTTGCCTTTATATGTAAAAGATAGCACCACAAGATATTCCCAGCATTGATATTTCAATAATCATCCTGGATGAATTTCTCTCCATCAGTATATCAGGTTATTGGCTAAAATGTTTGTTTGTCCTGTTTTAAAATACCTTGGCCTAGAGATTAAATTTGTGAGCCTAGGGAAATGGAGAACCAGTTTATGGCAGTTTTATGCTTCAAGTATTAATATCTTAAGAGACCAAGGTCAAGGAGATAATCTTGGCAGAAAAATTAATGCTTTTCTTTTAATCTCCCCCAGTAAAGGTCCAAGAAGAAATTGCAAAGGTTGTTGGATCTTCTCAGCCAAGGATTGAACACCGAACAAAAATGCCTTATACAGATGCCGTGGTCCATGAGATCCAGAGATTTGCTGATATTGTCCCAACCAACGTGCCACATGCCACGACTACAGATGTTACCCTCAATGGCTACTTCATTCCAAAGGTGATGCTTTTCACTGAACTGCTGCCCACTAGTTACAATATATTTTAAGGCTTTCCTGGGAGTAAGCCCCATTGACTTCAGTGTGGGTGACATCTGTGCAGACTTGTATAGGATTAAACTGTAAGCATGCAATCTATCCTTTGGAAGGTGTCAGGCATCAGCTTCAACCCATTAAACAGATCTCAGTGGAAAGGAGCACAAGGTTGGAAAAGAAACCATATCTGGTGGAAGATCCTGACTTATATGTTAAAGTTTTTCAAACTAAAGACATTTCTCATATGAATTCAAATCTCATTTCTACAGCACTCAATATTTATTGGACTAGAGCAGTGTTTCCCAACCGGTGTTCCGCGGCACACTAGTGTGCCGCCGGACGTTGCCTAGTGTGCCGTGGGAGGGAGGCGGGCGAGTCGGGCTAATCCTCCGGCCCCGCTCCCCCGGGGAACGTGCCCCGTCATCCGCTTCTGCCTTGCTCCCTGTGACAGGAATTCCCCAAACTGCATCAGCATCTGCCGCTTGCCCAGCAGCCCCGGCGCTGCCTTGCGCCCGGCGCCCCCGCCATCCTCGGCGCAGGGAGCGAGGGGCGCGCAGGCAGGCGCTGCCCAGCAGAGCGACGGCTCCTTCCGAGCGGCTGGCAGTGTCTGGGCATGACTGGCCTCCCGCCTGGTCCCGCGGCGGCTGCAGACGCGGCCGAAGCAGCGCAGGGAAGGAGACGCCCGGCCGCCCGGCCCAGCCCCGCACGCTCCCACTCTCTCTTGGCGGCCTCCCGAGTGGCGGCTGTGTGAGCCAATAGGCGAGCTGGGGCAGAGGGGGAGGCGGGGCTCCGGAGAACAAAGGAGGGAGGGGGCACCCGGGAGAAGGGGGCGGGGCGGGAGGAGTGGGGAGCGCGGCGCTGCGCCCGGGACGCCCCAGTTCCGCCGGGTTAGAAGCCGGCGGCCTACCTCTGCTGGCCGTGGAAGGCAGCCGGGTCTGGGTCGCGCCCCGAGAGTGGCGGGGTCCGCGCACAGCCTGCCCTCCAGGCTGGGAAGTGGCTCCTAGGCTCCGCCTGAAGCCACGCAGAGCCCGCAAGGCGCCCTCGGCGCAACTTGGCCGGGGCAAAAGGCGACGCTCTGGAGGGAAAGGCGGCCGGATTCCCCTCCTCAGCGGGTCCGGTGGTCTCCCGCCTCCTCTGAGGAAGGGTCTCTTCTTCAGCTTTTCTGATCCTTCGTGGCCCCGTTGGGAGAAGCCGAAATAAATAATGGCCGTGCCATTAAAGTTCTCTCTTTTATAAAAGGGATCCTAATAGAATCGTAGAGTTGGAAGGGATCCCCAGGGCTATCCAGTACTGTACAACCCCTGCAGTGCAGGAATCTCAGCCATAGCATCCATGGCAGACAGACATCCCACCTCTGCTTAAAAACCTCCAAGAAGGGAAAAACCTCCCGAGGGAGACCATTCCCCTGTTGAACAGCCCTTACCAGCAGAAAGTTCTTTCCCATGTTTAGTCAAAATCTTTATTGTAACGTGAATCCACTGGTTCGAGTCCTACCTTCTCTAATGGAAGAATACAAGCTTGCTCCATTTCCCATGTGAAATGCCCCTTAGACATTTGAAGATGGCTATCATATCTCTTCTCAGTCTCCTGCCTTAGGTTGGTGGATCGGTGGACCTCCCATGGGAACGTAGTCCAGAGGGAGCATGCCTGGACTAGGAACCCTTGACTGAATGCTGAAATCCTCACCACAGGCAGGAAACTCACTGCCATCAACAGAGGAATAGCAGCGCTTACTCCCCACGACCCTACATTAGCTGCTGCAATAGTATTTTGACAGGCGTGTGACACCCATATCTTTATCCCAACAGAAGTGCATGCTTTTAGTACTTTCAGGTGGGATCTGTCTTGGTGGTGCATCCTGGAGGCTGCTCTTTAAAATGAAGGCTAGGGACCCTGTGAAGATTGAAGCACCCTGCCAGCTGACTATAAAAAAGCTGGCAGAACTGGGGATTGTGACCTGGCCTAAGGTGGTGTGAGTGTGTATTCTGTGTCACTCCCCTCTACATTTGAGGTTCTGGCAGTGCAGTTGCGTTCCCAGGTGCCAGAAATGGTGGTACCTCCCTTCTTCGCACTAGAGCACGGGTGTCAAACACAAGGCCCGCGGGAAGTCACAGCTTGAAAAAGACAGTCAGACCTAACGCCAGACATTGATGGACTGACCTCAGGAAAACGATGTCAGCCATCTAGTCAGAAAAGTTAAAAAAAAGTTAATGCCTTGTGTTTGCCATATGTGTAATAAAAGTGTTTGGCAATATTTGTATGTTTTTTTAAAAAAATACTGTCTGTTACCAAAAATCATTTTTCAATAAATTGTGCAATAATTGTACATTTGAATATCTACTTGCCATTATTCTGACTATGTTTCTGCTTTCAGAACTAGTTATTACTTACATTATTACAAAAAACAGTAATAATTAAATGCAGTGACAATAATTTATGATAATAAAGAGCGGACACATAGTCCTACAGATACAACCGGCCCTTTGAGGGTGACCAAACTGCTGATGCGGCCCCCAATGATTTTGAGTTTGACACCCCTGCTCAAATCCTTTAACCCAGGAGGGCGGGGAGGGGGGGGGAGAAAGAGAAAAAAGAAAGGGTGGAAAAATAGAAGGGGAAGAGAAAATATATTTTTTTAAAAAAGGAAAGAGAGGGAAAAAAGCGAGGGATGGAGGAAGGGGAATAAACAGAAGGGGAGGACAATGAAGAGGGGCGGGGCTTGGCAGGCAGCAGATAACTGGGGAGTGGGGCGCGGCTGGCGGCGGCTCAAGGCAGGAAGGGAGGAGCTGCCTCGCGGAGAGTCTTGGGCTGCAGAGATTTCCCATTCAGGAGCGCGGGAGGCCACGCCGTGGATGGGAATCTCCTCCTCCTCTTCCTCCTCCTCCTCCAGGAGAGAGGGTGGTCCGCCCCACCGAGTCGGGCCTGCTCAAGCGTGGGAGCCTATAGTTAGAGCTCAGCTCCTTTTCTTGCCTTCCCCGCCCCCCCACGGAGCACATTTTCCTCACCCCCCCAACCCCCGCATGTAGAATAGAAGCCCTCCAGCCTCCACGGTGCACAAACTCTCCCCTCTGCAACGAAGCGCTTTGTTGCATATCTTTGGTGAGGTTTTTAGGCAGTCTTGGTGCACCTTAAATCAGTGCTAATTGCGCCTGGACGCAGTATTTACTTCTGAGTAGGCCCCCTTCTCTCCCCCCCCCCCGTAGCACCTGACGTTGCTATTCGTATCATCAGGTTTGTTTGTTGATAATTTAATTGTTTTAAAAGCATCATGCTAAAGAGCTCTCTCCCACCCCCAGACCCTTGGGCAAAACAGAAACATACACAAACACAGAGATTGAGCCCTGCAGGTTTTATGAAATGAATGGATTCTGAATGCCTGTTTCAGTGGCTTGTCCGCCTTAGGCTGCTGGGCCAGACACCTGTTACACGGTGCAGTCCGTAAGCTGTGAGCGCTGCTACCTGCCGCCGAGACCACGTAACGACAGTCTTGAAAGACCTACATTGGCTCCCAGTACCTTTCCGAGCACAATTCAAAGTGTTGGTGCTGACCTTTAAAGCCCTAAGCGGTTTCGGTCCAGTATACCTGAAGTAGCGTCTCCGCCACCATCGTTCAGCCCAGACACTGAGATCCAGTGCCAAGGGCCTTCTGGCAATTCCCTCATTGTGAAAAGTGAGGTTACAGGGAACCAGGCAGAGGGCCTTCTCGGTAGTGGCGCCCGCCCTGTGGAATGCCCTCCCATCAGACATCAAAGAGATAACCATTACCTTCTATGATGTTACTATTTTTTAAATTTTTTTTACATAAGTAAAAAGTGACCTTTCCCCATCTGGCATGGTGGTGTGCCTCGAGATTTTTTTCATGAAACAAGTGTGCCTTTGCCCAAAAAAGGTTGGGAAACACTGGACTAGAGGCATATGCTTTATTTTAAAATAACTCTCACTTTGCTTTTGCAGGGGACTCATATCATACCATTGCTGTCCTCTGTGCTGCATGATGAATCTCAATGGGAGAAACCACATAAATTCTATCCTGAGCATTTTCTTAATTCTGATGGAAAATTCATAAAGAGAGATGCTCTCATGCCGTTCTCTGCGGGTAACTTTTTTTTAAAACTTTTGTGTGTATCTGCATAGTGTGTGCTTAGTCAATGGGATTTTTACATGCCTGGAATGTAGCCTATTGTGCAAAGGTAAGGATCACATCAGTTGCTGTGGCCATTTCTGCCACCAGATCTGGCCACCATTGGGGTGTGGCCCCGGAATGTTGCTCACCAGGGAATGTGGCCCTCAGGGTGAAAAAGATTCCCCTTCCCCCCAGTTTTCAGCATTGCAGGATGGCTCGTATTGGGCGTTCATAATTCTTTTAAGATGGATACCATTAGCTGTTATTTTATTGCTGCAATTTAATCTGCTTTAAACTACAGTGGTACCTCAGTTTATGAACTTAATCCGTTTCAGAAGTCCATTCTTAAACCAAAACCATTCTTAAACGGAGGTGTGCTTTCACTAATGAGGCCTCCTGCCGCTGGTGCCCTTCCACCGCTCAGATTCCGTTCTTAGACTGAGGTAACATTTGCAAACCGGGGCACTACTTCCAAATCGTTCGTAAACAGGGTTGTTCTTAAACCGAGGTACCACTGTATTTGGGATGTTTTTAAGCAACTGATAAACCTGGTTTCTCTGCCCCCTGTGATTCGTTACAGGTCGGAGAGCATGTTTAGGTGAGACTCTTGCCAAAATGGAGCTCTTCCTCTTCTTCACAACTCTGCTGCAGAAATTCACCTTCCAGCCACCCCCTGGAACGTCTCAAGAAGACCTGGACCTTACTCCTGCTGTTGGGCTTACAACACCTCCCATGCCCTACCAACTCTGCGCTCTGCCACGTTTCTAAGACTCACAAGCTCCTGGATTGCTTTGTCAGCAGCTCGTCCTACACTCGAGTAGGACCCTGGTAGAGTCACATGCCTGACTGGCATATTCTTTCCCTCCTGGTCGTTCGTTCAGGAGCTTCAAAAGCTTTCTTCAGCCTGAACATTACAGTGACCGATGCCAACAGACACTGGCACACATAGGGATCCAGAGAGTCTTCACAGCTTGCGTAACAGACCTCAGCAACTCAGCATTTTGGCTAATCTACTTTATTTACACACGGAGCACTGCAACATGGCTCCCTCTCTCTCTAGCATCAGACAGCAAAGAGAAAGAGCAAAGGACAATAGTCCCACTTCACAGAACACCGTAACACAAACATCCTGTCTCCATCACTTCCCACTTTGTGGAGTCAAAACATACACTGTCATGTGAAAGACAACAATCCCATGACTGCAATCACGGAGCAGGAATTCTAACATGCTTATCCTACCTGTTTTTGCAATGCAAGCCTTTTTTAAACACCCCTGTTCAACAAGGGTATTTGGTTTGAGTAGCCTACTGGTGGAATTGGTCCATGCTTTGTCACAAACATGAAGTGTTCCCCTTTACCTGCCATACTGCCGAATCCCGTGAAACTAGCATTGGAGCATCTCTTACTTAAAACCTGGCCCTGAGTTCTTATGACACTTGGGGCATAGAGATCAACCAACAAAGCTGGTTCATTTATTCCCATGTTTACATATCCTTTCATATTCCCAAGTAGATATGCAGAGTACTGTGACCGAGACGAAAAAGGGTCTGGAAACCATGCCTTATGAGGAATGGTTGAGGAAGTTGGGTATGTTAACATCTGTGGCTGCAATGTATGCTGATTCTGAACTGTATTTGTTGATGTCAGGCAATGGCTTTGTTTCCTCCGTGTTCTTTAAAAAGTCTGTCATAACAGATCTGGCAACTGGGTTTGCTTCTGCTATCTCCATGCTGTCAATTAGTTCAGTGGCTTTCTGCTTCTGGCTTAGAATTAAACAACCATCTTCCATCTCCTCCCTGTATCTGAATGAACTTTCTCTGAGAGTCTGGGTAGCTTAAGGCTTCCCTCATCTACAGAATTCTGACTGGTCATATGAAAAATGAAAATGGGGAAAATGTGTCAAAATCAAAACTTCAATCTCCACAAGAGGAAAAACTCAAAACCTTCTCCGCCCAGCTTCTGCTCTGAGAGGGAAGAGGGAGCTAATCCGTTTCACATTGGAGTCAGTGGAAATCACCATGGTCTCACCAGGAAATAGAAAAAATGTCTAGTTTGAATGTCTCTTCTCTCTTAAGAAAATCCAGCTAAACCCACTATAATATTTGAATTTTGTCTTCACTGGGCCCCATAACCTTTGTAGGAATGGATTTAGGCACTACGAGAGGATGTACGGTTTAGTTATTGTCCTTCCATTGCTCACATTATTGCATGTCATATGCTCTAATGTATACAAAGATATACCCTAATGCCACCATGTTACACAGTTTCAAGATGAAAATGAATAAAAACTATGTTATAAAGAAAATATGTGTGAGTGTTTCAATGGGAGGAAGTTCAGGGGATACTGGACACTTTCAAACTAAATGTGGTTGTTCCTAATTAAAGTTGAATAATTTCATCTGCAAATGATTTCACAATGCTGCCCTTCACTCCCATTATAACAGATTAATTTTACACATAACCTGGGTGACAGGTCTGCAAGCAGGTTCAAGAGAGTTTGAATTTGCTCCTGAAATCAATAGTTTGAGGAAGTAGGCACCACTCACTTGAGTAAACATTAAGCTGAAAGGCAAATAATCCAATGTACAGCTTTGAATAGTTGAGGAGAAGAAAACAAAATCAGTGGGCCAATGCGGGACACTTTTTACTGGATGGTTTAATGATTTGCTAGAGACAGTATCTAGCATAATATAAATACTGCTCACTGCAGTTGCAAGACATTGCCCTTGACCAAACTGCACTGTAGCTTTCATTATAACCATTGCAAAACAAATTGCTTGCTGAAACAAAATGGATTGGACGGAGCCGATTCCAGCGTTGTTCCTCTTTATCCTTATGGTTTCCTTTGTTTTGAAACTGGGCACTTTCTGGAACAAGAGCTCCCAAAATCTTCCACCAGGACCGAGGCCTTTACCTCTCATTGGGAATCTCCACATCATGGATCTCAAGAGGCCTCACAGAACCATGTTAAAGGTAAAGCTTTTGTTTCTTCCCATGGCAAGGCTGAAGGGTACTGGGGAAGCCCAGTCAGCAGAGAGGCATAATAATAATAATAATAATAATAATAATAATAATAATAATAATAATAATAATAATAATAAATATTAAAAATTGTTCTTTTAAAGCCTCTAAATCTCATCTCCCTTTTGTGTGTTGCAGAACCTTCTCTTATCTTTCCCAATAAATAGTCATAGGACCAAGTTGCAATTTATAACTGGTAATTTGAACAAGGTGTCTGGTGTCAAATCATGTTTGACGCTGCCTCCATTTTTAAGGAGGCAGAAGTGCCGGTGCAAACCTTGCCTAGGCCAACGTTCTCCTTCCGCCTATCTTTCTAGATTTGAGAGGTGCCATTAAAGGTATAATCACATTCATCCTTATAACTGACTATTCTGTTCTGGTTTTCTGAGCATTCCTAGCAAATATTTGTGCTGCTGCAACTGAATAACAATAATAAGTTAATAATAATTTATTATTTATACCCCGTCCATCTGTCTGGGTATCCCCGGCCACTCTGGGTGGCTCCCAACAGATTAAAAACACAATAAAGCATCAAACGTTGAAAACTTCCCTAAAAAGGACTGCCTTCAGGTGTGTCTTCTAAAAGTCAGATACTTGTTTATTTCCTTGACATCTGATGGGAGGTGTTCCACAGGGCAGGTGCCACTACTGAGAAGGCACTCTGTATGGTTCCCTGTAACCTCATTTCTCGCAGTGAGGGAACTGCCAGAAGTCCCTCGGCCCTGGACCTTGGACGATGGGGGTGGAGACATTCCTTTAGGTATACTGGGCCGAGGACGTTTAGCACTTTACAGGTCAGCACCAACACTTTGAATTGTGCTCTGAAACGTACTGGGAAGCCAATCTAGGTCTTTCAAGACTGGTGTTATATGGTCTCACAGTCACCAGTCTAGCTGCTACAATCTGGATCAGTTGCAGTTTCTGGGTCACCTTCAAAAGTAGCCCCACGTACAGCGTGTTGCAGTAGTCAAAGCGGGAGATAACCAGAGCATGCACCACTCTGGTGAGACAGTCTGTCGGCAGGTGGGGTCTCAGCCTGCGTACCAGATGGAGCTGGAAGATAGCTGCCCTGGACAGATTTAAAAGAGAAGTAGAGCAGGTTATCATCCACATACTGATGAACACCCAGCCCAAACCCCCCTGAAGATCCCTCCCAGAGGCTCCATATAGATGTTAAAAAGCATGGGGGAGAGGACAGAACCCTTTGGTGAGAGGTGAGAGCCCAGGGATCTGAACACTTATCCCCAAACACCACTTTCTGGACACAGTCCAGGAGGAAGGAGCAAAACCACCGTCTAACAGTGCCCACAGCTCCCAGCCCTTCTAGACGGTCCAGAAGGATGTTATGGTCGATGGTATCAAAAGCTGCTGAGAGATCCAGCAGAACTAGGAAACAGCTTTCACCTTTGTCCCTAGCCTGCCGGAGGTATTAATCAGCACGACCACAGCAGTTTCAGTCCCATGATGAGGCCAGAATCCCAATTGGAAGGGATCCAAATTGTCCCCTCCTTCCCCACAACAAACACTCTGTGAAGTGAGTGAGGCTGAGAGACTTCAGAGAAGTGTGACTAGCCCAATAGGAGTTATTGGGGAAAAACTGATACTAGTCTAACGGTCAAACTGTGCTACTAGATTCTGTGGAATGGCCTTTTCCCTTAGGTAAATGTGCAAGCTAATGCAGTCTTGGTTCTGTCAGAGATGATTTACATTAATATATTCTTTGGGTATACCAGAACTCGCTTTCTCACTTTTTCTTCTGTTGAATTCCAGTTGTCCAAGCAATATGGCCCTGTCTTCAGCATCCAAATGGGACCCCAGAAAGCTGTGGTGTTGACAGGATATGAGACAGTAAAGGAGGCTCTGGTTAATCAGGCGGACGCATTTGCAGACAGGCCCATCGTTCCAATGTTTCAAGAGTTTGGACAAGGCTTTGGTGAGGCACCTCCCTTTCTATTGCAACTGGTAATGCTTGCAAACACAAACAGGTCCTGCCAGGTGAACACAATCAATTCCCAAGAAATGGTTTGTAAGATGAGTGTTTGCGAAGCAAGTCCACAACATCCATTGTTTCCTGTGGGGGAAATCCTTGTGAATTTTTCAACCAACCTCAGTGCCTTTGACATTGACAGAGTATCTGCAGGCATTAGGCTGAGAATGTGTCACAAAAAGTGTCACCTGTGGATTTCTGCAGATCAAGCTAAAATGTTAAAAAGGCTAGACCAGGCCAGCCTTTTTTGTCTTGACTTTCAGTGGCTCAGTGGGGCTCTGTTGAAGAAACAAAAATGGAGACCAGTTAAAGCAAACCTTTCCCATTCCCACCTTCTTCCCAACAGTCATATTGTAGAGCTAGGGGAGAATGAGACAGGAGGATTGTGAATAATAGTCACATGGAAAAGTAATGCCACACACCAAGGAGAAACTGACCATTTTCTGGGCCACCCTATACAGAGAGGAAAAATGAAGGAGGCATAATGTCTGCCCATGGAATACAAATAACAAGCTGAGTTCTGCTGGGATCCCTGACATGTACAAACCACCCTCTACTCTACCCTCCACTTTGTAATGGAAAATATTGTTCAATGTGTTCTCAGGTCTTGCTCTGATGGTACAGCTGCCAGCTACTTTGCCAAAGCTCAGAAGTCTGAGTCTGAATGGGAGAACAGCTGGGATCCATTCTCAGTTCCATGGAAGAAATGCAGAACACAATTTATTGATATTTTTGTGCAATTGTCATGCAGACATGAAACCTTTCTTCCTGTCTCTTCAGGTTTAACTCTGTCTAATGGTGAGAACTGGAAAGTGATGCGGCGGTTTGCTTTAAGCACATTACGGGACTATGGAATGGGAAAGAGGACCATAGAGGATAGAATTCTTGAGGAATGCAGTGTCCTGATAAAGAAATTTGAATCTTACAAAGGTGGGTTGGTGTTTTCCTCTGGTGCATAGCTACACTACCATAGTTTAAAGGTGCCAAGACTATTGTGTTACATATTCCTAACTTCCAGAAGCACATACCCCAGGGTTCCCTGCAATTGGTCTGTTCCTGTAATGTGCAGATTACATTCCAATAGCTCCAAGCCTTCTTTAGCATTTCTTAGCCAACATATGGCCACAACCAGCAGCACTTAGGATCAGTTTCTTTGATAAAGGAGGTCTACACATAGGTAAGCTGCCAGTGGGAACTTAAGAGCAGACTTTAAAAAAATACACTTTCCATACTAGGAATTTCAACAGAATATTTTTGTTTAACAGTCATATTTATGTCTAGGAAACCCATTTGAGACCACCACAATTATGAATGCAGCTGTTGCCAATATAATAGTGGCCATACTACTAGACAAGCGATTTGATTATGAAGATCCCACATACATAAGACTTCTGAAGTTGGTCAATGAAAATGTCCGGCTCGTTGGAAGCTTTTCAGTCCTGGTAATCTATTCTTTTCCAATAAAACAAACAGTTGATTGTAATGACATTGTATGCAAAGTGGGCAGGGCAACCTGTTTATTGTATATTGTTCAGGATTCACTACAAAACATAGAATGATATCTTGGGAAACCAGGTGGTGATTCGAAATGTTTAGAAAACTCACATGGCACAGTCATCCCATAACTGTAACAAAGTCTCTTTTGTGCACACCCTTTCTTGTCTCACTGCCATCGGGACTCCAAAGACAAGGAAGAACAAGTGATAGTTGGTTCCATGATGGCTCAGAAGGGGCCTCCAAGGGCAGATCTCCCTCTCTGAAGGTGAACCTCCAGAGGAGACCCTTCATAGCCTATTATCCCGGGGTTGCACATAAATTACACTTTCCTGAGGTAGCCCTAACCCTATTCCAAATGCCATTCAAGAGTTTTGTTGGTATTTGGGAACCATGCTTTGAGAGACGCAGTTGAGAGAACTATACTGAGCTTTCCTAATGTCTCTTTCTTTTTTCACATTTTTATCGTTTCAGCTGTATAACATGTTTCCTGCTCTTGGTTTTCTTTTGGGGGCTCGTAAGACTGTCCTTCACAACAGAGATGAGGTTTTTGCCTTCATAAATGCCACCTTCATAAAACACCTCCGAGATCTGGATGAAAATGACCAGAGGAGCTTTATTGACTCATTTCTTATCCGACAGCAAGAGGTAATGGAGTCTTTTAAGTTGGCCCAGAATAAACGTTGACATTTTCAATTCATTTTTTAAGGGCATATTCGTAAGTGAATGTATAAGTTGTAGTCAGGAACTCTCACTTCAGAAGGGATCAACCTGGCATACTTCCTACCATTTCCCAATCTTCAGCCATTGTTAATGTGTTACAGAAGTTGCCTCTGCAGGGGCAAAGGTTGCATGCTCAACAGCATTTCTGGGGTAAATCCCTGATCAAGAAAACATGTAATTATAGATAATTATGCAGTGATGAGAGGTAATCAAGTCATAAATATTGGTTGCCAGACTCCCTTTTGATACAAGGGGGATGGGAAAATGCCTCGTGTGCTCAGAAGAAGGCGTTCTTCACACTGGAGGAGATAGGATACTTTGTGGGTGGAGAGGCATCTCGGAGCAAGGAAAAAACATTGGCCCTGTTGGCTTTTTGCAGTATGGTAGCGCTGCAGAGAGCTTGCTGGGGAGACCATGCATTAAAAAGGGACTCAAAAATAACTTAAAGAAGGTTTTAATAAGAAAAACAAAAACTCCATTTACACTAAATATATCAACAAACATGACCCAACCACCAACCCATCTTCCAGGGTAATGGGAGAGCTAGGTGCTGCTCCTTATATACTACACCGAGATGCTGACACACCTTAATCAAATACAACTCAGCAGCACCTGCTATGTTTCACAGCTGTAAAGCTGGGTCTTGTTATCTTGCTCTGGCCCTTGCTCTGGCCCCTTAAAGACATACACATGGAGTGGAACAATGATGAACCTTTACATGTAAAGAAACCATTCAACATTTCCCCTGCGGTTCATCATTGTGGAACAAAAACATAAAGCATACTTTGTCATTCATTTTAACTCTATAAACCCATTTTGAATCAATAAGTCTCATATCTGGGGTTTGTGGTACAAGAGACCAAGTGTTATGCTCTTTTAAAGAAGCTATCTCGGAGTTCATAGCTTTATACCAATTTACAGCTTGGTGCTTAGGTAAATTCTGAACATCATTGTAGCTTTTTGGCTCAAAAACTGCCTTATTGGCATACACAGTATTAAAATGTTCATCTGCAAAACGTTGTGGCTTCTGTCTCTTTCTATCTGAACGTCTCAGTCCAGAAGGAGAGTCAGACTCCTCAGACTTAATGGGACTAAGTGAACCACTAGTTTCAGGTTGTAAATCATCACTTTCAGTTTGAAGAGGTGCCTGTAGGCTAAGCTCACGGTCAGAAAACTCAAGAGAATCTAACCTCCCCTCGGGTGCCTGTGACTTTAAATCAAACAAATTATCAGATCCAACAGGCTTTTTGTCTTCTTCCATTAATTCAGAAGCACCATTTCCTGCTGCTGCTGCTCCTGCTTCCTCTTCTTCCTCAGTATCATTTATACCATCAGTATCTTGGAAAACAGCAACTCCATTCCAATTTACAGTTTGTATCATGCTTCTGGTAATATGAAATTTGCCAGTTGCTGGTATGTAAATTCTGTACGCCCCCTGCTGGTAGCCCATTAATTTTCCCTGAACACTACGTTCACCCAATTTCTGCTTAGCGGGACAATGCATAATTACATCTGAACCCCAAATGCGTAGGTATTTCAGATTAGGGCGTTTTTTAAACAGCTTCTCATAGGGGGTGACATCTAAACCAGAATGATAACTGCGATTTCTAACATAACAAAAGGCATTAAGCGCTTCAACCCAAAAATCTTTGGGCAGATTAGCATCGTGCAGATAAGTTTTAACCCCTGCCTGCAAGTCACGCTGCACAACTTCAACAAGCCCATTTTGCCAGGGACTTCGGGGGCAAGATAACTCATGAGTAGTCCCCTGCACTTCCAGGAATTTCTCAAAATCCTCAGAAACAAATTCCCCGCCCCGGTCAGAAAACAGATTCTTAATAGGTTTGTTAAAGTGCGTTTTTACCCAGCTGCAAAAAACCTTGTACTTCTCAAATGCTTGGGACTTCTCAGTTATTGCATAAGTCCAACAATATCTACTATACTGGTCTATCAGGGTAAGCCAGTACTTTGAACCTCCTAATGATGGTGGGAGTGGCCCAACTAAATCACAATGTACACGCTCAAAAGGCTCAGTTACTTTCCTATCTGAGCACCTACCCTTGCGTGCAACCTTAATCTTATTCTTGCAACAGGATAGACACTGCATAAAGAATTTGCATGGTTTTAAGTTGAGGCCATTAACAATATTCTTTGTCTTAATTACATCAGCAAAATTCAGGTGTCCCAGAATTCTGTGCGCCTCGTGGACACACCCAGAATGTGGCCTTACATTCCTCAACCCCTGGCTTGACTGTGCTGCTCTGCAATTTATAGGCGATTGGGAGTAGGTGCGAAAATACAGTCTATATAAACCATCAGATTCCCGGGCATACAATAGACGTTTGTTCCCATCGAAAAACTCACACATTGACTTTAAGAAACGCACAGTTATGCCTTGACGAGCAAAACACCTTACTGATAATAAATTGTCCATTGAGGGGCAGTAAATGCAGTTCGCTATTGTAATGTTTAAAGAGTCAAGTTTAACAGTACCCCTGCCAAGCGACTGCAGGACTTGTGAATTGGCTAAATGTACATTACCGATTTCCTCTTCGAAAGAAACAAGCTTCGATCATTGCAAACGTGCTGAGATGCTCCTGAGTCGATAACAAAAGACTTCCACTTGGCATCTTTAATTCTTTTACAATCTGTTGTCCGAGCATGAAAAGCTCACGGCTCATTTCTGTCTCTACTATACGATGCCGGCTGCTGGGCTGACGACCGTGATTGACGAACAGAAACAGGCTTGGGAGTACTTTGCTTTCTTTTGGATCTGCAGTCCCTTGCAAAATGTCCTTGCTTATTGCAGAACCAACAACGCTTTGCAGCTTTAAATGCAGTTGTATCACCACAGGTTTGCATATGGCGTTCCTCATTCCTTCTGGAAACAGGAGTGCTTATGGCACAAGCCTCCCTTCTATCCAACTCGCCCATTAATCTTGCCGTTACCCCTTCCACAGTTAATTGTGCTGGTGGAACGGCAGATATCTGGCTAGCTATACCATCAAAGTTCTCATTAAGGGAACAAAGGATGATAAAAACATACTGAATATCAGGTATCTCCATGTCCCTTTGAATTAACTCGCCGCATATTGCCTCCAGACGTCTCAAGTGTGCTGCCAAATCACCACCAGGCTGCAACTTCGTCTGGTACAACTGCTTGAAAAACGTCAATGCAGACGCTGACTCTTTTCTAACATGCACTGCTGCAAGACTGTCCCACATTTCTTTGGCAGTTTTCTTATTTCTTATATAGACTACTTGCTGTTCGCTGACTGCCAAATTAATTATCGCCCTGGCTTTTGCATCTCCTTTCGACCAAGCATTAGTTACAGGGTCAGGAGGGTCATCAGTTACATAGGTCCATACTTCTCTAGAGGTCAAAAGCGCCTCCACCCGAAAAGACCATAAACTATAGCTCTCATCTGTTAGCTGTGGGAAGACCAGAGCCTTCTCAGCTTCTGGAACCCGATCAACCATTCTGGATATCTTCCAGACCCACAAAAACTACGCTAACAGGAGAAGGAGTTTTCAAACCTTTCTCAGAGTCCAAAAATATGCAGTCATCCACTCAGCAGCTGGGCCCATAACCAAAGATGTTGGCTTTTTGCAGTATGGTAGCGCTGCAGAGAGCTTGCTGGGGAGACCATGCATTAAAAAGGGACTCAAAAATAACTTAAAGAAGGTTTTAATAAGAAAAACAAAAACTCCATTTACACTAAATATATCAACAAACATGACCCAACCAAAAACCCATCCCCCAGGGTAATGGGAGAACTAGGTGCTGCTCCTTATATACTACACCCAGATGCTGACACACCTTAATCAAATACAACTCAGCAGCACCTGCTATGTTTCACAGCTGTAAAGCTGGGTCTCGTTATCTTGCTCTGGCCCTTGCTCTGGCCCCTTAAAGACATACACATGGAGTGGAACAATGATGAACCTTTACATGTAAAGAAACCATTCAACAGGCCCATGCACTGCGCTTGTTGTTGTTGGTGGTGGTGGTGTTTAGTCATTTAGTCGTGTCCGACTCTCTGTGACCCCATGGATCAGAGCACGCCAGGCACTCCTGCCTTCCACTGCCTCCCGCAGTTTGGTCAAACTCATGTTCGTAGCTTCGAGAACACTGTCCAACCATCTCGTCCTCTGTCGTCCCCTTCTCCTTGTGCCCTCCATCTTTCCCAAATCAGGATCTTTTCCAGGGAGTCTTCTCATGATGCAGCCAAAGTATTGGAACCTCAGCTTCACGATCTGTCCTTCTAGTGAGCACTCAGGGCTGATTTCCTTAAGAATGCATAGGTTTGATCTTCTTGAAGTCCATGGGACTCTCAAGAGTCTCCTCCATCACCATAATTCAAAAGCATCAATTCTTCGGCCATCAGCCTTCTTTATGGTCCAGCTCTCACTTCCATACATCACCAATGCTGATAGCTTTAACAATACAGTGGTACCTTGGGTTACAGACGCTTCAGGTTTCAGACGCTCAGGTTACAGACTCTGCTAACCCAGAAATAGTACCTCGGGTTAAGAACTATTGGTGTTACTCTTCCTGTTGGAAAGTGTGGCAGAATTGAGTTGCAATCTCCAAAATATGGAGGGCACCACATTGTCTATCGCAATTTAATGAAACATTTCCAGATGAATATGTGGTATTTCAGTGTTATTTTTCCGTTTTAGACTATGAGTAAATACATTAAAGATGTTCAACTGAGAATCATATATGTCAGCAGAAAACAACACTTTATGTTAACTTTGATTTCAGATCTCCACAAGTGTTCGCCAGAAATGCTGCCTTCCATGTATGCAGTCATATAATTCTCTTGCAGGTTAAGCACTGGCTGAGCAGTTAAGCACCACAATTAGCATCAGAGAAGAAGGAGCTGGATTGCCAAGCCTCCCCAACCTCCTCTCTTAGCTGGTAGATGGAGAGCAACAGCTGTGACTATGGAGAAACTAGATGTTTTGGAGTGTTGATGCTGAGTCCCTCCATCTTAGGCTCGGGTTGTATACATGTGCAAATAAACCCTATATTATCATGATGGTATAGTCTGGAAGACCTGGAATCTCTCACTACTTAGCGATTGTGTTGATGTGCAATGATGGGTCCTGTCAGGTTTTCATCTTTATCTTTGCACATGAAATTTTCACACTCCATTCATTTTAACCAGTTCATACCCTTTGCAACCCAGGAGGAGAAGAAGAACAAAACAAATGCATATTTTCACAACGAAAACTTAAAAACTGTTGTGGCTGATTTATTTGGTGCTGGCATGGAGACAACTTCTACCACACTGCGCTGGGGACTGTTACTAATGATGAAATATCCTGAAATTCAGAGTGAGTGCTTTTAATTGTGTTGGCTCGCATTATTCTGAGATATCTTAATGCCAGTTATATGTAACTGTGTGTGTGTGTGTGTGTGTGTGTGTGTCACAACAATTATTCAATCCTAAATTTAACATTTCAATCTGGACTCCCTTCTCCCTTTCTGAGAAGCTGTACGCCGGCTCCCTAGACCAATAAAGCGAGATGAGCACCGCAACCCCAGAGTCGTCCACGACTGGACCTAATGGTTAGGGGTCCGTTTACATTTACCGTCTATAAAACATTTTCAAATAGTTTCCCCTTAAACTATAAAATGCTGCAAATGTTATATCCACATTCCATTAACTTTCCCATACATCCATTTTTATATTATTAACAATATCTATTGCCCAGTGTATCCTTGAAGATTTCACTTGTTCGTCCTTTGTCTCCCATTCCAACAAGATCTTATACATTTTAGATATCACTTTAACATTACAGTTTAACAGGTATCTTTCCAGTTGTGATGCTTGTTCCCCCCACCATTTCATATCCTTTTTAAATACTTCATTCAAATGATGATATTGTAACCATGTTGCTAACTTCTCTGATAAAACCTTAAATTATTTTATTTTAAACTCTCCAAAAGTGAAAGCCATAGTGGTGTTTTGGTCTCCAACAGGTTTCTGTTTTTAGTGTTTCTGTTTTAAATATTTAAAACACTTTTCCACTCTATTTCTTGGTTTGTTATCATTGAATATTGCATTTGCAACATCTTGACATCCTGTTTCACTATCTCTTTTCAAGGGGAAAT
Source organism: Podarcis liolepis (assembly GCF_965112155.1). Taxonomy (NCBI): domain Eukaryota; kingdom Metazoa; phylum Chordata; class Lepidosauria; order Squamata; family Lacertidae; genus Podarcis; species Podarcis liolepis. Next base: position 5,273,679 of record NC_139557.1, read on the forward strand.
TAGTAATTCTTTCCCTTTCCCTCTTATTTCTTGTAAAATGTCATGTTTTTTCTGCTCTCTTATATTTCGTTGGTATGCGCTTTGCTATGTAAAAAAAACCCCCTATATTTCCATTTTAATCACACCCCATACCACCTTTAAATCTATCTCTTGGTTTAAATTAATTTCAAAATAATCCTTTAATTTTTTTGCCCCTTTTTCTAATATTTCTTGATTTAATAAATTTTATAATTTTATAATTTTTCATTTAGTCTCCATCTCATTGGGAAACTTGTCCCTGTTCTTAATTCCACAGTTATAGAGTTGTGGTCTTATATGTTACTGATAGAATTTCCACCCTCTTTACCTTAGTATAAAAATCTTTACAAGTTCATACAGGGTTTTTTTCCAGCTTGCATAATAATTTGCAGTCGAATAAAATGTACTGTGGGTGTTTTTCTCTCCAAATGTCAATTAAAATGTCAGTCATCCTAAAAAAGGCATTCAGTAGCTTGACTTCTTTTGTTTCATTTTTTCTTATACTTATACTCCAGTCCCAATCTAGGGAGGCTACACCATTCATATTGCCCATCAAAATCACCTTTTCATTCAAATGTTCAAATAATATTTCTTCTAGCCTCTAATGAAAATCTGGTGTATTTTCCCATTATCAATATTCTTCCTTCTTCATCTTTGAATAATTGTTTTGGGTCTAACTCTGGTTTTATACACATTACAACTACTCTCTTTTTTGTTATATCAGAAGGTACGAAGTTCTTTCTCAACCTTTTATTTAAGTTTTATTTATCCAAGTTTAACTTCTTTACAACATGTTCAATTTTATCCCCTTTAGTCTTATTATTTAGCCTATTTACATTCCAAGTTAGAATTTTCAAAGCCATCTTGTTCCATATTTATTTCTCTTTCACCTCCACCTCTGTTGAATCTTCCTCTTCCTGTCCAGCTTTCTGTCCAAATGCTCTTTCTCCAACTAAAGTTTCCCCATATTTTCTCCAAAATTTGTCTTGCCTTTATATGTAAAAGATACCACCTCAAGATATTCCTAGCAGTGATATTTCAATAATCATCCTGGATGAATTTCTCTCCATCAGTATATCAGGTTATTGGCTAAAATGTTTGTTTGTCCTGTTTTAAAATACCTTTGCCTAGAGATTAAATTTGTGAGCCTAGGGAATTGGAGAACCAGTTTATGGCAGTTTTATGCTTCAAGTATTAATATCTTAAGAGACCGAGGTCAAGGAGATAATCTTGGCAGAAAAATTAATGCTTTTCTTTTAATCTCCCCCAGTAAAGGTCCAAGAAGAAATTGCAAAGGTTGTTGGATCTTCTCAGCCAAGGATTGAACACCGAACAAAAATGCCTTATACAGATGCCGTGGTCCATGAGATCCAGAGATTTGCTGATATTGTCCCAACCAACCTGCCACATGCCACGACTACAGATGTTACCCTCAATGGCTACTTCATTCCAAAGGTGATCCTTTTCACTGAACTGCTGCCCACTAGTTACAATATATTTTAAGGCTTTCCTGGGAGTAAGCCCCATTGACTTCAGTGTGGGTGACATCTGTGCAGACTTGTATAGGATTAAACTGTAAGCATGCAATCTACCCATCAGAAGCTGTCAGGCATCAGCTTCAACCCATTAAACAGATATCAATGGGAAGGAGAACAAGGTTGGAAAAGAAACCATATCTGGTGGAAGATCCTGACTTATATGTTAAAGTTTTTCAAACTAAAGACATTTCTCATATGAATTCAAATCTCATTTCTACAGCACTCAATATTTATTGGACTAGAGGCATATGCTTTATTTTAAAATAACTCTCGCTTTGCTTTTGCAGGGGACTCATATCATACCATTGCTGTCCTCTGTGCTGCATGATGAATCTCAATGGGAGAAAGCACATAAATTCTATCCTGAGCATTTTCTTAATTCTGATGGAAAATTCATAAAGAGAGATGCTTTCATGCCTTTCTCTGCGGGTAACTTTTTTTTTTTTTTTACTTTTGTGTGTATCTGCATAGTGTGTGCTTAGTCAATGGGATTTTTACATGCCTGGAATGTAGAATACTGTGCAAAGGTAAGGATCACATCAGTTGCTGTGGCCATTTCTGCCACCAGATCTGGCCACCATTGGGGTGTGGCCCCTGGAATGTTGCTCACCAGGGAATGTGGCCCTCAGGGTGAAAAAGATTCCCCTTCCCCCCAGTTTTCAGCATTGCAGGATGGCTCGCATTGGGCGTTCATAATTCTTTTAAGATGGATACCATTAGCTGTTATTTTATTGCTGCAATTTAATCTGCTTTAAACTACAGTGGTACCTCAGTTTATGAACTTAATCCGTTTCAGAAGTCCATTCTTAAACCAAAACCATTCTTAAACGGAGGTGTGCTTTCACTAATGAGGCCTCCTGCCGCTGGTGCCCTTCCACCGCTCAGATTCCGTTCTTAGACTGAGGTAACATTTGCAAACCGGGGCACTACATCCAAATCGTTCGTAAACAGGGTTGTTCTTAAACCGAGGTAACACTGTATTTGGGATGTTTTTAAGCAACTGATAAACCTGGTTTCTCTGCCCCCTGTGATTCGTTACAGGTCGGAGAGCATGTTTAGGTGAGACTCTTGCCAAAATGGAGCTCTTCCTCTTCTTCACAACTCTGCTGCAGAAATTCACCTTCCAGCCACCCCCTGGAACGTCTCAAGAAGACCTGGACCTTACTCCTGCTGTTGGGCTTACAACACCTCCCATGCCCTACCAACTCTGCGCTCTGCCACGTTTCTAAGACTCACAAGCTCCTGGATTGCTTTGTCAGCAGCTCGTCCTACACTCGAGTAGGACCCTGGTAGAGTCACATGCCTGACTGGCATATTCTTTAGCTCCTGGTCGTTCGTTCAGGAGCTTCAAAAGCTTTCTTCAGCCTGAACATTACAGTGACCGATGCCAACAGACATTGGCACACTTAGGGATCCACAGAGTCTTCACAGCTTGCATAACAGACCTCAGCAACTCAGCATTTTGGCTAATCTACTTTATTTACACAAGAAGCACTGCAACATGGCTCCCTCTCTCTCTAGCATCAGACAGCAAAGAGAAAGAGCAAAGGACAATAGTCCCACTTCACAGAACACAGTAACACAAACATCCTGTCTCCATCACTTCCCACTTTGTGGAGTCAAAACATACACTGTCATGTGAAAGACAACAATCCCATGACTGCAATCACGGAGCAGGAATTCTAACATGCTTATCCTACCTGTTTTTGCAATGCAAGCCTTTTTTAAACACCCCTGTTCAACAAGGGTATTTGGGTTGAGTAGCCTACTGGTGGAATTGGTCCATGCTTTGTCACAAACATGAAGTGTTCCCCTTTACCTGCCATACTGCCGAATCCCGTGAAACTAGCATTGGAGCATCTCTTACTTAAAACCTGGCCCTGAATTCTTATGACACTTGGGGCATAGAGATCAACCAACAAAGCTGGTTTCATGTATTGCCATTTAAACATATACCTTCAAAGATCTTGAAGCATCATATTCCCAGGTGGATGTGCAGTGAATTGTGACCAAGACGATAAAGGGTCTGGAAACCATGCCTTATGAGGAATGGTTGAGGAAGTTGGGTATGTTAACTTCTGTGGCTCCAATGTATTCGGATTCTGAACTGTATTTGTTGATGTCAGGCAATGGCTTTGTTTCCTCCGTGTTCTTTAAAAACTCTGCCATAATTGATGCATCAACTGGCTTTGCTTCTGGCATCTCTGTGCTGTCAATTAGTTCAGTGACTTTCTGCTTCTGGCTTAGAATAAAACAACCATCTTTTCTCTGTATTTGGACTCCTAAATAGTACAGTGGTACCTTGGTTTATGAACTTAATCCATTCCGGAAGTCCGTTCTTAAACCAAAGCATTCTTAAACCAAGGCGTGCTTTCCCATAGCAGCGGGGGACTCAATTTACAAATGGAGCACACTCAACAGGAAGTGGAAAATGTTCTGCTTCCAAGGCAAAGCTCACAAACCAAAACTCCTACTTCTGGGTTTGCAGTGTTCTTAATCCAAGTTGTTCATAAACTAAGCCGTTCTTAAACCAAGATACCACTATGATGAACTTTCTCTGAGAGTCTGGGTAGCTTAAGGCTTCCCTCATCAACAGAATTCTGACTGGTTATATCAAAAATAAAAATGGGGGAAATGTGTCAAATTCAAAATCAAAATTTACATCTCCAAAAGATGAAAAACTCAAAACCTTCTCTGCCTAGCTACTGCTCTGGGAGGGAAGAGGAGCAAATTTCACATTGGAGTCAATGTAAGTCACCATGTGATCACCAGGAAATAGAAAAAATGTCCGCTTTGAATCTCTCTTCTCTCTTAAGAAAACCCAGCCACATCCACTAGAAAACTTTGAATTTTGTCTCCCCCCCCCCCCAAGGCCACCACCTCTTAGTCTTTATTTGTTTCTGTATATATATAATTTTATTTCCCATTTAATAATATATGTTCACATCATTACAATCCACTTTACGTCCCTGGCTCTTTAGAGCCTATCAACTTCCTTCCCTCCTGCCTCATGGCTTTCAAAATTAACCTTTACACCATTGTATTTTGTACGTTTTCCAATTCTAATTACACTCATTACAAAATAATTCAAAATTTAAATATAGAAAGGTAGAAAATTTCTCACTACAAGTCTTCACACACCCCTGCTAGTGATCTTAATTGCTTACAATAATCTTTCAGATACAGTCGGGCCTTGTTTTGTGACCGGGATCTGTTCCGGAGCCCCGGCTGCTAGCCAAAAAGGAAGCAGGGCAAAGCACCGCATCTGCGCTTCTGCGCATGTGCAAAGTGCAATTTAGCTCTTCTGTGCATGCACGAGCGGCAAACCCAGAAGTAACCCATTCCAGTACTTCCAGGTTTGCCGCGGATGTTCGCCGGAATGGACGCTAGACGAGGCAGATATTCACGGAGGTATTACTGTATTGTATAAATTTATTCCAGCCCTGTTGAAATGAGAGGATGCACTGCTTAGTTAGTATCCTTCCTTGCTCACATTGCTGCATCTCATATGCTCTAATGTATACAAAGATATACCCTATTGCCATCATGTTAAACAGTTTTAGGATGGAAATGAATAAAAACTATGCTAAAAAGAAAAGTATGTGTGAGTGTTTCAATGGAAGAAAGTTCAGGAAATACTGGACACTTTCAAACTAAATGCAGTTGTCCCTAATTAAAGTTGAATAATTTCATCTGCAAATGATTTCACAATGCTGCTCTCTATATTTCACAATGCTGCTCTCTAAAGTTGAATAATGTCATCTGCAAATGATTTCACAATGCTGCTCTCTACTCCCAGGGTAACAAACAAACTAAGATTACAGGTAATCCTGAGTGATGAGTTCGCTGCCTTCAAGAGCATTTGAATCTGTTCTGGAAAGCATTAGTTTCTGCAAGTAAGCACCACTCACTTGAATAAACATTAAACTGAAAGGCAAATCATCCAGTGTACAGCTCTGAATAGTTGTGGAGAAGAAAAAAAATCGGAGGGATGGTTTAATGATTCACTAGAGACATTACATACCATTATATATGGGCTGCTCATTGCAGTTGGTAGACACAGTTGTTGACTGAATTGCACTGTGGCTTTCATTAGAACCACTACCCCCAAAAAATTGCTTCCTGAAACAAAATGGATTGGACGGAGCTGATTCTAGTGTTTTTCCTCTTTATCCTTATGGTTTCCATTGTTTTGAAACTGGGCACTTTGTGGAACAAGAGCTCCCAAAAACTTCCACCAGGACCAAGGCCTTTACCCCTCATTGGGAATCTCCACATCATGGATCTCAAGAGGCCTCACAGAACCATGTTAAAGGTAAAGATTATAGTGCTTCTCATGGCAAGGCCAAAGGGTACTGGGGAAGCCCAGTCAGATGAGCGGAGTAGAAAATTATTATTATTATTATTATTATTATTATTATTATTATTATTATTACTACTACTACTACATTGCATTTTGTTCTTTTAGAGCCTATAAATCTTATCTCCCCTTTGTGCGCTACAGAACCTCCTCTTATCTTTCCCAATAAATAGTCATAGGACCTAGTTGCAATTTATAACTTGTAATTTGAACAAGATGTCTGGGGGTGTCTGGTGTCAAATCACGTTTGACTCTGCCTCCATTTTCAAGGATGCAAAAGTGCTGGTGCAAACCTTACCAGCAGCCAGACCTGCGGAGGAGGGCCCTTGCTTGCCCAATCCCAAAGCTCAGGGCATAAGCCATGCAAGTAGAGGTGCCCCCCTACAAAATGGGGTGTGTCAAGTATTTGATCAAGGTCTTGGCTAAGTCCGTCCCTGTCTTGTTACACTCTTGCATGCACCACCTGTTTGTAACATGGAAGCCCATTTTGGGATGCTTGTACTTATTTTACCAATAAAACTTTCAAGTCCAAGAAGAGAACTGCAAATGAAACAAACAAAAAGAAAAATAAGCTTTGCAGAAAGATATTTATTTTAGATATGGCCTCCTTCTAAAGAGGGGTTGGGGAAGGATACCACAGACCAGACCCACCTGTGAACTTTTAGCATTTTCTAATATGCTGCCAAGCTGATGCAAAGGATTGGTATATGTCTGTAGGTTTCTTTTCTGGCTCTGCCTTACTGTTTACAGCACCCTGGCATGCAGCCATTCATTCACAGAGAATGTTTTTGTTTGCCTTAAGTCTGCAGATTATACATAATTACTGCCTTCTTATTTGGTATGTTGCTTGCCTTAATGTTTCCTAACTCTGTCCACATGAAGCTCAAGAGAGGCTTGGAACTTCACTGGGGGAGATGGTTTATTGATGATGATGATGATGATGATGATTCAATTTATTTCCTGCCCTTTCTCCAAAGTCCACTTGATGGGCCAATTGATGGAGATGAAAAACATGTGAATTTGTTGTTGATTGAGAAAGGGGATGCCAAGGTGTGAAAAATCATTAGTGTGCACAGGTGCACTTATTTCTGAAGTGTTGGTGTCCCCCCCCCCCCCCGGCAACCCATATGGCTTTGGCAATCTTCACCATGCCTACTCAGAAGTAAATCCCTCTGAAACCAGTAAGGCTTACTCCCAGGTTAGTCAAGTGAGAATTTCAACCATAATCTGCTTCCTGTTGTGGAATGCATCGCTCTTTGTTCTTTTCACATGGAAAGAAGCTACTTGTCTTATTACCTGTAGATTTTATCAGTGCTTCTTTATTAGGTTTCTAGTCTCTTTGTCAAAGGGTACAGAACGGTCTGAATTTCACGTCCCAGTTTTTACCACATTAAACCTCAGGGCTGGCCAGCCACATTTTGTCACTCGAAGCAAAAGAGAAAATGAGCCCCAACACCTTCTCCTCCACCTTCTGACGCAACTCAAGGTGGCCTGGTTAAGCCCTGGTGCACTCAAGGCAGCGGGGGGAGCAAAAAGAGCAGCTGCAGCCCCAACTCCCAAGTGGCCGTGAGCAGCATGCCCCTTGGGGGCCTTCAAGCTACAGAGACACAAAGGGGGAGAGTCGTGGTGGGTGGGTTTAGGTTCCTTGGATCTGCTGCACCCCTCCTCTGTTGCGTGGCGAGGCCCCAGGGCCCCCAGTTCCCCTTAGATAATAAACACATGGACACAAATATTTTTAGTTAATGGGATAAATAAGGCCAGAACTTGATTGGTTACAGATGTGAGTGGTTTGGCTTAGGCATTGAGTGAAACCAGACTATATCCTGATTCCTACACGTCCGCAGGAAGTCTCTTAAGGGTCAACCACCAGTAGGGAGAGCCCTATGATATACATCAATTAAAAGCTCCCCCCTTGGGTCCCCGATGGGGTTGTGGCACGGCCCTAGCCCACACTCAGGCTTCGGACAGGATCCACACTCCTGGATCCCTTTAACGGGATACGTTTAACAAGGAGGGGCAGGCAGAGGCAACAACCTTCCCTTCCCATAAACAAGGCTTGCGCAATGCCTAACCTTACAAAGTTGTGATGATTGCTACAAGGTAAGCGAAAACCAAATGGCTGGTGCCAATTTGCCAAGTGGAAAAATGCCTACCTGGCCCCAACAATAAGGCGACCAACATTAGTCTATAGGCCAAAGTCAAGCAACGCATAAAAGAGGGCGGGTGGGCTGCGTGATCCGACGAGGAGGCAAAAAGGAGGCCGCCCCCTCAGCTGCACTGTGATTTAAACTGCAGTGGCCATGCCCCCTGGCTAACCAGACTGGTCCGCCGGGGTGTGTGACGCGCCTGGGAGTCCCAATGATGCGGGCAGCATCCATCTGCCCACTGCTGGGTCACAGGGTGGTCCTGGATGCCCTCCCGAAACTCCACCCCCCAGGGAAGGGGAGTGGTCTTCCCAGCCTGCTGCCTGAGGCTAATGGGCAGGCAGGCCCCACTAAACCTGCATTTAAAAGTAAAATTGAATTTGAAACGTAAAACAACAAGTCTTCTCTCCTTAACTGCCTCTAGCGCAGCCCTCCTGCTTGAGCCTAAATTTTAAACTAGATTAGAGAGGTGCCATTAAAGGTAAATCACATTTATCCTTACAACTGCCTCTTTTTGTTCTGGTTTTCTGAGCGCTCCTAAAAAAATGGGTGAAAGGGCTGATCTACTGTTGCTGCTGGAGCTAGTAGTAGCAAATGTCTTTGCATGGACAGGCAGTGGCGCCCAAACCCTGGAGGATAGACAATGAGCTTTATCATTACAGTCAAACCACTTCTTACGTCCATCTCCGCCTGGAAGTAGCCAACAGGTTCATGCATGTGGAGGAGCGGCAATCGCCGTTCGTGTCTGTGCAGAAGCGGGCAATCGTCGCCTGTGCCTGTGCACAACGATGCCTTGCCCAGCGATCCGTTTGACTTTTAGACGGGCCTCTGGAACGGATTGTGGTCGTGAGTACAGGTTCCACTGTATGCCATTTGGATTCTGTTATGCACAGTGATTTGCAAAGATAGAAAAGTAAATTCATCTGCAAAATTACTGTTTTTAAATCACATGTTTTCAGCTCGGTCCAAGGCACAGTGACTTGTAAGTGATTTCTACTGACTGTAAAGGTAAAGGTAAAGGGACCCCTGACAGTTAAGTCCTGTCGTGAATGACTCTGAGGTTGCGGCGCTCATCTCGCTTTACAGGCCGAGGGAGCCAGCGTTTGTCCGCTCTGCAGACAGGTTTTCTGGGTCATATGGCCAGCATGACTAAGCCGCTTCTGGCAAAACCAGAGCAGAGCACGGAAACGCTGTTTACCTTCCCTCTGGAGTGGTACCTATTTATCTACTTGCACTTTTCGGCGTGCTAGGTTGGCAGGAGCTGGGACCGAACAACAGGAGCTCACCCTGCCACAGGGATTCGAACTGCTGACCTTCCAATCAGCAAGCCCAAGAGGCTCAGTGGTTTAAACCACAGCACCACCCATGTCCCTTTCTACTGACTGTAGTAGCATTTATTGAATAAAACTGAAAATGATCTTACGTGAAAATACTTCTACTTGATTCTGTAGAATGTATAAAATAGTCCTTACTCTGAGGCAAGTGTACAAGCTACTGCAGTTTTGGATCCATGAGAGTTGCTTTACATATATTATTTGAGTACCCTTGAATAGTGAGAAGGGCCTTATTTGGTGACCACACTGTGTTCATTTTATTGAATTTCAGTGGTCAAAAGAGTATGGCTCTATCTTCAGCATCCAAATGGGTTCCAAGAAAATGGTGGTGCTGACAGGATATGAGATGGTAAAGGAAGCTCTGGTTAATCAGGCCGATGCATTTGCCGAGAGGCCCATTGTCCCAATTTTGGAAGAGATCACAAAGGGCTTTGGTGAGTCCGTTCCTTATGTAGTATCTGGTACTGCTTGTAAATAGATTAACCATGCCAAAAGAGTCTAATCCAAAAGTTATCATGGGAGAAATGCAAAGTATACTTTCCCCTCTCTGTAGATTCGTGGCTTACTCTATAACAGAGGTTCCCAAACTTATTTGGCATATCGCCCCTTTTTCAGAAAAAAAAATATACTCAATGCCCCCCCTCCGGAAATCTACCTTATTTATGCAAACAAACAGTCCAATCTGCCCCAGGGGCAGGGCTGGCGCTGCAGCCCGCCTGCCATTGGCCAAATAGGCAGGCAAGCTGCAATCCACTTTCCAGGCCTGGGTGAAGCCAAAAAGGGTTCCCCCATCCTGGGAAAACCCCACACCTTCAGCACAACTGCCCGATCCAGGGGAGGAGTTGTTGCTGCCATCCCTTAATGGCACCCAACCTGGCGATAAACGTCATTACACAACAGATGAAACACGCACGGACGATTTTTCAAATTTTTCTTCTCTTCTTCCTTTATGCTTCCACCGCCCCTTTATTTGTATTCAATGCCCCCCAATTGCACCCGAGGCTACTAGCATCCCCCAGGGAGTGCTATCTCCCACTTTGGGAAACACTGCTCTATAACTTGAGAATAGCTTTTGAATTTTTCTACCAACCTGTGTTCCTTTGATAGGAGCACAGGATCTGCAGGCATTGGGCTGATCCTGAGTCCCTCCACACCCCAGGCCCCCAATGTCATATGAAGCGTCATCTGCGGATTTCTGTGGATCAAATGAAGTTTTGGGTTTTTTTAAAAAAAATAGGCCAGAGTTCAGTAAGGTGCTCTTGAATAAACAAAAATGAATAAAAGACTGCATATGTGTATAAAATACTGCATACGCGTATAAAGGATTTCTATGCACTGTCTCATGTACTCATTTGTTTAATTTCTATTCCACAGTAATAAAATAATCATGAAAATCATTGTCTGAAAAACCTTTAAAAGGTTGTTATCATGGGAGCACTGACACGTGGCACAAAAAAACCTTGAAGTTAGTAGCTTTATTAAGGAATCAAAGCATGATCCATGCAGAGACTCATGAGAAATGCTCCCTTATATTGAGCTGTTGCTGAGACTGCCTGGTACCTCCCACTTCGTTCTATTCCTTCTGAGTCAAGCCCCTCCTTCTGTCTCTGGCAAGTCCCAAGGGACCCTCTCCTTCTCTGCTTTGCCCTGTGTTCTACTTTGTGAAATAGCTGCCTTGTTCTGGGAGTGGGAGGAAGAGCTGGCAGCCCGTCAACAGACACACTGTCAAGGGGGTGAGGGGCTTGTGGCGAAGCTGCTAAGTCTGACTCCTGTATTTGCTCTGTGCTGGGCCACCTGCTTCTTATGCCCTTTTCCTCACCCTCTAAGCTCCCAGCCTTCAGTAACCCCCAGCTCTTCCCCTCCTCTGAGGTGCGTCCGGTTGTCCACCACCAAGAGCCCGACTCCAAGTCTTCTTCCTCTGCACTTTCCATGGGAGACTCTTGGTCAGGGGGTTTCCACCACTCCTTCTCATCTAGCCAGTCCATGACAGTTGGGGGTCTTGTCTGTGCCTGTCTCAATTCTGTAGTTAAAGGATGAGATGTTAAACAGCAAGTACATATTACTATGGCCAGAATGACTTTGAACCTGCCCCGCTTTTCTCTCTCTTCAGGTGTAGCTTTTTCTCATGGTGAATACTGGAAAGTGATGCGACGGTTTGCGCTAACCACATTACGGGATTACGGCATGGGAAAGAGGTCCATAGAGGACAGAATTGTTGAAGAGTGCAGTGTCCTGGTTAAGAAATTTGAATCTTACCAAGGTGGGTTGGTATTTGTCTCTGGTGCTCCAGGGTGTATCTTGTTGGCATCTGTCTGCCTCGAGAGACAATGGAGTGTGCCTCCAGGGGTGAAGTCAAACCAGTGCATAAGCACAGCAGTTTAAAAGTGCCTGGAGTGTTGTGTTCCATGGGCTTTATCCACACTTCCTCTTCTCCAGGGGAGAACAGAAACAGGGGACACAGAAAGGGCTGAACTCCTCAATGCCTTCTTTGCCTCAGTCTTCTCCGATAAAGAAAACAATGCCCGACCTGAAGAATTTGAAGCAAATGATTCAGCAGAGGAAACACAGCCCAGAATAACTAAGGAGATAGTACAAGAATACTTGGCTAGTTTAGATGTATTCAAGTCTCCAGAGCCAGATGAACTGCATCCAAGAGTATTAAAAGAACTGGCAGATGTGATCTCAGAACCACCGGCAGTCATCTTTGAGAATTCCTGGAGAACAGGCGAAGTCCCGGCAGACTGGAGGAGGGCAAATGTTGTCCCTATTTTCAAAAAGGGGAAAAGAGAGGACCCAAATAATTACCGCCCAGTCAGTCTGACATCAATACCAGGGAAGATTCTGGAGCAGATCATTAAGCAAACAGTCTGTGAGCACCTAGAAAGGAATGCTGTGATCACCAATAGTCAGCATGGATTTCTGAAAAATAAGTCATGTCAGACTAACCTGATCTCGTTTTTTGACAGAATTACAAGCCTGGTAGATGAAGGGAACGCAGTGGATGTAGCCTACCTTGATTTCAGCAAGGCATTTGACAAGGTGCCCCATGATATTCTTGTAAAGAAGCTGGTAAAATGCGGTCTTGACTATGCTACCACTCAGTGGGTTTGTAACTGGCTGACTGACCGAACCCAAAGGGTGCTCATCAATGGTTCCTCTTCATCCTGGAGAAGAGTGACTAGTGGGGTGCCACAGGGTTCTGTCTTGGGCCCGGTCTTATTCAACATCTTTATCAACGACTTGGATGATGGACTCAAGGGCATCCTGATCAAATTTGCAGATGACACCAAACTGGGAGGGGTGGCTAACACCCCAGAGGACAGGATCACACTTCAAAACGACCTTGACAGATTAGAGAACTGGGCCAAAACAAACAAGATGAACTTTAACAGGGAGAAATGTAAAGTATTGCACTTGGGCAAAAAAAAAATAAAATGAGAGGCACAAATACAAGATGGGGGACACCTGGCTTGAGAGCAGTACATGTGAAAAGGATCTAGGAGTCTTGGTTGACCACAAACTCGACATGAGCCAACAGTGTGACGCGGCAGCTAAAAAAGCCAATGCAATTCTGGGCTGCATCAATAGGAGTATAGCATCTAGATCAAGGGAAGTAATAGGGCCACTGTATTCTGCTCTGGTCAGACCTCACCTGGAGTACTGTGTCCAGTTCTGGGCACCGCAGTTCAAGAAGGACACTGACAAACTGGAACATGTCCAGAGGAGGGCAACCAAAATGGTCAAAGGCCTGGAAACGATGCCTTATGAGGAACGGCTAAGGGAGCTGGGCATGTTTAGCCTGGAGAAGAGGAGGTTAAGGGGTGATATGATAGCCATGTTCAAATATATTAAAGGATGTCATATAGAGGAGGGAGAAAGGTTGTTTTCTGCTGCTCCAGAGAAGCGGACACGGAGCAATGGATCCAAACTACAAGAAAGAAGATTCCACCTAAACATTAGGAAGAACTTCCTGACAGTAAGAGCTGTTTGCCAGTGGAATTTGCTGCCAAGGAGTGTGGTGGAGTCTCCTACTTTGGAGGTCTTTAAGCAGAGGCTTGACAACCATATGTCAGGAGTGCTCTGATGGTGTTTCCTGCTTGGCAGGGGGTTGGACTCGATGGCCCTTGTGGTCTCTTCCAACTCTATGATTCTATGATCCCGCTGCTTTCCCTTGGGAAAAGCCACTCTTTGGAACAATTTGGGTTTTCCCCAGACTGCCATTAGTTCTGAATTACTGCTAAAGAGTGGTTTTCCCCTTGGAAAGGAGTGGGGGAAGGGGAAAACTGCTTCAACCATGCCTAGAAAGTGTGTGTGAAGTGTGGATGAGCCCATACTTATGGTTAACTCCAGAACTACAGTTCCCAGGGTTGCTTCCTTGTGGAGACGTAATCGGTCTGTTCCTGTAGTGTGTAGATTATATTCCAATAGCTCCTATGACTTCCAAGCCCTCTTTAGCATTTCTTAGCCAACATACGGCCACATCCAGCAGCACTTAGGATCAGTTTCTTTGATAAATGAGGTCTACTCATAGGTAAGCTGCCAGTAGGGATTTAAGGCAACAAAGAGCAGACTTAAAAACAATGCCCTTTCCATACTTGGAATTTCAACAGAATATTTTTGTTTAACTGTCATATTTATGTATAGGAAACCCGTTTGAGACCGTCACAATTATGAATGCAGCTGTTGCCAATATTATAGTGGCCATACTACTAGACAAGCGATTTGATTATGAAGATCCCACATACATAAGACTTCTGAAGTTGGTCAATGAAAATACCCGGCTTCTTGGAAACTTCTCAGTCACGGTAATCTATTTTTTCCAATTAAAACAAACAAACAAACAATTGGTTGTAATAACAGTGTGTGCAGTGTGGGCAGGGCAACCTGTTTATTGTATACTGTTCAGGATTCACTATAAAACACAGAATCTTGGTATCTTGAGAAACTTGGTGGTGATTTGAAATATTTAGAAAACTCAAACAGATGGCACAGTTATCCCATAACTATAATGAAGTCTTTCTGGACTCATTGCCATTGGGACTCCAAGGACAAGGAAGAACCAGTGATAGATGGTTCCATGAAAGCTCAGAAGGGGCCCCGAGGGCAGATCTCCTTCCCTGAAGACGAACCTCCAGAGGAGAATCACAATAGCCTATTATCCTGGGGTTGCACATAAATTATGCTATCCTGAGGTACATCGTCCCCCATTCCGAACGCCATTTCAGAGCCTCCAGGAGACACTGCTGACTGCTATGGGGCAATTTGACTTACACCACCCTTTTAGCCAGAGTAACTTTAAGAAGTCTTTAAGGTGTAATTACTAAACATTAAATCAACCTGAATACATTATTGTTTTGTATTGTATATGGGCAACCACGCTTTGAGACACCCACCTGAGTGTACAGTACTGGGCTTTCCTAATGTTATCTTCTTCTTTTTTCACATTTTATCCTTTCAGCTGTATAACATGTTTCCTGCTCTTGGTTTTCTTTTGGGGGCTTATAAGACTGTCATTCAAAACAGAGATGAGCTGTTTGCCTTCATAAATGCCACCTTCATAAAACACCTCCGAGAGCTGGATGAAAATGACCAGAGGAGCTTTATTGACTCATTTCTTATTCGACAGCAAGAGGTAATGGAGTCTTTTATGTTGGCCCAGGAGAAATTTTCAATTCATGCTTTAAGTGTATGTTTGCAAGTGGTTGCATAAGGAGTAGTCAGGAAGCCGCACTTCAGAAGCACACTTTCTGCCATTTCTAACTATTCCACCATCATTAATGTGTTACAGAAACAGTCTCTGCAGGGCCAAAGGTTGCATGCTTGTCAGCATTTCTGAAAATCTACCTTAATCAAATGGCATCTGTTGTGCAATTGTTAGTCAGTTGTTTCTTGCTATCACATTCCTTTTTGTAGACACAGCAGAGGCTGAAGAGGAGATTGCATAGCCAAGGCTGCCAATTATGCTAGGTTTTGTGCTAATAGTACAAAGGGGGAATAGTGGCTAGTTTGTCCTGTTAGAAATTCATTGCGTTCTGAGGATGGCCACATTTGGACAGGCAGGAATAGCCTTTTTTTGGGGGGGGGGGTAGGAATGGATTTGCTCTTTGCATTTCTCCTCCTTCCACTTAACCTCCACAGTTCTGACTCCTCCCTTTTCTTCCTTCCTCTGCTGACTCCCCTCTGGTTCCTGGCAGGACAGGCAGCTATTATCCGTGCTGCTGCTCCTGGTGCTATTGAAATACAGGGAACTCACAACATAGGCACATTTAACTTGCCTTATGCACTTGGCATTTTTTTTACAAAATCAAAAAAGCAGTGGGCATCCAACAAAAAAGTTTTGGCAATCCTACTCGCCATTGAACCCAATGTGCTCTGACTATAAGCAATTTTGGCTTTACGGGCTTTACCTGGAACGTAACTCTTGAGAGTCACCTGTATACACTTACTGATTCACACTTGTGTGCATATGAAGAGTTAACCTCAGCTCAAGTTACCTGAGTGTGTGTGGCTCTCAGCAGACTCTGTTCCCCAGTCTGTTGCTCTTCGTGCTTCCTGGAACAAGCAATGAAGGAGCCATTGAGCTTCTGGCTCCCTGCAAGTGAACTGAATCTCTTCAAATGGGAGATTTTATAGCCTGCACTTTTGCTAATCCAAAGATTGCATGATCCTTTTTGTAAGGAAACCAAGTCCTTTTATTTTTAATCCGCTTAGAACCTTCTTTCATCTTTGTCTTACTGCCAGCAGGCAGAGACTTGTTTGATGTAACTGCAGGAAACTCTGAGTAAAATACTCACTTATTTGCAAAGCTAAGTTCTGTGATTTATTCCAGCCTAAGTATTTTCATGGTTTGTGCTTGTTTAAAGCTGAATGAGGGCAGATACAAATCTAACCGGGTGCCTGGAACAGTAACCACTGTGCTCAACTCTGCTCCTGGAGATTAGGAATCTCTCTTTGTATAAGGTTTCGTGAGCCATTGTGTCAGATGCAATAACACATTCACACACACATACTCTACGCAGAAACTCTGCTCTGAGATTCCTTTTTGAGGACAAATGGCGGGTTAAATTTCTCTTTCCCACTGCAAAAGCCAGGCATACATTCACTTCTACAACCAGTAACAAGAAGGACACAAAGCTTGTCCCGACTATACTGTGACCTCCATCACAAGTTGGCTGGGGCTGGTGGGAGCTGTGATCGGCAACATCTAGAGGGCCCCATGTTGCTCACCTCAGTTTAAAGAAGGTTAACCAAATATAGTTCCAGACTGACACGTGCTATTTCTGTGTCATGCTTTCCTTTTGGACTATGTGTAAATTCACCAAAGATGTTAGCTGAAAATAGCACTTTATGCAAAATGGCCACTAACCAAGTGTTCACCAGAAATGCTGCCTTTCATGTATGCATTCGTATTAAGTCTGCATGATGCCTGAGTATGTTCTAACTCATGGGGTCTTGCACCCAGTAAGGGTTAACCAGTGCTTTTTTCCCTGGGGATTCTATAGGGTATGCAGTTCCAGAATCTTCTTCTTTTTTTCTAGAAGAAAAGCACTGGTTAATTCTAATGGAGGAATCTATTGTTGAACCAGTCAGACAAGTTTATTTGTAAGATGAGGACCACACACTTGCCACCTAAATAATGCCATTAGTTCCTTAGTCTAAACCAAGGCTGTTGGCTGAGCAGTTAAGTGCCACGATTAGCATCAGAGAAGAAGGAACTGGATTGCCAAGCTACAACCACCTCTTCACTTAGCTGGTAAACAGAGAACAATAGGGAGAGAGCTGGGTCAGACCCATGTTTGGTGTTTGCTTGACTCCAAAGCTGTGACTAATGGATGAGCAAGACACGTTGGGGTGTTGAGCCCCTCTGTCTTATGATTGGGTTGTATATATGTGTAAATAAATCCTATATCATCATGTTGGCATGGTCTGGAAAACCTGGAATCTCTCACTGCTCAGCGATTGGGGTTACGTGCAGTGATACTTTGGATCATCGGGTCTAGTCAGGTATTCATTTTTATCTCTGCACATGAAATTTTCTCACTCCATTTGTCTTAACTCTTTGCAACCCAGGAGGAGAAGAAGAAGAAGACGAATGGATATTTCCACAACGAAAACTTAAAAGCTGTTGTGGCCAATTTATTTGCTGCTGGCACAGAGACCACTGCTACCACACTGCGCTGGGGACTGTTACTAATGATGAAATATCCTGAAATTCAGAGTGAGTGCTTTTCATTGGGTTGGCTCCCATTATTCTGAGATATCTTAAATCCAATTTTATGTAACTATTAGAGCAAGAGCTGAAAGAAAACTTGGGACAGATTTGGATGTTACCTGAAACAACAGCAGGAGGGGATGAGAACATTGCCCTTCCTGTTATTGTGAAGATTGGCGTGAATTAATTAATCAGCCATGGGGCAGTATTGTGTGAGGCGATTATGAATATGAAAACACTGGAAACGCATATTGTAGAGCCCTGCTTGGCCAGGAATCTCCATGGAAGTCGCCACCTTATGAGAGCTACACCCATTTTCCCACCTGATATTTAAATAGCCATCCTGGATGCATTTGTCTCCATCAGTATACAGTGGTACCTCGGGTTACATATGCTTCAGGTTACATACACTTCATACATACATACATACATACATACATATGCTTCAGGTTACATCCGCTAACCCAGAAATAGTGCTTCAGGTTAAGAACTTTGCTTCAGGATGAAACAGAAATCGTGCTCTGGTGGCGCGGCAGCAGCAGGAGGCCCCATTAGCTAAAGTGATGCTTCAGGTTAAGAACAGTTTCAGGTAAGAACGGACCTCCGGAACGAATTAAGTACTTAACCCAAGGTACCACTGTATCAGGCATGGCATTGGCTTAAATCAGTGGTTCCCAATTAGCCAATTACTGAGGACCCCCTATTTTTCAAAAGCCAAGCCACAGAACCCCTACTTTTGAAAATTTTGATAACTCTATGGCAGTTACCTGTGCAAGTCATTTTAAAAAATGTGGGGGAGCCTCTAATAAGAAAAGGATTTTAGGTATACTAAATAGACCATAAAATTTGTGATATTTCCACACAAAATGACAAAGATTTAGTTGGGGGAGAGAGAAATTTAATTTTATTAACATATAGTACAAGTGAACAAATTATGACATGCCAACAGCTACTAAACCTAAATAATAATAATAATAATAATAATAATAATAATAATAATAATAATAATAATAATTTACTTATTGATTTATTTACATGCCACCCATCTGACTGAGTTGCCCCAGCCACTCTGGGCAGCTCCCAAAAAAATGTTAAAAAAAACACTAAACCTAAATGTGATGGGAGAAATCATGCCTCTTTTTGTCTAAAACAATCCCTTCCACATCTGGTTCAATATTTCCTACTTTTATTCTCAAATCTGGTCCAACATCAAGCCGATTTCTATGCTTGTTCTTCATATAAAAAAATGTTGAAAATGTTTGTTCACAAAGATATGCGGACCCAAAGAGAACTAGATTTTTCAGAGTTTTTTCACCCAACTTCTTATAATCAGCAAAAACCTTCACCCAGAATTGGTCCAGTCTACATACTTTGTAAATTACTTCAGTGAACCACCACAAATTACATCAGCAAGTGCATCTTGCTGTTCCACAAATAGCGCTGTTAGTTGTACATCACCACATTCAAAAGGATTCCTTATCCATGAGTTTTCAGGATTTGGTACAGGAAAGTAATCCCAGAAGATAGTTGCTAAATTATGCAGGTGCTCAGTGATGTAATGTTTTACTTCTGTTATCAATTCTTCTTCAATGGCCTCCAGAAACGTCTCCTCTGTTGGGATGTTAGTGAGGCTACAACCTTCTACTTGGTTTCCCCAAATTTTTGAATAACTGCCTCAATCTTATCTTCAGTGTAAAAAATATTCACATCACTGCCTTGAAGGCTTATGTTGAGAATGTATGTGAAAACGTCTATCATACACAACCATGCAAAGTTGTTTAACTGATCACATGGAAATTTTGAATCTGTCAAAATTTTAAATCAGAGAGTGAGCTGTTGTGCTAATCATTGTGGTAATTTGCTTAGCTATTCCCCCTGTTGGACTTCCAAGATGACACATGAATCCCAAACACATAAGGCAAGATTCACTGAAAACCCTACCTGCAAGTAGTGTTAAGAGTCCTATAAACCTGAGAGTTGCTGAAAGCAATTAGAAGTTCTTTTCAGTTAAAAAGGGAAGCAAAGGGAAGGGATCTCTTACTCTTTTTTTAAAAAAAAATGACAAGCACATAAGGTAAAAGGTAAAGGACCCCTGGAAGGTTAAGTCCAGTCAAAGATGATTATGGGGTTGCGGCGCTCATCTCACTTTCAGGCCGAGGGAGCCAACGTTTGTCCACAGACAGCTTTCCGGATTATGTGGCCAGCATGACTAAACCTCTTCTAACACAACGGAACACTGTGATGGAAACCAGAGCACACGGAAATGCTGTTTACCTTCCCACTGCAGCAGTACCTATTTCTCTACTTCCACTGGTGTGCTTTCGAACTGCTAGGTTGGCAGAAACTGGGACAAAGCAATGGGAGTTCACCCTGTCGCCGGGATTCAAGCTGCAGACCTTCCGATCAGCAAGCCCAAGAGGCTCAGTGTTGTGCACCATGGCGCCACCCACGTCCCATGTAAACCCACCCCTTGGAGCAAGCTGTTCTCTCTCCCTCTCCCTATTCCCCACTCCAATCGCAAGAGCCCTAAGAAATTGTGTCAGAGGTTTTTGCTCAATCCCAGGTCACTTCCCACCCAGGAACTCTTTCACAAATTTTTCCCCTGCTGCTCCTGAGCAGAGGCTGGATGATCCCAGAAAGGCTTTCACTGTGCAATTAACAAAATATGGGAGTCCCCCAGCAGGTGATGGTGCTTGAGACCCACAGCAGTCCCTGAACCCCTCACTGAGAACCACTGCCTTAAATGTTTGTCCTGCTTAAAAATACCTGTGTATAATTCTAGAGATTAAATTTGTGAGCCCACGGAATTGGAGAACCAGTTTATGCCAGTTCTATGCTGGAGAGATTAATATTTTGAGAGACAAAAGCCAAAGTCAAAGAGATAATCTTAGCAGAAAAATGAATGCTTTTCCGTTTTTTGTTTCCCCCAGTAAAGGTCCAAGAAGAAATTGCAAAGGTTGTTGGATCTTCTCAGCCAAGGATTGAACACCGAACAAAAATGCCTTATACAGATGCCGTGGTCCATGAGATCCAGAGATTTGCCGATGTCGTCCCAACCAACCTGCCACGTGCCACGACTACAGATGTTACCCTCAAAGGCTACTTCATTCCAAAGGTGATCCTTTTCATTGAACTGCTGCCTACTAGTTACAATATATTTTAAGGCTTTCCTGGGAGTAAGCCCCTTGGACTTCAGGGTGGGTGACATCTGTGCAGACTTGTATAGGATTGCACTGTAAGCATGCAATCTACCCATCAGAAGCTGTCAGGCATCTGCTTCAACCCATTAAACAGATATCAATGGGAAGGAGAACAAGGTTGGAAAGCAAACCATTTCTGGTGGGACATCATGACTTATACGTTAAATTTTGTCAAACTAAAGACATTTTTCGAATGAACTCAAATCCCATTTCTCCTGCACTGAATATTAATTGTACCGGCGGCATATGCTTTATATTAAAATATCTCTTGCTTTGCCTTTGCAGGGGACTCACATCATACCATTGCTGTCCTCTGTGCTGCACGATGAATCTCAATGGGAGAAACCACATAAATTCTATCCTGAGCATTTTCTCAACTCTGAAGGAAAATTTGTAAAGAGAGATGCTTTCATGCCTTTCTCTGCAGGTATTTTTTTTTTTTTTACTTTTGTGTATACCTGTATAGTTTGTGCTTAATCAATGGGATCTTTACATGCCTGGAATGTCGAATACGGTGCAAAGGTAAGGATCACATCAGTTGCTATTGCTATGGCCATTTCTGCCACCAGATCTGGCCACCATGAATGTTGCTCACCTGGGAATGTTGCCCTCTGGCTAAAAAAGGTTTCCCACCCCTGGTTTTCAGGACTGCAGGGAGGGATAGTATTGGGAGTACGTAATTCTTTTAAGATGGGCACCGTTAGCTGTTACTTTATCACTGCATTTTAGTATGCTTTAAAGTATTTGGGATATTTTCTTCTTATGATCAACTATTTGGAGCAATGACACATTGCTCCAAATAGTTGATCATAATACTAAGCAACCGATAAACCTGGTTCCTCTGCCCCCTGTGATTTGTTACAGGTCGGAGAGCATGTTTAGGTGAGACTCTTGCCAAAATGGAGCTCTTCCTCTTCTTCACAAGTCTCCTGCAGAGATTCACCTTCCAGCCACCCCCAGGAACGTCTCAAGAAGACCTGGATCTTACTCCTGTTGTTGGGCTTGCAACATCTCCCATGCCCCACCAGCTCTGTGCTCTGCCATGTTTCTAAGACTCACAAACTCCTGGCTTGCTTAGCCTACCTGTGTGTGCAATGCGAGCCTTTTTTAAACACCCCTGTTCAACAAGGGAATTTGGGTTGAGTAGCCTATGGGTGGAATTGGTCCGTGCTTTGTCACAAACCTTAAGTGTTCCCCTTTACCTGCCATGCTGATGAATCACATAAAGCTAGTGTTGAAGCACTAGACCTGAATTATTATGACATTGGGGCTGGGGCACCAACTCTATGGGGCTGAGGTGTCTTAGCCTCTCTCTCCCCCCCCCATATCTGTTGGAAGGGTCCATGGCCCCTCAATGTTGAGAGGGTGAGGGAGGCCATCCACAGAGCTGAGCGCAGTGCAGAACAGTGCAGCTCCACTGACCAGCTCCTCCTGAGCGCGGGAGGGGAGGAAAAACCGGCCATTGAAGCCAAGCCATTGTGGACTCCATGCTTGGTCTCCCCTGACAATGGGATGTTGTGCACTCAGAAGGTCACATCTTGGGTGGCAAGTTGGTGCCTCTGCTTCGGGCACAGAGATCAACCAATTAAACTGGTTTCTTGTAGCCACATGTTAACAAATGCCTTCAAATATCTTGAAGCATCATATTCCCAGTTAAATTTCCAAATATGAGCTAGTGATAATGGTTTTGCTTGGGAAATACAACTGTACAAGCTGCAGAGACCCCAAAATAGCTTTTTATACAAGCAAATTATGGAGCGTGTGGGCTCTTCAAATCCATGGTTTGTACTCCCCTACCAATTTCTGTCAGTGGGGAATCCAGGTCTGCCTACACCTGAAGCAGTGTCCTCAAGTATAGTGTGTTGTTCTTTGCATTGAAGGGCAGACACAAACATTCACTCTAATTTGAGAAAGTAGCAATCTTCACATGTTACATTCAACAAGTGTACAATCTGTGTACGCATGTAGCTAAGTTGTACACTCATACAATCATTCACAGTTATTCACTTTAAGAAGGCTGATTTCAAAAAGCTTAAGGAACTACTGGGTGAGATCCCATGCCAGAAATACTTAATAAGAAGGGAGTCCACCTTTCTTAAATGTGAAATATTGAAGGCCCAAATGCAGACAATTCCAGCAGGAAAGAAAAGTGGGAGGCATCTAAACAAACTAGTGTGGTTGCATGAGGAGTTCACAGATGAGTGAGATTTAAGAAGGACATGTATAAGAAATGAAAAAGGGGGAAATCACAAAGGAGGAATATACACGAGTAGCCAACATTTGCATGGAGAAGGTCAGGTGGGCCAAACACAGAATGAACTCAGGCTTCAAGAGAGGTTTTTTTAAGTAAGAAGAACAAGCAAATAAGAGGTTCTCTGCATGGAGAAAATGGGGAAATGCTAGGGTAACAGAGAGAAGCTGAAACTGCTCAACAACTACGGTACTATGCCTGTGTCTTCACCCAAAATGAAAGCAGTGCCAGACCTGGTGATAACAGAATGAACAGTGCAAAGAGGGAGCTGCAGTCCAAGATAGGAAAAGAGGTGGTAAGGGAACACCTAGCTACTTTAAATCAAATCTCCGGGGCATGTTGAGCTGCACTCAAGGATACTAAGGGAGCTTACAGATGTCTCAGAGCCTCTGTCTATAATCTTTGAGAATTCCTGGAGAACAGGTTAGGTCCCTGCAGACTGGAGGAAGGCCAATGTTGTTTCCATCTTTAAAAGTGGGTAGTTACCCAGGTAACTACCGACCAGTCAGTTCGATGTTGATAGCAGGAAACATAGAAGCAAACTCCTAGGGGCCAAGGTCCCTTTGGCCCTGCCAATAAAATATTTCAAGGGGCTGCCCCCCCCCAGGTGATGGGCATTCCCATTCAAATGGTGTGTGTGTGTGCTGTGTCATGTCATGTGATTGATTATGCGGGGTAGCAAACTTTCAGTTCATCGTGTAATTTAAAATTTGCTCATTCCAGCTTCTCAACAAGAGCTTTAATTTGAATAGTTCCCTCATTCAAACTCAAAGCGCATGCTTGCTTGTAACTCCAACAGCTTTCTGTAAACTGCCAATCATCTGAATGGCTGTGTCACAATTGTTGGTGCGAATTAGCTTGGGAGTCTGAAAGAATATCCACAGTAATACACTGTTAATCCATAGTAATCCTGCGGTTCCCATCTGCTTATTAAGGCTGCATCATTTTAATGTTTCTCTTGTTTGATGCAAGAAATGACCCTCTCATTCTAAGAATGACATCCAATCTTCACTTCCATTGGATAAAGTTACTCTCTGTGCATCTAAGCAGTATGAGAAGCAATGAGATTGTGGATATCCATCATAGAAGAGAGAGAAAACCTAAAGGAATATAAAGATATGCCAGGAACAATGCAGAAAATAAGAGATTGTTCTCAAAACTCTACAATGTGGGGGACACACCTCAGAATAATAAAAGAACAAAAAACAAAAATACAACATGGAGTCTCATGGCTGAGTGAAAGCATGGGGAAGGGCAATCTTTCTCTGTTTTTAAAGTCAGGTTTTAAAAAATCATTTTAAATGCCGAAATGTCTACTAAAGTATTCCCCACTGGACTCTTAACAAATATATTCTTCCCTGGACCCACTAGAATTCCAAGATCTGAGTTTGCGGCAAGTACTCTTTGATGAGAGAACTCCAGCAGACATTTAAAATTACAAAATATGCATCAAAGTAAAGTGTGGAAATATAGGCCATTGGACCTTTAAAATATATCCTTGTCAATTCCAAAACTTTCTTCTTCCCTCTGCATAAGAAAAGAACACAAGTTTGATAAGTTAAAAACTGGTTTACTTACAAAGGTCAGGTTCATGTGCTTTTCCATACATCAGTCAGAAAAGACACAGGCAGTAAAACCTGGCTAAGATTCAAAGTGGTGAACATTTGGGGGGACCACTAGGGGGTGCATCGGAAGATGGCTGACAATAACATCTCTCCGACCCACACGAGGTAATTTGGAGGCTATGATGGGAGTAATTAGCCTCCCTAACCCCCCCCCAGGACAGTGGGGGGGGGACTGCCCTTGCCTGCTGTGCCCTATACCACCCCCGAAATTGTGGGGATGGGGGAACTAGGCACAAAGCCCTCCTGTGGGATTCCGGCACTCCTGGACGCCGTCCCTGATTCGTGCCACTAGCTGCAAGAAAACAATTTGGATGAAGGAATGCACATATTTCAAGGAAGGAGGGGGAGTAAAGACTGCTATAGAAGAGATCTCTGATAAAACAAGACAAGAATAAAACATGAGAAGATACGCCAAGACACCGTATGGCAAATGACTGATGGGGGAGGGGGAAAAAAACTTTCCTTTCTTTTCTTATGTGATTAACAAGAATCCCCTCCCCTCACGAGTCACGAGTCAGAAATGTCGTTTTAAGGACTTAAGCTGTGGATTTAAGGCTGTGTGGAGATAAACTTTCGAACCAAAGCATGGTTTAAGAAGAGCGAGGAATGTATAAGAGCTTGGGAATGACACAGTTAAAAATGCCGTCACCATATTGGGAAGTTCTGTCGGAGGTCTTGAGTCTGGGAGGAGAAAGAGAGAAATAGAGATGTTTATATATTGTGGGTGAAACTCCTCAGAGGGACTTAAGAGCGACAGTTTTGTGAGATGGAAAGAGCGGGGTTATCTATGAAGGCGATGATATATGGAAACCATCTCGATTTGAGGAATGGAAGAACGGAAAATTCACACAGGATTATTATTATTATTGATGTTTATTGGCTTAAGGAGACTATCAGAAGAGATCATAAAGAAAAAAGAGAAAATATATAAACAAGATGTGATGTGGAAACAGCAAGATAAGACTGGATAGAATTATGAACTCTGTTTGGACTGATTTGGACTGATTTGGACATTAACGCAGTAGCAAGAAGATGATCAGAATCCCCCTTCGGATCTTGAAATATGGGTCCCCCCAACAAAATTTAAAATTCGGCTTTGTACTTCGGAATTTATGTGATGTGATTTAATTTGATTTGATTGGCCGGTAAATAAAAATTATTTTTTTAAAAAAAAGTGGTGAACGTTTTTAAATTATTGGTATAGGAACTCAAGAATGGCTTGTGAGCAACCAGCTCTGACTTCTTTTACATACTGAGCTTCTCAGGCAGACTGAAGTACAACAACAGGCTTCGATATCTTCCAAGGTGAGGGGAAGTGACCTAAATAAACCTGGCAGGACAGCTTCCTCTATGGCTTTAACCCATTCATGCATTAGCATGCTGGTTGTATGAGGCTGGTTATCTCACACAGATAAGTCCTAAGACACAAAATAAGCCAGTACCTGCTCTAATACTGTAGTAGCCACCTATCAACACCTGAGCTTCCTGCCACCAGGTGCTTAAAATGGATGTAATCTGTTCTGGGACTTTATGAGTCAAGAGCAACTGTAAATGAAATACATCATCATCAGCTAAACCACAATGTTGCACAAGCCAAGAGGAAGTATATCACACAAGTTTGTTTATGAAGCAAATAGTTCCAGAGATGACTGACAGAAGAGAGGCACTCTGCATAGTGCAGAAAATTGCACGCATGCACACGCGCGCGCGCACACACACACACACACACACAATACTTGTGCAGTATTTCCCAGGGAACATCTCCCTATTTTGCTGCCACCAGTATATTAATTAACTAAACTAGTTACACACAAATGCTGAATAGCAGAATATTTGTAAAGAAGAAGTTCAAGACGTTCTGAAACTATTTCATAAATATCTCACTAGTTCAATAATTACACAAGAGGATTTCTTAACGGTTGTTTGGGTTCCTTCCAACTCTCCAGTTCTGTGATTCTATAATGTTGTTTTAAACCTGAACATTGGACCTCCCAAGTATTCAAAAGAGGTTGAACCTGCTGAACGATGTTTTCATTTCCGGAAGAAAACACCGCTGCTCAAGTAAGTATAAAGGGAAAGTTAAATCATCAAGCTTAGATTGCAATAAAGTCAGAGGGGGGGAGAGAGAGTGAAAGGCAATTCATTGAATGAAATGATTCACTAGGGACAGTGCCTAGTATTTGCTGCTCATTTCAGACAGCAGACGGCCATGATCAAACTATGTTGTGACTTTCACAGTAATCGCTTCAGAAATTTGCTCACTGAAAAGAAATGGATTGGACTGAACAGATTCCAACATTGTTCCTGCTCATCCTTACAATTATATTCATTTGGAAATGGGGCAGTTTCTGGAATAGGAGCTCCAAAAATCTCCCACCAGGTCCTACACCTTTACCACTTGTTGGGAATCTCCACATGATGGATCTGAAGAGACCTTACAGAACAATGTTAAAGGTAATGTTTTCTTTTCTTTCTGCAGCAAGGCAAAGATTCTGTGGATGTTTTTAGGCTAGGTAGATGTCAGTGTTCCATCTCATATATGCAGATTGGCAAAAATGATAAAACTATGTCAAGTATGGCTTATTCGTTTTTTTCTTCCTTTTTGTGTGTGACTGCTGTTATGGTTTAGGCTGATAGCTGATCTGTGCAGTGGAGGGACTGGGTCACTGGAGGAGGGGAATAGGAATGTCACAACCACCCTGGGATATGAGTGACGCTGTGGTCTAAACCACAGAGCCTAGGGCTTGCCGATTAGAAGATCAGCAGTTCAAATCCCCGTGACAGGGTCAGCTCCCGTTGCTCGGTCCCTGCTCCTGCCAACCTGGCAGTTCAAAAGCACATTAAAGTGCAAGTAGATAAATAGGTACCGTTCCGCCAGGCCGGTAAATGGCGTTTCCATGCGCTGCTCTGGTTCGCCAGAAGCGGCTTAGTCATGCTGGCCATATGACCCGGAAAACTGTCTGCAGACAAACGCCAGCTCCCTCGGCCTGAAAGCAAGATGAGCACCGCAACCCCAGAGTCGTCCATAACTGGACTTAACAATCAGGGGTCCCTTTACCTTAACCAGCCTTATCCGCAAAAATTAGCTGCAAAATTATCGAACTTTTTAATGTGAAGCCAGCACTTCTAAATACATCAGTTTCAACATTATTTGCTCACAATTATCTCCAGATAAAATAAAAGACCTGCAGAATTTGCCGTCTTACTGCACTTTCTTCTTAATAATTTGAAGTTACTCCTCTTGCTAAAGGCACCCATGTGATGGGCAATGCTTAGACATTTTAAGTTGATGAATTATACCATGCAATCATGTAAATTAAATCAGTTTTTATTTCAGATCTGTGACAGTATGTCTGTATGTTTGGGAGGTTTATTTGATGTTTCTCTCTTTTGGTCATTGAACTCCAGTTGTCAAAAGAACATGGCCCCATCTTCCGCATCCAAATGGGATTCCAGAAAATGGTGGTGCTGACAGGGTATGAGACAGTCAAGGAGGCTCTGGTGAATCAGGCGGACGCATTTGCAGAGAGACCCCTCATCCCAATTTTTGAGGAGTTTACAAGGGGCTTTGGTGAGGCCTTTCCTTCTGTATAATAGCTTGTGCTGTTTGAGAAATTTAGTTATCATAGCAATATAGAATCTGTGCCAAAAGGTTCATAGAACTGATTGTTAGTTTCAATTATAGCTTGGAGGACAGCCTGCCAATCGACCAGTGTAGCTGCAGCCATTGGATGGATAATGTCAGATGTCTTTGTCACTGCCAGGAAAAGAGTAGGGTTGAGGGAATAGGAGAATCTGGTCATAAGATAGTGTACCATTACAGCTGAAGGGCCGTAAACTGGAGAACCCCCTCTCCAATTGTGTTCTGAGGGTACAACCCATAGGGATATTACTGAAGTTCTGCAGCGTGTGTGTCTTATCAGAGACCAGATGAGGGACCAGCTGAGAGGCATCCTCAGTTCCACAGAAGAAGGGTGAGATAAGCCAAAACATATTATTGTAACCATGATAACTTGAAACTTGATCTCTGCTCTTCAGGTGTTCTTTTTTCACATGGTGAAAACTGGAAAGTGATGAGGCGGTTTGCACTAAGCACATTACGGGACTATGGCATGGGGAAAAGGTCCATAGAGGACAGAATTGTGGAAGAATGCAGTGTCCTGATTAAGACATTTGAATCTTACCAAGGTGGGTTAGTGTTTCCCTCTACTGCTCCAGGGCAAAACAACACTACATTAGATGCCCAGAATAATGTGTTATATACATATTGCTAACTCTCAGAACTATAGTAACCAGGATTCCCTGTGAAGAAGTTACCAATCTGCAGTGTTCAGGTCAGTGTGAGATAATGCTGGCCTCTGTCCCTCTTTCCTGTCCTCCCTCCTACGATCCCCTCTTGCATCTCTGCCTCCGAAAGGCTTGCACAGCTGTTTGTTGCAGCAGCCCTGGCTTCAAGCTCCCAAGGAGAGAGGAAAGGAGAGGTGGCTGAGGGAACACTTCATGAGGGAGGGTGTTTGAAAAAGGGTGAGAGGCTACTGGCTCTGCAGGCAAGGGGTGACATACCGGTAACTGGCTCCTGAGGCTTGGAGTGCATTAGCCCCACAGAAAAACCACAGAAATGATGTAACTGGTCAAGGGAGTCATGGACTCAAAAAGGATGAAGACCTCTGGTTAGGTATATACTGCCCATGACTCTTTTTAGCATTTCTTAACTCAGATATCTTCAAGTACACCAGAACATAGGATCAGTTTCTAAGATAAATGTGCTCTATACAACAGTAGGCTGACACTGGGAACCTAAGGCAGAGAAGAGCAATTCTACTTGGTATTTTATCTGAGCATTGTTTAATATTTATGTATAGGACAACCATTTGAAACCACCACAATTATGAATGCCGCTGTTGCCAATATCATAGTGTCCATCCTACTAAACAAGCGATTTGAATATGAAGACTCCACATTTAGAAAACTTCTGAAGTTGGTCAATGAAAATGTCCGGCTTTTTGGAAGCCCCTCTGTCATGGTAATCTAAGCTTTTTCAAATGGATAAGAAATAGTTGGTTGTATTCACATAATATTCGATGTGTGTGCAATTCCATATTGTTCAGGCTTCACTGCAAAACACATCCTGAGAAATATGAGTTGCGTAAGATCCCAGGACAGCATTTCCTTCCAAAGGTCGTCTCTCAGCTGTCTCTGTGCAGTTTTTAGGAGGGGAGAGGTATTGCATATTTGCAAGGGAAAGTATTAGTAGAAAGGATTTGCAATCTTCAGGTTTTAAGGAAAGCAGAGAAATTAATACTCACCTTCCAAAGTAAAGGTATATTGGCCAAATAATGCAAATAATTATTCGGTTTAGATCAATCTTCCTTCAGTTTTGAGCAGAAGTGACAAAGAGACATTAATTCTCCAGTTACTAAAGATGAATGGAAGTGGTTATAATTTTCAAAGAGACAATTGTTGGAAATTCAAAAATATAGGAGCAGCTATTTTACACATATATTTTGGACTTGTTGTAAGATTAAAACTTTTGGTTATAAATTAAATTCTTGGTACCAATGTGATTTTAATACCCAAATACATTTGATTTGGAAAGGCATAGCAAGCAAGGGAGATTTTGGACATTGCAACTGTTATAACCACTACAGCAAGACTAGTCAAAGCTAAATATATGTATAAATGTATATATGTATAAAACACATGGGATGCAGCATTGTTAACACAACTTAAAAGTTTTAAAAGAGATATTGAAAGAAGGACCCTAAATAAATTTATTTTTAAAAAGCAAATATAAAATTTCAAGACAATATTCACACCAATTATTATTTTCATTCATATAATTGGATAGTCTGTTTAAAATATAATAGTTAGATAACTCAAACCATAACTGATGTTTTGTATATTGTATGCATGATCTTATGAAATTATATATAGTTGAAATATTTTATTTCTTTTGTAATTTCATCTTTTTAAAATATAAAGGTGTTTTTTTTAATATACACGACCCCAAATCTATCCGTTGGGGACTCCACTTCAACATCCTTCTATTGGGAGAATGTCTGTCTATTCCTGTGCCCCACTTCCTGACCCACTAGAGAACCTCTCCTCCTTATTCCAACGCCTGCTTTTCTTACCCAGGAGTGTTTGTTGTGCAAGCTTTTTTGAAAGTCTAAGTCAGGTGTGGGGAACCTTTGGACCTCCAGCAAGAGCTAAAAATACCCCACCGCCAGCCCAAGACAGATGCTGACATGAGCCGAGGTGAAGCAATTTGCCTCAGGTGGCAGATCCAACCGCTTCTCTGTCTCTGCTGTTGCACCACTGCCAGCCATGTCTCAGTTTTGCCCATGCCACCATGGCTGCTGCCACAGTGCCCTGTTTTGTGGCAGCACTGTGAGTGACACCATGGGTCTGTGGGGGGACAGGGCCAGGGGGGAATTTTGCTGCCCCTGGCCACTTCTGGTTGACCTCTGTCTGGGGGCTTGTCCACATCTCAGCAAACTGCTAATCCACAAGCACAAGGGGGCTCCATAACTACAACAGCATGTAAGAAAATGGCCTCTAGCCTTGGCCTCTAAGGGATATTTATTCAGCGTTGCTCCAATCCAAGTACATTTTTGTTCTGTGTCATTTTATTATTCCTCTGTGGAAGATGACAAACATATTTGGAGTATCACCTGATAATTAAGCACTGGGCTTTACTCTTCGTTGTATTTTATCCTTACAGCTGTATAACGTATTTCCTGCTCTTGGCTCGCTTTTGGGAGCCCGTAAGACTATCCTTCAGAACAGAGATGAGATGCATGCCTTCATAAATGCCACCTTCATACAACACCTCAGAGATCTGGATGAAAATGACCAAAGGAGCTTGATTGATTCATTTCTTCTGAGACAGCAAGAGGTAATGTAGTCTTTTAAGCCCGCCAATAATTTTTTTTATACTTTCAAATGTTGAAATTTTCACGTTTTAAAAGTACATTTCCATGTGAGCTGGTGTCTAATATACAGTGGTACCTCGGGTTAAGTACTTAATTCGTTCCGGAGGTCCGTTCTTAACCTGAAACTGTTCTTAACCTGAAGCACCACTTTAGCTAATGGGGCCACCTGCTGCTGCTGCGCCGCCACTGCACGATTTCTGTTCTCATCCTGAAGCAAAGTTCTTAACCTGAAGCACTATTTCTGGGTTAGCGGAGTCTGTAACCTGAAGCGTATGTAACCCTAGGTACCACTGTACTCTGCACATTTTATTTTATTTTTGCTCTATAAAGCTTTGGCTAATATCTGGAGTCTGTGACCTGATTGCTTGCAGGGCTGTTTTCCACTCGGACTCCCGCTCCTCTCAAAAGAAAAAAGAAAAAAACAACCTTTGAGATACGGTAGCTCAGTTGGTTGGAACACGTTGCTGCGTACGCCAAGGTTGCAGATTCGATCCCTGCAAGGGACAGCTGCAGTCCTACACTGCAGATGTTTGGAACAGATGATCCTCAGGGTCCAACTCTATGATTCCATGATTCCCAGACTAGTCCAACACATCATGCTCCTCCCCCCCCAGTATTTCTCTTGCACCACGCTCCTTTCTTCTGCCTGTGACATGCTTTCTTTCTTTCTTTTAAAATATTTTTATTAATTTTAATGTACAAAAAAATTTTAAGACATACCACACAAATTCTTACATACATATTCTTATTTGGACTTCCTTCAACACCTCTGATAATCCTCCGTCCTAATCACTTCTCCTGCAATTCTTGACTTAATATTGCCTTTACCTTTCTTAACAAATCATCTCCCCCTTTCCATTTTTACAATATTTCTTAAATTACTCCTCACAGAACTTCTTGTAAACCTACAAATGTAATTTGATCATCACAAATATTTTTCAAATACTCCATAAATTTAGTCCAGTCTTCGGTGAACCTCTGGTCCCACCGGTTTCAGATCCTTCCTGTTAGCTTGTCTAATTCTGTGTAGTCCATTAGTTTCATCCTCCATTCTTCTAATGTTGGTAGTTCTTCTTGTTTCCATTTTTGGGCCAGTAATATTCTTGCTGCTGTTACCGCATATAAAAAAAGCTTACAGTCTTTTCTATTTATATCATTTCCAACAATACCCAAAAGAAATGCTTCTGGCTTCTTTATAAAAGTATATTTCATCATTATTAATTTCTGAAACTTCAGCTCTCATCCTTTCCTCTTCCCTCTTTACCTCTCTCATCTCCAATTTTGTTCTTTTCATTCATTCCCTCCTCCAAACTTTGTGTTCTCTTTGTTACATCCCTCATTTGTCCTTTCAATTCATTAACTGTCAAATCAATTTTTTTATCCATCTGCTCCAACCTTGTCTCTAAGATTTTCTCACTTTGTTTATTATTATTGTTTAATATCTCTCTTTATCTCTGCGAACATCTTTAATATGACTCCTTTCAGTTCCATCTCCTGTTTGGATCCCCTTCTTTCCCCAGGTGTTGCACTTTCACTCCCTTTTTTCTGCGTGTGGGACATTCTCTTGTCTTAGTAATTTCCAATTAAAATTATAACATCCAAAGTTTTTTTAAAAAAATTCTTCTTGCCACTTGCTTGGCTAATCCCCGATCAAGTTTTATAACATTCAAAAATTGGGAGATTAAATTTTCTTGCCACTTGTTTGGCTAATCCAATCAAATTAGTTATGATCCATCATCTGAAGTAATTATAATCCATCATAAGGGAGAAGGGGGTGAAACAGAACAATAGATAATAACAGATTAAGTAAAATAAGTAATAAAAAAGAAAAGTTGAATTATAAAACCAATTCAGAATACAAAGAAGGAAACAGAAAAACAAATTAAAAATTAAAATGTAAGATATCTGAGAAGAAATATTCTAATATTCTAATAAAAATTAAAAATAAAGAAAAAGATAGGAAAAGGAAAACTAAAAGAGGCAAAGCTACCGTATTTTTCGTCCCATAGGACGCTCCGTCCCATAGGACGTACCTAGTTTTTTTTTGGGGGGGGGAATAAAGGGGAAAAAAAATCCCTTTATTCCCCCCCCCAAAAGCAGGTCGGAGAAAAAGAACCAGGTCGAGGAACAGCGGGATGGCGGCGCTGCGCCTCCTTGCTGTCCCCCGAGCTTATGGGGCTGGCCGATGTCTGTCCGGCGGGCGGGGCGCTCTGCTTCAGGGCGCCCCTCGCGCTGGGCGGCAGGCTGCTATCCGCAGTGTGGGGAGCCCTGCGGGGAACTCCTGCAAGGCTCCCCACGCTGCAGATGTCTGCCTGGCATGGGGGGCGCTCTGCTTCAGGGCGCCCCTCGCGCTGGGCAGCAGGCTGCTATCCGCAGCCTAGACATCCCTGCCGGACCTCCCGTAGGGCTGCCTAGACTGTGGATGTGTTCCTGAAGCCTGGAGAGCGAGAGGGGTCTCCAAGCTTCTGCAAAAGCCTGCATTCGCCCCACAGGATGCACCCAGATTTCCCCTTCATTTTTGGAGGGGAAAAAGTGTGTCCTATAGCGTGAAAAATACGGTAGGTATAAAAATCCAAAAGGGGAGATTAAAAGGAGAAACCAAACAAAAAAATCATACACCAAACCAACTCAAAGAATGATAAGGAAGGGCAAGGCAAAAATTATAACACAGGTAGTAGAGAAGAGACAGAACAAAAAAAGAAATAAAAAAATAAAAAAATAAAGGGGGGGAGAAGTCCCAGTCAATTTTCTTCACCAAAGCAGCTACGCCCACATCAAAACAAAAACATAAATAAGAGTGGAGGTCCAACAGAAATCGTCAGAGAGGGGAAGGAACAAAAATAGCTATTTTTATAGATGCAATCTAACGTCTCAAGAAGTATTTGGTGTCTCAAAAAAGAAAGTAAAAAATGGCGATGCTCACTATCCTTCCCACGTCCTCAAAGAAACAGAAGGGACGGGTGGTTGAATAACTTCTTCTCCCCACTCCTTGTTTCCACATAAAAATTAACCAAACTTAATAAAAAAAAGAGATCAGTCTAGTTTGGCTTCTCACTTCCACATAAGGCTGCTTTGGCACAAAGAGAGATTTTAAAAAGAAATCAATAATAACTAGAGAAGGCTTCCAAACAATTGACAACGCAGTTCATTAAAATCGAAAGTAAAAAAAAAAATTATTAGAAGTTTCCTTTACCTGCAGTCCCAGAGGTCCACCAAAAAGACAAACAAAAAGTTCTTGTTCAGGGTTTTATCCCTTCCCCGCTTAAATCCACCTTCTTAAATTAAATAAATGTCTCTTTTAAGTTAAAAAAATCCATTTGAGGTAACTCATTGTTCCATCCGCTCTGTGGGAAATCTTTGCATATAAATAAGATTCCAGACGAGGCTGACCACCTTCTTAGCACCCCGCTGCTTCCGAATCGTTCCAAATTAACACATCCTGATAGATATTGCCAATTAAATTTGGTTTTCTTACTGTTTGAGAATCAATCGCTGCAACGTGCAAGCCTGGGGCTGCACTTCCGGAGGGTAGAAAATGGCGTCCCGTAGTGCCAGCGTCTCAATCTCGCCATTCTCTTCACCTCTAAACAGAGGCTACCTGACGGCCGAGGGACCCTGTGACATTCTTTCATGGATAAAAGAGATTTGAGTGTGCTTGCTGTATATGATTATTCTACTTTCCTAGACCGCTTCTCTGGTCTTTCCATTCCAGTGAGTGCCCTCCCAGCCCCTGCCTAGCTACTTTGATATCTGCACATGGAATCTGCTAATTTCTTTTTTTTTTTTTTTTTACACACCAGGAGAAGGACAAGCCGAATGGATATTTCCACAATGAAAACCTAAGATCCCTTGTGGGTAACTTATTTGCGGCTGGCATGGAGACCACTTCTACCACACTGCGCTGGGGACTGTTACTAATGATGAAATATCCTGAAATTCAGAGTGAGTGCTTTTCATTGGGTTGGCTCCCATTACTCTAGCTAGCATATCTTGATTCTAGTTATACATAACTACAGTGGTACCTCTGGTTACGTACTTAATTCGTTCTGGATGTCCGTTCTTAACCTGAAACAGTTCTTAACCTGAAGAACCACTTTAGCTAATGGGGCCTCCCGCTGCCACCACGCCGCCGGAGCACGATTTCTGTTCTCATCCTGAAGCAAAGTTCTTAACCTGAGGGACTATTTCTGGGTTAGCGGAGTCTGTAACCTGAAGCGTCTGTAACCCAAGGTACCACTGTATCTGGGGGCCTGGGAAGCTGGGGGGCTGAGCCCCACAATATTCAATGAGGGGGGTGGCCCTCCTCAATATTCCACAACCGGGTGGGCCTTGTTGGGCCTAGTTTCACTGTGTGACATCCCACATGTCAGCCCCCCCAAATGTTGGGTGCAATCAAGCATGCATGTTCCTGACTTTCGCTTCCTACATAACTATAAGCAAATTGTGTATTTCCACTAAAATTCTCAGGTGAATAGGGTCTTCCACAATTTTGCATTATGTTGTTAGATTGTGCTCATAGATCAGGCAGTCCCATTGCATAATTAGCTGTCAGTTACTCCAGGAAATCTGAAGATATGAGTTGGTGGCAAAAATAAGCTTTTGAGATCGGCATTTGGGGGGTGGGGACAAAAAAAACCACCAATGAGTTTATTTTAACAACAAAAATCGCACTCCACTGCCCCCAGATAAGGTCCAAGAAGAAATTACGAAGGTTGTTGGATCTTCTCAACCAAGGATTGAGCACCGAACAAAAATGCCATATGTAGATGCAGTGATCCATGAGATCCAGAGATTTTCTGACATTGTCCCCACAAATCTGCCACATGCAACCACTGTGGATGTTACCCTCAAAGGCTACTTCATTCCAAAGGTAATCACTTTGATTAAACTGCATTCTTTGCTCAGCTGACTGCAATCGATTTCTCCATTAATTAGGACATTACACTTTAGGCTAACCCTAGGAGCAGGCCCCACTGACCTTCTTGTAAAGTAGGGGGGCATTGCCTTCCCTTGGGGCCCCTGTTGGAGCCCCAGTTCCCTAGTCTGGGCCTATTTGCTTCTGCCTTCTTCGTTGCATACAGGTCTTTATTGAGTCATCCCAGAAACATTGGGCAAGGGGCTCAGTCAACTGTTCTCTCAGCCCAATGATGACAGTTTAAGTAGCTAATGGTATATTTGGAAAACTCAGCAGTGGCCAGAGGATTGGAGAAGATCAATCTACATCCCAATCCCAAAGAAGGGCAGTGCCAAAGAATGCTCCAATTACTGCACAATTGCACTCATTTCACACGCTAGCAAGGTTATGCTTGAAATTCTACAAGGCAGGCTTAAGCAGTAT
This sequence comes from Podarcis liolepis, assembly GCF_965112155.1. Lineage (NCBI taxonomy): Eukaryota > Metazoa > Chordata > Lepidosauria > Squamata > Lacertidae > Podarcis > Podarcis liolepis. The sequence continues at coordinate 5,310,634 of NC_139557.1, forward strand.
GTGGACCGAGAACTCCCAGAAGTGCAAGCTGGATTTCGAAGGGGCAGAGGAACTAGAGACCAAATTGCAAACATGCACTGGATTATGGAGAAAGCTAGAGAGTTCCAGAAAGACATCTACTTCTGCTTCATTGACTATGCAAAAGCCTTTGACTGTGTCGACCACAGCAAACTATGGCAAGTTCTTAAAGAAATGGGAGTGCCTGATCAACTCGTCTGTCTCCTGAGAAATCTCTATGTGGGACAATAAGCTACAGTTAGAACTGGATATGGAACAACTGATTGGTTCAAAATTGGGAAAGGAGTACGGCAAGGCTGTATATTGTCTCCCTGCTTATTTAACATGATGCTTATTCGCATGATGCAGAATTCATCATGCAAAAGGCTGGGCTGGATGAATCCCAAGCCGGAATTAAGAAAAATTGCTGGAAGAAAAATTGCCGGAAGAAAAATCAACAACCTCAGATATGCAGATGACACAACCTTGATGGCAGAAAGTGAGGAGGAATTAAAGAACTTTTTAATGAGGGTGAAAGAAGAGAGCGCAAAATATGGTCTGAAGCTCAAAAAAATGATGATCATGGCAACTGGTCCCAACACCTCCTGGCAAATAGAAGGGGAAGAAATGGAGGCAGTGAAAGATTTTACTTTCTTGGGCTCCATGATCACTGCAGATGGTGAAATTAAAAGATACCTGCTCCTTGGGAGAAAGGCGATGGCAAACCTAGACAGCATCTTAAAAAGCAGAGACATCACCCTGCCAACAAAGGTCCGTAAAGTTAAAGCCATGGTTTTCCCAGTAGTGATGTATGGAAGTGAGAGCTGGACCATAAAGAAGGCTGATCGCCGAAGAATTGATGCTTTTGAATTATAGTGCTGGAGGAGACTCTTGAGAGTCCCATGGACTGCAAGAAGATCAAATGCATCCATTCTTAAGGAAATTAGCCCTGAGTGCTCACAGGAATGACAGATCGTGAAGCTGAGGCTCCAGTACTTTGGCCACCTCATGAGAAGAGAAGACTCCCTGGAAAAGACCCTGATGTTGGGAAAGATTGAGGGCACAAGGAGAAGGGGACGACAGAGGACGAGATGGTTGAACAGTGTTCTTGAAGCTACAAACATGAGTCTGACCAAACTGCGGGAGGCAGTGGAAGACAGGAGCGCCTGGCGTACTCTGGTCCATGGGGTCACGAAGAGTCGGACACGACTAAACGACTAAACAACAACAACAATGGTATATAATCTCTGGATGATATTACAGATCATTTCTTGCTTAAAAAAAAAAAAGACATTGAGGACTATACCATAATGATTTGCTTGACGGGCCATATGCATTTTTTAAATAACTCTTGCTTTTCCTTTGCAGGGGACTCACATCATGCCACTACTGACCTCCGTGCTGCACGATGAATCTCAGTGGGAAAAACCATACCAATTTTATCCTGAGCACTTTCTTGACTCTGAAGGAAAGTTCATAAAGAGAGATGCATTCATGCCTTTCTCTGCAGGTAACTCAATTTCTGTCTATTTATACATATCCAATGTGAGCTTAATGAACAGGCCATCTGCTCCCCTTGGTTTTTAGCCCTGTAGAATGCTTCTTGCTGGGAGTTCATCTTTTGCATACTTGCCAACATTCCTCAGATGAAAATCAGGACATTTTTCATACTCATCCAACTCACCCTCCTCGAAAGACCATTTGTGGTGTGTCCCCCCCCCCCTTTCAGAAGAAGGTCGGGTGCCTCCATTTCTAAACCAACAGGACTCAGGACACGCACCCTCCACTGTCCTGAGAAAACCCCTAGCCCCAATCTGATTTTATTCTTTTGGTAGATTTAGAAAAGGAAAAACACACACCGATAAACACATTTCAGAATGACCGCTCCACGCTTAAAACGGGGGGCGCCCTTTGCGTAGACGCGCGCAGCCCCTAGATCTGGAGCGGCTCCAACAGCATAGGCTTGGTTTGCCTTCCCTCAGGTGGGATACCTGGAGGTCTCCGCCTACCTCAGTCAGTTGTCCAATCCCATCTGGGGGAAGCGTTGCCAAGGAGACCAGGCCAGGTAGGGGAGGGATTACCTGCCCACACAACAGAGGGAGGATCTTACCTGGGAATCCTCACTTGGCTCCAGAGCTTCTCCCACCCTACCCACCCTCAGTTAATGTCTTATTTGCAGGTTAACTTTTCTTCACAGGTTTTGCAGGTTAACTTTTCTTCACAGCAATGCGGGCGCTGCTACGTTAAGGTCACTGTTAAAGGGCCGGAAAGGAATTTCCTTGCACTGGCAGGTTTCGCCTTTCCCGTAGCAAAACGTCACAACTTTGGCGGTATCAGGCCTTGGGTGGAATCCTTTAGTCCATCTTCCTCTTTGCGGCGATGATATCAGGGTTCCCCCTTAAAGGGGTTTCTAAAGGGAGGCTTTGGCCGTACGCCGAAAGGTCGTCATTGCTCTCCCCTGCGGCGGCGATCTCTGCTTGAACATATGTTCTCCAGAGCCGGCCCATCCCCCCCCACACACACACTGGATAACCCTGATGTTCCCTAGGTCCCCGGCTGGGGACTGGGGAGGGAGAACGCCCAATGCCTGAGGCAAGGTCTACCCGCATTTGAAATTTAATAAAGTTGTGGCCAATTTAATCCCATAGCATGTTGTCATGAGTCGTTATTTCACATGACGGAGGGACCGCACGGGATCTGGGGACTCCGCCTGTCCACGCAAAGAGACAAGATTAGACATGGCTGCACCAAGCATATTTTAATAAATCCAGACTCCTTGTGCTCCATTCTGCTCCCCCTTTCTTCCCACCCAGGGCTGCTCTGCCCTCTGCCTCCCCCTCAGAGCCAGTGCTAGGCCTCAACAGCCAAATCCTCTCCTCCAGCAGCCGCTATGGAGGGGCAAGCGCTGGCTCACCCTTCTCCCCAAGCTCAGCAGCAGAGCATGCATTGTGGGGCTGGCACTGGAGAATTGGGAGACTTGGAGAACATGCACTTCTTCAAGATTAGCGTTCATTCTTGTTGCATTTTAGAACGGTATCATTATGAAATTTCAAACAGTAAGCAGTTTGATGCATTCCATTATAGATAAACCAATAAAATGTTATTAAGTAAGCCATGAACCCAGTTTCAATCCTGCTTGCGCTTCCTTACAGGTCGGAGAGCATGTTTAGGTGAGAATCTTGCCAAAGTGGAGCTCTTCCTCTTCTTTACAAGCCTCCTGCAGAGATTCACATTCCAGCTACCTCCTGGAACATCTGAAGATGACCTGGATTTTACCCCTGCTGTTGGGTTCACAACACCTCCCATGCCCCACCAACTCTGTGCTCTGCCACGTTCATAAGATGCAAAGTTCATGGGTTGCTTATCCTCCCTGTGTGCGCAACGCAAACCGCTTTTTAAGCACCCTTATTAACCATGGACATTTTGGTTCAGTAGACTTCCAGTCGGATTGGCCCATGATGTGTCACAAAACTTAAGTGTTGCACACTTATGTTCTGCTTAATGTTTGTAGGAAATAAGATTCCATGTTAATTGTAGTGCTTTAGTTCAGCCTAGGAATTTTTTTTTGAAATTCACTTGATTCTGTTCAGAAAAAAATTACCTACTAACATTGAAATCTATATATTTTGTGTCAAGCCACTTCATTCCTTGTGTATTTTACTGCTTCATCATGTGGTTCCAAGTGAAGGGCACTTTTAAAAACAAAGATTTAAGCAATGGATGGTCAAAAAGGAGTAGTCAAATTCAGGTGCTTCTTCACACTCTGATGAAGAGGCTCAGATTTTAACTGAGGGCCACAGGTATAGCACGTCTACAGGTAAAAAAACAGATTAAGTCTTTCCATGTGAAAAGGTAAAGAGACCCCTGACAGTTAAGTCCAATGATAAATTCCACTGGTTGTTTAAAATTTGCATCAGGAATCTGATTAAGAACATTGTCCCCAGATTTATCTATATTATATATCCTGTATCCTATATTCTATATTCTATGCATCTATATCCAGATCATATTTCCAAAAGATAAACTCCCTGTTTAGGAAATGTCTTTGGGTCTTTGGATGATTTTACATAAATACAAAGCACCTTTGGGAGCTTGGGCAGCATTAGGATCAAGATATTTGAAAGTTCAAACAACTCTTGAAACAGTTAAGTCTGTTAGAAAGATATGGAATATGTTAGCCAATAAAAATAAATTTCATTCACTTTCAGATGCAAAACTTACTCTGTGGAGAAATTCTATTTTAAAAATTGGGGGCGGGGGGTATTATGGAAAAACTGAATGGGAGAAAGCACTGTTTAGCTTTCTTTGAATAAAGAGTTAACTTCCCCGGCACTGGTGGTGTTTTTATTGCTGACCTTCTCCTGCCTCCAGCTCCTGCCAGCTTATGAGGACTGAAGGTCTCCACCTCAGTGGCGTAGCGTGGGGGGTGCAGGGGGGGCCAGCCGCACCGGGCGCAACATCTGGGGGTTAGGGTTAGGGGGCGCAAATCCACGGGTTAGGGGGCGCAAATTACTTGCCTTGCCCCAGGTGCCGACAACCCACGCTACGCCCCTGCTCCACCTTCCCACTGCTCTCTAAGGCCCCTCCCCCAGCAGCCTACAGCTCCATCACCTTGCATCTCATGACTTTGCCGTCTTCATTTCTCTCCATGTTCTGGGTGACCAGGGAGAAGGGAGCTGGTCGCAGCAGAAGGGGGAGACTCCCTGGATGAGGCAGCTGCGTCATCTCTGTCTCCTGGCCCCTTCCTCTCCTGTCTGAACTGTTCTCTGCCCCAGCTTCTTCCTGCTCATGAAACCCTGTTACCTCTTCAGCTCCCAACACCTCCTCCCCCCAGTCAGCTCCCTGTTCTCCCACTGACCACTCATCCCACCACCAATGCCCTGGCTCCGAACTTTCTCCCCCTGGGGGTTTCCCAGCTGCTGCCTCCCATCACAGCCAGTCCATGATACCTACCCACTTTGAACTTTTTATTTTTTTTACAACCAAGTGGTGTATAAATGTTATGAAATAAATAAATAGGGCTCGGGTCCATCTTGCAGTCTCTTGTCATATCTCTCCCAACATTGTGATGTTGTGCGCTAATGATGTCACATCTTGGGCGCAAGTTGGTGCCTCTGCTTCGGGCATAGAGATCAACTGACTTGTATTCACATGTTAACAAATGCCTACAAATATCTCGAAGCATCATGTTCCCAGTTAAATGCCCAAATATGAGCTAGTGATAATGGTTTCACTTGGGGAATACAACAACTGTACAAGCTGCAGAGACCTTAAAATAGTTTTTTATGCAAGCAACTTATCTGTGAAGCCCCCTCATGCGGAGCGTGTGGGCTCTTCAAATCTAGGGTTTGCACCCCCCTACCAATTCCTGTCAGTGAGGAATCCAGGTCTGCCCACATCTGAAACAGTCCCCTCAAGTGTAGCATGTTGTTCTTTGCCTTAAAGGGCAGATACAAACATTTACTCTAATATGAGGAAGTAGCAAGTATTGCAAATATTCACATGTTACATTCAACAAATGTTCAAACTGCGTACGCAAGTAGCTAAGTTGTACACTCATACAATTATTCAGTTATTGACTTTAAGAAGGCTGATTTCAAATAGCTGAAGGAACTACTGGGTGACATCCTATGGTCAGAAACACTCAATATAAGATGGTCCAAATGCTGAAATTTCTACTGAAGTATTCCTCACTGGACTCTTAACAAATATATTCCTCCATGGGCCCACTAGAATTTCAGTGGTACCTCGGGTTACAAATGCTTCGAGTTACGTTTTGTCGGGTTACAAATAATTTTAACCCAGACGTGAATTTTCTGAGCTCTCGGAGGCCTCGCCGCTGCCAAGTCCCAACATCTGTGGGGCCAACGGATGCTCCTCCACGAATGCTGGGAGCCAAGCCAATTGTGATTGTGGAAGAGGACCCTGAGCCCCCATCCAAACAATGACTAACATCAGCGCAGGTAAGGGAAAAAATCACATTTTCATTTTGTACTGTTTTATTGATCTCATTTGATGGATCAATGGCTTCGTTAGATAGTAAAATTTATGCAAAATTGCTGTTTTGGGGGTCGCTTTTCATCGTCTGGTTCCTGTTGAGTGTGTTTCGTTTGTTAATTGAGTCCCTCAATGCTAATCAGAGGCTTCCTGTTGAGTCTGCCAGCTGTTATAGTTGGAAGTTTTGTTTTTGCTAATTTTTTGCGTTTTGGTTGTCTGGCTTTTTCAATTTTTTGACGTGACTTGTAGTTCATTTTATGGGACTGACACGTGACTTCGCTTTTGTGACTGTGGCTTCTGATTTCATATTTGTGACTGGTTTTTGTGACTGTGTGGAACCCAGTTCAGCTACTGGTTGATTGTGTGACTGCAGAAATGGATAAAAAAACCCCATCCAAACTGACTATCATCAGTTAATTTTTTTCATCTAAACTGCTGTCTTATTTATTTTATAATGCAGTACAATGATTATTGCCTTCATTGTCTCGTTAGACAGTAAAATTCGTGTTAAATTGTTGTTTTAGGGGTTTTTTTCATCATCTGGAATAGATCAATTCATTTCCATTACTTTCAATGGGAAAGTGCACTTCAGGTTAAGAACGGACTTCCAGAACCAATTACTGTAAGTACTGAACCTGAGGTACCACTGTACCTGCTCTGATACCGTGGTAACCGCCTGCCAACACCTGAGCCTCCTGCCACCAGATGCAGAACAGCATGTGCTTAAAATGGCTGTAATCTGCCCGGGGACCTTATGGATCAAGAGCAACTATAAATAAAAGACATCATCATCAGCTAAACCACAATGTTGCACAAGCCAAGAGGAAGTATATAACACAACTTTGTCTATGGAGCAAATAGTTCCAGAGATGACTGACAGAAGAGGGCCGTGCTGCATAGTGCAGAAAATTGCACACACACACCCCAAAATATTTGTGCGGTATTTCCCCAAGAACATCTCCCTATGTTGCTGGCACCGGTATAATAATTAACTAAAGTAGCTACACACACATGCAGAATAGCAGAATATTTGTAAAAAAGGAGTTCAGCAGGTTCTGAAACTATCTCAAAAATTTCTCACTAGTTCAATAATTACACAAGAGGATTTCTTAACAGTTGTTTGGGTTCCTTCCAACTCTCCAGCTCTGTGATTCTATAATGTTGTTTTAAGCCTGAACATTGGACTTCCCGAGAATTCAAAAGAGGTTGAACGCGCTAGACGATGTTTTCATTTCAGGAAGAAAACACCGCTGCTCAAGTAAGTATAAAGGGAATGCTGACTCATCAAGCGTAGCTTGCAATAAAATCTGGGGGAAAGTTCATTCCATTGAATGAAATAATTCATTAGAGACAGTTCCTAGTATATTTGCTGCTCATTTCAGCCAGCGGACGTTGTCCTTGATCAAACAATGTTGTGACTTTTACAGTAATTGCTTCAGAAATTTGCTCACTGAAAAGAAATGGATTGGACTGAACAGATTCCAACATTATTCCTGCTCATCCTTACAATTATATTCATTTGGAAATGGGGCAGTTTCTGGAATAGGAGCTCCAAAAATCTCCCACCAGGTCCTACACCTTTGCCACTTGTTGGGAATCTCCACATGATGGATCTGAAGAGACCTTACAGAACAATGTTAAAGGTAACGTTTTCTGTTCTTTCTGCAGCAAGGCAAAGATTCTGTGGATGTTTTTAGGCCAGGTAGATGTCAGTGTTCCATCTCATAAATGCATATATGCAAAAATAATAAAACTATGTCAAGTATGGCTTATTCGTTTTTTTCTTCCTTTTTGTGTGTGATTGCTGCTATGGTTTAGGCTGATAGCTGATCTGTGCAGTGGAGGGACTGGGTCACTGGAGGAGGGGAATAGGAATGCCACAACCACCCTGGGATATGGGTGACGCTGTGGTCTAAACCACAGAGCCTAGGGCTTGCCGATTAGAAGATCAGCAGTTCAAATCCCCGTGACAGGGTCAGCTCCCGTTGCTCGGTCCCTGCTCCTGCCAACCTGGCAGTTCAAAAGCACGTTAAAGTGCACGTAGATAAATAGGTAACGCTCCGCAGGGATCGTAAACGGCATTTCCATGCACTGCTCTGGTTCGCCAGAAGCGGCTTAGTCATGCTGGCCACATGACCCGGAAAACTGTCTGCAGGCAAAAGCTGGCTCCCTCGGCCTGAAAGCACGATGAGCACCGCAACCCCTTAACCAGCCTTATCTGCAAAAATTAGCTGCAAAATTATTGAACTTTTCAGTGTGAAGCCTGCACTTCTAAATACATCATTTTAGAATCCACTCAAGTTTTCACAATTATCTTACGTGAAACAAAACAAAGCAATTATATTGCTGAATGTGGGCTTTTAAGTGCGTCCATGTCTGAAATTATGTTCTTATTGAGAATGTTCATCAGCACTGGAAGCAATCGCTGTTAAAAAAAACCAACAACATCAAAGAGAACTGGGTAACGTATAACACAATATTAAGGGAAGAGGTGGGTCAACTACCGTATTTTTCGCTTCATAGGACGCACCTGACCAAAAGACACACCAAGTTTTTAGAGCAGGAAAACAAGAAGAAGAAAAATCTGACTCAAGTGTTGTACTAAACTATTTCAAACAGCAAACTGGGTGGCTCCTGTCCGCTTTGCTGCTTTAAAGCGAGCCACAGCATAGAATGAAGAGAATGGAAAAAGGACAGACGTGGTGGTAGTATGGTTGCATTGTTTTTTTGTAACATAAAATCATTCAATAAAAATTATTTTTTTGAAAAAGAGAATGTTCATCACTTTGCAACACCCACAATTCCCATGATTCTTTGAGCAGGTGTAAAAAAAATTATTAGATTAAATCTAGGTCTCTAGGGTAATTTTAGCTAAAGGCAATATTGGAAAGCACTGGCGCTCCTCGGGTGAAACTTAGGAGCCTAATTCTGAGCAGCCAGAACTGATAGCTCAGTTGGTTGAGCATGAGACTTTTAATCACAGGGCCATGGGTTCGATCCCACGTTAGGCAAACAGATCCCTACATTTCAGGGGGTTGGACTAGATGATCCTTGTGGTGCCTTCCAACTCTACAATTCTATGATTCTAACTTTCAATTTCTTAAGGAAGGAAAATTCACATCAGTTTTCAACATTATTTGCTCACAATTATCTCCAGATAAAATAAAAGACCTGCAGAATTTGCCATCCTACTGCACTTTCTTCTTAATAATTTGAGGTTACTCCTCTTGCTAAAGGCACCCACGTGATGAACAGTGCTTAGACATTTAGAGTTGATGAAGTATACCATACAACTATGTAAATGAAATCAGTTTTTATTTCAGATCTGTGACAGTATGTATCTATGTATGTTTAGGGGGATTTATTTGATGTTTCTCTCTTTTGGCCATTGAACTCCAGTTGTCAAAAGAACATGGCCCCATCTTCTGCATCCAAATGGGATTCCAGAAAATGGTGGTGCTGACAGGGTATGAGACAGTCAAGGAGGCTCTGGTGAATCAGGCGGACGCATTTGCAGAGAGAGCCACCATCCCAATTTTTGAGGACCATGCAAGAGGCTTTGGTGAGGTCTTTCCTTCTGTATAATAGCTTGTGCTGTTTGAGAAATTTAGGTATCATAGCAATATAGAATCTGTGCCAAAAGGTTCATAGAACTGATTCTTAGTTGAAATTATAGCTTGGAGGAACGCCTGCCAATCGACCAGTGTAGCTGCAGCCATTGGATGGATAATGTCAGATATCTTTGTCACTGCCAGCAAAAGAGAAGGGTTAAGGGAATAGGAGAATCTGGTCATAAGATAATGTACCGTTACAACTGAAGGGCTGTAAGCTGGAGAACCCCCTGTGCAATTGTGTTCTGAGGGTAAAACCCATAGGGATATTACTGAAGTTCTGCAGCGTGTGTGTCTTATCAGAGACCAGATGAGGGACCAGCTGAGAGGCATCCTCAGTTCCACAGAAGAAGGGTGAGGTAAGCCAAAACATATTATTGTAGCCATGATAACTTGAAACTTGATCTCTGCTCTTCAGGTGTTGTTTTTTCACATGGTGAAAACTGGAAAGCGATGCGGCGGTTTGCACTAAGCACATTACGGGACTATGGCATGGGGAAAAGGTCCATAGAGGACAGAATTGTGGAAGAATGCAGTGTCCTGATTAAGACATTTGAATCTTACCAAGGTGGGTTAGTGTTTCCCTCTACTGCTCCAGGGCAAAACAACACTACATTAGATGCCCAGAATATTGTGTTATATACATATTGCTAACTCTCAGAACTATAGTAACCAGGATTCCCTGTGAAGAAGTTACCAATCTGCAGTGTTCAGGTCAGTGTGAGATAATGCTGGCCTCTATCCCTCTTTCCTGTCCTGCCGCCTGTGATCCCCTCTCACATCTTTGCCTCCCAAAGGCTTGCACAGCTGTTTGTTGCAGCAGCCCTGGCTTCAAGCTCCCAAGGAGAGGGGAGAGGAGAGGTGGCTGAGGGAACACTTCATGAGGGAGGGTGTTTGAAGAAGGATGAAAGGCTACTGGCTCTGCAGGCAAGGGGTGACATACCGGTAACTGGCTCCTGAGGCTTGGAGTGCATTTGCCACCCCAGAAAACCACAGAAAGAATGTAGCTGGTCAAGGGAGTCATGGTCTCAAAAAGGATGAAGACCTCTGCTTAGGTATATACCGCCCATGACTCTTTTTAGAGTTGCTTAACTCAGATATCTTCAAGTACACCAGAATTTAGGATCAGTTTCTAAAATAAATGTGCTCAGTACATCGGTAGGAACCTAAGACAGAGAAGAGCTATTCTAATTGGTATTTTATCTGAACATCGTTTAATATTTATGTATAGGACAACCATTTGAAACCACCACAATTATGAATGCCGCTGTTGCCAATATCATAGTGTCCATCCTACTAAACAAGCGATTTGAATACGAAGACTCCACATTTAGAAAACTTCTGAAGTTGGTCAATGAAAATCTCCAGCTTTTTGGAAGCCCCTCTGTCATGGTAATCTAAGCTTTCTCAAATGGAAAAGAAATAGTTGGTTGTATTCACATAATATTCGATGTGTGTGCAATTCCATATTGTTCAGGCTTCACTGCAAAACACATCTTGAGAAATATGAGTTGCGTAAGATCCCAGGACAGCATTTCCTTCCAAAGGTCGTCACTCAGCTGTCTCTGTGCAGTTTTTAGGAGGGGAGAGGTATTGCATATTTGCAAGGAAAAGTATTAGTAGAAAGGATTTGCAATCTTCAGGTATTAAGGAAAGCAGAGAAATTAATACTCACCTTCCAAAGTAAAGGTATATTGGCCAAATAATACAAATAATTATTCGGTTTAGATCAATCATCCTTCACTTTTGAGCAGAAGTGACAAAGAGACATTAATTATCCAGTTACTAAGGATGAATGGAAGTGGTTATAATTTTCAAAAAGACAATTGTTGGAAATTCAAAAATATAGGAGCAGCTATTTTACACATATATTTTGGACTTGTTGTAAGATTAAAAGCTTTTGGTTATTAATTAAATTATTGGTACCAAGATGATTTTAATACCCAAATACATTTGATTTGGAAAGGCATAGCAAGCAAGGGAGATTTTGTTTTTGTTTTTAATAAATATTTATTGAGAATTTTCCATTTTAAAAAGCCAAAAAGAAAAAACAAAAAAAAATTAAAAACATACCGTATACAGTTTACAATCCTTATTTTCTATAACATATTTCCCTGACTTCCCTGCACCTCCCCTTCTTATATTCCAATTCAAATTGTAAATTCAACAAGTTCTTATCCCCAATTTTTAACCTTTTTATACTTAATTCATTTTAAAAAACCAATTTTACCTTATAAACATCAAAATTTATACCTCAGTACTCATTCTTAAATCCTTTTTTCTAAAGTCGACCCAAATTCCCTTCCACGAATTCCCCACTTTTCATACTGATAACAAAACAGAATAAAAAGAAAAGGACAAATTATAATTATACACCCTTTGGATCCCCAAACCCCACCCCATCCCCTTTCCCGGTTTCAATCCCCAACAAATGTCCATCAGTCTTAATCTGCTATCAGCCTGGAGATCTCACGTCCAAGGCCCTTAATTGTCTCTCAGTTCCTCTCTGCCAGTTTTTTTGATAGTCCTTAATATTGAACACCAGATCTCGGAGATGCTCTAACCCGATAGGGACAATGTTTCCTCCAGCCAGACCACCATACTTAAAAGTGGAGCCCAAATCTTGTTTCTTGGTCCTTTCAAGTCCAAATGTCCCCAAAGCTCCAGCTTTCACCTTAATCAAATTTGTAATCCTTAGGTCTTCAGATCTCCACATATAAAGATCTCTCCATTCTTCAGTCTCCAATTTAGACCAAATTTTCATCATCCAATTCTTGTTTTCCTTTGTAGCCATCATGTCAGGACTCTGGCTCTCCTTTGTCATCTGCAACACCACATCTCCTCCTTCCCTTTCCTCAAAAACAACATGTGTCTCTTTCTCCACACTCTCAAAGTTCTCGACTTTCTCCTCTTGTCCAGCTGCATGAACTTCCCGGATCAAATCCTTATCAAATTCAATAGACTTGTTTACTATTAAGTCCAGGGTTGCAACATTAGTAGCCAAAACATCAATTTGGCCTTGTAACTTTCCCAAGAGAAAGAAAATTCTGTCCAATTTAGCTTGAGTTTTCCCTCCTTCAGCCATTCTTGTAATGTCCCAAAAACCCCTCTAGAGGGATTTTGGTTACTTAGTATTCCTTCCAGTTCAAATCCAAAAGTCAAGTTAGTTTGTATCGGTTCTTCCTTATTTTCAACAAAGTATAACCAAATTGTAACAAATATAACCAGCAGAGACAATAGAAAACAAAGTTCGCTTTTTCCGTCTTGACAGCTAATTTGACAGCTGTCAAGCTCTTTAATATCTCTCCAACAGGCTTTCTCGCGGATCACTCCCAGGTCGGGGGGGGTGGCACTTCAGCTCCAAAAATTAGCTCTTATCCTCCAGTAAAAATTACTTAAACTGCCAAATCGTGAAATTAATATCTTTTGCCAAATAAGAAGGAAAAAATCCTCTCGACCTTAGTTTGTTAGTCCTTGCTTTAGATTATTTATAGGACGGGGAGACGGACTTCCTGTTTACGCCTTCCCCAATCGTGCCTAATTAAAAAAAAAAATTCCTTTAGAAATCCAATTTCCGCACTACTCACGGGTTGCTGCTTTAAAATCCAATTGTTCACGAGAAGAAGTCAGCGCTCTCCAACCATGGCATGCAGCTTCACTCCGTAGGAGAAGCAGTCGACTCACAGCACCGCACCGTCTCCCGTTCCGAAGCCTTTAAAAAGGCTCCTTCATGGGTCGGGGGGCGCAAATGGTGCCCACCGAGTCACCAGGTTCACAGGCTTCACCACCTGTGATTTTTAAGGGTCCCCGCGTCGCCGCAGCGGCAAGACCCAAATCCTGCGGAGCCGATTCCCACCGGAGCTCGGAGGGAATCCGCCATTAGCCGATGGCGCTAACCCGGAAGTCCGCAAGCAAGGGAGATTTTGGACATTGCAACTGTTATAACCACTACAGCAAGACTAGTCAAAGCTAAATATATGTATAAATGAACATATGTATAAAACACATGGGGTGCAGCATTGTTAACACAACTTAAAAGTTTTAAAAGAGATATTGAAAGAAGGACCCCAAATAAATTTATTTTTTAAAAAGCAAATATAAAATTTCAAGACAATATTCACACCAATTATTATTTTCATTCATATAATTGGATATTCTGCTTAAAATATAATAGTTAGATAACTCAAACCATAACTGACGATTTGTATATTGTATGCATGATCTTATGAAATTATATATAGTTGAAATATTTTATTTCTTTTGTAATTTCATCTTTTTAAAAAAATAACGGTGGTTTTTTTAATATACACGACCCCATATCTATCCGTTGGGGACTCCACTTCAACATCCTTCTATTGGGAGAATGTCTATTCCTGTGCCCCACTTCCTGACCCACTAGAGAACCTCTCCTCCTTATTCCAATGCCTGCTTTTCTTACCCAGGAGTCTTTGTTGTGCAAGCTTTTTTGAAAGTCTAAGTCAGGTGTGGGGAACCTTTGGACCTCCAGCAAGAGCTAAAAATTCCCCACCGCCAGCCCAAGACTGATGCTGACATGAGCCGAGGTGAAGCAATTTGCCTCAGATGGCAGATCCAACCGCTTCTCTGTCTCTGCTGTTGCACCACTGCCAGCCATGTCTCAGTTTTGCCCATGCCACCATGGCTGCTGCCACAGTGCCCTGTATTGTGTCAGCAATGTGAGTGACACCATGGGTCTGTGGGGGGCCAGGGCCAGGGGGGAATTTTGCTGCCCCTGGCCACTTCTGGTTGACCTCTGTCTAGGGGCTTGTCCACATCTGAGCAAACTGCTAATCCACAACTACAAGGGGGCTCCATAACTACAACAGCACGTAAGAAAATGGCCTCTAGCCTTGGCCTCTAAGGGATATTTATTCAGCGTTGCTCCAATCCAAGTACATTTTTGTTCTGTGTCATTTTATTATTCCTCTGTGGAAGATGACAAACATATTTGGAGTATCACCTGATAATTAAGCACTGGGCTTTACTCTTTGTTCTATTTTATCCTTACAGCTGTATAACGTATTTCCTGCTCTTGGCTCGCTTTTGGGAGCCCGTAAGACTATCCTTCAGAACAGAGATGAGATGCATGCCTTCATAAATGCCACCTTCATACAACACCTCAGAGATCTGGATAAAAACGACCAAAGGAGCTTGATTGATTCATTTCTTCTGAGACAGCAAGAGGTAATGGAGTCTTTTAAGCCCGCCAATAATTTTTTTTGATATTTTCAAATGTTAATAATTATATAAAGCTTTGGCTAATATCTGGAGTCTGTGACCTGACTGCTTGCAGGGCTGTTTTCCACTCGGACTCCCGCTCCTCTCAAGAGAAAAAGAAAAAAACCACCTTTGAGATACGGTAGCTCAGTTGGTTGGAACACGTTGCTGCGTACGCCAAGGTTGCAGATTCGATCCCTGTAAGGGACAGCTGTAGTCCTACACTGCAGATGTTTGGAACAGAAGATCCTCAGGGTCCTTCCAACTCTATGATTCCATGATTCCAAGACTAGTCCAACACGTCATGCTCCCCCCCTCCCCCAGTATTTCTCTTGCACCATGCTCCTTTCTTCAGCCTGTGGCATGCTTTCATGGAGAAAAGAGATTTGAGTGTGCTGGCTGTGAATGATTTTTCTGCTTTCCTAGACTGCTTCTCTGCTCTTTCCATTCCAGTGAGTGCCCTCCCAGCCCCTGCCTAGCTACTTTGATATCTGCACATGGAAACCGCTAATTTCTCTTTTCTTTTTTTTTACACCCCAGGAGAAGGACAAGCCAAATGGATATTTCCACAATGAAAACCTAAGATCCCTTGTGAGTAACTTATTTTCTGCTGGCATGGAGACCACTTCTACCACACTGCGCTGGGGACTGTTACTAATGATGAAATATCCTGAAATTCAGAGTGAGTGCTTTTCATTGGGTTGGCTCCCATTACCTCTAGCTAGCATATCTTGATTCTAGTTATACATAACTAGAGTGATACCTCTGGTTATGTACTCAATTCTTTCCGGAGGTCCGTTCTTAACCTGAAACTGTTCTTAACCTGAAGAACCACTTTAGCTAATGGGGCCTCCCACTGCCACCGCGCCGCTGGAGCACAATTTCTGTTCTCAACCTGAAGCAAAGTTCTTAACCCAAGGTACTATTTCTGGGTTAGTGGAGTCTGTAACCTGAAGCGATGTAACCTGAAGCGTCTGTAACCCGAGGTACCACTGTATCTGCGGGCTGGGAAGCTGGGGGGTTGAGCCCCACAATATTCAATGAGGGGGGTGGCCCTCCTCAATATTCCACAACCGGACGGGCCTTGTTGGGCCTAGTTTCACTGTGTGACATCACACATGTCAGCCCCCCCAAATGTTGGGTGTAATCAAGCATGCATGTTTCTGACTTTCGCTTCCTACATAACTATAAGCAAATTGTGTATTTTCACTAAAATTCTCAGGTGAATAGCATCTTCCACAATTTTGCATTATGTTGTGAGATTGAGCTCATAGATCAGGCAGTCCCATTGAATAATTAGCTGTCAGTTGCTCCAGGAAATCTGAAGATATGAGTTGGTGGCAAACATATGCTTTTGAGTTTTGCATTTGGGGGGTGGGGACAAAAAAAACCACCAATAAGTTTATTTTAACAAAAAAAATCGCACTCCACTGCCCCCAGATAAGGTCCAAGAAGAAATTGCGAAGGTTGTTGGATCTTCTCAACCAAGGATTGAGCACCGAACAAAAATGCCATATGTAGATGCAGTGATCCATGAGATCCAGAGATTTTCTGACATTGTCCCCACAAATATTCCACATGCAACCACTGTGGATGTTACCCTCAAAGGCTACTTCATTCCAAAGGTAATCACTTTGATTAAACTGCATTCTTTGCTCAGCTGACTGCGATCAATTTCTTCATTAATTAGGACATTACACTTTAGGCTAAGAAGAAGAAGAGTTTGGCTTTGATATCCCGCTTTATCACTACCCTAAGGATTCTCAAAGCGGCTAACATTCTCCTTTCCCTTCCTCCCCCACAACAAACACTCTGTGAGGTGAGTGGAGCTGAGAGACTTCAGAGAAGTGTGACTAGCCCAAGATTACGAGTCCACCAGATTACAAGTCTACCGCTATGAACCACTAGGAGCAGGCCCCACTGACCTCCTTGTAAAGTAGGGGGCCCTTGCCTCCCTGGGGCCCCTGTTGGAGCCCCAGTTCCCTAGTCTGGGCCTACTTGCTTCTGCCTTCCTCGCTGCATACAGGTCTTTATTGAGTTATCCCAGAAAAGTTGGGCAAGGGGCTCAGTCAACTATTCTCTCAGCCCAATGATGACTGTTTAAGGAGCTAATGGTATATAATCTCTGGATTATAATCCAGAGGACTATACCATAACGATTTGCTTGACAGGACATATCCATTTTTTAAATAACTCTTGCTTTTCCTTTGCAGGGGACTCACATCATGCCACTACTGACCTCCGTGCTGCACGATGAATCTCAGTGGGAAAAACCATACCAATTTTATCCTGAGCACTTTCTTGACTCTGAAGGAAAGGTCACAAAGAGAGATGCATTCATGCCTTTCTCTGCAGGTACCGTATTTTTTGCACCATAACACTCACTTTTTTCCTCCTAAAAAGTAAGGGGAAATGTCTGTGCGTGTTATGGAGGGAATGCCTACGGGTGGCATGCCTATGGATTTTCCTCCTCTAAAAACTACGTGCGTGTAATGGTCGGGTGCATATTATAGAGCGAAAAATACGGTAACTCAATTTCTGTCTATTTATACATATCCAATGTGAGCTTAATGAACAGGCCATCCTAAGTATATTAACATAAAATAAAACTTGGATGGAGGACCCAGTGACAAACTTTGGAGTACTTATATCTGTCATTTAGAACTGCAATAAGATACCCAACATCATTCATTTTCAGTAGGGCAACTTCTGGGCCAGTGGCCAAATTGGACTCTTCAAGGCTCTCTAACCACCCTCAGAACTTCCCCCAGGCCTTGGCTTTCAGTGGACCTGCTCTGTGTTCCCCTTGTGGGCTTTTGCCTGGCTGCAATGTGCCATTGATCTATGACAATGCCGCCTGGTTGCTGTGGTGGAGAATGGATACAGGCTGTTTGGAGGATTAGGGTACAAGAAACTCTCAGACCGTGGGCTGAAAAACATTTGCTCCCCTTGGTTTTCAGCCCTGTAGAATGCTTCTTGCTGGGAGTTCATCTTTTGCATACTTGCCAACATTCTTCAGATGAAAATCAGGACATTTTCCATACTCATCCAACTCACCTTCCTCGAAAGATCATTTGTGGTCCCCTGCCCCCCGTCAGAAGAAGTCGAGTGCTGCCATTTCTAAACCAACAGGACTCACGACTTGCACCCTCCACTGTCCTAAGAAAACCCCTTAGCCCCAATCTGATTTTATTCTTTTGGTAGATTTACAAAAGGAAAAACACACAACAATAAATACATTTTAGAAAGAGGCAAGACTAGACATGGATGCACCAAGCACTTTTTAATAAATCCAGACTCCTTGTGCTCCATTCTGCTCCCCCTTCCTCCCTACCAGGGCTGCTCTGCCCTCTGCCTCCCCCTCAGAGCCAGTGCTAGGCCTCAACAGCCACATCCTCTCCTCCAGCAGCCGCTATGGAGGGGCAAGCGCTGGCTCACCCTTCTCCCCAAGCTCAGCAGCAGAGCATGCATTGTGGGACTGGCACTGGAGAATTGGGAGACTTGGAGAACATGCACTTCTTCAAGATTAGCGTTCATTCTTGTTGCATTTTACAATGGTATCATTATGAAATTTCAAACAGTAAGCAGTTTGATGCATTCCATTATAGATAAACCAATAAAATGTTGTTAAGTAAGCCATGAACCCAGTTTCAATCCTGCTTGCGCTTCCTTACAGGTCGGAGAGCATGTTTAGGTGAGAATCTTGCCAAAGTGGAGCTCTTCCTCTTCTTTACAAGCCTCCTGCAGAGATTCACATTCCAGCTACCTCCTGGAACATCTGAAGATGACCTGGATCTTACGCCTGCTGTTGGGTTCACAACACCACCCATGCCCCACCAACTCTGTGCTCTGCCACGTTCATAAGACGCAAAGTTCATGGGTTGCTTATCCTCCCTGTGTGTGCAATGCAAACCACTTTTTAAACACCCTTATTAACCATGGACATTTTGGTTCAGTAGACTTCCAGTCGGATTGGCCCATGATGTGTCACAAAACTTAAGTGTTGCACACTATGTTCTGCTTAATGTTTGTAGGAAATATGATTCCTTGTTAATTGTATTGCTTTAGTTCAGCCTAGGAATTAAATTTTGAAATTTACTTGATTCTGCTCAGGAAAAAAAAATCCTACTATAATCTATATACCGGTAATATATATAATCTACATATAATCTACATATAATTGAGAGGGGCCGCTAGGAGTGCCTTGGAAGATGGCGGATATTAACATCTATCCAGCCCGCACAAGGTAATTAGAGGCTGATTATGGGGAGTGAATCAGTCTCCCTTCATCTCTCCAGGGGGGAGAAATGCAGTTTTCACCCACTGTTGCCATAAATCACCCCCGAGTTCGGAAGAAGGAGGGGGTGCGGCACTCGGTGCACAACCCTCGGCGGGCCTTGGAACTCCTCCGAAGCTGCTTCCAGGTGCGAAACTAGTTGCGTTATTTAAAAGGAAAAAAATTGGTGAAAGATAATGCACATGCTTCAAGAGAGGCAGGAGGTTTTTATCTGCTAACAATTTTACCACTGAAATGATGAAGACTGAGATGGAAGATTACATCAAAGTACTACAGACATGGTATGTGGAATGGAATGCAACGGAACTGAAAGAGGGGGGAACGACTTTTTTTTTTTTTTTGCTCTATGTGATTAACTAATAACCCACCCTCTTAGAAGATCCGTCACAGCAACTAATTGCAAATGGGACTAAAATGAATTGTGTGGGAATAATATGAACTTAAAGATTTTACTCTGTGAAGGATGTGGAAAGAAGACGCAGTTAGAATGGAGATGTGATATGACACCTGTGTTGCAGGAGGTTTGGTCTTGGGGAGGGCGAGCTGAAGATTTATTATTTTCGAGGAGATTGCGATCTGGAAGGGGCAGCCCTCCTGGAAAAAGACTAATTTACGATGCAACAGGTCGGGGAAGTTAAAGAGCGAGCTTTTAGACTGTATTTCATCGGAACAACAAAATGGCAATTGCTTGCTCGAGCGGAAATGTCTGGACTATTGGATGAGAGTGATTCACGAGAGAGTAGTACAAAGCCCACACAGAAACCCAAATAAGACTGTTGTTTTTTTTCAACCTACCTGCGGAGCAACTCGGAGGTGAATGAAAAGGAAAATGAGTAATGACAAGGATTGAGAAGAGGGGACTGGAAATATCATTCTTAAAATGAAAGCAGCACAAATATTCGAGGATTGGACTCCTGCCGATCAAGAAGCATGGGTACCCCCCACAAAAATTTATAATTTGGAAAACAATTGGATTACATGATAATGTATTGTTATAATTTGGATTAATTGGTTTGATGTGTTTAATTTGGTAATATGAAACTTAATAAAAATTATTTTTTAAAAAATAATAATCTACATATAATCTATATATTTTGTGACAAGCCACTTCATTCCTTGTGTATTTTACTGCTTAATCATGTGGTTCTAAGTGAAGGGCACTTTAAAAAACAAAGATTTTTAAATATAATTTTTATTAACAGGCCAATCAAATCACATTTTCCAAATCACATTAGTTCCAAATTATACAGCCAGATTTTTAACTTTTGTTGGGGGTGCCCATACTCCAAGCTCCGGACGGGGGTCCAAACATCACTTATATTGCTGCTTTAATTAGACAGTTCTATCCAGTTCTATCCAGATAGTCTCTTTATTACTTTCTTCATCTTCTTGTTGTTATCATATATTCCTTTCTTTGCAATCTCTGATAATCTTCACAAGCGGATTGGAGACAAACATCCTCTGTGTGGGTTTTAAACTCTCCCAAAAATCATATCACATAGGGACAGACGTCATTCCACATTTCTGTAAAGAATTTATCCTCGATCTGTCCTTTAATTTTCCCAGGCTTCCCAAGTATATCACAAAGGGGCTCTGCCAGGTTTAGATCATATTCCATTGATCATTCACATTCCAATGGTCCTGGTCCTCCTCCCCCCGTCTTTCTTAGACAAGCCTGTCTTAGCAAGACGCCATTTAAAACTGCGTCATAAAATTTTTCCTCCATCTCCGATATTTACCAGTCCTCTCTTCGATCAATAATTCACTCCACACAGCTCTTGAGATCCTGCTTGTGATTGGTAAAAGGCAACGTTTCGTCTTTCTGGGGTGGAGGGTTATTAATACTCACATAAGGCAAAGGAAAAAAAAGTTTTTTCTTCCACCCCCCTTCCTTTTTCGCTCCAAACATACCAGTCTCCTAATGGTCATTCGTCACTTGATTTATTTGTCCCTCCCGTCGCTCTGGTCACAGAGATGCATTAATCAGCAGTCTTATCTCCCGTACTTTGCTTGATGTATGTGCTTCAGCTTCTTTCCAATTATATATTTCCAATTATATTTTCGAGCTGAAGCGAACCAGGGTGTGATTGGAGAAAGCGTCAGGAAGAGCCGACTTCACCGAGGGCGTGTGCCAAGTGACCGGCACACCCTTCTTTCGATTCCGGGGGTGCATTATGGACATCGCTGGCAAGGCAGTCCCCCCCCATCTCCTTGGGGGGTCGGGAAGACTGCATACTTCCCATAGCAGCCTCTTAATTACCTCGTGTGGGTCGGAGAGATGTTATTGTCGGCCATCTTCCAATGCGCCACCTGGTGGCCCCCCTAAAAACAAAGATTTAAGCAATGGATGGTCAAAAAGGAGTAGTCAAATTCAGGTGCTTCTTCCCACTCTGATGAAGAGGCTCAGATTTTAACTGAGGGCCACAGGTATAGCAAGTCTACAGGTAACAAAATAGATTAAGTCTTTCCATGTGAAAAGAGCAATGATTAATTCCACTGGTTTTTAAAATTTACACCAGGAATTTGATTAAAAACATTAAAAACTTTATGTGTAAAAATCCTGTTCCAAAAATTTGGTTGGGTATGGAAAAACTGGGTGGGAGATGCTGTGATCACTAGGCCTGCACTATTTTGCTTTCTTTGCTTTCCCCAGCACTGGTGGTGTTTTTATTGCTGACCTACTCCTGCCTCCAGCTCCTGCCAGCTTATGAGGACTGAAGGTCTCCACCTTCCCACTGCCCTCTAAGGCCCCTCCCCCAGCAGCCTACAGCTCCATCACCTTGCATCTCATGACTTTGCCATCTTCATTTCTCTCCATGTTCTGGGTGACCAGGGAGAAGGGAGCTGGTCGCAGCAGGAGGGGGAGACTCCCCGGATAAGGCAGCTGCATCATCTCTGTCTCCTGGCCCCCTTCCTCTCTCCTGTCTGAACTGCTCTCTGCCCCAGCTTCTTCCTGCTCATGAAACCCTGTTACCTCTTCAGCTCCGAACACCTCCTCCCGCCAGTCAGCTCCCTCTTCTCCCACTGACCACTCATCCCACCACCAGTGCCCTGGCTCTGAACTTTCTCCCCCTGGGGGTTTCCCAGCTGCTGCCTCCCATCTCTGCCAGTCCATGATACCTACCCACTTTGAACTTTTTAATTTTTTTACAGCCAAGTGGTGTATAAATGTTATGAAATAAATAAATAGGGCTCGGGTCCATCTTGCAGTCTCTTGTCATATCTCTCCCGACATTGTGATGTTGTGTGCTCATGATGTCACATCTTGGGCGCAAGTTGGTGCCTCTGCTTCGGGCGTAGAGATCAACTGACTTGTATTCACATGTTAACAAATGCCTACAAATATCTCAGAGCATCATATTCCCAGTTAAATGCCCAAATATGAGCTAGTGATAATGGTTTCACTTGGGGAATACAACAACTGTACAATCTGCAGAGACCTTAAATTAGTTTTTCATACAAACAACTTATCTGTGAAGCCCCCTCATGCGGAGCGTGTGGGCTCTTCAAATCTAGGGTTTGCACCCCCCTACCAATTCCTGTCAGTGAGGAATCCACGTCTGCCCACATCTGAAACAGTCCCCTCAAGTGTAGCATGCTGTTCCTCACCTTAGGGGTCGCTTTTCATCATCTGGTTCATGTTGAGTGTGTTTCGTTTGTTAATTGAGTCCCTCACTGCTAATAAGAGTCTTCCTGTTGAGTCTGCCAGCTGTTGAGTCCTGAGCACCCACGCAACACAGAAGTTATAGTTGGAAGTTTTGTTTTTGCAATTTTTTTGCGTTTTGGTTGTCTGGCTTTTTCGATTTTTTGATGTGACTTCATTTTATGGGACTGACTCGTGACTTCGCTTTTGTGACTGTGGCTTGTGATTTAATATTTGTGACTGGTTTTTGTGACTGTGTGGAACCCAGTTCAGCTACTGGTTGATTGTGTCTCCCTATGTTGCTGGCACCAGTATATTAATTAACTAAACTAGCTACACACACATGCCGAATAGCAGAATATTTGTAAAGAAGGAGTTCAGCAGGTTCTGAAACTATCTCAAAAATTTCTCACTAGTTCAATAATTACACAAGAAGATTTCTTAACAGTTGTTTGGGTTCCTTCCAACTCTCCAGCTCTGTGATTCTATAATGTTTTTCTAAACCTGAACGTTGGATCTCCCAAGTATTCAAAAGAGGTTGAACCGGCTGAACGATGTTTTCATTTCAGGAAGAAAACACCTCTGCTCAAGTAAGTATAAAGGGATACGGGTGGCGCTGTGGTCTAAACCAATGAGTCTCTTGGGCTTGCTGATTCGAAGTTCAGCAGTTCGAATCCCCATGACAGGGTGAGTTCCCGTTCCTATGTCCCAGCTCCTGCCAACCTAGCGGCTCAAAAGCATGCCAGTGCAAGTAGATAAATAGGTACCACTGCGGAGGGAAGATAAACAGCGTTTCTGTGTGCTCTGGCTTCTGTCACAGTGTCCTGTTGCACCAGAAGCAGCTTAGTCATGCTGGCCACATGACCCGGAAAACTGTCTGTGGACAAACACCAGCTCCCTCAGCCTGAAAGCGAGATGAGTGCCACAACCCCATAGTCGCCTTTGACTGGACTTAACCATCCAGGGGTCCTTTACCGTACCTTTAAAGGGAAAGCTAAATCATCAAGCGTAGACTGCAGTGAAGTCTGGGGGAAAGTGGAAGGCATTCCATTGAATGAAATGATTCACTAGAGACAGTTCCTAGTATGATAAATTTGCTGCTCATTTCAGCCAGCAGACATTGTCCTTGATCAAACTATGTTGTGACTTTCACAGTAATCGCTTCAGAAATTTGCTCACTGAAAAGAAATGGATTGGACTGAACAGATTCCAACATTGTTCCTGCTCATCCTTACAATTATATTCATTTGGAAATGGGGCAGTTTCTGGAATAGGAACTCCAAAAATCTCCCACCAGGTCCTACACCTTTACCACTTCTTGGGAATCTCCACATGATGGATCTGAAGAGACCTTACAGAACAATGTTAAAGGTAACGTTTTCTGTTCTTTCTGCAGCAAGGCAAAGATTCTGTGGATGTTTTTAGGCCAGGTAGATGTCAGTGTTCCATCTCATATATGCAGATATGCAAAAATGATAAAACTATGTCAAAGATGGCTTATTCGTTTTTTTCTTCCTTTTTGTGTGTGATTGCTGTTATGGTTTAGGCTGATAGCTAATCTGTGCAGTGGAGGGACTGGGTCACTGGAGGAGGGGAATTGGAATGCCACAACCAGCCTCATGTGCAAAAAATTAGCTGCAAAATTATTAAACATTTCAATGTGAAGTCAGCACTTCTAAATATGCTCTTAGAATCCAGTCAAGTTTCCACAATCATCTAACGTGAAACAAAACAAAGCATTTATATTGCTGAATGTGGGCTTTTAAGTGTGCCTATGTATGAAATTTTTTTATGTCTAAAATTATGTTCTTATTGAGAATGTTCGTCTCTTCGCAACACCCACAATTCCCATGATTCTTTGGGCAGGTGAAAAAAATTGCATTAGATTAAATCTAGATTAAGTCTAGATTAAGTCAGCATTTCCGTGTGCTGCGCTGGTGCTGGCTCATCAGAGCAGCTTTGTCACACTGGCCACATGACCCAGAAGTGTTTTCGGACAGCGCTGGCTCCCGGCCTCTTAAGCAAGATGAGCGCGCAACCCTAGAGTCGGACACGATTGGCCCGTACGGGAAGGGGTACCTTTACCTTTACCTTAGATTAAGTCTCCAGTGTAATTTTAGCTAAAGGCAATATTGAAAAGCACTGGCACTCCCCGGGGGAAACAGCGGAGCCTCAATTCTATGATTCTAACTTTCCATTTGTTAAGGAAGGAAAATTCACATCCGTTTTCAGCTTTAATTGCTTTCGGTTTCCGCCAAATAAAATAAAGGACCTGCAGAATTTGCCATCCTACTGCACTTTCTTCTTAATAATTTGAGGTTGCTCCTCTTGCTAAAGGCACCCACGTGTTGGGCAGTGCTTAGACATTTAAAGTTGACAAATTATACCATACAACCATGTAAATGAAATCAGTTTTCATTTCAGATCTGTGACAGTATGTATCTATGTATGTTTAGGGGGATTTATTTGATGTTTCTCTCTTTTGGCCATTGAACTCCAGTTGTCAAAAGAACATGGCCCCATCTTCCGCATCCAAATGGGATTCCAGAAAATGGTGGTGCTGACAGGGTATGAGACAGTCAAGGAGGCTCTGGTGAATCAGGCGGACGCATTTGCAGAGAGACCCATCATCCCAATTTTTGAGGACCATGCAAGGGGCTTTGGTGAGGTCTTTTCTTCTGTATAATAGCTTGTGCTGTTTGTGAAATTTAGTTATCATAGCAATATAGAATCTGTGCCAAAAGGTTCATGGAACTGATTGTTAGTTTCAATTATAGCTTGGAGGACAGCTTGCCAATTGACCAGTGTAGCTGCAGCCATTGGATGGATAATGTCAGATGTCTTTGTCACTGCCAACAAAAGAGTAGTGTTGAGGGAATAGGAGAATCTGGTCATAAGATAATGTACCGTTACCTCTGAAGGGCCGTAAACTCCCTGTGCAGTTGTGTTCTGAGGGTACAACCCATAGGGATGTTGCTGTTCTGGAGAGTGTGTGTCCTATCAGAGACCAGATGAGGGACCAGCTGAGAGGCATCCTCAGTTCCACAGAAGAAGGGTGAGATAAGCCAAAACATATTATTGTGGCCATGATAACTTGAAACTTGATCTCTGCTCTTCAGGTGTTATTTTTTCACATGGTGAAAACTGGAAAGCGATGCGGCGGTTCTCACTAAGCACATTACGGGACTATGGCATGGGGAAAAGGTCCATAGAGGACAGAATTGTGGAAGAATGCAGTGTCCTGATTAAGACATTTGAATCTTACCAAGGTGGGTTAGTGTTTCCCTCTACTGCTCCAGGGCAAAACAACACTACATTAGATGCCCACAATATTGTGTTGTATACATAGTGCTAACTCTCAGAACTATAGTAACCAGGATTCCCTGTGAAGAAGTTACCAATCTGCAGTGTTCAGGTCAGTGTGAGATAATGCTGGCCTCTGTCCCTCTTTCCTGTCCTCCCTCCTACGATTCCCTCTCGCATCTCTGCCTCCCAAAGGCTTGCGCAGCTGTTTGTTGCAGTAGCCCTGGCTACAAGTTCCCCAAGTGAACGGTGCCTTTGTGGCTGGCCAGGGGGTGCTGGTTCCCAGGAGCTGATGTGGTTCAGCCAGTCCACCAGCCCTTGATGTTGGTAATAGACAGGCAAGTGGGAGGCTGGGCAGGCAAGCACTGCACTGGCCTTTATTGTGCTTGCTGTGTGCAAGGCCTGCCTGGGAGCTGAGTGTACAGTGCCAAAGGGAGCCTTTTCCCCATTCAGGCCTGGTGGCGCCCACTGCTGCCACTGCTGCCTCCCAAGGCGTGTAAAGGTGCTGGCTTCACAGTCACCTTCATCCAGTCTCCGTCAGGCTGCTTTTGCTGGTGCATTGTCTTCCTAGGCCCTTGTGGGGCAGCATGAGGAGGCACCTCTCTTTGGGGCAGGGGGTGGCTCAGAAACCAGGGGTGGCTGTGGTGGTTACCTAGAGGACTCCCACGGAGAGCAGAGAGGAGAAGAGGTTAAGGGAACACTTCATGAGGGAGGATGTTTGAAAAAGGGTGAGAGGCTACTGGCTCTGGAGGCAAGGGGTGACATAACTGGCTCCTGAGGCTTGGCGCGCATTAGCCCCACAGGAAAACCACAGAAAGAATGTAACTGGTCAAGGGAGTCATGGGCTCAAAAAGGATGAAGACCTCTGCTTAGGTATATACTGCCCATGACTCTTTTTAGCGTTTCTTAACTCAGATATCTTCAAGTACACCAGAACGTAGGATCAGTTTCTAAGATAAATGTGCTCTATACAACGGTAGGCTGACACTGGGAACCTAAGGCAGAGAAGAGCAATTCTACTTGGTATTTCATCTGAGCATTGTTTAATATTTATATATAGGACAACCATTTGAAACCACCACAATTATGAATGCCGCTGCTGCCAATATCATAGCATCCATCCTACTAAACAAGCGATTTGAATACGAAGACTCCACATTTAGAAAACTTCTAAAGATGGTCAATGAAAATATCCAGCTTTTTGGAAGCCCCTCTGTCATGGTAATCTAAGCTCTTTCAAATGGAAAAGAAATAGTTGGTTGTATTCACTGAATACTCAATGTGTGTGCAATTCCATATTGTTCAGGATTCACTTAAAAACTCATTTTGGGAAATATGAGTCGCTTTCAGACCATTTTAAAAAAGCAGTCTTCCCCCATTTATTATTTTCATTCATATAATTGGATATTCTGCTTAAAATATAATAGCTAGATAACTTAAACCATAATTGACTTTTTGTATACAGTATTGATGCCCCTGGCCACTACTGGTCTAAGTATATGGTCTTGTCCACAACTGAGCAAACTGCTAATCCACAAGTACAAGGGGGCTCCATAACTACAACAGCACGTAAGCAAATGGCCTCCAGCCTTGGCCTCTAAGGGATATTGACTCAACGTTGCTCCAACCCAAGTACATTTTTGTTCTGTGTCATTGTTTATTCCTCTGTGGAAGATGAGATATTTGGAGTACCACCTGAGAATTAAGCACTGGGCTTTTCTCTTTGTCATATTTTATCCTTACAGCTGTATAATGTATTTCCTGCTCTTGGCTCACTTTTGGGAGTTCATAAGACTCTCCTTCACAACAGAGATGAGATGCATGCCTTCATAAATGCCACCTTCATACAACACCTCAGAGATCTGGATGAAAATGACCAAAGGAGCTTCATTGATTCATTTCTCCTGAAACAGCAAGAGGTAATGGAGTCCTTTAAGCCCGCCAATAATGTTTTTCGATATTGTCAAAAGTTGAAATTTTCACATTTTAAAAATACATTTCCATGTGTGCTGGTGTCTAATATACTCTGCACGTTTTATTTTATTTTTGCTCTATAAAGCTTTGGCTAATTTACAGAGTCTGTGATATGATTGCTTGCAGGGCTGTTTTCCACTCGGACTCCCGCTCCTCTCAAAAGAAAAAGAAAAAAACAACCTTTGAGATACGGTAGCTCAGTTGGTTGGAACACGTTGCTGCGTACGCCAAGGTTGCAGATTCGATCCCTGTAAGGGACAGCTGCAGTCCTACACTGCAGATGTTTGGAATAGATGATCCTCAGGGTCCAACTCTATGATTTCATGATTAGTCCAACACATCATGCTCCTTCCCCCCCCCCCCCCCAGTATTTCTTTTGCACCACGCTCCTTTCTTCTGCCTGTGACATGTTTTCATGGAGAAAAGAGATTTGAGTGTGCTGGCTGTGTATGATTTTTCTGCTTTCCTAGACAGCTTCTCTGTTCTTTCCATTCCAGTGAGTGCCCTCCCAGCCCCTGCCTAGCTACTTTGATATCTGCACATGGAATTTGCTCATCACCTTGTTATAGCCAATTCTTTCTCTTTACACCCCAGGAGAAGGGCAAGCTGGATGGATATTTCAACACTGAAAACCTAAAAGCAGTTGTGAGTAACTTATTTTCTGCTGGCACAGAGACCACTGCTTCCACACTGCGCTGGGGACTGTTACTAATGATGAAATATCCTGAAATTCAGAGTGAGTGCTTTTCATTGCGTTGGCTCCCATTACCCTAGGTAGGATATCTTGATTCCAGTTATACATAACTATCTGGGGGCCCGGGAAGCTGGGGGGCTGAGCCCCACAATTCTCAATGAGGGGGACGGTCCCCCTCAATATTCCACAATACGGTGGGCCTTGTTGGGCCTAGTTTCAATGTGTGACATCACACATGTCAGCCCCCCCCCCCCAATGTTGGGTGTAATCAAGCATGCATGTTTCTGACTTTCGCATCCTACATAACTATAAGCAAATTGTATATTTCCACAAAAATTCTCAGGTGAATAGCGTCTTCCACAATTTTGCATTATGTTGTGAGATTGTGCTCATAGATCAGGCAGTCCCATTGCCTAATTAGCTGTCAGTTGCTCCAGGAAATCTGAAGATATGAGTTGGTGGCAAAATAAGCTTTTGAGTTTGGCATTTGGGGGTGGGGACAAAAAAAACCCACCAATGTGTTTATTTTAACAAAAAAAAAATTCCGCTTTGCTTCCCCCAGACAAGGTCCAAGAAGAAATTGCAAAGGTTGTTGGATCTTCTCAACCAAGGATTGAGCACCGAAAGAAAATGCCATATGTAGATGCAGTGATCCATGAGATCCAGAGATTTTCTGACGTTAGCCCCACAAATATTCCACATGCAACCACTGTGGATGTTACCCTCAAAGGCTACTTCATTCCAAAGGTAATCACTTTGATTAAACTGCATTCTTTGCTCAGCTGACTGCGATCAATTTCTTCATTAATTAGGACATTACACTGGACATTAGCAGGACATTACCAGATTCCCTGGTCCTGAATGGGGTAACTGTGCCCCTGAAGGACCAGTTGGGAGTCATTTTGGACTCACAGCTGTCCATGGAGGCGCAGGTTAATTCTGTGTCCAGGGCAGCTGTCTACCAGCTCCACCTGGTGCGCAGGCTGAGACCCTATCTGCCCGCGGACTGTCTCACCAGAGTGGTGCATGCTCTAGTTATCTCCCGCTTGGACTACTGCAACGCGCTCTACGTGGGGCTACCTTTGAAGGTGACCCGGAAACTGCAATTAATCCAGAATGTGGCAGCTAGACTGGTGACTGGGAGTGGCCGCCAGGACCACATAACACCGGTTCTGAGAGATCTGCATTGGCTCCCAGTACGTTTCCGAGCACAATTCAAAGTGTTGGTGCTGACCTTTAGAGCCCTAAACGGCCTCGGTCCAGTATACCTGAAGGAGCGTCTCCACCCCCATTGTTCAGCCCGGACACTGAGGTCCCAGCGCCAAGGGCCTTCTGGCGGTTCCCTCATTGCGAGAAGCCAAGTTACAGGGAACCAGACAGAGGGCCTTCTCAGTAGTGGCGCCCGTCCTGTGGAACACCCTCCCTTCAGATGTGAAGGAAATAAGTAGCTATCCTATCTTTAAAAGACATCTGAAGGCAGCTCTGTTTAGGGAAGATTTTAATATTTAAGGCTGTATTGTTTTTAATACTTGATTGGGAGCCGCCCAGAGTGGCTGGGGAAACTCAGCCAGATGGGTGGGGTATAAATAATAAATTATTATTAGTAGTAGTAGTAGTAGTATTACTACTACTACTACTACTACTACTACTACTACTGTTTAAGGAGCTAATGGTATATAATCTCTGCTTTATAATGCAGATTGTTTCTTGCTTTTTTTAAAAAGAGACATTGAGGACTATACCATAATGATTTGCTTGACGGGCCACATGCATTTTTAAAATAACTCTTGCTTGTCCTTTGCAGGGGACTCACATCATGCCACTACTGACCTCCGTGCTGCACGATGAATCTCAGTGGGAAAAACCATACCAATTTTATCCTGAGCACTTTCTTGACTCTGAAGGAAAGTTCATAAAGAGAGATGCATTCATGCCTTTCTCTGCAGGTAACTTATTTTGTGTCTATTTATACATATCCAATGTGAACTTAATCAATAGGCCATCCTAAGTATATTAACATAAAATAAAACTTGGATGGAGGACCCAGTGACAAACTTTGGAGTACTTATATCTGTCATTTAGAACTGCAATAAGATACGCAACATCATTCATTTTCAATAGGGCAACTTCTGGGCCAGTGGCCAAATGGGACTCTTCAAGGCTCTCTATCCACCCTCAGAACTTCCCCCAGGCCTTGGCTTTCAGTGGACCTGCTCTGTGTTCCCCTTGTGGGCTTTTGCCTAGCTGCAATGTGCCATTGATCTATGATAATGCCACCTGCTTGCTGTGGTGGAGAATGGATACAGGCTGTTTGGAGGATTAGGGTACAAGAAACTCTCAGACCGTGGGCTGAAAAACATCCGCTCCCCTTGGTTTTCAGCCCTGTAGAATGCTTCTTGCTGGGAGTTCATCTTTTGCATACTTGCCAACATTCCTCAGATGAAAACCAGAACATTTTCATACTCATCCAACTCACCCTCCTCGAAAGACCATTTGTGGTCCCCTGCCCCCCGTCAGAAGAAGTCGAGTTCTGCCATTTCTAAACCAACAGGACTCACGACTTGCACCCTCAACTGTCCTGAGAAAACCCCTTAGACCCAATCTGATTTTATTCTTTTGGTAGATTTACAAAAGGAAAAACACACACCGATAAACACATTTCAGAAAGAGGCAAGATTAGACATGGCTGCACCAAGCATATTTTAATAACCCCAGACTCCTTGTGCTCCATTCTGCTCCCCATTTCTTCCCACCCAGGGCTGCTCTGCCCTCTGCCTCCCCCTCAGAGCCAGTGCTAGGCCTCAACAGCCAAATCCTCTCCTCCAGCAGCCGCTATGGAGGGGCAAGCGCTGGCTCACCCTTCTCCCCAAGCTCAGCAGCAGAGCATGCATTGTGGGACTGTCACTGGAGAATTGGGAGACTTGGAGAACATGCATTTCTTCAAGATTAGTGTTCATTCTTGTTGCATTTTAGAACGGTATCATTATGAAATTTCAAACAGTAAGCAGTTTGATGCATTCCATTATAGATAAGCCAATAAAATGTTATTAAGTAAGCCATGAGCCCAGTTTCAATCCTGCTTGCGCTTCCTTACAGGTCGGAGAGCATGTTTAGGTGAGAATCTTGCCAAAGTGGAGCTCTTCCTCTTCTTTACAAGCCTCCTGCAGAGATTCACATTCCAGCTACCTCCTGGAACATCTGAAGATGACCTGGATCTTACCCCTGCTGTTGGGTTAGCAACACCTCCCATGCCCCACCAACTCTGTGCTCTGCCACGTTCATAAGGCACAAAGTTCATGGGTTGCTTATCCTCCCTGTGTCCGCAACGCAAACCGCTTTTTAAACACCCTTATTAACCATGGACATTTTGGTTCAGTAGACTTCCAGTCGGACTGGCCTATGCTGTGTCACAAAACTTAAGTGTTGCACACTATGTTCTGCTTAATGTTTGTAGTAAATATGATTTTGTGTTAATTGTAGTGCTTTAGTTCAGCCTAGGAATTTAATTTTGAAATTTACTTGATTCTGTTCAGAAAAAAATTACCTACTAACATTGAAATCTGTATATTTTGTGTCAAGCCACTTCATTCCTTGTGTATTTTACTGCTTCGTCATGTGGTTCTAAGTGAAGGGCACTTTTAAAAACAAAGATTTAAGTGATGGATGGTCAAAAAGGAGTAGTCAAATTCAGGTGCTTCTTCCCACTCTGATGAAGAGGCTCAGATTTTAACTGAGGGTCGCAGGTATAGCAAGTCTACAGGTAAAAAAATAGATTAAGTCTTTCCATGTGAAAAGGTAAAGGGACCCCTGACAGTTAAGCCCAATGATAAATTCCACTGGTTTTTTTAAAATTTGCCTACAGCTCCATCACCTTGCATCTCATGACTTTGCCGTCTTCATTTCTCTCCATGTTCTGGGTGACCAGGGAGAAGGGAGCTGGTCGCAGCAGGAGGGGGAGACTCCCCGGGTGAGGCAGGCTTCTCACTTCCCTCCACAACATGTGCAGAAACAGTCTTCTTGACTGTTGGACCCAGTATTGGTCCAATCCATTTAATTAATTAAACTAATGTCCTAGTGGTGGATTTCTTACATGAATAGCAAAATATCGCTAAGCGGCACTCGAAGGACAGTGAAAATCTGATGTAACTTTTCATTGCTCTCTTGCAAGTTGTAATCCACTAATCCAGGAGGATTTCAAAATGCTACTCTTTCTACCTTGCATCATTAAGTGCAATTGAATGTTGCAGTTTATCCTGTGTTGAGTCTCTGTAGGTTTCAAGAGGTTAAACCAGTTTAGTAAAGTTTTTGTTTGAGGAGATAAAGGTAAAGGGACCCCTGACCATTAGGTCCAGTCGTGACCGACTCTGGGGTTGCGGCGCTCATCTCGCTCTATTGGCTTCCGGGTCATGTGGCCAGCATGACTAAGCCGGTTCTGGTGAACCAGAGCAGCGCACGGAAATGCCGTTTACCTTCCCACCGGAGCGGTACCTATTTACCTACTTACACTTTGACGTTCTTTGGAACTGCTAGGTGGGCAGGAGCAGGGACCGAGCAACGGGAGC
The DNA here is from genome assembly GCF_965112155.1 of Podarcis liolepis. Lineage (NCBI taxonomy): Eukaryota > Metazoa > Chordata > Lepidosauria > Squamata > Lacertidae > Podarcis > Podarcis liolepis. The sequence goes on from NC_139557.1 coordinate 5,343,947, forward strand.
TCACCCCATCGCAGGGATTCGAACCACCGACCTTCTGATCAGCAAGTCCTAGGCTCTGTGGTTTAACCCACAGCGCCACCCACGTCCCTGTTTGAGGAGGTAGGCACTAAGTATTAAAATGGAGAGTAAACCATCAAGCAAAGATTTGAATAAGAACTAGGGAAAATTGGGGCACATCCCATTTAACTGGATGGTTTAATGATCAAGGTGTCTCACCTACCAGGTAAGTTAAATGGTTCACTAGAGAGAATGCCTAGCTCAGCATATATGCTGCTCATTTCACTTGACCCTGTGACCAAAATTTTCATTATAATCACTACAGGCAAGTTGCTGAAAGGAAATAGATTGGGCTGAGCAGATTCTAGCAGTATTCCTACAATTACATTCATTTTGAAACTGGGCACTTTCTGGAACAAAAGCTCCCAAAATCTTCCACCAGGACCGAGGCCTTTACCTCTCATTGGGAATCTCCACATAATGGATCTGAAGAGGCTTCACAGAACCATGTTAAAGGTAAAGCTTGCAGTTTTTTCCATGGCCAGCCAAAGGTCTCTGGATTATGCGGATCTTTTAGAGCAAATAGACATTGGCTTTCCCTATCTCAAATGCAATGTGCAAAGCAATAAACCTTTGTCCAATGCTATCTTGTTTTTGCTTATTTCATTCTTTGCAATTGGTGTGTCACAGTTTGGACTGAACGTCAATACGTTCATTTGGGGGATGGTGCAAGGCAGGCTGGGAATGGAGGACCTGATAAATTGTCAGAGGCCCATGACCCCCGATTTGGGGGGGGGGTTGCAGGGGTGCCTGACCCACCCCTCCATTTCACTGCTCCATTCATTGCTGTTCTTAAAGACCTCCTTCAGTTTCTGCTGGGTTTGGGGAAATTTGCCTTCCTTTCCAGATTCATGAAGGAATTATTTGTGTGTTTGCTTCTTTTTTTGTCATCTGGGCCAGCAGAACAAAAACCTTATGAGCTCCACAATCCTAATATCTCCGTGGTATCAAGGTGTAACAGAATGAGCTGTGTTATGTCAGTTTTATATCCATTTTACTGGCTTCCAGGTTGTTTCCTGTCTCTAATAAATGTGTTGGCATTGGTCTCTAAAGACCTAAATGGTCTGGGGCTGGAACTGCCCTCTCCCGTAAAAGTTTGTTTGAAAATGTCTCTCATTTTCTGGGGTCCTTGTTGTCCCTCCTCCACCACACCCCAAAAAGCAGTGGGCAAATTGAGCCTTTTTGTTGTCCATCTTGGTTCCTACCCACAAATGAGAACATAAGCTGGTGGAGATAAGGGAGAAGACCACTTCTATCATGCCAAATAAATCATGTTCTGCTTTTCCAAGAGGGAATTTGCTGGCTCCCTCTTTGCCTGCCTATATGATGCCATTGAAAACTGTCATTTAGTGGCCATTTTAGAAACTATTTTTGGAATTGTGGTGTTTTTCATTTTTGCTGTATGTTTTTATTGTTGTAGGTTTATTCTTTGATTACATTTTGTCTTGATTTGTTATATTGTTCTGTTTTATGATACTGTAAACCTTTCCGAGAAAGGCAGGAAATGGAATGATAGTGAAATCTTTGTGTTCTTTAGCATCCTTTTGAAAGAGAAACGCCACCCAGTTTATGCTCTTTATGCTGAGAGAGTGGTGTTGACTTTCACTTTATCATCATCCACGGTGCCATGGGCTGACTTCAACACTTTCAGAGTTGAGCTTCTCCTCCATTTTCATCTCTCAAGGTGTCTCAACTATTTGCTGAAGTTAGTAGTTCCACAGGCCTAGCAGAACAGGTAAAGGGTAAAGGTAAAGGGACCCCTGCCCATTAGGTCCAGTCGTGACCAACTCTGGGGTTGCGGCGCTCATCTCGCTTTATTGGCCAAGGGAGCCGGCGTACAGCTTCAAGGTCATATGGCCAGCATGACTAAGCCGCTTCTGGCGAACCAGAGCAGCGCACGGAAACACCGTTTACCTTCCCGCCTGAGCGGTACCTATTTATCTACTTGCACTTTGACGTACTTTTGAACTGCTAGGTTGGCAGCAGAACAGGGCCAGCCCCAAAATAAAGCATTCTGCCCTGCCAGGAAAGAAGGGGTAAAGGAAGAACTACACCAAAAACAAGCAGGGAGAGGTTGACAGCAGGGTCTGCTGCCCTTGTGGACCCTGCCACCTGAAGCAGTCGCCTCACCTTACCTCATGGGTGGGCTGATCTTGTAACTGAGGCCAAATTAACAATACCATGTATACCTATCAAAGCAGTCAAGCAAGCACATTGCATATTGTTTCAGAAAGTATGAATTAGTTAGGTTCACCTTTAAATGCAAGCATAATAGAATATCTTTCTGTCCCTAGTGTAATGCAAACGTGCAGAACTGTACCCCCAAGGATGTTCCCCAAAATTTGGCTCTTAGTGGAATTGGCCCACAAACTTAAAAGTGTCCCACATGCCATTGCAGACCCACTTGCGGTGAACCATTTCCCCAGGGAGCGAGGCTTGAGACACGAAGGGGAACAAACTGGACAAGACAACGTTCATTCCAGCTGTGAGTGAGCACCTGTCAGAGCTGCCCTAGGTCCCAGCTCACAAAGGACCAACGCCAATTCGTTGTTATATACAAAAGTCTTTATTGAAGTTCATTTTCGTTTTCACAGCCGCAGCGTGCAGCTCTACTTCTGAAACTCTAGACCGCTGAAGCTCCGTCTGAGTCTCCTCCCCCCAGACACCAGTTTAAGACTCTAGCCTTGCTCCACCTCTTCCTCTGCTCTTTCCTCCTCTGGGTCCGCCTGTCAGTTGGGGTCTCGCCCTTCCTAGACTCTTCTGACGCTGAGTCCCCTGAGTCTTCCCCCTGCCTCCGGCGGGCTTTAGGACCTGGTTCCCAATCCGGGCTTTCTGCTGTCCCGCGCGCCTGTACATTTGAACTTGGCGTGCGCGCCCAGCCAGCAACCTTCCCCCTGACCATTACACTGCTCCTGTCACTGCTTCCCCCTTCGGGGAGGCTAGCTGGACCTGACCTTCCCTCCGTTCCCCCACTCTCCGATAGGGGTGTGGTCAGCCCCGACTCATCTTCTCTCCCTTCTGGAGGCGACGCTGGCCCTGACATATGGGAACCTTCCCCCCCACTACGCTCTGGTGGGGAAGCTGGTCCTGATCTCCAGCTGCTGCTTTTGGAGTCCCCGCTGGCCCCCCTTGCCCTGACCATCGGCGCCTCCTTCTGGGAATCTTCTGATTCGCTGGATAAGCTCATGGAATCACTCGGGTCACTGCTATACCCCCCTACGCTGCTCTCCGATTCTTCCCCTTCGCTCTCCATTTCCTCTCTCCCCTGTGCCTCTGTTCCTGAGGCCCTGACAGCACCCTACTGCAGTTTTCAGACCCCTGTGGCAAGGAAAACTATTGGTTGCATATGTTAATCAGAATGTGCAGACAAACAACATAACATGTATTTTCCTGTAGGTTCTGACAAGCAACATACAGACATACAATAATGAGTTGAGATACTTGAGAGGAAAGTCTATAAAAACTAATTTACTTTCAAATATCGAGCAATATTTATGTTAACAAGAAGATATAGAATGAGAAGATACGGGGGGTGGAGCACAATAGTGGTAGCTGCAATAAGAACAAGCACATCTTAAAGGCTTACTTGGCCAACATTAACACCATACATTTAAAGCACTATGATGCCATGGTTTTCCCCAAGGAATTCTGGGAGCTGTGGTTTGTCAAGGGTGCTGAGAGTTGCTAGGAGGCCTTCCTTCAAATAGCTACAATTCCCAGGGAATTATGGATCATGTTAGCAAGTGATTTTAACAATACCTCGGGTTAAGTACTTAATTCGTTCTGGAGGTCCGTTCTTAACCTGAAACTGTTCTTAACCTGAAGCACCACTTTAGCTAATGGGGCCTCCTGCTGTCGCCGCGCCGCTGGAGCACGATTTCTGTTCTCATCCAGAAGCAAAGTTCTTAACCTGCAGCACTATTTCTGGGTTAGCGGAGTCTGTAACCTGAAGTGTATGTAACCTGAGGTACCACTGTACTAGGCTTAAGGAAAGTATATTTCTCAGGTCCCTTAAAATATCTTTCTTTACTCCTCCATGTAAGGTAAAAAAAAATATGACCATGTTGGCAGATACCAATTAGAACAGTGATGGCCAAACTTGGCCCTCCAGCTGTTTTGGGACTACAACACCCATCATCCCTGACCACTGGTCCTGTTAGCTAGGAATGATGGGAGTTGTAGTCCAAAAACAGCTGTAGGGCCAAGTTTGGCCATCACTGGATTAGAAGAACACTAAACTGAAAGTATAGAGGCAAAGTGTATGGTAGGTGACAGAATAGCTAGTTTAATGCAAGTGCAACTGCAATCTATTATTCATTCTTAATATTTCTATGAGAGGATAAGGCAATAATTAAGAACAAACTGTTGAAGCAGCAAAAACTTAAGGTTCATTTAAACAATATGAAATGATACACTAAGCCAAGGGTAGGCAAACTAAGGCCTGGGGGCCGGATCCAGCCCAACTGCCTTCTAAATCCGGCCTGGAGAGTCTGGGAATCAGTTTGTTTTTACATGAGTAGAATGTGTGCTTTTATTTAAAATGCATCTCTGGGTTATTTGTGGGGCATAGGAATTTGTTCATATTTTTTTCCCAAAATATAGTCTGGCCCCCCACAAGGTCTGAGGGACAGTGGACTGGCCCCCTGCTGAAAAAGTTTGCTGACCCCTGCACTAAGCACTAAAGCAGAGACTTCTGGGATCACAATATCTATCTATTTTGGTAGCTCTTAATGTAGGGTGCCCAAAACGATTTGGATTAGAAAATGCATTTGTTTGATTGGACTCAGATAAGCTTGAAGGATGGATTGGTGATATTCACCCAGATTCATATTCACAACATGCACAGAAGCAGCTCTCTGCAGATTGTCTGAGCCCCTGGCAGGGGCCCTCTGGCCAGCTTAGCCCTCCGAGGCCAGGGGCAAGTGTGACTGGCTGCCCCCCACCGCCACCCCACTGCCCAGGAGACTACTTTTGAATTAATATAATAAACGTCTGGTGCTAGATACATTTGGATTAGGTTAAAATAAAATCTTACTGAGGTCCATCAGAGCTTTATCATAGACTTCGGGGAGGACTGGTTTTCCAGATAGATTTTCATGCACAAGAAAGTACTGTATTTTCTGGCGTATAAGACTACTTTTTAACCCAGGGAAATCTTCTCAAAAATCGGGGGTCGTCTTATACGCCGGCTACAGCAGCAGCTCCTACAGCAACTCCCCACCAAAGGATAAAACAACAGCAAATTAAATCAGAGGACACCAAGCTCTCTAGATGAAGCAGAAATATGCTTGAAAATTGGCCCCAGAAGCCCCCGGCCACTGGGAAGTGGAGCGGATTTCCGAGCCAGACTGGAGACTGGTTTTTTAAATTTTTATTTGGTGTGCATTGGAAGAGGGGTAGTCTTATACGGCGAGTATATCCCAAACTCTACATTTTAACTGGAAAAGCTGGGGGGTCGTCTTATATTCCCAGTCATCTTATACGCCGGAAAATATGGTACTATGCATGCTGCTTTAGCTGAGATTCCCGCATTCTAGGGGGCTGGGCTATAAGATTCTATGAAGTTTTCTGACTTTCTGCATCTCACCAAATTTCACCCCCCAAACTGCTGCAGTGTATCTTTCATCCGTTGTAAAGAAATGCCACAAAGGTCACTGAATCTCCAAGCTAAGCTACAGCAGAGATGTGTTTACAAAACCGAAAGGCGTGTGGATAAGTCTGACAAACTGGCAGGGCAAAAACTGGGCATTCATGCTTTTCAGTAGAGTTACTGATGGGACGTTATCCTCCAGGACATTTCCCTGAGCTGGGAAGCCCTGGCTATGTAACTTCTTGGCGAGGACTGTCGCTATGAGGCGGTTGTACCCTTTCCTGCGGTGTTCCGGCAAAGTATAACCATGGATCATAGTAGCAAATTGGTCCGTCAAACCCCAGGCAATGGGGCAGCCCCCTTCATCCAGGACACAGGTACTAGGGAAACAGGAAATGAGGTTGGCAAGGTATTTTCGGCATTGTTCGCTTCCTCCTCGGGACCATGTGCTGTTCAGCAGGCTGGCATGGGAGACTTCGAGGGAAGCAAGCTTGGGTGGAGGTACTAGCCTAAAAAAGATTTATCCACTTAAAATGGGCTGTAAAATCCATAAGGTACAAACACAAACAGGGAATACATACTAAGGGGCTTATCCTCTGCTCTTTCCAGGCACAGTGAGCACTTTAAAGCTCTGTTTCCGAGTGCCCGTCATATAATAATAATAATAATAATAATAATAATAATAATAATAATAATACAATTTTTTATTTATACCCCGCCCTCACCAGTCAGGGCCAGGCTCAGGGCGGCTAACACTGAATATAAATTACAATAAAACATAATAGGAAAAAAAAGAAAAAGAAAAAAAACAATTAAAATACGGCTTAAAATATGGTTTAAAATACAGCTTAAAATGCAGCCTCATTTTAGTAGTAGCCCATAAATCAAGACCATAAAGGGAGGAAACAAACATTTATATACCAAATCCCATATAAGGAGTCAGAGTGAGTCCAAGCCGAAGGCCAGGCGGAACAGCTCCATCCTGCGGAAAGATGTCAAATCCAGCAGGGCCCTGGTCTCTTGTGACAGAGTGTTCTACCAAGTCGGGACCCGTGCTGAAAAGGCCCTGGCCCTAGTTGAGACCAATCTAACCTCCTTGGGGCTCGGGACCTCCAAAGTACTGTAATTTATGGACCTTAAGGTCCTCCGCGGGGCATACCAGGAGAGGTGGTCCTGTAGGTACGAGGGTCCTAGGCTGCATAGGGCTTTAAAGGTCAAAACCAGGACCTTAAACCTGACCCTGTACTCCACCGGGAGCCAGTGCAGCTGGTAAAGCACTGGATGAATGTGATCCCACGGCAAGGACCCCGTAAGGAGCCTTGCCGCAGCATTCTGCACCCGCTGGAGTTTCTGGGTCAGCTTCAAGGGCAGCCCTGCGTAGAGCAAGTTACAATAATCAAGCCTGGAGGTGACCGTTGCATGGATCACTGTGGCCAGATCAGGGCGAGAGAGGGAAGGGACCAACTGCTAAATACAGTGGAGATGGAAAAATGCCACCTTTGCTGTAGCTGCAACCTGTGCCTCCATAGAAAGGGAGGTGTCAAAGGTGACACCCAAACTCTTGACAGAAGGCGCTGGCACTAATTGAGCCCCCACAAGAGATGGGAATTGGCACCCCAACCCCATGTTGTCCTGATCCAGCCAGGACTTCTGTCTTCAAAGGATTTAACTTCAACCGGCTCCCACGCAGCTATCCAGCCACAGCTTCCAAGCATCTGGTCAGTGTGTGGGACCGAGTCAGGGTGGCCGTCCATCAACAGATAAAGCTGGGTGTCATCAGCATATTGATGACAACCCAGCCCAAAACTCCGGACAACCTGGGCAAGGGGGCGCATAAAGATATTGAAAAGCATTTATCTATTTCTCTGGAGTTCTCCCAGCGAAAATCTGCTCTTTAAAGCTCAATACGTGGGAAACCTGAACTGACATTTGCTTGATTGAGTGCTAAAGAGCTGGCTTTTGAGGAGAAAGCTCTGGGGCAAAAAAGGGATTGGACGCAGAGCTTTTAAGCACAGACCAGTGCCTGGAAAGAGTGGGCCAAAAGGCAAGTGTGGATAAGCCCTACGTGAGACGGGTGGCAATGGAAGGAATAAAGACAAACAGAAGGGAAAAGTGGAGCCTGTAGGCGGTAAAGCCTATCAGATATTCCGTGCTGTCGCTCCCCACCTCGGCCTTTTGGGATAATACTTATAGGTAAAGGTAAAGAGACCCCTGACCATTAGGTCCAGTTGTGAACGACTCTGGGGTTGCGGTGCTCGTTTCGCTTTATTGGCTGAGGGAGCCAGCATACAGCTTCCGGGTCATGTGGGCAGCATGACTAAGCCGCTTCTGGCGAACCAGAGCAGCACACGGAAACGCCGTTTACCTTCCCGCCGGAGCGGTACCTATTTATCTACTTACACTCTGATGTGCTTTTGAACTGCTAGGTTGGCAGGAGCTGGGACAGAGCAAGGGGAGCTCACCCCGTCATGGGGGATTCGAACCTTCTGATTTGCAAGCCCTAGGCTCTGTGGTTTAACCCACAGTGCCACCTGCGTCCCTTTGGATCCTGCTAATACAAGTCCATTCTTAATACCAAAGGTGAGTCTGAAGGAATGCATTCAACAGAAACAATGCATTCTTTGCTTTCACACCTGCAGGGTAGCAATTTTGTCCATGGAGTTGCTCCTGGAAATGGTTAAAAAATACAAAAAGGGGATTCTTTTCTTCATCTGTCACAGCATCCTAATTTAGAAAATGTGGCGATCAGAGTTAGGGGAAGGAAAGATTCAGGAGTGTATTTTAAACCTTCTTGTTTAACACTATGCTGTGTGTCACCCACCCAACTTTCCTTCCAACCGTATTTTGCACCTGTCATTGGCCAGTGAATCTAGTAAAAAACAGCAACAAATGAGATTCTACAAGCCTGGAATCTGCCCCCCGATGTTGCAAAACATTAATACAGAAAAGGACAGGAATCAGCAGACTGGGTGGGGTGGGGGAATCCTTGAGTGGACTGGGGCGTCTTCACCCACCTTCATAAATCAGTGTCTAATTTTGGCACATATTTCAAGAGCGGCATTGCTGTGGAAAATAGTAATGATATGACTGAACATACGGGAGTTTAACCTCAGGAAGTGTATCAGGATCTGGATGGATAACCATTTGGAAACAAGACTGCTTTACATCCACAAGCTTGGAACTAGCTACAGCTTGGGAAACGTCGTACAATCCATCCTGCAGTCCTGCGTACAGATAAATGAGAGAATAAGCCTTTAAAATGCAAGATATAAGGAAATGGACTAATCCAGTTTAGCCAAACCAGCTAGAGGTGCTGTATTGTGTCCCACAAAATACTTTTTTTCATTTCTTTAGAAATGCTCCTTTTTCACACTCATAAGACAGAACCCAAAATTCATTTTGATGCTTTATATAGATATTTTGGGGCACCTGTACTGACAACCAAATTTACATCCCTCACTGAATGATTCAAATTAAAAGTTAAATTCATTTCGTTTTGTGAGAAGGTACCCTGGGGCGTTTAAACAAACAGCTGAAAGAATCTAACACAATGGTTTAAATAAAACAACTTGTATACACATTTTCATTAGCTGCAATCATCACATTAAATTCCCAAGTGCAAAACCAACCATGTCTGTGTGTGTGTAAGAGAGAGAATCACTTTGCTGCTGGCCACATAAATAAGCAAGTGTTTATGTGAAAGCCTGCAAGAGAACATACACCATTTAATTTCTGCTATATTTGCACCATTCATTCGATAATCTTTAGAGCACAGCGTTTGATCTAGATATTCTTAGGATATTGCAGGTACAACATACCCTGGCAAAAATCTAGTTTGTGACAAAGGGCACATTGCTGAAATTCTCAAGTCTGTGCCACTAACTTTTTCCACACTCTGACAATATTGCTTGGAAATCTTTCTTCAGAAGTCAGTCACAGCATTGGCACATCCTTATTTCCATTACCCAGCAAGAAATAAGCTTTACCCTGTATTTGGAAGACTTGTTCCCAGTTCACGGTTTCTGGGTTCTCCAGCAATGCTTGATATGCTTGCTGGTCCTTGTAGAATACAGCATAGGCATTGGTAAAATGGTCCAGGTCATCACTTTCAGCCTATGATTTTAAAGACACAAAAACCCCTAGTTCATCCCATTATACACAGAGATACATACCGTAATAGTTTTGTTGCTATGATCAAAACTGTGATGTGCCACAGGGCTCAAATCAGGAGGCCTGGTCAAACGGCTGGTCAAGTGAAGTAGAATGAAGAAACAATGGCCAAAAGCCTTTATTTCTTCTCAATAAATGAGTTTTGTAGCGATTCTTATTAGGCTTCCCATTTCAAATTTCAGGAGTAAGGAAATGAGCATGTCAAATATTAACAGCAAGTTTCAGCAATCATTTGTATATAAATCAGGAAAATTTGTATATAAATCAAGAAAACTAAATGAAAAAGCTTGTTTGCTTTAAGGACTCATGTTGAAACTTCTATTGTCAATTAAGTATAGTTCATCATTATCTATGAACCTAAACTGTAGTCAGTCTCAGCTGTGATTTAGGGCAAACAAGCCAATATAATAAAACATGGTTTGAAGCTGGCCTGACTCCCTAAACCATGCTTAAAACTAACTGGTTTGTTCAGCTTCAGGCATAATAAAAAACGGAAGTGAAAGCTTCTTCTCCCCTCATGCTCATTGTTATGTACTGAGTTGAATAGGATCCAAATTGCAGCAGTCTGACTGGTCCTAGAACAATAGGATTCAGAATGCTGCAGTCTGATTGGTCCTAGAACAACAGGATCCAGAATGCAGCAGTGTGATTGGTCCACAGGAGCCACCCAATCCAACTCCAGGTGGAAGTGAATCCACAACCTGATTGGCCTACAGGAGAATCCCGGAATTAGCCAATCACGTGGGGCCCATTGTGTAAATAATGTATATAAAGCAGACATTTCGGGGAAACTCACTACTATGAGCTGAATAAAGAGCATGAAGTCCACACTCGACTCCGAGTGTATTTCACTCATGCTGCAAGAGAAGAGGAGAACTCACAAATCCATGGCTCTTCTAAGCAATGCTGAACACCCAGCACCTAAATGTTGTGTGTATGGGGGAGGGGAGGGAGATAGAGAGAGAACACACTAGATTATACCCCTTACTATACCGTTCTCTGCCGGCGGGTAATAACAGCTTTAAATTCTGGCCATGAATCCACCACCACTTCCTTCCTGAAGGGGTTTCCTCTGTTTATATTTAGCACTGCTCCATAAACCTTCAAAAGGAAAGATGAGCTGCTTAGAGGTTGGAAAAAAATATTGTTATGAGGGTCAGTCTGGATGAAACCCTAGGTACCTTCCAAAACCTGTGATCCTGTATCAGTGAGGCTAGATTGCATGAGGGAACCTGGAAGATCGGCCAAATTAAGTCATTTGGCTTTCGCTGGCCAGTTAAGTGCTCATAAGCATCCAAAAACATGAGCCAAGAACCGTGCTCTCCACCAGTGGCGTAGCGTGGGTTGTCAGCACCCGGGGCAAGGCAAGTAATTTGCGCCCCCTAACCCGTGGATTTGCGCCCCCTAACCCTAACCCCCAGATGTTGCGCCCGGTGCGGCCGGGCCCCCCTGCACCCCTCACGCTACGCCACTGCTCTCCACAAAGGGGGGTAGGCATTTTCCCCCACCTGGCTGGATGCCAGGTGATCCTAGGCAGCAGAACAACAGAGCTGTTGTGTATAAGAGCTGGAAGCTGGAGGAGACAGAGACACGTCGGCCTCTATGCTGGACTTTGCTGCCCATCTGGAAACCTAATAGGGAAGCAAGATCTGTTGGGGTGTTAATGCTGTGAGTGCCCCCATCCTATGCTCAGGTTGGATATATGCAGTGCTTTATTTCAGGGGGGACGCAGACCCCTAAACATTTTGTGAATCTAAGTATGGCCTCAGTGAGAGGCAGCATTTCAATATGAATAGGAAAATGAGAGGACCCCTAAACATTTTTTTTGAAGAAGTAAAAAGCACTGGATATATGCATAATAGGGATGCGGGTGGTGCTGTGGGTTAAACCACAGAGCCTAGGGCTTGCCAATCAGAAGGTCGGCAGTTCGAATCCCCGTGATGGGGTGAGCTCCTGTTGCTCCGTCCCTGCTCCTGCCAACCTAGCAGTTTGAAAGCACATCAAAGTGCAAGTAGATAAATAGGTACCGCTCCGGAGGGAAGGTAAACAGTGTTTCCGTGCGCTGCTCTGGTTTGCCAGAAGCGGCTTAGTCATGCTGGCCACATGACCTGGAAGTTGTACGCCGGCTCCCTCGGCCAATAAAGCGAGATGAGCACCGCAACCCCAGAGTCGTCCGCGACTGGACCTAATGGTAAGCGGTCCCTTTACCTTTACCTATATTCATCACTGCCTAAGGAACTAAGAATTAGGCTGCTTTAAAAGGTTGAGTTATTTCCCTCTCTCTTCTGCAAATGTGTTTTCAGAGAACCATTGTAGATGGAAGCAAGATCTTACTGACATTTACGGAGAAAAGAGGACAGAGAGGATGGAGGCCACTGTTCTTCCCCTACTCCCATGACACTCTGCAAGCCAAAGGCTTGGCTGCAGTAATGAGCTCAAACGGAGGGAAAACACAAGGGAGAGCAAAGCAAGTTTCCAAAAGCAACAAACTGAAAAGAGCCTTTAAAGATGTTTCAAAAGACTGCAAATTCTGACGTTTTCCAGAAAAGTTGTGTATGTTTTACCTGAAATGAATCAGGCACAATTCTGTATCAGAAACGATGGTGAGTTTTTGTTTTGTTTTTCTCAGGGAGTAAACATTCGGCTTTCTTGAATGCTTCAGCTTACAGAGTTAAGCATCACCTCACTTGATTTGCTGGCTGCAATTGAGACCTCAGTTGAACGTGGGTACCTGAGAGACACCAGCATAATGGAGCCTTGCACTTTTCATTCAGAACTGGCACATACCTGCAAAGCATAATCACTGCTACCCTCTCTGAGCATCTATGTCTATGCATGTGTTGCACATTTATGACGAACTGAATTTATAGGGTAGATATAACATTTCATCTTTATGAATTTTCAACAGGTCTCCATTAATCACTGATGCCAATGTTTGAGGGCAGGAACAAAACCAGCCCACCATTTTGCATCAGATTATTATTCTTATAACTGTCAACCCCCTCATAAAATTCTAATGTTCATTATCATAATACTGTAGTGATCACTTTGTAATTGTTTTATGCAAGTTTAAATTTTGTTCTGGGGGTGCTAATATAAATATAAAATGCATTTTTATTTAATAAAAGTATACAGACCATTCATCTTTTCAAAAAGACAAAAAACAGCCCCCTGCTGCATTTCTGCATGGAACACAAGTACAAATTCAGGTCTAATAGGAAAAATCTGTACTCCCTCATATCTCTAAAAGATACACCCTGATAGTTCAGACTTTCAAGCCCATAAATAAAGTCTACGTAGATCTGCATTACCTTGAGTGATTCAGGAAAATTACTGAGTAATTTGTGTTCCAGTATTTGCAGCTTTGTAGAACAGTTTAACACCAGCATCTTGCAACCTTCATGCAAACATAGGTGGCCTACTAGAGGGCACAAGCAGAAGAAAAACCGTGACTAGCAGCAAATGTTACTTCAGTGCACTGGAAAATGGAAGCCCAAAACATAATCCTAGAGATCATACCCTTCTGTACTTATAGATTACATTTTATACAGTGCCATCGCCCACCCCACCCCCCAGTACCCTATAATCAGCTGGACTTTATTCTGGACTAAAACCCATGAGAAGCTTCTTGGAGAAAAGTTCACACAGTAACTGCCACAAATTTGATGTTTTTACTGCTCTACCTTTTCCAGGTTGCTGTAAACAGCTATGAGAGTGACAAGTCTGAAGGGGTAAACATTTTATAAATAAAATTAATAAAAACTTTGACAGCACTGTTGTCCACTCTCATAGTTTTAAACCCAATAAAGGGTAGTATAGAGAGAGCCTGTCTTCACCCTAAACCTGAGAGGGTGGGGAGCTGTGCATGGGCAGCCGCCCTCTCTAAATTCACAAGGCAGAGATTATTTTGTTGGAATGCAGAACTCAAAATTCTTCTACAATGGGGTAAGAAAGAAACACCATCTTTTGGAAAGGCATAGCCCGTTACTGATAGCGTATAGATAAAAATGGCATTTTAAATTGGATTAAAGTTTCATGACACCATGTCTGCATTTTGCGTCAAAATGGGCTGCGGACACAGATACGTGCCACTCTCTGAACAAAATATACAAATATCCCACACAACCCTCGTATATCTAGGTTGCATACCTGCGGCTGATTTTCAACTGGCTGTTCAGATATAGGAAACAGCTGGAACACTAAGAGGCACTTTCGGTTACATAGATTTTCTGGGAGCAGGTGGAAGATGAAGAGGAAATAGCCACACCTTCGGAAGGAGGGACTTACAACACAAGCTTTAAAAGACAATAGTAAAGGTCAAAAAACTCAAAAGCCCTGCAGACTTGTCTCATTGCCCACAAGACATTTGATATTGCAGCACTGTTTCTTGTAAGATATCCCATTCCCACATACTTTAAAACAAATTACAATGATTATTAAGGAATTATTGAGCAATTACGACGGTGTAACCAGACATCAAAGAACTAGTCATAGTTCTACACAGTCTTGTGGGAAATGGTCTAAACTGTGCAAATAGAAATACATTGTGGGAAGCAGAAGACCTCTGTGCCTTTGAAAGCTCTGTTTCCCCCATGTTCAAAACCCCGTTTGTTCGGTTAGGCTTTTCCTAATGCTGCTCTAGCTTCTTCCCACAATCATTTGGGCCGGACTGAATCTGCTGAACAGAAACTGACTAGGATGTTTGAGTCAGGAAAAAGCTCTGCATCTCTTAAGAAATCTGTAAGAAGAGGTCCTAAAAGTCTTATATCTGGAACAGACACATGGAATAATCCTGTGTCCATCTTCAATTACTTGCAAGGCTATAGACTTCTAACTTCTAGGCTATTTATTTTTACCTTGTGAAAATTCCTAAACTGAAATTAAAGTTTGGAAGCAGGCCAGTTGCATACCCCTTCCAAAGAAGGCAGCAACTTCAGGAATTAGATATAATTTCATTTTCATTGTTCCATTTAACATATTACCTTCTTTACCATAGATCTTATTGCATAGATAAGATGATTAAATATTAGGTGTGGGAAACATGGCTGATTTACAACCCGCTTAAAACTTATATAAATATGAATACTTCTTTTGAAACAAAGCAATTCTAACTTCTAGCTAAAATCTGTCTTCCATATAGCCTAGGTGCTGAAGTCTCATCCTTGGCAACCATACATGCACTTTTCGTTCCCTGTGGACCACAGGCTAGAGCACATTTGTCATTAAACAAAACCGAGATCAGTAGCATGTAAACAAACTGATTCGACAGTTCTCTTGGCTGTAGTGTTCTAGCAACATCTTTATGGGTGTAGCGGAAAGCTGTTTCTTTTATTCAGGCTTATTTCAGAAGATGCAGAGAGAAAAATGTGCAAGCCAGAGATGTGATATACCTGTTTTGCTTGTTTTCCAAAACTGAATGGCACTTGACAATTAAACCTAAGAAAAGAGAACTATAAGAAAGGAGAGTTACACCTTAATCTTGTGGTTCCTAAACCTAAGAAATGCCAGGTGTGACTTTCCTTATTGAAAAGGAACCAAACCCTGCTTTGAAAATAAAATGTAATCCTTTAATTTCAGTTTTCTCTCTTTTTGGCATTAGTTCCAATATCCATGAGATCAAATTTAACTTGAAGAGGCGACTGCAAGTAGGTAAAATTATATTTTGTTAGATTGCAAGCAAGACTTTATTTTCCTCCTTTAAAATGCATATAGAAGCCTAAATCATTCACAACCCTTCCCATTTGATATAAATGAAAACCTATTATTGTACATTACGATTTTCATGAGAAACTCAGTAGATTTCTAGGGCACTGAGGCAGGAAGCACTGAATAAAACCCTGACAACTTACATTGGGGTGCTAAGCAGGGAGTTGCTCTGCTAGATTGGAAAGGTCAAATTTGCTTTTCCACCCTTCTTCTGCATGCTTACTTCAAACGAAGAGGCACTTGGCAGCTGCTCCTTCTGCTTAGAATCAACGGAATACAGTGGTACCTCGGGTTACAGACACTTCAGGTTACAGACTCCGCTAATCCAGAAATAGTACCTCGGGTTAAGAACTTTGCTACAGGATGAGAACAGAAATTGTGCAGCGGCAGCGCAGCAGCAGGAGGAGGCCCCATTAGCTAAAGTGGTCTTCAGGTTAAGAACAGTTTCAGGTTAAGAACAGACCTCTGGAATGAATTAAGTACTTAACCCGAGGTAGCACTGTATGACAATGACTTGGGATGATGAGAGCCAAGTTCAATCTCCAGGATACTTACTGCAAGCTTCTCAGCTTGTGAATGTAGCACACATAGGAAGGAGAGGCTAGGTTGGCTCACCCCTTCAGGAAAGCCCCCCCCCCTCAATAGGCCCTACCCCTTAATGTTGGTTGATGGAAAAGGAAGTGTCTATGGGTTGGGGTGGGGCACTGAGACCCCTTAAATAAAGTATTGTGTTTTAATTTGTTGGTGTAACCCAGTCAGATGGGCGGCATATAAACAACATATTACTACTACTACTACTACTACTACTACTACTACTACTACTAATGGGTTAAAATGTCCAGCATGGCATGCTTAAGATCATCCTTAAGATAATCATGCTTAAGATCAATAGTGCCACTGTATTCTGCTCTGGTCAGACCTCACCTGGAGTACTGTGTCCAGTTCTGGGCACCACAATTCAAGAAGACACTGACAAACTGGAACGTGTCCAGAGGAGGGCAACCAAAATGGTCAAAGGCCTGGAAACGATGCCTTATGAGGAACGGCTAAGGGAGCTGGGCATGTTTAGCCTGGAGAAGAGGAGGTTGAGGGGTGATATGATAGCCATGTTCAAATATATAAAAGGATGTCACATAGAGGAGGGAGAAAGGTTGTTTTCTGCTGCTCCAGAGAAGCGGACACGGAGCAATGGATCCAAACTGCAAGAAAGAAGATTCCACCTAAACATTAGGAAGAACTTCCTGACAGTAAGAGCTGTTCGACAGTGGGATTTGCTGCCAAGGAGTGTGGTGGAGTCTCCTACTTTGGAGGTCTTTAAGCAGAGGCTTGACAACCATATGTCAGGAGTGCTCTGATGGTGTTTCCTGCTTGGCAGGGGGTTGGACTCGATGGCCCTTGTGGTCTCTTCCAACTCTATCATTCTATGATCCCCTCTTGCAATTAATCTTTTGGAACTGCTGCTCCTGCAGCCTGGGCTGCACCTGGATGATTTGAAAGAGCCATAAACAATGACTAAGCCTAACTTGTTCACACTTAAATCAGCTTGTTGATGAGATTAGTAAACCAAACTGCTGACTGGTTTTACCTGCAGCAGCACTGACTTGAGTAGCCAAAACCAACCCTATTTGTAGCAAGGATGGCTACACATGGTTACACAAAAATATATGTCTGCAGCATGTCACAAAAGTGAGGCAGGTGCTACTTTATTCATATTAGACCCAGCAATCAATACAATACATATTTAAGTTTTTTATTTCATTATCTGGAAAAATAAATAGAAATTTATAAAAGCAAAAGTCTCATAGAGCTCTTTTGTGTGAAGCCAGTCTCTCAAGTTCTTTGTATCACTAGAACTGTAGAATATTGCACTCATTTATCAGGATTACTGCAATAAAAGGGAAATTTCTCATGATACAGGCAAATAAGCTACAAAGATATATACATATTGTCAGATAGGGTGGTTAACTTTAAGATATCTCAATTAATTTGTTTTAAAAGTCTGCACAAAACACAACGCAGATTGTAACAATCCATCACTTTCCTGAAGACAGAGTACCATCATAACTATCATGTTTTGAAAACAAAACGTTCATGGAAGATAAAAGCACCAAGAAATAGGGCTAATCCTTGTTCTTCAATAAGTAATGTCCTTCAACTGACTTTCTTCAGACATCCACATAGTCATATGCCTGTTCTAGGAAAGCAAACAGTGTCTTCATTTCTTCTGATTCTTGTATAGTGTTTATGTCATTAAGAAGACCTCCTTGGTTCCTGACCTTCAGAAGCTCATCCTACAGAATGTGAAAAGGGAGAAAGTTTAAGATGGTATGAGGAAAACAAAGGATTTTCAGGTAGGAAATCAGTGCAATTTCCAGCAAAGCTTCGGGTAGCTCAAGGATGCAAAGAGGGCAGACAAAATTAAGGAGAAGCAAGCCTTAATACACAAGAAAGAATGGTTTCTGGACAGCCTTCTCCACCCTGGAACTTTTCTAATGTTGCTGGATTACAGCTCCCACACCGCTGACTGCTTGCCACACCGGCTAGGATTGGTGGGAGCTGTCCATCATCATCTAGAGGGCACCAGGCTGAGGGAGGCTGGGTTTAGGAAATACCATTTAATCACTGTGTGAACAAGAAGAAAGGTGCTGGTTCTGGAACAAAATAGAAAAGATACTTTTGCAAGAAGTGATTTTTAAGAGCAACTTCCTCTTCACTCTCGGGAGCCTTCTGAAACAGCCCTCCCGCCACTCACCTGAAGAATGGGTGCTGTGAGTTGGTACTGTGCAACATCAGGAAGACCAAGATCATCACTGCCATTTGTCTGGATTAACTAGAGAGGGAAGAGAGCAAATATCTGCATCTGTATTGGGTTTTTTAAAATGTTTCATCTTTTGCTGCCCTGGGCTCCTTTGAGAGGAACGGCATGTATGCATGCATATATCAAACATCTACCTCATTCCCCCCCCATGTGTATTTGTACTAAATCATATCTAATATGTTATTTATAATATATACTGCTATATTCCAATATATTTAGCTATACCTCCTTTTCAAACTGCTATGTCAACGATACGCCTTCAGCAATCCTGAATTCATTCTTCCATGGACTCAAAAGTCTGGGAGATGAGGCTTGTCAACCTGGGGAGTAGTTCATCTAGAAGGACAACTCTGGTTCTAAACCTCCACTGCCTTGCATAATACCTTTGGGAAAGAATGGGTAAACCCTACACAAATCTGGACCTAAGACAGTTGGATGGCGCCTTATATTGCCTCCTTCTGGCAACTCCTGCAGCCAAGCTGGCGCCAAACATATTGCTCTGCTTTCGTTTGGACCACATCAGCGCGGCCGAGAGGCAGGTCTTGTCGTCAGGACAGCCCAGGACCTGCACACACACTGCCCAGGCTTGTGCCCCGGAGAGGTAACTTCGGTGCTGCGAACACAGCGGTTTGACTTCATCCCCAGAGACACACTCCATTGTCCTTTGAGAGAAGCCCAGTTCATCGTGCCCAGACTCAAAATTCCATCCCCATCTCAGAGATACCTCATTTGCTGTTGCTTTCTCTGTAGCCAGCTGACATTTTAATTTGTGTATTTTGTTCTGGAGATGTTGAATATTTCCTTCATGGAGCTCTGCTGTGGACAAAACTTTGTTTATTTCTTCCTGCATTTAAAAGGAAAATGAAACTTAAGAAATATATTTAAAGCAAGGAACCATCTGTGTAGCAAACATTCTGCCAGGATTAGATTAGCTCCCACTGCAACATATCGGTTATGAGGCTGAAGCAGCTCAAGTATTCGCCATCTTGCATGATTCATTCTACAGAATAGATTGCAAAAGATCTCTTTTCTACTTGAACAGAAGGAACACTTGTCTGATAATACATAATGGTTTATAATATGTAACCTGGGAAGCAAGGGTTAATTTTATGATTCACAAATATTAACTCTTGTAATTTGTGGTGCCATGGTTGTTATGACATTTAAAAGAGTCTGTTACTCCAATTTCCACCTCTCTTACTTTGAAGAATGCCATAAAAACTGGCAGCATGAAGCAGATTTTGTATGGTAACCAATAAAGATGGTCTAGGCATAAAGATTTTGGAAAATACAATAGCTCCATCTGTACCAAAAAGCTTTACCTTTCCCCTCAGAGAGGGGTGCAGAAGTATAGCATTACGGTATGAAGGGGTGAAATAATTTGAAATATCTTGCAATAATAACACAAAACCTTTATGAATACCATCTGAAGCACTATAGTGAGGAAGCTTTCAGGTTTCAAATCACCTAAAGCTCATAATCTTCTTAATTCACAGAACGGATTAGTCCTTTGCTGTGTACTCAGATGATATGCCATGTAAATCCCCAAGATGTACCCTCTCTTCCTTCCTCACCTGCAGTTTTGCCAAACCCTCTTCAAGAGAAACACTCTTTTCCTTTTCCTCTGCTAGCATCTTATGCACGTTCTTCAGGCTGCTCGCCTTCTCCACGGGAACCTTTAGGGTCTCAAAATGTTTGACGAGCCTTGAGCAAAACGATAAACAAGATTCTCACCTTGTGTAATATTTATACTTATGGAAAGGGCAATACTATATTACTGTATTACTAGAGTTCTCACAAGCCTTGCTTACTTGAAGTACTGAACAGCACAGAAATATTTTCTGCTTTGGACTGTGGGAGAAGAGAATGTTCAATATAATCCAAATGGTCAACCCATACGGCTAACTTCTGTTTTCACTTTATTCTCCAAACAACAGGCTAAAAGGTCTAAATGTATTTTATCACATAGGCTGACACCCCTCATGAGCAATCTGGCACCAGGCTTTCAAAATTAAGGAACACTGGAGCATAATTATCTCAGGGAAAGGTTTAACATTAAGTTTCACTCTCACAAAACGTATTTTATTATGAGTGAAACTATGTCTATTTCACCAGCTCCTTTGACAGAGGTATACAGTGGTACCTCGGGTTACATACGCTTCAAGTTACAGACTCTGCTAACCCAGAAATATTACCTCAGGTTAAGAACTTTGCTTCAGGATAAGAACAGAAATCATGCAGCGGCGGCGCAGCAGCAGCAGGAGGCCCCATTAGCTAAAGTGGTGCTTTGGCTTAAGAACAGTTTCAGGTTAAGTACGGACCTCCGGAACGAACTTAGTACTTAACCCGAGGTACCACTTTAATAGGCTTCCAAGGGGAGAAGTACAGCAATATAATGTGGGACCTAATCCACTGGGACACCAACTGAGACATCCTAGCATTAGGAAAGTGTGGGAACCTCCGGCTCATGTGCATGACTAGGCCTGCAAGGTCTCAGAGGTTGCCCCATCAACCTATTTTTGACCAACCATGTCCACCTTTCCCAAGCCCAAACTGTATGACATCAGTTACAGCAAAGTTCAATATGAAACTGCTGCAAAGGAAGAATAGAGTACTGGAATGTGATCCTCATTCTTCCTTTGCAGCTGTACCCAATCACCTGATGTCATATAAGATCCGATGATTGACAAATCCATGGCACCCCCACCTGTCAAAATCGCCCATGGGGAGGGGGGCCTGGACACATCTGGATCTGGCACATCCTTGCATTGGATATTTTATTTATAGCGTTTATAACTCACTGTTCCTTGAAGGAGCTCGAGGTGGCATACAAGGTTCTCCCTCTCCCCATTTTATCCTAACAACCCTTTCAGGTAGGTTAGGCTGAGAGACAGTAACTAGCCCAAGGTCACCCAGAGAACTTCATGGCTAAGTGGGGTTAGGTGTTAGTCCAACACTCTAGCCACATCATACCTGCTCTTATACCTTTAAGGCTGAAGCCCTAAAGATTAATGGATGTATACCAGGGATTAAAAGTAACTGAATAGCATTTATGTACGTAAACATGCTCAGCGTCATGTTGCACAAACACCTGCAGTCCTTTCCCTCAATTGCTATGGTATATTCCTTACCTTTTCCTGAGGCAATTTAAGTGCTTTTCAGTTTCATTGTTATTCTGTGTAGTTTCATACTGAAGAGATCTGGCAGGAAAGAGAATAACATATTGATATTTCTTCCTTGTGGAAAAATGTTTGCTGAATTTGCTGCTGCTCTCAGATAAGAACTAGGTTGATTTGTTTTGTTTCCTGATAGCAATCACTTTCTGTGTATGATAAGGGTTAAGAGCTACCTTTCAGAGAGGACTCTACATTTTCTTTCTTTATTTCTTAGTTTCTTTTATCTTATTGTATTAAGAAAAAGTTTTATTAAAAATTTATGAAGAAAAGAAAAAGGAAAAAGGAACAGGTGGGTCCAGCCCTGTTCTCTTCAGGGCCCGTCATTATTCAACATCTTATAAATGACTTTGATGAAGGAATTGAGAGGATAAGCATCCAATTTGCAGATGACACCAAATTGGGAGGGGTAGCTAACACTGCAGGGGACAGGATCGGGATTCAAGATGACCTTAATAGATTGGAGAACTGGGCCCAAACCAACAGAATGAATTTCAATAGGGAAAAATACCACATTCTGCATTTAGGCAGGAAGAACCAAATGCGCAATTATAAGAGTCATGCCTTGCCAGCAGTACTTGTGAAAAGGATCTAGAGGTCTTAATAGACAACAAGCTTTACAGAGTCAAGTGTGATGCAGAAGCAAAAAAAGTGAATGCTATCCTGGGCTGCATCAACAGAAGTGTAGTGTTCTGATCAAGGGAAGTTATAGTACTGCTCTATTCTGCCTTTGTCAGATCTCACCTGGAGTACTGTGCCCAGTTCTAGGCACAATTTAAGAAGGATGTTGACAAGCTGGAATGTGTGCAGAGGAGGGTGACCAAGATAATCAAGGTTCTGTAAACCAAGTCTTGCGAGGAACAGTTTAGGGAGCTGGGGATGTTTAGCCTAGAAAAGAGGAGACTGGAAGGAGATGTGATAACCATCTTCAAACAACCAAAGGGCTATCATGTGGAAGATGGAGCAAGCTTGTTTTTCCCTGCTCCAGAATCCAGGATCCAAAACAATGACAATAAGGGAGATTCCAACTAAACATCAGGAAGAACTTTCTGACTGTAAGACCTGTTCAATGGACACCCTTGGAAGGCGCTGGACTCTCTTTCCTTGAAGGGTTTTAAGCAGAGGTTGGATGGCCATCGGTCATGGGCGCTTTAGTTAAGATTAATGTATTACAAGGGGTTGGACAAGACAACACTCAGAACTGCTTCCATCTCTACAATTCTATGATCGTTAAACGAGGGTACAGACTGTGTACCTGTATGCACAGCAGTTGAGCTGTTCACTCATACCATTATTCATACATACACTATACAGATTTGCTGCCAGCAAATGTTAATTGCTTCAATGCCACTTTTATTAAAAGCCATTCCCTTTTGCTGGCAGGAAGCCAAGTTCTCTTGGAGAAAACCAAATATATTTCCTTCTCTTGAGTTCATAGTTAAGTCATGTGTTCCTTTAAACCACAAAGAGGCACTGCTTATATCCAGCCACCATGTGTAGCTCTCTAATTTAACTCCACTGCTAAAAGATGAACCATTTTGTTTCCTGTTTTGTGTCTCTCATCAATAAATGCATCAATAAAGCATTTTAAGTCCAGAAACTGTAAGTGATTCTTCCAATTTAATTCACTCAAGATATAAGGTCTGCTAACAAGAGTAAAGGTAAAGGGACCCCTGACCATTAGGTCCAGTCGTGGCCGACTCTGGGGTTGCGGCGCTCATCTCGCTTTATTGGCCGAGGGAGCCGGCGTACAGCTTCCGGGTCATGTGGCCGGCATGACTAAGCCACTTCTGGCGAACCAGAGCAGCGCATGGAAACCCGTTTACCTTCTCGCTGGAGCAGTACCTATTTATCTACTTGCACTTTGACATGCTTTCGAACTGCTAGGTTGGCAGGAGCTGGGACCAAGCAACGGGAGCTCACCCCGTCGCGGGGATTCGAACTGCCAACCTTCTGATCGGCAGGCCCTAGGCTCTGTGGTTTAACCCACAGTGCCACCCGTGTCCCGCTGCTAACAAGAGTGGAAGAAGGCTAATTGAATATAATGGGATGTTAGTTAAGATCCCCACATTGCAGGGAGATGGCCCTCGGGGTCCCTTCCACCTCTACAATTCTATTAGTCTAAGAGCTATAGCTATTTACTGATAACACTAATAAATGTATCAACACAGCTGAAGCCTCTCAAAGGAAGTTAATATAGTACTGATGGAAAGGTCTTTCATACTTACGTTATTAACCAATGCATCATGGATTCCAACTGCTCTCTTGTGTTCTTTGAAAGTGGCTGCCATTTTGCTCTTTGGCCTGCAGTCACCTTCACTACTTTTGAAGACAGAGAAGTTGTTTCGGCTGGCAAAGAACAAGCGAGTTTGTCAGTATCACCACTGTGATAGCTAGATGTGCCTAGAATGCTGTGCCAACAACTTCGTAACCAACTTGCAGGGCAACAGAGTCACTGCCTTTGCAAATCAGCCACAATTAATACTGCCTATGTGTCCCACCCTCCCCTTTGCATAGTAAATAAGGAACCAAGAATGGCCCAGTGCCTTCTAAGCAATGGGGATCCTTTCAAGATTCCTCCATACCTAACAACTCTGGCCTGGTTGTGCTAGAGCAGTGGTTTTCAACCTTTTTGAGTCCATGCCTCCCTTAACCAACCACATTCTTTCTGCAGCTCCCTTGTGGGAGCCACTTACATACACTAAGATTCTGTTACAGTACATGTGTAAATGAGTATTTCCCCATTCTGCCCCGCCCCTTTACTGGCCCATTTTTTGTGTGTCTTTAAGTGGGAGCACATGTGCCAAGGGGAATCCAAGCAATGTCACTGCTCTGTAGGGCTGAGCTAACACACTCCACATGGCAGTCCCAGCCTGCCTTTCCTGAAATTAGCGTGCAGTACAGGGGTGGAGAGAACAAAACAAGATCACAAACCGAAATACAGTGGTACCTCAGGTTAAGAACTTAATTCGTTCTGGAGGTCCATTCTTAACCTGAAACTGTTCTTAACCTGAAGCACCACTTTAGCTAATGGGGCCTCCTGCTGCCGCCGTCGCGCGATTTCTGTTCTCATCCTGAAGCAAAGTTCTTAACCCAAAGTACTATTTCTGGGTTAGCGGAGTCTGTAACCTGAAGCATCTGTAACCTGAAGTGTCTGTAACCCGAGGTACCACTGTACTTCGTTATTATGGGGAAGGAAAGCAAGAAACACCCGGCACAGGATGGACTTTTCCTGACTATCCCTGTCCCTATAAAGCTGGGTGACTGTTAAGGGGGGGGGTTGCCTAGGATGAGAGGTAAAGATGAAGAAGGGGAAAGGGATGCTGGGAGTAGGCGAGGACACACCCTACTTTCAGGGTTCTTTTTAAATGCCTCCTTGTAGAACACAAAGTAGCTTGCTCCTCCCGCCTGGTACTTCTTTGCTGAGGGGCAGGCAGCCACACGCCACTCAATGAAGGAGGAGACCCCACCGGCTCGTACAAGTCGGAAAGGCTATTTGAGTTTTGACCCACAAAGCTGGTCGGGTTTAGGGTGCAAAAAAGTCCAAGAGAGAGAATGAGAGCAAGAGAGAGAGAGAAATAGGCCACCACCATAAAAAAGGATGGGGTGGGGGGAGTTTAGATTTGAAAGAAAAGGGGAAGG
This sequence comes from Podarcis liolepis, assembly GCF_965112155.1. Lineage (NCBI taxonomy): Eukaryota > Metazoa > Chordata > Lepidosauria > Squamata > Lacertidae > Podarcis > Podarcis liolepis. The sequence goes on from NC_139557.1 coordinate 5,369,103, forward strand.
ATCTTACAGAAGTTGGGAAGAGAAAAGGGGTTGTTACATTTTGACATAAAGGAAGAAGGAAGGAGAGCAGAATGGAGCCTGCAGAGAGACAGGATCCAAACACAGAACACTGCCCCTTTTTAGAAGGGGTCTGGATAGGCAGAAGGGAAGACGTGGGGGAAATATACAGACAATAAAAAGGAGAATAATCTGGGCCAGGTTAGGGCAGGGAGGAAGAGGTCAGTGGAATGCTGGGATTCCTCCCCATGGATCAAACAGGCAGCAGCCTCTTAGAAGTGTCAGCAATTTTAATTACCCACAATGCATCCACACTAAACACCAACAGAGTGTGGACACATTGTGACAGTGGCTTAATTTTTCATACACTTTTCATATAGTAAATCCCTACACTTTATGGGCTACGGCTTCCCTGCCTACAAATTCACAATTGTAAGAGCTTTGAGATCTATCGCTGTGCTAATAATAAGATTATTACTAATACCAATACTAATACCTTCAGAAGACTGTGCTCTCTGCTGCCTTTGTTTCTTCTGGACTGCTTGCACACCTTGCTATAGAGAAACATACAGGAAAACAGAGTCAATTAAATGCTTGAAATGCCATGGGTTTTTACAAATGAAGTATACAAATGCCTGATACACAACCCACTGAAGCCCACACTGGCTTCTTTATGAGCACCATATCAAGTTAAAACATATACAGTGGTGCCCTTGGTTACATACGCTTCAGGTTACATGCACTTCAGGTTACAGACTCCACTAACCCAGAAATAGTACCTCGGGTTAAGAACTTTGCTTCAGGATAAGAATAGAAATCGTGCTCCAGCGGCGCGGCAGCCGCATTAGCTAAAGTGGTGCTTCAGTTTCTAACACTGATTGGATAGGTTCTCTATTTGCTTGTCACAATTTCCTTGGTAGTGAGAGGGATTAAGGGGGCTCAAGATGTGGTTGGCTGCAGTGGGGCTTGTTTGCATTTGTGAGGGGTGGGGTGGCTTGTTGGGTCAACTATGCCAGATTAATTCGTATGTCAGTGGGTTCTTGTTGTCTTGTTGGGCTGTGTATGTGATTAAAGGGGACCTATACTGGACTATACTTCTATTTGCCCTCTTGTCAGTTTCAGTCTGTTGCTTCTGAGTTTAAAAACACTTTGTGCCTCATGTTGTATGAAGACAATATGGGCAGAATGCTCTATCCACAGCAAAAAGGAACCTGCAGTGTTGTCATCATACAAATTGGCAGTCAAGAATGAAACCTGCATAAAACTCCTACAACCATGCCAGGACATAAACCAAATATCACTGGCCCATGCCCAATGAAGAAAGATTTTAGTGAATAGCGGGGGGAGGGGGGGTTCTGTGCAGCAGAAAGCAGAACCTCCTTCTCCATAGTTCCAGCCTCAAACTAAGTCTAGGCTCAAGATCTTAACATTTGTGCGTCAAAAAATACAGTGCAACTTATGAGAAACCATCCAACTTTTGCTGAATGACTGAAGCGATCCTGCCCGCAAACATTTATGTACTTCTGGTGCTTTATTTAACAGCTGTACGGCTTGCCCAGTTGCACATCTCTGGAACAACTCCACCACCTAGTGGCCAGTTGAGTCTACCATCACTGTAATTTGGGCTTTCCTATGGCGATACTACTTAGCACTCTTACAGCTATTTCGAATGTACAAAGCACATTGCATACATGACATTATCACAGCCCCTACAATCACCTTCTAAGGCAGGTCAGTTATACTGCAGATGGCTGGGAGGGGGTTAAGGCTTGCATTCTTGAGTTTATGGCAGAGGTACAGCAATACATTCACAGTTTGTTATGCAGCTTCAGAATGCAATCCTACACACACACACACACACACACACACGAAACAAAACTGTGTGCACATAACACACATCCTACACAAGGGTTTGGTTCCAGAGGTCCACACGTAAACATGAAATCATGTAAAGCCAGTAACCCCTGCAACTCCCTCCCCTGCAAGGTGGGGAAGGCTGCTTACCAGGCGCTGGGAAGGTTGTGGGGACATGGCTGTCAACTTTTCCCTTTTCTTGCGAGGAATCGTATTCGGAATACAGTGGTGCCTCGCAAGACGAAAAGAATTCGTTCCGCGAGTCTTTTCGTCTTGCAATGTTTTTCGTCTTGCGAAGCACGGTCCGTCGGAACTGCGCCTCTTCAAGCGGCTTTAAAAAAAAAGCGCAAGACGTTTTCGTCTTGCGAAGCAAGCCCATAGGGAAATTTGTCTTGCGAAGCAACGCAAAAACGGAAAACCCTTTCGTCTAGCGAGTTTTTCGTCTCGCGGGGCACCACTGTAAGGGGATTTCCCTTTAAAAAAGGGGAACATTGACAGCTAGGTGTGTTCCAGAGGTCCAACTCCTGCAACTCCCTCCCCTGCAAGGTGGGGAAGGCTGCTTACCAGGCGCTGGGAAGGTGGTGGGGTGCTAGGATGCTGCCAGAGGAAAACCAACCAGGTGCACAGGTGGGAATAAATAAAAGGGGAGTGGGGAACAGTGGGTTCCCTCTGCTTTCCATTTATTTCCCACCCACCCCAATCCGTGCAAGGCTGCGATGGCACGGGAAAGCAGCCTTCACGTGAGTTACCTGCGCAGAACCATTCTGCACCTGGTTACCTGCACCTGATCTATCCGGATGAACTCCAACGCGGCGGCAAGGGCTGAAAGGGGGGGTGCGAGTACCCCACCTCCCAAGCGGGGGCATTCGCTTAATAGAATCATAGAATCATAGAGTTGGAAGAGACCACAAGGGCCATCGAGTCCAACCCCCTGCCAAGCAGGAAACACCATCAGAGCACTCCTGACATATGGTTGTCAAGCCTCTGCTTAAAGACCTCCAAAGTAGGAGACTCCACCACACTCCTTGGCAGCAAATTCCACTGTCGAACAGCTCTTACTGTCAGGAAGTTCTTCCTAATGTTTAGGTGGAATCTTCTTTCTTGTAGTTTGGGTCCATTGCTCCGTGTCCGCTTCTCTGGAGCAGCAGAAAACAACCTTTCTCCCTCCTCTATGTGACATCCTTTTATATCTTTGAACATGGCTATCATATCACCCCTTAACCTCCTCTTCTCCAGGCTAAACATGCCCAGCTCCCTTAGCCGTTCCTCATAAGGCATCGTTTCCAGGCCTTTGACCATTTTGGTTGCCCTAAACAGCACTCTATCCGGAGCTTCAACGCTGAGCAGCATTTCTAGCACAACTCTCCCTCAAGCATGAAATCCTCTTTATCAGTCATGAAAGAGATGACAATCTCCTCCTCGTCAATGGAGAGATGAACATCCACGGAGAGGGGACCTCAAGTAGCGAGAAGGCTGACGCTCCAACCACTGCACCGCACCGCCGCCCGCTTACTTTCCCCTCAGGCGTCCTCTTCGGCCGCTTCGCGCCGGAGGGGCCTGGCCGGCCGCTGGGCCCCGGCGCTGCCCTCGCCGCTCTCTTCCCCGGGCGGCGTTTCATCGCTCCTGAAACTGAGGGAAACGGGCAGCCGTTCCCGCTCCCGACCGTTGGGCGGCGTCACTCGCTCCGCCCACTCTCGCGAGACGACGTTCCGGGAGCCGTTAGGAGGGGGCGGGGCCACACAAACAGACAGACGCAGAAGCCTCAAGCGCCCGGAAGTGGCTCGCTAAGGGAGGAGGTGCTTGGCCGCAGCGGCGCCTGCGCGTTGCAGTCGGACGGCGCCTCCGCTTCCGTCCGTGGCTCCGCAAGCGGCCGTAGCAGGTACCGTAATGGGCGGACGAGAAGCGCAGACGGTTTTGTCTTTCCTTCCTCTCCGTCGTCCTCGGCCTCCTCTTCAGCGTCTCCCGCGCAGCTCCCGCTTGATTCCACAGGTGCCCCCCACGCCTCCTTTGGCCCTTGAGGAGAAAAGCGAGCGGGGATAATCAGGGTTTCCCAAACGCTGGGTGTCCAGCTGCTGGTGGACTACAGTTCCCATCTCCCCCGGTCGCTGGTCTTGCTAGCGAGGGATGATGGGAGTTGTAGTCCCTCCAAGAAAACAGCTGCGGACCCGAGGTTGGGACTCCCTGGGTTAAATCGTTCAAGCGCGCATGCGCGGACGGGGTTTCTTATCTGACCGGAGGCCCCTTTTGAAATACTTATTTTGCGTCGTCCTCTTTACCTGTAACAACGGAAGCTTCGGCCAGGCGAGAGAACGGTATTCGCGTGGCAGGCCCGGCCCTGCCTGGGAGCCAGAGCGCACCTGTCAACTTTTCCCTATTCTTGTGAGGAATCCTATTCGGAATAAGGGAATTTCCCTTTAAAAAGGGAAAACGTTGACAGCTGTGAGCCAGAGGAGGAGGAGGAGGAGGGTGCCTCTGTCCATGCGCAGAGTGCATAAGGGCAGTGATGCTGAACAGGCAGGCTTGCGTGTTCCCTTCTGCGCAAAATGGGGAGTCAGGCCCGGGTGAAAGCAACCGGAGTCCAAACTGAAGGGCATCTCAAAACAAAAGCTCGTTCTCTTCTTTATCGAGCTCGATGAAAGTCAAATATCGCTGAAATGTTAGCATTGATTTAAAAAATACTGCTTATAAATCCATGACCTTTTAACAAGTTTGCAAAAATATGGCATTTACAAAGACGTTCACTTCTAACATTCAAAGAAATTGTAGCTATGTGGTAACATTACACAAAATCAGGCCAGTCACAGGCACCTACGTCATGTGTTTGATGTTACAGAACAGCTGTGCCTAAATAGTAAAATATGCCTGATTGTTGTTTTTTTTAATGGCAAGAGGCCCAATTCCCCCCTAGATTATGAGGCACTAGGGCTGCAGCCCACAACTCCGCCCATTGTACATCTGGCACTGCTGAGAGTTTAAAACTAGCTACTCCAGTGCTTTCTTCCCCAGCAGCTGTGTTCCTGCAGTGGTGATCTAGATCGCCTTCCGTCCCCCTTGAACAAAATGAGTCCATGTACTGCTCTCCCCATCCCTCCCATATTCCTATTCTGATAGGCTGAAGGGAAAGGTACTGCCTAGTTGCTTCCCCACTAACCTACTTACAGTGGTACCTCGGGTTACGAACTTAATTCGTTCTGGAGGTCCGTTCTTAACCTGAAACTGTTCTTAACCTGAAATTAATGGGGCCTCCCACTGCTGCCGCGCCACCGGAGCACGATTTTTGTTCTCATCCTGAAGCAAAGTTCTTAACCCGAGGTACTATTTCTGGGTTACAGAGTCTGTAACCTGAAGCGTCTGTTACCTGAAGTGTATGTAACCTGAGGTACCACTGTAGTTGATCACTTGCTACAATAATGTCAGCACACAAACTGAACACTCCACGTCGTTCAGCTGGTGGCATGAAGCAGGCTGTTGTGTGTGCTCTTTTTTTTTCCAAAAAATGAAAACTTCAGTTCATAAGAAAACTCTCTGATTAAATTGCCTAAAAGCCTTTGTTGTGCAACAAGGCTAAGGGTAGCTGCAACAAAAGAAACTTTAAAAAAAAAAATCTGCAAACTTTATCTGTTTTTGATGCAACTGGTACTCACAGTCTCACTATGTCATATTGTAATATTCAGATCTCAATCCACAGGCTGCAGCTTAACAGCTGCCACTTCGGCAAGAAATAATAATGTTACGTGCCAAGAATGGACTTCTGCGCCTCTGGCCCTCCTGTTACAGGAATGAAGCAGGGCCACACCTTCGTGAGCAGTTTTGGCGTTCGCTCCATGAACAGGTACTCCACCCAGAGTGGGCAGCCATGGCCAAAAAGCAGTTAAAGGGCAAGAATCCAGAGGAGCTCATATGGCACACCCCAGAAGGAATCGCCATCAAACCATTGTACTCTACTCGGGACACAAAGGACTTTCCTGAGGAACTACCTGGGGTCAAACCCTTCACCCGTGGTCCTTACCCTACCATGTATACCTATAGGCCTTGGACCATCCGCCAGTATGCTGGTTTCAGTACTGTTGAAGAAAGCAATAAATTCTACAAGGACAACATCAGGGGTGAGACACAGGGCTAAGGGAATGGGGGGGGGGGATATTGTCTAGGGCAGGCTTCCTCAACCCCGGTCCTCCAGATGTTTGGAGACTACAATTCCCATCATCCCTGACCACTGGTCCTGCTAGCTAGGGATCATGGGACTTGTAGGCCAAAAACATCTGGAGGGCTGAGGTTGAGGAAGCCTGGTTTAGGGCTGCAGTCATAACCCCACTAACCTGGGAGTAAGCCCCATTGAATTCAGTAAGACTTACTTCCGAGTAGGCATGGTTAGGATTGCACTGGAGTTTTGGGACCAAAGTATTTCATGTATAACTGTGAGAGCAATCCTAGGCATGCATACTTAGAAGGAACCCAGGACACGTCTTCTAAGTAGCTATGGATAGGATTCTGCTGTAAGATTGCATCACTGTGCACCCTTATTTGGGAGTGGGGAGCACTGAGTTTGATGTGCAGGATCAGGCATATAGTTTATAAGGGTAGGTCTGGAAGCAGAATATTTGATCACTTGCAGATTCTTATATTAGCTCTCAGTGGTCAGTTTTTTAGTTAGAAACTACTGCTAACATTTATTGTATGATTCTTGTTCAAATGCTGCCAGAAGATTGTGATTCAGTCTGACTCTTAATTAAGATGTGTAATATTAGGGGGTTTTATTTTAACTCTTTTGTTATTAATCTTTCTTTTATGAGACCAGCTGGCCAGCAGGGTTTATCCGTTGCTTTTGATCTGGCAACTCACCGCGGATATGATTCAGACAACCCCCGAGTCCGTGGAGATGTTGGAATGGCTGGAGTTGCCATTGATACAGTAGAAGATACCAAGATACTTTTTGATGGGATTCCTTTGGAGAAGATGTCCGTTTCAATGACAATGAACGGGGCAGTAATTCCTGTCCTAGCTACGTTCATCGTAACTGGGGAGGAACAAGGAGTGCCACAATCCAAGCTCACTGGGACAATACAGAATGATATACTGAAAGAATTCATGGTTCGAAATACATATATTTTCCCTCCAGAACCATCAATGCGGATAATTGCTGACATATTTCAATATACATCAAAGGTATTATTTGCTTTAATATCCATTAATTATCATTACAGTGGTGCCTCGCAAGACGAAAAGAATCCGTTCTGAGTCTCTTCGTCTAGCGGTTTTTTTCGTCTTGCGAAGCAAGCCCATTGACGGATTAGCGGATTAGCGCTATTAGCGGCTTTAAGCAGCTTTAAGCGGCTGATCGGCTTAGCAGATAAGCAGATAAGTGGCTTAGAAAAAGGGGGGGAGGGGGAAAAACCCGCAGGAACTCGCAAGACATTTTCGTCTTGCGAAGCAAGCCCATAGGAGATTCGTTTTGCGAAGCACCTCCAAAACGGAAAACTCTTTCGTCTAGCAAGTTTTCCATCTTGCGGGGCACCACTGTACTATGTGTAGCATTCATAGGTTGAATTTTGTAGAACAAAGCTGTATACTTTTTTATTGCAGCACATGCCCAAATTTAATTCTATTTCCATCAGTGGATACCATATGCAAGAAGCTGGAGCCGATGCGATTTTGGAATTAGCTTACACTATAGCAGATGGCTTAGAGTACTGCAGAACTGGACTCCAGGCTGGTCTCACTATTGATGAATTTGCACCAAGGTACATCTTTGTCAGAGTGAATCTAGTTTTTAATTTCAAGACTGGGCTCTGGTTCCAATGTATAAAATGGTTTGATGCTATAGCAAGGGATGTACAAACCTTTTGTTCTCCTTATGTCGGAATCTGCTCTGGAAGGTTCCCTCAGTCCCCTGGAAGAGATCTTGAAGGAGGGACTTCAGAAGTTCCATTGCACAAGTGGAAGCCTGTTGCTTGAAATGGAACAACAGTGTTAGATACAACCCACCATTTCCAACCCCAGGATGAATGTGGCCATCTGGTGGCTTCATGGGATTGATCTATTAGCCATGCCTGTTGGTTGTGATCAGAACTTTCTGTGAATGTACTCTTGAAAACTCAGGCTGAAGGACACATCTTTCAATTTTGGGTTCAAGAACATTGTTATTTATATGTACTGTATAATCCATAGTGTAATTTGTTCCTTATTCTACTCTGTTAAGACCATTTGTTCTCTTATTCTAGGCTGTCTTTCTTCTGGGGAATTGGTATGAACTTCTACATGGAAATAGCCAAGCTAAGAGCCGGGAGGCGGCTTTGGGCTCATTTAATAGAGAAAATGTTTCAGCCCAAGGACACCAAATCACTTCTCCTTCGAGCTCATTGTCAGACTTCTGGGTGGTCACTAACTGAGCAGGTAGGAATCCCATTTTAATTATCTACCCCAAGCGTAGTAAATATAGTGGTGCATGCTCACAGATAATAAAGCAGTAGCCTTTCTAACTCTGGGTGCCTTCGAACAGCTTCTGTTAAAAGGCCAAGAGAGGAAGGAAGGAAGAAGTAGCATTGACTACCTAATGTCATTACTAAATAAGATTTGCTCAACGTTCCTACATCCTGATATTTAATTAAAGTTATTTTAAATATACATGCAATTTAAATGTATTTAGATGTGTGGTTAAGAGTGGTGTACATATAGGAGGAAGTCATATTTAGATGGTCAGCAATTCTGAACAGTACAATTTCCGCCTCCAATCTCCACCAATGAAGGGGGTTAAGATAAGGCAAAAGGGACCCTTTGCCATCAGGGAAGGCTTCATTGCTGTGGCAGTCCTCTCTGCCCCAGTGGGGCAGGAATCTACCTCTGGCAGTGGCCTGTGGACAAGCCTCAAAATAGGGCATTTGAGGATAGGGACAGGACATTGGTAGGTTCGGATCAGCTGGATTCAAGTTTCTGTGAATCCCCTGAGAGGCCCAATTTTGGAGCCTCAAAGCTACAGCAGCAAAAAAGTAAAGGTAGGGGAGCCCAGTTTTTTTTAATTGCTAATCTACTGCATTCTGTATATTGATGTACTATATTCTTTACAAATGCTCTGGTTTTTCTTCTAGGATCCTTATAATAACATCATCCGCACTACAATTGAGGCAATGGCAGCTGTTTTTGGCGGTACTCAGTCCTTGCATACAAATTCATTTGATGAAGCTTTGGGATTGCCGACGGTGAAAAGTGCTCGAATTGCCCGGAATACCCAGATTATAATACAGGAAGAGTCTGGGATTCCTAAAGTCGCAGATCCATGGGGTGGCTCCTTTCTGATGGAATCTCTCACCAATGATCTCTATGAAGCTGCATTAAAGGTCAGTCTTTTGCTTTGAGGAGGGAGGCAGAGAGAAAAAGGAAGCTGGTAATTTTAAGCAGCCTTGCAAATAAGTCTGGAAAACTTATTAGCCTTTATATTTGCAGAGCGATCTAAACCCTTGATCCGCTGTGTTTGGGGTTTGGAAGGGACAGAAATGTTTCTCTGTCCTGCCCAGCTCAGCTACTTTCCATCATTGGTGAGGAGTGTCTCAGTGCACATCTGAACAGTGGGCAGGGAGAAGTTACCATCACTGGCTGGCAGAGTTGCCAACCCTGCTGTTCTCATGTGACTGCAGCAGATCCATTCTGGGCCTGTACCAGCCTGGGTGCTGGCATTGTGAAAGGATATTTTTCCCTCCCTCCTTCACACTGACTGGTCAGAGGTTTGGATTGATCTCTTGGGCAATCCAAACTTAGGCAATGCCTAAAATACGAGAATAGGGACGCGGGTGGCGCTGTGGGTTAAACCACAGAGCCTGGGGCTTGCCGATCAGAAGGTTGGCGGTTCGAATCCGCACTCCCATTCCGCACACCCCAGCTCCTGCCCACCTAGCAGTTTGAAAGCACGTCCAAGTACAAGTAGATAGGAACTGCTCTGGTGTGAAGCAAAACGGCGTTTCTGTGCGCTGCTCTGGTTCGCCAGAAGCGGCTTAGTCATGCTGGCCACATGATCCGGAAGCTGTATGCCGGCTCCCTCGGCCAATAAAGCGAGATGAGCGCCGCAACCCCAGAATCGTCCGCGACTGAACCTAATGGTCAGAGGTCCCTTTACCTTTACCTAAAATAAGAGAACTACATGCTTTCCAATTTACATACCGTCCTGATTAGCAGGAACAACATCTTGCTTGACTTAGGTGGGTAAACAAACAGCTATTCACTAACCTGGTTTTAAGAAATGCCATTTGGAAGGGTGAGCTCCTGATTGTTCCTTTGCAAGTGGAACTCCCTTCAGTGCTGTACAGTTCCTAAGGAATTTCCCAATGGGAACTACCCAGTGCATCGGGGAGGGGTTTGTTTTTTTGTTTTTGAAGCACCGAAACTGCTTGTAAAAGCAAGAGGGGGAACTCTGTGATCGTCAGCTGAAGGGCAGTATACAAATTTAATAACTAATAATAATAAAATAATGCTTTCAATGGAAACTGCTTTGTGTTTCAGGGCACACTCCCAGCACCAGTCAGCTGATTGGACTTGGGAGCATACCTTCAAAGGAGGTAGCTGTAACTGCCCATCAGCTGGGCAGTTTGCAACAATCCCCTTTGGACTTTGACACCAGAGTGTGAGAGTCTTAGGGAGCCAGCACACTGGCTGGATGCAGTTCCCCACCCCTGGTCTTAAATGGTTGCATTTCATCTGTCCCAGTTTTGTAAGTAGTTTCCTTGCAAATAGTGGGGTGAGAGAATGTTGCTTTAATGGTGATTGTAGTGCTAGACAGCCACATACTGAGAGTCATTAACAGTATCCAAATTTTGTTGTCTGGTTAGCTCATTAATGAGATTGAGGAAATGGGTGGGATGGCCAAAGCTGTAGCTGAAGGAATACCCAAACTTCGAATTGAAGAGTGTGCTGCTCGGAGACAAGCCAGGATTGATTCTGGTAAGGAAAATGGACACTATTTAAACCAGTGGCGTAGCGTGGGTTGTCAGCACCCGGGGCAAGGCAAGTAATTTGCGCCCCCTAACCCGTGGATTTGCGCCCCCTAACCCGTGGATTTGCGCCCCCTAACCATAACCCCCAGATGTTGCGCCCGGTGCGGCCGGCCCCCCCTGCACCCCCCACGCTACGCCTCTGATTTAAACACAACATACACTTACGTAACTGCGCAGCCTCAGTCTGCCAGACATATAGACAAGTATCAGTCTTGAACTTGAATACCTTTATTCATATATTAAGACTTAAGTTCCCGTAACTCTTAAAACTCTAGTCCAAAATTAGGAGAATGAAAATGTAGAATCCAAGTTGAATTTCAGCAACACTTGCTAGTAAGATAAGTCTGTCAGTGTATGAAATAAAATCCTTTGGAAACAGTAGTACAGTGGTACCTCTGGTTACAAATGGGACCAATTCTGGAGGCCTGGCCATATCCCAAAAATTTCGTAACTGGAGAACCGCTTCTGTGGACACGCGCGGCGGAGGTTACACAACACAAGGTACCACTATAGTTGCATTTGTTTTTTGCCTGTCTGAGCTAGACACCATACGTGAAACAATGGTTGGGTTCCAGTGAACTCTGCAACTAGTGCTGCAAGCCCAGGGGAAATTGTGTTTCTCATGCAGTCCCCATGCTGCATAATGAACCACCTACTAAAAGGGGGTGGGGGGCTTTCAAAAAGTATATTTTTGAACCGATTTTCATTGCCCTATACAAGTCCTCTGTTTCATAGGGGAATTGTGTATTTTCTGGCTGCTATAAGGGACATGGGTGGCACTATGGGTTAAACCACAGAGCCTAGGACCTGCCGATCAGAAGGTCGGCGGTTTGAATCCCCGCGACGGGGTGAGCTCCCGTTGCTCGGTTCCTGCTCCTGCCCACCTATCAGTTCAAAAGCACGTCAAAGTGCAAGTGGATAAATAGGTACTGCTTCAGCGGGAAGGTAAACAGCGTTTCCGTGCGCTGCTCTGGTTTGCCAGAAGCAGCTTAGTCATGCTGGCCACATGACTCGGAAGCTGTACGCCGGCTCCCTTGGCCAGTAAAGCAAGATGAGCGCCGCAACCCCAGAGTTGGCCACGACTGGACTTAATGGTCAGGGGTCCCTTTACCTTTTATATGAGTATCTTGCCTGTGACTTCATGTTGCACAGCTATTTCTGTTAATAGCATCCACTGTTTCTTACGTTGTTCATGGGTCCCATTGACTTTGGCTTTTCTGTATTTGAGGTTTCCTCTCCTTTGCAATACAGATCGCGACACGTTCACTTGTGTGGAAGCATTGCAGTTTTTACGTGCATGCAAGCTGAAAATCTTAGCTACCTAAATTAAAATTTGAATGCGGTTGGTGAAAAAGCTTTCAGGTTGTGTTTTTCTTTTTAGAAATCTGACTTCATGTCGCGGCTTGATAGAAACTTGTTTTATGTTGTCAGTTTCTGAAATTTATTTTAAATCCTTAACGTTTGGGAAATACCCAGGTTCTGAAGTAATTGTCGGAGTGAATAAATACCAGTTGGAAAAAGAAGAGACTGTTGAAGTTTTGGCAATTGATAACACTTCAGTCCGTAACAAACAGATTGAAAAACTTAAAAAGGTATGTGTTAGAGATTTAATAGGTGAAGTAATATTGACATTGTAAATCAGCATACAGTGTTATTTTATATTTGTGTCAAACCATATTACAGTTAAGAATACTTCTTAATATGCTTAGGATCACTTTGACCGATTGAAATAATATGCATTTTCCATATTGCGTGCTCTCTCTCTCTCTCTCTCTCTCTGAGACAAAATAGCATTTTAATAATGTTCTCTACTCCCTTCTTTCCTGAAGCCCCTCTCTTGTCCTGTCTATCTATGTCTTGTAGCTGGGGAAACCCAGCCAGATGAGTGGGGTATAAATAATATGTTGTTGTTGTTGTTGTTGTTGTTGTTGTTGTGTGTTGATAGCTATTTAAAAAATTACATACTTTAATTGCTCACAAATATAGTATAACACTTCAGAAGCTGAACAATTGACAAAGTCAAAGGCAGTGGCTTATTTCAGTCATAGCTGGAGGTTGTATAGCTAATATCCTGTTTGGGCTTTTTTACCAGAATAGGCAAATACATTATCAAACTACGATTGTTGATTTTGAACATTCCTGATTTTCATAAAGAAAGCTTTGTTGCTTTTTGTTTCTGGACCCTTCATTTTATTTTAAAAGTTACCACCTTCCTAAATTGACTGCTAGAATTGTGTTAGAAAACTGTACTAAAACTGTTTAGTTTGCAGGCTGAACTGCATCCTCCCAACACACACACACACACACACACACACATACACACATACACACATATATATTGGACAGGTGATTAATTAGCATTGATGGTCAGGGTGTAATTTTTAGAACTAAATAACGGCATGTGTGTGCAATGCCTGGGTTTGTTCTTTTTCAGTGATAGCAGATGTCAGCAAAGTTCCCTCATTGGGAACCTCTTAGACGCAAACAGTGAATCTGCATCTCTGTGAGGGTTTCCTATTTTGGGGCTTCAGAGCATATCTGTTTGCATTATATCAAAGGCAATGAGTGATATTTCCTTTAAGTTTCAGGAGTGACATTTATGGCAAGATAGATAAACTGCTGGCACCAAGGAGATGTGCTGATATAGGTCTTATTGAAGCTGGTAATCTAATAAATATTGATTACATGAGTCCTCTTCAAATTCTTTTTTACAAAACAGTCTCTATTACTTACTTACTCATTTACTTTGATTATTTATATCCCACCCTATAACCAAAGCTCTCTGTGTGGCTTACAATATAAAAACAGCACAAATTGTATAAAAGGGACAACTTGAGCAGAACCAGGGAGCCCTATAGAATTATGCTGCAAACAGTTCTTGGCTGTTGTCAAGTTTTGCTTTTGTGTCTTTCCTTGAAGGTGAAAGCTTGCAGAGATGAAGTTGTAGCGCAGCGTTGTCTTGCTGCCCTGTCAGAATGCGCCGGCACAGGCCAAGGCAATTTGCTGGGCCTAGCAGTGGAAGCAGCACGTGCCAGGTATGGGGGGAAATACTGTGCATTTAACCCAAGGGTGGTTCAGAGCATCTCTCTAAGGCTCTGTACTAACTCCCTGTGGCCTTCTCTGGCAGCGCATAAGTAATGTGTGTGACTAGAGAGATGTTTTCAGTGGTGGAAAGGCCCAGATTTAAAAGGCATTCAGCTGTGAACCTCACTATGGGAAGTCAGTCTCTCAGCCTGATTTCCTTCACTGAGGGGCAAAGGGGTGGGAATTATGAGGCTAAATCATCACAGAGTTCTTTGCAGGAAAACTGGGAGAAAAATCCAACAAATTTTTAACTAAATAAAACCCAAATAAATATCTAAGGGAGGAGGGAAGCCAGAAGCAGCCATAACAAATATTTTGCTCCTTTATATTCTCAGTGGAGCATTTCATAGAATAGAATCATAGAATCATAGAGTTGGAAGAGACCACAAGGGCCATCGAGTCCAACCCCCTGCCAAGCAGGAAACACCATCAGAGCACTCCTGACATATGGTTGTCAAGCCTCTGCTTAAAGACCTCCAAAGTAGGAGACTCCACCACACTCCTTGGCAGCAAATTCCACTGTCAAACAGCTCTTACTTTCAGGAAGTTCTTCCTAATGTTTAGGTGGAATCTTCTTTCTTGTAGTTTGGATCCATTGCTCCGTGTCCGCTTCTCTGGAGCAGCAGAAAACAACCTTTCTCCCTCCTCTATGTGACATCCTTTTATATATTTGAACATGGCTATCATATCACCCCTCAACCTCCTCTTCTCCAGGCTAAACATGCCCAGCTCCCTTAACCGTTCCTCAGAGGGAACGTTTCCAGGCCTTTGACCATTTTGGTTGCCCTCCTCTGGACACGTTCCAGTTTGTCAGTGTCCTTCTTGAATTGTGGTGCCCAGAACTGGACACAGTACTCCAGGTGAGGTCTGACCAGAGCAGAATACAGTGGCACTATTACTTCCCTTGATCTAGATGCTATACTCCTATTGATGCAGCCCAGAATTGCATTGGCTTTTTTAGCTGCCGCGTCACACTGTTGGCTCATGTCAAGTTCAAGACTGCTGTGGGGAGAATGACTGGGAAGTCAGGGTCCACAAGCCCCATTGTATGTGCTTAGCTTTGGGTCCAACTAAGGCATCTCCTAGGAGCGTTTAGCGTAGCTCTACTGAACATTAATACACCATTCTAACTTCCGATAGGGGACGCGGGTGGCGCTGTAGTGTAAACCACAGAGCCTAGGGCTTGCTGATTGGAAGGTCGGCAGTTCGAATCCCCGCGACGGGATGAGCTCCCATTGCTTGGTCCCAGCTCCTGCCAACCTAGCAGTTTGAAAGAACGTCAAAGTGCAAGTAGATAAATAGGTACCACTCCGGCGGGAAGGTAAATGGCGTTTCCGTGCGCTGCTCTGGTTCGTCAGAAGAGGCTTAATCATGCTGGCCACATAACCCAGAAAAACCGCCTGCGGACAAACGCCGGCTCCCTCGGCCAGTAAAGCAAGATGAGCGCCGCAACCCCAGAGTCGTCTGCAACTGGACTTAACTGTCAGGGGTCCCTATATTCCCCAATATTGTGGAATTGGGGAAAGTTGAGATTATGTTTGCTGTGCTTAGATTATTGTAATATGAAACTATTGTGACAAGTGCCATTGAAATAGGTGCTGAGTTTTTATTTCTTTTTGTTGAGGTGTGTTTACTCAACCTTAATGTTTGGGCTGCATATATTTTTTCAGATGTACAGTTGGTGAAATAACAGATGCAATGAAAAAGGTGTTTGGTGAGCACAAAGCCAGTGACCGCATGGTGAGTGGAGCTTACCGTCAGGAGTTTGGGGAGAGTGACGAAATTACTCAAGCAATCAACAGGTAAGGTGTGCTGTTTCTGTGGATTAAATCAGATGGTGTGCTATCAGGCTTCCAAATTTTTGCATGCTACAAACGTATGTCCCATCTCACTTCCAAAGTTTTAGAATATTTAAACTATACAGTAGTTTGTATTTCACAGAATTTCTTACACTTCTCAAATTTACTGCACTAATGCTAGTTCCTGTCATCTCAAGGATTTCCGCTGTGCCCTCTTCCCTCCAGAGCAGATTGAGGGGGGCACAAGAGGCAGAGGGGGGAAGCCCGTCTCACAGGTGAAAATCCTAGCGCTGATGGGAGGTATTCATTTGATACTGCCCTCTGTAATTTCTGCATTTCTTTTATCTTCTCCATTTTTAATTGGGGGATTACATTCTTTTATCCACTTTATAAGCCAATCATTTTTACTTAATAAATGTTCTTCCAAATTTTATAAAGTCAAACAATTACCTTATAGCTATTACCTCTTTGCACATGTCTAAAATGGGTGGGTTTTGTTTTGTTAATGCTGGGTTTTCAACCTTACTATGTTAGTTATGTTTGTTATTCAGGTTTGTTCTGCAAATTCGCTGTATTTATTAATGGGTTATGGGAAGTATTGTAAACTAGACATTTAACAAAATAAACTCATCACCTTTAATTTAAGGCTGTGGATGATGAGGAGAACCTGATAAAATACCAGGCTGCGTTCAAGGTGTTACCAGTAGTATATAAGCCCTTAACACCTTGGGAGCAGTTCACCTGCAAGGTTGCTTTAACCCATATTTTCCCACTCAGCCACTTCATTCTGCAGAACTGGCATGGTTACGGGTACCACATAATACTTGTTAATAATAATATCCTTCAGCGTAGCCACATCTGCGTTTGGGAACTCCTTTCCTACTGACATCAGGCAAGCACCTCTGTTACTCTGTTTGGTAAAAACATGCTTGTTTTGAGAGACCTACCCAAGAGAATGGTGGTGTGTGTTTTAATCTGTGTTTAGCGTATTGCCGATTTTATTTTTTCTATGTTTTTAAAAGGTTCTTTTTAGTACTTTTTACTGATAATTTTATTGCTTTTATGAAATAAATAAAGCAAGCTCAGCATAATTTTGCATCTAGGAATCACTAGAATTTTTTTGTGTTATTTTAATGTATTCCCTGTTTTTCCTTTTGTTCCTGATTTGATTCAATATCATCATTACCAAATGGAAGGTAAATGAGAGAGAGAGAGATTATAAAATTTCCATATACACATAAAACTCCATACTACTAATAGAATTCAAATGCATATAGATAAATCTTTAAAAATGGAAGACTTTTTTGTTGTAGTCACAGCTGTCAAGATACCCTTAAAAATGTTACTTCAACTGTCTGCAACTTACAAAAGCAAATTCTAAATTCAGAGTTAACAAGTTTGTGGAACGTGAAGGTCGGAGACCACGTCTTCTTGTGGCAAAAATGGGCCAGGATGGCCATGACAGAGGAGCCAAAGTGATTGCTACGGGATTTGCTGACCTTGGGTTTGATGTGGATATAGGCCCACTCTTCCAGGTATTTAGTCTCTTCCATTCAAATTTTTGTTTGTTTGTTTGCTTGCTTGCTTGCTTCTCCTAGCAATTAAAATGTCTGACACTTGAATAAAGGATAGTTAAAGGTAAAGGGACCCCTGACCGTTAGGTCCAGTCACGGACGACTCTAGGGTTGCGGCGCTCATCTCGCTTTACTGGCCGAGGGAGCCGACGTTTGTCCGCAGGCAGTTTTTCCAGGTCATGTGGCCAACATGACTAAACCACTTCTGGCAAAACCAGAGCAGTGCACGGAAACGCCATTTACCTTCCCGCCAGAGCAGTACCTATTTATCTACTTTGACGTGCTTTCGAACTGCTAGGTTGGCAGGAGCTGAGACTGAGCAACGGGAGCTCACCCGTCATCTGTAGGAATGGTTTTATTTATTTTTTGAATATATTTTTGTACTTTATATTTTTGTACACAGCTTTGAGGGCCTCGGGCTTTTAAGCAATTTATTAATTTGTAAAATGATTTTGTAAAAAATACATGCAGCTATTGTTTCAATTTCCTGTTCGCACCAAAGGTAACAACCAAAATATGTTGTACTGGGATGATTTTACAGATTCCCGAGTTGGAAGATGCAGTGGGTTAGGTGGCTATGTTCCTCTCTCTACTCTTTCTGGGCACCCATACAGTGGTACCTCGGGTTAAGTACTTAATTCGTTCCAGAGGTCCGTTCTTAACCTGAAGCACCACTTTAGCTAATGGGGCCTCCCACTGCCGCCGCATCACCGCCAAGCAATTTCTGTTCTCATCCTGAAGCAAAGTTCTTAACCCGAGGTACTATTTCTGGGTTAGCGGAGTCTGTAACCTGAAGCGTATGTAACCCGAGGTACCAATGTATTGTCTAACCTAGATGCCAGTAGCATGCTGGTGTCTGTGTTTTTTTGTCGCTCTATGAAAAAAGAAGCATGGGTCTGCATGCAGTGTTTGGTTTTATGCATTCTTGTTTCCCATATTGTTTGACACTTCCTTTGCTTTCTCTTCCTAGACACCCCGTGAAGTGGCCCAGCAGGCGGTAGATGCGGATGTGCATTGCGTGGGGGTGAGCACCTTGGCTGCTGGCCACAAAACGCTTGTTCCTGAACTCCTCAAAGAGCTGCATGCCCTTGGCCGCCCCGACATTCTCGTCATGTGTGGAGGCGTCATCCCTCCCCAGGTACTGCGCACCACCATCACAAGATAGCTTGTTGTGAGATGATTAAATTGTTCCCAGTGAGGTGGGGTCTCCATCTACTTTCTCCTCCTCCTCCTCCTCCTCCTCCAGGCAAATGATGAACACCACTGAAAGGCTTTTAAAGTAACATCTAGCTATTGAAATGTGGAAATCCTTCAGCAAATTTTGGAAGGCTTTGTAGTTTATAGGTTTAGGGTTCACAGAACAACGCAGTTGAAAAGCAGCCTCCCAAAAGCTTTCTAAAACTGCCAATATAATCAAATAATTTAAAAATCACTTTTTAAAGTTAAAAATATTCATAAACATTTTAAGAAATGAAGAAAAAAAGGGACTAGTTTCCTTTACTGACATAGAAAATATATAATTTTTTCTTCTTCCGGAGTTTGTTTTTTTCCAGGGGGTGGTGGGGCGTTATAAACAAGAGTAATGTTATACAAATGAGTACAGTGGTACCTCGAGTTACAAACGCTTCAGGTTACAAACTCCGTTAACCTGGAGTTACCTCAAGTTGAGAACTTTGCCCCAGGATGAGAATGGAAATTGTGTGTCGGCGGCGCAGCAGCAGCAAAAAGCTCCATTAGCGAAAGCACACCTCTAGTTAAGAACAGTTTCAGGTTAAGAACAGACCTCCGGAAAAAATGAAGTTCGTAACTAGAGGTACACTGTACCAAGTTTTCTTATGTCATTTGCATATCACAAAAATAGCATAATAAATGTGGGGAAATATCCAGAACATATGTTTCATTATTAGTGGTCAGTGTAGACATTCTTGGTTCATGAATGGGTTTAAACAGTTAGGAAGAAGGGAAGAAAGGGCTGGAGGGGGAAATGGCAAGTGGAGTGGGGTAGAATTTGCTTTTCTGCTTCGAATCTCTTGACCTTGGTATACGGTAATTGTTACACCTGGCAAAAGATTCGTATAGAGCCACAAGTCTCTGGTTGTCTTGGAGCAGAGGTGAAAATGTTCCCCACTTTTGATGATTTCATTCTTTATGTTAGATAGGAGCAGAGATTGTTTGAACCTGTAGTCACTAGGACTTTGCACACATGGCGAGGTTTGCGTAGGCGAGAGCATCACTGCTTTCCCCCCATAGCTAGCATACTAAGTTATTTTCCCTTCTCCATGTTCCCTTCTCCTCCTGACCTGCCATTGCTAAACTCTGCTCTTTGAGCATGTGTTCTGCAGAATTTTACTTTACAAAGTTTGCATGCATGTTTTATGTCTTGTTTTTCTCCTGCACAGGATTATGACTTCTTGTATGACTCTGGTGTTTCCAATATATTTGGCCCTGGAACCCGAATCCCAAAGGCAGCTGTCCAAGTTCTTGAAGATATTGAGAAATGCTTGGATAAGAGGCAGCAATCTGTGTAAACTTCTGTCTCATAACAAACTTTGTATCTCATGGTGAATTTTATAGTTTGTGTTGATGCATTGTGATCTGTTGATAAAAAGAAGGAATTTTTGCGAAATCATCTGCAATGTCTGGTGTTGCCTTATGCTTTCTAAGAAAGTGGGAAATTATCTGCAATATTATTACATACATATGTAAAATCTATCAAAGAATCTAAATGAAATGAGTAAATTTTGCATATAAGACTGCATTATATCTGAAATACACTTCAGATCTTTGGAAATGCAAATTACAATTTAAAATAAATGTTACTGATACAGAAAGGTGGTGAAATTTTGTCCTGCTGTTTCATACTGTTTGTTCACATGCCTCTTGCCCTTTTGGTCCAGTCTCGTTGCCCTAGCTTTGTTTGTCAGATTGACAAATATCCATTTCCTACCCCTGGTAGTTCTGTGACCTCACGAATCCTTTACTGAGATGACATGCACAAGACAAGTAGAGCCACCCTTTTATGAAAAGTCCATTTTTTGTAATGTTCTAGCTCAACAGCCTTAAGAGAAGTATCAAAGGGGGAGGTGTTAACAGCCCGTTAAGCAAAGGTCTTTTCTTATTCTTCAAGACGCCTGTGCCTCTTGAGACTCCCATCAGTGACACCTGAGCTCAGCATCCCATACAGTCCAACAAAAGCACAAAAACAAATGCCAAGTTCACTAACATTACAATCTCTTTTAATTGCATAAGTACCTCCTCTACCAGCTATTAATATAGCAAATTCTAATTTAGTCCATGTGTTCAAAATTCCTTGAGATTCCTCATTTCTTGCTGGCAGGTCTTTTTTTAAAAAACAGAGACCTCAGAATTATCCTGCAAGCAGTTTATTATAAACTTCCTAGGAATTACTGCCCTTGCAGTGCTTCCCTGGGAGATTTCATGATCTGGACTTTGGAGCAACGTTTTCAAATAAGACTTCTGCAGCTGCAGCAGATGGATTTGGAACTTCTCCACTGTCTGTCTTTCTGAATGAAGAAATGTGTGCATTATCCCATCCTGACCAAATCACTGACACATGGCAATTGGTGGTATGCTTGGTGCTAAAGTAAACTTTCTGACTACAGCAGCACCGGAGGCACTTAAGTTTTGCTGAAAGTATAGTAAATGAAAAGGGTTGTGGGCTGTTGAGGGTTTAGCAAAAAGACATGGCAACATTCACTGGAGTGAAATATTGACCAGAAGCTGACTGCGGCATATGGTGTCCATGCGCTGAAGAATCCCACACTGATCAGTACAGCCATCTGTAAAAACAACCACTTATAATTAGTTACTGGCTGGCTTTTTATATTTTCTCCTTCTCTATCTGTTTTTTCAAATCGGTGAGAGAGAAATGAAGGATTAGTGCTTCAACATTTAAGAGATATTTAAACAATTGGCTCTTGCTTTTATTTTAGGCTGTCCATTCATTTTATCCTAAGACCCAAAAGCAGTATGCTCTGCAGTACAGCAGCCCTCCAGCAGAATAAAATAACACAAGATCAGGATAAGACATTAAGAACAGCATCCTTTGTGTTTATCAGATGCTTTACATCATAATGGAATGTCACCTGGTTCAAATTATAGTCCTATAGAAAAAAATATGCCAGGACCTCAGCATCTCATACAATAGCAATATATATACCACATGCTTCCTCTATGAGCCCATGTATTGCAAGATCTGAGAGTCTTACAGTATACAGGTTCATCATTAAGTTAGTCCCCAGTATGTATGTGGCTGGGAAAACCCAACCAGATGGGTGGGGTATAAATATTTTGAATATGAATATTATTTCGCATTAATAAAATAAGCTTTCATACCAATGAATCTAACAACTGAAAAACAGAGGAGTTGCTCAATGTCTGCAACTCAAATGGGACACAAACCATACATGAAGGCAAAGACACACAAACAGCCCAGTCCATAGCATCCATAAGTGCTTTGGCATTTTCCCAATATTTTGACAATAATTTTCAATCTACAGGGACAGAATCAATGTCTGAGTCAAAGCAACACTGTGTTCCTATTGCTCTTTAAAATACAAAAATACTCTGCTCGCAACAACACAGACCCACCAATGTCAACTTCTTCTCCAGCTTTGCTGCATCTGAAGACCTGTTGAAGTTCTGCATCTCATGACAGGTATTATGAACCTTTCAGGCTATACCCAAGTAACAGATGGTGATGGTAATTGCTGGCAGAATGGTACAGATCCTACAGATGACTTACTGGGTTACACATTAGGGAGAGCTTTTCTAAATAAAACATCTTCAAGAAGACACCTAAACATTATGATGCTAGGCACTTGTCTAATTCCAGCTGGGAATGGATTCCAGAGGGCTGGAGCTACACTACTAAAAGCCAATTTCTAGTACAACCTAAGCAAAATTCTGGCTCATGCAGCACTCTCAGCAGCGCCCCATCTGAGAATATAAAGGACTGTGGAAGAACCGATGGAAAGTATAAAGGAGAGTTTGGAAGAGATGGGGAAATTTGGAACCTTAGCAGGATTTAAATTGAACAAAGGGAAAACAAAAAATGATTGTCAAAAATTTAGACCAAGATAAGATTGAACTACTGCAACAAAGAACAGGGATTGAGGTGGCTAGAAAAGTTAAATACTTGGGAATATGGCTTTCTGGAAAGAACATCGATCTGTACCAAAATAACTACACCCCAGTATGGAATAGAATAAAAAAAGATATGGAGACCTGGGCCAGAATGAAATTATCGCTCTGGGGACGAATTTCAATGATTAAAATGATGGTGCTCCCCAAGCTGTTATTTCTGTTCCAAACTTTACCCATAATAAAAGGTACAAAAGATTTCAAAGATTGGCAAAAGGTGATCTCAAGATATGTCTGGGAAGGGAAGAAGCCCAGAATTAAATTTAAACTATTGACTGATATAAAAGAAAGAGGTGGCTTCTCCCTACCAGACATGAGACTGTACTATGAGGCAGCATGTTTGTGCTGGATAAAAGAGTGGGTAAAATTGGAGAATAACGAACTTTTAGACCTGGAAGGATTTAATAACAGATTTGGGTGGCACGCCTACCTCTGGTGTGACAAAAAGAGGGTTCATAAGGGGTTTGGTAACCATGTTTTCAGAGGCGCTCTAATAGAGGTTTGGGATAGATATAAGAATATATTAGAACCCAAAACTCCTCACTGGTTATCTCCGTTAGAGATAATGGGGGTAAAGAAAATCAACATGAGAGGAAAGTGGGGAAAATACGAAGAAATGG
Organism: Podarcis liolepis; assembly: GCF_965112155.1. Lineage (NCBI taxonomy): Eukaryota > Metazoa > Chordata > Lepidosauria > Squamata > Lacertidae > Podarcis > Podarcis liolepis. The sequence continues at coordinate 5,392,175 of NC_139557.1, forward strand.
TGATAAATGAAGGAGGAAAGTGGAAAGTAAAACCATATGACCAGGTTAAAGTCTTTACATATGATTGGTTGCACTATTTTCAGATTAATGAAATGTTCAAAAAGGAGGTGAAGGAAAGGGGTTATGAGGAAAAAGAGTCCAGATATCAAAAGGAGATAGTGAACAATGAATGTAAAAATCTGTCGAAAATGTATAAAATACTGCTGGAATGGAACACGAAGGACGAGGAAGTGAAATCAGTGATGGTCCAGTGGGTGAGGGATTTCGGTTACAATATCCAATTGGAGGATTGGGAAAGGCTATGGAAGGTGAACATAAAATTCACGGCCTGTACGCTTCTGAAAGAAAACATGATGAAGATGCTTTATAGGTGGTATATGACACCAGTGAGGTTGGCAAGAATGTACAAGGTAGACAACAAATGCTGGAAATGTAGACAGATAGAGGGGACATTTTACCATCAATGGTGGGAATGTAAAAAAATTAAAAGTTTTTGGGAGGAGATTTATAACGAAATGAAAAAGATGCTGAGATATACCTTTGTTAAAAGACCAGAAATCTTCCTATTGGGTATGGTAAGAAAAGACATAGAAAGAAAGGACCGCAAACTTTTTCAGTACGCGGCAACGGCCGCAAGAATGGTGTTAGCACAGAGATGGAAGCAGGAGGAGATTCCTACGGTGGAAGAGTGGAGAGAAAAATTGATAGAATATGTAGAACTGGATAAATTAACAGGGAAAATTAGATATGCCAAAGACCAAAAGTTTATTCAAGACTGGGGGAAATTTGTGGGGTATCTGGAAGACAACTGTGATGTAAGTACAACGCTAGTGGGGTTAAAAGAGGCACTGTAAAGAATCAATAAGTATTGTCGGTTACAAATAATGCAGGAAGGGTGGGATAACGGCAATATGTAAGAACGAAATGCGTATGAAAAGGAAAAACTACGAATGATTGTCAGTAACGTTGAAGGAAGTCCAAAATGGATAAGAATGTTATGATATGGATATAAATGTATAACTGGTTGAAAACCAATAAAATTTTTTAAAATGCAAAAAAAAAAAAAAAAAAAGAGAATATAAAGGAGCAAAATATGTGTTATGGCTGCTTCTGGCTTCCCTCCTCCCTTAGATATTCAGGTTTTATTTTTAAAATTATTATCTTTTTCTCCCAGTTTTCCTGCAAAGAACTCAGTGATGATTTAGCCTCATAATCCCCACCCCTTTGCCCCTCAGTGAAGGAAATCAGGCTGAGAGACTGACTTCCCATAGTGAGGTTCACAGCTTTTAAAATCTGGACCTTTCCACTGTTGGGTTGGAATAACGACAGACGAGTAGCAGGTGTCATGTGAGAGAGGGGTCTGCCGGGGCGAGCCCCGGGAACTCTCTTTTATTGAATATTACATGCATTGCCACGTATGTGCTGGTTGCTGATTGGTTAACACAAGTACAAAGCAAAGATTACATATAGGCATTAATCACCAATAGAAGAAAGGCTGGGAAAGGGAACACAGGGAACACGGAATTGGACAGGCATGAAAACCTCCTTAACTAATGATTGATATGGCAAGACTAAAACAATTACTAATGATTGATCATAACATGAAAGAATACAACAATCACGTTCCGTAGATGTGGTCAGCAATGCATTAAGAACAGGTCAGGGTATACTGTTTCATGAACTCAATGGGAACTGATCAGAACATTCCCAGACTCATGTGCAGAGGCAAAAACTTCCCAGCATTCCACCATCGAAAACATCTCTCTAGTCACACACATGGACCGACACATTCCTTATGCGCTGCCAGAGCAGGGCCACAGGGAGTTTTTTTCCTCCTCCTCCTCCTCTTCTTCTTCTTCTTCTTCTTCTTCTTCTTCTTCTTCTTCTTCTTCTTCTTTAATAAAAAGGAGACAAAAACCTTTACATGACCCTAGAATGAGTTCAGATTCTGTATCAATTAAGTGCCTCCAACTGCATACATGCTAATGACCTCAAAAAAAGGGGCACACAAATAAAAAAAGCACAAAAGTACACAGAGATCCCAAAGAACATATGGAAAGCATAAATGTTTTGGGAACAAGCTGATGGCATTTTATGCACCTTCCTCCCCTTTTGTCTTGTCATAACACAGTTTAGCACAAACATGACTCAAGAAAGCACAAATGTGGACTCAGGAAATGTAACTGGCAAGCAGGTCATGGGGAAAGCTTACCTTGAAGTTTAAAACAGTTATCAGAACTATCAAAAAGGTATAGCATACTCAATTACAAAGCTTTTTTTCTCAGTGGAAGGCTAAAAGAAAGAAATTCTAAAACTATCTACTGGCTTTACATTTGATGTTGCAAATATTTTACCAGTTGAAAGGAATGTGTCAGATTTCCCACTTCAATTCATAGCAGTAAACAATTATTACTTATTTAATAGGCTGGGGTGCTCTTGCTACCCGTAGTAGCATGCAGGTACTTGTAGAAAGAGATGGAATGGTATTTCTGTGACCCCCTATCGTATTCTAAGTACCATATTCTAAGCACCAAGGGCCATGCTTTAAAGTGTGAACCTGCTAAAGTAAATGTTACAATGATGATACTTCCCCCTTTAGGGCCAATACAACTGCCACAGGGAGTTAGTGCAGAGCCCTGGAGAGATGCTCTGGACCACAGCATTTCCCCCAGTACCTGGCACGTGCTGCTTCCACTGCTGGGCCAGCAAATGGCCTTGGCCTGGGGCGGCGCATGCTGACAGGGCAGCGCTACATCTTCATCTCCGCAAGCTTCACCTTCAAGGAAAGACACAAAAGCAAAACTTTACAACAGCCAAGAACTGTTAACAATTGATAAAGCTGCTCCAATGCCAAACAGTCTCTTACGCCTCTTCCTCCAGGTCTTCCAGGACGAGCTCTTCTGAAAGGAAAAGAAGAGAAGGCTGACAGTTAGAGAGGCTTCTTACACACAGAGAGAGAGACTTTCTGAACACATCCATGGAAATAGACATTACCTTCTGGATGACTTTGTTTTCCTTTTCCTTGAGGTGCCAGCGGAGCCTGCAGGGAAACAAAGAGCCACATGGGGTATGATTATCTAAACCTCAGACAGAGAGACCTTTCCTAAGAAATCTGAGGGACAAGAATCAACTACTATATGCTGAAAGGTTTTACCTTTCTGGTCCTTTGGAAAAGGGGTCCGCGGGAGGAGGAGCAGGAGGGGCGGGCGGGGGGCAGGGGGGAGGACTCGGGGAGAGGGCACACTTTATTATTTTTTTTGGCCATTTGGGAAAATGCTCTTCGCAGCCTGTGAAGCCTAAAAAGGAAAGAGAAAAATGTGAGAAATGGGGCTCAGGGTTCGTCCTCTCCCGATCTACGTCCCGAAACTGGTTTTTGCATTCATGCCTCTAAGCTCACTCTCACCGCAGAATTCAGTTGCGCATCAAGGTCCCCGGCGCACCCCCCAAGAAGAAGAAGAACACATTGAGACAGAATTTTAGTTTAAAGGTTAATGGGCAGAATTTAGGCCACAACTTTATTGATTACACTAATGTGAGTGGTATTGGCTTAGGCCAGTGGTGTCCAAACTTTTTCCAAAGAGGTCCAGATTTGATGAAGTGAACGGCTGACCAAAGGGCCAACCAAAGTTGTTGAGCTTTTTTCAGTTGTTGAGGTTTTTTTAAAGGATTTTACCCCAGGAAATAAACTGACACAGGGGCCAGATTAAACCAGATAAGGCCCCAGAAACGGACTTTGGGCATGCCTGGCTTAGGCATTGGCAAGAACTCCTGCCTGCCTTGTTGGAAGTCTGGAAGAGTAAGCCACCATCAATGGTTGTTTTTTTAAATTTATTTAATCATTTTTTTCAATACAAACAGCAATCGCAAAAGACACATGCAACAAAAAACATAATAACACTAATAACACGGTTTGACAATTCAGATTTGGATACACTGATATACCAATGACTACACCTTTTTAACAATATTTTCCCGCCTCTCTCTCCTCCTGCTACTTCCCACCATTATCCGCCTTACTGCTTAAATATTCCTTCCAGATTTCTTCATATTTATCCATTCTTAATTTGCGTCGACATGCAATTCGATCATATGTAGCTAGTCTGCCCATATTATCAATCCATGTGCTCAATGGAATCTTTCTGCGGCTCTTCCAATTCATCAAAACACGTCTTTTTTTGCTTCTAATATAGCACGGTACATCCATATATTTTTTTTGACCCCTTGTAATCTCCCACGTTTCCAGAATATAACTTAGAATTAAATTTAATTCCGCTAAATAACAATTTCTTTTTATTACTCTTCCTATAAATATCCTCACCTCACACCAAAATAATCTTATCATCGGGCATTTAATCATCATATGTACTAAGTTCGCATTTTTACTCCCACATCTCCAGCAGTTGTCTGGACTTGTTATTTTCTTCTGGTATAGTTTTGCGGGAGTCCAGTGGACTCCAAATATTATTTTCTGTTGAATAAGTCTTAGTCTTAGATCCGTAGAGGCTATTTCTGTTGATTTTATACTTGACTCCCATATGTCATTTGTTCTCTGGAGCCCCAACTCTTCACTCCGTTTTTGTCTATCATATTCTAAATCATATTTCTTCCTGTTGAGTGGGGTTTTATATAGTGCAAGTGTAGAGTTTTTTGTTTTTGCTGCAGAGATTAAATCTTGTAGCGGCATGGGTGTTTCCGAGGCTGCTATAGCGTCAGGGCCAAACTGCCTTTCCAACATATGTTTCAATTGGATGTCTTGCCATTGTGTTTCACTGGTTATTCCATACTTTACTTGCAAAGTCTTATATTCCACAAATTTATAATTTTCATCAATTAATTGATTCAATGTCAAAATATCTTTTTTCATCCAATTTTGCCAAATTATTACTTGATTTCCAATTTTTAATTTTGGGTTGGCCCATATTGTTAATTTCTCATGTTGATAGGGGTCATCGTTATTTTTATTTATATTCATCCAAATTTTTATAGGTGCTTTAATAGTCTCCAGGATAATAGGATATTTCATAAAATTGGAGCCGAGTTGAGTCCACCCTACAAGAGGTTCCAAGAAACTATATTCGAGAGTAGGCCTATTGGGATTCCTGCTACATCTCCAATCGTTAGTCTTACTCAGCAGATAGGCCTGGTGATATAGTTCCAGATTTGGGAGACCAAAGCCACCTTCCTTAGTTGGAAGTTGCATTTTATGTAGTGATATTTTCGGTGGCTTTGTACCCCACAGGCACGATCTAAATAGTTGATTTATTTTTTGGAAGTAAAATTTGGGAATATGTATTGGTAATCCTCTAAGAATGTATAAAAGCTTTGGAACAACATTTATTTTGAGGACATTAACCTTTCCCCAAAGGGAGAGGTTTAGAGGTCCCCACCTCTCAATATCAAAAGAAATCTCATTTATAATTTGATTCAAATTTAATTTTACAATTTGGTCTATATCTGATGAAAACAGTATATCCAAGTATTTAATAAAGTCTTTGAACATCCAAAATTGATGGTTTCTATACAATGTAGCCCTTGGCCCAATTGGTAAAATCTCTGATTTTGTCCAATTTATAGAATATTCTGATATTCTGCCAAAGGTTTTTATTTTCTCCATAATTTTTGGAATTGTATCCTGGTTTTGTAATAAATAAAAGGATATCATCCACAAATAATACAATTTTGTAATTATCTTTGTTGTGTTTTACATCCTTGATATGCTCATCCTGAATTATTGCTCTTGTTAATGGTTCCAGGCAGAGATTAAATAATAATGGAGAAAGAGGACATCCTTGCCTCGTTCCTCGATTTAAACTAATCAAATTCGAAATTCTTCCATTTGTAACAATCCGAGACGTTGGGTTTTTATAACTCATTTTAATCCAATTACAGTATTCTATAGGGAAACCAAATTTACGTAACACAAACCCTATGAATTCTTTATATATTCTGTCAAAAGCCTTTTCTGCATCTAATGACAATATCATAAACTCCTCTTCATCTTTGTTTAAGTTTATCAAATCTATTGTTAATCTGATATCACAGTATTTTAATATTCTTTTGGAAGCCACCCAGAGTGGCTGGGGTAGCCGAGGCAGATGGGCGGGGTATAAATAATAAATTATTATTATTATTATTATTATTATTATTATTATTATTATTATTATTATTATTATTATTATCTGTAGCTTGTCTTGTTTTTATAAAACCTGTTTGATTATTAGGTATCAAGTCTTGAATAACTTTTTGTAATTTTGCCGCCAATATTACATTCAAAATCTTTGCATCCACATTCATTAATGATATTGGTCTATACTTTGCACATTTAGTAGGGTCTTTGCTAGGTTTTGGTATAATCATTATTAAAGCTTCATTGAATGTTGTAGCAGATATACCTTTATGAGCTATTTCCTTATAGACTTCTAGAAGTCTGGGGATTAGTAGATTTTTGAATATTTTATACCATTCCATAGGAAAACCGTCTGGTCCAGGTGATTTCCCATTCTCCATTGTTTCTATACCATTCTCAATATCTAATATATTTAGGGGTGCTGATAGCATATCTTTTTTATCTTCTTCAATAGTTGGTATTTTGATATCTTGAAAGAAGTTCTCCATCTCATCCTCTGATATATTTTCTGGCCCTTCATATAATTTTTTGTAGAATTAAAAAAAAATCTTTATTGATATCTATTAATGAGGTCGCTGCAATGTTATTTTCATTTCTTATTAAGGGTATTATTTGGTTCGCTTTCTTTTGTTTTAGACGATTAGCTAGAATTTTTGTCGGTCTTTCACCCTGTTCCCAATATATTTGTCTTAGACTTAGTAGGCTGAACTCAATTTTTTGAGCTAGTATATTATTCAGTTCTAATGTTCGTTGTATTCTTTCATATGTAGCATTAGATGGGTTATTTGACATATCACCCCATAGTGTTTTTAAATAAGTTTTTAGATTGTTTTCTTTTAATCTTTGCAGCTTGGCTTTGTTGGCAGAGGAGATTATCTTCCCTCTGATGTAAGCTTTATATCCTTCCTATTCCACCAGTCTTGACTTTGAAGATTTGTAGTTATTTTTAAAATATATTTGTGTTTCTTGGGTTATATATTGTATGAAGTTTTTTTCCATTTAAGAATGATATATTAAAAGGATCCATTAAATTCCACTGTATCATATAGTTATTAATTGTCTCTCTAACCTTTGTCCTTCTTTTCCTGGCTACTGATGTGGTATCCATCTGTGGATCTAAAATTTCATTAAAGTCTCCACCCATTATCAACTGCTGATACCATAGGAAACTTAATCTCTTAAAGCAATTGTGAATAAACTTATGGTCATCAGTGTTTGGGGCATAGACATTTACTGTTGCTATTTCTGTCCCTTCTGTTTTAATTACAATTATTAAGCATTGACCATCTTCCTCTCTTATTATATCTTGCATTTCATAAGGCCAGCCTTTCCTAAACAAAATTGTAACTTCCCTCCACGACCTTCCTCCAGTCCATAAATCATTAAATAGGTTTAATCACCTTTATTTTATGCTTCTCCTTGCATTCTTGCTGTGGAGCTTCTCAGCGTGTCTGGAGCTCCATCAATGGTGACCAACTGAAACTCACCCCGGGGTTCCCGCTGGGTCCTGGCATGGCCCTAGGCTCCCAAGCAGACTTTGGACAAGATCCGGACCCGCGGATTCCTTTACCGGAATACCCCTGTACCTGGAGGGGCAGGTGATGGCTGCACCTCCCCTCCCCCACATTTCACTAAGCCAGTGCCTAACCGCCAAACCTTACAAAGATGTGACAATTGCTAAGAGGTAGGCAAAAACCAAGAGGCCAGTACCAATTTGCCAAATGGAAAAAATTCCTACTCAGCCCGTTCCAAAACAGGCGACCAACCGAAGTCCAGAGCAAGGCCAGAGCACACACCTAAATCGAGGGCAGGTGTTTGGTGGCGCAAACCCAGGCAAACCCCCCCAACGCCGCACCACTGCCTTTTAAAGGCCCCCCTCAATCACACCACCACTCCCAAGGAAGGGGGGCTGCGCCTATGGCCTGTGCGCAACGCGGACCCTCAATGAAGAGGATCCGATATGCTGAAAGAAATCCTACTTACATGCTCTCTCTACTCTCACAAGCACAGAATGATCCAAGCATAGAAGATCCCAGGCCTTCTAGAGCTCTGGCGACCAATGAGCCAGCAGAGGGAGATGTCACAATGAACCTCACGCGATGCAGTACCCCTGAGCCCTGAGAAAACCAGCAGCCACAAGTCCTGCTCCTCTTAAGGGACGCGACTAAGTTTTCACATATGGTTTTCTTCCATGTTCCACTTTTTATAAATATGCAAAATGTGCCTATTCCTTTGGATTCCAGCTGAAGCTGTTCCTGCACCTTCGGAGCACTAGCTATCTCCTATACCTGTCCCATACCCTCCAACATTTCTCCCATGCAAATAGGAATGTCTTATTTCATTATTATTATTATTATTATTATTATTATTATTATTATTATTATTCTGACTGGGTTGTCCCAGCCACGCTGGGCAGTTTCCAACATATACAAAAACATAGTAAAACATTAAATGTTAAACACACCACTTCAGTATCATGTCCCAATGCTCTAAGGTACAGCTTTTCAGACCGGCGAGAGCCGATGGATCTGCATAGGTACAAGGGCCCAGCCAGCAGGGAATCAAACACATGAATATTCCCTGTGTTAGACGGTAAGGGTTGCAAATATGTGCACCAGGAAGGGGCATAGTGTTCATCAGCCACGACACCCACATTCCTGCAGTTCCCCTGAACTGGCCGGGGGGGGGGTGAGGTTAGGGCTGTGCAGACACACAGGTGGAGCCAATCCAGCTCTTCCACCTGTGTCCACACACAGCCCCAATCTCACCGCTGCCTTATCCAGGTAAGCTGAGGCAGCGCCTGTATTGGGGGTGCAGCTCTGCCCCATGGCACCAACCACAACTGATCAGGGCAGACATTTATTTCAACGCTAGCATGGTAATTTGGGCTTCTTGTGAGACTTCTGGAATTGAATGAAAGGGAGAAAAATAAAAGTAGGCATTCCCTATTTGTTTTCTACTACACAGCTATGGTGTTGCTAAAACGATCCCAGGCTCCTGTCTTCAAAGCTGAATTTTAATTTTCTCCTTAGGCAAGCCAGAAGAGGTAAGTATGAATTATATTTATCCGTAGAAGCCATTATGATGATAGCAAAATATTATTGCTTTCTTTAACACATTATATAGATTGGAAGTCCATAAAAGTTCATGAAAAGAAAGAAAATGAATATTGGGGATTGCTTTCTTGAAAGCATCACCACACCCAAGACGATGTGTCAGGCTCCTGGCATGGGCGTAGCCAGGGAGGCGCGCGGGGGGGGGAGCTGCCCCCTCTAAATCAAATAAATCAATAAAAATACTTAACTAACTGACCAATTGCATCACAGATAACTCGACTCTGCCCTTAGCCTCCAAAATAAAGCCTGCCCCACAATAAATGCTGTTTGCACCTATGGCTCCTGGTATCAGTTTTCCAAATCCGGGATGGTGCTTTCAAGGATGCAATTTCAGCCACATTTATTCTGATCCTTATGAAGAACTGCTCCCTTTCCCTCTTAACAAATAAATTGCCAGATGGGCCAACCATATATTCCTGCATTGCAGGGGGTAGGACTAGATGATCCTCAGGGTCTCTTCCAACTCTACAATTCTGTGATTCTTATGTTCTCAAGCTCCCCTGGTGCCAGCCAGGTGTGGCCACTCAGTTTCCTCAAGTACTTGAGGAATGGCAGCCTGTCATAAGAGGATGACAGCTGATGGGCAACAACAAGCCTCTCCTGTCTGCTGGGATTGCCAGGCGGCATATGCTGTGCCAGGTCAAATCTGCCTGTTCCTTATAGGTAAAGGTAAAGGTACCCCTGCCCGTACGGGCCAGTCTTGACAGACTCTAGGGTTGTGCGCTCATCTCACTCTATAGGCCGGGAGCCAGCGCTGTCCACAGACACTTCCGGGTCACGTGGCCAGCGTGGCGAGCCAGAGCCACACACGGAAACGCCGTTTACCTTCCCGCTAGTAAGCGGTCCCTATTTATCTACTTGCACCCAGGGGTGCTTTCGAACTGCTAGGTTGGCAGGCGCTGGGACCGAGCAACGGGAGCACACCCCGCCGCAGGGATTCGAACCGCTGACCATGCGATTGGCAAGTCCTAGGCGCTGAGGTCTTACCCACAGCGCCACCCGCGTCCTTATAGGTATAGCCATCTAATTCTAGCTTGCAAAAGGGAGTTTCTACCCCAAGTATCTGCCAGGGAAATAAAAGGTCTGGAAAGGTTAACCTCGCTCAGAGCCGCCAAGGCTGCATCACTTGGGAAGATAATACTCTTTAGTATTTCGTATCCATCTCTTCATAAACAACACAACAGGGTGTCCTTTCAACCAACTTGAGATGATAGAGGGGAGCTAAGTTTCAACCATTTATTTTATACACCTTTGATTTTCACAAATTTAAGCAGGCGTGTTAAGTCTAAGAGCTCAATTCTCAATAGCCTTTCCTAACTCAAAAAGCTGATGTGCTTTTTCCACGGCAGAAGTTTGGTGGGTCAAAAGTGTCAGAGCCACCTTCTGCATCTTCTTATAGGAGCCCTGAAAAGGAATTGTGCCTCTGAGGGCACCACACCTTCAGCAGTGCTTGGGAGAAGAAAGAGGGAAGGGCAGGTCTCCTTCTTCCACCATTGAGATATATAAGAGAAAGAGAGCTCTGTACAAGTGCACAATTCCGGTTCTGATCAGAAACTTCCACATGCAGGTTAAGAAGTGGGAGGAAACATGGCGGGGAAATGTCCCTAAATCAGGGCAGGTTGACAGACGCTTTCTGCACTGCTCTACCTTGCACTTTTGACTATGATGACATACCGAGGGACGTTCAGTGCAGGATCCTGCTTCCGCTCCGGTTGCTTGAATAGAAATGGGGAGACTTTTTAAAAAAATGATTTTCTATGTTTCCCTCCCTGCTGCCTAAGGGTTTTTTTTCAGGCTAGAAGGAGAAAGATTATCCCCACCCCAGGCTAGGTGGGGATCATTTTAATTTTTTAGGACAGTAAGGGAGGTGTGTGAAAAGGGAAGCGCGTGCATAGGCTGCATGAACACTGTATTTTGAAAGCACGCGGGGGGCAGCCCAGTCTTGGCCGCAAAGAATTCTGGGCATTGTAGTTTCCCCCTCGCAGAACTCCCATTCCCAGCAACGGACTCGAGCTGCTCGGCTCTCTCCGCCCCTTGGTCCCCGCTCCTCTCTCGGAGGAAGGGGAGCCGGAGGGGCCCCGGGAGGCGGGCAAGGCTGCAGCAGGGGTGGCAGCGCCGGGCTCCGTCTCCGGAGGCGAGAGACCAGGGACAGGACCCCCCCAGAAGGTGGCTGGGGGTTCCCTTGGGCTCCGCCCTCTTCCGCAGCCAGGGGGTGGGGTCTGTTCTGCTACTAACGGCCCCCCAACGGCTGGATCCTTCCCTTTGCCTCTCGCCCTCCCTCCTCCTCCTCTAGCAAGGGGGGAGAGGCACCATGCTTGCCCCCCCTGGTCCTGCGCTGGGGGGATGGAGGGGCTGCTTTCCTGGCAGAGAGCCCCCGGTTCAGCCCCTGGGGTTGAGGGGGGCCTAAGCTCCCGTCTCCATCCCTGGAGGGGCATCGCTGCTGGGGGGGAGTGTAGTGGTTTGGCTCGGGAGAAGGCAGCTTGGGAGGTGGGGGGCAGCTCCGGATTCATGCTTGGGGAGGGGGCAGAGCTAAATTAGTCAGTTAGTTATTTACTTGATTTAGGGGGCACCTACCCCCCTGCACTCCTGGCTACCCCCATGCTTCTGCTTCTTTCTTCGCTGTGGCTTATAAGCTTAGTTACTATGGGATATTTTGTAGATGCATTTTTGTAGATTCATACAATCCGTATTCATGATGGACCCTGGGCCAGGGCTCTGTGGATGGAGTGTCTGCTTTCTGTGCAGAGAGCCTCAGGTTCAGCACCTGGGAGTTAGAGTGGGCCAAGCTCCTGTCTAAATCCCTGGAAAGCTATCGCTGCTGGGAAGTGTAGTGGTTTGACTCGGGATAAGGCAGCGTAGTAGGTAAGGGGCAGAACCAGGTGCTTTTAGTCAATTAGCAAAGTATTTTTATTTATTTACTTTATTTAGGGAGGCAGCTACCCCCCTGCTTATTTCTTATTTCTTCACTGTGCCTTATAAGATTAGTTACTATCTACATATCTGTAGATTCATATAATCCATATTTATCATGGCCACTTTATAACCATAAGGCTAAAATAGAAGGGGGGGACCCCAATAAGAGGCTGGGATGGAATGAATGACCACTGGCTGAAAACTGATTTCCCGAGGGTGAAATCCTAAACTGCACTTACCCGGGAGTAAGAGCCACTGCATTCAGCAGGACTTGCTTCTGAGTATCTAGGATTGTGCTGGATGCTACTGCAATATTAGTGGTAGCAATTATTCTGAGATTATTCTCATCGTTTTACCTGGCATTCTTACATGTAATTACTTCTCCATCCATTTACTTGGGAGTAAGCCCCATGGAATTCACAAGGACTTAGTTCTGAGTAGACATCATTAAGTTTATACTGTTAGTCACTTCTTTGCATTAAATAGTCCATAGCTGGCGAGACACTTAAATCAAAAGCCACTCCTCTGTTGGTATGAATCCACAATCCTATACCCACTTATTTGGGAGTAACCCTCATTGAAGTCAACAGGGCTTACTTCTGAGTAGACATGCATAGGATTGTGCTGTAAATATGCCACACTTTCATGTCTTCCTTGTTCTTTCTTCCTCCTGCCATCTTCTTCCAGATCAGCCACCAAGGGGGCGGAAAGCACATACCGTGCACAAATCTTTTTTGAAAAAAATCTGAAATTACTGGGTCAAACACAGTACAGTGGTGCCTCGCAAGACGAAATTAATTCGTTCCGCAAGTTTTTTCTTCTTGCGAGTTTTTCGTCTTGCGAAGCACGGTTTCCCATAGGAATGCATTGAAAATCAATTAATGCGTTCCTATGGAGACCGCCTTCAGACCAGGTCCAGGGACAGTCTGTCCCCGGACCTCTTCTGAAGGCTGGCGGGGGGAGAAGGACTTTTCTCCCCACCGCCAGCCTTCAGAACAGCCTTCTGAAGGCTGGCGGTGGGAAGAAAAGCCCTTCTCCCGCCGCCAGCCTTCAGAAGAGTTCCCGGAGGGCTGCCTAGGCTGCAGATAGCAGCCTGCTGCCCGGTGCGAGGCAGACATCTGCAGCTTGGGGTGCCCTGCAGGACTTCCCCGCAGGGCTCTCCAAGCTGCGGATAGCAGCCTGCTGCCCCACACGAGGGGCGCTCTTAAGCAGAGTGCTCCTTGTGCGGGGCAGACACCTGCAGCTTGGGGAGCCCTGCAGGACTTCCCCGCAGGGCTCTCCAAGCTGCGGATAGCAGCCTGCTGCCCCGCACGAGGGGCGCTCTTAAGCAGAGCGCCCCTCGCGCGGGGCAGACATCTGCAGCTTGGGGAGCCCTGCAGGACTTCCCCGCAGGGCTCTCCAAGCTGCGGATAGCAGCCTGCTGCCCCGCACGAGGGGCGCTCTTTAGCAGAGCGTCCCTCGCGTGGGGCAGACATCCGCAGCTTGGGGAGCCCTGCAGGACTTCCCCGCAGGGCTCTCCAAGCTGCGGATAGCAGCCTGCTGCCCCGCACGAGGGGCGCTCTTAAGCAGAGCGCCCCTCGCGCGGGGCAGACATCTGCAGCTTGGGGAGCCCTGCAGGACTTCCCCGCAGGGCTCTCCAAGCTGCGGATAGCAGCCTGCTGCCCCGCACGAGGGGCGCTCTTTAGCAGAGCGCCCCTCGCGCGGGGCAGACATTCGCAGCTTGGGGAGCCCTGCAGGACTTCCCCGCAGGGCTCTCCAAGCTGCGGATAGCAGCCTGCTGCCCCGCACAAGGGGCGCTGTTAAGCAGAGGGTTAAGCGAGGGGCAGCAGGCTGCTATCCGCAGCTTGCAGAGCCCTGCGGGGAAGTCCTGCAGGGCTCCCCAAGCTGCGAATGTCTGCCCCGCGCGAGGGGCGCTCTGCTTAAGATCGCCCCTCGTGCGGGGCAGCAGGCTGCTATCCGCAGCTTGCAGAGCCCTGCGGGGAAGTCCTGCAGGGCTCCCCAAGCTGTGAATGTCTGCCCTGCGCGAGGGGCGCTCTGCTAAAGAGCGCCCCTCGTGCGGGGCAGCAGGCTGCTATCCGCAGCTTGCAGAGCCCTGCGGGGAAGTCCTGCAGGGCTCCCCAAGCTGCGAATGTCTGCCCCGCGCGAGGGGCGCTCTGCTTAAGAGCGCCCCTTGCGCGGGGCAGCATGCTGCTATCCGCAGCCTAGGCAGCCCTCCGGGAACTCTTCTGAAGGCTGGCGGGGGAGAAGGGCTTTTCTTCCCACCGCCAGCCTTCAGAACAGCCTTCTGAATGTTGGCGGTGGGGAGGAAAACCTTCCTCCCACCGCAAGTCTTCAAAACAGGTCCGGGAACAGAGGAGAAGCGCTGCGTGCCTTCCCCTCTGTTCCCGGACCTGTCCTGAAGGCTTGCGGTGGGAGGAGGGCTTTCCTCCCCACCGCCAACATTCAGAATGCTGTTCTGAATGTTGGCGGTGGGGAGGAAAAACCCTCCTCCCACCGCAAGCCCCGGGAACAGAGGAGAAGCGCTGCCGCCTTCTCCTCTGTTCCCGGACCTCCCACCACAAGCCTTCAGGACAGGTCTGGGAACAGAGGAGAAGGTGCGCTGCGCTTCCCCGCTGTCCCAGGAGATTTCCCTATGGGCTTTCGTCTTGCGAAGCAAGCCCATAGGGAAATTCGTCTTGCGAAGCCTCTAAAAGTCGGAAAACCCTTTCGTCTTGCGGGTTTTTCGTTTAGCGAGGCATTCGTCTTGCGGGGTACCACTTTTGCCCCCCCCTTACCCCCAGATAAATTTTGAAATCTCTTTCTGCCATTTTTTAAAACATTCATCTTTCAGGATCACTGGTATTGATTGAAAAAGAAATAGCATTTTTGGCAACACATTCATTTTAATTGCCGATATTTTTCCTTTTTTGGTGGGGTGGAAAGTGTGTTTTAAGTAATATATGGGTGTATTTTAAAAATGGTAGTAATATTAATTAAAAATGGTAGTAATAATAATTAAGTAAATGGCTGAAGACTTAGAGAAGGGGGGAAGGGTTGATTTTTTTAAAAGGGGGTTAAAATATATGAAAGGGGGGCAGCCCGACCCCCAGCATTTTAAAATCTTCCCGGGACACTGGGAGATTTTAAAATGCTGGGGGTCGGCAGTGCTTCGCTCCCGACCCCCAGCATTTTAAAACGCTGTTCCGAAGGGGGGGGGGACACCTGCCCCAGCCGCCCCACTTCGGAAAGCTGTTCCGAAGTGGGGAGGGGGGCGGGGACACCTGCCCCAGCCGCCCCACTTCGGAAAGCTGTTCCGAAGTGGGGAGGGGGGCGGGGACACCTGCCCCAGCCGCCCCACTTCGGAAAGTTGTTCCGAAGCGGGGAGGGGGGGCGGGGACACCTGCCCCAGCCGCCCCACTTCGAAAAGCTGTTCCGAAGCGGGGAGGGGGGGCGGGGACAGTGAAGTCCTCCGCTGGCCGGGGCGATTTTAAAATGACGCCCGCCAGCATTTTAAGATCGCCCCGGACAGCGGAGAAGTCCTCCGCTGTCCCAGGGTTTTTTAAAATGCTGGGGGTGGGAAGAAAAGCCCTTGTCCCCCCCCCCCAGCCTTCAGAAGAGGTCCGGGGACAGACTGTCCCCGGACCTGGTCTGAAGGCGGTTTCCCTCGGAACGCATTAATTGATTTTCAATGCATTCCTATGGGAAACCGTGCATCGCAAGACGAAAAAACCGCAAGACGAAGAGACTTGCGGAACGAATTAATTTCGTCTTGCGAGGCACCACTGTAGTAAACAGTTTTGTACCACCTGGCTACAATAGCATCAATTATATGACAAATTTAACTCTGAAAATAAAATAGCTTTCCAAAAAGAAGAATCCAAATTCCAGATAGAACTTTTGAACAACCCCCCCCCCAAAAAAATCTATCAATAATGTATAATCTATTACTTGAATGGGAACTCAAAGACGAATGAATAAAAGAAGTAATGATCAAGGGGGACAGGATTTTGGATACAAGATTTCATTAGATCATTGGGAAAAACTTCGGAAATCAGATATTAATTTCACCGCATGCATTACTATCAAAGAAAACATTATGAAAATGTTTTACAGGTGGTGCTTAACCCCTGTAAAACTGGCAAAAATTTATAAACTAACATCGAATCTGGGTTGGAGATGTAAGGTATCAGAGGGATCCTTATATCATGTATGGTGGGGATGTGATAAAATTAAGAAATTTTGGGGAAATATACACGAGGAACTGAAAAAAATGTTTTAAACAACAATTGGTAAGAAGCTGGAAACATTCCTTTTAGGAATTATAACAAATGACACCCCTATAGACATGAAAAGAATCTTTTTATTTGCAACAGTTGCCGCAAGATGATTGATTGCAAAAAATTGGAAATCAGAACAAGTACCTACATTGAAAGATTGGCAAAATAATTTTTTTGAAATGATTGAATTTGCAAAAATGACGGCAACAATTAGAATGCAATCTAATCAAAATCTCAAACAGGAATGGAAATGTGTAAAAGAATACATGACCAAAAGATGCTCCAACAAGAATTTATTGATATGTATAGACTGATTTCACAAAGTTAAGCTAAGCTAAGCAGAGAATAAGATTGAATGTTTAATTATTAAGACACAAAATCACAATCTCAATAATAAAGCTACAAAATAATAACAAGGAAGTCATGTACAGGTGGAGGGAAGACACAGTAAGAAATAAGAAATGGATAAATGTGAAAATGTGAATTTACGAATATAATGTATATGTATCAATATGTAAAGATTTCATATATGTATTGCAACATTAATAATAAATAAATTGAGTGGGGCGTGGGGAATGAAGATGGTGTACTTGCAAAGTCTCACCTGACCTCACCTGCAATGCTTTTGATATTAAAGCTAGTTCTTTGGGGGGGAAAGAAACGGAGGGAAAAGGAAGGATGGTGATGGATCAGCATTCCTAACCCTGGCAAGAAGACGCAGCTCGCAATAAATGAGCTGGCAAGAATGGAAGTTGGAGAGCTGTGTTACAGCTTGCAGTTTGTTTGCAGTGAAAAAACTACAAGGCCAATTCAGGTGTAACATTAAGCCAAACCATGGTTTATCTCCACTAGTGCAACAGCAGAGGGAAGAGGAGCAAAGTGGCCACTATCCTACATGGATCCCCTCACACATTCTCCTCATGGTGTCTGAATCTCTGTTGGATGAGTTGGCACAGACTTGTGAAATGAGTGCAGAGACTGAAACTGTCTTATGAAAACTTTTATCTGCAGCAGTTGCAGTTGGTCCCCTAAGCTATCAAAGCCATCACTAGATATTGTGGTCATAAGCTAGTCTTTGAAAGCTATAATGGGAAGACTTTGCCCTGAAAGGTTGGCAAAAAATACATTCACCCTCTGCACTCCCTTCATCAAGGTTAAGGTGAATATAAAGGTAAAGGTACCCCTGCCTGTACGGGCCAGTCGTGTCTGACTCTAGGGTTGTGCGCCCACCTCACTTAAGAGGCCGGGGGCCAGCGCTGTCCGCAGACACTTCCGGGTCACGTGGCCAGCGTGACGAAGCTGCTCTGGCGAGCCAGCACCAGCGCAGCACACGGAAACGCCGTTTACCTTCCCGCTAGAAAGCGGTACCTATTTATCTACTTGCGCTTAAGTGTACTTAAGCTAGGTGGGCAGGAGCTGGGACCGAACAACGGGAGCTCACCGCGCCGCGGGGATTCGAACCGCTGACCATGCGATCGGCAAGTCCTAGGCACTGAGGTTTTACCCACAGCGCCACCCGCGTCTGTAATAAAACCATTCTTCCAATGGAAACATGAACCCTGGATAAGGGCGAAGACTCCTGGAACTTCACACCACTTGGCAGAGATTGGGGTGGCCCTTAACAAGATGTTCTCTTCACATGTCAATGGTAGAGAAAGGGTTCTGTCTTATTTTCTGTTGTTCACCCTCCGGAGCAGATCTGTGGAGCAGGGACAAGGAGAGAAGCAGCAAGGGTTGTTCTGTACACAAACAGAAGTTCTAGTGCTAGTGGAACTACTTCTCTGGACACCAGAGCTGACAACAAACTGGTAGTGCAATCCTATACATGTCTACTGAAATGTAAGGCTAGATGACTTCATTGTGACTTTCTTCCAGGTAAGTAATTGTGTGTTGGATTACAGCCTAAATCAAGCATTTGACCAGGTGAGTGCAGATGCTACTTAGTAGTTTTCACTGAGGCCATGAAACATTGAACAATGGCTATCAAAGTTTGGGGGTGGAGGAGGGAGAGAGCTTGAACGTTGAGACCCACGGAATCATAAGCTTGGGAGTGTCCGGAACTATATTCGCGATCACTTCCACCCATTTTGTCTTGTCTGAGAATCTGCTATTGAGCACAGAGTTTGCACCAACAAGGGTATTAGGACTGGACAGCCTTCTCGCCCTCCCCACTTCTTACTACTCTAGGGATTGCTATTCTCGGGAATGTCAGGCGACCCCACCAACAGCATGTATCCCCTGGCTATTGCTTCTACCTGGAACCATGCCTGGTTGGGGGGCCATGCAACTTGCATTTATTATGCCCTGGTGAGTTTCCTTTTTGGTGTCGCCAAATTGCAATCCATTGCAATCGTGAACAAGTGTGACTCAAAGAAGGCTGCCACCTGGGCATTGTCCTGCCTCTGTCCTTTTGATTGTGTGCGGCAGACCTCACTGAGCTTTAAAAAGGCAGAAAAGACCTGACCTATTTTGCCACAGTCCTTGCAAATAACGAGGCATTTAGCAGTACTTACCAAGGTAGGGGGATGTAGGTGGCGCTGTGGATTAAACCACAGAGCCTAGGGCTTACCGATCAGAAAGTGGGCGGTTCAAATCCCTGCGACGGGGTGAGCTCCTGTTGCTCATTCCCTTCTCCTGCCAACCTAACAGTTTGAAAGCATGTCAAAGTGCAAGTAGATCAATAGGTACCGCTCTGGCAGGAATGTAAACGGCGTTTCTGTGCGCTGCTCTGGTTCGCCAGAAGCGGCTTAGTCATGCTGGCCACATGACCCAGAAGCTGTACGCCGGCTCCGTCAGCCAATAAAGCGAGATCAGCGCCCGCAGTGTCGTCAGCGACTGGACCCAATGGTCAGGGGTCCAAGGTAGGCAATAGTGAAGAGAAATCTGGGCAACGAAGGACCAGCTCCAAAAACATTGGAGCTGTGGGCGCTCTTTGTAGTATTTTGCCTTTCATTTACCCTCACCTGCAGAAATGGGTGGTGATGGCAACCTGGGGTGCCAGATCTCTTGTTGTTTCATTTTTTGTTTCCTTTATATATATGGTGGGTGAAGCAACATGGCGCACACCAGGGCGTCGCAGAGCTCCTGAGGGTGGCCAGTATTGCTTGTGCTGCCTGACCGGCTTCCAAGCTGCCGGGACCACTGCGTGGGTGTCGGGGGCACCCGGTGTATCAACCGGGGAGCCCCCAGACTCCCCGCCCCAGCGACCCCACCAGGCCGGAGCCAAGGGCATCCGGCCAATGGCCGAGCGGAGCTCCAAGGCCTGGGACAACCCACCTCGCTCTTCCAGAGGGATAGGAGAAGGGGAGAAGGAGGAGAGGGATACCTGGCCATCTGGGGCCAGAGGGATCCAGGAGCGAGAGCGGAGGGGGAGAGAAGCCCTGGCCCTGCTTCCACCGCCATTGCACTGCCAATGCCAAGGGAAAGGAGGAGAGGCAGGAGGAGGCCGCGAGGAAAGACGTGGCTCAGCCTGTAGCCTTATGAGGCTTTGCCCTCGGGTGGGAAAAATATTGCGCCCGGGAAAGGGAAGTGGGAGTCAACAGACACTCAAGGAATAGTTTCGGAGAAAAAGCTTTATTTCTACCATCCATGAACTGGTAGAAGGAGCAAGTGTGATAACTCACAAAAACATGCACGAGTTCACAGTCATGTGCACAGAGTATATATTCCCCTTCTAGTTCCCTCCCCTTTCTCCTCCCTCAGGAGTCCTGCCCCGTGTTGAGGTTCCTGAGCATGTACAGAAAGCTCTCTTGGGACTATTGTGGACTCTTGGCGCCCTTCCCAGGAAAGGGGAATGAGAACAGTGCAGCATGTCCAAGATGTTGCAACTGAATGAGATAAAAGTCCCTTCTCAGGCCTGCTCTGACAGAGTCTATTCATTAGCCTTTTGGAAGCTCTCTAGTACTGATAAAAGAATAACACTTTGCCTATGCATCTTGTCAGAAAACAGAGGAAAACTTTAGCTGGGGATTTTTAGAAGACAAAAGGAATCTTGGACAGTTTGGAGGCCTGGGGTGATTATTGGGGGGGGTGACTTCGGGCCTAGGTGGGGTCACCTGTCCTCACCTCCTTCAAGCCCAGGCCCAACCCCAGCCCACCCACCCCCGGAGCCCAGAGGGAGGCCCGCTGGAAAAAAACCTCCCTTTTTTCTATATATTTTATTTATTTATTTTTCTCCCCCCTCCCATTTTTTAAACTATATTTCCCCCCCAAAAAAATATTATTTTAAAAATATTTTTATATTACTATTATCATCTTCATCTTCTATTATTTAATACATAAACTTCCCCCATTTCATATATTTTAACCCCCTTTAAAAAAAAAACCCTTCCCCCCTTCCCTAAGTCTTCAGCCCTTTTACTAAATTACTATTACTACCATTTTAAAAATACATCCATATATTACTTAAAACACATTTTCCACCCCTCCAAAAGGGGGAGGGGCTTTCTTTTGTTGTCGTCGTCTTTCCTTTCCAATATCTTTTGTTTTAATTTGATTTTAATTCCTTCTTCTCAATATATATTTTCCTTAACTCCCTTTTTAAATAATAACAATAATAAAAAATTATACAATAAATTTTATCTTTATTTCTACCTCAAACCTTTCTTTCAAAAATTAAAATGGCAGTGCCCAGAAGAGAGCCCTGAACCAGCACCGGCCACGCCCTGGGGCTGCCACTCCACCCGACACGCAAGCCCTTTTTATTTACTTTTTCCTTATTTTTTCCTTTTGCCTCACATTTTAATTTTCATCCTCATTTTCTATCCTTTTTGTTTTTTAAAATCGGACCCCTTTTTAGCCTGTTTCTCAGTCTGTTTTTGCGGGGGGAGCCCTTTCTCCCCCTCCTACCCCCTCTTTTAAAAAACAAAACTTCCCCCCATACCACTGCTAGTTCCCTCTCCCTCCCCCACCCCATTTTTCTTCTTCCCATCTCTCCTCTTCCCTCTCTCTTTTTCTCTCCCCCTCCCTTTCTCCATCCCCCCTCTCTCTTTAAAGAAAACACATACGTACACTCATACACACATATCACTGTATTATACTTTGTTCCTCTCATACTAAAACATTTATATATATATGGTGGAAGCTGTCCAGAGTGGCTGGGGCAACCCAGTAGGATGTGTGGGGTATAGAGAGTAAAATTATCATTATGGAATGGGACGTCCCTATTGTCATCAGATAAATGTTGAAGGCTATGATTTTTAAACAATTAACACATTGAAGTTTGAACACCCTAATACTTGGGCGGTAACCAATGGGTGCCCTCCAGATGTTAGTGGAGGACAAGTCCCATCACCCCTGACCGTTGGCCATGATGGTGGGGACTGCTGCGAGTTGTGTAGCCCAGCAAGATGTGGCGGCCATTGTTCCAAAACTTCCAGAGGTGTCTACTGGATCATGTGTGTGGCATTTTTAATGATGTGTGAATGACACAACCCTTCTTCCACCTCACCGTGCCACACATTTTAAAAATCTTTCTAGATGTACCACCCAAGCATGGGATTGTTCTTTGAGCCCCCCAACACGGGGCAAACTTGAGTCAAGCTAGCTGTCTCCTCTCTTGACAGCAGGGTCCTGTTCCTCATACCACAATCCCAAGCATGCTCACTAGGAACCAATTTCCACTGGGGCAGAATAATTTACTCCCAAGTAGAGCTATTTAGGAGGCTCAGGCCCGAAGGTGCACTTTCATGAGCAGGAGGCATGAGAAAAGACCAAAAGGACAGTGTGTCTAGAGATGTATTTATTTACATAGTACTTTTTGTCTGTATAATTCTAAGCACCATATCATGGGTTCCCTGGTGGTCTCCCATCTGGGCACCTCAGGACACCTGCCAAGTGTCCCTATTTTCAAGGGGCAGCCCCATTGTGACACCTCCCTCTGCTGGCTCACTGGTCGCCAGAGTGCAAAAAGGCCTGGTGAACTCCTATGGTTGGATCATTTCGTGTTTCTTCCAGGAAGAAGATAGACATGTAAGTAGGATTTCTCTCAGCATCTGCATTCTGTGAGGATAGTGAATTCCTCTTGGGTTTACAGGCATGAGAGAGTACTAACTGTAAGCCCCATTTCTCTTTCCTTTTTAGGCTTGGAAGACTGCGAAGAGCGATTTCGCGAATGGCAAGAAAAAATAAAGTGTGCCCTCTCCCCGAGTCCTCCCCCCCACCCCCCCTGCCACCCCCCTGCAGGCCCCTTTTCGAAAGGACCACAAAGGTAAAACCTTTCAGCATATAGAAGTTGATTCCAGTCCCTGAGATTTCTCAGGAAAGGTCTCTGTATGAGGCCTATTCTGAGGTTTAGATAAATAATCATATCCCATGTAGCTCTTTGTTTCCCTGTAGGCTCCGCGTACTTCCTCGCCTCCACAGGTGAAAGAGAGAGACGAAGACAACATGAAGGTAATGTCTATTTCCATGTATTTCCCCAGTGGCTGATCTGTAAGAAGATGGCAGGAGAAAGAAAGAACAAAGGAAACATGAAGGTAATGTCTATTTCCAAGGATATGTTCAGGGTATTTAAGAAAGTCCCTAAAACAGTTATGATTCCAACCTTCTCTTCTTTTCCATTTAGATGACATAATCCTTGAAGACCTGGAGGCAGAGCAGGGCAGGACAGCTTTGATACTGGCACCACGAACCACTGAACCTGAACACGGAGTTTGCCCTCGCTCTCTACCAACGCTGGGCAGAGCCCCACCACGGAACGAACGAAAGGACCACAAAGGTAAAACCTTTCAGCATATAGAAGTTGATTCCAGTCCCTGAGATTTCTTAGGAAAGGTCTCTGTCTGAGGCCTATTTTGAGCTTTAGATAAATAATCATATCCCATGTGGCTCTTTGTTTCCCTGCAGGCTCCACGTACTTCCTTGCCGTCTCAGGCAAAAGAGAAGGAAAGTCCACCTGAAGGTAATGTCTTTTTCCATGTATATGTTCAGTGTATATAAGAAAGTCTCTCTAACTGCCAGCCTTCTCTTCTTTTCCTTTCAGATGATCTGATCATCGAAGACCTCGAGGAAGAGTAGGAGGAGACTGGAGGAAGATGGCCGGAGGAAGAAACACCAAGGAAAACATGAAGGTAATGTCCATTTCCAGGGAGATGTTCAGGGTATATAAGAAAGTCCCTAAAACAGCTATGATTCCAACCTTCTCTTCTTTTCCATTTAGATGACATAATCCTTGAAGACCTGGAGACAGAGCAGGGCAGGACAGCTTTTACACTGACTCCATGAGCCACAGAACCTGAACACGGAGTTTGCCATTGCTCTCTACCAACGCTGGACAGAGCTCCACCATGGAACGAACCTCGCCATTTCCCCAGTGAGCGTGTCTCTTTCTCTGGGGCGCAAGGGAGGACACTGGCCCAACTGCAGCCTGCTCTGGGATACAGCACTCAGGGTAAGGCAGCCTTCTGAGAAACAGCTTTTCGGTGAGCAGCACAGGCTGTCGTGAGCTTCGCCTTACAGCTTGGACTGTCCTGGTAGGCAAAGCATATAAAAACAAAAGCAAGTCACACAAGGGGACTTACTTCTGAGTTAACCCCCTTTCATGCCATGGGCTTTACATGTGCATCCTACACCTTTCAAGTAGATCCCCCCCCCAAAAGAGTTCTGGGCATGGTAGTTTACTCCTCACAGAGTTGCCAGTCGCAGCAACACTTCAGGAACTCTTTAAGGAATTCTTTAAGGAAAGAATGTGCCTCAGGGGTTGGACTAGATGGCCCTTAGGTCCCTTCTAACTCTACCATTCTATGATTCTGTGAATGCACATGGAACCACGTATTGGTGTGTGCTGAAAGCTATCCACACCTTGGTTCTGTTGAAATCAGTTCGTCACAGCTAGCTGAGTCCCATTGATTTATGAAAGTGTGGCTGATTTACAGCACAATCCTATGCATGTCTACTCAGAAGTAAGCCCTGTTGACTTCAATGAGGGTTACTCCCAAATAAGTGGGTATAGGATTGTGGATTCATATCAACAGAGGAAATAATAATAATAATAATAATAATAATAATAATAATAATAATTTATTATTTGTACCCCGCCCATCTGGCTGGGTTTCCCCAGCCACTCTGGGCGGCTTCCATAGAAACCAAAAAACACTAAAATATCATACATTAAAAACTTCCCTGAACAGGGCTGCCTTAAGATGTCTTCTGAATGTCAGGTCATTGTTTATCGTTTTGACATCCTATGGGAGGGCGTTCCACAGGGCGGGCGCCACTACCGAAAATGCCCTCTGCCTGGTTCCCTGTAGCTTTGCTTCTCGCAATGAGGGAACCGCCAGAAGGCCCTCGGCGCTGGACCTCAGCGTCTGGGCAGAACGATGGGGGTGGAGATGCTCCTTCAGGTATACTGGGCCGAGGCCGTTTAGGGCTTTAAAGGTCAACACCAGCACTTTGAATTGTGCTCGGAAACGTACGGGGAGCCAATGTAGGTCTTTCAAGACCGGTGTTATGTGGTCTCGGCGGCCGCCCCCAGTCACCAGTCTAGCTGCCGCATTCTGGATTAGCTGTAGTTTCCGAGTCACCTTCAAAGGTAGCCCCACGTAGAGCGCATTGCAGTAGTCCAAGCGGGAGTGGCTTTTTATTTAAGTGTCTCACCTGCTATGGATTATTTAATGTAAAAAAGTGACTAACAGTATAAACTTGTTGATGTCTACTCACAACTAAGTCCTTGTAAATTCCATGGGGTTTATTCCCAAGTAAATGGACGGAGAAGTAATTACATGTAAGAATGCCAGGTAAAACAATGAGAATAATCTCAGAATAATTCTACCACTAGTATTGCGGTAGCATCCAGCACAATCCTATATACTCAGAAGCAAGTCCTGTTGAATGCAGTGGCTCTTACTCCCAGGTAAGTGCAGTTTAGGATTTCACCCTCGGGAAATCAGTTTTCAGCCAGTGGTCATTCATTCTATCCCAGCCTCTTATTGGGGTTCCCCCCACTTCTATTTTAGCCTTATGGTTATAAACTGGCCATCGTAAATTTGGATTATATGAATCTACAGATATGCATGACTATCCCATAGTAACTAAGCTTATAAGGCACAGTGAAGAAATATAAAAGAAGTAGGGGGTAGCTGCCTCCCTAAGTAAAGTAAATAAATAAAAATACTTTGCTAATTGACTAATAGCACCTGGTTCTGCCCCTTTCCTACTAGCTGCCTTATCCCGAGTCAAACCACTACACTTCCCAGCAGCGATAGCTTTCCAGGGATTTAGACAGGAGCTTGGCCCACTCTAACTCCCAGGTGCTGAACCTGAGGCTCTCTGCACAGAAAGCAGACACTCCATCCACAGAGCCAGATTGCCCCCCCCCCCAACAGCGCAGGACCAGGGGGTGCAAGCATTGTGCCTCTCCGCCCTTGCCTGAAGGAGTGAAGACCCCCCCCCCCCGCCCAAGCAGAGCTGGAGGAGGGAGGGAGAGATGTAAAGGGAAGGATCCAGCCATTGGGGAGGGGGACCGTTAGCAGCAGAGCAGACCCCACCCCCTGGCCTCGGAAGAGGGGGGGAGGCCAAGGGGACCCCGAACCACCTTCTTGAGCAGGCATCCCCAAACTCAGCCCTCCAGATGTTTTTGACTGCGATTCCCATCATCCCTGAACACTGGTCCTGTTAGGTAGGGATGATGGGAGTTGTAGTCCCAAAACAGCTGGAGGGCCGAATTTGGGGGTGCCTCTTCTGGAGTGTCTCGTCCATGGTCTCTGGGGTGGGGATGCTGATAGCAGGAGTCCTGGCCAAGGGAGGCGCCCCTGGAAGAACGAGTCAAAGCACGACACTTCCCAGCAGCGATGGCCCCCCGCCCTCAACCCCAGGGGCTGGACCGGGGGCTCTCTGCCAGGAAAGCAGCCCCTCCATCCCCCCAGCGCAGGACCAGGGGGGGGGGCAAGCATGGTGCCTCTCCCCCCTTGCTAGAGGAGTGAAACCCCCCTGCCCCCCCCCCAGGCAGCGCTGGAGGAGGGAGGGCGAGAGGCAAAGGGAAGGATCCAGCCGTTGGGGGGCCGTTAGCAGCAGAACAGACCCCACCCCCTGGGGGGAGCCCAAGGGAACCCCCAGCCACCTTCTGGGGGGTCCTGTCCCTGGTCTCTCGCCTCCGTGCCGCCCCTGCTGCAGCCCTGCCCGCCTCCCGGGGCCCCTCCGGCTCCCCTTCCTCCGAAGAGAGGAGCGGGGACCAAGGGGCGGAGTCCGTGGCTGGGAATGGGAGTTCTGCCAGGGGGAAACTACAATGCCCAGAATTCTTTGCGGCCAAGACTGGGCTGCTGCCCGCGTGCTTTCAAAATACAGTGTTCATGCAGCCTATGCACGCGCTTCCCTTTTCACACACCTCCCTTTCTGTCCTAAAAAATTAAAATGATCCCCACCTAGCCTGGGGTGGGATAATCTTTCTCCTTCTAGCCTGAAAAAAACCCTTAGGCAGCAGGGAGGGAAACATAGAAAATCATTTTTTAAAAAAGTCTCCCCATTTCTATTCAAGCAACCAGAGCGGAAGCAGGATCCTGCACTGAACGTCCCTCGGTATGTCATCATAGTCAAAAGTGCAAGGTAGAGCAGTGCAGAAAGCGTCTGTCAACCTGCCCTGATTTAGGGACATTTCCCCGCCATGTTTCCTCCCACTTCTTAACCTGCATGTGGAAGTTTCTGATCAGAACCGGAATTGTGCACTTGTACAGAGCTCTCTTTCTCTTATATATCTCAATGGTGGAAGGAGGAGACCTGGCCTTCCCTCTTTCTTCTCCCAAGCACTGCTGAAGGTGTGGTGCCCTCAGAGGCACGATTCCTTTTCAGGGCTCCTATAAAAAGATGCAGAATCGGAGTAAGGGAGGCTCTGACACTTTTGACACACCAAACTTCTGCCGTGGAAAAAGCATGCCAGCTTTTTGAGTTAGGAAAGGCTATTGAGAATTGAGCTCTTAGACTTAACACGCCTGCTTAAATTTGTGAAAATCAAAGGTGTATAAAATAAATGGTTGAAACTTAGCTCCCCTCTAGCATCTCAAGTTGGTTGAAAGGACACCCTGTTGTGTTGTTTATGAAGAGATGGATACGAAATACTAAAGAGTATTATCTTCCCAAGTGATGCAGCCTTGGCTGCTCTGAGCGAGGTTCACCTTTCCAGACCCTGGCAGATACTTGGGGTAGAAACTCCCTTTTGCAAACTGGAATTAGATGGCTGTACCTATAAGGAACAGGCAGATTTTGAACTGGCACAGCATATGCCGCCTGGCAATCCCAGCAGACAGGAGAGGCTTGTTGCTGTCCATCAGCCGTCATCCTCTTATGACAGGCTGCCATTCCTCAAGTACTTGAGGAAACTGAGTGGCCACACCTGACTGGCACCAGGGGAGCTTGAGAACATAAGAATCACAGAATTGTAGAGTTGGAAGGGACCCTGAGGATCATCTAGTCCTACCCCCTGCAAGGCAGGAATATATGGCTGGCCCATCTGGCAATTTATTTGTTAAGAGGGAAAGGGAGCAGTTCTTCATAAGGATCAGAATAAATGGGGCTGAAATTGCATCCTTGAAAGCACCATCCCGGATTTGGAAAACTGATACCAGGAGCCATAGGTGCAAACAGCATTTATTGTGGGGCAGGCTTTATTTTGGAGGCTAAGGGCAGAGTTGAGTTATCTGTGATGCAATTGGTCAGTTAGTTAAGTATTTTTATTGATTTATTTGATTTAGAGGGGGCAGCTTCCCCCCCCCCGCCTCCTTGGCTACGCCCATGCCAGGAGCCTGACACATCGTCTTGGGTGTGGTGATGCTTTCAAGAAAGCAATCCCCAATATTCATTTTCTTTCTTTTCATGAACTTTTATGGACTTCCAATCTATATAATGTGTTAAAAAAAGCAATAATATTTTGCTATCATAATGGCTTCTACGGATAAATATAATTCATACTTACCTCTTCTGGCTTGCCTAAGGAGAAAATTAAAATTCAGCTTTGAAGACAGGAGCCTGGGATCGTTTTAGCAACACCATAGCTGTGTAGTAGAAAACAAATAGGGAATGCCTACTTTTATTTTTCTCCCTTTCATTCAATTCCAGAAGTCTCACAAGAAGCCCAAATTACCATGCTAGTGTTGAAATAAATGTCTGCCCTGATCAGTCGTGGTTGGTGCCATGGGGCAGAGCTGCACCCCCAATACAGGCGCTGCCTCAGCTTACCTGGATAAGGCAGCGGTGAGATTGGGGCTGTGTGTGGACACGGGTGGAAGAGCTGGATTGGCTCCACCTGTGTGTCTGCACAGCCCTAACCTCACTCCCCCCTGCCCAGTTCAGGTGAACTGCAGGAATGTGGGTGTCGTGGCTGATGAACACTATGCCCCTTCCTGGTGCACATATTTGCAACCCTTACCGTCTAACACAGGGAATATTCATGTGTTTGATTCCCTGCTGGCTGGGCCCTTGCACCTATGCAGATGCATCGGCTCTCGCCGGTCTGAAAAGCTGTACCTTAGAGCATTGGGACATGATACTGAAGTGGTGTGTTTAACATTTAATGTTTTATTATGTTTTTGTATATGTTGGAAACTGCCCAGCGTGGCTGGGACAACCCAGTCAGAATAATAATAATAATAATAATAATAATAATAATAATGGAATAAGACATTCCTATTTGCATGGGAGAAATGTTTGAGGGTATGGGACAGGTATAGGAGATAGCTAGTGCTCCGAAGGTGCAGGAACAGCTTCAGCTGGAATCCAAAGGAATAGGCACATTTTGCATATTTATAAAAAGTGGAACATGGAAGAAAACCATATGCGAAAACTTAGTTGCGTCCCTTAAGAGGAGCAGGACTTGTGGCTGCTGGTTTTCTCAGGGCTCAGGGGTACTGCATCGCGTGAGGTGCATTGTGACATCTCCCTCTGCTGGCTCATTGGTTGCCAGAGCTCTAGAAGGCCTGGGATCTCCTATGCTTGGATCATTCTGAGATTGCGAAGGAGAAGACATGTAAGTAGGATTTCTTTCAGCATATCGGATCCTCTTCATTGAGGGTCCGCGTTGCGCACAGGCCACAGGTGCAGCCCCCCTTCCTTGGGAGTGGTGGTGTGATCGAGGGGGGCCTTTAAAAGGCAGCAGCGCGGCGTTGGGGGGGGTTGCCTGGGTTTGCGCCACCAAACACCTGCCCTCGATTTAGGTGTGTGCTCTGGCCTTGCTCTGGACTTCGGTTGGTTGCCTGTTTTGAACAGGGGCTGAGTAGGAATTTTTTCCATTTGGCAAATTGGTACTGGCCTCTTGGTTTTCGCCTACCTCTTAGCAATTTTCACAACTTTGTAAGGTTTGGTGGTTAGGCATTGGCTTAGTGAAATGTGGGGGAGGGGAGGTGCAGCCATCACCTGCCCCTCCAGGTACAAGGGGATTCCGGTAAAGGAATCCGCGGGTCCGGATCTCGTCCAAAGTCTGCTTGCAGGGAGGCTAGGGCCATGCCAGGACCCAGCGGGAACCCCGGGGTGAGTTTCAGTTGGTCACCATTGATGGAGCTCCAGACACGCTGAAAAGCTCCACAGCAAGAATGCAAGGAGAAGCATAAAATAAAGGTGATTAAAACCTATTTAATGATTTATGGACTGGAGGAAGGTCGTGGAGGGAAGTTACAATTTTGTTTAGGAAAGGCTGGCCTTATGAAATACAAGATATAATAAGAGAGGAAGATGGTCGATGCTTAATAATTGTAATTAAAACAGAAGGAACAGAAATAGCAACAGTAAATGTCTATGCCCCAAACACTGATGACCATAAGTTTATTCACAATTGCTTTAAGAGATTAAGTTTCCTATGGTATCAGCAGTTGATAATGGGTGGAGACTTTAGTGAAATTTTAGATCCACAGATGGATACCATATCAGTAGCCAGGAAAAAAAGGACAAAGGTTAGAGAGACAATAATTATATGATACAGTGGAATTTAGTGGATTTTTTTAATATATCATTCTTAAATGGAAAAAAAAACTTCATTCAATATATAACCCAAGAAACACAAATATATTTTAAAAATAACTACAAATCTTCAACGTCAAGACTGGTGGAATAGGAAGGATATAAAGCTTACATCAGAGGGAAGATAATCTCCTTCTCTGACAACAAAGCCAAGCTGCAAAGATTAAAAGAAAACAATCTAAAAACTTATTTAAAAACACTATGGGGCGATATGTCAAATAACCCATCTAATGCTACATATGAAAGAATACAACGAACATTAGAACTGAATAATATACTAGCTCAAAAAATTGAGTTCAGCCTACTAAGTCTAAGACAAATATATTGGGAACAGGGTGAAAGACCGACAAAAATTCTAGCTAATCGTCTAAAACAAAAGAAAGCGAACCAAATAATACCCTTAATAAGAAATGAAAATAACATTGCAGCGACCTCATTAATAGATATCAATAAATATTTTTTTTTTATTTCTACAAAAAATTATATGAAGGGCCAGAAAATATATCAGAGGATGAGATGGAGAACTTCTTTCAAGATATCAAAATACCAACTATTGAAGAAGATAAAAAAGATATGCTATCAGCACCCCTAAATATATTAGATATTGAGAATGGTATAGAAACAATGGAGAATGGGAAATCACCTGGACCAGACGGTTTTCCTATGGAATGGTATAAAATATTCAAAAATCTACTAGTCCCCAGACTTCTAGAAGTCTATAAGGAAATAGCTCATAAAGGTATATCTGCTACAACATTCAATGAAGCTTTAATAATGATTATACCAAAACCTAGCAAAGACCCTACTAAATGTGCAAAGTATAGACCAATATCATTAATGAATGTGGATGCAAAGATTTTGAATGTAATATTGGCGGCAAAATTACAAAAAGTTATTCAAGACTTGATACCTAATAATCAAACAGGTTTTATAAAAACAAGACAAGCTACAGATAATAATAATAATAATAATAATAATAATAATAATAATAATAATAATAATATTTATACCCCGCCCATCTGCCTCGGCTACCCCAGCCACTCTGGGTGGCTTCCAAAAGAATATTAAAATACTGTGATATCAGATTAACAATAGATTTGATAAACTTAAACAAAGATGAAGAGGAGTTTATGATATTGTCATTAGATGCAGAAAAGGCTTTTGACAGAATACGGAGTGAAGAGTTGGGGCTCCAGAGAACAAATGACATATGGGAGTCAAGTATAAAATCAACAGAAATAGCCTCTATGGATCTAAGACTAAGACTTATTCAACAGAAGATAATATTCGGAGTCCACTGGACTCCCGCAAAACTATACCAGAAGAAAATAACAAGTACAGACAACTGCTGGAGATGTGGGAGTAAAAATGCGAACTTAGTACGTATGATGATTAAATGCCCAATGATAAGATTATTTTGGTGTGAGGTGAGGATATTTATAGGAAGAGTAATAAAAAGAAATTGTTATTTAGCGGAATTAAATTTAATTCTAAGTTATATTCTGGAAACGTGGGAGATTACAAGGGGTCAAAAAAAATATATGGATGTACCGTGCTATATTAGAAGCAAAAAAAGACGTGTTTTGATGAATTGGAAGAGCCGCAGAAAGATTCCATTGAGCACATGGATTGATAATATGGGCTAGCTACATATGATCGAATTGCATGTCGACGCAAATTAAGAATGGATAAATATGAAGAAATCTGGAAGGAATGTTTAAGCAATAAGGCGGATAATGGTGGGAAGTAGGGGGAGGAGAGAGAGGCGGGAAAATATTGTTAAAAAGGTGTAGTCATTGGTATATCAGTGTATCCAAATCTGAATTGTCAAACCGTGTTATTAGTGTTATTATGTTTTTTGTTGCATGTGTCTTTTGCGATTGCTGTTTGTATTGAAAAAAATGATTAAATAAATTTTAAAAAACAACCATTGATGGTGGCTTACTCTTCCAGACTTCCTACAAGGCAGGCAGGAGTTCTTGCCAATGCCTAAGCCAGGCATGCCCAAAGTCCGTTTCTGGGGCCTTATCTGGTCTAATCTGGCCCCTGTGTCAGTTTATTTCCTGGGGTAAAATCCTTTAAAAAAACCTCAACAACTGAAAAAAGCTCAACAACTTTGGTTGGCCCTTTGGTCAGCCTTTCACTTCATCAAATCTGGACCTCTTTGGAAAAAGTTTGGACACCACTGGCCTAAGCCAATACCACTCACATTGCTGTAATCAATAAAGTTGTGGCCTAAATTCTGCCCATTAACCTTTAAACTAAAATTCTGTCTCAATGTGTTCTTCTTCTTCTTGGGGGGTGCGCCGGGGACCTTGATGCGCAACTGAATTCTGCGGTGAGAGTGAGCTTAGAGGCATGAATGCAAAAACCAGTTTCGGGACGTAGATCGGGAGAGGACGAACCCTGAGCCCCATTTCTCACATTTTTCTCTTTCCTTTTTAGGCTTCACAGGCTGCGAAGAGCATTTTCCCAAATGGCCAAAAAAAATAATAAAGTGTGCCCTCTCCCCGAGTCCTCCCCCCTGCCCCCCGCCCGCCCCTCCTGCTCCTCCTCCCGCGGACCCCTTTTCCAAAGGACCAGAAAGGTAAAACCTTTCAGCATATAGTAGTTGATTCTTGTCCCTCAGATTTCTTAGGAAAGGTCTCTCTGTCTGAGGTTTAGATAATCATATCCCATGTGGCTCTTTGTTTCCCTGCAGGCTCCGCTGGCACCTCAAGGAAAAGGAAAACAAAGTCACCCAGAAGGTAATGTCTATTTCCATGGATGTGTTCAGAAAGTCTCTATCTCTCTGTGTGTGTAAGAAGCCTCTCTAACTGGCAGCCTTCTCTTCTTTTCCTTTCAGAAGAGCTCATCCTGGAAGACCTGGAGGAAGAGGCGTAAGAGACTGGGCGGCATTGGAGCAGCTTTATCAATCGTTAACAGTTCTTGGCTGTTGTAAAGATTTGCTTTTGTGTCTTTCCTTGAAGGTGAAGAGATGAAGATGTAGCGCTGCCCTGTCAGCATGCGCCGCCCCAGGCCAAGGCCATGTGCTGGCCCAGCAGTGGAAGCAGCATGTGCCAGGTACTGGGGGAAATGCTGTGGTCCAGAGCATCTCTCCAGGGCTCTGCACTAACTCCCTGTGGCCCTGCTCTGGCAGCGCATAAGGAATGTGTCGGTCCATGTGAGTTCTTTGCAGGAAAACCAGGAGAAAAATCCAACAAATTTTTAAATAAATAAAACCCGAATAAATATCTAAGGGAGGAGGGAAGCCAGAAGCAGCCCTAACTAACATTTTGCTCCTTTATATTCTCAGTGGAGCATTTCAAGACTGCTGTGGGGAGGATGACTGGAAAGTAACGGTCCACAAGCCCCATTGTATGTGCTTAGCTTTGGGTCCAGCTAAGGCATCTCCTAGGAGCATTTAGCGTAGCTCTACTGAACATTAATACACCATTCTAACTTCCGATAGGGGACGCGGGTGGCGCTGTAGTGTAAACCACAGAGCCTAGGGCTTGCTGATTGGAAGGTCGGCAGTTCGAATCCCCGCGACGGGGTGAGCTCCCATTGCTTGGTCCCAGCTCCTGCCAACCTAGCAGTTTGAAAGAACGTCAAAGTGCAAGTAGATAAATAGGTACCACTCCGGCGGGAAGGTAAATGGCGTTTCCGTGTGCTGCTCTGGTTCGTCAGAAGAGGCTTAATCACACTGGCCACATAACCCAGAAAAACTGCCTGTGGACAAACGCCGGCTCCCTCGGCCAGTAAAGCAAGATGAGCGCCGCAACCCCAGAGTCGTCTGCAACTGGACTTAACTGTCAGGGGTCCCTATAATCCCCAATATTGTGGAATTGGGGGAAGTTGTGATTATGTTTGCTGTGATTAGATTATTGTAATATGAAACTATTGTGACAAGTGCCATTGAAATAGGTGCTGAGTTTTTATTTCTTTTTGTTGAGGTGTGTTTACTCAACCTTAATGTTTGGGCTGCATATATATTTTTTCAGATGTACAGTTGGTGAAATAACGGATGCAATGAAAAAGGTGTTTGGTGAGCACAAAGCCAGTGACCGCATGGTGAGTGGAGCTTACCGTCAGGAGTTTGGGGAGAGTGACGAAATTACTCAAGCAATCAACAGGTAAAGTGTGCTGTTTCTGTGGATTAAATCAGATGGTGTGCTATCAGGCTTCCAAATTTGTGCATGCTACGAACGTATGTCCCATCTCACTTCCAAAGTTTTAGAATATTTAAACTATACAGTAGTTTGTATTTCACAGAATTTCTTACACTTCTCAAATTTACTGCACTAATGCTAGTTCCTGTCATCTCAAGGATTTCCGCTGTGCCCTCTTCCCTCCAGAGCAGATTGAGGGGGCACAAGGGGGGAAGCCCGTCTCACAGGCGGAAATCCTAGCGCTGATGGGAGGTATTCATTTGATACTGCCCTCTGTAATTTCTGCATTTCTTTTATCTTCTCCATTTTTAATTGGGGGATTACATTCTTTTATCCACTTTATAAGCCAACCATTAGTACTTAATAAATGTTCTTCCAAATTTTATATAGTCAAACAATTACCTTGAAGCTATTACCTCTTTGCACATGTCTAAAATGGGCTGGTTTTGTTTTGTTAATGCTGGGTTTTCAACCTTACTATGTTAGTTATGTTTGTTATTCAGGTTTGTTGTATCCGTTCTGCAAATTTGCTGTTTTTATTAATTGGTTATGGGAAGTATTGTAAACTAGGCATTTAACAAAATAAACTCATCGCCTTTAATTTAAGGCTGTTGATGATGAGGAGAACCTGGTAAAATACTAGGCTGCGTTCAAATGTCTTACCAGTAGTATATAAAGCCCTAAACACCTTGGGACCAGTTCACCTGCAAGGTTGCTTTAACCCATATCAGCCACTTCATTCTGCAGAACTGGCATGGTTACGGGTACCACATAGTACTTGTTAATAATAATATCCTTCAGCGTATCCACATTTGGGAACTCCTTTCCTAGTGACATCAGGCAAGCACCTCTGTTACTCTGTTTGGTAAAAACATGCTTGTTTTGAGAGACCTACCCAAGAGAATGGTGATGTGTGTTTTAATCTGTGTTTAGCGTATTGCTGATTTTATTTTTTCAATATTTTGAAAAGGTTGTTTTTAGTACTTTTTACTGATAATTCTATTGCTTTTATGAAATAAATGAAGCAAGCTCAGCATAATTTTGCATCTAGGAGTCACTAGAATTTTTTTGTGTTATTTTAATGTATTCCCTGTTTTTCCTTTTGTTCCTGATTTGATTCAATCTCATCATTACCAAATGGAAGGTAAATGAGAGAGAGAGATTATAACATTTCCATATACACATAAAACTCCATACTACTCATAGAATTCAAATGCATATAGATAAATCTTTAAAAATGGAAGGCTTTTTTGTTGTAGTCACAGCTGTCAAGATACCCTTAAAAATGTTACTTCAACCGTCTGCAACTTACAAAAGCAAATTCTAAATTCAGAGTTAACAAGTTTGTGGAACGTGAAGGTCGGAGACCACGTCTTCTTGTTGCAAAAATGGGCCAGGATGGCCATGACAGAGGAGCCAAAGTGATTGCTACGGGATTTGCTGACCTTGGGTTTGATGTGGATATAGGCCCACTCTTCCAGGTATTTAGTCTCTTCCATTCAAATTTTTGTTTGTTTGTTTGTTTGTTTGTTTGCTTGCTTGCTTGCTTCTCCTAGCAATTAAAATGTCTGACGCTTGAATAAAGGATAGTTAAAGGTAAAGGGACCCCTGATCGTTAGGTCCAGTTGCGAACAACTCTGGGGTTGCGGCCCTCATCTCATTTTACTGGCCAAGGGAGCTGATATTTGTCTGCAGTTTTTCCGGGTCATGTAGCCAGCATGACTAAACCGCTTCTGGCAAAACCAGAGCGGTGCACGGAAACGCCATTTACCTTCCCGCTGGAGTGGTACCTATTTATCTACTTTCACTTCGATGTGCTTTCGAACTGCTAGGTTGGCAGGAGCTGAGACCGAGCAACAGGAGCTCACTCCGTTGCGGGGATTTGAACCGCCGACCTTCTGATCGGCAAGCTCTAGGCTCCCAGTAAGCCATCTGTAGGAATGGTTTTATTTATTTTTTGAATATATTTTTGTGTTTTATATTTTTGTACACAGCTATGAGGGCCTCGGGCTTTTAAGCAATTTATTAATTTGTAAAATGATTTTGTAAAAAATACATGCAGCTATGTTTCAATTTCCTGTTCGCACCAAAGGTAACAACCAGAATATGTTGTACTGGGATGATTTTACAGATTCCCGAGTTGGAAGATGCAGTGGGTTAGGTGGCTATGTTCCTCTCTCTACTCTACTTTCTGGGCACCCATACAGTGGTACCTCGGGTTAAGTACTTAATTCGTTCCGGAGGTCTGTTCTTAACCTGAAACTGTTCTTAACCTGAAGCACCACTTTAGCTAATGGGGCCTCCCACTGCCGCCGAATCACCGCCAAGCGATTTCGGTTCTCATCCTGAAGCAAAGTTCTTAACCGAGGTACTATTTCTGGGTTAGCGGAGTCTGTAACCTGAAGCGTATGTAACCCGAGGTACCACTGTATTGTCTAACCTAAATGCCAGTAGCAGCCTTCAGCGGTGCATGCTGGTGTCTCTGTTTTTTTGTCACTCTATGAAAAAAGAAGCGTGGGTCTGCATGCAGTGTTAGGTTTTATGCATTCTTCTTTCCCATATTGTTTGACGCTTCCTTTGCTTTCTCTTCCTAGACACCCCGTGAAGTGGCCCAGCAGGCGGTAGATGCGGATGTGCATTGCGTGGGGGTGAGCACCTTGGCTGCTGGCCACAAAACGCTTGTTCCTGAACTCCTCAAAGAGCTGCATGCCCTTGGCCGCCCCGACATTCTCGTCATGTGTGGAGGCGTCATCCCTCCCCAGGTACTGCGCACCACCATCACAAGATAGCTTGTTGTGAGATGATTAAATTGTTCCCACTGAGGTGGGGTCTCCATCTACTTTCTCCTCCTCCTCCTCCTCCTCCTCCAGGCAAATGATGAACACCACTGAAAGGCTTTTCAAGTAACATCTAGCTATTGAAATGTGGAAATCCTTCAGCAAATTTTGGAAAGCGTTGTAGTTTATAGGTTTAGGGTTCACAGAACAACGCAGTTGAAAAGCAGCCTCCCAAAAGCTTTCTAAAACTGCCAATATAATCAAATAATTTAAAAATCACTTTTTAAAGTTAAAAATATTCATAAACATTTTAAGAAATGAAGAAAAAAAGGGACTAGTTTCCTTTACTGACATAGAAAATATATAATTTTTTCTTCTTCCATAATTTGTTTTTTTCCCCAGGGGGTGGTGGGGCGTTATAAACAAGAATAATGTTATACAAATGAGTACAGTGGTACCTCGAGTTACAAACGCTTCAGGTTACAAACTCCGCTAACCTGGAGTTACCTCAAGTTAAGAACTTTGCCCCAGGATGAGAATGGAAATTGTGTGCCGGCGGCGCAGCAGCAGCAATAAGCCCCATTAGCGAAAGCACGCCCCTAGTTAAGAACAGTTTCAGGTTAAGAATGGACCTCCGGAAAAAATGAAGTTCGTAACTAGAGGTACACTGTATACTGTACCAAGTTTTCTTATGTCATTTGCATATCACAAAAATAGCATAATAAATGTGGGGAAATATCCAGAACATATGTTTCATTATTAGTGGTCAGTGTAGACATTCTTGGTTCATGAATGGGTTTAAACAGTTAGGAAGAAGGGAAGAAAGGGCTGGAGGGGGAAATGGCAAGTGGAGTGGGGTAGAATTTGCTTTTCTGCTTCAAATCTCTTGACCTTGGTATACGGTAATTGTTGCACCTGGCAAAAGATTCGTATAGAGCCACAAGTCTCTGGTTGTCTTGGAGCAGAGGTGAAAATGTTCCCTGCTTTTGATGATTTCATTCTTTATGTTAGATAGGATAACACTTAGAGCAGAGATTGCTTGACCCTGTAGTCACTAGGACTTTGCACACATGGCGAGGTTAGCGTAGGCGAGAGCATCACTGCTTTCCCCCCATAGCTAGCATACTAAGTTATTTTCCCTTCTCCATGTGCGCTACCTCCTGACCTGCCATTGCTAAACTCTGCTCTTTTAGCATGTGTTCTGCAAAACTTTACTTTACAAAGTTTGCATTCATGTTTTATGTCTGTTTTTCTCCTGCACAGGATTATGACTTCTTGTATGACTCTGGTGTTTCCAATATTTTTGGCCCTGGAACCCGAATCCCAAAGGCAGCTGTCCAAGTTCTTGAAGATATTGAGAAATGCTTGGATAAGAGGCAGCAATCTGTGTAAACTTCTGTCTCATAACAAACTTTGTATCTCATGGTGAATTTTATAGTTTGTGTTGATGCATTGTGATCTGTTGATAAAAAGAAGGAATTTTTGCGAAATCATCTGCAATGTCTGGTGTTGCCTTATGCTTTCTAAGAAAGTAGGAAATTATCTGCAATATTATTACATATGTAAAATCTATCAAAGAATCTAAATGAAATGAGTAAATTTCAAAATTTTGCATATAAGACTGCATTATATCTGAAATACACTTCAGATCTTTGGAAATGCAAATTACAATTTAAAATAAATGTTACTCATACAGAAAGGTGGTGAAATTATGTCCTGTCGTTTCATACTGTTTGTTCACATGCCTCTTGCCCTTTCGGTCCAGTCTCGTTGCCCTAGCTTTGTTTGCTTGTCAGATTGACAAATATACATTTCCTACCCCTGGTAGTCTGCCTCAGGCACAGGCAACCTTCGGCCCTCCAGATGTTTTAGCCTCCAACTCCCATGATCCCTAGCTAACAGGACCAGTGGCCGGGGATGATGGGAATTGTAGTCCAAAACATCTGGAGGGCCGAAGGTTGCCTATGCCTGGTCTCCCTTTTTCTTTTCCTGCTCAATAGCCTCTGTAGAGTCTGAAGTTGGTGGCCTTGCGGGAGATATGGGCAGTTTCCAGTTCTGTGACCTCACAAATCCTGTACTGAGATGACATGCACAAGACGGGTAGAGCCACCCTTTTATGAAAAGTCCATTTTTTGTAAGGTTCTTGCTCAACAGCCTTAATAGAAGTATCGAAGGGGGAGGTGTTAAAAGGCTATTAAGCAAAGGTCTTTTCTTATTCTTCAAGACGCCTGTGCCTCTTGAGACTCCCATCAGTGACACCTGAGCTCAGCATCACATACACTCCAACAAAAGCACAAAAACAAATGCCAAGTTCACTAACATTACAATCTCTTTTAATTGTATAAATACCTCCTCTGCCAGCTATTAATATAGCAAACTCTAATTTAGTCCATGTGCTCAAAATTCCTTGAGATTCCTCATTTCTTGCTGGCAGGTCTTTTTTTAAAGAACAGAGACCTCGGAATTATCCTGCAAGCAGTTTATTATAAACTTCCTAGGAATTACTGCCCTTGCAGTGTTTCCCTGGGAGATTTCATGATCTGGACTTTGGAGCAAGGTTTTCAAATAAGACTTCTGCAGCTAAAAGCGTACGCGGATGACTTAATGTTATCTTTGGAAAATCCGCAAAAAAGTGTTGGCAAGGTTTTGGAGATGTTAGAAGAATTCGGCAAGCTATCTGATTTCAAATTAAATAAATTAAAGACAAAAATGTTAACCAAGAATATGAGAAAAGAGGAAACTGAAAAACTGGAAATGCAGTACGGAATTAAGGTGGTAAAAATAACAAAGTATCTGGGAATTAGTTTAACTACAAAAAACATAAATTTAATTCAGGATAACTATCTTACAACATGGAAGGAGATCAAGAAAGACCAAGATACATGGAATAGAGTAAAGCTCTCGTGGAGGGGAAGAATGGCGGCGATAAAAATGAACGTACTTCCAAGAATGTTATTCCTGTTTCAAAACATCCCAGTGATTAGAGGACCCAAAATATTTACAGATTGGCAAAGAACCTGTGATGGCCTGGGATTCCGATTCTGAGAGTGAACCGGAGGAATCCCAGCCGGCACAGGAGTCCCCGCCTCCAGGGCCGGCTGAACTGGGGCAAGGCCTAGATTCTGAGGAGCCTGCACCTGTGCTGGATCCTCAGGAGCAGGCACCAGGTGAAACCATTCTGGCCCCAGAGGTGCTTGAGGACTCAGTGTCTACAGGTGAGCCTTCCCCGGGGCCCAGTAACCCTTCGGCCTCTCCTGAACTGCAGAGGCTTAGGGCAGAGAGGCGAAGGGAACTGGTTTCTCCCAGGAGGAGTGCTCGCCTTAAGGCCAGGAGAGGCGGGGCTCCTGGGGGCCGGGACCGCCCCTGGCCTTAGAAGAAGATAAAGGTCAGTCAGCCCGGTCCCAGGTTGCGGGAGCAACGTCGTTGTGGAGTACTTGTTCTGACCTGGACCTAGATCTGCATTTCCAGTGTTCCTGTTCCTTGCCCGGCTTCCTGCTTCTGACCTTCCAGCATTCCTGTTCCCGCCCGGCTCCCTGTTTCGGACCTTCCAGTGTTCCTGTTTCCTGCCCAGCTTCCTGCCTCTGATCTTCAAGTGTTCCTGACCCCGCCCGGCTCCCTGTTTTGGACCTCGCATCTCATCTTGTGAACTTCTACCCGGCTAGTGACTTAGGTCTGAACTTTGGCTACGGTATTAGTACCTCCCCCCCCGGGACCAGCACAGAACCC
This sequence comes from Podarcis liolepis, assembly GCF_965112155.1. Taxonomy (NCBI): domain Eukaryota; kingdom Metazoa; phylum Chordata; class Lepidosauria; order Squamata; family Lacertidae; genus Podarcis; species Podarcis liolepis. The sequence continues at coordinate 5,433,179 of NC_139557.1, forward strand.
TTTCGAAATTTATATGGCAGGGTAAAAGACCAAGAATCAGATTCAAACTCCTTACAGATTTGAAAGAAAGAGGGGGATTCTCGGTACCTAATTTGAAGTTATATTTCGAGGCTGCTAGTCTTTGCTGGATAAAAGATTGGATTACTTTAGAAAATACCGATTTGTTGGACCTAGAGGGGTTCGACAATAGGTTCGGCTGGCATGCCTATTTATGGCAAAATAAAGAGAAGGTACATAAAGGATTTTCAAATCACATTATAAGAGGGCCCCTATACGAAGTGTGGGAGAGGAATAAAAAACTCCTAGAATGGAAAACACCCTGGTGGTTATCACCAACTGACATTCTAATAATTAAAAAAGTAAATATGGAGGGAGAAAGGCTAACCTATGAAGACCTACTGATAAGATCAGAAAGTGGATGGAAGTTGAGAACTTATGAGGAGTTGAAAGATAAACTAACTGGCTGGCTACAATTCCATCAAATAAATGCAGTATGGATAGAAGATAAAAAAGTAGGGATGAATGAAAAGAAATCCAAGTTTCAAATAGAGATAATCGAAGGCAAATCTAAATTACTATCTAAAATGTACAATATATTATTAGAGTGGGATACCAAAGATGAAGAAATAAAGGAGGTAATGACAAGATGGGCAATGGATCTGGGATACAATATAGAGTATGACAAGTGGTCGAAATTATGGACTAGTGGAATGAAATTTACGGCATGTGTAACACTCAGGGAAAATTTAGAAAAGATGATGTATAGGTGGTACATTACACCAGCAAAACTAGGGAAAATGTATAAAACGAATAAGAGTTGCTGGAAGTGTAAAATTAAAGAGGGTAATTTTTTTCATATGTGGTAGACATGCGATGAAATGAAGAAATATTGGGAACAGATTTACAATGAGTTAAAAAAAATATTTAAGTATACATTTCCCAAAAGACCAGAGGCATTCCTACTAGGAATAATTGGGGACGAAATCAAAAAAGAAGATAAGACACTATTTCAGTATGCTACAACTGCCGCCAGATTATTAATTGCCCAAAATTGGAAAAACCAGAATATCCCATCAATTAGAGACTGGCAAACAAAATTATTTGAATTCATTGAACTCGCAAAAATGACGCAAAAAATTAGAAACCAAAAAAATACAAAGTTTATTAATGATTGGAACAAATTTATGATATACATTGAAGGGAATTACAGAAACTTAAAAATTATAGCAGGTTTGATATAAATCTTATGATGTGCAAATCATTAACAATTACTAGCTGCAGAAAGACAAATTATGTACATTAAGAAGCCTGAAAGCGGGAGGGATGGAAGTCAATAGGGCGTAGAAGAATGATGTAAATTCTTAAAGCTATATAGAGACAAGTGTGAAGACATGGAACTGTAATGGTGAACGGATAATATTTTTAAGTTTGTTAAGACATTAGTTATTCAACTTTTTCCTTTTTTCTCTGGCTCATGCAGCACTCTCAGCAGCGCCCCATCTGAGAATATAAAGGAGCAAAATATGTGTTATGGCTGCATCTGGCTTCCCTCCTCCCTTAGATATTTATTCAGGTTTTATTTTAAAAATTATTATCTTTTTCTCCCGGTTTTCCTGCAAAGAACTCCGTGATGATTTAGCCTCATAATCCCCACCCCTTTGCCCCCCAGTGAAGGAAATCAGGCTGAGAGACTGACTTCCCATAGTGAGGTTCACAGCTTTTTAAATCTGGGCCTTTCCACCATCGAAAACATCTCTCTAGTCACACACATGGACCGACACACTCCTTATGCGCTGCCAGAGCAGGGCCACAGGGAGTTAGTGCAGAGCCCTGGAGAGATGCTCTGGACCAGTGTTTCCCAACTGGTGTTCCGGGGCACACTAGTGTGCCGCGAGACGTTGCCTGGTGTGCCGCGAGATGTTGCCTGGAGGGAGGCGGGCGAGTCGGGCGGCGAGAGGCAGGGCGGCGGCGAGGAGAGGCCGCCCAGCGCGGGGCTCTCGCCATCTGCCTGCCTGGCTGCCTGCGTGGCACTGACATCATGGGGCTGTAACGTGCCCCACATAGGCACACGCGGGGCGGCGAGCGAGCTCCCTCCCACATCCCATCGCCGCTCGCTTCGGCCAGCCTACTGGGCTGTTGCAGGCGGAAGGCCTGCGCATGCGCGAGGTTTTCGCGCCTTCGGGATTCCCTTCACGCCTTCCTCCTCCCGGGTCCTTGAGAGCGCGGGAAGCGGCAGCGCGAGACCGGCGTTGAGCCTGGTAGGTATTGCGCTTGCCAAGGCAGTCATTTGGGAAATGAAAACTTGCAAAGCAAGCAACCAGTTCAATCTGAAGTACGTGCATGCTTAATATCCTGTATCTGAAACCTGTTCTGCCCCCTCCCCCAGAATAGTACCAATTCAGATGGCAGATGGGAGAATGACAGTGCTGAATGCTTTCCCATGTAGAACAGTCCCTGCAAATAAAAACCTAGCATATTTGGAAGAGGGATGCTAGCCTAACCATTACCTTCTATGCTGTTACTATTTTTTTATTTTTTTTTACATAAGTAAAAAGTGACCTTTCCCCATCTGGCATGTTGGTGTGCCTCGAGATTTTTTTCATGAAACAAGTGTGCCTTTGCCCAAAAAAGGTTGGGAAACACTGCTCTGGACCACAGCATTTCCCCCAGTACCTGGCACGTGCTGCTTCCACTGCTGGGCCAGCACATGGCCTTGGCCTGAGGCGGCGCATTCTGACAGGGCAGCGCTACATCTTCATCTCCGCAAGCTTTCACCTTCAAGGAAAGACACAAAAGCAAATCTTTACAACAGCCAAGAACTGTTAACGATTGATAAAGCTGCTCCAATGCCGCCCAGTCTCTTACTCCTCTTCCTCCAGATCTTCAATCTCTTCCAGGACGAGCTCTTCTGAAAGGAAAAGAAGAGAAGGCTGCCAGTTAGAGAGGCTTCTTACACACACAGAGAGAGACTTTCTGAACACATCCATGGAAATAGACATTACCTTCTGGGTGACTTTGTTTTCCTTTTCCTTGAGGTGCCAGCGGAGCCTGCAGGGAAACAAAGAGCCACATGGGGTATGATTATCTAAACCTCAGACAGAGAGACCTTTCCTAAGAAATCTGAGGGACAAGAATCAACTACTATATGCTGAAAGGTTTTACCTTTCTGGTCCTTTGGAAATAGGGGTCCGCGGGAGGAGGAGCAGGAGGGGCGGGCGGGGGGCAGGGGGGAGGACTCGGGGAGAGGGCACAGTTTATTTTTTTTTTTGGCCATTTGGGAAAATGCTCTTCGCAGCCTGTGAAGCCTAAAAAGGAAAGAGAAAAATGTGAGAAATGGGGCTCAGGGTTCGTCCTCTCCCGATCTACGTCCCGAAACTGGTTTTTGCATTCATGCCTCTAAGCTCACTCTCACCGCAGAATTCAGTTGCGCATCAAGGTCCCCGGCGCACCCCCCAAGAAGAAGAAGAACACATTGAGACAGAATTTTAGTTTAAAGGTTAATGGGCAGAATTTAGGCCACAACTTTATTGATTACAGCAATGTGAGTGGTGTTGGCTTAGGCCAGTGGTGTCCAAACCTTTTCCAAAGAGGTCCAGATTTGATGAAGTGAAGGATCGACAGATATTGCGAACTTATCATTTGGACTTATACCACCATCTGAAGACGAACAAAAGCTTGGAGCAGTCGGAGGAATAGGTACTTAAAAACAAAATGTCTCTGCAACTTCTTAGTTGGAACTGCAATGGTTTGAACCTTCCCCGAAAAAGACGTCAAGTCTTTCATATTTTGAAGAGAGAACAATTAGATCTAATATGTCTACAAGAAACCCATGTGACCAGAATACATAGAAAATTACTTGTAAATAAGAGACTTGGACAGGAATTTATTTCATCAGATAAAGTTAAGAAAAGAGGTGTGGTGATTTATGCAAAAGAAAAATTGGCCCCAAAAATGATATTTAAAGATGAACAAGGAAGATACCTGGCAATTGAAATACAAGTTCAAGGAGAAAAAATTTTGATAGTTGGAATTTATGCACCAAATGATGGGAAGGCGGAATTCTTCAAGAAGTTGCATGAGACTTTAATGGACTATCTAGATTACAAAGTAGTAATGATGGGAGACATGAATGGTGTGGTCTCCACAAACATGGACAAGGCACAGAGACAAGTAATTTCCAAGGAAGGGAGATTACCAAAGACTTTTTTTTGAAATGACTGAAACTATGGACTTGATTGACATTTGGAGAACAAGGAACCCTCTTGAGAGAGAGGGAACTTTTTTCTCTGAAGCAAAAATGACATGGACAAGAATTGACCAAATTTGGGTAACTAGTAGTATGGCGCCAAGGATAAAAAAAGTAGAAATCTGCCCAAAGACTTGCTCCGACCATAACGCTGTCAAGATGGAGATGAAACTAACATCAACTGGATCCTTTAGATGGAGAATGAATGACACCCTATTCAGAGATGAAGAGATTTACAAGAAGGCCCCAAAAACACTGAAAGATTACTTTGAGATAAATCTGAGAACAGAAGTGGAAAAAAGAATAATTTGGGACGCAAGCAAGGCCGTGATGCGAGGTTTCCTAATACAACAGAACTCCATAAAGAGGAAAAGCAGAATGAGAGGAAAGAAAAAATTGTGGAAAAAATGAAAGAAGGTGAAAAGAAATTGAGGTCTAAACCAAAGTCTCATGAGATTTTGAGAGAAATAAAGCACTACCAGATGCAATATATGGAATTGATGAATCAAGAGATAGAATGGAAAATAAAGCAAATGAGACAAAAGACATTTGAATTAGCAGATAAATGTGGGAAACTTCTGTCATGGCAACTGAAAAAGAGGCAAAAATTGAACACTGTGACAAGTTTAGAAATGGATGGAAAGATTATCCACAAACCAAATGAGATAAGTAATTGTTTTCAAAGTTTCTTCAGGAAATTATATGCACAAGGGCCAGTCAACGAACAGGAAATAGAAGAATTTATTAAGAAATATGGATTACCAAAAATTTCAGAGCAAAGCAAAATGATCTTGAATGAGAAAATAACAGGACAAGAAATAGAGGGTGCCATCCAGAATATGCAACTGGGAAAATCTCCAGGACCAGATGGTTTGACCGCTAGATATTACAAAGCGTTGAAGGAATGGTTAGTACAACCACTGAAGGAAGTTTGTAATGAAATTTTGGAGGGGAAAAAGGCACCTGAATCGTGGAAAGAAGCTTTTATTTCACTTATACCGAAAACTGAGACTGAAAAGAACCAGGTCAAAAACTACCGCCCTATATCACTACTTAATGTGGATCACAAAATTTTTGCAGACATTTTGGCAAAAAGACTGAAGAGAGTGTTGGTAGGGGAGATTCATAAGGACCAAACTGGCTTTCTTCCAGGGAGACATATGTCAGATAATGTGAGGAACATTATAGACATTTTGGAACTGTTAGAAGTGGACATTAATAGGAAGGCTGTTTTAATTTTTGTGGACGCGGAGAAAGCCTTTGATAATATTTGCTGGAGCTTTATGAAGAAGAATCTCCAAGGGATGGGGGTAGGCCAAGGTTTTGAAAACGGTATAGGTGCAATATATTCTAAACAAAAAGCAAAGTTAATTGTAAATAATGTGGTTACGGAAGAAATACCTATAGAAAAAGTTACACGACAGGGATGCCCAATATCCCCTTTACTTTTTATATCAGTCCTGGAGGTTTTGTTAAACATGATCAGAGGGGACCAGTTGGTTAAAGGAGTTCAGGTCGGAGCCAGACATTACAAGTTAAGGGCATTTGCAGATGACCTAGTATTGACCTTGCAACAGCCAGATACTAGTACTAAAAGAGTATTAGAACTAATTGAGATATTTGGTCAAGTAGCAGGATTTAAACTGAACAAACAGAAAACGAAAGTGTTGGAGAAAAATCTAACATTGGCTGAAAAAGAGAAGTTTCAGAGTGAAACAGGTTTAGTGATAACGAAAAAAGTGAAGTACCTGGGGGTAAACTTAACATCTAAGAATGTGAACTTATTCAAGGACAACTATGAAAAATGTTGGACAGAAGTAAAGAAAGATCTAGAAATATGGTCAAGGTTGAGACTTTCCTTGTTAGGCCGAATTGCTGTCATCAAGATGAATGTATTGCCTAGAATGTTGTTTGTATTCCAGACGTTGCAGATTTTGGACAAGATGGACTGTTTCAAGAAGTGGCAGAAAGATATATCTAAATTTGTCTGGCAGGGCAAAAAGCCCAGAATAAAATTTAAGATCTTAACTGATGCAAAAGATAGAGGGGGGTTTGCCCTGCCGGACTTAAGACTCTACTATGAATCGGCAGCTTTTTGCTGGTTGAAACATTGGCTGCTTCTTGAGAATACAGACATTTTGGATCTGGAAGGGTTTGATAATAGATTTGGCTGACATGCATATATATGGCATGACAAGGTAAAATTGCATAAAGGTTTCAAAAACCATATTGTTAGGAAAGCATTATACAATGTTTGGATGCGGTATAAAGATTTATTGGAAAGTAAAACTCCCAGGTGGTTGTCACCAATGGAAGCTAAAGAGGTGAAAAAACTTAATATGGAGTCTAAATGGCCAAAATACTGTGAAATTTTAGAACAAGACGGTGAAAAAGTTAAATTACAGAGTTATGAGAAATTAAAGTCCAAGGTACGAGACTGGTTGCATTACCTTCAGATAAATGAGATATTTAAACAGGACAGGAAAATAGGCTTCCAGATGGAGAGGTCAAAATTAGAAACAGAACTGTTAGAACCCAATACTAAGAACTTGTCTAGAATGTATAATTTGCTGTTGAAATGGAATACACAGGATGAAACGGTGAAATCAGCTATGATTAAATGGGCACAAGATATTGGTCATGACATTATGTTTGCTGACTGGGAACAGTTATGGACCACCGGTGTTAAGTTTACAGCATGTAATGCCTTAAGAGAAAACATAATGAAAATGATTTATAGGTGGTACATGACCCCAGTCAAGCTTGCAAAAATTTACCATTCGCCCAATAATAAATGTTGGAAATGTAATGAGACTGAAGGTACTTTTTATCACCTTTGGTGGACCTGCCCGAAGATTAAAGCCTTTTGGGAAATGATCTATAATGAAATCAAGAAAGTCCTTAAGTGGACTTTTCCTAAGAAACCTGAGGCTTTTCTCTTGGGCATGGTTGGCCAATTGGTGTCAAGGAAGGATAGGACGTTTTTCATGTATGCTACTACAGCAGCAAGAATTCTTCTGGCAAAGTATTGGAAGGCACAAGAACTACCCACTCTGGAAGAATGGCAGACGAAGGTGATTGACTATATGGGACTGGCAGAGATGACCGGCAGAATCCGTGACCAGGGGAAAGAGACAGTGGAAGAAGACTGGAAGAAATTTAAAATATATCTTAAAAATTGTTGTAAAATTGAGGAGTGTTAAGATGTTAAGGAACTAAGAAATAGAGAATTGCAGCTGTAATCAATAAGTTAAAGAAAAAAGACTCTAATGAATGTGAATTAATTAAATAATTAGTTAATTGGAGGAGTTGCTGAAGAAATGTAAAACAAGGATGCAGAAAAAGGGAGGTATGGGGAAGTCAGGGAAGTAAGGTGTATGAAAATAAGATTATGAAATTATACATGTTTATATGTTTGTATGTTTTTGTTGTGTGCATTGTTTGTTTTTATTATGTGTTTGGAAAATCAATAAAAATTTATTTAAAAAAAAAACAGATTTGATGAAGTGAAAGGCTGACCAAAGGGCCAACCAAAGACGTTGTTGAGCTTTTTTCAGGGTTTAAGTTGTTGAGGTTTTTTTAAAGGATTTTACCCCAGGAAATAAACTGACACAGGGGCCAGATTAGACCAGATAAGGCCCCAGAAACGGACTTTGGGCATGCCTGGCTTAGGCATTGGCAAGAACTCCTGCCTGCCTTGTTGGAAGTCTGGAAGAGTAAGCCACCATCAATGGTTGTTTTTTTTAAATTTATTTAATCATTTTTTTCAATACAAACAGCAATCGCAAAAGACACATGCAACAAAAAACATAATAACACTAATAACACGGTTTGACAATTCAGATTTGGATACACTGATATACCAATGACTACACCTTTTTAACAATATTTTCCCGCCTCTCTCTCCTCCCGCTACTTCCCACCATTATCCGCCTTACTGCTTAAATATTCCTTCCAGATTTCTTCATATTTATCCATTCTTAATTTGCGTCAACATGCAATTCAATCATATGTAGCTAGTCTGCCCATATTATCAATCCATGTGCTCAATGGAATCTTTCTGCGGCTCTTCCAATTCATCAAAACACGTCTTTTTTTGCTTCTAATATAGCACGGTACATCCATATATTTTTTTTGACCCCTTGTAATCTCCCACATTTCCAGAATATAACTTAGAATTAAATTTAATTCCGCTAAATAACAATTTCTTTTTATTACTCTTGCTATAAATATCCTCACCTCACACCAAAATAATCTTATCATTGGGCATTTAATCATCATATGTACTAAGTTCGCATTTTTACTCCCACATCTCCAGCAGTTGTCTGGACTTGTTATTTTCTTCCGGTATAGTTTTGCAGGAGTCCAGTGGACTCCGAATATTATTTTCTGTTGAATAAGTCTTAGTCTTAGATCCATAGAGGCTATTTCTGTTGATTTTATACTTGACTCCCATATGTCATTTGTTCTCTGGAGCCCCAACTCTTCACTCCGTTTTTGTCTATCATATTCTAAATCATATTTCTTCCTGTTGAGTAGGGTTTTATATAGTGCAAGTGTAGAGTTTTTTGTTTTTGCTGCAGAGATTAAATCTTGTAGCAGCATGGGTGTTTCCGATGCTGCTATAGCGTCAGGGCCAAACTGCCTTTCCAACATATGTTTCAATTGGATGTCTTGCCATTGTGTTTCACTGGTTATTCCATACTTTACTTGCAAAGTCTTATATTCCACAAATTTATAATTTTCATCAATTAATTGATTCAATGTCAAAATATCTTTTTTCATCCAATTTTGCCAAATTATTACTTGATTTCCAATTTTAAATTTTGGGTTGGCCCATATTGTTAATTTCTCATGTTGATAGGGGTCATCGTTATTTTTATTTATATTCATCCAAATTTTTATAGGTGCTTTAATAGTCTCCAGGATAATAGGATATTTCATAAAATTGGAGCCGAGTTGAGTCCACCCTACAAGAGGTTCCAAGAAACTATATTCGAGAGTAGCCCAATTGGGATTCCTGCTAGATCTCCAATCGTTAGTCTTACTCAGCAGGTAGGCCTGGTAATGTGGTTCCAGATTTGGGAGACCAAAGCCACCTTCCTTAGTTGGAAGTTGCATTTTATGTAGTGATATTTTCGGTGGCTTTGTACCCCACAGGCACGATCTAAATAGTTGATTTATTTTTTGGAAGTAAAATTTGGGAATATGTATTGGTAATCCTCTAAGAATGTATAAAAGCTTTGGAACAACATTTATTTTGAGGACATTAACCTTTCCCCAAAGGGAGAGGTTTAGAGGTCCCCACCTCTCAATATCAAAAGAAATCTCATTTATAATTTGATTCAAATTTAATTTTACAATTTGGTCTATATCTGATGAAAACAGTATATCCAAGTATTTAATAAAGTCTTTGAACATCCAAAATTGATGGTTTCTATACAATGTAGCCCTTGGCCCAATTGGTAAAATCTCTGATTTTGTCCAATTTATAGAATATTCCGATATTCTGCCAAAGGTTTTTATTTTCTCCGTAATTTTTGGAATTGTATCTTCTGGTTTTGTAATAAATAAAAGGATATCATCCACAAATAATACAATTTTGTAATTATCTTTGTTGTGTTTTACATCCTTGATATGCTCATCCTGAATTATTGCTCTTGTTAATGGTTCCAGGCAGAGATTAAATAATAATGGAGAAAGAGGACATCCTTGTCTCATTCCTCGATTTAAACTAATCAAATTCAAAATTATTCCATTTGTAACAATCCGAGACGTTGGGTTTTTATAACTCATTTTAATCCAATTACAGTATTCTATAGGTAAACCAAATTTACGTAACACAAACCCTATGAATTCTTTATATATTCTGTCAAAAGCCTTTTCTGCATCTAATGACAATATCATAAACTCCTCTTCATCTTTGTTTAAGTTTATCAAATCTATTGTTAATCTGATATCACAGTATTTTAATATTCTTTTGGAAGCCACCCAGAGTGGCTGGGGTAGCCGAGGCAGATGGGTGGGGTATAAATAATAAATTATTATTATTATTATTATTATTATTATTATTATTATTATTATTATTATTATTATTATCTGTAGCTTGTCTTGTTTTTATAAAACCTGTTTGATTATTAGGTATCAAGTCTTGAATAACTTTTTGTAATTTTGCCGCCAATATTACATTCAAAATCTTTGCATCCACATTCATTAATGATATTGGTCTATACTTTGCACATTTAGTAGGGTCTTTGCTAGGTTTTGGTATAATCATTATTAAAGCTTCATTGAATGTTGTAGCAGATATACCTTTATGAGCTATTTCCTTATAGACTTCTAGAAGTCTGGGGACTAGTAGATTTTTGAATATTTTATACCATTCCATAGGAAAACCGTCTGGTCCAGGTGATTTCCCATTCTCCATTGTTTCTATACCATTCTCAATATCTAATATATTTAGGGGTGCTGATAGCATATCTTTTTTATCTTCTTCAATAGTTGGTATTTTGATATCTTGAAAGAAGTTCTCCATCTCATCCTCTGATATATTTTCTGGCCCTTCATATAATTTTTTGTAGAATTAAAAAAAAATCTTTATTGATATCTATTAATGAGGTCGCTGCAATGTTATTTTCATTTCTTATTAAGGGTATTATTTGGTTCGCTTTCTTTTGTTTTAGACGATTAGCTAGAATTTTTGTCGGTCTTTCACCCTGTTCCCAATATATTTGTCTTAGACTTAGTAGGCTGAACTCAGTTTTTTGAGCTAGTATATTATTCAGTTCTAATGTTCGTTGTATTCTTTCATATGTAGCATTAGATGGGTTATTTGACATATCGCCCCATAGTGTTTTTAAATAAGTTTTTAGATTGTTTTCTTTTAATCTTTGCAGCTTGGCTTTGTTGGCAGAGAAGGAGATTATCTTCCCTCTGATGTAAGCTTTATATCCTTCCTATTCCACCAGTCTTGACGTTGAAGATTTGTAGTTATTTTTAAAATATATTTGTGTTTCTTGGGTTATATATTGAATGAAGTTTTTTTTTTCCATTTAAGAATGATATATTAAAAAAATCCACTAAATTCCACTGTATCATATAATTATTGTCTCTCTAACCTTTGTCCTTTTTTTCCTGGCTACTGATATGGTATCCATCTGTGGATCTAAAATTTCACTAAAGTCTCCACCCATTATCAACTGCTGATACCATAGGAAACTTAATCTCTTAAAGCAATTGTGAATAAACTTATGGTCATCAGTGTTTGGGGCATAGACATTTACTGTTGCTATTTCTGTTCCTTCTGTTTTAATTACAATTATTAAGCATCGACCATCTTCCTCTCTTATTATATCTTGTATTTCATAAGGCCAGCCTTTCCTAAACAAAATTGTAACTTCCCTCCACGACCTTCCTCCAGTCCATAAATCATTAAATAGGTTTTAATCACCTTTATTTTATGCTTCTCCTTGCATTCTTGCTGTGGAGCTTCTCAGCGTGTCTGGAGCTCCATCAATGGTGACCAACTGAAACTCACCCCGGGGTTCCCGCTGGGTCCTGGCATGGCCCTAGCCTCCCTGCAAGCAGACTTTGGACGAGATCCGGACCCGCGGATTCCTTTACCGGAATCCCCTTGTACCTGGAGGGGCAGGTGATGGCCGCACCTCCCCTCCCCCACATTTCACTAAGCCAGTGCCTAACCGCCAAACCTTACAAAGATGTGACAATTGCTAAGAGGTAGGCAAAAACCAAGAGGCCAGTACCAATTTGCCAAATGGAAAAAATTCCTACTCAGCCCGTTCCAAAACAGGCGACCAACCGAAGTCCAGAGCAAGGCCAGAGCACACACCTAAATCGAGGGCAGGTGTTTGGTGGCGCAAACCCAGGCAAACCCCCCCAACGCCGCACCACTGCCTTTTAAAGGCCCCCCTCGATCACAGCACCACTCCCAAGGGAGGGGGGCTGCACCTGTGGCCTGTGCGCAACGCGGACCCTCAATGAAGAGGATCCGATATGCTGAAAGAAATCCTACTTACATGCTCTCTCTACTCTCACAAGCACAGAATGATCCAAGCATAGGAGATCCCAGGCCTTCTAGAGCTCTGGCAACCAATGAACCAGCAGAGGGAGATGTCACAATGAACCTCACGCGATGCAGCACCCCTGGGCCCTCAGAAAACCAGCAGCCACAAGTCCTGCTCCTCTTAAGGGACGCAACTAAGTTTTCACATATGGTTTTCTTCCATGTTCCACTTTTTATAAATATGCAAAATGTGCCTATTCCTTTGGATTCCAGCTGAAGCTGTTCCTGCACCTTCGGAGCACTAGCTATCTCCTATACCTGTCCCATACCACCCAACATTTCTCCCATGCAAATAGGAATGTCTTATTCCATTATTATTATTATTATTATTATTATTATTATTATTATTATTATTCTGACTGGGTTGTCCCAGCCACGCTGGGCAGTTTCCAACATATACAAAAACACAATAAAACATTAAATGTTAAACACACCACTTCAGTATCATGTCCCAATGCTCTAAGGTACAGCTTTTCAGACCGGCGAGAGCCGATGCATCTGCATAGGTGCAAGGGCCCAGCCAGCAGGGAATCAAACACATGAATATTCCCTGTGTTAGACGGTAAGGGTTGCAAATATGTGCACCAGGAAGGGGCATAGTGTTCATCAGCCACGACACCCACATTCCTGCAGTTCACCTGAACTGGGCAGGGGGGAGTGAGGTTAGGGCTGTGCAGACACACAGGTGGAGCCAATCCAGCTCTTCCACCTGTGTCCACACACAGCCCCAATCTCACCGCTGCCTTATCCAGGTAAGCTGAGGCAGCGCCTGTATTGGGGGTGCAGCTCTGCCCCATGGCACCAACCACGACTGATCAGGGCAGACATTTATTTCAACACTAGCATGGTAATTTGGGCTTCTTGTGAGACTTCTGGAATTGAATGAAAGGGAGAAAAATAAAAGTAGGCATTCCCTATTTGTTTTCTACTACACAGCTATGGTGTTGCTAAAACGATCCCAGGCTCCTGTCTTCAAAGCTGAATTTTAATTTTCTCCTTAGGCAAGCCAGAAGAGGTAAGTATGAATTATATTTATCCGTAGAAGCCATTATGATGATAGCAAAATATTATTGCTTTCTTTAACACATTATATAGATTGGAAGTCCATAAAAGTTCATACAAAATACTACTCCAAAATCTCGCAAATCCCCTAGACGCAATCAAAAATCAATGGGAGAATGACATAGGCTATGAGATAAACCCCACTCAATGGACCAGAATGTGGTCTAAACCCCCCTTTAAATCCATATCAACGAAAAGAAAAGAACTCACACTGAAACTCACCTACAGGTGGTACCTAACACCAAGGAATCTAGTGCTAATACACCCAGGAACCTCACCAAAATGCTGGAGAGGGTGCACCTCCACAGGCACATACTTCCACATGTGGTGGGAGTGTCCCAAAATCCAACTATTCTGGACAACAGCCATACAAGAAATTTGTAAAATAACTAAGCAAGTAATAGACACCACCCCAGAATTGGCCCTACTAAACATCTTCCAAGACAACAATGCCCATTTACACCACAAAGAACTCATAACCCACCTGCTCTCAGCAGCCAGAAACATCATAACCAGACACTGGAGAGACCAGTCAGGAGTAAGCATGGGCCAATGGTACCAAATAGTATGGGAAACAGCCCTACTAGAAAAATTAACTAATAAACTGAAACTGACACGGGGACAAACAGAAGAAGATGCCTTCACCCCGGTATGGCTCCCCTTTATCACACACACAGCCCAACAGGACAATGACAATAATCCACCAACAGCATACAAATCAATATGGCTAACCTGATCCAAAACACCCACCCACCTCACTCACACACGAAAACAAAGATCACCACAGCCAATCACAAGCAAACAATCACACCCTAGGCCAACCCCAACCTCTCTCACCACCAAAGGAACACAAGTGAACAACACAAGCACGCTGACACCAAACTCTACATACATTAAACATAATAGAAACACCGCCACCCAATCCCACCCTTATCCATCTTCCCTCTCTCCACCCCCCTTTCTCTTTTCTCTCCTTTTTTTATTTTTATTTTTATTTTCTTCTCCCCCTAATGCCTCAACAAATGAAACGGATTTGTAAAAATGTTACATGGGGAAAAATATATATGAGGCACTACACTTCTGTAAAACAAGAAAATCCTTAATAAAATATTTAAAAAGAAAAAAAAAGAAAGAAAATGAATATTGGGGATTGCTTTCTTGAAAGCATCACCACACCCAAGACGATGTGTCAGGCTCCTGGCATGGGCGTAGCCAAGCGGGGGGGGGGAGCTGCCCCCTCTAAATCAAATAAATCAATAAAAATACTTAACTAACTGACCAATTGCATCACAGATAACTCAACTCTGCCCTTAGCCTCCAAAATAAAGCCTGCCCCACAATAAATGCTGTTTGCACCTATGGCTCCTGGTATCAGTTTTCCAAATCCGGGATGGTGCTTTCAAGGATGCAATTTCAGCCCCATTTATTCTGATCCTTATGAAGAACTGCTCCCTTTCCCTCTTAACAAATAAATTGCCAGATGGGCCAGCCATATATTCCTGCCTTGCAGGGGGTAGGACTAGATGATCCTCAGGGTCCCTTCCAACTCTACAATTCTGTGATTCTTATGTTCTCAAGCTCCCCTGGTGCCAGTCAGGTGTGGCCACTCAGTTTCCTCAAGTACTTGAGGAATGGCAGCCTGTCATAAGAGGATGACGGCTGATGGACAGCAACAAGCCTCTCCTGTCTGCTGGGATTGCCAGGCGGCATATGCTGTGCCAGTTCAAAATCTGCCTGTTCCTTATAGGTACAGCCATCTAATTCCAGTTTGCAAAAGGGAGTTTCTACCCCAAGTATCTGCCAGGGTCTGGAAAGGTGAACCTCGCTCAGAGCAGCCAAGGCTGCATCACTTGGGAAGATAATACTCTTTAGTATTTCGTATCCATCTCTTCATAAACAACACAACAGGGTGTCCTTTCAACCAACTTGAGATGCTAGAGGGGAGCTAAGTTTCAACCATTTATTTTATACACCTTTGATTTTCACAAATTTAAGCAGGCGTGTTAAGTCTAAGAGCTCAATTCTCAATAGCCTTTCCTAACTCAAAAAGCTGGCATGCTTTTTCCACGGCAGAAGTTTGGTGTGTCAAAAGTGTCAGAGCCTCCCTTACTCCGATTCTGCATCTTTTTATAGGAGCCCTGAAAAGGAATCGTGCCTCTGAGGGCACCACACCTTCAGCAGTGCTTGGGAGAAGAAAGAGGGAAGGCCAGGTCTCCTCCTTCCACCATTGAGATATATAAGAGAAAGAGAGCTCTGTACAAGTGCACAATTCCGGTTCTGATCAGAAACTTCCACATGCAGGTTAAGAAGTGGGAGGAAACATGGCGGGGAAATGTCCCTAAATCAGGGCAGGTTGACAGACGCTTTCTGCACTGCTCTACCTTGCACTTTTGACTATGATGACATACCGAGGGACGTTCAGTGCAGGATCCTGCTTCCGCTCTGGTTGCTTGAATAGAAATGGGGAGACTTTTTTAAAAAATGATTTTCTATGTTTCCCTCCCTGCTGCCTAAGGGTTTTTTTCAGGCTAGAAGGAGAAAGATTATCCCACCCCAGGCTAGGTGGGGATCATTTTAATTTTTTAGGACAGAAAGGGAGGTGTGTGAAAAGGGAAGCGCGTGCATAGGCTGCATGAACACTGTATTTTGAAAGCACGCGGGCAGCAGCCCAGTCTTGGCCGCAAAGAATTCTGGGCATTGTAGTTTCCCCCTGGCAGAACTCCCATTCCCAGCCACGGACTCCGCCCCTTGGTCCCCGCTCCTCTCTTCGGAGGAAGGGGAGCCGGAGGGGCCCCGGGAGGCGGGCAGGGCTGCAGCAGGGGCGGCACGGAGGCGAGAGACCAGGGACAGGACCCCCCAGAAGGTGGCTGGGGGTTCCCTTGGGCTCCCCCCAGGGGGTGGGGTCTGTTCTGCTGCTAACGGCCCCCCAACGGCTGGATCCTTCCCTTTGCCTCTCGCCCTCCCTCCTCCAGCGCTGCCTGGGGGGGGGGCAGGGGGGTTTCACTCCTCTAGCAAGGGGGGAGAGGCACCATGCTTGCCCCCCCCTGGTCCTGCGCTGGGGGGATGGAGGGGCTGCTTTCCTGGCAGAGAGCCCCCGGTCCAGCCCCTGGGGTTGAGGGCGGGGGGCCATCGCTGCTGGGAAGTGTCGTGCTTTGACTCGTTCTTCCAGGGGCGCCTCCCTTGGCCAGGACTCCTGCTATCAGCATCCCCACCCCAGAGACCATGGACGAGACACTCCAGAAGAGGCACCCCCAAATTCGGCCCTCCAGCTGTTTTGGGACTACAACTCCCATCATCCCTACCTAACAGGACCAGTGTTCAGGGATGATGGGAATCGCAGTCAAAAACATCTGGAGGGCTGAGTTTGGGGATGCCTGCTCAAGAAGGTGGTTCGGGGTCCCCTTGGCCTCCCCCCCTCTTCCGAGGCCAGGGGGTGGGGTCTGCTCTGCTGCTAACGGTCCCCCTCCCCAATGGCTGGATCCTTCCCTTTACATCTCTCCCTCCCTCCTCCAGCTCTGCTTGGGCGGGGGGGGGGTCTTCACTCCTTCAGGCAAGGGCGGAGAGGCACAATGCTTGCACCCCCTGGTCCTGCGCTGTTGGGGGGGGGGCAATCTGGCTCTGTGGATGGAGTGTCTGCTTTCTGTGCAGAGAGCCTCAGGTTCAGCACCTGGGAGTTAGAGTGGGCCAAGCTCCTGTCTAAATCCCTGGAAAGCTATCGCTGCTGGGAAGTGTAGTGGTTTGACTCGGGATAAGGCAGCTAGTAGGAAAGGGGCAGAACCAGGTGCTATTAGTCAATTAGCAAAGTATTTTTATTTATTTACTTTATTTAGGGAGGCAGCTACCCCCCTGCTTATTTCTTATTTCTTCACTGTGCCTTATAAGATTAGTTACTATCTACATATCTGTAGATTCATATAATCCATATTTATCATGGCCAGTTTATAACCATAAGGCTAAAATAGAAGGGGGGGACCCCAATAAGAGGCTGGGATAGTATGAATGACCACTGGCTGAAAACTGATTTCCCGAGGGTGAAATCCTAAACTGCACTTACCCGGGAGTAAGAGCCACTGCATTCAGCAGGACTTGCTTCTGAGTATATAGAATTGTGCTGGATGCTACTGCAATATTAGTGGTAGAATTATTCTGAGATTATTCTCATCGTTTTACCTGGCATTCTTACATGTAATTACTTCTCCGTCCATTTACTTGGGAGTAAGCCCCATGGAATTCACAAGGACTTAGTTCTGAGTAGACATCATTAAGTTTATACTGTTAGTCACTTCTTTGCATTAAATAGTCCATAACTGGCGAGACACTTAAATCAAAAGCCACCCCTCTGTTGGTATGAATCCACAATCCTATACCCACTTATTTGGGAGTAACCCTCATTGAAGTCAACAGGGCTTACTTCTGAGTAGACATGCATAGGATTGTGCTGTAAATATGCCACACTTTCATGTCTTCCTTGTTCTTTCTTCCTCCTGCCATCTTCTTCCAGATCAGCCACTAAGGGGGCGGAAAGCACATATTATGCACAAATCTTTTTTGAAAAAAATCTGAAATTACTGGGTAAAACACAGTATGAAAGTTAAGAATGACATACCAATAGATCCATTTTCAGAGAAAACAGGGCAATTTTCATTTCACTCATTAAGCATGTGAGCACACAAACTTTCCTGTAGGAAACCAAATTCGAGCTAACGGTAAGTGCAATCTCAAGATGCAGAGAAAATATACAGTAGAACTGTTTGGGGGACTTTCTTATATACCCTGAACATATTCTTGGAAATGGACATTACCTTCATGTTTTCTTTGGTCTTTCTTCCTCCAGTCTCCTCCTGCTCTTCCTCGAGGTCTTCGATGATCAGATCATCTGAAAGGAAAAGAAGAGAAGGCTGGCAGTTGGAGAGACTTTCTTATATACACTGAACATATCCTTGGAAATAGACATTACCTTCAGGTGGACTTTCCTTCTCTTTTGCCTGGAGCCTACAGCGAAACAAAGAGCCACACGGGATATGATGATCTACAGCTCAAAATAGGCCTCAGACAGAGACCTTTCCTAAGAAATCTCAGGGACTGGAATCAACTTCTATAGGCTGAAAGGTTTTACCTTCGAAGTCCTTTCGAAAAGGGGCCTGCAGGGGCGGGCAGAGGGGCTGGCGGGGGGGAGGACTCGGAGAGAGGGCACACTTTATTTTTTCTTGCCATTCGCGAAATCGCTCTTCGCAGTCTTCCAAGCCTAAAAAGGAAAGAGAAATGGGGCTTACAGTTAGTACTCTCTCATGCCTCTAAGCTCAAGAGCAATTCACTATCATCACAGAATGCAGATGCTGAGAGAAATCCTACTTACATGTCTATCTTCTTCCTGGAAGAAACACGAAATGATCCAACCATAGGAGTTCACCAGGCCTTTTTGCACTCTGGTGACCAGTGAGCCAGCAGAGGGAGGTGTCACAATGGGGCTGCCCCTTGAAAATAGGGACACTTGGCAGGTGTCCTGAGGTGCCCAGATGGGAGACCACCAGGGAACCCATGATATGGTGCTTAGAATGATACAGGCAGAAGTATTACTTAAATAAATACATCTCTAGACACACTGTCCTTTTTGTCTTTTCTCATGCCTCCTGCTCATGAAAGTGCACCTTCGGGCCTGAGCCTCCTAAATAGCTCTACTTGGGAGTAAATTATTCTGCCCCAGTGGAAATTGGTTCCAAGTGAGCATCCTTGGGGTTGTGGTATGAGGAACAGGACACTGCTGTCAAGAAAGGGGAGAGCTGGCTTGACTCAAGTTTGCCACGTGTTGGGGGGCTCAAAGAACAATCCCATGCTTGGGTGGTACATCTAGAAAGATTTTTAAAATGTGTGTGGCACGGTGAGGTAGAAGAAGATAAAATATATTGGAAAGGAAAGAGGACAACAACAACAACAAAAGAAAGTGTCCCCCCTTTTGAATTTTTTTTATTCAAAATTATAACAAAACATATTATTGAAAAACATATCATCCTTGTTTCCCCTCCCCATTTTTCCTCCACCCCCCGACTTCCCTCAGTTCCAGTCTTTGGTTTCTCTGAGACTGCTGTTTTCTGCATGTTACAAAGTTGTATAGATCCTCAAACTATTTAGCTGATTATTATCAATAAAAAGTTGGTGAATGTTTATTCAAAACCTGCCAAGGAGTCCAGTTCGCTTTGTGGCGTCTTCAGATACTTTGTAAAGGGTTCCCATTCACCCTTAAAATCACAGTTATCCTTGTCCCGTAGTTTACATGTCAGTTTTGCCAGTTCTGCATAGTCCGTCAATTTTTCTTGCCATGATTCTTTAGTTGGGGTTTCTTCAGTCTTCCATCCTTGTGCTCCCAAAACTCTTGCAGCCGTTGTCGCATACATGAAGATGTTTTTCAGCTTTTTTGGCAGGTCTTTCTCTACAATCCCTAACAAAAATGCTTCAGGTTTTTTAACAAATGTTAGATGAAACATTTTCTTTAATTCGTTGTATATCATTCCCAAAAATTACATTACAATCCCACTGCATATGATAAAATGTCCCCTCCTTTTCCTTACACTTCCAACATATTTGAACTAGTTTTATACATTTTCCCTAACTTCACTGGTGGCATGTACCATCTGTACATCATCTTCATATAATTTTCCTTCAATAGGGAACAATCTGTAAATTTTAAATCAGTTTTCCATATTTTTTCCCAATCTTCCATCATAATATTGTGACCTACATCTTGTGCCCATTTAATCATAACTGATTTTACCTCTTCATCTTTCGTCTCCCATTCTAATAGTATGCTGTGTGCGGCCTTCAGTAATTTCACTTTCCCTTCAATCACCTCTGTCTTTTACATCTGTAAGTATTTTATATTTTATCCTTGGCCTTTTGCCCCCCCTTCCCCCCAGATAAATTTTGAAATCTCTTTCTGCCATTTTTTAAAACATTCATCTTTCAGGATGACTGGTATTGATTGAAAAAGAAATAGCATTTTTGGCAACACATTCATTTTAATTGCCGATATTTTTCCTTTTTTGGTGGGGTGGAAAGTGTGTTTTAAGTAATATATGGGTGTATTTTAAAAATGGTAGTAATATTAATTAAAAATGGTAGTAATAATAATTAAGTAAATGGCTGAAGACTTAGAGAAGGGGGGAAGGGTTGATTTTTTTAAAAGGGGGTTAAAATATATGAAAGGGGGGGGGAGTTTATGTATTAAATAATAGAACATGGAGATGATAATAGTAAACAGTTTTGTACCACCTGGCTACAATAGCATCAATTATATGACAAATTTAACTCTGAAAATAAAATAGCTTTCCAAAAAGAAGAATCCAAATTCCAGATAGAACTTTCGAACAACCCCCCCCCCCAAAAAAAAAATCTATCAAAAATGTATAATCTATTACTTGAATGGGAACTCAAAGACGAACGAATAAAAGAAGTAATGATCAAGGGGGACAGGATTTTGGATACATGATTTCATTAGATCATTGGGAAAAACTTCGGAAATCAGATATTAATTTCACCGCATGCATTACTATCAAAGAAAACATTATGAAAATGTTTTACAGGTGGTGCTTAACCCCTGTAAAACTGGCAAAAATTTATAAACTAAAATCGAGTCTGTGTTGGAGATGTAAGGTATCAGAGGGATCCTTATATCATGTATGGTGGGGATGTGATAAAATTAAGAAATTTTGGGGAAATATACATGAGGAACTGAAAAAAATGTTTTAAACAACAATTGGTAAGAAGCTGGAAACAGTCCTTTTAGGAATTATAACAAATGACACCCCAAAAGACATGAAAAGAATCTTTTTATTTGCAACAGTTGCCGCAAGATGATTGATTGCAAAAAATTGGAAATCAGAACAAGTACCTACATTGAAAGATTGGCAAAATAATTTTTTTGAAATGATTGAATTTGCAAAAATGACGGCAACAATTAGAATGCAATCTAATCAAAATCTCAAACAGGAATGGAAATGTGTAAAAGAATACATGGCCAAAAGATGCTCCAACAAGAATTTATTGATATGTATAGACTGATTTCACAAAGTTAAGCTAAGCTAAGCAGAGAATAAGATTGAATGTTTAATTATTAAGACACAAAATCACAATCTCAATAATAAAGCTACAAAATAATAACAAGGAAGTCATGTACAGGTGGAGGGAAGACACAGAGTAAGAAATAAGAAATGGATAAATGTGAAAATGTGAATTTACGAATATAATGTATATGTATCAATATGTAAAGATTTCATATATGTATTGCAACATTAATAATAAATAAATTGAGTGGGGCGGGGGGAATGAAGATGGTGTACTTGCAAAGTCTCACCTGACCTCACCTGCAATGCTTTTGATATTAAAGCTAGTTCTTTGGGGGGGAAAGAAACGGAGGGAAAAGGAAGGATGGTGATGGATCAGCATTCCTAACCCTGGCAAGAAGACGCAGCTCGCAATAAATGAGCTGGCAAGAATGGAAGTTGGAGAGCTGTGTTACAGCTTGCAGTTTGTTTGCAGTGAAAAAACTACAAGGCCAATTCAGGTGTAACATTAAGCCAAACCATGCTTTATCTCCACTAGTGCAACAGCAGAGGGAAGAGGAGCAAAGTGGCCACTATCCTACATGGATCCCCTCACACATTCTCCTCATGGTGTCTGAATCTCTGTTGGATGAGTTGGCACAGACTTGTGAAATGAGATCTCTTGCGCCCAACAGTCATCAGCTGTTCTGTCCAGCTTCTGCTACCACTTACGGCTTCAGAAGAAAGCAAGGCTTATGTTGGAGGAGGCCCAAAGGACATTTCACCAAAAGGGAGGCCCCCCTCTCTTAAGTCATTGAATCCTTTCTTCAGCTATTATTAATTGATAAACACGATAGGGGTGAAAGCCTCTCTGGGTGGTTCACACAGAGTTGAAACAATACACATTGTTCAAACCCTCCAAGTGTCCCTATTTTCCAGGGATGTCCCTCATGGAGAGAAGCCGTCCTGGTTTCTGATTTGGCCCTTCAAAGCCCCACCATTCCCTATGGTGTCCCTAGTTTCACTGAAGAAATGTAAGAGGGTATGGAGTTATCTGACCCCCGAGCCATCTGAAGGCAATCCTGTACAGGGATGGTTTTTTTTAATGTTTCATTTTTTGTTACCTTTATATATATGGTGGGCAAAGCAACATGGCGCACGCCAGGGCGTCGCGGAGCTCCTGAGGCTGGCCAGCGTTGCTCGTGCTGCCTGACCGGCTTCCAAGCTGCCGGGACCACTGCGTGGGTGTCGGGGGCACCCGGTGTATCAACCGGGGAGCCCCCAGACTCCCCGCCCCAGCGACCCCACCAGGCCGGAGCCAAGGGCATCCGGCCAATGGCCGAGCGGAGCTCCAAGGCCTGGGACAACCCACCTCGCTCTTCCAGAGGGATAGGAGAAGGGGAGAAGGAGGAGAGGGATACCTGGCCATCTGGGGCCAGAGGGATCCAGGAGCGAGAGCGGAGGGGGAGAGAAGCCCTGGCCCTGCTTCCACCGCCATTGCACTGCCAATGCCAAGGGAAAGGAGGAGAGGCAGGAGGAGGCCGCGAGGAAAGACGTGGCTGAGCCTGTAGCCTTGTGAGGCTTTGCCCTCGGGTGGGAAAAATATTGCGCCCGGGAAAGGGAAGTGGGAGTCAACAGACACTCAAGGAATAGTTTCAGAGAAAAAGCTTTATTTCTACCATCCATGAACTGGTAGAAGGAGCAAGTGTGAGAACTCACAAAAACATGCACGAGTTCACAGTCATGTGCACAGAGTATATATTCCCCTTCTAGTTCCCTCCCCTTTCTCCTCCCTCAGGAGTCCTGCCCCATGTTGAGGTTCCTGAGCATGTACAGAAAGCTCTCTTGGGACTATGGTGGACTCTTGGCGCCCTTCCCAGGAAAGGGGAATGAGAACAGTGCAGCATGTCCAAGATGTTGCAACTGAATTGAGATAAAAGTCCCTTCTCAGGCCTGCTCTGACAGAGTCTATTCATTAGCCTTTTTGAAGCTCTCTTGTACTGATAAAAGAATAACACTTTGCCTATGCATCTTGTGAGAAAACAGAGGAAAACTTTAGCTGGGGATTTTTAGAAGACAAAAGGAATTTTGGACAGTTTGGAGGCCTGGGGTGATGACTTCGGGCCTAGGTGGGGTCACCTGTCCTCACCTCCTTCAAGCCCAGGCCCATCCCGAGCCCACCTCCCCCGGAGCCCAGAGGGAGGCCCACTGAAAAAGACCTTGTTACTTTTATATATATGGTGGGCAAAGCAACATGGCGCACACCTGGGCGTCGCAGAGCTCCTGAGGGTGGCCAGTATTGCTCATGCTGCCTGACCGGCTTCCAAGCTGCCGGGACCGCTGTGTGGGGGCTGGGGGCACCCGGTGTATCAACCAGGGAACCGCCAGGACACCCCCCCCCCACGGCAGCCCCACCAGACCGGAGCCGAGGGCATCCAGCCAACGGCCGAGCAGAGCTCTGAGGCATGGAGGCCTGACCACCCACCTCACTCTTCCAGAGGAAGAAGGGAGAGGAGAAGGGGAGAAGGCCCTTTGGGGGGGAAGAACCCCAATCTCACTGCCGCCACCATTGTGCTGCCACCGCCGCCGAGGGAAAGGAGGAGAGGCAGACGGAGGCTGCGAGGAAAGACGCGGCTGAGCCCAGGCCCAACCCGAGCCCACCTCCCCCGGAGCCTAGGAGGCTGGAAAAAGACCTCGCTTTTTTCTAGAGAGTTTATTTATTTATTTTTCCTCCCCCTCCTTTTTAAACTATATTTTTTCCAAAAAATATTATTATTTTAAAACTATTTTTATATTACTATTATTATCATCTCCATCTTCTATTATTTAGTACATAAACTTCCCCCCTTTCATATATTTTAACCCCCTTTAAAAAATCAACCCTTCCCCCCCTTCCCTAAGTCTTCAGCTCTTTTACTAAATTACTATTACTACCATTTTTAAAATACATCCATATATTACTTAAAACACACTTTCCACCCCCCAAAAGGGGGAGGGGCACTTTTGTTGTTGTTGTCCTCTTTCCTTTCCAATATCTTTTGTTTTATTTTTATTTTATTTCCTTCTTCTCAATATATATTTTCCTTAACTCCAATAAATAATAACAATAATAAAAAATTATACAATAAATCTTATCTTTATTTCTACCTCAAACCTTTCTTTCAAAAATTAAAATGGCAGTGCCCAAAAGAGAGCCCTGAACCAGCACAGGCCACTCCACCCCAGACACACAACTCCTTCTAATTTACTTTTTCCTTATTTTTTCCTTTCGCCTCACATTTTAATTTTCATCCTCATTTTCTATCCTTTTAGTTTTTTAAAATCGGACCCCTTTTTAGCCTGTTTCTCAGTCTGTTTTTGCGGGGGGAGCCCTTTCTCCCCCTCCTACCCCCTCTTTTAAAAAACAAAACTTTCCCCCATACCACTGCTACAGTTCCCTCTCCCTCCCCCACCCCATTTTTCTTCTTCCCATCTCTCCTCTTCCTTCTCTCTTTTTCTCTCCCCCTCCCTTTCTCCATCCCCCCTCTCTCTTTAAAGAAAACACATACGTACACTCATACACACATATCACTGTATTATACTTTGTTCCTCTCATACTAAAACCTTTATATATATATGGTGGAAGCTGTCCAGAGTGGCTGGGGCAACCCAGTAAGATGTGTGGGGTATAGAGAGTAAAATTATCATTATGGAATGGGACGTCCCTATTGTCATCAGATAAATGTTGGAGGCTATGATTTTTAAACAATTAACACATTAAGGTTTGAACACCCTAATACTTGGGGGGTAACCAATGGGGTGCCCTCCAGATGTTAGTGGAGGACAACTCCCATCACCCCTGACCGTTGGCCATGATGGTGGGGACTGCTGCGAGTTGTGTAGCCCAGCAAGATGTGGTGGCCATTGTTGCGCAACTTCCAGAGGTGTCTACTGGATCATGTGTGTGGCATTTTTAATGATGTGTGAATGACACAACCCTTCTTCCCCCTCACCGTGCCACACATTTTAAAAATCTTTCTAGATGTACCACCCAAGCATGGGATTGTTCTTTGAGCCCCCCAACACGGGGCAAACTTGAGTCAAGCTAGCTGTCTCCTCTCTTGACAGCAGTGTCCTCTTCCTCATACCACAATCCCAAGCATGCTCACTAGGAACCAATTTCCACGGGGGTCAGAAAAATTTACTCCCCAGTAGAGCTATTTAGGAGGCTCAGGCCCGAAGGTGCACTTTCATGAGCAGGAGGCATGAGAAAAGACCAAAAGGACAGTGTGTCTATAGATGTATTTATTTACATAGTACTTTTTGTCTGTATCATTCTAAGCACCATATCATGGGTTCCCTGGTGGTCTCCCATCTGGGCACCTCAGGACACCTGCCAAGTGTCCCTATTTTCAAGGGGCAGCCCCATTGTGACACCTCCCTCTGCTGGCTCACTGGTCACCAGAGTGCAAAAAGGCCTGGTGAACTCCTGTGGTTGGATCATTTCACGTTTGTTCCAGGAAGAAGATAGACATGTAAGTAGGATTTCTCTCAGCATCTGCATTCTGTGAGGGTAGTGAATTCCTCTTGGGTTTACAGGCATGAGAGAGTACTAACTGTAAGCCCCATTTCTCTTTCCTTTTTAGGCTTGGAAGACTGCGAAGAGCAATTTCGCGAATGGCAAGGAAAAATAAAGTGTGCCCTCTCCCCGAGTCCTCCTCCCCGCCCCCCGCCCGCCCCTGCAGGCCCCTTTTCGAAAGGACTTCGAAGGTAAAACCTTTCGGCCTATAGAAGTTGATTCCAGTCCCCGAGATTTCTTAGGAAAGGTCTCTGTCTGAGGCCTATTTTGAGCTTTAGATAAATAATCATATCCCATGTGGCTTTGTTTCCCTGCAGGCTCCACGTACTTCCTTGCCGCCTCAGGTGAAAGACAGTCATCCGGAAGGTAATGTCTATTTCCAAGGATATGTTCAGTGTATATAAGAAAGTCTCTCCAACTGCCAGCCTTCTCTTCTTTTCCTTTCAGATGATCTGATCATCGAAGACCTCGAGGAAGAGCAGGAGGAGACTGGAGGAAGAAAGACCAAGGAAAACATGAAGGTAATGTCCATTTCCAAGAATATGTTCAGGGTATATAAGAAAGTCCCCCAAACAATTCTACTGTATATTTTCTCTGCATTTTGAGATTGTACTTACCGTTAGCTCAAATTTGGTTTCCTACAGGAAAGTTTGTGTGCTCACATGCTTAATGAGTGAAATGAAAATTGCCCTGTTTTCTCTGAAAATGGATCTATTGGTATGTCATTCTTAACTTTCATACTGTGTTTGACCCAGTAATTTCAGATTTTTTTCAAAAAAGATTTGTGCACGGTATGTGCTTTCCGCCCCCTTAGTGGCTCATCTGGAATAAGATGGCAGGAGGAAGAAAGAACAAGAAAAACATGAAGGTAATGTCTATTTCCAAGATATGTTTAGGGTATATAAGAAAGTCCCTAAAACAGTTATGATTCCAACCTTCTCTTCTTTTCCATTTAGATGACATAATCCTTGAAGACCTGGGCAGGACAGCTTTGATACTGACTCCACGAGCCACAGAACCTGAACACGGAGTTTGCCATCGCTCTGTACCAACGCTGGGCAGAGCTCCACCACGGAACGAACCTCGCCATTTCCCCAGTGAGCGTGTCTCTTTCTCTGGGGCGCAAGGGAGGACACTGGCCCAACTGCAGCCTGCTCTGGGATACAGCACTCAGGGTAAGGCAGCCTTCTGAGAAACAGCTTTTCAGTGAGCAGCGCAGGCTGTCGTTGGCTTCGCCTGACAACTTGGACTGTCCTAGTAGGCAGAGCATATAAAAACAAAAGTAAGTCACACAAGGGGACTTACTTCTGAGTTAACCCTCTTTCATGCCATGCTCTTCACTTCAATGGGCTTTACATGCACATCCTACACCTTTCAAGTAGATTCTTTCCCCCAAAGAATTCTGGGCACGGTAGTTTACTCCTCACAGAGTTGCCAGTCCCAGCAAAACTTCAGGAACTGCAGTGCCCAGAATTCTTTAAGGAAAGAATGTGCCTCAGGGGTTGGACTAGATGGCCCTTAGGTCCCTTCTAACTCTACAATTCTATGATTCTGTGAATGTACATGGAACCACGTATTGGTGTGTGCTGAAAGCTATCCACACCTTGGTTCTGTTGAAATCAGTTAGTCACAGCTAGCTAAGTCCCATTGATTTATGAAAGTGTGGCTGATTTACAGCACAATCCTATGCATGTCTACTCAGAAGTAAGCCCTGTTGACTTCAATGAGGGTTACTCCCAAATAAGTGGTTATAGGATTGTGGATTCATGTCAACAGAGGAGTGGCTTTTGATTTAAGTGCCTCACCTGCTATGGACTATTTAATGCAAAGAAGTGACTAACAGTATAAACTTGTTGATGTCTTCTCAGAACTAAGTCCTTGTGAATTCCATGGGGCTTACTTCCAAGTAAATGGACGGAGAAGTATTTAAGACCCTTCAGCGTATAGATGTTGATTTCAGAATAATATTAGTCCCTAAGGTCTCTCTGTAACTGTCTGAGGACTATTTTGAGGTTTAGATAAATAAACATATCCTGTGTGGCTCTTTGTTTCCCTGTGGGCTCTGCAGACCATCTCCCTTCCTCAGATGGAGGAAGATGACCCAGGCAACTTGAAGGTAATGTTTATTTCCATGTATATGTTGTTGTTTAGTCGTTTAGTCGTGTCCGACTCTTCGTGACCCCATGGACCAGAGCACACCAGGCACTCCTGTCTTCCACTGCCTCCCACAGTTTGGTCAAACTCATGCTGCTAGCTTCGAGAACACTATCCAACCATCTCGCCCTCTGTCGTCCCCTTCTCCTTGTGCCCTCCATCTTTCCCAACATCAGGGTCTTTTCCAGGGAGTCTTCTCTTCTCATGAGGTGGCCAAAGTATTGGAGCCTCAGCTTCATGATCTGTCCTTCCAGTGAGCATTCAGGGCTGATTTCCTTAAGAATGGATACGTTTGATCTTCTTGCAGTCCATGGGACTCTCAAGAGTCTCCTCCAGCACCATAACTCAAAAGCATCAATTCTTCGGCGATCAGCCTTCTTTATGGTCCAGCTCTCACTTCCATACATCACTACAGGGAAGACCATGGCTTTAACTATACAGACCTTTGTTGGTAAGGTGATGTCTCTGCTTTTTAAGATGCCGTCTAGGTTTGCCATCGCCTTTCTCCCAAGGAGCAGGCGTCTTTTAATTTTGTGGCACCTTTAAGATCAACTAAATATAAGCTTTCAAGGTATGAGCTTCATGTGTAATACACACTTCATCAGATACTCTGAAGCAGAGGTCGGTTCAACCTTATAACTGTTGATGACTGTTATGGCAGTTGGTTCCACAGGGAAGGGCAAGGGATTTTTAAAGGGATAGACGACCAAAATTAGCTTTAGTATGTATAATGGGACATGAATCCAATATCTCTATTCAGACCAGGTCTCTCCATAGTTTTTAGTTTGGTAATGAGTTGTAATTCAGCAACTTCTCTTTCAAGTGTATTTCTAAAATTCTTTTGCAATAAGACAGCTACTTTAAGATCTTGTATAGAATGTCCTCGGAGACTGAAGTGTTCTCCTATTGGTTTCTCTGTTTTATGATTCCTGATGTCAGATTTATGCCCATTTATCCTTTGGCATAAAGTTTGTCCTGTTTGTCCAATATAGAGAGCTGAAGGGCACTGTTGGCATTTGATAACTTATATAATGTTGGAAGATGAACAATTAAATAGACCTGAGATGGTATGTTTGATGTTATTGGGGCCAATAATGATGCTGTTCGGGTGTATGTGGCAGCAAAGTTGTCATCTAGATTTACTGCAGACTCTTGTGGCAGTGTTCATGTTCAGTGGCGTAGGAAGAGGGGGCGGGGGGAGCGGAGCACCCTGGGTGCCATCTCTGAAGGGGTGACGAGGGCACCCCGTGGGGATGCCATTGTGCCCCTGCCCGCAGTCGTGGGCAAAGGATCCTCCGCACCGCAGCGCCTCTTGGTCTCTCTCTCTCGCGTGCGTGCAAGCTACAAGCCTAGGGCACATTTCTCTCCCCCTCCCACCTATCAGGCTCTTCCTTCTTGTGCAAGCGCGAGGGATGGGGACGAGGTGGGGGTGGTGACATTGCTGGCTCCCCTGCTCTGAATACTTGGGAGTCATGGGGGGGGGTCGGCATGCCGTTGCCCCAGCTCCCGAGTCCTGGCTGGAGCCTAGAGGAGCAAGCAGGAGGTGGAGAGAAGACGAGTTGCTCGGCTTTGCCAACAAAGCTGTGCAGCTCCCTCCTCCCCCCCCCCCACCTCTCTTTCTTTTTGCTCGGCAAAACTTTGGCGTTCTCGTTTTTCTTTCATTTTCTTTTTTGCAAAAGCATGTGGGGCATCTGAAGACTGGAAGCACCTGTAAGAGGGTTCGGGCGGGCACAGTTTTTTGCCTGTTGTTTGGATAGGTCAAGCATCACCAGTTTTACATCTGTGAAATGAGCACTTTGTGGTGCCCATGACAATTTCTTAGATATAGGTCTCCAGGTTCCAGAAAGCTGAGGACCATGGACTATGGTAACTTATAGGTTAAATTACTGCAACGGGACTGCCTCTGAAGACTGGAAACTTCAGCTGGTGTAGAGTTCAGCAGCCAGGTTGCTCACCAGGGCAAGATGGTTTGATCATATTGTTAAGTTGTGGGTGAACATATCAGACGACACAGCAATTCCTCAAACAGCTCTTGTTTATTCACAGGCCAGAACAGAACTGAACTGAAGGGTTCAACCAGCCTGCTTATATAGAGCTCCACTACAACGCAACAGTAACCACTTTCTGTAACTATCTAATCACTGAACGTCACTTTCAATCCCTTATTTGCATATGTGGACCTGAGTGAAAACTATCTACAGTATCCCCCTGCTAGACCAGGGTGAGAACTTCAGTACATAACATATATAATGCTGACCATATTGGCTACTACCAATTACCTTCCAGACCCAATTCAAAGTGCTGGTTTTGACCTATAAAGCCAACATCAAAGTTAGACTAAGTATTTAGGCCTCAGGGGGCCTTGTGTGCTGTGAATATGTTTTCACATCCTTTACGTTCGGAACATGAATAGCTAATGGCTGACAACAACAGCACTGCCTGTATTTTTGTAATCTGAGTGAGCAGCTTGACTGCTCAAATATCTGGAGATTCATTTGTTTTTTAGGTAGCTGTGTTTTCAGATCAGCTGTGTTTTCCATAGAAGCTCAACAATTTTCCTAAAGAAAGCTCAACAACAAAAACTCCACAACTTTGGTCTGCCCCAGGTGCTAGCAGGGTTTGCTACGCTGCTGGAAAGTGATCAATACCCAAAACCTCTTGGAAACACAGGACATGAAACAATTAAAATGACAGTTACGGAAGAACATTCAAAAGGTCATAAAAACTGTTATGTAGTGTAGTTTCACCCTGGGCCAACAGGGGGATACTGTATATAGTTTTCACTCAGGTCTGTAGATAGTTTTCACTCAGGTCCGCGCCAGTTATTTTAGGCGGGAACTCTGGGCTGTTGTGGTTACAATGTTGACAGCCGGCTGCCTATAAATACAGGCCGGCTGAGCTGTTCGCAGTCAGTTCTATTCCAGCTTACCATAATAAAGAGCTACTTGAAGAAATCGCTGTGCCGGCTGCTATGTCAACCCACGACTTAACACTGGCGACGAGGATGGGATAGATGGACATCAGAGCACAGCCAGATGCGGCCAGCCTCTGAACTAAGCTGAATCACTGAGCTGAATCACAGAGCGAAATCACTGAGCGAAATCACTGGGCAGAACCAATTCAGAGCTGACCGTTCTGGCTAGAGCACTGTGTTCCATCCATCGCCCTTCACGCTGGCATCGGAATCATGGCTTCACTTGTGCCTCTACCGCCGTTGGCGCCAGCCTCTGAATCATGGGACTCCTACCTCGCTCGGTTCGACTGCTACCTCCAAGCCAACGAGCTGACAGCAGTATCAAAGGATCGGAAGCGGGGCCTATTCCTCAGCCTCTGTGGGCCTGAGGTGTTTGAGACGGCCCGAGCGTTGGTTGCGCCTGAAGCAGTCCAGGCAACACCATGGGACACGATCCAAGAGAAGCTCCGCAACCACTACGCACCAAAGCCGTCCAAGATTGCTGCCCGCCATGCGTTCTACCACCGGAACCAGGCAGAGGGGGAGTCAATCAACAACTACACCACCGCCCTGCGACAGGCTGCAATGCACTGTGAGTTCCGAGACTTAGACGATGCCCTGATGGATCGAATCGTCTGCGGGGTCCGGGACATCCATCTGCAACGGCGCCTCCTAGCCAAGCCAGACCTCACGCTACAGAAAGCCATTGAGGAAGCTGTGGCCTCAGAAGCTGCTGAACGCTCCGCCCAGGAGATCCGCAAGTCCAGCAGCCCGCGTCTTGCTAGGGAGCCAGTTCCGGTGCATCATGAAGAGGCCAGCAGTGAGGAGGCATCCTCCAGTGAAGACGATGACGTGCACCAGACAAAGCGGGAGCGCAGGAAGTTCCAACAGAAGTCCAAGGGCCAACCGGAATGTGCTGGCTGCGGAGGCAACCATTCCCGTGCCAAGTGTCGATTCAGAGACGCCATCTGTAGGAAGTGTTCCAGAAGGGGCCACATCGCTAAGGTCTGCCGATCGGCTCCGTCTGACACCCCCCCTTCATCGACTCGCAAAGTCCAAGTCTTCACTCCAGTCTGCCAAGGAAAGTTGTTTCGCTCTCACCAACTGCCGCTGCCCGTCTGGAACCACGATTGGCCAAACCGACTCGCCTACGCGACGCAAGCTGAACGTCACGGTGCTCATTGAAGGAGCTCCATGTGACATGGAGATCGACACCGGGTCTGCCCTGTCCATCGTGTCATGGAGCACCATCAAAAGACTGGTACCCAGAGTGTCCAAAAGGCAACTCGACTCTCACCGCGTACACCTGAGAGACTACCAGGGAAACGACATTCCCGTGGTAGGCGTTGGCCGGTTCCGGATCGCCTTCAAGGATTTTTCGGGCCTGCTCCGGTTGGTGGTGGTCGAAGGTCAGCGGCCAAGCCTCCTAGGGCTAGACTGGTTTGATGCCCTCGGCCTGGAAGTCACCGGCATCAACTGCATCTCTAACGCAGAGACTGAGGGTCTGGTCAAAGACTTTGCCGAGGTTTTTGATGGCACCTTGGGCCAATATACAGGTACGCCCATCTCCTTTAGCCTTGATCCACAAGTCGCCCCCATCAAGCTAAAGCCACGCCGGGTTCCCTTTGCTCTCAAGGCTAAGGTGGACGAACAACTGGACAAACTGATCGCCCAAGGAGTTTTGGAGCCGGTTGACCACGCAAAGTGGGAAACCCCCATCGTCACGCCTGTCAAGCCAGATGGGTCGGTGAGAATCTGCGCTGACTACAAGTGCACGATCAACAAGGCACTTCAGCAGCACGCTTATCCGGTTCCTGTTGTCCAACACCTGCTGCATTCCCTGGGTGAGGGTAAGGTCTTCGCTAAGCTGGACCTTGCCCAAGCCTATCAACAACTGCCAGTCGATGATGCCACTGCTGAAGCCCAGACGATCGTCACCCACCGGGGGGCATTCCGTTGCCGCCGGTTGCAGTTCGGGGTGAGTGTGGCTCCTGGCATCTTCCAAAGCCTTATGGAGCGTCTCCTGCAAGGGCTTCCGGGCGTGGTACCATATTTTGATGACGTCTTGGTGTCTGCAGACTCACACCAGCAGCTGTTCGAGCGCCTCCGTGCCGTGCTGACCAGGTTCCAGGAGGCCGGGCTCAAGGTAAAGAGGGAGAAGTGCCAGATCGCCGTTCCACAGGTAGAGTTCCTGGGCTATCTTATCGATGCCTCCGGTCTTCATCCAACCACATCCAAGATCCGCGCTATCCAGCAGGCCCCCACCCCAAAGAACAAAACGGAGTTGCAGGCATTCCTGGGGCTGCTGAACTTTTATAACATGTTCCTGCCCCACAAAGCCACAGTAGTGGGAGTCACTGGACCTCGCTCGTACCAGGTGGCACTCGAAGACGGACGCTTGTGGCGACGGCACATAGACCAGCTTAGGCGCAGGGTTGGGGACTTGGACACTACCGAGGTGCCCCCAACTGCGCTTGCGGCTCCAGAAGAGACACGTACAGATGGCGAGGCCCCACCTACACCTCCCTCGCAAACTGCCAGCATGGAGCCGAACCAAGCCGTTTCAGAACAGACTCAGACCACTCCACTTGCGGAGGCTCCACTCACAGCAGCGGATCCAGGGGAGTTGGTTCCAACGCCACCTAGGGTCGCACCATAGCCTCAGCGAGAACTGTGTGGCCCTCCGGACTTGGCTACCAGTCCCCGGCGGTCTGGCAGAGTTTCCAAGCGCCCAACTCATTTAAAGGACTATGTTGTTGGACAGGTATCACTGTTGGTCTAAGTATGGGAAATGTAACCGATATGCTTTTGTGCCTAAT
This sequence comes from Podarcis liolepis, assembly GCF_965112155.1. NCBI lineage: Eukaryota > Metazoa > Chordata > Lepidosauria > Squamata > Lacertidae > Podarcis > Podarcis liolepis. The sequence continues at coordinate 5,467,090 of NC_139557.1, forward strand.
TGAACCATTACGCGTAGTGCTGTATATAAGGAAACCATTACGATTGTAACTAACGCCTTATCTCGGTGGGGAGGGGTGTTATGTAGTGTAGTTTCACCCTGGGCCTGTATATAGTTTTCACTCAGGTCTGTAGATAGTTTTCACTCAGGTCCGCGCCAGTTATTTTAGGCGGGAACTCTGGGCTGTTGTGGTTACAATGTTGACAGCCGGCTGCCTATAAATACAGGCCGGCTGAGCTGTTCGCAGTCAGTTCTATTCCAGCTTACCATAATAAAGAGCTACTTGAAGAAATCGCTGTGCCGGCTGCTATGTCAACCCACGACTTAACACTTTAATTTTTCAAAACTCTGCAATTTCAATTTATCTCCTTCTTGCTCCAAAATCTCACAATATGTCGGCCATTTGGCCTCCATGTTAAGCCTTTTCAAAGCTTTTGCTTCCATTGGTGACAGCCACCTTGGGGTTTTATTTTCCAACAAATATTTATATCTTATCCAAACGTTAAACAAAGCTTTCCTGACAATATGATTTTTAAATGCTTTATGGGCTTTAACCTTATCATACCACAAGTATGCATGCCATCCAAATACATTGTTAAAACCTTCTAAATCCAAAATGTCTGTGTTTTCAAGAAGTAGCCATTCCTTCAACCAGCAAAAAGCTGCTGATTCATAATAAAGTTTAAAGTTTGGCAGGGCAAATCCACCCCTTTCCTTTACATCTGTCAGTATCTTAAATTTTATTCTGGGCTTCTTGCCCTGCCAGACAAATCTAGAAATATCTCTCTGCCACTTCTTAAAACAATCCATCTTGTCCACAATTTGCAATGTCTGAAATAAAAACAACATTCTCGGCAATACATTCATTTTTATCACAGCAATTTGGCCCAACAGTGAAAGCTTCAAATTTGACCAGATTTCTAAATCTTTTTTCACTTCCGTCCAACATTTTTCATAGTTGTCTTTAAACAAGTTCCCATTTTTTGCTGTCATAGGGTACAAGAAACTCTCAGACCGTGGGCTGAAAAACATTTGCTCCCCTTGGTTTTCAGCCCTGTAGAATGCTTCTTGCTGGGAGTTCATCTTTTGCATACTTGCCAACATTCCTCAGATGAAAATCAGGACATTTTCCATACTCATCCAACTCCTTGAAAGACCATTTGTGGTGTGTCCCCCCCTTTCAGAAGAAGGTCGGGCGCCTCCATTTCTAAACCAACAGGACTCAGGACACGCACCCTCCACTGTCCTGAGAAAACCCCTAGCCCCAATCTGATTTTATTCTTTTGGTAGATTTACAAAAGGAAAAACACACACCGATAAACACATTTCAGAAAGAGGCAAGATTAGACATGGCTGCACCAAGCATATTTTAATAACTCCAGACTCCTTGTGCTCCGTTCTGCTCCCCCTTCCTCCCTACCAGGGCTGCTCTGCCCTCTGCCTCCCCCTCAGAGCCACTGCTAGGCCTCAACAGCCACATCCTCTCCTCCAGCAGCCGCTATGGAGGGGCAAGCGCTGGCTCACCCTTCTCCCCAAGCTCAGCAGCAGAGCATGCATTGTGGGACTGGCACTGGAGAATTGGGAGACTTGGAGAACATGCATTTCTTCAAGATTAGCGTTCAGTCTTGTTGCATTTTAGAATGGTATCATTATGAAATTTCAAACAGTAAGCAGTTTGATGCATTCCATTATAGATAAACCAATAAAATGTTATTAAGTAAGCCATGAACCCAGTTTCAATCCTGCTTGCGCTTCCTTACAGGTCGGAGAGCATGTTTAGGTGAGAATCTTGCCAAAGTGGAGCTCTTCCTCTTCTTTACAAGCCTCCTGCAGAGATTCACATTCCAGCTACCTCCTGGAACATCTGAAGATGACCTGGATCTTACGCCTGCTGTTGGGTTCACAACACCACCCATGCCCCACCACCTCTGTGCTCTGCCACGTTCATAAGATGCAAAGTTCATGGGTTGCTTATCCTCCCTGTGTGTGCAAAGCAAACCTCTTTTTAAACACCCTTATTAACCATGGACATTTTGGTTCAGTAGACTTCCAGTCGGATTGGCCCATGATGTGTCACAAAACTTAAGTGTTGCACACTATGTTCTGCTTAATGTTTGTAGGAAATACGATTCCGTGTTAATTGTATTGCTTTAGTTCAGCCTAGGAATTAAATTTTGAAATTTACTTGATTCTGCTCAGAAAAAAAATTTCCTACTATAATCTATATACCGGTAATATATATAATCTACATATAATCTACATATAATTGAGAGGGGCCGCTAGGGGTGCCTTGGAAGATGGCGGATATTAACATCTATCCAGCCCGCACGAGGTAATTAGAGGCTGATTATGGGGAGTAAATCAGTCTCCCTTCATCTCTCCAGGGGGGAGAAATGCAGTTTTCACCCGCTGTTGCCATAAATCACCCCCGAGTTCGGAAGGAGGGGGTGAGGCACTGGGTGCACAACCCTCAGCGGGCCTTGGAACTCCTCCGAAGCTGCTTCCAGGTGCGAAACTAGTTGTGTTACTTAAAAGGAACAAAATTGGTGAAACATAATGCACATGCTTCAAGAGAGGCAGGAGGTTTTTATCTGCTAACAATTTTACCACTGAAATGAAAAAGACTGAGATGGAAGATTACATCAAAGTACTACAGACATGGTATGTGGAATGGAATGCAATGGAACTGAAAGAGGGGGGAACGACTTTTTTTTTGCTCTATGTGATTAACTAATAACCCTCCCTCTTAGAAGATCCGTCACAGCAACTAATTGCAAATGGGACTAAAAATGAATTGTGTGGAAATAATATGAACTTAAAGGTTTTACTCTGTGAAGGATTTGGAAAGAAGAAGGGCTCTCTTTGTGACGCAGTTAGAATGGAGATGTGATACGACACCTGTGTTGCAGGAGGTTTGGTCTTGGGGAGGGCGAGCTGAAGATTTATTATTTTCAAGGAGATTGTGATCTGGAAGGGGCAGCCCTCCTGGAAAAAGACTGATTTACGATGCAACAGGTTGGGAAAGTTAAAGAGCGAGCTTTTAGACTGTATTTCATCTGAACGACAAAATGGCAATTGCTTGCTCGAGCGGCAATTGCTTGCTTTGTCTGGACTATTGGATGAGAGTGATTCACGAGAGAGTAGTACAAAGCCCACACAGAAACCCAAATAAGACTGGTTGTTTTTTTCCAACCCACTTGCGGAGCAACTCGGAGGTGAATGAAAAGGAAAATGAGTAACGACAAGGATTGAGAAGAGGGGGACTTCCGGGTTAGCGCGATTGGCAAATGGCGGATTCCCTCCAAGCTCCGGGGGGAATCGGCTTCGTGGAAGACGGGTCCTGCCGCGGCGGCAACGCGGGGACCCTCAGAAACCACAGGTGCGGAAGCCTGTGGACCTGGTAACTCAAAGGGCACCTTTTGCGCCCTCCCCGACCAGCGAAGAAGCCTTTTTAAAGGCTTCAGAGCCAGTGACGGAGAGTGGCGTGGTGCTGTGAGTGGATCGCTTCTTCTACGGAGTGAAGCCGCAGGCCATGGCCGGAGAGCGCTGACTTCTTCCTTGAACATTTGGGCTGCAAAAGTAACAACCCGTGAGTAATACGGAAATTGGACTTAAATTTTTTCTTTTAAATTCGGCACGACCGGGGGATGCGTTAAAAGGAAGTCCGCGCCCCCCGTTCTGTAGACAATTTAAAGCAAGAATTGGATAACTAAGGTCGAGAGACCATTTCTCTCTTTGTGAGATAAAAGTTTTTAATTCCACGATTTGGCACTATAAGTATCTTGCTGGAGGATAAGAACTGATTTTAAGGAGCTGAGACGCAACCCCCCGGGATCCGGGAGTGATCCGCGAGAGAGAGCCTGTTGAGGAGGAATAAAGAGTTTGACAGCTGTCAAACGAGCTGTCAAAGTTACAAGAATTTGCCTTCTGTTACTTCTGCTGGTTATTTTTGATACATTTTAACTTGAAATGGTTGAAAATAAAGAAAAAATAAGAACAAAGTAATCAGACTGTTGGAGAAAGAATATTAAGTAACCAGAACCCCTCTAGAGGGGGTTCTGAGACATTACAATGGCTGCAGATGGAAAATTACAGGCTGAGCTGGAAAGAATGTTCTTTCTCATGGGAAAATTACAAGACCAGAGTGCAGCTATGGCCACAGATGTTTTGACTTTGAAATTGAAAGTAAATAATCTTGCTGATGGTCCCAAGGACTTGACTCAAGAAAATTCTGCAGTCGAACAAAAAGAGATATGTGCAGACTCAGAGGAGTGGGAAGGAGGAGCTGAAATGTTGCAGGTGAAAAAGGACAACCAGTGGCCTGTAAAAAATGGATTACAAAGAAAACAAGACATGGATGATGAAAATGTGGTCTGAATTTGAGAATGAAGATTGGAGGAATCTCCCCACGGGGAGATCGGAAGACCTATGGATGATAAATTTGATTAAGGTGAAAATTGGAGCTTTTGGGACATTTGGGACATTTGGACTTAAGAGGAATAAGAAACATGATTTGGGCTCCACTTTTGAATACGGAGGTCTGGTTGGAAGGAATATAGACCCCATTGGGACAGAGCTTCTCCGAGATTCGATGTCTACTATAAAAGACTACCAACAAAACCGGCAGAGAGGGACTGAAAGAGACTTAAGGGCCTCGGACGTGAGGGATCCGGGCTGAGAGTTGACAGATTGATGGATACTTATTGAGGATCGAGACCGGGAAAGGGGAGGGCGAGAGTTTGGGAATCCAAAGGGTGTATAATTATAGGCTGGGTTTTTTTGTTATTTTGTTGTGTAAATAATATAAAAATTGGGAAATCTGTGGAAGGGAAATGGGGCCGTTCTTAGAAAAATATGTAAAGGATGGGTATTTTGGCTTAAACAGAGGTTTATAAGTTAAATCTGGTTAATTAAGAAGAATTAAGTAAAATATTAATAAGGTAAAGGGGGGAGATAAGAACTTGCTGAGTAAACTATTGAAGTTGGAATGCAGGAGGGGGAGGTGTGGGGAAGTTCAGGAAAGTGGTTAAGAAATTAGGGACTTGAAATTATATGTGTTTGTATTTGTGTCTGTATGTTTGTGTTGTGTATTGTTTGTGTGTGTGTAAACTTTGAAAATTCAATAAAAATTTTATTTAAAAAAAAAAAAGGATTGTGAAGAGGGGACTGGAAATATCATTCTTAAGATGAAAGTAGCACAAATATTCGAGGATTGGACTCCTGCCAATCAAGAAGCATGGGTATCCCCCACAAAAATTTATAATTTGGAAAACAATTGGATTACATGATAATGTATTGTTATAATTTGGATTAATTGGTTTGATGTGTTTAATTTGAAACTTAATATGAAACTTAATAAAAATTATTTTTTAAAAAATAATAATCTACATATAAGCTATATATTTTGTGTCAAGCCACTTCATTCCTTGTGTATTTTACTGCTTAATCATGTGGTTCTAAGTGAAGGGCACTTTAAAAAACAAAGATTTTTAAATACAATTTTTATTAACAGGCCAGTCAAATCACATTTTCCAAATCACATTGGTTCCAAATTATACAGCCAGATTTTTAACTTTTGTTGGGGGTGCCCATACTCCAAGCTCCGGACGGGGGTCCAAACATCACTTATATTGCTGCTTTAATTAGACAGTTCTATCTAGTTCTATCCAGATAGTCTCTTTATTACTTTCTTCATCTTCTTGTTGTTATCATATATTCCTTTCTTTGCAATCTCTGATAATCTTCACAAGCGGATTGGAGACAAACATCCTCTGTGTGGGTTTTAAACTCTCCCAAAAATCATATCACATAGGGACAGACGTCATTCCACATTTCTGTAAAGAATTTATCCTCAATCTGTCCTTTAATTTTCCCAGGCCTGCCAAGTATATCACAAAGGGGCTCTGCCAGGTCTAGATCACATTCCAAACATCATTCACATTCCGATGACCCTGGTCCTCCTCCCCCCGTCTTTCTTAGACAAGCCTGTCTTAGCAAGACGCCATTTAAAACTGCGTCATAAAATTTTTCCTCCGTTCTCCGATATTTACCAGTCCTCTCTTCGATCAATAATTCACTCCACACAGCTCTTGAGATCCTGCTTGTGATTGGTAAAAGGCAACGATTCGTCTTTCTGGGGTGGAGGGTTATTAATACTCATATAAGGCAAAGGGGGGGAGTTTTTTCCTCCACCCCCCTTCCTTTTTCGCTCCAAACATACCAGTTTCCTAATGGTCATTCATCACTTGATTTGTCCCTCCCGTCGCTCCGGTCACAGAGAGGCATTAATCAGCAGTCTTATCTCCCGTACTTTGCTTGATGTATGTGCTTCAGCTTCTTTCCAATTATATATTTCCAATTATATTTTCGAGCTGAAGCGAACCAGGGCGTGATTGGAGAAAGTGTCAGGGGGAGCCGACTTCACCGAGGGCGTGTGCCAAGTGACCGGCACCCTCTTCTTTCAATTCCGGGGGTGCATTATGGACACCGCTGGCAAGGCAGTCCCCCCCATCTCCTTGGGGGGTTGGGAAGACTGCATACTTCCCATAGCAGCCTCTTAATTACCTCGTGTGGGTCGGAGAGATGTTATTGTCAGCCATCTTCCAATGCGCCACCTGGTGGCCCCCCTAAAAACAAAGATTTAAGTGATGGATGGTCAAAAAGGAGTAGTCAAATTCAGGTGCTTCTTCCCACTCTGATGAAGAGGCTCAGATTTTAACTGAGGGCCACGGGTATAGCAAGTCTACAGGTAACAAAATAGATTAAGTCTTTCCATGTGAAAAGAGCAATGATAAATTCCACTGGTTTTTAAAATTTACACCAGGAATTTGATTAAAAACATTTAAAAGTTTTTGTGTAAAAATCCTGTTTCAAAAATTTGGTTGGGTATGGAAAAACTGCATGGGAGATGCTGTGATCACTAGGCCTAAACTATTGTGCTTTCTTTGAATAAAGAGTTAACTTCCCCGGCACTGATGGTGTTTTTATTGCTGACCTACTCCTGCCTCCAGCTCCTGCCAGCTTATGAGGACTGAAGGTCTTCACCTTCCCACTGCCCTCTAAGGCCCCTCCCCAGCAGCCTACAGCTCCATCACCTTGCATCTCATGACTTTGCCGTCTTCATTTCTCTCCATGTTCTGGGTGACCAGGGAGAAGGGAGCTGGTCGCAGCAGGAGGGGGAGACTCCCCGGATGAGGCAGGCCTCATCATCTCTGTCTCCTGGCCCCTTCCTCTCCTGTCTGAACTGTTCTCTGCCACAGCTTCTTCCTGCTCATGAAACCCTGTTACCTCTTCAGCTCCCAACACCTCCTCCCGCCAGTCAGCTCCCTCTTCTCCCACTGACCACTCTTCCCACCACCATTGCCCTGGCTCTGAACTTTCTCCCCCTGGGGGTTTTCCAGCTGCTGCCGCCCATCACAGCCAGTCCATGATACCTACCCACTTTGAACTTTTTAATTTTTTTACAGCCAAGTGGTGTATAAATGTTATGAAATAAATAAATAGGGCTCGGGTCCATCTTGCAGTCTCTTGTCATATCTCTCCCAACATTGTGATGTTGTGCACTCATGATGTCACATCTTGGGCGCAAGTTGGTGCCTCTGCTTCGGGCATAGAGATCAACTGACTTGTATTCACATGTTAACAAATGCCTACAAATATCTCAGAGCATCATATTCCCAGTTAAATGCCCAAATATGAGCTAGTGATAATGGTTTCACTTGGGGAATACAACAACTGTACAAGCTGCAGAGACCTTAAAATAGTTTTTCATACAAACAACTTATCTGTGAAGCCCCCTCATGCGGAGTGTGTGGACTCTTCAAATCTAGGGTTTGCACCCCCCCTACCAATTCCTGTCAGTGAGAAATCCACGTCTGCCCACATCTGAAACAGTGGCTTCAAGTGTAGCATGCTGTTCCTCACCTTAGGGGTCGCTTTTCATCATCTGGTTCCTGTTGAGTGTGTTTCGTTTGTTAACTGAGTCCTTCGCTGCTAATCAGAGGCTTCCTGTTGAGTCTGCCAGCTGTTGAGTCCTGAGCTCCCACGCAACACAGAAGTTATAGTTGGAAGTTTTGTTTTTGCTATTTTTTGCGTTTTGGTTGTCTGGCTTTTTCGATTTTTTGATGTGACTTCATTTTATGGGACTGACTCGTGACTTCGCTTTTGTGACTGTGGCTTGTGATTTCATTTTTGTGACTGTGTGGAACCTAGTTCAGCTACTGGTTGATTGTGTGACTGCAGAAATGGATAAAAGCCCCCATTCAAACTGACTATCATCAGTTAATTTTTTTCATCTAAAATACTGTCTTATTTATTTTATAGTGCAGTACATTGATTATTGGGATGTGGGTGGCGCTGTGGGTAAAACCTCAGTGCCTAGGACTTGCTGATCGTAAGCTCGGCGGTTCAAATCCCCGCGGTGGGGTGAGCTCCCGTCATTCGGTCCCAGCTCCTGCCCACCTAGCAGTTCGAAAGCACCCCTAGGTGCAAGTAGATAAATAGGTACCGCTTTATAGAGGGAAGGTAAACGGCGTTTCCGTGTGCGGCGCTTGTGCTGGCTCGCCAGCTGCAGCTTTGTCACGCTGACCATGTGACCCGGAAGTGTCTTCGGACGGCGCCGGCTCTCGGCCTCTTGAGCGAGATGAAAGCGGAACCCTAGAGTCGGACACGACTGGCCCGTACGGGCAGGGGTACCTTTACCTTTTTACATTGATTATTGCCTTCATTTTATGGATCAATGGTCTCGTTAGACAGTAAAATTCATGTTAAATTGCTGTTTTAGGGGGTGTTTTTCATCGTCTGGAACGTATTAATCCACTTTCCATTACTTTCAATGGAAAAGTGCACTTCAGGTTAAGAACGGACTTCCAGAACCAATTACTGTAAGTACTTAACCTGAGGTATCACTGTTCCTGCTCTGATACCGTGGTAACCGCCTGTCAACACATGAGCCTCCTGCCACCAGATGCAGAACAGCATGTGCTTAAAATGGCTGTAATCTGTCCGGGGACCTTATGGATCAAGAGCAGCTATAAATAAAAGACATCATCATAAGATCTTCAAGGGCTGATTTCATGTCCCATGATTAAAAGCCTTCTGTTTTTATCGCCAAACCTTACAAGGGAGCATTTGCAACAGTTTGGCACCATTTTTGAATGAATTGGAGAATTTCAGATTTTTGATGAAGTTGTGACGCCGGGGTTTAGAAATGTTTTTTTTCACAGGTTTAGTTCTCGAGGGCTGATTTATTGGCCTATGATAAAAAGCCTTCTGTTTCCACAGCCAAACCTTTCAGGGGAGAATTTGCAACAGTTTGGCAGCAGTTTTGAGTGAATTGGAGAATTTAAGATTTTTGATGAAGTTGTGACCCCGGGGCTTAGAAATTTTTTTTTTCACAGGTTAGATCTTCAAGGGCTGATTTCATGTCCTATGAAAGAGAGCCTTCTGTATTTATCACCAAACCTTACAGGGGAGAATTTGCAACAGTTTGGCACCATTATTGAGTGAATTGGAGAATTTCAGATTTTTGATGAAGTTGTGACCCCGGGGCTTAGAATATTTTTTTCCACTGGCTATGTGGAATTTGCAACAGTTTGGCAGCAGTTTTGAGTGAATTGGTTAATCTCAGATTTTTCTGAAGTTGTGACCCCGGGGCTTAGAATTTTTTTTTTTCACAGGTTAAGTTGTCGAGGGCTGATTTCTTGACCTATGATAAAAGGCCTTCTGTTTCCACAGCCAAACCATTCAGCGGAGAATTTGCAACAGTTTGGCAGCAGTTTTGAGTGAATTGGTTAATCTCAGATTTTTCTGAAGTTGTGACCCCGGGGCTTAGAATTTTTTTTTTCACAGGTTAAGTTGTCGAGGGCTGATTTCATGTCCTATGATAAAAAGCCTTCTGTTTCCACCGCCAAACCTTTCAGGGGAGAATTTGCAACAGTTTGGCACCATTTTTGAATGAATTGGAGAATTTCAGATTTTTGATGAAATTGTGACGCCGGGGTTTAGAAATTTTTTCCCCCACAGGTTTAGTTCTCGAGGGCTGATTTATTGGCCTATGATAAAAAGCCTTCTGTTTCCACAGCCAAACCTTTCAGGGGAGAATTTGCAACAGTTTGGCACCATTTTTGAGTGAATTGGAGAATTTCAGATTTTTGATGAAGTTGTGACCCCGGGGCTTAGAAAATTTTTTTTTTCACTGGCTATGTCTTCGAGGGCTGATTTCATGTCCTATGATAAAAAGCCTTCTGTTTACACCACCAAACCTTTCAGGGGAGAATTTGCAACAGTTTGGCACTATTTTTGAGTGAATTGGAGAATTTCAGATTTTTGATGAAGTAGTGACCCCGGGGCTTAGATTTTTTTTTCCGGACAGGTTAGATCTTCGAGGGCTGATTTCATGTCCTGTGATAAGAAGCCTTCTGTTTTTATCGCAAACCTTACAGGGGAGAATTTGCAACAGTTTGGCACCCTTTTTGAGTGAATTGGAGAATTTCAGATTTTTGATGAAGTTGTGACCCCGGGGCTTAAAAAATTTTTTTTTCACAGGTTAAGTTGTCGAGGGGTGATTTCTTGACCTATGATAAAAGGCCTTCTGTTTCCACAGCCAAACCATTCAGCGGAGAATTTGCAACAGTTTGGCAGCAGTTTTGAGTGAATTGGTTAATCTCAGGTTTTTCTGAAGTTGTGACCCCGGGGCTTAGAAATTTTTGTTGTTCACAGGTTAAGTTGTTGAGGGCTAATATCTTGGCCTATGATAAAAAGTCTTCTGTTTCCACCGCCAAACCTTTCAGGGGATAATTTGCAACAGTTTGGCAGCAGTTTTGAGTGAATTGGAGAATTTCAGATTTTTGCTGAAGTTGTGACCCCGGGGCTTAGATTTTTTTTTCCGGACAGGTTAGATCTTCGAGGGCTGATTTCATGTCCTGTGATAAAAAGCCTTCTGTTTTTATCGCAAACCTTACAGGGGAGAATTTGCAACAGTTTGGCACCCTTTTTGAGTGAATTGGAGAATTTCAGATTTTTGATGAAGTTGTGACCCCGGGGCTTAAAAAATTTTTTTTTCACAGGTTAAGTTGTCGAGGGGTGATTTCTTGACCTATGATAAAAGGCCTTCTGTTTCCACAGCCAAACCATTCAGCGGAGAATTTGCAACAGTTTGGCAGCAGTTTTGAGTGAATTGGATGATCTCAGATTTTTGATGAAGTTGTGACCCCGGGGCTTAGAATTTTTTTTTTCACAGGTTAAGTTGTCTAGGGCTGATTTCATGTCCTATGATAAAATGCCTTCTGTTTCCACCGCCACACCTTTCAAGGGAGAATTTGCAACAGTTTTGCAGCAGTTTTGAGTGAATTGGAGAATTTCAGATTTTTGCTGAAGTTCTGACCCCGGGGCTTAGAAAAAAAAATTTTCACAGGTTAAGTTGTCGAGGGCTGATTTCTCGGCCTATGATAAAAAGCCTTCTGTTTTTATCGCCAAACCTTACAGTGGAGAATTTGCAACAGTTTGGCAGCGGTTTTGAGTGAATTGGAGAATTTCAGATTTTTGCTGAAGTTCTGACCCGGGGGCTTAGAAAAATTTTTTTTCACAGGTTAAGTTGTCGAGGGCTGATTTCTCGGCCTATGATAAAAAGCCTTCTGTTTCCACCGCCAAACCTTTCAGGGGAGAATTTGCAACAGTTTGGCAGCGGTTTTGAGTGAATTGGAGAATTTCAGATTTTTGCTGAAGTTGTGACCCCGGGGCTTAGAAAAAAACTTTTTCACAGGTTAAGTTGTCGAGGGCTGATTTCAGGTCCTATGATAAAAAGCCTTCTGTTTCCACCGCCAAACCTTTCAGGGGATAATTTGCAACAGTTTGGCAGCAGTTTTGAGTGAATTGGATGATCTCAGATTTTTGATGAAGTTGTGACCCCGGGGCTTAGAATTTTTTTTTTAACAGGTTAAGTTGTCGAGGGCTGATTTCTTGGCCTATGATAAAAAGCCTTCTGTTTTTATCGCCAAACCTTACAGAGGAGAATTTGCAACAGTTTGGCACCATTTTTGAGTGAATTGAAGAATTTCAGATTTTTGCTGAAGTTGTGACCCCGGGGCTTAGAAAAAAAAAAGTTTCACAGGTTAAGTTGTCGAGGGCTGATTTCATGTCCTATGATAAAAAGCCTTCTGTTTTTATCGCCAAACCTTACAGGTGAGAATTTTCAACAGTTTGGCACCATTTTTGAGTGTATTGGAGAATTTCAGATTTTTGATGAAGTTGTGACCCCGGGGCTTAGAATTTTTTTTTTCCACAGGTTAAGTTTTCAAAGGCTGATTACCGCCAAACCTTTCAGGGGAGAATTTGCAACAGTTTGGCATCATTTTTGAGTGAATTGGAGAATTTCAGATTTTTGATGAAGTTGTGACCCCGGGGCTTAGAAATTTTTTTCCCCCAGGTTAGATCTTCAAGGGCTGATTTCATGGCCTAGGATAAAAAGCCTTCTGTTTTTCTCACCAAACCTTACAGGGGAGAATGTGCAACAGTTCAGCACCATTATTGTGTGAATTCGAGAATTTCAGATTTTTGATGAAGTTGTGACCCCGGGGCTTAGAATTTTTTTTTTCACAGGTTAAGTTGTTGAGGGCTGATTTCTTGGCCTACGATAAAAAGCCTTCTGTTTATACCGCCAAACCTTTCTTGGGATAATTTGCAACAGTTTGGCAGCAGTTTTGAGTGAATTGGTTAATCTCAGATTTTTGATGAAGTTGTGACCCCGGGGCTTAGAATTTTTTTTCCCCACAGGTTAGATCTTCGAGGGCTGATTTCATGTCCTATGATAAAAAGCCTTCTGTTTTTATCGCCAAACCTTACAGGGGAGAATTTGCAACAGTTTGGCACCATTTTTGAATCAATTGGAGAATTTCAGATTTTTGATGAAATTGTGACGCCGGGGTTTAGAAATTTTTTCCCCCACAGGTTTAGTTCTCGAGGGCTGATTTATTGGCCTATGATAAAAAGCCTTCTGTTTCCACAGCCAAACCTTTCAGGGGAGAATTTGCAACAGTTTGGCACCATTTTTGAGTGAATTGGAGAATTTCAGATTTTTGATGAAGTTGTGACCCCGGGGCTTAGAAAATTTTTTTTTTCACTGGCTATGTCTTCGAGGGCTGATTTCATGTCCTATGATAAAAAGCCTTCTGTTTACACCACCAAACCTTTCAGGGGAGAATTTGCAACAGTTTGGCACTATTTTTGAGTGTATTGGAGAATTTCAGATTTTTGATGAAGTAGTGACCCCGGGGCTTAGATTTTTTTTTCCGGACAGGTTAGATCTTCGAGGGCTGATTTCATGTCCTGTGATAAGAAGCCTTCTGTTTTTATCGCAAACCTTACAGGGGAGAATTTGCAACAGTTTGGCACCCTTTTTGAGTGAATTGGAGAATTTCAGATTTTTGATGAAGTTGTGACCCCGGGGCTTAAAAAAATTTTTTTTCACAGGTTAAGTTGTCGAGGGGTGATTTCTTGACCTATGATAAAAGGCCTTCTGTTTCCACAGCCAAACCATTCAGCGGAGAATTTGCAACAGTTTGGCAGCAGTTTTGAGTGAATTGGTTAATCTCAGGTTTTTCTGAAGTTGTGACCCCGGGGCTTAGAAATTTTTGTTGTTCACAGGTTAAGTTGTTGAGGGCTAATATCTTGGCCTATGATAAAAAGTCTTCTGTTTCCACCGCCAAACCTTTCAGGGGATAATTTGCAACAGTTTGGCAGCAGTTTTGAGTGAATTGGAGAATTTCAGATTTTTGCTGAAGTTGTGACCCCGGGGCTTAGATTTTTTTTTCCGGACAGGTTAGATCTTCGAGGGCTGATTTCATGTCCTGTGATAAAAAGCCTTCTGTTTTTATCGCAAACCTTACAGGGGAGAATTTGCAACAGTTTGGCACCCTTTTTGAGTGAATTGGAGAATTTCAGATTTTTGATGAAGTTGTGACCCCGGGGCTTAAAAAATTTTTTTTTCACAGGTTAAGTTGTCGAGGGGTGATTTCTTGACCTATGATAAAAGGCCTTCTGTTTCCACAGCCAAACCATTCAGCGGAGAATTTGCAACAGTTTGGCAGCAGTTTTGAGTGAATTGGATGATCTCAGATTTTTGATGAAGTTGTGACCCCGGGGCTTAGAATTTTTTTTTTCACAGGTTAAGTTGTCTAGGGCTGATTTCATGTCCTATGATAAAATGCCTTCTGTTTCCACCGCCACACCTTTCAAGGGAGAATTTGCAACAGTTTTGCAGCAGTTTTGAGTGAATTGGAGAATTTCAGATTTTTGCTGAAGTTCTGACCCCGGGGCTTAGAAAAAAATTTTTTCACAGGTTAAGTTGTCGAGGGCTGATTTCTCGGCCTATGATAAAAAGCCTTCTGTTTTTATCGCCAAACCTTACAGTGGAGAATTTGCAACAGTTTGGCACCATTTTTGAGTGAATTGGAGAATTTCAGATTTTTGCTGAAGTTCTGACCCGGGGGCTTAGAAAAAATTTTTTTCACAGGTTAAGTTGTCGAGGGCTGATTTCTCGGCCTATGATAAAAAGCCTTCTGTTTCCACAGCCAAACCTTTCAGGGGAGAATTTGCAACAGTTTGGCACCATTTTTGAGTGAATTGGAGAATTTCAGATTTTTGATGAAGTTGTGACCCCGGGGCTTAGAAAATTTTTTTTTTCACTGGCTATGTCTTCGAGGGCTGATTTCATGTCCTATGATAAAAAGCCTTCTGTTTACGCCACCAAACCTTTCAGGGGAGAATTTGCAACAGTTTGGCACTATTTTTGAGTGTATTGGAGAATTTCAGATTTTTGATGAAGTAGTGACCCCGGGGCTTAGATTTTTTTTTCCGGACAGGTTAGATCTTCGAGGGCTGATTTCATGTCCTGTGATAAGAAGCCTTCTGTTTTTATCGCAAACCTTACAGGGGAGAATTTGCAACAGTTTGGCACCCTTTTTGAGTGAATTGGAGAATTTCAGATTTTTGATGAAGTTGTGACCCCGGGGCTTAAAAAAATTTTTTTTCACAGGTTAAGTTGTCGAGGGGTGATTTCTTGACCTATGATAAAAGGCCTTCTGTTTCCACAGCCAAACCATTCAGCGGAGAATTTGCAACAGTTTGGCAGCAGTTTTGAGTGAATTGGTTAATCTCAGGTTTTTCTGAAGTTGTGACCCCGGGGCTTAGAAATTTTTGTTGTTCACAGGTTAAGTTGTTGAGGGCTAATATCTTGGCCTATGATAAAAAGTCTTCTGTTTCCACCGCCAAACCTTTCAGGGGATAATTTGCAACAGTTTGGCAGCAGTTTTGAGTGAATTGGAGAATTTCAGATTTTTGCTGAAGTTGTGACCCCGGGGCTTAGATTTTTTTTTCCGGACAGGTTAGATCTTCGAGGGCTGATTTCATGTCCTGTGATAAGAAGCCTTCTGTTTTTATCGCAAACCTTACAGGGGAGAATTTGCAACAGTTTGGCACCCTTTTTGAGTGAATTGGAGAATTTCAGATTTTTGATGAAGTTGTGACCCCGGGGCTTAAAAAATTTTTTTTCCACAGGTTAAGTTGTCGAGGGGTGATTTCTTGACCTATGATAAAAGGCCTTCTGTTTCCACAGCCAAACCATTCAGCGGAGAATTTGCAACAGTTTGGCAGCACTTTTGAGTGAATTGGATGATCTCAGATTTTTGATGAAGTTGTGACCCCGGGGCTTAGAATTTTTTTTTTCACAGGTTAAGTTGTCTAGGACTGATTTCATGTCCTATGATAAAATGCCTTCTGTTTCCACCGCCACACCTTTCAAGGGAGAATTTGCAACAGTTTTGCAGCAGTTTTGAGTGAATTGGAGAATTTCAGATTTTTGCTGAAGTTCTGACCCCGGGGCTTAGAAAAAATTTTTTTCACAGGTTAAGTTGTCGAGGGCTGATTTCTCGGCCTATGATAAAAAGCCTTCTGTTTTTATCGCCAAACCTTACAGTGGAGAATTTGCAACAGTTTGGCACCATTTTTGAGTGAATTGGAGAATTTCAGATTTTTGCTGAAGTTCTGACCCGGGGGCTTAGAAAAAATTTTTTTCACAGGTTAAGTTGTCGAGGGCTGATTTCTCGGCCTATGATAAAAAGCCTTCTGTTTCCACCGCCAAACCTTTCAGGGGAGAATTTGCAACAGTTTGGCAGCGGTTTTGAGTGAATTGGAGAATTTCAGATTTTTGCTGAAGTTGTGACCCCGGGGCTTAGATTTTTTTTTCCGGACAGGTTAGATCTTCGAGGGCTGATTTCATGTCCTGTGATAAGAAGCCTTCTGTTTTTATCGCAAACCTTACAGGGGAGAATTTGCAACAGTTTGGCACCCTTTTTGAGTGAATTGGAGAATTTCAGATTTTTGATGAAGTTGTGACCCCGGGGCTTAAAAAAATTTTTTTTCACAGGTTAAGTTGTCGAGGGGTGATTTCTTGACCTATGATAAAAGGCCTTCTGTTTCCACAGCCAAACCATTCAGCGGAGAATTTGCAACAGTTTGGCAGCAGTTTTGAGTGAATTGGTTAATCTCAGGTTTTTCTGAAGTTGTGACCCCGGGGCTTAGAAATTTTTGTTGTTCACAGGTTAAGTTGTTGAGGGCTAATATCTTGGCCTATGATAAAAAGTCTTCTGTTTCCACCGCCAAACCTTTCAGGGGATAATTTGCAACAGTTTGGCAGCAGTTTTGAGTGAATTGGAGAATTTCAGATTTTTGATGAAGTTGTGACCCCGGGGCTTAGATTTTTTTTCCCGGACAGGTTAGATCTTCGAGGGCTGATTTCATGTCCTGTGATAAAAAGCCTTCTGTTTTTATCGCAAACCTTACAGGGGAGAATTTGCAACAGTTTGGCACCCTTTTTGAGTGAATTGGAGAATTTCAGATTTTTGATGAAGTTGTGACCCCGGGGCTTAAAAAAATTTTTTTCCACAGGTTAAGTTGTCGAGGGGTGATTTCTTGACCTATGATAAAAGGCCTTCTGTTTCCACAGCCAAACCATTCAGCGGAGAATTTGCAACAGTTTGGCAGCACTTTTGAGTGAATTGGATGATCTCAGATTTTTGATGAAGTTGTGACCCCGGGGCTTAGAATTTTTTTTTTCACAGGTTAAGTTGTCTAGGGCTGATTTCATGTCCTATGATAAAATGCCTTCTGTTTCCACCGCCACACCTTTCAAGGGAGAATTTGCAACAGTTTTGCAGCAGTTTTGAGTGAATTGGAGAATTTCAGATTTTTGCTGAAGTTCTGACCCCGGGGCTTAGAAAAATTTTTTTTCACAGGTTAAG
Source organism: Podarcis liolepis (assembly GCF_965112155.1). Taxonomy (NCBI): domain Eukaryota; kingdom Metazoa; phylum Chordata; class Lepidosauria; order Squamata; family Lacertidae; genus Podarcis; species Podarcis liolepis. Next base: position 5,484,383 of record NC_139557.1, read on the forward strand.
TTGTCGAGGGCTGATTTCTCGGCCTATGATAAAAAGCCTTCTGTTTTTATCGCCAAACCTTACAGTGGAGAATTTGCAACAGTTTGGCACCATTTTTGAGTGAATTGGAGAATTTCAGATTTTTGCTGAAGTTCTGACCCGGGGGCTTAGAAAAAATTTTTTTCACAGGTTAAGTTGTCGAGGGCTGATTTCTCGGCCTATGATAAAAAGCCTTCTGTTTCCACCGCCAAACCTTTCAGGGGAGAATTTGCAACAGTTTGGCAGCGGTTTTGAGTGAATTGGAGAATTTCAGATTTTTGCTGAAGTTGTGACCCCGGGGCTTAGAAAAAAACTTTTTAACAGGTTAAGTTGTCGAGGGCTGATTTCTTGGCCTATGATAAAAAGCCTTCTGTTTTTATCGCCAAACCTTTCAGGGGATAATTTGCAACAGTTTGGCAGCAGTTTTGAGTGAATTGGATGATCTCAGATTTTTGATGAAGTTGTGACCCCGGGGCTTAGAATTTTTTTTTTTTCACACGTTATGTCTTCGAGGGCTGATTTCATGTCCTATGATAAAAACACTTCTGTTTCCACCGCCAAACCTTTCAGGGGAGAATTTGCAACAGTTTGGCACCATTTTTGAGTGAATTGGAGAATTTCAGATTTTTGATGAAGTTGTGACCCCGGGGCTTAGAAAATTTTTTTTTTCACTGGCTATGTCTTCGAGGGCTGATTTCATGTCCTATGATAAAAAGCCTTCTGTTTACACCACCAAACCTTTCAGGGGAGAATTTGCAACAGTTTGGCACTATTTTTGAGTGTATTGGAGAATTTCAGATTTTTGATGAAGTAGTGACCCCGGGGCTTAGATTTTTTTCCCCGGACAGGTTAGATCTTCGAGGGCTGATTTCATGTCCTATGATAAAAAGCCTTCTGTTTTTATCGCCAAACCTTACAGGGGAGAATTTGCAACAGTTTGGCACCATTTTTGAATCAATTGGAGAATTTCAGATTTTTGATGAAATTGTGACGCCGGGGTTTAGAAATTTTTTCCCCCACAGGTTTAGTTCTCGAGGGCTGATTTATTGGCCTATGATAAAAAGCCTTCTGTTTCCACAGCCAAACCTTTCAGGGGAGAATTTGCAACAGTTTGGCACCATTTTTGAGTGAATTGGAGAATTTCAGATTTTTGATGAAGTTGTGACCCCGGGGCTTAGATTTTTTTTCCCGGACAGGTTAGATCTTCGAGGGCTGATTTCATGTCCTGTGATAAAAAGCCTTCTGTTTTTATCGCAAACCTTACAGGGGAGAATTTGCAACAGTTTGGCACCCTTTTTGAGTGAATTGGAGAATTTCAGATTTTTGATGAAGTTGTGACCCCGGGGCTTAAAAAAATTTTTTTCCACAGGTTAAGTTGTCGAGGGGTGATTTCTTGACCTATGATAAAAGGCCTTCTGTTTCCACAGCCAAACCATTCAGCGGAGAATTTGCAACAGTTTGGCAGCACTTTTGAGTGAATTGGATGATCTCAGATTTTTGATGAAGTTGTGACCCCGGGGCTTAGAATTTTTTTTTTCACAGGTTAAGTTGTCTAGGGCTGATTTCATGTCCTATGATAAAATGCCTTCTGTTTCCACCGCCACACCTTTCAAGGGAGAATTTGCAACAGTTTTGCAGCAGTTTTGAGTGAATTGGAGAATTTCAGATTTTTGCTGAAGTTCTGACCCCGGGGCTTAGAAAAATTTTTTTTCACAGGTTAAGTTGTCGAGGGCTGATTTCTCGGCCTATGATAAAAAGCCTTCTGTTTTTATCGCCAAACCTTACAGTGGAGAATTTGCAACAGTTTGGCACCATTTTTGAGTGAATTGGAGAATTTCAGATTTTTGCTGAAGTTCTGACCCGGGGGCTTAGAAAAAATTTTTTTCACAGGTTAAGTTGTCGAGGGCTGATTTCTCGGCCTATGATAAAAAGCCTTCTGTTTCCACCGCCAAACCTTTCAGGGGAGAATTTGCAACAGTTTGGCAGCGGTTTTGAGTGAATTGGAGAATTTCAGATTTTTGCTGAAGTTGTGACCCCGGGGCTTAGAAAAAAACTTTTTAACAGGTTAAGTTGTCGAGGGCTGATTTCTTGGCCTATGATAAAAAGCCTTCTGTTTTTATCGCCAAACCTTTCAGGGGATAATTTGCAACAGTTTGGCAGCAGTTTTGAGTGAATTGGATGATCTCAGATTTTTGATGAAGTTGTGACCCCGGGGCTTAGAATTTTTTTTTTTTCACACGTTATGTCTTCGAGGGCTGATTTCATGTCCTATGATAAAAACACTTCTGTTTCCACCGCCAAACCTTTCAGGGGAGAATTTGCAACAGTTTGGCACCATTTTTGAGTGAATTGGAGAATTTCAGATTTTTGATGAAGTTGTGACCCCGGGGCTTAGAAAATTTTTTTTTTCACTGGCTATGTCTTCGAGGGCTGATTTCATGTCCTATGATAAAAAGCCTTCTGTTTACACCACCAAACCTTTCAGGGGAGAATTTGCAACAGTTTGGCACTATTTTTGAGTGTATTGGAGAATTTCAGATTTTTGATGAAGTAGTGACCCCGGGGCTTAGATTTTTTTCCCCGGACAGGTTAGATCTTCGAGGGCTGATTTCATGTCCTATGATAAAAAGCCTTCTGTTTTTATCGCCAAACCTTACAGGGGAGAATTTGCAACAGTTTGGCACCATTTTTGAATCAATTGGAGAATTTCAGATTTTTGATGAAATTGTGACGCCGGGGTTTAGAAATTTTTTCCCCCACAGGTTTAGTTCTCGAGGGCTGATTTATTGGCCTATGATAAAAAGCCTTCTGTTTCCACAGCCAAACCTTTCAGGGGAGAATTTGCAACAGTTTGGCACCATTTTTGAGTGAATTGGAGAATTTCAGATTTTTGATGAAGTTGTGACCCCGGGGCTTAAAAAATTTTTTTTTCACAGGTTAAGTTGTCGAGGGGTGATTTCTTGACCTATGATAAAAGGCCTTCTGTTTCCACAGCCAAACCATTCAGCGGAGAATTTGCAACAGTTTGGCAGCACTTTTGAGTGAATTGGATGATCTCAGATTTTTGATGAAGTTGTGACCCCGGGGCTTAGAATTTTTTTTTTCACAGGTTAAGTTGTCTAGGACTGATTTCATGTCCTATGATAAAATGCCTTCTGTTTCCACCGCCACACCTTTCAAGGGAGAATTTGCAACAGTTTTGCAGCAGTTTTGAGTGAATTGGAGAATTTCAGATTTTTGCTGAAGTTCTGACCCCGGGGCTTAGAAAAAATTTTTTTCACAGGTTAAGTTGTCGAGGGCTGATTTCTCGGCCTATGATAAAAAGCCTTCTGTTTTTATCGCCAAACCTTACAGTGGAGAATTTGCAACAGTTTGGCACCATTTTTGAGTGAATTGGAGAATTTCAGATTTTTGCTGAAGTTCTGACCCGGGGGCTTAGAAAAATTTTTTTTCACAGGTTAAGTTGTCGAGGGCTGATTTCTCGGCCTATGATAAAAAGCCTTCTGTTTCCACCGCCAAACCTTTCAGGGGAGAATTTGCAACAGTTTGGCAGCGGTTTTGAGTGAATTGGAGAATTTCAGATTTTTGCTGAAGTTGTGACCCCGGGGCTTAGATTTTTTTTTCCGGACAGGTTAGATCTTCGAGGGCTGATTTCATGTCCTGTGATAAGAAGCCTTCTGTTTTTATCGCAAACCTTACAGGGGAGAATTTGCAACAGTTTGGCACCCTTTTTGAGTGAATTGGAGAATTTCAGATTTTTGATGAAGTTGTGACCCCGGGGCTTAAAAAAATTTTTTTTCACAGGTTAAGTTGTCGAGGGGTGATTTCTTGACCTATGATAAAAGGCCTTCTGTTTCCACAGCCAAACCATTCAGCGGAGAATTTGCAACAGTTTGGCAGCAGTTTTGAGTGAATTGGTTAATCTCAGGTTTTTCTGAAGTTGTGACCCCGGGGCTTAGAAATTTTTGTTGTTCACAGGTTAAGTTGTTGAGGGCTAATATCTTGGCCTATGATAAAAAGTCTTCTGTTTCCACCGCCAAACCTTTCAGGGGATAATTTGCAACAGTTTGGCAGCAGTTTTGAGTGAATTGGAGAATTTCAGATTTTTGATGAAGTTGTGACCCCGGGGCTTAGATTTTTTTTCCCGGACAGGTTAGATCTTCGAGGGCTGATTTCATGTCCTGTGATAAAAAGCCTTCTGTTTTTATCGCAAACCTTACAGGGGAGAATTTGCAACAGTTTGGCACCCTTTTTGAGTGAATTGGAGAATTTCAGATTTTTGATGAAGTTGTGACCCCGGGGCTTAAAAAAATTTTTTTCCACAGGTTAAGTTGTCGAGGGGTGATTTCTTGACCTATGATAAAAGGCCTTCTGTTTCCACAGCCAAACCATTCAGCGGAGAATTTGCAACAGTTTGGCAGCACTTTTGAGTGAATTGGATGATCTCAGATTTTTGATGAAGTTGTGACCCCGGGGCTTAGAATTTTTTTTTTCACAGGTTAAGTTGTCTAGGGCTGATTTCATGTCCTATGATAAAATGCCTTCTGTTTCCACCGCCACACCTTTCAAGGGAGAATTTGCAACAGTTTTGCAGCAGTTTTGAGTGAATTGGAGAATTTCAGATTTTTGCTGAAGTTCTGACCCCGGGGCTTAGAAAAATTTTTTTTCACAGGTTAAGTTGTCGAGGGCTGATTTCTCGGCCTATGATAAAAAGCCTTCTGTTTTTATCGCCAAACCTTACAGTGGAGAATTTGCAACAGTTTGGCACCATTTTTGAGTGAATTGGAGAATTTCAGATTTTTGCTGAAGTTCTGACCCGGGGGCTTAGAAAAAATTTTTTTCACAGGTTAAGTTGTCGAGGGCTGATTTCTCGGCCTATGATAAAAAGCCTTCTGTTTCCACCGCCAAACCTTTCAGGGGAGAATTTGCAACAGTTTGGCAGCGGTTTTGAGTGAATTGGAGAATTTCAGATTTTTGCTGAAGTTGTGACCCCGGGGCTTAGAAAAAAACTTTTTAACAGGTTAAGTTGTCGAGGGCTGATTTCTTGGCCTATGATAAAAAGCCTTCTGTTTTTATCGCCAAACCTTTCAGGGGATAATTTGCAACAGTTTGGCAGCAGTTTTGAGTGAATTGGATGATCTCAGATTTTTGATGAAGTTGTGACCCCGGGGCTTAGAATTTTTTTTTTTTCACACGTTATGTCTTCGAGGGCTGATTTCATGTCCTATGATAAAAACACTTCTGTTTCCACCGCCAAACCTTTCAGGGGAGAATTTGCAACAGTTTGGCACCATTTTTGAGTGAATTGGAGAATTTCAGATTTTTGATGAAGTTGTGACCCCGGGGCTTAGAAAATTTTTTTTTTCACTGGCTATGTCTTCGAGGGCTGATTTCATGTCCTATGATAAAAAGCCTTCTGTTTACACCACCAAACCTTTCAGGGGAGAATTTGCAACAGTTTGGCACTATTTTTGAGTGTATTGGAGAATTTCAGATTTTTGATGAAGTAGTGACCCCGGGGCTTAGATTTTTTTCCCCGGACAGGTTAGATCTTCGAGGGCTGATTTCATGTCCTATGATAAAAAGCCTTCTGTTTTTATCGCCAAACCTTACAGGGGAGAATTTGCAACAGTTTGGCACCATTTTTGAATCAATTGGAGAATTTCAGATTTTTGATGAAATTGTGACGCCGGGGTTTAGAAATTTTTTCCCCCACAGGTTTAGTTCTCGAGGGCTGATTTATTGGCCTATGATAAAAAGCCTTCTGTTTCCACAGCCAAACCTTTCAGGGGAGAATTTGCAACAGTTTGGCACCATTTTTGAGTGAATTGGAGAATTTCAGATTTTTGATGAAGTTGTGACCCCGGGGCTTAGAAAATTTTTTTTTTCACTGGCTATGTCTTCGAGGGCTGATTTCATGTCCTATGATAAAAAGCCTTCTGTTTACACCACCAAACCTTTCAGGGGAGAATTTGCAACAGTTTGGCACTATTTTTGAGTGTATTGGAGAATTTCAGATTTTTGATGAAGTAGTGACCCCGGGGCTTAGATTTTTTTTTCCGGACAGGTTAGATCTTCGAGGGCTGATTTCATGTCCTGTGATAAGAAGCCTTCTGTTTTTATCGCAAACCTTACAGGGGAGAATTTGCAACAGTTTGGCACCCTTTTTGAGTGAATTGGAGAATTTCAGATTTTTGATGAAGTTGTGACCCCGGGGCTTAAAAAATTTTTTTTCCACAGGTTAAGTTGTCGAGGGGTGATTTCTTGACCTATGATAAAAGGCCTTCTGTTTCCACAGCCAAACCATTCAGCGGAGAATTTGCAACAGTTTGGCAGCACTTTTGAGTGAATTGGATGATCTCAGATTTTTGATGAAGTTGTGACCCCGGGGCTTAGAATTTTTTTTTTCACAGGTTAAGTTGTCTAGGGCTGATTTCATGTCCTATGATAAAATGCCTTCTGTTTCCACCGCCACACCTTTCAAGGGAGAATTTGCAACAGTTTTGCAGCAGTTTTGAGTGAATTGGAGAATTTCAGATTTTTGCTGAAGTTCTGACCCCGGGGCTTAGAAAAAAAATTTTTCACAGGTTAAGTTGTCGAGGGCTGATTTCTCGGCCTATGATAAAAAGCCTTCTGTTTCCACCGCCAAACCTTTCAGGGGAGAATTTGCAACAGTTTGGCAGCGGTTTTGAGTGAATTGGAGAATTTCAGATTTTTGCTGAAGTTGTGACCCCGGGGCTTAGAAAAAAACTTTTTAACAGGTTAAGTTGTCGAGGGCTGATTTCTTGGCCTATGATAAAAAGCCTTCTGTTTTTATCGCCAAACCTTTCAGGGGATAATTTGCAACAGTTTGGCAGCAGTTTTGAGTGAATTGGATGATCTCAGATTTTTGATGAAGTTGTGACCCCGGGGCTTAGAATTTTTTTTTTTCACACGTTATGTCTTCGAGGGCTGATTTCATGTCCTATGATAAAAAGACTTCTGTTTACACCACCAAACCTTTCAGGGGAGAATTTGCAACAGTTTGGCACTATTTTTGAGTGTATTGGAGAATTTCAGATTTTTGATGAAGTAGTGACCCCGGGGCTTAGATTTTTTTCCCCGGACAGGTTAGATCTTCGAGGGCTGATTTCATGTCCTATGATAAAAAGCCTTCTGTTTTTATCGCCAAACCTTACAGGGGAGAATTTGCAACAGTTTGGCACCATTTTTGAATCAATTGGAGAATTTCAGATTTTTGATGAAATTGTGACGCCGGGGTTTAGAAATTTTTTCCCCCACAGGTTTAGTTCTCGAGGGCTGATTTATTGGCCTATGATAAAAAGCCTTCTGTTTCCACAGCCAAACCTTTCAGGGGAGAATTTGCAACAGTTTGGCACCATTTTTGAGTGAATTGGAGAATTTCAGATTTTTGATGAAGTTGTGACCCCGGGGCTTAGAAAATTTTTTTTTTCACTGGCTATGTCTTCGAGGGCTGATTTCATGTCCTATGATAAAAAGCCTTCTGTTTACACCACCAAACCTTTCAGGGGAGAATTTGCAACAGTTTGGCACTATTTTTGAGTGTATTGGAGAATTTCAGATTTTTGATGAAGTAGTGACCCCGGGGCTTAGATTTTTTTTTCCGGACAGGTTAGATCTTCGAGGGCTGATTTCATGTCCTGTGATAAGAAGCCTTCTGTTTTTATCGCAAACCTTACAGGGGAGAATTTGCAACAGTTTGACACCCTTTTTGAGTGAATTGGAGAATTTCAGATTTTTGATGAAGTTGTGACCCCGGGGCTTAAAAAAATTTTTTTTCACAGGTTAAGTTGTCGAGGGGTGATTTCTTGACCTATGATAAAAGGCCTTCTGTTTCCACAGCCAAACCATTCAGCGGAGAATTTGCAACAGTTTGGCAGCAGTTTTGAGTGAATTGGTTAATCTCAGGTTTTTCTGAAGTTGTGACCCCGGGGCTTAGAAATTTTTGTTGTACACAGGTTAAGTTGTTGAGGGCTAATATCTTGGCCTATGATAAAAAGTCTTCTGTTTCCACCGCCAAACCTTTCAGGGGATAATTTGCAACAGTTTGGCAGCAGTTTTGAGTGAATTGGAGAATTTCAGATTTTTGATGAAGTTGTGACCCCGGGGCTTAGAAAAAAATTTTTTCACAGGTTAAGTTGTCGAGGGCTGATTTCTCGGCCTATGATAAAAAGCCTTCTGTTTTTATCGCCAAACCTTACAGTGGAGAATTTGCAACAGTTTGGCACCATTTTTGAGTGAATTGGAGAATTTCAGATTTTTGCTGAAGTTCTGACCCGGGGGCTTAGAAAAAAAATTTTTCACAGGTTAAGTTGTCGAGGGCTGATTTCTCGGCCTATGATAAAAAGCCTTCTGTTTCCATAGCCAAACCTTTCAGGGGAGAATTTGCAACAGTTTGGCACCATTTTTGAGTGAATTGGAGAATTTCAGATTTTTGATGAAGTTGTGACCCCGGGGCTTAGAAATTTTTTTTTTTCACTGGCTATGTCTTCGAGGGCTGATTTCATGTCCTATGATAAAAAGCCTTCTGTTTACACCACCAAACCTTTCAGGGGAGAATTTGCAACAGTTTGGCACTATTTTTGAGTGAATTGGAGAATTTCAGATTTTTGATGAAGTAGTGACCCCGGGGCTTAGATTTTTTTTTCCGGACAGGTTAGATCTTCGAGGGCTGATTTCATGTCCTGTGATAAGAAGCCTTCTGTTTTTATCGCAAACCTTACAGGGGAGAATTTGCAACAGTTTGGCACCCTTTTTGAGTGAATTGGAGAATTTCAGATTTTTGATGAAGTTGTGACCCCGGGGCTTAAAAAAAAATTTTTTCACAGGTTAAGTTGTCGAGGGGTGATTTCTTGACCTATGATAAAAGGCCTTCTGTTTCCACAGCCAAACCATTCAGCGGAGAATTTGCAACAGTTTGGCAGCAGTTTTGAATGAATTGGTTAATCTCAGGTTTTTCTGAAGTTGTGACCCCGGGGCTTAGAAATTTTTGTTGTTCACAGGTTAAGTTGTTGAGGGCTAATATCTTGGCCTATGATAAAAAGTCTTCTGTTTCCACCGCCAAACCTTTCAGGGGATAATTTGCAACAGTTTGGCAGCAGTTTTGAGTGAATTGGAGAATTTCAGATTTTTGCTGAAGTTGTGACCCCGGGGCTTAGATTTTTTTTTCCGGACAGGTTAGATCTTCGAGGGCTGATTTCATGTCCTGTGATAAAAAGCCTTCTGTTTTTATCGCAAACCTTACAGGGGAGAATTTGCAACAGTTTGGCACCCTTTTTGAGTGAATTGGAGAATTTCAGATTTTTGATGAAGTTGTGACCCCGGGGCTTAAAAAAATTTTTTTTCACAGGTTAAGTTGTCGAGGGGTGATTTCTTGACCTATGATAAAAGGCCTTCTGTTTCCACAGCCAAACCATTCAGCGGAGAATTTGCAACAGTTTGGCAGCACTTTTGAGTGAATTGGATGATCTCAGATTTTTGATGAAGTTGTGACCCCGGGGCTTAGAATTTTTTTTTTCACAGGTTAAGTTGTCTAGGGCTGATTTCATGTCCTATGATAAAATGCCTTCTGTTTCCACCGCCACACCTTTCAAGGGAGAATTTGCAACAGTTTTGCAGCAGTTTTGAGTGAATTGGAGAATTTCAGATTTTTGCTGAAGTTCTGACCCCGGGGCTTAGAAAAAAATTTTTTCACAGGTTAAGTTGTCGAGGGCTGATTTCTCGGCCTATGATAAAAAGCCTTCTGTTTTTATCGCCAAACCTTACAGTGGAGAATTTGCAACAGTTTGGCACCATTTTTGAGTGAATTGGAGAATTTCAGATTTTTGCTGAAGTTCTGACCCGGGGGCTTAGAAAAATTTTTTTTCACAGGTTAAGTTGTCGAGGGCTGATTTCTCGGCCTATGATAAAAAGCCTTCTGTTTCCACCGCCAAACCTTTCAGGGGAGAATTTGCAACAGTTTGGCAGCAGTTTTGAGTGAATTGGAGAATTTCAGATTTTTGCTGAAGTTGTGACCCCGGGGCTTAGAAAAAAACTTTTTAACAGGTTAAGTTGTCGAGGGCTGATTTCTTGGCCTATGATAAAAAGCCTTCTGTTTTTATCACCAAACCTTTCAGGGGATAATTTGCAACAGTTTGGCAGCAGTTTTGAGTGAATTGGATGATCTCAGATTTTTGATGAAGTTCTGACCCCGGGGCTTAGAAAATTTTTTTTTCACTGGCTATGTCTTCGAGGGCTGATTTCATGTCCTATGATAAAAAGACTTCTGTTTCCACCGCCAAACCTTTCAGGGGAGAATTTGCAACAGTTTGGCACCATTTTTGAGTGAATTGGAGAATTTCCAGATTTTTGATGAAGTTGTGACCCCGGGGCTTAGAAAATTTTTTTAAAAACAGGTTAAGTTGTCGAGGGCTGATTTCTTGGCCTATGATAAAAAGCCTTCTGTTTCCACCGCCAAACCTTTCAGGGGAGAATTTGCAACAGTTTGGCACCAGTTTTGAGTGAACTGGAGAATTTCAGATTTTTGATGAAGTTGAGACCCCGGGGCTTATAATTTTTTTTCCCACACGTTATGTCTTCGAGGGCTGATTTCATGTCCTATGATAAAAAGCCTTCTGTTTTTATCGCCAAACCTTACAGAGGAGAATTTGCAACAGTTTGGCAGCAGTTTTGAGTGAATTGGAGAATTTCAGATTTTTGATGAAGTTGTGACCCCGGGGCTTAGATTTTTTTTTCCGGACAGGTTAGATCTTCGAGGGCTGATTTCATGTCCTGTGACAAAAAGCCTTCTGTTTTTATCGCAAACCTTACAGGGGAGAATTTGCAACAGTTTGGCACCCTTTTTGAGTGAATTGGAGAATTTCAGATTTTTGATGAAGTTGTGACCCCGGGGCTTAAAAACTTTTTTTTTTCACAGGTTAAGTTGTCGAGGGGTGATTTCTTGACCTATGATAAAAGGCCTTCTGTTTCCACAGCCAAACCATTCAGCGGAGAATTTGCAACAGTTTGGCAGCAGTTTTGAGTGAATTGGAGAATTTCAGATTTTTGCTGAAGTTCTGACCCCGGGGCTTAGAAAAAAACTTTTTCACAGGTTAAGTTGTCGAGGGCTGATTTCAGGTCCTATGATAAAAAGCCTTCTGTTTCCACCGCCAAACCTTTCAGGGGATAATTTGCAACAGTTTGGCACCATTTTTGAGTGAATTGGAGAATTTCCAGATTTTTGATGAAGTTGTGACCCCGGGGCTTAGAATTTTTTTTTTAACAGGTTAAGTTGTCGAGGGCTGATTTCTTGGCCTATGATAAAAAGCCTTCTGTTTTTATCGCCAAACCTTACAGAGGAGAATTTGCAACAGTTTGGCGGCAGTTTTGAGTGAATTGGAGAATTTCATATTTTTGATGAAGTTGTGACCCCGGGGCTTAGAAATTTTTTTTTTCACAGCTTAAGTTGTCGAGGGCTGATTTCTTGGCCTATGATAAAAAGCCTTCTGTTTCCACCGCCAAACCTTTCAGGGGAGAATTTGCAACAGTTTGGCACCATTTTTGAGTGAATTGGAGAATTTCAGATTTTTGATGAAGTTCTGACCCCGGGGCTTAGAAAATTTTTTTTTCACTGGCTATGTCTTCGAGGGCTAATTTCATGTCCTATGATAATAAGCCTTCTGTTTCCACCGCCAAACTTTTCAGGGGAGAATTTGCAACAGTTTGGCACCAATTTTGAGTGAATTGGAGAATTTCCAGATTTTTGATGAAGTTGTGACCCCGGGGCTTAGAAATATTTTTTTCCACTGGCTATGTCTTCGAGGGCTAATTTCATGTCCTATGATAATAAGCCTTCTGTTTCCACCGCCAAACCTTTCAGGGGAGAATTTGCAGCAGTTTGGCAGCAGTTTTGAGTGAATTGGAGAATTTCAGATTTTTGATGAAGTTGTGACCCCGGGGCTTAGAAATTTTTTTCCCCCAGGTTAGATCTTCAAGGGCTGATTTCATGGCCTAGGATAAAAAGCCTTCTGTTTTTCTCACCAAACCTTACAGGGGAGAAAGTGCAACAGTTCAGCACCATTATTGTGTGAATTCGAGAATTTCAGATTTTTGATGAAGTTGTGACCCCGGGGCTTAGAAATTTTTTTTTTTCACACGTTATGTCTTCGAGGGCTGATTTCATGTCCTAAGATAAAAAGACTTCTGTTTCCACCGCCAAACCTTTCAGGGGAGAATTTGCAACAGTTTGGCACCATTTTTGAGTGAATTGGAGAATTTCCAGATTTTTGATGAAGTTGTGACCCTGGGGCTTAGAAATTTTTTTTAAAAACAGGTTAAGTTGTCGAGGGCTGATTTCCTGGCCTATGATAAAAAGCCTTCTGTTTCCAGCACCAAAACTTTCAGGGGAGAATTTGCAACAGTTTGGCACCATTTTTGAGTGCATTGGAGAATTTCAGATTTTTGATGAAGTTGTGACCCCGGGGCTTAGAAATTTTTTCCCCCCAGGTTAGATCTTCAAGGGCTGATTTCATGGCCTAGGATAAAAAGCCTTCTGTTTTTATCACCAAACCTTACAGAGGAGCATTTGCAACAGTTTGGCACCATTTTTGAGTGAATTGAAGAATTTCAGATTTTTGATGGAGTTGTGACCCCGGGGCTTAGAATTTTTTTTTTTCACACGTTATGTCTTCGAGGGCTGATTTCATGTCCTAAGATAAAAAGACTTCTGTTTCCACCGCCAAACCTTTCAGGGGAGAATTTGCAACAGTTTGGCACCATTTTTGAGTGAATTGGAGAATTTCCAGATTTTTGATGAAGTTGTGACCCTGGGGCTTAGAATTTTTTAAAAAAAACAGGTTAAGTTGTGGAGGGCTGATTTCCTGGCCTATGATAAAAAGCCTTCTGTTTCCACCGCCAAACCTTTCAGGGGAGAATTTGCAACAGTTTGGCAGCAGTTTTGAGTGAATTGGAGAATTTCAGATTTTTGATGAAGTTGTGACCCCGGGGCTTAGAATTTTTTTTTTCACAGGTTAAGTTGTCTAGGGCTGATTTCATGTCCTATGATAAAATGCCTTCTGTTTCCACCGCCACACCTTTCAAGGGAGAATTTGCAACAGTTTTGCAGCAGTTTTGAGTGAATTGGAGAATTTCAGATTTTTGCTGAAGTTCTGACCCCGGGGCTTAGAAAAAAAAATTTTCACAGGTTAAGTTGTCGAGGGCTGATTTCTCGGCCTATGATAAAAAGCCTTCTGTTTTTATCGCCAAACCTTACAGTGGAGAATTTGCAACAGTTTGGCAGCGGTTTTGAGTGAATTGGAGAATTTCACATTTTTGCTGAAGTTCTGACCCGGGGGCTTAGAAAAATTTTTTTTCACAGGTTAAGTTGTCGAGGGCTGATTTCTCGGCCTATGATAAAAAGCCTTCTGTTTCCACCGCCAAACCTTTCAGGGGAGAATTTGCAACAGTTTGGCAGCGGTTTTGAGTGAATTGGAGAATTTCAGATTTTTGCTGAAGTTGTGACCCCGGGGCTTAGAAAAAAACTTTTTCACAGGTTAAGTTGTCGAGGGCTGATTTCAGGTCCTATGATAAAAAGCCTTCTGTTTCCACCGCCAAACCTTTCAGGGGATAATTTGCAACAGTTTGGCAGCAGTTTTGAGTGAATTGGATGATCTCAGATTTTTGATGAAGTTGTGACCCCGGGGCTTAGAATTTTTTTTTTAACAGGTTAAGTTGTCGAGGGCTGATTTCTTGGCCTATGATAAAAAGCCTTCTGTTTTTATCGCCAAACCTTACAGAGGAGAATTTGCAACAGTTTGGCACCATTTTTGAGTGAATTGAAGAATTTCAGATTTTTGCTGAAGTTGTGACCCCGGGGCTTAGAAAAAAAAAAGTTTCACAGGTTAAGTTGTCGAGGGCTGATTTCATGTCCTATGATAAAAAGCCTTCTGTTTTTATCGCCAAACCTTACAGGTGAGAATTTTCAACAGTTTGGCACCATTTTTGAGTGTATTGGAGAATTTCAGATTTTTGATGAAGTTGTGACCCCGGGGCTTAGAATTTTTTTTTTCCACAGGTTAAGTTTTCAAAGGCTGATTACCGCCAAACCTTTCAGGGGAGAATTTGCAACAGTTTGGCATCATTTTTGAGTGAATTGGAGAATTTCAGATTTTTGATGAAGTTGTGACCCCGGGGCTTAGAAATTTTTTTCCCCCAGGTTAGATCTTCAAGGGCTGATTTCATGGCCTAGGATAAAAAGCCTTCTGTTTTTCTCACCAAACCTTACAGGGGAGAATGTGCAACAGTTCAGCACCATTATTGTGTGAATTCGAGAATTTCAGATTTTTGATGAAGTTGTGACCCCGGGGCTTAGAATTTTTTTTTTCACAGGTTAAGTTGTTGAGGGCTGATTTCTTGGCCTACGATAAAAAGCCTTCTGTTTATATCGCCAAACCTTTCTTGGGATAATTTGCAACAGTTTGGCAGCAGTTTTGAGTGAATTGGTTAATCTCAGATTTTTGATGAAGTTGTGACCCCGGGGCTTAGAATTTTTTTTCCCCACAGGTTAGATCTTCGAGGGCTGATTTCATGTCCTATGATAAAAAGCCTTCTGTTTTTATCGCCAAACCTTACAGGGGAGAATTTGCAACAGTTTGGCACCATTTTTGAATCAATTGGAGAATTTCAGATTTTTGATGAAATTGTGACGCCGGGGTTTAGAAATTTTTTCCCCCACAGGTTTAGTTCTCGAGGGCTGATTTATTGGCCTATGATAAAAAGCCTTCTGTTTCCACAGCCAAACCTTTCAGGGGAGAATTTGCAACAGTTTGGCACCATTTTTGAGTGAATTGGAGAATTTCAGATTTTTGATGAAGTTGTGACCCCGGGGCTTAGAAAATTTTTTTTTTCACTGGCTATGTCTTCGAGGGCTGATTTCATGTCCTATGATAAAAAGCCTTCTGTTTACACCACCAAACCTTTCAGGGGAGAATTTGCAACAGTTTGGCACTATTTTTGAGTGTATTGGAGAATTTCAGATTTTTGATGAAGTAGTGACCCCGGGGCTTAGATTTTTTTTTCCGGACAGGTTAGATCTTCGAGGGCTGATTTCATGTCCTGTGATAAGAAGCCTTCTGTTTTTATCGCAAACCTTACAGGGGAGAATTTGCAACAGTTTGGCACCCTTTTTGAGTGAATTGGAGAATTTCAGATTTTTGATGAAGTTGTGACCCCGGGGCTTAAAAAATTTTTTTTTCACAGGTTAAGTTGTCGAGGGGTGATTTCTTGACCTATGATAAAAGGCCTTCTGTTTCCACAGCCAAACCATTCAGCGGAGAATTTGCAACAGTTTGGCAGCAGTTTTGAGTGAATTGGTTAATCTCAGGTTTTTCTGAAGTTGTGACCCCGGGGCTTAGAAATTTTTGTTGTTCACAGGTTAAGTTGTTGAGGGCTAATATCTTGGCCTATGATAAAAAGTCTTCTGTTTCCACCGCCAAACCTTTCAGGGGATAATTTGCAACAGTTTGGCAGCAGTTTTGAGTGAATTGGAGAATTTCAGATTTTTGATGAAGTTGTGACCCCGGGGCTTAGATTTTTTTTTCCGGACAGGTTAGATCTTCGAGGGCTGATTTCATGTCCTGTGATAAAAAGCCTTCTGTTTTTATCGCAAACCTTACAGGGGAGAATTTGCAACAGTTTGGCACCCTTTTTGAGTGAATTGGAGAATTTCAGATTTTTGATGAAGTTGTGACCCCGGGGCTTAAAAAATTTTTTTTTCACAGGTTAAGTTGTCGAGGGGTGATTTCTTGACCTATGATAAAAGGCCTTCTGTTTCCACAGCCAAACCATTCAGCGGAGAATTTGCAACAGTTTGGCAGCAGTTTTGAGTGAATTGGATGATCTCAGATTTTTGATGAAGTTGTGACCCCGGGGCTTAGAATTTTTTTTTTCACAGGTTAAGTTGTCTAGGGCTGATTTCATGTCCTATGATAAAATGCCTTCTGTTTCCACCGCCACACCTTTCAAGGGAGAATTTGCAACAGTTTTGCAGCAGTTTTGAGTGAATTGGAGAATTTCAGATTTTTGCTGAAGTTCTGACCCCGGGGCTTAGAAAAAAATTTTTTCACAGGTTAAGTTGTCGAGGGCTGATTTCTCGGCCTATGATAAAAAGCCTTCTGTTTTTATCGCCAAACCTTACAGTGGAGAATTTGCAACAGTTTGGCACCATTTTTGAGTGAATTGGAGAATTTCAGATTTTTGCTGAAGTTCTGACCCGGGGGCTTAGAAAAAAATTTTTTCACAGGTTAAGTTGTCGAGGGCTGATTTCTCGGCCTATGATAAAAAGCCTTCTGTTTCCACAGCCAAACCTTTCAGGGGAGAATTTGCAACAGTTTGGCACCATTTTTGAGTGAATTGGAGAATTTCAGATTTTTGATGAAGTTGTGACCCCGGGGCTTAGAAAATTTTTTTTTTCACTGGCTATGTCTTCGAGGGCTGATTTCATGTCCTATGATAAAAAGCCTTCTGTTTACACCACCAAACCTTTCAGGGGAGAATTTGCAACAGTTTGGCACTATTTTTGAGTGTATTGGAGAATTTCAGATTTTTGATGAAGTAGTGACCCCGGGGCTTAGATTTTTTTTTCCGGACAGGTTAGATCTTCGAGGGCTGATTTCATGTCCTGTGATAAGAAGCCTTCTGTTTTTATCGCAAACCTTACAGGGGAGAATTTGCAACAGTTTGGCACCCTTTTTGAGTGAATTGGAGAATTTCAGATTTTTGATGAAGTTGTGACCCCGGGGCTTAAAAAAATTTTTTTTCACAGGTTAAGTTGTCGAGGGGTGATTTCTTGACCTATGATAAAAGGCCTTCTGTTTCCACAGCCAAACCATTCAGCGGAGAATTTGCAACAGTTTGGCAGCAGTTTTGAGTGAATTGGTTAATCTCAGGTTTTTCTGAAGTTGTGACCCCGGGGCTTAGAAATTTTTGTTGTTCACAGGTTAAGTTGTTGAGGGCTAATATCTTGGCCTATGATAAAAAGTCTTCTGTTTCCACCGCCAAACCTTTCAGGGGATAATTTGCAACAGTTTGGCAGCAGTTTTGAGTGAATTGGAGAATTTCAGATTTTTGCTGAAGTTGTGACCCCGGGGCTTAGATTTTTTTTTCCGGACAGGTTAGATCTTCGAGGGCTGATTTCATGTCCTGTGATAAAAAGCCTTCTGTTTTTATCGCAAACCTTACAGGGGAGAATTTGCAACAGTTTGGCACCCTTTTTGAGTGAATTGGAGAATTTCAGATTTTTGATGAAGTTGTGACCCCGGGGCTTAAAAAATTTTTTTTCCACAGGTTAAGTTGTCGAGGGGTGATTTCTTGACCTATGATAAAAGGCCTTCTGTTTCCACAGCCAAACCATTCAGCGGAGAATTTGCAACAGTTTGGCAGCAGTTTTGAGTGAATTGGATGATCTCAGATTTTTGATGAAGTTGTGACCCCGGGGCTTAGAATTTTTTTTTTCACAGGTTAAGTTGTCTAGGGCTGATTTCATGTCCTATGATAAAATGCCTTCTGTTTCCACCGCCACACCTTTCAAGGGAGAATTTGCAACAGTTTTGCAGCAGTTTTGAGTGAATTGGAGAATTTCAGATTTTTGCTGAAGTTCTGACCCCGGGGCTTAGAAAAAATTTTTTTCACAGGTTAAGTTGTCGAGGGCTGATTTCTCGGCCTATGATAAAAAGCCTTCTGTTTTTATCGCCAAACCTTACAGTGGAGAATTTGCAACAGTTTGGCACCATTTTTGAGTGAATTGGAGAATTTCAGATTTTTGCTGAAGTTCTGACCCGGGGGCTTAGAAAAAATTTTTTTCACAGGTTAAGTTGTCGAGGGCTGATTTCTCGGCCTATGATAAAAAGCCTTCTGTTTCCACCGCCAAACCTTTCAGGGGAGAATTTGCAACAGTTTGGCAGCGGTTTTGAGTGAATTGGAGAATTTCAGATTTTTGCTGAAGTTGTGACCCCGGGGCTTAGATTTTTTTTTCCGGACAGGTTAGATCTTCGAGGGCTGATTTCATGTCCTGTGATAAGAAGCCTTCTGTTTTTATCGCAAACCTTACAGGGGAGAATTTGCAACAGTTTGGCACCCTTTTTGAGTGAATTGGAGAATTTCAGATTTTTGATGAAGTTGTGACCCCGGGGCTTAAAAAAATTTTTTTTCACAGGTTAAGTTGTCGAGGGGTGATTTCTTGACCTATGATAAAAGGCCTTCTGTTTCCACAGCCAAACCATTCAGCGGAGAATTTGCAACAGTTTGGCAGCAGTTTTGAGTGAATTGGTTAATCTCAGGTTTTTCTGAAGTTGTGACCCCGGGGCTTAGAAATTTTTGTTGTTCACAGGTTAAGTTGTTGAGGGCTAATATCTTGGCCTATGATAAAAAGTCTTCTGTTTCCACCGCCAAACCTTTCAGGGGATAATTTGCAACAGTTTGGCAGCAGTTTTGAGTGAATTGGAGAATTTCAGATTTTTGATGAAGTTGTGACCCCGGGGCTTAGATTTTTTTTTCCGGACAGGTTAGATCTTCGAGGGCTGATTTCATGTCCTGTGATAAAAAGCCTTCTGTTTTTATCGCAAACCTTACAGGGGAGAATTTGCAACAGTTTGGCACCCTTTTTGAGTGAATTGGAGAATTTCAGATTTTTGATGAAGTTGTGACCCCGGGGCTTAAAAAAATTTTTTTCCACAGGTTAAGTTGTCGAGGGGTGATTTCTTGACCTATGATAAAAGGCCTTCTGTTTCCACAGCCAAACCATTCAGCGGAGAATTTGCAACAGTTTGGCAGCACTTTTGAGTGAATTGGATGATCTCAGATTTTTGATGAAGTTGTGACCCCGGGGCTTAGAATTTTTTTTTTCACAGGTTAAGTTGTCTAGGGCTGATTTCATGTCCTATGATAAAATGCCTTCTGTTTCCACCGCCACACCTTTCAAGGGAGAATTTGCAACAGTTTTGCAGCAGTTTTGAGTGAATTGGAGAATTTCAGATTTTTGCTGAAGTTCTGACCCCGGGGCTTAGAAAAATTTTTTTTCACAGGTTAAGTTGTCGAGGGCTGATTTCTCGGCCTATGATAAAAAGCCTTCTGTTTTTATCGCCAAACCTTACAGTGGAGAATTTGCAACAGTTTGGCACCATTTTTGAGTGAATTGGAGAATTTCAGATTTTTGCTGAAGTTCTGACCCGGGGGCTTAGAAAAAATTTTTTTCACAGGTTAAGTTGTCGAGGGCTGATTTCTCGGCCTATGATAAAAAGCCTTCTGTTTCCACCGCCAAACCTTTCAGGGGAGAATTTGCAACAGTTTGGCAGCGGTTTTGAGTGAATTGGAGAATTTCAGATTTTTGCTGAAGTTGTGACCCCGGGGCTTAGATTTTTTTTTCCGGACAGGTTAGATCTTCGAGGGCTGATTTCATGTCCTGTGATAAGAAGCCTTCTGTTTTTATCGCAAACCTTACAGGGGAGAATTTGCAACAGTTTGGCACCCTTTTTGAGTGAATTGGAGAATTTCAGATTTTTGATGAAGTTGTGACCCCGGGGCTTAAAAAAAATTTTTTTCACAGGTTAAGTTGTCGAGGGGTGATTTCTTGACCTATGATAAAAGGCCTTCTGTTTCCACAGCCAAACCATTCAGCGGAGAATTTGCAACAGTTTGGCAGCAGTTTTGAGTGAATTGGTTAATCTCAGGTTTTTCTGAAGTTGTGACCCCGGGGCTTAGAAATTTTTGTTGTTCACAGGTTAAGTTGTTGAGGGCTAATATCTTGGCCTATGATAAAAAGTCTTCTGTTTCCACCGCCAAACCTTTCAGGGGATAATTTGCAACAGTTTGGCAGCAGTTTTGAGTGAATTGGAGAATTTCAGATTTTTGATGAAGTTGTGACCCCGGGGCTTAGATTTTTTTTTCCGGACAGGTTAGATCTTCGAGGGCTGATTTCATGTCCTGTGATAAAAAGCCTTCTGTTTTTATCGCAAACCTTACAGGGGAGAATTTGCAACAGTTTGGCACCCTTTTTGAGTGAATTGGAGAATTTCAGATTTTTGATGAAGTTGTGACCCCGGGGCTTAAAAAAATTTTTTTCCACAGGTTAAGTTGTCGAGGGGTGATTTCTTGACCTATGATAAAAGGCCTTCTGTTTCCACAGCCAAACCATTCAGCGGAGAATTTGCAACAGTTTGGCAGCACTTTTGAGTGAATTGGATGATCTCAGATTTTTGATGAAGTTGTGACCCCGGGGCTTAGAATTTTTTTTTTCACAGGTTAAGTTGTCTAGGGCTGATTTCATGTCCTATGATAAAATGCCTTCTGTTTCCACCGCCACACCTTTCAAGGGAGAATTTGCAACAGTTTTGCAGCAGTTTTGAGTGAATTGGAGAATTTCAGATTTTTGCTGAAGTTCTGACCCCGGGGCTTAGAAAAAATTTTTTTCACAGGTTAAGTTGTCGAGGGCTGATTTCTCGGCCTATGATAAAAAGCCTTCTGTTTTTATCGCCAAACCTTACAGTGGAGAATTTGCAACAGTTTGGCACCATTTTTGAGTGAATTGGAGAATTTCAGATTTTTGCTGAAGTTCTGACCCGGGGGCTTAGAAAAAATTTTTTTCACAGGTTAAGTTGTCGAGGGCTGATTTCTCGGCCTATGATAAAAAGCCTTCTGTTTCCACCGCCAAACCTTTCAGGGGAGAATTTGCAACAGTTTGGCAGCGGTTTTGAGTGAATTGGAGAATTTCAGATTTTTGCTGAAGTTGTGACCCCGGGGCTTAGAAAAAAACTTTTTAACAGGTTAAGTTGTCGAGGGCTGATTTCTTGGCCTATGATAAAAAGCCTTCTGTTTTTATCGCCAAACCTTTCAGGGGATAATTTGCAACAGTTTGGCAGCAGTTTTGAGTGAATTGGATGATCTCAGATTTTTGATGAAGTTGTGACCCCGGGGCTTAGAATTTTTTTTTTTCACACGTTATGTCTTCGAGGGCTGATTTCATGTCCTATGATAAAAAGACTTCTGTTTCCACCGCCAAACCTTTCAGGGGAGAATTTGCAACAGTTTGGCACCATTTTTGAGTGAATTGGAGAATTTCAGATTTTTGATGAAGTTGTGACCCCGGGGCTTAGAAAATTTTTTTTTTCACTGGCTATGTCTTCGAGGGCTGATTTCATGTCCTATGATAAAAAGCCTTCTGTTTACACCACCAAACCTTTCAGGGGAGAATTTGCAACAGTTTGGCACTATTTTTGAGTGTATTGGAGAATTTCAGATTTTTGATGAAGTAGTGACCCCGGGGCTTAGATTTTTTTTTCCGGACAGGTTAGATCTTCGAGGGCTGATTTCATGTCCTATGATAAAAAGCCTTCTGTTTTTATCGCCAAACCTTACAGGGGAGAATTTGCAACAGTTTGGCACCATTTTTGAATCAATTGGAGAATTTCAGATTTTTGATGAAATTGTGACGCCGGGGTTTAGAAATTTTTTCCCCCACAGGTTTAGTTCTCGAGGGCTGATTTATTGGCCTATGATAAAAAGCCTTCTGTTTCCACAGCCAAACCTTTCAGGGGAGAATTTGCAACAGTTTGGCACCATTTTTGAGTGAATTGGAGAATTTCAGATTTTTGATGAAGTTGTGACCCCGGGGCTTAGAAAATTTTTTTTTTCACTGGCTATGTCTTCGAGGGATGATTTCATGTCCTATGATAAAAAGCCTTCTGTTTACACCACCAAACCTTTCAGGGGAGAATTTGCAACAGTTTGGCACTATTTTTGAGTGTATTGGAGAATTTCAGATTTTTGATGAAGTAGTGACCCCGGGGCTTAGATTTTTTTTTCCGGACAGGTTAGATCTTCGAGGGCTGATTTCATGTCCTGTGATAAGAAGCCTTCTGTTTTTATCGCAAACCTTACAGGGGAGAATTTGCAACAGTTTGGCACCCTTTTTGAGTGAATTGGAGAATTTCAGATTTTTGATGAAGTTGTGACCCCGGGGCTTAAAAAATTTTTTTTCCACAGGTTAAGTTGTCGAGGGGTGATTTCTTGACCTATGATAAAAGGCCTTCTGTTTCCACAGCCAAACCATTCAGCGGAGAATTTGCAACAGTTTGGCAGCACTTTTGAGTGAATTGGATGATCTCAGATTTTTGATGAAGTTGTGACCCCGGGGCTTAGAATTTTTTTTTTCACAGGTTAAGTTGTCTAGGGCTGATTTCATGTCCTATGATAAAATGCCTTCTGTTTCCACCGCCACACCTTTCAAGGGAGAATTTGCAACAGTTTTGCAGCAGTTTTGAGTGAATTGGAGAATTTCAGATTTTTGCTGAAGTTCTGACCCCGGGGCTTAGAAAAAATTTTTTTCACAGGTTAAGTTGTCGAGGGCTGATTTCTCGGCCTATGATAAAAAGCCTTCTGTTTTTATCGCCAAACCTTACAGTGGAGAATTTGCAACAGTTTGGCACCATTTTTGAGTGAATTGGAGAATTTCAGATTTTTGCTGAAGTTCTGACCCGGGGGCTTAGAAAAAAAATTTTTCACAGGTTAAGTTGTCGAGGGCTGATTTCTCGGCCTATGATAAAAAGCCTTCTGTTTCCACCACCAAACCTTTCAGGGGAGAATTTGCAACAGTTTGGCAGCGGTTTTGAGTGAATTGGAGAATTTCAGATTTTTGCTGAAGTTGTGACCCCGGGGCTTAGAAAAAAACTTTTTAACAGGTTAAGTTGTCGAGGGCTGATTTCTTGGCCTATGATAAAAAGCCTTCTGTTTTTATCGCCAAACCTTTCAGGGGATAATTTGCAACAGTTTGGCAGCAGTTTTGAGTGAATTGGATGATCTCAGATTTTTGATGAAGTTGTGACCCCGGGGCTTAGAATTTTTTTTTTTCACACGTTATGTCTTCGAGGGCTGATTTCATGTCCTATGATAAAAAGACTTCTGTTTCCACCGCCAAACCTTTCAGGGGAGAATTTGCAACAGTTTGGCACCATTTTTGAGTGAATTGGAGAATTTCAGATTTTTGATGAAGTTGTGACCCCGGGGCTTAGAAAATTTTTTTTTTCACTGGCTATGTCTTCGAGGGCTGATTTCATGTCCTATGATAAAAAGCCTTCTGTTTACACCACCAAACCTTTCAGGGGAGAATTTGCAACAGTTTGGCACTATTTTTGAGTGTATTGGAGAATTTCAGATTTTTGATGAAGTAGTGACCCCGGGGCTTAGATTTTTTTCCCCGGACAGGTTAGATCTTCGAGGGCTGATTTCATGTCCTATGATAAAAAGCCTTCTGTTTTTATCGCCAAACCTTACAGGGGAGAATTTGCAACAGTTTGGCACCATTTTTGAATCAATTGGAGAATTTCAGATTTTTGATGAAATTGTGACGCCGGGGTTTAGAAATTTTTTCCCCCACAGGTTTAGTTCTCGAGGGCTGATTTATTGGCCTATGATAAAAAGCCTTCTGTTTCCACAGCCAAACCTTTCAGGGGAGAATTTGCAACAGATTGGCACCATTTTTGAGTGAATTGGAGAATTTCAGATTTTTGATGAAGTTGTGACCCCGGGGCTTAGAAAATTTTTTTTTTCACTGGCTATGTCTTCGAGGGCTGATTTCATGTCCTATGATAAAAAGCCTTCTGTTTACACCACCAAACCTTTCAGGGGAGAATTTGCAACAGTTTGGCACTATTTTTGAGTGTATTGGAGAATTTCAGATTTTTGATGAAGTAGTGACCCCGGGGCTTAGATTTTTTTTTCCGGACAGGTTAGATCTTCGAGGGCTGATTTCATGTCCTGTGATAAGAAGCCTTCTGTTTTTATCGCAAACCTTACAGGGGAGAATTTGCAACAGTTTGGCACCCTTTTTGAGTGAATTGGAGAATTTCAGATTTTTGATGAAGTTGTGACCCCGGGGCTTAAAAAAAATTTTTTTCACAGGTTAAGTTGTCGAGGGGTGATTTCTTGACCTATGATAAAAGGCCTTCTGTTTCCACAGCCAAACCATTCAGCGGAGAATTTGCAACAGTTTGGCAGCAGTTTTGAGTGAATTGGTTAATCTCAGGTTTTTCTGAAGTTGTGACCCCGGGGCTTAGAAATTTTTGTTGTTCACAGGTTAAGTTGTTGAGGGCTAATATCTTGGCCTATGATAAAAAGTCTTCTGTTTCCACCGCCAAACCTTTCAGGGGATAATTTGCAACAGTTTGGCAGCCGTTTTGAGTGAATTGGAGAATTTCAGATTTTTGCTGAAGTTGTGACCCCGGGGCTTAGATTTTTTTTTCCGGACAGGTTAGATCTTCGAGGGCTGATTTCATGTCCTGTGATAAAAAGCCTTCTGTTTTTATCGCAAACCTTACAGGGGAGAATTTGCAACAGTTTGGCACCCTTTTTGAGTGAATTGGAGAATTTCAGATTTTTGATGAAGTTGTGACCCCGGGGCTTAAAAAATTTTTTTTCCACAGGTTAAGTTGTCGAGGGGTGATTTCTTGACCTATGATAAAAGGCCTTCTGTTTCCACAGCCAAACCATTCAGCGGAGAATTTGCAACAGTTTGGCAGCAGTTTTGAGTGAATTGGATGATCTCAGATTTTTGATGAAGTTGTGACCCCGGGGCTTAGAATTTTTTTTTTCACAGGTTAAGTTGTCTAGGGCTGATTTCATGTCCTATGATAAAATGCCTTCTGTTTCCACCGCCACACCTTTCAAGGGAGAATTTGCAACAGTTTTGCAGCAGTTTTGAGTGAATTGGAGAATTTCAGATTTTTGCTGAAGTTCTGACCCCGGGGCTTAGAAAAAATTTTTTTCACAGGTTAAGTTGTCGAGGGCTGATTTCTCGGCCTATGATAAAAAGCCTTCTGTTTTTATCGCCAAACCTTACAGTGGAGAATTTGCAACAGTTTGGCACCATTTTTGAGTGAATTGGAGAATTTCAGATTTTTGCTGAAGTTCTGACCCGGGGGCTTAGAAAAAAACTTTTTAACAGGTTAAGTTGTCGAGGGCTGATTTCTTGGCCTATGATAAAAAGCCTTCTGTTTCCACCGCCAAACCTTTCAGGGGATAATTTGCAACAGTTTGGCAGCAGTTTTGAGTGAATTGGATGATCTCAGATTTTTGATGAAGTTCTGACCCCGGGGCTTAGAAAATTTTTTTTTCACTGGCTATGTCTTCGAGGGCTGATTTCATGTCCTATGATAAAAAGACTTCTGTTTCCACCGCCAAACCTTTCAGGGGAGAATTTGCAACAGTTTGGCACCATTTTTGAGTGAATTGGAGAATTTCCAGATTTTTGATGAAGTTGTGACCCCGGGGCTTAGAATTTTTTTTTAAAAACAGGTTAAGTTGTCGAGGGCTGATTTCTTGGCCTATGATAAAAAGCCTTCTGTTTCCACCGCCAAAACTTTCAGGGGAGAATTTGCAACAGTTTGGCACCAGTTTTGAGTGAACTGGAGAATTTCAGATTTTTGATGAAGTTGAGACCCCGGGGCTTATAATTTTTTTTCCCACACGTTATGTCTTCGAGGGCTGATTTCATGTCCTATGATAAAAAGCCTTCTGTTTTTATCGCCAAACCTTACAGAGGAGAATTTGCAACAGTTTGGCAGCAGTTTTGAGTGAATTGGAGAATTTCAGATTTTTGATGAACTTGTGACCCCGGGGCTTAGATTTTTTTTTCCGGACAGGTTAGATCTTCGAGGGCTGATTTCATGTCCTGTGACAAAAAGCCTTCTGTTTTTATCGCAAACCTTACAGGGGAGAATTTGCAACAGTTTGGCACCCTTTTTGAGTGAATTGGAGAATTTCAGATTTTTGATGAAGTTGTGACCCCGGGGCTTAAAAACTTTTTTTTTTCACAGGTTAAGTTGTCGAGGGGTGATTTCTTGACCTATGATAAAAGGCCTTCTGTTTCCACAGCCAAACCATTCAGCGGAGAATTTGCAACAGTTTGGCAGCAGTTTTGAGTGAATTGGAGAATTTCAGATTTTTGCTGAAGTTCTGACCCCGGGGCTTAGAAAAAAACTTTTTCACAGGTTAAGTTGTCGAGGGCTGATTTCAGGTCCTATGATAAAAAGCCTTCTGTTTCCACCGCCAAACCTTTCAGGGGATAATTTGCAACAGTTTGGCACCATTTTTGAGTGAATTGGAGAATTTCCAGATTTTTGATGAAGTTGTGACCCCGGGGCTTAGAATTTTTTTTTTAACAGGTTAAGTTGTCGAGGGCTGATTTCTTGGCCTATGATAAAAAGCCTTCTGTTTTTATCGCCAAACCTTACAGAGGAGAATTTGCAACAGTTTGGCACCATTTTTGAGTGAATTGAAGAATTTCAGATTTTTGCTGAAGTTGTGACCCCGGGGCTTAGAATTTTTTTTTTAACAGGTTAAGTTGTCGAGGGCTGATTTCTTGGCCTATGATAAAAAGCCTTCTGTTTTTATCGCCAAACCTTACAGAGGAGAATTTGCAACAGTTTGGCAGCAGTTTTGAGTGAATTGGAGAATTTCATATTTTTGATGAAGTTGTGACCCCGGGGCTTAGAATTTTTTTTTTCACACGTTATGTCTTTGAGGGCTGATTTCATGTCCTATGATAAAAAGACTTCTGTTTCCACCGCCAAACCTTTCAGGGGAGAATTTGCAACAGTTTGGCACCATTTTTGAGTGAATTGGAGAATTTCAGATTTTTGATGAAGTTGTGACCCCGGGGCTTAGAAATTTTTTTTTTCACAGCTTAAGTTGTCGAGGGCTGATTTCTTGGCCTATGATAAAAAGCCTTCTGTTTCCACCGCCAAACCTTTCAGGGGAGAATTTGCAACAGTTTGGCACCATTTTTGAGTGAATTGGAGAATTTCAGATTTTTGATGAAGTTCTGACCCCGGGGCTTAGAAAATTTTTTTTTCACTGGCTATGTCTTCGAGGGCTAATTTCATGTCCTATGATAATAAGCCTTCTGTTTCCACCGCCAAACCTTTCAGGGGAGAATTTGCAACAGTTTGGCACCAATTTTGAGTGAATTGGAGAATTTCCAGATTTTTGATGAAGTTGTGACCCCGGGGCTTAGAAATATTTTTTTCCACTGGCTATGTCTTCGAGGGCTAATTTCATGTCCTATGATAATAAGCCTTCTGTTTCCACCGCCAAACCTTTCAGGGGAGAATTTGCAGCAGTTTGGCAGCAGTTTTGAGTGAATTGGAGAATTTCAGATTTTTGATGAAGTTGTGACCCCGGGGCTTAGAAATTTTTTTCCCCCAGGTTAGATCTTCAAGGGCTGATTTCATGGCCTAGGATAAAAAGCCTTCTGTTTTTCTCACCAAACCTTACAGGGGAGAAAGTGCAACAGTTCAGCACCATTATTGTGTGAATTCGAGAATTTCAGATTTTTGATGAAGTTGTGACCCCGGGGCTTAGAAATTTTTTTTTTTCACACGTTATGTCTTCGAGGGCTGATTTCATGTCCTAAGATAAAAAGACTTCTGTTTCCACCGCCAAACCTTTCAGGGGAGAATTTGCAACAGTTTGGCACCATTTTTGAGTGAATTGGAGAATTTCCAGATTTTTGATGAAGTTGTGACCCTGGGGCTTAGAAATTTTTTTAAAAAACAGGTTAAGTTGTCGAGGGCTGATTTCCTGGCCTATGATAAAAAGCCTTCTGTTTCCAGCACCAAAACTTTCAGGGGAGAATTTGCAACAGTTTGGCACCATTTTTGAGTGCATTGGAGAATTTCAGATTTTTGATGAAGTTGTGACCCCGGGGCTTAGAAATTTTTTCCCCCCAGGTTAGATCTTCAAGGGCTGATTTCATGGCCTAGGATAAAAAGCCTTCTGTTTTTATCACCAAACCTTACAGAGGAGCATTTGCAACAGTTTGGCACCATTTTTGAGTGAATTGAAGAATTTCAGATTTTTGATGGAGTTGTGACCCCGGGGCTTAGAATTTTTTTTTTTCACACGTTATGTCTTCGAGGGCTGATTTCATGTCCTAAGATAAAAAGACTTCTGTTTCCACCGTCAAACCTTTCAGGGGAGAATTTGCAACAGTTTGGCACCATTTTTGAGTGAATTGGAGAATTTCCAGATTTTTGATGAAGTTGTGACCCTGGGGCTTAGAATTTTTTAAAAAAAACAGGTTAAGTTGTGGAGGGCTGATTTCCTGGCCTATGATAAAAAGCCTTCTGTTTCCACCGCCAAACCTTTCAGGGGAGAATTTGCAACAGTTTGGCAGCAGTTTTGAGTGAATTGGAGAATTTCAGATTTTTGATGAAGTTGTGACCCCGGGGCTTAGAAAATTTTTTTTTCACAGGTTAAGTTGTCGAGGGCTGATTTCTTGGCCTGTGATAAAAAGCCTTCTGTTTCCACCGCCAAACCTTTCAGGGGAGAATTTGCAACAGTTTGGCACCATTTTTGAGTGAATTGGAGAATTTCAGATTTTTGATGAAGTTCTGACCCCGGGGCTTAGAAAATTTTTTTTTCACTGGCTATGTCTTCGAGGGCTAATTTCATGTCCTATGATAATAAGCCTTCTGTTTCCACCGCCAAACCTTTCAGGGGAGAATTTGCAACAGTTTGGCACCAATTTTGAGTGAATTGGAGAATTTCCAGATTTTTGATGAAGTTGTGACCCCGGGGCTTAGAAATTTTTTTAAAAAACAGGTTAAGTTGTCGAGGGCTGATTTCCTGGCCTATGATAAAAAGCCTTCTGTTTCCACCGCCAAACCTTTCAGGGGAGAATTTGAAAAAGTTTGGCAGCAGTTTTGAATGAATTGTAGAATTTCAAATTTTTGCTGAAGTTGTGACCACAGGGCTTAGAAAAAATTTTTTTCACACGTTATGTCTTCGAGGGCTGATTTCATGTCCTATGATAAAAAGACTTCTGTTTCCACCGCCAAACCTTTCAGGGGAGAATTTGCAACAGTTTGGCACCAGTTTTGAGTGAATTGGAGAATTTCAGATTTTTGATGAAGTTGTGACCCCGGGGCTATTTTTTTTTTCACCGGTTATATCTTCGAGGGCTGATTTCCTGGCCTATGATAAAAAGCCTTCTGTTTCCACCGCCAAACCTTTCAGGGGAGAATTTGAAAAGGTTTGGCAGCAGTTTTGAGTGAATTGTAGAATTTCAAATTTTTGCTGAAGTTGTGACCACAGGGCTTAGAAATTTTTTTTTCACACGTTATGTCTTCGAGGGCTGATTTCATGTCCTATGATAAAAAGACTTCTGTTTCCACCGCCAAACCTTTCAGGGGATAATTTGCAACAGTTTGGCACCATTTTTGAGTGAATTGGAGAATTTCAGATTTTTGATGAAGTTGTGACCCCGGGGCTTAGAAAAAATTTTTTTCACAGGTTGATTTGTCAAGGGCTGATTTCATGTCCTATGATAAAAAGACTTCTGTTTCCACCGCCAAACCTTACAGTGGAGAATTTGCAACAGTTTGGCACCATTTTTGAGTGAATTGGACGATTTCAGATTTTTGCTGAAGTTGTGACCACAGGGCTTAGAATTTTTTTTTTTTCACAGGTTAAGTTGTCGAGGGCTGATTTCATGTCCTATGATAAAAAGCCTTCTGTTTCCACCGCCAAACCTTTCAGGGGAGAATTTGCAACAGTTTGGCAGCAGATTTGAGTGAATTGGAGAATTTCAGATTTTTGATGAAGTTGAGACCCCGGGGCTTAGAAATTTTTTTTCCCCACACGTTATGTCTTCGAGGGCTGATTTCATGTCCTATGATAAAAAGCCTTCTGTTTTTATCGCCAAACCTTACAGGGGAGAATTTGCAACAGTTTGGCACCATTTTAGAGTGTATTGGAGAATTTCAGATTTTTGATTAAGTTGTGACCCCGGGGCTTAGAATTTTTTTTTTTAAACAGGTTAAGTTGTCGAGGGCTGATTTCATGTCCTATGATAAAAAGCCTTCTGTTTTTGTCGCCAAACCTTACAGGGGAGAATTTGCAACAGTTTGGCACCATTTGTGAGTGTATTGGAGAATTTCAGATTTTTGATGAAGTCGTGACCCCGCGGCTTAGAATTTTTTTTTTCACAGGTTAAGATGTCGAGGGCTGATTTCTTGGTCTTTGATAAAAGCCTTCTGTTTCCACCGCCAAACCTATCAGGGGAGAATTTGCAACAGTTTGGCACCATTTTTGAGTGAATTGGAGAATTTCAGATTTTTGATGAAGTTGTGACCCCGGGGCTTAGATTTTTTTTTTTCACAGGTTAGATCTTCGAGGGCCGATTTCATGTCCTATGATAACAAGCCTTCTGTTTCCACCGCCAAACCTTTCAGGGGAGAATTTAAAACAGTTTGGCAGCAGTTTTGAGTGAATTGGAAAATTTCAGATTTTTTATGAAGTTGTGACCCTGGGGCTTAGAAAATTTTTTTTCCCCACTGGCTATGTCTTCGAGGGCTGATTTCATGTCGTATGATAAAAAGCCTTCTGTTTCCACCGCCAAACCTTTCAGGGTAGAATTTGCAACTGTTTGGCACCATTTTTGTGTGAATTGCAGAATTTCAGATTTTTGATGAAGTTGTGACCCCGGGGCTTAGAAAAAAATAATTCACAGGTTAAGTTGTCGAGGGCTGATTTCTTGGCCTATGATAAAAAGCCTTCTGTTTCCACCGCCAAACCTTTCAGGGGATAATTTGCAACAGTTTGGCAGCAGTTTTGAGTGAATTGGAGAATTTCAGATTTTTGATGAAGTTGTGACCCCGGGGCTTAGAATATTTTTTTTTCACACGTTATGTCTTTGAGGGCTGATTTCATGTCCTATGATAAAAAGCCTTCTGTTTCCACCGCCAAACCTTTCAGGGTAGAATTTGCAACAGTTTGGCACCATTTTTGAGTGAATTGGAGAATTTCAGATTTTTGATGAAGTTGTGACCCTGGGGCTTAGAAAAAAAAAATTCACAGGTTAAGTTGTCGAGGGCTGATTTCTTGGCCTATGATAAAAAGCCTTCTGTTTCCACCGCCAAACCTTTCAGGGGAGAATTTGCAACAGTTTGGCAGCAGTTTTGAGTGAATTGGAGAATTTCAGATTTTTGATGAAGTTGTGACCCCGGGGCTATTTTTTTTTTCACCGGTTATATCTTCGAGGGCTGGTTTCATGTCCTATGATAAAAAGCCTTCTGTTTCCACCGCCAAACCTTTCAGGGGAGAATTTGCAACAGTTTGGCACCATTTTTGAGTGAATTGGAGAATTTCAGATTTTTGATGAAGTTGTGACCCTGGGGCTTAGAAAAAATAAATTCACAGGTTAAGTTGTCGAGGGCTGATTTCATGTCCTATGATAAAAAGCCTTCTGTTTCCACCGCCAAACCTTTCAGGGGAGAATTTGCAACAGTTTGGCACCAGTTTTGAGTGAACTGGAGAATTTCAGATTTTTGATGAAGTTGAGACCCCGGGGCTTAGAAATTTTTTTTTTCACAGGTTAAGTTGCGATGGAGGTGGGTCTGACATGTGCATCCTGAGTCCATCTTTCATCCAGCCGCGCCGTCAGGAGAGCTACATGCTGTTCCAAGTCTCGGTTTCTCTCTACCAGACCTTGCACTCCAGCCGCTTGCTCCTCCTCTCCGGTTCTCCTGGTTTGGCTCATCGCGATGCCTCTCTGGAGCTGCGCACAAGCAATGTCGGTGACTGACGGATTGCTGTATTGGTTCTAGGGGTTGCTCGTGCGTAAGTTGCCGCCACTCCTGGCTAGGTTACCTGGTTGAACCCTTTCTGTCTGGACAGCCTCAAGTTTCGTGGCTGTCTCAGTCGCTGGCAGAATCCGTCAGTGGGCGTTTCTTGAACCTTTTCCAGCATAAAAGCTGTTTGACGCCAAGTCTCCTCCTACTCTCCCTGTGCGGAAGTCTCCTGCGCAGGGAGGGTGTGGGCAGCGGAGTACCCATACTCTCTCCACTGGTCTCTGGCGAAGAGTCCTGGAGCCTCCTCTCCGATTCCCCCATCTGCCCCCCTTCTCCACTGGTGTTACGCTGATTTCCTTCCCCTGTAGATGGGCTGCCTCTCTCCCTACTGGTACCCTCTCCGGCATCCCTCTGGAGCCTTCCCTCCACCTCTAGCTCCAATGGCAGTTCCCTGACATCCACCTCCCCCAGGACCCCCTCCACCCCCGGCCCGACCTTCTGATCCACCCTTGTCCCTTTCCTCGGCCGACGATGCGGGGAATCCCCTGAAGGAGCTGTCGTCATCCTCTGAGGATTCAAAACCCACTTCCCACCCGCTCCAATATCTTCCCGCGGAGTGGGCCTCCCAGTCAAACTAGCCAAAGCCTTCCCAGAGAAGATACCGTGTGTGAAAAGCTCTGTCGCCCATCTCCGTTATTTCAGTCTAAGGGGCAGCTATGGATTCAGTGGGACACCAGTCCTACAAAGGGGGCTGACCCTATGACTTGTCTGCAATTCATCTCAGACCCCTTATCTATCTAGTTTTCTTAAGTTGTGGGTGAACATATCAGACGACACAGCGATTCTTCAAACAGCTTTTGTTTATTCACAGGCCAGAACAGAACTGAACTGAAGGGTTCAGTCAGCCTGCTTATATAGAGCTCCAGTACAACGTAACTGTAACAATTTTCTAAAACTATCCAATCACTGAACGTCACTTTCAATCCCTTATTTGCATAACTATCTATAGTATCCCCCTGCTGGCCCAGGGTGAGAACTTCAGTACATAACAAGTTTGTCTTTCAATTAGCAGATTGCTTCCCTTGATTAGAATTGCAATCAAAAATAATTTTCCAGTGGTATCCTGACTTACCCCACGAAAACTAAACAAGATCTGCAGGGCAAATGTGCACGGTGATTGGAAATGCAAAATGATAGGTGCAAATTTCATTCCTATTGGATCAGATCTCAATAACAGAGCTAATGCAAACTGCTCCTAGGCCTTCACACTTCAATCAGTTAGAGGTAAATTTCCCAGCAGCAAATGGCCAGTTTCTGCTGTTATTATTATTATATATTAAATTTCTATACCACCCTTCATCCGAAGATCACAGAGCAGTTTATAATATAAAAACCCAGAAAGACATACCATAATAACAAACGAAAACGGTAATCCCTCCACACACAGTATTATTGTGCTATCAGCTTCAGTCTTTGAAAGGAGACAGAGTTAAGGAGTCGAATGGAGGAGACAGAAATTGAAGTCCAAAGCAAGCAGCCATAATCACCACTGCAATAACAACAACAACAACAACAACAACAACAACAACAACAACAACAACAATAATAATAATAATTTATTTATACCCCGTCCACCTGGCTGGGTTTCCCCAGCCACTCTGGGTCGCTTCCAACAGAACACAAAATACAATAACCTATTAAACATTAAAAGCTTCCCTAAACAGGGCTGCCTTCAGATGTCTTCTAAAAGTTTGGTAGTTGTTTTTCTCTTTGACATCTGGTGGGAGGGCGTTCCACAGGGAGGGCGCCACTACCAAGAAGGCCCTCTGCCTGGTTCCCTGTAACTTGGCTTCTCGCATTGAGGGAACCGCCAGAAGGCCCTCGGCGCTGGACCTCAGTGTCCAGGCAGAACGATGAAGGTGGAGACGCTCCTTCAGAAATACTGGACCAAGGCCGTTTAGGGCTTTCAAGGTCAGCACCAACACTTTGAATTGTGCTCGGAAACGTACTGGGAGCCAGTGTAGGTCTTTCAAGACCGGTGTTATATGGTCTCAGCAGCCGCTCCCAGTCACCAGTCTAGTTAGAAGACTGGAGGCACAGCAACCATCCCAACCACTCCGGAAGCAGTAGATGTTGCCAGTCCAGATATGCTGCTGCAAGCAAAGGTATTAAAGCAAGGGTAGCCAACATGGTGCCTTCTAGATGTTGAACTACAAATCCCATCATCCCTGACCATTGGCCATGCTGACTGGCACTGATGGGAATTGCAGTCTAACAACACCTGGAGGGCAATGCATTGGTTGTCCTTGGTCTAAGTCAGGGTTTCCCAAACTTGGGTCTCCAGCTGTTTTTGGACTACAGTTCCCATCATCCCTGACCACTTTTCCTGCTAGCTAGGGATGGTGGGAATTGTAGTCCAAAAAACAGCTGAAGACCCAAGTTTGGAAAACCCTGGTCTGAATGAAAGCTGTTGCCTTAAAGTGGGAATGTTGCATTGCTTTTGATCCCCTCCATCAACAGTATTAATAACTGTTAGAAGTGCAGCCTTTAATCAAATATGTGGGAAACTCTTGCTTTGATTAATGTTAAATTATTTTAAGTTACAGGTAGGTAGCTGTGCTGGTCTGCGGTAGCCGAAACAAAATAAAAAAATTCTTTCCAGTAGCACCTTAAAAGGTAAAGGTAAAGGTACCCCTGCCCGTACGGGCCAGTCGTGTCCGACTCTAGGGTTGTGCGCCCATCTCACTCAAGAGGCCGGGGGCCAGCGCTGTCCGCAGACACTTCCGGGTCACGTGGCCAGCGTGACATCACTGCTCTGGCGAGCCAGAGCCACACACGGAAACGCCGTTTACCTTCCCGCTTGTAAGCGGTCCCTATTTATCTACTTGCACCCAGTGGTGCTTTCGAACTGCTAGGTTGGCAGGCGCTGGGACAGAACGACGAGAGCGCACCCCACCGCAGGGATTCGAACCGCCGACCTTTCGATCGGCAAGCCCTAGGCGCTGAGGCTTTTACCCACAGCGCCACCTGCGTCCCAATAGCACCTTAGAGACCAACTAAGTTTGTTATTAGTATGAGCTTTCGTGTGCATGCACACTTCTTCAGATACCGTATTTAAATTATTTTAAATATGTGTACTTATAGAAGTTGCAGAGGGCAAGAAGTCCCAGAATATGCTTTCCTCCTCCTCTCTCACATAGGAAGAAATGCGTCTTCTAAGATGGCACCAGCCCCAGCATAAACATGTCCTACCTAATTTCCTTCAAGATCAGAGTATTACGTGTATACAATTGTATTTGTTTTTAAGTGATGAATTTATTCAGCCATTTAGGTGATTAAAGGACTAAAAATTATTTTATCAAACGACACCTGTAGCAACCATGCTAACACGCTTGGATTTTTAATCTTTATTTTTATTTCTCTAATGTCGCTGGTGCCTCCTGGAGTACTTTGTTCTGCAAGCCATAACGCATTTTGGAACTAGCTGCTCTGTATCTCAACTTCTGGCTGAGTTGCTCTGGAGAGAAGGAAAGCAAATATAGCACTGATATTTTGTTTTCTGTTTACTGATGCTTGTGTTTTTATAGCACGCTGCATGTGTGTGTTTCTATTTTCTTCGGCATGCCTCCCTCAAACAGGCACATGACATAACCAGAGGTTTCGCTTTTTTATCACGACTGGATTAAACAGGGAGAGGATGGAACATGAGCTTCTCCCAGAAGATCAAGTTCACAAGTGTGAGTGGGAACAGACCCAGCTGCAACAGCGATAAAACAGGATCCAGACTCCCATTGTTCCAGCTCAGATCTGAATGGTTTATGCAGCATAAAAATGTTCCCCTGCGTGACGAGAAGCAGTCAACTTTCTCCTGAACCTGATGGTCCGGACGGAGAACAAATCAGAAACTACAGCTGCAGACTCCATTCTCCTCCAGAGAAAGACTGCCACGTTCCGAGCAATTCCAAAGGAGACCGCACCTCGGACACGTCTAGTTCTTCTTACCGTTCAGCGCCGGGTTCAGAGGAAGCAGAGAGTTTCAAGGACTGTGTCGAATTCTTTGAAGAAGCTGGAGATTGTCTCGAGGAGTGCACTTACTGCGACTCAGAACATGAGCAAGGAAGCGTAACAGCAACGCCGGTCCTTCCTGCAGCTCAGACAAGCCCTGCTGATAGGATTTCCAAGGTTACAGCCAGCCAACTCCATGGGACATTGAATAGTTCCAGCGACGTCTTACGAGATGGCCTGTGCGGCACAAAAGGGAATACTTATGCTGTTACATCTGGAGGACCCCGAGCTCGTTTTCCTTTACGCAGGAGCGAGACACTTGGCGAGTCGTTGCCAGTCCAAGAGGCGAGAGCACCGAGCCTGCAGGCAGACCCCAAGGGTACTATAAAAGATCAAACCTGCAGAGACAAACTCTGTTCCAGTGGGAAGGAAAAGCAACAGGTTCAGATGTCAATCAAAGCTAAGAATAGCTCAGACCCAGTGTGCAGTGGTAGAATGGGGCTAGTCACACAGAGGCTGCAGCCAGGAGACAGCGGATCGAAGTATTTGGATCGTCCTGCACAATTCAGTTCCGACAAATCCAAGGAAATGTTACCCAGTGCACGCAAGCCGAAGAAAAGCAGCCTTGGCAGCCGAGTGCATGGTCCTGTAAGTAGCAAACCAGCATGCCCCAAATATTTTGTTGAAAATCCCTGTGTTTTGAGTGACTCTGATGAGGCTGATAACGAAGTAGAGAAGCTCACTGCTCTGTCCTTCCAGAGTCTCTCATGCCCACAAGGCAGCTACCTAGATATGTATAGTTCCAGTAACAGGACATCCTCCAGCCTGTCCAATTCCTTGCCAGAAGATAGTAATGGAATGAACAGGTGGCCATTATGCAGTGATCAGAGGAAAACAGTGGTGGTCGGCCACGCTAAAGGAAGCCGGCTATTCCCAACAGCCAGCAAAGCCCCAGATGCAGGACTGCTTGGTGGCGTCTTGGGGAAGGAGCACGCTGAGTGCATCGATGTCGCCCTAGAGAATGCTGATGGCAAAAAGAGCCTCTCTAAAAAGAGAATGGTGCCCAAGCGTCAGATCCAGTTAAGGCGGAAGGAGAAGAAGGAGGCAGGTTTTTGTGCTGCTGGGGACTGTGCTGCCCTCCAGCCATTCACACAACCACGAAAAGAGTCGTGCGTGAAAGCGAGAAACATCAGCGATGAGTTTAGGCTGAATTATAAGCAATTTCTGAAAGCCGCCTCTTTGAACAATGCTTACAGCAAAACGAGGATGGCTTCCAGCCTGGTGAAAAACGTTTTGGCTAAAAAAATGCAGTACGAACACAGGATTAAAATGGAACAAGCGTCTGTCCGGGGGAGCTCAACCTCTTCTGTCCCTTCGTCCATAAGCACTGACCTCCCAGGGGACAGTTTAGAAGGCAAGTCAAGTTCTCTGTCTAAGTCGGACTGCAGTTTTTCAACGGAGGATGTGCAGAGCCATTCCACCAGTGAGAGGTCAGAGCCCATCACAGTGAATAAAGACGGCGTGGACGCCTTGAGGCCAACGAAAGGAGTTGTGCTCAACGAGCAACTAAGGGAGAATGTCTGCAAACTGAAAGATACATTTAATGAGCTGAACGAGAGACTGAAGTATCAAGAAGTCGCTCAGCTGAAAAGACTCCCCATTTTGGCAGATGGGTGTGTGAATGTAATAGAATCAAGCAACACCAGGAAGCAGGCCGCTGGGGTAAGGAAAGAATACAGGAGAGCCCGAGCTGTGTTTGAGTCCATGGAGGCTGATACGGAAAGCTTGGCTGCAGTTCCGAAATTTGCAAAGCCACAAAAGCCATGGCCAAATCTGAAGCAGCGAGCCATTCGTCAGAGCAGGCACACACAGGCAAAGGAAGACAAATCCCCCCTGAAACCGAAAAGCTTTGTGGTACCCAAAGATACTCCCAGTAACATCTTCACATCCAAAACCAAAGAAATGAAACTCATCCCTCAGATCAAGAATGAGCATAATGTTCCAAATGCCTCTAGGCACAAATCTTTGGACAGAGTTTCCAATGAGCGGAGGCTGCCTACATTTCAGAGCATGAAACTTTCATCTGTGGCTTTTCCAGCTTCTGTCAAATCACACAGTGGTGAAAAATCAAATCCCCCCAAAACACCTCACACAGGGGAGACAATGCAAACGGAAAGCAAAGAGAAGGCCAGAATACATCAGCCCAGAGGTGTAAGAAAATTAGTGAAGGACACATATAATCTTGGCTTTAAATCTTCAGACAGCTCCAGTGTAGATCAGGCATCCTATTCTGAAAGCAAAAGTGAGAACAGCTTAATTGTGCTACCAAAGGAGCCCCCAGCTGTTTCACCTCTGTTCATACGCTGCACATCAATATGTCGGAAAGATGATATGCAAACAGCAAACAATGCACAGGAGAATAAGGAAGACCAAATTGGGGGCATTGATGTGTCAACGCTTTCTCTACATGATCAGAGCACAAGGAGCAAGGAGCCCACTGATAATTCTAATCCCACAGTACAGACACACGAAAATGTACCCGTATGTCATCCAGAAAGCAAATGTTCTGCGGTGGGTGAACCTGCAGTGCACATTACTACAATTCAGTCCAAGAAACTTGTTGAAAATAAAGAATTTCAGACGCAAGTTGAAAACAAACAAGTGCCTTATGAGCGGAGTGAATTAAATGTCAGGCCTTCTTCTACAACTGCCAAGAAAGAATCTCAGCTTAATATTAAAGTCAACAGTTCTCTCTCCAAACAGTCACACAAAACTGAAACTGACTATTTTCCAGCTTCCAGTTGCTCCAGACTGGATGAAAGGACCATGAAAGATTCAGTGCCACAGTCTAAACATAGTTTGTTGAGAGAAACCCAAGATGCTGCTTCATCTGAGTCTCTTAGGATCCCATCTTCTACCTATGTACGGGAAATCACAAGGAGAGATAATGGCTGTGGAACCACAAGCTATATTAATGACTCTTGCAAAACCCAAGAAGCTGAGTTGCCCTATCAGAAACATTTATCCAGCGAGTTCTTCTCAGTGGCTTCCAATAACCTTCTGAAAGACGAAAATATGTTTCCAGAATCTGGATCATCTCATGGAAGCTGTAGGTACCCACAAGCCATCAGGCCTCCAATGACAAGCACCCAAAATATTCACACACAGACTCAAGAAAATAGTAATTTTGCAGATGGTAGATATGACTCTACAGTACAGGAAGACACCAGACCCTTGGACAAGCACAACAGAATACAGTCTGATTGTGTGATTTCAAACAGTCCACTAGCACCAACAGAGTACACTGAAGGAATCAAGGTGATATCAAACTCCTCTTTTACTCCATCAACCTCTTATGGAAAGCTCCACGACCCAGGGTGTGACAACTTCAACAAACATCAGGCAACAAATGAACAGTATTTTTCAGCTACCCAGGCTGACAACACAAATTACTTAACGATTCCTGTGAAAACCCATCAATCTGAAGCAACTTTTAAACACCCAGTGCCTTTGAACACTGACAACAACTCTTTCACCTCCAATGTCTCCTTCCAGCCGAGTGGAGAAGCATCGGGAAATAAAATGAGCCACGAACTTTTCCCACCAAAACAAATGGAGAGGAAGGCACCCCCCGACAACGTGCTATACAGTCACCCGAGCCATGGGCAACTCCCCCTAAGACTTGAAGAGTCTCCTAGCTTCACAAGAAGAAATGAAGGAATTTCGCCATCTGGTAAGAGTGCCCCAAGCCCAACGAGGCACTTTCATCCTGCTCCTGCTCCTGCTCCTGCTGCAGCTCCTCCTCCTCCTCCTCTACAGGGGCACAGAAAAATGTTGGTTGATCCAGAGAGTGGGAAATGCTACTATGTGGAACCGCCAAGGCAGCCTCAATTAAAGATGCTTTATGACCCAGAAACAGGGCAGTACATTGAGGTCCTGATACCCCCAGTCCCACTATCGTCACACAGCGGGCTTTACCAGTCTCCTTTCTCACCAGTGGTCATGAATCCAGGAGGTTACGGACCACCTTACATGTCGTACTCTGGCTTTCCTGGCTTCCCCCCTCCCCCTCCAGCTATGCCCCCTGCCAACCTGGATCTTCAAGACCAACAAGCCGCTCAAGAAAATGCAAACCTCAACGAAAATTACAGCCATTTTTCGAAGAGTGACGTTCCTCCAGCTACCCAAACCGCCGATGGCAACTACATGGAGAGTTTGTACTATATCCCCACTGGAATGAATTCAAGTCCTAATCCCAATCAAACTTTATTTTCCTCACCTTCAAGTTCTGGTCCTTCTGGAACTGAAAAGGGTTCATCCTTCCTTAGGATGTGAAGTGCACAAGGGCGACTGGGAAAACTGTTTTTGTATTTCAGATAATTCTGTTCTTTTCTTTTTTTAAAAAAAAAAAAGGTCAAACTCAACCTCTTTTCCTGGAATCTGTGAAAAAGGAATGAAAGGGAGAGGGAAAGCTTGGTTTCCTTTAGTTCAGTTTATTCTGCTGTTTGGGCTCTGAAGGACCCAAAAGAGATAATGGGGCACCAAAAGTTTACAGTGCACCTCACTGGCTTAGTAAATTTGATTGTAATGTAAACATCCCTGGCAGTAAAGGGCCATATTCTGGTGCTAATTGAAGCCAATGGGAGTTAGGTGTTGACTTCAACGGGACCAGGATTCAGCCTGTCAGGTTGTCCTCCTTTGCAACTATCAAGTTTGTTCCTTAAGGCGTGCTATAAGGTATATGATTGTAATGCTAAGTCTATTTCCTGAGGAGTCCAGTTAGCCACAGCTCTTGACTCTTCTGTAGAAATTAAATGTTCATCCAAACTTTTTGAGACTTGATACTTTTGTATATTTATGCACGAATCATCAACATGTTCAGGCTTGCTTAAATTTTCATGGTACCTCACTTCACTTTTGCCATCAGAGCCCAGTCGACACGAGCATGTTTCTATCAGCGTAAATGTTTTGAAGATGGGTGGGTAGAGATATGTGTAGGCAGGCTGGGAACAGCAGACATGGCTTCTCCTCAGAGCTTCACGTTTTGCTAGAGCTGTGCGCTGAAGAGGCTGGCTGCATCGTTGGCTTGGTAAGTGTCAAAACAAAACATATTTGCTAGCCGTCAAGTCGGCCAGATGGAAAAGGAAGACAGCATTTTTTAATATTTGTCTCAAAGAGGGCATTTCAGCAGGTGCCGATTGTCATGCAAGCTACACCTTCTGAAATTCCCTCTTCTGCACAACAATTAAAAATGGCCTCTTTGGGGCCACATCCATTTAAAGCACCATTGTACCTCTTTAGCTTCTCCCAAAGAATCCTGGGTTTGTTATGGGTGCAGGCAAATGTCTCCTTGTGAGGGGTCCCCTAGCAACTCCAGGCACCTTTAAACAACAGTTTCTGTAGTTCTTTGGTGGAAGCAAAGTGCTTTAAATGCATGCGGAGAGGCGACGTTTGTATCTGACCACCCTTGTCACCCTCAGTACTCAGAAGGCAAGCTAGGCCCTTCCATGCAATATATGAGAGTGCTTAATGGAACAGAAGAAGGGAGCAGGAGCACACAGAGTGTTTCACAGTCAACCATGGTTGACAGACTAAAATATATATTTTGTGCACAGGGACGAACCTGCGTACACCCTCTCAAAGGGTCTGGTGAGTGCCTGGATAGGAGATGTATGGAGAATTTATATGTGCATCTTGAGTTACTCCATGGAAGAAAGGTGAAATAAAAGTGTAACCTATTCTTTAAAAGTATAAAAGTTCAGCGCATTTAATTCTTAAACCTAATTTCTCAAACAGTGGTTTAATGAGTGTGAGTAAGTCAGTGAATAAGTGTGCAAGCCAGAGCAAAAATCACTGCTGCTTTGCTCCTTCCCTGGTCCTGTTGCTACGGCACTACCTAGAGGTAAGCTATGGTTTAGCTTAGCATTATGGGCAAACCTGAGCTTGTTATTTGTCTCTTCCAGAAAAACCATGAATGGTGAGCCCAGAAGAAAACCTTGGTTACAGTTTGTGGTTTTCTAGGAACGAGGCAAACCGTGAGCTCTGGTTTGTGCGTAACCCTAAGCCAAACCATGGCTTAACTTCAGGGAGCACAGCAGCAAGGGGACTGAGGGAGGTGAGAAGCAGTCGTGATTTTCACTTTATTCACACTAAAGCCATAGTTTGGCTTAGCATTCAATCTGAACTGGACCCTCATCAAGAAGACTCCGCCGAGGAGCAAACTGTTGATGTCTGTTTGGTATTCGTCTGCTAATTTGCACAAAATGAAAAGTATTTCACAAGTTAACCACAATTGTTCCAGAGACTTCAGAGAAGAGTTTGGGATTACTAATGCTTTTCATTTTCAAGTTACATCCGGGAAAGTGATGGCTTTGAAATGGAGATAGACAAAGGCTAGCAGTGGCTACTAGTGGCTACCATCTGGTTGGCCACTGTGAGAACAGGTCGTTGGATGGGATGGACCATTGGCTGGGCTTGTCTTACGTTTTTGTAAAGGGTCCCTGGGGTGAGCTGCATGATTGTGAAGCCGCAAGCCTACAGGCTACTCTTTTCTCCCTCTCTGCAGACTACTGTACCACAGGAAACAAAGGGGAGGAGAGGACTGAGGGGGCTCTCAGTAGCAACAATATCTGGAGCCACAGATAACGGGTAGAAGTAAAATCAAGCCAGGTGCTGCTGTCTGTTCTTGCTGTTATCTCCTGCCCAGAACAAGGAACCAAGCTGCAAAAGTTAGGGTAGGGTCCAATTAGGATCAGGATTTCCCTTGCTTTTCTCACTATGTGGTAGATCCAGCGGGCCTGTTTGTAAAATTACCGTATTTTTCACTCCATAAGACACACCTTTTTCCTTCTAAAAAGCAAGGGGAAATGTCTGTGCGTCTTATGGAGCAAATGTGTGGTCCCTGGAGCCGAATTACCCAGGGGCAAAAAG
Organism: Podarcis liolepis; assembly: GCF_965112155.1. Lineage (NCBI taxonomy): Eukaryota > Metazoa > Chordata > Lepidosauria > Squamata > Lacertidae > Podarcis > Podarcis liolepis. The sequence goes on from NC_139557.1 coordinate 5,526,952, forward strand.
CAGATCGTGCTTTTTTTTTTTAAGAAAGAGGGAAGGGGGTGTTGAAACAAAGCCGCTGAGCAGCTGATCGGCAAGCGATCGGAGGGAGATAAGGGAGGCTAGCGATAAAGGAGGCTGCCTGGGAGGGGGGAGGTAAAAGCACATGGATCCTCAGGATTTTTGCATTGGGTCACCCTAAATTCACCATCAGATCACATAGCATGTCCATGGCTACAGCCGGCACCAAAAAAACCACGCATCCACTGTTTCTTGGGGCCGCAATGGCGCAAAAACGTGGTTACAAAGCACGGATCCACATGGCTGCTCAGGATTTTTGCATTGGGTCAACCCAAATTCATCATCAGATCACGTAGCATGTCTGTGGCCACAGCAAGAACCACAAAAATCAAACATCCACTGTTCAGAATATTTTTTTTTCTTGTTTTCCTCCTCTAAAAACTAGGTGTGTCTTATGGCCAGGTGCATCTTATGGAGCGAAAAATACGGTAACCTCTCTCCCCTCTTTGCTGCTTAGGGGTTTCCAAGTCCCAACGTTGACAGCATCCTTGTGCTTTTAAGAGACTTTCACGAGGTCTGGCTTCTCTAATTCTAACACAGCAGCAATGGCAGAAACTCTACAATCAGCAGGGTTTTTCCTGCTCTGCGCCTCTTTTATGCAGAGCTCCCTCATCTATGCAGTTGTCACTTTGTGTTCCACCTCTGCTCCTTTTGCTTTTACCTGCAGTATGAAATTCAGTTCTTTGTGTCTTTAGGGTAGGGGTGGGGCCGACATTTGATGCAGTTCACATTTCAAGGCAAATCGACCCAGATCACGCTTTCCAAAACAATATGCAAGCGGAAATACAGCCGCCCTTCGAAATTCGCAGCAGTGCAGTGCAGTTCTCCCGCTAAGTAATGTTTAAAGGTAAAGGTAAAGGGACCCCTGACTGTTAGGTCCAGTTGTGGATGACTCTGGGGTTGCAGTGCTCATCTCGCTTTATTGACTGAGGGAGCTGGCGTACAGCTTCCGGGTCATGTGGCCAGCATGGCTAAGCCGCTTCTGGCGAACCAGAGCAGCGCACGGAAACGCCATTTACCTTCCTGCCAGAGCGGTACCTATTTATCTACTTGCACTTGACATGCTTTCGAACTGCTAGGTTTGCAGGAGCAGGGACTGAGCAATGGGACCTCATCCCGTCGCGGGGATTAGAACCGCTGACCTTCTGATTGGCAAGTCCTAGGCTCTGTGGTTTAACCCACAGCGCCACCCACGTCCCCAAGTAATGTGTACAGCAGTGCATATACTGAGGTAATATGTGCGTAAATATGCACATATTTGTCAAAATAAAAAATTGCATTGCATTCAGGAAAATATAAATATGGGGGGGGTAGCACGCTTTGCAAAAATGTGTGTAAGCACTAATATGCCGATGAATTTTCATAGATCCATAGAAGTGTAGGGCTGGAAGGGACCGGGAACATCACCACAAGGACTTCTGAGATAACAAAACCCCCAAACCAATGTGGGAATTTGGGGAACTGGGCTTAAGAATGGGAAAATGAGAAACTGAGATGTTATGTACGTTGTGGATTCACTTCTATCTGGAGCATGATTGGGTGGTTCCTGCCAACCAATCATACTGCTGCACTGTTCTAGGACCAATCAGACTGCTGCATTCTGAATCCTATTGTTCTAGGACCAATCAGACTGCTGCATTTTGGATCCTATTGTTCTAGGACCAATCAGACTGCTGCAGTTTGGATCCTATTCAACTCAGTACATAACATGAGAGAAACCAAAACTTACAGATGCAGCTGCCCCAAGTTAAGGGGCGTGAGCAGAGCCAGGCAGAAAGTGGCAACCCGGCTTGTCCGTCCGCATGCTTCCTCCCTCACACGAAGACGCCCTGTCGATGGCTCAGCTTCTTTCTCACACGGCTTTATGACTCTCAAAACTGCAGGGTGGGCAGGAATGTAACAGCTGAAGCTCTTCCCAGCATCAACGGTGACCGCCGTGAGGGGGAAACGGCAGCTGTTATGTTTCTGCCAGTCATGAAGACACGAGAGACCTGCCAAAACAAAAAAAGGCGAAACCCTAACCCTTCTTGAACTTTGTTGCTTTTTTGCATCGCCTGTCCTTTGTTCCTCTATGTGACTCCATTATCGCTCATTGCTCCTTTAAGTCCTTGCATAGTGTTATGTACTGAGTTGAATAGGATCCAAACTGAAGCAGTCTGATTGGTCCTAGAACAATAGGATCCAAATTGCAGCAGTCTGATTGGTCCTAGAACAATAGGATTCAGAATGCAGCAGTCTGATTGGTCCTAGAACAATGCAGCAGTATGATTGGTTGGCAGGAACCACCCAATCATGCTCCAGATAGAAGTGAATCCACAACCTGATTGGCTTACAGTAGAATTCCAGAATTAGCCAATCATGTGCAGCCCATTGTGTAAATAATGTATATAAAGCAGATACTTTGAGGGGACATTCATTCATTCCTTCTCACCACTATGAGCTGAATAAAGAGCATGAAATCACTTTGCGACTCTTGAGTATATTTCACATAGGAACCAACTCCGAGGGGCTGAGGTACCTTCTCCCCCCCCCCCACAAAAAACATCTGAGGGGGGTCCCCAAAGGTGATGGTGTTGTAAACAAAAATTGCCCTTTTGCCTTATGGGGTACCCAAGAGCCCATATAAAGTCCTTATGTAGGTTTCCTATTGGTAGGAGAAAATAACAGAAGCCAACCAGAGAATATTGAGAAGCAAAGCAGCTAGTAAGCCTGATCTTTATTGATCTGTTGCAACAGGGTGCTCCCCTCACCCGCAGGAAAGGAGGAGGAACCCAGAACAATGGCATGCAAGGCCTTATAAAGACTTTTGAAATTGCCACCCTGTAACCTAAGACCACCCCCCAGATACATCATACCTACATCACAGAAAAGGTGGTCTAAAACAGAAATTTGAATGTTGTTTTTCCTGTTTGCCAGGTTATCTGATTGCCTTTTCTGATAGTCTGTCACCCATTAAAATGCTGATTACTCAATTCCTGAGACAATGGGAAGGCTCCCTGACTCCCCCCTCCCCCCTTGCAGGGAAAACAATTGGTCAGTTTGGGAATCAAAATGGTTTCAGGTCGGTCTTCCTGTGCTGATCTATGTACGTGCTTGGTTAGTACACTTATGAACATTACCATATATCTAAGACCTTAGGGACGCGGGTGGCGCTGTGGGTTAAACCACAGAGCCTAGGACTTGCCGATCAGAAGGTCGGCGGTTTGAATCCCCGCGACGGGGTGAGCTCCCGTTGCTCGGTTCCTGCTCCTGCCAACCTAGCAGTTCAAAAGCACGTCAAAGTGCAAGTAGATAAATAGGTACCGCTCCGGCAGGAAGGTAAACGGCACTTCCGTGCGCTGCTCTGGTTCGCCAGAAGCGGCTTAGTCATGCTGGCCACATGACCCGGAAGCTGTACACCGGCTCCCTCGGCCAATAAAGCAAGATGAGCGCCGCAACCCCAGAGTTGGTCACGACTGGACCTAATGGTCAGGGGTCCTTTTACCTTTACCTTAAGACCTCAAAATTCCTATCACATGGGCATTGCCATTCAAATGACGTATGTGCACTGTGTAATGTGATCAATTATGTGAAGCGGGGCTTACCGGGGGGACGGACACCCCATATTTTATTCAAATTCGCACCTCTGGGTCCTTATTTTTCCTCCTATCATCTACTCAGTCCTGTTTCCTCCTTCAGCATCTCTGGCCTCCAGTACAGGAAAGGATAACCTGTGGCCCAGCCCTCCATATATTATTGGACTACAACTCCCATCATTCCTGTCCCTTGGCCATATTGATTGAGGTTGATGAGAATTTGAGTCCATCTGCTTCTGGTGTCATGGCAAGGAAAATGCGGCCAGTTATGTGGTTTCCCAAATGCAACGACGCCTGACAGAACTTCCCCTTCTATAAACTATTTCGTTTTTTTTCCACAACACCCCTGTGAGGCGGGCTGTTATTTCTTACACCATTATAGGTGTTGTGGGGAGACTGAGGCCGGGTGAGAGAGCTGCCTTTGGCGCCATATTTATTTACTGTATTGGCCCGAATATAAGCAGCACCCGAATATAAGCCTCACCTTTGAAATTCAAGGCGGAAAAAGAAAAAAGGACAATACCCAAATATAAGCCGCTCCCTTAAAATTCCGCAGGCACTCACACCCATTCCATTTTATGCCTGTTTCAGGAGTGATATCGTAAAAGCCAATTTTTGTAAGGTTGAGAATTTAAGCTGCACTTTAACTTTTCGTAGTCAGAATTCAGGGGGGAAATGTGATGCTTATATTCCGGCCAATACAGTATTTAAGACATTTTTAACACCGCCCTTCAGTTTTAACAAAAGTCCTAGGGTGCTTTGCTCAGTTATAAAAGTAGTATCAAGGTGTTTGGGTGTGGGGGATGTGCTTAAATATATAAAATGCAGCAGAACAGAAAAATCTGATCAGTGGTTTGAAAAACAAATCAGCAAAACCATCATAACCAATCAGATTTAAAGCCAGTTTAAGATGGCATGCTGGGGGAATTTGACCCAAAATTCAAATTCAGTTCAAAAATCCAGTGCACTTCTTACTTGGAATAGAAGGGCTGGGCAGGGGGCAGTGTGTTTTTGTGTGTAAGTAAGTAATCCTAGTTGGACTTAATGAACAAGCATGCCTTAAAAATTGGATGGGGTGTGTTAAGTCTATATTTCTTTACCGGCTTCCCTAGAGCATAGACTGGGTTCCCACCGCTCCACAGCCTGCATGTGAAGTTTTGTCTGAGGAGGTTTATTCAGGGAGTAACACTTCTTAGGTACAGGCATGACGATTTAAAATACATGAATCCAGCTCATACTATTGCCAGGTGAAGCCTAATTCTCTGAGCAGACTGGCCAATGTTCAGTTTGGGGGCTTTACTTCCAGGTATATGCAGGAAAGGTAGAGGAAATTCAGCTCTGCAGCGAGGGAAAGCTTTAGTTACAAAGCAAATCCTATGAATGGCTGCTCAGAAAAGCACACTTATTTGACCCGGAAGTGTCTCCGGACAGCACTGGCCCCCGGCCTCTTAAGTGAGATGGGCGCACAACCCTAGAGTCGAACACGACTGGCCCATATAGGCAGGGGTACCTTTACCTTTACCTTTTTACTCTCAGGTAAGGGACATGGGTGGCGCTGTGGGTTAAACCACAGAGCCTAGGACTTGCCGATCAGAAGGTCGGCGGTTTGAATCCCTACGACAGGGTGAGCTCCCGTTGCTCAGTCCCTGCTCCTGCCAACCTAGCAGTTTGAAAGCACACCAGTGCAAGTAGATAAATAGCTACCGCTCTGGCGGGAAGGTAAACGGCGTTTCCGTGCGCTGCTCTGGTTCGCCAGAAGCGGCTTAGTTGTGCTGGCTACATAACCCGGAAGTTGTACGCCGGCTCCCTCGGCCAATAAAGCGAGATGAGCGTTGCAACCCCAGAGTTGGTCACTACTGGACCTAATGGTCAGGGATCCCTTTACCTTTTTACTCTCAGGTAACTATGCACAGGACAGCATCTTTAATAGTTCAGTGTGGATTTGGAAGTGTTGACATTTAGTTGTTTTTTTAAAAAGAATTGTAAAATGGAAAGACTTCGCGAACTAAAGTGGGGGCACATTTTGTTTCGGAACTACAGGTATATGTTGCTTCTGTGTGTGAGAAGCTATGGAGTTTCTTCAAACTTCATCATCCATCAAAGGGGCAAAAAGAACAGCTACCACCCATATTTAGGTTCTGAGAATGGTGAAGCCTCCCCAGGAATCCTGCTGATTTTGATTTCAGGCAAGTTGACATTAGGTTAAGGGTAAAGGGACCCCTGACCATTAGGTCCAGTCGTGACCAACTCTGGGGTTGCAGCGCTCATCTCGCTTTATTGGCCAAGGGAGCCGGGCGTACAGCCAGCATGACTAAGCCGCTTCTGGTGAACCAGAGCAGCTCATGGAAACACCGTTTACTTTCCCGCCGGAGCGGTACCTATTTATCTACTTGCACTTTGCCGTGCTTTTGAACTGTTAGGTTGGCAGGAGCAGGGACCGAGCAACGGGAGCTCACCCCGTTACGGGGATTCGAACTGCCGACCTTCTGATCGGCAAGTCCTAGGCTCTGTGGTTTAACCCACAGCACCACCCGCGCCCCTTAAGTTGACATTAGGAGGCGGCAAGAGTCACAGAGAGGTGAATTAGAGCTGCAGAGAAGGTGAATTAAAGCGAGGAGAGTAAAAAGAGGAGACAGAAAGGCAATGCTAGCAGGTACAAAGGAAGCAGAAGGTGAGAAGAAGAAAGGCTAGAAATGTTTGAGAAGGTAAAGAGAATGCGGAAGAAGACATGAGGAAAGGGGCAATAGGCTGGTGATAGAAAGGATAGCAAAAGAAAATGAGATGAGAGCAAGTACTGTAACAACGGAAAAAAGAACTGAGAATTTTGCAACGAAGCAAAGAGAAGGCAGGAGGCCAGAAATCAAAGAGAGGATGCAATTATTAAACAGGTTAAAACAGGTTTGACCAACAAAAATAAATGAAATATGACTTCACTTGTACTGGAAAAAAATAGCACACTAATATTTTAGTATGTGACAGGTGGTAAGGTGCTAGCACTATTATGCAGAAATTAAATGGATCCCAAATTAATGAGCCAAGGTCAAAGCTGGGTTTTTTTTTAATCCTCTTTCCTTAGCCCCTTCGCCTCCATTCTTTCTCTTCCCCAGCGGTCATCTCGAAATTCATCAGCACTAGATTAACACCAGAGGTGGCATTAGAAGCTGAATGTCACTTAATAACAATTATTTGTCCTTAATAACAAGTAAAAATTAGATAATAATTAAAAACAGCCCTCTGAGATGTAAGAATGCAACTACTGCATATATCAGGCTTGCTAATAATAATAATAATTTATTATTTATACCCCACCCATCTGGCTGGGTCCCCCCAGCCACTCTGGGCGGCTTCCAACAAAACACTAAAATAACCTATTAAACATTAAAAGCTTCCCTAAACAGGGCTGCCTTCAGATGTCTTCTAAAAGTCGGGTAGTTGTTGTTGTCTTTGACATCTGGTGGGAGGGCGTTCCACAGGGCAGGCGCCACTACCTAGAAGGCCCTCTGCCTGGTTCCCTGTAACTTGGCTTCTTGCAGCGAGGGAACAGCCAGAAGGCCCTCGGCGCTGGACCTCAGTGTCCAGGCAGAATGATGGAGGTGGAGACGCTCCTTCAGGTAAACTGGACTGAGGCTGTTTAGGGCACCAACACTTTGAATTGTGCTCGGAAACGTACTGGGAGCCAGTGTAGGTCTTTCAAGACTGATGTTATATGGGCTCGGCGGCCACTCCCAGTCACCAGTCTAGCTGCCGCATTCTAGATTAATTGTAGTTTCTGGGTCACCTTCAAAGGTAGGCCAACATAGAGCGCATTGCAGTAGTCCAAGCGAGAGATAACCAGAGCATGCACCACTCTGGCGAGACAGGCCGCGGGCAGATAGGGTCTCAGCCTGCGTACCAGATGGAGGTGATAAACAGCTGCCCTGGACACAGAATTGACCTGCGCCTCCATGGACAGCTGCAAGTCAAAAATGACTCCCAGGCTGTGCACCTGGTCCTTCAGGGGCGCAGTTACCCCATTCAGGACCAGGGAGTCCTCCACAGCATCCCACCCCCTGTCCCCCAAAAACAGTACTTCTGTCTTGTCAGGATTCAACCTCAATCTGTTAGCTGCCATCCATCCTCCAACCGCCTCCTTGCGGACAAACGAATGGAAATATTAAGTGTTTTTGCAACCCCAAAAGGAGCCAGAGAAGGGAGGAAAACCCAAACCCCACCCCAAAATGACCAGGCTTGATCTTAAGGAAAGTTAGATGGCTTGGAGCCAAAGTAGGTACCATTCGCACCATTAGCAACTGGTGTGAATGGCTCTTCAACAGGAAATAGTCAGAGAAGGACCCCCCCCCATGGGAAGGAGCCAGCCTTAACACTTTGTCCCCTATTGTAGTCCTGATCCATTTGCTTATTGGCACTGGAATAAAAGCTCTCATGTACCCTAATGGATGGTCTGATTTTCATGCAACTCAAGTAGTGAAGGTGGCTCAGAAGTGCCACTGGGAGCTATCTTCTGTATCTCGCTGCCCATACACAATCTGCTTGTGGCTGTTGATTCAGGATTCATGGATACTAAACCTGCATGGGGAATGGGCAGCAAGCTCCCTGTTAAATTGTGGGTGAACATATCAGACGACACAGCGATTCTTCAAACTGCTCTTGTTTATTCACAGGCCAGAATAGAACTGAACTGAAGGGTTCAGCCAGCCTGCTTATATAGAGCTCCCCTACAATGCAACTGTAACCACTTTCTGTAACTATCCAATCACTGAACGTCACTTTCAAACCCTTATTTGCATATGTGGACCTGAGTGAAAACTATCTACAGTATCCCCCTGCTGGCCCAGGGTGAGAACTTCAGTACATAACACTCCCCCCTCCTGCCCCTCTGCCAGAGGCGAACTTTGGTAATATGGCGCCCAGAGCACATGCAACATTTGGTGCACCCCCTAAATATTTATTATTTTCACAATAATTCCTTTTGGTACAGTTGCTTTTCATGGATATTCCCGGTAGGTACTATATAAATATAGGTATTATTATTATTATTCACCCCCTTGGCTCATCACCCTGTGCAGGAGAATCGTCCGCGCCCCCCAAAATCTAGCGCTGCCCCAGCCATCTACACAAATTCCTTGGAAAGTCTATAAAGGACCCCAAGTGCATACAACTTTATGCATGGAACGCTCAGTGCACAACATGATGAGGAAACTTGCCTTCCTGTATTGACAGTTGTGTGTGCAAAACCCCTTTGTTTGTATGCTTGCATGCTGCAGGGAGCAACCTTCCACAGAGAGTAGATCAGAGATGTATCTATGGATACTGGAAGGACTGAGAGGGGCTAATGTTATTCTCCAGGAGGCTTGGGGAAACCTGCCAAGGCCTGCATATCAGTTGGCTGAAGAAGGCAGAAGAGCAAGCCAGGCTAGGTTTTGTTTCCTTGTTTTTATTTTTCCAGACCAGCTGGCAGCCCCGAGGTGGGAGGCACAGTCCGTTCAACTTGCTTTAGAACAAGCAGCAGAATCTCTGGGAACTTCGTGTTCTGCGTAGTTATGCACACTCCTTTAAGCTTCGGCATGGAACCTGTTAAGTCAATGGGGTGCTTTAGGGCTCTGGAGGCATTCACAAAGTCCTTTGCATTGTGCTGTCAGCATGCACCCGAAAACAGCATGAGGGTGTGTGGTGGCGGCGGCTTCGCACTGCAGGCTGTGTGTTGGATGGTGGCTTCATGATGATAAATACTTGCAACCTGCTCTTCAGTCCCCAGGAATTCCAGAGCAGCTTATGGTTATTAGAAAACAAAACTGCAGCGGAGGGTGTACAGGTAAAGGTAAAGGGACCCCTGACCATTACGTCCAGTCATGGCCGACTCTGGGGTTGTGGCGCTCATCTCGCTTTATTGGCCGAGGGAGCCGGTGTACAGCTTCCAGGTCATGTGTCCAGCATGACTAAGCCGCTTCTGGCGAATCAGAGCAGCGCATGGAAACGCCATTTACCTTCCCGCCGGAGCGGTACCTACTTATCTACTTGCACTTTGTTGTGCTTTCGAACTGCTAGGTTGGCAGGAGCAGGCACCGAGCAACAGGAGCTCACCCCGTCGCAGGGATTCGAACCGCCGACCTTCTGATCGGCAAGTCCTAGGCTCTGTGGTTTAACCCACAGAGCCACCCGCGTCCCTAGATTGAGGCATACTAATAATCAATTAATTGTTATCCTGTTCTTCTGCTAAAAGTAAGCAGAGCAGTATAAGGCAAGATCATAAAATTAGGTAGAATAACCAATAAAAATGCCGATAACAATCCTTTATCCAAGATAGCTGGATGAATTTTCCTCAATTCTTTCATGGACTAAGACAGTAATAGAAAATATACGCAGGAACAAACCAAGAGCTAAGATTAAGTTAGGCAGAGGGAGCCCATAAATTGGGGGTGGGAGGCGTCATGAGAGCAACTCCCCGGATAATCCAACAAATAGGTCTGGCTGCTGTTATGGTCTGAGAAAAGAGAGCATTTTTCAGGTCCCAACAGCTAACTTCACTGTCTCTCTTGCTGTGTCCTGGAAGTTGAGCTTTGCCAATATACTAATATATAAGCGGGAGTAAGGAAACCTAGCCCTGGTCTTCTAGTTTAACCTTTCTATAATAATTCTTACATACCAGCCAACATTTATCCAATAAAAATAGCAAGGTCCTATTCCATCACCATCATTTTACTATTTATGCCCTCCCATTTCACTAGACTGCCCCAGCCACTCTGGGCTGATTCCAACATATATAAAAACATTTTTTTAAAATCATTTAAAAACTTCCCTATACAGGGCTGTCTTCAGATGGCCTGGGGTCAGGTAACTCCATACCCACCAACATTTCTCCAAATAAAATAGGGACATCCTAAGACAAAGCCTTAGTGGGACGCAGGTGGCTCTGTGGGTTAAACCACAGAGCCTAGGACTTGCTGATCAGAAGGTTGGCGGTTCGAATCTCTGCGACGGGGTGAGCTCCCATTGCTCGGTCCCAGCTTCTGCCAACCTAGCAGTTCAAAAGCATGTCAAAGTGCAAGTAGATAAATAAGTACCGCTTCAGCAAGAAGGAAAACAGCATTCGCTCTGGTTCGCCAGAACTCTGCTGGCCACATGACCCGGAAGCTGTACGCTGGCTCCCTTGGCCAATAAAGCAAGATGAGCGCCGCAACCCCAGAGTCGGCCACAACTGGACCTAATGGTCAGGGGTCCCTTTACCTTTAAGGCAAAGCAGGACATTCTGGGATCAAATCAGAAACCAAGACAGCTTCTGTTAATCCGGACTGTCCCTGGAAAATAGGGACACTTGGAGGGTCTGTCATTAGTTGTATATTCTCAGTACAGTTGAGATATGTTTTGAATGTAATTTTTACTTTACTATGGGCTTCCTTAAGCCCCCAACCACTAGTTTTGCTAAACACTGAATGGAACGTGCTCAGTTTCTCAAATGTTAGAGGCTGCATCTCAATGCCTTTTAGCATCACTGTTTACATTTGTTCTGTATCGCTCTCTGTGTATACACAAATACATATGCATGTATAATTCTGCCAACTAAGAACATACTTCATGCATCTGATGGACTCTAGTCCACAAAAGCTAATACATTGCTGTAAGGAACCCGTTAAGCTGCAGTCCTAACCCTACTTACCTGCGAGTAAGTCCCACCTAATTCAATGGGACTTACTTTTCTAAGTAGATATGGTTAGGATTGTGCCATTGGTCTTTCATGTGCCGCAAGAGTCTTATTTGTACTTTCTCTCAAGTGTTAATTGAACCTATTTATTCATATTTTGTTTGCGGTGCAGAAACCATTTTTAAAAAATTGTTACAGATATTTTTGGTAGGTTTTGAATGGGGACATGTACTTTGGGGATGAGGAGCTGGGATACTGACTGTGAAGAACAGGAAAGTGAATAAAGCGTATAATTTTGTAGTACTGTATTTAAATGATAGGCCCTCATAGTTTTTTGGGATAGCATCTAATGGAATTAGTTCTTCCTCTTAAGTGTTTTACTGCATGGATGAAGACTAGCAGGTTGTTTTACAATGCTGGGATATAATTAACAAGCTCAGTGTTTTTTCGAAGGACTGTCATATCTGTGATATGCAAAAAAAAATATTGTAGTGACATGCAACGTTTATAAGATTTCTTATGTTTCTACATCTTTTATTTGTACTGGATAAAGGTCATAAGACCCAAAGTGAAGCAAGTATTTTATATAAAAACAGAAAAGTCTATTTTTAAGCTTGAATGGAGACTGTAGTCTGACAATAAAGACTTTATATTGTTTTAGGCTACCAACTCAGCTGTTTTCTATGGACAAAACAAATCATGCTTGGAGCCTATGTGAACTTAGGGTTGTGCCAAGCATTCACCACTTTTAATTATTAGGTCAAAATAAATTACTGTAGTTTTCCGACTGTAAGACGCCCCCAAGTATAAGACGCCCCCTATTTTGGGGAACTCCGATTTAAGAAAATGGGGGGAGATGGCCAAGAGTTGTTGAGTTTATTCGGAGTGGATTACACACAATTTTTGAGCTTTTGGGGGGTGGGTGGGGATTGTCAAAAATCGCTCATCTGCAGCTGTCAATCGACCGTGCTATGCCACAGAGCCAGCCAATCTCAAACAGCCCTTCACACAGCCACCAATCACCTGCCCCATTGCTGCTGAAAATCTTGTGGTTGCAACCAGTCCCCCAGTCCCCCTCTGCACTACCCATGTATAAGACAAGGGCAAATTTTAAAGCTAATTTTTAAAGAAAAAACCCTAGGCTTATACGCGGAAAAGTACGGTATTTTCTACCCAAATACACCAGCAGTACAATCCTATACGTGTCTACTCAGAAGTCTAATGGAGTTCAATTGTAATAGGTATGAGTTACTCGTGCGTAAACTGGTGCCTTTCTCGGTTAATTTGCCTTGTTAAACCTTTCTGACTGCACAGCCCCTTCTCATCGTGGCTGCCTCAGTCACTGGCAGAATCCGTCAGTGGGCGTTTCTTGAACCTCTTCCAACATAAAAGTTGTTTGACACCCAGTCTCCTCCTCCTCTCACTGCGCGGGAGTCTTCTGCGCAGGGAAGGCGTGGGTAGCGGAGGACCTGGGCTCTCCTCACTGATGTCCAGTGAAGAGTCCTGGAGCCCTCTCTCCAATTCCCCCATCTGCCCCCCTTTATCCCTGGTGTTGCGCTGATTGGCTTCCCCCTCTACTGAGCTGTTTCTCCCCCTGCTGCTGGGTCCTTCGCCAGCATCATCTGGGAGCCTCCCCTTCGCCTCTCCCTCCGATGTCAGTTCCCTGACATCAATTGAACTTTCTCCCAAGTAAGTAAATATATAAGCGTTGTAGCCACAGTAACCTGAAAGACAAAAATGAGGGGTTGAGAAGGGTCAGTTGCAGGGGAGTGAGAAATATCCCTATTTTCACCTGAGGATGTTGGAGGTTAATGTGACCTGGTTGCTCTTTCACAGATTTGAACAAGGGAAAAGGAAAGTCGCGTGTAGAATCCAGGCCATGTTTGTTTGTTATACACGATGGAGCTGAGAAGAGCACCTCTTTAAGACCTAACCACCAATAAAGCTAAAAATGAGAGCAGCAGCAAACTTTGTGCTTGTGCCAGAATTAACAAAACTGCACATATCTGGAGCAAGGGTTATGCTGGCTGATGGGTTGGGTTTACAACCCGCATTCCTATGCTGATGTCCATCCTAAGATCAGATGCTCCTGGCCTTGATAGATCAGATTCATGGAATAAGCAGCAGGAGGGAGGATCAAGCCTCCCATTTACTATAAACACGTCTTTCAGTTCTGTGCTCGGGATTTTGCACAACTAAAAGCAGCCTCGCACCACACCCTGCCCAAAATGCAGTAAAATCAAGCAGGGCAGAAGAGGGGTTTAACCTTTTTGCACCAGGCTGGTCTCCAGCTGAAAATCATGCTAGCCAGTTATTTGCTCCAAAAGATGCTAATACAGTGGTACCTCGGGTTAAGTACTTAATTCGTTCCGGAGGTCCGTACTTAACCTGAAACTGTTCTTAACCTGAAGCACCACGTTAGCTAATGGGGCCTCCTGCTGCTGCTGTGCCGCCAGAGCACAATTTCTGTTCTCATCCTGAAGCAAAGTTCTTAACCTGAAGCACTATTTCTGGGTTAGCGGAGTCTGTAACCTGAAGCGTATGTAACCTGAAACGTATGTAACCCGAGGTACCACTGTAACAGCAAACTGTGTGTGTGTGTGTGTGTGTGTGTGTGTGTGTGTGTGTAGCCAGGATTTTTGCTGGGGGGCGTGCAGACATTTGGGGGGGGGGGTAGAATCTCAGTTAGCTATGCATTTTATTGCTTTTTATTTATTGGGGCTGCCCCCCGGCTACGCCCATGTGTGACTGTTTTGGGGAAAGGGGCTTTAAAATGCATTTAAAGTAACATGTAGTTTGAGTATCTGGCTCATACACACCCTCTACTGTCCTCTGAGTCCCCTTACTGCATATGAAACATAATATTTGTACTACTAAACTTGGCTGTGCATTTATTTACTCTCTCTCTCTCTCTCCCTCCCCTGTCATGCATGATTCATTGCCAGACTGAAATGAAGAAGGAAGATAGATCTCAGGGTGTGGGAGAGGCTGGGTATAAATAAATTCAATTAGCCTTGTTCAAATGTTATGTAGGGTTAAGGCATATGAGTAAGGGAACTTTGGAGCCGAAGGTTCACTGTACAGTAGCTGCTATTGTGTTGGCTGCCGTCCCTCTGGAAAGAAGTGTTCAATGAGCTTTCAGTCCGGCAAATTTGTTGGAATAAATGCAAGTTTCTTTAAATACTTAAAGAATAAAATCATGAGAAGGGAACCAGACTAAAGTTTTTCAGAAGTGATATTTAAAACTATGTCATCATCCAGCCTTGTAGATGAACCCACAAAAACTACTACCCTGGGAGCGGGGGAATGGTTGGCAGAGGAGGGATAGAGAATTCTGTCCCATCTGCAGTAAACCACGGCATTTCTATAGCAGACACAAAGGAAGAATCAAGCTCTGCTGCACCTTCACCAGTAAAGGGACCCCTGACCATTGTTGGTTTCTGCTTTCCTTCACTGTGCAGCGAAAGGGCTTGTCACGAGACAGGTGTTTACATTCCACAGTCTGTACTGTTGGAGTTTCTCATGGGAAAGGGAGGCTGGATGTGACGTACACTGGTTTCCTGTTTTTCACTGTGTGATTCTCTCCGAGCTGTCGAGGAGAGAGGATGCATTTTTCTGCTCCGGCAGAGGCAAGATGTCTTTCTGTAATATACCAGCTTTGAACTGTAAATAAAGCAAAATAGAGTATGCAGCACGTACTCCTCATCCTTCCGCTGGGCACGAGACTCTGCTTTAAATCAACAACCATTAGGTCCAGTCGCGGACGACTCTGGGGTTGCGGCGCTCATCTCGCTTTATTGGCTGAGGGAGCCGGCATACAGCTTCTGGGTCATGTGGCCAGCATGACTAAACCGCTTCTGGCGAACCAGAGCAGCACACGGAAACACCGTTTACCTTCCTGCTGGATACCTATTCATCTACTTGCACTTTTATGTGCTTCCGAACTGCTAGGTTGGCAGGAGTAGGGACCGAGCAACGGGAGCTCACCCCACCGCGGGGATTCGAACCGCCAACCTTCTTATCGGCAAACCCTAGGCTCTGTGGTTTAACCCACAGTGCCACCTGCATCCCTAACTTCACCAGTAGGGTTGGACAAACCTGCCAAAACATTCAGTTTTCCCGACTGTAAGTTCAGTTTTCTACACCGGCTGGCAATTCATTTATTTTCTTAAAGGCCAGTGGTAGTTGTGTTTACTATGGCAGGCTGTGACTTCTTGTGAGAAACATGCTTCCCTCTGCCACAGTTTGTTGCTCCTACAAATTGTACTGGCTGTTCGCTTCGCTTACCCAATCCCTGGGGTACACATTCTCTGTACCTTGCCTTCTCTGTACCACAGGTTGTCCGAGTTTGAGCCAGTGGCCCCATCAAATCTCTTGACTGCTAATGAACCCCAGCTGTGCCATCTCTTACATGTAGTAGCAAACGATTCCTCAGCATAGGATGGTTCCTCCGTCAATCGTATTGATTCCTCCCCTTGTAGTCCTTTGTAGAATGGAATGGTCATTCTCTAGCCAATCAGAAGGTGGCTCCCACCTTGTTTGTTAGGACTCGTCTCCAAGGATGCCAAGCGACCTTCCTCAGGTGTTGTCTCTGACAGGTCCAGTGAGTCCAGCAAAACATCTATGTCTTGGCCATGGTAGGAAAAACAAAAATGGCAGCCGAGAGGTCATTAACAAGTTATTAATTACATGAGCAGCTGTGTAAGTTACTATTCTTACAGTTGGAAAAGCTTGAAACAGACTCGTTGTTGTTGTTGTTGTTTAGTCGTTTAGTCATGTCCAACTCTTCATGACCCGATGGACCAGAGCACACCAAGCACTCCTGTCTTCCACTGCCTCCCACAGTTTGGTCAAACTCATGCTGGTAGCTTCGAGAGCACTGTCCAACCATCTCGTCCTCTGTCGTCCCCTTCTCCTTGTGCCCTCCATCTTTCCCAATATCAGGGACTTTTCCAGGGAGTCTTCTCTTCTCATGAGGTGGCCAAAGTATTGGAGCCTCAGCTTCAGGATCTGTCCTTCCAGTGAGCACTCAGGGCTGATTTCCTTCAGAATGGAGAGGTTTGATCTTCTTGCAGTCCATGGGACTCTCAAGAGTCTCCTCCAGCACCAGAATTCAAAAGCATCCATTCTTCGGCGATCAGCCTTCTTTAAGGCCCAGCTCTCACTTCCATACATCACTACTGGGAAAACCATAGCTTTAACTATACAGACCTTTGTTCGCAAGGTGATGTCTCTGCTTTTTTCCATCACCACAAAAAGCAGAGACTAGTTGTATAGGCTTCCTAAGGCAAGGTAGCATTATGAGGCAGTTTTCTGCCAGCTGTAGGTTGATGTACAATATCAACTTAGGGCAAATTATTATGAGTTGACTGACACATTGGTTGACCACCATGCACAATAAAAAAAATGAGAATTTGTAACCACATTGATTATTCTGAATATCAGCCTGCCAAGCAGCCTTTACAGAGCCTGAATGGAGAACCTATGGCCTTTCAGATGCCATTGGACTACATAATCTCTAGCCACTGGTCATGCTTGCTGAGTTGGAGTCCAGTGGCAGCTGAAGAACCACAGGTTACATATCGCTGTTTTACAGAGACACACTAAACATAATGAACCTACTAGGCACATCCAAATGTACAGATGTACAGAAGCGTTTCTCAGCAGAACTGCCTCAAAACTTGAATGGATTTTCTTCGGATGGGTATGTGCTCTGAAATAGATGGATATATAAAAGCTAACCTGCACTTAGCATCTGTGATGAGCTGCTAATTCGAGCAATAGGGAATCTAGAGTCTTCTCCAAGCATATGCAAACATTACAATCTTCTCACTGCAAAACCTGCATTGCAAACACAAGCCAAGGAACGACCAGCTGTGACAATCAGCCCATTTCATTTTCAAATTACATCCTTTGGTCCATTAATTAATCCTGAACTCTGGGAGCTAAGGATATACAGGTAAAACTCAGAAATTTAGAATATCGTGGAAAAGTTCATTTATTTCAGTAATTCAACTTAAAAGGTGAAACTAATATATGAGATAGACTCATGTCATGCAAAGCGAGATATGTCAAGCCTTTATTTGTTATAATTGTGATGATCATGGCGTACAGTTGATGAAAACCCAAAATTAACAATCTTAGATAATTAGAATATTAAATGAAATCAGCAAAACAAGGATTGCAAATAGAGCAATATTGGACCTCTGAGAAGTAGAAGCATGCATATGTACTCAGTACTTGGTTTGGGCCCCTTTTGCATCAATTACTGTTTCAATGCGGTGTGGCATGGATGCTATCAGCCTATGGCACTGCTGAGGTGTTATGGAAGATCAGGATGCTTCAATAGCAGCCTTCAGCTCTTCTGCATTGCTCGGTCTCATGTCTGTCATCTTTCTCTTGGCAATGCCCCATAGATTCTCTATGGGGTTCAGGTCAGGCGAGTTTGCTGGCCAATCAAGCACAGTAATCCCATGGGCATTGAACCAGGTTTGGGTACTTTTGGCAGTGTGGGCGGGTGCCGAAGTCCTGCTCGAAAATGAAGTCAACATCCCCATAAAGATCGTCTGCGGAAGGAAGCATGAAGTGCTTCAAAATCTCCTGGTAGACGGCAGCATTGACCCTGGACTTAATGAAGCACAGTGGACCAACACCAGCTGATGACATGGCTCCCCAAATCTTTTCTGATGAGAGCAGCTTTTGCATCTCATTTAGAAACCAAGGACCCAGAGTCTGGAGGAAGAATGGGGAGGCACACAATGCCAGATGCTTGAAGTCCAGTGTGAAGTTTCCACAATCTGTGTTGATTTGTCGTCAGCTGACACTACAGTAAAATGGAACTCGCATGCCTACAATGAGATGTGCAACTGCTGCAGGGATTTTTTTTTTAAAAAAGAAGGTAACAAGTTTGCCGCTGCAGTTCAAAGCATTGGACAATATATTTGTCAATGTAACATCCATGCTGTACGCACTGGGGTTACTTCTAAAGGATAGATTGGTTGTTCACACTGGGAAAATGAAATTGGGGAACATATCCTGCCAGTTCAGGGTGGAGGAATGAAAACACCAGTGGCACAAGGGATCAGCACATCTGGCTGTTAACTAGAAGACTGGTGGTTCGAGTCCACCCAGGGCAGGATTTTACATTCTCTCTCACACACAAAGAGGGATGGAAAATCAATTATTTTAAACCAATCTAAAGTTTCACCCCAATTTTTCTGTGTAAGTGCTGCAGGGATGTGGATGCAGCTGCGTCAAAGAGTGTCCACACATCAGATAGTTGATGCTAAGGAGGTTTTTAAAAATAATAATAATAATAATAATAATTTGGTGCTAGGTTGAAAGTTGTGGACATGTGTCCTATAAGGAAGAAAATTTGGAGCGGTACTCAGTACAGAATGTTTGAAGAAAGCTAAGCTTCTGCGTCTCTGCATTCTCGTTTTTAAGAACAAAGTACACTCACATTTCTCACGCAGTTTTACAAGAGGATTATAAATCCAGGTCCATGTCTGAACCTAAGCTGCTTCGGAGACCTTTGTCCCCAAAGGGGAAGCCTGAACGGGCTGGACCAAGCAGAAAATGCCGTAAAGGTAATGTGGCACAATGGATAACCTAGGATTGGGCATACCATTGATTAACCATGGTCTATTCAGTGGTTTATGGGACGTGGGTGGCGCTGTGGGTTAAACCACAGAGCCTACGACTTGCCGATCAGAAGGTCGGCGGTTCAAATCCCCGCGATGGGGTGAGCTCCCATTGCTCAGTCCCTGCTCCTGCCAACCTAGCAGTTTGAAAGCACGTCAAAGTGCAAGTAGATAAATAGGCACCGCTCCGGCGGAAAGGTAAACGGTGTTTCTGTGCGCTGCTCTGGTTCGCTAGAAGCGGCTTAGTCATGCTAGCCACATGACCCGGAAGCTGTACGCCGGCTCCCTCGGCCAATAAAGCAAGATGAGCTCCGCAACCCCAGAGTCGGCCACGACTGGACCCTTTACCTTTATTCAATGGTTTACAACTTGAAACTTGGGCAGCGCTCTTCTCGGCATTTATGCCAAGAATTAGTCCACTGTGATCGGTGGGGGGCTCATTCCTTAGTATGGAGGGAGGGGTGTCTGAAAAGAGAGTTCTCCCACCACTATAGTGCCTTCTCTCCAAAAACACTCAAGGAAGGCACAAAGCACAAACTGCTCAACTGTCCCGATTTAAGCGGGACATCCCAGAATTACAGAAGCCCTCCCTGGAATGGCTGGAATGTCCCATTTTTGGGTTCAGCACTCTGGTGCAAATTAGTGGGCTCGTGCCAGAGCACTGAACCCAAAAGCGCTCATTTTCTGGTCTTGCACCACAGCACTGGACAAAAATGAAAATGTTTGTTTTGTGGTCTCATGCTCTGGTCCAAGCCAGCCAGCTCTTGTGACAGCTTGGGACCGAAAAAATTAAGTGTCCCAATTTGGATCAGCCGGATGTTGGAGGGTATAAAAGCAGGACTGAAGAGAGCGGCTTGACCCCCGACAGAGGCCTAGACGGTTGCATTTGGGCTCTGATCCTGATATTCCTTATCTATGCTTTAACTCAGCACTCTTAACGAACTGCAATTTCCCAGAGGGTGCCATTTTCTGGTTTGCCTCAGGCAGCAAAATGTCTTGGGCCAGCCCTGCTTTTTACTTCTTCAAAAGGCATTGCAAATTACTGTCTTTTTTTAAAAAAAGGAAGCAAAATTCCCTCTCCACAACCAAGGCTGAGTTAATTCTATTTAGGAAACATTAGTTTGCACTTTAAATAGCCTGACTTTTCTTTTTGTGTACAACTGTCCTATTTCATTACAGGTGCTCATGAAGAAGATACAAAATTCAAAGGAAAACATGGCACTGATTATGGCCAGCTTCATTTGCCTGAGAAGAGCCAAGTAATTTGTTTGAGTTTTCCGGACTTTGGTTCTGAAATCCAAGTTCCAGCGAATATTGAAAGAACCTTTATTATTCCTTCACACCCTAGTGGTCCTCCTAGCTTCCCATTGCAAAAACGTCGTGTACCCTTAAGGATGCAAATGCCATTTCTAGGAGATTACCGGCTGCTTTTACGAAGAGATTTTATATTGAAAGGTCTGGCTATAGTCGCCACTCTTCATGTCAAATGCTTGGACGTTGAAACTACAAGGCCAATTATTTCTCGACTTAACTATGAAGCACTCACGAGTGAGCTGATTGCTAGGGAAAGGAGAGGCCCAAGAGAACTCCATTCTATACTGCTCACAAATGCAGATCTGCCTTTTCCTGAACCACCAAGAAAATCTGAGAGACAAATGGAATTAGGTACAGTGCTGCATGCTACAGTTTTATGAATTCTGGCTTGTTTTACACACTCACATTTCTGCATATTCTTTCTCTGCTGTTTTCAGTTAATGCCATCCCCAAAGGTCTGTTTCTGTTCTCCAATGCATAGCTGAAAATTTGAGTGGCAACACTGAATTTTACTCTAAGAGAATGTCAGAATTGATTTTATTTTTTTTAAAGTGAAAAGGAAAACTCTGCACATTTTCACAAGTATGCTGGATTTGATCAGGACTTTCAGGGTCTTCAAATCTCCCACTTAGTCTTCCTATATACCGTATTTTTTGCACCATAACACTCATTTTTTTCCTCCTAGAAAGTAAGGGGAAATGTCTGTGCGTGTTATGGAGGGAATGCCTACGGGTGGCATGCCTACGGATTTTCTTCCTCTAAAAACTATGTGCGTGTTATGGCCGGGTGCGTGTTATAGAGCGAAAAATACGGTATATATTTTCCTGTTTAAATCTTCCCCACACACAATTCAGACTGCGTTTTAGCACAAAACTCTGCTGTTTTTCAGCATGGTAATGAACGATACAAGCTTGCTGTAGTAATGAAAACTCTAATCAATTACCGGTAGGTGTGTAAGAGATCTCCTACTTGGATATTTCTTACAGTGCAGCCCTAAGGAGTCTGGAAAGTAAATCCCTAAGGAGTCTGGAAAGTAAATTAGGTTCAAAATGGGACTTTCGGGAATGGTAAAAGCGAACATTTTTAAGTAATCATAGGTTGTATGAGGTCTGTTTAATTGTAAATCAACATTTTTAGCGACTATAGCATGCGCTTTCGTAAAAGAATGGTGTAACGTGCCAGGGGGAAAACTTGATTTTAGGATCAGTGATGTAAATCAGTTGTGAAAAGGAAGCAGAGATAGTTTCACACCTCTGTAAATCCGTGGAAGAAACTCCACCAGCAATAAACCAGGCCAAGTCGGAGGTCATGCCTCTCCTCAAAATGTGCAGAGATAAAGCAGAAATGCTGAGCCGAAGGCATGCCAGGTCTTTTAGCGGCACAGTGGGACTTCCCCGCCTTCTCCTATCCCCTTGGGACCCATAAATCTGCTTGATGGGGAATCAGAAAGAGGAAAACTGAGAGAAGCCAGGAGCAAAGAGGAGAAGATGAATTGTCAGAACGCTTTCCGTCCTGCTTGGAAAATGAGCTGTTGAAGGGGGTAGAGATAAGAGGGTGCTTCCCTTTTAAGGCACCATCAAAACCAAGAGTGGGGACCCCTCACACTTATAGCAAATAGGAAAGGAACAAAAAAATTAGAGACATTGGAATCAGAGTCTGCAAGGGTGGGGAGACATAGTAGCAAGTCTGTATCAAGAGTTTGGTGGAACAGAAGGGTGTAAGGAAAGTAGGGGTGGGATTCAGGATGAAGGGAGGGGGGTTATTGTTTTGCTGGTTTGATTTACTTATTTACTTCTTTTTATCCTGTATTTTAGGGACGCGGGTGGCGCTGTGGGTAAAACCTCAGTGCCTAGGACTTGCTGATCGTAAGGTCGGCGGTTCGAATCCCCGCGACGGGGTGAGCTCCTGTCGTTCGGTCCCAGCTCCTGCCAACCTAGCAGTTCGAAAGCACCCCTAAGTGCAAGTAGATAAATAGGGACCGCTTTATAGCGGGAAGGTAAACGGCGTTTCTGTGTGCGGCGCTGGTGCTGGCTCGCCAGATGCAGCTTCGTCACGCTGGCCACGTGACCGGGAGGTGTCTTCGGACAGCGCCGGCTCCCGGCCTCTTGAGCAAGATGAGCGTGCAACCCTAGAGTCGGTCACGACTGGCCCTGACGGGCAGGGGTACCTTTACCTTTACCCTGTATTTTATTCTGTGAACCGCCCTGAGCTCTTATGATGATAGGCAGTACATAAATCTAATTAATAATAATATCAATAATAACAGATAAGCTCTGATGAGAAGGGTTTCTGAGCTCTTGTAGTAGCAACTGTTCCACTGAAGTAAAAGTATTAGTGCTCTGAGGATTCTCTGCGAACAGTCAATATAATATTAGGCTGGATCTACACAGATATAAAAAATGCTTTGAAAATGCTTTAAAAAAAATATGCATGCTCACCAGTGCCATCTAGTGTCACATTTGTATAATGCACTTAAAATGCACTTAAAATGTTATAGCTGAGTCCTCAATCTTCTTTCCTGATGATTTAAATTAACCTGCAATGTAGCAGAATATAGAAGGGTACATACATTCAGTTTGGTCCACAAAGAGCAGGATTTCAGACCTTCCAAGTGTCCCTATTTTCCAAGGACAGTCCCGGATTTACAGAAGATGTCCCAGTTTCTGATCCTGGAATGTCCTGCTTTTCCATAAGATGTCTGTAATAGGAATTCTAAGGTCTTATATATATATATAAAATAAATGTGCATAAATGTACAAGGCAAACACATACATAAGTACATAAACCACATGTCTGAAATAGTACAGGAGAACAATCCTGAAGCCGTTTTGACTCTCCCAAATTGACCTCAAATATTTCTCTGCAAGGAGGAAGGAAATGGGCATAGCTTTCAAATTGTCTTTGGACTATAGGGGCTCACACCTCCCTGTAAATATAGTCTGTTAAGCTGAGCACACTATCAATATGCGTAAGAGATTCAGGAACTAAGCATTTACCATCTCAAAGGAATGGCCAGGCTACCCAGAAAAGGCAATCAGATAATGAGGCATTATCAGGTATCCTGGCAGACAGGAGAGAAGCAACACACTCAAATTTCTGTTGGGGACCACCTCTTTCTGTGATGTGTGTATGATGTTTTGGGGGGTGGTCTTGAGCTACAGGGTAGGCAGTTTCAAAAGTCTATATAAGAGCTTGCACACCAATGTTTTGGGTTCCTTTCCTCCCTCCCTGCGTAGGGTGAGCAGGGGACCCTGTTGCAATAGTCTGATAAAGATTATGCTTACTAGCTGCTTTGCTTCTCAATATTCTCTGGCTGGTCTCTATTATTGTCTCCTACCAATAGAAACCCATGCGGGTGGCGCTGTGGGTTAAACCACAGAGCCTAGGACTTGCCGATCAGGAGGTCAGTGGTTTGAATCCCTGTGACGGGGTGAGCTCCCATTGCTCAGTCCCTGCTCCTGCCAACCAAGCAGTTCGAAAGCACGTCAAAGTGCAAGTAGATAAATAGGTACTGCTCCGGCGGGAAGGTAAACGGCGTTTCCGTGCGCTGCTCTGGTTCGCCAGAAGCGGCTTAGTCATGCTGGCCACATGATCCGGAAGCTGTATGCCGGCTCCCTCGGCCAATAAAGCGAGATGAGCGCCGCAACCCCAGAGTCGGCCACGACTGGACCTAATGGTCAGTGGTCCCTTTACCTTTACCAATAGAAAACCCACATAAGGGCACTATATAGGCTCTTGGATAAAGAGGGATAAAGGAGCAGTTTTTTCTTATAACAATGTCCCTATTTTCAATGGTGAACTGTTGAAGTGTATGGAGATATGTGACCCCCCCCCCCGAAACAGGGAGATATTAAGGGTTTTTAATGTCTGAAGTTTTATTGTGTTTTTAATATTCTATTGGAAGCCACCCAGAGTGGCTGGGGAAACCCAGCCAGATGGGCGGGGTATAAATAAATTATAATTATAATTATAATCATAATTATAATTATAATTAACTATACAACCTTTAGAAGACATCTGAAGGCAGCCCTATATAGGGATGTTTTTTAATGTTTAATGGGTGGCATAATACTAATAATAATAATAATAATAATAATAATAATAATAATAATAATGGAATAGGATGTCCCTATTTTGATTGGAGGAATGTTGGATGATATGGGATTCAGCTTAGGAACTCCCATTAGCAGAAACCTTGGACAAGGGCTTCCATTTGTGCTATAATGGAGTTTGCCCCCCCCACCCAAGCTTCCTAAAGATAGACCCCAGAACAGCATGTGGTAGGGGGGATAATTCCATGTGGGAACCAGACAGAAAATTTGTAATAATGCAACACATCCCAAGAGACATTGTTGTTTTGCAAGGGAAGATCTGAAGATATTTATCTCCATATAAACAGAATCCATTCTAACTTGACTTACGATGTTTTTCAGAAAGGTTACTGGAGGAGAGACTGGCGGAGAGACTGGGAGAAAGACTGGGGGAAAGACTGGAAGAAAGACTATCTCTCCCTGCAGAGGAAAAAGAATTGATTATTGAGGAGGTAAAACAGAAAAAAAAGAAAAGAGTGACTTATGCAGGTAGAAACCATTTTTATATACTCTCGTGTATGTGTGTGTGTCCTTTAGAAAGAACCGTTACTGTTATTCATCTAAAAGCCTTAATGCAGCACACACACAAATATAAAATAAGGTAATAAACAAGCTTTATTGGAAACAGTTGATGATAGAAGTGATTAGTGCATAGCTGTCAACTTTCAGATTTGAAAATAAGGGATCAGCAGCCTCGAAAATAAGGGATCAGCAGCCTCACCTGTCCTGGGGACAGTCTATGGCAGGGGTCTGCAACCCACGGCTCCAGAGCCGCATGTGGCTCTTTTACACCTTTGCCGCGGCTCCGGGACGGATACTAGTGAGGGGAGGAGGCGCATTGTGCGCCCCGACACTCCCCACTGTGGCGGGTGCTGTACTGGCTGTGACGTCGCATGGGGGCGGTGCGTGCGTTAGTCACGCAACGTCTTGACGTCACCTTCCCACCCGCTGTCAGATCGGAGGGCAGCGGCGTGCATGCTTTAAATGTTGCAATGGTTTTGCAGCTCCCAGGTGTTTTTATCTTCGGAAACGGGTCCAAGTGGCTCTTTTTGTCTTAAAGGTTGCAGACCCCTGGTCTACGGGATATCTAACAATCCGGGATAGCAGCGGGAAGCAGCGGGAAACGGCACTGGAATAAGGGAATTTCCAGGGGGGAAAGGGAAGGTTGACAGCTATGGATCAGTGAGCTGTCTTAATCAAATATTAAACATCATGACAATTCACTATTTCAGAATCTACAAGCATTTTACTAAAGGTTGCAGCTGCTGCAAAAAAAAGACAGAGTTATATGCCATCTAGCATATAAGCTGCTTTCAAATATATGCTGTGTGTCCTTGCATTCTTATGTAATGTGTGATGCAAATCTTTAATTTGGGGGTGAATATTCTGGGCAATCCAATTAGTAGGGAAGTAAACGTTCCATCACAAGCCCTCTGTAAAAACACAATACTTTTTTCTCCTAAGCCCGGGCATCCACAATCATACTCGTTGGCTTACGTTCTGCATATTTGTTTCATTAAATGTAGCATACACAACTGTATTAATGAAATAAATCATGGGATTTATGTTGCTAAAGCAGTAAAATAATGAGGTTTGGTAAGTGTTATGTACTGAAGTTCTCACCCTGGGCCAGCAGGGGGATACTGTAGCTAGCTATGCAAATGAAGGATTGAAAAGTGACGTTCAGTGATTGGATAGTTTGTATGCAAATGAAGGATCAAAAAGTGACGTTCAGTGATTGGATAGTTTTAGAAAATTGCAACAGTTACGCTGTTCTGGAGCTCTATATAAGCAGGCTGACTGAGCTCAGTTCAGTTCTGTTCTGGCCTTTTGGAATAAACAAGAGCTGTTTGAAGAATCACTGTGTCGTCTGATATGTTCACCCACAACTTAACAGTAAAAAAGTAAGTTTTCCATATATTTCAGGTTCTTTCCAAATTTCCACATGTTTTTCCCCTGAGGGGAAACCCAGGATGAGAACAATGGCTTCAAAATGCCCAGAATTTGTGCATATCTAATTCAGTCTCTCACATGATTAGGAAATCACACCTTGGCCACTTTCCCCTTGCCTGGTGCTGCTGTGCCCCACTTGTTGGAGTGGAAGATCTGCTATAAATCCTGCAGGGAGTTTCATATGAAGAGCAGGCTCCCTGCTTCAGATCCTTCACCCCAGTAGACTGACAGTGGCAGAACCAAGCATTGAGGACATGATGGAGTAGGTGCACAAGTCTAATCGTGATGAGACTGAACCCCAAAACATGCCTTACTGTTGAGTCAATGCTGTAAAAAGGTAAAGGTAAAGGACCCCTGACAGTTAAGTCCAGTCGCAGACGACTCTGGGGTTGCAGTGCTCATCTCACTTTACAGGCCAAGGGAGCTGGCGTTTGTCCGCGGGCAGTTTTTCCGGGTCATGAGGCCAGCATTACTAAGCCGCTTCTGGTGCAACGGCGCACCGAAACCAGAGCAGCACACAGAAATGCCGTTTACCTTCCCGCCGGAGCGGTACCTATTTATCTACTTGCACTTTGACGTGCTTTCAAACTGCTAGGTTGGCAGGAGCAGGGACCGAGCAACGGCAGCTCACCCCATCGCGGGGATTTGAACCGCCGACCTTCTGATCGGCAAGCCCAAGAGGCTCAGTGGTTTAGACCACAGCGCCACCCGCATCCCTAGTCAATGCGGTACATCTACACCTCATGAATGGGGTGTTAGCACACACATTGCTTTGCAGCTGATTAGTACCAAATGCCACACTTCTGATAGCATAAACAGAAGCTGGTCAGCCCAGTCAGCTAGTCACAACTTTGGCCGACCCACGTATTGCTAAACTGTGTGCTGGATTACTAAGAGATCAGTCTGTTATC
Source organism: Podarcis liolepis (assembly GCF_965112155.1). Lineage (NCBI taxonomy): Eukaryota > Metazoa > Chordata > Lepidosauria > Squamata > Lacertidae > Podarcis > Podarcis liolepis. The sequence continues at coordinate 5,554,135 of NC_139557.1, forward strand.
AGGGGTGGGTTAAGGAAAAAACAGCTTGAAGTGAAGAAGTGGCAAAGACCATTATGAGAGGAGAAGAGTTGGGTTCAGCTAAGTCCTATTCAGAGTAGACCTGTTGAAATGAATGGACGGAGGTTAGACATGTCCATTAACTTCAATGAATCTGCTCTCAGCAGGCTAGTGTTGAGTATCACCCAAAATGATTTGATCTGTGCTATATATAGGGCTGTAACATGCTATGACTGAAAGCTGGAGGAGCAAATGACAGCATTTGTTATTTCTTATGCTATCTAATGCCTGTTACATTGTTCACAATTTATATTTTAATTGTTGTCCTTGTTGGTACCTTAAAGCAGCCGCAGCCATATGTTGTTAGGGTGCAATTCTAGTCATCCTGGACAACTGGCTATGCTGCCTGATGCTGATAGAATGTGTACTCCTACCAGAACAGTTGCTTTAAAGAGATGCTACTGTCCTTCTCGTGGGACGCAGGTGGCGCTGTGGGTTAAACCACAGAGCCTAGGACTTGCCGATCAGAAGGTCGGCAGTTCGAATCCCCGCCACAGGGTGAGCTCCCGTTGCTCGGTCCCTGCCCCTGCCAACCTAGCAGTTCGAAAGCACATCAAAGTGCAAGTAGATAAATAGGTGCCGCTCTGGCGGGAAGGTAAATGGCGTTTCCCTGCGCTGCTCTGGTTCGCCAGAAGCGGTTTAGTCATGCTGGCCATATGACTGTACGCTGGCTCCCTCAGCCAATAAAGCGAGATGAGTGCCGCAACTCCAGAGTTGGTCACTACTGGAGCTAGTGGTCAGGGGTCCCTTTACCTTTTTACTGTCCTTCTCACTTAACAACCTGCACAATGTTTATTGCATTACCTTTTTTAGTTGAATTTGTATACCAAATTACAATCTTGATTTGCTGAATATCAGATATTTAAATACTCCAAGCATAATGAAGATTGAGAAGCTAGAGCAGGGATCACAAACCTAAGGCCCATGGGCCGGAAGCAGCCCGTGGAGGTCATTTGACTGGCCGATGAGCTGCCCCCGAACTGAGCACACTGCACTAAACCGGCGCAGTGCAACGTGGCGACTCGCTTCCACGGCACTGGAAATCGCGTTTGCACAGACACCGAAAATTGCATCTGTGCAGACGCCAAAAATCGCAGGCGCATGCATGATCCGGCCCACAAAGGGATCTCCGTGGGTCCAATCCGGCCCAGGCAAGATAAACCTTGCTGACCCCTGAGCTAGAGGGTTATGGGAAGATCCTTCCCTTTCAATATGTTCAAAGAAGGTAAATGAATCTGCATCAGAATTCTGAGATTTAGCCTTTCCTTAGACCACACGTCTGTGTCTGGTCAAGAGTTTTGACAAAGTGGTGTTTCAGATATTGCTGAACCATCAAATGTATCCTATTGTGTTTTATGACTTCCTTGATATTGTATGTGAGCTGGAACTGGTCTGTGACCGAAATAATAAATGCATTCATTGCTGAACCATGACTCACACATTAAAGTGTGAGGAGACTTTCAATAGCGGGCAATAACTAATCTGGCAGCCACTAGTAACATTAAGGCTATGTTTTTGCACGTGACTGAGGGTTTGACATCGTTATCTAAAGAGACAAGAGCCAAAGAGGAGCCAGAAACATGTTTTGTCCAGTGATATTTGATATTAAACACCCAGGTTAACCATTTTGCATTCCCACCAAATATGCAGGAGCGAGATTTGTTCCAGAACTAGAACCTGAGCTAGATTATGAACCTGAGCTGGATTATGATGACTCACTTATCTCCGGTATGGGAAGCGAGCCAAAATTAAATCTAGAAGAGGAAGAGACTGAATCGATGTCAGCAGCTTACATGGCAGTACTCTCTTGCCTAATGCATAGAAGAACTGGGCTTAGTCTTAAGGTAATTTCCCTAAAAGTGTGACTGTGTTGCCTTTGACAGTCTTTTCTCTGAGGCACCTACTGAGGCCTCCAGTGGGATTTCCATTTTATCACCCTAACAGTCCAAGAGAAGTTAAGCCAAAGGTCACCTTGGGAGGTCTATGGTACACTGAGGACTTGAGTCTAAGTCTTCCCAATCAACCACAAACCACCATAGTTCTCTTATAGGCTACACAGAGCTACAGAGTGATTTGTCAGACTTCTTTACCCTGTTTGTTATAGAAAGACTGAGAGTAAAAGTGCTGTTCACACAGAACTCCCAAGTCTGTAGAGCAGGGGTGGGGACCTGGTACCATCCAGATGTTGCCGAACTCCAGATCCCATCAGTCCTTCCAAAAAGACCAGTGCTCAGGGCAGAAGGGAGCTGTAGTCCAACAACATCTGGAGGGCTAAACGGTCCCCACCCCTATCGTAGAGACTGTGTGAAGTAGTGTGTGCAAGACTATGAGTGCCTGTCTTATCTCTGAAACCACTTCAGATCAACGTTTTACGTTCAGTCACAGGGTTGGCCCTATATGAGTAGTCAGGTGTGCATGATCACATCGTCGGTTTGAACATGGTTTCCACAGATCAGGAAGGCCTAATCCCTGTTAGGTAGTACATCCACAGGCTGCATTCCAGCATATCTTTTAAAGCATAGGTGTATATTATTTTGAATCGAATATGCTGCAGATACCTCCAAAACTGTTTCACCCAATGTATGGAGCGGTTTCCAGGGATGGAAATAGACATGTATTAGCCTGTTCCCTGTTGCTGCTGTAAGAAAGCAGTTCTTTCTTACAGCAGATTATTTATAGAAAATATAAATCTCATGTGGGTTCCCTGCCCCTTTCTATGTTTTCTCCGTAGGCATTTTTTCTGTTTCAACTTCCAGACCTCTCGCCTTTGGCCGGCTTTTTACTGTACCTTAACCTGTCATTTAACTACTTGTACTTCTTTCCTACAGAGGTAAGTGTGACTGTGGGACATAACAAACAAACAAAATCCTGCCTTGTTTTAATGCAAGTAGCAGGGAAGACATGGCTCCATGCATTATGTGGTGGTTTGACGGGAGATGGCAGCTATCTGAGAGGGTTCTAATCCCACCTTGGCTCATTTTCTGACAGCAGCAGCAACAGGAGAGAAGCTATGCACCTGCAATTTTATCAACATGCCCCAGCATACTGAGCATTCACAAAGAACCATAGTTTATTTGTAACATGCAACCCAAGGTTACTTATCTTTCCTCCTAAGCTGTCCGTTCCCCAGTCACACTCCAAGTCTATCAACACCTTTGCCCTCCACTTAGAAGATCAACCACCCAGCCTTGGCTTTGTCCCCAGTTTTCTTCATTTTATTGCATTTGCCCATTCAATTTTCTTTTTGATCCCACAGGTATTTTATCTTAAACACTTGGAAGTGCTAAAGCTCCGAAACAACCCCATCAAATTCATCCCAGAAGATATCTGCCGAATGAAGAATCTTAAATTATTGGTTATGTCCTTCAATTTGCTGACTACTCTTCCAGCTGGGTACGGCAGTAGTGCTTTTAATATCACAAAAAGCACAAAAATGACCTGAAAAATACAGCGGTGTGATTCATAAACACCAGCACACTTAGGACACTCTGTGACATCACAGAAACTACTCCAGTAATTTTTAAAACTCTATGGTCCTTAACCCCTTCACATACTAACTCGCATTTGACTGCAAATCTCCCACACTAAAGTCCACTTTTTCCCATGTAACCACTTGCATCAGTCTATTTGCACCTGAAGTAGACTATCGTCCACAAAAGCTTTCACCGTAACAAAATTATTTGAGATGCCACCAGTCTCTTTGCTTTTATTTACTGCTCCCCCACTTAAAAAAAAACCTCTGCCCATTCCTAGGAACTATAATCTTTATCACATTTTTTTGTGCAAAACAATCCGTCTTTTCAATAGTAACAAATTGGAGGACAAAGAAAGTAGTCTCTTGGTTTAGTGAGGCTTTCTGTGGCAATTTTAGGCCTCCTGAATTACTCAGCACGTATTAGCAGCTGAATAGGTGAATGATGTGCTGAGTTTCATATGCCTTTGGTATGGTGTGTATTTGCTTTCTTTCTATAGGCTATTTTCATTGCCCAATCTGCAGGGCCTCGATGTTTCCTACAATGAACTTGAATCCATCCCTAATGAAATTGGAAAACTCAGGTATATATTTCAGTCTCCAACTGATTTCTACTGTTTTAGTATCAACTGTCTGGGGTTTCCTGATCAGATTTTCAAAGCACAAACTCTTGTACCAGCTCTTATTGCAGTGGGACACATTCCATTCTGGGCAAAGTTCACAACATTCCTGGGGTGAGCAGAGCCAGAATCAAAAGTGGGTAGAGCAACAAATGTGACTTTTACCTTCGTACAGTAGGCTAGTTTTACCCTCACTCACACACCCATTGTCAGGGATGTTGAACTCAGAGGAATGTTGTGAGGAACCAGCTGGGGATGCCAACTGCTTGGTGTAGTGTGGTGTAGTGGTTAAGAGCAATAGACTCGTAATCTGGGGAACCAGGTTCGCGTCTCTGCTCCTCCACATGCAGCTGCTGGGTGACCTTGGGCCAGTCACACTTCTCTGAAGTCTCTCAGCCTCACTCACTTCACAGAGTGTTTGTTGTGGGGGAAGAAGGGAAAGGAGAATGTTAGCCACTTTGAGACTACTTCGGGTAGTGATAAAGCGGGATATCAAATCCAAACTCTTCTTCATCTACTAAAGTTGATGAGACATATGTAAGTGACCTGTGGGGTGTCTTTTGGTCTGTGATCCTTTAGGAACCTGACATATCTGAACGTAGAAGGCAATCTACTGTACGTCTTGCCTTGCGGGCTGCTGAAGCTCAAGCTGAGCTGCCTTAAGGTGGAAAACAACTTCTTGCACGCCTACTTCTGGGATGAAATCTGCCGCCTTGAGCCACAACGACTCACTGACATGGCTGCCTTTTGTTTTGCCAAACACAACCTTTGGAGAGTGTATCACAAAATCCCAAGGGACATTCACGAGATATTGCTCAAGTAAGTAAGGCGGGGACCTCCATCACAACCACAGGTTTTAAGGGAAACTTTTGATGCAATAGCAGTCAGTCCCCAACCCCTGCAATAACTATGTGACCAAAAAGGTTTCCTTAGGGATTCTCACAGCCCTGTGCTAGAATAGCACCCACTGGTCCAAAAAGGTTGGCATCCCCTGTATAAAGATAAGTGGGGGTAAGGTACATGCAATGTCTTGAACAGGTGCGCCAACTCCTTGGGGATGAGGCCTCTACAGCCCCCCACAATGTCTGCTGGGATGGGGCTCAGTCCCCCAAATCTTGAGAGGGCAGAGGAGACCTGGCAGAATGTCACCCTGGGCAGTGCAGTCAGAAGACTCCACGTGGACCAGTGGGGCTTAGCGGGCAACCCTGGTCGGCCTCTCCCAAAGCCACAGTCATCATGCATGCCACGTGCAACATGTGTGACATCACGTGCATGCACATCACACGTGTGGCGTCAGCCCCCGCATTGTTGGGCGGGACTCAGTGTTTCTGAATGTTCCAAGACCACAGGCACCATCTAAATGCTACTTATTAATAAAAGTAGAATATTTCTAATGGGTTTCAAGCGCAAGCTCTGCTCTACAGGTAGACAACATGGTGCTGGCCAAATGTTTTGGACTACAACTCCTTTCATCCTTGGGAATTTGCCATGCTGGCTAGAGGTGCTGGGGTTGTAGTTCCACATTGGCCAGCCCTGCTGTCCATTCTTTTCTCAGTACGTTAAATGTAAAGAACACCTAACATTCCTCTCTCTCTCTCTCCACATTTTAGCTTTAAAGCCTGCGACTGCTGCACGGGACCCTTGTATGGAAAAGGCCTTCAGTTCCCTCGCATTTTTAGGAATGTCTATGGGCTTAGGCTTCCTTATCTTTTTAGTGCCTGCTCGCCAACCTGCTATTCGAATTATGTTGCTGAAGCTGTTGCAGCTGCTGAAGCTGCGGCAGCTACAGATGCTGCAGCTTCAGTGCAATAGATGTCAATATTTTAACTGACTGAAGCTGAACTGGCAGTCTGTCGAATAAAGTGCCAAGCACTGCACTGTACACAGGTCTGTGTCCTGGCCTGATGGTTCCTTTTTTTATTTGTTTATACACGTTTCCATTTCCATTTTATACTTCATACAGTGTTTTTGTCTCACATTTTCCCATGTAGACTTCCCAACTTATCCCTTACCGGCATTCAGGATTTGGCTGCAACTCATTTAGTTCCTCCCTACTTTACTCCTATCATTTTTTCTTCTTTTTCTTTTCTTTTGTTAACTGTTGTTCAAAAATTCATCCCTACTTGCAAAGCAGTTTTAATGTCACATCTTTTAAAATATTCACTAAGATATTCCCACTCACCCTTTATTTTCCTCTCATCCAAATTTCTTATTTTAGCTGTCATAGTGGCAAGCTCTGAAAATTCTATCAACTTGTACAGCCATTGATCATTTGTTGGGATGACCTCTTCTTTCCAATATTTTTGCGTAATCTATTCCTGCAGTTGCTGTTGCATATAAAAACAGATTGTGAGCTTCCTTTGGTAACTCCTCACCTATAATAGCCAATAAAAATGCTTCAGGTTTTTTTTTGGAAATGTAAATTTAAACATTTTCTTAAGTTCTTCATAAATAATCTCCCAGTAATTTTTTGCCCGTTTGTGATGCCACCACATGTGTATCGAGGATCCTTCCATTTCTGAACTGGCCTCATGATTCCAATGTAGCTGCTTTGAGTGCAAAAATTAATTACAGAATAGCCAGTACTTTATCTTTCTGCACTAACGTTTCCAGTAAAAGCTACTACACCATATTTTGCTTCATAATCCTGATGAATATTTACACTGGATACAGAGTGCTTTGCAGTTCACATTGACCACATAAAAACTGCAAATGCAACTGAACCGCACAGAGCAACAGTGCATGTATGATTTTAACCTTAGGAGAATCCATACTTCCATCATTAATGAAGGACACCATATCTATGCTTTTAACATCCTGATTCAAAGTACAATGGGGTAGTGAAAAAGAGCTAAGAAACTTAGATTTTGTGTCTGACATCAGCCCAGTTTAGTGGAAGGACATGTGTAAAACGGCAGTTGTTAAAAATGAATAAAGTTGAATGGTGCACAGTAAAACTGAGTGACATGTATTCAGATTCTTGTTCAATGGTGTTGCAGCTACTTTTAAGGAGACTAAACTATGGGCAGCCAGCAGCTCTCTCAAGGGACCCCGAAGGTCAGTTGCTCCAATGCCCTGCAATGCACAAATCTCAACACGCGGTCCCCCATCCAGTTGGAAACCATGCCGCACCCTGCTTAGCTTTGCAAATGTGCTAGCAGTTTTATTGCTGTAGTAAATGTATGTTAAACCATAGCCACCCTCACAAGGCTTCCCCAGCACCCTTACTGTGCCAGGGCAAAGCTGTTTGTGTGCTGTCAGTGGGTATACTGAAGGTTACTTATTGTAGGATGACTATGATAGGGCATCACGTATACGCAGCCCAGGATGAAGACATTACTGCTGTGGGGGCAACCACATATTTGAAACGGCAGTGGGGAGAAAGGGAGGGTAGAATTGGGGGGAGGTTAAGGCACTACTGTTCCTCACTACTGTATTCAGCAAGCCTCTCACATACTTTACAAGCTAAAAAACGGGGGGGGGGGGGTATGATTCTGTGTGTTCTACCAGGCAGCCTAAATTCTAGTTTTGAATGCAGGATCCAAAATACCACTTTCAAAATATCTTTTCCCCCTGTTACAAGCAGGCTTGCGTTGACACACACAACCATGAGCAAGCCCCACACAAACAGGGGAAGATGTTTGCCAGTTCTATAGTTTGGATAAAGCAGTGTAGCTATAATATAACTAGAAATGTTTTCAGCTTAGAATGGTAGCTTTACAGTGATATTCCCAAATATGATTAAATTAATTCACATCAGACAAGGCATATTCCAAGTGTTTATTCTGAGGAACAAAATCAGGACTTCATTTCAATTCACTGATTATTCACGTACTTTTTCGTTGTTAATTTCCACTGATTATCTTCCAATTGTTTTATACTGTCAGGAGATACTCAAGTCAAGCATTGAGGTATTTTGCGTGGTGCCTGATATGGTTGTTAATGAATGTTGCTATAAAGTAGTAACTGTGATCGTAGCCCTGGGAAGGGGAAAAAGAAATCAAATGGTCAAATCCGTAGCCAACATGTCTTCAAAAGCATTGTTTTTTACAGCATTATTCAGAGGCAGTAGTACTCAAGAACCAAGTAGCTGGAAAATTCGCCTTGGGTTCAGCATACGCATTCAGTGTAATAAATTATCTAACCATCGTCTATCTCTCTGTTGACAGAGGAAGGTATCATCTACCTTTAAAGGAAACTTGCCAGAACAACTTAAGAATGTGCCCTTGTAGACCGACAGAGGGATATAAGTGTACATATTGCACAGTACTGCAATCCTTTGGTACGTTAAAGTAAAGGTAAAGGGACCCCTGACCATTAGGTCCAGTTGTGACCGACTCTGGGGTTGCAGCGCTCATTTCACTTTATTGGCCGAGGGAGCCAGCCTACAGCTTCCAGGTCATGTGGCCAGCATGACTAAGCCACTTCTGGCGAGCCAGAGCAGCGCACGGAAACGCCGTTTACCTTCCTGCCAGAGTGGTACCTATTTATCTACTTGCACTTTGACATGCTTTCGAACTGCTAGGTTGGCAGGAGCTGGGACCGGGCAACGGGAGCTCACCCCGTCGTGGGGATTCGAACCACCGACTTTCCGATCAGCAAGTCCTAGGCTCTGTGGTTTAACCCACAGCGCCACCCGCGTCCCTTCAACACAATTCAAGAAAAAGGGTTCATCTTGTTCAGTAATGTCTACACTGGCTGGGCTCCAGGGCTTCAGAAAAGGGAAGGTTCCCAACCCTACGTGGAGAAGCCGGGGATTGAAATTGGGACCTTCTGGATGCAGAGCGGAACACAGGAACTCAGGAAGCTGCCTTATCCTGAATTACATCACTGACCAATTTACAGCAGCTCTCTGGGGTTTCAGAAATGGGATCATGCCAGGTTCAAGGTTCTTGTATTAATTTACAAAGCCCTGAGCAACTTGGGTCCAGGGTACCTCAGGGATTGGCTGAAACCTTGTACCTCAGCTCAGTTAGGAGCACTGGTTTTCATTTCCCAAGCTGGTGAGGCTCGTTGGAGGACAGTGATAAACTGAACCTTTAATGCCATCAACCCAGTCCTATGAACACCCAGAAGGGAGTGGGTGGCGCTGTGGCCTAAACAGCTGAGCCTCTTGGGCTTGCTGATCGGACGGCCAGTGGTTCGAATCCGCTTGAAAGGTTGAGCTCCTGTTGTTCTGTCCCAGCTCCTGCCAACCTAGCAGCTTGAAAGCACACCAGTGCAAGTAGATAAATAGGTACGGCTGTGGCGGGAAGGTAAATGGCGTTTCCGAGTGCTCTGGTTTCTGTCACGGTGTCCCGTTGTGCCAGAAGCGGTTTAGTCATGCTGGCCACATGACCCGGAAGCTGTCTGTGGACAAACGCCGGCTTCCTCTGCCTGAAAGCGAGATGAGCGCCGCAACCCCAAAGTCACCTTTGACTGGACTTAATTGTCCAGGGGTCCTTTACCTTTTTTTACATATGAACACCCACTCAAGCGAGATTCAGCAGGCACGTTCTTAGCCAACTATAAATGCCTGCTGAAAACGTTTCTATTACACAAGGCCTATGCAGGTTCCCTACAGGTTCTAATGGGGGCCTTTTCAACTACTGTTCATGGACCCTCTTCCATGAGGAAAGGCTGTTTTTATTTTGTCAAGCCGTCAGGAATTAACAAGTAGCATTTGTTTGTTTACTGTTTGCTCTTTATTTGTTTGAAAGTGTTTTGGGTTGTTTTGCTGATTTATTTTTAATTCTTTAAAAGAATGACTGTACTATTCTTTAAACTGGTGTAGTGGGGGTTTTTTGGGATGTGTGTGAGTGAATGAGAGAGGGGATCAGGCAATATCTAAATAAACCTGAAAATGATAATAATGCTGCCTCAGGAGGCAAAGAGAAGCATCATCGACCTTTACTACTGAAAATTTAACACAAGATACAAAACGTTTAGGACATTACCTGCTGCATTCTGAAGACCACTGGGATTTTGCGCTCTGTGCAGGCGGCAATGAAATTATCAGGCAGCAATTGCCCTGCTGTAAGGAACTGGTCGTCTTTGCCTTGATCAATCAGAATATCCAAAGAGGGGCCTTTGTAGGATTTCACAATATGTGTAGCATCGTAAGCCTGCAACGGATATAGATACATTTACTTCTAAAAACTGCAGCATCCAGACAAGAGGTTATCCATATTGACCTTTCCTCCACACTTTCCAGGCGTAATCTGCGCTTTAAAGCTCTGTGTCTGATTGCTCTCTGAAGGCTTCAGAGCTTTCCCTGCAAAAAAACGCTCTTCAAAGCTAAAGCAGAGCAAAGGGCAATCCACAGAAAATTCGAATTGCCGTTCATTGCACTTCAGCTTTAAGGAGTGGGTTTTCGCACAGAAACCAGTGGGGGTGGGGGTGCTTGGACATGCAGCTTTAAAGGATGAGCCTGTGCCTGAAAATAGCAGGGCAAAAGGTAAATGTGGATAAGCCCAAGATCTCACAATACTGGAAAAACAATGACCAACAGAAAGAATCACAATTCCTATCCAATTTACAGTCAATTCCAAATTAAAATGCAATGCTGACCAGGCTCACATTCAGTATTCATAACAAAATAAAATAAATAATTAATAATAATAAAATAATAAAACCCTTCCAGTAGCACCTTAGAGACCAACTAAGTTAGTTATTGGTATGAGCTCATACCAATAACTAACTTAGTTGGTCTCCAAGGTACCAACACGGCTACCTGCCTGTATTCAGTATTCATATTACACACAGATTTATTTTGCAGTGCACATAAGGAATAGCAAGTCAACAGCAGATAAAATGATTTATGCTGATGGATGGAGTTTCGGACATTCCTTGGTTGACTGGTAACAATGACATCACTGTGAGAAAGAAAGTAGACTATTAAGTGTAACAGCAGCAGCAAAAGAGGCAGATTTGCTGTACAGTGAATCTGTTCAGGAGCCCGTTTGCCCTTCCCCATGAAAACTTAACTCTGCTACTATTTCCTAGCCTGTCTTGGAAAATGTTCTGGACCAGAGATTGGGAGTAGCCAAGGAAAGTAACACAATTCTGGCTTGCTTGTTCTTTTATGAGCTACCCCATTTTCTTATTCTTCAACTCCAACACGGGAGAATGCTGGAAACATTCCTCTCATACTCCAGAAGGCTTTACAGTGTTACAACCACAAGAATGAAATGTACAGGAGTAAGCAATGCCAGCAAGAACGCCGCCTAGGGGGAGTTGGGGGGCTAAGGCCCTCCCATATCTAGGGAGAGGTCCGGGCCCCCTCAAAATTCCATGGTGACCATGCACACATGCCACGCAATGTGCTCACCTCACTTGCGGACGCCGTACGACATGCTCACATCATGCACGCAAGCCGCACCACATTAAATAAATCATGGCATTTACCTAATTTTAAGACCTGCTAAGGAACAGACTATCGTTAATATGTCCTGATATGTAAAACCACAGAATCCGAAGAGGGTGCGCTTTCTTTTTCCCATGACTGTATAATTTTATATCCCTTTTCAAGACTGCACCCAACCTGCCTTGCCTTAAAAAAAATAAATCTATATTGATGAAGCAGTTTGATGGCGCTTCTGTGGTTATTCTACACCATGCTGATATTTCCAGTACATACCTCCCATTTGGTTACATCCGACCCCAGGTATCCACTAAAAGCTTTCTTCCCCCACGGGCACTGAATTGGGTTGCAGATTGGCGCAAAGGCTGAAACAGACTAGTCAGAAATGGAAGATTCAAGGAAAACAAAGCGACTGTGTTAATATCTGAATCTAGATTTCCCCCAGCAACTCTGAATTTTAAAAAACTGCATTTGTAAAGTTGTAGAAAACAGCATGGTTCTAGAAAACAGCTGCTTATTTTCATCTTTTGTCATGTGTAGGAAAGGACAGTGCAAACTCATCTTGTCCGGGTGTACGGACATGTATAGAAATAACACAATTTTTATTTACTTTATTTGTTTCTGTACCCATTTATCAATATATCTTCATAGGATTGTGCCATACTTCAATTTGCACTGCCTATTAATTGTAAACATCCAGAATGCCAATCTACTATATACAGTGGTACCTCGGTTTTTGAGCATCTTGGAAGCCGAATGTTTTGTTTTTCTAACACCGAAAACCCGGAAGTAATTGCTTCCGTTTTCGAACACTTTTCGGAAGTTGAACAGCTTTCGCTGAGTTTCCCCCCAATTTCGCCCATTTAAATTGCAGACTGCCCTTTGCGCCTCAGTTTTTGAACGTTTCAAAAGTCAAACGGTGTTCCGAAACAGATTACGTTTGAAAACTGATGCACCACTGTATTTTGGAAAGTTGTCTGATATGTATTTGGACATCTCTTAAAATAGCATAACTAAATTTTACATGATGGTTCCTGATATCAAGGAGCAGCTTTTTGTCTATGTTTGGATACAATCAGACAGCAAGATGGTGCACTGACCCTTTCAAAACTGCACTGAATTTGACCACTGATTTAAAAACCACACTGATAAAGGTGATTGCATCTCTTACTTTTTCAGGGTAAATTTTCTTAATATTATCTCTCTTTGCATCATTATCTAATTCCTTTACTTTATTCGATATACATTAAAGAATTCAGAATCTTACCTTGTATTTTCCGGGATTCTTCAGAGCGAGGATTAGAGCACCATGACCCCCCATTGAATGGCCGGAAATAGAAATCCTCCCAGAGTCAACTGGGAAATTGGCATTTATCAGATTAGGTAACTGGAAGACGTCAATGGGAAGGAAATAGAAGTGAGTATATTAACATTTTGACCTACACTTTATCAAACCTTTGCCTTTGTCCAACACATTATCAAACAGCAGCACACATGCTGCCCAATAAGCTTTCTGTGGGATATACTGGCTACAAAGAAACAGGGAAACTATCAGTAAACTACTCAACTTGAGGAGATTTTACTATAACAGTTTCAGGGGTCCTTGCAAGTATATGAAGGCAGAACAAGTTTAAAGAAGCAATGCTATTGCCTGCACACTTAAAGAGACACCAGGCCTTTCGCTTGCCTTTGGTGATGTTGGGCAAAGTTAGGGAAGATGGTAAGAGTTCATAAGGAATTACAGGGTACCATATTACATAATTTCTCAGAGCAGAAAATTAGACCCTCAGAGCTTGAGTGCAGGTGAGAAAATGCGTGAGAGGAAATGCAGGACAAATTTACAGGTGTCTTATTTTCTCAGAGATAAAGCGCAAGTACCAATGCCAGATCTTGCCAATACGGACACAGTTGGGTGTCAGAGTCCAGAAGGATACTCATATGTATCTGACCATCAGACTTACAGTAGAAGGATGGGGGAGAAAAAGTTGGGGAACCCACACCTTGTATTATATCCCATTCTATATTTACATCAAGAGAATTGTACACAGGCACAATTAACCAAGCCAAAAGTCACCTCATCCTTTATGTACGAGTACATGCGATAATTCGTTTTCCACGGATCTTCAGTGGCATCCACGTAAAAACCAGCTCCAGTGCCAAAATCCCAGCTCTCATCTTCTCCTTTAATATTGCATCCGCCTACCATGGAAAGAAAGTCTATGCTGATAATCACCATTCACAGCAGAGGAGTGGCACTTTTCCTTTATGTTCAAGGGGCTTTATGTGCATGCCTCTCTTTGCTTGGCAATGGGTTGCCAGGCAGAACAGTCTACCTGGTAACGAGGAAAACCTTGCACACTTAGATGGACTTTACTAGATGAAGAGCTAAAAGCGCATGCCACTGTCTAGCCAATTGTGGGGAAATAAAAGGCAGATCTTTAGTGTGTGCTGTTCCCCACCTCACCGCCCAGGAGGAAGATGCATTTACAGGAAAATCCGCTTATCAATACTGTATCTGTGCTGATCTGGCAACTACTAGAACTGCACAGGAAAACATCTGTTGGTTAGGAAGGCCCCACAGAGACTCCTCAGGGTCTTAAGAAAGTACAATGTCAAGCAAGAATTGATGATCTCCTTCTACCGGGCCACAATAGAAAGTGTCCTTTCATACTGTATAACAGTGTGGTACGCTGGTTTGACAGCCACAGACAGGAAGTCCCTACAGAGGGTGGCAAATACAGCAGATGACATCATAGGCTGTCCTCGGAGTTTGCTAGATGACATCGCAGGAGACCGCTGCCTCAGGGAGCCAGGAAAATTCTTAGGGATGACTCACACCCTGGCCAGCACTTCTTTAATCTCCTACCTTTGGACAGGAGATACAGAAGTAGAGACAGCCGCACCAACAGGTTAAAGAACAGTTTTTATCAGTGGGCTGTTGGGCTGCTGAATGGGAAAAAATAGTGGTGTATAGTGGCAACTCGGGTTAGGAACTTAATTCGTTCTGGAGGTCCGTTCTTAACCTGAAACTGTTCTTAACCTGAAGCACCACTTTAGCTAATGGGACCTCCCATTGCCGCTGCGCCGCTGGAGCACAATTTCTGTTCTCATCCTGAAGCAAAGTTCTTAACCCGAGGTACTGTTTCTGGGTTAGCAGAGTCTGTAACCTGAAGCGTCTGTAACCTGAAGCGTATGTAACCCAAGGTGCCACTGTAATTGAGTTCCGACAAGCACACACAGCGCAAACAAGATTGAGTGTATGTGGGGGGGGGGTCGTTTAATTTCACTGCACACAGGTGGTGTAGTGACAATAAAGGATTACAGTGGTACCTCGGGTTAAGTACTTAATTCGTTCCAGAGGTCTGTTCTTAACCTGAAGCCCCACTTAACCTGGGGCCTCCTGCTGCCGCCATGCCACCGGAGCACGATTTCTGTTCTCATACTGAAGCAAAGTTCTTAACCTGAAGCACTATTTCTGGGTTAGCGGAGACTGTAACCTGAAGCGTATGTAACCTGAGGTACCACTGTATTATTATTATTATTATTATTATTGATACAAATGGACAAGATTCTAGGATTGTATACAAAGTTTGGCTTAACTTACTAGTAATACGCGCAGCTACGTGACAGCAATAATAAAAGCAATTAATTTGATGTTCATTGGCCTAGCACTTACGTGGGCTGGTATCTGGGGCAACCACAACCAGGCCTTGTTCAGCTGCAACTTGATGGAAACCTGCTTTCGTTATGAAATTTTGTTCTGTGCACGTTAATCCTGAAAAGACAGAAGAGCATTGTAATGGCAAGAGCACTGCCAATAGGGTTCTGGCTCAGAAGCTATCCAAGTGAGCGTGTTTTAGCCCAAAAGTAAGAGGATGCACTTTCCACTTTGAACCATTGTTTATATCTTTTGATATTGTTGGGCCTAAGTGTCTAAATTGATTAGCCTCAAAGTATAACTTCAAAAAAACGAATTCCCCCATCCTCCCAGTGATAGATGTTTATATAACAGGGCTTTTTGTTGTTCTAGGTTTTTTCTTTCAGAAAGATTCCTAACATTTTTGCCACTCATTTAGCTATTCCCCTAGCTAAATGTCTCCCCTAGGAAGATCTGGAAAAGATAAGTAAACCTAGGAACAACAATAGTTTTAATTGCTGTTATACAACCAATTAATGACAGCTTCTCCCCTTTAATTTTCAGAATTTCCTTCCATAAAGGGCACATAACTTGCCACTATCAGCCTGTTTGTTTGTTTGTTTGTTTGTTTATAATCTGGATTCTCAGATATATAAATTGCATGTGGCAAAGTGGTATATTCAAACCTCTTGATTATTTCTCTTCTGTTCTTTCGGTGGAATATGATGGAATAAAATATCTGATTTTTTACAATTTACTTGTAATTCTGCCACCATGCAAAAGTTATTCAATTACTGTTTAATTGCAAATAAATTTTCTTCATTACATTTTTATTAATGTACCAGTAGACAAAGAAAACAAAAAAGACATTGTGTTGACAGTGAATATTTTTTTATTACACATAAGTTCTCATTCATTGTTGAAGAGTAAAGAAAGTTCCACTAGACCTGAAATGCTACCATGTTTAAATTAATCCTAATAATACCAGTAGCAGGAAGCGAAGAATTTCCACAGGCACATATAAGAAGGGAAAACAGATTTTTAGGAAAAGGTCTTTCTTTGCAATCACACTAATGAATTTACTGCCAGTTTTTCTGACTGTGAAGTTTGCCAGTTTTTGGAGTGTCCTCCTTGAGTGGCAGATTTGAAAAGAGCCTACCAATTTTTAGCAATCTTCATAAGGGCAGTTCCTACCAAAAAGTAGGACATGGCAGATAATGCTATGAGGGCTGCTAGTTAGAAAGAGCAGTGTCAAAGTTGGAACAAGGTATGCGATCCATTGGACTACTACAAATATTCTGTCAAACATCTTAGACAGAATAAACATCTGGCACTAATGCACAATCCCACCACATATGGGTGAGTGACCGTCTATTCTTTGTTAATTATGTGGTTATAAACACCTTAAAGGGCTATGTGACACCTCATTAGTCATACAGCACTGTTCTCACTGGAGCAAGATGCCACCTGGGTGTGAACTTCAACACTGATTCTCTAAATTCTGGCTGAAGCAGTTGTAAGGAAGCTTTGTAATTTAACACTAAAGCTTGAGTCTCTTAGGGTGTCAGATTTTGTCCAGCGCCTAACAGCATCTTGCAGAAAGAGATGTGCCACAAATTATCTTATCTATAAGCCTTTATTGAGGCTCAGCTGACAGCAAAAGCAAGGCAGTCTGGCTTTATCACTGAATCACAAATGTATCTAGATCAGGGAAGTCCAGCTTTTCATACCAAGTGGACCACAACAGCACTCAGACATGGAACCTGTGGACCGCAAACTGTTTTGCCACATGGAGCAAGGGGAGCAAGTCAAAATTGACACTCCGCTGCCAGTCCTTGTGCTGCCTTCCAAAAAAAAACCCCCCCAAAAAACAACAACCCGAATAAGCAAGGTGTTGGGCTTTGGGAAGGAGGTATGAGGCTCTGGCAAGGGACGTGGGTGGCGCTGTGGGTTAAACCACAGAGCCTAGGACTTGCCGATCAGAAGGTCGGCGATTTGAATCCCCGCGACGGGGTGAGCTCCCGTTGCTCGGTCCCTGCTCCTGCCAACCTAGCAGTTCCAAAGCACGTCAAAGTGCAAGTAGATAAATAGGTACCGCTCTGGCGGGAAGGTAAACGGCGTTTCCGTGCGCTGCTCTGGTTCGCCAGAAGCGGCTTAGTCATGCTGGCCACATGACCCGGAAGCTGTATGCCGGCTCCCTCAGCCAATAAAGCGAGATGAGCGCCGCAACCCCAGAGTTGGCCACGACTAGACCTAATGGTCAGGGGTCCCTTTACCTTTATGAGGCTCTGGCAGGGTCCCAGAGCCCTCCCATCTCCTTCCCAAAGCTGGGAAAGTGCTAACAAGGTTTTGGGAAGGAGGACTCTAGGACCCTCTCAGAGCCCTCACACCTCCTTCCCAAAGCCTAGAGCCTTGCTTAGCCAGCTTTGGGAAGGAGGTACAAGGGCTGGAGGGGGGGCATAAAATGGTGCCAAAAAAGGCATTGAGGGCTGCGAGTTGGACCAACCTGATCTAGATGATAATCTACAAAAACACTTTGCAATCTTATCTGGGCTATAAGATTGGAGGAGGGGGGCCTTCTTGCTGTCTCCCTGGCAGGTGCTGCTCCCTGTGTAGGGATGCAATATAAGGCTCCCTTGGTATGAAAACTCCCTTTTCCTAGTGGTACAGACAATATTTTTGGTAAGCTTCTGTCACTACCTCAAGACACTTTTGTTTCCCCAGGCTTCAGACTTATGGTTGGCCCATTTAGCTTGCTGTGATCTATAGAGTTTTGATGCTGCACTGTTTCATAGAATTTATGTTTTCATTTCTTTTAAATATATTTTATTATTTTATTTGTTGTTTGATCTCTTCCTGCAGACCACTTTGTGATAATTTTTTGATGAAAAGTAGTATATGAATCTCTGAAACATCTATCAGAAGAAACCTACTGAAATCACACCTACAACATGTTTGAATTAATTTTAACCCCCTTTGGTGATATCTTTTTCAAGGGCCACTTCAGATTACTCACCTGAGAGCCAGTACAATACAGGGCATTTCTCAGTTTCTGCTTTGGGGGGCAGATAAACCCCAAACTTCATTTTGCATTTCAGCTCAACGCTGTTGACAACAAAATGCAGTTAACATGGACTAACGAAACTCGCTTATAAGAAACCGCAACCTCCAATCAGAGTTGCCAAAGGCTAATACTCAAGCCACATGCTTTATTTAACTACTTAAGAGTGTTTTTGTTCCCCCATTGAAATCAGTGCAACTAATTCAGTCAAGGCAAGTAGAGGCAGCGGACAATTGGAGCTGCCACAAGAAGGGACATGATGCAGATTATCAAAGAGGGTCTACCTGAGCATCCAAGAACGCAAAAGGAG
This sequence comes from Podarcis liolepis, assembly GCF_965112155.1. Lineage (NCBI taxonomy): Eukaryota > Metazoa > Chordata > Lepidosauria > Squamata > Lacertidae > Podarcis > Podarcis liolepis. The sequence goes on from NC_139557.1 coordinate 5,572,634, forward strand.
ACACACGAGGGACTGAGCATAGAGACTGAAAGGACAGAGTGGAGTACAGTGGGGTGGGTGTGGCTAATCTGTGGCCCTCCAGATATTGTACCACAGCTCCCAGCATCCCTGCCCACTGACCATGCTGGTTAGGGCTGATGGGAGCTGGAGTTCAACAGTATCTGGAGGGAGACAGGTTTCCCACCCCTGCAATGGACAACTGGACGTTCACTGAAAAAGCAAGGAAGATGTAGTGATGGTTAAGCTACTAAAAATGTGATTAAAATTGAAGAACAAAAAGATGCTTTCTCAGTACTTTGGTATACCAAAGCCTAAATATCAACAGAACTGCTATATGCAAAATTGTTGTCTGCCAAAAATATGCATTTGTTTAGTAATTAGCTGTTGTCCAGCCCCAAGCACACAGGGACAAATTTTCTAAACTTTGGTGGCTATGGGTTATAGGTAGTGGGTAGGTTGCACCCAAAGGCTTCTGCTGTGGCACAGGGCAGGTGCAGGAGGAGGGGGGGGAACCCCCTTGCACTAGTGCTAATCCTTGCACTAGCGTTTTTATTTAGCTGAATACTGCCCTGTGGGTATAGCCCTACAGCATAAAGGTGCTATTCAATGTTATTCCTACTCAAGAATAGGTCAGTCCAAGTTAATGGACATGGCTAACTTAGGTTCATTCATTTCAGTGGGTCTAGTCAACTAAGTAGGACTTAGCTGAATATAACCCTAACCCCAGGGTTGCAAAATATCCTTTAAAAAAACTTACATGAATAAAACATTTACCTGTCATGCTCAAACACTTTCTGAAAACCACCGAAGCATTTATTGCTAGAAATTTCTTTCAAGGCCATGATCTCTGCTGGAAACAAAGGGGGAAAACTGTTTTAGAGTTGTACTTATTTATTAAATTTCTAAAACACGCTTCACTACATCTTATGGTATTGAATTCCATAGCTGAATTTACAGCAGCCTCATAACAAGAAGATAATTCAGGTTGGAAATATATACACTTACGTGGGAGTAAGTTGCATTAAACTCAGGAGGGCTTACGTAGGAGTAAGCATGCGTGTAAATGCACCATAAAGCTTCTACAACAGATAAAGGATTTTTCCTACCAACCTACAGTTTTTCTTCACAATGCCATCACCCCTAGTTATTCACAACACACACACACACACACAGACATTCTTCAATATAAAGATTCAGATTTCAGAAGGCAGAAAACTGAGATATAACTGTGTGCTGTATTTGGGAAGTTTGCCTTTGTTTTCCTGATTTTACAAGCCTGTTGGCAGAGCCTAGAAAACAGGGTTTCCTTTCTTGGTTCCCAAAATGCTGTGATGCCCAATCCAAGGACAGTGGTCAGTTTGATCCAATGAGATCTTTCTTCCTTAATCCAAGGTGCAGCTGGAGGTGGCTGTGCCACTGAAGAGAATGTATTCCAGGACTCAACTTTTACTATGCTATCACATGTTCCTAGCATGAGAGGGGATCTGGAACTGAGCCTGCCAAACTCAAATCGTTCAATTAACCTTTGGCCAGGTTGGAAAAGATTTTGCAAGGATAGGAGTTGTAGTAAATCTGTTTGAGAAGTTGCTGCCAGGGAGTTGCAATCGTGCTATTTGAGGGCAGGGGAGCATTTTACTGCTTGTCCTCTTTCACGCCCTTTTATTGCCACATATGGTCAGGGCTATCATTAGGCCAACCAGACAACCACCTAAGGTGCAAACCTCCTTTGAGGGGCACAGTTTTATACAGATTAGCTTATAATTTCCGACAATATTTTATTTTTAGGTTTTATTTTGAAGTTGTTTATCATTTCTACAAGATGTTCATTTTTGAAAATTACAGTGAGCAATTTTTGGTGTGCATGCAAATCGATAGCCTTGCCAAGGGCATAAAATAGCCTGGCAGTGGTCACTGGGTACGGTAAAGGTAAAGGTAAAGGGACCCCTGACCATTAGGTCCAGTCGTGGCCAACTCTGGGGTTGCGGCGCTCATCTCGCTTTATTGGCCGAGGGAGTCATGTAGCCAGCATAACAAAGCCGCTTCTGGCGAACCAGAACAGCGCACAGAAACGCTGTTTACCTTCCCGCTGGAGCGGTACCTATTTATCTACTTGCACTTTGACGTGCTTTCGAACTGATAGGTTGGCAGGAGCAGGGACCGAGCAACGGGAGCTCACCCTCTGATTGGCAAATCCTAGGCTCTTTGATTTAACCCACAGCGCCACCAGCGTCCCCACTGGGTACGGTAATGTACTGTTAAACCTGCATTTTAAAATGTTTGTGATTTTTTTATTGTCCATGGATTTTGTTTTGTTTTGACTTTGGTTGTAAATCCTTTCAGGGCTTCTTATCCAGTGGGAATCAAAGAACCGTAGAGTTGGAAGGGACCCCGAGGGTCATCCATCATGCAGGAATCTCAACTAAAGCATCCGTGACAGATGGCTATCCAGCCTCTGCTTTAAAAACTGCAAGGAAGGAGAACCCACTACCTTCTGAAGGAATCCACACCGCGGTTGAACAGCTCTTACTGTCAGAAAGTTATTGTTTAGTCGGAAGACCGGGGTGTGTGCATGTAGTGCTACGGGTCACTGTGTCTGGCTGCTATTTTTTACTTATCACATTTGTATACCGCTCTTCATGGCATAACAAAACAGAATACAGTGGACGCTCGGGTTGCGAACGTGATCCATGCGGGAAGCACGTTCGCAACCCGCAGCACCGCGTGTGCACACTTGAGGGTTGCGATTTGGCGCTTCTGAGCATGCCATAGCTTTTCCCTTTTCTTGCGAGGAATCCTATTCGGAATAAGGGAATTTCCCTTTAAAAAAGGGAAATGTTGACAGCTATGGCGCATGCGTAAAGCGCGATTTAGTGCTTCTGCACATGCGCCAAAACCCGGAAGTAACCCATTCTGGTACTTCCTGGTTCAGCGCGGCGCGCAACCCGAAATCGCACAACTTGAAGCGTCTGTAGAAGCACAAAATACATAATAAAAAGCGAGAACGAAAACCCGAAAATAACCAATACCCCCCCACTCCCACAAACCCAAAGGTCGGGTGGTTTGAGACCCCCTTGGGGACAGCTGTGGGCAAATGATTCCTCCATTTCCAAGGGGCTGGACTAGATGGCCCTTAGGGATCCCTTCCAACACTACAATTCTCTAAGTATAAAGGGGAGTGTAAATAGAATAAACCTAAACTTTGCCTGGCCAGCAGTGGACAAACTGGTTCTGTTAAGTTGTGGGTGAACATATCAGACGACAGCGATTCTTCAGACAGCACGTGTTTATTTACAGGCCAGAACAGAACTAAAGGGTTCAGCCAAGCTGCTTATTATATAGAGCTCAACTACAATGCAACAGTAACAACTTTCTGTAACTATCCAATCACTGAACGTCACTTTCAATTCCTTATTTGCATATGTGGACCTGAGAGAAAACTATCTACAGAATCCCCCTGCTGGCCCAGGATGAGAACTTCAGTACTTAACAGGTTCCTTTATTAATGCCCCAAAACTGTTTATATTCTTTTTTTCTTTATATGCTTTTTTCTTTATATTCTTTTTCTTTTTCTCATTTACATTCTTTTATCTTTTTTTCTTTTCCTTTTTTTCTTTTCATTTTCTTTTTTTTCTTTTACTATTGTTAACTCTTTTTTTGTTATGTTTATGTATAATCACTAAGAAATTCAGATGGAAGAGACTAGAGGAAGTCAAGTAATATGTTTATGAAGATGGATTTTAATTAATTAAGTTTTAGTTTATGCGGTGATTTGATGTATTTTATGTTTTGCATTCTTTTTTCTTTTTCTTTTCGTTTTATTCTTTTTCTTTTACTATTGTTAACTCTCTCTTTTTGTTATGTTTATGTATGAAAAATAATAAATATTATTGTGGGGGGAGGAATTAATTCCCCCAAACTGACCGACACACAACACACACACAACACACACACACAAGCTTTGCAAACCGCCTCAGCCACAGGCTGCGTCTGCCTGTCGAAGTGAAACCAGCACCAGGGAAAGCAATGGCGGTGTGTGGAAAAGAGGGAGCTATCCTTTCCCTGGAGGCACTTACCGTCCTCCCCAGCTGCTTTTCTGAGCTCCCCGGGCGGGTCAAGCGACACCAAACTCCCCTCAAAAAGTTGGCCTTGCCTCTCTCGACGAGGGTCCGTTCGCTTTTCCTCACACAAGCTCTCTTTCTCTGACGCCGCGGGGCTTCATGGGAATTGTAGTCCCTCCGCCATGTACTTCGCCTTGCTCTGAGCGACGAGGGGACTCCACCTCCCAAGAAGCTTTGCTCCGTCCCGAACGTGCGCGCCTCCCTCGCTCGCTCTCGTGGCGGGGGGCGGCGGCTCGGCTCGCGCCCGCGGAGGCTCCTCCTCGATGGCCGCCCGCCGCTATCCACGGCTCTGCCGCCTTTTGGCGGGCCTCGGAGGGGCCGCCTCGCTCGTGCTGCTGATCAGCCTGTACACGGCGGGGTCTGAGGTGCAGGTGGGTTGGCAGGTACAGAACGGACCGCCCTCCGCTCCCGCGCTTAGCAGGGTCCCTTGGGGCACAACAGCCCTGTGAGGTGGGCCAGGCTGAGGGAGCGACGCCCAGGGTCGGGGGGGGGGCCTTCCCTTCACAGCCATGTGCTGTGTGAATATGCACACATCTGTGAGGAACTAATCCAAGGTTTCTCAAACGTGGGTCTCTAGCTGTTGTTGTTTTGGACTACAGCTCCCATCATCCCTAGCTATAATACTAATACTAATTATTATTATTATTATTATTATTATTATTATTATTATTATTATTTAATATTTGTACCCCGCCCATCTGGCTGGGTTCCCCCAGCCACCCTGGGTGGCTTCCAACCGAATATTAAAATACAGTGGTCTGTTAAACATTAAAAGCTTCCCTAAACAGGGCTGCCTTCAGATGTCTTCTAAAAGTCTGGTACAGCGGTGCCCCGCAAGACGAATGCCTCGCAAGACGGAAAACCTGCTAGACGAAAGGGTTTTCCGTTTTTGAGCTGCTTCGCAAGACGATTTTCCCTATGGGCTTGCTTTGCAAGACGAAAACGTCTTGCGAGTGTTCCGATTTTTTTTCGCCCCCCCTTTTTCTAAGCCGCTAAGCCGCTAATATCCTTTTAGCCGCTAAGCCTTTAATAGCCGCTAAACTGCTAATAGCGCTAAGCCGCTAATAGGGTTGCTTCGCAAGACGAAAAAACCGCTAGATGAAGAGACTCGCAGAACGGATTAATTTCGTCTTGCGAGGCACCACTGTAGTTGTTCTTCTCTTTGACATCTGGTGGGAGGGCGTTCCACAGGGCGGGTGCCACTACCGAGAAGGCCCTCTGCCTGGTTCCCTGTAGCTTTGCGGCTCGCAATGAGGGAACCGCCAGAAGGCCCTTGGCACTGGACCTCAGTGTCCAGGAAGAACGATGGGAGTGGAGACGCTCCTTCAGGTATACAGGACTGAGGCCGTTTAGGGCTTTAAAAGTCAGCACCAACACTTTGAATTGTGCTCGGAAACGTATGTCTTTTAAAACCGGTGTTATGTGGTCTCGGCGGCCGCCCCCCGTCACCAGTCTAGCTGCCGCATTCTGGATTAGTTGTAGTTTTCGGGTCACCTTCAAAGGTAGCCCCACGTAGAGCGCATTGCAGTAGTCCAAGCAAGAGATAACTAGAGCATGCACCACTCTGGGGAGACAGTCTGTGGGCAGGTAGGGTCTCAGCCTGCGTACCAGATGGAGCTGGTAAACAGCTGCCCTGGACACAGAATTGACCTGCGCCTCCATGGACAGCTGTGAGTCCAAAATGACTCCCAGGCTGCACACCTGATCCTTCAAGGGCACAGTCACCCCATTCAGGACCAGGGAGTCCTCCACACCAGCCCTCCCCCTGTCCCCCCAAAACAGTACTTCTGTCTTGTCAGGATTCAACCTCAATCCATTAGCCACCATCCATCCTCCAACCGCCTCCAGGCACTTACACAGGTCCTTCACCGCCTTCACTGGTTCTGATTTGAAAGAGAGGTAGAGCTGGGTATCATCTGCATATTGATGGACACCCAGCCCAAACCCCCTGATGATCTCTCCCAGTGGCTTCATATAGATGTTAAAAAGCATGGGCGAGAGGAAGGAACCCTGAGGCACCCCACAAGTGAGAGCCCAGGGGTCTGAACACTCATCCCCCACCAGCACTTTCTGAACACGGCCCAGGAGGAAGGAAGGAAGGAAGCTAACAAGGAAGCTAGCTAGCAAGACCAGTGCTCAGGGATGATGGGAATGGTAGTCCAAAAACAGCTGGAGACCCAACTTTGGGAAACCCTGTGACCTAATCGAGTACGATTTCTTTAATGGGGAGGCAGCTTGGATGAAAAGCATTTGGGGTGTGGGATCTTATCACAGCTGTCCATGGAGGCGCAGGTTAATTCTGTGTCCAGGGCGGCTGTCTACCCAGCTCCACCTGGTACGCAGGCTGAGACCCTACCTGCCCACAGACTGTCTCGCCAGAGTGGTGCATGCTCTGGTATTCTCCCGCTTGGACTACTGCAATGCACTCTGTGGGGCTACCTTTGAAGGTGACCTGGAAACTGCAATTAATCCAGAATGCGGCAGCTAGACTGGTGACTGGGAGTGGCTGCCGAGACCACATAACACTGGTCCTGAGAGACATGCATTGGCTCCCAGTACGTTTTCGAGCACAATTCAAAGTGTTGGTGCTGACCTTTAAAGCCATAAATGGCCCAGTAGACCTGAAGGAGTGTTTCCACCCCCATCGTTCAGCCCAGACACTGAGATCCAGCGCTGAGGGCCTTATGGTGGTTCCCTCCCTGCAAGAAGGGAGGTCACAGGGAACCAGACAGAGGGCCTTCTCGGTAGTGGCACCCGCCCTGTGGAACGCCCTCCCTTCAGATGTGAAGGAAATAAGCAGCTATCTTCTCTTTAAAAGACATCTGAAGGCAGCCCTGTTTAGGGAAGTTCTTAATATTTAATGCTGTATTGTTTTTAACACGTGATTCGAAGCCGCCCTGAGTGGCTGGGGGAACTCAGCCAGATGGGCGGGGTATAAATAATAATAAATTATTATTATTATTATTATTATTATTATTATTATTATCCAAGTCCATGGGAAACCAAGCCATGTTTGGAGGATATTTGTTCTGTCTGAACCGGCCCTGAGATGAACCACAAAAAGGGCATCTCAGTCCGCACTAGGGAACAAGGGGTGAGTGAAGATTTACATCAGGAACAAGGGGCGGGGCATAAAGATCTACATTGGGATCTGTTGCCCCTGTGGATCCTGCCACCTAAGGGAGTCACCTCACCTTGCCTCATGGGTGGGCTGGCCCTGCAGACTATACAGTAGTCCGTATTACTGAAAAAATGTGTTTTTAGTTGGCTGTTAAATGATCAATCTGTGGAACGTAATACTTCAGGATACATATTAGTATTTATATTATCCCCCCCCCCACGTTACATGAGAACTGCACTGTTAGAATGGACTGTTGGTTTGGAAGGGCCATGAGGCTACCAAAACAAACTTGCACTTTCTGAATTTGTAAATAAAAACAAAACTAAGGGCTTTTAAAAAAAGAAAAAGCTCTAAAAGGGCCTAACAAGAACCGGTGAGTTTTCTGGAGGTATAGAAAGCTGCTTATGGCAGTTGAACTGAGAAAAAGGAACAGAAATTGTTTACTGTATCACACCTCAGCCACTAGGTTTGTATGGCTAAGAACAGTTGAAGGGTGGAATTTGGAGTGCTGGTTGAAAACAAACAAAAATAGAAAGGAAAATGGAGGGTAGGGTGAAGAGAGGGGTTTGACCTACTCAAGTCCCTGACAGCTTAGCTGTTAAAATATTCATGTTTTGGACTGGCAGCCCTCTAATGCAGTATGGTATGTCAGAGGAGGGCTGGATGTAGGGGGAAGGAAAAATATGTATTTTATCACTTCCCCATTCCTGAAACTTCTCCTTCCCTTTTGAGGCCAAGGGAGCATTGCCATCTACGCAAAACCTGTAAATGAAATTATCTAGGGATCTGGAATGTGGTGTCGTCATCATCAGTACATTGGTGATGACCAGTTCTGCTTCTCTTCTTCATTAAATCTAGATGAAGCTATGGAACCAATATCTGGAATCCATAATGGAGTGGGTAAGGGCCAGTAAACAGAAGATCAATCCAGGCAAGATGGAGGTTCTGTTGATGCATGGCAATGAGGTTTGCAGTTTGGAGTTTTACTTCTGAGCTCACCTTTGGAGGCCTAAATGGTTTCTGTAGGTTGAAGCACATTTCACCAGCTTGACTGGTTTGCCAGCTGCAACCCACTCCTAACCACAGTAGCCTGGACGTGATTATCCATGCTCCAAAGAACGCAAGTGCCCTGTTTAGTCCATCCTATTTCCCACAGTGGCCAACCATAGGCCTGTGAAAAGTCTACAAGCAAGACATGAGGGCAGTCTCACTCTCCAGGGGCTGATGCTCAGAGACATGGTGCCTCTGATCGCTGCTTGTCAGCCTAGCGTACCTCACAGGGTTGCAATGAGAGCAAAAATGGGAAAACCTCTGGCACGCAGTGCTTAGAACAAGGATGAGATAAAAAATGTGATGGATAAATGTTAAATACTGCTCTCTGGAGATGGCTCATTTAACAGTATTTTTTTTGCCATTTATTTTTAAGGTGTTAAGTGAGTTGACTTTCTTCCCTCTCTGGAGAAGAGAGAAGCCACTCTACAAGCTTGATGTAAACTGGCCTTTGATTCCTTTTGCTGGTCAGACGTTTTGTGTTGCTGTGGATGACGTCAATGGATTAGTATATGTGGGACAGGTAAGAAAAGACAGTCTTCTGACCAGCAGAGTTGTCCAGTGTGTAGCTTCGATTGTTAGCAGTTCCTGTTTTTACAGCAACCAGACTAGGAACTCTTGCACAGAATACTGGGTGGAGGCTCATCCTTCAGTGTCAGAAAACTTCACATTTCTCTTTATATTTTTCCTTGCTGAATGCATGTGGATCTGTAAGGAAGCAGACATGCTTTCCGGTGTTGAGGAGAGCTTTGTGAGGAGCAAACATTCACATGACTTTTTTCCAGTGTGGGTGAACTTTTTCCATACTGAAAAAAAAATGCCTCCCCAAAAAAAGTGTAGTGGCAAGAGCTACCTAAAGGAGTAAATGAATGCTGTTGCTTCTTTCGCTATAAAATACAATCTTTTCTTCAAAAAGTTCCATAACTTGGCATGCTATTTTAACATTCATATTATGTTTACTCCGGAGCTTAGAAGACTAATGCTAGAATAGGGAGCCAATTGTTATTCCCTTTCCAACATTTCCCCTTTACACTCCACTTTTCAGTCTTTATGGTTGACTAAGATTGTTCATTAAAGGGACGCGGGTGGCGCTGTGGGTTAAACCACAGAGCCTAGGACTTGCTGATCAGAAGGTTGGGGGTTCGAATCCCTGCAACGGGATGAGCTCCCGTTGCTCGGTCCCTGCTCCTGCCCACCTAGCAGTTAGAAAGCAGAAAAAGTGCAAGTAGATAAATAGGTACCGCTCCAGTGGGAAGGTAAACGGCGTTTCCGTGTGTTGCTCTGGTTCGCCAGAAGTGGCTTAGTCATGCTGGCCACATGACCCAGAAGCTGTACGCTGGCTCCCTCGGCCAATAAAGCGAGATGAGCGCCGCAACCCCAGAGTCGGTCACGACTGGACCTAATGGTCAGGGGCCCCTTTACCTTAAGATTGTTCATTATAACAGTGCCAGTGAAGAAAGCCACAATTATTTTAAGTAGATTACATCAGCAAGTCACTAGGATATCTCCATTAATGACCATTTTCTTTTCCAGTGTAGGAAATGCTGGGCAGTGTCTTTGTACTAGAAATTGTGCTTTTATTCTCATGGCATTATGTTTCGCAAAGCTTGGTTGCTCTAAATGGATTCAGAGGCTGAGAGTTCAGCTTTTCTTTTTCTGTAGATCTGGCTGCAAAATCAAGAAAGGCTTTTAAATGTGCCACAGTTCCTCTATACTTGCCCTGCCTATCTGCTGCACATTAGTTCTATTCCATAAGGTGGCTGCATTCTGTCAGACCCTTCCCTCTGCCTTTCTGCCAGTTCTTTGTTCAGTTTCTCACACCCAGACTCTGCTTGATCTCTTGTATCCCTGATCTTCCTAGAAACCTGCTCTTCTAGCCTGCATATCCTGTCTCTTTGCTTTCTTAAAAAAACACACACCAAAAAAAAAACCTCGCAGCATTTTTTCCTCAACAGTACCTTAGATCAGGGATTGCCAACCCGATGAGCCGGCAAAAGCCTTCATTGGTGCCCCCAGGGAGGGGCCCCAGACTCTGAGCTTTCATTTTTAAAAAGTAAGTTTCTTGCCCTCTTAAAAAGAAAACTCTGAAGCAAAATGGGAAGATAACTGTCTAAGTGATTTCTGTGAAATAATCAAGCCTGGCTCCTCCTGCCTGTCAGTGGTTTTAGCCAATAAGTGAAGTCAGAACTGCAACTGATGAGTGAGTTGTTCGATGGGCAGGCAATAGGGTCCTAAAGAACTTCTCTTTTCCCTTGTCTTTAATGCACTTTTCTTGTGTCTTATTTTCCTGGCAGAATTTCAACAGGTTATGCCTTTTCTTGTATGGAAGTACGATTATGGGGATAGCTTCACTGTGATTGTACTCTGTCCACTTTTGTGTTATGCCATGACCATCTAGGTTAAACACTTTTACTCCATTCTTTAGTCAAAAAGGCTATCAGAGTGGCTTTACAATGATCTTTAGGCTTATAATCTACAATACATGGCACACAAGGAAAAAGAGATGGGGAGGGAGAGGAGGGAAATCATCGTGCATCATTTCCTACAGTTCTTAGAATGATCTTTGGGATGGAGGCAATTCACATAGCCTGATGGACTAACGCCTTTTACTAGGTGACAGTTGAGAGGGGGCTAAAGGCAGCTGTTTGGTTGCAGTACAGTGGTACCTCGGGTTACATACGCTTCAGGTTACAGACTCCACTAACTCAGAAATAGTACCTTGGGTTAAGAACTTTCCTTCAGGATGAGAACAGAAATCATTCTCCGGTGGTGTGGCAGCAGCAGGAGGCCCCATTAGCTAAAGTGGTGCTTCACGTTAAGAACAGTTTCAGGTTAAGAACGGACCTCCGGAACAAATTAAGTACTTGACCCGAGGTACCACTGTTTATGCTGAGGACAAAAATCCACTATCCTTTTGTACCTCTGCATTAAGATTCAGTGAAAGGAAGCCACTGATCAGCTTTTTCCTTGCATGTGAACCAGACATAACAATACTTGGCGGAGCTAATAAGATTTGTGAGAATATATGTATATGCATATGTATGTATATGCAATAAGGAAACGTAATGAAAAAATTCTGGAATTTCATTCTGCAAGATCTGATTGGTTCTCTGTTATCTTTATACACTTTTACAGAGAGGTGATGAAAATGTGCCTAAGGTTGTAGTTTATACTGAGGATGGCTATTTCTTACAAGCATGGAATGCTTCCATTGAAATGCCTCATGGTATCTTTGTGCAGAACACACCCAATACAAGTTCAGTGTGGATCACAGATGTTGGAACTGGTATGTGGAATGATTATTACTAAATAACATCAGAGTGAAACAAAACAGTGTGCTTGTGATGTTTGACGTTAGACGTAAATTTTAGAGGCTGCCTTTCCACAAAAGAACTTGTCTCCATGCTGTCTCAAGATATAAAACATGAAAAAATAACACAGCAGTCCATTCTAAGACACAAAGGTGAAGCGAGACAGATTGAAATAACCAGACCATTCATGTGCCTCTCCTTGCAGTTCATTCCTTCAGCAGCTTGCTCTTGTATGTTCTTGGGCCTGATATCCAACTGAGTGTTCAATTTAACTACAGTACAGCCCACACAAAGCGCTCAGTACCACCAGGCCATCATCCTAAAAGATACAATTCTGCATCTGTGCAAGTTCAGGTGATTAAAAAGGGAGGTAGATGTTTCTTCCTGGGCGTTTCAGTAGGCTGAGGAACAAGAACAGGTTCATGGTGGAAGACCAAGGGCGGTTCACACAGCACAGAGGTTCCACACTTGGAGAGCAGTAAATCCAGTTAATGCCCCATCCAGTTTTTGCCCAATTCTTCACAATCTCACTCCTTTTAAAATTATGGTGTTCACAGAGAAAATGTGATCTTACTGAAAAATGTCTATTTCCTTCTTCATATAGGTGAATATGGACACACAATTAAACAGTATAGTCCTTCAGGTGAACTTCTTCAAGTCATAGGTACTGCAGGTAGAGCAGGTTCTGGTACAAATCCCTTGCAGTTTGACCAGCCAGCAGAGATTTTTGTGGAAGAAAGCGGGGACATCTATATTGTAGATGGTGATGGAGGACTGAACAACCGCTTGGTCAAATTGACGCCAGGTAAGTGAATGGATGTGAATGGCCTATACATGCAACATTCAGAATTGCTTTGATGTACAGCAATAGGGAACCTCCAGCCACCAGGCCTAATCAGCCCCAGCTTGTTTGGCCCCCCCAGCCCATTTTCCACAAGCTCTCCCCACCTGCCATCACATGTGATGTCAGATGTGCGGCACATAAAAGACACAGGTGCCAAGGAACAATTGGGAGTTTAAAATGCTCTCCCAGTTGTTCCTTGGCAAGTGGGGCTTCTGAATAGCAAGTCCCTTTGAAGTCCATTTGCAAGTGTGGTTTGGATCCAAACCACACCTGCAAATTGACATATTTTCCTCTGTGGGCCTGCAGAGCTAGTATGCAGAGGCAAAATGTCTTTTTGCAGGTACAATGCCTGCAAATGGGCCAAGCAAGTCCTGCCGTCAGTGCCAGCCAGCTAGGCAGCCTGTTTGAAATTGTGAGCTGGTTTCATAATGACATACTAGACAAGTAGGTGTCTCCACCCACGTGTCAAAATAGCCTCCAGGGGGTGGGGAATTTCCCAGTGCCTGCGCTAGTGGTTTGTTTTTGTTTTTGCTGCGTTCTCCTCATTTATGTGACTATCATTTCTGTATTTCTTGAGGTCTTTTGTCTCTCCCATATGGGTTTACTCTTTAAGGGCTCTGTTAATTGCAGCATTTGAAATTTCGGTAGAACTTCCACAGTCAGACTATGATAGAAGGAAATGTGTTTTTTTGTTTTTGTTTATTAAATGTAGGAGAAGGCCCAAATCCTTACTGGATAGTTTTTAGTTTTACAGTATTTATAATATGTTCCCCCACTCTGTTTTTAGGAAGAGGACAGAAAGTTACCCTGTTTTTGAAATCACTAAAGAATTAGAAAGCTGTCAGCTGACCTTTAAAGCCCTATGCGGCCTAGGACCCTTGTACTTATGGGACCGTCTCTACTGGTATGTCCCGCAGAGGACCCTAAGGAAGCCAGACTATCCTGCACCAGGGCTAGGGCTTTATCAGGGACGGCTCCAACCTGGCGGAATGCTCTGTGTCCCACGAGACGAGGGCCCTGCAAGACTTGATCTCCTTCCGCAGGGCCTGTAAGACAGAGCTATTCCGCCTGGCCTTCAATTTGAATTAGCCTGATCCTCTATTCCCTTTTCCCTTGCCTCTTCTATGAAGAAACCCTTTCTGGGACCCCACATTTAAATTCTTATCCACATACCTCCTTGCTGGCCCTAGTAGGACCAACTTGGCCAGTTAGCCCTGGTGATCATTCGATGTCTATTGACTGGGGTATTTTTTTTTCCAAAAATGACCCCTGAATTTTTGAATTTTATTGATATTGATGCTGCATTTTATGCTGTATTCTGTGCTGTTTTATGCTGTTTTTTAAGTTGCATTTTAATCAATGTTTTATATTTGCTGTTAGCTGCCCTGAGCCCGGTTTTTAAACCGGGTAGGGCATGGTATAAATAAAAATTTATTTATTTATTTATTTATTTATTTATTATGATGTAATACAGATATTTTATTATAAAATGCACAGCAATATATGGTGCTTCCTTTCTACCTGCAGACTTTAAGACTCTGTGGCTGCATGGAGAAAATGGTTCTGGCACTGCACAGTTCAATATCCCACACAGTGTAACGGTGGATGCTGTCGGACGGGTAAAGTAGCCGTGATCGCTGTAATATAGTTTTATAAATAGCCATCATGACCAGGGCTTGAAATTTTCTCACTTGAATTTAAACTTCCAGTAATTTACTTGCGTAGGGATGCGGATGGCATTGTGGGTTAAACCACAGAACCTAGGACTTGCCGATCAGAAGGTCGGTGGTTCGAATACCCACAACGGGGTGAGCTCCCATCGCTCGGTCCCTGCTCCTGCCAACCTAGCAGTTCGAAAGCACGTCCAAGTGCAAGTAGATAAATAGGTACCACTCCGGCGGGAAGGTAAACGGCGCTTCCGTTCGCTGCTCTGGTTCGCCAGAAGTGACTTAGTCATGCTGGCCACATGACCCAGAAGCTGTACGCCGGCTCCCTCGGCTAGTAAAGCAAGATGAGCGCCACAACCCCAGAGTCGGCCACGACTAGACCTAATGGTCAGGGGTCCCTTTACCTTTACCTTTAATTTACTTGCAGCTTTCAAGGAAGTGTTGAGGACTGGTGCTTTAAAGTTTTGGGGCTTTCTCCAATCTTTTATGGCATGTTTCTCTCCCCCGCCCCTTCCTTGCCTGTGAATGAAACATTCCATGCTATTTTTCATCAACAAGTTTTAATTAAACCAAGAAACGAGTGATTCCATGTTAGTATATTTTTTAAAAATAAATTTTTATTGGATTTTTTTTTTACAACATAACACAAACCCCCCAACACAGAAATCCACCCCCATCAGACACAAGCATAACAAACAACAAGCATAATATACAACAATACAAACAAATAAAAGACTTCCTTTATCCTGTTTCTGGCATCCTTATTTACTTCTTATAAGCTGTTTCCTTTATGAATAATTATTAAGATTTTTCTAATTATACCTTAAAGTCTCCTGCAGACATTAATCGAAATAATTCCAGGTATGAATTTTAGGGCACTGTTTTGTGAAGTATTCTCTGCATTTTCCTTGATTCCATGTTAGTACTGTAGAGATGTACTGGACCAACATCTTAACTGAAAAACTTACATTTTTCATGTAGAAGGAAAACACGTCTATGATTTTCCTTTGTTTTCTAAACTTAGAAACAAATAATAATCTGAAACAAACGTTGGCTTACTATGAACAAGCTCTGCCTGCCTCTGGGAGAAAAAAACCAGGAGGCTTGGCTTAATATTACCTGCAGACCCACATTAGTGGTTTGCTGTTCTTCTTCCAACCACAATCAAAAGCCGCGACATATAAGTATGTTTAGCAGGAAGCTAGGATTAAAGAGCACATGCTTTGCTGCAGGTATGGATTCTTCCCTAAAGAGAGTTCAGTAATGTTGGCGAGATCCTATACCAGCCTGCTCAGTATGGCAACATGTAAATCATGTGATATTGAACATCATAGAGCATATGCAGGATCGCTGAGGTAGTGTTTAAAAATGGCTATGAACAGATTTTGTATTTTCGGTAGGTATGGGTTGCTGACAGAGCCAACTGGAGAATCCAGGCTTTTCAGAAAACCACAGGGGAATGGTTGGGCTGTTGGAATAGCTGCTTTACACAAGATGGTCCTTCTTCCGTCAGGTATAGTATCTGTAGTTTGCATGCAAATCTGGGCGGTGGGTGGAAGGGGAGACTTTTCAACTGAGCAGGGCTCATGTTGATTCTGGAGAACGCTTTTGTTTGTAAGGTGATTGTCAGGGAACTGCCATCGCAGTCAGGAGTGGAGGAAGGGCTCCCGAGCGATGCCGGAGAAGGTCCCAGCAGGAAAAGAGGGGACTCAGTGACCGGGGAAGGAAATCAGCGTTACACCAGGGAGAAAGGCGGGCAGAAGCGGGCTTCGGAGGGATGGCTCCAGGACTCTTCGCCAGAGACCAGCGGGGAGAGCATTGGTCCTCCACTGCCCACACCCACCCTGCGCAGAAGACTTCCGCGCAGGGAGGCTAGGCGGAGACTATCCGTCAAGGAACTTTTATGTTGGAAGAAGTTCAGGAAACGCCCACTGACGGATTCTGCCAGTGACTGAGACAGACGCGGAATCAGGACTGTCCAGCCAGGGAAAGGTTTATCCAGCCCGAAATTCAGCATACCTTGAGGTTTCCGTTGCGTGGAAAAACACCTCCTCTTTCCACCAGCCATCTGTTGAGCCTCTGGCTTCACTCAGACGCTTATCTTCCTTGGTGCAGAGGATTGCAACGATCCATCCACCTCTCATGCAGATTTACGATGAATCATAACCACCGGGTCTGCTACCAGATGTCAGGATTCCAGCCGAGGTCACGGGTGACTGGCCTCACTCCCAGGCATTCGGCTGGGATCCTTGCTGACCTTCCGTCTGCGTCTCCCGGCAGGCAAGGTCATAAATCGGCGATTCTCCTCAGACGTGAGGAGAACACACCCTCCTCCTTCTCTCCCTCCCTGCATTCCCCCAGGGAGGGGAAGAAAGACAGACAGGAGTCCTATTTACATGTTTTATTCCTGTCGTTCAGCAGTACAGAGAATGCGTGTCTGTACCCTCCAGTCTCCAGCAGAAGAGTCACAACTCCACCCCTGCACTTCCAGTACAGGTCAGATGACACTCTGAGCTAACATCCGGTGCTCAGAGCAGAGAAAGGACTGCCCCCTTTCTCCACTAGTACAGTTGCAAACCACAACATCCTGTTTTGCATTCCAGCCACCTGCAGCTGGCTTTTGCATTGGTGCTTTTTCCTGACACTGCCCACACCCACCCTGCGCAGAAGACTTCCGCGCAGGGAGGGTAGGCGGAGACTATCCGTCAAGGAACTTTTATGTTGGAAGAAGTTCAGGAAACGCCCACTGACGGATTCTGCCAGTGACTGAGACAGACGCGGAATCAGGACTGTCCAGCCAGGGAAAGGTTTATCCAGGCAACCTCACCGAGAGTGGCGGCAACTTACGCACGAGCAACCCCCAATTCCCATTACAGTGATGAAGAGCTCCAGTGCCAGTGTTAGAGCCATTTTACGTGGCACTGTGGGTGTACCAGTGTTTGAGCTACTGTGTTCACTGGAGATATATCTCTTCCTAACACTGAGATGAAAATGCCAGTATGTTTGGTGGTGCCATATAACTTTTACACTGGCTTTCCTCAATGTATCCATCTGGCTCGAAAAACGAGAGGTGGCTCATTAGTGCATCCATCCAAATAATTTTGCATGTTGTATTTCCATAACTTTGCACGAATATCAGATGCTAGACAGATGGTAGATGTTGCCTTTTTTGCGGCCCTTTTATTATCGGAAGGGTTATGGCATGCAAAAGCTTGATTTGGCTGCCAAAGCCTTAAATTAGGCTTTCTAATGGGTGCCTGACTTCTGTTTGGATCAGATCCAGCAATTCTGTAAGTGGAATTCTGCTCAAGAAGAAGAAGCTCCTGGCATCTGCAAATAGAAGAGGAAAAGTGATTTTCACAGTACCCCTTGGAAATCTACTCTGCAGAGGAGTGGGTGCTGGCATTTGTGCAGGGGGGTAGCTACGTGCAAGATGAGGAATACGTGAAAAATCATTATTATCATTTATTAAATTTCTGTACCACCCTTCATCCAAGGATCACTGAGCAGTTTAAAACCACAAAAATACATACCATATAAAAACCACAAAATACAATATAAAAACCACAAAATACATACCATAGTAACGAACAAAAACAATGCCCCACGCAGTTTAAAGGGCCATTGATTGATTAAGGCTTATGAGAAAAGGAATCTCCTCCCCACTTGCTCAAAGGCCTTTCTGCGAACTGAAGGACTCCTTCCGTGAAAAGAAGGGCACCTTTAGATCCTTCTCATCGGGCATTTCCACCATATCTGAACGGTCTGCAGCCGTTAGAATTTTACCCCACACAAGTATAATATTGGTTCTGTTCACTTGCACTCACAGCTGTGTGGAAGCTGCTTCCCCATGGGGTAATTCCATGCTGCTTTGGAAATATAGGAATGAGGCTCTCACATAAGTGTGGTCTTTTCCTTTCATTCATTGGGATATGTGTTCATAGAAATGACTGTGGGCCTAATGAATTCTGGTTAATGGTGGATTGTGCCCATCTAGTCTCTTGTGTGGGATGTGGGTGGCACTGTGGGTTAAACCACTGAGCCTTGGGCTTGCCGATTGGAAGGTCGGCAGTTTGAATCCCCACGACGGGGTGAGCTCCCGTTGCTCAGTCCCTGCTCCTGCCAACCCAGCAGTTTGAAAGCACGTCAAAGCGCAAGTAGATAAATAGGTACTGCTCCGGCGGGAAGGTAAACGGTGTTTCCGTGCGCTGCTCTGGTTCGCCAGAAGCGGCTTAGTCATGCTGGCCACATGACCCGGAAGCTGTACGCTGGCTTACACGGCCAATAAAGCGAGATGAGCGCCGCAACCCCAGAGTCGGTCACGACTGGACCTAATGGTCAGGGGTCCCTTTACCTTCTTAGTCTCTTGTGTAAAAGTATAATTTTGCAGGTTGTGCAAAAACATTTTTTGTTGTTAACTAAGAATGTTGAGATTTGAGTTTAGTGCCAAAGAACCTGATGAGTGGAAGGGGCTGCCATTCATGGAGGGTGGGATTATGACATCCCCCCCTTTTTTAAAAAATAAGTCTTAATAGGTTTCAAAGAATAAAATATGCTGGTGCACTTCACAAACTAGTTTCCCGTTCTGTCTGAACCCTGTTTCCCTGGCCAAAAACTGGCTCAGAAGGGTCACAAAATCCTCCAGATGACACCAGTAGGATGAATTTGAGATTATCAGGAGACCCCCAGATCAACTTTTCAGGTGACATGAGGGATGTGCAAACAGAAGGTAACACCCCCCCCAAAATGTGAGCAAAAGTGCATTATATTCATACTGCAGGATTTTAAATAGGATTTAAAGGATTCTCTTTAAATAGTCTCTCTCTCCCCTTCTCTCTCTCTCTCTCTCCCTCCCTCCCTTCCTCCTGTAGATTAACTCCAGATCAAAGGTATATGATCGTCGCACATATAAATATTGACAGGGTGTCAATCTTGGCTGCCCCACCGGTAGGATCAATTGAGGACTGTGTTGTGATGGACACAATTCAGCTTGCAAGCGAAGTTAAGCCCCATCTTGTGGATGTCAGCAAGAAAACTGGAGCAATTTATGTAGCAGAAATTGGAGCCCAGCAAGTACAGAAGTACGTGCCTTTATACTGACAGCATCTTTCACACGGCACAAGGGACTTCCAGAATATTTCCTCTGTTGGATTGCTGTCGGCTGTGTAACACAAGAACTTTTGGATTAACTTTGTTCATTTGAAGTGCACATTTGTTTCACTTTTTGTGCCTATCTCAGGGATTTTAAGTGGTGGCAATTTTTGTGTTAGCTGGTTTTTATAGACTTGTTTGTTTTTTAAGTCAGTGTCATCAGCACTGCTAATTTTAAATCATACAAGAGTAAATTTACCGCCACACAAACTGCTAGAAATACTAGTTTAATGCAGCTTCCATGAGTCATTCCATAATTGGGAAAAAATTACTTCTTCATGGAGTCAGAAATTTCCGTTTATTTGTAGCAGATTATCTCAGCTAAGGAGCCTGATTGCTGCTTTCCTGTGAATGGAGGAAGAAGAGGCTGGTCTGGTCTGTATGGGAAGATCCTATAAGATGACTGTGCTGCAAAACAGTCTTGGCTATGCTTATCTCTGGAAATGTCTCCTCCAAGTTTGAAAATGCAAGGTCTTTTAGCAATGCTTTTCTCTAGGGAGCCTCAAATAGCTTTCCACCAGAGTGGTATCTTTTAAAACTCTCTTGGGACTTCTGAAGCTTTGTGAATGACCAAGAAATTCAAGTTTGTTTACTCCTAAAGCAAACTGTCATGTTGTGACTACTTTTACTGTTTGGGGTATTCTTTACATTCCCACTTTTGCATGTATGCTTTGTTGTGTGAGCCCGGTTTGGCCGGGGAGGGTGGGGTATAAATAAAAATTTATTATTACTATTACTTACGAAATTTGCAGAATCTAAAAATACCTTTCTTCCATTTTCCTGGAATTGTTTTTTATTATTTGTAAAGCACCCAGTTCAGACTGGTGCTGTAAACATTTGAAGAGGCCCCTCTGCGTTTTAAGGGCTGCTTCATCCTCTATTCAAATTCTTTGGTGTCCCACCTAAAGACTATTCCTCAAAAGCTTATGTGAATGCATATACCAACTGGAGAACAGAGATTTGACTGCACCACCTTGTTTCCTTTCCCCCCCTTTTCTGCCTTAGGCCCACTTCAATTATATGGCAGAAAAAGTGGGATTGGTAGCAAGTGTGTACATGGCACTTCAGTTTAACCTCTGCATAGGTTGCCTGAGCCTGTGGACTCAACCCTATTGGCTAATGTTGCCCCACCTTTGAGATCCTACATTTAACAGAGCAAGTTGGACTTACTGTGAAGTGTTCTTCTGGTCAGCAGAGAGTGGAGCATGCAGGAAAGAGTTAACTCCTGGAAAGAGTTAACTCCTCCTGGAGGTAGAGTTAGCACAGATTGACATGATTTGGTCTTGCTTGAGCATCAGGAAGGGGAACTAACTTCCTTGCAACCGATCCAACACCCAGTATTAACAATACTGAGAACAGTTCTGTTACAGTAGGACTGAACTGGCCCCAGGCATTGAGGAACTTAACGTAACAGAGAGAATGAGGGAGGTCTCTGGGAGTTCCTGTTCTAGGCTGATCAGAGGAACGAGACCCAAGGAGCCTTAAGGTCTGATCTTGGTGGAGCTGCTTGCTACACTACCCCATTCATCCTGAGTGGGTATGGACTTAGGCTACTCCATCCAAAGGCAGAGGCATATCTGTTCATCTTGAGTGTCAACGTGGAAGGGAATCCTTCTTTAGGGATGCACTTCTGTGGACTGCAGTATGGTGGCTGCCCCTTGATGGAGTGGGCAGTGCTATTCCTTGGGAGAACTCTAGCTTTTGAGGTTGAATCCTGACGAGACAGGTGGAGGTTGAATCCTGACAAGACAAAAGTACTGTTTTGGGGGGACAGGGGGCGGGTGGGCGGGTGTAGAAGACTGACAAGACAGATTGAGGTTGAATCCTGACAAGACAGAAGTACTGTTTTGGGGGGACAGGAGGCGGGCAGGTGTAGAAGACTCCCTGGTCCTGAATGGGGTAACTGTGCCCCTGAAGGACCAGGTGCGCAGCCTGGGAGTCATTTTGGACTCACAGCTGTCCATGGAGGCACAGGCCAATTCTGTGTCCAGGGCAGCTGTTTACCAGCTCCATCTGGTACACAGGCTGAGACCCTACCTGCCCACGGACTGTCTCGCCAGAGTAGTGCATGCTCTAGTTATCTCTCGCTTGGTTTACTGCAATGGCCTCTATGTGGGGCTACTTTTGAAGGTGACCCGGAAACTACAACTAATCCAGAATGCGGCAGCTAAACTGGTGACTGGGAGCAGCCGCCGAGACCATATAACACCGGTCTTGAAAGACCTACACTGGCTCCCAGTAGGTTTCTGAGCACAATTCAAAGTGTTGGTGCTGACCTTTAAAGCCCTAAACGGCCTCGGTCCAGTATACCTGAAGGAGCATCTCCACCTCCATCGTTCTACCTGGACACTGAGGTCCAGCGCCGAGGGCCTTCTGGCGGTTCCCTTACTGCAAGAAGCCAAGTTACAGGGAAACGGGCAGAGGGCCTTCTCGGTAGTGGCACCTGCCCTGTGGAACGCCCTCCCACCAGATGTCAAAGAGAAAAATAACTTCCAAACTTTTAGAAGACATCTGAAGGCAGCCCTGTTTAGGGAAGCTTTTAATGTTTAATAGGTTATTGTATTTTAGTGTTTTGTTGGAAGCCGCCCAGAGTGGCTAGGGCAACCCAGCCAGATGGGCGGGGTATAAATAATAAATTATTATTATTAGCATTGCCTCTATAAGCTCTTGACTGCACATTTCCATAGATAGTGGCTCTGGCCACTTGCTGGCCACATGCATCTGGTTTGAAGGGGACAAACAGGGACTCTTGTTTTTATCATTGGGCAAGTCCTGTTACGATAGATAGATAGATAGATAGATAGATAGATAGATAGATAGATAGATAGATAGATGGAAGTGGCTTACTTGCCACTTCTTTTCCCTGAAGTGTCTGGGACGAGGGCAGAAACTCGGAACAACTATGTCCTGGGAACGGTGGAAGGAGAAAGCTGGGGTCAGGTCATTTTATCTCTGTGAAAGATGCAGCATTCCTCATTGATGGAGAGTGCCCCCGGCTCCAGGTTGACGTCACCATTGACAGGAATACAGTGGTACCTCGGGTTAAGAACTTAATTCGTTCTGGAGGTCCGTTCTTAACCTGAAACTGTTCTTAACCACTTTAGCTAATGGGGCCTCCTGCTGCCACCGTCACACAATTTCTGTTCTCATCCTGTTCGCACCTGAGGTACTATTTCTGGGTTAGCGGAGTCTGTAACCTGAAGTGTCTGTAACCCGAGGTACCACTGTACAAGTCTTGAAGGAGAGGTCCTTGAGCAGGATGCATCCTCTCCTTTGCTGCCAGGCTTTCAGGCAGCTGCAGAGCAGAAGAAACATAACAAACCTCTCATGTATGGGGCCTTGTGGGAGTTCTTCGAACACGGCACTTTTCCAGAAAATGACGGTTAGTCAGTGTCAGTCCTTCCCTCGTTCCGTTTGGCAGCCTTTGCAAATGGATATCCTACTTTCAAGGTACAGGCTGACATTTACACTTATCCTGTAAAGCCATAGCTATGAAAGATAGATGAGGAGTATATAAATTTAGTAAGTAATAATAAAAAATAAAGGAGGAAGGGAAACTCAACCAGACGGCTGAAGTATCATAGAGAAGACATTTATTTACAGATTCTAAAATACAAACGATATCGTACATTTTATATTATATTACAAAGATTAATATTAAAATAAACAATACAGCACAATACGTCAATAAGTACCTAGCTATTAGTAACAAAAATTGGAAGATGTTTGTCATTGCTCTTGCATAAGTCATAATATTCTACTGTGCCACACCCACAATTCTCACTGGACAGAACTCTCTCCTTCCTGCCCTTCATAGAACGTCCCTATCTAAAAGGCTACATACGCTGAGTAAAATATTGCATTTTGGTAAGAAACTTGGAAAAACATTGAGGTTAATAAAATGTATATAGGTCTGAAAAGGCCATTAATAAAACATGAGAACACGTGTACACAGATTATATAAAATACTGAAAAAAATGGCCCTTTAGTCCATTAGGGTTTTTGTTTTAGTTTAAAACGTGGTATAATACTGAAATTCATATGATCTAGAGCAGAGCAAAACAAAACAGGAGTGCAAGGAGTATTAATCGCAATTGCTCTGCTCCACAGTGATTCTCTGCGAGCGGCTCATCGCTCGAAGCAGTAATGAAAGTAGTGGTCTCGAAACAAAACTATCCAAGTAAACAAAGAAGGACTTGTCCTCTGTTGCTATTTCTTGGTCTTGTGCGACATCGAGACGCACTCTCTGTGCCAAGGAGAATGCAGACCTTGCAGCAGGCAATGCCCGCATCTCCCTTTCACATGAAAACTACTAGAGCGGAAGCAAGTCGCTTGCATTTCCTTTGTTGCTACTTTTGATGAACATCTGAAGCTGTGCGGCGAAAGAAGGAAACGAGAAGCAGGAGCGGACATACGGGTCTTCGTTGCTCCTCTATGGAGTGAATGTAATGAATCAAGATAACGAGAGCATAAAAAAGCATGCCTGAAGAGGAAGTCTATATAAATGGGGTCTGTGGATTTATATGTACTGTGCTTCGAGGTATGTGTGCATGAATTAACATGGAGGAAGAAGAAGCTGAACAGGCAATCTGAGCATTTCCATCTGTGAATGAAGAGAAACCTACCGTATTTTTTTGCTCTATTAGACTCACTTTTTCCCTCCTAAAAAGAAAGGGGAAATGTGTGTGCGTCTTATGGAGCGTATGCAGGCTGCGCAGCTTTCCCAGAAGCCAGAACAGCAAAAGGGATCGCTGCTTTCGCTGCACAGAGATCCCTCTTCTTGTTCTGGCTTCTGAGATTCAGAATATATTTTTTCTTGTTTTCCTCCTCCAAAAACTAGGTGTGTCTTATAGTCTGGTGCGTCTTATAGAGCAAAAAATACAGTATGTTGCATAGGTGTGATACGGTGAGAAGAACGTGCACGCCAAATGTACACTTTACAAAATGTCTGCAATAGAGTAACGCCCCTTTTTTGCATCGTGGAATTGTGATGTTGGGATGGAACTATGCTCAATTCTCCCCACCCGCCATGCCAAAAAAGACTCTACTCACGGCCACAATCCGTTCCTGAGGGCCGTCTGGAAGTCGAAATGGGTCGCTGGGAGAGGTGCCGTTGTGCGCGGGCGGCGATTGCCCGCTTCTGCGCATGCACAAATGGCAATCACCACTCCTGCGCATGCGTGAACGGCGGCAAACCTGCCGGTTACTTCCGGGTTTGCCGCGGACGTTGCGCAAAACGGACGCAAGCGGAGGCGGATGTAAGAAGAGGTTTGACTGTACACACAAATACCTGTAAAAATATATGCAATGTGTACTTTGGCCATATTTCTGCAGGTTATGTGAAAGTAAAGGAGCGAGTTAACATGTGCATTTGTGAAAGGAGAGAAATGACTTGATGTGGATCTCTGTGCTTTTTTTTTTTTTTTGCTTTTTTTTTTTTTAAATAACGAAGAAAACCCCTTGGCTGCTTTGCCTGAGTATCAGAGCCTTCCGCAGTGAGCTGCTACTACAAACTGCTTAATGGTATGCAGACAGGCAAACGAGTCCAATTGGCTGGAGCCTGGTACATTGTAAAAAAAATATCTCCACATAATCTGCAGTTAGGTGCCGTGTGAAGGAAAAAGTGTCTGTGCAAAAGTAGGCAGATGTGCTTTACAGGAGTCACGTAACAAGTTTCATAGTTAAGTTCACAAAATTAAAACTCCGCATCAGATTGGCTAATACTTTTAAGGCCTCAAAATAGATGCCATCCACACACACACACACAAGGCAGGTGCTGTAGCTGTGAGCCGATGTGGCTGATCACGTCAGAGAAATCACGTCAGAAAAACCGTGAAGAAATGCCCCCTTTATGTCCAATCCCCTGTCATGTTAAATAATATTTTATAAGGCTACATCCTTGTCTTCCAGCATGTAGTTTTTTCAACCATTTCAACTGAAGCACTGCTTAAAAACCCTTAATTTCCTCCTCCCTACACACAAGAAAGTGAATGCTTCCTGCATTTTCTACTACACCACAATAGG
This sequence comes from Podarcis liolepis, assembly GCF_965112155.1. Classification (NCBI taxonomy): domain Eukaryota; kingdom Metazoa; phylum Chordata; class Lepidosauria; order Squamata; family Lacertidae; genus Podarcis; species Podarcis liolepis. Next base: position 5,597,920 of record NC_139557.1, read on the forward strand.
CTAGGAATAAAGTGGTTAAGAGCATAAGCTCTATGAAATTCCTGGTTTATACCCCTAAGTTACAGAGAACCCCACTGTTCATTAAGTGTCAAACGTCACTGACTCTTGTTTGTATTGATCTGGCGACAGTGAAGAACAGAAATCACCTTTCCAAGAAAGGCTTACATGCGCATTTATTTTCCTCTCTCTCTCCCCCCCCCACCCCCCCACTCCATATCCCTAAACTGGTTCTCTTTGTGCTGCGTCTTTCTGGTCTCAGTAAGGGTACTGTTTCTGCTTCTTGCCAGAGAAGCAGGCTAGCCAAGTGCAGATCAACATCGCAGCAGCAGCTCCTCCTCCTGTGCAATAGTAAGCCCAGCCAATTTCACAGGTACCTACAGGTAAACAAAAGACAAAGGACAATATTAGATGGGTTTCACCATTATTGTTTTTCTTTTTTTTCCCCCTTTTAAATAAAAAATGCAAGCTGCAATTAATTCAAGGAAACACTGCAAAGAACAAGTAAGAGGTGAATTTTGGTTACAAGGCATGTCATTATTTTGGGTGCGCGAATATTAAAACGGGACTTTTCTATCCCAATAAGGATGACCCAAAAGCTTGAATCGCCAGATGATGAATGCTAGGAAAAAGACGCTATGTATTCCTTAGAAATAATAGGCAAAAATTGCATGTCGTCTTATACACGGAAAGCAGAGGGTGATTGGTGGCAGCAGCCAGCAGGAGATTATCAGCGGCGATTGGTTGCTGCAGTGAGGCCTGCTGACAATTGGCTGTGGCAATTGGGTGGTTCACTTACGGCAGTGGGGAGGCGTGCATGCAATTGGCTGTGGTTGTGTCGAGTGGGAAGGTCGAGCGACTGGGGTTGGTGACCACCCCCCAAAAGAAGCAGAGGAGTTTGGATTTGATATCCCGCTTTATCACTACCCTAAGAAGTCAGAAATGGGACATGGGTGGCACTGTGGGTTAAACCACAGAGCCTAGGGCTTGCCGATCAGAAGGTCAGCGGTTCGAATCCCCACGACGGGTGAGCTCCCGTTGCTCAGTCCCTGCTCCTGCCAACCTAGCAGTTTGAAAGCACGAAGTTGAAGTAGATAAATAGGTACCGCTCCGGCGGGAAGGTAAATCGCATTTCCATGCGCTGCTCTGGTTCGCCAGAAGCGGCTTTGTCATTCTGGCTACATGACTTCCTTGGCCAGTAAAGCGAGATGAGTGCCGCAATCCCAGAGTCGTCTGTGACTGGACCTAACAGGGGTCCCTTTATCTTTACCTTTAAGGAGTCTCAAAGCAGCTAACAATCTTCTTCCCTTCCTCCCCCACAACACTCTGTGCGGTGAGAGAGGCTGAGAGATTTCAAAGAAGTGTGACTAGCTCAAGGTCACCCAGTAGCTGCATGTGGAGGAACAGGGAAGCGAACCCGGTTCACTAGATTACAAGTCCGATGCTCTTAACCACTACACCACACTGGCTCTCAACAACTCTGGGAAATCTCCCTCCCCCCAAAAAGGCTCAACAACTTTGGGCAATTTCCCCCCCTTTTTTGTGGTCCCCAAAAATAGGGGTCATCTTATACATGGGGCATGTTATACATGGAAAAATACAGTACTTCTGTCCCAGTAGAGTTTGCTTAGGATCTCCAGACAAGAGATCAAGTTGCTCATTAGCTCACCTGTCCCCCCAAACCCCCTTTGGGCACACTGCCTCCAGGCAACTCTCTGCTACTGGATTGATTATTCATTCAACTGGGCAGGCTTCAGCCACCCTCTGTTGCTTTGCAGCGCTTGGGAGAGCAACAAGGGGAGAGCCACCATGACTCCAATTCATGAGCTCGAGAGTTTAAGTGACACCAACGGCCCACTCTGAAGCAGATGGAAGCATCAGGTCCCTGGATACAAAGCAGCAGGCAGATCCCTCTCCGCCTCTTTCCCAAGCACTTTGCGCATGCCTCATGATGACAACTGGGAGACATGCTATACAGTCATACCTCGGGTTACAGCCGCTTCAGGTTGCGTTTTTTCGGGTTGCGGACCGTTGAAACCCAGAAGTACCAGAACGGGTTACTTCCGGGTTATCACAGCTGTCCATGGAGGCGCAGGTTAATTCTGTGTCCAGGGCGGCTGTCTACCCAGCTCCACCTGGTACGCAGGATGAGACCCTACCTGCCCACAGACTGTCTCGCCAGAGTGGTGCATGCTCTGGTATTCTCCCGCTTGGACTACTGCAATGCACTCTGTGGGGCTACCTTTGAAGGTGACCTGGAAACTGCAATTAATCCAGAATGCGGCAGCTAGACTGGTGACTGGGAGTGGCTGCCGAGACCACATAACACTGGTCCTGAGAGATCTGCATTGGCTCCCAGTACGTTTTACGCTGTGGGTTGCGAACGTGCATCTTGCACAGATCATATTCACAACCCGAGTGTCCACTGTATACAGTGGTACCTCAGGTTACAAACACCTCAGGTTACAAACACTTCAGGCTACAAACTCCGCTAACCCAGAAGTAGTACCTCGGGTTGAGAACTTTACCTCAGGATGAGAACGGAAATCGAGGCCCCATTAGCAAAAGCACACCTCAGGTTTAGAACAGTTTCAGGTTAAGAACGGACCTCCGGAACGAATTAAGTTCTTAACCCGAGGTACCACTTTACTACAATCCCAAATCACCCATCTGCAGCCTCATGGTGTTCCTGCAGACCTCCCAAGCTACTAGTGGGAGGAGACAGGTACCATACCACAAATCAAATGCAATAAAATCCTGGCAGTTTCTCAAGAGCAGACAGCAGGCAGACCTTTTCCTCTGTAACAGGAGGGCTGATGGCAACTGTCCTAACTTTGGTGGCGTCGGAATTTCAGTGGTCAGGGCGACAGAAAGGCTTAAGCAGATCATGCAAAGTGCTTCAGCAGACTCAGTCAAAACCGTTAACTTTATTTAAACCTGCTCCATTGGCAGCCACTTACTTACCCAGCTCAAACTGGTTGGAAAGGTAACCACAGGTCTGCCGGACTTCTTCAGTGTCCCAGCCCAGAGGATAAAGAGCGCAGCCAGAACCAATTAACAAGCCTGCAGACCAAAAGAAAATGGAGGTCAGGGAGAAGGCAGCAAGAGGTCTTCAGAGAATTGCGAATCAGGGAAGTTAAGCCATTACAAAGCTGATTTTTAATAAACAGCAAGCTGAGTGGATACCTTGCTAGCTGCTCATCTTTGAAGAAGCCAGGTGGAGCTTCTGTTACAAATTATTCTAATTATTATCTATTGTATTTACAACTCTAGTTAGAGGTTCCCAGGGCAGTAAATGTTGCCCAGAGTATCATGTATTAAGTATACTAGGGTATGTTGTGCCAAAGAGTATAGCTTTTTTCAGTCTGTGGCAATAATGTTCAACCAGCCTTGGAAGAATACCAATTCATTTTTTGGCCAGTTCACTTGCATATGCAGATTCTTTCCTGACTCAATGCACACATATTTTATTTATACTCCGCTCGCACAACTATGACGTGGCTTGCCCTTTAAGTCTTCAGCCAGGGCTTTGGAAAAACATGAGGAATGAGGTATGCTTCTGGATGTGACAGTAGGATTCCTGACTCTCTCCCTGCACAATTAGGAATAATCTGTTTACCAGACTGGCCTTCCTTGTCAGTGCAATTATTTACAAGCTGGTGGATGTCTGCTCATGAAAGGCTCATAAATCACACAGCAACAGACTGGAAAACAGCAAGCACACTTTTTGCTGGGAATAAAACAAAGGCAAGAAACACAAAAATCCCTGAGGGAGTTCCGAAAGTCCGCTTCGGAGGAGGGAAATGTTATTGGAATTTCATTTTTAGCTTAACCAAGCAAGATCTGGAAGGTAAAGGCCCACATTTAGAATGAAAATAAGCAAAAACCTGGCATGTGTCACTCACGGCTATGCATGTTTACTTGGAACTGAGCTTCACTGTTTTCAGCAGGGATCTATTCTCAAATGTGTGCCTCACATACGAATGCTTAACACTGTGCCGGGCATTTGCTTAAAAAGCAAGCTGCGTTACAACAATGGTCCCTTATTGAGGGGCCAAGGAAGGTAGACTGCTTGGATGGGTTTTCAAGGTGTAAGCTTAAAATGAGGAAAAAAGCATATGCATCCCACTTTGATGAGAATTCCATGCACAATTCCTCACTGGAGATGGTTGCACATAAGGAATGACCTTTAAAAATCTGGCAGTTCTAGGAATATCCCCCCCCCCCCCAGCTCTTAGGCTTCCAAGCAAATTTGCAAGATACTTATATTTTGGGAGTGCTGCCTAGAAACTGCTTCCATCACGGTTCCAGCTGCTCAGTCCCACTCCTCTCACTCGGAGGAACTTGGAGGGAGCTGTTGCCTGGCAATGGCCTATGAGAAAACTTGAAGACAGTTCCCATCTTGTTTAGAGTGAGATCCAGAAGCTCAGGCCCATTCCTTTGCCTCAGAGAAGTTTGGAGAGAGCTCCTGTCTTCCAACTAAGGACATCGGAAAGGGCAGGAAATGTTGCCTGAATAATCCTAGGTCCCTGTGGAGACCACGGGTCGCACCCAACCAAGTCATCCACTTCGCACAAGGACTTCCATTTGCGCAACGGGACTTCCTGTCCCTCTCCTATCCTTGCGTGAGAGGCAGAGAGAGATTTTACTTTCGTGGGCTCCATGATCACTGCAGATGGTGACAGCAGTCACGAAATTAAAAGACGCCTGCTTCTTGGGGGAAAGGCGATGGCAAACCTAGACAGCATCTTAAAAAGCAGAGGCATCACCTTGCCGTCAAAGGTCCGTATAGTTAAAGCTATGCTTTTCCCAGTAGTGATGTATGGAAGTGAGAGCTGGACCATAAAGAAGGCTGATCGCCGAAGAATTGATGCTTTTGAATTATGGTGTTGGAGGAGACTCTTGAGAGTCCCATGGACTGCAAGAAGATCAAACCTATCCATTCTGAAGAAAACCAGCCCTGAGTGCTCACTGGAAGGACAGATTCTAAAGCTTAGGCTACAATACATTGGCCACCTCATGAGAAGAGAAGACTCCCTGGAAAAGACCCTGATGCTGGGAAAGATGGAGGGCACAAGGAGAAGGGGACGACAGAGGACGAGATGGCAGTGTTCTTGAAGCTACCAGCATGAGTCTGACCAAACTGCGGGAGGCAGTGGAAGACAGGAGTGCCTGGCATGCTCTGGTCCATGGGGTCACAAAGAGTCGGACATGACTAAACGACTAAATCAGTGTTTTTCAACCACTGTTCCGCGGCACACTAGTGTGCCGCGAGATGTTGCCTGGTGTGCCGTGGGAAAAATTGAAAAATTCAAAAGATATATATATTTTTTAAAAATGTCAAATTTTTGCCCGCTATGCGGGCGCCGGACTGTGTCCACCCTATTTTCCATCTGTCCTGGGTGGAGATCAGATCGGATGGGATCGGATGAGAGCGGACAGGCGGTCCGCTCTCATCCGATTCCCCATAGAGAGCAGCGGGGCTCTGACATCTCCCTCTCCGCACACAGTGGTGGTGTGCCTCGTGATTTTTTTCATGAAACAAGTGTGCCTTTGGCCAATAAAGGTTGAAAAACACTGGACTAAATAACAACAAAGATGGGAAAGCATCAAATTTTTGTGGAACTGCACACAATATATTTCGAAAAAAATCCCTTGCCTGCGGAGAGAAGTGACCAATCTACTATCTGATCCTCTGCCTAGAAGCAGCTATAGGTATCAGATCACAACTCTTTATTATTGAATCAATTATTTCTGAACAGCAGGGAAGCAGGAATTAATTTGGTAATATACATTCATGGATTGCAAAGAACGCAAACAACTCCATATGAGGATAAAAGGCCATGCCAGTAACTGCTGAATTGATTTTTTTTTAAGCCCCACTGGCACCAAAGCTACCATTAAATTGAGTTTTTCTTTCTGCAAAACGAATGTCAGGACTCTATAAAACCCTTTGCTTGTTGGATATCAAAGTGGTGATTAAAGATTCTGCAAACACTAATAATTGCTTCCCAAGTGACCATAGTTCATAAAGATGTCTTATAATGAGTATTCACCGCAGAGTGTTCAGTGCTCTAAATTCGTAATAAAGGTTACATTTAATACCCTGCTCTTCTCAAATTGCATTCAAGAGTTGTTAATTAATACCTCTCAAATGCAGTAAAAATGGACAAAAAGCCAACACTCCTCTGATAATATAACAGAACATTCACAGCAGAATCAAATTGTTAAAAGTATTTTAAAAGAGGGGGGGGGAGGAAATCCTTTCCATTAGGAAGCAATTCCACAAAATTAAGGCTGCTAAAAAGAAGATCCTACTTCACATCCTAGGGCAGTCAGTATTTCTGGAACTTGTGTCTCCAGCTATTTTGGAACTAATAATAAATAATAATAAAATAAAATTTTATTTATATCCCGCCCTCCCCAGCCGAAGCTGAGCTCAGAGCAGCTAACAACAGTAAAGTAATACAGCATTCTAAAATCATTTCATTATAAAATCAGTTCAAATCAAATTAATGGCAACCATTGGGCTAGAGTTCTGTGAGGATTACCAAAGGAGGGGGTCAGACTGTGCCTTGGCCAAAGACCTGGTGGAACAGCTCCATCTTGCAGGCCCTGCGGAAAGATGTCAAGTCCCGCAGGGCCCTAGTCTCTTGTGGCAGAGCGTTCCACCAGATCGGGGCCACGGCTGAAAAAGTCCTGGCTCTGGTTGAGGCCAGCCTAACCTCTCTGTGGCCTGGGACCTTCAAGATGTTTTGTTTGAAGACCATAAGGTCCTCTGTGGGACATACCAGGAAAGGCGGTCCCATAGGTACGAGGGTCCTAGGTTGTATAGGGCTTTAAAGGTTAAAACCAGCACCTTAAACCTGATCCTGTACTCCACCGGGAGCCAGTGCAGCTGGTATAGCACTGGGTGAATGTGATCCCGCAGCGAGGACCCCGTAAGGAGTCTCGCCGCGGCATTCTGCACCCGCTGGAGTTTCTGGGTCAGTCTCAAGGGCAGCCCCACGTAGAGCGAGTTACAATAATCCAGTCTGGAGGTGACCGTCTCGTGGATCACAGTGGCTAGGTCAGGGCAAGAGAGGTAAGGAGCCAACTGCTTAGCTTGGCGGAGATGAAAAAATGCCGCCTTTGTTATAGCTGCAATCTGCGCCTCCATGGAAAGGAGGTGTTGAAGATTACACCCAAACTCTTCACGGACGGTGCTGGCACTAATTGCGCCCCCGCAAGAGATGGGAGTTGCCCCCCCAATCCCATACCATCCCGACCCAGCCAAAGGACCTCTGTCTTTGAAGGATTTAACTTCAACCGGCTCCCACATAACCATCCAGCCACAGCTTCCAAACATCTGATCAGGGTGTCTGGGGCTGAGTCAGGATGGCCATCCATCAACAGATAGTTGGGTGTCATCAGCATGACTACAACTCCCATCATCCCTAGCAAGCAAGATCAGTTGTCAGGGATGATGGGAATTGTAGTCTGAAAAAACAGCTGGAGACCCAATTTCAGTAGAACACTGCCCTAGTACAAGGGTGGGAAACTGTCATGGAGACGTTAAAGGCAAAGGGACCCCTGACCATTAGGTCCAGTTGCAGACGACTCTGGAGTTGCGGCGCTCATCTCGCTTTCTTGGCCAAGGGAGCCGGTGTACAGCTTCCAGGTCATGTGGCCAGCAGGACTATGCCGCTTCTGGCGAACCAGAGCAGTGCACGGAAACGCCGTTTACCTTCCCGCCGGAGCGGTACCTATTTACCCACTTGCACTTTGACGTGCTTTCAAACTGCTAGGTTAGCAGGAGCTGGGACCGAGCAACGGGAGCTCACCCCGTCTCAGGGATTCAAACCGCCGACCTTCTGATCGGCAAGTCCCAGGCTCTGTGGTTTAACCCACAGCGCCACCCACGTCCCATGGAGAGGTTGTATACAGAGAAATGGTGGGAGGAACCAGCTGGGGAACCCCCCAAGAAGACTCAGAGGCTGGGGAGTGGTGGTGGGACAACAATGAGTAGTTAGAGGGAGAAGACTGGGAAGAGGAGGTATTGGAAGCTGAGGGGGGTAACAGGGATGAGTGGGCTTAGAGAAGTCCAGAGGCAGAAGCCAAAGAAGGACAGTGGGAGGAACGAGGCCAAGAGGCAGAGATGAGTCAGGCCGGTGAAGAGACACGAGTGTCTCCCCCTCCTGCTGCAACAAGCACTTGTCCTCCCTGGTCTCCCAGAACCCGAAGAGGGATGAAGAGGGCTCCCAGCACGATTCCAAGCACAATTCAAAGTGATGGTGCTGACCTTGAAAGCTCTAAATGGCCTCGGTCCAGTAGACATGAAAGAGCGTCTCCACCCCCATCGTTCTGCCCGGACACTGAGGTCCAGCGCCAAGGGCCTTCTGGCGGCTCCCTTGCTGTGAGAAGCCAAGTTACAGGGAACCAGGCAGAGGGCCTTCTCGGTGGTGGCGCCCGCCCTGTGGAACGCCCTCCCACCAGATGTCAAAGAGAAAAACAGCTACCAAACTTTTAGAAGACATCTGAAGGCAGCCCTGTTTAGGGAAGCTTTTAATGTTTAATAGATTATTGTATTTTAATATTCTGTTGAAAGCCTCCCAGAGTGGCTGGGGAAACCCAGCCAGATGGGCGGGGTATAAATAAATTATTATTATTATTATTATTATTATTATTATTATTATTATTATTATTATTTACTGCTGGCTTGCTCCCGACAGGAATGTTAGGCCCTCCTAACTGGACTACAATTCCCATTATCCCTGACCACTGGCAATGCGGGCTGAGGCTGATGGGAGTTGGAGTCCCAACAACATCCAGAGGTCCACAGGCTGCTTTTCCACTCTGCCCTGGTACATGCAGACAGCGTTTGAAGCAAGGCCTCATGGAACATTTTAATCAGAGTCAAGACATTCCTTGAGAGCACCAGATTCCAAGGCACTTTGGCTGTCATAGATCAACAGCAGCCCCTCGGGCTGTGTCTGGAAGTGGGTAGCCCATGTCGTTGTTGTGTAACAGCTTTTATTTGCTCCTGCCAGCCCTCTCTCATCAGGACACGGGCCACTGCGTTCTGCGCTAGAACTCCTCAAGGGCAGAGTCATGTCGAGCTGATTGCATACATTCATCATGTGCAGCAGACAGATAAAACCCCATCACGCGAACAGGGGGAATGCCATTTCTGTTTCCTGACTCCTGGGCAGATGTGCATGATTTCTGAAAGTATACGACTAGTGCATTTTTTTATTTTTATTTTTGCCACCACGCAATCCCTCCCCCACCCAAGTGAATTTCGAGGAACAACAGACCGCTTTCCTTCCGTCAAAGAAACATCCAGCTCTGGCTGGCTCATGGCTTGCGCGCCTGAGCAGTGCTCTCTGATGCTGGGAGCATATGGGCCGAATGCATGCGCATGCTTGCCCGAGGCTGGCTTCAGTGGAGAGGCAGATTATTCTGATCCCCTGATATAGTTCTGCAAGGATAGGAATCTCCTCTGTCAGCAGTTAGGCACATTGGATGACTCCATGTGTGCAGAGTGATGTACACACACACACACACACACACACACACACACCCAATTGTTAAATATGTCATTGCTTCTCAGGGAACTCATTGCAATATTCCTAGTCACATGCTAAGCACCACTGCCCAAGGACTTCCCTTCTGTCCACCGCTGAAGGCTCCTCCCCACCTGACCTGCTATAGGGTACTTTTTAACTACTGTTATCTGAATGTAATGCGCACCTTTTTTGCCAAATTACATCACAAAAACTAGGGTGTGCATTAGATTCAACGGCGCATTAAAGGTAAAGGTAAAGGGACCCCTGGCCGTTAGCTTTTGAACTGCTAGGTTGGCAGGAGCAGGGACCGAGCAACGGGAGCTCACCCTGTCGCGGGGATTCGAACCGTTGACCTTCTGATCGGCAAGTCCTAGGTTCTGTGGTTTAACCCACAGCGCCACCCACGTCCCTCGATGGCACATTACATTTGGGTAAATACGGTAACTCTGCATAAACTCTTAACACTCTGCAAAAAGGGTGTTAGTTCTTTGGGATAAAGAAAAACATAATTGCCCTATGTGAAAAATGAGTTTCAGCAGCTGAGATGTCTGAAATGGCAGGATTTGCACTACCCTGTGCCTCAGGGTTCACGCTGACGTGCTTGTGCACCAGAGACGCAAGTTGCATCTGCCCTCTCACACAGAGATTTAACTTCTAGACCAGCCTTCCCCAATCTTAGGAGTCTCTAGATGTTGTTGGACTATAACTTCCATCATCCCTGAACTTACTGACTAGGGATGATGGGAGTTGTAGTCTAATGAAATCTAGGGACTCAAAGGGACTCAAAGATGGTGTTCTAGAGAGTCTGGGGAAGAGGGCTGAAACTTGAAGAATGTCAAACCCTAGCAATTCATAGCAACATTTTTTTCACGGCACCCCTGTAATCTCTCCCCAAGGCAAAATAAGGACAGCATTTACCTGGGACAGATACCATAAAATCAGGCCTGTAGCTCAAACAGAAACCACAGGAGGAAACGAAATTTAAGAACTTAAGGCAGTTATAGTGTACCCTTCCTAGGTAATTGCCACAATGGCTTCTTAATGATATATCTGAAAGCGTAAATGGGAGACATGATAGAGCGAAGTCAAGCTGCTACACTTCAAAGAGGAAGCACAGTTCACTTGTTCTTCCAGGTTATGTGCTTCCACATAACATACGAAATCAGCCAGGTGCAGAGCTTCAGAAATGGGGGGGAAATATGCCATTTTCCTTTAACACACTTTCTGCTGATCTTTTTTTGGCTCAGACCACAATCTGTAAAGGTAAAGGGACCCCTGACCATTAGGTCCAGTCGTGACCGACTCGGGTTGTGGCGCTCATCTCGCTTTCCTGGCCGAGGGAGCCGGCGTACAGCTTCCGGGTCATGTGGCCAGCATGACTAAGCCGCTTCTGGCGAACCAGAGCAGCGCACGGAACACCGTTTACCTTCCCACCGGAGCGGTACCTATGTATCTACTTGCACTTTGACGTGCTTTCAAACTGCTAGGTGGGCAGGAGCTGGGACTGAGCAACGGGAGCTCAGCCTTCGCCGGGATTCGAACCGCCAACCTTCTGATCGGCAAGTCCTAGGCTCTGTGGTTTAACCCACAGCACCACCACAATCTGTATCCAACCCCAAAGAGATCTGCATTGCATCTCTGACAACACAATATCCTCTGTGCGTCACAGCACAGAACCTCCAAGTCTCCTGAGGCCTTCACCTTGCGAACGAGACCCCCTCCTTCCACTCAGCCTCCCATCTGGGTAGTTTGCAGAGTAGCAGCTGGGTACGGTTGATTAGTGCCAAGAGGGTTACAGGCTTCCGTAAATCCTTTTATACACCTGTGAATGCCTCCTAGGGCAACTGGCAGCCATGGGAGCCACACCTGAGGCTGAGTTGATGCTTTGCAGCAAGAATCCAAGTATAAACTGTCAAGAAGGGTAAGAAGGAATAACAGCTGACATACAGGTTCATCAACAGCTTTCTGGAATATATACATGTTCATCATCCCATAACTTGGACTGAGACAACAAGCTAGAAAGTTATTTGGCATTCTGTCTTACGATCAAAGTGTAGAGAACCCAGGCTTGATCGTTTTATGATTTACAAACAAATCTGGGGAAACGGCACTTAGATGAGCCAAAAACATTTCTGAAATTGTGACAGCCTATGTCTACATCTACTTATGCTATAGGGGGAACATTTGATATTGTCTACACAGACTTCCATCATAATTAGGTAATCCGCTGCAATTTGCTTACTGGAGGAAAAACAAGAGGACCATTAAGTACAGTGGTACCTCAGGTTACATACGCTTCAGGTTACACACTCTGCTAACCCAGAAATAGTACCTCGGGTGAAGAACTTTGCTTCAGGATGAGAACAGAAATCGTGTTCCGGCGGCGTGGCAGAGGCAGGATGCCCCATTAGCTAAAGTGGTGCTTCAGGTTAAGAACAGTTTCAGGTTAAGAACCGGAACGAATTAAGTACTTAACCCGAGGTACCACTGTACACTTTTTCTAAAAAGGACTAACAATAAAAAATAAAAATTTGAGCAACATTTTCCGAGCTGCACACATAGCATATTAAATAATACATATTTCATAAACTCGCATCTAATAGCTTCAAAAATTCAACTGGTGTGGTTTCGTTGCCTTTCCATGCAGGAAACACTACAAGTTGAATATCTGCCAGGCAGCCATTAAAACCATTGCTGGAGAAATACAAGCTGAGCTAGAATGTATATCACAGATCAGTGTCAAGAAGATGCCAGCGTGGTTAATGAACAGAGTCAAAGAAGCTGTTAGTAGCAAGAAGTCTTGCTTTTAAAAATGGAAGTATTGTCCAAATGATAATAAAAAGTTAACATAAACTTTGGCAAAAGAAAGGCAAGTAGCAATAAGGAACGGAAAAAAGAACGCATTGCTAAAACATTAAGACTAATAATACTGCCCCCCCCAAACCCTATTCAAATACATTAGCAGCCCGAGGTCAGCTAAGGAAGCAGTTGGACTTTTTTGGGCAAGGGACTCAAAGGTATGCTAATGGAAGAAAATACAGTGGTACCCCGCAAGACGAACGCCTCGCAAGACGGAAAACCCGCTAGACAAAAGGGTTTTCCGTTTTGGAGGCGCTTCGCAAAACAAATTTCCCTATGGGCTTGCTTCGCAAGACGACAGACCATAGGGAAATCTCCGGGACAGCGGGGAAGCGCAGCGCGTCTTCCCCACTGTCCTCGGACCTCCTCCCCCCGCCCGGCATCGGAACGAAGCTCCGATGCCGGGCGGGGGGGGGACGCCTCCTCCCGCCGCCCAGCTTCGGATGGCTTTCCTGAAGACTTGGGGTGGGAGGAGGGTTTTCCTTCCCACCGCCAACATTCAGAATGCTGTTCTGAATGTTGGCGGTGCGGAGGAAAAACCCTCCTCCCACGCAAGCGCCTTCCCCTCTGTTCCCGTACCTGTCCTGAAGGCTTGCGGTGGTGAGAAAAGCCCTTCTCCGCACCGCCAGCCTGGCAAGCGGTTTCCCTAGGAACGCATTAATTGATTTTCAATGCATTCCTATGGGAAACCGTGCTTCGCAAGACGAAAAACTCGCAAGAAGAAAAAACTTGCGGAACCAATTAATTTCGTCTTGCGAGGCACCACTGTAGTTTTAAATCAGGGATCAGCAAACTTTTACAGCAGGGGGCCGGTAAACTGTCCCTCAGACCTTGTGGGGGGCCGGACCATATTGTGAAGGAAAAACAACGAACGAATTCCTATGCCCCACAAATATCCCAGAGGTGCATTTTAAATACAGTGGTGCCTCGCAAGACGAAAAGAATCCGTTCTGTGATTCTCTTCATCTAGCGGTTTTTTTGTCTTGCGAAGCAAGCCCATTGACGGATTAGCGCTATTAGCGGCTTATCTGCTGATCTGATCAGCTGATAAGCGGCTTAGCGGCTTAGAAAAGGGGGGGAGGGGAAAAAACCAGCAGGAACTCGCAAGACATTGTCGTCTTGCGAAGCAAGCCCATAGGAAATTCGTTTTGCGAAGCACCTCCAAAACGGAAAACTCTTTCGTCTAGCGAGTTTTCCGTCTTGCGAGGCATTCGTCTTGCGGGGCACCACTGTAAAAGCACACATTCCGCTCATGTAAAAACACCAGGCAGGCCCCACAAATAACCCAGAGATGCATTTTAAATAAAAGCACACATTCTACTCATGTGAAAACACCAGGCAGGCCCCACAAATAACCCAGAGATGCATTTTAAATAAAAGGACACATTCTACTCATGTAAAAACACGCTGATTCCCGTACCATCCGCAGGCCGGATTTAGAAGGCGATTGGGCCAGATCCGGCCCCTGGGCCTTAGCTTGCCTACCCGTGCGCTAAATAAAATATTTGCATCTGTCTTCACACTAGAAGATGTAGGGCAGATCCTTGGGCCTGAACTAATTCTCACAGAAAGTGAGTCTGAGGAACTGAGGCAAATAGTAGGGACAGCAAGCAAAGTTATAAGCTTTTTTGACAAAATAGTAGGTCTGGATAACATCCACCCAGGAATTCTTAAATAACTCAAATGTGAAACTGCTGATCTACTAGCCCAAACATGCAACTTGTCCCTAAAACAAGCACTTGTCTCTGAAAACGGGGGGCGGGCGGGGGGAGCCAATGTAAAACACCCATTTTTTTAAAAAAGGGATTCAGAGAGGGGATCTGGGAAACTACAGGAAAGTTAGCTTAATGTATTTTCTGGGGAAACTGGTGGGAATCACTATTAAAAATAGAAGAACAAGCCGTGTTGAAGCAGAACCAGGAAGGATATTGCAGAGGTGTAAAAGGTTCAGAAAAGGGCAACCAAAATGACCAAGAGTTTGCAGAAACTGGGAGCGGGGGGGCGACTGCCATATGTCCAGGTTTCCAAAAATTCAATTTTTGTTTGGGGGTAAACTCATGGAAGTTGTGATTAACAATGACTGTGCTGCCGCCAATTTACCTGTTCAACTTTTTTTTACCGTATTTTTTGCACCATAACACTCACTTTTTCCCTCCTAGAAAGTAAGGAGAAATGTCTGTGCGTGTTATGGAGCAAATGCCTGCGGGTGGCGGGAGGGATCTGCTGCAGTCGTGAGCAGAGGATCCATGGTTCCCCTTCCTTCCCTCCTCCGTTGTTACAAAGCATGGATCCACATGGATCCTCAGGATTTTTCCATTGGGCTACTCCAAACTCACTGTCAGATCACATGTCTGTGACCACAGCATGAACCACAAAAATCATATATCCACTATTTCGTTTAGAATTTTTTTGTTCTTGTTTTCCTCCTCTAAAAACTACGTGTGTGTTATGGTCTGGTGCATGTTATAGAGCAAAAAATATGGTAGTTGTTATTTTGAAAATAATGATTTATATATCGTATTTGTTTTATTGATGATTTAAAAATATCTTTTTAAAAATCTTTTAAATGGCTTGTGCTGCATTTGTGGTATTCTGCTGTTTTTCTGTAGATTATGGTTATTTATTGTTTGTAAGCTGCTTTGAGATTCAGCTGAACAAAAAGCAGCATAGATATACAATAAATCAAATCCAATTTAGAGGCAGGGCTTTTCTTACATTCTTAAAAGCTGATTTCTCCTGTACGCTGGGATACAGCTTTCCATATTCTACGCTTGTGCCATCCATCCCATAATAGATGCCAGGAGCCCATGCAGAGACAATCTGGCCATTCTCACACCATTTCCAATCCCAGAAGATAAGTGGTGTTACTCTGCTGCAGCAAAAATAATGACGAGTCCTGTGGCGCTGGAAAAGTGCTACCCTGAGAACGGCAAGACCTGAGGGATGGGAGATAAATTCCTAAACAAAATAAAAAAATGAAAGAGACTAAAACGTTTAGTATGGCATGAACTTTTGTAGGCTAGAGACCCTACTTCATAGGTGAGGGTTAGATATATAAATAAAGAGGTTGTGACTCATTCATGGCTCATAATACAGTGGTACCTTGGGATGCAAACGGGATCCGTTCTGGAGCCCCGTTCGCATCCTGAATGGAACACAAGATGCGGTGGTGCATCTGCGCGTGTCGCGTTTCGCCACTGCCGCGCATGACGTCATTTTGAGTGTCTCACATGCGCGAGCGGCGAAACCTGGAAGTAATGCACTCCATTACTTCCGGGTTGCTGCGGAGTGCAACTCGAACGCGCTCAACCCGAAGCGCATTCAACTCGAGGTATGACTGTAATAATAATACAGTGGTACCTCTGGTTAAGTACTTAATTCGTTCCGGAGGTCCGTACTTAACCTGAAACTGTTTTTAACCTGAAGCACCATTTTAGCTAATGGGGCCTCCTGCTGCTGCCGCGCCGCCGGAGCACAATTTCTGTTCTCATCCTGAAGCAAAGTTCTTAACCTGAAGCAATATTTCTGGGTTAGCGGAGTCTGTAACCTGAAGCGTATGTAACCAGAAGCGTATGTAACCCGAGGTACCACTGTAATTGCAGCAAGAAGACATGAACTGGACCCTAAAGTGGTTGAGGTACTCCAATGCTAGCCAGAACCCTGAAAATCTGTACACATGCATCTTCTGAAGTACACCAGACTACTAGGGAAGTTGGGGCATTTTTACATCTAGGATTCAACATTCATCGCACAAATTTTATCCGGCCCCAGATATTATCAGCCAAAGAATGAGAAGCTAGTGCAACTCGTACATCACACTGGCGACAAATCTTCACACAGTGGTTCAAAAATAATTTTACGCCATTTATCAAATATGTGAGAAAGAGACAATTACTTACAAAGTGCCACAGAAACTTACAAACTACCTAAAATAAAGTGAACTTGCAATATCAGATTTTACTAGGTTCTCACAAATTCTTGACTCAGTTTTTCATTTTTTCTTTTTTTTAATAAGTTCAAGAAGATTCAAGAAAAGGGTAAGTTCAACGTTGTTATTATATGAAGTAATGAGGAAGTCGGGGTGTCAGCGCTCTATCCCCGTTTCGCCCTATTTGTCGCCAACGAGTTGCACTATCTTTATTAACGGCACAGGTTGCATTTTTCTAGCAAAGAATGAGAAGCTGGCAGGAATATCCCTCCTCTGCCTGATCCTTCCTCAAAATAACACTGTTCCAATGGTCAGTTGTCCTGCAAGCACAGAGGTGAAAGGAAGGTCCAATGCAGGAAAATTAGAAAAATTAGTTGCATATCCCTGCTTACGAATATATGAAACTGCCTTATACCAAATCAGATCAGGGAAGTTTTTAATGTGTGACATTTTAATGTACAGTGGTACCTTGGGTTACATGCACTATAGGTTACAGACTCTGCTAACCCAGAAATATTACCTTGGGTTAAGAACTTTGTTTCGGGATGAGAACAGAAATTGTGCTCCGGCAGCGCAGCGGCAGCGGGAAGCCCCATTAGCTAAAGTGGTGCTTCAGGTTAAGAACAGTTTCAGGTTAAGAACGGACCTCTGGAACGAATTAAGTACTTAACCCGAGGTACCACTGTATTTTTAATCTTTGTTGGAAGCCGCCCAGAGTGGCTGGGGTACAAATAATAAATTATTATATTATTATTATTATTGGTCCATCCTAGCCCAATGCTGTCTACTCTGACCGGCAGTCTCAGGCTATTTGCCCCATCAGCTCCTTCTGCTTCCTATTATTTGGATATGCCAGGAATTGAACCTGGAAAAGCAAGGGCTCCATTTGCGCTGAGCAGTCCCTCCCCAACACACCTCTTTGTTCTGGCACTGACATGTTGATCTCCCTTTTCTTTCTTTCTTTTCGCTCCAGCTCCCTTCCCTTCCCCTTCTGTTGTCTTGTCTTTTTGAGTTTGCAAGCCTGAGGGCGGGGCCTCCTCCTTCTTTTCATTTATGTACCCTGCCTGTCTGGGCACTGTGTGTTGAATTTTAATTGCGGCGAGATGCTTTGAGAGATTTCTTTTTTTTTGTCTGAAAAGCAGAATAAAAATATAATAAGGGAGAGAGGGAGGGAGAAAGGAAGGAAGGGAGAGATGTCTCATAACAGAGGCAAACACTCCAACACAGAGCAAACAAAACCACATATGGACGACACATTGGGCTGTGAGCGTTCCTCTGCCCTTCAGGCACTGTAATGAGCCTTCAGGGGATTTTCCAATATGTGCATCTACAATGCTTGCAGAATAAAAAGCTGCTATTAGTAGCTTTGCTATGGAAAGCTGCTCAGGACTGGCTGTCTTGCTTATGTACTCTGAATGCCATGGAACAGGGGTAGGCAACCTAAGGCCCATGGGCTGGATCCGGCCCAATCGCCTTCTAAATCCGGCCCGTAGATGGTCTGGGAATCAGCATGTTTTTACATGAGTAGAATGTGTGCTTTTATTTAAAATGCATCTCTGGGTTATTTGTGGGGCATAGGAATTTGTTCATTTTTTATTTTTCAAAATGTAGTCCGGCCCACCACATGGTCTGAGGGACAGTGGACCGGTCCCCAGCTGAAAAGGGTTGCTGACCCCTGGATTAAAGCTTCACCTGATAAGACGCAGCCCTGAAATTTGGCACCTGGGTAGCCGAAAGCGCTCCGACAACTAAAGAAAGGTGTGCAAACTTTTAATAATAATAAAAAAATTTATTTATACCCTGCCCTCCGCAGCCAAGACCGGGCTCAGGGCGGCTAACACCAAATATAAAAACAATTGATTGAAATACAACGTAAAAACAAGATTAAAATACAACTTTAAAATGCAGCCTCATTTCAGTAGGAACTCAAATCAAAAACTTTTTGGGGGATGAAAACGGCAAGTCTTTCATTTATTTTACACGAAGCACCCAACATTTGGGGCGTCTCCAGTGGGGAGGCAAGCAAATTGGACCAAGATGTTTGGAGCATGGGGTTTTTGTTACCTCTTTTTGACTTGAATTTGCAGGTGGAGGGGCGCTTGAAGTGTCCCTCCACACATGCAAAGCCTGCTTTCTGCAAAGGCACTTGGGTTTGCCTCCTTCCCTCATGCAAATCCTGAACTTTTCATTAGGTTAGCCATGTGTTCCCCACGAGCTACAGCTCTGAAATGTGCTTCAGAGAGTCCAAGACTACCAACTCCTCCTTTCAGGTAGCCTTGAGGTGGGAGACATTTTGGGGGGACAGGAATGGTGGATGGCACTAGGAAAGTGTTTGGAAATAGGAAGAAATTTGAGGAAGAGGGAAACTGGAAGCCACATTTGTTCACCTTAGAGAGGGAGGGATTAGCTCAGGGGTTAGCAAACCTTTTCAGCAGGGGGCCGGTCCACTGTCCCTCAGACCTTGTGGGGGGCCGGACTATAATTTTTGGGGAGGGAAATGAACAAATTCCTATGCCCCACAAATAACCCAGAGATGCATTTTAAATAAAAGGACACATTCTACTCATGCAAAAACACACTGATTCCCGGACCATCCGTGGCCCGGATTTAGAAGGCGATTGGGCCGCATCTATCTACATCAGGCTATACTCTATCTTTGTCACCAAACTCTGAGTATAAATCACACACTGTATTAATTGACATTGTTTTTTGAGATATTAGTGGCCATGTGATTTTAGCTTATGAATTTTATTGTTTAATGTCTTGATTTGTATATTGGGGTACTTTTATAGCTCTGTTTAGAGTATGTAATGTTTTGATAATATAAATGTTTGTATCAATCCAGTATATTTTCTTTTAATTGTCGAATGATTTTGTGTACATTTCGGCAGCCTTTGGCTATGTGCAATAAAACTGACTGACTGACTGGCATCTGGCCCCTAGGTTGCCTACCCATGGATTAGTTGATATGCGAGAGAGATATGAAAAAGCCAATCTAGAGAATGAGGGAAAGGGAATGGAAAAGCTTGCTAGGGAGGCTTCATAAAGGAAACGACTTTTAAAGTCTCTCCTCTTACAACTTGCTACGTGAGCAGTATCAAAAACAGCAAGAGAGATCTCTTGCTTTGGCTCTCCAAATTTAGCAGTGCAGCAGCCTGCGCAGGAAATAGCATTTATACCCCCTTTCTCTCTCTGAACCCATCCTCCTCCCGGCCTCAGCCAACTTTGCCTCAGAGGCGTCCCTGAGTGACTCTCTCTGGTCTCAATATCAAGCCCTACAGTGAACTGCCTGTCCCACGCTAGGGAGGGCAAGAGAGAGGGCAAGAGAGAATAGCCCACAAGGGGCACGGATGTGGGTTGCCATGGGAGCAAGCCACCCCTGTTATTTTTCATGCAGGCCGCAGCACTGCCACCGCCGCACGTGTGAGCGTTGAAGAATGGCAGCACAGCCAAGCAAATCTGCTCCACAAAATGGAGCGAGCGCCTGAGTTTACACCACCTTGTTTTCAAGCGAAACCAGCAACCTCTGGAATGCGTGAGACCATGCAGGAGAAGACTACACAGCCAAATATTTCCTTTTCGCAATACCTAAGGGTCTATCTGCTCGCAGATTCTCCAAATCTCTCACTTGACCCCAGAGTGTATCCAACCAAGTATGGTTTTCACTTGCGAAACCACATACCGTAATAAGTAAGTCTGTGTTACAGACTCTTGACTTTTAAAATTTATTTTTGTTAATATTAAGTAATAATGCTATTCTTCTAGAAGTGGGCTGGTAGTTCGGAAGTTATTAATAAGGATTAGACTAAATCCAGACGAAATAAAAAACCCTTAGGTTAAATATTTTTAAAGGAGCTTAAAGGAATGATTGTTGCATAACTATTTAAAGCATGCATTGCATTTCAACATCAGTAGAACTGGAAGAGAAAAACTTCATTCTCCTATCTTAATGCCACTGTTTTTTCTCCTGTGTAGGTGTCAGCCTTTTCATGAGAAGCACAATTTCTCTTTCATGAGATGTTAAAGAGACCCTCCTAACTTTCCCCTCTCAAATTCCTCTTTTTAGATGTCATGTATGTATAATTGGACTTGTATGAGGTATGTATTTGGATACACATTTCTGAGCGCTTCTCCTCGTTTTTGAAAATATGCAAGCATTTGAACTCACGGTTCCCAAATTCTGCCATGTTCCCCCATTCCACACACCCCCCACTGAGCTACAGGTTCAGAACATCAGGTAGGGAAGGCCTTTTGCTCCCAATTCCCTGGGCATCGCCTAACGGATGGAGGAGCAAGGGGTTATCATTAACCAGGGTTGCCTTCCTCACAAGACTATTGATTGGTGCTTTTCATTCAGGGGTGTTGTCTGTGGATGATGTTGTGACTGGAGGGGGTGGTCTCTGGGTGGCCGCCATAGTTGCTGCAATTGTCATGCTTGTGGCATAGCTAGTCTTCGGACAAGGAAGCCTAGGATACTTGCTAATCTGCACAGGTGCAACTTCCACCTTAGTGTGTTGTAGAGTAGGGTTGCTTATCAGTTTAGCTTAGGGTTACCAGATATCCCCAGATTTGCAAATCTGTCCCCGGGAAACGTGGCAGCGGCAGCCTCAGCAGCCCGGAGCCAGCCTGGTAACACAGTTGGCTCTGGCTGGCTTCAGGATCTGCTTGCTGCCGCCGCCACTGCTGAGGGGGAAGCAGGGACATCCGGCGGTACAGATCTCCTGCCCCCTTCTCCCTTTGTTTTGACAGATCAGGTGAGGCTCAGGAGTTGCAGGCGGGCGGCCGTTGTCCAGGAGGGGCGCAAGGCGCGCGGTTTCTCTGCCAGGCAAGGTGCAAAGCCCTTCTTTCACACCCTGTGAAACATAAATGTGCAGAGTTTTTTTAAAAACTGGGAAACCCTATGACTCCCAAGATCAGTCAAAACAAAGGGGGAAGGGGGAAGGAGATTGTGTGAGGCTCGGGAGTCACAGGCAGGTGCCGTTGCCCAGTTTTTTAAAAACTCAGAGCATCTATGTTTCACAGGTTGCGAAAGAAGGGCTTTGCACCTTTATACAATATGCATGTGTGCTTGGGCCCAGGGTCTTTTGCCTCACCATCCCCACTACTGACTCCCTGTTGCTACTCAGCTTCAAAAAAAAAAAAAAAAAAAAAAAAGGGGTCCCCAGATTCATTAAAAAAAATCTGGTAACCTAAATGGTGAAATGTGAAGAGATACCCATTATAACATGCAGAAGCCCTAAAACAAACCGGACGGTGTGAGGTACATATCCCGAATTCATGTCAGACCTTTCAGCTAAACAGGCCTAAAGACCTCTCATTGCTAGAGATGCAAAACTAATATATAACAAGATTATTTGGTGACAGATTTAAAGCACTGGGGTCCGGTAGCTTCTTTTGAATTTTAGTGCCTTAAACCACAGAAACAGAGATTGAGAGAGAGAGAAAAGAGGAGAGGAGAAGAATCTTCCTGTTCTTCTTGTTTGCCCAGATAAACTTCAAACTGCTAAGCTTGCACATGAGGGTACAGCGCTGCGTCTCTCTCCAAAAAACAGCATGCCTACAACAACATTCTGACTGTGTTACCATTGTGTAGGACAGGCTAAATGACAATCACAGGAATGCAAAGCATTGTTAAGATACTGCTCAATTAACAGAAAAAGTTAACTGGCCACACATAGCCCAAGACAAGGCAGTCTGGAAATCAGACACTTTCACAGCTTGCAGTCAAAACTCGGAACATGGAATTCATGTTACAACTGAGGGCAATGCTCAGTGCAAGTAAAGCCATACACAAAACAGAATATTGAACTGTGACATTCATTGCCTCTTCACCAGTGAAAGGGGGCTCCTGGTGGATTTTTCCACTGCCCTAAATCGAATAGAGATCTAATTTAACAGCCTTTTTCCAACTTAAATTTTGTAAACAAAGTTAAAAATGCATGCCGTCTTGAATTTTATATACTGTGTTACTATCTGAAGCAATACCCCAAAGCCAAAAGTAGCTGAAAGGAAATACTGTGGGGGGTGCAATAAAATGCACTTAGCGTGGTTTGACTATTATGAAATTTGAAGATTTGCTTGGAAACTATTTTTAGAATTACTTGTAAATATTTCAAGACACAACAACTAATAGCACACACTTCCCTAACATTATTTAGATTTTAAGAGGGAAAGTGACAGCACTGAAAACCACTGCGGGTAACTGCTGGAGAAGCTGTAGACATAAATATAGGTACGTCCTCTAGACAGTTACCAAAAAAACTGAACTACAACTTTGATTTTAGATTTGATTAGTACTGCAACCATTCCAGTTGCCCATCTTGACTTATACCGTGTTCATTTTTTTAATGTCACTAAGGAAATGCGACCGCTATCTACCAGTGCATTTCGAAATAATAAAAAATGGGGGGAGATTACAGAAAAATAGTAGTAGGAGGGATTATGCAGAAAATGTTATGCCTCCACCCACCCCCATGACTACTTTGCATACACTTTAATCAGGCTTGGATTGGTGAAGAAAATGAACCACCAGTAGCAGCCAGAAACATGTCTCTGTACTTTTGAGAATGCAATTGTCATTTTTTAGCACTCTCTGGCCTGGTTCATCCCGTGATCAAATTGCAACCCAGAGTTTTCTGCAAAGATAGGTATCTTCAAGAATGCTAGCTAAGGTGGAGGCAGTGCAGCTGTTAGGAAGCCAAAATCGCTCTTCTCCATTGCAGGATCACAAAGACAAAGACTACATCGTAAGAACAGGGGAAATTGGAGTTTTTGATCAAGTTTTTCCTTCCACAACAGCAGCTGCAGAGGTTGGAATTAGAAGCAGTTGTGGAGTGGAAGGAACACAAAGAAGTAGGGAGTGCTGTTGCCACAAAAAAAGAGAGGAAAAGCTAAAATTAAAACCATATGGTCAGAAAGAGGAAAACCGAGTATCCAAGACACTTTTTATATATATATAAAAAGGAGGGGGGAAATATGGAGGGTCTACCTACAAAACATGATATGAGCTGCAATCCAATATGTGTTTACCACTAAGGAAGTCTGCAACTCTACACATGAACCTGACTGAGAGCAAAAAAGTCCTAATAAAACACAAAGGACCTTATTTCCCAGTAAAATGTGGATACAATCATGCTGCTTGCTTGCCTCATTAAAATCAATAGGGCTTTCTTCCAAACAAACATTAGGACTGGGCGACCAGTCAAATACCCTTTTCCTGTACGTACTGTAATGGCGGAAAAAAGGAATCTGCCACTTCATGAGCCGTAGCTTAGGACTAGCTATGAAACAGCTCCGTTCTTCCATATTGTAAAAAATAAATAAATACAGTACTGTAAAAGCAGCGCACTCGCTCGTTTGAAAGTTTAGAAATCGAGATGTGCTGAGAGCAGCCTTTCCCATTCCTAACCGAGTGCAAGTGTCGGATCCGGCAGAAAATTTAACGTACAAATATATTCAAGCCGCAAAGACAATTCCGCAAGGAGAACAACATAGGCACTGTTTTCTGTACTGGCGGAAAGGCGGGTTCCGTGGTCAAAAGTTCACTGTTACTCACCGCCCAAGAACTGGAGTCCTCCAGCCACCCTGCCCACAGTCCTGGAGATAAGCTCTGACACGCAGCATCCCATGAGTGCCGTAAAGGCCACCAGGAGGAGGAGACCGCAGCCCAGACCCGTCACCACCGTGCAGATCCTCCACTCCACGCTTGGGATGGCCTGGAAGGATGCATAGCGTCCACACTGTTCCACCATCACCGTGATCTGGAGGTTCTCGTCTCGTACTGGATAGGAGCATCTCCGGAAAGTGCCAAAGGACACCGATTTCTCCAGCTGAGAGCCCAGAAGCCAGTAAGGCATGAAGAAGCCCACGCAGGAAACTCCGGCACAGAGGAAGGAGAAAAAAGCCCATACTACCCCAGTACAAGTAAGGCTAGATGCCATTTTCCCAGTCATAGCTCCCCACCCCGCACAGCCGTGTCAAAAAAAGGAGGCCAGGGACACGATTTCGCCGTGAGGGTTAGGAGGACATTTGTGCGAGTAACCCAAAGGCCTCTAGTCTCGGTAACGTTGCGGTCCAAAAGAATCTTCCGGAACGGCCATCGTATTTGGTTCTTTTATCATCCAGAGTCACCTTCCTGGTGCGGTGGAAAGTTTCCTCACTCTTCTCAGTGCGTTCTGCCCTGTATTAGCTGTGGTGGTTGTAATAAGAAGCAGTCAGGGAGGGGAGGGCGGGAAAAGGAAAGGACAAAGGAAAAAAAATATTATCAGCAAATAACATCAACTTGCTCCTGGAACAAAGGAATGGGGAAAGGGGGGAAAGGATACTGGGATGGGGAGCGGAATTTTTCAGCATGCAGAAGGCGAGAGGAAAGAGAACAAGGGGGGTTGGGTTAGGGTAGGGCTACCAATTCCAGTTCTGAGTGCTGCTGTTTTCAAAGCAGAGGGGTAGGGAGTTGTGTGAATAATAATAATAATAATAATAATAATAAAATAAAATTTTATTTATATCCCACCCTCCCCAGCCGAAGCCAGGCTCAGAGCGGCTAATAATACAACATTCTAAAATCATTTCATTATAAAATCAGTTCAAATCAAATTAATGGCAACCATTGGGCTAGAGTTCTGTGAGGATTGCCAAAGGAGGGGGTCAGAACCATAATAAAATTTTATTCATTTTATTTATTTTTATTTACAGAATCCATCAGCAGACATGCTTCTCTGCCTGCTCTGCAACAGCTCAGTCAGCCGTCCATCCAGGGCAGCAAACTGACACACTGAGACACACACACACACACACACGGAGACCTGTGCTACTGACAGAATTCTGATGTGCAGAAATCAGTAGGGGAAGCCTTTCACAGCAGACAGACTTCATCACCTGCTAATACCTGCACATCTGGTGGCTGTGGAAGGCAGAGTTAGAGAGGCCAGGTGAAAAGTTGGCAAACCCTCCCCCCGCACCCGCCTCCTGTAAGACAGGGGTCAGAATCAGTGTTTAATTGCATGGGAATCAACAATAGAACAGCAAGGTGATGTCATTTCTCAGAGAACAACTGGGGTACTTAGGAAATAAATCAAAAGAAGGTGGTCTTTATGACTGCCTTTTCCCTGCTGCTCATGGATGAGCAGAGGGCCAGGTGGGGCCTTTTTGGGTCCTAAACAAAAATCTGCCCTTGCTTTTCTTCACAAATGTAGAGGGGGGGGGGAATCTGTTACCAGGGCAGAATAAACAAGAGGGGCTTAATTATATTGACTGTACTTCAAAGTGGTGAAAAACAGGCAGGAGAATGAAAGGGTGGGCTTGATGGAATTTGGCAACCTTGTGGAGAAAACTTGGCTGATGCCTCTTCCCACAAAAGCGAAGCAAATTAAGACCCAAGGCATACAGTGGAGCCTTCTTTAAGCACGCCCAGATCCACCCCACCCCTCCTTTTGTTTTTGAAGCATCTACTTTGGTGGCTAGGGATGCGGGTGGCGCTGTGGGTTAAACCACAGAGCCTAGGACTTGCCAATCAGAAGGTCAGCGGTTTGAATCCCCACGACGGGGTGAGCTCTTATTGCTCAGTCCCTGCTCCTGCCAACCTAGCAGTTCGAAAGCACATCAACATGCAAGTAGATAAATAGGTACCGCTCTGGCGGGAAGGTAAACGGCGTTTCCGTGCACTGCTCTGGTTCGCCAGAAGCGGCTTAGTCATGCTGGCCACATGAGCTGTACGCCGGCTCCCTTGGCCAATAAAGCGAGATGAGCGCCGCAACCCCAGAGTCACTCACGACTGGACCCAATGGTCAGGGGTCCCTTTACCTTACTTTGGTGGCTGCCTAATTTCAAAGAGGCTGTAATGATCAGAAATCCCCAGGGCTTCCAGACAACCTGTTTATCCAGCATTCATCCAAAGGGGTGCTTAGACGGCGCAGGATATTTAACGAGCATTCGTTGGCGGGGACTTTAGACGACGTCGCCTCCAAGTTTCGTTGCGATCCTTCCCCCCCCCCCCCCGCCACTTTCCTTACGGCAAGAAATCCCATCTTCTTGGAAACTTCCCATTGCGCAACCCGACTTCGCCGGCACGCTTTTCCAATCCCACCCCCAAAACTGGATGCGCCCCTTTCTCGGAAGAATGCGCGGGGGAGACATCCAGAGCAGAGCCGCCTTTGGCAAAGCCTTCAAAGGCGGAGGGGGCGGTGGGGACACCCCCAAAGCCACCAAGCCGTGGCTTTTATCGCAACGCCAACGTGGGTGCAAGCAGCAGCAGCAGCGCCCAGTGGCCAACTGGACTTGCTGGGAAGTTTGATCCCGCCTGTCCCGAGCACGTTGGGGAATGGATCCAGGGCCTGGGATTGAGGGCTGGGGGTGGGGGTGGGGGTGGGGGTGGGGGCCCGCCCTCCCCCCTCCCCCCTTTGGAAAAACCAGCAGCGCGCCCCCTCCCAGCTTTGCGCAGCAGCCCTTCTCCCCGGCCGCTGTGCGCCCTGCCAGCCCGAGGCGTTGGCGAGGGTCGTGGGGGGCTTTGGGGGGTATCCGTCTCCTGCCCGCCCCCCCCCCAGGACAACGCGACTCGTCACTAACCTGCCGTCCCCAACACGGGCCCGCATGGACGCTGCCAAGTGCGGCCTTTCTGGGCACCCGAGGAGGTGGAGGAAGCGGTGCCGCCGTCGCCGTTCCTCCGGCGATGCTGCTTTCGCTGCCGTCGCCGGGCAGGGCTCTAAGAGGCGTGGGCGGGCCGGGGCAGGGTCCCTAAATCCCGGAGCGCGGAGCTCCGCCCCTGCCATCCCGAGAGGGAGGGAGGGAGGGGGAGAGGGAGAAAGGGGAGGGGGATGCCTGGCGCGCAGCCTTGTAAGGCGAAGAAGGACGGGGAAGCGAGGCGCGCCCTCGAGGAGGCGGGAAGGCAGGGGCGCATCTCCAGCAGCGCGCCAGCTTATGGGGGGGGGGGAGATCGCGTTGAAGAATATTGGGGGGGGGGTCAATCACCACCAACAAATAGTTACCCCGCTGAAAAAAGCGACGGGCGGACGGGGGGTGAAGCATGATGACCTCGCGATGGGTCGATGGTTTCCCATTTTGCAGAAACGCATTGCGCGCTCCGTCGTGGAACGAGTCGGCTGGAATGAATGGCCGGGGGGCGTTGGGGTTTGGAAACGTTCCTGGCTGCTGCTCCTGGCAAAGGGGTACCCAAGGATGGTGGGGGTGGGGGGTGGGAAGAAATTCTGCCAACCTTTCCCCCCCTCCCACACCAACTTCATTAAGAAGGGGACCCCGACATTGGGGACCCCCTCCAAAGCTGCGCCAGAGTTCCGCAGTCGTTTTGCAGCGCTCTGGGTAATTGAGGGGTTCGTAGTGGACACCCACAAGTCTAACCTTGTCCAAGTCGCTTCAAACCGGTGCCAAAGTTTGGCAGAGAAAACCCCATGTTTTGCAGCGACCTACACACTGAGTAATTGATAGGTATCACCCTAAAACCCAACATTGTCCGATTCATTTCTGGACATGGGTGTAGCCAGGATATATTGGGGGTGCAGACCAAGATATTGGTCACGCAATTGGTCAGTTAAGCATTTTTATTTATTTACTTTATGGGGGGCAGCTGCACCCCCTGGCTGTGCCCATGGATCCCCCCTTTTAGAAACTAATGGTTTGAAAGATCGGTTAATAACAATTAATAATGCATTTTATCTTAATTTAGTAAACAATGAAGGTGCTGTGAAATTTTTCAACATACCCATTTAGCATGCCCAAAGAGCTGTGCGGATAAATATGTGTTTACTATAGACCTGGAAAAAATGGAATTACAGCTTTGATTGTTCATTTAACACGGATGTTGTGTTCATTCCAGTTGTCGTGGACTTACCTTGAAGACCAGGGATTGAATCCCATCACTCAATCAGCCGTGAAACTCAATGGGCGATCTTGGGCCGTCCACCATCTCTTAGCCTCACCTACCTCAAATGGTTGTTGTGAGGAGGAAATGGAGAGGAGGAAAAGAACCTTGTACACCAGCTTGAGCTCCTTGGAAGAAAAAGAGCATGGTATATAAATTTAATAAATAAATAATAGTCAAATCTAAAATGTCATTCACATTTTTCAGAGGACTGTTCATAGGAAGAACATATATTTATGTACCTCTAGCATGCTCAGATTGGTACAGGTTTTCAGCGCCTTCCCATTTTTATTTTGAAGCAATGTAAGGGAAGTTCAGGGGGACATGGGTGGCGCTGTGGGTTAAACCACAGGGCCTAGGGCTTGCCAATCAGAAGGTCGGCAGTTCGAATCCCCACGACGGGGTGAGAACCCGTTGCTTGTTCCCAGCTCCTGCCAACCCAGCAGTTTGAAAGCACGTCAAATTGCAAGTAGATAAATAGGAACCGCTCTGGCGGAAAGGTAAACGGTGTTTCCGTGTGCTGCTCTGGTTCACCAGAAGCGGCTTAGTCATGCTGGCCACATGACCCGGAAGCTGTATGCCGTCTCCCTCCGCCAATAAAGCAAGATGAGCGCCGCAACCCCAGAGTCGGTCACGACTGGACCTAATGGTCAGGGGTCCCTTTACCTTTTTAAGGGAAGTTCGTGGTATTAGTTGTCACATCTTAAAATGTAAAATAAAGTATGTCCAATAAAAAGTATGCCCAAGTAATTTTTAAAATTTGCTTGAAATCAACATATAAACCACATTAAGTATGCTTTCTATAAGTTGGCCCTAATTAAATATTTTAGTTCATCTACATTGGCTAATGGGAGGAGGGGTCAGAAATACTGCATATAAAATTAACATGGCACTTGCTTAGTTTTTAGTTTTTTTAGTTTATTAAAATTAAGTCAAGCATGCTACATCAGATCTCTCATCAATTTAGAGTGGAGATAAAAATTCCAGGGGAAAAAAATCTTGGTTTTCTTTTTTTCATTCAAAATGTTTCAGGAAACACACACAGTTCCTCCCAGGCCAAGCAAAATGACAGGTTTGACCTGCCTCTTTGGCATCCCATATGTAGGTTTGTTAGTTAACACAAAAACCCTGTTGAGCATGAAGTTACCAGCATGAATTCTGTGCGTGTTTCTACATGCCAAGTTTTAAAACAGGTGTAGGAGGGCACACTTGCACTTGAAACACTGTACAGTATGCTGCCTTGAATATGCATACCAACTTTTAAGTCTGATATCACTCTCAGCCTTCAAATCGCATTGTGTCATATTTTGACATCTTGCCTGGCCCCTTTTGGAAGTGGGTTTTGTGGATCACACCTTGAGAGAAGTCCAGCAGGCATGTTTACGTTTAAAACATCAATCTACGTTTTAGGTATGTATGGAAGTGAGAGCTGGACCATAAAGAAGGCTGATCGCCGAAGAATTGATGCTTTTGAATTATGGTGCTGGAGGAGACTCTTGAGAGTCCATGGACTGCAAGAAGATCAAACCTCTCCATTCTGAAGGAAATCAGCCCTGAGTGCTCACTGGAAGGACAGATCCTGATGCTGAGGCTCCAATACTTTGGGCACCTCATGTGAAGAGATGACTCCCTGGAAAAGTCCCTGATGTTGGAAAAGATGGAGGGCACAAGGAGATGGGGACAACAGAGGACAAGATGGTTGGACAGTGTTCTCGAAGCTACAAACATGAGTTTGACCAAACCGCGGGAGGCAGTGGAAGACAGGAGTGCCTGGCGTGTTCTGGTCCAGGGGTTTCACGAAGCGTCGGACACGACTAAACAACAACCAGTTTGAATCCCAAATCCATTTTCAAAAACAGGAGAGAGAAATGTAAAACAGGTGGTAAACGCAGCAATTGAAGTGAGACCTCTTCTTGGATAGTGTTTTTTCCTAGCACATTGAAGTCCACGGTCGATGAGGCAGTTCTGCTGGCCAACCCCGCTGACATTTCATTGTGCCTGAGGTAAATTCTCAGCTGACAGCTACATTAAATGGGAGTCAAAACCTGCCACCTGAGCTGGTATTTTTAGCTTGTTTTGGGGTAAGATCATCTTTGACTTGGGATCAAATCTGGGAAGGGGAATATGCTGGACTTTTTTTTCAGCCGGAACTCTCCGGAACTCAGTTCCGGCATCTCTCAGATGGGTGCCATTGCCATTATAAGAGAACGAGGGTGAGTTCCAACACCTCTTTTTCTGATCAAGTGCTCCTGCCTGCTGGCCTGGAAGATAGCTAGGGTGGGCTCTCTCTGACTTGTCTATTTCTCTTTGAGCGCAAATGTACAAGTAGCAGCTAGAAAAAGGAGCTCCTCAGGGCGTTACCACATTATCTATTTGCTGAGCATTCACCCTGATTTGTTTGCCGGGAGCTTAGGTGACTGTGGGCTATTTAATGAGTGATCCACCTGATTTGTTTGCGAGGAGACTAAGCAAAATTGTGTAAAAGTGTTAGCCCATGCTTCGCACTGCATTTCCCTGATTGCAAAAAGCCTGGTCTTTTGTTTGTTACACAAGAGTTCCCAATCAATTATAATTGTGTGACTTGAAATTGCAGGAGTATGTGATTGAATCCCACCTGAAAATAGCCATCCGTCTGGAAGCGGCCGCACATCCTTTTGCTAAAAAACAAAACAGGACTAAGAGAAAGGAGAAAGATGCCTACTGAAAATGTCAGTATCACTTCACCCCAATTGACAGGTTCTTATGCTCAGTCACCGGATACACACAGCTTTGTTTGCTGAGATCTCAATCATTCATCAGCCCAACAGATAGGTGGTCTTGTGCGTGTGATCATCCAAGAAAGCGGAGTCAGTTTAGGAAAGCAAACATTTGAGAAACACTCCACTCTAAATGCGCTCCCACAAGGAAGTGTCAGGGGACTCATTTTCCGCATGGCAACGTTCACAATGTGAAAGTAGTTCGTCCCATAATTTTTCTGCATGCCATCATCATTGTACACACACGCACACAAAAAACACTTCTGGAAGAGCGACAACTTTGGTTGTTTCCACACTTGAGCTCTTGAGGGACTGCTTTTCTACAATTAGAAAAGATGTGCTGTTCTTCAGTTCTTCGTGAGGCCAAGGTGAGACATTTGCCATAAGGGTTGTTGGTGTGACTACACTCGCAAGGGTGACGAGATCATTAAAAGTGATGAGATAGGTGACACTTCTTTACACATCAGAGCACACGAGAAAGCCTTTGAGCACGGATGTGAAAGGAACAATTATTTGAGGCTGAACAGATGTCTGCACAAATTATGTTAGTTGTTTATGCATACACCATTTTCTGGAGTTCTATAATCCACGCTGAAAGACATGATGAAAAAGCAGCTTGCTTGAAGAATCAGGTTTTGCCAGTCAAACTCTGTAGGTGGCCTGGTATATTCTGATGAGGTGTCTCTTCAACTGGATTTTAAATTTGCCCCTTTGGTAGAGAAATTGTTCGGGAAGCAGCTATCGTTTTGCATCGCTATATTGTAGGTAGGCAGTTTCAAAGATTCTGTGAAACTCTCATGCTCAGCACCCACTAACATTATTGTGCCTGACTGACAGTATTGAACTGCTGGATTATGCTGTTTTTGATATACATCTTTTGGGCAACAACTCTTGAGTGCTCCTAACAGTACAAAGCAACATGGCTGATTCATAGCTCAGGATATGTGCATTACATGAGTGGTGACTGGAAGGCACCAAAGTGTGGTCAAGAATGAGGAAAATGTACAAGTGACCAGCTCTGAGAAGACCTTCTATGACAATGATGCTGATGAAAATTGGATCTGCCCTGCAGGTGAATAACCACAGAAGCATGACGTTTGATACTGACTTGAGCCAGCAAACCAAAGCCTAAGTTATTGTTACCGTATTTTTTGCTCTATAAGACTCACTTTTTCCCTCCAAAAAGGTAATGGGAAATGTGTGTACGTCTTAGGGAGCAAATGCAGGCTGCACAGCTATCCCAGAAGCCAGAACAGCAAGAGGGATTGCTTCTTTCACTGCGCAGCGATCCCTCTTGCTGTTCTGGCTTCTGAGATTCAGAATATTTTTTTTCTTGTTTTCCTCCTCCAAAAACTAGGTGCGTCTTGTGCGTCTTATAGAGCGAAAAATACGGTCATTGTTTAAGATGTAAAGTTACATTCATATCATGTTTTATGTTTATTGTGGCATTATTGGGGAAATAGCAACCTTACCCCCAATGTTTTTGGCTCTTTGTACATATGATGGTCAGGCAGGGATATGGGTGGTGCTGTGGTCTAAACCACAGAGCCTAGGGCTTGCCGATCAGAAGGTCAGCAGTTCGAATCCCCGCAATGGGGTGAGCTCTCTGCTCCTGCCAACATAGCAGTTCAAAAGCACATCGAAGTGCAAGTAGATAAATAGGTACCGCTCCGGCAGGAAGGTAAACGGCGTTTCCGTGCGCTGCTCTGGTTCGCCAGAAGCGGCTTAGTCATGCTGGCCACATGACCTGGAAGCTGTCTGCGGACAAACACCGGCTTCCTCGGCCAGTAAAGCGAGATGAGCGTCACAACCCCAGAGTCATTCGCAACTAGACCTAACGGTCAGAGGTCCCTTTACCTTTACATATGATGGTCATACCTCTACAGTAGACATTAACTGACAGAAAGCAATTGCCAAGTTGCTAAAAGATTTCAAATTGTTAGGGCTTAAACCGGAGCCAGCTCAAGACATTTTTGTCCTTGAGGTGAACAACAAAACGGCTCTCTCTGGCCGCCAGGGAAGAAGGGGTGAGTGAAGATGTACATCAGGATCAAGTAGTGGATAAATATCTCCATCGGGAACAGGAGTGGGGATCAAATCAATCTTAATCAGTGGTTGAAGTGGGAATCAAAGATTGTTGTGGGATTGAAAGGGGCCCACCCTGAATCACACTGGGTGATTGCAAAGCCCAGGAGACACCAGAGGGCAGTCCCTAGGGGTGAGAGGAAGAAGAAGAAGAGTTTGGATTTGATATACCGCTTTATCACTACCCGAAGGAGTATCAAAGCGGCTAACGTTCTCCTTTCCCTTCCTCCCCCACAACAGAACTCTGTGATGTGAGTGGGGCTGAGAGACTTCGGAGAAGTGTGACTAGCCCAAGGTCACCCAGCAGCTGCATGTGGAGGAGCAGGGAAGCGAACCCGGTTCCCCAGATTACGAATCTACCGCTCTTAACCACTACACCACACTGACCAGCAGCACCTCTTATTTCCTGAGAGGCCACTGTAGAGGCCGCATGGATGTTGCTGAAAGGAGGTGCGAGATATGGCCTCTACAGCTATCTGTGAAACTCTCATGCTCAGCACCCACTAACAATTTGAAATCCCTATTTTCATCAGAGAAATGTTGGAGGGTCCATAACTTTTAGTGTCACAAGCTGGTGTAGTAACCAAGAGATTGATTAGGATGTCTCTGGTCTGAATTGTGCTTTTGGTATGAACGTATTAGTTAGCTTTAGGCAAGGCCCTCAAACCCCCACTCCCAGTGCAAGGATAATAATACAGATCTATTTCACGGGGTTAAGGTAAGAATTACTATATAATACATGTGGAGTGCTTTGTATACTCCAGAGCACTATATAAATGCTAATTCTACCAGAGAGGTAGCTATGTCAGTACGCTGCAGCAGAAGCAAATCTTACTTTGAGCACCGTAATAACTGGCAAATTTATGGTGGCAGAACCTTTCATGACCCACTTTGAGCCCACTTTGTCTAGGGTGAAACAAGTCTCTTAATTAAGACTTAATAAAAAAACAGATATCACATAATGAGCAACGCAATATGCCACTACAAATAATATATAACCCAGAGAAAAAAATATACTAATACAGGCGTTCCTAACAATGAATATACGTGTGTGTGTGTTCTGTTCGGTTTTATTTTAGTAATTATTGTTCCATAAAATGATGAAGATAGTCTGTTTTTCTTTACATTTATTGGCTTGAGGACTGCAAATTATTGAATGCAAAGTATGTTAACTATGGAGACAGCAATTTACCAGATTTTTCTAATCTCTGGATTTCCAGTAGAATGCAATATCTCTCTTAACCGAGAGATGTTGTTTGCAGATGATGTGGCCTTGACAGTGCACTCTGAGGAAGCTCTGCTGAGACTCATCAACTGTCCTGCGCAAGCCTCCATAGAGTTTGGTCTCGCCATTAGCCTGACAAAGACCAACATCCTGGGTCAGGACGTCATCAGAACTCCATGCATCAGCATTGGTGACAAGTGTATTGGCAAGGAAAATATGATGCTAACCATCAATACAAAGATGAAGGTCTATGATCATAACTGTACAGAACAATCTTAAATTTGCAGAGGAATATATCCTTTGGAATTATATACCCAAGACATGGAATCTAACAAAGGGACAACATGCATGGACTTTTCGTGTCCTTACTATGGCAAGAAGACGGGTATTGATGAACTGGGAAAATAAAAACGCAGCTCTCTTTAATGATTGGATTAAAGATACGGTATGTACAAACTCACTACACATGAATAAGTTGTGCACAAACATAGACTTCCAATGGACAAATTTAACGATTTTTGGAATTCATTTTTGTAAATACCATATTAGATTAAGGTCTGGTTAATTACAATAACAACTCCCCTTTTTGTAATGTACACAGTATCTTTTATTGTTGTGTTTTGTTTTCTACATGGGTACTATTTCTTGTGTAAGAAAGATCTGGAGCGTTACATGGCAGGACAGCCTCAAACAAATATGTGTTCTCCCAAGCCCACATTCCCAGTAAGTCCAGTCAAAGGCGATTATGGGGTGTGGTGCTCATCTCATTTTCAGGCTGAGGGAGCTGGCGTTTATCCACAGACAGATTTCTGGGTCATGTGGTCAGCGTGACTAAACTGCTTCTGGCGCAACGGAACACAGTGACAAGTGCCAGAGAGCATGGAAATGCTGTTTACCTTCCTACCAGAATGGTACCTATTTATCTACTCATGCTGGTATGCTTTCAAACTGCTAGGTTGGCAAAAGCTGAGACAGCGAACGGAAGCGGGGATTTGAACTGCCGACATTCCAATTAGCAAGCCCAAGAGCAGGGGTCAGCAAACTTTTTCAGCAAGGGGCCAGTCCACTGTCCCTCAGACCTTGGGTGGACGGTGGGCTATATTTTTTTGGGGGGGGAGAAAGAATTCCTATGCCCCACATATAACCCAGAGATGCATTTTAAATACAGTTGACGCTCAGGCTGCAAATGTAATCCATGCGGGATGCACGTTCGCAACCCGCAGCGGCGCGTCTGCGCATGCGCGGGTTGTGATTCGGCGCTTCTGCGCATGCGCAAAGCGCAATTTAACCATAGCTGTCAACTTTCAGATTTGAAAATAAGGGATTGGCAGCCTCAAAAATAAGGGATCAGCAGCCTCACCTGTCCCGGGGACAGTCTACGGGATATCTAACAATCCGGGATAGCAGTGGGAAACGGCGCTGGAATAAGGGAATTTCCCGCAAAAAAGGGGAAGGTTGACAGCTATGGATTTAGCGCTTGTGCGCATGCATGACCCCCGAAACATGGAAGTAACCTGTTCCGGTACTTCCAGGTTTTGGCGGGTCCGTAACCTGAAAAAACACAAGCTGAAGCGTCTGTAACCCGAGGTATGACTGTAAAAGGACACATTCAACTCATGTAAAAACGCTCTGATTCCTGGACCATCCGTGGGCCAGATTTAGAAGGCTATTGGGCCAGATCCAGCCCCCGGATCTTAGTTTGCCTACCCATGCCCAAGAGGCTCAGTGCTTTAGACCACAGCACCACCCTCCTCCCTCATACAGTGGTACCTCCAGATACGAACGGAATCTGTTCTGGAGCCCCGTTCGCATCTAGAAGCAAACGTAACTAGCGACGGCACGTCTGCGCGCGTCGCTTTTTGTCGCTTCTGCGCATGCGCGTCACGTCCTTTTGAGCGTCTGCGCATGCGCAAGCGGCGAAATCCGGAAGTAACGCACTCCGTGAATTCCGGGTTGCCGCAGAGTGCAACTCGAACACGCTCAACTCGAAGTGTATTCAACCCGAGATATGACTGTACAGTGGTACCTCGGGTTACATACGCTTCAGGTTACAGACGCTTCAGGTTACAGACTCTGCTAACCCAGAAACAGTACCTCGGGTTAAGAACTTTGCTTCAGGATGAGAACAGAAATTGCGTGGCAGCGGAAGGCCCCATTAGCTAAAGTGGTGCTTCAGGTTAAGAACAGTTTCAGGTTAAGAACGGACCTCTGCAACGAATTAAGTACTTAACCCGAGGTACCACTGTACCCAGCTTTCCTTGTTGAGCTACAACTCCCAGCATCCTTAGCTACCAGGACCAACAGCAGCGGGAGACCCGAGTTTGAGAAACAGTGCAGGGCGGAACTCTTTGTCTCCAGCCACGGGGAGGTGGAGGGAAGCGGTGCAGCGACGCTCCCGGTCCGGTTGACGGCGCCGCCTCCGCCACGGCGGCCTCAGGAGGGAGAGAGCAAAGATGGCGGCGGCGGCGGCTGAAGACCAGCAGCGGCCGCTGCAGCCGTTCGCGGCCGGGGCTGCCGCTTCGTCGGCGGGCGCTTCCTCCTCCTCGCAAGGGTCGTCTGGAGGGTCCAATCCTCTCTCTCGCAAGCTCCGCAAAGTGCTGGAGACGCGCTTGGAGACGGACAAGGTGGGCGACCTGTGGTCAGTCCTGCCGTATCCGAGAAATAGGCACCGGCTTTGCGAATCAGAGCCATAGGGAAGGCGTCGTTCGTGTGGTTTCTTTTCTCTAGGGTGGTTCTTTAAAAATGACTGGCTTAGTTGGCGGATTCCCCTTTTCTAGCTGGTTATGAACAGCAGCCCAAGCCCTAGCCAGGTCTACTCAGAAGTAAGCCCCGTTGGGCTCAGCGGGGCTTACTCGCAGGCAACGAGGGGTTCAAATTGATTAAATTATAAATGAGACTTTTTTTTTTAAGACTAGACATCACCATTGAAAAGGCAGGGAAATGTAATGAAGTAGAGAGGGACCCTTTTTCCCCACATGTGGTGGTCCTGTAAAGGAATCAGGGAGTTCTGGGAAGTAATTTACAATGAATTAAAAAGATTAAAAAAACAAAAAACCCAGCCCAAGACAACCCTTTTGGGAACGGTAACAATAGAAGTCCCTAAAAAACAAAATTATTATATGCCACCACTGTGGCTAGAATCTTATTGGCATGGAGAACGAATATGGTACCCACCAAGGAAGAGTGGCAGTTTAAAATGCTTGAATGAGCTGAATTGACAGGCGTTACTGAATTGACTGAATACATCAGTGGTGTCCAGACTTTTTTCAAAGAGGGCCAGATTTAATGAAGTGAACATGCGTGAGGGCCGACCAAAGAAGTTGTTGACCTTTTTTAGGATTAAAGTTATTGAGCTTTTTTTTAGGATTTTACCCCAGGAAATAAATTGCCAGGGGCAGGATTAAACCAACCAGCGGGCCAGATTAGGCCCCCCAAACAACAGACTTGAATGCGTGGAATACATCTTTTGCAGATAGGAATGAGCATTCCCATCTGGAACCCCTAGCTGAATGCAACTCAAGCTGGACTGGTGCCCTAGAATTGGTCTTCACAATACAGGACAGAGTTTAGCTTTACTTGCAAGTAATTAGTTGATTGAGTTGACTATGGCATAATTATATCAAGTTGATGTTTATATTCAAAAATATGTTGAGTATTTAATCTATATATTTGCTATTGTAAACTATATTGTAAAGATAGTTTAGCGTTGTTAAAATGTGATTTATCTGGAAAACTGAAGATGTTTTCTGTGTCTTCTGATGTGTGTCCTTTTTTTAAAAAGTTCATTTTGTATATGAACTGTCAACATGATCTTTATATATTTTTATAGGAGATGTTAGAAGCGCTCAAGGCTCTTTCAGTCTTTTTTGTAGAAAATAGTCTGCGTACCAGAAGAAATTTACGCGGAGATATGGAACATCGCAGCTTAGCTATAAATGAAGAATTTGTTCACATTTTCAAACAAGTGAAAGAGGTATGCCACTTTTATTCATTAATGCTCTAAATGTCCAGCAGGAAGCTGACAGCCAAGGGCCTCTGTAAACCCACCTATATGCCCCTGAGGCAAATGACTGGCTGGTAATTCCATTGCTTGGTTCTGTTCCCCTCTACTATACCTGTCTAATTTGCGGAGAGAAGAAAGAAGCACACAAGATATCACAGGGAAACTGGATTAGACTTGGTTGTGGCTAAATATGTTCATGTTCAGAAAGCAAAAAACAACCACATTGGCCAAACAGGGAACTTGTGAAGATAATCTTGTTAAGAGTAAGATGAGAAGTAGAGTGTCTTGTTTCATGAATACATGTTGGGTTGTAGAAAAAATGCGGACAGCTATCCTTTTCCTCCACTTTTCTCTATCAGTGGGTTCCTCTCTCACTGGGCACTCTCATATATATATATATATATATATATATATATATATATATATGCAGGTTTTGGTGTCCTCGGGTGTCTTCCCGTGTAAAAGTTGGGGTGTCTAGGCGACGTTTCGACGAGGTCTCACTCGTCATCTTCAGGCTGGTGCTTTCGGCTTCTTGTTACTGGAACAGAGCGGGATCTCAGTGTTTGAGTTCCTATAAATACTGTAGAGGGGTGTGGTGTATTGCCTCAAAAGTTCTGGGCAGAGGGGAAGTTCCCAGGCTAGTGTTCTTTTCTTCTTTTGTTCCTTAATTACTTGAGGGATATCTTGAGTGATTTCTTGAGTGATATTCTGAGTACCACTTAGGTGGGTCATTAGGTGTGGATTAGTTGCTAAAGCCTTCGTGTCTTGACCTCTTGAATTTGTGAAGAGTTTTTCTGGGAAGATGGCTGTACTGCACTTAGTTGTGCTTTGGCTTGGCTTCGTGTATAGGGGCGAGCTGTGGTTTTGTGCCCTGTGCCAGCCAGATCTGTGTAGGGATTGCAGGGGGGTGCAGCATCCGGAGTTGCCACTATGGTTTGGTTACTGGATGGTGTCTGTAATTTATCTGTGGAGAGGGTCTGGGTTTGGGTCTGGTGTGGTTGATTGGTGGTGGCGTTCTGTGTGCCTCTGGATCTGGTGTCGGTTTTTGTGGGGAGGGCTAATTTCCAGATGTCTGGCAGGCGGGACGTGTCGTCACGCTTGTTCATGTTGTGAGGGTGTTTCTCTATCTCGATGGCTTCCATGATTATTCTCTTGTGGTGATGTTCCATGTTAAAGAGCAATTTGGAATCTGCAAAATTAATTTCGTGTCCTGTTTCTTTCATGTGTTGGAAAAGAGAGGAAGATTTTTCTTCTTTTTTTGACGGCATTCTTGTGTTCTGCGATACGTGCATTTATTCGTCT
Organism: Podarcis liolepis; assembly: GCF_965112155.1. Classification (NCBI taxonomy): domain Eukaryota; kingdom Metazoa; phylum Chordata; class Lepidosauria; order Squamata; family Lacertidae; genus Podarcis; species Podarcis liolepis. The sequence goes on from NC_139557.1 coordinate 5,637,495, forward strand.
GTTTGTTTGTCCAATGTACGTGGCTGGGCAGACTTTGCAGGGTATTTCATAGACCCCTTGGTTTTCCAACTGGATTTTATCTTTGGGGTTTCTGAGGATATTGGCTATTTTTTGGTTGGTGCAAAAGGCTGTTTTGATATTGTGTTTATGGAGGATTTTGCTAATTTTATCTGTAGTGCCCTTGATATAAGGAAGGAGGGCCATGCCATTGTTTTCTTCCGTGTCTTGGTTTTTGGGGGGTGTTTCTTTTTGGATTAGCTTCTTAACCCTGTTTTGCTGGTATCCATTGGCGATTAACACATTTGAGAGATTCAGACCCAAACCCAGACCCTCTCCACAGATAAATTACAGACACCATCCAGTAACCAAACCATAGTGGCAACTCCGGATGCTGCACCCCCCTGCAATCCCTACACAGATCTGGCTGGCACAGGGCACAAAACCACAGCTCGCCCCTATACACGAAGCCAAGCCAAAGCACAACTAAGTGCAGTACAGCCATCTTCCCAGAAAAACTCTTCACAAATTCAAGAGGTCAAGACACGAAGGCTTTAGCAACTAATCCACACCTAATGACCCACCTAAGTGGTACTCAGAATATCACTCAAGAAATCACTCAAGATATCCCTCAAGTAATTAAGGAACAAAAGAAGAAAAGAACACTAGCCTGGGAACTTCCCCTCTGCCCAGAACTTTTGAGGCAATACACCACACCCCTCTACAGTATTTATAGGAACTCAAACACTGAGATCCCGCTCTGTTCCAGTAACAAGAAGCCGAAAGCACCAGCCTGAAGATGACGAGTGAGACCTCGTCGAAACGTCGCCTAGACACCCCAACTTTTACACGGGAAGACACCCGAGGACACCAAAACCTGCATTCCTGTACCCGTGAAAATCTACGAAAACAAATATATATATATATATATATATATATGATTTTAACATATAACTTATAAAATGTACCACAAAATTTATCACTTACATAATCTTCTTAGACTTCCATCAGCACCTCTGATGATCTACCGTTTTAACCACTTCTTCCAATAATACTCTTCACAAAACTTCTTGCAAACTTACAAATGTCATCTGAACTTCACAAATACTTTTCAAATAGTCCGTAAATTTACTCCAGTCTTCTGTGAATTTCTGGTCCCGCCGGTTTCGAATCCTTCCTGTTAGTTTATCTAATTCTGCATAGTCCATTAACTTCATCCTCCATTCTTCAATCGTCGGTAATTCTTCTTGCTTCCATTTTTGGGCCAATAATATTCTTGCTGCTGTTATTCTCTCACTGGGCACTCTCATTGGCCACAGTTCAACACCCCCTATGAGTATGTTCACAAAATCTATATAAAATACTACCAGATCTCCATTTGCCACCACAATTTTTCTTTAGATATTACTATTGCTGCCTGCTATCTTGTACAGACTTACCTGGGAGACAGCTTCATTAAAGTCAATGAGTCTTACTCCTGAGTAGACATGTATAGAGCAACACCATTAGTTGTATCTCTGGAGCTATCCAGCACTTGTTGGGAAGCACGAATGCTAAAAGTATGTAATGCTTTCTTATACTGCTGCGCATCCAGTTTCTCCAACGCTGAAAAACCAAATCTGGAGCTTCAGGGAGGAAGAATCATTGGATATTCTTATCAGTGATTGTATCATACAACAGTGAAGATTATGCTTGTTAGGGAAACTGTCCAATAGTTCTGGTGTTTCAGAAAATTGGTGGGGGGGGAGAGAAATGTGGAAAAAGCAAATCTCAATATGAGTGCTAGTGTTTTAGGCTACTTGTCTGTTTCTGTGCTCTTTCAGGAACTTGAAAGCATAAATGAAGATGTGAAGTTTATGAGCGACTGCTGCCAGGAGATGACCAATCACTTGAAGGTAAAGAATGGATTTGTGTGCAGATGTGGTAATTTCTGGCACACTGGGACTTGGTAGTTTCAACAGCACAGTACTTTCCCCCAGTACAACACATAGAGATCACTTTTGATCCCAGTGTGAAGATTTCTTTTTTTTACAGCCATGGGAATTCTAAGGCACAAAAGGACCCCCTGCATGAAAAGAGGTTCCCATTAATTTCTATGGTCTGTTTTTGGAGCCTTTCACTGTTCAGGAATCTACTCCATCTAGTGAAATCAAAAGGGCATTTTGCATGCATAAAAGCTCTCTGTGCACATTATTCTGAGCTTGTGTGTATGTAAATCACCCAGGTTACGTTTCTAAAACACATTTCCTATGAATCATTATGATCAGTTTCCTATGAATCATTATGATCAGATCATCAATATTGTTGTCAGGTTAACGGGGTGGATATGTTCTTGTTACATTTGCCACCTGTCATGGATGCTTTTAAGTGAGATTCCTACATTTCAGGGGGTTGGGCTAGATGACCATTGGGATCCCTTCCAACTGAACAACTCTATGATTTTTATCCCACCCTTCCTTTATGTTGGGATACTGCCAGGGAGATATAGTCCATCGTAGCCCCCAAGCCAGCTGCCGGACGATCCATCGACCTCCTGTAGACAGGCAATATCAGCAATTAGCGACACGAAGCCTCAGAAATAGATTGCCACATTCTTAGGCTGGTGCACACTCTATCAGCAGAATTCACACAGCAGAAGATGCACAGCAGGAGAGCATATTTACAGACTTTATTCAGCATTGATCAGAACAAAAGAAAGACATGACTGTCTGCGTCAGTCTTCTCCGACCGAGAGAGAAAACGAAAGCAACAGCAAATATAAAAATCCTGTGAATAGGACATGCGCAGACTCTGTGACTCACAAAGCCTGCTCCCTTTTAAGGTGGAACGGAAATATCCTAACACTTTAATGGGTTCCCTTTTTATCCACACAAGTATCCTGTGAGGTAGATTAGGCTCGGAAAGGGTGACTGATCCAAGTTCATGTCTTCAGTGAGAAGTTGAACCTACATCTCCACAAAACCAAACCAGCACTCTGGTATACTTGCTACACTTCTGTATTGCACTGGGCCCTAGTTCTAGTACAGTGGTACCTCGGGTTACATACGCTTCAGGTTCAACACTCCACTAACCCAGAAATAGTGCTTCAGGTTAAGAACTTTGCTTCAGGATGAGAACAGAAATCATGCCCTGGCGGCAGCAGGAGGCCCCATTAGCTAAAGTGGTGCTTCAGGTTAAGAACAGTTTCAGGTTAAGAATGGACCTCCGGAACGAATTAAGTACTTAACCCGAGGTACCACTGTATTAGGAAGACAGTACAGTAGACCTGCAACTTAAGCAGATTTATTTTGTGCACATTTACCTGTTTGGAAAGAAAGGGGGGGGGTGAAAGGGCATCCAAGAAAAGAAACTTTAGCAATCCCACCCACCATTGCACCCAGTGTGTTTTGACTATACACAATTTTGCCTTTATGCGCTATTTCTGGAATGAAACCACTGTGTATGTTGCGGGCCTACTGTAATAACAGGGGTCAGCAAACTTTTTCAGCCGGGGGCCAGTCCACTGTCCCTCAGACCTTGTGGGGGACCAGACTATATATTTTTTGGGGGGGAATGAATGAATTCCTGTGCCCCACAAATAACCCAGAGATGCATTTTAAATAAAAGCACGCATTCTCCTCGTGTAAAAACACGCTGATTCCCGGGTGGTCTGGATTTAGAAGGCGATTGGGCCAGATCCAGCCCTTAGTTTGTCTACCCATAGTATATAAATACAGAAAATGCATATATTGGGTTCTGCCTTTAAGAAAAATGTAGCTTTATTTGTTTCTGAAGCTTAACTGCCTTTCTGTTCACTGTTCTACTGTGCTTAAATGACTTATACTTTGGTTGAAACAGCAAATGAAAAAGTAGAAATATACCGTAAGACCTTAGTGGGGTTTAATTGTAATTATTCTGGTTTGTACTCCAGGCAACCAAGGAGCAAACCCAGGATTTAATAGAAAAGACAACTAAGCTTCAAGCAGAGAAGTATGTATTTGCCTCTTTTGTTATATTTATGTCAAATTAGAATGCTTTTCTGGATTCTCCCACATTTGTACTGAATGAAGTCACCTTAGGGCTGCTTCCAGTGGTCATTTTTATTAAACTGTTCTTCAGATATTTGCCACAGGATATGCATCTTTCCCTTTTTCTAATCGCAGAATTTTCAGAATGAGAGAATTTCGCGTTAACTCACTTTGCATAATATTGTGTGGGCATTGAAAGGTCCTCTGAGTATAGTTTCTGAACTTTAAAGAAGTATGGTTCTTGGACTTTTCAGTTTCTCAATAAGAATGGATATTCATTACTATTTAAAGTAGACACGATAAGTATCAGGCTATGTTCAGTAAACTCAGTTATGCGATGTAATTTAAAACAAATTAGCTCAATAATTGAAATTGCCAAGAATGCAAAGGAGGGTAGCAAGTCATTTATTTATTTTTGTTAGCGGCCCAACATCTAGCTTTTACTCACTGAGTAAAGGTAAAGGGACCCCTGACCATTAGGTCCAGTCATGGCCGACTCTGGAGTTGCGGCGCTCATCTCGCTTTATTGGCTGAGGGAGCCGGTGTACAGCTTCCAGGTCATGTGCCCAGCATGACTTAGTCACTTCTGGCGAACCAGAGCAGTGCACGGAAATGCCATTTACCTTCCCGCCGGAGCGGTACCTATTTATCTACTTGCACTTTGACGTGCTTTCAAACTGCTAGGTTGGCAGGAGCAGGGACCGGGGATTTGAACCGCCGACCTTCTGATCGGCAAGTCCTAGGCTCTGTGGTTTAATCCACAGCGCCACCTGCGTCCCACTCACTGAGTACTGATATGTAAATATAAAGCTGGTTGAATGACACTCAAGTAGCAGTTTCTTAATATGCTTAATTTATTAAGTGGGTATTATTTTCCTGCTTGTTGTATCATTATATTGTTGGATGATTCAATGTAAATCACCGGGGCTACGTATTTAATACACTGAAGTGGCATAGATTGCTGGATGTCTTTCTTCAGTGGATTAAAATCCTATTTCCAGGGTGCTCTCCCCCCCCCCAGTGTAAAAAGGTAAAGGTAAAGGACCACTGACAGTTAAGTCCAGTCGCGAACGACTCTGGGGTTGCAGCACTCATCTCGCTTTACTGGCCGAGGTAGCTGACGTTTGTCCACAGACAGTTTTTCCGGCTAGCATGACTAAGCCGCTTTTGGCGAAATGAGCAGCGCACAGAAACACCATTTACCTCCCCACTGGAGCGGTACCTATTTATCTGCTTGCACTTTGACGTGCTTTCGAACTGCAAGGTTGGCAGGAGCTGGGACCAAGCAACGGGAGCTCACCCTGTCGCGGGATTCGAACTGCCAACCTTCCGATCGGCAAGTCCGAGGCTCAGTGGTTTAGACCACAGCACCACCTGCATCCCTCCCCCCCCCCAGTGTAATTTGTATAAAAAGCCAGTTGTACCATTTATCTGATCTTACCGCATTTATCATAATATCTGAAACTGATTCTGCTTTCTCGGTCGGATCCAGATCTATGCTCATTGGAGATCTGCTTATGCTGGAAGAAGGGGCCAGGGATGCGCTGTTCACTTATTCCCCCAGTGCCCCCCTGAAAATCTATGCACATGGTTGGGGCACCCTGGAGGGCTGCTGCAGGAAGGAAAAACTAGTGAATATTGCCTTCCCACTACCTTCTTGCAATAAAGAACCTCCATTGGATCATGGTGTCCTCTATGGACAGACGTAGCTGCTCCTTTCTCAGATTGGATGCTCTGGTTCCAACCCATTAATAAATTTCTTCTGTTATTTCACTTCAAATATAGTTTCATTTACACTTCAACCTCTATTTTTTCGTTCTACAGTGGTGCCCCGCAAGACGAATGCCTCACAAGACGGAAAACCCGCTAGACAAAAGGGTTTTCCGTTTTTGAGCTGCTTCGCAAGACGATTTCCCCTATGGGCTTGCTTTGCAAGAAGAAAACGTCTTGCAAGTGTTCCGATTTTTTTTCGCTCCCCCCCTTTTTCTAAGCCGCTAATAGCCTTTTAGCTGCTAATCCGCTAAGCCTTTAATAGCCGCTAATAGCGCTAAGCCGCTAATAGGGTTGCTTCGCAAGACGAAAAAACCGCTAGACGAAGAGACTCGCGGAACGGATTAATTTCGTCTTGCGAGGCACCACTGTATCTATATATTCTGGGACGTGGGTGGCGCTGTGGGTTACACCACAGAGCCTAGGACTTGCCAATCAGAAGGTCGGCGGTTCGAATCCCCACGGCGGGGTGAACTCCCATTGCTCGGTCCCTGCTCCTGCCAACCTAGCAGTTTGAAAGCACGTCAAAGTGCAAGTAGATAAATAGATACCGCTCTGGTTTGAAGATAAATGGCGTTTCCATGCGCTGCTCTGGTTCGCCAGAAGCGGCTTAGTCATGCTGGCCACATGACCCGGAAGCTGTACGCCGGCTCCCTTGGCCAATAAAGCAAGATGAGCGCCGCAACCCCAGAGTCAGCCACGAATGGACCAAATAGTCAGGGGTCCCTTTAACTTTACCTGATGTATAAGGCTCATTCAAGACAGTTTCTGGGAGTATACCCCATAGAACTCATTGGGACTTACTTCTGAGTCAACACACATATATGACTGTGCTAGAAGTATCCCATTTTCAAATTTCAACCTTTTAATTGCAGCCAAAGGTTAGAACTGAAAGCACAGATAGCAGATGCTTTCATAGCAGAATTCCAGCTTTCTCCAGAAGAAATGAATGTCCTTCGAAGCACAAGAGATGGGCCTGTTACAGAGGTAAGTACCATGAGCATGCACACCGATAATATTCTAGCTTTAGCAGTTGAGGTGGAACCTTTCTGTTCCATTTACCTTGTTCCTTTCATATTGTGCGTTCCCTATAGCTCCTAATGTATCATAAAGAGTTGTTAATATGATCAAAACCGAGTATTTAACCCAGACATTCACCAGCACTTTCGTACTAAAAGTCATGGGCTAAGCATATTAATGCTAGAATCTGTAAGTTAAGCATATTTTTTACTGAAGACTTGTGTTCATCAGTTATATATTTAAAAAGCCTGTCAAGCATTCTCTATATGCTAAGCCTTACTTCTTCGTTTTGAGTTATAGGTTATGAGTTTTTAACTGCTTATAGGTATATTTTTTGCGTTAGTCCCATAATTTTGTGTCTGCATGATTCCCTGGTCTACCTATAAAAAAATCAAAATACTATTAGCCATTTACACACTCTTTTACAACGTGCATGTACACACACACACACACACACACATACAGACTCTTCTAGTCCTACAAATAAAAAGGAAGAAATAGATCTTCAAAAAGTGAAAATCCTGGCACACAAAGGTTGTTGAGGTTTTTGACAAAGTTGTTGAGCTTTCTTTAGTTTTGCCCACAGTTGTTGCACTTTTTTTGGTAAAATCTAGAAAAAGAGTGTGTTTTTGAGCTATTTTTAAATGAAATTTGCCAAAATCTGCTCTATTGGCATGGGCTGCCATATGTCCGGTTTTTCCTGGACGTTTCAGTGATTTCCACCTGGACACTGTTTGCAAGGGCTGAGTACTGGCTGTGTTTACGAAATTGCAGACATATGGCAAACCTGCTTCCTTGAAAGGATACAATATGACTTAGCTCATAGACCATGCCTAGTGGTTTTCTTTAAATGTAGGCAAAAACATACCTCGATGCGTATTTGGAGAAATTATGTTTGGGATGGTGGTTGTGAAGTAAAACTCTTGTTTTAATATTAATAATAGTATTGCATTTTTTAGCATTGAGATCTTGCCTATCCTCCCACTAGAAATTCTTTTAACTGCAAAGTTTGTGGCCTATAGTATAACAGTCTGGGAATATTTCTCTGTTGACAGTTTGCTTTAATAAAATACCAGTGACTTTCAATCTTGCGTTTCCTAGGACTTTTTTAAGGTATTGGGGAGAGTGAAACAAATTCACAACGATGTCAAGATTCTTCTGCGCACAAACCAGCAGAGATCAGGGTGAGTTCTCACCGAAAAACTACAAAGCAATGGCTGAAGTAGTAGTCATCAATCAGTTTAAGCTGTATAAAGTGGGCTGTGGATATATTTGGAACGGGGAAATAGCTCTAAAGATTATTATTTGTTTAAAGATTTTTTTATTTTCATAAAACACTTATTAAAAGCGTTTAATTGTTTTAAATTTGCAGCCTAGAAATTATGGAACAGATGGCTTTGCTTCAAGAGACTGCTTATGAGCAGCTTTACCGATGGGCTCAAGGTACCTTAGTTTTTTTGGATAATCCTTTTTCTTGAAAAGATGCTTATTTAAAGAATGTTAGTAGTGCTTGATATTAACCACAAGGTGGCAGTCTTGGAACATCTACCATATTCTATAGCCTCAACTTATTCATTACACTCTTGTTTATGTCAGCATCGCCCTTGAGCCAGTGCCACCAACAGGACTTATCCACTTCAGCCCTGACTGGGCTAGGCGAGCTGGGTAGCACTTCCAGAGACCACCTTCTGCACAGGAACAGGTCAAAGTGCTGTGGACTCACAGCTTAGAGTTGTGAGCACCGGATTCACTTCCACAAGAAGACAGTCGTCGCACAGCAGAGTATAGCAGAGTCTAGCAGAGTATATAAACAACTCGGAGAGCAGCTCTGTAGAATATCTTCTTTATTCTATCTACAACTATTATACAACTATATACAGAGCTAAATAGGTCTAAGCATAAATGAATGCTGAACCGCACTGAGTGTCTGCAGCTGCTCTTAGCAGCAACCTTATCTAAACACACAGTCTCTCTCTAACACTCTCTCTCTCCGACACACTGACTTTTTGATGTGGTGCTGGAGCAGAATAAGTAGAGAGCAGAACACGCCTCCTCCTCTCTGGAGAATCAGCAGACTCCTCAGGAGATTCTTGGATATGGGAGGGGTGAAATCTCCTCAGTTTAATCCTGGGATATATATATTTTTTGTTAATGTGTAAGATTAGCCAGTACTATTTGGTCACCAAAATCATTATGGTTTATAGAAACATTTATTTTACTGTATTTATATATTGTTTTTCAGGAGGACCTTGCATGCATATAATTACATAAAATTATTAAAACAATAAGCACCAACAACTACACAATAAAACAAAACAGACAAATGGGAGAAAAAATGAAGTCTTTTTGCAAATGTTTGCAGCTGGCAAGCAATACCAACTGTATCAGCATTATCTCCTCTCTTTCTCCTATCTTCCAGCCACTCACCCCACCACAGGAGTAGGTTAATTTTATAACAGGAATGTTTTAATAATAATAAAATTTATTACGGTCCCAGACCAGATTCACATACCGTACTACGCAAACATAAAACACAATAGAATAAAGTTTGAATTGACAATCAAATATGACAATAAACAATACGAATATGACAGCCATTAGAAATGTGGTTTAGGTTTTAGTCTCTAAAATATTATCTAGAGTTTGCATCTGAGGTCTTAGTCTTTGTAATAGCACAGCTTGTTCCCTGAGTTTTATGGCAGCTGGAATGTTGGAATGTTTTAATGTTCTAATATTTTAAGCTCCCTTATTAGCCCCTAGGCATCCTGATTCAAGACCTCCTGATTTGGAAATAACCACATATGACTCAAAATGACAGCCCTGGGCAGGACTTAGGAGTTTAGTCTCCTAGGCCTTGAGATGAGGAACTTTTAAAATACTGTATTTTTCGCTCTATAAGACGCACCCGTCCATAAAACACACCTAGTTTTAGAGGAGGAAACAAGAAAAAAACATTCTCTCCCTCTTCAGCGAAGTGGCAGGAGAAACGGAAGGGGCTCTTTGCTGAAGGGGTGCTGCGCAGCTTTCCCTCTCTGCGCAGCGCCCCTTCAGCGAAGCAGCAGGAGAAATGGTGTCCTTCCATTTCTCCTCCCTCTTTGCTGAATGGGCGCTGCGCAGCTTTCCCTCTCTGCACAGAGCCTTTTCAGCATTGAAGAGGTGCTGCGCAGAGAGGGAAAGCTGCGCAGCGCCTCTCCAGCAGAGCAAAGTCAGAACAGCAAGAGGGATCGCTGCGCAGCGAAAACAGTGATCCGTCTTGCTGTTCTAGCTTCTGGGATAGCCGTGCCAAGCCTCTTCAGGCTCTTTGCAATGCAAAGCCTCTTGAGCGCAGCGGGCGGAGCACTCCCACTGCACTCAGGAGGCTTTGCGTGGCTATTGCTGAAGCCAGGAGAAGAAGAGGGATCTGTGTACACCGATCCCTCTTACTCTCCTGGCTTCAGCGAAAGCTGTGCAGCCTGCATTCGCTCCATAAGACACACACACATTTCCCCTTAATTTTTAGGAGGGGAAAAGTGCGTCTTATAGAGCAAAAAATACGGTAAGCGTTTTAGTTACAAATAGGATTGCAACAACTTTCGTTTATTATTTTTAGAACACTGTAAAGATTAGAAACATTGCTTACTATTGGCCTGATCTTTTCTTCTTTGCAGGCGAATGCAGAACTTTAACCCAAGAATCCTGTGACATTTCTCCAGTTCTAGCTCAAGCAATAGAAGCTTTGCAGGACAGGGCTGTTCTCTATAAGTATGTTGCCTATCTTAGTCGCAGAACATAATGTCACCAAGATTAATATTCTGGGGGCTTCATCCTTCTGACCACAAGCTAGCTTAAAAAGTTCATTCATTGTGGAATTGAATATTTCAAGGCGTGGGACTTTCACTCCACTCTACATCTTTTGTGCTAAAGATTTGGGATAACTACCTATCAAATCATAACAGGGAACATGTTATGTTATGTTATGTTATGTTATGATGTTATGACTTTCCTTTTTTCAGCAGCAGTTGCCTGATTTTTAAGGAATGTTAGCAGTGCTTGATATTAACCAAAAGGTGACGGTCTTGGAACACCTACCAAATTCTATAGCAGGCATAGGCAAACTCGGCCCGCCAGATGTTTTGGGACTACAACTCCCATGATCCCTAGCTAATAGGACTAGTGGTCAGGGATGATGGGCATTGTAGTCCCAAAACATCTGGCAGGCCGAGTTTGCCTATGCCTGTTCTATAGCATCAACTTTCTTTTCGTTTAATGAAATGCCTTGCTGAAATACATCCTAATATTATTTCTACATTTTTATGTCTTTATAACACAAAGGCACAGTTCACATGTAACATCAGACTCTGATTTAGTGCAAGTTGGATGAACTTAAGCAAGTTGAAGCAGAACATCAGATTCATGTACTCCCTTTGCCTTCTCTACCCCCCCCCGCCCCTGCCCCCCCAGATAAAATAGCTGAAAGGAGAATTTCTGGAAAGTTTGGTTTCACTTTCAAGAATCTGAACTTAGCATTACATTCAAGGGATCCTGGTTTAAAGAATAATACAGTGGTACCTCTGGTTACGTACTTAATTCGTTCCTGTGGTCTGTTCTTAACCTGAAACTGTTCTTAACCTGAAGCACCACTTTAGCTAATGGGGCCTCCCGCTGCTGCCACCGCGCCGCCAGAGCAGGATTTCTGTTCTCATCCTGAAGCAAAGTTCTTAACCTGAGGTACTATTTCTGGGTTAGCGGAGTCTGTATCCTGAAGCGTCTGTAACCTGAAGCGTATGTAACCCGAGGTACCATTGTAGAATCATAGCGCTGGCAGGGGCCCTAGCGATCATCTGGTCCAACTACTTGCAATGCAGGAATATGCAGCTGTCCGTTACGGGGATCAAACCTGCAACTTTGGCATTATCAGCACCACACCCTGACCAACTGCGCTATACCCCTGTTAGCAAACTTATTTTCATAATAAGCCAGCTTCAAACCATGGGTTTAAACAAGGATCCCTGATTGAAACCTAATGCTAAACTGGTGTCAGGCAGGCTTAATTCGGCCCATGTGTTGCAGGCCCACCCCCTTAAAAAAACCCTCTGCCACCAATATAATAGAGTGGTACCTTGGTTTACGAATCCGTTCCGAAATTCCATTCTTAAACCAAAGCATTCTTAAACTAAGGCATGTTTTTCTATAACAGCAGGGGACTCAATTTACAAATGGAACACACTCAGCAGGAAGCGGAACATGTTCTGCTTCCAAGGCAAAGTTCACAAACCAAAACACCTACTTCTTGGTTTGCAGCGTTCTTAATTTGAGTTGTTCATAAACTAAGCTGTTCTTAAACCAAAGTACCACTGTAGTTGCTTATATTCCCGTATTTTCTAGCTTAGGTGGCCATTTCCCATCTGGAACCGCAGATGATGAGCTCATCCACACAGAATTTATTCAGGGAACCTATTGTCTTTTGAAACAAACCACCAGATCCTGTTTTGGGAGACTGAGGCATGGTACCGAACAATTTCACGCCGTGAAAAGTATTTTTGGAGCTCAAGTGGTGAATATTCAGACAGTTTATTTCTGTGCATAGCATACTTAACATTCCCATAAAGCAAGGCACCTTAATGACTGGAGTGGCAATATAAAGCACGTGGATTTTAATAAAGTGCCTCTTCATTTCCACTGCAGATACACTCTTGATGAGTTTGCAACAGCCAGAAGAAGTGCTGTGGTCCGTGGTTTTATCGATGCTCTTACTAGAGGCGGTCCAGGAGGAACCCCCCGGCCTATCGAAATGCATTCCCATGATCCTTTGAGGTACAGCAGTCACGGAAGCGTACACTGCATGGTGGTTTTGCTGCCAGAATAACCATTTAATGCAGCAGGATGTTTTGGTTTTTGGTTTTAGATATGTAGGAGACATGTTGGCTTGGCTGCATCAGGCTACTGCTTCAGAAAAGGAGCATCTGGAAGCCCTGTTAAAACATATCACTACTGAAGGTATTGCTCAATTTCAGGAAATGTGTGTTTTAAATCAGTTTTTATTGGTTTTCATACATATATCACACATTATTCAACTTAACCAAACAATCGTTTGGAAATTCCCCTCTCCCCCTTGGCTTCCCTCCATTTCCATTTCTGGTTTGTTTAACCGCTTGTTGCATTCTGTTGCTTATATATAGTAGTATATTATCACGTTGTTGTCTTTCTTGTTCTCTCTAATTACATTATATATGTTTATTTAAACCCTGCCATAGAGTCCATACTTTTACTTTGTTTCTGCAAGTATGTTACAAAAGGTTCCCATTCTTTTCCAAAGTCACCATTATCCTTTTCACGCAGTTTATCTGTCAATTTTGCTAATTCTGCATATTCCATCAACTTTTCATGCCATTGTTCTTTGGATGGTATTTCTCCCGTCTTCCAGTTTTGTGCTATTAAAATTCTTGCTGCTGTTGTCGCATACATAAATAGCGTCCTCAATTCTTTCTTCACATCTTGTCCTAAAATACCCAGCAGAAAAGCTTCTGGTTTCTTTACAAATGTTATTTTAAACCTTTTTTTTCAATTTGTTATAGATCATTTCCCAATAATTTTTTTACAATCTTACATTCCTACCACATAGGAAATGTGTATTTGGAATCTCCAGGGAAAGATGTAGGTGGCGATAAACATCTGCCGGTGTACTTCAGCAGATATTTGTTCTGTGTAACTGGGGTATGGGGGCATGGAGGATTGTAAAAAAAGCATTGGCAAGTCCAAGGTGCGCACAGAGAAATGTGGAAAGTAAACGAGTTGGATTTGGGCGGTTTTACACACATAATCATTTTATTTGTGTATTGACTTTCCATAATTATAACCATGCTCAGGGCAGCTTATTGCATGAGGGAAAAATATACACAATTCTCACAAAATCTGTGATGTGTTAGAGTTGCCTAGGTGTGACTTTTTTCAAGGGAGTGTGTGGTAATGGGAAGCATGGTTGCTGAAATACCTCTGAATAACTCTCGCTGTGTTTCCTTTCAGGAGTGGAAAAAAATATGCAAGAAGTGATTGGACACATCACAGAAGGCGTTTGCCGGCCTCTGAAGGTGGGTGGAGCATGTTGGTTTATGTGTGCCCTTGGAATAGGTAAAGGGACCCCTGACCATTAGGTCCAGTCGTGGCCGACTCTGGGGTTGCGGCGCTCATCTCACTTTATTGGCTGAGGGAGCCGGTGTTTGTCCACAGACGGCTTCCGGGTCATGTGGCCAGCATGACTAAGCCGCTTCTGGCAAACCAGAGCAGCGCACGGAAATGCCGTTTACCTTCCCGCCGGAGTGGTATCTATTTATCTACTTGCACTTTGACATGCTTTCAAACTGCTAGGTTGGCAGGAGCAGGGACCAAGCAACAGGAGCTCACCCCATCGTGGGGATTCGAACCGCCGACCTTCTGATCGGCAAGTCCTAGGCTCTGTGCTTCAACCCACAGTGCCACCCGCGTCCTCATTAGAATAAGACTGCATTTATTAACAAGGTGCATTTTCCCATATAGTCCTATAGTCCTATAAAAAGCAAGAAAAAGCAGGACAAAACTTGTTGGAAACTTGTCCATTGTTCCCGTTATATATTTCATCGAAACAATACTGGCTTCTTATTTCCCTAAATTATTTCGTCATGATGAATTTTCCAACCTCATTTGAAGCAACACTGCGGCCCTGTCTTCCTGCTTCTGAATACTGGGATGGGGCAGGGGCAGGATGAGGGCATCGGCAGAACCAATCCAGCAGTTCTGCTGCCGCGCCCATACCTCCCAACCCCCACCCCACCCCTAATGTCTTACCTGCTTGAAGACAACATAAAAAAGGTCAAGGGACCCCTGACCATTAGGTCCATTTGTGGCCGACTGGGGTTGTGGCGCTCATCTCACTTTATTGGTTGAGGGAGCCAGCATACACCTTCTGGGTCATGTGGCCAGCAGGACTAAGCCGCTTGTGGCGAACCAGTGCAGCGCACGGAAATGCTGTTTACCTTCCTGCCAGAGCGGTACCTACCGTATTTTTCACTCTATACGACGCACCCGACCATAGCATGCACCTTGTTTTAGAGGGGGAGAACAAGAAAAAAAATATATCTCCCTCTGCGCAGCGCCCCTTCAGCGAAGCGGCAGGAGAAATGGAGCCCCTTCCATTTCTCCTCCTGCTTCGCTGAAGGGGTGCTGCGCAGAGAGGGGAAAGCTGTGCAGCGCCTCTCCAGCAAAGCAAAGCCAGGAGAGCGAGAGGGATCGGTGCGCACTGACCCCTCTTGCTCTCCAGGCTTCAGCGAAAGCAACTTGAAGCATCCGGAGTGCGGCAGGAGCGCTCCCACTGCGCTTCGGAGGCTTCGCGTTGCTATCGCTGAAGCCATGGAGCCTGCATTCGCTCCATAAGATGCACACATATTTCCCCTTAATTTTTGGAGGGGAAAAGTGCGTCTTATAGAGTGAAAAATATGGTATTTATCTACTTGCACTTTGACGTGTTTTCGGACGGCTAGGTTGGCAGGAGCAGGGACCGAGCAACGGGACGGGAGCTCACCCTGTAGTGGAGATTCGAACTGCCAACCTTCTGATCGGCAAGTCCTAGGCTCTGTGGTTTAACCCACAGCGCCACCCGCGTCCCTTTTGAAGACAACATAGACGCTGTCTTCATAATGGGATGTGAAAGAATTCTACATAATTGATGTTTGTGTCAATCTGTTTTCTCAGGTGAGGATTGAACAGGTGATCGTAGCTGAACCAGGAGCAGTCCTGCTGTATAAAATTTCTAATCTTCTCAAATTTTACCACCACACCATCAGGTAAACAGAAACAAAAGAGATAAACAAATTCCTTGCTTTGCATTACAGTGTTTAGAATTTCAGAGCTGGTAGAGTTGGTTTTGCATTGAGCAGGAAAATAACAAATTCCTAGTACTGCTTTTAGTAAGTAAGAAATCTTTATTTTATTAAGATAATCTGTACTATTTATAACTTGTATTTGGATAAAAATATTCTGATATTATCACAACAATACCCTTTCGATGTGCTTTCAATTCACTTTGCTCCTTCTTTAAAATTACATCCCTGGACTCCTGCCCTCTTCAAGCAATGATAGTACCATTATGCTGAGCTTCCAAGGCAACTAGTCGGACCATAATTGGCCATTAGAAAAAGCATCCTTTTGCAAAACACTCAGCTTTGGAGTTGTCCTGCTTTTCCAGTTTTCCTGCAGAATTTCCAAAAGGAGACTAGAATCACGTCAGTTCACTTTACTTCAAAACCATGTATTCATTGATGAGAGCAAGTACATGTTCCACATCGTAAAGGACATTAAACCAGCTGTTCTACATAAGGGAAATAAGTTATGTGGAACTCAATATCAGCATCTAGCAGAGCCATAGGAAGCCTCGGGCCCTCCATATGTTGTAAGATTGCATCTCTATTCAGCTCCAAGCGACATAGCCAGTAGTCAGGGATGATAGTAATAATCCAACAACATTTGGAAGGCCGCACGCTTCCCACTCCTCAGAGTTTGGTGGCCTCTTGCCTTTAAAGGTAAACTGACCATTAGGTCCAGTCGTGACCGACTCTGGGGTTGCGGCACTCATCTCGCTTTATTGGTTGAGGGAGCAGGCGTACAGCTTCAGGGTCATGTGGCCAGCATGACTAGGCCGCTTCTGGCGAACCAGAGCAGCGCACGGAAACGCCGTTTACCTTCCTGCCGGAGCGGTACCTATTTATCTACTTGCACTTTGACGTGCTTCCGAACTGCTAGGTTGGCAGGAGCAGGGACCGAGCAACGGGAGCTCACCCCGTCGTGGGGATTCAAACTGACGACCTTCTGATCTGCAAGCCCTAGGCTCTGTGGTTTAGACCACAGCGCCACCCGCGTCTCCTCTTGCCTTTAGAGAACACCTAAAAGCACCAGGCAATATACAGCGGTACCTCCGGTTACATACACTTCAGGTTACATACGCTTCAGGTTACAGACTCCGCTAACCCAGAAATAGTGCTTCAGGTTAAGAACTTTGCTTCAGGATGAAAACAGAAATTGTGCTCCGGCGGTGCAGCGGCAGCGGGAGGCCCCATTAGCTAAAGTGGTGCTTCAGGTTAAGAACAGTTTCAGGTTACGAACAGACCTCCGGAATGAATTAAATAGCTGGACTTTGTCTGCTTTGGTTATCGTGAAATTTCTTACTGCCTCTCTTTCTCTCTCCCAATTTCCAGTAATATTGTGGGGAACACCTCAGCCATGCTGTTAACTACAATGGAAGAGATGCATGTCTTGAGTAAAAAGATATTCTTCAACAGTTTGAGCCTTCATGCAAGCAAACTGATGGATAAGGTCTGTTTCAGGGGTTAGTCAACTCTCTCCCCCTTCCCTACTTCTGCAGTTGTAGGTTCTGTAGCATTGTCAGTGGACACTCTGTGCAGGTATCAAGCTTGGAAGTCCAGGTTCTGTACTATCGAAGTGATCGCCAACCTTGCTGTTGGCTTTTGCATTTCATCTGTGCACCGTTGCCTTCTTAGCACCATGTGAAACTCCCTGGTCCATCAGCACCCTTCGCCGCCAAGTCTCGCCTATGCTGCTCACCAGACTTCTCTGCCCATTCCTCGTTCTTCACCTTCCCCCTCCCACTGACCAATGCCATTTACTTCAGTGCCACCTCAAATCTGGCGCTTAAAGCCTTTTGCACTAAAAGAAGTGGAACGAGGCCACTGAGTGTCAAACTTAGTATACTTTGCTGAGGAACACCTACCTGAAATGAAAGCAGGTCAACAAATCAGGAATCTCGCACCGCATATATTTACATTGGGACACTAAAGAGAAAAGGTTGCCAGTTATTATTCTCTAACTGCCACTACTCGGAGCTCATACGTTCTGGTGTAGTCTGTCACTGCTACGCCATGTTGACACTTGGGATCATAGTTGCTGTTACCACCATTGCTGGTCCACAGTGGTCACTATGAAAATCCAGCAAGGTTTTTACAGCAGTGGTCTAGTGTGCAAGGTGTTCCTAAGTTCTGTCCTCAGTTCTCAGTTCTGTCCAGTTCTGTGGGTAGTAGGAGATGGGTGATTTACTCAATGGGCATGGTAAACCTGTTGACGACTGTTAACGACTTCATTGGTCCTACAGGAAAAAGCATGGGATAGTATGCAGATGACCAAAAATAGCTTTAGCATATGTAATGAGACAAGAATCCAATATCTCAGTATCTGGTCCAATATTCAGACCAGGTCTCTCCATAGTTTTCAGTTTAGTAATAAGTTGTAATTTGTTTTGTAGGTTGAACTGCCGCCTGCAGATCTTGGGCCAAGCTCTGCATTGACTCAGACCCTTGCTCTGCTGCGGGAGGTTCTAGCATCCCACGACTCTTGCGTCATTCCTTTGGATACCCGCCAAGCTGACTTTGGGCAGGTAAAATTGGTTGAAATTGCAAGGAACCACAGCAACTTGAGGGAAGGGCTTTGGGGGGAATGGGATGACACAAAATTCAGACAATTAAATTCCATGCTAGGTTTCCGAGCGGAAAAAGAGGAGAAATGCTGCTGGATCCGTGGCAATTTCTAATTATAGCAGAAGTGGAATTATTTTGCGTAGATCAGGATCAAGAATAGACAGTGGTGAGCAGCTCCTGCAATTGTGTCTGGGGCTCTCCTGCGAGAGAAAACATTGTTTTATGTTTGGCAGCAGAGATGTCTAACAATGTCACATGGGTAGATCATGTGACCTAGCCCCCACCTCACCTCGTTGAGTGCTGGAGATTCCTCCCCTCTCAATTATTATCTGTTTTTGCACAGGGCAGGTTTCTGCTCTTTGCTAGCTATCCCTTGACCTCAGGCCTTACCTTTTCCTGTTTACCTCATTTTAAGCGCCATCTTCGCTGTTTCTCTTGTGTTTTTTTTAAATAACTTTTTTATCAAAATTAAAACAAAACATATTATCCAGAAATATATCATCCTTATTCCCCCCATTTCCCCCCTCCCCTCCCTCCCCCCACAGAACCCACCCCCACCCCCTGACTTCCCTCAGTTCCAGTCTTTGATTTTTCTAAAAATGCTGTTTTCTGCATGTTACACAGTTGTATAGATCCTCAAACTATTTAGCTGATTATTATCAATAAAAAGTTTGTGAATGTTTATTCAAAACCAGCCAAGGAGTCCAGTTCGCTTTGCTGCATCTTCAAATACTATGTAAAGGGTTCCCATTCATCTTTAAAGTCACAGTTATCCTTGTCCCGTAGCTTGTATGTCAGTTTTACCAGTTCTGCATAGTCCATCAATTTTTCTTGCCATGATTCTTTAGCTGAAGTTTCTTCAGTCTTCCGTCCTTGTGCTATTAAAACTCTCACGGCCATTGTCGCATACATGAAGATGTTTTTCAGCTTTTTTGGCAGATCTTTCCCTACAATCCCTAATAAAAATTCTTTGGGTTTTTTAACAAATGTTAAATGGAACATTTCTTCAATTCGTTGTATATCATTTCCCAAATTTTTAAAATTACTTTACAATCCCACCGCATATGATAAAATGTCCCCTCCTTTTCCTTACACTTCCAACATATATTTGAACTAGTTTTGTACATTTTCCCTAACTGCACTGGTGTCGTGTACCATCTGTACATCATCTTCATGTAATTCTCCTTCAATAGGGAACAATCTGTAAATTTTAAGTCAGTTTTCCATAATTTTTCCCAGTCTTCCATCAAAATGTTGTGACCTACAACTTGTGCCCATTTAATCATAACTGATTTTACCTCTTCATCTTTTGTCTCCCATTCTAATAGTATGCTCTATGAGTCCTTCAGTAATTTCACTTTCCCTTCAAGCTGTTTCTCTTCTGTTAAAACAACAGTGATGCCAGTCTCAGCTTTATTCTGTGGCCCTGTGACGTGATCCTGAGCTTGGATGTCCACCACGCAAGGCACCCCAGGCAGTTGCGTGTTGTGCGTTGCATTGAAAGAGGGGGAGCTGCAGCCTGCTCTGTCGCTGTGCTGCTCCCGATAGGAAGCTGTTGGAATGTTTGCTTTAAATGTCCAGCCTCCTTGTAATTCGAACCTGCCTTTTTCTCAGAGCAAGTTTTGGACATCATAAGCAAGCATCACCAGTTGCCTAAGCTGTTGCGTCTGCACTGGGCTGGCAATGACTTGCGCAACTTCCCTTCGCAACATCCTTTTCAGACTTTTAACAAGCCAGCTGATTGTGCGGTAGACAGCGCAGGTGGCTGGCAATGCTTTTTTGTAGTGCCTGAAGCTCCTTTCGGAGGCAAATGACATTTCCCCCATTTCAGCATCATTCCTCCGCTTTGGGAGATGTAGAGAAAGGGCAATGGACAAGAATTCCCACCAGTTACAGCATTTTTTGCACGCTCTTCTTCCCGTTAGGTTCTCTCTTGTGTGCTGGATCCCCTGTTGCAGATGTGCACTGTGTCTGCCAGTAACTTGGGGTCTGCTGACATGGCAACCTTCATGGTGAATTCGCTTCATATGATGAAGACAACGCTGGCTCTGTTTGAATTCACAGATAAACGGCTAGAAATGTTACAGTACCAGGTAAACGTCCAGTCAACCTCCCGGTGTTTTCTTTGCTATCAAACATTAACAGAGAATGCCGTATGTGTCTGTGTATTAGACAAGGTTTTTTGACTCAAAGATCATGTCAAAAAACAGGGGTTGTCCAATACACGGATAGTGGCATGGGGGAGAAGCGGCGCTCCCCCCAGCCAGCCAGTTGGCGGGAGTGCAACTTCCCCCAATGCTGCAGCGAGCGGGAAACACTTCCTAGATTGTTTCCCGCACACAGCAGCATGGAGGAAGTTGCGCTCTCACCAACTGGCTGGCTGGGGGGAGCGCAACTTCCCCTGACCTAGGTAGTGTTTCCTGGTGGGGGTGGGGGTGGGGAAAAGCTCGACAACTTTGGTCCATCATGGCTGACTCTGGGGTTGCAGCGCTCATCTCGCTTTATTGGCTGAGGGAGCCGGCGTGCAGCTTCCAGGTCATGTGGCCAGCATGACTAAGCCGCTTCTGGCAAACCAGAGCAGCGCACAGAAACGCCGTTTACCTTCCCGCTGGACCGGTACCTATTTATCTACTTGCACTTTGACGTGCTTTCGAACTGCTAGGTGGGCAGGAGCAGGGACCGAGCAACGGGAGCTCACCCCGCCGCGGGGATTCGAACCGCCGACCTTCTGATCAGCAAGTCCTAGGCTCTGTGGTTTAACCCACAGTGCCACCCGCGTCCCTTAAACCATGGTTTGGCTTGGATTTTCATCCAGATCAGGGCTCATGGCTTGACTCCAGACAAACCGTGAGCTGTAGCCAAGCTTTACCGTATGTTTGACAACCTGTGGTTTGTCCGGGAGAGCTGATCCATGAGTCTGTGGGGGGGTTTTTTGTTTGGCTTTTTGCCTTGGGGGCAATTCAAACCCCTGGGCAGCAATGGCAGAACTTAATAGAGCATCACAGCCCTGCCACTTGCACTAACCAGGTTGGAAGGGCGGGTATGTGCGGCAATGCATCTTTACTATGCTGGTTTCAGATCCAGGACCTTTCGGCGGTTCAGAGCCAGTGTGGTGTAGTGGTTAAGAGCGGTAGTCTCGTAATCTGGGGAACCGGGTTTGCATCTCCGCTCCTCCACATGCAGCTGCTGGGTGACCTTGGGCCAGTCACACTTCTCTGAAGTCTCTCAGCCCCACTCACCTCACAGAGTGTTTGTTGTGGGGGAGGAAGGGAAAGGAGATTGTTAGCTGCTTTGAGTCTCCTGGGATAAAGCAGGATATCAAATCCAAACTCCTCCTCCTCCTCCTCCTCCTCTTCTTCTTCTTCTTTCTTTTCCCACCCCATATTTCCTCCAGCAGTAGCTTCCATCCACCTGTTGGTTGTGAATATGCATTGGAGCATTCACTGCTCTGACTCCCCAATGGGCAGCAGCCACTCACACCAGCCAATGAAAGCTGGTTCATCTGCTGTGTAGGGGCAGATGGAGGGAAACCTCTGCTTCTTCCAAATCTTTAGTATGGTGGATCAAGTTACAGTGGACCCTCCGGATACGAACTTAATTCGTTCCGGGAGTCCTTACATACCCTGAAAAGTCCGCAACACGAGGCGCCGCTTCTGCGCATGTGCGCGGCGTGATAGAGCGCTTCTGTGCGCAGCACGCGGAGTGCTTCTGTGCATGTGCAAGGTGTGCAGAGCACTTCTGTGCATGCATGCATGGCAAAACTCGGAAGTATACACACTTCCGGGTTTGACGCGTTCACAACCCGAAGGTTACGTTATCTGAAGGTAACATAACCCAAGGGACTACTGTATTATTATTATTGGCCCATATGTAATGCGCTTTGAATGCACTTAATTTCGTAACCTAGTCAAAATGCTTCCATTGCATTCAGTGACTTTTCTTCCGAATTGCTTTCGTCAACAAGCTGTTTCTTCAGTTACCATTCCGATAAGTAAGAAATGTCTTCCTTCCGTCTTTTAGATTGAAGCACACTTGGATACCCTTATAAATGAACAAGCTTCCTATGTATTGAATAGAGTGGGCCTGAGTTACATCTATAACATTGTACAGCAGCACAAACCAGAGCAGGTAAGCAATAATTTTGGGGAGAAATGCGTATAGACCACTTCTGTTCCAAACTGTGAGTAAATAAAACTGTTGTGGTGCAGTTAAGATGTAATCTGATTTATGTGTCAAGGGTAGTGAAGTTAAATTCTCGAGAATAATCTTTTGGAGAATATTCTCGATTAATGAGAATATTAGAGAAATTTCATTTAAAATGTTCAGATGGCAACCAAAAATGGTACAGATACTTTTATTCAATGGGGCAATGCAGTGAATTCACATCTTTGATTTTTTGCACCAAGCTTGAAATTGAAAATTCAACGTGAATGACTCACGTTAATCACTAAGCCTGCCGCTAACCGTATATTTACCATCAACTTTGAATTCTAATTATGTTGAGTATGTATGAAATGTAGCTTTTAAAGGAATGTAAAAAAAATCTCAGGTCCACTACATGAGTACGTTCTTTAATAAGCATATCTACAATGAGAATAAGGTCACACCAAAATAGAAAAATACTGCTTTCAGAAGTGGAAATAAGTTGCTGTACAGCTTAGCTAGAGCCGACCTAAAGAGAGGTATCCATGTAGCAAAGGAGGCGTATAGACAGCGGCTGGAGAATCATCTACAAAGTAGCAACACCAGGCAGGTGTGGCAAGGTGTACAAGAATTAACAGGGTATAAATCCAAGGACTCCCTGGCAGATGAGGGAGGGGCATCCCTCACAGAGGATTTGAACGCCTTTTTTGCCCGTTTTGAAGTAACATCTTCAGCAACACCTGCTGAGGCTTTACCACCACCACCACCACTCCCTGTGAAGGCTTTGCCACCATCACCACCATCACCATCATCAGTACAAAGGAATGTAGTAGTCTCTGTGGAGAAAGAAGAGATGAGGAAGGCGTTGAAGGGAATCAACCCAAAGAAGGCCACAGGGCCAGATGGGGTAGCTGGAAGGGTATTGAGAGACTGTGCAGATCAACTAGCAGGAGTTTTCACTGGGATCTTAAATCGATCCCTAGCCCAGGCTATTGTTCCATCCTGCCTAAAGTCCTCTATTATCGTTCCAATAGCAAAAAAATCTAACCCAGAAGATCTGAATGATTTTCGTCCAGTAGCACTCACACCTATAATCATGAAGTGCTTTGAAAAGCTGGTACGAAATTATGTCATTGCCTGCCTACCAGAGGGACTGGACACATTCCAACTTGCTTATAAAACGAAAAGATCGACAGAGGATGCTGTGGCGATTGCCCTCCATGCTGTCCTTGCACATTTGGAGCAGCGGGGGGGTTATGCCAGACAGCTTTTTTTAGATTTCAGTTCGGCATTTAATACCATTCTACCACAACGTCTGATGTCTAAACTGGAAGATCTGGGGCTTCCGTTATCACTTTGTGGGTGGATACTGGACTTTTTGTCAGACCGCCCCCAGAGGGTTCGGTTGGGCCCTTATACCTCTAATATGCTTAAGACTAACACAGGAACACCACAGGGATGCATACTCAATCCGCTCCTTTATATTCTCTACATGTACGATTGTGTCGCTACTCACCCTAGTAATAGGGTTGTCAAATTTGCAGATGACACAACCGTGATTGGGCTCATCTCTGAAAGGGAGGGTGAAACGAATTATAGAGATGAGGTGGAGCGGCTGACAGAGTGGTGCAGAGCTAACAACTTGCTCATAAATACAAGGAAGACAAAGGAGCTTGTGGTGGACTTCAGGAGACAGAAGAGCAACGTCCAGCCACTTTTGATTGATGGGGTCTGTGTGGAGAGGGTAACAACGTTCAGATTTTTGGGCATTGAATTACAAGAGGATCTGTCCTGGAGTGTCAACACAAGGGGGCTTGTGAAGAAGGCGCAGCAGAGACTGTACTTTTTGAGAATACTAAGGAAAAACCATCTTCCGCAGAAACTGCTGCTTGCCTTCTATCACTGTGCCATTGAGAGCGTGCTCACTTATGGCTTATGTGTGTGGTACGGAAGCTGTACTACCCAGGACAGGATGGGGTTGTGCAGGGTTGTTAAGGCAGCAGAGAGCATTGTTGGCTGCCCACTCTCCACCTTAGAGCAGATTTATGCCACAAGGTGCCATAGAAAGGCACTGGACATAGTAAAAGATCCATCGCATCCTGGTCACTGTCTCTTCGAGCTCCTGCCATCGGGACGGAGATACAGGACGATGAAGACAAGAACGAGCCGTCTTAAGAACAGCTTCTTCTCCAGAGCGATCTCGGCCCTGAATGGGAAGCCCGGACTTTGAAAGTCATCTAATCTCCCTTGCTGTATTATACTGTATTGTTTAATTAGTGTTTTTATGGAGCAGTCAAGTAATTTCATTGTCCCCGAAGGGGGCAATGACAATAAATATATTATTGTTGTTGTTGTTATTATTATTATTATTATTATTATTATTATTAAAAAAGGCTATTACATATAGTTCAAATACATACGAATTCAAATGTTCATCAAATTAAATGAATAGCATTTTTTAAACTTTTTTAAAAAAAGTTTTCTGTAGCTCACATTTCAGAACTAGCAATGGTGAATGACACAATGCCCAGTATGGGCCTATGGCCGTAATAAATAAATAATAATAATAAAATAAAAATGCCCAGTAATGTAACTGGATTAAAAAAAAAAACATTATTCATTACTTACATTGGCAATATTACAGCTTGACTTATTATTTACTAGATTTTAAAAATGTGGGTTGTCAAACTGGTTCTTACATTAGAATTTACAGTTTGTGGAGAGAATTCTCCGGAGAATTTTCTAGTAGAAAATATTCTCAAGAATATTCTCATGCTTAATTTTTAGGGAGAGAGATGGTGTCTAATGTTTGTATGTAATCCTGCACACTCATGCACACAAAATCAAGATACATCACATGGGTACTCTGATCAACTGATGAAATATGTTGAATTGCAAATATACATTTACTGTATCTGGATGAGAACCAAAGTGCTACTTTGAGCCTTTGGGCATCATTTTCCTCCCCCAGCCCTTTGAACAGCAGAAAAGCTACTATTGAAAGCCCCCTCAGTTTCAAAAGGGGCTTGCTGTGTGGCACAGAGCTGCCTTCTTTTTGAGATACACAAAGCAACGGCACTCCTTAACAGTGATGGTTAAGTATTTATTTATTTATTTGCTTATCATTGCTGTATTTTTAGGGTCCCTTGGCAAATGTACCCAGTATGGATTCCATGTCATTAAAAGCTGCAATGGTAAGATACTGGAATTTAATTTGTAGCTGTATTTATTTATTTTTAGGTGGGGGGAAGTAATTATTAAATAGAAACCAGGGCAAGAGGAGGCGGGGGTAAACAAGGAAGCAATGTACCCTTTTTTCCAATGACATGTGCTTTGGCTCAGTTAGGGTATGGGGATGATAGGGGTATCTTCATAGTCTCAAGAAAGTTTAGAACTGAATGACTTGCCTCTCTTCTAGCTGTTCCACTCCAAATCAATAAATGGGGCTGTGAATGAACCTTGAAGTATGCCCTCGTTATTATTTTTTTGCAAAAGTTGAGCCAAATTGTGCATTCGCTTTGGTTTTATTTTGATGTTTTTCAGAACAATATTTTCGTTGTGCTAAGAGGCCTGATACACAGCAACATTGCATGAAAATTAAACTATCCCATAAAGTTTTAATGAGACACCACGTTGGTGCAGATAACCGAAAAGAATGTTGGCTGTTTATTTGTGTGGTCTTTTTGACACAAACCCTTAGCACAGAAAATTGCTTTGACTAAAGCGAGCATATTCAGTGGTATCTTACGTATCTTATGTAAGGCCATGTAAGAAAGATACCGTATTTTTGCTCTATAAGACGCACCAGACCACAAGACGGAGGAGGAAAACAAGAAAAAAAATATTCTGAATCTCAGAAGCCAGAACAACAAGAGGGATCGTTGCACAGCGATCCCTCTTGCTGTTCTGGCTTCTGGGATAGCTGCGCAGCCTGCATTCACTCCATAAGCCGCACACACATTCCCCCTTACTTTTAAGGAGGGAAAAAGTGAGTCTTATGGAGCAAAAAATACGGTGCTCCGCAAATTCTATTCTGGTGTAAGGTTCTGTTGTATCATTTTGAAATATGTCCAAAAGTTGTTTCTAGTAATTGATAAGAGTGGCATTGGTTTAATTTGAGCAGCTGAAATAGATCAGGCTTCCTCAACCTCAGCCCTCCAGATGTTGTAGGCCGAAAACAATTCCTAGATAGCAGAACCAGTGGTCAGGGATGATGGGAATTGTAGTCTCAAAACATCTGGAAGGCCGAGGTTGAGGAAGCCTGAAATAGATGATAGACCTGCACACACAGGCATTAAGAGTTAAGGTTAAGGAGCAGGGTTAAGGACACAAGGAAGAGGGGCTCCTGACAGGGAGGACAGGCTAGGATACACAACCCTGCTTCCCATCCTCTTGTGCATGAATAGCCCTCAAACTCAGACCTCCATCATAGATGGAAATCAAGTGAAGCAGGTCACCGTCTCCAGCTGCCCATAGTCCCATCCTCTTTGCTTCCCTGCTCTTTTGGTGCCAAATTTAGACACGGAGCTCAACGCATCACTCTGAAACACATCAGGGCTTCCCCCAGCCCCTATAAATAAAGGTGTGTGGTGGGGTCTGGTTTTCATAAGGATCACAGCAGGCAGGGAGGAGAAGGTCAACCACTCCAGTCACAGCCATTAGTTCCACCATGAAGCTTCTCTCTTGATTCCAGAAAAATTGGGTGAGATGCTTAGTGCCTAATGCCTGTTCTTCTTCTGTTTGCGTTAGGTCCAGTTTGATCGTTATTTGTCGGCTCCCGATGGGCTGCTAATGCCACAGATAAACTTTCTTCTAAGTACTACTGTGAAGTAAGCGTTTTGGCTTTGGGTTTGATTCTTTGGTTGTAGTTTCTGATCCAAATCAGTTGGTCCCTTACCTTTCCCGCCCTGACAAGGCCACAGTGATCCATGCGACGGTCACCTCCAGGCTTGACTACTGTAATTCGCTCTACGCGGGGCTGCCCTTGAAGCTGTCCTAGAAACTCCAGCGGGTGCAGAATGCTGCAGCGAGGCTCCTCACGGGGTCTCTGCCATGGGAGCATATTCACCCAGTTCTTTTCCAGCTGCACTGGATCCCGGTGGAGTACAGGGTCAGATTTAAGGTGCTGGTTTTGACCTTTAAAGCCCTTCACAGCCTAGGACCCTCGTACCTACAGGACCGCCTCTCGCGGTATGCCCCATGGAGGACCTTAAGGTCCATAAATAGCAACACCCTAGAGGTCCTGGGCCTTAAAGAAGTTAGATTAGCCTCAACCAGAGCCAGGGCTTTTTCGACACTGGCTCCAGCCTGGTGTAACACTCTGCCTCATGAGACCAGGGCCCTGCAGGATCTGATTTCTTTCTGCAGGGCCTGTAAGACAGAGTTATTCCGCCTGGCCTTTGGCTTAGAATCAATTTGATTCCCTCTCTTCCTTTCTTTTTTTCCTTTCTCCTCCTGTTATGAGGCTGTATTTTAATGTTTTAATGTTTGACAACTGAGGCAAGGCTTGCAATTGGTTGCAGGAGCTTCCTGCACTCAGCGGAAGCTGCATCAGACGTTCAGCTTCCAAAAAACATTCAAAAACCGGAACACTTACTTCCGGGTTTGCGGCATTCGGGAGCCAAAACGTTCCGAAATGGAGGCGTTCGGGATCCGAGGTTTGACTGTACTAATTTCTGCAAAGGTGCAGAAGTATGCAAAGAGATATTTTGTTCTCAACACTGTGCTTTTGTTTTGTTTTAGACAGCAGATAATAAAACTGTCCACGGAACTAGTCTGCAGAGCCTATAGCGAAGTATATTCAGCTGTAATGAATCCAGACAATGGCTATAAAGATCCAGAAACAATATTGCCCAGATCTCCTCATCAGGTTCAAGCACTTCTCTCCTAACCTTAGCCAAAATGGAGTTTCTCACTGTTTAAGGTCAGAATATTTTCATGCAAGTACAAGATAGGCAATGGCTATTTCTTTCTGTTCTTGAAATCTTAGTGGAAGTTTGGGTGGATGTATGCTTGGGCTACAGCTGTGTACAAAGTTAGTCTGATGAGATCCCATTGACTTGAATGGGATTTCTGCTGCCTTACTATGTGCAGTACTGTAGACATAATGGTAGACAGAGGCAAGAGGAATTTTCAGATACTAAATTATTTTCATGTTGTTATAAACATGAAAAGGGCTTCTTTGGGAAAGAAAGAAAATCCTCGTTAATTTTTTTTTTTATGATAAATTCTGTGCACCCAAAAAGCTTCCAAGTTCTAGTGACTTAGTCAATATTGGGTTTTGTTCCACCATTCTTCCGCTAACAGTTTGGAGGAAGAGATACCAGCGTTGCGAACAAAGGGAGACAGTTTGGATTGGATAAGGGACGAATGTGTGGGTGCTTCGATGCTTTCTGTCATGGATACCCTTAGCAAAAATAAAAACCCAAGTCTAATCTTTGAAGATGTAACTTATATCACTGGCTAAATACTATTAGGTTTTTGCCATGTATCCGTTACCCAGTTGATGGTTGCCTGGGAGTAAGTCCTGTTGAACACAGTGGAACTCACTGCGCTGTTAATAATGTAAGCAAGCCGCGCTCCATCAGATCCACATTGGTCTGTGACAACTCATGATATCCACATTGGTGACTATTGCACCGTGGAGAATCAGGAAAGTGTGTATACAAACCTGACTTTAAGAAACCTGAAACTTAACCTGCCTGGTAAATACCATTCCCCTGAGGGTACGTGTCTTTTTAGTTTGGTGTTTGTACTGATTGGAAAAAGTCAATAAAAACAACAACACCATTCCCCTGAGGGTCTTTCATTGATCATTTTATAGAATCATAGATTTGTAGAGTTGAAAGGGACCCCAAGAGCAATCTAGTCCAGCCCCTTGCAATAATGACTCTTGATCCTCATGGTTGTAGTCAGAGCCGTCTTTCCCATGGGGCTTAGTGGTGCGTTGCGCCAGGGCGCCGGCCTCTCATGGGCACCCCAGCCAGTGGGGGAGCTGCGCAGCTTTGCCGGCGGCTTCCCCTTTCCCTGCACGCCTGCCAGCTGCGCCCCATCAACCATATGGCTGGCAGGCATGCAACTTGCCTCCCAAGCCTCAGCGGGAGGAGAGCGATCCCTGCAGAGGCTTAGGATGGAAGCTGCGCCCTGCCAACTATATGGCTGGCAGGCACGCAGTTTCCCTCCCAAGCCTCTGTGGGGATTGCTCTCTTGCAGAGGCATGGGGGAGAGTTGTGCCCCCCCCATGGCCGGCAGTGCGCAGCTTCGCCCCCCCCCAATCTCTGGTAATTTGGGGCGCTGGGTGGATATTTGTACCCAGGCGCCTCATCTGCTAAAGATGAAAGATAGCCCTAGTTGCAGTCCTGTACACAATTACCTGGGGTATGTTCCTGTTGAACTCATTGGGGCTTGCTTCATGCATAGAATTGTACTGTTAATATCAATTACGTTTCTAGGGTTGTTGAACACAGAGAAATCTGCAGTCGGTATTTTAATTTAATTTATGGGTTGGGTACTTCCAATTGTCTTTAAACCTGATCAAATGAACTAACAAATGTTTCATGCACCGGATCAATGATTAAAGTAAATAAAACACATAACTGTGTGTGTAATATGTCTGGAAAAACTATAAAAAATCTTAGGAAGGTAACCTGGTAAGTGCTAGTTTAGGTACCTGTGGGAAAACACACATGGGTAGCTACAAAATTTAGAATATCAGGAAATTCACTTTAATAAGTAATGCTACTTAAAAGTAAAAAATATACCGTATTTTTCGCTCTATAACACGCACCAGACCATAACACACACGTAGTTTTTAGAGGAGGAAAACAAGAAAAAAAAATATTCTAAACGAAATAGTGGATATATGATTTTTGTGGTTCATGCTGTGGCCACAGACATGTGATCTGACAGTGGGTTTGGAGTAGCCCAATGCAAAAATCCTGAGGATCCATGTGGATCCATGCTTTGTAACCACAGAGGAGGGAAGGAAGGGGAACCATGGATCCTCTGCTCACGACTGCAGCAGATCCCCCCGCCACCCGCAGGCATTCGCTCCATAACACGCACAGACATTTCCCCTTACTTTCTAGGAGGGAAAAAGTGAGTGTTATGGTGCAAAAAATACTGTAATTTCTCCCACTTGTTGCTGGTACACCTAGAGCTGGTTGGTTCCAAAGATTTGTTCCGAAAGGGATATGAACATGTGCTGCTTCATGGAATCCATTCCAATTTTTAAAAATTTTTTTTCGATTGGGGTGAACTCCCTTAGCTCTTACTGCTCCCAGGATTAGCTCACAAGGAACAGGGTGCATTTCCACCATCAAAACACAACTGTGTGGGGGTTATGTGGACACTGTTTTATGTTAATAGTGCCACCCAACTGGCATCAATGCACCATTTGGGTACTGTCGCCACAACTGCTAATTCGTTGGATCTTTCCGCTCATTTTGCAGTGCACAGAGTACCAGTTTAATTTAGCATCAGTGCCGTAGACCTGATCAGCTTCACTTTCGTAAGCCAATGAATGAATAGCTTTTAATCTGGTGAGGTCAGGAGGATGATAATAACGATGACGATAAAATTAATAATAGACTTCAGGGGAAATAAAGAATGTTTCCTCCACTTTCTTTGGTTTATATGTGTTTCTGCACAGAGCCTCCCAGCTGTTGGAACAGTGGAAGTTTTGCCTTTGTCCGCTGTAGGATATTGTAAATAAAATGTTTTTCTGAACTTTGAATACCAGCAGTGGGCATAAAGAATTTCTAAAGAGGCACTGACGTTATTGGAAGCAGATTTGGCACTACTAGTGCAAAGCTTATCAGCGTTCGAGGGGCCCTCTAAATACATTTGTAAATGACTAGCATATATGGAAGTGAGCAATTTCCTGTAAATCAATGTACTTTGCTTTAGACTTTGACTTCACAACACCACTACCCTTGAAAACAAACGACACACTCATTATTTTTGACCTCAGCATGAAGGTCATTATTTTTGACCACAGCATGAAGTATGCCGCTCTCCCCTCTCCCATCTTGTACTAAGAGGAAATTTCAATTAAACTTCAATTAGACTAAATAAATGGTATAAATGGAAGACCTGAAAATATAAGCCCTGGACAAAATAAATCTTTGGATACCTTAATTAATAGCTAAAGAACAAATGCTTTTAAAGGTAAGTCGGAAATTAAGAGCTGTGTGGTTGCTTTTGACTCTTCTGTTCCACTCCTGCTCTTTGAGTTTCAATAGGGGCTTATTCTGTCCATTAGGGGAAGGAAAATGCAGTCAGCATACGGCTATAAACATCCAGTAATAAAATGAAGAGCCAAAGCCTATTAGCTTTCCTGAGAGCAGGCTAGGGTTCTTTTCCTGTAGAAGTACACTGCTAGATACCGTTCCCATATAGTTCAGGAAGTCAATGGTTACGTCAGCTTGCATGGATAATAGGAGTTCAAATAAAGACCTCGGCATTTTTCATCCATTTAATTTGTTTATTTTAATGCCATCCTAGAAGGCTGGGGCTGGTGAATGGAAAAAGCATTTAAACCTGCGAACAATATAAACAAAATCAGTTTTCGGGCACTAAAATTACATGAAAATTCACTAACCTGTCATCAGCTTATCCCTGACCCACACAAGCCAGCACAAAGAGATAAGCTTCTGAAATATGCTCTGGCCTGGAAAGCAGCCAGTTTTCCTGGAAGTGGGTGTTCCATAAACAGAAGATACCTCTCGGTGCATTTTAGCTGTTTGAACATGGAATCGTTACAGGGGCAGCTTCGATCACCCTGGGATTGTGAAGGAGCCTAGGGAATGGTCCCGAAAGCGTCTAGACTGCTTTAGGGCTTTAGAAGATCAACAACAGAGCCTTGAATTGGATAAGAAATGCAACAGGAGCGCTTGTGTAACATGCCCTCAGCATCCCTCCCCTTTTAGGAGGCAAAGAACCTCACTGTTGCTCTGGTTGAAGCTTCTAAGCAGCCTATGATGACCAGGTAACAAATCTTAAAATGACCAGGTGCATGGCTTTAAGTTGCCAGGTAAAAAATGGAAGCCTACTCAGGAGATTGAAGTCAGAGAAAGATGCTTCAGGCCATCACCCAACCCAGGCATTGCGGATTGGGCAATTAATCTTGGAGCTAAAAGGTAAAGGGACCCCTGACCATTAGGTCCAGTCGCGGACGACTCTGGGGTTGCGGCGCTCATCTCGCTTTATTGGCCAAGGGAGCCGGTGTACAGCTTCCGGGTCATGTGGCCAGCATGACCAAGCCGCTTCTGGCGAACCAGAGCAGCGCACGGAAACGCCATTTACCTTCCCGCCGGAGCGGTACCTATTTATCTACTTGCACTTTGACGTGCTTTTGAGCTGCTAGGTTGGCAAGAGAATCTTGGAGCCAGCCGAGACTATTGGCTTAAGTGTGGTGTAGTGGTTAAGAGCGGTGGACTCGTCATCTGGTGAACCAGGTTCCCGTCTCCGCTCCTCCACATGCAGCTGCTGGGTGACCTTGGGCCAGTCACACTCCTTTGAAGTCTTTCAGCCCCACTCACCTCACAGAGTGTCTGTTGTGGGGAAGGAAGGGAAAGGAGAATGTTAGCGGCTTTGAGACTCCTTTGGGTAGTGATAAAGCGGGATATCAAATCCAAACTCTTCCAAACTCTCTTCTATCAATCACCGCCATCCCAACCATGCCACACACACGTCGTCTGTCAGTCATCATGACTCTGTGTCTCCAAGCACCTGCTGTCGGGTCACACATACCCAGCTTTCAACTATGACCAGCAAGTGAGATAAAGAGCATGCTGCTCACATGACATTTATTTGTGAGGAAATGCCCAATTTTTTAAAATAAATAAATAAAGATTTTCTTGGTTTACAAAACTACATGCCTTGTCTCTCTTTTCAAGTTGTACAGTGTTTTTTACAGATCAGTTACCTTTGTTATGAGACATTAGTGTTGAGTATAGACGCGGGTGGGATGCGGGTGGCGCTGTGGGTTAAACCACAGAGCCTAGGACTTGCCGATCTGAAGGTTGGCAGTTCGAATCCCCGCGATGGAGTGAGCTCCCGTTTCTCGGTCCCTGCTCCTGCCAACCTAGCAGTTTGAAAGAACGTCAAAGTGCAAGTAGATAAATCGGTACCGCTCCAGCAGGAAGGTAAACGGCGTTTCTGTGCGCTGCTCTGGTTCGCCAGAAGCGGCTTAGTCCTGCTGGCCACATGACCCAGTAGCTGTACGCCAGCTCCCTCAGCCAGTAAAGTGAGATGAGCGCTGCAACCCCAGAGTCAGTCACGACTGGGCCTAATGGTCAGGGGTCCCTTTACCTTTACCTTATACAGTGTAAGGTCAGGAAGAAGAGGGGGGCAAAGGAGGGGTGGTAGTGAAATTTATATTTTTTGCAGTGTGCGTGTGGGGTTTTGTGTCGGCTAGATAGGTTCTTTTTCTGTTTGCTTGTTACGTTTCCTTGGTAGTGAGAAAGGTTGGGGGCCCAGGGTGTGGTTGGTTGTCTGGTTGGCTACAATGGGATTTCTTTGCATTTGTGTGGCGGGGAGGGCTTGTTGGGTCAGGTAAGCCCAATGGATTCGTATGCTCTCGGTGGGTTCTTGTTGTCTTGTTGGGCTATGTATGTGATAAATGGGAGCCATATTGGGGTGAAGGCGTCCTCTTCTATTTGTCCCCATGTCAGTTTCAGTTTATTGGTTAGTGTTAGGGAACTGCCATCAGCTCAGAGGCAAGAGGTGGAAGGGCAGCTGGGTTACAGAGAGCCTCCAAAGATCGTGAGAAGCAGCACTTCCGCCGTGGAGGAGGGAAGCCACGCCTCCAGTGGGGAAGGGGTGCAGGACTCGGAGGATGCAAGGGAGAGCCAAGACACCGTGCATGAGCAAAGCGGGGGGGGGCGACAGGTCCCCCTTTGCCCACGCCCTCTCTGTGCAGTAGGTTTACGCGCAGAGAGGGGAGGCGTAGGATGGGGGTCAATAGACTACTCTGCTGGGGAAAGTTTAAGGACCACCCACTCCCAGATTCTGCTAGTGACTGCGTAAGACATGGAATTGAGACGCCCTGCATTGTGAATGTTTTTACACTGATAATAAAACCTTTGAAAAGACCAGTGGGGGTCTAGCCTGTTCGCTCTCAAGCAACCACGCTGGCGCACATAACAGTTATCTTTTCTACTAAGGTGGTTTCCCAAATGATTTGGTACCACTGGTCCATGTTCATCCCTGACAGGTCTGGCTATGAGGCTTCTGGCTGCTAAGAGCAGGGGAGGGAATTCCTAATTAAAATACATGCTGATGGAGATGGATGAATGCGTTTTGGTTTCTCGCACCTTTCTTGTTCCATTCACAAGTTCACCCCCTGCCCATATTGGTTTGCAGTTTTAGTTTTTGAAAGTCTCCGCAGAAATTCATCCGCATCTTCGTGTGAATTTCTCCAAATCGATGCTTTTATTTGCATGCAATTTCCCCTAATGTATTTATATGTGACTTTCATTACTGTACACATTCTACACACTCTTTCCCCTAATATCCACATTTTTGCCCCCCCCCTTTTTTGTTGTGGAACTGCATCACAAAATTCAGAGAAGTCCGAATTTCGAAGGAGAGCTGCGTTTCAGATTACGTATTGCATTAAGAGTTGCAAATCAGGCAGGTTAACATTAAAATGCAAACTATTCACATGAAAATGCAAACCAGAAATGCAAGGTGCATTTCTGCCCCAAACAACAACCACCAGTTGACTGACATAATTGTCCATCTTATTACCAGTTTTTAACCTAACTAGGTCAGTGTTAGGTCTGGTTAATGCCTAAATGAGATGCATTACATATAACAGGTAGGAATCAGCTAACAAGGCCTGCTAGTTGAAGCCTGTGCAAGGACTCCTGCTAGCACAACAGGGCTCCCCCCCCCTTCTCAAGCTCCCCCCCCCCCACATTAGATTTGGGAGAGTCAGGAGAATCTTCAGAACAGCACACAGCTGGGAGGAAAAGTGGGTATTCCACTTGTCATGCTGAAATGCTTGGCTAATGGAATGATTGCCTAGTGCTATGGCGAATTCTCTCCTCCGTATTCCTATAGCAACTCTCAGTTCTGACCGCTAGTTTGGATGTCCATGGGTTGGAAAAGTTTGCTTTCAGACCCCTCTTGCCCTCGTGATCCTGGCAAGGAAAGCACACCGCTGTTGGCTCACCCTCCTGATAACTTTTCCCCTTGTTCTCGAGCAGCCAAGAAGAGAAGGAACTTTAAATTGCTCGGTGTTTGCTTCCATCTCCTCCTCAACGTCTTGGCTGCTTTCCCCTGCTACTGACTTTGCAGGTGGCGATATGTGGAATTGCAGTGAGGGTAGGGTGTGCCCTTGATTTGGGGCATGGAAATTGTGTGCAATCAGCAAAGCAGAACGAGACGTCGCTCCAAGTAGCATTCATCATCACTTTGGGAGAGTCTGAATTATTTCCTTGGGTGAGAATCGTGGAATTCCCCAGCTTTGCACAGCTGCTGTTTACAGCAGCCCAGAGAACAACGATCTGTTTAATTTCAACCATATTGGATTAAGAATGTCTGCCTGTCTTCACCCTGAAGTGTGGTAGAAGTAGATTTGACACTCGCTGCCTTCCAAGTCATTTGTTTCCAGAGTAGATGTTTTGTGTAGAGGTGGGGCGGGAAACATTCTGCTCCACTCCTGAATTTCTGTCTTTGTCTCTTACCATTATTGATCTGTACTAATGTTTTGTCGCTATGCCATATGTAAAGGCACCAACATCATTTCATTGCAGAGAAAATACAGTTCGTGATCTGGCTGCATATATATAATTGCCGTGATTTCTACAATCATGTAATTTGAGCTTTGTCAAGTAACCACTTCAGTGGGGGACCTTTTGCTAAACTGCCGCTACACAGGACCTCCATGCACTCCCCAGGCTTATGCCCCAGAAAGATCACTTTGGCACTGCTAACACAGCACAAACAATGCAGGGAGCAGCAGTTACGAGTTACCGGTCTCTGCGGCCACAGCAGGCACTGTGATTCTCCAGCAGTTTGACTTTGCTCCTGGACTTTGCTCCATTGTCTCTCGCGACAGATGGATGCCAACAACCAGGAGTCATCATTCCTAGCAAGCATGGCCAACTTTCAGGGTTTATGAGAGTTGTAGTTCAACAACATCCGGAGAGCCACATGTTCCTCACTCCGGCCATGACACACCAGAGAAATGTAGCTAAATTGCATCCTCATCTCACCCAAAGAACAACCGAGTGGGAGAAGAAAAAAAACAGCTTCAAACTTAACAAAAGCATAGGTAAAGGTAAAGGGACCCCTGACCATTATGTCCAGTCGTGGCCGACTCTGGGGTTGCGGTGCTCATCTCACTTTATTGGCCGAGAGAGCTGGCGTACGGCTTCCGGGTCATGTGGCTAGCATGACTAAGCCGCTTCTGACTAACCAGAACAGTGCACGAAAAAGCCATTAACCTTCCCTGCTGGAGTGGTACCTATTTATCTACTTGCACTTTGATGTGCTTTTGAACTGCTAGGTTGGCAGGAGCAGGAACTGAGCAACGGTAGCTCAGTCCGTCGCGGGGATTCGAACTGCCGACCTTCTGATCGGCAAGTCCTAGGCTCTGTGGTTTAACCCACAGCGCCACCTGAGCCATATGTTAAAGATACCCTGTGCTAAGATATTTCCAGTGCTGTTTACAAATGGATCATCCGTAAATTCAGTTTCCTGCAGCATTTGCATCTACCAAAACTTGACTCCACCCTGCTGAGTTTAGCAAAGGCTACTTTGGCTGGAGAGAGATCGACCGTACAAGAGAGCTATCTGTTTACCCAGCTACAACCAGAAGTAGTTCTCATCCCAGTCACAATCTTCAAACACTCTTTCCTTATCTCTACATGGAGCTGGACATTTTTCATCACCCATGTGAAAAGTTATTGGGTATCTTACTCCATGAAGATTGTGTTGCCTTCGGCAAGTTGCACAGTGGTGTCTCAGATCAGCGTTGTACCAGATGTTTGGCCGTGTTTGTCAACCAGGTGAGTAGGGTGATCGTTTTCAGAACAAAAATCATTCAGAGCAGCTGTACTCGTCCATATGTGTCACGGAGTTGAAGTGGTTTGAGGAACAGTTAGTCTTACTTTCAGCCTGTCACTAGATGGTGCCAAAAATCCGTATTGGAACAAATTATGTCAGATTTCAGCTCTGCATCAACTCTAATGGTGTGGAAAAGGCCTGTCCCCCAGGAGAAAGCTGCAGAAGGCATTAATCTCCCTATTCTTTGCAATGTGGTCAGTTCTCTGGATGTGGAAAATAAATGCCTGAGTTCTGTCTCAGCCAACGCGTTCTGTCTGCACCTCTGGCTTTCATCACGAGTTCTAACTGTAACATGGGAACTTGAGAATACTCTACTGACTGTACTATAGTAAAATGGGGTGGGACCACTAATGAGTGGGGTACTTTCTCAATTTGTTACCAGGGGGGTGAAGTTTACACATAAGAGAATCCACCCTCCTTTCTACCCCAATAATTTGGATGATATTCTTTCATTTTCTGCCCTTAAAGCCCACCAACTTCTACCTGTTGAAAGCTGGACTTCTTTCTTTGCTGCAGTTATATTTTGTAAAATAACAGCCTTTATCTGGCAACATGCCCTTTGTGGATTCAGCTTTTCTTTTCTTTTTTGTATTATATCTCCAGGGTCAGATAGAATCAGGATGTCTGGAATGTCTGTGCCTGTTGCCACAAGTTCCCTTCCTTATTTCCCCAAAGCAGCCATCCTTCCAATGATTCCCTGCTTTGCCCTGCTGTTCGTATGTGGCTGAAGGAATTAGACCGGTGTTTCCGAAACCTGTTTTTCCAACTTTTTTCAGACTACAATTCCCATCATCCCTGACCACCGATCTTGCTAGCTAGGGATTATGGGAGTTGTAGTCCAAAAACAGCCAGAGACCCAAGTTCGGGAAACACTGAATTGGGCCAATGCTGTGCTAAAAAAGGAACAAATCTCATTTCCATGCACTGCTGTCTACAGAGTGCTGTCACAGATGGCTGAGGGGCGGACATGTTTTTTACCTTTCTTGGGCTAACGCTTCTTGAATTAATGAAAGTATATTGGTGTCTATTTGCATGAAGTAGCCATTGCAACTTGACAGTGATATGGCGTGGAGGGAGGAGGGAGGGATCTGTGTGAACCACATCAGCACGAAGGCCAGAGACCTCTTCAGAATTGCAATAAGCAGTCAACCAATATGGCACCTGAGCACATGTGCTGGGTTCCGCCCAACTTTTGAGGGGCTCAGCACGTGCATGTGACATACTTCTGAAGTAAGATTGAAAATGTCACAATGGGGATCAATTTGGGGCTCCTACAACCAGCTTTACACAAGGCTTCCAAATAATTGGGCAGCCCTCTCTACAAAGTGTTTGGACTTCTGAAAGTTCATGTCATTTGACGTCTTTCTCACTCTATAAGACGCACCAGACCATAAGACGCACCTAGTTTTTGGAGGAGGAAAACAAGAAAAAAAAAAATATTCTGAATCCCATAAGCCAGAACAGCAAGAGGGATCACTGCGCAGTGATCCCTCTTGCTGTTCTGGCTTCAGCGATAGCTGCGCAACCTGCATTCGCTCCAAAAGACGCACACACATTTCCCCCTTTAGGAGGGAAAAAGTGTGTCTTATAGAGCGAAAAATATGGGGTTACCATGTAGTAACCACACAGCCTGTTAATGTATTTCTGATATGATCACAACTCAACAAATAACTTCTCAGTGGAGCAAGAAGCAAGTCACACCCACAACTCTAGTATAAACAAATCCTCAGGGGACAAACGTATGTTGTATTTAAACAGGAATTCAAGGGGCAGGAGACATAAACTTTGATCCTGCGATGTTGAGCAACGCGGGTTTGGAATGCTCCCCATTCTGTTTCAATTTGTTTTTGAAGCTGATCTCCATTTCTTGAAGGCCGCCGTGTCCCAAAGGCACGCCGTAAAGGCACCCAGAAGAAGGAGGTAGCAGCTTAGGGCGCAAGCAGTGGGAATATGTTGCAGAAATGCAATGCAAAGCGAGGCTACCAGCGGCTAGCAAGAAAAGCAAACAATGTGTTTTGGCAACGCGCTGCAGCCTCCCTGCTTAAGACACTGGAAAAAAGGTCACAAGTGCATTATTTTTTTTTAGCCATTGTGCAAAAGCGACGATCCAGTGAAAATTGCCTGTTACCATGTGACGTTGGAGAGGGCAGCACTGCTGCTATTGGGCCATTTAAAGTTTTGCAACAAGATAAACATCTGGCTTTCCTTGGAGCGCCCTGCTCCTTCTCAGGAATTGTACAGCAGGGCAGGGCAGCACCTCCAAATTCTTAAAATGAAACAGCAACACTAAATTAACAAGATTTGCAGAAATCAGAACAGGCGTGGAGGCGTCAATCATTAATTGAATCGCAACGAAAAGCCCGTTTTTGCCTTTGATTCCTGTTCAGCCACGTCCTATACAGCAGCCGTATTTACAGTATAATGTATTCAAAGGACAGAATATTGTATTCAGCTGTGCAGATCAGAGTTTTACATTATTTGTGGAAGACAGGCTGTTCCTTCCTACGCAAATAGCCATAGACTGAGCAGTGCGGGATCTCACTGATCATATGCAAGGAGTATTTACATTTCGTAAAGCTAGTTGACAGTTCGCAGTTTCATCATCTTTCTCTGCAGAATGTCAACAAATCTCTAGTCTGAGTAATCTGGAATCTATGTGCTGCCGCCTGGTCAGGGGCCAGGATACCACAAGGACTGCCTTTTCCTATATAAGAACTAGGTCATCTTCTGGGGCCCTCTGCCATCTGAGGGCACGGGCCTTTTCTAGGTTGGCACCTAAGTTGCAGTATTCTCTTCCTAGGAAAATGTGCCTAGCTCCTCTCAGCAAAGGAGTTCAGGCTGCAGATTGTTGTTGTTTAGTCGTTTAGTCGTGTCCGACTCTTTGTGACCCCATGGTCCAGAGCACGCCAGGCACTCCTGTCTTCCACTGCCTCCCACAGTTTGGTCAAACTCATGCTGGTAGCTTCGCGAACACTGTCCAACCATCTCGTCCTCTGTTGTCCCCTTCTCCTTGTGCCCTCCATCTTTCCCAACATCAGGGTCTTTTCCAGGGAGTCTTCTCTTCTCATGAGGTGGCCAAACTGTTGGAGCCTCAGCTTCAGGATCTGTCCTTCCAGTGAGCACTCAGGTCTGATTTCCTTCAGAATGGAGAGGTTTGATCTTCTTGCAGTCCATGGGACTCTCAAGAGTCTCCTCCAGCACCATAATTCAAAAGCATCAATTCTTGGGCGATCAGCCTTCTTTATGGAAGTAAAAGCTGGACCATAAAGGCTGCAGATTAAGGCCCTGCTATTTCAAAGCACATTTGGAGGCAGCACGCTATCGGTTTTCCTGATGCTGTGTCTGGCTTTGACATACTTAAATGTTCTGTTTGATTTTTAATTGTATTGTAGAGCCTAGTGGAATTGCAATATAGAAATACAGGTGTCTCCCCCCACTTAACACGCAATAGACCCGTGCGCAACTGCTTATCTGCGTGGTACCGGAAAATAAATAAATAATTTAATTCAGCCCCAGAAATGGCGAGAGAGAGAGCTGAAGCCGCGTCCCTGCATGTCCTTCGACCTCCAGCAGGCCCCAGAGTTTCAACTCCAGATATTTTGGTCTGGATTGGGGAGAGTGTGGGAGAGAGAGCTAGAGAGCAGGGAAAAAACATGGGTGTTTGAAGGCTTTTTAGAAGGTGTTCCCCACTTTGCACAATTTCAGTTATGTATGCGGGCGCCCAGAACGTAACCCACTTTGTATTTCAATTTTTAAAATAAAAGGCATTATTTATATCTTCGCCAGTGGCATACTATGTTCTGGATGCAGGAAGTGATCGGACCTAAATATGTTTAAATCAGAGTAGATGGAATACTATGGCTAATGTCAGCTGGCAATTTTTGTTGTTGTTGTTCCTTCCTTCCTTCCTTCCTTCCTTCCTTCCTTCCTTCCTTCTCTTTTCTTCCAATAAAAAATTGAGGGGGAAATCAGACCAGGCTGCAAACTTCGGAACCTTTTTTCAGTTCCATGGCTCAAACCTGAAACATGGGCCTTGCTTCACCATTGCAGAACCACTTTGCGAAAGGACAGCCATTGAAAGTTCGTCCTGTCAATTTTTATAAAACCTCCCCTTTTCTTTTTAGAAACTGACTTTATTAAGGGCCATGCCCTCAAGGTAACAGAGTGGGTGACAGTGACCTTGCCAGCCTGAGCTTTTGTTGATCCTGTGACCCTTGTGTTGAAGTCATAGTTGATGGAAATGTTTCTGTCACATTCTAAATTCCCGGGTTGCTTGTAAATATTGCTGACTACCGGATCAAGTTGTTCTGAGAGTTTAGCCACATTTCCTAGTTTGTCTAGACTGGCTACTTTAGGTTAGTAGACTTGTTCCTTCACATTTCAATGATAGTGTGCTTGCTGC
Source organism: Podarcis liolepis (assembly GCF_965112155.1). Classification (NCBI taxonomy): domain Eukaryota; kingdom Metazoa; phylum Chordata; class Lepidosauria; order Squamata; family Lacertidae; genus Podarcis; species Podarcis liolepis. The sequence goes on from NC_139557.1 coordinate 5,679,347, forward strand.
CCATTTGAAATGCAGAGGTTTTCCTGCTTTGCCTCTGCACCACATAGAAGCACAAAACGAAACGGATTCTGTCAATTTTGGTTTCTCCCAGTTTAGTCTGCCCCAATTCTGCGTCAGTTTGCATTTTTTAAAATCCACATGGAAGTTTATGAGAATTTTAGTGTGTGTTACCCATATTTTATGGGACACGGGTGGCGCTGTGGTCTAAACCTCTGAGCCTAGGGCTTGCCGATCAGAAGGTCGGCAGTTCAAATCCCCGCAACAGGGTGAGCTCCCATTGCTCAGTCCTAGCTCCTGCCAACCTAGCAGTTCAAAAGCACGTCAAAGTGAAAGTAGATAAATAGATACCCCTCTGGCGGGAAGGTAAACGGCGCTTCCGTGCGCTGCTCTGGTTCATCATGCTGGCCACATGAGCGCCGCAACCCCAGAGTCGTCCGTGACTGGACCTAACGGTCAGGGGTCCCTTTACCTTTACATTTACCCACATTTTGTTATGAATTGCCTAATACTCACATTTCTGCAAGCGTTTCACCCCAGTATAATGTACTTCGTATGTTAATTTCCTACTAAACTACCAGATAGCTCAGTCGGTAGAACGATGTGACTCTTAATCTCAGGGTTGTAGCCTGAAGCACCACTTTAGTTAATGGGGCCTCCCAGTGCTGCCGCGCTGCTGCTATGCGATTTCTGTTCTTATTCTGAAGTAAAGTTCTTAACCCAAGGTACTATTTCTGGGTTAGCGGAGTCTGTAACCTGAAACGTCTGTAACCTGAGCTACCACTGTAGTTTCAACCATCTAACCTTTGCTGCCACTGCCAGTAAGTACTGAAAACCACAGGAAGAAATTTGCTGTATTATGTAAATAAATACAGTGGTACCTCGGGTTACATACGCTTCAGGTTACAGACTCCGCTAACCCAGAAAAAGAACGGACCTCCAGAACGAATTAAGTTCTTAACCCAAGGTACCACTGGACCACAGAGCTGAGCCCCTCTTTGAAAGATGCAATGTCTTTGTTTCTTTTGCATGATTTATAACCCACTCTTAATTAAAACCAACGCAGGAGCTAAATGGTTTATTTACACTGTAGCTCGCAACAAGCAGCAGATTCACGACCCAAGATTCATGACCTGGATCTGGGAGTACCACATTGTAGCAGAATAATATATGCACTTGTGGATTTCCTGAGAAAGTGGACGGCTCTGAAAATAGTCTAGCCCTATGTCTCTTTCAGGGACGCGGGTGGCGCTGTGGGTTAAACCACTGAGCCTAGGACTTGCCGATCAGAGGGTCGGCGGTTCAAATCTCCATGACAGGGTGAGCTCCCGTTGCTCGGTCCCTGCTCCTGCCAACCTAGCAGTTCGAAAGCATGTCAAAGTGCAAGTAGATAAATAGGTACCACTCCGGTGGGAAGGTAAACGGCGTTTCCGTGCGCTGCTCTAGTTCGCCAGAAGCGGCTTAGTCATGCTGGCCACATGACCCGGAAGCTGAGTGCCACAACCCCAGAGTCGGCCAGGACTGGACCTAATGGTCAGGGGTCCCTTTACCTTTACCTTATGTCACTGTAGTGGGTAGATTTTTGGTTCTCAAATTTCAGTGGCACACTCTGTGACACACACACACACACACACACACCGCCGCCTCTTGCACTCTTCTGCATCATGGTTCTGGTGCCCCCTGTAGGGCCAGTGCTCAGAGCGGCCGAACCGGTCGCACTACCCTAAAACTGCCTCTGAAAGAGGAGTCCCTCTAACGTACAAATAAAAAATACGATAGTAGTTTCATTGGTAGATACAAGCATTGCCACACAAATGACGTGACCCTTAATGGCGAGAAGCAAATGTTCCTTTATTCCCAGCAAGGTAAACAAGGTGTTTCAAGACATCCTGCACCTGACCAACGTAGATAACAGCAGATAATAGTTTAACCGATTACAGAAGCACTGGTTGCGGCTCGCATAGGCCAGGATTCCCCTTGGCGTTCACATTACCAGGATTTCAAATTACTAGGATTTCAAATTACCCGGAAATTACCAGGATTCCGGGGGGAATTTCTGAAATTATTATTATTATTATTATTATTATTATTATTATTATTATATACCCCGCCCATCTGGCTGAGTTTCCCTGGGCGGCTCCCAATCAAGTGTTAAAAGCAATACAGCATTCAATATTAAAAACTTCCCTAAACAGGGCTGCCTTCAGATGTCTTTTAAAGATAGGATAACTGTTTATTTCCTTCACATCTGATGGGAGGGCGTTCTATAGGGCAGGCGCCACTACCAAGAAGGCCCTCTGTCTGGTTCCCTGTAACCTCACTTCTCACAATGAAGGAACCGCCAGAAGGCCCTCGGCGCTGGATCTCAGTGTCTGGGCAGAACGGTGGGGGTGGAGACGCTCCTTCAGGTATACAGGACCGAGGCCATTTAGGGCTTTAAAGGTCAGCACCAACACTTTGAATTGTGCTTGGAAACGTACTGGGAGCCGGTGTAGGTCTTTCAAGACCGGTGTTATGTGGTCCCGGCGGCCACTCCCAATCACCAGTCTAGCTGCCGCATTCTGGATTAATTGTGGTTTCTGGGTCACCTTCAAAGGTAGCCCCACGTAGAGCGCATTGCAGTAAGGTGGTGGTGCTTTGTCCTGGATCTTAGACAAGTCAATCAAAAAACCGTGTTTTTGTAAAAAAACAGAAATAACAATTCAAAAAACTTTCACAAATTTTGGTGGTTTCCATAAAAAAAGTTCAACAGTTTTTGAAATAGGGCAACCTTAAGAGGCAGGAACCTTTCAGCAACCAACTTAAATGAAGACTACAAGCCTGAAGCACAACCACCCCAGAAGGATCATTCCCTATTGGTTCAGGCTGGATGACTGCTTCTTAGACAGTGAGTCAGACTCCATCAGTGGTCCTTGGACCACTTTCAGGTTATCCTCAGTGCCCCAGCCTGCCCCGTGCCTCCTCCCTTGCCTGCCACTCCCCATAGACATGCCATAGCCTTTTGGGCTGGACAGATGCCAGGACCAGCAACTCCTTGCATGCTGAGTAAAGGTGGCTGGGAGGCAGAGGAATTAGCAGGGGAGGCAGGCAGATAGGAAATCTGAAAGTGAGTAGTATGAATAATAAGCTGTTGCTCTATAAGCTGGGACTAGTAAAGGGAAGTCTTCTTTCTACACATAACTGTTAGTCTCTTTCTGCATAAAACTGCTCCATTTTGGGGAAGTTTTGCTCCTCTTTTTTCTTGCTTTTTAAGAAGTCTTGCTCATAGGTTTTACAGTGGTACCTCAGGTTACAGATGCTTCAGGTTACAGACGCTTCAGGTTACAGACTCCGCTAACCCAGAAATATTACCTCGGGTTAAGAACTTTGCTTCAGGATGAGAACAGAAATCGTGCAACTGCGGTGCCGCGGTAGCAGGAGGCCCCATTAGCTAAAGTGGTGCTTCAGGTTAAGAACAGTTTCAGGTTAAGAACGGACCTCCGGAACAAATTAAGTTCTTATCCCGAGGTACCACTGTACTTGTGGGAGGCATGTCAGGGTGGGAAGGGAAAATATAGAAGAAAACGCTTTCTCCACTTTCGACCAGCAAATTCTGCTTGAAGTGGGGTAGGGACTGTTGCAATGCCTTCCCAAAAAGGTCTGTCGTTAGCTTGAGGAAAACTCTGTGCCACAAGCGAAATGCTGTGGCAAGGACTTTAAACATTTCCAAAGCTGGATTAGTTAGAAGTAGAAGATGATAACTGCCAGCTGATTACGCCAAAATGCCCCTGTTAAGTTGTGGGTGAACATATCAGACGACACAGCGATTCTTCAAACAGCCCTTGTTTATTCACAGGCCAGAACAGAACTGAACTGAAGGGTTCAACCAGCCTGCTTATATAGAGCTCCAGTACAACGCAACTGTAACAACTTAAACTATCCAATCACTGAACATCACTTTCAATCCCTTATTTGCATATGTGAACCTGAGTGAAAACTATCTACAGTATCCCCCTGCTGGCCCAGGGTGAGAACTTCAGTACATAACACCCCTATCCGCCTCCATTTTGTGGTTAGCTCTGCCTCTTCACCAACGTTTTGTGACTGGTGGGCTGTAGTAATTTTCAGCTGCCTCAAGTGAGCCCTGAGGGAAGAAAGCTTGGGAACCCTTGCTCTAGAAGAACTAATCTGAAGCCTCCGCTGATGAGTGGTTAGAAGAATAGCCCTTATTCCTAACCTTTTAACAAATCATCGACTCTATAATGTGCAACTAGTCCTAGTCTTGAATTTCCATAGGTAGCATCAGGAAAGGGGTGTTTGTCTCCTATTTGCCTTTAACAGATCTCTTGAGACCTGGTTATTTTAGGCTGTCCCTGGGGTTATATTCCTTCAGTTCTATGTGACCGCAGTTATGAGTGTGTAAAAAGCAAGAGGGGGTGAAGAGGAAAGTCATTTGGGTTTTTAACCTGTTTCTAAATATATTACCACAGTTGTTTGTTGTTAAAGATTGCTAACAGTGACGTAGCCAAGGAAGTAAATTAATGCAAAATGCAAAGGCAGTTGCAGTGAATATGGACCACAGTGTTTCATCTCATGACTGAACCAAAGGCTAAAACCAGCATTAGCCTTCCTATGAATTTTGCTATTTGAGACTAAAATTCAGTTAATTTATAAGTCACCATGTAGCTAGTCGGGACGTGGGTGGCGCTGTGGGTTAAACCACAGAGCCTAGGACCTGCCGTTCAGAAGGTCAGTGGTTTGAATCTCTGTGACAGGGTGAGCTCCCGTTGCTTGGTCCCTGCTCCTGCCAACCTAGCAGTTTGAAAGCACACCAGTGCAAGTAGATAAATAGGTACCGCTCCGGCGGGAAAGTAAGCGGCGTTTTCGCTGCTCTGGTTCACCATTAGTCATGCTGGCCACATGACCCGAAACTGTACGCCGGCTCCCTCAGCCAATAAAGCAAGATGAGCGCCGCAACCCCAGAGTCAGTCATGACTGGACCTAATGGTCAGGGGTCCCTTTACCTTTATGTAGCTAGTCAGTCATCAGAATCAAGGAGTGTACCAGTTCTGTTCTCTAAAGATTTCCCTATTGAGGGCAGAACCTGTTTGGGCGGGAAGACTTTAGGCTTGAGCAGGGATAGGAATTCGAACTCCCATCAGTTCTACCCAACCTGGCCAGTGCCAGAGATTATGGGAGATGGAGTCTAATAACATCTCTGGACAGCCACAGGTCTACAGGCAGCCTTGATTGGGTGTTGTGGTTGTTACTAGGACTAACCCTGAGGACCAACAACCAGAACGAGATGTAAAATGGCGACTCAGCCTGGCAGATTCACACTTAGAATTAAGCAACAGGTTGCCTGTGAGTGTATTCACAGCCTGGAAATATGTTTTCACTACCAGCAATTTTGATTAAAAAAAAAATTCTCATAAAATTTCCTTAGCATTTTAGTGTAGATTTCTTCTAACAAATGCAGTTTTGACACATTTTTCCTTGATATAATGCATTTTTGATTGTTATTTAAAGCAACATATTCATTTTTATGCACGCTTTCCCCTGATGTATGCATTTTTGTAACCACTACTTGGTTCAATAACAGGATCTCAAAATTCAGGTAAATGTGAATTTTGAAAGATGGCTGTGCTTTGGTTCTTAGGTTGTTTTGGAAAGTTTGAGACTGATTTAAAGGGGAACTGAAATTTAAATATGAACTGCATTGAATATCCTCCCCCCTACTCCTGCTGTCTCCCCAAACTTTCATTTCCACTGTCCAATTTAGCAAGAAAATGAAGAAGACACTTCACTATTTCTGTTGTCAAAACAGCTGAGATCCAGATTCCCTTGGCTATCCCCTGCTAATCACCCAGAGATCTATCCGTAGAGCCTGATCTTCATTTTGCTCAATGCCGTTGCAGATCCCGAAAAGCAGATTTTTGTGGAAGACAAAAATTGGCTCAGTCTCTGTTCCTTTTTTTAAATTACTTTTTATTCAAAATTAAAACAAAACATATTATCCAGAAACATATCCTTATTTCCCCCTTTTTTCCTCCCTCCCCCCACAGAACCCCCCACCCCCCAACTTCCCTCAGTTCCAGTCTTTGATTTCTCTAAAAATGCTGTTTTCTGCATGTTACACAGTTGTATAGATCCTCAAACTATTTAAGTAATAATTATCAATAAAAAGTTTGTGAATGTTTATTCAAAACCAGCCAAGGAGTCCAGTTCGCTTTGTTGCGTTTTCAAATACTTTGCAAAGGGTTCCCATTCATCCTTAAAGTCACAGTTATCCTTGTCCCGTAGTTTGCATGTCAGTTTTGCCAGTTCTGCATAGTCCATCAATTTTTTTTGCCATGATTCTTTAGTTGGGGTTTCTTCAGTCTTCCGTCTTTGTGCTATTAGGACTCCCGCGGCCATTGTCGCATACATGAAGATGTTTTTCAACTTTTTTGGCAGGTCTTTCCCTACAATCCCTAATAAAAACGCTTCAGGTTAAATGGAACATTTTCTTCAATTTGTTATATATTATTTCCCAACATTTTTTAATTACCTTACAATCCCACCACATATGATAAAATGTCCCCTCCTTTTCTTTACACTTCCAACATATATTTGAACTAGTTTTGTACATTTTCCCTAACTGCACTGGTGTTGTGTACCATCTGTAGATCATCTTCATGTAATTCTCCTTCAATAATAATAATAATAATAATAATAATAATAATAATAATAATAATAATTTTTATTTATACCCCGCCCTCCCCAGCCAAGGCCGGGCTCAGAGCAGCCTACAAGCAATAATAAAAACAAGTTAAATGATTACAACTTAAAAACAAAATTAAAAAATACAACATTAAAATACTGAAATATTAAAATATTAAAATGTAGCTTCATCGCAGAAGGAGAAGGAAAAGAAAAAAGAAAGAGAGGGAGGGAATCAAATTGGCTCCAAGCCAAAGGCCAGGTGGAACAACTCTGTCTTACAGGCCCTGTGGAAAGAAATCAGATCCTGCAGGGCCCTGGTCTCATGAGGCAGAGCGTTCCACCAGACCGCAGCCAGAGTTGAAAAGGCCCTGGCTCTGGTTGAAGCCAATCTAACTTCCTTAGGGCCCGGGACCACAAGGGTGTTGCTATTTGTGGACCTTGAGACTCTCCGTGGGGCATACCGGGAGAGGCGGTCCCGTAGGTACAAGGGTCGTAGGCCGTGAAGGGCTTTAAAGGTCAAAAGCATCACCTTAAATCTGATCCTGTACTCCACCGGGAGCCAGTGCAGCTTGAAAAGCACTGGGTGAATATGCTCCCATGGCAGAGACCCCGTGAGGAGCCTCGCTGCAGCATTCTGCACCCGCTGGAGTTTCTGGGACAGCTTCAAGGGCAGCCCCGTGTAGAGCGAATTACAGTAGTCAAGCCTGGAGATGACCCTCGCATGGATCACTGTGGCCAGGTCGGGGCGGGAAAGGTAAGGGACCAACTGCTTGATGCGGTGAAGGTGGAAAAATATCACCTTGGCTGTTGCTGTAACTTGCGCCTCCCTGGAAAGGGAGGCGTCAAGGATTACACCCAAACTCTTAACGGAAGGCAATGGCACTAATTGGGCCCCTGCAAGAGAAGCGAGTTGGTCCCTCATCCCCATGCCATCCCGACCCAGCCATAGGACCTCTGTCTTCGAAACATTTAGTTTCAATCGGCTCCCACGAAACCATCCAGCCACAGCTTCCAAGCATCTGGTCAGTGTGTTCGGAACAATCTGTAAATTTTAAATCAATTCTCCATATTTTTTACCAATCTTCCTAATGGCCATTTTTGTGCACTTACAAAAGCTTGAAATGTTCTAGAGGAGGGAAGGAGACATGATGGCTGGAGGGCCCTTGACTTCTGTTGTTGATGGGGCTTTGGAGAAAAGGAACGCACATAATAGCCTGCCATTGCAAACAGAATCTCTCCCAGTGTGACCTCCTTGAGCAAACAGATTATAAACAGAATCAAAACTTTTGAGGTCAACCATAAACATGAAGGCGATGCAGAGATACATCAGGTCCTTCTTTAAAAATAAATAAAGAAAATAATAAACTAGGGACTGGCTATTTTCTATCTAAAATAGATCCATTATAGGCAAAGAAAGCAAAATGGACAAGCTTTTAGCTCACTAACTCTCCTGGAAATTGACTGCTAATATAATTTCCTAGCAGTAGCAGCAAGAGTAAATGGCTGACTAAATCCACAGCATTAGGTTTACTAAGTATAATGTATTAATTTAAATAAAATCCAGCAGCCATCGCACAGTGAAGTTCAACCCTCCTTATCATTAAAAGTGACAACCCCCCTCGTAATAGATTGTGCTAATTTTCTAGATCAGGAGATCACAGATGTAATTTAGAAACAAGACTTGAGACAAGAATAGCTCCTCCGCTGAGCTTTGTAAGAAATGCAGAGATTTTGGCCCCTGACATCTCTAACATTAAAGTATTTAATTAAAAATTATTATGAATATTGCCTCATCCAGTAAATCAACATATCAACAGTTTCATAATTATGTCCCAATTCTTTGGTTTAGGGAAATTGATTGCATATAATTTCTGTCTTCTTTAAAAAGAATGCAAGGGTTGCTTTTAAACTTGCAACGTCCTGTGTTGGTTTTTATACCTTAACAATAAAAAAGAAGTGACAATTCATTTCAGTGGTGGTTGTATTTAAAACAACCTTGGAAAGTCCGTAGAAGTATAATTTTATAGTTGAATCCTCATGAACACTGCTCCTTGTGCATTTTTCTAATCTATGCATTGTACTGAAGACGATTCCAGCGAAACAGTCAGATTATCCGGGATCACTGTCCTACGTTGTTATTCACTTACTACTTTGGCACCCTGAATGCCTAAAAAAGCTTTACCGCTTAGCCCACAGGATAGCATCTATTACTTTGTTTCAACTATAGACTTATTATACTTCTACGGACTTTCAAAGATTGACAGACGTGTGTTCATTTGATTTCAAATATATTAGAGAATTTACAAGTGTACACATTTTGTTTTTGTTGTACTAAATTATGTATATTATGCAATAAGAATTGCAGTGCTATCTAGTATACTGGTCTTCGTACTGCTTTTGTTGTTTGTTCTGGCTACAAGCTCAGCAGGCAAATGGTGCCTCGGGGGCTGGTCAGAGGGTGCTCATTGCCAGGAGCTGAAGCAACCAAGTGGGCAAGGGAGCCAGTCCGCCAGCCCTTGCTGTTGGGAATGGAGAGACAAGAGGGAGGCCGGGCAGGCGCTGCGCTGGCCTTTCTTGTGCTTCCTGTGTGCCAGGCTGGCTTGGGAGCTGAGTGCCCAGCGCCAAAGGGGAGCCCTTCTGCCATGCAGGCCAAGCGGAACCCACTGCTGCTACTGCTGCCTCCCAAGTTTAGGTGCTGGCCTCATATTCACCTATGGCCAGTTTCTGTTGGACCACTAAGGATGGGGACATCCTCTTCCCATGCCCCTGTGGGGCAGTGTGAGGAGGCACCTCTCTTTGGGGCGAGGGGGGCAGCTCAGAGACCAGGGGTGGCGGCAGCAACTGCCCGGAGGACTTCCCAAGGAGAGGAGGCTGAGGAAACACTCCACAAGGCAGGGTGTTTGAAAAAGTGTGAGCGGCTGCCAGCTCTGCAGGCAAGGGGTGACATAACTGTGCTCCTGAGCCCCACAGGGATGCCGCAGAAAGAATGTACAGTGGTACCTCGGGTTACATACGCTTCAGGTTACATATGCTCCAGTTTACAGACTCCGCTAACCCAGAAATAGTGCTTCAGGTTAAAAACTTTGCTTCAGGATGAGAACAGAACTCGTGCTCCGGCGGCATGGCAGCAGCAGGAGGCCCCATTAGCTAAAGTGGTGCTTCAGGTTAAGAACAGTTTCAGGTTAAGTACGGACCTCCGGAACGAATTAAGTACTTAACCCGAGGTACCACTGTAGTTGGTCAAGGGAGCTGTGGACTCAAAAAGGTTGAAAACCTCTGCATTAGGGGGAACTTGCTTTGCCAAAATGTGTTAGATTGCTAAAAACTGCATACAGAAATGTGCTTATTAAAATAAATTTGCACCAAAATGCTGATGAAATTTCAGATTGACGGATCGCAAAGTTCTGCGGAAATGTGGAGAACTGCATTTAAGCCTGGGAAAATAAGTAGCAAAGAGAAACAAAAACTGACAGATTCATCCACCTTTGTTCACTGGTTTCCACTCCCTTTTTGTCTTGGTTTCTTCGACTTTGCCCTGTTTTGCATGACCATTGTGTCTTGCCCAGCCATGGAAGGGTTAGTGAACACTGTCATGTTCGGCAAATTAGTAAAGAAGTAGAACTGTGCCGGTGTTTTGAGTTGAAATAACTAAATCTGTGTTATTAAATACAACAAATTATTAAACCTCTGCTAGCAAACAGGTGTTGCATGACCAATTCTGCTTTGACCCAAAGTAACCTGAATTAAGCTCCTTTGGGTAGGAGATTTATATCCCCGAATGTATCCATTCTCTTATTTAACATAAGAGTCAGTCTAAAGGTACTGTATATGGCAACAGGGCTAGTTTTGAGGAAAATAACATTGATGAAAACACGGTGGCGTGTTTTTGACACATTCTTCCCATAGTTATATGGGACTTTGAGGGAATAATAAACACATTTTTGCTTTTGTTAAGGCATTGCCCAAAACACAATAACCCTGGATTGTTGAGTCTACATAAGACTGTAAACATACCCTATTAGCAAACAATACATTGAATAACTGTCTTTGAGCGACCTTCAGAAAGTAACACAATGGCTCAGATTACTTATTATCATTGTGTGACCCTCGTGGCTGCCATTCACATCAAATGCACAGCTACTTCCATTGCAGAGTCTAAAAAAGAAAGGCAACAGACCTTGCGTTACCATCAGTGAAGCCAGAGGCTGTATCTACCGTATTTTTCGCTCCATAAGACGCACCTGACCATAAGGCGCATCTAGTTTTTAGAGGGGGAATGTGGGGGGGGGGGGGATTATTTAAAGGAAGCGCTGAGCAGAGCCTGTATGCATCCCAGGCTCTGCTTAGCGCTCCCTTTCACGAGCTGCGTGGAGCGCGTGTGCAGCTTTAACTGACAGGCTGCCCTTTTCCCTCCTCAGAGAAAAGCCCCACAAGAACCACACACACACACTCCGCGCAGCTCTTTAAAGGGAGCGCTGCTATCCCTGGCTTTTGCGGGAGGTGGGTGTCACTTCTCCCACCTTCCGCAAAAGCCGTGCACTCTTTAAAGGGAGCGTGGCTATCCCTGGCTTTGTCCCTTCCCCCACCTCCCGCACGCGGCTCTGTCCCTTCCCCTACCTCCCGCAAGAGCAGCGCTCCCTCTAGCTGTTCTGGCTTACGGATAGCCCCGCGAAGCCTTCGCAGGGCAGCAAGGTGAAGGCTCCCTGTGCCCTGCGGAGGCTTCCTGTGGCTAAACCAGAAGCTAGAACAGCAAGAAGGATTGCTGCGCAGCGCTCCCTCTAGCTATTCTGGCTCCTGGGATAGCCGCGCAGCCTGCATTCACTCCATAAGACGCACACACATTTCCCCTTACTTTTTGGAGGGAAAAAGTGCGTCTTATAGAGCAAAAAATAGAGTATATCTGTTCTCTATCCCTATACCTATACCCTGCCAGGTATCACTCAAGATGTGCTTGCTGGTGAATTCTTCTGGCAAATTTAACCATCTTTGCCCTGAGATCTACAGATGTATGGTGGTATACAAATTAATAACAATAACAGTGGTAATGATAATGATAATAATAATTGCTCCACTCTTTTTCTTATACCTTACTGGCTTAGCTTGCATCCTGAATGCCTATGTGAATATGAATATGTCCTGTTTCCATTCTGTGTGCAGAAGTCCCTAAGGTACCCTTGGTCCAAGTGTTTCCTGATAGAGCAGGAACGAGGGGCCGGTGTCCCTCCAGATGTTGCTGAACTACAACTCCCATCAGCCCCAGCAAGCTTGGCCAATGAGCAGGGATGTTAGTTGTAGTTCAGCAACCTCTGAAGAGCCAAAGATTCCCCAACCCTAAAATAGAAAGACTTTCCCAGCCTTATATGGAGATGCCAGAGACTGAAGTTGGGACCTTTTGCATGCAAAACAGGACCTCCACCATTGAGCTGAGGCTCTTTTCAGTCAACTCATCAGCTTTATATATCAATAGTGGGATGCGGGTGGTGCTGTGGGTTAAACCACTGAGCCTAGGACTTGCCGATCAGAAGGTTGGCGGTTCGAATCCCCGCGACGGGGTGAGCTCCCGTTGCTCGGTCCCTGCTCCTGCCAACCTAGCAGTTTGAAAGCACGTCAAAGTGCAAATAGATAAATAGGTACCGCTCCGGCGGGAAGGTAAACAGCGTTTCTGTGTGCTGCTCTGGTTCGCCAGAAGCAGCTTAGTCATGCTGGCCACATGACCCGGAAGCTGTACGCTGCCTCCCTCGGCCAATAAAGCGAGATGAGCGCCGCAACCCCAGAGTCGGCCACGACTGGACCTAATGGTCAGGGGTCCCTTTACCTTTACATCAGCTACACCCAAGGTGGTGTAACTTACAAGACCCATGGGTTTGTTAAGGGTGTTTTGGTTGTCTTGGCTGCGCCGGTACTCTCTGGGTGACCCCTTCAAACTGGACTTCAGTAAAATAGAAGACGTAGCCCTGATCTGGAAGGCCTTTGGTGGGCAAAGGGAATCAAGTGAAACCTACTTAAGCTAAGGCTGGATCCCTTGGTGAATCACCCTGTCCTGTCTTGGAATTGCCTTGCGGGCCTTATTATGGACTCAGTAAGCTCTTAATTAAAATGCAACCGCACTTAATTAAAAAGAAAAACCCTGTTGAAATCTTGACAGGGTTGGCACTTGTGCATGGACCTGGTTAGGCATTGTTGCTACAGCCTGTGATAACGTACCGTTTGCATCATTCTCCCAAAACCTCTCCGGGGCAAAACCTGAGAAGCATTACGAGGAGAACAGTTGGTTTCTGGAGAAATGTATATTAAGTTAGTAAGAAATACACACCAAAATTAGTATGCTTTAAAATTCTGAGAACTAGGTGTTTAAAATCCTTGAAGTATCCTAGAAGCAAGCGTCAGAGCAATAAAAAAGATTAATGTATTACTTTCCCTGGATGTTTGTTTCTTGGCTTGTAACTGCTGCTTTCTAGATAAGTGGGAGGGAAGAGAAGGGACTCTATTAATCAGCCTGAAGTTGCAGTAAGTCCAGAGCCAAAGTAGTTGGCAAAGGAGAGTGCCAGACTTTTATGCTTCTCCGGTGCAATTCAGGTCTCGCAAGGCCATTGTGCGTGTTCCAAACCTGGCTGAGTTAAGACAAAAGAAAAGTTTAGGAACACTAGAATCGCCACAAAGAACTGTCCGGAGTGACAAACATGTAGCAGTCAGTAGCAGACAGCATACCAGGAAGTAAAGAAGAAGGGGCATGGGCAGCACAGTGCACACACTCCTGTAGGAAGGCCAGATTGGTGCGGTGCAAACATATAGGCAGAGCCAAACTCACTGCTGCCTCAGTGAATAGGATTTCCCTTAAAAAAGGGAAAAGATGACAGCTATGCTCCTGCCCCGCTCAGCAATATATACCACAGCTTCTTTGGTCTACATATAGTAAGGATATTTAAAATGAGAGTCGTCACAGCAACCTCTTTTTTACTCTTCAAAATATTGCAACCCTCACCATAAGCAACATGGCAATGGAATCAAATAAGAGCAACTAAAAATGGCAGCAGAATACAGATTAGCAGAGCAAAGCAAATCTGCCCAATAGGCCAAATATCTGTCTGGTTGTTGTTGTTTTTAAATTGCCTGTTGGCTGAAGAAAACCATCAACAAGGAATCTAGGCAAGCCTCCTTTGGGAGGGAGTTCCAAAGTCTGGACCCAGCCACTGAGGAGGCCCTTTGAGTCAGAGTTGAGCTGATGTCATAATGAGCGATGGAAGGAATTTTCCTCCAGGTCTGATAAACTGATGAACTCATGGATTTTTTCCCTATGACGGGCAACAGATAGCATGCAACTCATTTGCTTCAGGCACTAGAGGAGTGGGACAACAAGCTTCTTCTCAGTTATTACAATAGAAAGTGGGTTATGAAGTTTAAGAACACAGGATTTTTATGGACTTTCCCTCCTGATTTATAAATGTGCAGTTGTTTGTCATTTATTGCAAGGAATCCAGACGTCCTCTACTTCTGTTCCAAGGAAATGGCTGTTCTCCATTATTCAAAATGCCGTATTTTTCGTCCCATAGGACGCTCCGTCCCATAGGACGCACCTAGTTTTTTTTTTGGGGGGGGGAAATAAAGGATTTTTTTCCCCTTTATTTCCCCCCCCCCCCCAAACCAGGTCGGGGAAACCAAACCAGGTCAGGGAACAGCGGTATGGCGGCGCTCCGCCTCCCCGCTGTCCCCCGAACTTGTGGGGCTGGCGTTGGGGAGAAGTGCGCTTCTTCCCAATGCCAGCCTCCAAACCAGGTCGGGGAACAGCGGGATGGCGGAGCACCACCATACCACTGTTCCCAGACCTGGTTTGGTTTCCCGCAGGGCTCCCCACGCTGCGGATGTCTGCCCGGCGCACGGGGCACTCTGCTTCAGGGCGCCCCATGCGCCGGGCGGCAGGCTGCTATCCACAGCGTAGGGAGCCCTGCGGGAACTCCCACGGGCTCCCCAGGCTTGCTGATAGCTTCCTGAAGCCTGGAGAGCGAGAGGGATTGGTGCACACTGACCCCTCTCGCTCTCCAGGCTTCAGCGAAAGCCTGTATTCGCCCCATAGGACGCACACAGATTTCCCCTTCATTTTTGGAGGGGGAAAAGTGCGTCCTATAGGGCGAAAAATGCGGTACATTATGTTACTATGGAAGTGTTAAGGATTTGATGTAGGAAAGCCTATGGAGTTTATAAAATGACCCACAATGTCAATAGCAGAGCGATCTCAGGATGAAGACATACATAATATTGTTATGATCTTGGGCGGGGTGTGTGTGTGACAGTCAGGGTCCCTTCCAGTGGCGGACCTTGGGGTCTCAAAAATCAGCAGCACCCTGTGCGACGCCAGAATTTGGTATGTCCCTGTCTCTCGCCTTCACTTTCAGAGGTACCTGGGTTACATACGCTTCAGGTTACATACGCTTAAGGTTACAGACTCCGTTAACCCAGAAATATTACCTCGGGTTAAAATCTTTGTTTCAGGATGAGAACAGAAATCGTGCTCTGGCGGCGCGGCAGCAACAGGAGGCCCCGTTAGCTAAAGTGGTGCTTCAGGTTAAGAACAGTTTCAGGTTAAGAACGGACCTCCAGAACGAATTAAGTACTGCAGGTACCACTGTATACCTCATGGTTGCAGTACTGCCAAGACTCCATGCAAGAAACTCTGGAGTCAGAGGTCAGAGAAGTGTGTAACAATATAAACAGACCTCGTTGCTAATTCTTCAGCATGGCAAGTGAAATGAATGATCCAGGATTTAGTGCAGAGATAATAATATGGAAAACCAGGTCGGAGTAGTTTAAGTACAGTGCAGAGATCAGAAGCAAAACTGATGAGGATCAGTGAAATATGAAGCCTTGGAAAAGGAGAATCTGCTTTAAGGAAGTTAAAAAGATAGAATCACAGTAGTTAGCAAGAGATTAAAGCTGTGTGATGCACGTTGGAACAGCACCCAAGGGCCAGAGAAGCTGCAGAGAGGTTTCCCATGCTCATTTGGGGAAATAGAGTTACATGAAGGGACGCAGGTGGCGCTGTGGGTTAAACCACAGAGCCTAGGACTTGCCAATCAGAAGGTCGGCAGTTCGAATCCCTGCAAAAGGGTGAGCTCTCTTTGCTCGGTCCCAGCTCCTGCCAAACTAGCAGTTCGAAAGCATGTCAAAGTGCAAGCAGATAAATAGATATCGCTCCGGCGGGAAGGTAAACGGCGTTTCTGTGTGCTGCTCTGGTTTGCCAGAAGCGGCTTAGTCATGCTGGCCACATGACCCGGAAGCTGTACGCCAGCTCCCTCAGCCAAAAAAGTGAGATGAGTGCCGCAACCCTAGAGTCGGTCACGACTGGACCTAATGGTCAGGGGTCCCTTTACCTTACCTAGTTACATGAAAGGCGATTTGGCAGCAAGTGGCAAAACCCTTACTCAGGTAAATGAAGCAGACAAACAAAAGGCTCCAGTAAGCAATCTTTAGAAAACCACGAGCATGGTGTGGCCAAAGACTGTGTGCAGACTCATACTATATTTGTGGACCATACTTTATTTGTGGACCAAGAAGTTTAGCCTCTATGTAAGGCAGAGCTGCTTCCCCCCCCCCAGCTGTTTTGGACTACAAATCCCATCAGCCCCCAAGCTAGCAGAGCCATGCTGGCTGAAGCTGATGCAAGTGGTAATATAAAACAGCTGGAGGGTAGCAAATTGGAGAAGGCTGAGATAAAGGCTCAAGCTGATGGCTGCTTGCACTCTGGTGTGAAGGCCACATCACAGCCAAAAGGGTTTCCCTGCCCCTGCTCAGGATTAAGTTCCAGACCTATGGGCTCAGAAAGCCAGTTTCTCATGAAACGTGAAGATATCTGAGCTGGAGTTAGTGGAACTGTTTGGTAAGCAGAACATATCTTCTTATTTTCCTGGAATTGTTATTGTAGGACAAGACCGCTGTCCCTGGGATCATGGGCTGTCATTTTCATGCGCAAACAATGTGTATAGACATTTGGCCTTGGTTACGCGAACAGAATGCAGTTTTATGCATGATATAGAAAGATATGACGAGGCCTAAATGTTTTCTTTCCTTAAGAACAAGCAACAGCCTTGGGAGGAAGCTGTTGTGGGCAGACGTGAGGCTGAGGAAGGTGTGGCTTTGCTTGACCCTCTGCTCCTCTGGTGTTTTCCTACTCCAAATCTCATCTGCTCCCAGCTGATTTCTGCTCCAGGCTGGGTTGGTGCATAGCTGTCAACTTACAGATTTGAAAATAAGGGATCAGCAGCCAAATAAGGGATTTTCAGAGCACAGGTATGTTCGACTTCTGAGCCCCTCTGAGCCAAAGGCAGAAAGCCCAGCCAGCAGCCAAACGAAGCCTCAAGCGGTGGTTCCAACAGCGCAGCAACCCGGCGAAGGGCATGCAGCAAGGAAAACCAGTGCCACCTCTCCACTGGGAAGCGCTGAACAAAGGCGAGTCCCCAGGCAATGCGGCCGATTTGATCGGCACAAGGCATGCAAGTTCCACCCCCTAGTCGTTCTTAGACTCCTTATTGGGTGAGCAATGCAGCCAAGCAACACAGTTGAAGCCTCCCTCCTCCCTGGCTGGCAGGGACGGAGGGAGAGGAGCTGCTTCCTTGGAAACCCGGGAAATTTAAGGGACATCATCAATAAGGGACAGCAGCGGGACACAGCGCTGGGAAAAGGGACTGTCCCGCCAAATAAGGGACAGTTGACAGCTATGGGTTGGTGTGCAGAGCAGCTTTGGTGGGGTGATTTGGAGTGGGAACACAGCTGGCAGGGAAAGGGTGAAACACCCTTCTCCCTAACCACTCCTCTTGCAAACCCTCCACCTCCTGAAGGTGCTTTTCCTTACAGAGAGAGAAAAATACTCCTGTGGCTTCCTTATATCCATATGCTCTCCTTCTTGGAGCCGAGAAACATAGCAAGCATGACATTCGCAAGTTGGCCAGTAGCATAGAAAAAGCCCTTCCTGGCAGACTCAAGATACCCTCCTTCAATTCAGTGTTCTGTCATGCCCTCAGTGGAGAGGGGCCTGCTGAGGCACGCCTGGATAATACTGGCTCTCTTGGAAGTAAACAAATGTGCTTATTCTTATATCTTACACAGCTTAAAAGCCAATTATCCAGCAGCTCAGCTGGTACCAACACCTTCATTTTCTCTTGAGATTACATTTTTATCCGGACGTTGCTGCACTTAGCTCTTGTCAGTGACCCATAGATGCTCCTGATGGTAGGCAAGGCATAAATCCGCTTTCTCAGGGTCTACCCGTTAATGTCTGGCAAGACTGCTTAATACTGTGGTTGAATGTTGTTATTGTTTAGTCGTTTAGTCATGTCCGACTCTTCATGACCCCATGGACCAGAGCACACCAGGCTCTCCTGTCTTCCACTGCCTCCCGCAGTTTGGTCAAACTCATGCTGGTAGCTTCGAGAACACTGTCCAACCATCTCGTCCTCTGTCGTCCCCTTCTCCTTGTGCCCTCCATCTTTCCCAACATCAGGGTCTTTTCCAGGGAGTCTTCTCTTCTCATGAGGTGGCCAAAGTATTGGAGTCTCAGCTTCAGGATCTGTCCTTCCAGTGAGCCCTCAGGGCTGATTTCCTTCAGAATGGATAGGTTTGCTCTTCTTGCAGTCCATGGGACTCTCAAGAGTCTCCTCCAGCACCATAATTCAAAAGGTTGAATACCTGCGGTTAAAGATATAAGTTCTGGTGGTGGTTCAAAAAAGAAAATTTAAGGGTGGGTTGTTTTTTCCCTTTCTTTCTAAAAATAAGCTACCAGCACTCATATGGGTACAAGCATTCCGGCACAAGATGGCTGCCATAGGCACAAAAGATATGAGTGGTGCAGTAAGTTAGCTGCGTCTAGATTAAACGCGAGGGAAGCAGGCTAGCTTGGGGGTGCCCAAGGTAAGTCATGCGACCCACACGCCCCTGTCCACTTCCCATCTTTTGGCACCTGCAGCCTGAAATAACCACTTTACTTGGTCCCCTGGCAGTTACCTCAGGCGGCAGGTGCCGAGGTGCAGGAAGTGGGCAGACCTGGGCCAGCCTGCCGCTCCCTCCTAACTTATTGTGAGGTGAAGGAGAAGCGGTGTGCTCACCTGCCATACGTGCAGCAGCAACACCAGAAGAAAGAGTGGGTAGAAACCAGTATTGATGCACCCACCTGCTTCCTCCTCCATTTTAGGGGACAGTGATGGTTGTTGGGGCCTGGCAACAGCATCAGTACCATCTTTCCTGCAGAGGTTTGTCTGCCTTCTCCCGCACTTCAGCCTTGCCAGGGTTTGGTGTAGTGCTGGGCAAGCAGCAGCTCAATCCTTGTTCCTGCCTTTCACCATAGTGCCCTAAGATGCTCTTCAAACCTATCAGGGTCCTTGCTTTTTTCCTCATATGTATATATGTGTGCATATGTATGTTTTGCGGGGGGGGGGCTGCTTGGTTGGGAGGCATTGTCTGTTTAAGGGTGGCATTTAATAATAATAATTTTTTACAAAATTATTTATATCCCGCCCTCCCCAACCGAAGCCGAGCTCAGAGTGGCTAACAACAAGAAAAGTAACACAGTTTACATAAAATAACAATCAATTAATTGAAATGCATTCTAAAATCAATTCATTCTAAAATCAATTAAAAATCTAATGGCAACCATTGGGCTAGAGTTTCCTTATTTCCTATAAGTGTAAGCATATTTACTTTATTTCATAAAATTGAGAACGTTGAGTTGGAAAGGGCCACAGGCGTCATCTAGTCCAGCCCTCTGCAACGCAGGAAACGTTTGCCCAAGGCGGGGCTCAAACCCACGTCCCTGAGAATCTCATGCTCTACCAACTGAGCCATTTATACACTGCCTGATTGTAGTAAAAAAAAAAAAAAAAGCAAAGCGGTTTACAAAAGATGAAGCAGTAAAACCGAGAAGAACAAAATACTACCCTGCTTTAAAACATACGAAAATTAAGATGCTAAAACTGATTAAAAGGACCTAAGGTTTCTAAGCATCTGGGTAGGCTTGTTTAAATAGGAATGTTTTAAACAGGAGTATAGGGAAACATCTGCTTGATCTCAATAGGCAGGGAGTTCCAGAGAGTAGACGGTGCCACACTAAAAGGTTGAGTTCTTTAAAAATGTGGAACAGGCATTATGTGGCAACTGTAGTAATTCCAGTTCCGCCGGTTGAAGTGGTTGCGTGGGCACACGTGTAGGGTAAGGCAGTCTCATAGGCAAATTGATCCCAACTTATAAGGGCTTTATATACCAATAGTGGGATGCGGGTGGCGCTGCGGGTTAAACCACAGAAACTAGGACTTGCTGATCAGAAGGTCGGCGGTTCGAATCCCCGCAACAGGGTGAGCTCCCGTTGCTCGGTCCCTGCTCCTGCCAACCTAGCAGTTTGAAAGCACGTCAAAGTGCAAGTAGATAAATAGGTACCGCTCCGGCGGGAAGGTAAACGGCGTTTCCGTGTGCTGCTCTGGTTCGCCAGAAGCGGCTTAGTCATGCTGGCCACATGACCCGGAAAAACTGTCTGCGGAAGCGGACAAACGCCAGCTCCCTTGGCCAGTAAAGCGAGATGAGCACCGCAACCCCAGAGTCGGTCACAACTGGACCTAATGGTCAGGGGTCCCTTTACCTTTATACCAATAGTAATGCCTTGGACCTGGCTCAGTAGCAAATCGGCCACCGGTTCAGATGAAGCGCGAGGGAAGCCCCACATAGAGCGCATTGCAGTAATTCAGTCTTGATTTTTGCCTATTTTCTCAGTGTGTATGTATGTGCGTCTGAGCATCGCCTGTTTTATGTGAAATGGGTATTTTGTGGCGCCCCTGACAGTTTATTATATTTCCAAATGTGTCCCTAGGCCTGGAAAAAGATGGGGGAAGCCCTGACCTATGGCCCGCCAGCCAAATCCAGCCTGCCTGCAACTGGGAGGAAGCAGAACGGGGTGAGTGGAATGGGGGCTGAGAGAAACAATGGAGAAGGCTGGTGAGGGGGGGAATATATAAAAATAGATGTGTCAATAAATATATAGATATGATTCTGCACAGACAGTTGACTGCGGAGTATTGCGGAGTATTGCTCAGCTTGTTTGTTCTTTGCTCTTTTAGCAAAGCACCATTTCACGGTTGCTTGGCACCTTCATCTTCTATCCTTTAGTAATGGGGACGGATTAATTTGGAATCATGGGCCACTGAGCTGAGAGCTCAGGTGTGTCAGAAATCGCAGGTGGCTGGTGCTGACTAGACAGCAACTGAATGCACAATTCTTTGATTAGGCTCCCGGGAATGGAGTAATTAGCAGCCATGAATATACCACAGCTTGCCTTCTACTGCCTCATTAGCTGCGACACCAATGTTACTTTTAAAAGCTTCAGGGAGCGAGGGGGCAAGTGTAACTTCTCACCCAAGCTATTGGAAAGTTGAAGTTCATGAGGGTAAGAGTGCTGGCGTAAGCATTTTCGGATTTCACCAAACGAGCCTTCGTGTCCGCTGGCATTAGTTGCTACGTAGGGCCTAGGGAGCTCTAAAGCAGGGGTCAGCAAACTTTTTCAGCAGGGGGCCGGTCCACTGTCCCTCAGACCTTGTAGGGGGCCGGACTATATTTTGAAGGAAAAAAAAAAGAACGAATTCCTATGCCCCACAAATAACCCAGAGATGCATTTTAAATAAAAGGACACATTCTGCTCATGTAAAAACACCAGGCAGGCCCCACAAATAACCCAGAGATGCATTTTAAATAAAAGGACACATTCTATTCATGTAAAAACATGCTGAGTTCCGAACTGTCCGCTGGCCAGATTTAGAAGGCAATTGGGCCGGATCCAGCCCCTGGGCCTTAGTTTGCCTACCCATGCTCTAAAGCTAGCTGTGAGCCTCATGATGGCAGACTTTGGTTAGGCTATTAAAATGATTTAAATGGTAGATAAAGATGTATACTTTAAAAAAATGAAGTAATGGACTTTAAACATTGAAATCAAAATCAAAATGTTCTTGTATTGCCATTGCCATTGTAGTACACTTGTTCCCCTAATGTGCATGTGTTAAAACACAAAGCCTGCACTTCTTACAATGGAATTAATGACCTTGGGCCCAGCGCATTTGCCAAAATCCGACGCTGGAAAATGTGTGGGCAAAGGGGGAGTTCATTTTTCCCAGGATTGAAAAGTCTGTACTGGGAGACTGCCTGCCACTCATACCTCGCTTATCCAGGTGAGAGAGGAAAATGGAAGATTTTATTTAGGACTCTCCTCCCACGCCCACCCCCCAAAAACAACCCCAAACAGATAGATAGTTCTGTTCAAAACAATCTAAATGTGGTACATGACGGCATTGGACTTTTCAACCTGGGAAATTCATGTGCAGTCCGGCTTCAATACACAGGTCTCCCGGTTGGATTGGAGGAACCGAGTTAAAACTTTTATATGTAAGGCAAGGGCCATGAGAGATCAGGCATAGATATGTCACAAAACATCATGCGCTCTCTCTATATTTTTGGCCTTGATACAGTGGTGCCCCGCAAGACGAATGCCTCGCAAGACGGAAAACTCGCTAGACGAAAGAGTTTTCCGTTTTGGAGGTGCTTCGCAAAACGAATTTCCTATGGGCTTGCTTCGCAAGACGACAATGTCTTGCGAGTTCCTGCTGGTTCCCCCCCCTTTTTTCTAAGCCGCTAAGCCGCTTATCAGCTGATCCGATCAGCAGATAATCCGCTAATAGCGCTGATCCGCTAATCCGTCAATGGGCTTGCTTTGCAAGACGAAAAAACCGCTAGACGAAGAGAATCACAGAACGGATTCTTTTCGTCTTGCGAGGCACCACTGTATTGGGAACCAAGGACAGACATGATACAATTATGCTGTCCTGCAGGCTTCTTAGTTTGCCACTGTGAGAATAGGATGTTGAGCTAGATGGACTGTTGACCTGATCAAGAAGGCAATCCTTATGTTATTAAGTTCTTAGTATAATCCACTGAAGACACCTGGGTTGATCTCATTCTCCCATTCTATGCTCTCCAACTACTCAAACGCTGCAATTTGCTCACAGGAAAAACTCTCGCATTGTGGATGTTTTTCTGGAAAGGATACCCAGTCTTGCTTAGAAGTATTAAATGGGTCTTACCGAATAGTAAGTGTCCCTAGGGTTGCAACTTCAGCCTGTAATTAAATGGTCTTGCTCAGTATCCTTTCCCACATACACACAGAGAGAAACATCAACGTATTGTTTGAAATTAAAATACAGTGTGTTGTTGATGCTATTTCAACCTGAATTCGTCCCCCTAGATATTTAAATTCACCAGTGGAAGCAAAAAGCTATGGTAGTCAGAGGAAAAAGAAGGCAGGGCCCCTGTCTGTTTAATAGCTGCGTGGAAGAGCAATTTCAGCAAGTTTCACCTGCTGAAAGAATTCTCTCTATGAAACATCCCAGAGCAATGTCTATTTTTCACATGGGGGTTAATGCCAATATTGAGAGGATTTCCATCAGGACTACGGTGAGGTATGTGGTCTAACCTGCAGCTTTTATTTTTTTGGGGGGGAGAACCCTACACATGCTAAATGCATTCACATATTTGCCATTAAATATTATTATTATTATTTATTAATTATACCCCGCCCATCTGGCTGGGTTTCCCTAGCCTCTCTGGGCGGTTTCCAACAAAGTATTAAAATACAGTGGTCTGTTAAACATTAAAAGCTTCCCTAAACAGGGCTGCCTTTAGATGTCTTCTAAAAGTCTGGTAGTTGTTCTTCTCTTTGGCATCGGGTGGGAGGGTGTTCCATAGGGCGGGTGCCACTACCGAGAAGGCCCTCTGCCTGGTTCTCTGTAACTTGGCTTCTCACAGCGAGGGAACCGCCAGAAGGCCCTCGGTGCTGGACCTCAGTGTCCAGGTAGATCGATGGGGGTGGAGACGCTCCTTCAGGTATACTGGGCCGAGGCCGTTTAGGGCTTTAAAGGTTAGCACCAACACTTTGAATTGTGCTCAGAAACGTACATGCAGTTTTCTTCTGAGAGCTCTGTCAAGGGAGGACTACACGACCCCATTACCAACGTATTCTGGAGCCTGAATCCAGAACACCAAAGTTCTCCACGCAACACACAGACTTCTTCTCCTTTCCCTCTCTGATGTCTACTGAAACCCTCTTAACCACAAGTGGCTGGGGCAACCCAGCCAGATGGGTGGGGTATAAATAATAAAATTGTTATTAATTGTTATTATAAGAGACAGAATCTGACCTAACTGGAGCCCATCACAACCTGAAGCAACTATAAAAGAATCATCTCAACTCAACCCATTCTGACTCCGTAAAACAAAAAGGAGGAAAGCTCTCGCCCACCTCTCAGCTTGTTCTTCCCGACAGCCCCCCAACCTGTCAGCACCCTTAGGCACCCGTCTCTGGGCAGCAAGATCCTTCTGCAAGTCTCCTGGGCCCAGAGGAGCTGGTATAGCTGTGTTATCCCCTTGGCTGCCCTCCAGAGTAAACAGAAAAGTGCCCATCAGCAGCATGAGAAGCCGCTGTTATAGCTGCAGCCTTGGTGCTGCTGTGAGCCTAGGCATGTTTACTCAGAAGCAAGCTCCGCAGAGTTCAGCGAAGCCCACTTCCGGGCAAGGGAGCGCACATCTGCAGCCTTGGAGGCGATGGCGGCCTATCTCCAAAACAGCTGTTCCCGTGGCATACTGCATTCCCTTAATCATTCTCAGAAACAGCAGCACTCTGCTTCGACTAGAGACAAGGTGGAATTTTATTTGGTAAGGACTGTGAGTAAAATTAACCAAGATAATTACGGGGTTGCAGCTGAAGGCCAAGCCACCACTCATAGCGCACAGAAATGTAACGCAGCCACCACAAGCCCAGGGATCACGTGAATCAGCACTAAGGGATCCTTGTTCACTTAGCATGACTTGCCAACCTCAGTAGAAGGTTTAGAGCATAAGGGAGGGATGTGTGTGAATCTAGCAATTGTCTTTGTCTGCCCCAGCTGTTGTGGCTTCTGCAGGCACCTATATTTTTACATTTCTGCCAGCAGTTGTTAATCTCTCCTCAGTTCCTGAGCAGGAAAAGCTTTTTTAGGCCTCCCCACCCCTAAATCGGGTTCTGGTGATGAAAAGAGCTCTATAATCTGAAAGAGAGGCTTTGCATTGCAGGTATCTTAGCGAAGCAAAACCTGGTCTCTTGCAAAATGTGGCTTAGACACGACTTGTTTTTGTTTAATTATAGGACAGGGCTTGCTAACTTTTAAGATCTCATGTCTGAGTTTCTGATTTTTTCCTTTTTGAAAATCCAAGACAAGTTGCAGAAGGAGATAAATATCTCCACTTAAAAGGGCTTGTTGAAAAGCGAAGGCCTTCGCTAGGCACCAAAAAGACAATAAATACCAAAGCCTTTTTTGATCCTAGAATGCCTTTTGGAGTAGCTGTGTAGGACACAAATCCAATAAACTATCAGTAAACACTGGTCAGTCCTCATTGGACAAAATTCCTCCTGCGTTTAATAGTGTTGTGAGTTGTGATGGGGAGGAAGTAGACTGTATGCGAGATCCTTCTTAACCCCTGGATCCAGCAAGTGTTAAAATATAATCCAGACTAGCTTCCTTTGCTGAGATGATACATATTGTTATCTGGCCAAATTCTCCAAATTTTGCAATGCAGTTCTTCAACCAAAAACTCTGTGTGTGTGTGTGTGTGTGCGCGCGCGCACGCGCGCGCACACACGCACACACACACACAGAGGACATATTTATCCATTATATATTTTGTTATCCCAATACTTGCTAAGTAAACAATTTAGACTGAGCATTCTAGCTAAACTGCCCTAGTTAATATCAGCCTTCTTCCTTCATTCCATTCCTATCATGGCCACCTGAGGTCCGTGGCTATCTTGCTTGGTTTAACAGGCCCACAGCTTTTAAGTCTTGTTTAAGCCGTAATAAACTAGCATTTTGGCATGCCTGGAATGCAGCGGAAGAGTACGGATGCCAGATAAACAGGATAATGTACTCTCACTGCCCCCACCCCAGTTGAAGAAGCAAGCACCAGTGAGATTTTCAAAGCGTCTGGCATCAAGTAGATGCTAGTTAAAAGTCACTGGGTTGTGAAGGGGACGGTGGTATTTCACAGAGAACCAGTTAAACACCATTCTCTAAAGCAGGGGTCAGCAAACTTTTTCAGCAGCGGGCCTGTCCACTGTCCCTCAGACCTTGTGGGGGGCTGGACTATTTTGGGTGGGGGAATGAACAAATTCCTATGCCCCACAAATAACCCAGAGATGCATTTTAAATGAAAGGACACCCTCTACTCATGTAAAAACACGCTGATTCCCGGACTGTCCGCAGGCCAGATTTAGCAGGCGATTGGGCCAGATCCGCTTAGTTTTCTTACCCATGCTCTAAATAAAGAGACAGCGAAGAGCCACAGGATAAAAGTTGTCACCCTTTAGTTCCTAAGAAATATCCGTCACCCTTTCCCCCTAATAAATATTGTTTCCCCTGTTATGTACTGAAGTTCTCACCCTGGGTCAGCAGGGGGATACTGTAGATAGTTTAGGTCCACATATGGAAATAAGGGATCGAAAGTGACGTTCAGTGATTGGATAGTTACAGAAAGTTGTTACAGTTACATTGTACTGGAGCTCTGTATAAGCAGGCTGACTGAACCCTTCAGTTTAGTTCTGTTCTGGCCTGTGAATAAACAAGAGCTGTTTGAAGAATCGCTGTGTTGTCTGATATGTTCACCCACAATTTAACATCCCCTTTTACACTCTGCACTGGTGGCAGACATTAAATAGTGTTGTTTTTTTCTCCTTGTACAGCCAATGACCATTTTGCAGGGAGTTGTGTTCTTGACCTCAGAGCACATATAAGCCCATTTCACCCCCTTTTCTGGGGGGCATGGTCACGTGCCAATTGGATTTGCCTATAACAGTTGTTGCCTGCAGTGATGGGGGCGCTGAACCCATTCAGCGTCTACCCTGCCTCTCTTGTGGGTGTAAAACTTCTATAAGGAAAATATATCTTATCTGTACTAAAACAAGATCTGAAACGATTATCATTTTTGTTCAACTGAATATTAGTAAGTTGGTGTTGCACTGAAAGTGGTGTCAATAGCATTCTGCTCTGTTTGCTGTTTGATTTTCACACACTCCTTGGCTGATTCGCCTCCTGGGTTACTGTAAGCTATGTGCTTTAAGCTGCACTAATTACCCGCTTTGAAATGTGTGTTCCTTTCCCACCTCTGCAAACTACTTAACTGCTTTTAGGTACTGTTTACATTTTGAGTACTGTATCCTATTAGTTAAGTAGCTTATTAAGCTATCGTTTTTTCCAAAGACCATCTCTTCATTTAGGCTCTGCTGATTTCACTTTCTTTGCCAGGTTAATTTTAGCTGTCCACTTTGTCCTGGTATATTGGGAGAGAGGCAGTTGCTGAATTGGAGAAACCTACTAAATTAGGAGGGACTTCGCATCTTTATGGTTCCTGCACATTGATTACATTTGCCAGTGAAGTAAGAAGTAACCACAGACCTCAGGAAGGACAGTCCTATCCATCATAGCCCCGTGAGCATTTCTTTTGATGAGGGAGGCACCAGGGCCTGCCCAAGACATTTTGGCACCTGAGGCGAACCACAAAATGGTGCCCCTACCCGCCAGGGAAGAAGGGGTGAATGAAGATCTATATCAGGAACGGGGGGGGGGGGGGGAATAAAGATCTACATTAGGAACAAAGATGGCAGACCAGCAGCACCTCCTATTGGCCAAGAGGTCACTATAGAGGAGGCCTGGGCAGGGGACTGCCAAGGCGGTGGCAGATCTGTGATGGAGAAAACAAAAATTTCATAAAACTGCATCATTTTGATGATCCATTTGCTTTTGAGCCTATGGCCTAGCTAGCGAAACTGAAAAGGCCCTTGCCTGCCTACCTTTTACAGTACAGAACTAGCTTCTATTAGGTACTGTATGTGGCAAATGTTCGTTCCAGAACACTGGAAAGAATAAACTGTTAGAATCTATGGTGGCCATTGTATGCCTGGAAAGAGAATCGGTTGGGCATGGCAATTGTGATTAATCTTGAATTGTTTTGTAGACAAATGAAAGGGATACACTTGTACCTCAGGTTACATACGCTTCAGGTTACATACGCTTCAGGTTACAGACTCCGCTAACTCAGAAATAGTTCTTCAGGTTAAGAACTTTGCTTCAGGATGAGAACAGAAAGCGTGCTCCGGCGGCGGCAGCGGGAGGCCCCATTAGCTAAAGTGGTGCTTCAGGTTAAGAACGGACCTCCGGAACAAATTAAGTACTTAACCCGAGGTACCACTGTATGGGAAGGCATTTGATGATTAGGGAAATCAAAGTCTTAATAGGGAAAGAAACTGAAAAATGGTCATATGTAATCACATGGTATTATAATGAGGGCTGATCTGAAGAGCCAATTTTTGTATTGGTTCAGGATGATGGCATGTATTAAGATTGCTGTGAATTGTGAACAGAAATCACGTGTGCAATCTGGAAGCGTATAAAAAACATTGCTTTGGGTGTGGTTCTTTGCAGCCTCCTCTTTATTTTTGAGGCTGTCCCTATGATTCTATGATTCTATAAGCATTTGTATTTCAACAAGGGCCTCTCACTTAACTTGGAGCCTGTATCCTTTTGGGTTTCTGGGAAGGATACCTCCAGTCTAGGAACCCCTTTTTAATTTTCCCCATTGCTTCTGGCAATGCCACCCCTGTGGATCTTTCCCCCCGAAGCAGTTGCCTCACCTTGCCTCTTCTCCCCTCATGGGTGGGCCAGCCCTGGGAGGCCCTCTCATCTCCACATATTCCAGGGATTTTTATTTATTATATTCAAAATGTATATGATGCCTATTCAAACAAAAGGGGGTATTCTACTAGATAGCTCTGCTTACAGAAGGACTTTTGGCTGTGCAAGGGGAACTTCCCTCCCCTTCTCTGGTTGTCTCCTAAATTTATTCTGGGTTTTCCTTCAACTCTCTTTCCAACTGTGTTTTCTTACTCTACTAAGTTGTTTTCATTACCTTATATTATTATCTCACATTGCAATATCTACTGCGGAGTTGGATTTGGGGAGAGGGCAGGGAGCACATAGGAAGAGCAGAGGGAGGGGAACTTTCATTGCACAAGCAAAATCCTTGCATTATTGGGTTTATTTAGTTTAATATAACCCAAGATCTCCAAGCGGTTTACAAAATACAATGCAATTCATTTTAAAAAACACACGATTCATTTTAAAAAAAACCAATAAAAGCAAGCATTAAAGACAAGTTACATACAAAATACAACATAAAACTTATCTGTTTAAAAACAATACTAAAATCACATATTAAAATTCCATGCTAAGATTACATGCCTGAAAGACCTTGACAAGTTCCAGAATCCAGCATTATGCTTCCCTATAAGATTTGATTTATATTTATATAATGCTTTTGAAGGTAGAAAACTTTGCTTGTTGTGTTTACAGACCCAATGCAATTCATTTCTTTTTTAAAAAAAAAAACCACCCAGCAAACCAGCATTTAAACATTCACATGTGTGCAGCCAAGTCTCACAGTCAATTTCACTAAATTGCAGCCTATAAACCTGGCTCTGGGCCATTGGTCTGCCTCCAGTTTTGTCCGATCTTGCAACTGTTTCTGAGAAGTACAGGCAAGCTAGTAAGGAAACATGACAGCTCTGCCCGGATGCCGCCTCCTCCAAGTATACAGTTCCAGTCAGTGAGAGTTTAAGCCTTCCACAAGACTTTTAGATGCTCTCATTGCCTTGGAGAATGATGGTGCTTCCATTTTTGAGTGGGATTCAATCGTATACTGGCAAATTCAGCTTGTGCGATTACAGGCTTAGAAGGTCTTCTACAATGAACCCACTTATCATAAAGATAAGAATCTAAAAAGAAGTCAGGACACAATATAATAGATTATATGGAAAAATATTACAGCAAGAAAATAATCATAACAGGCTGACAAAAAATACTCAGCAGTAGATATTACAACGTGAGATAATAATATAAGGTTATTTGTGGGGCCTGCCTGGTGTTTTTACACGAGTAAAATGTGTGCTTTTGTTTAAAATGCATCTCTGGGTTATTTGTGGGGCATAGGAATTTGTTCATTCCCCCCTGCCCCCCGCAATATAGTCCTGCCCCCACAAGGTCTGAACGACAGTGGACTGGCCCCCTGC
Source organism: Podarcis liolepis (assembly GCF_965112155.1). Classification (NCBI taxonomy): domain Eukaryota; kingdom Metazoa; phylum Chordata; class Lepidosauria; order Squamata; family Lacertidae; genus Podarcis; species Podarcis liolepis. The sequence continues at coordinate 5,709,195 of NC_139557.1, forward strand.
TAAAAAGTTTGCTGACCCCTGGCCTAGAAGCTGTGTAGAACTAACAACTGCCACAAACATAGCCAGGATATTCTGAAATGTCACGAGTCTAGATCCATCGCAACACAATGATTTTGTGCCTTCTGGAATATATATTTGCAATTCATGCATTTTCTAATAATAATAATAATCATCATCATCATCATCATCTTTTTTTAAAAAGAAAATTATAAGAAAAATTAAGTAGCCTACCTATCTATTTTAATTTGTTATCATTAGGTTTACTATGGTATTTCTATTGACTGGTTTAGAAGAGGAAAGGGTGTGGAAATATGAGGACTGCTGCTGTGCCTCCAATGTTTTTTTTGACCCGCAAATCTTTTATTTTCCATTTCATCACACTGCGTCCATAGATATGCATCAGATATGACCCATTTATTTATCATACCAGAGAGACCTGGTATCTTTAAACGCAGGCTAAGCCCACATTTGTTTTTTTCCTCTTTCGGCATAGCACAAATGTTAGCATTTTAAAAGTTAACGGTATAGGTCCCGCCCTCTCAGTGGCTGCTCTGCAGTTTGCAGACATCGTTACAGCCCAAGGAACCAACATATTTGTAAAGGACAAATCCCAGAAGCGCCAGGAATTCTTTGCCAATATAAAACCATTGCCCTCCTTCCTCCAATAATAAATGCCTTCCCATTTATGCAGAGTGGCAAGCAATGCCACAGGTGTCGATGCAGGTGCTCAGACAAAGGATAGCAAATCTAAGCTTTCTACATCAGCCTCGAAAGTAGCAGCTGGTGGGGTGGTACAGGTATATAATAAAAATAATAATAATGATTATCTATACCCCGCCCATCTGACTGGGTTTCCCCAGCCACTCTGGGTGGCTTCCAACAGAACACTAAAATACAATAACCTATTAAAAGCTTCCCTAAACAGGGCTGCCTTCAGATGTCTTCTAAAAGTTTGGTAGTTATTTTTCTCTTTGACATCTGGTGAGAGGGCATTCCACAGGGCAGGTGCCACTACCAAGAAGGCCCTCTGCCTGGTTCCCTGCAACTTGGCTTCTTGCAGCGAGGGAACTGCCAGAAGGCCCTCAGCGCTGGACCTCAGTGTCTGGGCAGAATGATGGAGGTGGAGACGCTCCTTCAGGTATACTGGACCGAGGTCGTTTAGGGCTTTAAAGGTAAACACCGACACTTTGAATTGTGCTCGGAAACGTACTGGGAGCCAATGCAGATCTCTCAGGACCGGTGTTATGTGGTCTCAGCGGCTGCTCCCAGTCACCAGTCTAGCTGCTGCATTCTGGATTAGTTGTAGTTTCCGGGTCACCTTCAAAGGTAGCCTCACGTAGAGCGCATTGCAGTAGTCCAAGTGAGAGATAACTAGAGCATGCGCTACTCTGGCGAGACAGTCTGCGGGCAGGTAGGGTCTCAGCCTGCGTACCAGATGGAGCTGATAAACATCTGCCCTGGACACAGGTAGGCCAGTGATGGTCATCTGTCTTCCAAACACCAAGCATTAATGCCAGTTCCTGAGTGGGAGGGGTGGGAAGGTGGGTGAGTGCTGCTACTCTACTTTAATAGGCTTGTTAAAAGGAATGTATTCAGTAGGTGCTGAAAAAGCGGCAGAAATGGGACTTATCTAATATTTAACGGAAGGGGCCACAACATTAAAGGCCCTGCTCCGTATTGTGTGGAACACACCTCCTGATAAGATGGCGTCTGCAGGAACCCTCTCATACATAGTGCTATAGAATGGTAGAGTTGGAGTGGACTTCGAGGGTCAACCCCCTGCAAGGGGCAACAACTGCAATGCTCAAAAAAACCCCTAATAATAATAATAATAATAAATTTTATTTATATCCCGCCCTCCCCAGCCGAAGCCGGGCTCAGGGCGGCTAACAACACTAAAATAATGCAACATTATAAAAATTAATTAAAATCAAAATTGATGGCAACCATAAACTAAAGTTTTGTAAAGATTGCCAAAGGAGGGAGTCAGGCTGCGCCCTGACCAAAGGCCTGGTGGAACAGCTCTGTCTTGCAGGCCCTGCGGAAAGATGTCAAGTCCTGCAGGGCCCTTGTCTCTTGTGACAGAGCATTCCACCATGTTGGAGCCGCAGCCGAAAAAAGCCCTGGCTCTGGTTGAGGCCAGCCTAACCTCTCTGTGGCCTGGGACCTTCAAGATGAAGAGTCTCGTGCTATACCAACTGAGCTATCCTAAGGTCCATAATGACTGATTAGGTGATATATGATAATAGAATCATAGAGTTGGAAGAGACCACAAGGGCCATCGAGTCCAACCCCCTGCCAAGCAGGAAACACCATCAGAGCACTCCTGACATATGGTTGTCAAGCCTCTGCTTAAAGACCTCCAAAGTAGGAGACTCCACCACACTCCTTGGCAGCAAATTCCACTGTCAAACAGCTCTTACTGTCAGGAAGTTCTTCCTAATGTTTAGGTGGAATCTTCTTTCTTGTAGTTTGGATCCACTGCTCCGTGTCCGCTTCTCTGGAGCAGCAGAAAACAACCTTTCTCCCTCCTCTATGTGACATCCTTTTATATATTTGAACATGGCTATCATATCACCCCTTAACCTCCTCTTCTCCAGGCTAAACATGCCCAGCTCCCTTAGCCGTTCCTCATAAGGCATCGTTTCCAGGCCTTTGACCATTTTGGTTGCCCTCCTCTGGACACGTTCCAGTTTGTCAGTGTCCTTCTTGAATTGTGGTGCCCACAATTAGCTATCCTGATCCCAAGCTGTATTTGCCTTTTGATGTTTTATCTATCTGTCTCACAAGAAAGCATGTGTTTATATACATATATTTCACCTGGGTTTGTGACTGGGGGTCAAGAAAAGGCCTAGTTCTTGAGGCACAACCTCTAGCTTCCAAAGGCAATGCAGAAGAATCCATTGAACTTACTTGGGTGACTTCTCAAGCTTTGGTTGTATTCCTCCTGCTATCTATGTTCTGCAATTGGCTCCAAGCAATAACCCAAAATATGAATATTTATTACAGCTTCCAGTGGCCGGACAACATGAACTTTCATTTTCCATTTGGAGGGAGGGAGGCAGAAACCCACACTATTCAACAAAGCAAAAATGTGTTAAATGGTCTTCACTAGCGGACCATTAGCTATCAAGTCAAGTTCAAGGTTTTGTTGTTGACATTTAAAACCCAGACAACTTTGGGAGCAGAACACCTGCCAGACTGCCTCAGACTATCCCAAGCACATACCTGGCAGGTCTTTTAAGATCTTCAGATGAGACCCTGCTGGTCATTCCTTGACCAGCGAATTGTGACTCGGTGATGATGTGGAAACCTGCTAGGCAAAAGTGCCCACTCTGTGGAATGCCCTTCTTTGGATAATTCATGAGCTGGAGACAGTAGAGACCTTTAAATGCTTATTACAGCGGTGCCCCGCAAGACGAATGCCTCGCAAGACGGAAAACCCACTAGACGAAAGGGTTTTCCGTTTTTGAGCTGCTTCGCAAGACGAATTTCCCTATGGGCTTGCTTCGCAAGACGAAAACGTCTTGCGAGTGTTCCGATTTTTTTTCGCTTCCCCCCCTTTTTCTAAGCCGCTAAGTCGCTAATAGCCTTTTAGCCGCTAAGCCGCTAATAGCGCTAAGCCGCTAATAGGGTGTTAGGGATTGATTAGCTGCTTGTGCGTAAAAACGTGCTCCCTCAGAGTTTGTGCGACCCCACAAACCTCCGTGTGTGACGGAGCTCCTCAGACATGTCTGCTCTAGTCACTAGTAGAGTCCGACAGTGGCTGTCTGCGGAAGCGTTTCCAGCAAAGGAGCTCCTTAACGGAAACGCGTCTCCTGGACTCACGGCGTGACAGTTTCCGGCGAGGTGTGGGTCTCCCTATGGGAGACTCAGATACCTCCCCACTGTTCTCGCTGGAAGCGTCCCTGAGCCCTCCCTCCTGCTCGCATTCCCTCAGAGACCCACTCCTCCCCCTGCTGGTCCCTGCTTCAGCTGTTGAGTCTCTTTCTTCCTCCCTGAGTCCCTCCACCACCTGATGCTCCGATGGCAGTTCCCTGACATCCACCTCCCCTCCAGGGCCCCCCTCACCCCCTCCCATTTCCTCTCCCCTGGGAGGTGAAGGGCTAAAACCCCGAAAAGAATCTTCCTCATCTTCCGACGTCTCGAACCATTCCCTCCATCGATCGTCGTCCTGGCTCGCTGAATCCTCTTCCTCTTCAGAATCTGGGAACCCCTCCAACTCCTCTTCCTCGTCGGTGGTGGCAAAGTATTCCCTTCGGAACCTCGCTACAGGCTGAGGTTTACGTGGGAACCTCTGATGAAAAGTCTCTATTAAAACTTCGTCATTGACATCCTCTGCCCTAACCCAGGTGTTTTCCGACTCCGGTTCCCCTTCCCACATTACCAAATACTCTACTTGATCTCCCTTCCACCTGGAATCGAGGATCTCCGCTACATGGTAGCTGTGTTCCTTCTCCTCCATTGCTGGTCCCCTTGTGACCCTCCCTTCACTGTCTCCTCTATATGATGACAGCAACGACCTGTGAAAAACTGGGTGCAGCTTCATGTGGTTCGGTAACCGGAGCCTGAAAGCCACTGGATTGACCTGCTGCATGACTTCAAACGGACCCAGCCTTTTGGGTCTTAATTTCTTACAACCTCCTTTGAACGGCAACCCTTGGGTTGACAGCCACACCTGGTCCCCCACCCTGATGCTTTCACCTTCCCTTCGGTTTTTGTCTGCCTGCCTCTTATATTCCTCCTTAGCCCTGTTTAAGTTGAGTTGGAGCTGGCGATGGATCGCTTCCATTTCTTCAACGAACTGTTCTGCAGCTGGAACGCTCCAGTTCTCCCCCTCCCCCCCTGGGAAGGCTCTGGGATGGCACCCGTGATTAGCCAAAAAGGGGCTCATCCCCGTGGACACGTTCTCTGCATTGTTGTAGGCAAATTCTGCCAACGCCAGCTTCTCCACCCAATCATTCTCTCTGTCATTAACATAACACCTCAAATATTGTTGGAGAACCCCATTTGCTCTTTCCGCCTGCCCGTTGGTTTCTGGATGACGGGCCGTTGAAAAATTAACCTCTACATGCAGTAAGCTCATGAGCTTCCTCCAGAACCTGGAAGTAAATTGTTTCCCTCGGTCTGAAACCACCCTCAAGGGGGCGCCATGCAACCGAAACACATTCTCTACAAACAATTTGGCTGTTTCTTCTGCTGTGACCGCATGTGAGCAGGCTATAAAGTGGGCCATTTTAGTTAACAGGTCTACTACAACCATGATGGCTGTTTTCCCTCTAGACTTTGGCAGATCAGTCATGAAATCTATTGCCACTGCTTCCCACGGTCTTTCAGGTGTGGGCAGTGGTTCTAATAAACCAGCCGGCGCCCGCCTCTCCCCCTTGGCTCTTTGGCATTGTTCACACCCTCTCACATACTCCCGCACATCTTCCCTGACCTTGGGCCACCAAAATTCCCTGGTAACCAGCCACATGGTCTTGTGTTGCCCAAAATGCCCTGCTGTGGGGCTATCGTGCAGCTGCTTGAGTACCTTCTCCCTCAATTCCCCTTCAGGTATATATAACGCTCCCTTATAATACAATGCCCCGTTTCTCTCCTCAAAACCACCGGATTTGTCTTCCTCCCTCCTGAGATCCCTGAGTTTGTCCTGGGCGTATGCATCCTGCACCGTACCCTCTACCAATTCCCTTTGCCCCACCAAAGTCGCCCCACACACCCAGCGGTCCTCTGGAATGATATGGGTTTCTTCGGGTGCTCCCTCCCCCTCCAAATATTCAGGTTTGCGTGAGAGAGCGTCCGCCCTAACATTCTCTGGGCCTGGCACGTAACAAATCTCAAAGTTAAATTTGGAGAACTCCTGGGCCCATCTCAACTGCCTTTGGTTGAGCACTCGCGCAGTTCTCCAATACTCCAGATTTTTATGGTCCGTGCACACTTGCACCTTATGTTGTGCACCAACTAGCAGATGCCTCCATCTCCGGAACGCCTCATGAATAGCAAGAAGTTCTCGGTCGTACACCGTGTAGTTCCTCTCGGATTTGTTCAGCTTTCGCGAAAAGAAGGCACACGGTCGCCACTCTGACTCCTCCTTCCCCGGCTGCAGAAGAAGCACCGCCCCTATGGCTCTGTCAGATGCGTCTGTTTCAACCCTTAGCTTCTTTCGTAAATCCACATGCAGAAGTTGTTCTTCAGAGGCGAAGGCCCTTTTCAGCTCCTCAAACGCTCGCTCCGCCTCCGCCGTCCATACAAACTTCTTTTTACTGCTGAGACAGTCAGTGATGGGCGCCGTCAGATGGGCGAAGTTGCGGATGAACTTACGATAAAAGTTTCCAAACCCTAGGAACCTCTGCACATCCTTCTTGGTTTTGGGTGTTTTCCATTCCAGCACTGCCTGTACCTTGCCGGGATCCATGGCCAATCCCTTGTCTGACAGGCGGTACCCCAGGAATTCCACCTCCTTGGTATGGAACCGACACTTCTCCAGTTTGACCCACAGCCTGTTGGCTTGCAGTCTGCTCAACACTTCTCTGACGTCTCTCACATGTTGCTCCTCATTCTCCGAATACACCAACACATCATCTAGGAAAGCAACGCAATTCTTGTAGAGCAAAGGACCCAGTACGTGGTTCATAAAAGATTGAAAACACGCTGAGCCTGCTTGTAATCCAAATGGCATAACGAGGTATTCAAATGCCCCCCAAAGGGGTAAACATGGTGGTTTTCCATTCATCCCCTTTCCTTATGCGTATCAGGTTGTACGCCCCCCTTAGATCCAGCTTTGTAAAAATCTTTCCCTTCCTCACCCTGGTCAAAATATCATCAATCCTGGGCATAGGGAAAGCCACCGGTTCAGTCACTGCATTTAACCTCCTAAAATCACATACAAGTCTCGGCTTGTCCGCGTTTTTTTTGTCCACAAAAAACCCTGGGCTACCCCCTGCTGCTTTGGACTCTCTGATGAAGCCTCTCTTCAGGTTCTTGTCAATAAACCCTCGCAACTCCTGCATTTCTCTGTCTGACATGGCATACAACTTGCCCACGGGAAGCTGTGCTCCAGGGAGTAAATTGATCTGGCAATCAAAGGGTCTATGAGGTGGTAGTTGGTCAGCTTCCTTCTCGCTGAACACGTCGCTGAGATCTGCATACTGTGGTGGTACCTTCACCTTCTCCATTACTTCAGTCCCTGCTAGGGTGGCTTGGGCCCCTGCTGAACCCTTTTCCCCTTTGCAGTGTTCTAAGCAATGTGCTGAACCAAAGGACACCACTCTTTGATGCCAGCCAACCAGCGGATCATGTAGAGCTAGCCAGCTCATTCCCAAAATAATGGGAGCGCCTCCCAGGGTGGCCACATTAAACGCTATCAGTTCTGTGTGCCTTGCCACCCTCATTATCATTGGGACAGTCTGCAAGCTGACTCCTCCTCCCAACAACTCCCTGCCATCAATCGTGGTCACCTGCAGGGGGTTGCTTAAAGGGATAGTCTGTATCTGGTGTTCAGCAGCAAACTCCTTGCTCATAAAATTGCAGGAGCTGCCTGAGTCCAATAGCGCCTTTATTTTTAGGGGGTGCCCATTTTGCAGCTCTAGCGACACTTCAATCACTAGAGCAGGTCGAGGAGCTTCTGGCACGGGCACTTTCACTGCTCTTTGGCCTGGCTGCAGTGCCCCGATTGTGGCAACCAGGCGTTGGCTTTTACCTGCTCCGTTCCCCCCTGTTCTTCCCCCTCAACAGCTCCCACCATCCCTTGCCATTCCTTCCTCTGGGGGCAGACTCTGGCAAAGTGGCCTGGCTGTTGGCAGAGATAGCATTTCCGGGGGCCCTTTCCCTCCTTCTTAGCCCCCTCGCTGGTTTTTGAAAATGCGCGCGCGCGCGCTGTTCCTATTTCCATCGGCTCTGCCGGCGGGAAAGCTGGCTCAGGAAGGTCTGGAATGCGGAACTCCTTCCAACGTTCCCCTCTCCCTTCCCGCCTCTCCAAGGCTCTTGCCTCCTGCCGCGCTCCTATGGTCAGCGCAGATTTGGTCAGCTGATCCATAGACTCCGCCCTGGGGCTCCGTGACAGCTCGTCTTTCACCGCCGAAGAAAGACCTTCTTCGAATAGCATTTGAATGGGTGCCGCCGATAAATCCCAACTCAGTCTGTGAATCAGCATGGTAAACTCAGTCCAGTACTCACGGACAGATCGACTTCCCTGCTTACAAGCCATTAGCTGTCTGCGCACCGCCCCTTCCTCAATATCGCTGGAAAACATGATATCCATTGCACGAAAGAACTTCCTCGTGTCCTTTAGTATGTCATTGTGCGTTGCCATTAGGGGTCGAACCCAGTCTCTCGCCCCTTTCTCAAGATGCCCAATTACGAAAGCAACTCGCGATTCCTCATCAGGGAACTCATCGAACTGCACATTAATGGCATATTGCATCTCTGTCCTAAAGGCATGGTAATCCTTGGGGTCCCCCCCAAATTTTTGCACCAATCCTGGTACCTTTCTGGGGAATTGAGTGGCTCTCCCCTTCTTGTCTGCATCCTGAGCCCTTCTCTCCTCCAGCCTCGCCGTCTGCAGCGCCAGTTGGACCTCCAACGCTCGGTATCTATCTTCCAAGCTTGGACCAGCTCCAGCCCCCGCTCCTCCGGTTCCGGTTGGTTCGCTCATGATGCTTTCTCTTGCACAGGCAGCGTACAGAGACTGTCGGACTGCTGTTAGGGATTGATTAGCTGCTTGTGCGTAAAAACGTGCTCCCTCAGAGTTTGTGCGACCCCACAAACCTCCGTGTGTGACGGAGCTCCTCAGACATGTCTGCTCTAGTCACTAGTAGAGTCCGACAGTGGCTGTCTGCGGAAGCGTTTCCAGCAAAGGAGCTCCTTAACGGAAACGCGTCTCCTGGACTCACGGCGTGACAGTTTCCGGCGAGGTGTGGGTCTCCCTATGGGAGACTCAGATACCTCCCCACTGTTCTCGCTGGAAGCGTCCCTGAGCCCTCCCTCCTGCTCGCATTCCCTCAGAGACCCACTCCTCCCCCTGCTGGTCCCTGCTTCAGCTGTTGAGTCTCTTTCTTCCTCCCTGAGTCCCTCCACCACCTGATGCTCCGATGGCAGTTCCCTGACATAGGGTTGCTTCGCAAGACAAAAAAACCGCTAGACGAAGAGACTCGCGGAACGGATTATTTTCGTCTTGCGAGGCACCACTGTAAAAACCTATATGTTTACCCAAGCTTTCCTAGACCCTCACCTCTTAATTTTCAATTCTCAGTTTTATTTATGATAGCATACTTTTGTTTTGTTTATTACCTTGTTTTTATCTAGTTTTTAGGATCACTATGGTTGTCTCTTATTTTTTTTAGTATTGAATTTTGTCCATATAACCCAGTAACAGAATAGAACTTGGTAAGACAAACATATAATAAACTAAACTGAACCAAATCATGGGATGTTAACCTTGAAGAAATGATAAAGCTGCCCCCCTCCGTAAACTGTCTGAATATTTTAATTATCATTATGGTATAAATGCTTTAATAAATCAATAAATATTAAGTTCTGCACTTTTGCCTTGTAAGCCAATTTGCTCATGGTCTTTGCATGTGTTTGGAGCAGGGCAAAGAGAAATCTGTATTTTGAAACAGAAATGTAATTTATAAGTTGTCATGGGTGTAATTATGCCCTAACTGCCACTCTGATATAACCTGACACATTTTCTGAACAAAGAATAATTTATTGTTATGTTTTTAAGTCTCCTTTTTTAAAAAAAGAAAAAAAATATTTTAGGTAGCAGGAAGGCTCTATTTAGCTGCAAATCACTGTGCTTGATGAAGTCATTGGTGTGCAAGGTGCTTTATGAAATTTCTGGTGTACAAACAGCGCCCTGTTTTAACTCGGTTGGTTTTTGCTTGGTGGTTTAAATCAGTGGTTTTCACGTGATATTCAGTAGGACAGTGGAGTTCCAATGAAGCTCATCAGGAACCACTTGAAGAAAATTAGTGAGCTTAGACCAGTGCATGAGTGTGGCGTCGATATACCTGGATTGCTTTTCTTAAGATGACGTGTGCTTCTAGAAGGTCTTTTGTGAAGCAAGTACTCTGCTATAGGTCTGGATATTTCAGCCATTCACTTTTCTTTCTGCTAACATTTCAAGTATACAAGACTAACCTGGTATTACCTTTGGCCTTTTCCACACTTTTCCCCAACAGCATCCCCAACAGTGGTATGCGCGCGTGTGTGCGCGCGCGCACACACACACACACACACACACACACAAAACAACACTTTGAATTTGATGCCATACACAGATTTGGCATGGTCAAGCATCTTCTAGGATCCTCTTGCAACAGAAGGTCTAGTGCTAACTAGGCCCATTTGTACTCTCAGTGCAGATTCAAGGTACACAAAGGTGTTACCTTTTGTTGTTGTTGTTGTTTAGTCGTTTAGTTGTGTCCGACTCTTCGTGACCCCATAGACCAGAGCACGCCAGGCACTCCTGTCTTCCACTGCCTCCAGCAGTTTAGTCAAACTAATGTTGGTAGCTTCGAGAACACTGTCCAACCATCTCGTCCTCTGTCGGCCCCTTCTCCTTGTGCCCTCCATCTTTCCCAACATCATGGTCTTTTACAGGGAGTCTTCTCTTCTCATGGGGTGGCCAAAGTATTGGAGCCTCAGCTTCAGGATCTGTCCTTCCAGTGACCACTCAGGGCTGATTTCCTTCAGAATGGATAGGTTTGATCTTCTTGCAGTCCATGGGACTCTCAAGAGTCTCCTCCAGCACCATAATTCAAAAGCATCAATTCTTTGGCGATCAGCCTTCTTTATGGTCCAGCTCTCACTTCCATACATCACTACTGGGAAAACCATAGCTTTAACTATAAGGACCTTTGTTACCTTTTAGCAGATCAATATTATTTGTTTTGTGAGCTCAGCAGCTACACAGAAATTATTCATCAGGCCGGAGTAGGACAGCACATCGTTTCCCCCCGATAATTTCAACGGGACACCGGTTAAACATTCTCTTTTTAGGGGTTTGTTATCTGGACAATTAATAAACACCTAGCTGGCCTGGTGTTTGTAGATTCTGGGCACGCACAGGAAGCTTTTTCTATAAAAGAGTCCACTGTCTGAAAATAATGGGATTTTGAAAGCGGCGAAAAACACTAGAATGGATTGTGGTGTAGAAAAAAAATGACTTGGAATAAAGGTCCGAAATATTGTATGGCTTTGAAAAAGAATCTTTGCTCAATTGTGCCTCTTTGCTTCAGACTCAGTGCTTTGTTCTCTGCACTTTTGACACAACCAGCTGCCTTGGGAAGTTCTATTAAAAGCTATACAGGCTTCCAGGCTGTAACAGGCACCAAAGTCCATTTGTGTTGACAAGTCACATCGCTTGAATGAGTCTGTGAGTCTGAAGAAAAAGTTCCTCCCTAGCATTCTTCACTTCCTTACAGACCAGTTGTGTGGGGCAGGGGTGGGGTGGCAGGAGATGTTTGTGGAGGACCTCTCAACTGCTAAAACACTGTTTGTGGCTCTCTACGTATTCCTTTCCATGATAGGGACACCGCTGAATCACTGTGGAGCTTTTTGGCTGTCGATTCATTCGCACATTAAATGCACATTCCTGGTTGGTGCAGCAGAAACGCTGCCAGCATCGTTGGGACTAAAGAGGTCACAGTCCGCGTGAGGCTCACACAAACGTGGCAAGAATTTGTTATGAATGTGATTTAAGAATGTGAGCAAGAGATGCAAACTAACCAGAGGGAAAGGCAAGGGAGGGAGGAATAGCTGAACTGTGGCCTGGGCTGCCTTAAAGGAAGGTTACCAGATTTTTTCCAAATAATCCAGGGGCACTTTTTTATTTAAGAGAGAAAAAAAGTTAATTTCTTTTTTTAATTAAGAAGAAATATCTTCTCTTCTGTGGTCTCCTCTGTCGCGTGGCCTTCCTCTGGGCAACAGCCTGCTTTCTTGGAGCCCTAGCCGCCATGGAGTAGGCTCAGGTCGGGCCTGGACTTGGGCATGTGTCCTTGCCCTCCTGGTGCTCTCCTACCTCTCCTTCTCAGCAGCGGCGCAGCAAGTCAGGGCTCCCTCTTTTTTCTCCTTTCTCTTCCTCTTCCTTCTCCTCCTCCTCTCCTCCTTCTCCCTGCATTGGCTCCGGGGTTTTCCTGGCCCCAGAGCGCCACTGGGCAGTCAGCCAGGTGGCCGGGCGCTCTCGCACCCGGCTCAATTTAGGTCGCGGGGTGTCAGCGGTTTCCCCAGTTGACGTGCCGGGTGCCCCCAGTTCCCCTTCAGCAGCAGCGGCAGCAGCAGCCCGGAGCCAGCCTGGTAGCGCAGTTGGCTCTGGCTGGCTTCAGGAGCTGCTCTCTGCCGTGGCGCCTGCCATTTTGCCTTGCCTGAAGTCCTCATGTGATGTGTCTTGTGCCATTGAGCCAATCACGCAACATTCATTCCCTAGTAATCAATCTACAACACTTAAAAGATAATTCCGGGGACATTAAATGAAATCTGGGGACAGATTTGTAAATCCGGGGACTGTCCCCAGGAAACAGGGACGTCTGGTAACCATATCTTAAAGAGCCTAGATGGAGTCCAGAGGGAGCAGGTCTTTCCTTCAGTCTGCATGCATGAACCCCCCAGGTCACCCCCAAGACACTGCATGGACACTGCACCAACCATTCAGGAGCTAAGGCTGCTCTCCATAGATGGCCATGGAATGGTAGCCAGTCTGGAACTGATGTTCCTGACCGTGGAAGCCATTCGCACGCTTGAAATGCTAGGCTTTGTGGAGCAGTATCTGTGCAGCTGGGGGCGCAACTGGACATTATGAGACATGGTGCTGGCACATCGCTCTTGCAATGTGGCCTTTGCTGTCTTCCCCTCACAAATTGTGCTCACGGCACATTTAAAAGGGCCTCAGATGCCAGTTAGACATTATCCGTCTCTGAAGTATATTTTCTGCTGTTACAGAGAGGCTGAAGAAGCCGGTCTAGGTTTATGTGCTTCAAGATTTCTGATGGAGAGTGACTGCCTTTTAAGATCTAGGTTAAAGGAAAATTCAAATCCGTTCACATCGCTGCAGTTGTTTCTGGGTTTTTGGTTGTGGTGAGCAGTCAGGCAGAGGCAAATAAATACTCAAGTAGAATGAGGAGGTGAAGGAGGAACTTCGAAAAAGTCACTGTAGGGTGTTTTCTCCCCTCCCCCCCATGGGTGCGCTCTCTCTCTCTCTCGCTCATCTTCTCTCGATGTGGAAAACATATGTGAGTCGCTTCCGCACAACACGGTAGACTGAAAGCTCTGAGGTCACCATGTTGTCTACTTCACTAGCATAGGAAAAGGTGTGTAATGGCAGATTACACCGAAACAGCTTTCCTCTAAATCTTTCTGTTGCCTTTTGTAGAGAAGAAGTCACATGGGGATCACTGTCTCCTCGCTCCTGCTGCTACTTCATCATCATCAGGCTGTTGGTAAACAAAACAGATGCAACATATAAGTAGAAATGGATGAATCTGTCGTTTTCTGTCTCTCGTTTTTCTAATAACATTTTTTCACCTCCACGTTTTCACATCAGCTTGCAATTCCTTTTGCTTTTTAAAGGACTCGTGAAAACCCATCAGTGAATTTCTTCAGATAGACTTGCAATTTTGCCTATCATGCAGTTTCCTCATATATAATGCATTTTGTATGTTATTTTCATGAATACATTTATATGGACCCTTTATTCTTGAGCTTGTTAATTGACTGGAGAACTGCGCTGCAAAATTTGGAGAAATGCTGATTTCAAAGGATGTCTGTGTTTCGTTTTTCTTACTGTTTCAGAAAGTGTGATTTAAGTACCGTATTTTTCGCTCTATAGGACGCACCAGACCACAAGATGCACCTAGTTTTTAGAGGGGGAAATCAGGGGGGGAATTATTTCCCACCCCCAGCCCCAAAGAGCAAAGAAGCCAAGACAGCGAGCGGGATCCATCCCACTGGCTGTCTTGGCTTCTGCCATAGCTGCGCAACCTCTCCAGCCGGGAGCTAAACCTCTCCAGCGCGGCTAAAGAAGCGTGGCTAAAGAAGCCAAGGCAGCGAGCACGATCCATCCCGCTGGCTGCCTTGGCTTCCTCTTTAGCCTTGCATAGCCTCTCCCAGTTGAGGAGGCTGCGCTCGGCTATGGCAATTCCCCCACAAAACCCCATAGGAGCCGCACACCCTTTAAGGAGCGCGCGGCTCCTGCGGGCTTTTCTATGAGGAGGGAGAAGGGACTGACTGGCCGCGTCAGTCCCTTCTCCCTCCTGGGGAAAAGCCCGTAAGAGCCGCGTGAAGCTTGTGTGTTGCTCTTGGGGGCTTTTCCTGCCTGCCTCCCCCCTGCATTTGCTCCATAGGACGCACAGACTTTCCCCCTTCGTTTCTAAGAGGGGAAAAATGTGTCCTATGGAGCGAAAAATACGGTAGGTTTGTGTTTAAATGCAATCTGAAACAAATTTCTCCCTCCAATCCTATATACAAGCAGCAGATAAATTGCAATAGGATTCTACCCAGCATGCACATGGTCTAAGAAGTACTAAAGGTCTTATCTCTATAAGGGAGCCCAAAGGCTAGGCTGCTTGGTAAGAGACAAAGATCAGGGAGAAGGAGGGGCACTGTAGCTCAGTGTTAGAACATCTGCCTTGAATGTAGAAGGTCCCAGGTTCAAATCCTGGCATCTCTAGGGTTGGGAGAGACTCCTGTCTAAAACCCTAGAGTGCCACTGCCAACCAGGGCAGACAATACAGAACTAAATGGACCATTGTTCTCACTCATAGTAAGGCATGTTCCCATGACAGCAACACTGGCTTCTTGCAGCCCTCACCACTGCCTTTCTAGGCAGCAAGGGTGTGTGTAATCTGCACAATTCCTGCCACACCTCCAACAGATGCTGTGAATTAATTAATCCATTTCCCGCAGAGCATAGTGTGTTAATTACTGTTGGAATTGGATCTCATACAAGTTTCCCCATTAAGGGCATGCACCGTTGATGTTCTGGAATATTATTCCTGACAGAGTTCCAAGATTTCGATGTTATCCTAAGATGTGTGTATCTCTGGCGTTATTTTGGATCTGGAAGCCTGCCAGAAAAAACAGTGGCAGATGCACTCTGTGAAGGCAGACAACACATATCCGCCCCCATAATGGGGGGGGGAGGAAGCCTGGGGGAGGAAGCTGCAGACCTCCCCACTCCGGGCTTGGAGGGAGGGAGGAAAACACAAAACAAGAAGCAGGTCCCTCTCTTCAGCATGGCAGAGCTCTGAGAAGTCACATCCATTTGGGCAATAAAAAGGTAAAGGGGTAAAGGGACCCCTGACCATTAGGTCCAGTCGTGGCCGACTCTGGGGTTGCGGAGCTCATCTCGCTTTATTGGCTGAGGGAGCCGGCGTACAGCTTCTGGGTCATGTGGCCAGCATGACTAAGCCGCTTCTGGCGAACCAGAGCAGCGCACAGAAACGCCGTTTACCTTCCCGCTGGAGTGGTACCTATTTATCTACTTGCACTTTGACGTGCTTTCAAACTGCTTGGTTGGCAGGACAGCGACCGAGCAACGGGAGCTCACCCCGTTGCAGGGATTCGAACCGCTGACCTTCTGATCGGCAAGTCCTAGGCTCTGTGGTTTAACCCACAGCGCCACCCGCGTCCCTATTTGGGCAATAGAAGGGGGTTAAAATGTCCCACCCATGGCCACATAGAATGGAAAACAGCTACGACCCAGCTTTTTTCATTCCTTCATGCAGCACAATGGCCAGGACTAGATTCCCATTCTATCACCAATGATAGGGCTAGATTCCTATTATATCACCAATATATTATAACCAATGGCTGAAATAAATGGTTTCTCTCAAGACTAATTTCAGCAGGTGTGGGGACAGCGGGAGAGATGGGGTGCTGCAGGTGATCATGGAAGGCCTCTGTGGGTGAATGCGTATCCACCAGCACCATGTTGCTTGTGACCCATAGTGTAAGGCAGTTTCATGCCTTCCAAAGACTGTTGTGAAGAATATTGAGATAGGGCTGAGTTTTGGACTTCATGAACTTAGGGATTCCATGGTTCTTGGTTCTAGGAGACAGGACTAATGTCCTGAAACCTGCTGGGCAATCTAGGTGGTAGATGGTTTTAGATGCCACTTGTTAAAGGTAAAGGTAACGGGACCCCTGACCATTAGGTCCAGTCGTGGCTGACTCTGGGGTTGCAGTGCTCATCTCGCTTTCTTGGCCAAGGGAGCCAGCGTACAGCTTCCGGGTCATGTGGCCAGCATGACTAAGCCGCTTCTGGCGAACCAGAGCAGCGCACGGAAACGCCGTTTACCTTCCCGCCAGAGCAGTACCTATTTATCTACTTGCACTTTGACATGCTTTCAAACTGCTAGGTTGGCAGGAACAGGGACAGAGCAACAGGAGCTCACCCCGTCGTGGTTTTGATGACGCTTTAGATTCAGGTGGTGCAGACTGAGGGCCAGAGAGCTGGCTGGAGCTCTTGAAGATTTCAGGCTGTCTTTTGAGGTGTTAAGTTGTGAGCCTGTAAATAAATGCAAATATTACAAAATGTCAGTCCCCTTGTTCCAAAAGAGACCAAATCCGTGTTGCCGGGGTTGTTGCTACATACTTAAAACATCTGAGGCACAGAGACGTAAATTTACATAAAATAGGCATATGCTAAGTTATGCATAGTTATGCATAATTTATGCAAATGTACAATTTAAATGTCACAGGCGACAAGCCAATTCATTTTGCATCCAAATCGACCCAGATCAATCCCTCATATCACTTTTCACTCCACCCTAGGTCATCGCAAATCTGTTCTTCAGTTAATTTTCCACTAATTTATCTGCCAGCATATCCTGCTCCAAATAAATTAAATTCGCCTTTAATTACCCCATTCATTCGCTCCCAGATTATCTCTAGGTAAAGTAATCTTAAATAAATTTATTTCCCCAAATTAATATCTCACCCAGATAGCTCCTTCCGTTCAATTATCCCTGAATTCATTACTCAAACAGAAACACATGGGACAGTTAGAAAAGAATTTCCAGGGCCCACCCCTGACATTACCTCATCTGGGTAACTATCTGCAGCACTTCAAGTTTCAGGGTGCACATAACAATATAACACCTCCTGTCCCCCAATAATTTGGTCTCGCTGTCACACAGACCCAGTTCAAGAGGCAACATCTGTGGGAAGTAGGCAATGACGTTATTTTTAATCTGTCAAATTCAATCAGTTTTCTGAAATCCAAAATGTTAAGTACTGAAGTTCTCACCCTGGGCCAGCAGGGGGATACTGTAGATAGTTTTCACTCAGGTCCACATATGGAAATAAGGGATTGAAAGTGACGTTCAGTGATTGGATAGTTACAGAAAGTGGTTACAGTTGCATTGTAGTGGAGCTCTATATAAGCAGGCTGGCTGAACCCTTCAGTTCAGTTCTATTCTGGCCTGTGAATAAACAAGAGCTGTTTGAAGAATCGCTGTGTCGTCTGATATGTTCACCCACAACTTTTTTTTAATATGAGCTGCCTTTAAAACAACTGGTAAGGTGTAGCTGTGAACCACTGAATGTAACATGGATTCCTGTGGCTTATTTAAAAAAAGAGAGCATATTCCAGCAAACATGTTTTTTGTTTTGCCTTTACTGATGGTGTCCAGCTTCAAATTGGCTGAAAATAAAGGATTCTCAAATGATATTCAGTGTTTGGTGGACTTAAAGTGTATGCTGATCTGAATCAGCTTTGCACCAGCCTAAAGCGAAGTCATTTTGAGGAACTATAACGTATTGGCAAGTTTCTAAAGCATCACTGCCAGTAACAGAAACCAGCCAGCTGCAGCTGCCGGGGGGGGGGGGTCAGACGTTGTGCCCAGTTACATCACTGTGTGGAGAGCAGCTGCCACTCAAACTACTGCAGAAACATGAACAAGTTCTCAGGTCTGGCCTACACATGTGCAACAGCAAAACGAGAGGGTAGAATGTACTCTACCGCTTTAGGCTGTGTGACGTTACCTTTCTAAATGCTTCCCTTCATTTAAACATACACTCCTTATAAATAGGAGGTAGATTGCAGGTGAGGAGAAGGCCCTCACTTCTTTGGGATGCTGTCAGATATTGTTTCCCTGGCCATGAGCTCAGTGACAGCAGCCTAATATCCGCATTTTTGCAAAACACATTCCCCTAATATAATACATTTTTGAATGCTATCTTCACTAATACATGAATTTTAATGCACTCTTTACTCTAGTGTGTATATTCTCTTACAAAAGTTGGGTGCCACCCCCACTCCCTGCTGAACAATAGCAAGATCCCAGGGGGTTCTAGGCACTCATCTGGGGTCTGTGTTCCATTGGAGAATTGAGACATGGTGGAGATTGTTGTAGCTTTAAGAAATATGGTTTCTTCACTTATTTACACCTTCACTCTGCATGGAGGGAGTCCAGATCTTACAGCAAGGCCATTTCAAGAGGGGCTTGTCCCCCACAGCAGTGCAGCCATGGAATCCAAGGCATCTCACCCAGCCAACCTTCAGCCAGCCTGCCCAAGATGGAGCCCAGTCTTTTCTCTCCCTTCTTCTTCCCAGAACGCCTTGCTCAAAAGCTCTCTACTCCTGTCCCTTCAAACACCGCCCCCATCACCTTGGCAACATCTGTCTCCCCAAGCCAAAGGATTTGTCTGATGTCCAATTGACACCTTTTGTCATGTTAACAGATTTGCTCTTCACCAGGCAAGCCAGGCTGGTTTGCATAAGTCAGCCCTGGGATTCCCTGTCTGGCACAGCTCTGTAGCTGGTATTTTCATCCATATCTCAATAGAATTGTACCATTTATTAATTGCTAGGGTTTAGGGGGTTTCCCGCCCCCCACAGCTTTTTGATGGTGAAGAAAAGTTTCTATTACTACCAATGGAAGTTTCTTTCCTAGGACTAAACAGCAGCTTTGGGACAGGGTGGGGCAAGGGGAGCAATTTTCATGACACAATTTTCTGTCTCATATTTGAAAAAGGCAGACTGCTTAAAAAAATAAATAAGATCAAATAAAAATCAAAGTCAATCCTACTGCATTCTTTTTATTGGCCTGAGTTTCTGCTCGTGGTTCAGCCTCTCTCTGTAAGCCTAGACTTTGCCTTTTCTCATTTTCTGCAGAAGTGTGGTTTGAGTTTCACAACCACTTGTATGAGGAAATGCAGTTTCTGTTTCCCCTTCCCCCAACCCTCCTCCATCTCCCAAGGCTCTGTCATAGGCTTTCATTTCTGGCTGCTAAAAATTAACCGGTAGAATTAATTTCTGGTGCACACTGGACAGGAAAACAGATACCACTATGACCAGCTCCCCATTCCACCCATAATGGCAACCGCTGACATTCCATTCTTCTCAACCCTGAACAAGATAGACCTGGACTTTGGTGTGAATGGGCCAGCCCAGAGTCTTCCTTCAATGAGCCATTGCAACAGTGATGGGGGAATCTGCAGCCCTACAGATTTTGCTGGGCTCCCCCAACACTCCCATCAGGCCCAGCGAGCACCAATGTTCATAAACCTATTGGAGCCACAGCTTCCCCATCTCTTTCTTACGATGAGCAGGGAGGGGTAGCCACAACCCACAGACCTTGGTTATTAGGTAATGGAGGCCTGTTGTGAAACCCCACCAATCAATCTGGAGGAGCATGAATTTAATGAAGCATACATACATAAGAGGGACGCAGGTGGCGCTGTGGGTTAAACCACAGAGCCTAGGACTTGCCGATCAGAAAGTCAGCGGTTCAAATCCCTGTGACGGAGTGAGCTCCCGTTACTCGGTCCCTGCTCCTGCCAAACTAGCAGTTCGAAAGCACATCAAAGTGCAAGTAGATACATAGGTACTACTCCGGCGGGAAGGTAAACAGCGTTTCCGTGCGCTGCTCTGGTTCGCCAGAAGCAGCTTAGTCATGCTGGCCACATGACCCGGAAGCTGTACGCCGGCTCCCTCAGCCAAGAAAGCAAGATGAGCGCTGCAACCCCAGAGTCGGCCACGACGGGACCTAATGGTCAGGGATCCCTTAACCTTTTTACATACATACATACATAAGAACTGCAGACTCGGGAGTAAAAACACCACCCCTTCTTTCTCTTCTCTCCTTCCCTCTCTGCTTCTGTTTTTTTCAATAGCTTGCCTGAGAACCTTTGGAGAACTTGAAAACTTTCTCATGGCTTTATGACATATTAGTTCCTCCTAATAATGGCATTATAACACTGTGGCTTTCAGATTTTCCTCCTACTTATGGGCCATTATGTCTTCCTCCTCCCTTTTTTATGAATCCCATTGTGTGTTTTTTAAAATATATTTTTATTAAACAATTTTAACAAAACAAATTATCAGTATAACCAATTACACGCTCCTTTTTTATTCCCTCCCATCCCCCCCTCTCCCACCCAACAATGACTTCCCTCAGCTCCCCTCTGATTTGTTTACACATATTATTCTCTGCATGTTATTAAATTGAACATATCATTGCCTTATCTATCATATATTATACTAATAAATTTGTGGATGTTCATTCAAAACCTGCCAAGGAGTCCAAATCATTTTGTTGTCTTTTTAGATAGTTTGTAAAAAGTTCCCATTCTTCCTTGAAATCACGGTTGTCCTTCTCACGTACAGTGGTACCTCGGGTTAAGAACTTAATTCATTCCAGAGGTCCATTCTTAACCTGAAACTGTTCTTAACCTGAAGCACCACTTTAGCTAATGGGGCCTCCCACTGCCACTGCGCCACCGGAGCACGATTTCTTTTCTCATCCTGAAGCAAAGTTCTTAACCCGAGGTACTATTTCTGCATTAGCGGAGTCTGTAACCTGAAGCGTCTGTAACCCGAGGTACCACTTTAATTTATATGCCAACTTTGCCAATTTCGCATAGCTCATCAGTTTTTCTTGCCATTGTTCTTTCGTTGGGATTGATGAATCCCATCTTGGCATTTGAAGTATGGTGAGAGGACATGCCAGAACTTTGCCCAACCTCCCCGCTACCAGATTCATCCCTCAACCTCCGAAAATGGAAACAGAGAATGCTTCACATAGCTGAATGCACTTAGAATCCAGGATTCCCATCCATGGAGAAGATTCTGAGGACATCCAACCAAATGTAAAAAGGACCTCGCTTCTTTCTTTCCTGTTCAATGCGGGAAGTTTGTGGGGGCATTGAGGGGGGGAATTGATAGGAACACTAGTGGGGCGCAGCTGGCATGCCACAGCCCATCCATAGTTCATTTCCACATGCATTCTTCAAACTCTTGAATAGAGCTATGGTTGAAGTGTTTGTTGTTGTTTAGTCGTTTAATCATGTCCGACTCTTCGTGACCCCATGGACCAGAGCACGCCAGGCACTCCTGTCATCCACTGCCTCCCGCAGTTTGGTCAGACTCATGTTTGTAGCTTCAACAACACTGTCCAACCATCTCGTCCTCTGTCGTCCCCTTCTCCTTGTGCCCTCAATCTTTCCCAACATCAGGGTCTTTTCCAGGGAGTCTTCTCTTCTCATGAGGTGGCCAAAGTATTGGAGCCTCAGTTTCAGGATCTGTCCTTCCAGTGAGCACTCAGGGCTGATTTCCTTCAGAATGGAGAGGTTTGATCTTCTTGCAGTCCATGGGACTCTCAAGAGTCTCCTCCAGCACCATAATTCAAAAGTATCAATTCTTCGGCGGTCAGCCTTCTTTATGATCCAGCTCTCACTTCCATACTTCTCACTTTGTTCTGGAGGTCCGTTCTTAACCTGAAACTGTTCTTAACCTGAGGTACCACTTTAGCTAGTGGGGCCTCCCGTGGCTACCGCGCCACCACCACACAATTGAAGGGTTAGCAAACATAAAAATGGAGGCCTGGGATGCGATTCAAAACACTTGCAAAGGGGCTTTTCACTTCTCTGTTCCCGATAAAAGTGCCTTCCTTTGCATTGGAGGATATTTCTAAAGCTCTCCTCTGTGTATGCCTTTTGCGAGGGGAGGATGTCGGTTAGCCAAAGTTGCTGACAAAAGGAGAAGACTCAAAAGCCCCAGTTCATATGCAAATTTCAATGTGCAGCCGCATGTTGAGATACCCTTTATTGAGCCATTAAGTGTGGTTCAAATGGAGGTGGGGGCGATGTTGAGCAGGCTTTCAGATATTCTTGAAAATGAAGGTTGGGATGGGGTGAGATTCTTTTGGTTTGAATTTTAACGTGAACCTACCTGATTCATACTTCCTTTGAAAGTCACACTTCTTTGAATTGCGTGACACAGTTCTCCAACCCCCCCCCCCCCAAAAAAAGGCAAAGCAAAAATTAGGGGAAGCGCATACAAAAATGCATTGCATTAGATCAAACTGACTGCGAAAAATGTGTATATGAAATGTACGTGCTTGCAAACATGTGCCCATTCAGAAACATGTGCAGAAACACACACTTTTTGTGCAGACTTTTAAAAAAGAATTATTTCAGCAAACAGGTGCAGAAATCAGTCAAGCAGAATTTAAGACTAGGGAAAGCAAGAGAAACCAAAATTTGTTCTAGTTTTTGCTGTAATTTTTACCGCCTGCTTTTTATTGCTACTGGCTGTTGCACCGGGGCGGAGAGAGGGAGGGTCTGAATTCTAATATCTCCTCATGTTTCCATCTGGGTTGTTGGTGGTTGTTTTTTGTGTTGTGTGTGCATATTCCCTAACCATAGTGTGCTAACGGTCAAGTCAGGAAAAGAAAATCTGTTTTTTCAGTGTATACTTACCGATAAAATGAGGTCTCTAATTTGCATCTGTGATTGTAGGAGTCAAACATGCAAATATTCAGGTGACACAGTTCTGCCACAGTCCTGTAAATGTTTTCCTGCCCTGATGCTTGGTATATAAAACAAAGCACTTAAGCAGTATTAAGAAAAAATTAACTCTGAGCTTGACTATGCTGTAAAGGTAAAGTGACCCCTGACCGTTAGGTCCAGTCGCAGACAACTCTGGGGTTGCGGCGCTCATCTTGCTTTATAGGCCGAGGGAGCCGGCGTACAGCTTCAGGGTCATGTGGCCAGCATGACTAAGCCACTTCTGGCGAACCAGAGCAGCGCATGGAAACGCCGTTTACCTTCCCACCGGAGCGGTACCTATTTATCTACTTGCACTTTGACGTGCTTTCAAACTGCTTGGTTGGCAGGAGCAGAGACCGAGCAACGGGAGCTCACCCCGTCGCAGGGATTCGAACCACCAACCTTCTGATTGGCAAGTCCTAGGCTCTGTGGTTTGACCCACATCACCACCTGCGTCCTCAATGAAGTTAAAGTCCCCTTCTAGGATCACCATGTGTGTGTAATCCTTCATTATTCCCAATCAACTAAAATCTATAAAGTAGGAGCTGAGTGTGTCTCGCGTAGTTACACAGCAGCAGTTGCATTTCCTGCAGCAAATGCATAAATGTAAACAACACGTGTACCACAATGCGTCCAATCGTGGCTTTGTGCTAGGTATTGCACCTCCTCAGGCAAGGCTCTCAATTTCCACCTCTTCCTTCTACCTAACAATAGTCTTCCACATCATATTTTGTAGTGTTTTGGAGGGATCCAGAGGGCTGCAGTAGGTAGGCTGGATCAGCAAAAGAAAAATTTGGTGCGCCACTGTGTGAGAGCCAAAGTATTTTCCACTACTGTAGTGCAAAGACGTTATGGGATACAACACTGTTTGTTTGTTTGCTTGCTTGCTTGCTTGCTTGCTTGCTTATCACCCCACACATTCATCTTGGGGTGTCATAGAATTCCAGTGAAAACAGGAGCGAGAACTGCTGTTGTTCGCTTGTAAGTCTCATGTCTGGAACGGAAATCAGTCTAGCGACTACAGTCAGTATCTGCTGCTGCTGTTATTTTCAGTCCACAAATGATACATAAAGATATGTCATTCATGATGTGTCCGTCCACCCCCGCCGCCAATTTGCACTCCATTTCATTTGCATTGAAACAAATGGTGTGGAATAACATACTGATCATGTTATTAATGATGCCATTAATGACGTAGATGTAGATAAGCTTTATTGTACTAGCCAAAGGCCATGGCAAAACCCTGCAGACAGTATCAGAGAGACCATTAATTGTGGGGGGAAATTCCTGAAGCTGAGCTGCAGCAGAAAGAAAACAGCGCTGCATGTGATACTTACTGGGTGGAATGGAAATTGATGCTTTCTTACACCCAAACTTCAACACATTTGTGTTTTCAGGTGTGTTTTCTGGGGGGGGGGGACTGGCATAATTTCAAAAACAGCTCAGAATGCAGAGTCTGCCTGTTGAGGAACCCCCCAAAAACATTTTCTTAAGCTTCAAGAATGTCTGCCCCACCCCCAAACAACACCTGCTGTCACCCCTTGGATAAAATGCAGGATTTATTTCCACTGCAGAAGGGGAATATATAGCTCTGTTAGGGAGAATTTTGCTTTTCTGATTGCTATGCTAGCCCACATGGAAGTGAGAGCTGGACCATAAAGAAGGCTGATCACCGAAGAATTGATGCTTTTGAATTATGGTGCTGGAGGAGACTCTTGAGAGTCCCATGGACTGCAAGAAGATCAAACCTCTCCATTCTGAAGGAAATCAGCCCTGAGTGCTCACTGGAAGGACAGACCCTGAAGCTGAGGCTCCAATACTTTGGCCACCTCATGAGAAGAGAAGACTCCCTGGAAAACACTGATGTTGGGAAAGATGGAGGGCACAAGGAGAAGGGGACGACAGAGGGCGAGATGGTTGGACAGTGTTCTTGAAGCTACCAGCATGAGTTTGACCAAACTGCGGGAGGCAGTGGAAGACTGGAGTGCCTGGCGTGCTCTGGTCCATGGGGTCACGAAGAGTCGGACACAACTAAATGACTAAACAACAACAAATGCTGGCCCACACTTATCTCATCATGGGCTTTGAGTTACTCCAAAACAGTCACGATCTCCCTTCCCGTAGTCCTGCTCCATTGATCACTGCACATATTGTGTGGGGTCAACCTCTCCTTTTTCAACTTCCCCCCACTGCTGTCATTGCCCCCCACTGGTCCGCAGTTCAGACGGGTGGCTGCTTGGCTCAGTATCTTTCTCCTTTCTTAACAAATGTTTATGAATTTGTCAGGTTCCACATGAGTTAATATTTAGCCATGGTGGAATGGTTTTGACACATCACTGTGACTAACTGTACGGGAAATGAGCAATAAGGCGATTCGCTTGCTGTTAGAAAAGCAAGCTATATCCAGCCACCCTCATTGTATTCTAAAGTGGTTAAAGACTGGAAAATTTGCATGCATACTATTAGCAATCATTTCTCAAGAACAGAGCCAAAGCAAAACATACTGGAGGAGATATTGGTATTGGCATCAGAGGCATCAGAGGTCAGGGATGTGAACGGCACCAAGCTATTACTTCAAAAATAGCCAGAAAGCTTTTTAGTGTGCATCATTTTTTGGAAGTAGCCGTAGGATGGAGGGCACAAGGAGAAGGGGATGACAGAGGACGAGATGGTGGGACAGTGTTCTTGAAGCTACCAGCATGAGTTTGACCAAAGACAGGAGTGCCTGGCGTGCTCTGGTCCATGGGGTCACGAAGAGTCGGACACGACTAAACAACAACAACACCTGTACATCTCTAGGAATGGTTTTGGGTTGTTGTTTTTAAGAGTTTGCCTGTATGCTTTTATTTGTTTTGGAGTTTGTAGGAATTCATTTTGTCTCTTGTGCACTACTTTGAGGGCCTAAGGCTGTGAAGCAGTTTATATATTTGTAAGATAAATAAAGGCCAGCAAGCCAAACTCCTCCAAATGTTTTGAAAGATACGGCTAGATTACATCTAAGATTCCCCCCCCCCCGCAAGTTAACTAGAGATAGATATTTGTTTGTTAAAAGAGAGAGAGAGAAATAAATAAATAAAACCAAAGCATGAGTTGATAGCAACTTCTCCAGATTCTCTTCTTACTGTTCTTTGGCACAATATCAGCGCTGCAAATTTCTAGCGTGCTTCAGCGTTTTATTCTAAAACCTGAATTTCTCATCCAAATATTTCCCCTGCTTTCACACTCCCCTGCCACCCCCTAGCTCTACCTGGGTCACTGCAAAAAGTTCATAATTGTAGATTTTAAAAAATTGAACCTTCCCAGGAGCTTTAAAAGAAGAAAGGTTGTTTCCTTTCGCCATGTGTCAGCAGAGCATGTAGTTAAGTCTCCTAAGATTATAATGAGAGAGGATATATTAAGCAATTACAGTAATAGCAACCTTGTTAAGAATGAGTTACCTGATATGAGATGGAAGCAATAACAGTGCGCTGCTGGATACATGTGCAGGCTTGTGTTGTTCCAGAGTCGAGCACCTGCAATTCACCCACAGGATTAACCCACTGAGTCCCAGGAGAAGCCCAAGTGGCATGTTTTCCCCCCATGAGCTTGCGACTAATTCAGAGCAAAAAAGTTGTGTGATGTTAAGCACCTCTGGAGCTACCACATTTTATAAAATTAGTTTTTTTAACATAACATTTTCAACAGTAACTAAACATACTTTTACATCATATTCAATTTTTTTGACTTCCCTCAGTCCTGTTTGAAAATTTCCCAATCTAATCTCTTAGTATGCATTTCTTATTTTCCCTATTACCATTCAAACTCATAACCAGTATCTCTATCTTTTTCTACTTTGTAGCACTTCGTATATTTCTCCTTACAAAACTTCTTGTAGTCCTACTAGCATAATTTGTTGATTACAGTTGCTCTTCAAATAATTCATATACTTCTTCCAATCTTCTGTAAATCTCTGGTCCCGCAGGTTTCGAATCCTTCCTGTCATTTTGTCCAATTCTGCATAGTCCATTAATTTTGTCTGCCATTCTTCTTTTATTGGAATTTCTTCTTGCTTCCATTTCTGGGCTAACAATACTCTTGCCGCTGTTGTTGCATATAAGAACAGTTTGATATCTTGTCTATTAATGTCTTGGCCTATAATACCAAGTAAAAATGCTTCTAGTTTTTTAAGAATGTATATTTCAACATCTTTTTCATCTCATTATATATCATTTCCCAGAAGTTCTTTACTTTCTTACATTCCCACCACATGTGATAAAATGTTCCTTCTTTTTCTTTACATTTCCAACATTTATTATTTGTCTTGTACATTTTAGCTAATTTCACTGGTGTAATATACCATCTATACATCATATTCTCTTTCAAAGCATTTCATCATATTCTCTTTCAAAGCATCATAGGCTGTAAATTTTATCCTTTCATTCCACAACCTTTCCCATTCTTTAAGCTGTATATTATATCCAAAGTCTTTTGCCCAGTGTATCATTACCGGGAGCTACCACATTTCCAGCACGTGTTCAGTAGGGCATCGGGATCAGGCCCCTTTCCTATTTCCTCCAATCTGTTTATTTATGAAAAGAGCCCAGAGCAAGATTATCCAACATGGTGGTCTCTAGATGTTGTGAGACCCCAACCCACATCAGCCCCAGCCACCAAAGCCAACAATCAAGGGTGATATAAGTGGTCCATTGGCCACCCCTTGGTCTGTCAAGACCAGGCAGGCAAACTCGGCCCTCTAGATGTTTTGGGACTACAACTCCCATCATCCCTGACCACTGGTCCTGCTAGCTAGGGATGATGGGAGTTGTCGTCCCAAAACATCTGTAGGGCCGAGTTTGCCTATGCCCAGTCAAGACCATCATTTGTTACAGGGGTGGGGAAACTAGTGCCCTTCCAGAGAGGACATCAGCCATCCCATCTACAATGGTTGCTCTTGAAAAACGTTGCTTTGGGTGCACAATTTATTCTTGTTGGCAGTGTGCTTTCCTCAGGTTAGGTTAGCTTATCTTTTCATACACTTGAAAACTGATTCTTAAGTACAGTGGTACCTCGGGTTAAGTACTTAATTCGTTCCGGAGGTCCGTTCTTAACCTGAAACTGATCTTAACCTGAAGCACCGCTTTAGTTAATGGGGCCTCCTGCTGCTGCTGCGCCGCCGGAGCACAATTTCTGTTCTCATCCTGAAGCAAAGTTCTTAACCTGAAGCACTATTTCTGGGTTAGCGGAGTCTGTAACCTTAAGCATATGTAACCTGAAGCGTATGTAACCCGAGGTACCACTGTATGTAAAGTCATCATCATCATCAACCAGATCTCCTAGAGATCTGTCTACAATGCCACACACAGGTAGTTCCTTTTTTAAACTGACTACCCCCAATGCTTGGGGCTCTTGCTCTTTGCTCTTTGGTACCTCGGGTTAAGAACTTAATTCGTTTTGGAGGCCCATTCTTAACCTGAAACTGTTCTTAACCTGAGATACCACTTCAGCTAATGGGGCCTCCCGCTGCAGCCCCTCGATTTCTGCTCTCATCCTGAAGCAAAGTTCTTAACCTGAGGTACTATTTCTGCGTTAGCGGAGTCTGTAACCTGAAGCATCTGTAACCTGAAGCGTCTGTAACCCGAGGTACCACTGTACATCCCTTGAACCCCCTTCACTGCTGGCAGTACTGTTAGTCACCGTATACCCAGGAAGAGGGAGCAAATTTAGGGGGGACCAGAGTACAACTTTGTCAGCATACAGTAGGAATGGGGAGTCCATGACTCTCCTGAGCTTGTTGGACTCCTGCTCCTATCATCCTCAGCCAGCATGATCAGGGATGAAGGGATCTGTAGTCCAGCAATATCTGGTAGGCTACAAGGTTCCCCACGCTGGCATACTGGATGAAAAAGCCACAAATTTCCCAGGAAGGAATATCCATTCAGGTGACAGAAGGGAAGTCACTCTGAAAAGGAAGAGGAGCAAGGAGAGACCCAGAAGGAAAGGGGAGACTGGGGAACCACATCTGTGTGGGAGATTAGCAGCCAAACCTAACAAATGCATATTCTTGCTACAGATAGGTAGCCGTGTTGGTCTGCCATAGTCAAAATAAAAAAATTCCTTCCAGTAGCACCTTAAAGACCAACTTAGTTAGTCTTTAAGGTGCTACTGGAAGGAATTTTTTTATATTCTTGCTAGTTAGCATGAGAAGGGGCTTAAGTCCACAGAGCTGTCTTGCTTATAGGCAGATACTCAGACCATAGAAATACAGTTGGTAGAGAGGGCTCTGTGTCATGTCATTTCCCCTCCTCTCCTGGAGAGGAAGGAGCATATAGTACTTCCTGTTCCTCTCTTCTTTTCAGCAGTGTTGGATGCAGACATGCCTCCTCTTGCTCCAGTCTGAAGCTGGTTATACCATAAATAGAAGTATTTTGCCTGCATAGTTTTTACTGCTATTGTTGCTGTGAACCAATGCAGGATTATAAAGTAAGCAAATATTTTTAAACCTAGCCTGATTCTTTGTTAAGTGGGGTAAAAAGCAGAAAGGCAGCTTGCTCAAAAACACACACACACAAAAAAACATTTTATAGCCTAATTCTAGTGCTTTTAATTTTGCTGCCAAGCATAGCATTTTGAAACCCTGTTGAACCCACACATGTGGGTGGCTTGGAGGGATAAATTGCAATTAATATATCCTCTCCTGACACATTAAAACCTACCCTACACTCTGTCCCATGGGTCGGATGCCCTCTTCCTGCCTAAAAGATTGGGTTTGCAACTTGGATGTGTCAGGCGATGTACGTTTAACATGGAAGGCCAGTTGGGTTACGTGGCACAGGATGACTTCCTTCAGCTGGTGCAACAACCACAGGCTGTCTTCAGCAGAGGTCACAGTTATCCATGCTCCAAATTCTACTGCTGCAGTGTGCTGCTTGGAAGATTGTTTAGAAGTGTAGTTAGTCCAAATGCAGCTGCAAGGAGACTCTCTGGGACTAATTGGTGGGAATAGTAAAAGGGACCCCTGACCATTAGGTCCAGTCGTGACCAACTCTGGGGTTGCGGCGCTCATCTCGCTTTATTGGCCGAGGGAGCCGGCGTACAGCTTCTGGGTCATGTGGCCAGCATGACTAAGCCGCTTCTGGCGAACCAGAGCAGGGCACGGAAATGCCATTTACCTTCCCGCCAGAGTGGTACCTATTTATCTACTTGCACTTGATGTGCTTTCGAACTGCTAGTTGGCAGGAGCCGGTACCGAGCAACGGGAGCTCACCCCGTCGCGGGGATTCGAACCACCAACCTTCTGATTGGCAAGTCCTAGGCTCTGTGGTTTAACCCACAGCAACACCCGCGTCCCTATTGGTGGGAATACATCTCACCAAATTTAACCTGGCAGCTGGTCCATTTCCAAGCTGACCTGGGCCCATCTTGCTACTGCTTTGTAGTCAAGAACAGGTGAAGAGGCAGCAACAGCAAGGGGGAGATCTGGAGGCCTCTGGAGTTCATCAATGGACCCTTGGGTGGAACATGGATTTGGGAAGTGCACAACTGTTGTGGCTCCTGACATGTGGCCCTGTTTCCACCACATTCTCCATGTGCCTCCTCTGCAAAAGGTCTGGAGCATGGCTATATGAAAATTGGCCTTTTCTGTGTTGGCTCCCGTTCATGGAATGCTCTCCCCCAGGGAGACTCACCTGGGGCCTTCATTACATTTCTTTAGGCGGCAGGCGAAAATGTTTCTCTTCCACCAATTGGTTGGCAGGTTAACATTCTATGACTTTGAAAATGTGTTTGTGGGAGGATTATTGGTTTTGTTTTGTTTTTTATTATGTATTTTGTATTCTCATTCTGTATTTGTTTGTTGTGAACCGCCCTGTCATCTTCAAATGAAGGGTGCTATACAAATGGTGGTAATAATAATA
Organism: Podarcis liolepis; assembly: GCF_965112155.1. Lineage (NCBI taxonomy): Eukaryota > Metazoa > Chordata > Lepidosauria > Squamata > Lacertidae > Podarcis > Podarcis liolepis. The sequence goes on from NC_139557.1 coordinate 5,739,860, forward strand.
ATAATAATAATAATAATAATAATAATAATAATACAACACTTTACAGTATAATATTTATACATCTCATAAGATACATGCACATATGCCGTATTTTTTGCACCATAACACTCACTTTTTTCCTCCTGTGCGTGTTATGGAGGGAATGCCCACGCGTGGCATGCCTGCAGATTTTCCTCCTCTAAAAACTATGTGCGTGTTATGGCCGGGTGCGTGTTATAGAGTGAAAAATACGGTACATGAATCAGCAGAGTGTTTGTTTTAATCAGAATCTCTTTGGCACAAAGTATGACATTCCCTTTTGCCAGCCTTATTATCTCTTCCCTTGGGCTTAGTCCAGGCTTCACAAATTGGCAGCCTTCATACTTTCATCAAACCACGACTGCCAGATCATCTCAGTCCCAGGGCTTTGATCCTAAGCACGCATCCTTGAAAAGTAAGTCTCGCTTGCAGTCAGTGGGACTTAACTGTTGATGAGTAAACGTGTTAAGCATCTGGTTGTGAATCAGCACTTCTTAAGTAAGGGAGAAGGAATGAACCCACCTGAAGCGATGGCTGGGCACAGAGAGAGACTGAATCTATGCGGCAAATGCAGTCCTGCCCCCTTCAGAACAGAAATAAAGTAATCAAATTCTAATTAAGCACAACCGAATCGAAGAGCAGTGACGAACGTGTGGCATAGGAAATATGAACGATGCTGCTGGAGTCAAATTCCTAATACTTCTCCCAGTGATTAAATCCAAAACAGGAAAGTACCAGCTCCATAAAATGTACATCCTGGGACCCAAGTGAATGGGTGAAGAGAAGAATTCGAAACAGCATAAGCCCATTTTTTAAAAGTAACATTTATAACTAAGTGCTGCAGATGTTGAATATTCATCTGCTATCCTGACCTACATACCAAAGCTAATGCGTCAGCGTTTTGCTGGATCCATGTGAGCAGACTGGTTATTCAGGAAATACAGTGTGTTTTTCCATAGCGTATATACAGTACAGTCGTTTCATATTACCTTCCAACCCTCCACATCCTATGCGACAAAAATATGCAAGAAGCACATTCGTTCGGAGAACAACCCAAGAAATGGGCTTCAAAACAAAAATCACTTAGCAGTCCTAAGGCAAACTCTCTTGACTTGCTGGCACACGTCTTTGATCACTCAGGCAAGCGCCTGGGAAAACAATTTCTCAGGAGCAGATTCTTCTGTGCACTGGCTGCACTATGCTGATGACACATTGGCACACGACAGTGTGTGCATTGCTGTGTAGCTTCCCTCACACACTCAGGAAAAATGCAGCTAACGGCTGGTAAGCACAATTTAAGGCTGGTTCACGTTGGAGCAACGTTCCTGCACAAACGCTTCTGTCTGCAATCGAGCCTGTCTCCTCGCTCTGTCTCTCTAGCTGATGAATGCAGATGGACATCACGCTGTGGGGCAGAGGGGCAGAATCTTTTTCAGCCTGAAGGCCCTATTTCCCTCTGAGCAACCTTCTGGGGGCCACATGCAAAAGTTGGCAGATGTCCCAGTGCCGCACAGTAATCGCACAGCTCAAAGTTGGAGTTAATTCTACATTAACAAAAACACAATCTCCACAGACTTGGCTGATACATTTCAGACTGTGATATAATGTATTTTTCGCTCTATAAGACACACTTTTCCCCTCCTAAAAAGTAAGGGGAAATGTGTGTGCGTCTTATGGAGCAAATGCAGGCCGCACAGCTTTCGCTGAAGCAAGGAGAGCATGAGGGATCGGTGCGCACCGATCCTTGCTCTCCTGGCTTCGCTTCGCTGGAGAGGCGTTGCGCAGTTTTCCCTCTCTGCTCAGCACCCCTTCAGCGAAGCGGGAGGAGAAATGGAAGGGGCTCTGTTTCTCCTGCCGCTTTGCTGGAAAGGCGCTGAGCAGAGAGGGAGAGAATTCCCCCCCCCCCCTTGTTCTCCTCTAAAACTCGGTGCATCTTATGGTCGGGTGCGTCTTATAGAGCGAAAAATACGGTATCAGTGTATTTAGCTACTGATATATCACAATGCTGAAAACCAGATACCGCCCAACTCCAACAAGCAGAGGCAGGCAGCTTGCCAGGGCCAGCCCTACCATTAGGCAGAGTGAGGTAGCAACCTCAGGCAACAGGTGTCAGGGCAGCAGCAGGCCTCATCCTTCCCCCTGGGTCACTTAAACTTGCTCTCCTATGCCTTCCATGCTAGCCTGATGCCTTCATGTATAGTGGAGGATGTTGCTCCCCACCTGGGCAGGTGCTGTATGTAGAATGGGAAGGGTGTTACCTTGTCCGTCACCTCAGGCAGCTAAACCTTTTGAGCTGGCCCAGGGGCTTGCCATGTGATTAGACTCCAATGAGGATTGTGCATTATTACGGGACATAAATTTCCGACTGACTATTTGGGTGGAGGAAGTATTTGTGTTTTGGAGATGGAAAACAATGGAATATCCTTAAAGAAAGTTATGGCTGGCTGGAACCCTGAACAGGCACACTTTTGTTGTTTAGTCGTTTAGTTGTGTCCAACTCTACGTGACCCCATGGACCAGAGCACATCGGGCACTCCTGCCTTCCACTGCCTCCCGCAGTTTGGTCAAACTCATGCTGGTAGCTTCGAGAACACTGTCCAACCATCTCGCCCTCTGTCGTCCCCTCCTCCTTGTGCCCTCCATCTTTCCCAACATCAGTGTTTTCCAGGGAGTCTTCTCTTCTCATGAGGTGGCCAAAGTCTTGGAGCCTCAGCTTCAGGATCTGTCCTTCCAGTGAGCACTCAGGGCTGATTTCCTTAAGAATGGATAGGTTGGATCTTCTTGCAGTCCATGGGACTCTCAACAGTCTCCTCCAGCACCAGAATTCAAAAGCATCAATTCTTCGGTGATCAGCTTTCTTTATGGTCCAGCTCTCACTTCCATGAACAGGCACACTACACTTTATTATTGTAAAAATAAATCAATACAAAATATTATTGTAATAATATGAATGGTGCAGGAAAAGGAGAGGGAGAAAGAATACTATTTTCTCTGTCGTTGTAGCATATGGGGTCACATCATGAGGCTGACCTATGCTTGCATTAAGGACAGGCCAAAGAAAGTCCTTCGTTATACAAGGTACAATTAAACCTATTGAATTTGCTGTCACAAGATGCAGCGACAGCCTTTGGCTTAGATGGCTTTAAAACTGGATTAATCTTTATCCTCCATGGATTTGTGTCGGACGACAGGTATTCGTTATGACATCCATATGGAATGTTCCTGTACAGGAGGGGCATTGGCTCTGAAGAATACTGGCGTATGTTGGGGACAAAGAGAGATCAGAAGGTGGTCATCACGATGTCGAAGAGTAAATATATTCTCTCACGGTGGTAGTTGTCCAGGAACCACCCGGCTAAGATCTTACATGTCTGGCACGTCTAAACAAAACACTACCATTCCGAGCCACCTACTCTAAATAGCAAATGGAAGTGGGTTTTGGAGCCTAGAAAATGGTGCCGCCTCTGGTGTCTGGAGTTCATGTTGCTTCATGGTAATGCTGAGGTCGCTTGCAGACAAGTTGTTTGTTGAGCATCCATGCTGATGGGTTCAAGTTTGATGATGTTGCCTACTTACTGAGCATTTGTTCCGATTTGATTGGGGGGGGGTTAGATGGTTTTGCATCAAGACAAGTGTTATTTTGTGTATTGCAGAATACACAAAAAAGTATATATTTGCTGCAAAGAGACACAAAATTGAAGTTAGCTTCAGGGACGCCAGTGTTTTTTTATTGCTGACCTTCACCTGACTCCAGCTCCTGACAACTGATTGGCAATGGTATTTCTCAGTCTCCCTAGAGATGGCAAAGATTGAACCTGGGGTTAAGTTAAATTTCATAAGAATTGGGATTTGGAAAACCGTTAAAAGGACATGAAATGAAATTCAACCAAGGGGAAGCGAGGAAGTCACTTAACAAAGTTAATAAGTGTAATTTTCAATAAGGCTATGATTTATGTTTGTTTGTCTTGTTTGTCTTGTGTGTTTGTTTGTTTGTTTGTTTGTTTGTTTGTTTGTTTGTTTGTTTGTTTATAATATTGTGAAAACCAATACAATTTTTGAAAAAAAGAAAAGAAAAGATTGAACCTGGGGCAGGGGTCAGCAACATTTACCAGCCATGGACCGGATCACTCCCACGGAGATCGTCTGTGGGCTGGACTGGCGCAGCGCGATACCAGAAATCGCGTCTGCGCATTGTTTCTGCGCATTCCCAGACGTCGAAAATCATACCTGCACAGAAGCGATTTTCGGCGTCTGGACATGCGCAGATGCAATTTCCGGTATCTGTGCAGATGTGATTTCCGGTGCCACTTGGCGAGTCCCCGCCAGTTTAGCGCAGCGCATGGGGGACTCGCCAAGCGAGCAGCTCGGTTCAGGGGTAGCTTGTGGGCCGGTAAAACGGACTTTGTGGGCCACATCCATCCCATGGGCCGCACATTGCTGACCCCTGACCTGGGCCCTTTTGCATGCAAGGCAGCTGCTGTACCACTGTGCTACAACTGGCCTACAACTGGAATCCCTTCCTTGTTGGGCCCAGGGTTTCCCTACCTGGCACTGATGACAAATAATAAACCTGTTTCTTGCTTGCTTCATGAAAGCTGACTTCATCCGCCAGCGAGGAAGTAGTTAAAGTAAAACCAGGAAAGCTGTGACCCGTTGGAAGGGAATTTTCTGGTGCCTGAGGGCCTCAGGGGCAGAGCCTGTGATTCAGGACTAATCATACCAAAGCAGCACAACTTTTCATTCTATTTCTGTGCCTTTCATGCAGCGCTGAAAAGGTTTCCGCATTCAGAAACGAGATACGGAATCATAAGTGCACTTTTTCAAAATGTGCTCTGACTGTACGTTTGACACTAGGATTTCCTCCTGACTACAATAGGGCTGTCCCAACGCAACCCTTGCGTGTCCGTGTTTGTGTTCCTGTGGAAAGTGGTTGTAGCATGAGCCATATTTGGCGAGGGAGAGAACGAAAAGGTGGAGTTGCTCAAAGTGTAACTCTTGGGGAGAGGGGCAGAAGTGGACAGTGCATCTCCTAAACGAGGGGAGCTGTCCCGATTCTTGGCGCAAGGAAATTCCTCTCCATCGCTCCAAATGGGAAGGTTGTTGTTGTTTAGTCGTGTCCGACTCTTCGTGACCCCCTGGACCAGAGAACGCCAGGCCCTCCTGTCTTCCACTGCCTCCCGCAGTTTGGTCAAACTCATGCTGGTAGCTTCGAGAACACTGTCCAACCATCTCGTCCTCTGTCATCCCCTCCTCCTTGTGCCCTCCATCTTTCCCAACATCAGGGTCTTTTCCAGGGAGTCTTCTCTTCTTATGAGGTGGCCAAAGTATTGGAGCCTCAGCTTCAGGATCTGTCCTTCCTGGGCTGATTTCCTTCAGAATGGATAGGTTTGATCTTCTTGCAGTCCATGGGACTCTCAACAGTCTCCTCCAGCACCAGAATTCAAAAGTATCCATTCTTCGGCGATCCGCCTTCTTTATGGTCCAGCTCTCACTTCCATACATCACGACTGGGGGGAAACAGGAAGAGGCACAACATTAAAGTCCTCTGGTGTGATTTAAGTAGTGATGGACAAAATTGTTCACTCCTGTTTCTCTCAGTTCCCCACATTCGCACATAAGTTTTGGGCTTCTTGTTTTTAGAGCCTTACTGAAAATTCATCAGTATTGTAGTGTGAATTTTTTCTCCTGATAAACATAAAAGTATGCAGTTTTGCTGGTTATATCCATTTCCCCAATATTCAGATTTCCCCAATATTCAGATTTTCCCAAAAATCTATTTTCCCCCAACAATTAATATACATTTTTACGCACACTTTGCCTTATGACAGGCAACAACCACTTGGCGCAGAGGTTATGTTCCTCCAAGCAGGGGACCTGAACTCAGCTGTCATTTGTTTAAAAAAGTAAGTCGAGCAGACATTGTAAAGAAAGTTGGAAAGCAGATTTAATTTATAATAATAAATAATAAAGCAAATTTAATTTATAATAATAACAAAGCAAACTGTGTAGGCAACGTTCTAATGCTTATTAGGCAGATATGGAGGTGCTGCTGGTTCAAAGGACATTTAGTAATTTCATCACTGTTGGTAATTAATCAGAAAGAACACATGTGAAGAATTTCCTGTATCTTCCCTGCTCTCTTCCAACGGGAGCAGCTTGCAGTGAGAGGAAGAGGGGCAAAGCAAATAAACACATTTTGCTTTTAACACCTGTGTGACTGGCACAAATTAAAAAGGATAAGCATTTTCTAGTATGAAAAGGCAATTATGGTGAAAGCATCACCTGCTGATATTCTGTATGTCCGACATCTTATTACTGGCGTGTGGCCCTGATTTACTTTTGGATCCTACACTTCAGCACGACAGCTTGTAACATTCTAAATGCTGGTTATTCTTATTACTATTTTACCAAGGACAAACTTTTTATGATCTAAAAAAAGTTCATCTTGTTTTGTGAAAGGAAAAATGTGAACTGGAACGGTTTTCTTTTAGGACAGGATGAACTTGAACTTGTTTCTTTAAAAAATGGACTTTTCAAGCATTCTGGTTATTATTTCTTCCAGCTCCACCAACCAGTGGCTGCAACCCTAGACTTGGTTGAGAGGAAAGGTAGCATATAAGTACAGTGGTACCTCAGGTTAAGAACTTAATTCGTTCCGGAGGTCCGTACTTAACCTGAAACTGTTCTTAACCTGAAGCACCACTTTAGCTAATGGGGCCTCCTGCTGCTGCTGCGCAGCTGGAGCACGATTTCTGTTCTCATCCTGAAGCAAAGTTCTTAACCTGAAGCACTATTTCTGGGTTAGTGGAGTCTGTAACCTGAAGCGTATGTGACCCGAAGTGTATGTAACCTGAGGTACCACTGTACAATGAAGTACAGAAACCCTTCTGTAAACCCTTCTGAAGATAGTGGGACTTAATTCTGAATAAACATTCCTAAGATGGAACATTAGCATGCTTTCTGAAGCTCTGTATAAATGTTATAAATGTTATTTATAAAAGTTATAAAAGACAACTGAAGGCAGCCCTCTTTAGGGAAGTTTTTAATGTCTGATGCTGTATTGTTTTTAATATTTAATATTGGAAGCTGCCCAGAGTGGCTGGGGAAACCCAGCCAGATGGGCGGGGTATAAATAAATTATTATTATTATTATTATTATTATTATTATTATTATTATTATTATGCAAAGCACTGTTAGAGCACACACCTGTTCAGAAGCCATGTTCATTAAAACACAGCCAGTTCCTGAAAGAATGAGAACTTATCTGTATATGTCGCAAAGCCAGTATAGTAACAGAGCAACCAAGTTCTATGGTTTTATTTTATGACTCGCTATTTATTCAGCACTAAAGAAACCGTGTGCACATTTCAGGAACTCTTGCTCAACAAAAATAATGAGTTTCATTCCTTGCACAATCCTTACGGGAGGTGCCCTTTGGTGCATCTTATTTTATGTCTTTATCTGCATTTTGACCTTCATATTCTAAGGTTCTAGGAAAGCCTATTTCATACATACACACATGATTTGGATGCCGCCAATCTACAATTCAGACAGCTGGCAACATAGAAAAAATTATATGTAACTGCAGCATAACAAATGTAGTTATAAACAATGAATAAAACATTGAAAAATACAAACCAAACCAAACAGTTTCCATATAAATCACAATATGTCCCATCATCACTGCCCAGGGAGGATATGTAAACTATGCTAACAGTATAAGACTAGGAATGGATTGTCCCACCGTGCTCAATGGTGTGTACTCCCTATAAATGTGGTTGGGATTACAGCCTAAACGGCAAAACGAAAACAAAACTGAGATGCGGTAGGCAGGCTAAACAACGAGGACTGGAGAGTAGAGGCATCTATCGTAATCCACACGTTTTTTGCAAGCAATTTCCCCCAATATCGTGCATTTTTGTACATTATTTTGACAAGTACAATGGTACCTCGGGTTACATACGCTTCAGGTTACAGACGCTTCAGGTTACAGACTCCACTAACCCAGAAATATTACCTCTCGTTAAGAACTTTGCTTCAGGATGAGAACAGAAATCGTGCAGCGGCAGTGGGAGGCCCCATTAGCTAAAGTGGTGCTTCAGGTTAAGAACAGACCTCTGGAATGAATTACGTACTTAACCCAAGGTACCACTGTATTTGCATTTTAACATGCACTTTCTCCTAATAGTGAGAGATGGGAGAAGATGTTTGTATTGTCCAGGTGAGCAATTGGGAGGAAATGATGGAAGGGCGGTTTGTTTGTTCTTTTGGCTTTTCACTTGTTGGATTTGATTTAATTGTTGTTTAATGTTCCAGAGTTTTGCCGAAGTGATAATTTTACGGATGAAGAGATGTGCTGAGGGCTGAATGAGTGGGCGTATCTTCAGGGTGACTCTTTTTTTGTGTGTAATATTCCTGTGACTTATTTGCATCTGAATCTTCTTGGCTCTGTGAGCCAGTTCCAAAGTTGACTGGTGGGCGGGGCCTGGGGCCTGCTGCAATATACAGTGGTGCCTCGCAAGACGAAAAGAATCCGTTCTGTGATTCTCTTCGTCTAGCGTTTTTTTCGTCTTGCGAAGCAAGCCCATTGACGGATTAGCGGATTAGCGCTATTAGCGGTTTTTAGTGGCTTTTAGCAGCTTATCGGCTTATCGGATCAGCTGATAAGCGGCTTAGCGGCTTAGAAAAAGGGGGGAGGGGGAAAAACCGTAGGAACTCGCAAGACATTTTCGTCTTGCGAAACAAGCCCATAGGAGATTCGTTTTGCGAAGCACCTCCAAAGCGGAAAACTCTTTCGTCTAGTGAGTTTTCCGTCTTGCGAGGCATTCGTCTTGCAGGGCACCACTGTACAGCCATACCTCGGTTTACAGACGCTTCAGGTTGCGTTTTCTCGGGTTACGGACTGCCGAAACCCAGAAGTACCGGAACGGGTTACTTCCAGGTTTCGGCGGAGGTGCATGCGCAGAAGCACCAAATCGCACTTTGCGCTTGCACAGATGCGCTACTGCGGGTTCTGAACGCGGGTTGTTATTTATTTATACCCTGCCCTCCCCGGCCAGAGTCAGGCTCAGGGCAGCTAACACCAATAAAATCACAGTAAAAACATAATAGGGGAAAAATAAAAAAAATAAAAATACAGGTTAAAATGCAATTTAAAATGCAGCCTCATTTTAAAAGCAGCCAATAAATCAAGACCATAAGGGGAGGGAAACATAAGAGTCAGACTGAGTCCAAACCAAAGGCCAGGCAGAACAGCTCCATCTTGCAGGCCCTGCGGAAAGATGTCAAGTCCCGCAGGGCCCTGGTCTCTTGTGACAGAGCGTTCCACCAAGTCGGGGCCAGTACTGAAAAGGCCCTGGCCCTAGTTGAGACCAATCTAACCACTTTGCGACTTGGGACCTCCAAAGTGATGTCATTTGTGGACCTTAATGTCCTCCGTGGGGCATACCAGGAGAGGCGGTCCCATAGGTACGTGGGTCCTAGGCCGCATCTTTGAGTTATTTTTGGGGCATAGGAATTCATTCATTAAAAAAAAAATCAAAATATAGTCCGGCCCCCCACAAGGTCTGAGGGACAGTGGACCGGCCCCCTGCTGAAAAAGTTTGCTGACCCCTGGGTACACTCCATTGTCTCTCAAGTTTGAATTGTTGTGAGTTTGGGGCAGGTAGGCTGCTTGTTTGAGTCCCTTCTATAATAATTTATTATTTGTACCCCGCCCATCTGGCTGGGTTTCCCCAGCCACTCTGGGCGGCTTCCAACAAAGATGAAAAATACACTAAAATGTCACATATTAAAAACTTCCCTGAACAGGGCTGCCTTCAGATGTCTTCTGAATGTCAGGTAGTTGTTTATCGCTTTGACATCTGGTGGGAGGGCGTTCCACAGGGCGGACGCCACTACGGAGAAGGCCCTCTGCCTGGTTCCCTGTAACTTGGCCTCTCGCAGTGAGGGAACCGCCAGAAGGCCCTTGGAGCTGGACCTCAGTGTCCGAGCAGAACGATGGGGGAGGAGACGCTCCTTCTAATTCCTGGATCCTCGGGGTGTAAGACTGTAGCCTTAGTACCTGCTGATAGACCAGTTGTGAGGAACCTTTTCCCCCTGCAGATGTGGCTAAACTACAGGGATGATGGGAACTGTAGTTCAGCGCCATGAAGGAGGCCAGAAATTCCCCACACTTGATACACACACAAACACACTTACACAACCTAACAGTGATCTCGCAATAGACTGGAATAGTAACCTACTTTCCATGACCTGGCTACACCTAAGGGTGGAATGCGCAGAAGAAAACAAATCCCTAAAATAGCAGAAAAGCAAATCAAGCACTGTGTTGGGTCATTCGGCTTTTAACTGCTAGCTGATGGGCACAAAATAAGGGTGATTAAATAAGGAGAAAAGAGTTTGCTTTTTACCTCTGCACGCTTTTGAAAGAAGCAAGGATTATTAAAAAATGATAGCAGTTGTGAGTAGAGAACCAGGGAGTGGCAGTGATTCCAAGCACATTCAACTCCAAGGTTGTGATATGCCAGGAAAACAACAACACAATATTCCAAACATAGCAGAATTTATTGTTATTATTAAGGATTATAAATGATTTGAGGGAGTATCTATCTTTCTTTAACCGGCCCTTTGGAAGACACAATTAAAAGTAATAGTAGTAGAAATACCTAATCATCATCATTATTAGTTTATTTAATATATTTGCTATTGTTAGGGTTTTCAGATTGCCTAATTTTGCTCACGTGCAAATTTTTTAAAGTACTGATATAATATGGAAAGAATGGCAGGGGGAGGAAGCCTGTACATTGTGACCCACACACTTAGGACATAAAACAGACGGTTAAAATTAACATGGAAATCAAACAGTATTTATAAAACCATTAACAGCACAGTTTGTGCTGTACAAGGGAGCAGCTAGGGTAGCCAAATGCAGAAGAGGACAGGACTCCAGCACCTTTAATATAGTTGCATGACAAGCTGTACCTACAGAAATTCCTGCTTTTACACAGCTCTTAAAGATGTGGGTGCCCTAATGATATTCCTCCCAAACAGTGCTAGCTTGGCTTTTCCCTGACATGCATGGATGTCGATCCCATGTGCCGCCTTACCTGCAGTCTGATATGTACAGTGGAACCTCTACTTACAACCATAATCCGTTCCAGGGGTCTGGTTATAAGTAAAGCTAAAGGGGCCCCTGACCATTAGGTCCAGTCACGGACGATTCTGGGGTTGCAGTGCTCATCTCACTTTACTGGCCGAGGGAGCCGCTGTTTGTCCGCAGACAGCTTCCAGGTCATGTGGCCAGCATGACTAAGCCGCTTCTGGCGAACCAGAGCAGCTCATGGAAACGCCATGTGCTTTTGAACTGCTAGGTGGGCAGGAGCAGGGACCGAGCAACGGGAGCTCACCCCATTGCAGGGATTCGAACCGCTGATCTTCTGATTGGCAAGTCCTAGGCTCTGTGGTTTAACCCACAGCGCCACCCACATCCCTTTTAAAGTGCATTACTTCCCCCCAAAGAATCCTGGCGACCATAGTTTGTTTAGGATGTTGGGAATTGTAGTGGGATGAACTACAGTTCCCAGCAGTAGCAGCCTGTACAGCAGCATAGATGCATCACCGCTGCTCTTGAGGCACGGGGAGCTCAGGACTGGGCTGGGGAGTCAATCCGACGTCTCAGCCATTAGATACCTAGGCTGCTCCTGCCTCACCCCTCTCCTTCCAGTAAGCACCAGCAATGTACTGTGGGAGATCAGCAATACCCCACCTTTGCCGCCACGTGAGCCACTTACTGGTGCCCACGTTGCTTGGGCTAGATGGGTGCTTTGAATGTGCATCATCAAATGTATTGTATGTTTGCAGCCTGAGTGTCTTCAGCAGGGGAAACACTGCAATTCTATGATTTGAGGGTAAATCGTGAGACTCTCAATTGCAGAGGGTTGGACTAGATGACCCTGAGGTCCCTTCCGATACTACAGTTCTATGATCTACGCTTGTCATTCATTGTTGTTGTTTAGTCGTTTAGTCGTGTCCGACTCTTCGTGACCCCCTGGACCAGAGCACGCCAGGCACTCCTGTCTTCCACTGCCTCCCGCAGTTTGGTCAGGATTTCCTCCTGACTACAATAGGGCTGTCCCAACGCAACCCTTGCGTGTCCGTGTTTGTGTTCCTGTGGAAAGTGGTTGTAGCATGAGCCATATTTGGCGAGGGAGAGAACGAAAAGGTGGAGTTGCTCAAAGTGTAACTCTTGGGGAGAGGGGCAGAAGCGGACAGTGCATCTCCTAAACGAGGGGAGCTGTCCCGAGTCTTGGCGCAAGGAAATTCCTCTCCATCGCTCCAAACGGGAAGGTTGTTGTTGTTTAGTCGTGTCCGACTCTTCGTGACCCCCTGGACCAGAGCACGCCAGGCCCTCCTGTCTTCCACTGCCTCCCGCAGTTTGGTCAAACTCATGCTGGTAGCTTCGAGAACACTGTCCAACCATCTCGTCCTCTGTCATCCCCTTCTCTTTGTGCCCTCCATCTTTCCCAACATCAGGGTCTTTCCCAGGCAGTCTTCTCTTCTCATGAGGTCGCCAAAGTATCGGAGCCTCAGCTTCAGGATCTGTCCTTCCAGTGAGCACTCAGGGCTGATTTCCTTCAGAATGGATAGGTTTGATTTTCTTGCAGTCCATGGGACTCTCAAGAGTCTCCTCCAGCACCATAATTCAAAAGCATCCATTCTTCGGCGATCAGCCTTCTTTATGGTCCAGCTCTCACTTCCATACATCACTACTGGGAAAACCATGGCTTTAAGAACCACAATTAAGAGCAGAACTTGCACATCAACTAAACAGTGCAGGGGCAATTCTAAGTGGGCAACCTCCTCAGGCCCAATGGAGTTAAAAACTCACAACTCCAGATCTGCTTTAGGGAATCAGAATGTTGTTGAAAATGTGATTGTCCAGAAAATAAAAAAGAGGGTCACATTTTGTAATAAAAGCAATGCCTTCCCTCGGGGGGGATTTTATTCAGCTCCCATGAAAAATAAAGTGCAGTCAAAAATAGATCAAAGCGAGAGTCTCCAGGAGTTGCATACTTTGCAGATTGGTCATAGCTCTGCTCTTCCCAAATCAACAGCCAATTGGATTGTGGTTGTTTGAGACTGACCAAATTGCTTAGCCACACCAGGCATGCTTGTTTGGGGGGTGGGGGTGAGATCAAATTCAAAACATCTCGCCACAAAAGCTTAAGTGAGAACCCGACAGCGGCGGAGAGACGTTATGTGTAGAACATCTGTTTCCACGTAATGTTTAACACAGCCCCAAGACACTCTGGCATGGACGGAAGCCTCCTCTCTGGTATGGAATGCTTAATAGTTGGGCCTGCCTGCTTTCTGCAGTTCTTGCATGCAAACTGATCTATTTTGCAGCAATTTTGATCCGCACAAACAGCTTGCTTTCCCTTTTCAAAAGGGGGAAGTCACTCAGAAAAATTCTAAAGATTGCCAGGCCAACCAGGGCTGCGCCTACCCTGCCTGGCATCAGGCGGCCATCCAGGTCTGGGTGGCGTTTCTGCCCCCAGGAGGGGGCTCAATGGGGCCATTGTTTTTGCCCAAGCAGCTGCCCTCCAGCTTACAGAATTGGCTACCCACTGTCCGCCAAAGGCAGGCACTGCTGTGCGAGCTCTGAAGGGCAAGGACACAAAAGACTCTTTGGCCGAGGCTGTCTAAATGGCCAGGAAGGAATCTTTATTCACAGGAAAACCTTGCTGCAGCCTGAGCGCAGGAGAGGCTAATGTAACTGACTGGCCGTCCTCTGCTTTAACTCTGTTTAAAACATCTTTGTGGCTATTAGAAATGCTGGATTGGTATACTCAGGATCCTTCCTCCTGCAGTCTAGCTCCTTCTCCCTTTCCCCCTTTATTTTTTTGTTCAGTTCCCTTCCCCACCCGCTCCAAAACAAACCCCACTTGATCTTTTCCCCACATTCCTTCCTTGGAATGGAGAAACTCTGAACGTTTTGTGTGCCCAGAAAATGTACCACCTAGCGCGACAATGAAGCTCCTTTCAGAATGCAAGCTGCCATTCATAGAATCATAGAATTGTCGTGTTGGAAGGGACCCCGGGGGTCATCTAGTCTGACCCCCTGCAATGCAGGGATCTCGACTAAAGCATCCACGGCAGGCGGCCAACCTCTGCTTAAAAACCTCCAAGGAAGGCGAATCCACCACCTCTCACGGGAGTCTCTTCCTCTGTTGAACAGCTCTTACCATTAAAAAGATTCTTCCTGATGTTTAGTCAGAATTTCCTTCCTTGAAACTTGAAGCCATGAGTTCGAGTCCTGGCCTCTGGAGCAGGAAAAAACAAGCTTGCTCCATCTGCCTTAGATATTGGAAGATGGCTATCACGTCTCCTCGCATTCTTCTCTTTTCCAGGCTAAACATACTCAATTCCCTCAACCGTTCCTCATAAGGCTTGGTTTCCAGACCCTTTATCATCTTGGTTGCCCTCCTCTGCACATGTTCCCGCTTGTCAATATCCTCCTTAAATTGTGGCGCCCAGAACTGGACACAGTTTTCCAGGTGTGGTCTGACCAAGGCAGAATAGAACAGTACTATTGCTTCCCTTGATCTGGACACTATACTTCTGTTGATGCAGCCTAGAATAGCATTAGACTTTTTGGCTGCTGCATCACACCGTTGACTCATGTTAAGCTTGTGGTCCACTAAGATCCCTGAATCCTTTTCACAGATACTACTGGCAATCCAGGAGTCTCCCATCTAATTATATTATATAACCTGTGCTGTGATTATGAGGTTCTGTTATTTTGCGGTTGTTGCTCTTTATTGTTCAGAAGCTGCTATAGGTTTCACTTGAATGTAAAGTGGCATAGAAATGCAATCCGCCAGTAATTGCTGTGTGTGGCAAAAGAGAACAGATTACAGCAATAGTTCCTGAACTGGGCAGTACCACTCTTGGGGGGGTGGAATAGAGGTAAGCGGGCAGCAGGGGGGCATTGCAGATGAGCCCCTCTGAGTGCATTGATCACTTATTTACAATTGACCGTGTTAGAGTCTGGGACGCGGGTGGCACTGTGGTCTAAACCACTGAGCCTAGGGCTTGCCGATCAAAAGGTCAGCAGGACAGGGTGAGCTCCCGTTGCTCGGTCCCTGCTCCTGCCAACCTAGCAGTTCGAAAGCATGTCAAACTACAAGTAGATAAATAGGTACCACTCTGGTGGGAAGGTAAACGGCGTTTCTGTGCGCTGCTCTGGTTCGCCAGAAGCGGCTTAGTCATGCTGGCCACATGACCCGGAAGCTGTACGCCGGCTCCCTCGGCCAATAAAGCGAGATGAGCGCCACAACCCCAGAGTTGTCCGCGACGGAACCTAACAGTCAGGGGTCCCTTTACGTTAGAGTCTAGAGCAAAATACTTCCCTCACTTCATATTTAAAGTTTTGCTGCTTTTATCACTTTTAAAGCTATTTCCGTTGGTCACTTTTGATCCTGTGTTCTCACAAGTCACAAGATAGGCGATTATTGATAATAGCTGTTGATTTTATTATAAATTAGTTACCGAACATCTGTGGTAGTTGAAGGGATAGGTGCAATTACTGTGAAATCAATGGTTGCTGTTTTGAATTTTACTGTGTTGTTATTTTCCTTAGTGGGTCGTGCAAACTGCTGTTCTGGATAGTGCTTTTTATAGGGTAGGGCAGGGGGCACTGATGATGAATTTATGGACCCAAGTGAGTGAAGGCTCAAAAAGGTTTGGGAACCACTGAATTACATTGTCTGCCACGCTTCTTCCACTTTGCATCCTTATTAAGGACCTCACTTAGAATACCACCTAAAATTCATCTCCAACTATGCTAATTTAAAAATTTGCCACGTTTCTCTTTCTTGCTGGTTTCTGACTTAAGGAACCAAAGTGTTTCACTGAAGGCTGGTGGGAGATGTAGAGAACTGCTGGCTTTTATTTTATTTAAAAATGGGGATCAGCTTTTTTGTGTTCCATCACTTTGGTAAAGCAGGAAGCGATAGGTTTAATTCTATTAAAACAAAACAGGCAAGATAATGAGATACATTTCCGAGAAATCAGTAAGAAGTCCTTATGCACAGTTAACTAATAAAGCCACATTCCTAAATAACAAAAGAAAACAATGGCTGATATATTTTGTGTTACGAATTTAAGGGGCCTGAAACCGAGATACAAATAGATGTGTTCTAAAACTAACCTGAGCTGCCAGAAGGAGACTCACTCAGTGGACACTGGCAAGGTGTGAAAGCCAAAGCTTGTTATTTAATTTAGCCAACGAACTTTGGAGTCGAGATCGAAGCAAAGATTTCCCGGTTGCCCCAGATGGGTCATGTGTGTGGCTCATGAGTCATCACCGTGACAGTAGTGCTGACTCACTTGCAAGAAAACAAAGGTCTTTAAGTTAAAAGGGTGCTTAGATAGGAGGTGGCATTCCTCCCCCCACACTTTCTGGCCCTGATCCTCTGATTTAGCAGGTGAATCATCCTTTATTTATATCTGAGGAAAGACTTCACCAGCTAGCTAACTGTTCAGAAAAAAGTGGCACCCCTAGAAGCTAAAGGGGGGCTACTCAGTTTAACGATCTGACAAATGGTTCCGTTCATCATAATAGCCACTAGGGTTGAGTGGCGGTGGTGAAGAGACCATGGAGAAAGATGGAAGAGCCTAGGTGTTCAGAGAGACGCAGCTGTATATTGACAATTTTTAATCATGGAAATGGAAGATGGGGTGAAGGGTCAAGACAGGGAAAGAAGCAGTGAGAATATGCTTCTGTGTGTTTCCTAAACTTGGGTCTCCAACTACAGTTCCCATCATCCTTGACCACTGGTTCTGCTAGCTAGGGGCGACGGGAGCTGTCGTCCAAGAGCAACTGGAGAACCAAGTTTGGGAAACACTGATCTATGTGAACCAAGGGGGTAGGGAAACTGTGGTCCTCCTGATATTGTTGGACTACAACATCCATCATTCCTGACCATTGATCATTTGGCTAGAGTTGAGGGGAGCCAGAGTCCAATAGCGTCTGGAGGGCCTTGGCTTCCCTCCCCATGGTGGAAACCATTAGGACCTTTCAATATAGCAGTTCTGCGTATCCTTTTTGGGAGGATTTGAGGGGGAAACAAGGTAACCTGCTAGCCTATAAGACAGGGGACTGGGCCACATGGTCTGTGGGACTCCTTCCAAACCTAGGATTCTGTGCCCATAGCTAATTGATACAGTGAATTGGTCCCACTCTGTGTGTGAGACCCATCGAGGCAAAAGCAGCCCATCGGCTAGCTATTATGTGACTTGCCAGGCAGTTGTCAATCTCCTGTCCTGGTTTTGCTCTCCCAGACAGACTGCAGAAACCAGGTGGGCCATCAGACATCGCTGGTGTGATACAGATTGTATATGTTTGCATTTAATGCACACCCCAGGACTTGCCGAGCTCTGTAAACAGCTCTTTTAGTGCAGCAGAGGGTGTGAGTGGAGAAATGAGATCATTGTTCCTTTAAACCTCATGAAAACAAAAGTCACTTTGAGATGATACCAGCAGGCTGTTGACATGGGGAGCGCCCGTCATGCTTTTCGGCTGAAAGGTAAAACTAAGGTCAACTCACTAGGTCCCTTGCCTATTGTTGCTTCCTCTCCTCTGCTCCTGAGTGCAGTTTTTTGCCCCTTCTGGCTCTCTCTTCACCTTGAAAGTGTCTTAATTTAAATACACATGCAGTAACAATGGAAGAGCGGGAAATGGAAAAGTTTCTCCCTACTCAGCCCTGCAGGCAGGAACAAGTGGCTGAAACAAAACGTAGAATGCCCAAGTTTGCTGAATGTATTGTCCATGAAAACTGGCCACATGCTGGGTCCCTTGCAGAAGCAACTACATGTGGATATTAGGAAAAGGTAAAGGGACCCCTGACCATTAGGTCCAGTCGTGACCGACTCTGGGGTTGCGGTGCTCATCTCGCTTTATTGGCCGAGGGAGCCGGCGTACAGCTTCCGGGTCATGTGGCCAGCATGACTAAGCCGCTTCGGACGAAACAGAGCAGCACACGGAAACGCCGTTTACCTTCCCGCTGGAGTGGTACCTATTTATCTACTTGCACTTTGATGTGCTTTTGAACTGCTAGGTTGGCAGGAGCTGGGACAGAGCAAGGGGAGCTCACCCCGTCATGGGGATTTGAACCACCGACCTTCTGATCAGCAAGTCCTAGGCTCTGTGGTTTAACCCACAGCGCCACCCGCGTCCCTATCCATATCCACGTCCATATCCGCGTAATGTGGATATTACCTTGGAATTATTTTTATAAATATTTATCGGAGATTATAGTTGGATACAGAGGTGTAGCAGGGGAGCTGTTGCCCCAAGTGCAGTTTTTTGGGGGCGACACTTTCCTCACGATGCCCTGCTCTGCTGTGACTGTTGCATGCTTCTCACACTGCTCTCCAGTGGACGGGAGTCGCTCTGGTGGTTTTTCCTGTCCCGGGTGCCAGCAGAGAACACTCTGCCACTGGTTAGATAAAAATGCTCAGAAGAATCCACCTCTGCAAGCCAAAGAATTGATAACAGCCATACCCAGAGACCAAACAAATAGCAAGGTATGGGCAATGGTCCAGTTTGCCTGCCACCTTTTTATTGTTTCTTAAAACCATAATTTAAAAAGCACTGTGGTTTAATGTGAATATTCAGCATGCCACTTACATGCTGTAGAAAAGTTCTGCTCCTCCTTTCTTACTGATGCCAAATTGTCGGGAAACAAGTCCCTGACGTGTGGCAACATTCAAATTTGAGCTTGTGGTTTCTCTCCAGACCACAAGTCCAGGGTTGAACGTCATGACAAGCCATACTCTAGCCTATTTCTGAGCAGTGTGGCAGGAACAGGAAGAGTGGAGCAATAACTTTGGAGCAGTATGCACTAGCATGCTGTTTGTTCACATTAAACCATAGCTTGTTTTAAACTATGGTTTAATGTGATGTGTGACCAGGAAGTGGTTGCTGCCTTGTACTTTGTGGTCTGATTTGCAGGACATGGCAGGCCCAGGTATGACTTGCAGGGACCACACAGACCTGGGCTCATAGCTAAGCTGTCTCCTCGCTAATGACAAGCTGCAGCATAGAACTTTCAAGTTCCCATTCTTAAGGCTTGCACATGTATAGTGCTCTTATCAGGCTTTTTGGTCAGATTTTGTCTATTTTTTGCATGTACAGTATTTACTGAAGGGAGAAAAGGGGGCGGGGCTTCTGAGCAACCTGTGCATTTGTAAATTTTTAAAGCTGTTCTTATTCGATTTTGTGCATTGCCTTGGGATGGATGTGAAAGGGACTTAATAAATAATAACACAAGAGAATTTGGGGGATCTTGCCTGTTCGAGATGGAGTTGCCCTCTGAGGGAACACGTAGGCAGCTTAGTTGTGCTATTGAAAACCTATTTGTCCATGGAAGCCACTCCATTGACCTCAAATAGTGGAGGAGAGATTTAATGCACAGAACTACTGAAATATTGAACATATTTCAGTTCAAGGGCCCCAGCTGCTTTTTCTTTGAATTTAAAATGTCCTGCTTCAGAATGCCATTTTGTAGGTGTGAACTTCATCATCACCTGTAGCACGCTTGACAATGAGATAGGCAAATCTCAGGGAAGGGGAGGTGGAAGAGCTAGAAGTATAGGGGGAAATGTATGGAGAGGCATAGAGGCAGTCAGTTAGAGAAAGATGCATAGAGGGGCCTTGTGTAATCACAACCTACTAAGAGTGAATTTAATAAGAGATTCTTCACCACCCTGAAGAATAGCATTTCCTTGTTAAATTATTATTTAGTGCTCATTGCACAGAGCTTTTGTAGGTGGCAGAATGCTTGTTGGAAAAGTGTAGTCAATTCACCCCCTGGCAGTTTATAAAATATCCTCTCGCACACAGTAAACTCCTACGCTGTGTAACAGTGGGCCTAAAACATGGGTAGGCAAACTAAGGCCCGGGGGCCGGATCTGGCCCAATCGCCTTCTAAATCTGGCCTGCGGACGGTTCAGGAATCAGCATGCTTCACATGAGTAGAATGTGTGCTTTTATTTAAAATGCATCTCTGGGTTATTTGTGGGGCATAGGAATTTGTTCATTTCCCCCCAAAAAATATAGTCTGGCCCCCCACAAGGTTTGAGGGACAGTGGACCGGCCTCCTGCTGAAAAGGTTTGCCTGCCCTGGCCTAAAATCACTGCATTCCTGCCTATTTTGCAGAATATGTAGCTTTTGCATTTCTTTAAGGGGATCATTCAGATTGAGAACGGCTGGCTGATGTTCTCTTTTATTAAGCTAAGCAGCGTGCCAAAGAGCATAACATAGCACATAATCTTGTTCCCCAGAACTGGCTGGTCTGTAAATGGGGACTTGAAGCTTTGTGTTGTTTCATTCTGCATTTTCCTGCTCAAGGCACGTCTATGTGTGTCTCACTTGCGATTGAAAGGTTTTCACTTAGTCTCCTGTAAGAGAGAGAAAAAGGCTCTCACTGGACTTTCCATTTTTATTGGGGTGGTTTCAGTTTGAGAAGCTTTAGCCGCACAGAGAGCTCCTCTTCAGACGAAGATTAAACACAGTAGTTTGAAGCGAGCTACTATTTTGTCAGGCTGAAGCTGAATGCAATTGGGGGGGGCGGCTTGAAATCCAAGTGCTCTTTGAGAGGCATGTTCACCTTTTATTAATGAAGCAAAGGTTACTCCATTAGAGCAGGGAGCCTGCTGGCAATCGCTACTGAACTCGGCTATCGGTAGGTACATTAAAAATGACTATTTGCTCCTGGAAAACAAGGATCTTGTCTCTGTCAGGCATCCCAGCAATGGCTAGGCTGGACAACTAACTTATTACACAGGCTGCTCAACAGCTTAGTTGGTGCAGAATTCCTCAGTCCTTTCCCTAACAGAAATATCAAAACACCATTTCAACAGCTGCACAGGCTTTTTTCATGCCTGAGGGTGCTGCTTTTGTCTTTTAGAACCATGCAGAGACTGGGACGTGCACACTGCAGATTATCTTCTCTGTGTATCTCTCTTTAAACTGGATTCCCTTATGGGGAATCCCATAAGGTAGATCCAGCTGCAGGACAGAGCAGAGCATATTTCCATTGCTGCTTGGCTGTTGTGGAATGAGCTCCCCGAGGATGCAAATACCTTCAGGTTTTAAACTAAGGTGCAGACCTCTTTTTAAAGTTAGCTTTTGAGGACTAGGGCTGATTCTGTAGTGTTCAGTAATCTCTTTTAAAATGTCAAAACGTGTATGTGAGATGGTTGTATTCAGTTTCTAAGCTACCTGAGCTCAAAGAATACACAAACGGATACATTTAAATGTAAGGCAATAGTTGAGTCATCTCAGGTGTCAAGCTGTCAAGTAACACTATTATATACTTTTCGTACTCATAAAAAGGTAGCTTCCCATTCCAGGGATTTTGTGTCGTCAAGTGTTGCTTGTGTCTTTGCTCAGCTCAGCATGCTACTCCACTTCATGCACGCAGCTGGTTTCCCTTTGTGAAAACGCCAGCCGTGTGGAATCACTCAAACCTACCCCTTCTTAACTTGATTCCCCAATACCTCAACATGAATAGCAGCAAAACACTTCTGAAGAACAGAATCCGGAATTCTCTAACTCGAGAGGTACTGAACCATATGGCCTTGTTGTTGCCATAACAAACTACTCCCAACAACCATATTTTGCACACTAGCAAATTATCACAAGCTCGGCTGCCTCCAACTTCTCTCCTCGTCTTTATACAGAGACTTCCTAGTTTCTTAAACTCTAATGCAGGCATAGGCAAACTCGGCCCTCCAGATGTTTTGGGACTACAGCTCCCATTATCCCTGACCACTGGGTCCTGTTAGCTAGGGATGATGGGAGTTGTAGTCCCAAAACATCTGGAGGGCCGAGTTTGCCTATGCCTGCTATAATTTAAGCAGATTTTTAATAGTGGATGTCATAGGAAACTGGTTTAAGAAGTGAGGTAGTCTCTGCAGCCAAACACACAAAAGGAGCAGGGAAGGAGCTATAGCTTGTGGCATGTTCATATGCAAACTGTGGTATGTTGGAGTGGCCTGTCGCATCTGAATTGCGTGGCTTGTTTCTCTTCAGTGATTTCATTTTTCTAAGTCCAATAATAGTTCCTGCTGGCTTGAGTGGTGGAGCTTTCTGAAATAAAGGCATCCAAAAACAATGTATATCTAGATTCCACATTTGGAATACATCATGCCAGCTGAGCTAACTCACAGTGGCACAGATGTACTGTTTACAATCTAGATTTCTACAGATTTCCATACATTTGCTTTGGGGTACTAAATGTCTCATATGGAGAAAAAGGAAAGAAGTGTGGAGGATCGTGAGAGAAAGAGGAACACGATCTTAAGTTTGGTTCAGTGAATGCAGTGTTGGATTGAAATGTGGGAGATCTGGGCTGAAAAATAAAGTAGCTATTGACTTACTGCATAGCCTTTGGCAAGTCCCTCGCCCCTTAACTTCAGCTACACATATACAAACAAAAATATGAATTACCTATATCTTTATAAAATAAATTAGGTCACTTTGCTAATGAAAGATGCCCAAGACACCATCAAAAAATAAGCCACCTCACAGGATTGCAGTAGAGATAAAATAGAAGGGTTTGCACAAGTATCAAAGAAGCAGAATCCTTTATCAGCATACAAGTCTTCATATGAAAGACAACACAATTAAAGCAATATATATACACATTTATGGCTTTGTACAAAGGATTATTTTATGTTTTTCCAAACATCAGGCACTCCCCCCCCTACAAATACCCAAACGAAATTCTGCAGCATATAGCAGTGAGAATCCTCAATGTTCTTACAATTCACACAAACAGCATGCAGAGTATTTTCATGTCAGCAGTGCTGCTTATGTAGAAAGTGGGGGAGAGCAGAACAAGGGAGATGCCCCTCTATAACAAAAGTCCCGTTTTAATGCAGAGTTACATATTTATTTATTTTTTGCTTGCATGAACCACAGTATTACTTTTAGTAATTATAAAATACAAAAGAAAAATTACCTTACTTAAAAATTAATTTTAAATTAACAAGCCTGAACATTTCATAATGCGAACTGAAAATATTTTAACAAAATAACACCAATCCAGTTATTGATCAAGTGCAAACTTAAGGCTGCAATCCTCGCACACACCGCCATGGAAGTAAGTCCCAAAGAAGTACCTCCAAGCAGATTTGTGCAGAACTGTGCTGTAAGACTGTAAAAGAACTGGTCCACTTTAATCATCTTTTTTCCTTTTCCTTGGGGATGCTCTGTTGAACTGTCAGCATTCAAGAATACATCTGATTACCATTTTAGTCAACTTTGTCAGTTTATCTAAGCCGAGGTCTCAGTAATGCAGGTAATTAATATAACACACAAACAATATATTACAGAATTAAAGCAGTTCTGTTGCAGAATACATTTCTCACAGACTAACAGAGGTTTGAAAAGCCCCAAACAAGGCTGCTTGGTATATATTAAAGATCCACACAGTCCACAAAGCCATCATTTACATTTTTTAATCTAAAGTACTATAGAAATTAAGATCTATCGAGAAGCATATTCAATCCGCAGTTACATGATCTGTTGCATTATACCACCCCTTCGTTAATGTTTTGATTCCCTAGAAACTACTTAGCAGGATTTACTAGGCTACGTAATTGGGAATCGCAAGTGTGGGGAGAGCCCTGTTGTACCAGGTCCCATCTTCAGGCTTCTCATAAACAACTGGTTGGCCACTTGAGAGAACAGGATGTTGAGCTAGACGGGCCACTGGACTGATTCAGCAGGCTCTCAACATTTTGGGTGTCCAATGTGCTAAGTATGACCTTTCTGCTTTCAGGGATATGCTAAACTTTGTGTAGTTAAAACTGAGCTGAAGACTGGATGAGACGGATGAATGTTTAACTAAGCTCAGGAATGTCTTTTCTTTGACCTCCCCACTCCCCTCCCAGGTATATATTATATATTAAATGTTTTGATGGGACACTAAGTCTCACTGGAATTCCTTGGGGGAAAGAAGCTGAGAGGGGCTAAGGGCAAGGAAATGCATGCTTCCTGGCCAAAAGCAGGTTTTGACCACCGAAGGGACCCCTGGCCATTAGGTCCAGTCGTGGCTGACTCTGGGGCTGCAGCGCTCATCTCGCTTTATTGGCCGAGGGAGCCGGCGTACAGCTTCCGGGTCATGTGGCCAGCATGACTAAGCCGCTTCTGGCGAACCAGAGCAGCGCACGGAAACGCCGTTTACCTTCCCGCCGGAGCGGTACCTATTTATCTACTTGCACTTTGACGTGCTTTTGAACTGCTAGGTTGGCAGGAGCAAGGACCCGAGCAACGGGAGCTCACCCCGTCGCGGGGATTCGAACCGCCGACCTTCTGATCAGCAAGTCTAGGCTCTGTGGTTTAAACCCACAGTGCCACCCAGTAAACATGTTGAAAGGCACCTTGGGGACATGGATGGTTTATGGCACATGCTCATCACCCCTCACTCTCTTAAAAAACATCAAAGTATTCCACAAAACTTATCTAATTCTGAAACAGGAACACAGTGTCTGGCTAGGTGTTACAGAGTTCCAGCTCCCATCTTCTCTGACCAACGAAAGGTGGTTGATAAACCCAATGACGTTGGTATGCCAAGGAGCCACCAAAGCGATAGCTCACAATTTTGTATATTCTATATAATTACTTGCCTCTATGTTGTAAACTTGCTCTCCTAAACCCCCTTCAAAGAGAGTAAACTGTGAGGGCTTTGAGGAAACACCACCTAAAGCTATTGTTATTTCTATGATTTGAGACTGCAAAGTTAGTCGCTGAGGTTCTTTCCTGCAAGATGTGGTCTTATACCATAATGTAATCTAAAGCAGCTTCTGGCTCTTTGAATAAATAAGAAGAGGAGGCAATGGAAAAAGAAATGGCAGACCCTACAATTAAGAACAAGTGAAACTAAAAATGGATTTGCTAGAGCGACGTTAAGCTGAGAAGTTTTTGCTCCTGGAGTTACAAACATTATAAAACTCTAGTAAAATAAATACAAAAATGAGTATATGAATATACAAACCATTTAACAACACTTAACACTTTGGGGTAGTCAGTGTTAATTATAAGAAATAGAAGTTTTCTGTATTTATAGACCAAGAGATCACCTTTGTGCCAGGAAACCACCTCCCACCAAAAATTACACCTAAATGTCTTCTCTTTAGAAATCTTACACAGTGCTAATATAACCCCCCCCCCCAATCTAGTTAAAATACTGTATACAAAATGTTATGAATGTTATTAGGCATCTTGGATTCTGCAAGTTTTTAAGGAGCTCATATAACAAAGTAGAGATGTAAGAAAAATATCTATATGCCTATTACAAAAATTCAAGTTGATCAATAAAATTGAAATCAATCAGGAAGTCAGCCCCACAATAAATCTACATAATCAAACACATAGGCGACAAAGCAAAGCCTTCAATCTGCTCTCTGATTTGGAAGTCCAAATGGCCAACAACTTTGGTTAGATCATATTCCACGATGTGTTCTCCTACAAAATGTGCAATTTTAATACACTTAAGGCAGTTAATCCGGCTGTCTGCAGCTCTCTCTGAGTTCGTCAGATCAAAAGATATATGGGATGAAAGTTATGAAGGTTTAAAACTATCACAGTATTAAAAGCTTTAACCTTTTCTTGGGTCAATGCAAAACATGATGCACAAGTATTTTCTTCGTTCCTACGACACTGTAGTGAGTTTGGCACTTCCAAATAAAGACATTTCCAATGGCACATTTCTTACCAATAGCAGCAAATAATATGCAAGTATCTTGCAAACATCCTGTACAGGAAAAATGTATCTGCTGCCAAGTCTGACAAGAGAAAATAAAATACAAAAAGAAAAAACAAAGAGGTTGAAGGACATCTTTGGACTTCCTTGTTCACTTCCTGCGGTCAGAGATGTCTGAAGTACTTTAAATTGCAGCCTAGGATAATGGAAAGAAAATACACGATGATGGAAAGCAAAGAAAAACATTCAGCATGCAAGACAAGAATGAATATAGTGGTATCCAAATACCTAAGAGAACCAAGAAGCAAAGAGTCCACTGCTTTATGGAACACATCCGTGTTTTATAAATGTGAGCCAATTTCAGTATAATATTGGCAAATCCATGTTAAATAAAATGTTGTAGAATTTGTTGGTCTTTTAAAGGACTTTCCTGGAAAGGACCATTCCTGGGTGAATACCTTAATGCATGCCTGCAGGCACATTTGCAAGCTTTTAATTCCCATATGATAGTCCATGCATGTCTTAGCTTTGAGCATCTTTACATTTCAACGCCCTTGTTAAGCCACACTTCATACTTCTCTTTTATACTCTACTGGTATAAAGTAAATGTATGACTCAATTGTAAACTGAGGCGCTTTGGGGTCACAAACTTTAATTGAGAACATTGAGGAATTCATACCTCAGAGTGACTGGTATAAGATCACTCTTAGCATAATAGTCTCAGCAGATTTTAGAGAGCACAAATTTAAACTGAGTTACATGACAATTTGCCACCCAATAACTATATGATGCCCTTTGAAAAACCTCCTCCTTTGACATAGTGACTAGCCTCACAAATTGTAGTTTATCTCTTGGACACCTTCAAACTGTGGGGTTTCACCTAAGGTGGTAGCTTGTTCTACACAAGCTGATTTCATGAAATCAGCCCATTTCATTTTTTCATTTTTAAAAAGTTAAGAATAAAGAGCAAGACACTGTAATCTAAATAAGACCTTTGCCTTCACAACTCTACTATGGCTATCTCTGATTTCCAGTTTCAATTAACTTCCCCGAACCTTCCCCCCCCCCAGAAGCTGCTATCATATCACAAGAATCAGCATTTCATCTCTTACTCACTCTTCAGAAACACCATTCTTTGTTTTATAAAATCATACCCCATCGTTCAACAACAAGGTAAAGCACTGTGTCAAACTTTCCCTTCTAGAACTTATCCCTAACACTACAAATTATTGCTTATTATCTTTGGTGTATATTATCTTCCCATTTCATTCCAATTTTGAATTGGAAATGTTTCTTCTATGGCAGTTAGGGTAATCCACACTGGAAATTTGTCAGTTTGCAGAGAATTTTTCTGATGCCCTAGAGATTTAGCATGGTTATGTTTAGTAAATGAAAATGAAGGTTTTGACACTACCAATCTTGCCACCCACTTACTGTTACAGTGGTGCCCCGCAAGACGAATGCCTCGCAAGACGGAAAACCCGCTAGACGAAAGGGTTTTCCGTTTTTGAGCTGCTTCGCAAGACGATTTTCCCTATGGGCTTGCTTTGCAAGACGAAAACGTCTTGCAAGTGTTCCGTTTTTTTTCCACCCCCCTTTTTCTAAGCCGCTAAGCCGCTAATAGCCTTTTAGCCGCTAATCCGCTAATCCTTTAATAGCTGCTAAGCCTTTAATAGCCGCTAAACCGCTAATAGCGCTAATCCGCTAATCCGCTAATAGGGTTGCTTCGCAAGACGAAAAAACCGCTAGACGAAGAGACTCGCGGAACAGATTAATTTCGTCTTGCAAGGCACCACTGTACTAATGAACTCATGAAAAGGATTTTTTTTCCCATGGAAAGAAATAGCACTGGAAAACTTCCCATCCCACCTCACTATACCTTCATGACAGAGAAGGGTACAGTATGCATAGCTTCTCCCATTAGCGGAAGAAGTCACACCTCCTAAATTCTGTCCTGCCATACACCTGCTGAAGGTACAGGAGCATCCTTTTAGAGTCAGGAACTGATAACCATGTTATGTATAAATAAAAGAGAACCAACCTTCCAACCTTATCCCGAAACCCAGCTGTGTGTTGTTGTCTTTACGCCATGCGACAAGCTTTGGTTAGGCAACACACTGTCAAAGTTAAAATCTAATGTTTCCCCATCCATGAGCTCATTCCGAATTATTGACTCCATATCACAGTCCAATCGTTCAATCGACATGTCATCTAAGTCACTGGGAAGCTTCTCCTGATGGAAAGAGACAATTCCCAGTCTTCCATAGCCATTGCAGCTGTTCACAGTGGTATAAGGGTTTATGCTGTTCATCTGCATAGGGTGGCTCATAGGCACTTGTACTGAGTTTTTCGCGGCGGAGGAACGATTCAAACTCGATGCGTGAGACACAGTGCTAAGTGTGAGAGACAAGGTATGGCTGTTAACTGCTGGTGTTTGTTGGACATGTCCCTGGTGTGGGTGGACACTGGGGGAAATTAGTTTGTTATGGGCCTGTTGGCTGCCATAGGGTGATATTGCCGAGTTAGTGGCCATCAGTACATTCTGTCCCAGCACTCGGCCACTAGGCTGGGAAACATGAGTATCTACAGATGCCAAGATCTCATTGTGTGGAGGTGAGTCAGAAGTAAGCAACTCCTTCAGAAGTCCCACAGGGCAGTTGTATTGGCTGAGGTTTCCATAGCTTGGTTTACTATCTTGAAGAGCTTGCATAGGTATCTGGGACAAGGAGTTCATGCTGGGCTGAGCATAACTGTATTTCCTGTAGTCGGCACTGGGCGAACCTATACTTGTGTTGGATGAAGTATATGAATAACCGGGAGACTGCTGCATAATGCTAGTGGGTGGGGACTGGGTTGATCCGGTCAGGGATGTGTTAGGAGACAAAAGATTGAGGTTATCCAGGAGGTTCTCCATGTTTTCTGAACTACTCATCTCAGAAAGGCTTGGGAGAGTGGAAGCCATTTTGGTTGTGGATGGAGGGTAGACCATGGCGTGTACATCTCCTTCTCCAAGGTCATCTTGTTCTGGAACAATTGGAGAAAGCCTCCCACTGATTGTACTAGCATTAGAGCTGGTTCTAGGTCTAAAAGTGCTCCAGTTATTATCAAAGTCATCATTGCTGTGAGAGCTGGGGCTTGCAGGCCATTTTGAGAACTGTGTGCCTGGACTGTCACAATTTCCCTCTTGACCTGCCTGAAGAGCTGCTTTTTTCTTTGCAGCTCTACCTCTGCTTTTGGCAAACTTGCTGCTGTTGTCCATGGATGCAGCCCTTCTCCTGGGCGACTTGCCACTTTTGCCTCCTTCTGGATTGAGCATCCACCAAGAGCTTTTTCCTGTTCCTTCGTTCTGTACTCTGATAAACTTGCTGTGCAGTGAGAGGTTGTGACGAATTGAATTCTGGGAAGGAGAAAAAAGTTGCAAGGAAAAAGGTGAGTCATACTTAACTCCGGTATTTTTCTTCAATTAGAAAGCCATTTCATCAAATGCATGAAAACTATTGAAATCCCATTTCCCAGTTCACTTATTGCCACGTAGTAGACAGAATTGTTCCTTTGGGGTGGTATTCTACTAATAAGTCCAGTCAATGCAAGAATTTCTGCTTGTACAATGGGTTTCCACCCTTCTTCCCCGATTGTGCTCTCCAAATCTAAAGTAGAATAGGTTGGAGGCATCAGGGGGAGGAGAGTGTTCCACTGTACAAGGAAACATCTTTGCACTGCCGGAATGATTGCCTTTAGCAGTACATTGGATTCCACCCATTTATTTTTTTAAAAAAATCTTTATTGAATTTAAATTACACACTTATACAAAGAATTTACAATCTCATACTACAAAAAGAAAATTAAAGAAAAAACAATTAAGGGGGAAAAAGAAAATACAAAAAAAGAAGAAAAAGCAAATTTACGTACATTAAAAAACACTTAATCTTCCTAATTAATACCCATTGTTTTTAAGTAAAATGGGGGAAAGACTTCAACATCTCTGCTGTGAACCTGTTTAAGGAAGGTTTGTACGCATAGAAATGTTTTCACAGGATTGTAGAGTTGGAAGGGACCCCCAGGGTCTTCTGTTTTTCAACCTCATTAACTGTTTCTATCTATCCTTGGAATCTGAATGACTAACAACTTATTTTACTTTATTTGTGCCAGGATCCAGTATTGTGGAAATGTGTGTCTACCATTCCCAAAATGGACTTTTAAAGAAAGTTACCTGTTCTTTACCTTGAAATATAATTCAAGGAAAGGTGTTCTATTTACCACTGCTGTATTGTTCTTAAAGGTTTTAAAACCCTAACCTCAAAGCCACCTCAAGAAAAATCTGTAATCCAATAATAATATCTGTCCAATCAGCCCGGGCTGTTCTCAGAGCAAACCAAAGTCTGAGCATGCACACCATTTCATTATTTTGTTCAGAGAGCTTAAAGTGCTAAATGTTGGCCAAACAAACAGTAACCCCTTTATCCAAGCCATTATTCTCAAAAGTCATAGTGTACAAGTAAGCAATAATGAATTTCAGAGTAAGTGCCTCAGAATAACTGCTCACAGTATGAGTGAATTTACTAACACCTTATATGAATAATGAACTTTACACAAATTATAATCATAGAACTGTAGAGTTGCAAGGGACCCCATAAGTTTTTTTTAAAAACACCTTGATGCATTTTATATAAAGATAACCAAATGGCCTTTAAAAAGGATCCTTAATTTGCAGCTCCACTGATCAAGTTTCCCCATACCAATTAAAAGGGGTTCCAAACAATGTCAAAAAAGTAAATTTTCAGTTGATTAAAATAGATAACAAACAAGGACGAAGTCAGTACACACTGTTTTACCATGTATACTGCTACCCAAGGAATAAGTGTTGGGAGTAGCAGTGAAACATGCCCCAAACCTTTGCTTTCCAAGAGAGAAAATTAGCATTGGAACAACAGAGTTTAGAAAAACTGAATTTGTGGTTTATTACCAAAAATATACAGATCATTGGGAATTGTCTGGCAATTGTTCAGTCAAGTCAATAAAGAGGACAGGAAGGAGATGAGGATGGCTGAGAGAAAGAGCAAAATGTGAGAGATCAACGAGAGGAGCTAGTGAAATATAAGAATATGGGACAATTATAGATGGCAGACAGACTTGCAGAAAGCTACACTGGCTTAGAGAAGGGAGTCAAATACAAGTGATGTTTTGCCTGAAATTGTGTAGCTAACTTGCCTGGCAAGTTAAGAGAGGCAAGAAAGGAAGCAGAACTAGAGATAGGAACCAAAGCACAAATACAACCTCTCCCACGGCCAAGAGGGCAGATGGCGCCTCTTCCTTAGGGGCCCGATTTGAATCTGAACTGCTGTCCTTTGTACCAGGACCACAGAGGCGTTTGGATTGTTCTTTATAGACACCCTGGCTCTTAGATAACAAGGTGTAGATTGTTGTCAAAAAGCACACATAAAAAAGCAGTGAAGGGGGATGAAGGGAAGACCAAGGTCCCCTCCTGAGCCTCGCATCATGCAAAATATTCCCGGGTGAATGCAGTGAACACAAGCATTGACAAGCTACAAACTCCCTTGGAATCCTTTCAAAACCAATGAAAAATAACGCACATTGAGGAGGTGAGGGGAAACTGGGGGAGGGGAGTTTAGCTGGAGATTCCTGTTCTAGGCTCGGCAATATGTGGGAGGATATTTCCCCCTAAAACAAAGGAAGGAAAATGTATTGACAGTGCTAGGGCGACTTTCTCATTCCTGCCATGGGAACCAAGTGCAAAGATGTGTGAACACTCTTTGGGAGGAAGTTCTTGACCTTAATGAGTGCAGGTGCCAGTGGATTTGGTGTTTTCCTTCTTTAGGTCTTGGTGAAGCCAAGCAGTAGGCGTGCCAGGAAGCTTAATCTCATTATTATTTTGTTAAAAGCTTGGTGGGGTGTGCATGCATTCCAGAGTCCCCTGGCCTGCTGAACAGAGTTTTGGGAACTTCTTCTGTGGTGTGTGTTAATGGAGTATTGTATTGCAGCCATCTTTGCCCTGTTTGATAAGCCTCTGCTTAGTATACCTATTTCCATCAAATTAGTGATTTTGTAGGCAGTGTAGAGGAGAAATACTAAGACGACAGCTGTGCTTAACCCTCAGTATCAACATGAAAAAATGGATAAGAACACTAATCACTAGACCCACAATATTGCAAGGAGTCCATATAACTATAGCCCTGTCCTGAAGACCCAAACTCACACCTGTCTGGTAGCATTTTAAGGTACTCACATTAGTGTTTAAAGCCCTAAACAACCTCGGCCCCAAATCTCATTGTGTAAGCTTTGTAATATGATGAAGACACACCTCTTTGCCCTGGCCTTTGGCACCAGAGACTTTTTTAAGGACCCACCCTATTATTCCTATTGTAAATTGTGTTACTTGTTTATTTACTATTATTGTTATTTATTCTTCAAAGGCAGCGTGTACCATGAAACCACCGAGTGAAGAATAGAGAAAGAAGAAGTAATACAGGAAGAACATAAAGGCACATCCTTGCAATATATGGAAATGCTGAAATGAAAGCAAGGACAGCAAGGACAACACATCCTGCACAACAAGCATGGAAGCAGATTCCCATGAGAAACAGGGTGAAGACCTCACAGTGCCTCTAAACTGGGAGTCCAAGACACAAGAGCATTGATGGCAAAAACCACAGATTGCATATACCTCAGCAAAAAGCACCTGCGTTAAGCAGCAACTGTATCCCAAATATTTAACTACCACTGAAAAATAGCACAAGTATCCAAGAGTCTGGGCATCAAGCTCTTCATCAATAGACACTGCTGGCCAAACACTCTTCTTGCATGAGCATAGTTGGAGAACAAGCTCTGTCTGCTTCAGAAAGTACTAGTGGCAAAAACCACTAGTGGAGGACTATATATGCTTTTACAGGATCATGATGATCACATCCAGCAGGTGCTCCCCTGAATAATCCACCTGCTGGAAGTCAACCCATCCAGGAAGAAGACTAGGCACATGCGACCTTAAGAGGTAGGGAAGGATATTGAGTCGGAGGTGTTCGCTCCCAAGCAAAAGCAGTGAAGCAAGCATCCAGTGTTCTCATCTTAAGCCACATCTGCTCTGATTCAATGACACTTTTTTGGCCCCAAAAAGTGCCGGGCCCAACCTCTAGAAGCAACTGACAGCATAGGATCAGGTTACCTAAAGGATCACCTCCTCCTGGACCTACCAACCCAGATTTGACATCTACATTGAAAGCCATTCTTCAGGTTTCCTCACCTAATGAGCAGATGGCAGATGGCTACAAAGAAGTGAGCCTTTTCAGTAGTGGCGCTCCAGTTATGGACTGCTCTTCCTAGAGAGGCTTACCTGACACTTTTGTGTTTATAGAGCCAGGTGAAAACATTTTTATTTTTGAAGCTTATAAACTTTAACAGATATTAAGGATAATTATGTTTTTAGTATCCAAGATTGGAAAGTTTTGATGCTGCTATGTTTTATTTTTGGTGCTTTTTATTCTGCATTTAAAATGTTACGGTTATGCATGTTTTTTTTCTATAATTGTGTTTCTCTGCCTGTAAGCAGCTAGAGAAAACTTTGTTTATAAAATGTATATCCTGTCTGATAACAAAAACAAACAAACAAACAAACAAACAAACAAACAAACAGTACCTTTGTTTTTACTAAAGTGCAAACTGCAAAACACATAGGTTAAGGATCAAAATAGATGGGTATCTTAAGCGTGTTTGCATATATGAAGCAGGTATGTGTGTGGAGGCGCATGCTTTGCCCAGAAAAAGGAGTCCCCTTTCCTACCTTCCTCCAAGTACAGTTACTTGGTTTAAGCAGTTTTATTATTGCTGTCATTGGAGCTCAATTGGGGGAAATCTGATTACAGTGGTACCTCGGGTTACAGACGCTTCAGGTTACACACGCCGCTAACCCAGAAATAGTGCTTCAGGTTAAGAACTTTGCTTCAGGATAAGAACAGAAATCAGGCTCCGGCGGTGTGGCGGCAGCAGGAGGCCCCATTAGCTAAAGTGGTGCTTCAGGTTAAGAACAGTTTCAGGTTAAGAACGGACCTCTGGAATGAATTAAGTACTTAACCCGAGGTACCACTGTAAAAGCAACAGAGCACCGCTAGTTAAGAAAGAGGGAGGGATCAGGTTTCAGTTCACATGCCAACATGCTCCTTCATGTGTGAGAAATACCCTCCCCCCATTATTGCTTTATATGCAAAGGTGCAAACATGTTCTTAAGATGTATAGATTGCTCAGCATGTTTAGTTTGTCCCTCAGAAAAGGAGCAGCTGACTTGGAGTCCAGATGCTGTTGAACTCCCATCAGCTCTAGGCAGCATGGCCAACAGGCAGGAATGATGGGAACTGTAGTCTAAAACACCTGAAGGAGCCACGGATTAGGTAACTGCTGTAGAATATCCAGGATGCCTATACCATGAGGCCTGGAAAACTCTTTGGAGTTTAACGTTTTATCTTGGCTGCTTGCTCAGAATTAAGGCTACCGCTATTCTACCCGAAAAGAATTCACAAGAAAGCAGTAAAACCCACTGATTAAAAATAAATAAGAGTGCTGTTTTAAAATTTTGCATACTTACTCCAGAGCGTTAAGTGTTTATGATGAAAACAAGAGTTCTCGTGCGCATACATGTCTACACAGAACTTCAAACCTATCTGTTCATGGAAGCGTTTAGGACTTTGCAGAAAGAAGCTTCAGACTTCCTTAGTCATCAGAAAAGTTACAATCTAGTATTCTTATACCGAGGACATTCAAGGTCACTCATGGAGTAGCAAAGCCATCTCCAAATTCTGCCAACGACAACAACAAAGTTCCAAACAGGAAAAGGTTTGTAGCAGAGTGCCTGTTACATAAATTCCTGTTTTTCACGCAGCCAGGAGAGATTAAAGTAAGGATAATTTACTACTTTGCGGGGGGGGGGGGAGTGTGAAAGGGGTAAATATTGAAAAAAATTGTAGCCTAGTCAAACATGTTATGTCTATTAAGCTTTGCCAAAAGCAGCCGACATGACAACACTACACTGTAAAACATTGAAACTCAACAGCTGGATGAGTGAGTACAGTCACAGGATTTAGAGGCCGGCATTTGTCAGCTGCTTTGTGTCTAGAAAGATTCTGCTTGTAGTGAAAAGTGCTGGATTTTAAACATTTAACTGCTTATTCTGAAAATAAGTTCAAGTTTTACTTCAAGGAGGGGGGGGGAGACTCAAAGAGCTGTTTCGGATGCAACACTAAGCCACTGTTTAGCACAGGAATGGCTAATCTGCAACCCTCCAGATTTTGTTGACCTGCAGCTTCCACCATCCTTGGTCCCCTGGCCATTCTGGCTGGCGCCAACACCACCTAGGAGACCACTTCGCTTTAGCATTACAAGAATGAACCTAGGCAAGTTTCAGGCTCACCTTCCACTCCCCAGTATGGAAGGGGCTGAAAGCATACCTCAGCTGTTGCTCATGAAGCTGACTTGTTTCAAACTGCAACTAAGATGAACTACAGTTTGGGATTCAGACACAACCCCAAACTGCAGCTAATCTAAAATGGAAGCCAGAGTTTCCTGTCTCTGCCCCTCATTCAGGGGAGTTGCTAAGGCATGGCCAAGCCGTGAGTGTTTTGCACTGGAGCCCAGATCTCCTGCCACCCACCATCTTAGATGTCTACCCAAAGACATCTGTGCATATACATTAGCAGATGTGTCCTGGCCCTGTGCCCAGAGTCCTTTAAGTACCTAGCAATGTCCTAGGCTCATCCTTGCAATGCCAAACCATAGTTTGAATTTACATGTGAATCTCATGACTAATTCCATTGGCCGGTTTCTTTCCTGTGTGTATAACAACTTCATCCATTTTAAAAAAAGCTTTGCAGTGGTTAGTAATTTGGGCTCCAGATTTTGCGAACTTCAGCTGGAAACGCTGTGGCAGGTGCACACATTGGTTCCATGTGGCTCCAGGATCCAAATGCTATTATCCGCTGCCCCAGGCATCCTATTCTCTCCAGACTTATCTGTCCACCAAAAGAATTTCCCTGCTACCCCAAAACATGTAAGCAGGCAACTGTGTATTAGACAGAGAACTTGGGGTGGTATTTGAGTAAGTTCTGCTCAAGAGTAGACCTACTGAAATCAATGAATATGGGCTCATCCATAATTCCACTTGTGCCATACCTAGAAAGCATGGATCCCAGTGGTTTTCCCCTTGCCCTATTCCTTTCCAAGGGAAAATCTGCTTTTTAGATCGGAACAAGGGGCAATCCGGGGAAAAGAGTGGGACAAGACAACATGTGGACAAACGCCTCATCAAGTTCATTAATTTCAAGGGGTCTACTCTGAGTAAAAGTTAGTTGAATTTTAATTGTATAATTAATTTTGTGTGTAGAATGCACTTATACTATGAACAATGGGTTTATTTTTACTGTAATTTTACTTTACTTTCAAGTCTTAAGGAAACCAGTAGCTAATCTACTTATTTCATGGACTAGTGGTTTTTTTTAAAAATAGGATCACCAGTTATCAAAATATTCCAACAGCCAAGAAGAAGCTTATTCCCCAGACACAGTTATAGGACAGATAAATCAATAAGGCACAGTGTCCTCAACCTTTCCATTACCTCAGACACAAAGTCAAACATTATAAGGAATACTCCAATATGTCATTTCAAGTAGAGAAGAGGGCATTCGGCTTAACCTAAGCAGTGCAATGCCTTTGGATGGGAGTTAAGTGCATTTACTTTGGCCTCAATGTGGCTCAGCGGGCAACTACACAACCAGGGGAGAGAAAACTCAGGCTTACCGTACCATAAATCACTTTTGGCCAAACTACACATTACGTAAAAAAAACCTGGCTGCCACCACTTCATGTCTCCTGGTAATGTTTGGTAAAAGCAGACAGATGAAGTGACGTATCTGTCGCACTTCTCCTGCTTGGTGAACCACAAGCAAAGAGGGCAAGAGTATTGTGTTCCTCATATAGACGGAGGTGGCAGCTGTCATAGCTCTCTGTGGGTGTAATGTTGCCTTCCCATCCCAAAACCAGCACTTTCTCATGTCAGGCTCCTGCGCCAAGGGCGTGTAGGCAGTTGGGAAGAAAGACACACCGAAGAAATGAAATGAACAAATGTTGCTCCAAAAACAGAAAAGAAATATATGAAAAAAGATATGGCCTACAGCTGCAGCAAACTACTACAGATTGCTGCAGAGAAGGTTCTGCTATTGCTAATGCAGCAATGAGGAAGGTAGGAAATCACCTTGGAAGATATGGGATTAATGACAATTCAAGAAGGGAGAGGCAACCTCTGGTCCTCCAGATGTGCTGCATCCCAACTCTCTTCATCCCTAGCCAGATAACCAGCGGCCCAAACTGACTGACTGCTGTAGTCTAGCAACATCTGGAAGGTTATTAAGTTCTCCATCTCTGCGATATGTTGTCATTAAATGTGGGTCTTAAAAGGGATAATGGGACTTCAGCTGTTCAATATATACACTTTCAAGTACAAAGCTTGATATTAGCATTTATGTTCAAGTAACGTATCAAAGAAGAATTAGTATTAGGACTCTGAGTCATTTTTAAAGTGGTGGAAGTTATCCACCTAACAAGTTTTAATGTCTGAGAAGGCAGGCATACTCATTTTCCATTTTAGTCATCCTTTTGTATTGTTTTGGAATAATTCTAATTGACGAACTGAACCACAGGCTTTGTTGTCAGTTTTGTTAATTCCGGGTTAGACTGGATATACTGACTTTGTAACACACATTTTAGAAACTTTCACTTTGTTATTTACTATATATAGGGCACAGTAAAAAGTTTTCAGAAAGGTACTCCGAAGTTAAGAAAATTAAGATTTTGGACACAGGTGGCCATTCATTAATTAAGGTTTCCAAGAATGCCTTTAAAAGAGCACCCCTCTAATTAGTCTAATACTTTTAAAGTCAGTTATGAACTGCATCTCTGATTAGTTGAATGCCTGCCTCATTCTTTATTATTCTGTCCTATTTATAGTAGTATTTCGAGCAATTAGAAATTACAAGAGAAGAGAACTGTAGGGAGGTTTGTTTATTCTACATCTATACTGCACATTGCATTGTCAGGAGAGCTTCTACAGCAGAGCTTTCCAAACTGTGTGTCGCGACATGTTAGTGTGTCGGCTGCAGTGTGCAGGTGTGTCACAAGAACAATCCCTGCTCTCCTCCCGGGGCTGGAAAGGAGTTAGTAAAACTGAATTACTGTGAAATGATGCATGTCTAAAAAGTGTGTCACCAATATGAAAAGTTTTGAAAGCTCTGTTCTACAGTTTTTATTTCATTTTTAAAATGTCTGCAGTGTTTTTTCTACCCAGGCACTTCAAATGAAAATGAAACATAAAACAGATTTAAAATAAAACAAAAGGCCTTGGAGCATTAAAAAGTAGCAATGGAAATGTATTCAATACCAGGAAGTAGCTAAAGTTGCCATTTCTAAACCAACTTACTTGGGAGAAAAACACATTGAGCTCAATGGGACTTACTTCCAATTATACATTTATTGGATTGCATTGCGGAAGTTGTTTTTTTTACCAAAGTTCAAGCTGTATAACATAAAAAGGCTTTTAAAAAAAAGACCAAAAGCAAGCATAGCTAAAAATTGAAAGCTCAGCAGTACTGAAGTTTTATAACTTGGTGTGGAACGATAGAGAAAAGGGGCCCATTGCTCAGAGGTAGCACACAGCATTTCCATGGAGAAGGTTCCAAGTTCAATCCCTGGCATCTCCAGATAGGGCTGGGAAAGTCTCTTGCTGTTAGTCTATACTCTACAACAATCAACAACCTGGTGTTGTCGGGTTCCAGGTGGAAAAATCGAAACTAGAGACAGAATTGCTTGAACCAAAGACTAAGGTACTTTCGAGAATGTATAACTTGCTGCTTAAATGGAACACTCAAGATG
The DNA here is from genome assembly GCF_965112155.1 of Podarcis liolepis. Lineage (NCBI taxonomy): Eukaryota > Metazoa > Chordata > Lepidosauria > Squamata > Lacertidae > Podarcis > Podarcis liolepis. The sequence continues at coordinate 5,778,579 of NC_139557.1, forward strand.
AGACAGTCAAATCAGCCATGATAAAATGGGCCCAGGATATCGGGTATAACATTATGTTTGAGGACTGGGAAAGGTTATGGACCACCGGAATGAAATTCACGGCATGTAATGCCTTGAAGGAAAATATTATGAAAATGATATATAGGTGGTACATGACCCCAGTCAAGCTTGCTAAGATATATCACCTGTCTGATAATAAATGTTGGAAATGTAAGGAGGCTGAAGGGACATTCTTTCACCTCTGGTGGACCTGTCCAAAAGTGAAGGCCTTCTGGGAAATGATCTATAATGAGTTAAAAAAGGTGTTTAGGTACACCTTTCCCAAGAAACCAGAGGCCTTCCTCCTGGGCATTGTCGGCCAGAAGGTGTCAAAGAAGGATAGAACTTTTTTTATGTATGCAACTACAGCAGCAAGAATCCTCATCGCAAAATATTGGAAGACACAAGATCTACCCACACTGGAAGAGTGGCAGACGCAATTGATGGACTATATGGAACTGGCTGAAATGACTGGCAGAATCCGAGATTTGGGAGAAGAAACAATGGAAGAGGACTGGAAAAAAATTAAGGACTATTTACAAAAATATTATAAGTTGTTTGAATGTTAAAAAATTGCACGATTTGGAAATTTTAGCTTCAGCAATTAGACTTGGCAAAACAGGAAACTAAGTTATAAGCAAGAAAAGATTGAAATTTAAAGTAATATTATGTTTGACTCAAGGTATAAGTTGATAAAAAGGTATTTTAAATTTAAAAATATAATATCTGAAAGGTACAAAATAAGATATGAAACAAGGTAAGAATTTGCTGATACTTTTATTGTAAAGAACGCATGGTGGGGGAGACGTGAGGAAGTCCAGTTGGCTATGTAAAAATGTTTTTGAAGGTTGGATTTTTTTCTTTTTTCTTTCTTTGTTTCTTTTATTTCTTGTCTATGGCTCTCATATTTCTGACTTTGTATTTGAAAATGTAATAAAAATATTTAAAAAAAATAAAAAAACAACAACAACCTGGTGTTGTCCAGGTGTTTTGGACAGCAACTCCAACCTGCCCTAGCTTGCTGTGCTGGTCCCGAGGGTTAACCGCGCAGTGGGATCCGAGTCCAGACCGAGGTTGAGGGTGCAGTATGGAGGCTGTCCGTCAAAGCTGAAGCAGGGTCCAAGGCAGGGAGTCGCGTGAAGTCAGGAACTCTGGCAGGAGAGCAGGACAGAGTGCAGGCAGGAACAGGCTACCAACAATGTTGCTCCTGCAACCTGGGAGGGGGGTTGGCTGGCTTTTATCTGCCCCGAGGCCTAGGGTGGTCCCGGCCCACAGGTGACTCGCCTCTCCTGGCCTGGAGGCAAGCACTCCTCCTGCGGGAACTTAGTTCCCTCCGCCTCTCTGCCCTGAGCCTCTGCAGTTCAGGAGAGGCTCGAGGGTTACCGGACCCAGAGGCAGCCTCAGCTTCCCCTGACAGGCTGGGAGAGGAGCACCTGCAGGCAATGGGTCCTCCATCACCTCAGGAGCCAGAGCAGACTCAGGTGATGCCTGCACCTGAGGATCCAGCACAGATGAGAACCCTTCAGGCTCAAGCCCCAGCCCCGGCTCAGCTGGTTCTGGAGGTGGGGACTCCTGTGCAGGCTGGAATTCCTCAGGTTCAGCCTCTGAGTCCAAATCCCGGGCCATCACACTTGCCTAGTCAATGGTTAGGATTCATGGCAGTGGCTGCCCAAAACCTCTAGAGAGCACCAGGCTGGGGAATGAATGTTGGTGTAGAGAATACTGATGGCCTGCAAAACGTGCAAAACAGTTATCCACACTCAGAGATAATTTGTAAGTGGGCCTCTTGGTAGAACAGCTTCCTCTGGAAAAATCTCACTCTGCACCACACAATATTTCACCTCCTGCAAAAAGTGGAACCCTGGAAAGTGCAACATGCTACCCAGAGGTTATCAAGCATGGGGAGGCCATTCAGAAAGAAAATCATACCTGGAATTGAATGGTATAAAATATTGTAACAAACCCACTGTGACTGTTCTCAGTAACACTGCAATGTTAGTTCACTTTTCTTTTTTAAGAAAAAGAACTATTTAAAGCAACTCAGTCTGATGGTAAAGGTAAAGGGACCCCTGACCATTAGGTCCAGTCGTGATTGACTCTGGGGTTCAAGTGCTCATCTCGCTTTATTGGCCAAGGGAGCCAGCATACAGCTTGACAGCGGACAGCATGACAAAGCCGCTTCTGGCAAACCAGAGCAGCGCACGGAAACGCCGTTTACCTTCCCCACCGGAGCGGTATCTATTTTGATGTGCTTTTGAACTGCTAAGTTGGCAGGAGCTGGGACCGAGCAACTGGAGCTCACCCCATCTTGGGGATTCGAACCACTGACCTTTTGATCAGCAAGTCCTAGGCTCTGTGGTTTAACCCACAGCACCACCCACGTCCCTTATGGTACCCCTGATTAATTGGGCAACATATATATCTTAAAGAGGGATTCTCCATCCTCTCCCACAGGAGGGAATGTTCTTCTAAGGTGATACCTACTATATACACCTGCGAGTATAGTTCTTGCTTTAGAATTTTTTTTTTACTCATATGCCAAATTAACAGACTGATCAACTAAACCCGTATGATTCACAGATCTCTTTACTTAACTCTATCCAGTAGCTAAACACCCCCACAACTCTAAGGTGCTTCTGGAAGATACAGGATTTCTATGCAAAGGGAATTCCACAATTACCCACTACGACATGCTCTTATTATTCAGACAAGCAATACAGAGAGCAGCCAATAAAGTGGTGTCAACTGATTTTATCAATGGCCTTTTCTTCTTTGGGGTGGGAGATCTCTGGGCTATCACAGATTTTATAGGTGAAACACAGTCACTTCCAAACTTGCCTGAAAAAGGACAGGAAGCTAGGGCAGCTTGTGAAATACTGTACATCACCCGCTCTATAACACACCCCTCACCAGTTTACACACTAAACACACAAACCAAGTTTACCTTTTTATAATATTTACATTTACAATGAGCAGCATACTAAAACTGCAGGTATTAAGAGGATCAGGGATGAAGGAAGCCAGTGGTTACACAGGGCTACAGAAGCTTGGTGTCTGATTATCATCCTAGCCTATGTAAACACTTTGAAAATGCCACTTGTAGAAGAGCTCTATCCTTTCTAACGTTGACAAATAAAACATCTTAGACTACTTTAGCCCAGGCTTTGTTGCTATTCAGTATTTCCTGCAACGCCAGAGTCATAAAACAGGAATGCAGCAGTCCTTTCTGATGGGCCACGGGCCAAGGAACCTCCATTGTTTTCAATGGAGGCACGCTAGAACTGGCATGACACACTGGAAATGACACTGGAAGAGGCACCCTTTTTCACACTAACTCCCCCGCCGTCCCTTCCCGTCACAGGATGAGTTGTTCTCAAAAAAATCCAGTACTGTACTACTAACACCAAGGGACACACACACACACACACACACACACACACACACTACATAATGAGAAAGACAGTGTCTGCTTCATTTTTATCCCACCCATCCTCCGCGGAGCTCAGAGCTGACTTTGAAGGCTTCCTGCAGTACCACAAAAACTAGCTTAAAGTATATGAATGGGATAGGCAGCAACTAAGATCGAAAGGCTTGCAAGTTGCCTCTAGGAATTTATCAATGCAGTGTATACAAGGCTATATAATTCTATACAACATTAGTAGTTTCTAACTGTTATTTTACACAAAGCGTTTATTTCATTGCTGATAAAACAGCACATTATCAATACTTTTAACCTGCTTACTTTAAAATATGACACCCCACCAGTGCATCAAGCTTTAAGAGTACAATTCTGCTTTTTAAAAAGTTATTTGTGGCCTTTTTCATTTTTAAAAAAAAAGATTTCCTCCAGTTTTCACTTCTTTATAATAATAAAAAAATCATTTGGCAGCCAATACATTTTCTGCTTCAAAATGTTTATTTTTGTTCCTTCAAGTTATTGTCTGCCTAGCCACAATTTCTTTCCAGGCAGCCAAAAGGAAATTAGTAGTATCAATTTTTTTCCACTGGGGTGGACAGAAGGCAGTCTGCAGCCCTCAGTAGACCAGCCAAGATCCTGCTGGGATTTCAGTAAACAATATTAGACTAGGATCTAACCCTTAGGTAGACCTATAATACAAGAGCACAAAGGCTTGAATCCTAAGCACATCTACACACAAGTAAAGACTGGGCTAACAGGTTAGTTAAGGTCTCAACCAGTGCTTTTTTTCTTTTTAAAAAATGTTTAGGAGTACTCTCATTTTGACTCAAGAAAATCACCGTTTTATAGTTCAAATCAGGAAAAATAAATACAGTAAATGGATAAAAGTACGAAGATTCACAAAATGTTTAGGGGTATGCGTCCCCCTGCATCCCGCAAAAAAAAGCACTGGTCTCAACTAATGGAGAAATCCTTAGCAGGCACTCTTGCTTTGTAATCTAATACACCTCAGTGGACATGAAAGATTCTAGAGCAGGCATAGGCAACCTCGGTCCTCCAGATGTTTTGGGACTACAACTCCCATGATCCCTAGCTAACAGGACCAGTGGTCAGGGATGATGGGAATTGTAGTCCCAAAACATCTGGAAGGCTGAGGTTGCCTATGCCTGCTCTAGAGAACTCACAAGTTATTAGCCTGACTCTAGCTCAGGAGTCAGCAAACTGTTTCAGCTGGGGGCCGGTCCTCTGTCCCTCAGACCTTGTGGGGGGGCGGACTATATTTTGAAGGGGGAAAAATGAACGAAATCCTGTGCCCCACAAATAACCCAGAGATGCATTTTAAATAAAAGGACACATTCTACTCGTGTAAAAACACGCTGATTCCCGGACCATCTGCGGGCCAGATTTAGAAGATGACTGGGCCGGATCCTGCCCCCGGGCCTTAGGCTGCCTACCCATGCTCTAGCCCAATGCTCTAATCAATAGTGACCATGTCCAAATTTTCTGGGCATAGTACCGTGTCTTTTATTGCCTGTGGTTGAGCAGTTTTGAGCCCATGTTGCACACACATGTTGCACACAAATATCTTAACCAATCTAGGAATATCAGCTGTTTTCCATGAGTTTTTCTGCAAATTGCTCAACAGCGCCAACAAACATTGCTAGTAGCTGTAGTGACATCCGTAAGTTATTGTGTCAACAACACAACAAGACAATTTAATACTTTATGTATGATAAACTGGATACTATCAGGTTTTAGTATCCTATGAGAAAGTACAATCAAACTTTTGGAAAACAGAAAACTATACCAGGACACAGGAACAGTCATGGTCACAAAACATTTGTGAACTAGTTTTATCTACCAATTTTGCATGGCCAAGGAGTTGGAAAGATGAACAGCTTTTTCCAAATTAGGAGGAATATGGAGACACTGTTTGAAATCCAAGTTCAGTCACTGACTGATGGGCCATTTTCTAAAAATGAAGTCCTTCAGAGGATGAAAAGAAATAGACTTTGAAGTTGCTGATATTAAGCTAACATGTAGGCTCAGTAGATAGTCACACTAGAAGTTCAGATGGTCTGTGCCCTGTAGAAACCAGCTTATTTTTCTATTAAAAGCACTGCATGTTTGTCAACAGGAAAAGGTGCTCTAAACCTCTTTCACTGGGAGTCTTCCTAAAGTAAGATTAAACATGTGGAGCACTCTTACTATGTAAGCGAGACACACAAAATATCTTGCCAGACAGAAGCTCCTCTTGTCCATGGGCAAGTGAAGGAAACATAGTTTGGAAAACCCTGCATAGTCTAGAGCAGGGTTTCCCAAACCTGGGTCTCCAGCTGTTTTTGGACTACAACTCCCACCATCCCTAGCTAGCAGGGCCAGTAGTTAGGGATGATGGGAACTGTAGTCCAAAAACAGCTGGAGACCCAAGTTTGGGGAACCCTGGTCTAGGAGGAGGAGGAGCAGGCGGCCCTTTTGAAGATGATGACAGCCTCCAAAAGTGGGCAGGGGCAAAGCAGGTCAGAGCACCTCTACAAAAAAAGATAAGATACAGGCAGCTTGCAAAAGCAGAGCTTAAGCCTGCAATAAACCAGATTTATTTGGTTTTTTTAAAAATAAACCACAGTTTGTAACATTAGCAGCTACAGTGGTGCCTCACAAGACGAAAAGAATCCGTTCTGTGATTCTCTTCGTCTAGCAGTTTTTTCATCTTGCGAAGCAAGCCCATTGACGGATTAGCGGATTAGCGCTATTAGCGGCTTTTAGCGGCTTATCTGCTGATCGGATCAGCTGATAAGCGGCTTAGCGTCTTAGAAAAAGGGGGGGAAGGGGAAAAAACAGCAGAAACTCGCAAGACATTGTCGTCTTGCGAAGCAAGTCCATAGGAAATTCGTTTTGCGAAGCACCTCCAAAACGGAAAACTCTTTCGTCTAGCGAGTTTTCCGTCTTGCGAGGCATTCGTCTTGCAGGGCACCACTGTAGTTTCAGATCTTTCGACATCTGACCTGAAAACAGAAGTCTCATGAAGTGACCAAGGGCCCTGGCACCATCCATCCCCACTTACAGACACTTTATTTATTTCTCTTTCTGAGAGTTGATTGAAAGCTCTTCAACTCCTAGAACAGGCAGACAAATGTGCAGGATTAGGGGCCAAACTACAGCAACCAGAGAGTTATTCCGTAGGACACAATGCACTGCATTTTATGGTTGAGTCTTTGAGCTCACACATGCGCCAGCCTGCCTGCCAGCACCTCTTCTTTTTGCAAAGGTGGCACTAGATCAAAATGAAGGTGCAAGAGGTGCCAGGGGGCACCTGGCGCTGCACTGAGGAAAGCCAAGGGTGGCAGGTAGCCAGCTGATTGCCTAGACTAGAGAGTTAACTTCACTAATAACCAGTACAAAATAGTTGACTTCAGGGACACCATTTCCCTTTTCGCACCAACGAGGTGAAAGATGTGTGTGCATGTTCTGCCATCCATCTTTCTCCAGAGACAATAGAGGTAAAGTCAAACCACTGGAGAATTACAGCGCTGGCTGTGGTTGTAGAGACTGATAGGGGAGAGAAATGTTTTACTGCAGGTGGGACAGATAAAGGCACCCGATTTTGCTGCTACAGGGGCACCGTAATGTTTATTTTCTCTACGCTCCTTCCAGTGGTCAAAGTTAAGGATAGATGCCATCTTTTAGCCTACTGACAGAGGTGATCACAGGAGCCACTGGTAGGGCATCTACCAGTAGGCTTCTCCACTATTTTAAGAAAAAAATGAAAGCACTATTTGAGTACTTGTTTCCACTAAATTTGTAAACTTCCGATACAACAGCAAACCATCACACACACACACACACACACACACACACACACATGCAGTGTTAAGGCAACAATGAGATCTGTGGCAATCTGTACAAAATAGGTTTAAAATTAGGAAAACAGGTGTTCCAAAGCCAGTCACCCTTTAAACAGGCCATTAATTATCTTCCATCTGCTTCCTGTTGAATGTCAAAGACCCTAACGTTCACCTTGTTCAGCCAACCATGTATATTACTCTTGCATATATAATATAAGCAAATAACAGACCTATAGTCTCCTGAATTGTACAGAAGCTAACATTTTAGCTTTCAAAGTTATCATTACCAATTTCTTGAACTATTTTTTCCATTGTTGTATTTTCTTTGCCTATTCTTTGAGACTTAAGAACAATAACACACTGGATTTCAAACCATGAGGAATACAGTCCTTAAGAAAATTATAATAACCTACATGTAATATGAAGTTGCAAGCAGGAGAAAGTAGAGCAAAAAATAGGTTTATCTGACCAGTCAAACATTACAAGGTCTTTTGCAACAAAGAGAGATTAATTACAATAACTATATGGCTGAGGGCTCCTGAGTATGTGCAGAGTTTTCCCAAGGTTAATGAAATTTTTCAAAAATGGGCTCAAGGGCAGTGAGTCCCTGAGCATATAAAGAACACATTTCCTTCGTGAATTGTATGCTTTCTGTAATGCAGTTGGTTTCTGCTCCTAAATGATATGACGCCTTAGTGTCATTCACAAGCTGCTTCAGGACTAAGGAACAGGAGGCGCTCCTACCAGCTTAACAAAAGGCTAAACTTGGCCCTCCAGCTGTTTTGGGACTACAACTCCCATCATCCCTAGCTAACAGGACCAGTGGTCGGGGTGATGGGAATTGTAGTCCCAAAACAGCTGGAGGGCCAAGTTTGGCCATCACATAGACAGTGAATTGGTTTCGGGGTTTTTTAGTATGAGGGAAGCATTTAACTAGGCAATCCTCCATCTGCATTCCTACATGACCTTTCTGAATGTCTTAGTTAGCTTCGCAATTAACCTACTAAAAATTCCCTAAAACTTGAGTATAAAACAGTCAGAAAAGATAACACGGCACTGCTTCAGCAAAGATAGTCATCTGACCGTTCATGCTCAGTCTAGTAAGTTACTTGGGAGGGGGTTAAATTTAAAAAGATATTTTGATGAGTGAGGTAAATAATGGGAGAGGGGGAGAGATGGAGGGGCCTGGGCAAAAACAAAACAAATCACATTTTCAAAAATTGAAAATTTCAGGGGAGGAAATTTCGTTTTTAAGGACTTTTCTCAAATGAAAATTAGAAATTTGGGGGAACAAAAAAACTTCTTGTGAGTTTTTCTCTTTTAGAATAAATGCAATGATGTAAAAGATTTGTTTATGTAAGATAATCCATGGCATTAGAGAATGATAATTCTGACATATACAACCCACAAATTCAAGATGCATTTCCGTACCCTGAGGGTCCTGCCTTCTTCATGCGGGGAGCACACAGAGCCTCCACAGATTGTGAATTGCTGCTCTGCCTTCTGGTGACCTTTGATCTAGACTGGAGATAAACAGCATCCTGCCTCTGTTATGTTTTGACCTGACCCCTCCCTTGCGATTTATATTTTCACCTCTTCCCTCAAGTGATTGTGACAGAGGCACCCGCAGAAACAGCAACTTATTACTACCCTGCCTTGCTGGAAGGTAAAAAGGTGGGCTAAACCTAGGGTTGCAACATTTCAAAAACTAAAATTCCTGACACCCCCAAAGTTTTAGGAAACCACCAAAATTGTTGAGCTTTTTTTTTTTTAAAGAAGAAGAAGAAACAAAAATTGTTAAGCGATTGAATTGATTTTTGGGTACAAACCTGATTTTTGCTGTTTTTTTCCATCACGTTGCCATACATCCGGGGTTTCCCTGACAGTTTGACAAAAATTCCATTTCTGCACCTGAAAACTAGGACATGTCAGGAATTTTCCTGACATAAGGCAAGCCTACCTAACTCTGAAAAAAAGTATGTTCTGGGTGCAAAAGCCTCTGAGGAACAATCTGAAAGCTCTAACCAAGACCCACAGGGGAACTGTGCTTATAAAAGTATGGGATTTATGGGTTTAAATTTCAGAAATATGTGAAAGAATATCACTTTATATTCTTACTAGGCTGTAAATGATGTATTTTATGAGTCAAAGTAGAAAGATCAGTTAAGGTTTGATGCAAAGTAAGTACTGTACTGTATATATTACAATTTCAATGGGATTTACTAATGAGTCAACCTACATAGGATTGTGATGTTAGTTTTGTAGCAGAACATCTGCGTCACAGTCATTTGAGGGAAGAGATGAACAGGTCAACCAGAAGGGAGTGGTTCTCAACCTGTGGTTCCCCAGATGTTGTTGGACTACAACTCCCATCATTCCTAGCCAGCATGACCAGTGGTCAGGGATGACCAGAGTTGTAGTCCAACAACATCCCACAAGTTGAGAACCACTGAGTTAGGACAGCAGGTGCATTATACTTGCTTCTTCTAGTATCTCCAAACTAGACCCAAGGTCACCAGAAGAAGGCAAGAAGCAATTCATAAGCAATGAAAGCCCTTTGTGCTTTTCTCACGAAGATGGCAACACTCTCAAGGTGCAGAAGTGTACCTTGGATTTGTCATATATGTCCACAGAATACACCAGAATAATCATTCTAGTGCCACATAATGCCTTATATTCAAGTCTTCACACCTGAGTAAAACTAGGTCATAAAAGTCATTCTACTACTGTTCTGATCCTGAGCATCAATGGTAGGACAAAAGGAAGTTATTCAGATTTCCTTTTATATTCATGTATACCAGGTGGGGGGGACTCGGCTCATTTTCCCCAAACTATGCCCACCTGGCAGACAGCTGACATTAATCTGATGGGCAGATGACATTAGTTGATAGGTGGGATTCAATTCTGTGTTGTCTGCACCCCACAAGTTCACAACAGGGAGTTGGCGTGTGAAGCCAAAGCAACAGGATTTAACCCTGCTCATCAGCTTATCCTTCTAAAACCTCCACTCATCAGCTGATGGGAGATTTCAATCCTTCTGGATGCTATTTCTCCCTGCAGCTGATGTCAGCAGAATATAATGGGAAATTTATTAGTTTCAACTTCCTTTCCTTCTATCCTAGATAAAGGTAAAGGGACCCCTGACCATTAGGTCCAGTCGTGGACGATTCTGGGGTTGCGGTGCTCATCTCGCTTTATTGGCCGAGGGAGCTGGCGCACAGCTTCCGGGTCATGTGGCCAGCATGGCTAAGCCGCTTCTGGAGAACCAGAGCAGCGCGAGGAAATGCCGTTTACCTTCCCGCCGGAGCGGTACCTATTTATCTACTTGCACTTTGACATGCTTTCAAACTTCTAGGTTGGCAGGAGCAGGGACCAAGCAACGGGAGCTCACTCCGTCGCAGGGATTCGAACTGCCGACCTTCTGATCGGCAAATCCTAGGCTCTGTTGTTTAACCCACAGCGCCTCCCGCGTCCCTTCTATCCTAGATGCTCAAGGCTAATTCACATTGTATTACCTTATCTTGTCGATAAAAGTATCAGGTAGGCTAGTTCAAGAGATAGCATCGACTTTATAGTTTTTCAACTTGGTGCCCGCCAGATGTTTTGCACTTCAGCTCCCTTTAAGTATGGCCAACAGTATGGAATGATGGGAACTGAGATGGGAATTGAACCTTCATCTGCAGAACCCAAACTTATACTACTAATGCTATCCATTCTACCAAACTGCAGTATAAAGAAAGACAGAAGTGTGTTTGCGTTCACAGAATATGACAGGAGTAAAAATGTTTCTTCCTGAAAACCAGCTTTGAACTTTGTTGCTTGCTTCCATAGTGGAAATCAGCAGCCATTGTTAACACTTAATGAGAAAGAAAACAAAGCTGAGCTTTCTTTGGCTAGAATTTTAGGTTAATTATAGAAGTCAGTCGGTAATTACTCAATGAAAGTTTGGCCAGAACACTAAAGTCAATCCTCCAATTCTTGCAGGATTTTTCCAAGGCTACTGAGACGACCTCCTGTTGAATAAATAAGCCATCCTGCTCCATTTCCTCAGACACAGATTGAAAAAACTGAAATCTGAGTAGGGATCATATATACTTACTGTCTCTATTTAATGCATATTTTATTACCCTTGGTGAAGCAGAAAATATATATTATAAAGGACCTGAACTACAAAGCAATTGACAAGTTATATTTTTATTTTGAGAGCTCACTGCAGTTCAAGTACATAAGAACAACCCTAAATAAATTAGTAAAGGTAAAGGGACCCCTGACCATTAGGTCCAGTCGTGACCGACTCTGGGGTTGTGGTGCTCATCTCGCTTTATTGGCCGAGGGAGCTGGCGTACAGCTTCTGGGTCATGTGGCCAGCATGACTAAGCCACTTCTGGCGAGCCAGAGCAGCGCACGGAAACGCTGTTTACCTTCCCGCTGAAGTGGTACCTATTTATCTACTTGCACTTTTTGAGGTCCTTTCGAACTGCTAGGTTGGCAGGAGCAGGGACCGAGCAATGGGAGGTCACCTCGTCACGGGGATTCGAACCGCCAACCTTCTGATCGGCAAGTCCTAGGCTCTGTGGTTTAACCCACAGTGCCACCCGTGTCCTCTAAATAAATTAAGGCAGCATAAATGACCCCTGTTCAGGAGTGTGGCTACTGCCAGCTGAGCCGGCCTAAGCCTGGCATAAAGAAAACAAGGCTTTAAGATAAAGGCAAGTTCTGCCAGGTTGCCAGGTCACATGACTGAGCTGAAAGGAACTGCGATTCAGCACAAGTCCTCCCTGCCTAACCCCTTCCCTGGACTGCTGATTTTTCAAGGATTACACCTTTGTTCTGGGCTCACCCAGATGAGCCCTGGCTTAGCTGGGATGTGGTACCTAAGTTGCCATAGTCTGGTTCTGCTGGGATCTGGACAGCTGAGCCAGAGATCTACCACATCCTAACTCACTCATCCTGGAGCATCTTAGGTTTGGACTGTTCCCTTAAAGTGGTACCTGCTTAAACCAGCAGAGTGATTATAACTAGGCTTCCTATTCCCTTCCCCCAGAAGCTCCTCCACTGTTACATACATTTCCCTAGTCTGATTCTTAGTCTTCTCGGCAAATTACCTTAAGACCCTTTTCAAGAGCAAATACATTTTAATGAAATCCCTGCCTACCTATAGTATTGTAAATCTGCACAGAGGTCATTTAATTTGATGGTCAGGACAATCTTTCAGAAATCAGAAGTGCCGTATTTTTTGCTCTATAAGACTCACTTTTTCCCTCCTAAAAAGTAAGGGGAAATGTGTGTGCGTCTTATGGAGCGAATGCAGGCTGCGCAGCTATCCCAGAAGCCAGAACAGCAAGAGGGATTGCTGCTTTCAATGCGCAGCGATCCCTCTTGCTGTTTTGGCTTCTGAGATTCAGAATATTTTTTTTCTTGTTTTCCTCCTCCAAAAACTAGGTGCGTCTTGTGGTCTGGTGCGTCTTATAGAGCGAAAAATACGGTATCTTGTTTGTAGCCCACTACAAGCAGCAGGTAACCCTTCACTTGGCACCCAAGTTGCTGTTCTAGTATCCCCTATTATTTTGCTTTTAAAGGCCTGAGGGTCAAAAGGTTCCCAGCAAGTCAGAGCTGAAATAATAAATGGCTTATTTTCCATCCTGGTAGAGGAAATACATCACGACCCATTGTGGTGCACTCACAGATGCTGTTTTTACAGGAAAGTGTAAAAATAACTGAATCAGTTTGCCTTGCTACTTGCAGTCAAACAAAGACCCTTACTTCAATTCATACTGGAAAAGAAAAGCATGTTTTCAACACATTCAATGAACTTAAGAAGGAAGCTATCTTAAGAAGGGAAAACATTAGCATGCTAATTATTTTATAAGTGGAAGAAACTTTGCAAAACATGCTTTGCCAGGGCTGCAAGAGCCCATTGCTATAAAGCACCTTGTCCCTTATGTCTAAGAGAAAGCTTGGGTGTAGACTGCTTTGGCTGTAGGGCCTTTTAGTGTAGCTGAGCTTTTGCTGTTCCTCTACCTGCAAGCAGCACAATCAAAGGTGCAATCCTATATCCACCTGCTGCATTAACTCTGATAATAGTTTCAGTTGACATATAAAGCTCTACACTGAAAAACTGGTTCAACATAGCCCTTAATATGCTACTATATTGTCCAGCAATGTGCTTCCCCCACTTCCAAGAGCCTTCTATAATGTTTAGAAATCAGTCCTGCTCTGGAAAGTTCCCCTGCACTGCAAATTTAAAGGTGTCGTCCTGCAAATTCTGTCAGATTTATTTATTTCTGTTCAACAAAGATAGAATAATAGCAATTAATAGCCCATTAGTCAGCTTCTGTTCCCTCTTGGAAGGGTTTAATTGCTGGCTTTCTTATATTATTATTTTCTTTTAGAGTGAAATCATGCTATTTTGCTTTTAAATCAATTAAAAAATACAAGGAAATCAGTACTGTACTTAACCCCACCCCCACCCCCAAGTAGGCTAATTAATCAGCAATCAATCACTATTTCCCTATCCAGGCTGAGCAGGAAGCAATAGAACTGGCAGACCTGCAAGCCAAAAGCTTTAATTAAAGGTACAGTAACTCTCAAAGCTCCTGCGCTGCTTTGTTTGTCCAGAATGAGTTCATTGTTTGTTTGCTTGTTTTTCTAAAAAAAAAGCTACTACAAATCAGTTTGTGGGGAAACAAAGCACTGGAATGCACAACCACACCACGTTGCTCTCAGGGCAGATAAGGAGGGGAGAAAAGAACAATATACTCAATAAAGTAGAAAAGCAGCAAAAATACAGAACGTAAGAACACAACAGAACTGAAAGCCTCCTCTTATGTGTGGGGTGTGCTACATAAGGATCCAGACTTGGAAAATTTGCAGGTCAAGTGCAGAGTTGCATGGAGCGACACACACACACACCCCACTCCCACACAGGCAGTACTCTTGAGTTCATTGAGGCCTGGCCTGGAGTGCCTGCTGTTCCTTGAGGCATTGGCCAACGCAAGGTGTATTCAACCAGTGCTCCAACCAGGAATGCCTGGGGACACCGCCAGTTAAGCAGGACAGAACCAGAGACAAAGCTGGATCCCCTGGACCACAGTGGAAAGGGGCAGTGTGCGGAAATGACTGGCAGAATCCGAGACCAGGGAGAAGAGTTGGTGGAAGAAGATTGAAAAAAATTTAAAGACTATTTACAGAAATACTGTAAAATTAATGAATGTTAGAATGATGTTGGATAGAAACTAAGTGGTTTATAGCTGTAATACTATAAGGGAATATGAAAAATGGATTATTAATAGGTAAAAATTTAATGTCACAATATTTTAAGATTAAAGATTAGGATAAATAAAGAGGGGAAGGATTTGCTGAATTAACAAACTGAACTGGAATACAAAAAAGGGAGGCGTGAGGAGGTCCGGGAAACAAGCTAATGAAAAATAAGTAATGGAAAGATTGAGTTGTTTTTAACTGTTTTTTTCTTTTTTTTCTTTTTTCATTTTGTAATATTTTGAAAATTTTAATAAATATCTTTTTTTAAAAAAAGGAAAGGGGCAATGTGGGGTCTCCAACTCTGGATTGTCCAGGAATCTGTAGGATGTATTTTAATTGATTGTCTGATTTTATGTTAATGTATTATACATTTGATGTTAGCCGCTCTGAGCCCGGCTTTGGCTGGGGAGGGCGGGATATAAATAAATAGAAATTATTATTATTATTATTATACTCCATGCTACAACCACTCACCAATTTTGTCTGCAGTGCTTTGCCTCCATGCTGGAGCCTCCCGCTAGAGAGCTATTGCTGAAAGGTGGCGATTTTCCTCCACGTCCCAATGCCCTCTTCGCCTCCTCCTGAGGTTGCTTTTAACCTGCACCTTGTTGCCAGTGTTCGAAACTCCCATTGTTCTAAGTGCATTTTGCAACAGGGAATTTCACTAGCGCAAGCAGTTTCTGAGCTCTGTGTGCAATACTGCGCCTAAGATTTCAGATTAAAACAGCAGAGTAGAAGGAAAAGAGGACTTTTTTTCTGCCTCCTCACTTCCAGCCACTCTCTGAAGACTGGAGAAGAGACCCCCCTTAAGAATATTAGGGGGTAGGCAGGGGAAGGACTAGACCATGTGAAAAATGAACACAATATTTTAGCTGCAGATTCATTTTCAGTTTTGTATTCTTGTTATTAAAAAAGCACGCCTAGACTTTCCCTTGTTGCACCCATAACCTCCTAGCTTTCATATCTGAGTTTCTAACACTGCTTGTTGCTGTCCATGTCTGAGTACCAGCCAAGATTGTGGGGGAATAGTAGGGGCAAGGTGCAGTGCTTTTCAGCTTTGCAGTTGTGCTTAAGGAATCTTCCTCTATTTGGAAGGATTCCTTCAAAGTGGAACTATGAACTCTGATGAAGTCTGCATATTTTCAACATTTTCAAAAAGAAATGGGCTTTACTTACAATCACAAAAATATTCATGAGCGAGCTCTAGCATTTAAGCTCTGACACTTTTAATTGGCTGTTCGATGTCAAAAGTTTTGGATAATTTTCTTATTGTGTTTTGGGGTAATTTGTTCATTTTAGGTATATGATAATTACTCATTTTGAATTTTGGGAGCTTTGAATTTAATGAAGCAAATAAATTCAGAATAGAAACCCCCCAAACCACTATGGAGGCATAGTGAGACATTAGCCAAGGTTATTTTCCAGCCACAAAGGCACACAGTAAGCTTGTTAATATCTGCTTGGTGTAGGTTCCAATGCAAGCTCTCCTTTTGCTTTTGGAATTTTTCATTCTTCTTTCTATCCATACATACACATTTATTTTTGCCACTACCCAGGACTGGCAGGTTTTGGACTTTTCAATTTGTTTATTTTAAAATCTTGTTAATATCACAATTGCAAGCACCTACCCACTAATATAAAAGGGACGCGGGTGGCGCTGTGGGTAAAACCTCAGTGCCTAGGGCTTGCCGATCGCATGGTCAGCGGTTCGAACCCCCGCGGAGGGGTGAGCTCCCGTCTTTCAGTCCCAGCTCCTGCCCACCTAGCAGTTCGAAAGCACCTCAAAGTGCAAGTAGATAAATAGGTACTGCTTTATAGCGGGAAGGTAAACGGCGTTTCCGTGTGCTGCGCTGGTGCTGGCTCGCCAGATGCAGCTTTGTCACGCTGGCCACGTGACCCGGAAGTGTCTCCGGACAGCGCTGGCCCCCGGCCTCTTAAGTGAGATGGGCGCACAACCCTAGAGTCAGACACGACTGGCCCGTACGGGCAGGGGTACCTTTACCTTACCCACTAATATAAGACACAGTGTGCCATAGCACAGTAACTTCAACGAGAAATTGTGAATACCAGGTCATCTGGATCATTAAGTGGTCAGATCTAGCTTCTGCTTATAGCCCATACATACAACCCACAGGCCACAATGAGCCAGTGGCCAACTTCTGGTGAAACCTCTTCCTTCTGATTCTGTCCCCCATGCCATTCAAAGGCTCCTTCGCTGTTCCCAACATTACGAACTTGTCAGCAGGGAGGCATGGAGCAATCTTGGTGCCAAAGGGAAGGGATCCTTAAATCTCCCATGTACCAAGATGGGGGTGGGAAAACAAGTGGATAGTTTTATTTAGGGGGTGCACAAGAGCTAATTGAGGAGGGCAAGAGAGGGAGCTCATGTTCTGCCCACCCAGCCCCCACTGTCAGCACGTGCCTCTTGCTTACCCCCACCCCCTCCGGAGCAAAAAAGTTGTCCACCCTTGGCTTACAGAAACAAATGTACTAAAATAATCAGTTAATAAAGGAAACAATGGCAAAGAAGAGGAGGTATTTCCATCCAGAGGAATGGCAGAAATACCTCATTAATGAGGCGCAGCATTTTCAGCATGAAACCGGAAATGGTGGTGAATTGTGAGCTAATCAGAACAAAGAGTGGCAGGTCTCAGGATGCGGTGTAGACGGAGCTGCCTTCTTATGAGACACACCCTGTGTAGCTCGGAGATAAGGAACAGGGCCTAGATGTTCATTGCCTAAGCAAACTGTGACATTTTCAGGTGCAAACCAGCAGCGTCTGATAGTGCCTTTCAATTCTGTTGAACATCACAGTGTGTGGAAACACATAAAATATATTCAACACTATTCTTGGTGGCTTCTTCCTAACACTGGAAGTGCATATCAACAGCTACTCTTTAAAACCATTACTGTCACAATGGGTATGTAGAATCAATGCATTCTTGCCATTGTAGGCAACAACAAACTAGGCAGTTCTGCTTGGGTAAAACCTTGCAAAGAATATGCTTTCCTGGAAATCTAAGGTTTGGATTTCAGTCTTTTTATCTAACTTTTGTGACTGCAGGGGAAAATCTGAAGAAGTGTGAGCAGCATCTGCTGAGGACCAAGGATAATTCTGTACTACTTTTCCTGATACCACTCTTCTTTTTGCCCTCTGCTATTCCTGACGGTGACAAAATGATCCAAATTTTTAAAATACTGGCATAAAATTGAGTAATGGTATCAAAGTAGAAGCATGGAAAGAGAATCCTTCCCCCACAAGCAAGAATTACCGTATTTTTCCGTGTAGAAGACGATGCTTTTTACTTTAAAAAATTAGGCAAAAATTGGGTGTCTTCTTATACACGGATAGTGAATGCAGAGGGGTGGGTGATGTGCGATTAATGGCAGCAGCAAGCAAGAGATTGGCAGCGGCAATGGGGCAGGTGATTGGTGGCTGTAGCAAGGCCTGCTGGTGATTGGCTGTGGCTGCGGCAAGACGGCGGGTGGGCTGTTGGTGGCAGCGAGCGGGCAGACAATTGGCAGCTGCAGTGAGGTGTGCAATCAGCAGTGGCGGGCAGGCAGGTGAGCGACCAGTGGAAGTTACCTCCCCCACCAAAAAAGCTAAACAACTTAATTTCTTAATTTTGGGTTTAAAAAAATAGGGGGCATCTTATACAGGGGCATCTTATAGACGGAAAAATACTGTGCATGGCATAGAAGACCTCATGCCAACACTGCATCTTTTCCCCACACTTCTAAATAACTTTATAACTTTCCTGGCACTAGCACAAACTAAGGGCAGAAGTACTGTGATCTGTAGATACAGAGTGTTTTGGAAAAGCACGCCTGCTCTATGGCATGTGCCCTGTGCAGATACATTACGAGCCCTATAGAAACCATCTCTTTGCATGCAATTAATATTACGTTGACTTAATCCTGGGAATGCAGTAAGAGAATCAGAGAAAGAATACAGCAAAAGTATGTTCTATTAGCCAACGTCCCCAGATCACCCCAAAATCATGCCAATTTTTTTTTTAAGTGTCAGTCTACTTTTGCTAGAATTAATCTAATTTCTATGCCAGCGGTAGGTGGACAGACGAGAATATTTGTCTCCTTAATCTGTACATGCATTCCTACTATACATTCATCCCAACTAACTTAATCAGCAGGTAAGACATAAGTAACTTTCTGCCAATGAATGACCATACACAGAAAAATCTGGGCTTTTTAAGGCTGCAACAGAGGGAGAGACAGGAAGCAAGGCCACTCAACCAGCTCTGCTGAGAAATCATATCCATTTTGCTCCTCTTCTACAATTGTTTTCTAACAAGCTGGTTGTTATAAGAACTTTGCAGCTTAAAGAGCTGGCACATGAGCTTGCTTGTTTTCCTCTTCATCCCTTTTTTCATGCATGTTAGACTGCAAGCCTGAGAACAGGGACTGTCCTGCTTGTTATTAATCCAAGGTAAACTACACAAGGAATCTTTACAGATGAAGAACAGGTTAACTTCTATATACAGTGGACGCTCGGGTTCCGAACGTGATCCATGCGGGATGCACGTTCGCAAGCCGCAGCGATTGCAACCTGCGTCTGCGCACGTGCAGGTTGCAATTCGGCGCTTCGGCACATGTGCAATTTAGCGCTTCTGCGCATGCGCGACCACCGAAACCCGGAAGTAACCCATTCCGGTACTTCCGGGTTTCAGCGGTCCGTAACCCAAAAAAACGCAACCTGAAGCGTCTGTAACACGAGGTACAACTGTACATAAATATCCTGTATTGGAGTTTTACTTTGCACAAGAAAACAACTGACATGCGCAAGGTGTTTCCACCATTCAGTACACCAATTACTTGGAAACCACAACTATCCATTTCCAAAAGCACAGCCTCACCAGGCATTTAAAACACTATTATACCAATTTAACAGTCATGGCTTCTCCCAAGGAATTCTGGGAGCTTCCTACACTTGGCACTCCCCCTGAAGGAGCAAGCATGCAATCTGAGGGTGCTACTGGATGCAGCTTTGTAAATGCAGGCCCTGGTAGCCTCAGTGACTAAAAACATATTTTACTAGCTGCACCTGCACGACGACTATTCCTGGACCAGGAGAGCTTGACCACTGTGGTTCAGGCACCGGCAACTTCAAGATTGGATTACCGCATACTTGCAATACCCTCCCTGAGTGGCTTCTCTTGTGCTTGACCCAGGAACAGCAGTTAGTGCAGGATGCTGTAGCACGATTGCTGACAGGATGAGACCTTGTCAACATATAACACCTCTACTAAGAGATCTGCAGCGGTTGCTGATTTGTATCAATTCATTTTTATTTTCTGCATTTTGGTTCCTGATTTGTTACCGCGCAAAGTTCAAGGTGTTATTATTGGTACATAAAGCCCTTAACAGTGTGGAGCTACCTTACTTGTCTTACTCCCTATGTGCCCATTCAACTTCTTCAATCTGTGGAAGAGGAATTTCTACAGGTGCCACGTAATACACGTTTACAGTTGTAAGATCAAACTTTTAGTCTGGCAGCAACAAGACTGTGGAACTCCCTGCCTATTAAAATATGTCTTTTCAGCGCCTGCTTAAAGCATTTTCAAAAGGCAACCCTACCCAGATGCATAGTTTCAGACGTGTTGTAATCTCTCCAATTTTAATGCTCTCCACATATTTTTAATAGTTTTCATTAATATTCTTAATACTTATTGTAAACCGCTTAAAGGTGTTATTACAATCAACTGGTACGTAATAAATTGTGTTAATAAAATAAATTAAGTTCCCCTTTTAGGGCTACAATTCCATAAGTTGTACAACAGTCAATGCTTCTTCCCAGGGAACTATAAGAATTGTAGATCTGTGAGGAAAATGCATGTTTCGTTACTACTCTCAGCACCCTCACCAAACCACAGAATTCTTTGGGGGAAGCCATGACAGTTAAAGTGGCACAATAGTGCTTTAAACATGTAGTGTGGATGTGGTCCACTTCTCTGTGTAGTTATCAAGATCTTCCACCACTCAAACTAGGAGGCTCCTATTTGTTAAAAGGTTACCCCTTATGGTAAGCTAAGTGAAATTGCAGAGTGAAGAAAAACAGGCAGTGTGTCCTCCTAAGAGCTCTATCCAACACAGACAACTTATTGGTTCTCCTTAATTGTACCAGCCAGATTCTATATTTATCTATCTATCTATCTATCTATCTATCTATCTATCTACCTATCTATCTAGGCTGGTCTCTTAGAAGACCAGTCAGCCCAGCCATCCTTTGGTTTCCCTACTTGTTTTCCTCCCAGACTTCCAGTTTCCTTGTCTGCCTGGCTCCTTGCTGCTCCCATGAATGTCCCTTCCAGCTTCTTCCAGATGGGCACCCCAGCTTGAACCTTTGTATACCATTTTGTGTTATATTTGTGGCCCTGCTTCCATTTCTGTCTGAGTCCTCCTGTGAGATCTTCACCGGTGCTCTACCCCAAATCTTTCAGGTCTCTTACTCGAAGCACCCCATGTGTCCATATGTCTATTGCCCTGTGCCAACATCAATTAAAATCACAAATTTCAAAATACATCTATGTCAAGTCTTTACGTTGCATTTAACCTGGTTACTAGGGAGGAGCAAAATGAATGGGAGTGTTCTACATTGATTAGTTTCCTTGTAGCACCACTTAATTGCACTGAGGAAATGTTTTAAATGTCATAAGGAGTTTCTGTACTAGAACTCTTCAGTGAAGCTGAGGAGTTGCTTTTCTAAAATTACCTGGATGTGGAATTTAAATGGAGGGTTCACAAAGCATTTAAAATGCTGTTACATCACCAACCAACATTCTTCTCCTAGCCAAGGCCCTTCTATGATGTCTACTCCTAAGTAAGTTCCAGTCCACAAAGGTCCCTTCTAATCTCATTGAAAGGTGAAGCCAGTTTTACTGCTTCCTGATGATTCAGATCAGATAAGTAACAAATAGCCTCCGATTTGACCCTTGAAAAGACCTATATAATTATCTCAATATCAGTTTCTTCTCCCGTGGAGGTGAGGGCAGGTGATTTCCTCTCATTATTTTACCATTAAAATATACCGTAATTAGAAGTAGATCAATAACGCTCCCCACCATGCCAAAGAAGAAATACGGACATCTGGGGATCTGAGAAGCTATTCAAGGGTCAAATCAGAATATATTTGTCAGTAAATCCCCCAGCCCAGAACAGGAGACACCCCCCCCCCAAAAAAAACACACACACACACAATAAAAAGCAGATTGTGATCTTGTAAAGAAATGCATAGTAGGGATATCAGATTTGCAGGATTTCTTTAGCATGGCTGGTTAAAGTACAAACATTTAACCTTATTTAAATAATCCACTTTAACAACTGTGCAGTTACCAGCCCTTTGAAGGAAAGCAGCCAAGTGGCACAATGCATTTTCTTCTCTCTCCCCCACACCCAGCAATACCTGAATGCCCATCTTGACGCTTCTTCCTATTCAGAGAAGCAGTGCTATTGCCACCATGTGCTCAACAAGTACCTAGGCTCTGACACTCTGCATCCGTGGGCTGGCAGATATCTAGAGCCAGAAGAGGGAAAAGAGGGAAACCACATGCAGTTGTCACAGAGCTGCAATGACCGCTCCCCGCATAAAAACGGGGGGCACCCTTTGCATGGACGCGCGCAGCCCCTGGATCTGGAGCGGATCCATCAGCATAGGCTTGGCTTCCCCTTCCCTCAGGTGGGATACCTGGAGGTCTCCACCTACCTCAGTCAGCTGTCCAATCCCACCTGGGGGAAGCGTTGCCAAGGAGACCAGGCCAGGTGGGGGAGGGACACAATATAGGGAGGATCTTACCTGGGAATCCTCACTTGGCTCCAGAGCCAGGAGAGGGAAAAGAGGGAAACCGCATGCAGTTGTCACAGAACTGCAATATATCCTGCTAGAAACAGTGCAGTGGAACTATCCTGAATGGCTCTAAACTGCTGAGCAGGCACATAAAGGTAGCATCACTACAGTAGAAGGTAGCATGTGGGAAATGAGGAACAGTCAGAGGAAATAGAATGGGGAAGGTGGAGGCAGAATCAGGAAATGGTCTGAGGGCACAGGATGCAGCCATCTTACTTAAGCTAAGCAAGTTTGGGTCTGGATGAGAAACAACCCCAGAATCCCATGTATGCCATCTTGAGTTCCGTGATGGAGGAAAGGCAGAACTTAAGTCTACTAAATTATAATATTATTAGTATTAATTTATTATTTATACCCCGCCCATCTGGCTGAGTTTCCCCAGCCACTCTGGGCGGCATCCAATCAAGTGTTAAAAACAATACAGCATTAAATATTTAAAATTTCCCAATTGATAAAAAGAATAAAAAAGAATACAGTTTAAAAATTGCCTCTGAACAATTATTGGATGCTGACATTAGTATTCATTCCAGTTCACAACCTCTTCAGTTTTTGTGTGTGTTTGTGTGTATATAAAATAGTGCTCGCCTTTGCAATTGCATCAGTACTGCATAACTGGCTGAAGAGCTCTGCAAGAACCTACAGGGCAAAACCAGAAAGATGTCATACAGAACAAGATCACCATCAACTGGAATTGATTAGATCATTGCCTGAAGGCTGATGCAGTTCATCACCCCACAAACCACTGTTATTTATTTGTTGACCACGTGTTCGAAAACTTTCCTACAACATGTTCAGGAAGGTACACACAAGATTCTCTCGTTTCACCCCCAACACTATCCCTGCAAGACATTATCAGGCAGTGATTTGCTCAAGGCCACCCACCTAACTGCTGTAGCACAAGAGGACATATAGAAGTGAACAGCCAGTGTCACAGGAATATTTAGGACCATAAAGATAAGCAGAAAACACCATGCAAGATTTTCTCTACAGTTTAGACTGATAAAAGTTTTAAACCCTCTTCTACAGAAAGCTGGGAGATAATTCGGGAAAGAAATTAGCAGGGGAAAAATTCTAAGGTCTCTTGAACGTATTGAACTATGTTGTCCCCATTTAAGGCCCCTGAATTGTGTTGTTGACTTCAGTTCTACCCATTATGACACAGAATGAAAGCTACTATTAGCACTGCAGCTTTTCAAGTTGTGCAGCAGCAGACAGGTGTCAAAATCACATTTGTGTCCTCATTCTAATTAACACCCTCCATCATGATTTCCAGGTAAAGAGCAGTTTCCTAAACAAGACCGCAACTAACTTGTCGGTCTTATTCTTCAACACGACAGCAAATAATACAGAAACACTATCCCATTATTATTCTTATTATTAATTATTATTAAAGTTGAAAATATTCCTCTATTTCCTAGCTTTAGACCTATTCAATCTTCTGTGGTTTTTACTACATCGATAAAGAGGATGTAAAGTAACTTTGCAAAGCAGTCTAAGAAAATTAAACTCTCGAGATGTACAACTTATATTAAAATGAAGAAACATCACACTGTTACTTGTTTCTGAAATCAGAAACAAACACTTCTTTGCTTTTCATCTGTTTTTCATATCTAGAAGGAAAGTGGGTATTTAATAACACATTCCTTATTCCAGCCTTGTGCGTAAGCCAGCATTAGCCTTGTAGCCACAGGCAACAAAGAACTGCCTGCAGGGAACTGCATGGAATTCCACGCAGTAAGAGTAAGAGGGTTGGTGGGAAGACTGGCAGAGCAGTCTATTCCTCCATTGCGCACCCTCACAAGCGTGCACAGAAATCAAACAAGCTGCCAACAGAGGGCGAAGCAATTTACCAGAACATTCTTACTAAACTCTTCAAACTGACTAAGATTCTGCTGTTAAATCTTAAAACTCCCTACAAGACTATCCCTCCTCTTGGCGATATCTTTGTACTAAATCCTACACTATAAATATCCCACCTCAATGTAATGTGGGCAGACCAAGTTCCCTAAATTTTGGTTGGCCTTGGTTGTGAGTCATTTTGTAGTCACCACCAATGGCAACCACACGAGTAAGAACGTAAGGAGAGCCTGCTGGTCGTGCCAAAGGCCCATCTAAGTCCAGAATCCCTAGACTAGGACTATGGAAGCCCAGAATCTGTGTGCAACAAGCATTCTTCCCACCTGGGAATTCCCACCAGCTGGAATTCAAATTGTGGTATTCTGCCTCCAATGGTGGAGACAGAACACAGCCATTCTGTCTGGTTTCCACAGACAGTCTTATCCTTGATCCATTTGTGTACAGTAATCCTCTTCTAAAGCTATCCACACGGGCAGCAATCTCTATCTCTAGCGGGAGCAAATTCCATAATTTAAGTGCATGCCTTGTGAAAAAAAAGTACTTGTTCTCTCCCACTCTGGAGGCTAGGACCCAAACCAATGGATTCAAGTTACTGTACAACAAAGGAGATTCTGGCTAAGCATCAGTATAACTTTCTGACAGTAAGAGCTGTTCAATGGTGGAACTGACTCCCACAAGAGGTGGCAGACTCACCTCCCTTGGAGGTTTTTAAGAAGAGGTTGGATGGCCACCTGTCATGTATGATCTAATTGAGATTCCTGCAATGCAGGGGGTTGGACTAGATGACCCCTGGGGTCCCTTTCCAACTCGATGATTCTATACTTTTCTTCGTCCTGAAAGTTCCAACATTCAACTTCACCAGATGTCCCCAAGTTCTAGTGTTATGAGACAGGGAGAACAATTTTTCTCTGTCCAGTTCCTCCACAATTATTTTTTTTAAAAGATATTTATTAAAGTTTTTAAAACATAACAATGAAAATGAAAAAATAAAAAGAAACAAAATACAACATAAAAACAGTTTAAAAACAAATAATTTTCCATAACATATCTTCCTTATACTTATTTCCTCAGACCTCCTCATACCTCCCTTCTTTGTATTCCACTTCAATTTGTTAGTTCAGCAAATCCTTACCATTAAGCTTTTACCCATTTGTAAACCTTTTTTTTTTCGTATCTCCTAAAGCATTACAGCTGGAAACCCCTTAGTTTCTATCCAACATCCTACTAGCATTCATTAATTTTACAATATTTCTGTAAATCGTCTTTAAATTTCTTCCAGTCTTCTTTCACCATCTCTTCTCCCTGGTCTCAGATTCTGCCAGTCATTTCTGCCAATTCCATGTAGTCCATCACCTTCATCTGCCATTCTTCCAGAGTGGGTAAATCTTGTGTCTTCCAATACTTTGCAATGAGTATTCTTGCTGCTGTTGTAGCATACATAAAAAAAGTTCTGTCCTTCTTTGGCACCAATTGGCCGACAATGCCCAGGAGAAAGGCCTCTGGTTTCTTCAGGAAGGTATATTTAAATACCTTTTTCAGTTCATTATATATCATTTCCCAGAAAGCCTTAATCTTTGGGCACGTCCACCAAAGGTGAAAGAATGTACCTTCCGTTTCTTTACATTTCCAACATTTGTTATCGGGCAAATGATAGATTTTTGCAAGCTTGACTGGGGTCATGTACCACCTGTATATCATTTTCATAATATTCTCTCTTAAGGCATTACATGCCGTAAACTTCATACCTGTGGTCCATAACTGTTCCCAGTCAGCAAACATACAGTTCCTCCACAATTTTATACACCTCTCTTAGGTCTCTTTGCCTTTTCTGTAAACATTAAAGCCCCAAATGTTGTTAAAACTTTCCTCTTAGCAGAGCTCCTTCATCCCCTTGTTCATTTTGGTTGCCCTTTCCAGAACCTCCTCTTTCCAAAGCCTTCTAGATGCAGAGATGGAAAAGCAGGGTGCCCTATGCCTTCCTCTTTCTAAATTAATTTGTCATCTTCCATCAGTTTCTCCAAGAGCAGCATGTGCACAGCACATCTCCATGCAAGTTAAAGGAGTACAAGGCATCTGCCTTCAGTCAATATCTTGCTTGCAAGTTGGGGGGGGGGGAGGCCTGATCCAGCAAAGGAGGCAGCCTTTCCCACAACCTGGGGTATGAATTGTGTGATACATCTTCTACTGCTGTATAGTTTATTTCGAATGTGACTATGCAATGAGCACTTAGCAAAACGTGTTCACATGACATCTGCATATCCTGTTATGCAACTGCTCTATCTGCATCTTAATAAACCATAGAGGAAGGTGTGGTGGAGCTGTACCACTCACCTGACCTCCCTCCAGCCGAGTTGCTGCTATATACTGGGACAGAGTGCAGGAGAGGCAAAATAAATAAAGTGGTGAGGTCAGTGTGGTGCAAGCATGCTGGTGAAGCCCACCTGGCACTCCTGCGCCTGTATTCGCACTGTGCCAGCCACACTGACACACCTGGGGGTGAGCAGCACAACCCCACCACAACTTCTGCTCATGTTAATAGCACAGGTGTACTGTGCAATTGTAAAGGGACGCGGGTGGCTCTGTGGGTTAAACCACAGAGCCTAGGACTTGCTGATCAGAAGGTCGGCGGTTCGAATCCCATTGCTCAGTCCCAACTCCTGCCAACCTAGCAGTGCGAAAGCACGTCAAAGTGCAAGTAGATAAATAGGTACCGCTCCAGCGGGAAGGTAAACGGTGTTTCCGTGCGCTGCTCTGGTTCGCCAGAAGCGGCTTAGTAATGCTGGCCACATGACCCGGAAACTGTACACTGGCTCCCTTGGCCAATAAAGCGAGATGAGCGCCGCAACCCCAGAGTCGGCCACGACTGGACCTAACTGTCAGGGGTCCCTTTACCTTACTGTGCAATTGTATTTCACTAGTACAGATGAAGTAGATATCAGTTATTCAAACCCTAATTAGAAACCCGCTATCAATCTCATCCCCTCTCAGCAGCCTGAAATGCAGGGACCACTAACGGACTACAATTCAAGTTCTTGTAAACTACTCACTCCCTCAACACCTCCTCCCACTAGCCAAGCCTGCAATATGGAGATAACAATGAACTATGCCCAACATACAACACTGACAGTATCTCTAGGCCTCACCCTCATCTTCAGTATAGGAATAACAACACTGGGCAGCTTACTTTCCTGTTCCTGGTACAAGACGTGTTTGCACAGCAATTTTTAAAGAAGAAACAACAACAACAACAAATGTTTTCCCATACAAGAAGACAGTTTGAAGGAGTATAAATGTATTGCTTTGATTCTACTTTGGGGTGGGGAAAACAATGCTGCCAAATCACTGCCAAGTCCTTGTTTCCTGTGAGCAGCTGTCACTTCTTCCACTCTAATGAGAGATATAGGCAAAGCGTCAAAAAGCAACCAGGAAACCCAGTTTGCAGACAAAGGAATTATCAGCAGAGCACTTTCTTATGTATATGCCTCTGGCATGTGCAGGAAAACATGCAGATGAGAAAAGGGATTCATTGCTCACTTCACACTGGGATTTAAAGACACTTTGAATCAATGGAAGATCCTCAGCACTTTGAGGTGTCTCCAAAGCCTGATGTGAAGCGAGAGACTGACTCCTCCCTTCCTGCAAGTTCTCCATAAAACCTATTAAATAAATAAAAATAGTTTGTCAGAATACTCGCAGGACAAGAAGGGTCTGTGTCTCCTGCCCAGTATAAAGTGAGAGATTCTTCCAACTTTTAAAGTTATTTGCTGTGTGTGAGTGGGGAGAGACACACAGAGAACGGAAGAGGACTCTCACTTTGTGTTGGGCAACCAGAGACAGCTGGCCCAGTTAAGATTTATGGCTAGCACCTGCCAAACACATTTATGGGCTCCCAAAACAGCATTGCTGCCAGGCTGGCAGCAACCATATTGCCATTAAAAATCATAATAACCAGGGCGGTGTGTGTTCTAGCAATGGGACCCTTTTCTTTTCAAATAGTGGTTATGAAAAAGGGTAGCTTTTCCTGATGTTTAGCCCCTTTCAAAAAAATAATAGAGAAATGTCAGTGTGCTTAAGAGTCACCAAAGAAGAGAACTCGGCCTCTAATGTTGTGGGGAGGAGAAGATCATACTGTCCACTAAACACTGAGAAAATGGAAATTTTTGGGCAACAGAATCAATTCCTTAAAGGTGATGTCAGGAGCCCTCATTACTGGAGAGTAACAAATTGTATTGCACAACCTCCCTTCCATTTAGAGAAAAAAATAAGAAATACCTAAAACTAATATTCAGGTATTGATATTCCGGTTTTGGCAACCAGTTATAATCCCGCCTCATTTTTCCATCCAAAGAAACAAGTAAAACTAGATTACTAGGATTTACTTAACCAGAATTCACATAAATGCCACTAGGAATGGAGAATTGTTTTTGACTAATGGTAAAAGACATAATAAATTTAAAAAATTGTCCAGTAGCACCTTAGAGACCAACTAAGTTAGTTCTGGGTATAAGCGTTCGTGTTCATGCACACTTCTTCAGATACACAAGCACAGAGGATTGCTAAGACTAGATTTAGTGAGTAAAATCACCAAAAGTACTATGCAGATTTCAATCACTGTACTTCCTGACAAGATTCAACTGGTGCAGATAACTCACAAACAGTATGACAGTATAAGCAGACAGTTCTCATTGGGATGTGCTATTGTTTTTGGGCTCTGGCCCACAAAAGCTTATCCCATCTACAGTGGTACCTCGGGTTACATATGCTTCAGGTTACAGACGCTTCAGTCACAGACTCCGCTAACCCAGAAATAGTACCTCGGGTTAAGAACTTTGCTTCAGGATGAGAACAGAAATCGTGCTATGGCGGCGCAGCGGCAGCAGGAGGCCCCATTAGCTAAAGTGGTGCTTCAGGTTAAGAACAGTTTCAGGTTAAGAACAGACCTTCAGAACGAATTAAGTACTTAACCCGAGGTACCACTGTATTAACTTTTAAAGATGCCACAAAATATACTGTATAACCAAATGTGTTTTAGCCTTCCTTTTTCCACCTCCCTTTACAACTGCAGAACTTAAAAAGTATATAAAATCTTCTTAAAATAATTGTGGAGAACTGCTTAACAGAAATCTAAAAGAAATGCAAATTTAAAATGTTAACTTCCTGGGGGGGGGGTCACATTGAGTTATGGGTTGTGCCTGCTTACAGGCATATAAGACAGATGGT
Organism: Podarcis liolepis; assembly: GCF_965112155.1. Taxonomy (NCBI): domain Eukaryota; kingdom Metazoa; phylum Chordata; class Lepidosauria; order Squamata; family Lacertidae; genus Podarcis; species Podarcis liolepis. Next base: position 5,808,082 of record NC_139557.1, read on the forward strand.
TAGGGGGGGCACCTGCCATCAATGGAAAAATAACCGAGGAAAGTTCAACTGATGACACCACAGATGATACAATAAAACTGCAAGCAACTGATGGAAGCGATAGGGCAGTGCTCTCATTAGAAAAGCAATCCAGTACATGACTAATCAAAAATCATAAAAGGGGCAAATTCTACTCTGACTTATTAAGGAATGCAACCATCTCAATGAGTACTCCAGGTCAAATATGAGACAATACTACAAAGGACATCTACTTTGCTGAAAGCGTATCAGTGTAGGAAGAAATTTAAAGATTATCTAGCTAAATATTGTAATATAAGATAATTAGAAGGTAGTTGAAAGTATCAAATAGGCCTAGGATTAGAATAAGAATGTTGTATATTAATATGGATTTAAGCCAATAAGAAAAGAGATGAAGATAGTAAATTGAAGGAGTTAATTTTATTAGCAAGATGATCTTGGAGAACTGTTACAAAGGAGTCACAATGAAATTCAGTTAGAGGGGATTTGAGGAAGTCAGATAACAATGAAAGTTAATTTGGATTTTGGAAGTAATAAGTGCTTTTATTTTTATTTCTTTTTTCTTTTGGTATTGTAATGTGTTTTGTTTTGTGTCTTATATATTTGTTATAAATGTGGAAAATCAATTTTAAAAATTGGGAAAAAGCACCTATCAGTGGAGAAAACAATTGCTGTTTATGATCATGCAAACACGTGCACTGTATCTTAGAGGTTAGCATCAAGCACAGCTCCTGTGAACTAAGTTAGGAGGTTCATTATGCTTGTAAGCAATAGAAAAACTACAAAGTATTTTTGTATCCGTCTAGTAAAGTTGCATAGCTTCCTAAGACTCCCATTTTTCATTAAAATAAACAGGCATTTAAAGCTCCTAGAGAGAAGCCACAAATCTTTCTTTCTTTCATTTTGAATGCATCATTATATCTAAGTCTGTATACTACAACAATTTGACAAAGGCAGGTTTCACATCAAGGATGAAAATGGCAGAATGCAAATTGTGTAGAATCAGCCAAAGTCTAGCTTTAGTTTGGCATCAATAAAGTGTGTGGCCATTACTTGTGCCTAATTAGACGCAGTCTACCAGCACAGGAAGCACTGACTTATGTAGCAATCAGCAGCAAATGCCTTGCTTAGCTTTACCATATGATAGTATTTACCTGGGTAAACACCTACATTTTATCCTAAGCCAGTAAAAACTATTTTTTCCACAAGGGAAAATTCATATGTACCAACCTGGCTATCAAATACTTGCAGCATTGTTATGTAAGGTAAATAACAGATGAATAAATTCAGGGCTCTGCACATAAAAAAATTAAACCGCAGAAGTGTTGATATATGTAGCTTAATATTGATCACTGAATATCCGCTTGTGAACTCTCTCAAAGCTTCCCTATTCCCTCTTAGTGAAACAGAAAATCTTCGGCAGGATTTATTGTATTTCTAAGTACTGTTGCTGGAGTTGCAGTCCAACCAGCAGCTCAACAGAAAAAGATGTACATCATACGCAGTTAGCTTATCTGAAAATGGAAACTTGATTTCTAAAACTTAGCTAACACACGGCTAAACAGTCATGGCATTAACTCAGCCAATAATTGATTTCATATGTGGGGTACCAAGTGAAAAGCACTTCATTAGCAACTAGGGTTTTGTTTTTTCCCTCTGAAAGAATGGGGGAGGGAGTGGAAAGGCCAATACTTAATTTCCCTCTTCCAAATGAAATGCTACCAAATCTCATTGCCCCAAATGCAGCTTACTGACATTCCTCCTTTCCTTCTGGGGTTGGAAAGTGAAAGGATCACACAACACAACCAAAGAGCTGATTAGCACAGAGATTGCCAATTACTTATCCTTAGCATATTGGGTCAGTTATATGCCTCCTTTTTTATTTACAGTTATCTGACATCTATTGCCAATCTCCAGTAATTCTGCTTAGTGTATTAATTTAGATTGTCCTATTTGGCAATAAATAAATGCCAGAGAAAACCACTTAACTACCTGTGCTCTGTTCAAAAATGTCTCCCCTAAGAAACCCCTTAATAGATCCCTCACTAGCCAATGAGCAGTTCAGGGTCCCACAGATGCTATCCAGCCACAAAATAAATCAGCAACTTCCTCTGTAAGGAAGATTAAAAGGTTAAGTATCCCAACGTGTTTTACTTTATACCAGGGGATATCTACACAGAGATACGTTATTAGTAAATGAGTGTGTGGCAACTGTTTCCTTAGTAAAGTAAGTTTAGACTTTTTCAGACAGAAACTGTCCTATTCATTTATACTACTGTGTAGTCTCTCAAAGCAAGCTGTGCAGAAATTAACATGCATTTCCTGGCAATGGCTACCATCAGAACAGATTTCAGGAAAGCAGCATACAGTGGTACCTCTGGTTACGTACTTAATTTGTTCCGGAGGTCCTGAAACTGTTCTTAACCTGAAGCACCACTTTAGCTAATGGCTGCTGCCGTGCGATTTCTGTTCTCATCCTGAAGCAAACTTCTTAACCCAAGGTACTATTTCTGGATTAGCGGAGTCTGTAACCTGAAGTGTATGTAACCCGAGGTACCACTGTATACATCTGTCTTGGTGAGACCAACTTAATAATGTGGGTGTGGAGAGTGTTTATACATAAACTTAGCAGTACTTAATTTATCTCTTGGTTGCTGTATTATTAACCCTGTTAATATTGTTTTATATATTATAAAGGCCGTATTGATTTGTTAATCATGTGCTATGACTTTTGCTTTAATTCTGATGTTTAGCTTTAGTATTGTTAACAGCTTTTTATAGATTGCAATTGTTTTACTGACGATTTGTTAATTATTCTATATGATTTGTGCTGTATTTGTGATGTTCTATCATGTTGTTGTTGTTGTTGTTGTTTGGAAGCCGCTTTGGTGTTCATTTGAATGAAAAAGCAGCACAGAGTTATAATAAATCAATCAAAAGCAGGGTACTAACCTCGAATTTGTTCACACAACTAGACCCATCACACATTCAATCTGCTATCTATGGCTTTAGCCCAACAGAGCAATCAGCTATCTCCTCCTGAGCTGCCCCAGAGCCTCCCCAAACTCTACCCTAAGTAGGATCCAATCACCGTCACTTTTAAGGGCCTCTCAAATCTGCCAGAGGAAATGACACAGCTCGAACTTGCAGCCAGCTGTGCGCCGAGTTACACATCCAGCTCGACCAACTTTGACAAAGGCAGGAAGGCAGAAAACTATCTGGGGACCGGCCGTCTACTCGGATACACCGAGCGCTTAGCATTCTCCCACGTCCCAGAGCCAGGGGGTGGGTGGCGGGTTCAGAAGAGAGATCGAAAACACGGGCAAACCAAACCCCCTCGGCCTGGGCATGCCCTAAGCGTCGGGATGCAAGTGGCGCAGAGGGAAAAGGCGGCGCAGGCGGACCAGCCGGCAATCCCCCCCCCCTGCTTCCGCGGGTCTGCTGGGGTGGCGAGGAAAAGGGGAGGCAAAACCCAATTCCTTCACCTTCACCCTCCCCTTTGCTGCCCTATCAACGCGGACCGTCGAGGAGGGAGGCAGAGCTTGCAGAGCCCTGCCACTTTCCCTTGCTTGCACGCCAAAGCAAACTTTGCAAACTTTTTTTTTGCAAAAAATAAATAAATGAAATCGCCTCGTTCTCTCCCCCCCCCCCGCGCCTGCTGACCTTCCACCCGGCGGAGCTGTTGCTGTCGCCCTTGTCCTTGAAGTAGGGCACGTTCTTGACCATCCACTCGTAGATCTGGGACAGCGTGAGCCGCTTCTCCGGGGCGCTCTCGATGGCCTTGGTGATGAGGTCCGCGTAGGACAAGTTGCCCCAGGCGTTGCGCCGGGACGAGCTGCTCTTGCGGGGCCCCGACGCCGAGGCCAAGGCCGGGCCCGACGGCTGCTGCTGCTGCGGGTGCTGCTGCTGCTGCGGGTGCTGGAGGCACGGGAAGTCCCCGCAGAGGCAGCCTCCCGGGGTGCCTAGGTCGGCGGCGGCCGCCTCGAAGCCCTCTCCGCCGCCAGCCTCCAGCAGGCTGAGCAGGTCTCCTCCGGGCGAGGCGCACAGGGCCGCGGCCACCCTCCCGCAGCGGGGCGGAGAAGCGGCCCTGGCCGGGGTGGGAGCCGGGGTCTGCCCCGGGCTGGGCGGCGCGAGCTCCGGGCGGGGCAGCGGCCAAGTGCAGGAGCGCGGGCGAGGCAGCGGCTGGAAGTCGGGGTCCGTCTCCACGGGCTGAGGAGCCTCGGCCATGGCGGGAAACGAAGGAGGCGACGACGGCGACGGAGAAGGAGGTGAGGCAGCAGCAGCGGCGGCGTCTTCCCTCGCTCGGCCTCCTGTTGCGCCTCCGCGGAAAATGAAGCTCCCTCAGAAGCCGCGCTCGCCTCACTAGCGGGCCGGCGCTGACACAACAAGCGCCCTCACTCCCGGGGCCGCCCCTTTTGCCCCGAGGCGAGGGACGCGGCCTCCAGGGCGGCCCGAAACGCCCCTGGAGGCGCTGCTCTGAGGCGGAGCCTGAGGGAGGGAGGCCGGGCGGGCCAGCGCAGCGCTTTCCCGCTCCCGGGAGGGGAAGCGCCCGTCGGTTTTGCTGAGGGGAAGGGCGGAGAGAGGCGCCCGCGACGGCCGGGGAACCGAACAGGGCAAGGCCCGCCCGCCTGCTTGCTTCCCCGGCTCCGTCGCGTGTTGCCTTCCTACCCCTCGAGGAAGCGGGGTGGGGGGAGAGTACACGTGTGTGCGGTAACGTCGGTAGCGTGTGAGTGAGTGAGAGGCGGTGGGGTTAGGATGTGGTTGCTGCGGCCGTGGAAGCGAGCGAGATTTCGGCAGGCAGGATGCGAGAGGGCGGAGGGCGCAGCAGAATCCCGGGGCAGGGCACGCTGAGCGGGGAAGAAGGTGCGCTAGGGTGGGGTGCCCGACTTCAGTTACCTATGGTTCGTTTGTACTTGTGTTTACCCACGTCTGCCTACTTTTTTCAAAAAATTTTATTGGTTTTCACAAAATTATAAAACAAACAAACATAAATTATAGCCTTATTGAAAATTACACTTATTAACATTGTTAAGTGACTTCCTCGCTTCCCCTTGGTTGAATTTCAATGCATATCCTTTTAACGGTTTTCCAAATCACAGTTCTTATAAAATTTAACTTGAATATTAACATCCTTAGATCTTAAACATATTAATTCATCACTTATATAAAATCCTAAGCCAATTAAGTATCTGCAAGCTGTTTTCAGTTAATTTAACTTAACATATTTAACTAAATAATCATTAAATGTAGTCCATCCTTCCTGATACTCCTCCTCCTCCTCATAATAATAATAATTATTATTATTATTATTATTATTTGTACCCCGCCCATCTGGCTGGGTTTCCCCAGCCACTCTGGGCGGCTTCCATAGAAACCAAAAATACAGTAAAATATCACAGATTAAAAACTTCCCTGAATAGGGCTGCCTTTTACCCACATCTGACTTTTATACCACCCATCTTCATAGCTCCTTGGGTAGTTTACAGATGGTATAAATAAATCTTACTTTACTTATTTATTGCATTTATATTCCACCTTTCCATCCAAGGAGTTCAAGGTGGTGTGCATAATTTACCACCCCCCATTTAATCCTAACAACAACCCTGTGAGGTAGGAACGATGGAGAGGCCATGAACAGCTCTTTGTCACCTAGTGAGCATGGCCAAGTAGGGATTGGACGCTAACCATTATACCACACTGCTCTTGACCAGTACTGTTTTTCTAGAGAAAGAGGTGCCAGAATTCACCGTGAACACCTCTCTCGTTCTCTTAGAATGGCAGTGGCGCCCACCTGAGAGGTGCCGGAACTGAGTTGTGGTGCGTTCCAGCTGTGGGAAAAAGCCTTGCTCTGGACATATAGTGAAATAAAACTGCTGGCACATTTGCAAAGCTATGCAAGGTCCAGTTTGGTTTCAAATTGGATGAGGGAATTGGCTTAGAAGACCCTCATTTTCCCTCCCAACTCTATGATTCTATTATTCTAAAACATTATTACAAATTAACAGTGCAACCAACACAACCAATGCAAACGAACTAAAAGCACACTAAAAACATGTAACTAAAAATAAAAAGGGGGATTTTTTTTTTAAGCTCTTTAACTAGGGCCCCAAAGTCTGCAATCTGAGTGCTATACAACCCTCTCTGGGGAGGGCTTTTCACAGCTGAGGTGCCACCACTGAAAAGGCCCCGTTCCCTAGTAACCACCTGCCTCACCTCATTTGGTGAGTGACCACATTTTCCACTCGCTGAAGTTTCCTGACCGTCTTCACAACCTCCCTGAGCGCACATTACAATAGTATCAGAGGTCAAGGTGAGAATGACAGCAGGAAGATTGCTATCTTCCAGCAGTGGATGTAACTGGCTCACAGTAACCCTGTGTGACAGGTTAGGCTGAGAGAGTAATAGACAACTGGCCTAGTGAGCTTCTTGGCTGTGTAAAGATTTCAACTATATTTTCTTCCCCTTGCTTCATTTTTTAAAAGAATTATGAGTGTTCCACCATATGAATGTAAGGCTAAGCACACTTAGCAGGATGAAAGAACCATTGAACTCAGGTTAACAGTGCAGCAGGTTGTGTTGCCATTGTGTCACTTTCCACAAAGGAAAGAAACACACACAAGAATGGCAGTTCCCTGGTTCCAAGCTTATAAGTTGCTAGCAGTTCCAATAATCACACCGCACCTAGGTATGTGCTGAAGAAATGGGGAGAAATCCAGTGTTTTAAATGGCATCGATTGAACAGTTAATGGAAGCCTGTCCCCCTGAATGTTACGTGTTCAGTGGCTTGGGGATGGAACCACTCATTTGATACTGAAACTATTAGCAGAGTTGGGCTAGATCATTTTGGTGGTCCTCTCTTGGAAACTGGCAGGCAACTGGAACCTGGATGGGTATTAAAACATTCCTGAGTTTACAGCTGCTGGCATACGGAAGTCCTCTCTGTCCGATGGCGTCAAGCAAACAGGAGACAGAACAGTTCTGGTGTAGACAGCCTGGACCCGAAAACTTTTTTATTTCTTTGTCTAAAACATTTATAGTCAGCTTTCCCGACATTCAAAGTGGCATACAACACTCAAAAAGAACACAATAATTAAAAAAGCAACAGCTATATAAACAGCCCCCAAATTATTAACTCCGCAATCCCGTAACCATTTCCCTGGGTGAAAGCCCCCATGAACTTGCTTCTGAGCTGATATGTATAGGTGCTGTACACCAACGAAATGCCTGCCAATTATGTATTTTATCCTGCATGGAAAACAGCAAAACAGAGTCTTCCTCATGTAAAGACAGGTCATTCTACAGCTAGGGTCACTTCCCAGTGGCTTATTGCCAGATGTCCAACACAATCTTCCCGACCCCCTTTCCCTATGTATCTACATGTTGCCCACATTGGGACTGTAATACAGAAGCAGATGTTGTTGTTTAGTCGTTTAGTCATGTCCGACTCTTCGTGACCCCCTGGACCAGAGCACGCCAGGTACTCCTGTCTTCCACTGCCTCCCGCAGTTTGGTCAAACTCATGTTGGCAGCTTCGAGAACACTGTCCAACCATCTCGTCCTCTGTCGTCCCCTTCTCCTTGTACCCTCCATCTTTCCCAGCATCAGGGTCTTTTCCAGGGAGTCTTCTCTTCTCATGAGGTGGCCAAAGTATTGGAGTCTCAGCTTTAGGATCTGTCCTTCCAGTGAGCACTCAGGGCTGATTTCCTTAAGAATGGATAGGTTTGATCTTCTTTTAGTCCATGGGACTCTCAAGAATCTCCTCCAGCACCATAATTCAAAAGCACCAATTCTTTGGCGATCAGCCTTCTTTATGGTCCAGCTCTCACTTCCACACATACTACTGGGAAAACCATAGCTTTAACTATACGGGCCTTTGTTGGCAAGGTGATGTCTCTGCTTTTTAAGATGCTGTCTAGGTTTGTCGAAGCAGGTGTAGCCAGCACCAATTATGGGAGCAGCCAACTAATTCCAGTTTTGTCCCCATCCTCGTCCCTGCTAAATTCTGCAACAACAACACACTGAGAGTCATTAGGAGGAAGCTAGCAGGCACTGCCACCCTCTGGACTGGTTGTAAGAGGGCAGGCAGCAGGGCAGACTGAAGTTGATGGGACAGTGCTCTTTTTGCCCTAATGCACCAGCCTCCACAGGCAGTGAAACATTTGCGAACTTAACAGGTAAAGGTAAAGGACCCCTGACAGTTAAGTCCAGCTGCAAACGACTCTGGGGTTGCAGTGCTCATCTCGCTTTACAGGCTGAGGGAGCTGGTGTTTGTCTGCAGACAATTTTTCTGGGTCATGTGGCCAGCATGACTAAGCCGCTTCTGGCGAACCAGAGCAGCGCACGGAAACGCCGTTTACCTTCCCGCTGGAGTGGTACCTATTTATCTACTTGCACTTTTTGGCATGCTTTTGAACGGCTAGGTTGGCAGGAGCTGGGACCAAGCAATGGGAGCTCACCCTGTTGCGGGGATTCGAACCGCCAACCTTCTGATCAGCAAGCCCAAGAGGCTCAGTGGTTTAGACCATAGCGCCACCTGCGTCCCTTTGTGAACTTAACTAATGGCCTAATACTAATTGCCTAAAATTCAGGCATGTTGCCGGATTGCGTTTCTACATCTTTTGCACAGTCATAAAGGTTTCATTTCTTCATCTTCACTAAACTGTTAACAGTACAGCGGTACCTCAGGTTACAGACGCTTCAGGTTAAAGACGCTTCAGGTTACAGACTCTGCTAACCCAGAAATAGTACCTCGGGTTAAGAACTTTGCTTCAGGGTGAGAACAGAAATCGTGCGGCAGCAGGAGGCCCCATTAGCTAAAGCGGTACCCCAGGTTAAGAACAGTTTCAGGTTAAGAACACACCTCCAGAACGAATTAAGTTCTTAACCTGAAGTACCCCTGTACAAAGAATGGCAGTGGCTCCTCGTAAAATTTCACTCTGAAGGGTGAAAAAAGGTACTGTGACTTTCCAGGACAACTGGTATTTGTAAGGAATTAAACAAAACACCTGCAGAGAATGCTAGTTCTTTTGGCCTCTTCATCTCCAGCCCACCATTTATCTCCCTTTAAAGAGGACAAGGTAGCCTTTTCCTCACTCTTTGCCTAAGACTATTTATCCTTAGCTAAGAAATACTTCAATACGACCTCAGCACAGGGTGTTACCCTCCATGAGCAGTGGACCTTTGGCCTGTTGAGAGAAATACTACTATTTTCCCTTGCTGCAGAATATTGTTATTCAAACCAAAGTACAAGTAGGAGTCTTTGGGTACCAAAGCAAGCTTATGATGTGCACATAAATGTAAGCAAGCTCTACCACAGCTCTCCTAACTTTCCAAGTGTAATTCCTGTGGTGGTCCCAGCAGGCATTTATCTGTTTCATATATAAGAGCCAACTGCCTGCAAGATCCTTTTGCGAACGTTTAAATCACCCTGCTTCACTTCTTTAAAGGCAGTCTTCTGAAAGGGGGAGAATATGGCCAAGATGGCGGGCTTCCGTTATTTCTAAATATCTGATGGAGTGGGGATTTATATTCTCCAGTTGCTATCTACTCACAAGGGTAGACAAGGGAGACAAGCTCCAACCTTGCTGAAGGGCAGCGGGGCTTTTCCTGCTGTGTTTCGACTCTTTTGCAGGGGAAAGCAAGTAGAAGAACAGGCCTGGGCTGTTTATAGCCTGGTGGGCTTCCAAACGGAAAGACCGGCCCAATAAATGTTGCTGCCTGAGGCAAATAACAGTAGGTCATCCGTCTCCATTCCATGTACAAAAGCCAACTAAAATGGTAGTCAAATCTTAACTTCAGCACTGACAACAGGACAGTGTCCTTTACTGCACCTGTGAGATGCAAGCTAGGAAAGGGGTGAAATGTATACCAGGTGGCGCATACAAAGTTCTGTCCTTAAACAGGTCACTTCCTGTCACAGCTCTCCAGCTTCTATAATCTGGAGCAGCCACCTCACTTTGTCTAATCATATGGCCGGCCCTGCAGAAAAATCTACAGGGAAAATCCCTAAGGAGGGAGACGCCACCACCGACCCCCCCCCCAAATACCCCGGCATCATAAAAACTAAGTGGCATGAAATGTTTGCTTCTTTTTTTAACAATGCAAGAACAAAGAAAGCAATTGATCAATAATAAACAACATCCCAGAAGTCAAGGCAAAGAATGCATGGCAAAATGTCTCATCCTACATATCAAGAACATTAAAGGTAAAGGGACCCCTGACCGTTAGGTCCAGTTGTGACCGACTCTGAGGTTGCGGCGCTCATCTCGCTTTATTGGCTGAGGGAGCCTGAGTACTGCTTCTGGGTCATGTGGCCAGCATGATTAAGCCGCTTCTGGCGAACCAGAGCAGCGCACGGAAACGCCGTTTACCTTCCTGCTGGAGCGGTACCTTTTTATCTACTTGGACTTTGACGTGCTTTCAAACTGCTGGGTGGGCAGGAGCAGGGACCGAGCAACAGGAGCTCACCCCGTTGCGGGGATTCGAACCGCCGACCTTCTGATCGGCAGGTCCTAGGCTCTGTGGTTTAACCCACAACGCCATTACAGAAAGTTTAATTTAATGGCAGATCTCCTAAATCTGACCTGCCAGACAGGTAGAGTATGTGGATTGGTACAACTTACAAACATCTACAAATAAATCCTGCTTGATTAAACTTTTCTGGACAATGTTTTGGTTATGTAAGCTTTTCTGCTTAAGATATATTTGAAATTATATTAAATTAAAGATATGAAGAATCTTCAAGCTCCTTTCTAATTTTTAGCAATTTCATGTCTGGCATATGCGAAGAAAAACGCAAGCAGATATCTGTGTATGACTTTGTTGCTCACATCCTCGATAGATAAAAGACAGATTGCCGAGTAATGTTAGATAAGGTCCGGAACACTTGAAACCAATAAGGGTTAACTTGAGGGCAGTGCCACCACGTGTGAAGAAAAATGCTTCTCTCACCACATCTCCTTCAGCAGAGTATCGTTTATCTAATGCATCTGAACTGGAATCAGACACCATCTTTACATCACCTTAGGAACTCACTCTCTTAATAAAATAGAGGCAGAGAAAAATAGTTTTCCATGTCACATAGCATTCGGTTGCTCTTCACTAATTTCTATACCTAAATCAGTCTCTCTTTCACTTGGTCTATAGCTTCTTCCATAAAGAAGGCTGATCGCCAAAGAATTGGTGCTTCTGAATTATGGTGCTGGAGGAGACTCTTGAGAGTCCCATGGACTTCAAGAAGATCAAACCTATCCATTCTTAAGGAAATCAGCCCTGAGTGCTCACTGGAATAACAGATCCTGAAGCTGAGGCTCCAAGACTTTGGCCACCTCATGAGAAGAGAAGACTCCCTGGAAAAGACCCTGATGTTGGGAAAGATGGAGGGCACAAGGAGAAGGGGACGACAGAGGACGAGATGGTTGGACAGTGTTCTCGAAGCTACCAACATGAGTTTGACCAAACTGCGGGAGGCAGTGGAAGACAGAAGTGCCTGGTGTGCTCTGGTCCATGGGGTCATGAAGAGTCGGACACGACTAAACGACTAAACAACAACAACAACAGAGTAAATTGGTTATCTCATAAGGACCCATTAATGAGCATAAAGGTAAGCCTATTGGGGCCTAAATAGTGGTCTCAACTGCTGCAAAAGGGCATCTTGAAGCCACAGTTGTAGCCACACCCCTAGCATTTGAAGAGCCCGTAGTCAATGCTCCAAAACCATAATTGTTAAGGAGTTTAATGATGGAAGGTTTATGATGGGTTTCTTGCCGTAAGGTAAGTCTGGAGACTTTCCTTCTCAATTAGGGACTCCACCTTTGCACATTTAATAACAGTGCTTAAACCGTTCACATTGCAGGACAATACTTTAAAGTTAGCCAGAAGAAATTACACTTGAAAGCTAAGGTTTGCATGTCTGACAACTCTGTACGAGAATATGGATGCCTGGAAGAGGTAAGAAATAGAAAACACAAACAACGATACTAACAATAGCAAGTACTCGCCACAAGCAAGGTCGCAGCCTCTATGTTTAAACCCACGTGGCCGTTTTATTTCAGAGGGAATAGCCCCCAAGTGTGGTAACTGCCTCACCTCAATCAAACCAAAAGGAATCAACGCTTCCAAACAGCCCAGACCTATGACTGAACATGTCAACCATGTGCTAGAGGCCCACAGAATACAGTTGGGCAATCCTTTCTTTTGCTGCCCTTATACTAGACATTATGCGGTATTCAAGATGTAAAGTAAAACCACACAACCAGTTCTATTTTTCTGGTTCTCTTATAATGGCAATGGTACCCACCTGAGAGGTGCCAGAACTGACCTCTGGCAAGTTCCGTCTGAAAAAAGCCCTGCACACAACTAGGGCTCCTAAAACAGCCTGTTTTTCACATATTGGCAAAAACGTTCCAGAATGAGAATCAGAAACCTGAAATGGCATTCTTCACACTGGATATCTGTGAGCAGAAGTCTAAGTTATTGGATCTCTTAGAAATGAGAAAATTAAGACACAGGGGGAATATCTTCAGGGTTTAAAGCAGAGTTGTGAAAGGTATAACAGAACTGTAGGAGATGTGGCCATGGTGGATCTCTGCATATCAAGGCATAGGTGTTATGTACTGAGTTGAATAGGATCCAAAAAGCAGCAGTCTGATTGGTCCTAGAACAATAGGGTCCAGAATGCAGCAGTCAGATTGGTCCGCAGGAGCCACCCAATCCAGCTCCAGGTGGAAGTGAATCCGCAACCTGATTGGCTTACAGGAGAATCCCAGAATTAGCCAATCACGTGTGACCCATTGTGTAAATAATGTATATAAAAAAGCAGATATTTTGGGGAAACTTTCATTCCTCACTACTATGAGCTGAATAAAGAGCATGAAATCCACACTCGACTCCAAGTATATTTCAATATGCCACTCTCTTTCAGATTGGGGTTGGGGGAAGAATTACCATTGTTATTAGAGCCTCTTCTCAGTTTCTTTTATAATCTGTTTGTTCTGAGAAATATCAGAAGATGTGTGTGCTGTGCTGCGCTGCAGTGCCTGCCCAGCTGTCCTCTCTTCACACAATTGCGCTACCCACCCAAGTGGCTGGTAACAGACAGGAAATTTGACTCATACAACTAATGCTCTGGCCTGAAACTATTCCAAGCCCAGCTCTCAAATGTGGTGGCCCACAAAGGTACGATTTGTACGCTGTGTAGTCAGGGCTGAGTCAAAATGCAAAAGGGGTGGCCTCGCTATCATACAGAATGTTAAGTTGTGGGTGAACATATCAGACGACACAGCGATTCTTCAAACAGCTCTTGTTTATTCACAGGCCAGAATAGAACTGAACTGAAGGGTTCAGCCAGCCTGCTTATATAGAGCTCCAGTACAACGCAACTGTAACAACTTTCTGTAACTATCCAATCACTGAACGTCACTTTCAATCCCTTATTTACATATGTGGACCTGAGTGAAAACTATCTACAGTATCCCCCTTCTGGCCCAGGGTGAGAACATCAGTACATAACACAGAGAAAGAGGGATGTTGTCAGGTTGTGAGGTCAAAGAAAAGTGTGGCTTGGCTTCATTAACATCACTGTGCAGTTTATAATGAAATGCAATGGAGTCTGGATTTAACACAGAGAAGCAGAGATCTCCAGGCCAGGCTTCCTCAACCTCGGCCCTCCAGATGTTTTTGGCCTACAATTCCCATGATCCCTTGCTAGCAGGACCAGTGGTCAGGGATGATGGGAATTGTAGTCTCAAAACATCTGGAGGGCCAAGGTTGAGGAAGCCTGCTGTAGGCAGTGTAGAGCAGCCTTTCTCAACCATGGGTGCCCAGATATTGTTGGACTACAACTCCCATTGTCCCTAGCTAGCAGAAGCAGTGCTCAGGAATGATGGGGATTCTAGTCCAACATATGGGGACCCAAGGTTGAGAAAGGTTGGTACAGAGTCAAGATCAAATCTCAGGAAGAAGCACAGGTACCAGAAGTGCCATTTAGTAAGCAGGAGGACATATCTCCCCATATCCTATGTTATTGTGTACGTTAATCCATCCCACACACTCCACCCATAGACCACCTATATTTCTGGTCAACTAACACATTCAGCACACCATTCCTAGAAGCAACTAAAGGTACAACATTGGATACCAACGATTACATGTTAAATGTTATGAAAAACTGTTAAATATATTTATTTTGTGTACACACACAAATATATGGCAAAAAGCAGCGGTGTATTTATGATTGCAACTTTTTGCACCTAATGAGAATTATGGAAATATTTTCAGTATAGATCACACACACATATCCCTTTGGCATGCACACCCAGTACATAATGTTGCTGACAAGGAAAAGAGTAGGCATACAAAAAAGGCGAATTCCTTGGATTCCAAGATCCAAGTTTGGGGCAAGTACTCTTTTGGTGAGAGAACTCCAGCAGAGATTTTAGATTACAGAATATGCATAAAAGTAAAGCATGGAAATATGGGCTGTTAGACTTTTAAAACATGCCCTTCTGAGTTCCTTCCAAAGTTTCCCCCTTCCCCTGGCACAGAAAAAGACCTTAAGTTAAAATGGTTTACTTACAAACTCTCCAAAGGTCAGTTTGAGGTGCTTTTCCATACAGCATTCAGAAAAACCTGCACACATAGTAGAACTTGGCATAGTTACAGTCTTGAAAGTTCCTAAATTATTGGTGTAGGAACACAAGAAATAATGGCTTGTAAGAGCCATGTGGTCTGAACTTGGAGCAATCAGTTCAGACTTCTTTACAAGCATGGTTACCTCCCTCCCCAAGGGACGCGGATGGTGCTGTGGTTAAAAGCCTCAGCGCCTAGGGCTTGCTGATCGAAAGGTCGGCGGTTCGAATCCCCGCGGCGGGGTGCGCTCCCGTTGCTCGGTCCCAGCGCCTGCCAACCTAGCAGTTCGAAAGCACCCCCGGGTGCAAGTAGATAAATAGGGACCGCTTACTGGCGGGAAGGTAAATGGCATTTCCGTGTGCTGCGCTGGCTCGCCAGATGCAGCTTTGTCACGCTGGCCACGTGACCCGGAAGTGTCTCCGGACAGCGCTGGCCCCCGGCCTCTTGAGTGAGATGGGCGCACAACCCTAGAGTCTGGCAAGACTGGCCCGTACGGGCAGGGGTACCTTTTACCTTTACCTTTTACCTCCCTCCCCAGGTGAGAGGGTGTGACCTAGTTAAGCCTTAACCCCTTCATGCATTAATTAGACTTAAGCATGTTGGTTATATGAGGTTGGTTATCCCACACATAATTGAATTGCTTCTGACAATGGTGTACTGAAACTGTCTTTTACTTTCTGGGAACTGGTTCTTGTAGGAATGCCTTTTCAGATTTCAGCATGGGGATGCTGAACATCATAAACCCTTCAAAGCAGTTTTTTAAAGCTATGTTTGTTGTTATTGTAGTTACCTTTAAAAAAAAAAAAGCTCCTAACAAAATCACTCTTCTGTTTTAAGCATACATACTACCTCTGGATTCTTATTTGGTCTGCTTGGCAGTGAAACATCAGTTTATCTTATCACTGTACCACTTTAGTAAGTACAGATGCCTGACAGTAATAACATATTAGAAACTCTCAGTCTGACAGCTTTTATCCTTTTCTGGGTCATTCTGAATGTCATTTTCAGTATTCTGGATTCCAAAATAAATTGCTTAATCATAATCTGCAACTGTCTTTACTGGAATTTTGAACGGCATCACAAGACACAAACGCACAAATTTCTCAGAAGAGCATTTTACTAAATGCCCAAGCATTTTACTATATGCCTTTTTGCCATTTTTACTTGAAAGTCTCCAAGAACAGCCCTTTGAACTTGACTGTGAATCACGCCCCACCCACTGTGAAATTTGAAATGGTGTCCCTGAAGAACCATGAACTTTGTGATCTTGTGATTGCTTCCTGCAGCAGTCATAGTAATGAGCTGAGGACTGATCTTTTGATTACTATGAATCAGATCCAGAACCTTTTGTTTATTTCACTAGCAGCAGCAGCAAGGGTGACCAGCTGGTGTGTTTTTGCAATGTGTTACTTTAAAGATGAAATCCACCAAGGGTAGTTGTCAGTTTTAGAACATGAATGGCATTCCAAGCTTTGTGAATCGAAACAGATAGTACATGGATGATGGAAAACTTTCACAGAGGTTTAAGGATAGGATGGTCAATGTGGCAGAACTATAGCAAAAGAACAGTGGGCTGAAGAACAGTCATAGAATCATAGAATAGTAGTTTTGGAAGAGACCACAAAGGTCATTTAGTCCAACTCGCTGCAACGCAGGAACCCACAACCCATGGGCTACCGACTGAACTATTGTGTTTGAAGCTGTTAGAATTATGGGGGGAGCAGATTCATGCAAATAGTTTCCTGCCCAGTTCCTACTTCTAGCCCTAGGGGTAGCCAAATCTGACAATTTCAGTTTCTCTCGGTTTCTCATTTTTGCAGTCTTTAAGTTCTGGCTTCCACGTTTCCAGATCAGTTTGCCATTTCTTTAAAGAAGTCCTTGTGAAAATAAATTGGCATTTTAGGGCGAATTTCTCCTAAGATGCACAATTTTGTCTGCAATACACAGTGTGTTAAAAGGGGTGGCTTGCTTATTATCATCGTGACTTATTATTATAATATTTGTTCATTGCTTTTTACAAAATGTCTCCAAATGTCTCAAAGCAAAGTACAAAATATTGATACTCCCCAAAAAAGAGAGAGGTTCAAGTTACCTGAATCAGTGTGGGGTGATAGATAGGAAGGTTTCCCTTCTCTTTTAGTAACTACTTGTTGGAAAAGTAGATTACTTCCTTTCAGACGTTCCTTCCTGCTTCCTCTTCAAATTTACTCAGCTCAAGCCGGTGCAAGTTAGCATGTGCTAATGTTAACTTCTTGGCTGCATGTAAAACCTATACTTAGAATGGCTTTGTTTGCTACAAGTAATAAACCTTAAGTTTTCTTTATCCTTTCAACCAGTAGTGTTTCAACCAGCCTGTTTCTTTCTGCACACTTTTTGCAATATATTTACCAAACTCCAACTACCACCGCTTTGAACTGAGCCCAGAAACCAGTTGGTAACCAATGCAGTCAGTCCAGAATCGGTCTTATATCCTTGGGCTGTCTGGCCCCAATTAACAGTCTGGCGACTGACTTGCTGCAATGCTTTTATTATAATACTTATTTGGTAGACATATTTAAACTGCAGGTATACAAGTACAATTGGACGCGGGTGGCGCTGTGGGTTAAACCACAGAGCCTAGGACTTGCCGATCAGAAGCTTGGCGGTTTGAATCCCCGCGACGGGGTGAGCTCCCATTGCTCGGTCCCTGCTCCTGCCAACCTAGCAGTTTGAAAGCACACCAGTGAAAGTAGATAAATAGGTACCGCTCCGGCGGGAAGGTAAACGGGGTTTCCGTGCGCTGCCCTGGTTCTCCAGAAGCGGCTTAGTCATGCTGGCCACATGACCCGGAAGCTGTATGCTGGCTCCCTCGGCCAATAAAGCGAGATGAGCGCCGCAACCCCAGAGTCGGCCATGACTGGACCTTTACCTTTATGTCCATGGAGGGGGTCCCTTTACCTTTATGTCCATGGAGAGACATCTATTAAACTGGCCAACACTGGCCTCTACCTGCTCTCAGCGCTCACCTTTGCTGGCCTCTGCTACTTCAATTACCACGATGTGGGCATCTGTAGGAGCCTCTGAGGCACAATACGTCACCTACCAGCAACATTCAACGATTGTTCACCGCTGCCTCTGCTTCATTGTATTATTGCCGAGTCTTCGAATGAGGGGAAAACAGCAACAGGGGGTCCCACGCTGCATATAGCAGAATGACTTGGGGGAAAGAGGCATTCAAATATGGGTCAGCAGCCATAGCCATTCATCAAAACGTGGGGCTCTCTCGCTGAGGAAAGAGCTCGGCTTGAGACAGGCTAGAGAGCTCACAAACTTTTGGTGTTAATGCAGAGGGCAAACAAGTAGTGATTGTAGTGGCAGCCTTTTTTGTCTGTGGCTGACCCTTTCCCCTGTCAAATGGCAGCTTGGTTTCAACAGGTTCAGCAGAACTGGTCTTGAATTCCAGTCACTTGGGGTTGGTTTTTTTGATCCTGACATTGCAATTAGTGGGTTGTGTACACAGCATCTTGCATGGTGCTCAGGCTTGGGCCCTAAGCAGTTGCTGTGCAAAAGGGAATTTTTCTTTTTTTTCTTTAATTGATGTACAATAAAGAATTTACAGAACCCTTTAAAAAAAAAAAAGGCAGTCCAAGACATTTTGCTGCCTGAGGTGAAAAACAATATGATGTCCCCTCCTGATTCCACATACAAAAGCCTGGAAATGATTGGCACCATATCTGAGGCAGCAGTCACTTTACACTGATTAACGGTAGGGTCGGCCGTGATCCTTAAATTCCATTTAGAAACACCTCCTTTAGGAGTAATACAACAGTACTTCGTTATTGTAAAGTTTTGTGATTAATTTCACATGTAGTTAGAATATATTTGTATGCTGATTTAGCACAGATTCTCTTTCCCTCCAGCAAGGTCTACATCTTTCAGGTTGTTACGAAGGAGACTTCACAGACACTTGCTGCGTCTGCACTTTTTCCAACCGAGTCATCATCTCTGAGCGGTAAATGTAGCCATCCTTACTGAAAATCTGAACCGCTAGTTATATGTGTGATGAAATTGCAACATAAGCAGTTTTGCCCACTTGCCTTCCTTCCAGACACACAAAAGCAAGCAGACAGCAAGGAGGGTTTGAGAGATAGAGAGAATGAGAATAAGTAAACCTGACTAATTTCTAAAGTTTCTGGGTTTATATCTGGCAGCCTTCAATGCAAAAAACCTACCCTGTTGTACCAAATCTATTTTATGAAGTTATATGTGCTTACATGTCCACAATGAGCTTTCATCAAACACAACACAGTAGATCTATAGGAGTGCGGCAAGGAGTGCGGTAAGAGAAAGCAGCAAAAATTTGGTACCTGCCTTTGGGAGCAGAAGTGCCTTCCCCTTGTGACACACAACCTATAGAATCAAGATGCTGCTATTATTATTATTATTATTATTATTATTATTATTATTATTATTATACACCACCCATCTGACTAGATTGCCCCAGGCCCAACCACTCTGGGCGGCTCCCAACATAATTTTTAAGACACGGTAAAACTCCAACAAAGGATGCGGGTGGCGCTGTGGGTTAAACCACAGAGCCTAGGACTTGCTGATCAGAAGGTCGGCGGTTCGAATCCCCGCGACGGGGTGAGCTCCCGTTGCTCAGTCCCTGCTCCTGCCAACTTAGCAGTTTGAAAGCACGTCAAAGTGCAAGTAGATAAATAGGTACCGCTCCGGCGGGAAGGTAAACAGCGTTTCCGTGCGCTGCTCTGGTTCGCCAGAAGCAGCTCAGTCATGCTGGCACATGACCCAGAAGCTGAACGCCAGCTCCCTTGGCCAATAAAGCGAGATGAGCGCCACAACCCCGGAGTCGGTCACGACTGGACCTAATGGTCAGGGGTCCCTTTACCTTTACCTTTTAAAACACCAAGCATAAAAAACTTCCCTGAACAGAGCCGATTTCAGATGTCTTCTAAAAGTCAGACAGTTCTTTATTTCCTTGACATCTGATGGGAGGGCGTTCCACAGGGCGGGCACCACTACTGAGAAGGCCTTCTGCCTGGTTTGCTGTAACTTCACTTCTTATAGTAAGGGAACATCCAGAAGGCCCTTGGAGCTGGACCTCAGGGTCCGGGCTGGTAATAATAATAAGAAACACACACACACACACAAATAAATCTGTTCTGATATGGCAGAACCACAGATAGGACAGACTTAACACAAAAAAGGACAGGTTTTGAATTTCTGCTTTGAAAGTTCAGCTGAGCCATAAAGTCATTCATGCAAGTATCTCTTGAGCTCAGTGAAACATTTTTAAAGTTCTTCATGGTGAGGACTGTGGAATGAGTGAGATAAGGGGAAACCCAGCCAGATGGGCGGGGTATAAATAATAAATTACTACTACTACTATTTATTATTATTGGAGATGCTAGCTACATTGATCAAAGTATCTGTGACACTTTAAATAAACCAAGTGCCCTACTACCAATAATAATAGTGCCCAATTGAAATAAATAGGGTTGGCAGATATGTTTCTGGTATATGTTCCTGCGCACTGCCCCCAGCTTACGTTTTGCCAGACTGCACATTTGGTGGCTGTAATTCAGCTAGTGGGAGGTTATTCATCTTGCTTTCCCATGGCTTTAGATCTAGGTTTGGCTCTTGTGAACTTTTTAGGGTTGACCGTATGTTTAAATACATAAATGCATTGGCCATGTAGCAAACAGGAAGAAAACATCAGTAAAGTAAATAAAAGAGCTGTGATGCATCATATAGAATTACTGCCACAGATTCCCCCTTACAAAGCTGAACAACAATTCAAGTTCTTCCATTAAAAAAAAAGAAATGAATTGGCGTAGTCAGCTATGACATGTACTGTTTCTAGTTTGTTTAAACATTAAAATTATTCTCATCTACAAAAGCACCTTGCACAGTGAGTCCCTTTTTGACTTTCCAGCATGACCAAATAGAAAAACAAATAATGAATGTGCTTCAAAACGTGTTAGGTGGAGTAATACTATAATGAATCTTCTGTGCATCAAAACAGCAACGTGACACCCTGGAAAATGCACACGATATTAATGTTGTGTTCTCTGGCGTTTTCGCCTTTCCATATGGGCAAACCACATGAGGCCAACTGTTTTGCAACTTGATCTACCTTTACCTCTTGTGACTACACACGGCACCTCTAAAACAGATGAACCGGGTTTTCTGAATAAAATGTCTTATTCATTATTTATGAAATGCCTTACTGAGTTTCAGTCAAAAGATACCCGACGTGTTGGAACAACAAACGGAAAATAATGTGCTCAAACACTATTTGCGTGGCATTCCCAGAAAGATGCTTTCTGGTGTTTTGATTACCATGTCCAGATGGCAATGGCTTTCAGCCGAGCTGACTTGATAGGGGTTGGGGGTGAAACCCGTGACCGAGACGTGCTGTGAACCTCTGGAACAAGGTTGCGAAGCTCCCCATTAAAAAACCAACAACCCCAAAACTATTAATAAACCATGCATTTGTTATTGAAATGTATTATTCAATTGGTTTGATGTTGTATGCTAAGAATGATCATGGATGAGATGATTGTGATATGCAACAGGTCAGATAAGTCATGTTACTGATACTTCTCTCTGATTTGGCCATGGGTCTGAGCAGTTCTGACATGACATGATAGTATGTGCAAGGGGCAAATCCATCCATGGTGCTAAAAAATAAAATAAAATAAAATTCAAAGAATTAATGTGCATCATGAAGATTGAGACATGTCCCTTTTCTGCATCTTTTTGCATGTACTTGTGTAAAGGTAAATAGACTCCTGACCATTAGGTCCAGTCGTGACCAACTCTGGGGTTGCAGCGCTCATCTCGCTTTACTGGTTGAGGCAGCCGGCGTTCAGCTTCCGGGTCATGTGGCCAGAATGACTAAGCCGCTTCTGGCGAACCAGAGCAGCGCAAGGAAACGCTTTCGAACTGCTAGGTTGGCAGGAGCTGGGACTGAGCAACAGCTCACCCTGTCGTGGGGATTCGAACCGCCGACCTTCTGATCAGCAAGTCCTAGGCTCTGTGGTTTAACCCACAGCACCACCCGCATCCTTGGTTGGTGTTTTACCGTGTTTTAAATATTTTGTTGGGAGCCGCCCAGAGTGGTTGGGCCTGGGGCAATCTAGTCAGATGGGTGGCAAGTCCTAGGCTCTGTGTTTTAACCTACAGCGCCACCCGTGTCCCTGGACCATCCATGGACATAGTCAGTTACTATTTTCCGAAGGCCCCAGTGACGGTGGAGTGTGAGAGTGGCAGTCAGTGAGTAGTCCATGGCTGGTCCAGGATGCAGGTAAGCTGCAGGCAGGAGCCCAAGCAGGAGGACACTGACGGCTCGCTCACCTGTCCAGTGCAGAGAGGCAGCCTTGGAACCAGCTAAACTCCTGGGGGATGTGTGGCTTTTACACGCCAGAGGATGGCGCTTGTCAGTTGCAACACAAACAGCTGGTCTGGTGAAGACAATCTTGTTCAGGAGAATGACCCCGTCGTGGGGTCTGCCCAGCCCCACCCGCACCAGCAGCAGCCCCACGCCATCTTGCACCGTTCGCCGCCCCCCTTCTGCCTATTTGTGCCCTCCCGCTCTAAGGGGGGAAGGGATAGGCCCAAGGGCACTCGCTGCCCCAGACTTGGACTGACATTTTTAAAAATAAAATCCCAAAAAATTTATTAGTTTTCACAATATTATAAACAAACAAACAAACAAACAAACACACAAGACAAACAAACATAAATCATAGCCTTATTGATAATTACAGTTATTAACTTTGTTAAGTGACTTCCTCCATTCCCCTTGGTTGAATTTCATTTCATGTCCTTTTAACGGTTTTCCAAATCCCAATTTTTATAAAATTTAACTTAAGCATTAACATCCTTAGATCTTCACCTTATGGAATTAAACATATTAATTCATCACTTAACATAAATAAAATCCTTAGCCCATTAGGTATCTGCAAGCTATTTTCAGTTAGTTTAACTTAACAAATTTAACTAATCATTAAATTTATTCCACTCTTCCTGATACTCCTCCTCCTTCTGGTTGTGGACTCTTCCGATTAGGTTGGCTAGCTCCGAAAAATCCATCATCTTCATCTGCCATTCTTCTATGCTTGGTAATTCTTGGGTTTTCCACTTTTTAGCTAACAAAATACGAGCAGCAGTTGTGGCATACAAAAATAATTTAACATCTTTCTTGGGCAATTCCAAACCTGTTATTCCAAGAAGAAAGGCCTCTGGTTTCTTTATAAATGTATATTTCAACATTTTTTTCCAATTCATTATAAATCTTTTCCCAGAAGTCTTTTACCTTGGGACGGGTCCACCACATATGATAAAAGGTTGCTTCCTTTTCTTTACATTTCCAACACATATTGTCACAATTATGATATAGCTTTGCTAATTTTACAGGAGTCAAATACCATCTATACATCATTTTCATTATATTTTCCTTTAACAAAGTACATGCGGTGAACTTGACCCCTGGACTGGCCTTTTTAAAGATTATTGGAAATCAATGGAGATTATTATTGGGCAGTCTTATGGCCACCAGAGCTGTGCTGTTCCACTAACTGTTGTCAAAGCCTATGTTGTCAGCCCCTACGGTTTCACCATCATTACTTGGGTATCTGTTTAGGGAGCTGCTATGGATTGTTCAACAACGTGTCAAACTCAAACTGTGGTTTATTATCCCGGCTTGTTCTCTAAGCCAACCGGAGTTCCCCAAGTTCGGATGCCATAAGGACTGCTGGTTGGTTTAAAAATAGGAACAGATACTTCCAATCTCCGTCTCAAGGCTGAGCCAGGGGAAAAGAAGGGAGGGGAAAGCACACAAACCAGAAGCTGTTGCATAGAACATCAAACCAAACTTTTAATGATACGTCTGAACTGTGCCATT
Source organism: Podarcis liolepis (assembly GCF_965112155.1). Lineage (NCBI taxonomy): Eukaryota > Metazoa > Chordata > Lepidosauria > Squamata > Lacertidae > Podarcis > Podarcis liolepis. The sequence goes on from NC_139557.1 coordinate 5,831,636, forward strand.
ATGTAGTTTGGTGTGTAGCTGCCCTCTCCAGTAAAATAGCTCATCAGAAAATTTAATCATGAATTTTAATGGTTGTGGTTTACTTGTGTTGGGTTATTCATGCTTTTGGGGGGGGGGGGGAAAGCATGCTCAGACTGGCTAGTTTTATTTTGAAAAAATAAAAAAAGCATTTTTATGTCTCTGAACTGGCAGCAGTTTCCTGCTGAAAATGCACCCTCCATTCCTGTTTGTCCTCAAAGTGCTTTTTTATTCAAAACTGCAGGTATATTTTAGATCAAGGTCCTGTGCATGACTGAGTGTGGGTCTCAGTCACATAAATCTACTGCCTTGTCCTGAAATTTCCTGCTTTGTTTACTTAATTTCTGTTTTTTCTCCTCCTCATAACATATGAGGGATATTGCAACAGAGCTAACTTGTTTAGTGCTTGTTCTTGTGCCTTAGAATAATATTTTGCCTGCTTTAATCTGTTGTTTCCTCAGTTATAATAGGTTTGTGATACTGTACAGACCCCTCAAGTGTCCCTATTTTCCAGGGACAGTCCCGGATCTACAGAAGCCACCCCAGTTTCTGATTTGATCCCAGAATGTCCCACTTTTCCTTAGCACGTCCCTATTTTCATCAGAGAAATATTGGAGGGCATGGAGTTATGCGACCCCCGAGGAAATGAGATTTGTTGCTGTTTAGTCGTTTAGTCGTGTCCGACTCTTCATGACCCCATGGAGTCGGTAACCTGAAGCGTCTGTAACCTGAAGCATATGTAACCCGAGGTACCACTGTATTTTTCTGCAGGTTGTAGCAATTGTCATATGCTGTGTGGTATGTGCTTTTTATTGTATTTTACTGTACTGCAATTTGAATTCTATGGAAGGCAAATATGTAACAATTTGCCTTCCATAAAATTCAAATTGCAATATAATAAAATACAGTGTAAGATACTGAATATGAAAAATCAATTAACAGTATTTAACACGGACACATTGCGGAGCAAATAAATGAATCTCATGGACCAGTTTTGGAACTCCTAATCTAAGTTGTACAACAACAGACCCTGAAAATGCAATAATGTAATGTGGACTGCGCCGTAAATGTTCACTGGGATGGTAAGCTGCTCCCCCAGGGTGTTTCAGAAATAGTCTAGTTAGGCTGTGAGGTGGGTTAAATACTCAGCCGCTACAGAAAACTGCCATTCACCCTGTGGTTTCCAGGACAAATGGTGGCTCTCCACTATTTTGTCTTTATTCAGTTTTTGGCCACAGACAATGTATTTTAGATATATGTCTAAGTGTTCAAAGCATGATTATCCCTATCTCACCAATGTGCCGATCCCTTCTTTTTAGCTTTCTGAGCAGCTATGTTATCCAGCGCACAGAAGAACCGTCATCTGAATATTAACAACTTGGCAACAGTTGATAAGTGTCTGTTTCTGCAGTCTATTCCCTTGTCAGAAGCACAGCTGCGCATTCTCAAAAACAATCCTACCAACTACCAACAGTCAGCAAGATAGCAAGTGCTGATAGCATACGCCTGTTATTTGCAGAGCGGTTCTAGTGGTGGGAACATAAATGAACATTTGCACTAACAGGTTTCTATTTGGTTTGCTGCTGAATTTGTTGCCACCAATGTTCCCTCTGGTCAGGCCAAGAAAGGAGGCATAAAGGAAGGCTTTCTATTTGCATTTATTTAATTAATTTATATCCTACACTTCTTCATGAAGGAGCCTATCCCCACTCCTTTTAAAGTTTCCATACTAGGCCTTCCCAAGTTTTATTGTACTAGGCTTTCTGGGCTGCATGGATGATGATGATGATGATAATAATAATAATAATAATAATAATAATAATAATAATAATAATAATTTTATTTATATCCCGCCCTCCCCAGCTGAAGCCAGGCTCAGAGTGGCTAACAGCAATAAAAGTAACACAGCATTCTAAAATCAATATTCTAAAATCAAATGGCAACCAATGGGCTAGAGTTCTATGAGGATCACGAGGATACATTCCCAATGTATTTCATCTGGCTTTGAAGAAAATGCTGCAGAATTTAAGAGTTAAAAGCAGCTACAAGGAACATGGCAGAGACTGGATTTTTTGTCAGATTTTTCCCCTGACTCATTTTGTAATAATAACATCTCTTGCAGGTTGTTGTTCGATTATCGCTAGGTTACTCTTCATTAAAGTCTGAGGAGAGGAAGCCTACGTCAAGCCTAGGAAAACAGATAAATGCTGACATCTTGTGGGAGAGAATATCATGATTCAACCCTTTTCTATTCCCCAGTGAAAGGGGAACCTTCAGAAACTGATTCATCAAGCAGCAGCAAGATGTGGTCGAATTAAAGGAAGCGGTGCTGAGTTAATTCAGACGCTATCTGGATGTTTTGGTTTTTTTTAAAGAAATAATAGGGGCAGAAGTTGCTGTCACATTCTTCACGATTCAATTCTACCCCATTATCTTCCTATATACATAAAAATGTAAGGCTATCATCACACAGCCCCACTGGAGGATTTGTAGGGCCACATCTCTGTCCTGGAATTGCATGAAGTCAGGTTGTGGGAGGGGAGCAAAAGTGGTTTTAAATTGGGCTATTTGAACAACTGTGTTTCAAACAACAGGGATGAAGGGATACAGAGGAACTGTGAAGGCATATAGGGACTTGGGAGTTGGGATGGGACATTTTTGTGAGGTGTAAAGGGAGGAAGTGAGTTGGTATGGGGGGCTGGCAGCCCCTAGTTATTTTATACAGATGAGTATATATTTTATACAGATGAGTATGCGTGAGATCACACAGCTCTATTTCTTATATTCATCAGACCCTGGAGCAGCAAATTTTGATCAGAACCAGTTTTTGGCAAGGATGGTTAATTTGGATGAGGGTATTCAAGCTAAAGTTAAATCTAAGTGGTTTTACTAGAGTTTAAAGGAAAGGAGTTGTTTATGGCCTTCAAGATACACATACCATTCATATCTCACTGGAAGAAGTTTTATCAGTCGGGTTTATGATCTGAATACAAGCTGGACCTTTTCTGTGATCCACTTCCATGTCAAGTGCATCAAAGATTATGGAGAACAATCTGCCAAAAGAATTACAAAGTGGTTGCCCAATTTTGGTATTGATGAACTGCTGACCACCATCTTCTCCTAAAATAACAGCCATGACCAGCGGTTTTAATAAATTTTTTTATCAGTTCATCTCTTTTCCACATTAGCTTCTGTAAGTGTCCAATATGTATTTACATAAACGCATCATTTTCTTTGAGAAGTTTTCACTTCGACTGATTCTCCATTTGAAGCAAGACTTCCTTCCGATGTGCTTCAATTTCCTTCAGCAACTCTTCCTTTTCCTTGAAGTAATTCCGGAACCATGCTATATGTTCTACCTTTTCTTGAACACTTAAGTATGGGTTTTTGGAAAGTCCACAGGTTACAAGTTCCATGAAATGGCGAATTGATTCCTCCTTGGGGAAGTCTTCCAAGTATTTATCCAGAAATATGTGCTCATAAAATTCCGCATCATCTTCAAGTCCTAACAAAGTCAACCACAATAACTGTCAGATCACTGCAAAATTAACAGTTAAGCTGTTAGCCAGAGAATGAACACAGTAGAGGTTTAGTGGGATTTATCTTCCATATATACCATCCCCTTCCTTGCCACCATTATTTTGCCCCAGAAAATGTTGAAATTGCAAAATATGTATAAAGTGGGATCCAAACTTAGCCATACTTACAGTAAACCCACTGATCAATGGGACTGAGTCATGACTACCATGAATTCCATTGATTTCAGTGGAGCTACTCCAATCCATTTTATTGAGTCATGTAATTTATTCCAGTCACAGAACTAATTTGCTTCACCAAGAATTAAAGATCCTCTGACCAAGTCATGAAATGCCTATGAATTTTGTTTCATTAAATCAATTTAGCAAAACACCAGAATTAGAAAATGTATCACTAAATGGCTTAAAAGCTTAAGTTATCCATATTAATTGATATTCCTGAACTTTAAAAAGCCATCTTGATGTTTTAAGTCTTTTAAAATGCAAAACAGCTTTAAAATTCAGTGTAACAACTGACTGGTTAGGGGGGAGAAAGGCTTTTAAAGTATTTTGAGGCGAACCACTGCTCTGCTGCATTGCTCCTGGTAATTTAAATTTACTATGCTTCTACCAACTATAATAAGATTATGGCCACGCTTGTGACTGAACTGCAAAGTGTATTTATTATTTGATAGGCCAGGCACGTCCAACAGGTAGATTGTGATCTACTGGTAGATCACTGGACATCTGTGGTAGATCACTGGCTCCCCCAAAGGAGCTCAACAACTTTGGTTCCCCCCAAATAAGCTTTTTTCCTTGCAGTCCTAAAAAACAGGGCTTTCCTCCTTCCTAAAAACACTTTGACTTGAACCCCTCCCAAAAAGTGCTTTCCTTCCAAGAAAAAAGCTCAACAACTTTGACTTTTTCATGAATGGATAGAAGATATGTACAAAGTTGCAACACATGAACCAGTTGCATACAAACGTAGACTTGCCATGGACAAATTTCATGATATTTGGAATTCATTTTTATAAACAGTGCATTAGGTTAAGTTTTGGTTAACTACAGTAACCATCATGTAATGTTTACACTGTGGGGTTTTTTTTTACACAGGTGACTTTTTTATTCTATTCTTTTCATGACTTATTTGGCCTTGTACGCTCATAATTTTAGACTTTATATTTTCCCATAAAGATTATAAAAACAAAACAAAACCTAGTATGAAACTTCCAAGAGCAATTCCTCACATCATTGATAATTAGTATAGTACAGCCTTCCCTATCCTGGTGCCCTCCGCATATTTTGAAATACAACTCCCACCAAGCCCTGTGCTGGCTAAAGTTGATGAAGAGTTATAGTCCAAAATTTCTGAAGGGTACCAGATCAGGGAAATGGCAAAGAAAGCAAAACTGGACAAGCCAAGAACTTTTCAAGGCACATACCAGCTTCGTTGTTGATGGGAAATTCCCATAGTTTTCCCTCCTTAGTCCACTGTATCATCTCCTCAAAGCCATTCTGAGGTCCTTGCTGACAGACAGCTTCAATTTCTTTAGCAAGCTCCAGATCCCAAAGTGTTGGTGGTGTCACTGTTTATAAAAGGAAACAAATAAGCCAACAAGCCAACATTTGCCATGCAATTGCTGGTGGCTGGAGATGACAAAAAAACAATCAGGATTGCTAACTTTAACAAAACCTGGAAGAGCTGTAGTTTCAAAAGTCTGTAATAGCTGCTTCTTTGTGCTGCTGCAATATAAGCCCATTCAGTGCCAGAATTATGAAAACAAACTTATTCTCAGGCCATATTAAAATATCAGCACATGGCTTTTTCTCCTCATTTTCCACACAGAGTTGTCTGTACTTTACTAGCCTCAAGACTGGTTGGATTAACAGAAATCACAATATTTTCAGAATTTGGCATGAAAGGGAATGGGTGTTTGCTTGATATCATTGTTACTATTATATGGAACAGGAGCACAATATAGAAAAAGTTGTCATATGCTTCAGTCCCAATGAAAGGTCCCCATTTTCTCCGAATTAGGTCCACGGTATCTAGTTCAACATAAACGTCAAAGGACTTAATTACTTGGAAACAAAATAATGTATCAGGAATTTCATCCTTCTCTCTTCTAAGAAAGTTGGGGTACAATTGGATAGTTCTAGTAATACAGATTTTGTGGATACTGAATTCCACATGCAAGCAACTGAATGTTGATGAGAGGCCCTCAGGAACCCCCCCCCCCAAAAAAAAATCCCATCTAACCCCAGAAACAACTTTTACAACAACTTAGGATCAAATATTTGGATTCATAATAAATCATATATTTCTCCCCAATTCAGATTGGAGGAAAAACTAGTATTTAGCACTTCTAGACAAATTTTATACACGTTGTGTTAACTGTGTGCAACTAATATAAGAAAACTGGCAGCTTTCTTTGGCACAATCTATTAAATAGTAAAAAGTCCATTAAGTTCAATGAGCTCTATTTCTATTATGTACAGCCAGGACGGTGAACAACAGCTAACTAGTGGCTCAGATTCTGAGCTCCCACAGGTCCTGTGGACCAGGGTTTGATGAGGGTTAGACCGCCCAACCAACAATCACCTGTCAATCATTATGTCAGGTGACCCAACTTCAAAGGAAAGCGTTGCACGCATGCTCTAAAGGTGCTTCCAATTCTTCCTTTGCAGCCAGGAATGTGCAGTGTTGACTGCAAACCCAGCTTTTTGTACCACATGGATGCGCAGCTTTAAGCTGGCCACCCAAAACATACCAATGAAATCGCCACAAAGGTTGAGCTGCACACAAAGATTCACACACAATTATTAACTTTCTCCAGCATCAAAATTATTCGTTTTACAGTGAGGCAGCTTTGAGAACCAGATTCCATTAAGAAATTCGTCTTTTCTAAGCTATGGAGACATAGCACACAAGTCACTTCCCTAGGGCAACACTGTATTGCCACAGGTTGAGTTTTGTTATATTAAATTCTCTTGTTTGCTTTTTTGTTCCTACCGTTTTTCAACTCACCTGTTTCAAGTGCTTCCTCGGTTTCAGACAGAGGAGTAAAAATATCAAGTCTTTTCCCTGAAAACAGTCCTTTTCTAGGTAGAAAAATAGGGGAGAAATCTATTAGAATAGCAAAAATAGTGTAATAACGTTCTGCCTAGGGTTCCACTGGGGATACCACTGTGAATCTGTATTGCACAAACCCAGGTGAGTTTCTAAATGTGATGCCAGAATATGCACTTACTGAATAGCCTGTTTATACTACTTTGTGTTCCTGTGACTTTGTAGTCATAAAGACTAGGAGATTGTTTTGTTCATTAACAAAACAATCTCCTAGTCTTTATGACTATAAAGATGCACTTGCAAGTGCACAGGCAATGAATGATGAAACTTCAAAAAACCAGAGGGCTTGTTGAATAAGAAGATTCCCAGTGGTTGAGGTCAGGATTCAACGGTCTGCATTGTTCTGTACTCTCCAAACAAATGCAAGTAAAACTATTTACCAGGACTACTAACATTTCAAAAGTTTTTTATAAAATTGTATTTAGGCCAAAACAGTGCTCCACTTCTCAGAGGTAGTGAGCCCAGAACTACATAGGAATTTGTTCTTATTTATATTTATTACCTGCCCAGAACCCAGGGTAACTCACAACAATCCAAAATTCAGCATGAAATAAATTTTAAGCAAACTAGTCACAGGAATAGGGTGGGTCCCCAAAACACATGTCTCATCTGTCAAAGGCCAAGTATTCATCATATGGTGGAAGGTACCGTATTTTTCGCCCCATAGGGCGCACCTAGTTGGTTTTTTTTGGGGGGGGGGAATAAAGAAAAAAAATTATTTTCCCCCCCGGCGCGGGGCTGGGGCGGAGGAAGCCCGAACTTCCCCCAACTCCAGAACAGGCTGCTATCCGCAAGCCTAGGGAGCCCGGCAGGAAGTCGCGCTGGGCTCCCTAGGGTTGCGGAGAGCTGCGCGAAGCCCAGGGCACGCTCTTCAGCGCGCCCCAGGCTTTGGGATGCAGGCAGCTCTGCGCAGCCCTTGGGAGACCGGTGCAAAGTCACGCCGGGCTCCCTAGGGTTGCGCAGAGCTTCCTGAAGCCTGGAGAGCGAGAGGGGTCGGTGCGCACCGACCCCTCTCGCTCTCCAGGCTTCAGCGAAAGCCTGCATTTGCCCCATAGGACGCACACACATTTCCCCTTCATTTTTGGAGGGGGAAAAGTGCATCCTATAGGGCGAAAAATATGGTATATAATGAAGGTGGCAAGTGTACCTCTGTAGGGAGGGAATTCGACAACAGAGGAGCTGCCACAGAGAATGCCTTTTCCTGGTCAACAACACCTAAACTTCTTAGAAGAGGGGGGCCGCTAGGAGCGCCTTGGAAGATGGTGTTCTTAGAAGAAAAAGAAGAGTTTGGATTTGATATCCGGCTTTATCACTACCCAAAGGAGTCTCAAAGCGGCTAACATTCTCCTTTCCCTTCCTCCCCCACAACAAACACTCTGTGAGGTGAGGGGGGCTGAGAGACTTCAGAGAAGTGTGACTGGCCCAAGGTCACCCAGCAGCTGCATGTGGAGGAGCAGGGAAGCGAACCCGGTTCACCAGATTACAAATCTACTGCTCTTGACCACTACACCCACACTGGCTTAGGACACAACCGCAGCAAGAATTTTGTTAGCGAAGAATTGGAAAACACAAGAAGTACCAACAGTAGAAGATTGGCAGATGAAGATGATGGACTTTTCGGAGCTAGCCGACCTGATTGGAAGAGTCCGCAACCAGAAGGAGGAGGAGGAGTACCAGGAAGAATGGACAAAATTTAAAGACTATTTAGTTAAATATGTTAAAATAACTTAACTGGAAAAGCTTGCAAATATTAGATAGCCTTAGGATTAAAATATGTAAAGATAGGATTTAAGATGTTTAAAGCTAAATTAGAAAGAATGAAAGATGTTAAGTGATCGAGTTAATTTTTTGAGAAAATTGATTTTGGAAAACTGTTAAACGGACATATAATGAAATTCAACCAAGGGGATTTGAGGAAGTCACTTAATAATGTTACCAAGATTCAAACAGGATGTATGTATGTTTGTTTAATTTTTTTGGAAAATTAATAAAAATAAATGAAAATAAATAAACAAACAAACTTCTTAGGGCATTGGAACTCCCAAGAAGGCCCCTCTCTGCTGATCTTAACACCCAAGGGGGGTTGTAGGATAGGTCTTTCAGACTAAATGCTCTGGATGTCATCTGATCTCAAACACAGCACAGTCCCTCCTATTCAGCCATCTTTCACTGAATGTGCCAACTGGCATTTGACCATCACCGTATAACCCCTTTTGAGTGTAACAAAGATGCTTTCTATCAGGAAGTAGAATATGCCAAGGAACACTAGAAAAAGTACCTTCTCATTCTACCAGCAAGTGTTCTTTCATGCATAAAACCTCGTCCATCATCATCAAACCGAATTTGATTGGTTGGGCTAGCAGCATCCCTTGCCAGTGGATTTCTCCCAATCTTCATGTTTGCAACGATGTTGCTGAAATTAAGATCAGTGTCTGTTAAGCAACATGCTCAGTACAGCCCAGCAATACTCTTTTCACATTATCTACCTTCCTGTGATATTCGGTTACGTTAAAAACCCCACACACACCCCGTATCTCCCACCTGTTTCCCAGTTTAACAAAATAATTCTCAGTTTACAATATAATTAGGTAAAGGTAAAGGGACCCCTGACCATTAGGTCCAGTCGTGGCCAACTTTGGGGTTGCGGCACTCATCTCGCTTTATTGGCCGAGGGAGCCGGCGTACAGCTTCCAGGTCATGTGGCCAGCATGACTAAGCCGCTTCTGGTGAACCAGAGCAGCACACGGAAGCGCCATTTATCTTCCCGCCGGAGCGGTACCTATTTACCTACTTTCACTTTGACGTGCTTTCGAACTGCTAGGTTGGCAGGAGCAGGGACCAAGCAACGGGAGCTCACCCCGTCACGGGGATTCGAACCGCCGACCTTCTGATCGGCAAGTTCTAGGCTCTGTGGTTTAACCCACAGCGCCACCCGCATCCCTACAATATAATTAGCCTGCAGTAAAATGCTTAAGGTTGCCATCCACACCCCCTGAACCAATCACCCAAAGCAGCAATGTCACGGGGTGCTCCACTCCCTAAAAATCTTGCTAGAACTAGAACATGGATTTCCTCCACATGTCAACTGAGACATATAGCTGTTACAAGGGCATGACTTCTAAAACGTTTGGACTGCTATAGAGAAAGCCTTGCTCTCCCCCCCCCCCCCCCGATGTTTTGTTTTCTAACAACAGATCTGAAAAGGTGGAGAAGGAAGAGAGCATTCGTGGGAAGAATTCGTTTCTTAGATATGCAGATTGCAGACTTTGAAGGGCATTGTAGGTCAGTAAGAGCGTATTAGGAAGAATTCAGCATAGGGCTATGACAAACACAAACATTTAAGTAGTAGATAGGTAGCCGTGTTGGTCTGCCATAGTCAAAATAAAAAAATTCCTTCCAATAGCACCTTAAAGACCAACTAAGTTAGTTCTTGGTATGAGCTTTCGTGTGCATGCACTTCGTGTATCTGAAGAAGTGTGCATGCACACGAAAGCTCATACCAAGAACTAACTTAGTTGGTCTTTAAGGTGCTATTGGAACAAACATTTAAGCTTGCCAGACAGAACAATACCCCCTTTCCTCCAACTGTGTCTTGTTCTGGGGATTCTCCCCAAACCCCAGACCCAAGAAGTGGCATAGGGAGGGGGGAGGAGAGGAGAGGGGGAAAGCCTTATTGTACCAGCAAAAGCCCTTGCTAGTAGAACTTGTTAATTTAATCTTGTACACTGAATTGAGAATGAATGCCAACAGATAATCGGTGCAGCTATGCATGATTTTAGATGAAAGTTTCCTTTTATTCACTGTCATCTACTGTAAAGGCTTTTGGCTACATACAATAAAACTTACTCTCTCACCAGTTCAGCTACATCAACGCAGTTTGACTATACACATACTTCCCAACTTCTGAGAAGAATTAAGAGCTTTACATCAAGCAAAACTTCCTACTTGTGAAGGAAGCAGCACACAGAACACTTTGAAACAGCCAATTCTCAAGTAGAGAAAGGGATCTAGGCTATATGTGATGGCATAGCTAGTCCTAAGCACTAGTCAACACATTCTCAAGGGTCATAAAAGTAAAACTGCAGGAGTGACAAGCAGGCAGTGCCTCAGGCTTAGGCTCCACCTGGCTGGCTGGTAAGACCTGTAAATTACTTCCCCTCCAGGTGAAGCAGTTCAGGTAGTTCACAGGCCCCCTCATCACCCAATTGTTTCCAGTCAACAACAGCATGCTGACTGCAATGGCAGCAGAGAAGTGAACCACATTTGCCACTATCACCACCATATCAAAACCTTGCTAAAACACTGGCTCCCAGTACATTTCCGAGCACAATTCAAAGTGTTGGTGCTGACCTTTAAAGCCCTAAAAGGCCTAGGTCCAGTATACCTGAAGCAGCGTCTCCACCTCCATTGTTCTGCCCGGACACTGAGGTCCAGCGCCGAGGGCCTTCTGGCGGTTCCCTCGCTGCAAGAAGCCAAGTTACAGGGAACCAGGCAGAGGGCCTTCTCGGTAGTGGCACCCGCCCTGTAGAACGCCCTCCCACCATGTCATAGAGAAAAATAACTACCAAACTTTTAGAAGATATCTAAAGGCAGCCCTGTTTAGGGAAGCTTTTAATGTTTAATAGGTTATTGTATTTTAGTGTTTTGTTGGAAGCCGCCCAGAGTGGCTGGGGTATAAATAATGGGCGGGGTATAAATAATAAATTATTATTATTATTATTATTATTATTATTATTATTATTATTATTATTGCTATGAGCTCTGTGGCACGATCTGTGAGTTTCAGTGCAATATTCTGTTGCTCCTGTTCAAGCCATTTACTTTCTCATCTCACAATGGTAAAATGGGTTTCTGTGTATAGATGTGCTAGAGGAGTGATCAAGGGGGGTGGGCAGAATAGGAGGCTCTGCACTTCCTTAATTCTTGCACAAAAATATGGGTGTCTGTGTAAAACATCCTCAGAACACATGTCTTCGCTGGTAGCAGACAGTAGCACACAAATGCAAGGCAGGATCAAGAATGAAAGGGAGATTTAATTGTGATGGCTGACAAAAGTAAGCAGACAGGGACTGAAAAATGCCTCCTCAGTAGCCACCATTTGTAGGCCAAGGTGGTCACAAGGTAGAGAGAAGTGGGTTTGGAGGCAGTGTGATTGCTAAACCACACACTGCATCTCTTCAGTGGGTATTTTGAGGTAAGGGGGAGACCCTCCCTTCTCCTCCTTAGGGAGTGTGGGAGGGAGAAGGGCAATGAGGCCTACTAATGTAAGGGCCAAACCTTCAACAGACAAGGAGCAATTGCCTCTTAACACACAGTTCAGACAACTCCAAGTGAGACTGTAGCAAAAGTGTCAAGATCACAATGATTCAAGGTGTTTTATGATGATCAAGAGCTGTCTAGAACATCGGCCAGGATATGACAAGTATACAGGATTTAAATAAATACTTGGGCAAAGAGAATGATAATTATTTTATCTCTGACAGTAAGCAGATTGCAAACCACCCTCATTCTGAACATATACACACAAAAAGACTCTGATTTGAATATATTTGACAAAAATGTTCCTGGAAAATATTTAGAAAGAATACTTCTCCAGAAGTATCAGATTTGAATATCTATATGGCAGCAAAAGCCAGGATAGCACAGCCTGATGTCTGAATGCTTTCCTTACTCAACAATGAAATGAAATTCAATCATTTCATTAGATTCTGACTGTGGAAAAAAATAAGAGTGCTAGACTCTGCTCTTGTTGTTGTCATCACTTGTGGTCAGGGTGATGACCAAATCAGAAAAAAATATCACAGTTAAGTTGACCTGGCAAGGATGGTACAGTTTGCTTCCTTCATCATGTGGCTATCCGTGCATCTTTCTTGGCAGACATAGTAACAAGAAGAGCAAACTCCTTTGAAAGAAGCTCTTCTTTCCTCCAAGCAAAATGTTACTGCCTTGCAACATGCCTCACTTTCTGTGGACAGACTAAACCTCTGAGCTGGAAGTCAACAAGATACATGTTACACGGACAAGGCCCAGATTTCTTGCTTGCGGGGGGGTGGGGTGGGATTCATCAGATCATTAAATCTGTCAAACTGGATCGTAAAGGTAATAACTATCACCTTTAATGTGAAGGCTGGGACATTTAGGATGTCTCCTAAATTCTAGATTTTGTTTGTAATGAAGCTCAACCCTTTGATGTTTTTGTAAAATGATGCCATAATTTCCACTCACTGAGAGAAACCTCATTCCTCCTCAAAATTCTGCACTGTTGTTATTTCCATTTAGCAAACATTCAGTGCTTCCTCTTCTGCAAAACAAACTGATGGATGAAGACTCTGTAAAGCAGTGACACCCACTGGTAATACATGGTACTACAAACGGAGAACAGCTTAGCTATGATTTACTGGCAGAAAGCTCCCTTTCCAAATGGTGTTTTTCGTTTGCTTTTTGTCCCAGCACTTTCCCTGGGTAAACCTGCATTTTACCACTGAAACAGAGCAAATGGCAAAACCTATTGCCGTTTGCCCTGATTCAGCAGTAAAACACGGGTTTTCCTAAGGAAAGTGCAGGCCAAGGACAAAAACCAAACCAAACCGCTCACACCATAGCTGTCAACTGTCCCTTATTTGGCAGGAAAGTCCCTTATCCCAGTGCCGTGCCCCGCTGCTGTCCCTTATTGATGATGTCCCTTAAATTTCCCGGGTTTCAAAGGAAGCAGCTCCTCTCCCTCCCTCCCTCCCTGCCGGCCAGGGAGGAGGGAGGCTCCAAGTGTGTTGCTTGGCTGCGTTGCTCACCCAATAAGGAGTCTAAGAACGACTGGGGGGTGGCGCTTGCATGCCTTGTGCCGATCAAATCAGCTGCATTGCCTGAGGACTCGCCTTTGCTCAGTGCTTCCCAGCGGAGAGGTGACGCTGGTTTTCCTTGCTGCATCCCCTTTGCTGGGTTGCTGCGCTGTGGGAACCACCGCTTGAGGCTTCGTTTGGCTGCTGGCTGGGCTTTCTGCCTTTGGCTTGGGTGGGCTCAGAAGCTGAACATACCTGTGCTTGGAAAATCCCTTATTCTGGCGAACCAGAGCAGCGCACAGAAACGCCGTTTACCTTCCCGCAGGAGCGGTACCTATTTATCTACTTGCACTTTGTGCTTTGAACTGCTGTTGGCAGGAGCAGGGACCGAGCAACAGGAGCTCACCCCGTCATGGGGATTCAAACCGCCGACCTTTAGATTAGCAAGCCTTAGGCTCTGGAGATTAGGCACTATTAAAGGGATTATCTCAAACTGGAAAAATTGAAATGGAATGAAATTTCATAGCACAAGTGTGGTCGCCGTGAGTATGGAGAAAACCTGGAGTCAGGAGGAAAGAGATCTTGTAGTAGTTGCTTATAACTAATGGCTCTGAATCACGATTGTGATACGGCAGTTCACAAACATCATGCTTGCGACAGTTACACTTAAGACAGGAAGCAGCCATGGTTTTGAAACACTGACAAAGCTAGCCCATAAATTTGTGTTTAAATGTTGCTTCTCTTGAATAGGTAAAACAAAAAATAAGATGTTTATTGTGTATTCAAAGCATTAGGGACATAGGTGGTGCTGTAGTCTAAACCACCGAGCCTCTTGGGCTTGCTGATTGTAAGGTAAGCAGTTCAAATCTGCGTGACAGAATGAGCTCCTGTTGTTTTGTCCCAGCTCCTGCCAACCTAGCAGTTCGAAAGCATACCAGCACAAGTAAATAAATAGGAACTGCTGCGGCGGGAAAGTAAACAGCATTTCTGTGCACTCTGGCACTCATCATGGTATCCCGTTGTGCCAGAAACAATTTAGTCATGCTGGCCACATGACCCGGAAAAGCTGTCAGTGGACAAACACCGACACCCTCGGCCTGAAAGCGGAGATGAGTGCCACACTCCACAGTCAAATTTGACTGGATTTAACCATCCAGCGGTCCTTTACCTTAACCTATTCAAAGCATCATAATAAAACCATAATTTCTATATATAAAGTCACTTATAGTCCTTCATCTCCAAAAGCAGGGTGCACATTTTAAAGCAAAGATCAGCAACCTCCTTCACTTTGTTTTTTGACCAACAGTGTGACAAATATCACAATATACTATACACATGTAGTTTGCAAACCTTATGTCAGTTACTTCTTCGCTTTTACGTGCATCAGTGACTTCCTTCTGCTTTTTCAGTAGTTGAACCAATTCTGAAACTGTCCTTTTCCTGTCAAAAGGGAGGGACGATGCAACAGCAGAGGCAGCTGCCTCCAGCTCTGGATTGAGTGTTTCACTGTTGGAATAACAACAACAACAATTATTATTTATTATTTATACCCCACCCATCCGGCTAGGTTTCCCCAGCTACTCTGGGAAGCTCCCAACAGATAAAAAACAGAATAAAACATCAAATATTAAAAACTTCCCTAAACAGGGCTGCCTTCAGATGTCTTCTAAAAGTCAGATAGTTGTTTATTTCCTTGACATCTGATGGGAGGGCGTTCCACCGAGAAGGCCCTCTGTCTGGTTCCCTGTAACCTCACATCTCACAGTGAGGGAACCGCCAGAAGGCCCTCAGAGCTGGACCTCAGTGTCTGGGCAGAATGATGGGGGTGGAGACGCTCCTTCAGGTATACTGGGCCGAAACAGATTAAAACAACAGGTTGTATTTTTCCTTTGCTCATTGTTTCCCACATTGTATTCATATGAAAATAGACACAGTTAGACAAGCTACGGTGTAATTACTACATGTTTTCTAATACTGCCTATTTTAATACGGCTAATAAAGTAGAAGAAAGCATGTTTGGTGGACTCAAGTTTGTAACTACCTGCTAAAATATCAACATGATCCCCCTAGGCCAGGAGTTAGGGAACCTGCAACCTTCCAGATATTGCTGGACTGCAACACCTAACATCCCTGACTATTGGCTATGGTGGCTGGGGTTGATGAATGTTGAGAATCCAACAACAGAAGAGCTTAACCGGGACAGCTCCTTTCTGCACTGCTGTGGTAATGTGGGAGAAGCTCACTCTCTTAGCTTTTTCACACACTAGCATTGCCAATATCTAGGATAGTAAGCCGGTAAGATATAATCTAAATCAAATCCCTTATGAATACACAGTGGAAGTGAGGAACAGGTTTAAGGATTTAGATTTGCTGGACACAGTGCCTGAAGAACTATGGATGGAGGCTCGTAACATTATACAGGAGGCACTAACGAAAACCATCCCAATGAAAAGGAAATGCAAGAAAGCAAAGTGGCTGTCCAACGAGGCCTTACAAATAGCGGGGGAGAGAAGGCAAGGAAAATGCGAGGGAGAAAGTGAAAGATACAGGCAATCGAATGCAGATTTCCAAAAAAATAGCAAGGAGAGACAAGAAGGCCTTCTTAAACGAGCAATGCAAAGAAATAGAGGAAAACAACAGAATGGGAAGAACCAGAGATCTGTTCAAGAAAATTGGAGATATGAAAGGAACATTTCGTACAAAGATTACCATAATAAAGGACAAAAGTGGTAAGGACCTAACAGAAGCAGAAGACAACAAGAAGACGAAGAGTCGGACATGGCTAAATGACTAAACAACAAAAACAAAGGAGGATAGTTCATAGTGTATTATCTAGGACCAACAAAGAAGCAACTTTCTACAGAAAAACCAAAAAAGGGGGCATAAATGGAGGTCCCTCCTCTCAGCCTTTTACAAAAGTGGTTCACTCTGTCTGAAAGGGACAGAACTCATGACTATTGTTGCCCTTTTATCAAGCATTCCATATTTTTCTCTAAGAGTTGATAACATTCTTAGCTACACCTCCCAATGAATGTACTTTCCAAAATCCATGCTACTTATGGACAAAGAGAATGAGAGACACACATCCAGAGATTTACCTCTTAGCTTTGTCTTCTGTGGCTTTCTGGAACATGCTACTTGTACTCTCCATATTTTCTGGCAAGTTCGTTGTTTGATCCTTAACCTTCTGGGCTTTCAACATCTGGAACTTCTTCTTTGTACTGATTTCTACTTTCATTTCACTAATGATATTTAGCAAATTCTTCTTTGTGGTTGCTTGCTGTTTCTTCTCCTGGTTTGGTGAAGTCTCTGTATCTTTGATATTGACTGGAGGAGTAGGGTCATCTTCTTTGGTACACAAAACAGGGCTGGTGCCTAAGTACTTGTGCGTCTTACTAAAATGATATGGAAAGTGGGGGTTATTATTATTATTATTATTACTCATTTCTATGTATTTGTATTTTTAATCTGAAAGGGATTGACAACCTAAATTAAAATATCGAATAAAACCACAGGGAATAAAACATTACTGAAGAAAGTCAAATATAAAGCAACACAATTAACAGGAAATTAAAATATTTTATCTTGAAGATTTCAAAATAAATCATTACAAAGCTCAGAAATTCTATTGTACAACCTAATTCCCATGGCAAATGAAGACATGGTAGCACCACGTACAACAAGACTGCAGTGCTTGAGGCGCAGACTCAACCAACCCAACACGTTAGTAGTGGAAGGCAGTGCAAGACCTTCTCCACTAGTAGTAGTAGAAGAAGGGTTTGGATTTCACATCCCGCTTTATCACTACCTGAAGGAGTACTGTACAGCGTTTCCCAAACTTGGATCTCCAGCTGTTGCTGGACTACAACTCCCACAATCACTATCTGGCAGCACCAGGGATGATGGGAACTGTAGTCCAAAGCAGATGGAGACCCGAGTTTGGGAAACGCTGCTCTTGTACAACAACATCATCATCACCATCACCATCACCATCATTATTGGGTGGCGCTGTGGGTTAAACCACAGAACCTAGGACTTGCTGATCAGAAGGTTGGTGGTTCGAATCCCCGCAATGGGGTGAGCTCCCGTTGCTCAGTCCCTGCTCCTGCCAACCTAGCAGTTCGAAAGCACATCAAAGTGCAAGTACATAAATAGGTACTGCTCCGGCGGGAAGGTAAACGGCGTTTCCGTGCGCTGCTCTGGTTCGCCAGAAGCGGCTTTGTCATGCTGGCCACATGACCCGGAAGCTGTACGCCGGCTCCCTCGGCCAATAAAGCGAGATGAGCGCCGCAACCCCAGAGTCGGCCACGACTGGACCTAATGGTCAGGGGTCCCTTTACCTAACTCTCTGAAGGCCAGCACACATTTTACAGTGGTGGGCATGTTTGCTGCATTTCCCTCACAAAAAGTATGAAGCTGGGGGAGACATGTATCTGAATACAGTGGTACCTCTGGTTACGTACTTAATTCGTTCTGGAGGTCTGTTCTTAACCTGAAACTGTTCTTAACCTGAGGTACCACTTTAGCTAATGGGGCCTCCTGCTGCCACTGTGCAATTTCTGTTCTCATCCTGAAGCAAAGTTCTTAACCCGAGGTACTATTTCTGGGTTAGCGGAGTCTGTAACCTGAAGCGTATGTAACCTGAAGCGTCTGTAACCCGAGGTACCACTGTATAGTATTATTAACAACCACAACATCATCATCATCATCATCATCATTATTATTATTACCCTGCCCATCTGGCTGGGCGGCTTCCAGCAAAATATTAAAATACAATATTAAACAGAGCTTTCCTCCCTCCTCCAATTTCTGTGCGCTGCCTACCCCCCGAGGGTCAGGAGACCCTGCACATATCCTGAGGGAGAAATTTGGGTGTCCTTGGGAAAGGAGTGCCGAGTCTTCCCACCCTCCGCAGCCGTACCTGCCCCAAGGCACGGCCCTCTGCAGCCGGGCCCCCGGGCGAAGGCCAGCACAGAAGCTCCCGGGAAGGAGGACGCTCCTCCGCCACATTGTTCCCCAGAGCAACGAGGAGGCCGACGGAGCAGCCCGCTCCCCCACCACTTCCGGTCCGCTCCCGTTAACCGTCCCGCATCCTAAGCCACTTCCGGAGTAAAGCGTCGCCACGCTCTCATCCGTCCGGCCAGAACGCGCAAGCGCAGGTGTTTGGTTCCGTCGCTTAAATGAGCACCGCGCCGACTCCGCCGCCCGAGGGGAGTTTTGGGCAGTGTTTTTTCCGTTTCCCGAAATGGGCAAAAGTGGGCATTTTGGTTGGTACGCCTTCCAAGGAATCTATACAATGCAAGACTTCAGGGAGTTGGCATCACAAGGAACCAAGGTGCAAATCATGCCCTAAAGAAGACCTAGAGCCAAGCGTCCTATAAATCCATATTTGGCTATTTCTTCCGTCCTTATGGGCATTTCGTAAATAGGGTGCTTTATGGATTCAGCACGCTTCCCCCTGGCGGCTACGGGCGGACATTTAGGTACGGTAAGTCGACCCAGTTTCTCGTTGCAGGTCATAGAATCAGAGGATTGTAGAGCTCGTAGGGACCTCGAGGGCATAGCTGTCAACTTATAGATTTGAAAATAAGGGACCAGCAGCCTCGAAAATAAGGGATCAGCAGCCAAAATAAGGGATTTTGCGAGCACAGGTTTGTTCAACTTCTGAGCACCTCTGAGCCAAAGGCAGAAAGCCCAGCTAGCAGCCAAACGAAGCCTCAAGCGGTGGTTCCAACAGCGCAGCAACCCGGCGAAGGGGATGCAGCAAGGAAAACCAGTGCCACCTCTCCGCTGGGAAGCGCTGAACAAAGGCGAGTCCCCAGGCAACGCGGCCGATTTGATCGGCACAAGGCATGCAAGCTCCATCCCCCCCAGTCGTTCTTAGACTCCTTTTTGGGTGAGCAACACAGCCAAGCAACACAATTGGAGCCTCCCTCCTCCCTGGCCAGCAGGGAGGGAGGGAGGGAGGGAGGGAGAGGAGCTGCTTCCTTTGAAACCCGGGAAATTTAAGGGACATCATCAATAAGGGACAGCAGCGGGACATGGCGCTGGGATAAGGGACTTTCCCGCCAAATAAGGGACGGTTGACAGCTATGCTCAAGGGTTATCTAGCCCAACCCCCTGCCATGCTGGAATCTCAGCTAAAGCCTCCATGACAGATGGTCAGACAACCTCTGCTTAAAAATCGTTCCACTGTCGAACCACTCTTACTGTCAGAGGTTTTCCTTTCCTGCTTCATGCATCTCTTGCTCCTTCCCCGTCCTCCTCTTTCCTTTCTCTCCATACTGACTTGCCCTTCACTTGTTTATTTCCTTCCTCCTTTTCCTATTTTTACTGTTCACTAAGGAGAGTTCGTTGAACATACTTCTAAGAAAACCAGCTTGTGCTGCCAGTGGGCACATTTGCCAAGCCATGACAAGTCAGCAGAATAAGGCTGGGATTTTAGACTGAAGGAAAGTTCCGTTGAAATGGGTGGGAACTCCAGGTGAGCAAGCATAGCATTGGTTTGCACCAGTATGGAAAAGCTGTGGCACAAGTTTGGGAAAATCCTAAGGGAGTGAAAATTCTGAATCTCGTCTAGATTCTCCAGAACTTTACAATTATAACCCACAGGGCAAGCCCCCTGACATTTCAAGGGATGGAAGTCACACAACTGCTTCCTACACACTACATGTTTAAAGCACATCCAAAGCACATTCTCCACCACCAAAGAATTCTGGGTACTGTAGTTTAGCCCTCACAGAATTACAATTTGCAGTAACTCTTAACAAACTACAGTGCCCAGAATTCGGGGGGGGGGGGGGAGGAAACTGTGTTTCCAATGTGCTTTAAAGGTATGCTTTAGTATAAACACAGAAGACCTGCACAAAGCCACTGCTGCTACCGTCGGTTTTCTTTGAGCTGCAGCGAGCGCGGGTGCTGTGAGTGTGCGTCGCTTTTCCCCAGCTGGGTCCGTTCAGTGCACCTGTGCAAGGCCCTGGGTATCCCCTCTTCCTCAAGTGAGGTGCTGCTGCTGCTGCTTTTCTCACCGAGTGCTGAGGTGAAGGCGCTGGTGGTGCCGGCGCCTCTAGACATGCTTTTAAGGGAGCTCGATGTGGTGTACGTGGTTCTTTCCGCCCACCTCCCTATTCTATCTGCACAGCAACCATGTGATGTAGGTCAGGCTGTGTTAAGTTGTGGGTGAACATATCAGACGACACAGCGATTCTTCAAACAGCTCTTGTTTATTCACAGGCCAGAACAGAACTGAACTGAAGGGTTCAGCCAGCCTGCTTATATAGAGCTCCAGTACAACGCAACAGTAACCACTTTCTGTAACTATCCAATCACTGAACATCACTTTCGATCCCTTATTTGCATATGTGGACCTGAGTGAAAACTATCTACAGTATCCTCCTGTTGGCCCAGGGTGAGAACTTCAGTACATAACAGGCTGAAAGGCAGTGACTGGGTCACCAAAGTCACAGCCAGTGAGCTTAATACCTGAGTGGAGAATTTGCAGCTCTGAAGTTGCCCTAGCCCACTTGGAGACACCCCCCCCCCCTTTGAACTGGCTTGCACTTCCATCCTGTGAAGTGCCCTGATCCTGGCTTGCTAGTTTTCACAGCCATGGCAACGGAAGAGAAGCCAGATTCAGAATCAACCAAAACACAATCAACAACCTCCTCTTCAACCAATCAGGGCAAGCCTGCCCCTGTAAAACCAAACTATGCCCTGAAGTTCACGCTGGCAGGACACACAAAAGCTGTCTCATCTGTGAAATTCAGTCCCAATGGGGAGTGGCTGGCCAGTTCTTCGGCTGATACGCTTATAAAAATCTGGGGCGCCTATGATGGCAAATTTGAGAAAACCATATCTGGCCACAAGCTGGAAATCTCTGATGTCGCTTGGTCATCGGATTCAAACCTCCTTGTATCTGCCTCAGATGACAAAACTCTCAAAATTTGGGATGTGAGCTCAGGGAATTGCTTGAAAACCCTGCAGGGGCACAGCAACTATGCCTTCTGCTGCAATTTCAACCCACAGTCCAACCTCATTGTCTCAGGATCCTTTGATGAGAGTGTGAAGATATGGGAAGTCAAAACCGGGAAGTGCCTAAAAACCTTGCCAGCCCATTCTGACCCAGTTTCAGCCGTGCATTTTAACCGCGATGGTTCCTTGATAGTATCCAGCAGCTATGACGGCCTCTGCCGGATCTGGGATACAGCATCAGGACAGTGTTTGAAAACACTGGTTGATGATGACAATCCCCCTGTGTCTTTTGTGAAGTTCTCTCCCAATGGCAAATATATTCTAGCGGCAACGTTGGACAACACTCTTAAGCTTTGGGACTACAGCAAAGGCAAGTGCCTAAAAACCTACACAGGCCACAAGACCGAGAAGTACTGCATCTTTGCCAACTTCTCCGTTACTGGTGGAAAGTGGATCGTGTCTGGTTCAGAGGACAACCTGGTTTACATTTGGAACCTCCAAACAAAAGAGATTGTACAGAAGCTGCAAGGGCATACAGATGTTGTGATCTCTACAGCCTGCCATCCAACGGAGAACATCATTGCCTCAGCAGCTCTAGAAAACGACAAAACAATTAAACTTTGGAAGAGTGATTGTTAAAATACTTTCAGCATCACTTCAGAGACTGCTGTATCGGTGTTGGTGTTTTTTGAAGACCCATTTGCCAGGAAACAAAGCAACCTTTGAAAAGGTGATGTCTTCTAGTCTTGGCCCAAATAAACTCTCTTTGGCTTGTCTCCAAACTGGGCAAATATAGGGGGGTTGGGGGGGCGCGGGTGGCGCTGTGGGTTAAACCACAGAGCCTAGGACTTGCCGATCAGAAGGTTGGCGGTTCGAATCCCCATGACGGGGTGAGCTCCCGTTGCTCGGTCCCTGCTCCTGCCAACCTAGCAGTTCAAAAGCACGTCAAAGTGCAAGTAGATAAATAGGTAATGCTCCGGCGGGAAGGTAAGCGGCGTTTCCGCGCACTGCTCTGGTTCAGCAGAAGCGGCTTAGTCCTGCTGGCCACCTGACCCGGAAGCTGTACGCCAGCTCCCTCGGCCAGTAAAGTGAGATGAGCGCCGCAACCCCAGAGTAGGCCACGACTGGACCTAATGGTCAGGGGTCCCTTTACCTTTTACCTAATAAAAAGGTTCTGTTTTCTTTGATGAATTGGTAGCTTTTCCTACTGGGAAGCCGTTCACTATTCTCTCCTTGGAGAATAAGATGACATTCTCATTGCTTGGAGGGAACTCTGTCTCCTAACAGCAACCACCACCAAGTCAAAAACTTAAGAAAGAAAGAATCTGGATATGTTAACATTTTTAAAGAAAAAGAAAAAACGATCCAGGCAGGTAGGCCGTAGTACATAAAACTTTAAATAGAAGAGCCATGGCGGCAATTTTTTTAACGTGACCAAACAAGTGTTCTTTTGCCTTGCACCTCTTCACATTTCCCATGCATCCAAGTTTCCAGAACCTGTGATTTCTTTCTTTGTCCTTCTGTGTAATGCACTCTGTTCTTCATACTCTCCGGTAGATGCTACTTGACAGTAAAAGTCTTTTCACGCTTTTCACTACACCCCCACCCCAAATTATCTGTTCAACCTCTGTCTTGCAAAGTCCTTGCTTGTGGCTTTTTGTTTGTTTTTACTTAAAAAAGTATATTCTGGCAAATTTCACAAATTCTGTACAGTTATTTCAATGTAAAAAACAAAACAAAAATACATATTTTATCTTGGAAACCTCATTGTATGAACTTGTATTTGCTAATGGTATGGCTTTATTCTATTCCCCCCCCCCTTCCACATTGGTATATCCCTTTTCTACTCTTTTGCGTTTATCAATATTTTACACATTCTTCCCTTTTCTCTGCGCTTATCAATATTTTACCATATGCACAATAACAAAGTGGGATTCTTTTGTGAGGAAAAAAAGAAAGAAAAGAAAACCTGCATAAATAGTTCGTGGGTTTTTTTTTTGAGGCAGGTAGGGAAGGATTATAGGGACATGGGTGGCGCTGTGGGTTAAACCACAGAGCCTAGGACTTGCTGATCAGAAGGTCAGCGGTTCGAATCCCCGTGACAGGGTGAGCTCCTGTTGCTTGGCTCCTGCCAACCTAGCAGTTCAAAAGCACATCAAAGTGCAAGTAGATAAATAGGTACCACTCCGGTGGGAAGGTAAACGGCATTTCCGTGCGCTGCGCTGCTTTGCCAGAAGCGGCTTAGTCATGCTGGCCACATGGCCCGGAAGCTGTACGCCGGCTCCCTCGGCCAATAAAGCGAGATGAGCGCCACAACCCCTGAGTCGGTCACGACTGGACCGAATGGTCAGGGGTCCCTTTACCTTTACCTTAGGGAAGGATTATTTGCATATCCTGATCATGGTGAAAAATGCAACACCCCTCCTTTCTGCCTGTCACTGCTTCTTCCAGTTTGCATCAAACCAAAGAAATATCCCAACCGAAGGCAATTTTTGACACCTGGAGGCTGCACAAAAATAACCAGATATGAGGAGGAAAAGTGATAAAGGTCCACTTTGTAGAGTTGACCAGCACACTTGTGGGAATGAGGGCCAGGGAACGAAGAAGCCTGGCCAAAATTCGGTAAAGCACAAAATTAAGCACAGGTGTGGAGGGATTATAAAGCTAGGAGCCAGCCTTCAAGAAAGCATTGTAACAACAGGCCAAGTTTTTTATGGGTCGCTTTCCTTTTAAAAGAGTTGCCAGAGATACAAATAATTAATAATGTTTCTTTTAGTGGCAATATAAGCTAGAGGAACTGTCCTAAACACCAACCAAGTCTGTGGGCATAGTCATATAAAAGTTTAGCAGCATAGAGGTAACTGCATGGATGTTTAGCACTAATGCTGTGACTACTCTTCTCCTCTTCCTTGAGGGTGGATTTTTTATTTTATTTTACTGTTTTCATTGTTCTATTTTCTGGAAAGCAATAAAAGATCATTTGAAAGTCAGATCAAGTGTATTTTAATGTTTCTCCTGAAGGACAAAAGCCTAATCTTGTTGAATCATGATTATGAACTGTATAGACTAGATTAGCACTCTGAAACCATGAGATTTACGGTGAAGATCTTCACAAACAGAACCAGCTTTAAAGGTAAAGGTAAAGGGACCCCTGACCATTAGGTCCAGTTGTGGCCGACTCTGAGGTTGCGGCGCTCATCTCGCTTTATTGGCCAAGGGAGCCGGCGTACAGCTTCCGGGTCATGTGGCGAACCAGAGCAGCACACGGAAATGCCATTTACCTTCCCGCCGGAGTGGTACCTATTTATCTACTTGCACTTTGACGTGCTTTCAAACTGCTAGGTTGGCAGGAGCAGGGACTGAGAAATGGGAACTCACCCTGTTGCGGGGATTCAAACCGCCAACCTTCTGATCGGCAAGTCCTAGGCTCTGTGGTTAAACCCACATAGTGTCTGTTAAATATCCAAGGTTTCGAGAGTGGGTTCACATGCATACTAGTGCAAGTAGTTAAATAGATACCGCTGCGGTGGGCAGCTAAATGGCGTTTTCTGTGCGCTCTGGATTCCATCACAGTCCTCCGTGTACCAGAAGCGGCATGGTCATGCTGGCCACGTAACCCGGAAAGCTGTCTGTGGACAAACACCAGCTCCCTCGGCCTGAAAGTGAGATGAGCACCACAACCCCTAGTTGCCTTTGACTGGACTTAACCATCCAGGGGTCCTTTCCCTTTCCCTCACATGCTACAGTTAGAAAGTCAAATTGTTATGTATTCTGTTTCAGTTCCAGTTCAGGTTCTTTAACATTTTCTCAGCTCTCCAGTTTGGTCACAAGAGGGCAACTTAATTTTAAAATGCATGGTGTGGTGACTGTTTTCAACCCCGTTGAAACTGGTCCAGATACCTTGCACAAGCTGTTGCACTTGTAATGCAGTTCCTATAAACACAGCAATAAATAGTGAAGGGAAAAATTTTATTTTTAAGCATGGGGTTAAAGACCTGCGCAACATACTTCTAGTACAATAGAAGTACAGTAGTTGTAACAAAAGCGGTGTAAGAACAATTAGAAAGGACACTGTCATTTATTAGTTATATGCTTACATGACAAACACACACTGCATTCTTTACGTATCCCACTTATTTTGTATTTGTATGCAAGATACAGTGAAACTGATGGGAATTAAAATAGATTAATAGCAAAATGAAAAGGAAGGCTTTGCAAGAAGCTACTCTTATGGGCACACTTTTTTTCCTTCCAGGGGGCAAGTTTTGAAAGCTGAGACCTTTGATGGATTGAAAGAACAAAAAACCCATTATGAAATGATGCATAATGAAATGGGAAAAAAGAGTCCTTTCTGTTGGGGATAATTCAGACTGAAATTCCCATGTGTCAAAAAAGGTTATTTATGTATGACACTACTGCGGCCCGTGTTTTGTCAGCCCCAAAATGGAAAACGAGCAAGGTCCTAACTAAAGAATGGCAACTTAAATTGACAGAATATGTGCAGCTCGCAGACTTAATATACAGAAGAAGAGAACAAGAAGAACATATGTTCTTCAAATGTCAAAGAGAAAAATAACTACCAAACTTTTAGAAGACATCTGAAGGCAGCCCTGTTTAGGGAAGCTTTTAATGTTTAATAGGTTATTGTATTTTAGTGTTTTGTTGGAAGCCTCCCAGAGTGGCTGGGGAAACCCAGCCAGATGGGCGGCGTATAAATAATAAAATTATTATTATTATTATTATTAAAGATTGGAAAACCTTTATTGAATATATGGGAAATAACAGTGTACCGCTGAAAATGCTGGCAGCATTAAGATAAATTCAACAGTGTAATTAAGTTATATTGGATGTAATGTAATATTTAATGCTGTACTGTTTTTAACACTTGATTGGGAGCCGCCCAGAGTGGCTGGGGAAACTCAGCCAGATGGTCGGGGTATAAATAAATTATTATTATTATTATGGAATACTGAATGGTATAGTTTTTATAAAATATGCAGGGATTTATGATATGTAAAATGAACCATGGAAAGTGAAGAAGGGAAGTCACTGATATCTTAAGGATGTAAAAATGAGTACTTTAAATTGTAAAACAGAAAATTTAAATATATACATATATAGACACACACGTATATACATATACATATACACATATACACACACACACATATATATATATATATATATATATACACACACACACACACACGGTTACGAGTGGGGGGCATCGCTTGGAGCGGAGACTCGGAGGCCTCTTTCCCAGCCCGCCTGGGCGTCCGCCTTCGTTCGTCTGCGGAGCCGCCGGCCAGCTTCGCCCCCTGGCGGGGCGGGCGTCGGGTTCCGCTTCCCAGGCCGCGCAGCAGCTCCTCCTCCTCCTGCTGCTCTTTTTGCCGGGCGCGCGCCTCCAAAGCCGGCTGCTTTATAAAGGATCCGCGGCGGGCACCCCGAGGGGTCCGGGGCAGGCGATGCGGGCGAGCAGGGGGCGAGGCGCAGCGGCTGCAGGTAAGGCGGCGAGGGGGGCGCGCTGCTGCTGCAGCAGCAACAGGCGCCCACGTGGCGCACCAGCCGGGCGCCCCTTGGAGATCAGCTGTTTCGAGAGCCCAGGCCGGGCGCGCATTTTCCGCCCGTGCGTAATCCCGCCTAGGAAGCCCCTTACGCCTCCCTGCCTCGCAAGGCCCCAAAACTTGCCCGGTGCCCTTGCTTTGGCGGCAGCAGCAGGCGTGTCATTTTAGGGGATGCAACTTCAATTTTCTGCAAATTTCTCCGGTGACGGGTATTAAAAAATGTGGTTTTGGGTGTGAGGAATTCCCATCTGCTGTTATTTTGGGGGCTTGGCAAGTCTGCATTTGATGAAGATGCACATAAAGCGCTTTAGGAAAACCCAAGGATTTTAGTCTGACCTTCTGGCAATGCTAAACAATTATAATGTTAAATGATGATATTAAATGATTGCACTTGGCAATCATTTTTAACGACTTCTGTGTCCAACCAGATGCCTATGGAAAGTTGGGCATGAGAGTGATAGATAGGGGAGAACACTGAAAATTGGGTGTGTCATCTTACATCAGCAATAAGTGCTTTTCACTAGTTCAAATCCACCCATAGGTATGCTGTCCTTTTGGTTTTGGTAGTTCATTGAGATTACAGTACAGTAGTAAGATTCCCATCCCCTCTAAAGAGATTGCTGAGTTGTTTTTCTGTTGGAATGGCAGCAACTTCCGAAACTGGGAAAGAGGCTAGAAATCCATTTTTTGTGGCAGTAAAAGTGGTTTATTTATTAATAATAAAAAACAATAACTAATTGATTAACCAAAGTGGTTAATTGACTACATGAGCTTCCCCTTTCCATCCAGACATAGGACACTCCAGTCCGGGCACTGGACTGATGGTGTTGATGGGGATAAAGTTTTTTTTAAAATATTGAATGCTTAAGGATTGTACAACAATCTCTTTTTTAAAAAAAACCTGTTCCCCGCCTGTGGTGTTACTGGAAAGGATGTTCAAATTTTGTTCTTTTGTTTTGCAGGCTCACTTTGGTAAGGGTTGAGAAGAGTTGATGCATGAAAATGTTCCCCATTGCACTTTTGCTCTTAATATGGCTTTGTCTGAATCATTTGATTTTGGCAATTCTTGCAGAACCAGCATGACTTACCTAGTACAGTGGTGCCCCGCAAGACGAATGCCTCGCAAGACGGAAAACTCGCAAAACGAAAGGGTTTTTGGTTTTTTGAGTTGCTTCGCAAGACGATTTTCCCTATGGGCTTGCTTCGCAAGACGGAAACGTCTTGCAAGTTTGTTTCCTTTTTCTTAAAACCGTGAATACAGTTGCGACTTGACTTCGAGGAGCAACTCATAGCACGCCGTGTGGTAGCCTTTTTTGAGGTTTTTGAAGACTTTGGTGTTTTTTGAAGCTTTTCCAAAACTTTTCAGACACCGTGCTTCGCAAGACGAAAAAAACCGCAAGACGAAAAAACTCGCGGAACGAATTAATTTCGTCTTGCGAGGCGCCACTGTACTTGTGTTTAAGTAGGTTGCATTAGGAATCAGAGGGATTGGGGGAAACACATGGGATTATAGGATAATGTTACTGCAGCACAGTTTAGTGTGTGCTAAATGCTTCCCTTTTATAGTGTGCTTTTTGTCTGTAATGTTCCTAATCTACCTAGATTGTTTATTTAATAAAGGAACCATACATTTTCACAGCCTTCTCTTGGTCCCTGAATCTTAATGAATTTTAAACTATCATATCCATGGTTACAATAATTTGTATAAGTATGTACACACACTCATGACAGGCCTAGATGTATGGGGATGACAACTGGATAAAGTTTTAAGTGTGTACGTGTGACCCTAGTGGGTTGTTTATATTGGTAAGATTCTTACCCTCCGCAAGGTGGTGTTGTCCCCCTGCCTCCGGTTATGGAGGAATTTTGGCCCACAGTGTAATATGTCATGTGTTGTTGTTCACCTGAGGTTGTATTCACCTAATTTTAAGATCTGCTAAGGAACAAGTTTATTGTTATTATGTCCTGATGTGTAAAACTACAGAATTCAAAGAGGGTGTACTTTATTTTTCTCATAACTGTAAGTCTGAAATCTAAAACTATATCATACTCAAGTCTTGTTTTATGTTTGTTAATCCTTTCATTCTTTCATTTGATGTTGTTCAATGTGCAGGCACAATCGTTTTCTTCTTTTCACCCTTTTAGAGGTACCCATCATATCTCCCTGTGGGCTGCAGCAAACTTGATATTTAGAGCCACCACAAAACCAGTGGGAAACATGAAAACTAACCCTGTCATTCAAGCTGCCATTGACCTCACAGCAGGGGCTGTAGGTAAGACTGAGGAAATCCTATTTTCGCAAGATCCTTTAGAAACTGATAGCCCTTCTCCAGGTGACAGCAATGCAGGGCCTTAAACGTGCTGAGGGAGAGAACATGTTGACTTCACCATGCATCACCAGCTTCCGTTGTGTTGCTTTCCTTCAGTGAAATCTTGGCTATTGCTGAAAGGTAAAAGTGTAAACATGTCTGTCTTAATAGTTTTCCAGCTGTGGCTCTGAATTCATTTAGTGCTAGCTTTCATGAACATTTCAAAATACGTCACAAATAAAAGTTGAGCAATAAAGGCAACCAGAGACAAGATAAATTAGTTTTCTGTGTTTCACGTTATTGAACCAATACAGGGTTAGTACACCAGTCAGTTGACCTCCTATTAGTCTGCAGTCAAATATTCCAAGAGTACTCCTGTGTAAATAGCATCTTACTGGTTTTTTATTTCATCAGGGTGTGTTTTATTTTATATAAAAGTGTTTTGTTTTATATAAAAGTTTCTCCCACTGCCTGCCCACTGTAACTGCAGGCATCTCCAGTCAGGAACCCAGCTGAGTGCCAGACTGGGAGCTTCAAGACCCGGGTTCAAATCCTCACTAAGCCATGTAGCTTCTTACGTGATGTTGAGTTACTGTCAGCCTAACCTCCTTCACAGTGCTGTGGTGAGGATAAAATAAATCACAGGGTTTTTTTTTTAAGGTAATAGCATTGTTTCACAAGAACAGCTGTTAATTTTTCTTTGAAAGTTAGCCTAAACATCAAACTTGCTGATGTTGCTTTTTTTGTTGTATCTTCCCTCTCCTAGCAAAAAAAAAGGGCAACTGTTCTAGCTGTAAGTTGGGCACGGCTGCTTTTCACAATTGCTAGCTGCTCACAGCTCTCCGAGTTCAGAATGGCTTCCAAGAGCTGTGACTTCAGGCAGGGGCCTAGGAAGGTGGGTGGACCGTCCCAGGTGCCCTCA
The DNA here is from genome assembly GCF_965112155.1 of Podarcis liolepis. Classification (NCBI taxonomy): domain Eukaryota; kingdom Metazoa; phylum Chordata; class Lepidosauria; order Squamata; family Lacertidae; genus Podarcis; species Podarcis liolepis. The sequence goes on from NC_139557.1 coordinate 5,861,841, forward strand.
CTGAGGCGGGTGACATTCGGTGCGGCCACAACTCCCAAGCTTACCCCGGGCTGTTCAGGTAAGGGGGGAGCTGTGCCGCTTTGCCGGCGGTATTTCCCCCTTCTCCCTTCATTTTGACAGCTAGGGGGAGGCTTGGGAGTCGCGGGTGGGCGGTGCGCCGAATGTCCGCCATGGGCGGCTCGCTCTGGCCCCATAGGTGGCTTGCTCCGCCCCCGGTGGCAGGACACACGCTACACTCCGGCCCCCTGAGGGCCCTCCACACCATGCCCCCCCCCAGAAGTGCACCTGACTTCAGGACAAGCACTTATTTTTGGTTGGGTACATAGCTTTGCTCTGGGGGGCCTCCATGGTGCATGGATTTGTTTAGGGTGTGGGGATCAAGCTTTTTGTGTGGGCCGGCTTGGGGGAGCATGGTTTCATGGGCCAGGAGTGAAGCCAGCACTATTTTCTCCAAATTCAGCCACTCCGGGCCTTTGGCCTTAGGGAGACAGGGCCTCCACAATATAGGTCTCTATGCAGATGACACAACCTTGATGGCAGAAAGTGAGGAGGAATTAAAGAACCTTTTATTGAGGGTGAAAGAGGAGAGCACAAAATATGGTCTGAAGCTCAACATCAAAAAAACGAAGATCATGGCCATTGGTCCCATCACCTCCTGGCAAATAGAAGGGGAAGAAATGGAGGCAGTGAGAGATTTTACTTTGTTGGGCTCCATGATCACTGCAGATGGTGACAGCAGCCACGAAATTAGAAGATGCCTGCTTCTTGGGAGAAAAGCAATGACAAACCTAGACGGCATCTTAAAAAGCAGAGAAATCACCTTGCCAACAAAGGTTCGTATAGTTTAAGCTATGATTTTCCCAGTAGTGATGTACGGAAATGAGAGTGGACCATAAAGAAGGCTGATCGCTGAAGAATTGATGCTTTTGAATTATGGCGCTGGAGGAGACTCTTGAGAGTCCCATGGACTGCAAGAAGATCAAACCTATCCATTCTGAAGGAAATCAGCCCTGAGTGCTCACTGGAAGGACAGATCCTGAAGCTGAGGCTCCAAGACTTTGGCCCCCTCATGAGAAGAGAAGACTCCCTGGAAAAGACCCTGATGTTGGGAAAGATGGAGGGCAGAAGGAGAAGGGGACGACAGAGGACGAGATGGTTGGACAGTGTTCTCGAAGCTACCAGCATGAGTTTGACCAAACTGCAGGAGGCAGTGGAAGACAGGAGTGCCTGGTGTGCTCTGGTCCAGGGGGTCACGAAGAGTCGGACACGACTAAATGACTAATCAACAACAAGCCATTTTGCACCAATGTGTGTGCGCACTGTGCACTGGGAGGGGGGATGAGGATTAGGAAAAAATCAGGCTGTTGCTGCCCACTGTTTTGCAAACACTGTTCAGAAGAAGCATCATATAGTATTAGGTTGTTATTATATTACATTTCTTACACGTGTCCCATCGTTTTTCCAAGGAGCTCAGGGCCTCATAGTGAGGCTACCCCACCCCCTGACAACGCTGTGGCTATTTAACTACAATGGAATCTCTGTTCCCAAATAACTCCGCTGTACATTATAGTTCTCGAAAGCTGAAAACCCAGAAGTAAATGCTTCTGTTTTCGAATGTTTTTCACAACCCGAACATGCGAAGTGGCTTCCACTGAGTGCAAGAAGCTCTTGCAACCCATGGGAAGCCGTGCCTCGGTTTTCAAATGTTTCGGAAGCCGAACGGGCTTCCGGAACGGATTTCGTTCAAGAACCGAGGTACCACTGTTCTGTTGGACTCAAGTCATTCTGGCTCTTGATATTACAGCTTTGCAGCACGCGCATTTGTACTGAAAGGAAATTAACTGGTAGTAGTCTGTGGAATAAGGGACGCGGGTGGCGCTGTGGGTTAAACCACAGAGCCTAGAACTTGCCGATCAGAAGGTCGGTGGTTTGAATCCCCGCGACGGGGTGAGCTCCCGTTGCTCGGTCCCAGCTCCTGCCAACCTAGCAGTTCGAAAGCACATCAAAGTGCAAGTAGATAAATAGGTACCGCTCCAGCGGGAAGGTAAACGTGTTTCGCCAGAAGCAGCTTAGTCATGCTGGCCACATGACCCGGAAGCTGTACGTCGGCTCCCTCAGCCAATAAAGCGAGATGAGCGCTGCAACCCCAGAGCCGGTCACAATTGGACCTAATGGTCAGGGGTCCCTTTACCTTTACTCTGTGGAATTAAGTAGTGCAGTGCCTATTCATTCTAGCAGTTGCTGTTTTTAAGTGTGCCACATCGCTTTTTCTCAGTTATAATTTTAGCGCTCTCAGAAACTCATTTCATTTTGCTTTATTTGCTTTGTTTCATTTTTTTAAAAAAACTGCCGTTCCTCTGTTAAGATTCCAGGATGGTTTACAAAATATAGCTGAAACAATATATTACTTAAGGAAACTTATTTAAAACCTTAATCCATATTTTAATAAGGGGCATTGGTGAGTGAAGAGATTAAATTTGTACCATCGCAGGGAGACTTCTCATGTTTGCAAATGATTGTTGTTGTTTTTTGTGCAGGAGGCACTGCCTGTGTGATTACTGGCCAGCCATTCGATACCGCCAAGGTGAAAATGCAAACGTTCCCTGCCATGTACCGAGGGCTTGTGGACTGTTTTGTGAAGACTTACAAGCAAGTGGGGTTTCGAGGCTTCTACAAGGGCACCACCCCGGCTCTGGTCGCTAACATTGCCGAAAATGCAGTGCTCTTCATGTGTTACGGCTTTTGCCAAAACATTGTGAGGAGAATCGTTGGACTAGACAGGAAAGCAGCGTTGAGGTTGGTGACCGACTTTCCTATTCCCTCATATACCATTCTTGTCACTAGGAGATGCTAAAAATAAGTATCAAAACAGGCAGGGCTAGGAGCACAATCCTTTTACTAGCTACACAATGTATGGCTTGATTATTTTACAGTGATACCATGGGTTAAGAACTTAATTCGTTCTGGAGGTCCTTTCTTAACCTGAAACTGTTCTTAACCTGAGGTACCACTTTAGCTAATGGGGCCTCCCACTGCTGCCGCCACCACCGCCACGCGATTTCTGTTCTCATCCTGAAGCAAAGTTCTTAACCCAAGGTACTATTTCTGGGTTAGCGGACTCTGTAACCTGAAGCGTCTGTAACCCGAGCTACCACTGTATTGTATTTTTTATTTTTTAAACTTCTTAGCTGCTTGGCACGTGAAGGTTCCAAGCAACTTGGAGAAAAACATACAATGCATAAGGCAGGGGTCAGCAAACTTTTTCAGCAGGGGGCCGGTCCACTGTCCCTCAGACCTTGTCGGGGGCCGGACTATAGTTTGAAAAAAAATAAAAATGAACAAATTCCTATGTCCCACAAATAACCCAGAGATGCATTTTAAATAAAAGCACACATTCTACTCATGTAAAAACATGCTGATTCCCAGACCATCCACAGGCCAGATTTAGAAGGTGATTGGGCCTTAGTTTGCCTACCCATGGCATAAGGAAAACGGGGCGGCAATCATATAATAATACATTAATATTTTATATAACAGAACATTTATGGAGAAACAAAAGCAACATCAGCATATGAAGAAATATATTAGCTGTGTGTGATTCTGTTCTCAAAGATGTTTAACAGAGAAAGTACAATTAAAGGAGAGAGGATGTAAATGAAATTTTAAGATAATTGGGTTGTATCCAATGTTTGTCAGAGTGGGCCCACTGAAACCAATGGAAATGACTAATTTTGGTCCATTAATTTTAGTGAATCTGTTTTGAGTCTTAGTTGGAATCACCCAAATGTAGTTTTATGGAATACGTTGCGTCTTGTGGCTGGGAAATTCCTTAGAAGTTTGCTAGAGGAGTTTGGTAGGAAAGGCGTCAACCAGTGATACTTCGGTTATACCGTATCCTGCCTGACAGCTGGGATGGACTACCTGATTCAGTACATCTCTTGCTATCCTGATTCTGCACTGGAAGCCAGATGCCCTGATCCTTGTACAGTGGTGCCTCGCAAGACGAAATTCATTCGTTCTGCGAGTTTTTTCGTCTTGCGAAGCATGGTTTCCCAAAGTCTTCAAAATCACCAAAGTCTTCAAAAACCTCAAAAAAGGCTACCACACCGTGTGCTATGAGTTGCTCCTCGAAGTCACCCTGGGTATTAACGGTTTTAAGAAAAAGGAAACAAACTTGCAAGATGTTTTCGTTTTTTTTCGTTTTCCGTCTTGCGAAGCAAGCCCATAGGGAAATTCGTCTTGCGAAGCAACTCAAAAAACGAAAAACTCTTTCGTCTTGCGAGTTTTTCATCTTCCGAGGTACCACTGTACTAACAGTGTCCCCTGCTTCTGTGTGTGGGACCACTCTGTTGTCATAAGGTGCTCCTCTGCAGGGAGAACTGGAACTCTGCATGGCCACCACTGTGTTGCAAGTCAAAGCTTCTGACTCCCGTGTGCCAAACACAATTTGTCTTTCTTGCAGTGACCTTCAAAATGCTGCTGCTGGCTCCTTTGCTTCTGCCTTTGCAACCTTGGTCCTCTGTCCCACAGAACTTGTGAAGTGTCGCCTGCAGGCCATGCACGAAATGCAGTTATCTGGGAAAATCGTGCACGGACACAAGTAAGTATTTTTTGGAACAGGGTGTGACGATCACACAGGGCCCCCGGACGTTTGACAGTCTATTGACCCTGTGCCACCACTGTGATTGCTTTCTTCGCTGCCACCAACCCTTTTCTAACGGGTACACACGGAGCCCAGTCAGTTGTTAACATTAACAAATAATCAAGTTTATTTTTATAGGCATGAACAAGCTTATGGTTACAGTTAATTTTTCTTGGCAGTTTCTTAATCTTAGTTCCTTAACTGTCCTATTCGATCCTAACAACTTCAAACTGATTATCCCAACTAACTATCTGACTCCACCTAACAATTCCTCTCACTCTCTCACCACACAACTTGACCAACACAGACTATTCCTCCCTCCTCCTTCTTCAACTCCCAACTTCTTCAACTGACTTCTACACAACTCTCCCTCTAACCCTAACTCCTCCTATCAGTTTCCACTGGCCAATCACATCACACTCATTTTAACCCTTTCCTTATGACCCACCTAGGAGGCAAACGCCACACAGGGGTCATCAACCTAAGGCCCACCGGCCATAAGCGGCCCATGGGGGTCATTTAACCGGCCCCTGGACCCCCGCCACCCACTCGGTCAGTTGGTCAGTTCCCGTGCACCGTGCTAAACCGGAGCAGATTGGGGACTGCCTTCCACAACGCTGGCCGGCTTCCCATTGGCTGCAGGAAGCTCTTGCAGCCAATGGGAAGCTGTGCACACCTCCTCCAGAAATAGTGTTTGCGCATGCATGCGCGCATGCACTCCAGCCCGCTGTGGCGTCTGCGGGACCGTGAACCGGCCCAAGCCACAAAAACTTTGCCGGCCCCTGGTTTAGAAGCTCCTGTCCAGACCAATGCTTTGTGCTGTACTCAACGAAATCTATTAAGTGCGCATCCCCCAAAGCCATTAACAGTAACACTTAACATTTCTGCACACTCCTTTTGAGCATTCAGACTGTTTCACATGCGTTGCCCTTACAACTATGTCAGTATTCTCGTCCCCCTCATGTTGCAGGTGGGTAGGTTCAGGATAAGTGTGGCTACTTGCCTAGCAAGTTTCGCGGGAGAGGCTAGATTAAACCAGAGACATACTGGTTTGTAGCGTTGTTTCTTAGCCAGCAGTCTACCCCCGTTCTGACAGCTAATCCTTTGTACTGGCAAGATGTCCCCTGCTTGTAGAGATGGTGCCCTTCCTGTTGTTGCAAGCTGCTGCTTCCGTTGGGCCGGCCTCAAAGACTCTTGTTGGTTCTTCCCCCTCTTAATATCCAGCCTTGCATATGTTTTGGCCCAATTCATCTCAGGCCTCGCACGCACTTATCCCCATCCCTTCCAGTAGCACTTTCCCCTCGAGATAGGAGCCTTTTTATGTGAGGGCATAACGTTGCTACAATAAAGGTTGCAACAATGCACAGAGCAGTCCTGGCTGAGCCGGATAGTCCTGCCCCAACCTGGCCACAGTGATCCATGTGACGGTCACCTCCAGGCTTGACTACTGTAATTCACTCCACACAGGGCTGCCCTTGAAGCTGTCCTAGAAACTCCAGCGGGTGCAGAATGCTGCAGCGAGGCTCCTCACGGGGTCTCTGCCATGGGAGCATATTCACCCAGTGCTTTTCCAGCTGCACTGGCTCCCGGTGGAGTACAGGATCAGATTTAAGGTGCTGGTTATGACCTTTAAAGCCCTTCACGGCCTAGGACCCTCGTACCTACAGGACCGCCTCTCCTGGTATGCCCCACGGAGGACCTTAAGGTCCATATATAGCAACACCCTGCAGGTCCCGGGCCCTAAGGAAGTTAGATTAACCTCAACCAGAGCCAGGGCTTTTTCGACACTGGCTCCAGCCTGGTAGAACGCTCTGCCTCATGAGACCAGGGCCCTGCAGGATTTGATTTCTTTCCGCAGGGCCTGTAGGACAGAGTTGTTCCACCTGGCCTTTGGCTTGGAGCCAATTTGATTCCCTCCCCCCCTCCCCCCCCCTTTCTTCCCCTGTGATGAGGCTGCATTTTAATATTTTAATGTTTCAATATTTTAATTGTTGTATTTTAATCTTGTTTTGAAGTTGTATTCATTCAACTTGTTTTTATTATTGCTTGTTAGCCGCCCGGCCTTGGCTGGGGAGGGCGGGGTATAAATAAAAATTATTATTATTATTAAAGGGGTGTTGTAAAACACAGAGGTGTTTTAATAGCAGTGGTAAAGGGTGGATTTAAATCAAGCAGGTGGTGAACTTATCTCCCCCACCACCCAAGGGCCAACTTTTGACGGGTGGAAGAAGCCCTGCGTCTCCTCCCCTCTCCTCGGCTTTGGTACGCAGATGGAGAGCAGCTTGTCTCAGTTGAGCCCTGCTTGCAAAAGGATAATTGGGAGCTCAGTTTCAGCTCCAATGGTTCCTTGAAAGCAATGACCTCGCCTGCCCCACACCCAGCTCCACCTACGATGTTGGGTGTGGTTGGAGGAAACCGACATCCAAGCCAAATTGGGACTTGTAACAAGGTCCATGGGCTAGAGATTCCGCTGCCCTTGATGGGAAGCACCCTACGGATAAAAGGTTGCCATGATTGCTGCCTGAAACAGAGTTTGAATTGCTTCCTGCTCAGTCTTTGCTGTAGCTGAATTGCAGGCAAAGGCATGGCAGAGAATTAAAGCTCAGAATTCCCCCTGGCTGTTTGGCTTCTGCAATGGCTCAAGAATCTCCTGTATGGGAATGGAACTATTTTATATATACAGAGTTGCTGCCTGGCCTGCATAGGCCACATCCCAGTCCAGAAGCAGCAGAAGGTCCTGTGATAAGCTTGGACAGTTGTGTGTGTGTGTGTATATCCCTGCCCAAACCACAAGAGATGGTGGTTTCATAAATATGGGGTGTTTATTCAAGGATCCCCATGCATCTATCCTAATCATGGCAAGTTTCTCCCTTCAACAGGAGGCTGTGATTCACTTATTCCTGTAGAGCAGTGTTTTCCAAACTTGGTTCTCCAGCTGTTTTGAGACTACAACTCCCATCATCCCTAGCTAGCAGGATGATGGTCAGGGATGATGGGTGTTGTAGTCCAAAAATAGCTGGAGACTCAAGTTTGGGAAGCCCTGCTGTAGAGCTTGGCCTCAGATGTATCTAGAGCTCAGACTGCGATCCTGGGCATATCTTGCAAGTGCTTTGGCAACTCAAGACGAAAATTTTCATCTGAGATAACCAGGGACTGGACATTTGCTTGTCTGCATCGTACAAAACCACTGATAAAGCTGGACTTGATTCTTGAGGAACGGAAGCCTCCGATTTAATTTTCTGTGACTATTTCGTTATCTCACCATGTTCTAGGACAGGAGCTTGACGTTCCTAATTGTGCTTCTGCCAGCCTTGTGGGTACAAGGCCTTGAGCAAATGGCCCCCCTCTTTCAAAAAATAATAATTCACACAGTCAGTTTCCGTTTACGTAACTGTTCTGACAGTTTTGTTCCTCTCTTAGTACAGTTTGGTCAGTAGTGAAAGGCGTTCTGAAAAAGGACGGTCCCTTTGGATTCTACCGTGGCTGGTCCAGCACTTTGCTGCGCGAAATCCCAGGCTATTTTTTGTTCTTCGGAGGCTATGAACTGAGCCGAACGTTTTTTGCATTTGGAAGGCCAAAAGAGGAATTAGGTATGTTGTTTGACTTGTTAAGGGTGTTTAAATGAGTCTAAATAGTTCTGATAGAGCAACCTTCCATAGGTTTTTTTTTACAGTGTTTCTAATGTTGGGAATGAAACTTCTCCAATCCTTCCATAAACGAATGTTTATGAAGTGCATCGACTTGGTTCTTCAGTCAGCCGTGTTGTTTGAAAATACACTGTTTGGCAATTTGGACAATTTCTTACGAAACTGGATTACTGGAATATATTTTTACATGTAGCACTAGTGATGGGGTGTTAAGAGGATGCGCATTCTACGTATATTATGGTTGTAGAGATGAATTCTACACCTGCTCTTTCACACCGCCAGAGTTTTGCATTTGGTCTCACCTGCCCCAAAGCAAGAGCATTTGAGAGAGGCAAGTTGTCCTCATTCCCTGCAATACAGCAGTCATCTCAACAGCTGGCTAGCAGCACACACAGAGGCACAGCTGAGAGCACATCCCAAGAAAGGCCAAAGGGACAATGAAGTAGGAATGGAAAGACAGGTATCATACGATTAAAATTAACTCCCCATGTGTCCAATCTATATCTGGCTGCTGACCGTCCCTGGGAGATTTAATGTATCTTGTACTGTTTGTGCATGTTGTGGCCCAATCGCTCTGTGTGTGTGTGTGTGTGTGTGTGTGTGTACAATTTGTTTTTACACTACTAGAGTGAGGGAAACGGATGGATGTTTTGCTTCAGGTGCCGAGACGTCTTAGGCCACCTCTGCTTGGTTTTGTAGGTCCTGTGGCACTGATGATCAGCGGCGGTTTCGGTGGCATGTGTCTCTGGATTGCTGTCTATCCCATTGACTGCATCAAATCTAGAATTCAGGTTCTTTCCATGGCTGGAAAACAGGCAGGCTTCATGGTAACATTCGCAAGTGTGCTCCGGAAAGAAGGTTAGAAAATGAAACCAAAACCAGGGCTATGGGACGGAGAATATCAAGGAACCTATACTGACACAAATTGTGGACTATACCTAGAACTAAATGTCTTGTGTTCCATAGCCTTTATATATTTGTTTTTAATTATTTATATATTCTCTATTATCTACTATTCTGTTATCTCTGCCTCTAATTCCTGCTAAGGCAGGCATAGGCAAACTCGGCCCTCCAGATGTTTTCGGACTACAGCTCCCACCATCCCTGATCACTGGTCCTGTTAGCTAGGGATGATCGGAGTTGTAGTCCCAAAACATCTGGAGGGCTGAGTTTGCCTGTGCCTGTGTTACGGCAACCCTCACCATAAATGAATTCCATTTTGGTATTGAGCAGTATGGGTTGGATGCAACTAACTTTTACTCAAAGTAGACCCAGTGAAATTAATGGCTACAACTAACTTGGGTCCATTAATTTCAATGGATTCACTCTGAATAGCAGTATGTAAGCCCTCTGGGATAGCTAAGGCAGTAGAGCATGAGACTCTTAATCTCAGGGTCATGGGTAGTTTATACTATTCTATATATAAATAATGCCATTATTCCACATTTTTAAAAATGCTATAGTTGCAGCTAAGCTTTTAAGAATCGGGAGGGAGACTGGTTCCAAGCAGCAGCTTTTGTTAACATTTCAACTCTTATTGACAGGTGTATTTGCCTTGTATTCGGGACTGAAACCAACTATGATTCGAGCGTTCCCAGCCAACGGTGCATTGTTCCTTGCCTATGAGTACAGTCGAAAACTGATGATGAACCAGTTTGAGGTGTAATATTTTTTATTGTAGACATAAAATCATTGGAAACCTTTATAGGTCATGAGAGCTGCTGCAAGAACAAAAAAAAAATCAAGTTTTAAAGATTCTGGTTTTATTTTTTAAACTGATGTTTTAAATAAATATGTTGGGGGTTTTTTTCTAAACTTTGTGTGGTTACTTGCGTTCAGTGCCTAGACAACTGCAGATAATAAGATCTCTTAAGAGAGCTTGGATGGTCAACTAATATAAGAGCTATACAAGCAATGCTGTGTTGGTTTTTTTAAAAAAGCATGTTAAAGTAACACATTTAATTCTGTCAGGTTATAGTAACTTCCATGCCTTAAGAGCAGAGAACACCTGTCCAGACTTAATCTGTTGGGAAGCCAAACAACGTTAAGAATTCTATACAAGTGGCTTGGCCAATTTGCTTATGTGACTCACCAGCACTAAAAGGCAAGGTAAAAGTAAAAAGGTAAAGGACCCCTGGATGGTTAAGTTCAGTCAAAGGTGACTATGGAGTACTGTACTCTACTCGCTTTTCAGGCCAAGGGAGCCTGAGCAATGGGAGCTCACCCCATCACATGGATTCAAACTGCCGGCCTTCCAATTGGCAAGGCCAAGAGGCTCAGTGGTTTAGACCAGTGTTCCCCAACCTTGGGCCTCCAGCTGTTTTTTGGACTACAACTCCCATCATCCCTCGCTAGCAAGACCAGTGGTCAAGGATGATGGGAATTGTAGTCCAAAAACAGCTGGAGGCCCAAGGTTGGGGAACACTGGTTTAGACCACAGCGCCCCCCGCATCCCCATAAACCAGCACTAAACAGTAGCTAATGCATGAAAGCACAAGCTGCCCCATATATGCTACCCCAATGTCACCACTCTTATGTTGCTAGTGAAATCAAGAAAATGAATCCTGCAGTTAAGTGCAGTAGCCTATATTCACATCTGAGTTTTCTGTTTCGCTACAGAGTTCTACAGAGCAGTTTTGCTCCATCTTTTGTGTGCACACTTCTCAGAATATCTTAAAGTAATATTGCCTTTTCCTTTAGGAAAAAAACAAAATAAGGACGAATTACTGGTGTGTAAAAGTGGCAGAGAAGGTTTATGTCTTTTTAAAGACAGCAAATTTAATATGGCCTAAGCTGCTGTAAAGGGACGCGGGTGGCGCTGTGGTCTAAACCACTGAGCCTTGGGCTTGCCGATTAGAAGGTCAGCAGTTTGAATCCCCGCGACGGGGTGAGCTCCCGTTGTTCAGTCCCAGCTCTTGCCCACCTAGCAGCTCGAAAGCACATCAAAGTGCAAGTAGATAAATAGGTACCACTCCGGCAGGAAGGTAAACGGCGTTTCCGTGCACTGCTCTGGTTCGCCAGAAGCGGCTTAGTAATGCTGGCCACGTGACCCGGAAGTTGTCTGCAGTCAAACGTCGGCTCCCTTGACCTATAGAGCGAGATGAGTACTGCAACCCCGAGTTGTCCACGACTGGACCTAATGGTCAGGGGTCCCTTTACCTTTAAGCTGCTGTAAATGGGAGCCCACTTAGTACTGTCAAAAAAACCCCTCAAATTTGCTATCCTTCAGGTCAACTCTAATACCACATGAGGTCTAGAATTCAGGAGTCTAGTTGGCTCCATGAGCCTCTTCAAGGATTGAGCAGAACGTTCCAATTTGACTGCTATTGCAATGGGTTGGGTAGGATGACTGGGTTGTATTCTGCGCCATTAAATCAGGCATGAGGAACCTGCCATCAAGCAATAGCTGCAGAGCCACAACACTAGTCACATTCATTATTGCTGGACTCGCGGGACTTGCAGTTCCAACGTAATCTAGCAGGCCACCATCTGTGCTTTAGAGGTAACCTGTAATAATAATAATATCAAACTGCTGAAGTCAAGTCCTTGAGCCAAACCTCTGGAGGCCTATGTGAAAGTAGCTTACAACAAGTCTGAGCAACTTCCAATTCCAAATAACAAGCCCAGGAAGAGAGTCCGGTGTGCAAGTGAAGTGGTCAGTATAACAATATAATGGCCGCTGTATCCCGAGCCTCCCAGTTCCAGGAACATCCACGCCACATCAGCAGAAAAAGGGTACTAAAAGCATTCTTTTCACAATGCTGGGATATTGTATTCCCAGCTATGACTAACCCCAGCGAGCACAGACAATGGTTAGGAATTATGGGAGTTGAGAGTGCCAAAAATATCCAGTGAGCTGCCGGCTCCCCATCCCTCAGTTTGGTTAAATGAAAATTGCTGCTAGGATTAAATGGGCGAATCTTAACATAGCTGGTCAGATCTTGGTGACCGAAGCAACGTCTAATGGTCTCAATTCAGAAGAAGACCATGCACTGTCCACATACCACAGAGTTTGTATTGAGATCAGCCACCTGAGAAGATGGGAAGGGAGTGGTAGAGTTTTAAACACTGGAAACTATTTTTCACATCGAGACACAAACAAGCTGACAAAATTAATTGCTTTAATCATTATAAGCAACACACACAAAATAGCTAGGCCAGCTCTGTGTTCAATATTCAGTTCTGCAATGTCCTATACAGACACAAATGAGATTTAGAAGGCAATACCATAGCTGAGCATCATGATCCTGGGAAGGAAATGGAATAGGAACTCTTGTTTTAAAACTTGCCACTGTTCACTTCTGGTTAGCATTCACCAAAGTGCAGCTCCACAGCAAAGTCTTCCCTGAAAGTCTTCCACATCCTTGGCTTGTGTAGGTTATCAATTTCATTTCTAGAAAGGTAAAGGCTGGGGAAAGGGGGGAGGGAAGCATTAATGAAGAGCATGTAAATCCATGCGCAGGGAATGGCACATGGTCAAGCATTTTCCTTCTGCGTTTGATCAACCTATGGTGGAGGAGGTCCCCACACCACTCAGAACCCTGGAGAACCTCACGTGGGACCTATGGCACAAAGAAGGGGCTCCCCCTTGCAGAAGTTACCACTCCCAATTCATGGGAGGTGACAGTGGCGTAGCGTGGGGGGTGCAGGGGGGCCGGCCGCACCGGGCGCAACATCTGGGGGGGGGTGCGCTCGCACTCGCAGCTCTCTGCCCCCTGCTAAAATCCACGGGTTAGGGGGCGCAAATTACTTGCCTTGCCCCGGGTGCTGACAACCCACGCTACGCCACTGGGAGGTGATAGCACAGCGCTCGTCCTTTCCACCAACCCACCAAACCCTGGTATGTTGATCCAACACAGAAACAGAACACCTGAATAAGTCACATTGGAAATACAAAACGAAGTCGCTACTGGCAGAACACGGGAGCATGTACCTCATCTGTAAATGCTGTCTTCATCTCCCATTTTTAACCACACAATCCATTTTTAGCACAAAAACATGGCTGCCTCCCATTTGCTGGGGACTCATCCTCAAGCTTGTGCTCAGTCATTCTCCTAGCGTTGATGAGCTACAGTAGTAGTTGCAGCTATGAGGCAGCCATTTCTGTTCTGTCCTCCATTTCTCACCATTGTTTCCATTCCATTCCGTTATGCTATAGTTCACCTTTATAGCTCACCTCACTCTCTCCACTGTGGCCAAAACCAATGTAATGAATTATGTGATCAATATCAATGAAAGGGACACATCAGAAACCGTGCAGAAAATAACATTTGTGGACTAAGAACAATAGCAAATAGCACTTATATTCGTTTGCATGGTTTCTGTTCCTGACTTCGGATGAATGTGCAAGTTGTGGCCATTTCTACTGTTTCTGTTTCTGATGTCCCTTGTTGCACCCCCAAAAAGAGAATGTACAGCTCATTCTGCTTTACGAGTTAATAGTGGCTTTTAATTTGTTGTCAAGCTAGTGAAATTCTGCTAGCATTCTGACTCAGTAGACTCCCTCTGTCCCTTCATATATTACATAACATAAAGGTAAAGGGACCCCTGACCATTAGGTCCAGTCGTGGCCGACTCCGGGGTTGCGGCGCTCATCTCGCTTTACTGGCCGAGGGAGCCAGCATGCAGCTTCCGGGTCATGTGGCCAGCATGACTAAGCCACTTCTGGCGAACCAGAGCAGCGCACGGAAACACTGTTTACCTTCCTGCCGGGGCGGTACCTATTTATCTACTTGCACTTTGATGTGCTTTCAAACTGCTAGGTTGACAGGAGCAGGGACCGAGCAACGGGAGCTCACCCCGTTGCGGGGATTCGAACTGTCAACCTTCTGATCAGCAAGTCCTAGGCTCTGTGGTTTAACCCACAGCGCCACCTGCGTCCCTATTACATAAAATGCTGGCCTGCAATTGGAAATGGGGTAGATAATGATTCCTTTCCAATACAGGGCGAGTCTGATTACATGCACCTGGAGACAGATGAGCAAGTGTTTGTATTCCTGCTACTTAAAAGTAGCAACATGCCTGCTTGATCTTTAATTTCTCCTACATCGTGTTTATCAGCAGCAATGCTTCAGTAGTGAGCAATGAGGCCTCCATCCCTGAAAGGAAATTGATTTCTCAGTTCTTCACTCAACCAACTTCCTTTATTGGAGACTTCTTACATTTCCATGTAAGAAAAACCTGCAGAGACTTGAACTCATGCCCCCTTTCCCAACAAGGCAGAGACAGTATTTTTTAGCTTGTATCTTTCTGAAGAGTTAGGCTCAAAGCAAGTCCCCCATAGCAAATGACAGGCTCTACTGTCTTCTGTGAGGTCATGTGAGGGGAAAGGGTTGGTTGTTTACCTTTTAAAAATACAACGCAGCCCCATGGAAGAAAGCAAAGCCTTTCTGTTGCTGGTGGAGACTTGTATTGAGCCTATTTCTTCACATAGATAAAAGTTTATCACACTCTGGTTCCCAAGCCAGCCAAAGTTTGAGGGCATCTTAGCTTTTTGCCACAGGCCTCTGATGTCGGTCATTACAGCTTACCTGTTGTCCTCTACAAAGGCTGTGTGGAACCAAAAGAAGAAAGCGCAGTCATCGTAGCCTTTTGGTATAGCCTGTATTTTAAAAGGCAAAAAGACGGAATGTTTAATACCTACTAAGCTTTGTATAGTGCTTTCCCATGTTCAAAATGTGTCACGTGAATTACCCCCGTCACAATCACAACACGTCCCAGAAGGCAGTTCTCTCTAAGCGCAGAGTACAGCCTAAAGCATGTCACCTAAGTCTGCATTGTGAGTCCATGCTACATACAATATTCGAACAAGGGAGACAGACTTCATTCTGAGCCACTATACCGGCTGTTTAATTTGAGATTTAATGTGATTTATTATATTTGGTGCTTGTCATTGCATCTGCCAAATAACTCATTCTCTGATACCTATTGACTGGGCCTTTTCTGTGTCAAGCTAGTTTCCAATACATGGAAGTGAGAGCTGGACCATAAAGAAGGCTGATCGCCGAAGAATTGATGCTTTT
The DNA here is from genome assembly GCF_965112155.1 of Podarcis liolepis. NCBI lineage: Eukaryota > Metazoa > Chordata > Lepidosauria > Squamata > Lacertidae > Podarcis > Podarcis liolepis. The sequence goes on from NC_139557.1 coordinate 5,877,152, forward strand.
GAATTATGGTGCTGGAGGAGACTCTTGAGAGTCCCACGGACTGCAAGAAGATCAAACCTCTCCATTCTTAAGGAAATCAGCCCTGAGTGCTCACTGGAAGGACAGATCCTGAAGCTGAGGCTCCAGTACTTTGGCCACCTCATGAGAAGAGAAGACTCCCTGGAAAAGACCCTGATGTTGGGAAAGATGGAGGGCACAAGGAGAAGGGGATGACAGAGGACGAGATGGTTGGACAGTGTTCTCGAAGCTACAAACATGAATCTGACCAAACTGCGGGAGGCAGTGGAAGACAGGAGTGCCTGGTGTGCTCTGGTCCATGGGGTCACAAAGAGTCGGACACGACTAAACGACTAAACAACAACAAGTTTCCAATACAGTGGTACCTCGGGTTACATACGCTTCAGGTTACATATGCTTCAGGTTACAGACTGCTAACCCAGAAATAGTACCTTGGGTTAAGAACTTTGCTTCAAGATGAGAACAGAAATCGTGCTCCGGCAGCGCAGAAGCAGCAGGAGGCCCCATTAGCTAAAGTGGTGCTTCAGGTTAAGAACAGTTTCAGGTTAAGAACGGACCTCCCGAACAAATTAAGTACTTAACCCAAGGTACCACTGTATTAGTTGTTTTGTTTCCACAATAAACTGGGAATAAATCAAATCTTCCCTTCAATAACATCTCCTTTACTTTCTGAAATATCACAAGTCACATTCCATTTCTTCATGTGTTCCTGCATAGAATCATAGAATCATAGTTTTCAGGATTTTGATTCCACAGGGTCAAAATGAGGCATCTAATCATAGCCTGCATTTTTATCAAGGCTTATAGTTTGATTAGGGTCTGTATTTTAAAATGAGCTTAAAGATTTTCAAATGTTTTATGCCAGGCAGAAGACCAGCTGCCTAAGTACTTTGGCAAGATGTTTATCCTCCTGCACCTGGGGCCCCCCTGATTTATAGCAGAAAACAATTCTCAAAGTTGTAAAAAGGGAATTACAGGCTGAGAGCAAGGTTACACTGACCCTACATAATTAAGAGTTGGTAAATAGTAAAATAAAATCATGTGCCTCCCATTTAAACTTGAGCCATATCTTCCTAAGGTTAAAGGCCAAGAGCAAATGGAAAAGAAAGCAACTGGCTGGAGAAGGGGAGTGTAAACAGAAGAAGAGGCTTTTTTCCTATTTTATTTTGAGGCTGTAAACTATTCCTTCCTTCTACTTTGAGAAGGTTTATTCTTCTAAAAAGCTATCTATGATAATGTATGAAATATACTGGCTTAAATGTAATTATGCAAAGGATCTAGAAAGAAATAAATGTTAAATTCTTATTTCATAGAGTCATATTGCTGTAGGAGACCAGAGGGGCAAACAAGCCCAGCCCCCTGCCAGACAGGAGACGCCATCGAGCACTCCTGACATATGGTTGTCAGGCCTTTGTTTAAAGACCTCCAAAAAGGAGATCTTTCATTGATGATGCATGAGAATGTGAACCCAAGATCTCTGACATCTGTTTAAAATAAAAATTTAAAACTATTAACCATCTGTTTTGGAGGGCAATAGGGCAAGGAGGGCAAGAGGTGAGCTGGTAATTAAGGTTCCTTGTTGAGACAAATGTAAGATATATGACTACTTATTTGTCATTTATAGATAGAAGAATATATAGCTTTTTGTATCCCATAAAAGGCAATAGGAAATGGGTGTATCTTTTAGGATTGGTTATAGCAATCAGCCAATAGGAAATTCAACCAGGCTGATTGGACAGAGGCAGCCAAAGGAGGAGCAAGGGGGCTGGGCTGAGGGAATATAAGTGCTGGCCATAATGGCAGGAGACCAGGCCAGAGCTTGGTAACCATATACCACTGTGCCTCTCATTTATTTGTCTGACAAATAAATTATTATTTTAATTTCTCTATTGCTGCGTTGAATATTTCATTCCAGCTAAGCGTTAACCACAAGCAGGGTGCTACAAAAAGGCAGGTTATAAAAACCAACAATTCCCTATCCACTTTTATAATTCTGAATTTTAAAGCAGGATTTAAATATCTGAAATAAATAAAGGCCAGAAGGTGTGTTTAACGAAGCGAACCTTGTGTTTGAGATGGGTCAGCAATGGCTACAGAGGACACAACTGCTGTGTGACTGAAATGCAAAAGATCCACAGTTCATTTACTTACAGATGAAGAAGATTCGAATCTGACTTTCACATCTTTGCTAACTACGGGACAGCATTCAAAAGCAATTACTACCCAGTCGTTTTCGCCATCGAAGAACAACTGAAAGTAGATGGAACATCTCATTCACGATGAAATATTCTTGTTACAAAATGCATGAACTTTTATCTACTGAATCAACTATAGCCTCCTACTGGGGCAGCTTAGCAAGTAAGGTCCCAGCAGCCCCCTCCCCAATGACCCAACTTAATTTGCCCTCTGAAAACTAATTTGGTCTGGTAACTTTCCTTTGGCCCCATTAAAACATAAAATTCTTGGCTACTCCTCAAATCGCCTAGCAACACTCCCTCCTGTTAATCTATTACTACTTAGGAGAACACAGCTGGAAAGTAAGGTTCACAGGCACTGCAGTTGAGGGAAGATTTTAGAGCACCTTATACTGCCAAATTCTGTTTAGCTAGAAGATGGACACCTTTTCTTCCACCCATGCTTTTCTTTTAAAATGTAAGGTATTTTAGGGGGGGAAATTCCTGCCTACCGCATTTCATCCTGTGTGTGTTATTCCTGTATGTCCCAATTAACAAATATGCTGTATTTATGTAATATATATTAACTGGAACCAATATGTGGTCATTGCTCCCCGTTTTGTTTAAAAGGCTGCCAGTCATAACTCCAGTTCAGAAGAAGTGCTTAGCTTCCAGAAAATGTGTTAAATGATGCAGGAATGACAGAGTAGCTGGGCTGCTTGTCAATAATCTCATCCCAAGAGCACCTGTGACATCCATGCAATTTATTCAGAATGTGGCAGCTAGACTGGTGACTGGGAGTGGCCACCGAGACCATATAACACTGGTCCTGAAAGACCCACATTGGCTCCCAGTACATTTCCGAGCACAATTAAAAGTGTTGGTGCTGACCTTTAAAGTCCTAAACGGCCTCAGCCCAGTATACCTGAAGGAGCTTCTCCACCCCCATTGTTCACCCTGGACACTGAGGTCCATCTCTGAGGGCTTTCTGGCGGTTCACTCCCTGCGAAAAGCCAAGTTACAGGGCCTTCTTGGTAGTGGCGCCCGCCCTGTGGAAAGCCCTCCCATCAGATGTCAAGGAAATAAACAACTATCTGACGTTTAGAAGACATCTGAAGGCAGCCATGTTTAGGGAAGTTTTTAATGTTTGAAGTTTTATTCTGTTTTTAACGTTCTGTTGAAGGCCACCCAAAGTGGCTGGGGAAACCCAGCCTGATGGGCGGGGTAGAAATTATAAATTATGATTATGATTCCACACAATTGTAAGAACAGCAGGAATGCAAGGGCCACTTGTGAGAAACACTGCGTTTTCCAAAATTCTAGAAGGCTTCACTTTTAGAATGCTCAAAACATTAGCTCTCCTTGCATCAAAAGCATACCCCCAAAGCACGTCTAGCAAATTCACATTAATTATAGGGATTAAGTGATCCATCGCACAGAAAGAACCTTAAATATACCACCAGTTGCAAAAACTCTGGACAGGTAACAATTTCTTACACCAGCCACTCATGACAGGCTTTTAAAACTAACCTGGGAGTTCCTTACCTGGCAGTTTTCTTGGGTTGCACAAACACAATGAAATACCACTTGCTTTTCCATTATTATCTTCACCCTCAAATCACTCCCATTGCCTTTCCCAACTCCTAAAAAAAGTTTTTTAAAAAAGGTTAAATAGTGATAGCAGGACAATTATTAGGCTGAATTTCAAGGACTGATGCTGAATTGTCTACTGCAAACTCTTTAAAAAGTAAACTTGCATCACAACAGAGGAAAGGAGGACATTAAATGCCACTAGAAATCCTACAGCATTTTAGCAGCGCTTACCATGGATAGCGTAGAGCTTTATGCTTTTTATTTCAAGTGGTCTCGCTTTTGGGAGCTGCAGGTTGTACTTCCATTTCAAGGTTGCGTAATACTCAACGTACCTATTCTGCAATAAAATTTGAGCGCGGCTTGAGAAATAAGTTACAAACAAGCTATAGCATTTTCAAAGCTAAAAGCAAATCTCCCAACTCAACCCTGAAGTAAGAGCAACCTTTTGGCTGCAAGAGAAGGTGACCTTCAAACCCCATCACTGCAAGCCTTGCCTTACCCAAACACTCCCAAATCCTGGACTCATCATATGTTATAACACAGGTGTTAAGTTGTGGGTGAACATATCAGACGACACAGCGATTCTTCAAACAGCTCTTGTTTATTCACAGGCCAGAACAGAACTGAACTGAACTGAAGGGTTCAGCCAGCCTGCTTATACAGAGCTCCAGAACAATGTAATTGTAACAACTTTCTGTAACTATCCAATCACTGAACGTCACTTTCAACCCCTTATTTGCATATGTGGACCTGAACTATCTACAGTATCCCCCTGCTGGCCCAGGGTGAGAACTTCAGTACATAACAACAGGGATCCCCAAACTAAGGCCCGTGGGCCGGATAAGGCCCAAGGGACTCGTTTATCTGGCTCACAGCGACCCCCGCCACCCGCTCTTACCGGCGCTGCACGACTGCCCACTTCTGGGTCAGAGGAGCACCGGAAATAGCTTGTGCGCATGTGCGTTATTTGCACATTCGCGTTATTTCCGGTGCAAATCTGGGTCGGAGGCCCGTGCACATGCACACAAGCTATTTCCAGTGCTCCTCCAACCCGGAAGTGCGCCGGAAATAGCATGTGTGCACGTGTATGGGCACGCGCTCCCCCGCCCTCTGGCCCGCCATGTGATTGCCGCTGGAGACACCGGCCCAAAGCGTAGTAAGTTTGCTGACCCCTGTTATAACACCAAAGTGTTATAGGTTGTTCGCTGGACTGAAGGCACTCTAGGCGCCATCCAGAAATGCAGGGGCATGAGAAGGGTAGTGCAGGAAAAATGGTCAGTTATAGAGCTAAATCGTGACATTCTGCAAGTTGTGTTAATCCCTTGCTATGATACTGGTTCCAGTGTCTTGGTTAAAGACGTCATTGTAGACTCTTACCTGTGATGGAGTTTCAACACCCTGAAACTTGGAGCTTGTGCTTTCATCGGTTCTTCTTTTACCAAAGTACTGTAAACTTTCCTTAAAAAAGGAAGATGATAACAGGTGTCACCATATCTTGTAGTGTTTTGTTTTAAACCAAGGAACTATAAAGTGTTATTTTAGAGACACAGGTTTGGAGGCCAAGTTTTCCCTCTGTTCAAGTTAGAGAGGGGTGGATTTTGCCAACTTCCTCTTTCATCTGCTCCCTTACTCCTTATCCCTACACCATTCCCACAGTTCCTCCAAAAGCAGGTTTTCAAGGGAGACAAGAGGCTGCAGAGTTAAAAGGAGCTGGGAAAGTCCACGTCTGGTGAACGTGAAGTTTGCTCCTGCGTACAGATTGGCTATGTACACATTAGTGGCTTATAACACAACATTCATCTCCAGAACCATTGGTTTTCTCTGATGGTATTGTTCTGTTTACAGGAAGATCTTCGATACATTAGAGTCATGGGGGAGATTCTTTTGTGTCAATTGCTTGTTCCTAATGAAGCTCCTCTCCCACCATCTTCTATGTTGTTCAACGACCAGTATTACCGGGCTGGTTTTCCCTGCCTTGTCTCTTCCTGCGGAAATCCTCTCCGTTTCAGTTGTACACACCTGGGATTCGCTGTGCATTGAGCAAGCCTACAGCTCCCAAACTGGAGCAAAGCTGGCTTGGGGGAAATCACATCAAAATGTGATACTTCAAAAGAAACTATGGAATGCCTGTAGTGTGTACATGGATTTTTAAAAAATAGGAGTGGGAATTCACTGGAACCAGAGTAAGCAGTAATGTATGCACAGCCATAGTATTTAAGCCATAGATCCCACAACACTTGGGGAGGGGGGAGAGGGCAAATTCACCACCTCCTTTTCCTCCTCTCCCAAAAGACACTGCTGGAATTTTTCCAGCAACAACCCTGGGGTTAAGTAACATGTTTACCAGTCAAATTTCATCATTTTCCCCATCTGAGAGCTGCATTTCTTTCTGAGCAATCTTCCAGGAAGTCACATGACAGTGGTAGGCAAGGCAGAGGCAAAAGTAGGTGGAGGAATCGATGCAAATTTTACCTTTGTACAGCAGGCTAATTTCTATGTACACTACTCTCAAAAATCCAGGCAAGCAAGAAAGGCCTGAAGGCTGTATTCAGAACCTGGGCCTAGGGCACCCCAGCTCTGGACTCGATCAAACATTTCCCTTGGAAGTGACAGAAATAATTCCACATGGTGGTAGCAGTGTTTGCATACCGCTCACTATGTGGTTCAGCCAAATTGCACTGAGCGATGAGCCTTCACTCTGCGCATTGGGCATTTCTGGCAATAGGGGGATGGTGCTATAATAATAATAATAATAATTTATTATTTGTACCCCGCCCATCTGGCTGGGTTTCCCCAGCCACTCTGGGCGGCTTCCACAGAAACCAAAAAACACTAAAATATCATACATTAAAAGCTTCCCTGAATAGGGCCGCTATAAACAAGGCGCACGCCTCCTGCAACTGAGTTGAACCATGTATATAAACTTCAGGTTGTCATGCCACTTAAATGAATTGCCGCCCAGGTGGAAGGCATTCTTCAGCATTCTCTGCACACAGAAAAAAGCCACTCTTTGGTCTTTGACAGAATTAAGGCACACAAGTTCAAAGGGAAGATTTAACGTGTGCCATTGCTTTACGTACCTTTGCACTTTCAAACAGGCTGCTCTCAATAAGCCAGATGCAAATCATGGTGCCAGTTCTACCTGCATTTTAAAAAAGGGGCGGGGAAACAAGAAGAAGAAGAAGAAGAGTATGGATTTGATATCCCGCCTTTCACTCCCTTTAAGGAGTCTCAAAGTGGCTAACATTCTCCTTTCCCCTCCTCCCCCACAACAAACACTCTGTGAGGTGAGTGGAGCTGAGAGACTTCAGAGAAGTGTGACTAGCCCAAGGCCACCCAGCAGCTGCATGTGGAGGAGCGGAGACGCGAACCCGGTTCCCCAGATTACGAGACTACCGCTCTTAACCACTACACCACACAAGACTTCAGAGGAAAGCCATCAGAGTTGGATTCAAGTTGTACTCAAGAAGGGAACCACTAGCGCATTCCGATTATGCTACATAAGAGATAGCTCAGTCAGTAGAGCGTGAGACTCTTGAACTCATGACCCCAAGATTGAACCCCACATTGGGCAAAAGATTCCTGCGTTGCAGAGGGCTGGACTAGATTATCCCTGCAGTCCCTTCCAACTCTATAATTCTATCATGTGAATTACAAAGAACGGTTGGGGGTGTTTAGCCCGGCAAAGAGGAGACTGAGAGGAGATGATAGGCTTCTTCAAATATCTAAAGGGCTGTCGCGTGGAAGATGGAACAAGCTTGTTTTCTTCTAGAGGGTAGGGCCTGTACCAATGGATTTAAGTTACAGTGGTACCTCAGGTTAAGTACTTAATTCGTTCCAGAGGTCCGTACTTAACCTGAAACTGTTCTTAACCTGAAGCACCACTTTAGCTAACGCAGTGTTTCCCAACCTTTTTTGGGCAAAGGCACACTTGTTTCATGAAAAAAATCTCGAGGCACACCACCATTACAGCCCCGTGACGTCAGCGCGCAGCGTCACGCCGGGAGGGACATGAATTGCTAGCAAATTACATAATCACCTCCTTGAGGGCTGGCTCATCTTCTCCGAAGGCAGAACCCCATTAATTAACAGCACAGACTCACACCATAGCCAAGACGAGGGGGGAAAACCTCAGTCATGCACAGTCATGCACATGTGGGGGCTAAATGAGGACGAAGACCGGGCAGAGAGCAGGGTTCAAATCACCCCACCTGGCCAGGACAATCCCTGGGTGCTCCCTTGGGCCACTCGCCTGACCCACCTCGCAGGGCTGTTGTTGCGAGGATAACACGGGGAGAACCACGCGCGCCCCCGGGAGCTCCTTGGAGGAGAAAGCGGGTGATGAATGCAATGCACGAAATATATGAGAGGCGACCAGGTTTTGCAGGTGAGGGGCCCCCGCCAGCCTCCGCTTCCAACACCCGGCGCAACGATGACAAGTTTCCCCCCGGGCTCGGCTCGGGGAGCAGCGCTGCTCCCCCCCAGCTCCCCTTTGCCCTCCCGGCTCTCTCTGCCGCCCACTGGGGACCCCCCTCACCTGCCAAGTCCGGAGCGCCGGTGGAAGTTGCATTCATGCATGCAGGGCGCCGCGTTGCCATTGCATTGCACTGCACTCCATGCAACGCCTGCACGCATGCATTGCCTTGCACGCCCGCCAAGGGGTCTCCCCGCGGTCCGATGCGTCCCCTCCGGCGCGGATGCAGCATTGCAAAAATAACCCCCCCCCCAACGCAGCCCTACCTGGGGGGCAGCCTCCGCCTCCGCCGCTCCGCCTCCGCAGGGATCCCCGGGCTCCATCCTGCCGCCCAATCTCCGCGGGGGCGCAGGCAGGCTGCGCGGGGTCTGCGCGGAAGAGCCCCTGCCCGCCCGGCCGCCGCCGCTGCGCTCATTCCATGGCCGGGAGAAGAGCGCTTCAAACAAAATGCCCGGCCCGCCAGGCCACGCTGGGAAACGTAGTTTGCGCACCCTGCGCGGGCGCGGAGCCCAAGGGCGAGGGGACTACGGATCCCGGCAGTCCCCGCGCTGGGGACGGAGGGGGAGAGGCCGGGTGCAGGGATGGAGGGACGGGTGGGCGAGCGAGTGAGTGAGTGGCAGCCGCCAAGCCTTGGCCGAGAGCCAGGAAGGGCCTCCCCGGAGGAGGAGGAGGAGGGAGGCGCAGAGCGGGAGGGAGGGAGGGAACCCCAGGGGTCATCTAGTGACGGCGCCCCAATCGAAAATTTGACTTTAAAAAAAAAATCTTTCAAATTTTTTAATTTTTCCCGCGGCACACCAGGCAACATCTCGCGGCACACTAGTGTGCCGCGGAACAGTGGTTGGGAAACACTGAGCTAACGGGGCCTCCTGCTGCTGCCGTGCCGCCGGAGCACAATTTCTGTTCTCATCCTGAAGCAAAGTTCTTAACCTGAAGCACTATTTCTGGGTTAGCGGAGTCTGTAACCTGAAGCGTATGTAACTGTACATGATTAACTTAATTAAGTCGCAGTATTTATTCAAGAGTCCCAACTTTTGAAGTCTTCCAACCCACCTTCCTTTAAAATAGCAGCTTTTAAGTAGCAAAATATAACCAGCTCTGAGTTCCTCAATCCAAAATTTTGAAGAGGGACCAAGAGCTGTGATGGACCAGGTAATTATTTGGACTGTAGCTCAGTGGAAGAACACTGTCATCTCCAAACCGGGCTGGGAACTTGCCTGAAACCCTGGAGATTCACTTCACAGTCATATCACAGACCTCACCTGGAGTACTGTGTCCAGTTCTGGGCACCACAGTTCAAGAAGGACACTGACAAACTGGAACGTGTCCAGAGGAGGGCAACCAAAATGGTCAAAGGCCTGGAAACGATGCCTTAATGAGGAACGGCTAAGGGAGCTGGGCATGTTTAGCCTGGAGAAGAGGAGGTTAAGGGGTGATATGATAGCCATGTTCAAATATATAAAAGGATGTCACATAGAGGAGGGAGAAAGGTTGTTTTCTGCTGCTCCAGAGAAGCGGACACGGAGCAATGGATCCAAACTACAAGAAAGAAGATTCCACCTAAACATTAGGAAGAACTTCCTGAGAGTAAGAGCTGTTCGACAGTGGAATTTGCTGCCAAGGAGTGTGGTGGAGTCTCCTGCTTTGGAGGTCTTTAAGCAGAGGCTTGACAACCATATGTCAGGAGTGCTCTGATGGTGTTTCCTGCTTGGCAGGGGGTTGGACTCGATGGCCCTTGTGGTCTCTTCCAACTCTATGATTCTATGATTCTATATACTGAACTAGTGGAACCAACAAGTCTGACCTGGCAATAAGGCAGTTTCCCACCTCATTCTGCCTCAACTACCTATTTCAGAAAAATAACGGTGATCACTTAATACTGGAACACCAGAAGCTTTTGTAAACTAGAAACAGAAAACAAAACACCTTCCAAAAAAAAAGTTCAACCTCCTTCAGCTCCATGTCAATGTTTCCACTAAAAAGGACTTACTTACCCTTGCCTCCTTTGCAATGTATTGCTATGACGTTGTTTTCATCTTGCAACATCCATTCCATCACGCTATGCGTGAATTGGACCATCTCCCTTAAGGGCAGAAAGAGGAATCTCACTTAATTTTTCTTTTCTGAGATGTTCGGGGGGGGGGGGGAGGGACCTAACACAAAATCATTTTATCAGAGCAGTAATAAGCCCTTAGCAGCTTGGGATCAGTTTACCTGAAAGGTTGGCTTGTGTATGTGTCCGACCCCTTTTGGTCTGTGGAACTTGTAATATTACAAGTGCCAAACAACATTCACAAGCAGACTGATCTTTTGTGGTGGCAGCTCCAGTGCTTTGGAACTTCCTAGTAAAGGTAAAGGGACCCCTGACCGTTAGGTCCAGTCATGGACGATTCTGGAGTTGCGGCGCTCATCTCGCTTTATTGGCCGAGGGAGCTGGCGTACAGCTTCCGGGTCATGTGGCTAGCATGACTTAGCTGCTTCTGGCGAAACCAGGGCAGCGCACGGAAACGCCGTTTACCTTCCTGCCGGAGAGGTACCTATTTATCTACTCGCACTTTGGCATGCTTTCGAACTGCTAGGTTGGCAGGATCAGGGACCGAGCAACGGGAGCTCACCCCATCGTGGGGATTCGAACCGCCGACCTTCTGATCGGCAAGCCCTAGGCTCTGTGGTTTAACCCGCAGCGCCACCCGCGTCCCTTTGGAACTTCCTAGGCCCTCACTAAAACACTTTTAAGAAGTTGACTAAAAAACATTATTCCAGCAAGCCAACTCAGGCAATAATTTAGTTATGCATACTTGTCTTGAATTTGTTTTCTCTGCATTATTGATAATTTTATAGTAATTTTTGGACACTGTTTAGAGATTTTTGAAAGTGATCTATACATAAATGAAATACATTAACCAAGTTAAATCTCATCTGGCTTGGAAATGTCTTGTTTCAATGCCATTTACAAAAAAACATTGGCACCGTGCTTTTTAATTTCTCTGAAATGGTTTCTCATGGACTAGAGCCATTTGCGTTCTTCAGGTGCCCTGATGGGTCTTTTTATTTAATTTTTCTCTCCTTATATGCACACAGAAGCACCTTGAAATTATACTTACTCTAGAGTGGGAACATTATGGTCATCAATAAATATTCTCTCCACCCTGTAATGGAATATCTTCGGGTCATAGCCCTGTTCACCTGCAGGGGAGGGTATGTAAAATATTTTTATTTATTTTACAAAATGTATTCACTCTTTGATCGTAAATAGAACCACTAAACAATTTACCAAAAAAAAGCCAATAGAAGACCAAGCTAAAAACAGGTATTAAACAAAATTCAAAATACAATTAAAATCAGCTAAGCTTAAAAACTCATGTCAGCTTCTGCATGTGTGGATACTGAGCATTTAAATCAACCCCAAACACCAGCTTTTTGTTCAACTGAATGCTTTGAGTGGGGTTAGAAAAACAAAACCACACCTGTCAAAAATATATTGTTTCCCTCCCCTCAAGTGATGGGGGAGAAGGCACAGCCCCATTTCGCAGACACAAAGTGGTTATTTCGAATTTACAGCTTCCATAGCATTACGGTGTTCACAGCTCCACTGTATCAAATTGGAAATGTTGTGTGTTCTGTCTCACAATGCTAAGCATAGTGGTTCACAGGAATGTTTCTTGTTATCTTTTCTTTATGTTTTTCATTAAATAGCTACATAAGCAAACAGAAGCAAAACTTCTGGGGATCACTGTTACAGGTGAAGTCACCCAGGGAGGGAGGGACGAGTCTGTGAAATGTGGTTATAATAATAATAATATAATAATAATAATTTATTATTTATACCCCGCCCATCTGGCTGAGTTTCCCCAGCCACTCTGGGCGGCTCCCAATCAAGTGTTAAAAACAATACAACGTTAAATATTAAAAACTTCCCTGAACAGGGCTGCCTTCAGATGTCTTCTGAATGTCAGGTAGTTGTTTATTGCCTTGACATCTGAAGGGAGGGTGTTCGACAGGGCGGGCGCCACTACCGAGAAGGCCCTCTGTCTGGTTCCTTGTAACCTCACTTCTCGCAATGAGGGAACCGCCAGAAGGCCCTTGGCGCTGGACCTCACTGTCCGGGCAGAACGGTGGGGGTGGAGACGCTCCTTCAGGTATTCTGGGCCTTTGAGGCCATTTAGGGCTTTCAAGGTCAGCACCAACACTTTGAATTGTGCTCAGAAACGTCCTGGGAGCCAATGCAGGTCTTTCAGGACAGGTGTTATGTCGTCTCAGCGGCCACTCCCAGTCACCAGTCTAGCTGCCGCATTCTGGATTAGTTGCAGTTTCCGGGTCACCTTCAAAGGTAGCCCCACGTAGAGCACGTTGCGGTAGTGGTTAAAAGTAACAACAGTGAACTGCAAGGGCCTCTTCTTTCTCCTGGACTTCACTACTATTAGGGAGAGGCCCAGAGCCAGCACTTGCACACTATAGTGGCTCCTTGCACCCTAGTGCCTCAGCAAGGCCCACCTGCTGCCTCAATGCTAGGCAGTCAAGTCTACAAGCCACCATTTCCCACAAGCCCCCAGAGTTTGCTGAGGCATTGTATGAAATTATAATGCTTGTTCTCAGACACCTTTGCAGTGCTGCTGCCACTGTCAGGTTAACCCGAGGAAGCCCACCAGGAAACACATTGCTCAGAGCTGGCCCTGGCCCTGACTGGGGAAAACAGGAATTAAGCAGTGTTTACTACTACTTCTTTTATTCATGGAAAGGTATTTAGAAGCCACCCATCTTCAAAAGAAGCTCAGGCTGATGTACAAAATGCATAACACAAACAATAAAAACATGGCGCTAAAAAGAAATAGTAACAGCTCGTTAAAACGGTTGCTACTGAAGCACTGAAAAGTCAAAACAAAATTTAAAAATTCCTTTTTTTATTTTGTTTCGACTACGGCAGAACAACACGGCTACCTACCTGTAACTAGAACTATGAAAAGTCAAGTACTTTTAAAGCCACACACTTTATTTCAGAAAAGAGTTTGTCAGACTTGGTGGCCAAATCAGGCTCACAGGAAGCCCTTTAGTTGCCACTATGATGCATGGCATGAAGAAGTCATTTGAACAAATGAAACATTTAGTATAACCCAACTTTAAGCGATATGGAGATGGGGTGACTTAAGAGGTCAAAATGTGAAAAAGAGGACACAGATTGAAATTTAAGGCCGTTATGGTATATGCTCAGAAGTAAGATGCCTCCTTTGCAAGTTTTATTCTATGCATAACTAAATTAAAAACGGTTTAAATAGGAGATGCTTACTGCAAAGGTTGTAGACTTTGTAGTGGCCTTCATGTTTCGTATCCAAAAACCTTGCAACTTCCTATAAAAGCAGGAGGAGATATTCAAAGGACGCCAGAAGCATTAGGACCCAATGATGAGGCAATGCATTGTGAAACCCATTTCAGAATTCAGAGAAGCCAATTCAAGCAAAATTGAGATCTCCCCATGTCCAAAGAGGTCTTCGGTGCCAACATATTGCTGTAGATGTGGTTGGATTCCAGCAATGTGTTAGCCTTAGCCTTAGCGGGGAGATTAAATACACATTAAGAACCTATGAATGCAGAGGAAGTCAATGTGGCGCATTCCTAATCTTGTTGGACACCCATAAGCCACTGCCAACATGGTCAATATTCAGAGATGTAGCCCAAACATCCTATGGACAGCACCATGTTGAGGAAGACTGGCTTAGGTAGACATCTAGGCAAAATTTAAGTCTACTGTCACCTCTACACCATACATTTAAAGCATGTTCAAAGCACTCAACACTTTCCCCAAAGAATGCTGGGAACAGTTTACCCCTCAAAGAGCCACAATTCCCAGCACCCTTCACTACAGTTCCCAGGATTATTTGTGGGAAGCCATGTGTGTGTTAAAATGGATGGTGTGGATGCGACCAGACTTTTGAGTTGCTTAAAAAGGTAGTGTGGAGAAGAAAATGTTTAACGCCTGCAGCTTATTGGCTGATAATTCTAAGACATAGCACACCCATTTTTGAAGGCCCAAAACAAATCCTAACTCTGACCCTCTGATCATAGAGAAAAAATCAAGAACAATGTCAGGGAAGACACACAATGCCAACAGCCTGGCATTAGATCTGGCAAGGAAAGGAAGGAAAACAAATCGCCACCAATTAAGCAAAAATTTTAGTTGTTTATCTAGTTTCTAAGTCAATTACAGCAATCAAGATGTAAGTAAATTATCATGTTATCAACCCCCTCAATGCAGGAACTTGAAGAAAGGGCGTAATTTCTCTTAAATTACAAGTGTGGAATAAAAAACAAAAAACCGTATCAATTAAAAAAGCAACATGCCATATTTATACAGTGAGAACTATTTGCACAGACTTTCAGAATTTATGCTACCTTTATAGGATTCCTGTACCAAGACTGCTTCCCAGAAGATGGAAAGGACATTGCTATAACACGAGCTGAGAGATAGAAACACACACACATAAAGGCTGTAATAAGTCTAATGAGACAGCAACACATTTGCTGGTTCATAACTTGCAGTGTTTCAGTTCAAAAGTATTTGTTTTCACAGAGATCAGTCTTCTGACAGCTCAGGCGTTCATCCTCATGAACCACTAGACTTTTATAAGTAAGACAAACTAAGAAGCTTCTTCTGTGCTATCTCAATTTCCCGCTTTAAATCCAACTTTAAAATAGCGTAATCCCATGGACCATTTGTGCACACAGTCGTGTAACAATTTTATCCAACTCTTATAACATGGAGGGCTAAAAACACTCCTAAAGTAAAGGTAAAGGGACCCCTGACCATTAGGTCCAGTAGTGACCGACTCTGGGGTTGCGGCACTCATCTCGCTTTATTGGCCGAGGGAGCCGGCGTACAGCTTCCGGGTCATGTGGCCAGCAGGACTAAGCCGCTTCTGGCGAACCAGAGCAGCGCACAGAAAAGCCGTCTACCTTCCCGCCGGAGCGGTACCTATTTATCTACTTGCACTTTGACGTGCTTTTGAACTGCTAGGTTGGCAGGAGCAGGGACCGAGCAACGGGAGCTCACCCCATTGCGGGGATTCGAACCGCCGACCTTCTGATCAGCAAGTCCTAGGCTCTGTGGTTTAACCCACAGCGCCACCCACGTCCCTTCAAAAACAGTCCTAGTGGGGCTGATTTGTGTGGTGGTGAAGGACAGCATTGGGGAATTAAGCCCACCTGTTTGAATTCCTACCTAGCTGCCTTAAGCCTCTTAGACAACAGAGAGGCACACAGAGGGAATTATATACATTTAAACAGGTTTAAGATTCTTCACTGATGGAGAAAGACAGGTTCTGGTATGCCTTTTCAGTGTTGGCTCCTTGTACATGGAACTCCCTCCCTCTTTGCCCATGGCCCAGCAGAGCGGAATCGGAACCCACAACCTGCACACACAAGTCCTAGACATTAGGGTAAGCAGACTACCATGTGACAGCAGTGAATGCTTTGTTTCCCTCCTGTTGGACCAGCACTCTAGCCTCTGCCAGGACCATTGGTCCACAGTACCATTTCACATTTAAGCAAAGTCTCTACTGTAGGTGTTAGCGCCACAAGTCTGTCTTGTCATTTAGATCAGCAATCAAGAGCTACCATATTTTTCGCCCCATAAGACGCACCTAGTTTTTAGAGGGGGAATGCCAGAAAAAAAATGTTCTTTAAAGGGAGCGCCTGCATTTGCTCCATAAGACGCACACATAATTCCCCTTACTTTTTAGGAGGGGAAAAGTGCATCTTATGGAGCGAAAAATACAGTAATTCCAAGATGCAAAAGAGGAGAGGTGTGAGCGCAACTCGTATGACCACAAGGTCAAAGCCTGTTCCATTGGCAGAGTAGCAAAAGCAGCGTTTACGTGCCTCTGAGTGCCTTGGATGTATGTGGTTAGACTTTAACTGCCCAGGACCATCTGCCTAGGCACTTATTCACTTCCTTCAGAGAAGCGATAACCAAGCAAAGATCACGCATTGCCATGTCTCCCCAGTTAGTAGCTGCCCCAGAAGCAAGGCCAGGAGAGGACAAGAGCAAAGGAGGCCGTGGCAGACACGCACACACACTTAGTTTTCTTCCACAATTCTTGGCTGCCCGGATCTCTCCAAGCTCCCATGAGAAAAGTTCATAATGATCAACTTCTTCCCTTTCACCAAGTTACTATACACACCAGTGACATACGTGAGGTCCAGATCAAAGCCATCTTTTGTGTAACGCCTTTTGTTTTCTGATACCTGCCAGCAACACACATAGAAGAAAATTAAAGAGGGAAGTTGGGAAACAAATACGCTACCTTAGTTTAGTCTGACAGATGTTACTATTTCCAAGGCTGCCCATAACGGCTTAAAAAAAAAAATTAGAACAGCAGCAAAAGTCTTAAATATAAGACAAGAAATCTGAAGTTCTGCACTCCGAATCATGCAAGTATGACTGATCTTGATTGTTCTACATTTTTAAAGCATTTCTATACTGCCTATTAATTAGAGTCCTTCAAGTCAACTTAAAATAGAAATACAACAATTAGATATTTTAATGTTGATATTGATTTGTTTATGTAAAACATATTGGGGATGTCTACTAAAGTGCAATACAAACTCTTGGACAGTGGTACCTCAGGTTGCGAACGGGATCCCTTCCGGAGCCCTGATCGCAACATGAGCAGAACGCAACCCGCGTCTACGCATGCGAGTGTCGTGAGTCGTCACTTCTGCGCATGCGCGTGACGTCAGTTTGAGCGTCTGCTCATGCGCAAGCAGCGAAACCCGGAAGTAACCCTTTCCAGTACTTCCGGGTCGCTGCAGAGCGCAACCTGAAAATGCTCAACCTGAAGCAAACGCAACACAAGGTATGACTGTAATATAAAAAAGTCAAACAGAAACAGGAGCAGAAAGGCAAGCAGCCAAGATAACTACATGTGCCTCCCCCCAGGGCGAAAGACCTTGTGTCTCGCTCCTATGGTTGACAAGGCCCAGTGGTGCTTACTATCCTCCTCGTGAGCTTTTCCAGTCGTTCCTTCTCCGATGCCAGTCGGAATATTCGTATCAGAATTATAACCCTCAGGATACGAAAAATAATAACCGCTCTGGTGAAAAGGGAGAGAAAAAAGTGGTCAGCATAACAATATGAAAAGCTCGCAAGAGGAGACATGTTTATGTCTGTCTACAATGCACAGCATAGCTCTAGCTTCAAGAGTCTTTCTAGATGGAGTTGTTCGTAGCCATGCCAGGTCAGTGTGCAGTCCTTGCAAACTGCACAGAGTTATCAGTATGCTAAGCCTCTGTGACCAGATCTCATCATAAATAAAGAGCACCTGATATTGCTTAAAAAGGTAAAGGGACCCCTGACCATTAGGTCCAGTCGTGGCCGACTCTGGGGTTGCGGTGCTCATCTCACTTTATTGGCCTAGGGAGCCGGCGTACAGCTTCCAGGTCATGTGGCCAGCAGGACTAAGCCGCTTCTGGCGAACCAGAGCAGCGCACGGAAATGCCGTTTACCTTCCCACTGGAGTAGTACTTATTTATCTACTTGCACTTTGACGTGCTTTTGAACTGCTAGGTTGGCAGGAGCTGGGACCGAACAACAGGAGCTCACCCCGTCGCAGGGATTCGAACCGCCGACCTTCTGATCATCAAGTCCTAGGCTCTGTGGTTTAACCCACGGAGCCACCCACGTCCCTACCTGATGTTTAGGTGCAGATAAATAATCGACACCATATACTGAAAGCACTTTAAGGGTGCTGAGTGCTGTTAGGAGACCAGTCATTCAAAGAGCTAGAATATTGACAAGATATCAGTGGCTAGATAACCAATTAAAAAGCACAGTACACTAAATCTAACCAAATGAGGACAACATGATGGACAAGGGAAAGAGAAAAGCAACTGAAGTACAGGGACTGTTTTGTGGTTATTTTTTAAAGCTTTTATGGTTTTAAACCTCATGATATACCATTAAACAAAAAAGAACCACTCTTACACTGTAAAGTGCCCTGTGATCCCTGGAGGAAAGGAGGTATTATAAATTTAATGAAACAAATAAATTGCATGATGAGGTTTTGAACACAAATAAGAGATAGAAATGAAGCTGGAGAGGCTCAAAGGTTGGATGTGATCACAAGGTGCCTGTTAGGGGGCAAAATTTTAAAATTTATTTTTATTTGTTAAATTGATATAGCACCCTTCACCAAAAGATCTGATTACATTAGCAACCCCACTCAACATCCAGCACTTTTAAAAGCCAAATTATCCACATGCTTGTTTGCATTTCGCCTTCACCACCACAGAAGAAAACTGTGAAAGGAAGGAGGGAGGAGGGAGAGAGAGAAGGAAGAAGATTATGCACTCTCCTTGCCTTGGAATGAGGCTTATTCCACTGAAGTCAGAGACGGCGTACACAAAATCGATCAGCAGCGTGACCCCGACAATGATAGCATCCAGAATATTTAGCTTGGATTCAAAGTACTTTTCGAAGCTGAAATGAAAAAGGGATCTGCAGAAGACAACTAGCAACAATGATTTAGCAGCAACTGCTCACTTTGACAAGTACAGTGGTACCTCAGGTTACATACGCTTCAGGTTACAGACTCCGCTAACCCAGAAATAGTGCTTCTTTGCTTCAGGATGATAACAGAAATCGTGATCCGGCGGCGCAGCAGAAGCAGGAGGCCCTATTAGCTAAAGTGGTGCTTCAGGTTAAGAACAGTTTCAGGTTAAGTACGGACCTCCAGAACAAATTAAGTACTTAACCCGAGGTACCACTGTACCTTGTAGACCACCTAGGATTATTCAACATTTAGCATATGTAGGGGCTTAAGAAGTCAATTTTGCAAGGAAACATTGGTCCAAGTATTGTGCTGCAGCGTATAAACCAGGTTAGTCCTGGAAAGCAATGTTCAGCGGAGGCCACCTGCAGGGGTTAGCAACAGGGCACCCATGGGCACCAGTGTGCCCTCCAGAGCCTCCTATGGCAATTGCATAAGGTCTCTGCGATTTTCCCCTTGAAGGCACAATGCACACAAGACTGTTTGGTCTTCCTGTTCCCATTTGCACCGATTCAGCCACTGCTACACTGAACACACTCAGTGGCCTTGCCTTTTCCTGCTTTTCTAGACGTGACGGCCATTTTATGTTGTGCCATGCAGCCATTTTGTGAGTGTCATGCACAGCAAATTCCAAATGTGCCCCCTATCCCAGAAAGGTTGGGCTAAAGTAAGGTCTGCTCATTCCCAGAACTGGGCCTGTACACAAGAGTTACGAGAGAATGCCAATATGAGCCATATGAGACTGAACGAGCCATAACACGGGTGCGCATCATATTGGGGGTAGGGCACCAAAAAGAATAGCTCAATATGCACACTAACAGCCAACTCAGATACTGCATTCTGACAGTGCAGGATTTCGGCCGGTGCGGGTGGTTCCTTTGCACAGTGTGCTGAGCTGAGGGGATGCAAAATTGAGCAGGCCCATAATTTGGGGGCACAAAATATTGGCCTCGCACAGGGCACTGTATTACAATAGATTAACAAAGTCCACCCTGGCATAGACAAAATGAGGCTAAGAAACAAGAGAAGGAATCTGTAAGCTTTGGGAAGGGAGGTTTCCAGAAGTGCAAAAATTCTTAAAGGGAAAAAAACCTTAGGGGGCAAACCCCCACTCTCTCAAAAGAAAAAAACACACCCCAATACCCATGACCAATTAATTAGGAATGAGCATGCTCAGTGGCTACAGAATATTGACTACTGGGGAAGAATAAAATGGGGGGAGGGGACTGAATCAGGTGTGTGTGTGTGTGTGTATAGAATATAATATCCTGAAAAAAGGTGGTGGGATTCTGAACAGCTGCAGTCAGCACAACAGGCTTCACTTGTTCTTCCCGTTTCCTAAAGAACATTTTTTAAGCCTTTCTCCCTATTCCAGATGCAGTAAGAATACTGCTGCAAGGGGGTTTTATGGGGAACTTTCAGACCTCTCTGCTAGCCCTCTGAATGCAAGGTCAATGCCTTATTCGATGAAAACTTATGCAGCTAAAAACACAAGAGTTTCACAGCAGCACAGCTTTACAATGGTTCCTGCTCTTACCCTTCAATGGACACTCGCAGGAGGACATCAAAGAGGAAGAAGAATGCTATGGCCAGAGAGATATTTCCAATCATGACATCAAGAGAGTGGTATTTGTGAGCAATCATTAGAGACAGAATCACAAGTGAGATGTCCACAAAAATAAGCACAATCCCAAAAAGCCTAAAACAAGCGAAGGGAATGGGGAAGAAAAGGAGAAAGACGGTCACTTCAAGGGAAGAATCATGCAAATGGAAATAAAAATAATTTTCCTTCATTGTAGTGCAAATATTACTCCTGGAAAAGGGATAGACAAATGTGCTTTTATGAAGACCTATTTAACACAATAAAGAACTGGGCAATCTTTATCCACCAATTCAGCTTTGGTCTGTAGAGGAGTCCACGTGTTCAGCAGGCAGAAAGGTGTGGCAACCAATTTGCAGCTGTATTGCAGAGCAAAGCAACTTACTAATGCAAGTATCTTGGCTGATCTCAGGTTTCCAGAAAACTGATATCCCGTTACGTGTCGTACAACCAGGAAGCAGACTTGTGTGCAATACAGATTTGGGCAAATGTTACTCAGCTGGAAACATTCCATATTGCAAGCGTTTGATGTGCTTAGAAACTATGCTTAAGCCACCGAAAGTTGGTTGGCTGGGAAAACGAATGAATCAAAAGTTGCTTTCCTTAAATGAGAGCAATTTTCATGTTCGCAATTCTGTAAGTAGAAAGCTGTAAGGTATCAGTTTGCCAATCTACAACTGCCTTCCCATGCTTCACTGATGTTCCTGTTGTGGTAATACTTACCTGAATCCAAAAGACATCACAAACTGGGAGACTTTTTTCTTTATTAGGCTGGTTCAGGGGGAGAAAGGGAAATTATTATTATTATTATTAGGACTATGGTCAGAGTTTCAAAGAAATAGTAACTGAACAAATCAAGCCTACCAAACAAAAAGGTATTTCACCTGAAATATTTCTATCCTGCCCTTCATTGTAAAACAATGCCAATAAAACATAAATCATATACATACAGTAGGACATTCAAGGCTCGTCCTGCCAGTTTTGGTGGATGGAAATCAGCATTTGCCATATGCACCACTAGCGAATTAATATGACTATCGGTCATTAATATGACTATTAATTTCTGACTATCGGTCGAATAAAGGAATTGCTTGCATATACATAAAGCAGCAGCATATAAAACGAGGCACATAAATCACAAGCAAATGCTTAATTGCAATGCAACAAAAAAGCACTTCTCAAGTCCATAAGTAGTGGCAGCTATTTTTATAGCAGTTAAAGTCAGCGATTTCTGTAGTTCAGCTATATGATTGTGGCAATATGGACACCTGTATACCTACTGCATTCAAAGCTTTTCATTTTTAAAAACATTGCTTTTCCAGGGCTCCTGGTTCTAGGCTGCAATCTCATTACTGGCTTAAACTGCAACTAGGTCGTTCCTTTTCTCAATCTGGATCAAAGCTGGCTCGGGGAAAACACATCAGAATGCAGCATATTTCTCAAGGACAGATATGGATTGTGACCAACGTCACAAACCACACGGGTGCAAACTGGATGCCCTGCGGTCATTGAGCAGAAAAAAAGGTAGAAACCTCTGCTATATAGGATACTGTTAAGTTTTGTGACAGTCGGAGCTGGCAAAACGAATACTGTCATTTCAGCAAGCTCAATTTAAAACAGCAGGCAGAAGGCGATGAAGAGGTAATCCATCACTCCTACTTGTCTGGCACATTTTCTCAAAGTTCAACTCACTCTGTAGAAGAGTCTGATTCAGCTTCCTCTTTATCAGCACCATCGTCAAGATCCATTTCAATCTCCCTGATCCGTCTTCTGCCACGGAATTAATTGGGGAAGCAGATATATTAACAGAATTCCTTCTTGCGACAAGAAATAAGAGCTAAAGTGATGAGGGTTAACAAGCAGTCAACAAGCTCACCTCCTCCGTGAAATTTAACGGATTTCAGCAGTAAGCTTGTACCAGCCTGCGGTGAAAGCTTAATGGAAAGCAGTTCTGTCAGATTCTCAATTTTACTGAGTGGAAGGCTACCACCACTTCACACCCATCTCTTTTCTCACAAGACTTCAAGCACTGGAGGCAGCAGATCAAGGTCAGGGATAGCAAGAGGCATGCACAGAGAGGGCATTTTGTGGCGACCAGCCTTCTGCAGCATGTGACTTCTGCCGCAACCACACACTGCCCTCAGTGTTCGAAATTCGCCAGGCGCATTTTGTACCTGGCTATCGGCCACTTGTGACCAAGTGAAGATGTCTGGGCATCAGGATGGTGCCTGACATCACCACCATCTGAAGGTGTCTGCCTGGGGATCCCTTGACTGTTTCCACACACTAAAAAGGTAAAGGGACCCGTGACCATTAGGTCTAGTCATGACCGACTCTGGGGTTGCGGCGCTCATCTCGCTTTATTGGCCAAGGGAGCTGGCGTACAGCTTCCGGGTCATGTGGCCAGCAGGACTAAGCCGCTTCTGGTGAACCAGAGCAGCGCACGGAAACGCCGTTTACCTTCCCGCCGGAGTGGTGCCTATTTATCTACTTGCACTTTGACGTACTTTCGAACTGCTAGGTTGGCAGGAGCTGGGACCGAGCAACGGGAGCTCACTCTGTCGCGGGGATTTGAACCACCGACCTTCTGATCAGCAAGTCCTAGGCTCTGTGGTTTAACCCACAGCGCCACCCGCATCCCTTTTTCGCACACTAGTACCACATTATGTAGAATTCTCTCAGTTATATTTTATCCGCACCATCAGAATAAATTTCAGGAACCAAGACGTCATTTCTGTGCAGCCTGAGCAAGAGCAGCAAACGACGTTGTAGTTAATTGTTGTCGCTTGCCCTTCACTTACCCCACTTCACTGACCTGCTCACAGCTGTGAAGAATATCCCTACATTATGAATGGTCCATGTCCCCATTAAGAAAAAGAGGTAGGAATAGGCCAACATATATGTGGACTGCACCTGGGTCAAGCAGGTATTCCTCTTCAACTTTTCCAAGTTCTTAACCTAGCTCAAGGTCATCATCGAAACTAGCCAGATGTTTGGTTGAGAATCAATCACAGTCAGTTCATCATTTGAAAAATAAGACTTTAGAGCTGCCTTGTCCAGAAATTTTGGTGACTGCAAACTTGGTTTAAGGAGCCATTTGGCAACTAACTTATATATCTGAATTTCTAACAGTGGTTGACCTGCCCAGGTGCCCATTTGTGTGCAAGGTAAAGGTAAAGGGACCCCTGACCATTAGGTCCAGTCGTGGCAGACTCTGGGGTTGCGGCGCACATCTTGCTTTATTGGCCGAGGGAGCTGGTGTACAGCTTCTGGGTCATGTGGCCAGCATGACTAAGCCGCTTCTGGCGAACCGGGGCAGCGCACGGAAACGCCGTTTACCTTCCCGCCGGAGTGGTACCTATTTATCTACTTGCACTTTGACGTGCTTTCGAACTGCTAGGTTGGCAGGAGCTGGGACCGAACAACAGGAGCTCACCCCGTCACGGAGATTCGAATCACCGACTTTCTGATCATCAAGTCCTAGGCTCTGTGGTTTAACCCACAGCGCCACCCGCCTCCTGTGTTGCAAGGCAGGCAAGTGTTATCACAAATGCAATAGTATGCAAAGCCAAGTAAATTGCCAGCATACAAGGGTTTCCCTTCCCCTCAAGATTCATCAAAACAGAAGGTTCTGAGAGTTTTCAGGTGGTTCTTGGTACAAGATAGCTTTTGTCAGCCAAAGACAGGCTGATGTTCTTTATCTCCCCCACCTGGTGATTCAAGATGGGGCAAGTTCTGCTGTTTGGGTCTCTGGCTGCACATCTTCCCTTAGCATGGTAAGCACCAGAGCTAAGAGGTTGGGCAGACAGACTTTTAGGATACCAGCATGCAGATCTCGTCAGTCACCTTAAGAGCAACAGCAATGCCAGCAAATTAGGGTCGTTGGAAGAAGATTTAGGCTGCAATCCCGAAAGGGATTACTCGGGGGACTTACTTTTAAATATGGAAAAGTAAGGACAGTGCTGTTAGAGCACCAATAGGGGAAAAATAAGGTGAACAGCAGAAAAGACTTAAGTGGACGGATTTAAGAGGTGTGATTTATAAACTTCATGAACCACATAAAAGGGTTGAAGGATCTACCGTATTTTTCGCTCTATAACACGCAGATTTTTGCTCCTAAAAAGGAAGGGGAAATGTCTGTGCGTGTTATGGAGCGAATGTGTGTCCCTGGAGCCGAAAAATGAGGCAAAAATCAAACCGCGCTTCAGGGAGAAGGGAGCTCCGTGAGACAGGAAGCTGCTTTCCTTCATTCTGCCTCAGGGTCTTACTGCCCACCCTGCTCTGTTTCGTTGCTGTGTTTGCTCAAACGGAACAAAGAGCAGGGAAAGCCCCTCCCCTCCAGGCAAGAAGAGAGGAGAGCAGAGCGTCCGAACAAAGAGCAGGGAAAGCCCCTCCCCTCCAGGCAAGAAGAGGGGAAAAGCAGAGCGTCCTTCTTCTATCCTCTCCCTGCTCCGGAGGGAACAATGTTTGTGAAGGGAAGAGAGATTACAGGTTCGGCTTAAAATTCTGATTTGACTTCCTGCTTTTTGTTTTTGGAGACACACAGCATTCAAATATGCTTTCTTCCATTTAAAAGGATGAAATCCTTAAACAGTGTTTTGCCTGTAAATTCATGCGATCTGGAAGATTACAGTGTCTGTACCTCTTAAGGGATGGCAAAGCTTAGGTTTCGCTGCTAAATAGTTCTTACTGCAGTTAAAATGCTTTCTTCTGTCATGCTGGTGGGAGGGAGAGAGAGAGAGAGAGAGCGCACGCTGGCTGGCTTGGGTGGGTGGATGGGGGGAAACTTTTGCCTTCCTTTCCTCACGTTATAGCCCTCTCCTGCATTCTTAGCCTTCTGTGTTTTTCCTTCCCTCCCCACTTAAAATGTGGTTACAAAGCATGGATCCACATGGATCCTCAGGATCTTTGCATTGGGTCACCCCAAATTCACCATCAGAGCACACAGCATGTCCATGGCTACAGCCTGCCCCCCCAAAATCACACACCCATTGTTGCCTGGGGCTGCAATGGTGCAAAAACGTGGTTACAAAGCATGGATCCACATGGATCCTCAGGATCTTTGCATTGGGTCAGCCAAAATTCACCATCAGAGCACATAGCATGTCCATGGCTACAGCCTGTCCCCCCCCCCAAAAAAAATCACGCACCCACTGTTGCCTGGGGCTGCAATGGTGCAAAAACGTGGTTACAAAGCATGGATCCACAGGGATTCTCAGGATTTTTGCATTGGGTCACCCCAAATTCACCATCAGATCACATGTCTGTGGCCACAGCATGAAGCACAAAAATGATACGTCCACTGTTTCATTCAGAATATTTTTTCCCTTGTTTTCCTCCTCTAAAAATGATGTGCGTGTTATGGTCAGGTGCGTGTTATAGAGCGAAAAATACGGTATTTGTGTTCTCGCACTATGATATGGAGTCACTAGACACACTTACAGCAGGTTCAGGGTCTTAACCCAGGATTTTCTGATTTCTGCACAGAAAATACACTCACTTCTACTGACCAGCAATCCCTTCCCATTATATCCCATTCAGTTTAACTCACACTTGAGTGTCATATGCCACCACCTGTTGTCCATCTCTTTCAGTTTCCATTTTTCTCTTGTGGTTTTCGGAGCAAAACAAAACAGATGGTTTCCCTGTTGGAGCAAAATAGGATACCCCAGAAGTTGCTTTATATACACCAGGCTGCAACCCTAACCCCATTTAGGTAAAGGTAAAGGGACCCCTGACAGTTAAGTCCAGTCGTGAATGACTCTGGGGTTGCAGTGCTCATCTTGCTTTACTGACCAAGGGAGCCAGCGTTTGTCTGCAGACAGCTTCCGGGTCATGTGGCCAGCATGACTAAGCCACTTCTGGCAAACCAGAGCAGTGCACGGAAACGCCATTTACCTTCCCGCCGGAGCGGTACCTATTTATCTACTTGCACTTTGACGTGCTTTAGAAATGCTAGGTGGGCAGGAGCAGGGACCGAAAGACGGGAGCTCACCCCGTTGCAGGGATTTGAACCGCCGATTTTCCGATCGGCAAGCCCAAGCAGCACAGTGGTTCAGACCACAGTGCCTGGGGGTTAAGTCTTACTTATTTTTAAAATCAGATCAAAGCTGGTTGGGGGTGGGGTGGAATTCATCAAAATGCAGTATTTCTCAAGAAGCTACAGAACAGATGTGGATTGCAGCTAATGTTGCCCAGTGTACGAGGCTTCACAAACCAGTGTTGGAAGCATAGAGGACGCAGAGTAAACAGGAGTGTACACACACAGCCTGAACTGCACTACACTTCGCTCCACAGAGCCTCATTCTGCAGAATAACCGGATTCACACAACACATTATGAATTGGATCAAAGAGCTTCGTACTGTATACATTTGCTCACCAGCTTTGGGGCACCTGTGAAAGCCTTTGTGGGCACTATGACACCAGGCTGACAACCCCTAAACCACTGGGTAGCTCCAAACCATTGTGTAATTGTATTCAAAAGCCAGCAGTGGGAGCACACTGGGAGCAGAGTAAATGGTAGTGTGTATTCAGCCTAGGTATGCACGGGACCTGCAACCTTAAGTTTTGTCCAAACCAATAAAAGGAGACTGCACTGTTACAGCAAGACACCTGATCTGCATTCAGTAGTCTTGAGAACATCTCCCAGTGTGTGAAGACTGCATATTCCGTACAACAATTTCTGTCTTCTTGTGTTTGCAGAAACAGAGCCAAACCACAGGAGATGTATGCATAAAAGAGTTAACTTCAAAGTTTGCAGATGCACAAAATATATTTTGGGGGAAAGAAAGCCCCAAACATAACAACTCAATGGCACAGAATGTTAGCTGGCTGAGTTGGGAGGAGTAACAGACAACTGGTTGAGAGAGGCAGATACATGCAAATGTGCATATATGGTTTTTTATTTAAAATAATAATAACCACCTCATTCCGGGCAGGTCACTTCCTGGATCTCACCCAGAGATGGAAGACAGGAGAAGGCCAAAGGAAAAATAACAAGCTGTAGTTGGGAGCAAGTGAGTCCATATACCCCAACCCCAAAAATATAAGGGCAAATTTGGGGTTGTTGGGGAGGGGGAGAGAAACTCGGTAAGTCCGAATTGGAAGAGGACCCTGCTGATGCAACAGGAAATCCTAATACACTATTTTTTAAAAAACCAGCCTGCTAAAGCAAATTACAAAGCAAAAGCAGTCTACTATCCCCAAATTGCTGGATGGGGCTGTTGCTGGAAGAGGGTAACTTGCAGCAGCCCTGCAATGTAGTGGACACTGAATACTGGTCAGGCTCCAAGTGTTTTACAACAACCTTTGGAAAGTATTGCAGCCTGGGCATGAAAGCTGAAAGAGTAGCTTACAACAACCACTGCTTCTATCCCCACATTTTCAGGAATCCCTGCAGTATAGGGAACTGTCTTATCCCTATAGCAGGTAGGCAGGAGGTGCTGAGAGAATAAGCTGACATGAACTGGGTCTTCAACTGGTGGGTGGGTGACCACTACTAGGTCACAGCCTGATCCAAGGTGGGTTGTAACAGCGTACAAATATTTGATTTGTTGTTGTTGTTCTTTAAAAAAAAATGAGCCTTGGGTTAAACGTGGGTCCCATGTCTAATTGAAGACTACTGGCTTTTACAACAATCTTACAGCACCTTTTACTCTTAATATTTCAGACCAGAGGCTATGCCCTTCCAACCTCCTCTCTTGCTAAACAAAGCACCGAATTGCACCAGAGAAGCTTGCGATGTTGGCACTGACTTGCATACAGGTGGCTGTAGTAGTTCAAACCTTTTTAGGGGAGTTTCACCTCCTCCTCCCCCCCCCTTAATGACAATGGCGATAGATTTTGCACAATGAACACAGACCCAAGTTAAAACTCCTCTTTCCATGCCAACGTTGGCTTTTGTCAAGGCTCCCCTAAAACACACCCAGGACAGAGGAAAAACTGCAACCTTTGAGGGCGTCATTCTCCTACCCATGCCCCTGTGAAAATCAGCCCTTTCTTCGTATATCCTCCCCCTTCAAGAAATCATTTCCTTGGGACTTTCGGTCCATCTCCACCCCGATTACTCCTTGCCCTCGTGAAGGGACCATTTTCACAAGGTGTTTTTTTTTGGGGTGGGCTGTGTCCGTGCTTCCAAACGCCTGAAAGTCACGACAGGGGCTTCTCCCCCCACCTAGTAAATTCTCCCTCTGCATAGTTAACGCAGGTTCGGTTTGCTTTCCCATCCCACCCCCCCCCCCGGGTCGAAGCAGAGCAATAAGTCATTTACCTCAGCAGGGGACAAGCTCAGCTCCAAAAATGAAACCCTTCCAAGGGGAAGGGGGGGTCGAAACTCGTGACAAGCAGGTTGGGAGAGGGAGGGAGAAGGAAATGCGACCGGGCAGGAGGGAAGCGAGAGAAAAAGCTTTCCCCGTTTTTACGCACGCCTGAAAAGTTGCCCGAGCGCGCGCGGCAAGGAGACTAAAGGAGTCCTCTTGTGGGTCGAGGGACCTAGAACTGGGCGAAAAGAAAGCGCGGGGGGAACAAAAGCCCCTCTTTCAGCCGCCGGGGAGGAATCCCTCGGATCTCCTCCAGCCGCACGGGCGCAAAACCAAGGCGCAAAGAGCGCCGCGCGTTTGGAGAGGCCGCTTTTGCGCGTCGCCTCACCTCTCGCCTCCCGCGCGTCTCTCCGGCGCAGCGCTAAAGGCTCCCTGCCCGTCGCCTCAGGGCTAAAGGAAACCGGCCGAGCGACCGGCGGCGGCGGCGGGGAGAGCCGGGCGTTGCCAAGCGCAGCTTCATGCCGGCCTGGCGGAGACTCCACCTGATCCAGATTCGCGCCTGATTTATGGGGCCGGGGCGGCGGCGCGGCCGGTCAGCCGGCGGGGGGCGCAGTCAACCGCGCCTGGTTCCAGCCTGCCTGGCTCCGGAACGCCGTTGCCAGGGCCACCGAGAGGCCACCATTATGCCGGAGCTGCTGCTGTTGCTGCTCCTTGGCGCGCGATAAGGCCGCGTCCGCATTGCAAAAGGGCCAGCGCTCTGGAAGGAGCCTCCTGGTCGCCTGGAGCAAAGCCTGCGGCCTTGTAGGTCAGGCTTTCTCAAACTTGGGTCTCCAGCTGTTGTTGGACTACGACTCCCATCATCCCTAGCTAGCAGGACCAGCGGTCAGGGATGATGGGAATTGGAGTCCAAAAAACAGCTGGAAACCCACTTTTGGGGAAACCCTGGTTGTCTGCAGTTGCCATTGCTTCTGCACACACCACTTCAGTCTCCAAGCGATGCCAGATTCCCAGGGTTCCAGGTGCGCTTATCCAGCGTCTGTTTCCTTTTGGAAAAGAGGCACGGTTAAGACAAGACTGGAGTGTCTTTATGATAGATGGTTTGCTTGCACATACAGTGGTACCTCGGGTTACAGACACTTCAGGTTACAGACTCCGCTAACCCAGAAATAGTACCTCGGGTTAAGAACTTTGCTTCAGGGTGAGAACAGAAATTGCCTAACAGTGGGAGGCCCCATTAGCTAAAGGGGTACCTCAGGTTAAGAACAGTTTCAGGTTAAGAACGGACCTCCGGAACGAATTAAGTTCTCAACCTGAGGTACCACTGTATACACAACCCAGATGTTTGAGGTATTGCGATCCTGAGCTGCTTCAGGCTTTATAGGTCAAAACCAGCACTTTGAATTGGGCCTGGAAACCTGATTGGCAGCCAGTGCAGTTGGGCCAGGTTCATTGTAATACTGAATGCTCAAGCCGTCTTGTCTCAGCCAGCCTCCACCTGCCTTCCTTTTTACTTACGTACTTACTGCCTGACAGCTTCCTCCTCTTTAGTCTCGGTTGTTATGTACTGATGCTTTCACCCTGGGCCAGCAGGGGGATACTGTAGATAGTTATGCAAATGAAGGATCGAAAGTGACGTTCAGTGATTGGATAGTTTTAGAAAGTTGCAACAGTTACGTTGTTCTGGAGCTCTATATAAGCAGGCTGACTGAGCTCCTCAGTTCAGTTCTGTTCTGGCCTTGGAATAAACAAGAGCTGTTTGAAGAATCGCTGTGTCGTCTGATATGTTCGCCCACAACTTAACATCAGTGTTGCCCCTTTTAAAACTCAGCAGGCATGGCAAAACCAGAATCGGTGGAACCAGGGGTGAAATTAGGCTTTCTTTTATCTGGGCCAAAGACTCAGTTTGGCACACACACACCATGCATATTTGCATAAACACACACACACACACAGGCTGGGAGCCTCAGTTACTACTCAGTTACTACTGTGTAGGAAAACTGACCCTCCAAGTGTCCCTATTTTCCAGGGACAGTCTTTTATTTACAGAAGCTGGCCTGGTTTCTGGTTTCCTTTTCCTTGGGATGTCCCTATTTTAATCGGAGAAAGGTTGGAGGGTATGGAAAGATGCTCTTAAGTACTCGATCATTTGTGTTTGTGTCGTCGTCCCCCCCAATTTCTCCGATCAGATTTTGGGTGTGCATTATCAGCAGTTTCGTGCATTAGCCATGATAAGTCAAATGATATTAGCATTTCTCTATTTGCTTTGAAGCAGTTCTCTCTGTCATTTTCTTTTTATTTATTTTTTTAAATTTTTATTATTAAAATAATTAAACATTAATACATACATGTTATGAATATACAAACATACATTTCATACAATCCTTAAAAATATTCATGCATACCCACACTCAATCCCACAAATACTTCATTTTCCCACCACCATTCCTAACCCCTCACCCCACCCTTGTGATAAACTTCCAATCTACTCAATTGCAATTTCTTTCCACTTCTATTACTTTCTTTCACATACTTTTAAACCAATTTTCTGCTTCTTTTTCTGTTACACATTGTTATCCATCTTATTTAGTATTTCAGTATTTATAACGGAACTTGTTTATTCTAATAGGAGTTCTGATTTTTCCAATATAATTTTGCAAGTATCCTTTAAACACCTTCCAGTCCTTGTCTATCTTCTCTTTTGAGATCCTTCCAATTTCTCCCATTGTTTTGGATATATTGTAATACTCCAATAATTTGGCAAGCCACTCTGTTTTTGTCGGTATAATACCACTTTTCCAATTTTTCGCAATCAGTAGCCTTGCGGCTACTGTTGCGTATAAATATAATGTCTTCTTCCTTTAGATTTCCTGCTACTATTCCCAATAGAAAACCTTCTGATGTTTTCCTAAATGAATATCTGAACATTTTTTTCATTTCATTGTATATTGTTTCCCAAAATTGTTTGATGTTTAAACAATTCCACCATATATGTGTCATAGTACCTTTTTCAGTATTGCAACCTTGCAACTCTCTGTCATTTTCACAGTAAGGGTTCTCTCAAGAAATCTGTTCCTCTGTGCCATATCAGTATTTTAAATTACTTTTCTGTTGTCATCATCAAAGAAATAATCTTCCTTCCTAACATTTCAACTCAAGGACTCAGAAAATAAGAGTGGTTTGGATTCTTAAAATACTTTACAGTCAGCAGAGGGAGCTCCAAGTGTTCCTTTGTAGGTCTTTCAAGACATTTGGGGTTGTTTTCTTAGGGATAGATTTTTCTGCAGTTACATTTTTAAAGTTGCTGTCTACTGAGGCTTAGAAAGCAAAATTCTTGTCATGCAGATCCAGACTCTCGGGTGCTTTGATGCATCCAACTATAACAAATGAGGTAAGTTTATATTTTTCACTTAAAGCCTTCTGCTGCATTTTATACACACACACACACACCCCTGCAACAATTCAGTGTTAGTTTTAGCTCTTTAATGATTGCATTCTTTAGACCTTAATGGAAGTGATGGGGGAAACACAAACCTGAAGCTTTCCTGAATTTTTTTCCTGCATTTTTGTTGTCACTACAGTGGTACCTCAGGTTAAGTACTTAATCCGTTCCGGAGGTCCGTTCTTAACCTGAAACTGTTCTTAACCTGAAGCACCACTTTAGCTAATGGGGTCTCCCGCTGCTGCCGCGCCACCGGAGCACGATTTCTGTTCTCATCCTGCAGCAAAGTTCTTAACCCGAGGTACTATTTCTGGGTTAGCAGAGTCTGTAACCTGAAGCGTATGTAACGTGAGGTACCACTGTATTAGGAAACCGGGGTGCAAGTTCTCCTAAAACTGCTAGCTCGTTTGCAAAGCTAAGTAGGGCATGGTCTGGTTTCAAGTTGGATGGGGTACTGTGTGTTGAAGTTCTAGCATTGCAGGGGGTTTGACTAGATGACCCCTGGGGTCCCCTTTCAACTCTACAATTCTCTGATTCAACATGTATCCCTCTTGTAGCTATCCCTGAGGGCTAAACTATACAGTCGGCAGCAGACCCAGCTCTGGCAGCTCTTGATTTCTACTGAAGAGAGCTAAAGCAGTGACAGGCGAGAAGGACGTAATCTGTAGCAGAGAAGCAGCAGACAGGTATTTTACCTTTCCATCATCTGTTAATTCTCCCATTGCAACCCCCTCCCTCCCACAACTTCCTTCCCAGCCAAGGTTTATTGCCTTAAATCTTGTTAAGCTTCACGTAGAAGTCAAACACTTGTTAAATGTGGCTCCCTCTATTAGGGTCCTGCACTGACATTATTTATGAGCCCCTTCAGACGAGTGGGTTCCCCCCCCCCCCCACGATATATTTTTGGAACATGAAATTGACACTATGTTAGTGATTTAGTGGTGGATTTATACAAAACCAACCATGCACCGTTCTGCTTTATTCATTGTTCTGTGACGCTTCCCCTGTGCTTTCCCATTCTTCCTATAGTGCAGGGGTAGGCAAACTAAGGTCCAGGGGCTGGATGCGGCCCAGTCGCCTTCTCAATCTGGCCCGCGGACAGTCCAGGAATCGGCGTGTTTTTACATGAGCAGAATGTGTCCTTTTATTTAAAATGCATCTCTGGGTTATTTGTGGGGCCTGCCTGGTGTTTTTACATGAGTAGAATGTGTCCTTTTGTTTAAAATGCACCTTTGGGTTATTTGTGGGGCATAGGAATTCGTTCATCCCCCCCCCCCAAGAAAAAATAATATATAGTCCGGCCCACCACATGTTCTGAGGGATGTTGGACCGGCCCACAGCTGAAAAAGGTTGCTATAGTGCAACAAAAGATGTGTGGTGTAGATTCAGGTAGGTAGTCTGACGCAGTCGAGATATATATATATATATATATATATATATATATATATATATATATATGCAGGTTTTGGTGTCTTCGGGTGTCTTCCCGTGTAAGAGTTGGGGTGTCTAGGCGACGTTTCGACGAGGTCTCACTCGTCATCTTCAGGCTGGTGCTTTCGGCTTCTTGTTACTGGAACAGAGCAGGATCTCAGTGTTTGAGTTCCTATAAATACTGTTGAGGGGGTGTGGTGTATAGCCTCCAACGTTCTGGGCAGAGAGGAAGTTCCCAGGTTAGTGTGCCTTTTCTTCTTTTGTTCCTTAATTACTTGAGGGATATCTTGAGGGATATCTTGAGGGATATCTATATATATGCTTTCGTAGATTTTCACGGGTACAGGAATGCAGGTTTTGGTGTCTTCGGGTGTCTTCCCGTGTAAGAGTTGGGGTGTCTAGGCGACGTTTCGACGAGGTCTCACTCGTCATCTTCAGGCTGGTGCTTTCGGCTTCTTGTTACTGGAACAGAGCAGGATCTCAGTGTTTGAGTTCCTATAAATACTGTTGAGGGGGTGTGGTGTATAGCCTCCAACGTTCTGGGCAGAGAGGAAGTTCCCAGGTTAGTGTGCCTTTTCTTCTTTTGTTCCTTAATTACTTGAGGGATATCTTGAGTGATTTCTTGAGTGATATTCTGAGTACCACTTAGGTGGGTCATTAGGTGTGGATTAGTTGCTAAAGCTTTCGTGTCTTGACCTCTTGAGCTTGTGAAGAGTTTTTCTGAGAAGATGGCTGTACTGCACTTAGTTGTGCTCTGGCTTGGCTTCGTGTATAGGGGCGAGCTGTGGTTTTCACTTCCATTTTCACTTCCATTCTCCCAGCAGACAAAGGTAATGCCACTGTTGTGATGAACACATCGGACTACCAAGCAAAACTATCAAATCTACTCCAAGACCCTACCTACCAACCTATAAAAACAGATCCCACCACCTATCTGGAAAAAACCACCAAATCCAAAATAAAAGCCTCTCCTATCAGTGAAGAAATCCAGCTAAGAATCATCCCCAGAGAAAAATCATCCAGATGCCCCAAACTCTACGGTCTCCCCAAGATACACAAAGAAGGAACACCACTCAGACCAATAGTCAGCTCCATAGGCTCACCTCTACAAAATCTCGCTAAATTTCTCGCTAAGCAACTTCAGCCCTATGCAGAATCCATCGCTTCACACGTTACAAACTCCTTCCAGTTCATAGAAACAATAAAGAAGCAAAACCTACATCCCGATGACCTACTTGTGAGCTTCGATGTTGTATCTCTCTTCACACAAGTGCCCATTAATGAAGCCTTGACAGCCATTCAAAACAAATACAATCCCCCCGAATACATCCTGGACCTGACCAACCACTGCCTAACCAACACGTACTTCATCCACAATGGACAAAGATACAAACAGATAGAAGGAGCACCTATGGGATCACCCCTCTCACCGGTCATCACAAATTTGTACATGGAACACTTTGAAACCAATGCTTTAGACAAGTCAGAACACAAACCCAAACTTTGGCTCAGATATGTTGACGACACCTTTGTAATTTGGCCACACGGGAAAGAAAAACTAGATAGCTTCCTCACACATCTCAACAGCCTACACCCCAAAATACAATTCACTATGGAAATAGAAGCCAACAACCAACTTCCCTTCCTTGACGTCCTAATCTACAAAAAACCTGATGGCTCACTAGGACACACTATCTACCGGAAAAAAACACACACCAACCGCTACTTACATGCACAATCACACCACCACCCTGCACAAATAAACTCCGTAGCCAAGACTCTCATCTCCAGAACCAAACGCCTGGCTGACAAAGACCACTTGACAACTGAGTTACAGAATCTCTCAAATGTGTTAATCGCCAATGGATACCAGCAAAACAGGGTTACGAAGCTAATCCAAAAAGAAACACCCCCCAAAAACCAAGACACAGAAGAAAACAATGGCATGGCCCTCCTTCCTTATACAGGCACTACAGATAAAATTAGCAAAATCCTCCATAAACACAATATCAAAACAGCCTTTTGCACCAACCAAAAAATAGCCAATATCCTCAGAAACCCCAAAGATAAAATCCAGTTGGAAAACCAAGGGGTCTATGAAATACCCTGCAAAGTCTGCCCAGCCACGTACATTGGACAAACAAACAGACGAATAAATGCACGTATCGCAGAACACAAGAATGCCGTCAAAAAAGAAGAAAAAACTTCCTCTCTTTTCCAACACATGAAAGAAACAGGACACGAAATTAATTTTGCAGATTCCAAATTGCTCTTTAACATGGAACATCACCACAAGAGAATAATCATGGAAGCCATCGAGATAGAGAAACACCCTCACAACATGAACAAGCGTGACGACACGTCCCGCCTGCCAGACATCTGGAAATTAGCCCTCCCCACAAAAACCGACACCAGAACCAGAGGCACACATAACGCCATCACCAATCAACCACACCAGACCCAAACCCAGACCCTCTCCACAGATAAATTACAGACACCATCCAGTAGCCAAACCATAGTGGCACCTCCGGATGCTGCACCCCCCTGCAATCCCTACACAGATCTGGCTGGCACAGGGCACAAAACCACAGCTCGCCCCTATACACGAAGCCAAGCCAGAGCACAACTAAGTGCAGTACAGCCATCTTCTCAGAAAAACTCTTCACAAGCTCAAGAGGTCAAGACACGAAAGCTTTAGCAACTAATCCACACCTAATGACCCACCTAAGTGGTACTCAGAATATCACTCAAGAAATCACTCAAGATATCCCTCAAGTAATTAAGGAACAAAAGAAGAAAAGGCACACTAACCTGGGAACTTCCTCTCTGCCCAGAACGTTGGAGGCTATACACCACACCCCCTCAACAGTATTTATAGGAACTCAAACACTGAGATCCTGCTCTGTTCCAGTAACAAGAAGCCGAAAGCACCAGCCTGAAGATGACGAGTGAGACCTCGTCGAAACGTCGCCTAGACACCCCAACTCTTACACGGGAAGACACCCGAAGACACCAAAACCTGCATATATATATATATGTATATATTAATGTCCAGTAGCACCTTAGAGACCCACTAAGTTTGTTCTTGGTACAGTGGTACCTCGGATTAAATACTTAATTCGTTCCAGAGGTCTGTTCTTAACCTGAAACTGTTCTTAACCTGAAGCACCACTTTAGCTAATGGGGCCTCCCGCAGCTGCCGCGCTGCCGGAGCACAATTTCTGTTCTCACCCTGAAGCAAAGTTCTTAACCCGAGGTAATATTTCTGCATTAGCGGAGTCTGTGACCTGAAGCATCTGTAACCTGAAGCGTAGGTAACCCGAGGTACCACTGTATAAGCTTTCATGTGCATGCACACTTCTTCAGATACACTGAAACAGAAGTCACCAGACCCTTATATAAGAGGGTGTGGGGTGTGTGGAATATCTATGGCACGAAAAGTTACAGGATTTCTGCAGGAAGCTATGGGATGTGTACCAATGAGGAATGGAGCTGTGTGGCCAGCCCAACAGTTTGTAATCACAAACAGTATTAAAAGCAGACCATCACAACAAGTCCTCATGAATGCACAACAAAAAGGACATCTGGAGGGGCCAGTGCTTTATTTATTTAAGGCAGGCATAGGCAAATCCGGCCCTCCAGATGTTTTTGGACTACAACTCCCATCATCCCTAGCTAGCAGGACCAGTGATCAGGGAGGATGGGAGTTGTAGTCCTAAAACATCTGGAGGGCCGAGTTTGCCTATGCCTGATTTAGGGCATTTATGCCCTTCCCCTTTAGCAAAAAAAAGGCTCGCAGAGCAAATTACGAAAATCACTGCCCTTACAAAGAGGAGTTTAACAGCCTCCCTTCTCCAGAGATATGTGGTTCAGAAAGAGGAGCAAGCTCTGAGCCTAAGGCTTTTTAGGCTGTGGTTCACAGGCATTGGCCCTTGATGTCAGTTGACTGCTGAGATAGGCTGGTACTGCAATATTCTGGTGGTACTCTGGGAGCATAAGACTAAGCCTGTGAGATTTCCTAGTGGAACCAGAGTTCCAGTGCCGTTGGCATTAAGGTGTTGGAGTAAGAATATTGGGATCTCTAGTTTGATATCTTCCGCATGCATCCATCAGAATTACTTAATCTAGGACTCTGGTTTAAGTCAATGAGGATGCTCCATATCTAAAACACCTGTGATAATTGTTTACAAAAGAAGATTTTATGTTCTCCCTGGACACCTTGCATTATTGCCAAACTCCTCTAATCTCTAATACATTCCCTAAATCCAAATTGGTTTAATTTATATCTTGCTTGATTTCCTTTTTATGTTCTTTTAATTCATTGAAACTACCATCTGATGTTTTGTTCTTAAACTCATACCAGATAGCAGGCTGCTCCTTCCATATTTTACTATTCCCAACGTTCTAGACCTATTTTTTTTAGCAGAATCCAGAGAAGAGTGTCCTTTTAACTTCACACTCGGTTCTGAGGTCAGTGAAATTGCTGTTTTTCTGAAGCCTTCCCAGTTTTTAACCCCCTGAGCTGATGAGGCATGGGTGTAGCCAGGATTTTTGTTAGTGGGGAGGGACAGCCATAGTTGTTGAGCTTTTTTTTGGGGGGGGCAGACTTCCTTTAAATGCTTTTCACTAATGGGGAGCGGCAACTGCCAGCCTGCCTCCCCCAGGTACGCCCATGTGACTAGGACTTTTGATTAAAAAAATTTAATTGGGGGGGGGGGGGACATATTTTATTAACCCACATTGCAGCCAGAGGAATGAGTGTGAATGCTATAAGTTTTGTCCTGAACTAATACAAATTAGCCTTTATTATAAAATAGTTGGGAAGGAACTAACAGTAGACTGAGGCTTGCCTATTCCTAGAAGAGGGAGTGTATTTGGCAGATGCTCAGTCCAGGGCTTCCAGAATCTCAGGGGCCCTTTCAAAAAGAACAAAATGTTCTTAGTTTGTTGTGACAACTGTGTTTTTTTTCTTTACAACAGAAAGAACTTCCTTCACTCTCTCCTTGTTGCCTTCATTTTCACCTCCGTCCTTGTAGGGTTAGTTCCCACTTTTGCTGTACACCTAAAAATGTAGTGTGCGTAGGACGCACACATTTGCAATCAAGTGTTAGATACTTAGAATTTGCAGCCTAAGTGAAGTAAGTCTAAACAGAAGCAAGTCTATTGAATTCAATTGGGCTTAGTCCCAGGTAGGGATACAATGATTTGTCAATTTTGGTTTCTCAGGTTTTTTTGTTTTGTTTTTTTTGCAGCAGTTTACTTTTTTAAACAAAGAAAAATCCTCATGAAAACCATTTGCATTTTTGTCATTTGAAATATACTCGGAGTCAAGTGTGGATTTCATGCTCTTTATTCCGCTTATAGTGGTGAGGAGGAATGGAAGCTCCCCCAGAATGTCTGCCTTATATACATTATTTACACAATGGGCCCCACATGATTGGCTAATTCCGGGATTCTCCTGTGGGCCAATCCGGTTGCGGATTCACTTCCACCGGGAGCTGGATTGGGTGGTTCCTGTGGACCAATCAGACTGCTGCATTCTGAATCCTATTGTTCTAGGACCAATCAGACTGCTGCATTTTGGATCCTATTCAATTCAGTACATAACATCAGTTTGAACAATATACACTTTTTGGTTAACATACTCATTTTTGCAAGCAATTTCTCATAATATAATGCATTTCTCAACTGTTATTTTCACTAATACCTCTAATATACCTGTTTTTGTAAACATTGTTTTGGGAATTCCAACACAAAATTTGAGTAAGTGTGCATTTTGAATGATAGCTCTGTTTCAGTTCGCATGTTGCTTCAGTATAATGTACAATGGCAACAGAAAAAAGTATAATGACAACAGGAAGGAATAGACGACACATGATTGTCATAGCATAAAACAAGATGCCATTTTCCCCTCCAGCTCTATAAAATGAATGCGATGATGATTCGTTGGCTGCTGCTGCTGCTACTCCTGAAACCCTTTTGTTCTCCTGCACCTCGGCTTCTGGTATGTTTATTTTTTTACTTATCAGAATGTTGATATTGTACCTTCCAGGACAAAATCCATCGCAAGGCAGCATCCAGAAAGTCGTACAAAACTTGTCGGATCAACACTTTTAAAATCTACAAAGGAGTGGTAAAACACCGCAGAGAACGAAGATAAGGCTAAAATCAAAGCAAATCCTAAATAAACACTGTGAACTTGCCACTCTCCATGACAACATTTACAGCCGTTAGGTTCATATCTTTTTCCCCCGGCTCTGGCTAGTTCACCAGCTACAGCCACTCCTGGACGTGAATACAGTTATCCACACCTGTATTAACCTCATGCCTGCAATATTACAATGCTATCTATGCAGGGATGCCCTTGTAGACAGTGTAGAAGCTGCAGATGGTGTAAAATACAGCTGCCAGGCTTTTAATTTTAAGGCAGGATCGTATATGGCAGATCCTTGGAGAGTCACACTGGCTGCCTGTTTGTTCAAGGTGTTGCTACTGGTACAAACCCAGCACCCTGGACCCCGTGTTGTGCAGTGAAATTTGGACTGCAAACTTTCTCCCTATAAGGAGGACAACCCTGAGAAATCTCCACCACCACCACCACCCTGAGAAATATACGGGGAAAACTATCGAACACAACAAGCAGGGGCAGATTTAGGTTTGATGAGGCCCTAAGCTACTGAAGGTAACGGAGCCCTTTATATGTCCAGCTGTCTTTTGGCAACAACAAAATGTCGCTGTTTTTTGTGTTGAATATATGCTATATGGTAACTGATGGACCTAATAGGTATCTAAAGCCATTTGCACATGTTGCCATGTAACCAGTCCATGCAGAATGTAGGCACCCTATATATAGAAATGAGCAAACGAATGATATTTTAGGGAGCAGGCTAGCAGGTGGGGCCCATGACTTACATCTTAGGTGCCTACACAACACAAAACACTGTTCCTGTATGTAGGTTTTATTTGTTTTGTTTTTTATATTTTTGAAATATACATCGCTTTTCCCCCTTTAAATTTTTTTGGGGCCCCCAAGAAAGTGGGGCCCTCAGCTATAATTTGTTCAGCTTATACGTAAATCCGGCACTGGCAACAACCAATACCTTCCAACTCACCCTGACTGCAGTTGCATAAAAAGGTAAAGGTAAAGGGACCCCTTGACCATTAGGTCCAATCGTGACCGGCTCTGGAGTTGTGGCTCTCATCTCGCTTTATTGGCCGAGGGAGCTGGCGTACAGCTTCCGGGTCATGTGGCCAGCATGACTAAGCCACTTTTGGCGAACCAGAGCAGCGTACGAAACGCCGTTTACCTTCCCGCCGGAGCGGTACCTATTTATCTACTTGCACTTTGATGTGCTTTCGAACTGCTAGGTTGGCAGGAGCAGGGACCGGTCAACGGGAGCTCACCCTGTCGCGGGGATTTGAACCGCCGACCTTCTGATCAGCAAGTCCTAGGCTCTGTGGTTTAACCCACAGCGCCACCCGCGTC
The DNA here is from genome assembly GCF_965112155.1 of Podarcis liolepis. NCBI lineage: Eukaryota > Metazoa > Chordata > Lepidosauria > Squamata > Lacertidae > Podarcis > Podarcis liolepis. Next base: position 5,918,164 of record NC_139557.1, read on the forward strand.
CTGCAGTTGCGTAAAAGGGAATGGCAATTTCCTTCTCACTTTCAGGAAAGGGATGACTGCCTGGTAGAAAACGGCAAACTACAGCAGAAGCTAAAAACACTCCAAGATTTATCCCAGCTATATGCACTGCAGCTGAAAGACCTCCTGGGGAACAACTACCACAGACAAAAGAGCAAGGTTTTCTCTGCCATGAGGACCACACAGCTGGACATCCTTTTGCCCTTGACGAGTGGAAGTCTCTTAGTCTATAACCAAGGTAGATAAAATTTGTGGCAAGGTCTGTTCTTCTGAAAGGCTTGCGTGTTTTCTTTAATCTTTGAGATAGACATGCTCTTTATGGCCAGTCCCCTTCTCGCGTTTGCATGTTTTCAGTCCTAAATTTGTTGCCATCCTACCTCTCCATCTTGCATTGCTTTGCTTAGATTGTGCAATGGTATTTAACAGCGGAAAGACGGAGAGTGGATACTACCGAATTAAGCCTAGAGCAGACAGAGAACCTTTCCTTGCCTTCTGTGACATGTCAGACGGAGGAGGGTGGACTGTGATCCAACGGCGCAGAAACGGAAAAGAGAATTTCTACAGGTGCGTCTCTGAGTGCAGTTAACAGCACACATAATGGTTTCCTTTTTAAATAATTTTTATTAAATTTTCTGTTTTACAATTTGAAATACTCATTTAAACATCCTTAAAATATCAATGACTTCCCTTCTTCTCTTTCCATGGTACATTTTGCATATCATAAATCCCTGCATATTTTACAAAAACTAAACCATTCAGTATTCCATTATTGCATCCATCAAAATTTATTTACACGGTTGAATTTATCTTAAAGCTGCCAACGTTTTCAGGTCACACAGTTGTTTCCCATATATTCCAATCTATGTTCTTCTTGTTCTCTTATTTTATGTTAAGTCTGCAAGCTGGGCATATTCTGTCAACCTAAATTGCCATTCTTCTTTGGTTGGGACCTCGCTCATTTTCCATTTTGGGGCTAACAAAACACGGGCCACAGTAGTAGCATACATAAATAACATTTTTTTTACACCTGGGAATTTCAGTCTGAATTATCCCCAACAAAAAGGACTATGTGGTGTTTTTTTGGAAAAGTACTTTTAAACATTTTTTTCAATTCATTATGGATTATTTCCCAATACTCTTTTACCCTTTTACAAGTCCACCACATGTGAAAGAACGTTCCGTCCACCTCTTTGCATTTCCAGCACTTATCTGTCACGTAACGGTTTCCTTATTGCTGAGAATAGGGGAGACCATGACCTACAAAATTGGATGGTGCGCCATGTTAGGTCATACAGGCAGTGTCATACAGTTAGGTCATACAGGAAGTAACAACTTCATGCTGAGTGCCAGCACCTATTTTTCTAGCAAAAAAAGCACTGCATATAGGTATGTGCAAATGTTTTGAGTTGAACCAAAGTCAATTTGTTGCCTCTTAATGCCTTGTAACGCTTTGGAAAAGCACATTAGATAGCCAACCTGGAACCCTCCAGATACAGCTGAATAGCCAACCATGACATGTGTGTCTCTCCTCCTTGCAGAAATTGGGATGATTACAAAGAAGGGTTTGGACAGTTTCAGAGCAAGGGTGATGAGTATTGGCTGGGTAATGATAAAATACATGATCTACTACTTGAAGGTAAGGATCCTCGTTCTGTCTAGATGCATCTCTATGAAGTAATTTTAACCCTAATAAACTAAATTCCCCTATCAGCCAATGAAGAGAGGAATATCTTCCAATCTCTTCACTGCTTTCTTCCATCTTGATAGAGCCCAAAAGATTGCATTTGAGCTAGATGTGATGCTAGAGGTACGTTAAGTGTCTCTTGTTGGCTTTAAAACAAACAAAAAAGTTTTAGTGCAGCCATGTGGGCTCCAATTTTATTTTGAAGCATGGGATGGGGCAAGAGGGGTTCTTAATGCCTTCTCCTTGGACTGTTTTCCTGATTACAGTGCACCCAACACACTGTTTTCTCTCTGCATATAATCTGGTTACAATGATGTGACATGCATATAGTCTGAAGGCACCAATAAATCCTTGCATTTCATTCGCAATACTGTGTGTTGGACCAGGGCCGCGGGTGGCGCTGTGGTCTAAACCACAGAGCCTAGGACCTGCTGATCAGAAGGTCAGTGGTCGGTTCGAATCCCTGCGACGGGGTGAGCTCCTGTTGCTCGGTCCCTGCTCCTGCCAACCTAGCAGTTCAAAAGCACGTCAAAGTGCAAGTAGATGAATAGGTACTTCTCCGGTGGGAAGGTAAACGGCGTTTCCGTGTGCTGCTCTGGTTCGCCAGAAGCGGCTTAGTCATGCTGGCCACATGACTAAAAGCTGTACGCCGGCTCCCTTGGCCAGTAAAGCGAGATGAGCGCCGCAAGCCCAGAGTCGTCCACAACTGGACCTAATGGTCAGGGGTTCCTTTACCTTTTACTGTGTGTTGGACCCAAGGGAGTTCAACATGACACTGTTTATGTTGCAGGAGAAAAATCATTGAAAATTGACCTGATGGACTGGAATGGGAAGAGACGATATGCAATTTATGATAATTTCCAGATCAAGAATGAGAGTGTGAGTCACTGGAGCATAAAATACATTTATCATGTGGACAGTAAGCCCACAATTATGTGGGGTTTACAATCTAGGGATCAAACCTAAAGCCAAAATTGCATATAGTCAAAACATATTGGGTTCAATGGCTGGTGGGATTGCCAGAGTCTTTATCCCCCAGTATGCCTGGCCCCTTTCCGCCCCATTTTGAAATTTATTTTATTTGTGAAGTGCGTAGAGCTAAATGCTCACAAGTTAAATGCACGTAAGTTGCTGGCGAGCAGGATAGAGGCTGGGGGAGAATATGCACATTTAAGTTAAAGATCTTGTGGATATAAGAGCCAGAAGATTTTAAGACAGCATCACTCAGTTTGGGCTGCAAATCAGGGAGGTTGTACACATATGAAAACTAAAAGCAAGAGTCTTATTTATTAAGTCAACATCTATCATGTCCCCCCCCCCCATCCATCTATTGCATGTATTTACAAGTCTCCTGTTACCAGTCAACAAACATGATATCCAGCAACCACAATCTGTGCACAACTGGAAAAAAGGAAAATTCCGTGTGTGCAGAGCACGTAACACCCAAAAATTAATCCAGCCACATATGATATGCATTACACCATGATGTGCATTATATCATGAAGGCATTAACTGTGTAAAAGTTGTGCAGAAAACATCTGCCCATTTTAGAGATGGGAACGTCAACACTTAAGAAATTAGAGGTGTAAAAAGGTTGTTTGTTTAAAAAGAAAAGCTGGAGCGATTATAACGCAGTCGCCTCTTTTTCTCCAAATCCCAGATGGAGGGGACAAACAACAGATAAGTTCTTTGAGACTTTCATGATGAAAAGATGAACAATTCTGCTGACTGGCAGTTTGGGTTAACTGGCTACCTATACCTGACACCTAATAACATTTGTTTCTGAGGCAGAATAATTACCAGATGGGCTTTGGCACCTTTTCTGGGACTGCTGGGGACGCTTTGTCCGGAGGGAGCAACTTTGAGAGCCAGTGGTCTGCGTCGCTCAATGGGATGCCGTTCTCAGCTCCTGACAGGGACAACGACAGGTTCCTAACAGGGAGCTGTGCAGAAGAGAACAAATGTGGCTGGTGGTTTAACAGGTGAGTTGAGGGATGACTTAACCAGCCCTGAAAACCCAAATGAAGACCTGCCACATCTAAGCAGTTCTTCCTCTCTTGTGCATCTGCTCTGGATCGCCTCGGTCTGTCAGAGTCAGAGATAAATATGTGTATTACTAATTCTGGCAAGCCAGTACTGAGTTATATCAGGTTCAAATCGCCAACTCAGCTATGAAATCATCACTTTTCAGCCTAACCTTCCTCACAGGGTTGTTTGTGAGAGTGTAATAGGTGGGGAAGACCCATGTATACCAACTTGAGCTTCTAGGAGGAAAGGCAATGGATAAATCCACACAAACCTTTACGGATGTCAACATCTTTAGAAAAAACGACTGCTACTTAAAGGGATGCAAATGTCAACAAATGTTATTCATGTACATGAGAATTATACTTTCATCCAGTGCTTTTCTTCTAAAAAAATGTTTAGGGGCACTCTCATTTTCCTACTTATATTGAAATACTGCCCCTCAACGAGACCAAACTTAGATTCACAAAAGGTTTAGGGGTGTGCGTACCCCCAGGAAAAAAAGCACTGCTTTCACCCTTCATTCAAACGGGGTGTGTGTGTGTATGTGTGAACATGGCATTTGCTTCTCCTCCACTGAGCTGAGCAGTGCTCTGGGTTACTTTTCCACCTTGCCCTCACCCAACTTTTTAGACTTTTAAATTACAGAATTGCAGATTTGTAGAGTTCGAAGGGACCATGAGTGTTATCCGGTTCAACTCCCGGCAATGCATGAATCTCATGGGAAATGCAGCATGCTTTAACTAAATATCAATTAATAAACAGATACAGTAATTGCCATCAGTCTGTGACTTCCGCTTTGAACTTTTCACTATTTCCCCAGCCAACTTGAACATAGATGTTTCTCTTAACTGGTAGAATGCCAGTGTTGTATGGCGGTTAAGAGTGCTGGGCTAGAACCAGGGAGGTCAGGATTAAAATCCCCACTCACTCAGCCATGAAGATCATGGGATGACCTTGGACCAGTCACCATCTCTCAAACGTAATTTACCGTATTTTTCGCTCTATAAGACGCACCTAGTTTTAGAGGAGGAGAACAAGAAAAAAATATTCTCTCCCTCTCTGCTTAGCGCCTCTCCAGCAAAGTGGGAGGAGAAATGGAAGGGGCTCTGTTTCTCCTCCCGCTTCGCTGAAGGGGCGCTGCACAGCTTTCCCTCTCTGCTTAGTGCCCCTTCGGCGAAGCGGCAGGAGAAACAGAGCCCCTTCCATTTCTCCTCCCACTTCGCTGAAGGGGCGCTGCACAGAGAGGGAAAGCTGTGCAGCGCCTCTCCAGTGAAGCAAAGCCAGGAGACCCAGAGGGATCGGTGCACACCGATCCCTCTTGCTTTCCTGGCTTCAGCGAAAGCAACGCAAAGCCTCCGGTGCACAGGAGGAGGAGCGCTCAGGAGGCTTTGGGCGGCTATCCCTGAAGCCAGGAGAGCAAGAGGGATGGGTGCACACGGATCCCTCTTGCTCTCTTGGCTTCAGTGAAAGCTGCGCAGCCTGCATTCGCTCCATAAGACGCACACACATTTCCCCTTACTTTTTAGGAGGGGAAAAGTGCGTCATAGAGCAAAAAATACGGTACCTTGCAAAGCTGGTGTGAGGACAAAATGGAGATGGGAGACCATGTGTGCTACTTTCAGATCCTTTGAGGAAAGGAGGCATATACACAAAATGATCAAAATAAATGGGAAGAGCATTTGGTCAAGAAAATGCAAGCAGAGCCAGCACAAATATAAAAACAAAGCACATTTTATATAGTTCTTACAATGGGAGGAAATTGTGGGTTTTACGTAAGAGGACAAGTTGAGTGGGGACTTCTAACATGTCAACAAAGTATTTAAAGTACATCATAAATTTAATTGGGTCTTAGCTTAGAAGAGCAGAAGGTATTCTCTTAATTTCAGATTTCCGTAATAAAGTCTTGTTAGCTTTATGCATTGGGGCCATTCTCTTGCACTTGATTAACAACCTCTCCCCCCCCCCTTCCACTTCCGCAAGATGCCATGCAGCAAATCTCAACGGGCAATATCACAGAAATGGGAAATACTCTGGCCCCTTGGACAACGGAGTGGTTTGGTCAACATGGCGGGGGCTGTGGTATTCCCTGAAACACACATCCATGAAAATCAGGCCTGCGTCCTTTGTGGATGGAGAGAGTGGAGATGGAGAAGCCGACTAACACGCCCCAACTATGCCTCTGAGGAAAAGAAAAATATGACGGATCTGAGGGGTTTATATATACTGTCTTCAGCCTAAGTCAGCTTATTCACAACAATAACTAGGCAGAGGGCATTCTTGGTAGTGGCACCTTCCCTGTCGAACACCTTCCCTTCAGATGTCAAGGAAATAAACAACTATCAGACTTTTAGAAGACATCTGAAGGCAGCCCTGTTTAGGGAAAAATTTAATGTTGATGTTTTGTCGTGTTTTTACTACAGTGGTGCCTCGCAAGACGAAATTAATTCGTTCTGCAAATTTTTTCTTCTTGCGAGTTTTTCGTCTTGCGAAGCATGGTTTCCCATAGGAATGCATTGAAAATCAATCAATGTGTTTCTATGGAGACCGTCCAGGGACAGAGGGGAAGCGCCGCGCGCCTTCCCCTCTGTCCCCGGACCTGTTTAAAGCAAGGGGTGGCGGGGAGAACATTGCTTCTCCCCGTTGCCTGCCCCGCAATCTCCGGGAACAGAGGGGAAGGCGTGCGCGCCTTCCCCTCTGTCCCCGGACCTGTTTTAAAGCAAGGGAAGGGGCAGCGGGGAGAATCGCTTCTCCCCGTTGCCGCCCCTTGGTTCAAAAGGGGTCCGGGGACAGCGGGGACCAAGCGCCCCTTGGTTCATAAGGGGTCCGCGTGCGCCTTCCCCCTGTCCCCGGAGATTGCGGGGCTGGCAATGGGGAGAAGCGATCTTCTCCCTGCCGCCCCTTGCTTCAAAAGAGGTCCGGGGACAGCGGGGAAGACACGCTGCGCTTCCCTGCTATCCCTGGAGCTTGCGGGGCAAGCTTCGTTTTGCGAAGCAAGGCCATAGGGAAATGCGTCTTGCGAAGCGGCTAAGAAAACGAAAAACTCCTTCGTCTAGCAAGTTTTTCGTCTTCCGAAGCGTTCGTCTTGCCGGGTACCACTGTATTTTGCTGGGAGCTGTCCAGAGTGGCTGGGGAAACCCAGCCAGATGGGTGAGATATAAATAATAAAATTATTATTGTTGTTATAACAAGTGACATGAGCTGGAACTGGGTCACCTCTGCTGTTCTTCCAGCAAATAAGCCATGCTCGAAGGTGTGGTTTTCATGTTACATTTCCCCATGTTTAGAAATAAATACAGACTGAGGTGGATTGCTGAGAGATGGGAGGTATGGGTCAATCTGGCCTAGGAAGGAAGGAAGGAAGGAAGGAAGGAAGGAAGGAAGGAAGGCTTCACTCCAGGAAAAAGGAGCCCTCTCACCTTGTTTTGAAAAGACTGGCAAGCAGGTGAGATGTCTAGGTAGGGAGCCTGTTAGGGAAAACAACTGGATTCTGCAAGCCCTTTCTTTTACTTTCCATATTCATGTTTTTTCCTCTGTAACTCAAAACATTTGCAGTATTCTGATTTACTGCAAAGAATGAACCATTTTGTGATACAAAACAGAAAAGGGGTAGGGGGGTAAAAGTTCAAACTTGCAAGAATGTAAGTTCATTTTTTGTTCACTGTATAAAGCCCACCAGAACATTTCCAGTGTATGGGAGAAGCTGCAGTTTTGTTATAATGGTAAAACCTTGTTCTTGTGTTGGCAGTAACTAGGCATAGCCTAGCCTGCTATCCTCCTCTGATTATAGGGTGCACATCCTGTTCATCTATATTGTATTTGAGCCCACCTCTTAATTTGCCTTTTGTCTTCGATTTATTTCTCAAGGCGAAGGGAGGGGAGTGGTGAGCCTTGACTGACGCCTAATAAAGCAGAAGACTTGCTATACTATACATTTTCACATATACTTTTTTTTTTTAATTGAGTAAATGAAAACGTGCTTTTACAATTCTAATAAAAGCCTATGAGGCCACTGAGAGCTGAGTATAGTCTTGGGGCTAGCTGTCTCGGGCTTCTGCTAAAATGCAAAGACACAGCGAAAACAATTCCCAGTAAATGTGAAAGCGATTAACTGCTTTGCAGAAATTTTTGGATGAAATGAAGGTGGAAAGATGTCACTGCAACAAAAGACAGCCTATCGCATACGATGCAACAAAAATAAAACGCTGCTTTATTTCCATCCTTGTCTAAAATTTGTATTAAAGCGTTAAAACCTTTTTGCTTCTGTGTATATTCTTAAGGCTCTCAGAAGGGAGAAACTTATAAGACAATCAGTCATTACGACAGAAGGTGCAAAAGCAAGCCCAAAATTGTAAACCGGGTAGAACTGATGGAGCAGTAGCTTCTTTGGGTATGGAAACAATTCACCTTCTGAGAACCATGTTTTTAAAGGCCATTATTCCCTGAAGCAGAAGATCACTTTGTTATTAGTCATGGAAATTATGACAGGCACCTTGCAAGATCTGAAAGCCTATCGGACAGGTATAGCTGCCATGATATAGTCATGTTATAGTCAGAAAACTTTTTCAGCAGGGGGCCGGTCCACTGTCCCTCAGACCTTGTGGGGGGCCGGACTATATTTGGGGGGGGGGTGGATGAATTCCTATGCCCCACAAATAACCCAAAGATGTATTCTAAATAAAAGCACACATTCTACTCATGTAAAAACACCAAGGAGGCCCCGCAAATAACCTAGAGAGGCATTTTAAATAAAAGCACACATTCTACTCATGTAAAAACATGCTGATTCCTGACCATCCGCGGGCCAGATTTAGAAGGCGATTGGGTTGGATCCGGCCCTCAAGCCTTAGTCTGCCTATCCATGATATCGTGGTTTGTGTGGACCAGATCTCGCTAAGCTCATGCCCTCCAGAAGTTTTGTAGTAATGGGAACTTAGGTAGGATGAGGGGTGATCTAGGCAATGCTAAACTAGATCAATTTATGGTCTGACTGGCAGCTTCCTAAAGAGATTCAAGTCTCATTTGATGGGCTTCAGAATACTATGATGCATGGATGTCATCTTGCCAATGCCATGCATAGACCTTTCTGTGACGATTAACATATGAGAGAGTGCTGGAGATGAAATAGTTAAACAGGTTGCCCAGTCAGGACCCAGGGGGGTGGAGTCAATGGGACTATAAAACCAGTTCTGGGAGGAGTTCGTTGGGAGTTGTTGGTGGGTAGTTGGTTGGTTTTAGTGGGTTGGCTGGTGGGGAAAGGCAGTTGGTAATAGACAGGGCAGTGGGTTCTTGAGTGTGGGGAGATAGAAGAGATAGAGAGAGGAAAATAAGACTAAGAAAGCAAAGAGCAACAACATTTGGAATGCCATAAAAGTTGGTTTGTGTCTGAAATAAAATACACTCTTCTTTATTAATTGAGAACCTGACTGAGACTGAAGTGATTTTACCAGGGAAGACCTGGTTGGTGGCAGCGGATTAGTGGTGTACAGATCAATAGTCAGTGAGACGACCGTACGAATGCCACACCTTCCCAATCAACTAACGAGGACTGTGGACAAATGAGAGGATGGATTCACAAGACGGTAGCTGCTGCAATCATGAAGAAGGGGCTGGGTCAACTGCTATTGACAGCACAATTTTTCTAGAAAAAGAGGTGCCAGAACTCACCACGAACACCTCCCTCATTTTCCTAGAATGGTAATGGTACCCACCTGACATGTGCCGAAACTAAGTTCCGGCAAGTTCCGACTGGAAAAAAGCCCTGACTACTGGTATTCTCACAACTCAGTCCTGTGAACAGCTGTGTCAGGGAAAAGCAGCATGGAGAATCAGATCCTAAGTTTTGTTTTTGAGAAGGCTCTGAGGTACTTTGAACACGGAAGTCAAACTATGACTGAGTCCACAGAGCTTTGCAGTGCAGAATAATTTAGTGGAAGCTTATTTATACATGTGAAGGCATCATTTCCCGCTTGCTGCTCTGAAGTGGTTGAGGAAGCAGGGGCAGAAATGCAAAACGAAACAACAGCTGGGCCTCATCCCCCCACTATGAGATGGAATTTGACCGGTGGTGCTTTTAGAAAGCCCATTTGTTTTATTTTTGGCCACCATTCATATCAGCCCACAGGTTCTGTCTTGCTACAAGATGGCGGCAAGGCACTCAGAGCACCAAATGGTCAATGCTTAAGGTATTTATTCCACCACCTTCATCGGACGCAAAATACCCAGGCAGATCAATAGTTTGCTGTTCCAATTCAGCCAGACCAAAAGAAGTGTTGTCATAGAAGTTGTATTCAGGATCAGATGGGAAGCTCTGGCACTTACTCCTTCTGTACTGCGTAGGGCTCAGAGTACCTCCTCTTTGGTGCCTATCTTTGAGAGCCACCACAGCAGATTCATTCTTCCAAGCATCCACGCGGCCCAGGGAAGGCCCTCTTACGTTTCTCTTCTGCTCTGATCTATCAACGCACAGTGCCTGGGCCACTGGTTGGTGTCTGGTGGCCAAGTCTATTTTCTTCCCTGGGGGCTCCCATTTATGGGGGTTGTGTGTTCCATAGGCCATTGATTCAGTGGTTAAAGGAGTACTATAATACAGCTCAAACTCTTCAACGCTCTCACTGGTGCTTTTAGATTTAGGCCGGTGCTCTCCTTCCGGGACACGACTCCACGTTCTGGCTCTGCCGCGGTAGAGGTGGGTCTGGCACGGTGTCAGGGTGGACATGCTTCTCTTCCGGAACGGCTTGGCTTTTCTGCTTTCGTGAAAGCTGGCTGTTCTTCTGAACTGCGAACGTCTTGGACAGACCCTCTCCGATGGCTCTGCTTGGTTCTCGAGATATTTAGGGTGAGCTCTTCTAATGAGGGACTGACAAGGGCTCAAGGTAGGACTGGCCTGAGGCAGCGTAAAATCCGCCCTGCAACAGTGCCTGTCTCCTAAGGATATGGGGTGGCCCGGGGGCTGCTCCAGAAAAGGAGACTTGATTCGGAACTTGCTTCCAGCTGCTGCCTCCTGGTTCTCTGTGCTCACAGAGCTGTCGAGCACCGTGTCTGTCAAAGGGTTCTGAGAAACGTGATAGACCTTGGTTGTTTCGGTGAGGCCTCTCTTCTTCATTTCCTTCAGCTGCTGTTGTGCAAGGCGGTAGCTGAAAATGGGGGGGATTATTTTCTGAGCTGTGGACTCAAAGCTTTCGCTAGCAGAAGCTCCTCCCCCTCCTCCTTCCGGAGCAAAATGAAGACTTCTCCTGGAGCTCAAGGGCATGTCTGGAGGTTCTCCAGAAAGCGAACAAGCAGCTTCTGCCTCAGAAAAGCTCTCTCGCTGCTGTCTCTCATCTTGGCAGATGTTCTCCTCGTCGGAGTTCTTCCGGAAGCTGGGCGAGTGGGTGGAGTCGCAGCGCACAGGGGTGTTGCACTTCTGGGTCCTGCAAAGCTTCCTCCATAGGGCGATCAGGACAGTAGCAAAGATGATGGATAAACACAAAGATATGCCAGTGACGGTTACTAGATTATTACTGGTTTTCTGGCCGTCTTCAGAAGGGTACAGTGGTGTGATGGGTACAGGTTTAGTGGCTGAAATGAAAGAGGTAACTTTGCTGAACAGATGCCAATTTACAAGGTATTTCCCCAAATACAAAACCCATGAAACAAAGGGCAAGAAACTGTTCTCCATCATTGCCTAGAGTCAGTCGGGGCCTCTAATTGAAAAGACTGCCACTTCTAGAGCAGCAAATTGCAGCAGGGCAGGGCAGGGCTCCTGTAAATGCTACATATAGATCCAATATTCTTATCACAAATGCCTTGATATTGGATCTATATGATCCGATACTCATACTTTCATTGGCTGAGATGTTGCCTATCATCTTGGTTGCTGCAGCTTGAGTTAATGTCTAGCCTTGATACCTTCCTTCCTTACTATGGCTTGGATTCAGCTCTGCCCAAACTCTGCTTAAACCCAACATCTCCCAGCCTACTTTATTCATTTATTTGTTCACTCAGTTTGTTAACTGCCCTCGTTAACTGGTTAGTATCCAGGGCAGCGTACAAAAATGAATTTCAACGCAGAAGTTCAACAAAAGCACTTCAGACCTTAATCAATACTTTAAATAGCAGCCTGGCCATCACCTTATAAAGGTAAAGGGACCCCTGACCTTAGGTCCAGTCGTGGCCAACTCTGGGGTTGCGGCGCTCATCTCGCTTTATTGGCCGGGGGAGCCGGCGTACAGTTTCCGGGTCATGTGGCCAGCATGACTAAGCTGCTTCTGGCGGACCTGAGCAGTGCACGGAAACGCCGTTTACCTTCCCACCGGAGCAGTACCTATTTATCTACTTGCACTTTGACGTGCTTTCGAACTGCTAGGTTGGCAGGAGCAGGGACCGAGCAACGGGCGCTCACCCCGTCGCGGGGATTCAAACTGACGACCTTCTGATCAGCAAGTCCTAGGCTCTGTGGTTTAACCCACAGCGCCACATGCATCACCTCAATGCAACCCTAAAAACAGAACTACACACATGAAGCAGTCCCAGAAGATAAAAATTTACTGGCATATTGCTGAACAGATAGCAATGCTCATCACATTCCTAGGAAAAAGGTTCCTTGAACCTTCATGTTCTGTCTTTTGATCTGAGGAAGCCCCTGGACACAGTCCTTAAGAGTTTGGGGTAGAGGTAGCTTTAGGGTGGTGTGACCAGGGCAGTCGTGCTGGGTGCCCCATTGAAGGGAGCACCAAAACAATGCTTCAGAATAGCGTGCGAGAGGTGTGGGGGATGAATTTTAGTGTTGCACAAGGCGCCTCTGAAATTTGAGAGCCAAGAGTCTGCCGGGGTTTGGGGCCAAGGCACCATCAGGATACTGATGGCACTCCACTCTATTTCTCCATAACATCTGAATCAAGGGTGTTTGTACAGTCCTTAGCCTGGTTCCTGGATACAATGGTGGGATGGAGCCTGAATCCTGGCAAGACAGAAGTGCTGTGGGTGAGTGGTTCCTGTGTTCAGGAAATGGATTAACTGACTGCTCTGGGTGGGGTTGCCCTTTGCCCGAATCGCTGGAGGCCCAGGTAGCCTCAATGGGTAAAGGTAAAGGTAAAGGGACCCCTGACCATTAGGTTCAGTCGCAGACGACTCTGGGGATGTGGCTCTCATCTCGCTTTATTGGCCAAGGGAGCCGGCGTACAGCTTCCGGGTCATGTGGCCAGCATGACTAAGCCGCTTCTGGCAGAACCAGAGCAGTGCACGGAAATGCCGTTTACCTTCCTGCCGGAGTGGTACCTATTTATCTACTTGCACTTCATGCTTTTGAACTGCTAGGTGGGCAGGAGAGCCTCAATGGGTACAGACACCTTTTACTAGCTGCACCCAGTATGGCAGTGTGACGTTTGCCCTCCTAGGTGTGTCACATCATACTGGGTTTATAAGGAAAGGGTTAACTAATTGTAAAAGGACTAACCAATGGGAACCCAAGGGGCGGAGTTAATTGTGTATAAAGTTTAAGCATAGAGGGTTTTTGGAGGAGTAGGCAGTTAGAGTTAGGGTGGTTGAGAAGATGGTCTGGAGTTAGGACTTCCGGGTTGGCGCCATCGCCGAATGGCGGACTCCCTCCGAGCTCCGGAGGGAGTCTGCTCGGCAGGGGCTGGGTCCTACCGCGCCGGCGACGCAGGGACCCTCAAAAACCACGGGCACGGAGCCCGTGGACATGGGGACTCGGCTGGTACCGTCAGCGCCCTCCCGACTCGTGAAGGAGCCTTTTTAAAGGCTACGGATCGGGTGCCGGGGAGTGGCGTGGTACTGTGAGTCTATCGCTTCCCCTGCCGAGTGCAGCCGCATGCCATTCGGCGGAGAGCGCTGGCTTCTTCCATTTGAAATTCGGACATTTAACAACAACCCGTGAGTAATTGGGTAACCGGGTATAAAAGGAGAAAAAAAGGAATTTTTTTTCGGATTCGGCACGAGCGGGGGGGATCTAAAAAGGAAGTCAGTCCCCTCCCTGATTGTAAACATGCTAAAACAAGGACTGAGAAACCAAGATCGATTCAGAAGTTTATTGCTGACAAAAAATATCAAATTCCACGATGGGATATTACAAGAATTGTGCTGGAGGAGAAAAGTCGAGGGTGAGAGGGAAAAGGCAACCCCCCCCCTGGGAACCGGGGCGATTCGGAGAACCTGGCGGAGAGAGATGGAGAGTTTGACAGCTGTCAAAGTAGCTGTCAAATCTTGAGAATACAAAGAGGACTTTGTTACAAGTATTTTGCTGGTTAATTTTGATACAATTGGATATAAATATGGATACAAAATGTCGGGGGGGAAAAGAAACAACAACTTGACTTTTGGATTAGAGCAGTGTTTCCCAACCTTTTTTGGGCAACGGCACACCTGTTTAATGAAAAAAAATCTCACGGCACACCACCATTACAGCCCCGTGACGTCACGAAAGTGAAAGTTTTTAATTTTTTCCCCTCCCCCTTGCCGGGGAACCTCCAAGCTTTGGGGGTGGGGGGGGGAAACCTCCAAGCTTTGGCAGGGGCAGGGAATGAGAGCCGCGAGGCGGGCGCTGCAGACGGAGGCGCTGCCCGCCGAGCTCGCAGCTCGCCCGTCAAAGCCTGCACGATCACCCGCCGCGGGGAGCCGGGGGTGGCGGCGCGGTTGCCGGGCAGCGGCGGGGGTGGTGGTGGCGGTGGCTGCTTGCCGCCCTCCTGGGCGGAGGCGGGCACGGTGGGCACCGGCATGGCCAAGGGCCCCTGCTTGGTGCCGTCGGATGTGGAAGCTCGCTCGCTCGCCGCCCCGCGTGTGCTCGCCGAGCGGCGATAGGATGTAGCGAGCGGCGATGGGGCTAGCCGGAGAAGAGAGGGCGAGCCCCCTCCCCTCCGGCCCTAAAAAGGGCAAGCCACGCCCCCTCCAGCCAGCCAGGAGGCGTGGCCGGATGGGATTCCCCTGCTCTCGCGGGGGGCTGAGATGGGATTCCCCAGTAGCGAGCGGCGATGGGATGTGGGAGCTCGCTCGCTCGCCGCCCCGCGTGTGCTCGCCGCCGCCGCCCCGCCTCTCACCGCCCGACTCACCCGCCTCCACGGAACACAAGGCAAAGTTCCACGGCACACTAGTGTGCCGCGGAACAGCGGTTGGGAAACACTGGATTAGAGGACACAAAGTTACTGCAACCCCCCTAGAGGGGCTTTGGGACATTACAAGTGGCGTATGTGGAAAACTACTCTGGGATGTGTACTGGTCTTAGCTCCTGGGAAAGTAGCAAAACTGAAATATTGTTTTGTCTACAGAGGTGACAACACAATAGAATCTTTCTATTGAAGTAAGGTAGGAACTGGACGTAAGTTTTTGTTCCTGAATAACAAACCTCTGTAGAGATACTAGATTTCAGAATAAGAATGGTTTTGCAGCTGAACAAGACAGAAACCTGAGAAAGTAAGAAACAAAAGAGTAAAGGACCAACTACGCCACGGAAAGAACAATGGGAGGAGCAACAATGACCAAGGGAAATTAAAGGCCTCTATTAGACTGGATTTTTGAAATTAAACATTATCAAAACAAGCAAATTTAAAGAAAACCGGCAAGATAGACTGTGAAAAATTTGGCTGTGGACTTGAGACCTCCAGGCCGACAACATACAGACTGATGGACATGGGGAATCCAAACCGGGGAAGGGAGGGGGAATTCTAGAATCCAAAGGCTATGTAACCAGCTTTTGGAATCTTCTTCTATCTTCTATCTTTTATCTTTCTATATAACTTTGGTATTTTGATTTAACATGTTTTGGAAAAAAAGGGGGAATTCGTGGAAGGAAACGGGGTAGATTTTGGGGGGAAAATCTTTATTCTATTTTGTTAAAGATGAGGAGTGATGTTAAGATTGTAATTTAAATTGGCTAATAGGCACAACATATTAGGTTTAAATTGGGAATGAGAACTTGTGGAACCAACGTAGGGAAAGGGGAATACAGTCGGGAGGGGAAGGAGGGAGTCCCAGAAAGAAGGTTATGAAAATAAGGGTTTAAAATTGGTCTTTCTTTTTCTTTCTTTTCTCTATCTTTTCTATCTTTTCTATTCTGTTATTATTGGAAATTTTAATAAATATGATTATAAAAAAAAAAAGAGAAGATGGTCTGGAGTTAGAAGAGACAGAGAAGATATGTCTGTGGGTTGGGCTAGTCTGATGTGAGAGAGGGAGAGAATTTGTTAAGAGGAGTCAGTCAAACAGTTGAGATAATCAGTCAGAAGGTATTAGGAAGGTATAGGCCGGTAAAGAAACCAAAGTTAAGATACTGCAGGAATATTATCTGAGAAACCATAAACTTGTTAAGGCTTATAAAATAAACTTGTTTATATGGTTCACTTTTAACAACTGTCTGGACTCAGTGTTTTGCCCGACAGTAACGGGTTGGTTGCAGCGGGGAAGCGAGCACAGTGGTGGCACAGGGATCAATAGACTGTTAAACGTCCGGGGACCCTGTGTGATCACCACAGGCAGTTACAGTCCTTTCTGGACACGGAAAACCTAACCACAGTAGTTCAGGCATCGGCATTCTGCAGATGTGTATGTCATTCTTAAATGACACCTTCACGTTGCGTGTCTGCCTATAAAATGTTTTAGCTCTACCCTTGGGTCTTCTCCCTTCACTTCTGCCCGTCCTGAGGTTTCACAAAGACAATTGTCCCCACACAAAACACACTGGGATGGACATAGCTTGTATTCACTGACACGAAGAGGTGAGGAGAATAATAATATTATTGCCGTCTTATTTATTGCTATCCTGCCCTTTCCCCAGACTCACTGTGAGTGAGAATGCAATCTCAACATAAAGACTACGTACTGGAACATTCCTCCAAGGAGCAGAGAGACGTTTCTTGCTGTCTCCCAGCGCAGCCTTGCTTTATAGGGAACGGGAAAGACGCGGGACATTCTCGATAGCGCTCTCGGGTGCCGTCCCCACAAGTCACACTACAGGGGCTCCAGGCCTGCCAAAGTCCCCAGGATCCTGTGAATACACAAACTCTGCATTACTGGAGGGATAGATTCCATTAGAGAGACAGAAAATTGCTAGCCTTGAAAACGGGTACATTCAAATCTGACCCTCAGCCTTCTCTTAGTAGGCTGATCCAGTTATGAGATATTAGTAGGCAGATCCTGTCTTTCAATCTCTTGCAGGGAGGAAGTTCTCCCGCACGCGAACCGGACTGTAAAATGAGTGCTGGATACAGCAGGAGGTGGCGAAAGCAAAGGACCTGGGTGATTCGCCACGATGCAGATAGCAGCCTTACACCAGGGATGGAGAACCTGTGGCTTTTCATATGTTGTTGGACTACAACACATATCATGCCTGTCCAATTTGCCATGCTGGCAGGGGCTGATGGAAGTCATCTGAAAGGCCACACGGGTACTCCATTGCCACTGTACCCAAACTAACTATGGGTGGTCACCTGAAGGGCAACACTTTCCAGGATGAGCGGCCTTTTCTGAAAGTGTCTCTTTGCGGTGAGCTGACCATTCCACCTATCAAATATCACAGGCCTGGTTGCCAGGGGTAACAGCAATGCCTCTTCCGACATCTACCCTGCGCACAGTGTGGAAGACAGATGCAGTCAGCCATGTATTGGCAAGTTCCTAACTTTCATAAGCAAATGAGACCAAAACACAATAAACAAAACTATTATTGAACACAATACCTCTCAGAAAGTAGAGTGCTCATGACGCACCAGGCACTCTGAGCAACAAACATATTGCGGCCCAACCCTCTGGAGAAGTAAGTTTTTGCCTTCGACCCCAGCTGCAGACGGTTTTCAGTATCCAGCGTGTGTCGCAATAGTCCTGGCTTGAAGATGTGAGGGCGTGACTGACACTGGGAACGTCTAAATTGGATAGAAGTCTCCACCTTGTGGGGGAAATGAAGCATTCCGGTTGCAATTTGCCTTTCGGTCCAAGGACTAGTTCAGTTCTTCACTTACTGATTACAGCATCAAGTGACAACATCTAAGTAGCAGCAGAGCAGTGACCTGGAAGCTGGCCACTGTTCTGTCTGTATTATGGGATGCCCTTCTGAACTCTGCCATACTTAAAGCTGCAAACATCAGTTGCTTCGGGCGTCTTGTAAAAACACATCTCGCCTTGTGCTTTCAGCCATTTCTTGTTGACTTTTTTACTACGCCCATAGGCCTATGCAGTTGTCTAAAATGTCCCTAAATTAGCCAGTCATTTTAATGATTGATATGCATTGCTTTTAAATGTATTTTATGCTGTTGTACACTGCCCTGGTCTTTTGCAAGAGGATAGACTATAAACACTTGTAACACATAACATCGGACCCTTTTCATTTGTCTGGATTCTTGTTTCCATATGCCCTTGTACTACTCCTTTACAGGTTTTGCACTGTATTTTTGTTTGAATTCCCTTGTTTATGTTTTTCATGCAGATTTCAGAAATATTAAGTGGTATATAAACGCTTTAAAATAAATGAACAAATAAATACATACATACCTACATACATACATACATACATAAGGGTGGGCCATAGCTCAGTGCTGAGCCTAAGTTTTGTGTGTATTCCAGGTTCAATCCTTGGCAATTCATGTTAGCAGTAAAATACCAAGCAGCAGAGTGATCTCTTCCTGAGATCTTGGTAAGCCACTGCCAGTCAGAACAGACTGGATGTAAGGCAGATCTCTAAGAGCAATATTGACTAAATAACTGTACAAGGATTACTGCTAGATCTTCCCTGTCCCCCTCTGCATGTACACCAAAGCTGTTCCCAAATCTGAGCTGGAGGGTTGGGAGATATCAGGGGGAGAACGTTTTGTTGCACAAGAGAAATCCTTGCGCTTATGGAACAAGCAACTTAGATCACTGTTGAATACAGTGGTACCGCAGGTTAAGTACTTAATTCGTTCCGGAGGTCCGTTCTTAACCTGAAACTGTTCTTAACCTGAAGCACCACTTTAGCTAATGGGGCCTCCTCCTGCTGCTGCGTGATTTCTAATCTCATCCTGAAGAAAAGTTCTTAACCTGAAGCACTATTTCTGGGTTAGCAGAGTCTGTAACCTGAAGCGTATGTTACCTGAGGTACCACTGTACAACCCTTGGTTCCTAAATTACATAAGCAAATGAGACCACAACACCACAGGTAGAAACTATTATCACCCAATGTCAACTCAAACACAATACTTCTCAGGTACGGCAATTCACTCATTAAGCTTGCACACATCAATTGTTAAGAAATTTTGAGTATGTGTGGGAACCAGCCCCAAAGTCAGATGCTGTCTCTAGGTCAAAAGAGCTGCAGGTCAACACTGCTTCAGCCTCATCTGGACTGAGTTTCATTTGGTCCATGTGCCACATTAGCACCATGTTAAGATGCTACATAATAAAGATGCAGAGGAGAAAAAGATGGAGGTCACAGGTGCATTGAGGTCACCTGCACATCTGCAAATGACTCCACCCAGACAAGATGGAACCTCTGAATCAGGGATGGGGAACCTGTGGTGTTCTAGTTGTTGTTGTTGTTGTCCTCCAACATCCCAGGCAGCATGGTCAATTGTCAGGTATGGTGGGCACTGTGGTCCAACAACATCTGGAGGGTCACTGGTAACCCCTCACAGCCCAAATAAAAGAACCACAGTCAGCAGGCTCCATTCTCTGGGACTGATGGATGCAAGCAGAACACGTTAGTGTAGACTCATAAGCACACCTGTTGTGCTCCTCAGTAACACAGAGTCCTTCTTAGTTGTGCAACTGAAAGGTCTGAGATGCTGGCCAGTGAAAAGCCTGTTTAGAGAAGCTTTTAATGTTTGATGCATTACTTTATTTTAATATTTTGTTGGAAGCCACCCAGATTGGTTGGGGAAGCCCAGCCAGATGGGCGGGGTATAAATAATGAGTTGCTGTTGTTTCCCCCCTTCCCCGCTCAAGAAAAGCTGTACCTACAGCTTCTTCTTCCTGCTCAACTCATGGCCCCATCACCCACCAGAACACATTCATTTTGCTAAGCAGCAAATGAGAGCCAAAGGCAGGTGGCTGATGGGACCAAAGAGAAAACAGGTGTGGAAAAGGTGACCTCACTTTAACAGGAGAAAATAAACAGGTGGATCTTTTTCTGACATGGAGATTAAAAATGATGTGTGTGTGTGTGTGTCAACTGAGGAACCTATGAAGCTCCAGATGTTTTTGGATTCCAGCTCTCCCCAGCCTCAGACAGCATGGTCGGGGGCGGGGATGGGAACTGTAGTCCAACATCTGGGAGGACCACATATTCCTCATTCCTGTTTTACCATGGAATCGTAGAATTGGAAGGGACCACGAGGGTCATCTGGCCCAACTCCCTGCAATGCAAGGAATCTGCATGCTACGCTGCTAAGAAGCACAGGGAGCAGATGAATATGAAAAGATGGCACTCCCAGGCTGCACCCAGTGCTAATGAATTAGGTGGATTCTCCCGGTGGTGACGTGTCCTGTGCCTGAAGCTTCAAGGGATCTTGCCATGCCCTTTTCAAAAGGAAGAGAAGCTAGAGATTAGGCAACAGGCAGCTCCATAATCAGCGTCAGGAATGGTTTCTGGAGCAATTGTGCCTGCAGACTGCCCTGCCCTTCTGAAAGGAGGCTTGAACAAGCCTGCAGCAAGCCACACCTTTCCCAGCTAACACTCAATCAGCTGCTTGGAACTGACATTTTCCCCAAAGTGCAACCTCTGAATTGATAGCAACTGAAGCATAGAAAGAAGGCAAAGCAGTGCCCCCCACAGCCTGCGTTTGGGCTCTGTAGTCAATCTTATAGTGCCCAGTACATGTGGAATAAGGGACGCGGGTGGCACCGTGGGTTAAACCACAAAGCCTAGGACTTGCCGATCAGAAGGTCAGCGGTTCAAATCCCCGCGACGGGGTGACCTCCCGTTGCTTTGTCCCTGCTCCTGCCAACCTAGCAGTTTGAAAGCACATCAAGTAGATAAATAGGTACCGCTACGGCGGGAAGGTAAACAGCGTTTCCGTGCGCTGTTCTGCTTCTGCCAGAAGTGGCTTAGTCATGCTGGCCGCGTGACCCAGAAGCTGTATGCCGGCTCCCTCGGCCAATAAAGCAAGATGAGCACCGCAACCCCAGAGTCGTCCGCGACTGGACCTAACAGTCAGGGGTCCCTTTACCTTTACATGAGGAATAAGAGCACAGGCAATGCGGTCCCCCATTCCCTTAGGCAAATGTGATCAAGCATCTTCAGAGCTGCCCCCTTATTACCAATCGCCTGGGTTACACGTTATTAGATGCAAAGAGCCTTGGAGTTCATTTCCTCCCAAGAACTCTGCAGGGCGAGCTAAGCTGAGAACCAGACGGGCTTCAGACTTTACACTGCAAGTGCCCTACTTGTGGCTTGCTGCTATAAATTGTAAAGGGGAGGTGCATGTCTCCAAACACACTATGAGCACGCACCAAGGAGTCTTCTGACATTGGAACAGAGGAAGCTGCTGTACACAGAGTCAGGCCACTGGTCTGTAGAGCTCAATATTGTTCACATCGTCCGGCAGCAGCTCTAAGAAGGTAATCACAGAATGACAGAGTTGGAATCATCTAGTCCAACCCCCTGCGGTGCAAGAATATCCAGCTGTCTCTAAACGGGATTCGAACCTGCAACCTTGGCGTTATCAGCACCTGAGCTATGGAGTCTTTCGCAGCCCTACCCTGGAGATGCCAGAGATTGAACCTGGGACCTTCTGTATGTGACCAGCGATGCTCTACCACTAAGCTACACCTTTCCGCCAAGCCCTTTTCTCTAAGGTTTGGGGACTGCCTTTCTGAGCTGATGCTCACAGTGGCTTGCCCGAGGCTATCTAGAATCCCTTTTGGCAAAGCAGGGAGAGGGCCTTCTTGGTTGTGGCGCCCTCCCATTGGAACATGGCCCTCCATCAGGTGTCAAGGAAACAAACAACTATCTGACTTTTAGAAGACATCTGAAGGCAGCGCAGTTTAGGGAAGTTTTTAAGGATTTATGTTTTTATTATGTTTTTAGATATGTTGTAAGCCATTCAGAGTTCAGCCATTCAGGGAAACCCAGCCAGATGGGCGGGGTATAAATACTGTATTTTCTGGCGCATAAGACTACTTTTTAACCCAGGAAAATCTTCTCAAAAGTCGGGGGTCATCTTATACGCTGGCTACAGCAGCAGCTCTCCCACCAAAGGATAAAACGACAGCAAATTAAATCAGAAGACACCAAGCTCTCTAGATGAAGCAGAAATACGCTTGAAAATTGGCCCCAGAAGCCCCTGGCCACTGGGAAGTGGAGCGGATTTCCGAGCCAGACTGGAGACTGCTTTTTAAATTTTTATTTGGTGTGCGTTGGAAGAGGGGTAGTCTTATACGGCGAGTATATCCCAAACTCTATATTTTAACTGGAAAAGTTGAGGGGGTCGTCTTATACGCCCAGTAGTCTTATACGCGGGAAAATACAGTAATAAAATTCTTATTCTTATCAGAATAAGACATGGCATTTTAGAAAATGAGCAAAAAGCTGAGATTACCCCTCTCCACTACAAGAGGGCTTTCCCATAAGGTATTACAAACCTCTTCCCTGTCATCGCCTCCCATCCTTGTCACCTGCCAGCCTTTGTCTGGTCTCCCTGCTGCTCGCCTAGTTAAGGGGCAGTGAAAGGGCTTTATCATTGTGTTTTATGGGGGTCCTATCCTCACAGCTCTGCATTGGGGGTGGGTCACGCTGCAAATGCAATCATATTCCAGGCTCTGCGACACACAGATGCACGGCATGCAATCAGAAAGACATCTCATAATCCTTTGGGTTTTCAAATGGAGCCTTTCTCAAAAGGTAATACAGACCAACATTCCTTTGGATTAGCGCACATTCCCTCGCTCTCGGTGGGGCATTGTCTCTGCGCAAAGGGCTAAATTCAAAGCAGTATTTGTTTGCGCCCTCGTCGAAAAATGTGCAGTTGAATTCTATCTGGCCGTCCTTTGGATTCATGACACTCTCCTGCAGCCTTAACGCCCTCTGACCAGAAGGCCCAAGGTCTTTGAACACAGCAACGTTCCCACCAGCAGAAGTGCAGGGAGGAGGAATGACAGAAACCACAACCGAAGACTCACATGTCACGTCTCCTGCCACGACTAGCTTGTACCCAAATCTGCGCACGAGATCAATAGGTCCTTCCGAAGCAATGACTGACTTGGTCTCTGCTGATTTCAGGAATACAGTCATGTAGGCTTCTTGGCCAACCAAGAGACAGTCAAGCGTTACCCACTGGGACTTGGCGAGAGAAAGCTCTTTGCTAGTTCTCAGTCCCACAGTCTCATTCGAGATCTGTTTTCCTAGTTCATAGAAGCGGCTGGTCAGTATAACATCCAGAAAAACCACCGTCTTATTCACCGGACACAAATATTCGTCGGTAAACAGCCTGAGCTGAAGGGAAGACTCAACCGCTTCAGAAGTCCTCCTCAAATCAAAGTGGAATACAGGCCAGACAACACTCAGTGGGGTCTTCTCTCCGTTCCACTGGTTCTCGGGAGCCATTCTGAACCAGTAGTTCCCGGCACTCTTAAAATGGAAGCACTCAAAGACAACAATATCTTGGTCCTGGTTTTGAAGGAGCTGTTTTCTGGTGACAGTTTGATTGGTGCTGGCATCTATGAGCAGTATGGAACCATTTTTCAAGGTCACGTTGCTGTCATAATAATTCTGGAAACTAACCGACACAGTGCCATTGCTCAAGGCTACGTGAGTTGCTTGCTCCAAGAGGAGAAACTCCACTGATCCAAGAACTGAAAAGAAAGTATTTGACAAGGTCAATAGTTGAACAGAAAGAAGGGGAGGAGATAGGGAGATTTAAGAGGTGGGTTGTTGTTTTTTGGGAGGAAATCCAATGTAACCTTCACACTCTGCACTAAGAAGCAGCTCTCAAAAACATTCTCAGTTTCAACCTCCTGGTGGTCAGTTACTCAGCAACAGGCAGATGCAGCTGGTTATAACGGGCTTTAGAAGCCTAAATTTGCCCAATTCATTACATGCATGGCTCCAGGTTACAGTACTACCGAATCCACAGCAGAAATGACTCTGCGTGCTTTTGATCCCAATGCCTATCTCAGAAGACTCCCACATAGATATGCAAACTTTTAAAACAATATCAAACTTCTAGACAACGCATCCAAATTTGCTTACATGCAATTTTGTGAAGTATTAATAAAGGGAAATGTGTGAGAGAACAGGGAGAAAACGAGATTTTATTCAATCATTGGTTTAGAAATGCAGTAACACTTTCTGAACCCCTTAGTATCTTATGGTCAACTGTAAAGTTCAGCCTGACATGTTGGCCATGAATGGGAGGTGTTCATTTATCCCTATCAGCAAAATTTAACCCTTTGCAGCATTTCCCCTATGAACTCACCCCAGTATTTTAGTGGAGAAAATATACTCAGTTAACATTTTTCAAATATTTTGCTCCTCCCACAAACCTTACGAATTATCCCACATCTCCACCCCCGCAGTATTTCCCTTTAATATTCCCTAACATGGATATGATGGTGACAGCAACCATGAAATTTAAAGACGCCTGCTTCTTGGGAGAAAAGCAATGACAAACCTAGACAGCATTTTAAATAGCAGAGACATCACCTTGCCAACAAAGGTCTGTATAGTAAAAGCTATGGTTTTCCCAGTAGTGATGTATGGAAGTGAGAGCTGGACCATAAAGAAGGCTGATCGCCAAAGAATTGATGCTTTTGAATTCTGGTGCTGGAGGAGACTCTTGAGAGTCCCATGGACTGCAAGAAGATCAAACCTATCCATTCTTAAAGAAATCAGCCCTGAGTGCTCACTGGAAGGACAGATCCTGAAGCTGAGGCTCCAATACTTTGGCCACCTCATGAGAAGAGAAGACTCCCTGGAAAAGACCCTGATGTTGGGAAAGATGGAGGGCAGAAGGAGAAGGGGACGACAGAGGATGAGGTGGTTGGACAGTGTTCTCGAAGCTACCAGCATGAGTTTGACCAAACTGCGGGAGGCAGTGGAAGACAGGAGTGCCTGGCATGCTCTGGTCCAGGGGGTCATGAAGAGTCAGACACGACCAAATGACTAAACAACAACAACATGGATATGAAAGAAAGTTACAAGAGAACAGAGTTGACCTCTAACACAAAAATAGCCCTTAGTATTCAAAAGTCTTAAAACGTAATACCATTTGGAAAACTGGAAAGGCCTGAGGAACCTGGAGCATCTTCACTGTAATAAAGGACCCTGAAGTCTGTGGGTGATGAGCTCACCTGTCTACTTCCTTCCGAACTATTTAACCAACGGGGCAGGAAGAGAAGAATGCTTGGTGAGCAATTTCCCCACCCGCCACTGCCTTTGAGCTTTGCAAGCCATTGCCATTCCAGCCTTCACCTTGACCCACTAATGCTTCATTTACATTGCATATTAGTTAAGATAAAAATGAAAGGGGAGGTGGTCTCTGAAGCGGAATTCTAGAAAATACCACCCAAGTTGAAAAAACGGAATAATATGCTGCAGCGCTCTTTTTGAAGGCTTCTTTTGTGACAGAGCTTATGGATATTTCATTTAGCCTTCGCATCACAGAGAAAAAGAGAAGGGATTTAGACGCGAAAATTAAAACCGACAAAAGCCAGAAGCGAAGGATTTGGCCTCCCACAAGGCAGGACCCTCTATTATCTATTCCCTGTGGCGTCTCACAGAGATCTATCTAGTTCAAGATGCAGAGAAGTCCAATAGGTCAAATCTGAGCTTTTGCAGCTGGCTTGATTCTGGCGGGGTGTGTGTGTGTCCAGATACATATATTCCTTTGCTGGAGGGGCAGAGCAAGGAATTCATGCTGATTTACACATCAGCACCGTAAGCTGGCTATTTGCCTGCTCTCACATGCTCATATAGCAAATGTGAAAGCAGGAACTGGGATCTGCAACAAACATTTGATTAATTGCTGAGGGTTGAGTTGCTTCAAATACCTGTTTTGTTAATTTGCAGTGTGGACCAAAGCTGCTTCTGGGGACCCTCCAGGCTTACGGGCCCTGAAACTTAAACTGCATTAGTTTCGTAGTAGTTCCACCCCTGCTGGTGGGTGTCACCAGGGTGACCTCTGAGTCTTCCCTGCTGTGGCAGCAGTGAGGAGATGCCAACGAATTCCAATAAGCTTCCCGAATGAAGCCTGGGGACCTCACCTGTCCATCATGGCAAATTCTAGGAAGATTGGGGCAGAGGGCTAATTCTTGAACGATAAGCATCCTACTGCAGCAGACCCATCAACTCTAGGGACCGTGGTGTTACCTAAACACCCAAGAGCTGATTTCCATGCAGGCCCTGGCTGGGTCCCAGAAGGGCAAACCCCACCCCAAAAAGCCAGCATTCAGCTGCACGACAGCCAGTTCTGAGAAGGTATTTCAATCGCTGGGAGCTAAACAAATGTGTAGGGACACGGGTGGCGCTGTGGGTTAAACTACAGAGCCTAGGACTTGCCGATCAGAAGGTTGGTTGTTCGAATCCCTGCTCCTGCCAACCTAGCAGTTCGAAAGCACGTCAAAGTGCAAGTAGATAAATAGGTATTGCTCCGGCGGGAAGGTAAACAGCATTTCCGTGCGCTGCTCTGGTTCGCCAGAAGCGGCTTTGTCATGCTGGCCACATGACCCTGAAGCTGTACGCCGGCTCCCTCAGCCAATAAAGCGAGATGAGCACCACAACCCCAGAGTCGGTCACGACTGGACCTAATGGTCAGGGGTCCCTTTACCTTTACCTTTAAACAAATGTGTAACTAATAACGACTGCCAGAGTTTGGGTCCCGCCCCCCAATCCTTTCTCCCCTTTAGTGTCATGCCTTTCAGAATGTAAGCCTGAGGAGTGGGGCAGTTATTACTGATATCCGCAAGCTGCTCTGGGAGCCTTTTCCAGCTGAAGAGTGCATCAGAAATGCTATAAATAAGCATCAGTACATTATTTCCAGCCACGTAATGTGTATTTCTCAGCAATACCTCTTAATGCCGTCTCTGGTGTACTCTATTTTGGGTACATTTTTAAAAAACTGCGCAAAACAAAATTAGAGGGGGAAAGGTTGAAGGAGCTATGGTCTGGAAATGCTTAGCTTGGAGAAAAGGAAGGTCGTGTGAGAATCTTCAGTCACTGAAAAGAAAAGGAACAGCTGCTACTATGAAGGGGGGAAGGAAGAGAAGGTGTGTTAGAACTTGGAAAAAAGATGGTGACTGATGTCAGCTGATGGACGAGGTTTGGAGGGACCGGTCCATAGACTAGAGCTTTCCCACCCGTGAAATAAAGGGTTGGCTGGAGCAAGATCTGACTTTCCAGCAATACTGCTAGAGAAAAACACAGCTATATTGAATAAACATTCACAATTTTTTTACTGATAATAATCAGCTAAACAGTTTGAGGATCTATACAACTTTGTAACATGCAGAAAATAGCATTATTGGAGAAACCAAAGACTGGAACTGGGGGAAGTCGGGGGGTGGGGTGGGGGGTTGGATTCGGGGGGGAGGGAGGAAAAATGGGGGGGAAATAAGGGTATGTTTTTGGATAATATGTTTTGTTATAACTTTGAATAAAAAAGAGAGAGAAAAACACAGCTATAGTCCTTTCCATCTTTTTCTAAGAAACTTTAGAAGCTGTGCATAGTATTATTTACAGGTGCAAACAGATACGTAATTATAACACTTTATTTCCATTTCTTTCTTTCTTCTTCTTTTCACACCAAGCCACCCATTTATAAGAGATTCCAAAATAACCATAGTCAATTGTCTCCAACGGCTTACACCAAATACTCACCATAATCACAGAACACGACTAGCAGTAGATTTGAAAAATCTTTCAACATCTGTTTCATTCTGATCAGAAGGGCTCCCTGTTCCTTTTATTCCTCATGTCCCTGTTCCAGGTCCAATGTCTGTTCTGTCTTTGCAACTACAGTAAAAAACAACAACCAGAGGATTTTTCTGAATAGCCTTTTAAGATTTGCCTCGAAGAGCAACACTCTGAAATTTATTTTGACAAACGTTTTTTCTTCTGCTCATTGGAAACACGCAACAGCCATTTCACCATGCTCTTGACTTCACCGAGTTACAATAATAGATGGTATCTCAAGTTTAAGTACAGTACTTGGATTATAAATGTGCTAACATGGATTTACACACAGAGTTGCCGCTTTTAGCAGCCTAGAATGACTTCACACAAACAGGCAATCAGGAAGAGAGACTCTTGTCACATAGAAGCTGGACTTTTCTATGCTCCTATCTGTGGAAGCACAGAGAAGTAACTCTAACGTTTTAGCAGCTGAGAAACCAATTTAAATTGGTTGTATGAGGCAACTGACACATTGTAAAGACACATAATCCTGCGCATGAACACTGCCCAGACGGTATCTATTATACCGATAGCCTGCTACTTCCATTGGTGCAAGAGCAAATAGCCAGACTAATTGTTTTTAAAGAGGGCGCAAGATTGCATAGATGTCTGGGTGGTTGATACAGCTCTGTATTTCTGGACCTCAGGCTGCAATCCTACGCATGGAAACCAGACTCACTGAACACGGCAGTGCTTCCTTTCAAGTCAACATGCATAGGCTTGCCACATGCAACTCATGGGTGTCTCATAATAGGACTGCCAACATAGTCTTAAAGCTTTTACTGGTGACAGGAGTGTAAAGCGTTAGAAACTCAGATATGTAAGCTGATTGCCAAATGGCTGGCACCTTAAACCTAGGTTACGGTCGCCACAACAGAATACCTATGTGCTCCCCCCCAATGAGATTTATTATTGTTATTGTTATTCATTTCATTTTTATACTGCTTTATATTTTAAAGGGGGGAAATCTCAAAGCAGTTTAGAACACTTTAAAACATCAAATAAAGCAATCCAGAACAAAACAAATTCAAGCTTCAAAGAAAATATTTCAGATCTTTCCCTAAATGACATTTTGCTTTCCACATATTTATTTACCTACTTATATTGCTACCCTGTAGCAGAAGAACTCTAGGGAGCCAAGGTGGTGTATTGATTAGAGTGCTGGACCTGGGAGATCAGGGTTCAAATCCCCACTCAGTCCTGAAGCTCATTGGGTGAAAAGTTGGGATATAAATGCAATAAATGAGCTCTTCTGCTTAAGAAAGCTGGAGGGGCTATCCAGATGAAGACATCGGCTGCCCACCTGGATCACAACTGAACCCGTGCCAGTCGTAAAACATACCTGGTGCCTAGCTACTTTTGAACACTGGGAGTGTAATGTTGTTGCAGCGTCAATCGAACACCACATTGACCTGGCTTCCATATTGATTCTAAGCCAAGTGATGGCTAAGTTTGTGTCCAAATTCATGGTGTCATGGGTCCCTTGGTTCTGTGAGGTTCTGCCATAGTTTGGCAGACCCAGATGTTAGAGGAAGGAAGAAGAGAAGTGGACTGAGGGGGGGGGCTTGAAGGCTGGTGTCCTGGGAGAGAAGCCTTCTCCTTGTGACTCAAGGTGTTGGAGACAGGGAAGCAGATCTGATGTTGCTCTCCATCATCCCTCCTTCAGAGAACAAGGTGTCATTGGGGAAGGGGGAGGACTTCAATAATCCAGCAGGAGGGCCAAGTGGGAAAAGCGGAGCCAGAGACGCTGGAATCAGTAAAGCAGGACACAGTCTTGTTGCCAAGAATCAAGCAGATGCACCTGCCCAGGTGGGACACACACCTGACCCTGTGGCAGTCCCGTGAGTGAGCTCACTCCCGCCTCATCTTCGAAAACTTGGCAGGAGGGGTATGACAACCATTGGGACATCTTGGTTGCTTCACTTCGGTCCTGCATCCCTTGCCTTGCTTGTGTACCTCGGAATCCTGACTTCTGGACCTTGTGCTTGGGTGCTGAGCCTGTTACTGTTATAACCTGAATAAAGTTCTCTTCCTTACTCTCGAGTAAGAGCCACTGTCACTGTGTTTTGGGATGGGACCACGAGACATAGAATGAAGATCACAACAACCTCCTTCCTCCCCTGGTCCTGCTGCTGCCTCGCTACCCAGAGCTAAGCCACGGTTTGGTTCAGTTTTATGTGTGAACCTGTTTTGCTCGGCTACATTTCATGGTTTGTCTGAAACATGACAAACCATGTTTGCACTGGTTTGCACCTAACGCTAAAGGCAAACCATGGCTTTGTTCTGAGTAGTATAGCAGCAATAGGACTGCAGGAGGAGTGAAGGGACTACTGTTTTCATTTCTTGCACTCTCTTCTCACTTGTGCTTAGCACTGCATGCAAACTGTGCCAGAGTGTGACACAGCACTGGTGTCAGCTTTTTGCACACCCTGGCCTAGAATAGGAAGTGTTAGTGTCAAGATATGAAAAACCCATAGTGAGACATTTCCCTGTGAACCATTATCTTTCCTTTTGCACAGAAGCATGGGTAGCAGGATGCTTCTTCACCGAATATTCTCTGTGAGGATTAGAGAAAAGTGCTAAAGAAGTATAAGTTACTGTTGTATTTTTAGCATGCCACAAAACCACACCACCTTAACCCTCTTAAGGGAACATGCTTCTTTTAGGATTACAGAGTCGAATTATTTCAATATAGAAAATTGATGCACATAAATGCACAAACAGCTGTCAATCCCAACAGCAAATCTAAAGCTAGAATTCTGCTAGCCGTGGTTACAGCATAAACTCCCAAAGACCAACAAGATTTGTACTGGTGGTACTCAGGAAAAGTGAGGCCCACCCATTGTTTAAAAAGGGAAGTATGAGCGACACAGAAGGAAGGAAAACAATCCACAAACAGCTCATGCCTCTCTGACTGCACTGGGAAAAATCAGATACTGCTGCTATTGTAGTGAGTATCTGTCCACAGGATGAAAGTGTACTGAAAACCGCAAGCCACCCGTAAATGAAATTTACAGGCGCACAGCCAAGATCTTACTGCATGATCCACACAAACAATTAAAAATGATATTGGCATATTAAGAAATACAATAAATAGGTGCCTCCACCTTTGTGGTAATGTGTGCAAGGATATTTGCCTACAAGACTGGCCAAACACTTGTAAGTGACTGTGCATTGGTCAAGGCAGTGAGCCCAATTCACCTTTGGAAAGACAAAAGTTGTTCCTCATATACAAATTCAAAAACATGCAGGTGTGGACTGCTGTGTTCACATTCCAGCCTTACAGTGCAGCAAAGGAGTCAACTTCTAGGGACTCCAGCCCTCACAATAAAAAAATGAGGGGCATTCCCATTCGCCTGGTACAGGCGAAGGGGATCGAGATATGGATACGCTCGTACCCTTTCCAATCTGCGCCCCATCCCGAGGGACGAGGGTAGGGTGAGCAAGGATTACTCACCTCCGTCACTGGTGCTGTGCAATGCCAGGTCTATAGGCAATAAAACCGCCACCCTGCGAAATTTCTTTATCTCGCAGGGGGTCGACCTGGCTTGTGTGACGGAGACCTGGGTGCGCGAAGGGGCAACAGTTACCTTACGAGAGATGGCGCCCCCGGGTTTCTCCGTCCTCCACCAGTCGCGGACTGTGGGCCGGGGGGGAGGGGTGGCATTATTAATCCGGGAAGATTGTCCTTTCAGGGCTCTACCATCGCCATCGATCCCCGGCATTGAATGTGTTGGCCTAGTGTGGGGCTCCGAGGAGAGCTTGGCTGTGTGGCTGGTGTACCGGCCACCTAGCGCACCAGCAGCCACCCTGTCAGGCCTATTGGAGGCGGTGGCCGGCTGGGCCTTGGAGTTCCCCAACCTATTGGTACTGGGGGACTTCAACATCCATGCTGATGCCACCCCCTCCTCACAGGCTCTGGACCTGGTGTCTTCCATGGCGACACTAGGGCTCTCCCAGTTTGTTTCGGGCCCCACGCATCAAGCAGGCCACACGCTGGATTTGATCTTTGGCGTAGGTATAGATGTGATCATGTCTCCTTCGATGAAGGTGCCATGGTCTGATCACTACGCTCTGAAAGCCAGGATTGACTTTCCGCCCCCACCCTGCTTAGGTGGCAAGCCAATTTGGGCTCGCCCGCGGAGGCTGATGGACCCTGATAGATTCCGTCAGGCCTTGCGGGACCTTGCTCCCCCTGGCGACTCATTGACTGAGCTTGTTGAGGGCTGGAATATCCAGCTCCTGGCAGCCATCGATGAGATCGCACCTAAGCGCCCTCTGCGACCCCGCAGAAACCGGGCTCCCTGGTTTACCGAGGAGCTCCGGAAAATGAAGCGGGACCTCAGACGGCTAGAGCGAGTATGGCGGGGTGCCCGTGGCGGAGCCTCAAGAACATCTTATAGGGCTTTTATGAAAACCTACGAGATGGCGGTGAAGGCTGCTAAGAAGTCATACTTCTCGGCCTCCATTGCATCCGCTAGCTCTCGCCCAGCGCAATTATTTAGTATAATCAGGTCTTTAACGTCCCTTGTGGGACAGCCAAATTTAAATAACAATTTGACACTTAGCTGTGAGGCATTTGCGAGCTTCTTTGCGGAGAAGGTCTTGTTGCTCCGCCATGACCTCCCTGCCAATTTGGATACAATAAAGGAACTGGAGGCCCCTCGACTGTCCTCGGGTCCAGTATTGGACCACTTCGACCGGATATCCCCAGCCGATGTGGACAGACTCCTCCGAGCTGGAAAGCCCACCACCTGTCCTCTCGACCCGTGCCCGTCTTGGCTGATTAGAGCGTGTCCAGACGAGGTGCGGGCCCTCCTGGGGGATATCATCAATTTGTCCCTTGGCACGGGGACATTCCCAGGGGAACTGAAGGAGGCAGTGGTGCGCCCGCTCTTAAAGAAAACATCATTAGATCCTTTAGATCTATCCAATTACCGCCCGGTTTCGAATCTTCCGTTCCTGGGTAAGGTGATTGAGAGAGCGGTTGCCGAACAGCTTGGTGGGTTTCTGGATGAAACATCGGCTTTGGATCCATTCCAGTCCGGCTTCCGCACTGGTCATGGGACCGAGACGGCTCTGGTCGCCCTAACAGATGATCTTCGTAGACAGCTGGATCGAGGCGGGTCGGGGCTGCTGATTCTTCTAGATCTATCAGCAGCTTTCGACATGGTCGATCACGAACTTCTGGACCACCGCCTTGCCGACGTGGGGATCCAGGGCACAGTCCTTCAATGGCTGCGCTCGTTTCTCTCTGGTCGGGGACAGAGGGTGGCGCTTGGGGGGGAATTGTCATCGCGCCACTCCTTGGTGTGTGGAGTACCTCAGGGTGCGATACTCTCCCCGATGCTTTTCAACATCTTTATGCGCCCCCTCGCCCAGCTTGTCCGGAGTTTTGGGCTGGGTTGCCATCAGTATGCCGATGACACCCAACTCTATCTGTTGATGGATGGCCATCCTGACTCGGCCCCAGACACACTGACCAGATGTTTGGAAGCTGTGGCTGGATGGTTACGTGGGAGCCGGTTGAAGCTAAATCCTTCGAAGACAGAGGTCCTGTGGCTAGGGCGGGGCGATATGGGATTGGGGGGGCAACTCCCATCTCTTGCGGGGGCGCAATTAGTGCCAGCACCGTCTGTTAAGAGTTTGGGTGTAATCTTCGACGCCTCCCTTTCCATGGAGGCGCAGATTGCAGCTATAACAAAGGCGGCATTTTTCCATCTCCGCCAAGCTAAGCAGTTGGCTCCTTACCTCTCTCGCCCTGACCTGGCCACTGTGATCCACGCGACGGTCACCTCCAGATTGGATTATTGTAACTCGCTCTACGTGGGGCTGCCCTTGAGACTGACCCAGAAACTCCAGCGGGTGCAGAATGCCGCGGCGAGACTCCTTACGGGGTCTTCGCTACGAGATCACATTCATCCGGTGCTACACCAGCTGCACTGGCTCCCGGTGGAGTACAGGATCAGATTTAAGGTGCTGGTTTTAACCTTTAAAGCCCTATACGGCCTAGGACCCTCGTACCTACGGGACCGCCTCTCCTGGTATGCCCCACAGAGAAACTTACGGTCTTCAAATAAAAACATCTTGAAGGTCCCAGGCCACAGAGAAGTTAGGCTGGCCTCAACTAGAGCCAGGGCTTTTTCGGCTGTGGCTCCGATCTGGTGGAACACTCTGTCACAAGAGACCAGGGCCCTGCGGGACTTGACATCTTTCCGCAGGGCCTGCAAGACAGAGTTGTTCCGCCAGGCCTTTGGCCAGGGCACAGCCTGACTCCCTCCCTCGGCAATCTTCGCGGAGCTCTGGCCCAATGGTTGCCAGTGGCCTGAATTAATTAATTTTACAATGAATGATTTTAGAGTGTTGTTTATGTTATACTTTTATACTGTTTTATTGTTGTTAGCCGCCCTGAGCCCGGCTTCGGCTGGGGAGGGCGGGATATAAATAAAATTTATTATTATTATTATTATAAATGGTGTGTGTGCACTGCGTCATTTCATTGATTATGTGGGGTGGGACTTACCTGGGCCCCCACAATATTTTATTCAAGTTAGCAATCCTGGAGTGCAGAGAAGATTTTCCCTCAGTGCGTTTCGCAGCACATACATCAGATGGTATTGAGTAGAATGGGATTCCTTTACCTTATGCAAAAGGTGTGCACACCTTGGCTAGAGATGAATTAGGAATTGCTTAAAGACTCCTATCAGTTGGTTTGAGGAACAACACTTTAAAAAGCAGTTATCTTATAACAGGATGCAAATGCTTTTTGGATAACTTTGTGTGAATGTGGATTGAAAACTCAACACTGCAAGCACAATGAGTGTGTAGTAAACAGAAGTGTGAACACAGTATAATTGAAATGGAGAAAACAAGGACTAACAGCTAAAAATAATGGTGAAATGTGGACAAGCCCAAAGTGTGGGCACACAGCTCTGCAAATAAGGAGCTAAGCTCTGCACTCCACGAAGTGGCTTGGATAATCCCAGAACTCACCTATGTGACTGGAAGATACAACCATTTGCTCTCAGGTACATAAATGAGAACTAATATCACAACTCATTCCAGATCACTTAAAACAGAGTTATGATGGAATGGAGGTGGAAGCTAACTGCAGTGCAAGGAGGTGTATTTTTTTTTGGAAAACGAGTAGACAAGAGGAAAAAAACCCAGTCATGTTATATGGCAAATTAAAATACCTCAGAACAAACTTAAGCACAGGCTAGCTGCTCTATACTGCAAAAGCAGGTATAATAAAAGCAGGTGCATAAAACACAGTCACAAAACCACAAAGCAGTCAACAGCAATAAAAATAACATTAACAGTGCAATCCTGCACATGTTTCTTCAGCTCCACTGTTTTACCGGGAATAAGCTCCCTGTATTTGGCGCTGCAGAAGTTGATTACTCCTCATAGCCCTTTAAGGAGCAACTGCTAGGAGCACATTTAAAGATAAAATCGAGGGTATTTTGAAAATGCTTGTTTTTCCCGGTTCCTAGAGCAGGAGACTCTTAACCTCAGGGCTGTGGGTTCTAGCCCCAGGTTGGGCAAAGAGATTCCTGCATTCCAGGGGGCTGGACTAGATGACCCCGAGGTCCCTTCCAACTCTACAATTCTACCAGTTTAACCAACCATTCTTTGTCCTTTTTGTGGTTTGTTTTGTTCTTGTTTTCATTATGTATTCTATGCTTTTATTTTGTGTTTTAATGCTGTGAACAGCCCTGGGATCTTCGGGTGCAAATCGGATACATATACAAATTTAATTCAAAAAAATTAAAATACTTACCCAGTTCCAAGTATTTCTTCCTCTACATTACAGAATTAAATCGTGCCAAATCTGGAGAGGGCATGAGGGAGATGGCACGGCAACGCCGAGGGACCCCCTTCCTTCTTTAGCCAAGCTTGGCCGGCGACTCGACTCTCTTTGCCCCGACTCTCCGGGACCGTTCCCACGTGCAAGACGCGCGAGCTCACTTGGGCGTCAGGTGAAGGGCTTTGGCGGCGCAGCTCGCCGACCAACTCTGGCCGGACTCTCCTCGCGGTGGGCGCGCATGTCCGGAGCCAGAGCCGCCGCCGCGCAGGGACTCTCCCCCGCCGGTGTCTCTCCCTTCCAACGGGCGGAGATGCGCCTCCCGGGCCGGGCGTGGCGCAAGGAACCGACGGGAAGCGCAGCCGGCTGGCCCGCCCTAGCGGAGAGCGCTGGCGCAGCGAGGGAAGGAGGGCGCGCAGCCTGACCGCCCCCAGGAAAGAGGCGGCCTTCGACGGGCTGAGGACGCAGCAGTCTCTACCTCTCCAAGTACCCAGCGGGCGGAACTGGGTGTGCCACCTCCCTAGAAAGCAAATGTCTCGCCCCCTCGGTGAGGGGAAAGAGAGACGACAGCGAAATGCTCAGCACTGCAGAATTAATACAAGAAGCATTAGGGCTCATAGCTGTCAACTTACAGATTTGAAAATAGGGGACCAGCAGCCTCGAAAATAAGGGATCAGCAGCCAAAATAAGGGATTTTGCTATTGTAAAGAGTTGCATACATTGGTAGGATTGACAGATGCTGTCAATCCGGCATGAGGCGGTTGTGGTGCCGCCACAGCTGCTGAAGTGCCGCCCTTCTGCGTCCCTTCCCATCCCCTCCTCTTCCTCCTCCCTTAGGCTGCCTCCTCAGCTGCCACCACCTCTGGGCTCGTGGCTGGTGTGGGCAAGAGTCTCTCTCCCTCCCCTCCCTCTCTCGGGCGGGGAAGGGCCAGTGGAACTCCTTGCGCCAGGATGACGGCGCCAGCGCGCACTCTCTCTTGCGCGGAGGACCCCAAGCCGCTGCTTCCCTCCCGAGCCGGGCGAGCATGAAACCCGGGAAATTTAAGGGGCAGCATCAATAAGGAACAGCAGCGGGACACGGCGCTGGGATAAGGAGTTTCCCGCCAAATAAGGGACAGTTGACAGCTATGTTAGGGCTGTGGTGGTTGAAGTCATATGAACCAATTCCTAGGGGCAGAGCATAGCTGTCAACGTTTCCCTTTTTTTAAGGGAAATTATCTTATTCCGAATAGGATTCCTCGCAAGAAAAGGGAAAAGTTGACAGCTATGCAGAGGTCCTTTCATCGCTCCCCAAAAAATGAGGGGTCCCCAAGGTAATGGGCATTGCCATTCAAATGATGTGTGTGCCATCTTCATCTTCTTTGGGGATCACCTCATTCGTTGTCTTCCATGAACATGGTCTTAACAGTGAATCCGTAAATGACTGTGGAGGCCAATTCTGGATCTACATGTTCTTCCGCAGTGAGGACATAGGTTTCCAGGCAGGAGTTGATCATAGTGAGGGTTTGCCATGCCTTCTTAGCATGCTTTGTCCTGAGTTGGAGTATCTTCAAAGTCCATGACAGCTTTGGCTCCAGTTGGAGCCCTCGCAGGCCAGTATTTCCCACTTGTTGGTGTTTATACTGCATTTTTAAAGAATTGCCTTGAGAGAGTCTTTGACCCTCTTTTGTTGACCACCAGCATTATGCTTTCCATTTTGAAGTTTGGAATAGAGTAGTTGCTGTAGAAGACGATAATCAGGCATCCGAACATGACCAGTCCAACAAAGCTGATTTTGAAGAATCATTGCTTCGACACTGGTGATATTTGCTTTTTCCAGTACACTGGCATTAGTTTGTCTATCTTCCCAAGTGATATGTATTTTTTTTTCAGAGACACCATTGCTGGAATCTTTCAAGGAGTTGGAGATCATGTTTATAAGTGGCCCATGTTTCACAAGCATACATAAGGTTCATAGTAAAATAGCTTTGTAAACAAGCATTTCGGTTTCTCTGCAAATGTCCCGGTCCTCAAACACTCTGCGCTTAATTCAGGAGAAAGCTGCACTGTGAGAGCTCAGGCTATGCTAGATTTCGGCATCAGTGTTGGCCTTTGTGGAAAGATAACTGCCCACGTAGAAGTGATCAACATTTTCCAATGTTACACCATTGAGTTGGATTTGTGGCGCTGCAGAGGGGTTTTGCACTTGTTGGTACAGCACTTTGGTTTTTTTGGATGTTGAGCAATAGGCCAAGCTTTTCATAAGCTTCTGCAAAGATATTTAAGATGGTTTGGAGGTCATCTTGTGTGTGTGCACACACACTGCATTGTCATCAGCATACTGAAGCTCCGTGATGGAAGTTATGGTAATCTTACTCTTATCACGTGATCAGTTGCGCAGGGCAGGGCTTACCTGGGCCACCCAATATTTTATTCAAGTTGGCACTCCTGGTTGGAGTTGGAGTCCAACACATATGGAGGGCACCAATTTGGGAAATAATGCACATGTCAAATTGTGTGAAGTACTGTTCCACTCACAGCTTGGTCATGTGAAGTGTGTTCCATGTCTTGCCTCGCACAACAAAGACTTCCATTTTCCTACTACTGAACTGGGGAGATTATCTGTCATAGCCACACACACACACACACACACACCCTAACATGAATGCTAAACGCTGTTGATTTATGTAGCGTCTGGAGTTCTTTTCGTAACCCCACAAAACCCCAATCAGCAGTTTCTTGAAGGAAACAGTGACAAAACACCCTATTTAAAAAGATGTAGTACCAACGCCTGTTACACAAAGTAGTTTTTCCATACCAATTATTCAAAAGCCCTTAATAGAAAGCTTTAACAATGGGGAAACAGTGGTGAGATCTACCTGTTGGTGATTCACAATATTATACGGCAAATATATTTCAGGACTAACTTCTAACAAATTGCTTTATTTGTCCATTTAACAATAATACAGTAAGATCAGTGGTCTGTGTGGATTTATGGCTGAAGACAGGAGACAGCACATCCATCACATTAAAATATTCATATTGTGTTTGGACTGCATTTTTATTGCTTCTTTTATTACATTACAATTTGTATTCTAGGGCATTCAATCCTATGCATTTACCTAATAATGAGGTTCACCGTATTCAACAAACCTTGCTCAGAGGAAATTGTGTATACATTAACAGCCGAAGACTGTTAACCAATTCATTTTTTTAAG
Organism: Podarcis liolepis; assembly: GCF_965112155.1. NCBI lineage: Eukaryota > Metazoa > Chordata > Lepidosauria > Squamata > Lacertidae > Podarcis > Podarcis liolepis. The sequence continues at coordinate 5,956,737 of NC_139557.1, forward strand.
TTAGTTGAACAAGTATGCCTGTGTTAAGTGTGTATGTGATTAAAATAGTTTTGAAGAGGAAGAAGCATGGAACCTGTGCTTTTAAGTTGGTGAATGTTCTGATTCCTACTCTCGGGACACGGTACTCTGACTCTTAGTTCCAGGAAAACCAAGTGTTTTCTTGAAGACATCAGCACACGGTCTAGGCATTAGCTCAAGGTACAGGGGACATGGAAAGCTGTCTGTGGACCAACGCCGGCTCCCTTGGCTTCAAGTCAGATGAGCGCCGACCCATGTTGCCTTTGGCTGGACTTAACCGCACAGAGGTCCTTTACCTTTTACTTTACAGGGGACATGATTCATAAGCCTACAACAGAGCTCTAAGGTACATGATGAAAGAGTAACTAAGATGTTGTCCCAACACTTGACACGCCCCCTCCTGCTTAACTTTTAAGGAGTGGTGGGATCAGTCATTTATATGGTTCTTGTTCCGGATGAGAAGATGAAAGTGTGTGCTCTATTTACACTAGTGCAAACAGTAGCGTGTCCTTAGTGACTGGGGGCAGAGTTCAACCCCCTGATTATTATTCTGCCTCTGGTTCAGCTGGCCAGCTGACTCCTTGTCTACTATGGGAATTTCCCTCTCAGAGATCCTGTTATCCCTGCCCCATCCCAGTTGGTGCCACAGGACAAATGACAGCGTATGTTTTAAGTGACACATTCCTGCTTGGAGAGTGGAGGAAGAAATTCCCCGTGACTTGCAACCACAGTTTTTCTGGGGACTCTTTTCTGTTGATAAATTAATATGAGACAACTTTTTAGTTGATCAAAAGGTTTTTAATCAGCCAATCTAGCCAATTAATAAACTAAATATTGCAGCTGTACCTAAAATATCTCTTCATATCAGACATTATAATGACACATCTTCCAGAACACAAAGCAAACACACAACTCCAATAGGATTACTGGTATTTGGTAAAACAGCATAATGGTGTAAGAACACATCACATATGACGCTAAGGAATTATCCCTATTAAAATGGGTTTGTCTTTCATAGACGCAGTGATAACTTCCACCCTGATAGAGAATTGGTGCTCAAATGAATGACTGGATTTTTAAAGAAAGAGTATTTAAAAAAGGCAGCTGGCAGAAAAGCTCTCAGAATAGCTGGCAGAATTCCTCATAGCTAGGCAAAAGAAGACAAAAATAGCAACATCATGGAGTTGAGAATCAAAGAATGAAAGGAAGGAAATCTGAGTTCACAATGCTTATTGTCTTAACATTCAGCACAAAGCAACATGCTGGTGTCTACGTTTTTTATAATACAGATTAATCCTTCCTCTGAAGAAAGTTTATAGGCAAACATACCCAGGAAGATTTCCCCCCTGAAATGTAGGCACTTTCAAATTGAATTATTCAGTAGTAACTGGAAAGGGCAAACACGCTCTGAATCGTGTTTCGTTCACACCAGTGATCTTCTTCTAACACTACCGAAAACATAATTGCTTTGGAGTTGTAGATACAAAGTTCATAGTCAAAATGGAATAGGGGAAAATGTACTAAGCAAACAGCACGCTTTGTGCTCTGTCTACTCTTGCAAGTAGGTCACAATAACATCCCCACCTTTCCTGAATCACTTAACTGCCTTCCTCTGTAATTTAACAGCACAATATTTCTAGTGTATCAAATCTGTCTTCTTAAGAAAAAAGTTTCACATTAGTCCTCTGCATTAATTATCCCACACGACCTGCACACAGTTGTAACGTAACATAATTTATGCACACTTTTATGTTCCCCTTTCTTCCTCTTTCCACATAGGGCCCACCGCCACCTCAGGAAATGTTTGTGCACCATCACAAGGTCAGCTGGGCACAAGGTAGATCATTTGGCATCTTTTGGTCCAGCCTACATGTGGCAAGCATATTTGAACGGAGGGGAAGAGAGAGCTAACCTATCATTAACTCTGTGTGAGAAATAAATTTGGGTAGAATCTCAAGCCTTCTACAGAATCATCTCTGCAAAGTTGGCCCATCTTTTCAGCTAGAAGCAGCCTAGAAAAAGAAAAAGAAGTACTTGTGTTATTTTTAATAGATGTCTTGAGGTATTAAAAATGAAGGAAAATTTGTTGTTTATTTGCTTACCTTTCTTTAGCTAAAAGTACAGACATTCCCACGAGCTTTGCAAACTCTTCTGCTGTAAGAGATCCCTTTTCAGAGACCTAGAGGACAAAAATTATAAAATAAAAGCTTTGCATGGGTAATTCCACAGTGGCCAACATACCATTTGTAAACTTATTTACATAACATTTTGTGTTAATTTAATGTTCATTGAAGTTCAAATACTATTAGTTATTAATGTGTTAATTGGATTGATCATCCCTACAAAAATCACCAAGGAGTAGACATAGCTTAAATGCTTTCTTTTCATCGTGTTTCAAAAGATGTGACTGACACAACAGTTTTGCAACCTCACAAATTTATCCTTAAGACAATTATACATACACATGCACACACACTTCAACAGGTAGAGAGGTCTGTTCATGGCATGTAATCTGTAATATGTAAGAGTCATTATGGTCTCTCTCTCTCCCTTTTAAAATAAGTGTAAACTGTGCATCCATGGTATGGTGATCCAGTACAACTGTGGTTCCAATTATACACTGTCCCAAAGACAGATACAGATCTCACACGTTATAAGGAACACTGTGCCTGGTTTTGCAATTTAGTATCTGCTAAATGACAAAGGAATGACGAGTGCTGGATTTTGATTATGGAGCCCTGGATTCAAATCCTTGTTTGGCTATGATGATCTCTTTGTGGCCCTGAGAAAGTCACCATCTCTCACCTTAACCCACTTCTCGGGTTTGTGGCAAGATGAAAGGTAGGATAATCTCATATACAACGAGCCATAGCTCTTTACAGAAAATGTGATGGAACAATTCGTCTTCACAACTTGTGAAGCAGCGGTCATTTTTTTCGGTCCCGCCCCTCCACTCCAGTAACAGGAAGTCCTTTGAAGTAGGCATGCGTCCCTAACCTGCAGGTCAAATACCAGGCTTTTCCTGCTTAGCAAACATTTAGTTAGGATTTAAGAAACTTCGGGTAAAAACCTGTACTGGAAATCTGCTGCTGAAAGTTCGTGGAATTCAGCAGAAGCCCTACAACACTGGAGAAAGGCAGGATAGCCTGCTTCTGCAACAGATATCCCGGCAGAACGTTCTCAGTATGCTTGCAGAGCCGTTCCACCAGCAAAGATGTACAAGCGGTCATGGCTGCAGGGTGGGAACACATGTACCGTATCCTATACGCTTTATATGCACGGGCACACTTGTTTTGACACCAGAATCACAGAACCGGCAAGGGTATTGGGAGGCCATCCTGTCCAACTCCGGCTCAACGTAGGGGTTGACATGAAAGGGGGCTTTGCAGTCTCTTGCCCCTTTTGGCAGCTGTCTGGCTGGGAAAGGGAGCAGAGATGGAGGTTGGAGGGGCAGGATCAACACAGTTTAGTAGGGTAGGACAGCTGGGGGGGGGATTCACATCTGGTAAACAATGTGCCTCTTTGGTTTCATACAGTACATGGGGAGACGAGTCATGGAGACACAAATTTTCACAGCCCTCTGGCAGCTATGGTGGCTCATTAACCAACAGTAATGTATCTAGAAGGGACATCACCTTGTCAACAAAGGTCTGTATAGTTAAAGCTATGGTTTTCCCAGTAGTGATGTATGGAAGTGAGAGCTGGACCATAAAGAAGGCCGAAGAATTGATGCTTTTGAATTATGGTGCTGGCGGAGACTCTTGAGAGTCCCATAGACTGCAAGAAGATCAAACCGATCCATTCTTAAAGAAATCAGCCCTGAGTGCTCACTGGAAGGACAGATCCTGAAGCTGAGGCTCCAATATGTTGGCAATCTCATGAGAAGAGAAGACTCTCTGGAAAAGACCCTGATGTTGGGAAAGACGGAGGGCACAAGGAGAAGGGGACGACAGAGGACGAGAGGGTTGGACAGTGTTCTCGAAGCTACCAGCATGAGTTTGACCAAACTGCGGGAGGCAGTGGAAGACAGGAGTGCCTGGTGTGCTCTGGTCCATGGGGTCACGAAGAGTCGGACATGACTAAACGACTAAACAGCAACAAATGTATCTAGCAAATGTATCTGGAAGTGTATGCTTGATTCTGACCAAACTAAGCCTCCTGGAGCAAAATACACATCAGGAACAAGGGATGAATACTGCAGAAAATTACCCATCTTTTGCATAAAAGTCAGGCAATGGGAATACAGAGACAAAAGATCTGTTTTGACTGTATCCAGCTACGCTGAGCTTGAAGCAGGTGGGTGTCTATTCTTCTGACATGTAAAAACGTGTGGGTGATTTGTGATTTACAAAAGGAAACAGGACATAGATTTGAAGCTTGGCGACAACAACAGAAAGCATCACTGTTTCTTTAACAGACTGCTTGAGAAAATAAAGCGTTTACATACTGTCTCTAAGGCAGAAGCCACCATCTCCTCTTCATTGTGGGACTGAAGCTCAATCACCATAACGCCGCTGTCAAATATACGCAGCCTAAACTCGAGACGAGGAAAAATACAAACCATAACTAGAAGCCTGTAGCCAAAGAATTGGTTGATTAGCTCAAATTGATAAGTAAAATTTAGTCCCATTTACGACTCTGCCCAGTGCTTTATGGGCCCTTCTTGTCCATAGCATTTCTAGGTCACAAGGAGGTAAAGAAAGAAGAATTTTCAACGGGCAGGTTTCTCCACAATCTTGCCAACTTCCTTTCTTTCAAAAGGCGCACAGTTTCAATTCTGTTTTTTCCTTTTCTTCTTCATATCTCCATCCTGCTTTTCATTGTCCTACTTCCTTTCACCATCCTGTGGCTTAAGGAGGCCTCCTAAGACTCCTTGCCCCATCTGTCCCCATAGCACAAAGAGCCGTGAGGACTTTTATTCCAGATCCCCCCCCACCTGAAACTAGCTCCTCCAGTCACATCAACACAATACATTTGAAGCACACTGCTCCCCCCCCCCCAAAGAATGCTGGGAGCTGTAAACTGTGATCTTCAGATGAAGGGAAGTAAAGAAATTTAATAAACCACCACCACCACCACCGTAGTTTACCACTCACATTCCTTCAATTCCCAGCACCCTTAAAAATTACAGATTCTTTGGGGGACGTAATGTGCTTTAAATGTACAGTGTGGATGAGACCCACTCCCTTCCTCAGGATACTGTTTAAAAGATATAAGAGCAAGGTAGTAAAGAACTGATTCTCTAGCCTGGTGTGGTTTCTGCAATCCTGAGTACGCAAGGAAGCAGCGCTTTCAACTACAGTGGTACCTCGGGTTAAGTACTTAATTCGTTCCAGAGGTCCGTTCTTAACCTGAAACTGTTCTTAACCTGAAGCACCACTTTAGCTAATGGGGCCTCCTGCTGCTGCTGCGCCGCTGGAGCACGATTTCTGTTCTCATCCTGAAGCAAAGTTCTTAACCCGAGGTAATATTTCTGGGTTAGCGGAGTCTGTAACCTGAAGCGTATGTAACCCGGGGTACCACTGTATTTCTTTGAATCAGGTCCCCATTCACTGCTAAATAGGGGCTTCTTGGTAGTGGCACCTGCCCTGCGGAATGCCCTCTCATCAGATGTCAAGGAAATAAAGAACTATCTGACCTTTAGAAGACATCTGAAGGCAGCCCTGTTTAGGGAAGCTTTTAATGTTTGATGTTTCATCGTGTTTTTACTACAGTGGTACCTTGGTTTACAACCATAATCCATTCCGGAGGTCCGTTTGTAAACCAAAACAGGTGGTAACCCAAGGCGCGCTTTCACCAATGGGGCTCCCCCCCAAAATTGTTCGTAAACCCCCCCCAAAAAAGGGTTGTAATCCAAAAAAAGGTTGCAAACCGGGACACGCGCTTCCGGGTTTGACATGTTTGTAATCCAAAACGTATGCAAACCAAGATGTATGCAAACCAAGGTACCACTGTATTTTGCCGGGAGCCGCTCAGAGTGGTTGGGGAAACCCAGTCAGATGGGCGGGGTATAAATCTATCATCATCATCATCATCATCACCACCACCATCATCAGGTGGCAAGAAGAAACACCATGACCTTCAGAAATGTAGATATGCGCCTATACCACTTGACAACTACAGCTGACATACACCTGCCGGGTTTTTCAAAAAATCAGTTGGTAAGGACGAGGCAAACACCAAACCTTAAGTGGGCATTTGACAGAAGATAGCATAACTGAAGCCATGTGCCTGGTTGCTTCGTGCTACTTCTTGGTTCTAAAGTCTGCATATTGGAAGGAGGATGGGGGAACAAGCCCCATCATACCATTTCTGGGGGACAGGGGAGGGGAAAAGATGAGTTAGAATTAAATTCTAAAGGATTCTCACCTGAGAGGTAATTTTAGTGCTTCCAACATCTTACACGCATTTACTAGATCTTCAGGCGAGAGCAGCTAAGGGGGTGAGAACTCAGTTACGTTAATCACATTGCAAGCGTGTCTTATTCTCACAACTGCCTCATAGAACACTCCCCCCCCCCTGCATTGTGGTGTGAATACAGAAGCAGTAAAATACATCAGTGTCAATTCAAATATGAATAGTGCTTACATGTATTAACAATCCATACTCCTCCTTCAAACAAGAATATTTAATTCCAAGAAATAATGAAGGTAACCACACATGTAGGAGTGGTTCATACGTTACCCATGTGGATATTTACACCTGAAAATACAGTCATAGGAATTGTCTCCGAGTCAAACTACACATTAGGGAAAGGAGTATAGCAGTCTCATAGGACAAAGGCTCCTAATAATTTGAAACACACATTTATTTGGTTTCAATCTTTTGCTGGCATTCTGTAACATGACAAATACCAGTGACCTCATAGCACACACCAAGCATGGGAAACCCGTGACCCTCCAAACGCTGCTAAACTACAACACCCATTGCTTCTAGTAAACACGGCCAACAGATAGGGATGATGGGAATTGTAGTCCAACAGGACCTGAAGGGCCACATGTTCCTCACTACTGACCTAAACAGTCACCATTCTGTTGAGCTCGAATCAAAGAAACCCACACACATACTTTGCTAAGGAAATTAAAGTTTTAGTGCAGTGATGGCAGAACACACTGAATGCTTTTTAGCTTATGTTTCAAGCCAAGTTGCGTATTATGTGCTAGTCTTGTAGATCTCGTAATCTGAAATGCATAATAGTTGGAATAGACTGCTCTTGCTCTCTGTGGACTTATCTGGCTGCTCTGCAATGCAAGACATCTGTGCAATTCAGAAAGTATTCCTTTTGGCACTTGCTTGCTAGTCAGTCTGCAAGAAATAAAGCTCTCATGCAACAGGCTTCAGCTATTTGAATAGCAAAACTTTTAAATCTTCTCTTCCCAATCTGTTTTGCTCACTCGCTCCACATATTTTAAAAAAATTATTGACATCCATCTCCATGCCCTCAGAACGTAACTGCGCTTCAGGTATTTTACAAGCCTTCGTTTTATTTCAAAAATACTAAAAACTGTCCAATGCTTCACCAAGGAATCTTGGGAACTCAATGCAAGGTCCAGTCGAACTCCAGATGTTGCTGGAACTCCCATAATCCCTGATCATTAGCCATCCTGGCTAGAGCTGATGGGAGCTGGAGTCCAAAAACATCTGGAAGGTCAAAGGTACGCCCGCCCCCGCCTTAATGCCTTCAAGACATCCCCACTTCATTGTTCTGTAGCACATTATTGGATGGAATTTACTCTGGAAAATTATCCTATCTTGTTAGCACTATTTTTATAATGTTCTTTTAAAGAAAAGGGGAACAGCTAGACACCAAAGGGAAGAAATATTTCCCCATCCCCTACAGAAACAACATCATTTCAGTTTTGGCTACTTGGAGAAGCATTAAGTTGATCAAGCCAACTTTTGAGGAAATGCAACAAGGTCATTGTTCCTCACCTCCAAGCCTCGAGCACGATTCACCAAGCAGTAAACCTCTGTGAGTGACATTATTCCTCCCCGCTCCTGTGGACACAATATCAGTTGGTAAGAGAGAACCAATTTAGAACCTCCAGCCTGCTGTCTCTAAGAAGTTATGATGGGCTAGTTGACAACATCAACATGCCCAAGCAGAAAACATACAGTGGTACCTCGGGTTACATACGCCTCAGGTTACATTTTAGTGTATTTTTGGTCTCTGTGGAAGCCGCCCAGGGTGGCTGGGGAAACCCAGCCAGATGGGCGGGGTACAAATAATAAATTATTATTATTATTATTATTATTATTATTATTATTATTATTATTATTATTAGTACATACACTTCAGGTTTCATTTTAGTGTATTTTTGGTCTCTGTGGAAGCCGCCCAGATTGGCTTGGGAAACCCAGCCAGATGGGCGGGGTACAAATAAATAATAATAAAATGAAATAATAATAATTATTATTATTATTACACATGCTTCAGGTTACAGACTCCGCTAACCCAGAAATAGTGCTTCAGGTTGAGAACTTTGCTTCAGGATGAGAACAGAAATCATGCTCTGGTGGTGCGGCGGCAGCAGGAGGCCCCATTAGCTAAAGTGGTGCTTCAGGTTAAGAACAGTTTCAGGTTAAGAACAGACCTCCAAAAGAGTTAAGTACTTAACCCGAGGTACCACTGTATCTGGGAAATGCAAATGGCACAGAAGCTGCAGTAAACATAGTCCTGGAAATTTGTCAGTAGTTTCTAAAAGGTCATCTTCTTTTTCTATTTGACACTGCTCCAATGATTCAAGGGTCTGCTTCGTATCTTACTTTCAAACAACAGTTAAGCCAATGTGCATGGAGTGAAAAATCAGAGGTGCTTTGCTCCTTCTTGCTGCTGCTGTGCCGCTAAGCATCACATCCAAACCCAGATTTGTGGTTAGCTTTCCCTAAACAAATGATGGATGTTAAGTCAAGAATCTTGGTTACAACTTGTGGTTTGTTTGGAGAAAGCCAAGCTAGGAGCCCGGGTTTGGACAAAACCAAATCATGGCTTAGATCCCAGCAGCATGGTAGAAGGAGGGGAGGAGTGAAGTTCCTGTGATTTTTCACCCTGTGCAACAGCACAATGCATGTTCCCCTTTCAGCCATAGTTAAGCTTACCATGATTTAAGGGGATGTACAAACACTGCCAGTGTGGATCTCCTGTGTACTCGGCAGTGGTAACAGAGGCAAATAATGTAGCTTCTGAGCAATTTCCCAGTTCTCCTTCAATATCCATTATACATCTTTATCACTGGATTGAAAAATTATACTGTGGCACCTATTGTTTAAAACTGCTCACAAAGGAGTATCACCACTGAAGAAAGTCCACATTTTAAAGAAGCATATTAGCAATAGTTCTGATCCAACAGAGCATGTACAGAGACGCCAGGGCTACATGTGCTCAGCCCCTACTTTTAAAAACCTGAACTCCTTTTGATCACCATATGGTGAGGAAATGGGACTGTTTCCATCCCTCATTCCTCCTCTCAAAACAGCTGATGAGGTGGATTTTTATTTTTTAAAATAAGGCTGTGCATGCACAATCATGTTAGATGAGGCTGAGAAATTGCACGCACAGCACAGCACATAAATGTCTGCTTCTATGCATTGTCAGCCTCTGTTGCCTGTGGCTCTTACTGCTAAAAAAAGTTGTGGAAATTTCATTGTGAAATGCAAGATCTGCTAGTTTGGAATGCTAACTAAAAGAAAGCCAACTTTGTTTTGTGTTATTTTTTAAAACTGGATGTGCGTGTGAGTTGCCTACTAGAGTGCCCTTCTAACACAGTCCTTTTAATTCCCCAAAGATTTAAAATGTGCCCCTGATTAATCTACTAACTGGACATAATTTTGATCAAGTGTGTTATGGCTACAACCCTATGCCTACATACTTAGACCAAAGTAAATATGCACAGAAATATAAAATATGCATTGTAAATATGAAATAAATTAAGATTCTCAAGTGCCTTACCTCTAAAGGTGCCTGTAAAATGCCAGCTAATTGCTTTGCCAGTTGCATATGGAAATGTGTTCCAGATCCATGTGTTTCCCTGGTGACTGGATTAGCTATGCCCATGCTCAGCAGGTATGATTTAAACCTGATTGTCTGTGGAAATAGGAGAGAGCGGGAGGAAGAACAATGCGGATTAAGATGCCATATTCTTTGGAAGTGATTGAAGGGAAAGTGAAATTACTGAAGGCCGCATACAGCATACTATTAGAATGGGAGATGAAAGATGAAGAGGTAAAATCAGTTATGATTCAATGGGCACAAGTTGTAGGGCACAACATCATGATGGAAGGTTGGGAAAAATTATGGAAAACTGATTTAAAATTGACAGACTGTTCCCTGTTGAAGGAGAATTATATGAAGTTGATGTACAGATGGTATATGACACCAGTGCAGTTAGGGGAAATGTACAAAGCTAGTTCAAATATATGTTGGAAGTGTAAGGAAAAGGAGGGAACATTTTATCATATGTGGTGGGATTGTAAGGTAATTAAAAAAAAAAAAAAGGAAATAATATACAATGAATTGAAGAAAATGTTCCATCTAACATTTGTTTAAAAACCTGAAGCATTTTTGTTAGGGATCGTAGGGAAAGACCTGCCAAAAAAGCTGAAAAACATCTTCATGTATGCAACAACGGCTGCGAGAATCCTGATAGCACAAGGATGGAAGACTGAAGAAATTCAAACAAAAGAATCATGGCAAGAGAAACTGATGGACTATACAGAATCGGCAAAATTGACACATAAGCTACGGGACAAGGATAATTGTGACTTCAAAGATGAATGGGAACCCTTTACAAAGTATTTGAAGACGCAACAAAATGGGGGAGGGGAATTAAGGATGACATGTTTTGGGATAATATGTTTTGTTTAACTTTTCAATAAAACTTATACCAAAAAAAAGATGCCATATTCTTAACAAACAGATACATCCCAGATAGATGAACGAACATAAGGAAGCGCCTGCTGGTCCAGGCCAGTGCCCCATCCAGCCCAGCGTCCTGTTCTTGTAGGGTCGAATTCAGCATAGCAGTACGGCAAACATTCCATCAGAGCAAGGATTCCTCCTTGCACAATGGAAGTTTAACCCCCTCTCCGCGTACCGCATGCACCCAAAATCTGTTCTAGGGGTTCTCTCAACCCTCTGGAGCCGATTTAGGATGTGCAAGGCTCACACAAGGTAGAAGGGAGGAGTCCTGTTGCTTAAGCAGAGATGCCTATGGGAAGCATGCAAGCAGGTCCAGCAGCAACCCTCCTCTCCTGTGGTTTCCAGCGAAGCACACTGCTTCTGGTGGTGGACACAGAACGCAGCCAACAGCCTCATCCTCCACATTTGTCTAATCCTCTTTCAAAGCCATCCAGGTTGGTGGCCAGCCATCACTTCCTCCTGTGGGCAGTTTGCCCAACCTGAATCTTTCAACATTCAGCTTCACCAGATGTTCCTAAGTTCCAGTGTTATGAGGTGGGGTGGGGGAACTTATCTTTATCCCCTTTCTCTGTATCATGCATCATGTTATGCAGTTTAGTCCTGTTGCTTCTTACTTGCCTTTTCTCTAAACTAAAACAACAACACCAAATGTTGCAACCTTTCCTCGTATGGGAGTCGTTTCATTCCCTAGGACGGAAGTTCTAGAAGTACTGTTGTTGTTGTTTAATCGTTTAGTCTTGTCCGACTCTTCGTGACCCCATGGACCAGAGCACGCCAGGCACTCCTGTCTTCTACGGCCTCCAGCAGTTTGGTCAAACTCATGCTGGTAGCTTCGAGAACACTGTCCAACCCTCTCGTCCTCTGTCGTCCCCTTCTCCTTGTGCCCTCCATCTTTCCCAACATCAGGGTCTTTTCCAGAGAGTCTTCTCTTCTCATGAGATTGCCAACATATTGGAGCCTCAGCTTCAGGATCTGTCCTTCCAGTGAGCACTCAGGGCTGATTTCTTTAAGAATGGATTGGTTTGATCTTCTTGCAGTCTATGGGACTCTCAAGAGTCTCCGCCAGCTGTCACCATCTGCAGTCATCATGGAGCCCAAGAAAGTAAAATCTCTCACTGCCTCCATTTCTTCCCCTTCTATTTGCCAGGAGGTGATGGGACCAGTGGCCATGATCTTCGTTTTTTTGATGTTGAGCTTCAAACCAGAAGTACTAGGAAGTTCCTAATGTACTTCAACAGGGAGATACCGTATTTTTCGCTCTATAACACGCATCTGACCATAACACGCATGTAGTTTTTAGAGGAGGAAAACGAGGAAAAAATATTCTAAATGAAACAGTGGATGTATGATTTTTATGGTTCATGCTGTGGCCACAGACATGTGATCTGACAGTGAGTTTGGGGTAGCCCAATGCAAAAATCCTGAGGATCCATGTGGATCCGTGCTTTGTAACCACATTTTAAGTGGGGAGGGAAGGAAAAGAACTCAAGGGACAAGGAGCTTTTCCGCGGGGAGGAGGGAGGGAAAGAGCACTGTTGCTTTAAAGGTATACTTAAGGTATTTGCCCTGTGCCTGGGTTTTTTTTTCCATTTAACAGTTTGCAGCCTTTTCCTTCCGCTCCTTGTTTTGAGGCGGAATAGATTTGAGCAAGTGAGGAGGACTTGGGATTGCAGGGGATTTGCCATTAGCTGTGTAAAAGTGCTCCTCCTTGCAGCCTGAATGGTAAGCAGCCACCAGCAGCAGCAATAGAATGGAGCACAAAAAAGCGGTAGGGGCACTAGGACCCAGACAATGCTCAAATCTATCCTGCCTGAAAACAAGCTGCTCCATCCCAGCCGATCAGCTGAGACGCGGGGGATTTGCGAAGTTTTCCCCTCTCCCTCATGCCCTCCCCAGCCTTTTTTTTTTACTTCCTGGTTTTCACTGCGTGGCTCAGAGCTAGAGGTTGGTTTTATTTTGCTGCTGGTTGCTTAAATTTTATCTTTCCTGCCGTCTCTCTGCAGCCTCATTGCTCTGTTTAGAGAGCGCGCAGACCTTTGCAAGCGTCTCTCCCTCCCGTGTAAGCGGCTGCTGCCGGCTTTGCTGCTATGGCTCTCCTTCCCTCCCTCCTTCCTGGCTCCAGGTCGCTTTAAAGAAAGCAAAGTGAGAGCCTCGTAGAGCGTGTAAGTGGCTCCCGCTTTGCCTGACTGACGGCAGCCATGGCTCTGATCCGTGCATTCGCTCCTTAACACGCACAGGCATTTTCCCTTACTTTCTCGGAGCAAAAAAGTGCGTGTTTTGGAGCGAAATTTACGGTAACTGAGGAGTCATAGGTCTGCCAAAATTATGACCTGTGCTATATCCCCCATCTCCGCTCAAGTTCACTCTTAAAATTCCCCAAAGAAAACGAAATGCACCTATCATACCCCTTGCCCACCTATCATATCCCTTGCCCAGCAAAGAACAGGTGATATTTTTAGGAGGCCAAGAGAAGAAAGGCTTGGGTGTAGGAAATGGCCAGGACTCAGCATGCAGGAGAAGTGGATGTTGACAGCATTCCCCAAGTAGGAAAGACGCTGCCATGGATTGCCAAGTCACCTTTTCCTCACCTACAGAAGACTGCTCTCCTGGAAATCAATCTACTTGCAAGGAAGACCCTCAGCCAGCTGGGACAGATTTCTCATGAGACTATTCCATATTCGGGAAACAGCCAATAAATTAAGCATCAATACCAGCATTATTGTGAGTGAGCGAGAGAAGACTGCAGGTACATGTGCATGCTTATTTTCAACTACAGGCGAGGTTGTGGGCATGGATGAGGCAAAGCACTGCGGGTGAAGTTTCATAGATCACCAGCATTTGTTATGCCATATTACCAATTCAGAGTTTGGCAGCATTATATACCATATTTTTCGCTGTATAAGACGCAGCAGACCACACGACGCACCTAGTTTTTGGAGGAGGGAAACAAGAAAAAAAATATTCTGGATCTCAGAAGCCAGAACAGCAAGAGGGATCGCTGCGCAGTGAAAGCAGCAATCCCTCTTGTTGTTCTGGCTTCTGTGATAGCTGCGCAGCCTGCATTCACTCCATAGGACGCACACACATTTCCCCTTACTTTTTAGGAGGGAAAAATGAGTCTTATAGAGCAAAAAATACGGTATATTATCATGGCAGCTTAAGTCCATGTTTCTCAGAGCGCGTTGGCGTCTAGCGCATTAAAATATTAACTGACCTCATCTTCCGTGATGTCACCTTGCTTTTCTTTGATCTTGTTAGCAATCGATTTGGACAGTTCCACCATTTCCTTTGCCTATTAAGACACAACAGAGAGACAAGACACAGCTGTTGAAGACAGAACGCTTTGCCATGAGCCTCTGATGCAGAATCAAGCTTTGAGGGGCTCCAAGCAGGACATTTGCAGATTTAATCAAGGCCACTTCCAGACGGTGGCTAATTTCAGGTAGGATTCAGTCACAACCTAACCAATTCAGGCTGGCTGCACAATTAGATTCGATTGGGTAGTCTTGCCAACAAACCCACTTCTCCAAAATGTTGGGTTTTTTTGCCATAAGGAAACGCACTGGAACACGTGAAGGAACACTTCCTTTGACATAACATCCAATCTCTCTGCAAATAAATCAGGATGAATGCTCAATAAACAGACAGACTGGAAGTACAGTGGTACCTCGCAAGACGAATGCCTCGCAAGACGAAAAACTCGCAAGACGAAAGAGTTTTTCGTTTTTTGAGTTGCTTCGCAAGACCAATTTCCCTATGGGCTTGCTTCGCAAGACGAAAAACGAAAACGTCTTGCAAGTTTGTTTCCTTTTTCTTAAAACCGTTAATACCCAGGGTGAGTTGCTTGAAGAGGTGCAGTTGTGACTTGACTTCGAGGAGCAACTCTTAGCACGCGGTGTGGTAGCCTTTTTTGAGGTTTCTGAAGACTTTGGTGATTTGAAGACAGTGGTGCTTCGCAAGACGAAAAAACTCGCAAGACGAAAAAACTCGCAGAACGAATTAATTCCGTCTTGCGAGGCACCACTGTACCCCAACTATTAGCTAGGGAAAGGGAGCTTCTGGACTCAATCTGAGCGTTCCTTCTCTCACAAATGTAATGCTAATCATTAGTGCAAGAAGATTCAATCATGACTTCCTCCAAGATGATTTGCTTTGGGATGGGCTGGAGTCTGAGCCACACACCCCTGCTTCTTACCCACTTAGAAGCGGATCCTTCAGACACCGTCACCTGTTACCTGCGACATTCAGCAGGGCATGCTCAACATTCTGCTTACTCATGGTTCTCTGGATGGGGCCTAGCCAATTTAAATTCAGAGAGGTAAAAAGTGATACTTTACCTTTTCCATTAGCTTGCTGAGGTCTTCAAAAGCCTGCAATAATCAGACACACACTTGGTAATGTGTTCCTCACTTCTAGAAAGACAAGACTCATTGCATCATTGAAATATTTCTTCCACCGCTGCCTTCCCTCCAAAATCAAAGCCCTGGAAATAATTAGTTTCTAGCATTATAAGACCATGTGCTTTAAAACTGTAATTAAGAAAATTCTAGCCCTGTGCTTTGTAAGCTGAGCAGACTGTTTCTGTATGAATAGCACTCTGTGCGTTAAGAGGTCCTCACCTTCCAGATAAGAGGGTGGGGTCATTTTAAGTCAAGGGTTGGCAGTAAATGACCTTTAATACAGTGGTACCTCGGGTTAAGTATTTGATTCGTTCTGGAGGTCCATTCTTAACCTGAAACTGTTCTTAACCTGAAGCACCACTTTAGCTAATAGGGCCTCCCGCTGCCACTGCGCTGCCGGAGCACAATTTCTGTTCTCATCCTGAAGCAAAGTTCTTAACCCGAGGTACTATTTCTGGGTTAGCGGAGTCTGTAACCTGAAGCATATGTAACCTGAGGTACCACTGTACTCAGATTTCAAAAGCTTGTACTTATATTTAAATATTCATAGGCAAGGCTAATTAAAAAAGGAAAGTACCACATATGCCATCTATGAGTTCCCTGAAGAAAAGGCAGGTTAGAAATGTATTAAATAATTACAGATGTACACCACCCATTTAACTGGAGTTCTCTGGGCAGTTTGCAGACCATTAAAAATACAATATGAAACAACATAATAAACAGCACTAAAACTAATTGGGGGGGAAATCAAAACAGCTAAAGCCAGCACAAGTATTGCAAACAATTTAAAACCATGAACTGCAAACATAAACCTGACATCTCATCAAAATCTGGAAGCATTTAGCATTTAACAAGACATTATTGCATCCAACATTGCCTCCCCAATTAGTTACCAAATTCACTATTCTAACCTAATGGAAATGATCAGACCTTTAGTATCTTATGCATGTTGTCAGTAACATGCAGAAAAACAAGCCAGCAAAGAGAGAAAAACAGATCTAGATAAATAAAGGGCATGCTGTAAATAATTCTTCCCCTGTCTAATGGATTCACGCCCAAGTACAAAGGAGAATGTGCACACACCTAACAGGAATTTCCTCAGAAAAACAAAGAACTAAGGGAATGAATTTTTATCAGCAGCAACCAGCAGGTGCAGGAAACCCATTTTGTAACGCAGGGCACAAGTTCTGAAATACACTGATTGATAAGTGCAAAGCAGATTTCCCTATGTTTTCAACATCCACAGTTTGATTTCTTTTATCCTCTGATAAACAGAGTGGAAGAGAACAACACGGGGGCACAGAAAATCACCTCATACTGAGTCAGAACATTGGTCTATCTTGTTTAGTATTGTCTACCCTGACAGGCAAACTCTTCTGGATTTCAAACAGGGCTGTCTCCCAGCTCTACCGGCAGCTGCAGGTTATTGTACAGTGGTGCCCCGCAAGACGAATGCCTCGCAAGACGGAAAACTCGCTAGACAAAAGAGTTTTCCATTTTGGAGGTGCTTCGCAAAACGAATCTCCTATGGGCTTGCTTCGCAAGACGACAATGACTTGCGAGTTCCTGCTGGTTTTTTCCCCCTTCCCCCCCTTTTCTAAGCCGCTAATCAGCTGATCCGATCAGCAGATAAGCCGCTAAAAGCAGCTAAAAGCCGCTAATAATGCTAATCCTTCAATGGGCTTGCTTTGCAAGACGAAAAAAACCGCTAGACGAAGAGAATCACAGAACGGATTCTTTTCGTCTTGCGAGGCACCACTGTAGCTAGAATCTTCTGCATACAAGGCGGATTTTCTACTGGTGGCACAAGAAAATTGGCTGCTTCGGTTGCAAACAGTAGCCTCATGGCTCTTCCTCCACCAGCCCTCCCTGATAGGTAAAGGTAAAGGTAAAGGGACCCCTGACCATTAGCTCCAGTCGTGACTGACTCTGGGGTTGTGGCGCTCATCTCGCTTTACTGGCCGAGGGAGCCAGCATACAGCTTCTGGGTCATGTGGCCAGCATGACTAAGCCGCTTCTGGCAAACCAGAGCAGCGCACGGAAACGCCGTTTACCTTCCCGCCGGAGCGGTACCTATTTATCTACTTGCACTTTGACGTGCTTTCGAACTGCTAGGTTGGCAGGAGCAGGGACCGAGCAACGGGAGCTCACCCTGTCGCGGGGATTCGAACCGCTGACCTTCTGATCGGCAAGTCCTAGGCTCTGTGGTTTAACCCACAGCGCCACCTGCGTCCCCACCACACAGTTAAAGAGAACATGCCGCATGTCTGCTTAGAGACCGTTGAAATATTAATCAACACAGAAATGCTTGGAAATAAATAAATAAATAGTCATTGTGCTGTATAAGATGACCCTTTCCCAATCTACTTCATGGGGTGAAGTGTAGCGGGAAGGTGGTGGAAAATGAACAGCAACACACCGTCCTATAATGCAACCTCTTTTACTACATGGGGTGGAGGAAGACCAGCAGGAAACAAGGGGCTCCTATATTGTTCAGCTCCACCCTAAATTTGTATGTGCCAGTTGTAAAAAGAGGAGAGTAAGTAAATCCTTATAAAAACGACAGAGATCAATTTGTTGCAGTAAACAATAAGGAGTGGCAATGATGTGGGTATGATCTTCTTGTTCTAAAAACAAGGAAATTCTACCACCAGAAACAAAAAACACAGTAGCCAGAAGTGATAAACAAAAACAAGCTGTTACAAATACCAGGAAGCAAATTATTAGGAAAGATAAACCCTCGTGTTTATAGAATTCCCAATCCCCCTTCTTCCTTCTGCCCCTTGCCACTAGCTAGGCTGCATTCATATGGCCTTAAACGGATCTTTGTTTTTCTAACCCTTAGAAAATGCTTTGAGGTCTCTTCGGACAATTGGAAAAGCCTGCATTTTTCTCTGTGTACAATGTTTTGAGTCAGCCAGGCCTGATCCAGTGATATCATGGCAATACCTTTGTCCAAAGCAATGGAGGAGGAAAGGATTGCTATATAGCAGGGATAGGCAAACTCGGCTGTCCACATGTTTTGGGACTACAACTCCCATCATCCCTAGCTAACAGGACCAGTGGTCAGGGATGATGGGAACTGTAGTCTCAAAACATCTGGACGGCCGAGTTTGCCTATGCCTGCTATATAGGTTTGACTCTTTATAAAAATTAACACTGGAAATACGCCCTGCGATGCTGAGGCTGGAAGGCACAAAACTCAAGGAGCAAAACAGCAAGACAGTGCAGATTTCTAAAACACAGAGTCCCCGGACGTTTGACGGTCTATTGATCCCTGCGCCACCACTGTGCTCGCTTCCCCGCTGCCACCAACCCGTTACTCTTGGGTACACACTGAGTCCAGACAGTTGTTAAAATTAAACCAAATAAACAAGTTTATTTTATAAGCATTAACAAGTTTACGGTTTCTCAGATAATTTTCTTGTCAGTTTATTAACCTTAGTTTCTTTACCGGCCTATACCTTCCTAATACCTTCTGACTGATTATCTCAACTGTTTGACTGACTCCTCTTAACAGATTATCTCACTCTCTCACATCAGACTAGCCCAACCCACAGACTTATGTGCAAAGGCACACTGTGATTTGTGACACGTTAGTGTGCCGGCCGCAGTGTGTAGGTGTGTTGCACAAATGCTCCTTTGCATTCCTTCTGGGGCTGGAAAGGGATTAGTAAAACTAAATTACAGTGGTACCTCGGGTTACATACGCTTCAGGTTACATACGCTTCAGGTTACAGACTCCGCTAACCCAGAAATAGTACCTCGGGTTAAGAACTTTGCTTCGTGATGAGAACAGAAATCGTGCTCCGGCAGCGTGGCGGCAGCAGGAGGCCCCATTAGCTAAAGTGGTGCTTCAGGTTAAGAACAGTTTCAGGTTAAGAATGGACCTCCGGAACGAATTAAGTACTTAACCCGAGGTACCACTGTACTGTGTTGTGAAATGATGAATGTCTAAAAAGTGTGTCAATCAACATGAAAAGTTTGGAAGGCTCTGCTCTGAAATATAGAACATTTTAAAGTGGTGTGAAAGACACAGAGTTACACCACAGGCATTTATATGTGTCGCTTATACAGGTATGTTGCACGCAGCTCTCACTATTGCAACTGATGCACTGGCTAGAGGAGGAGTGGTATTTTTAATTATTTGACCATATAATTTCTATACTGCTTAATTTATTAAAACTATCTCTAAGCAGTGCACAGAAAACTGAAGCAACAACAGACAACATAAACAAATGTTAACTTAACTTTCCCAAATAACAAATTACGCTATGCAAGCACGGGAGGAAAATAATTTTTCCACAAAAGAAGCATTCACTTCATGATAAGGCACCTATATCTTGTGCAACAGCCACATAAGAAGTGCAATAACTGTATTTGTATAGGGGGGATACATCCTTTGCAAAAGCCCGTAAGCACCGGTCCTATTTAAAAATTATATATTTTTAAATATATAACACACCTGGCTCCCAAACACAATGACTATGATCCAACTATATTTACAGACTCTCCCTATCAGCAGCTTCCAACGACTCAAAGAGTTATCCAAAAAAATCTGAAATTCCAATATTACTAACCTCGGAAATGTTTTTATCCATCTCTTTTCTTCTTTCTTCTAATTTTCTCTCAATACCTACAATTCCTGCAGCTCTTATTCTCCCTGTCTGGAAAAAAAATACATCAACAAAAGGGTTATGAAGGAAGTGCTTAGAGTTCCCTCCTTTTGGCCTGTGGCTGCCTTATAACATCTGTGAGATCAGGGACATGGGGTGTATTTAGAAACAAGCAGGGGCGCCATCCAGGGGAGTGCAAGCCCCCCCCCCGCAAAAAAATTTCAAGGAGGGGTTGGGCCCCCTAAATATTCTGTGGCCTGAGACAGGCCGTTGGGTCGCACATTTAGTGCACCTCATTTAGAGCTATGTCTAAATGCAACTACAGTGGTACCTCGGGTTACATACGCTTCAGGTTACATACGCTTCAGGTTACAGACTCCGCTAACCCAGAAATAGTACCTCGGGTTAAGAACTTTGATTCAGGATGAGAACAGAAATCGTGCTCCAGCGGCGCGGCAGCAGCAGGAGGCCCCATTAGATAAAGTGGTGCTTCAGGTTAAGAACGGACCTCCAGAACGAATTAAGTACCGTATTTTTCGCTCTATAACACGCACCAGACCATAACACGCATGTAGTTTTTAGAGGAGGAAAACAAGGAAAAAAATATTCTAAACGAAATAGTGGATATATTATTTTTGTGGTTCATGCTGTGGCCACAGACATGTGATCTGACAGTGAGTTTGGAGTAGCCCAATGCAACATGTGGATCCATGTTTTGTAACCACGAAGGAGGAAAGGAAGGGGAACCATGGATCCTCTGCTCACGACTGCAGCAGATCCCCCCCGCCACCCGTAGGCATTCGCTTCATAACACGCACAGACATTTCCCCTTATTTTCTAGGAGGAAAAAAGTGAGTGTTATGGTGCAAAAAATACGGTACTTAACCCGAGGTACCACTGTATATAATCAGCTTCATGTTTTCAAATTACATTACCTGTCAAAAATAGCCAATTTTAATTAACATTGTGGGGTGGGGGGGGAGAGTGTTACATAATAAAACAGCTGCGTAAAGGAAAAATAATACTTATTGAAATGCTTATTTGAAAGCAGAGGGCCAATAATCAGAAACTGCATAAACACCTGTGAGCCTCTGGTAACATCAATGGTCTGAGAAGCTGGCATATTCTCCCACCTCCGCTGAGTCATTTCTTCTGATAGCCTTCTGTAGAACTGTGCAGAGGTTTAAAAAAAGAAAGGAGGAAAGGAGAGAGGTTAATTCCAAGGCTGCACTGAAATTGATTTAAATATAGTTAGTATTTTCTAAATAAAAGCAATTTCATAAAAGCAATTTCTCAAAGCTACAAATATGTAACGGACTGAGTTTTACTGCATCACTTATCTTTACAGATCTCAAAAGTTTAGCAGTCCATACCAGCATGTTACAAGCAAGACACAATAGTAATAAACAGTAATACCCGTATAATGATTTAATGTTTTTACCCATTCAAGTCTTGCATAAATTTCATTTTAACCATGCTGAGAGTTCCCAGGCTTTATCTTTACACAAATGAAATTTATAAAACCCATCCCAATATCACCTCACCCCCATCAGGCTAAAAATACATATATACCTCAATCTGTCCATGTTCTTTGAAAGAAAGTTTGATATATGAGTATTTACTACTCTGGAAAGGGCCAGGCTCCTTGTTGGAAGGTACTGGATGAAGATGAACCACTATTTTCGCACTGAAGAGATGGGAAGAGGAAGAGAGAAAATCTTTATGTGACCTGTAGTTATAAAAAAGCAAGGCCGCTTCCTAAATATTAACAAAAGTAGATTTTTAAAGTTTTATGTAGTCTTTCATCACAGGCTAAAAATATAGCTGGTGGAATGTAATATAACATGTTTCTTATAAACTTTCAAGAATTCATTCAGCTGTTAAGAATTTTAGTTTTCAGAATATTTCAGAAATAGTTTTCAGAATATTTCATCTCTCTCTATGTAATAGGAGATTCAAGGCAGACAAAAAGGAACTTATAGAATTGCAGAGTTGGATGGGACCCTTAGGGTCATCTAGTCCAACCCCCTACAATGAAGGAATCCCAATTTAAGCATACATGGCAGATAGCCAAGGAAGTCCATCGCCTCTCATGGGAGTCCATTCCACTATCAAACATCTCCTTTCTTATAACTTGAATCCATTGGTTTGGGTCCTAGCCTCTGGAGCTTCCTCCAATCCTCCATATGGCAGCCCTTTAGATATCTGAACATTGCTATCGTATCGTCTCTCAGTCTCCTCTTCACCAGGCTAAACATACCCATGAGGTTAAGCGCAGCAGCCTCTGCCAGTGGCAGCCCTCCTACCTTCTGGAACAGGGATGGAGAGGGGTATGGCGCTGATGACAGATGTGCTGGGATGGCAGCGGAGCAAAAGTGTGCATGTAGCTGTACCCGCTGCTGCCACCGAGCGAGTGCTTCCTCTGCCCTGCCCTACCTGGTTCCAACAAGCAGCAGTACAGTGGTACCTCTGGATGCGAACAGGATCCGTTCCAGAGCCCCGTTCACATCCTGAAGTGAACGTAACATGTGACTGCGCGTGCGGTGTTTCACTGCTTCTGCGCATGACGTCATTTTGAGCGTCTCTGCAAGCGGTGAAACCTGGAAGTAACACGCTCTATTACTTCTGGGTCGCTGCAGAGCGCAACCCAAAAATATTCATCCCGAAGCTACTTCAACCCGAGGTATTACTGTACCATCACAACTCGGAGGGCAGTGCAGCAGCTGCGCACTGTCACTGCTTTTCACACTGTGCATAGGTAAATGATAGTATTTTTTACAAGATGCTTTGATGGCCAGTGGGACGCGGGTGGTGCTGTGGTCTAAACCACAGAGCATAGGGCTTGCCGATCAGAAGGTCGGCAGTTCGAATCCCCGCGACGGGGTGAGCTCCCGTTGCTCGGTCCCTGCTCCTGCCAACCTAGCAGTTCAAAAGCACGTCATAGCGCAAGTAGATAAATAGGTACCGCTCCAGCGGGAAGGTAAACAGCGTTTTGCTCTGGTTCGCCAGAAGTGGCTTAGTCATGCTGGCCACATGACCTGGTAGCTGTCTGCAGACAAACGCTGGCTCCCTCGTCCAATAAAGTGAGATGAGCACACAACCCCAGAGTCGTCCGCAACTGGACTTAATGGTCAGGGGTCCCTTTACCTTTACGGCCACTAATGGAAAAGCTGCAATGCTCATGGAAGACAAACATGCCAAGCTCGCTGGACAAAGTAGTCAGCACTACTAGAGGCTACAGCTGATAAATCCACCCTTCACAAGCAGACCCAAGGTGGGTTACATGTATCGTAGAACAAATTAGAACAGCAGTGTCTCCACCCGCATCGTTCAGCCCAGACACTGAGGTCCAGCTCCAAGGTCCTTCTGGCGGTTCCCTAATTGAGAGAAGTGAAGTTACAGGGAACCAGGCCGAGAGCCTTCTCGGTAGTAGTGCCTGTCATGTGGAATGCTCTCCCATCAGATGTCAAGGAGATAAACAATTATATGACTTTCCATAGACATCTGAAGGCAGCCCTTTATTCCACAGGGAGGGCGCCACTGCCTAGAACCCCACTCATCCTTGAATAAAGTTCTGAGAAAGGAAAATAAGGATGCATTATGGATCGGGTGCTTGTGAAATACTGAATATTCCAAATAACCCAGGGAAGCGACTGTCCCCAACATCACAGATTTTGCTACAAACTCACAGTACTACCTTTTTCCTATCCCGGCTGCTTGTTCTTCAATGAAGATAATTTGGGAAAGAGGAATAGCCATACAACAGTCCTAAAAGTAGCAATAGAGAGAATAAAAACAAAGACATTTTAATTGAATCCTGCTCTTATTTTAAGACTGTGGAATCACGGCATTGTTTTTGCACTAAGTTCTGCACTGAAGCATTTCATGTGTAGAATTCTTGCCATTCTAGACCATTCTTGCTACTCTCATACACAGGTGTGTGGAGAAAAAAGCTCCCATGGATATGAAATACCGTATTTTTCGCCCTATAGGACGCACTTTTTCCCCTCCAAAAATGGAGGGGAAATGTGTGTACGTCCTATGGGGCGAATGCAGGCTTTCGCTGAAGCCTGGAAAGCGAGAGGGGTCAGTGCGCACCGACCCCTCTCACTCTCCAGGCTTTAGGAAGCTCTGCGCAGCCCTCGGGAGCCCAGTGCGAGGTCACGCCAGGCTCTGGAGCGCTGCGCAGAGCTGCCTGCAGCCCCAGGCTTCCCCTGCGCCAGCCCCGTGCCTGGGGGGGGGGGGAATAAAAATTTTTCTTTATTTCCCCCGCCCCCCCAAAAAACTAGGTGCGTCCTAGGGGCGGTGCGCCCTATAGGGCGAAAAATACGGTAACAACAGCAACACATTGCTCAAAATGACCCATTTTTTTGCCTAAGCTATCCTGCAAGTATAAACTGCTTTTTACTGTTTTCGGTGCTGTAACTGCAAACATTTTGGGCTTATTAACATCTCCAGTTTAAATCTCTGTACCTCAGATTACATAGATCTATTTTATTTCATCATTTCCAAAGTTGTAATCCTTGTGAATTTTTATTCTTGAAACTAATTGTTTAATTAGCAAAGAATAAAATTAATCTATGGCCTTTTAAACGGAGGGGTTTTTGTTTTTGTTTGAATTATAGTTATGGTAGTAGGAGATTGGCTAAAGACAGTAAAACCCTGTGAAGAGGCAAGGCTGCTAACTCACAATTCTCTAAATCATGTCCCACACACCTAACCAGTCGCATGCTGAAAACAATAATAAACCTCCCCTTGGGCTTGCACACACACCAAACCCTCCCTTCTCCTTTAGAGAGGCTGCAAGGAGATCAGAAATTTTCGCTTTCATTTTTGATTAATCAGAATGCAGCATGTTGTCTAAACCCTAAATTGAGTTGCTTTACATGTAATGCCAAGTCAAATTATGGTTTAGGATGAGCAGGCAAGTGTGTTGGTTCTCCTTCAGTAATAGCAGCCACTTCGCTCACCCCCAGGTTCTGCTGCAGAGACAGCAAAGGAAATATAGCCAATGTTTGGGCTTAGCACTATGTCTGAGCCCAGATTTGTGCTATGTCTTGCTCCAAAACATACTGCAGGCCATAACCAGGGCGTGTTCCAATGTGGGTTCTTACGGCACATGGTTTGTTTAGGGGAGACAGTTTGCTCACACAACCATCACAGGCAAATTAACTTTACTGTTATTTTGCATATTATATGGAAATTACAGACATACCAGAGTGCTGAAACTTACATGATTTTTCTGATCTCTCCAGATCAATCTGTGCGTACTCAGAAGCAATATGCCCGTATCAAACTTTACCTGAGTAAGGAAGATATATTTCAGTTCATCTAAGTCTCATCCAGTTTTTGCCCAATACATAATTTAAAAACCATGCAGAGTACTTGCTGGATACTACTAAACACCTTGAGTGAGCAGGGCATATGTTCTTACAGTGGGCTTCTCCCTCTACTCCCCCCTCAAATCTAGAGGGCTTGATGAACTTCTAAAGCAGTTTTGGTGGGCACACAGGGAGAGATAAACTTTCCAAGTGTTCTTATGCTAAACCAAAGCATAGGAATACAGGAAAATGCCTTATACCATGTCAGCACTGACTGGCAGCTTTGCAGGGGGTACCAGCAGATATCAGGGATCAGGCTTAGAGCCTTCTGTATGCAATGCAGATTGCTCTACCACTGAACCATGGCCCTTCTCCATTTGAAATTTCAATTATCAGCTTTTGCTTCAGCTCCTTCTAGATTGTGCAGGTAGGCAGAACTGGTTGAAGCAAGCATGAGCAATCTGAAATTCAGGTCAGCCATCAGGTCACCTATAATCTGTCACTTCCTGTAGCAAAATGAGAGGTGCTTCTTTTGACGCTGAAGATGGAATTTAAGTACTATTTCCCAGGAATACCAGACAAAGACCAGTATGAATTAGAATGAAGTAGCATCAATGCATATGAACCACAGATACTGTGAAATCCATAATAAAATGAGGCAAAGTTTTTGTAGATTAGAGCAGGCTTGTTGGTGCAGTTGTTACACTTGCAGTGTGTGGTGATGAGACCTTGTGCACTTGCATTGCTCCTTCATTGCCTGACTATGGATTTAAGTCAATTGACTAAGCTTTCTCTAAACCAGAGGTGCAAACTGCCCTGTGGAAAGGAATTGGAGAGTGAGGCAGGCAAGGATGACCTCACAGCCTGCTCCAAACAGGGCTACCACCAGATGCACTATGCAAAGGATCTCAATGACTTGCTTTGCTCTGACAGTTTCAGTGTGATTTTCTTCATTTATTCGGATTTCAAAGGTGAGATGCTATTACAGCGCGATAATAAAGAAAATAAAAAACTCCACATGTGATCTGTGTATGAATGCTACAGAAAAATCCAGATATTTTAGCAAGCCTAACCTACTTAAAATGCGGGTATGAAAATTTTAAAAAGATGTTGCATTGAAAACCTCTGATTCAAAAACAAAGCTGGAATGTAGAGGAAGACACTGAAATGAGTATTGTAATGGGAGAGAGAACCACAATCCGCACCTTCTTGCAACAAATTCACTACCTTGCTTGATGCTTCCTGATACTACAAAGCTCCATTCAATCCAAAACTATACTTCTGACTAATTGGAAATAGCTTGCAGATATTTATTGGCTTGGGATTTTATATAAGTTAAGTGATGAATTAATATGTTTAATTTCAAAATGAAAAGATTCAAGTTAAATTTATAAGAACTATGATTTGGAAAACCGTTAAAAGGATATGCATTGAAATTCAACCAAGGGGAAGCGAGGAAGTCACTTAACAATGTTAATTTTAATAAGGTTATGATTTATGTTTATTTGTTTACTTGTTTATATTTTTTTGAAAACCAATAAAAAAAATTGGGGGGAAACAAAACTATACTTCTGGACACCTTGCCTAGGGATGATCTACAGTTCCAATACCTGCGACAGGTAAGAGAAATCAGTCCAAGCCCCACCCAATGCTGTTGGGGGTATTTCATTTCACAGTGCCTGGCAAAATACTCCCTGCAGGTAGAAAACGGAGCGGAGAGGGGCAGCAGCAGCAGCCTATCTCCCCCTGACACCCTAGCTTTCTAGATGCAGAGCGCCTTCCCTCGGTTTTCTGCGGGAGGTTTTTTTCCTTTTTAAAAATCCTCCTCAGGGCAATAAGGACCTCTAGAGGAGGAAAGCTCTGCCTGCTTCCTCCAGCCCGCGCCCCTGCCTTGCCTGCCTAGCCCAGGCCCGCCCGCCTGCCCCGCGCCCCGGCCGGCTCCCCCGACCTTCTCCTCGCCGTCGTAGAGGCGGACACCGCGCTGCTGCGTGACCAGGTTCTCGTGGATCTCCAGGAGGCCGGTGGTCCAGCCGAAGCGGTCCATGGCGCTTAGGCCAAGGCCGGCCTCCCTCCCTCCCTCCCGCGGCAGGAAGGCGGCGGGGATGGCGGAGCCGCCCTCCGGCACCTCCCCGTTTCGGAAGGGCAGCGGGAGGCGGGGAAACGGGCGAAGCGGCTACGAGGAGGCCGCCTTGGGGCGGGCGGAGGAGGAGGAGGAGGGGGAACGGCGCACGCGCATCCCGCCTCCACAATCAATCAAAAGTATTCGCCTCCTCCCAGCCCCTTGACTAATTAAACCATCTATAACCTATTAAAGTGGTTCCAGTAGTAGATAGGTAGCCGTGTTGGTCTGCCATAGTCAAAATAAAAAATTCCTTCTAGTAGCACCTTAAAGACCAACTAAGTTAGTTCTTGGTATGAGCTTTCGTGTGCATGCACACTTCTTCAGATACACTGAAACAGAAGTTGCCAGATCCTTCTATATAGTGAGAAGGTGGGGAGGGGTGTTACTCAGAAGGATGGTGGGAATGGGAGATAGGCAGATAGCTGGGAGAGCCTGTTGACGACTCTTAACGACTGTAATAGGTCTTACAGGAAAAGGCAAGGGGTGGGAAGGTGAGAAATGGTTTAGTTATGTATAGTGAGATAAGAATTTAATTGGGACTATTTAATTGCTCATCGTCTAACATTGTGTATGCCATCAAATGCCAACAGTGTCCTTCAGCTCTCTATATTGGACAAACAGGCCAAACCTTACGCCAAAGAATAAACGGACATAAATCTGACATCAAGAATCACAGAACAGAGAAACCAGTAGGAGAACACTTCAATCTCCCAGGGCATTCTATACAAGATCTCAAAGTAGCTGTTTTACTACAAAGGAATTTCAGAAATAGACTGGAAAGAGAAGCTGCTGAATTACAACTCATTACCAAACTTAAAACCATGAAAAGACCTGGGCTTAACAAAGACATTGGATTCTTATCTCACTATACATAACTAAACCATTTCTCACCTTCCCACCCCTTGCCTTTTCCTGTAAGACCTATTACAGTCGTTAAGAGTCGTCAACAGGCTCTCCCAGCTATCTGCCTATCTCCCATTCCCACCATCCTTCTGAGTAACACCCCTCCCCACCTTCTCTGGCAACTTCTATTTCAGTGTATCTGAAGAAGTGTGCATGCACACGAAAGCTCATACCAAGAACTAACTTAGTTGGTCTTTAAGGTGCTACTGGAAGGAATTTTTTATTTTGACTATTAAAGTGGGTGGGTTACGTTTGCTTTTGCTCTTGTTTTATTATGTATTT
The DNA here is from genome assembly GCF_965112155.1 of Podarcis liolepis. Taxonomy (NCBI): domain Eukaryota; kingdom Metazoa; phylum Chordata; class Lepidosauria; order Squamata; family Lacertidae; genus Podarcis; species Podarcis liolepis. The sequence goes on from NC_139557.1 coordinate 5,985,317, forward strand.
TGTGTTTTCAGAGACTGTATTTTTCCATTATGATCCATGTATACAAATGTGATAAATAACAGTAACATCCATCTCTTTGCCCACCCACAGTTCAAAGCAAAGCCTTTTATTGCCTCAAGTGACCAGATGATTCACTCCAAACATGAAGTCAGGGTCAAAACAAAAAAATTCCTTCCAGTAGCACCTTAAAGACCAACTAAGTTAGTTCTTGGTATGAGCTTTCGTGTGCAAAGGAATTTTTTTGTTTTGACTATGGCAGACCAACACGGCTACCTATCTGTAAATGAAGTCAGGGGATACAGCTGTTGCATCGCAAACTATACACTTCTAACTACCTAAGTCTACTACATTTTAATGTTTCAATATTTTAATGTTGTCTTTTAATTTTGTTTTTAAGTTGTATTCATTCAACTTGTTTTTATTATTGCTTGTTAGCCGCCCTGAGCCCAGCCTTGGCTGGGGAAGGTGGGGTATAAATAAAAATCATTATTATTATTATTACTACTATTAAAATGAGGCTGCATTTTCAATTATATTTTAACCTGTATTTTAAGTTGGCTTTTTTTTTAGAATTGTAATTTTAGTGGTGTTAGCCGCCCTGAGCCCAGCTCTGGCCGGGGAGGGCGGGGTAGAAATACAAATTTATTCTTATTTAGTCAGATGAAGAGGAAGGGCAGCTCAAGAGACAATTCCATGCACAATGAATGCAATTAACACCAACATTTATATTACACACAAATGCAAATGTGCGCTCTTGGACGAAACAATATTAATAAAAAATTCCCTCCATGCACCCAACCCTCCATTCTTGGGAAGTATTTGCATGCATGCGTTCCCCTCTTCCCACGCGAGGAACCTGAACGGACCGTTGAAAAGTATTTGCCCTTCCCGCTCATGCGCACTTTCCTCGTTTGAAGCAGAAACCGGCCTGGAGCAACAGCTCTCGCCCCATATATGGAAGTGAGGGGGCGGTGCTGTGGGCGGACTCGGCCGTTCCCCAGCAACCAATAGCACGGCATCTCCCCCTCCCCGGGGCGCGTTCATTCTAATTGGACGATTTCAAGCTCGCAGGCCAATCGCGTTCCGGAAGACCGTTTCGCCTCGCGCGTGATTTAAACCGAAGTTGCGAGCCGCCGCGAAGGAGAGTGGCAGTTGCGGAGACGAAGTCCGGTCGAGCTCCTCACGCAGGTGAGCGCGATAACGCAAGCTTATTTAATAATAATAATAATTTCCCCCAGCCGCTCAGGGAGGGGTGGTGATGACGAGTCGTCTGTGGTTCCTCCACAAGCAGATAAAACAGAATTTTACCCTTTGGCCCGGGGCCATGCATTCAGACAGACCGTTGTCGCTTGGGCGGGTGTTCCCCATATTATATTATTATTTATTATTATCATTATTATTATTATTTATCATCATCATCATCAACATTGTTGTTGTTGTTTAGTCGTGTCCGACTCTTCGTGACCCCATGGACCAGAGCACACCAGGCACTCCTGTCTTCCACTGCCTCCCGCAGTTTGGTCAAACTCATGCTGGTAGCTTCAAGAACACTGTCCAACCATCTCGTCCTCTGTCATCCCCTTCTCCTTCTGCCCTCCATCTTTCTCAACATCAGGGTCTTTTCCAGGGAATCTTCTCTTCTCATGAGGTGGCCAAAGTATTGGAGCCTCAGCTTCACAATCTGTCCTTCCAGTGAGCACTCAGGGCTGATTTCCTTAAGAATGGATCGGTTTGATCTTCTTGCAGTCCATGGGACTCTCAAGAGTCTCCACCAGCACCATAATTCAAAAGCATCAATTCTTTGGTGACCAGCCTTCTTTATGGTCCAGCTCTCACTTCCATACATCACTACTGGGAAAACCATAGCTTTAACTATACGGACCTTTGATGGCAAGGTGATGTCTCTGCTTTTTAAGATGCTGTCTAGGTTTGTCATTGCTTTTCTCCCAAGAAGCAGGCGTCTTCTAATTTTGTGGCTGCTGTCACCATCTGCAGTGATCATGGAGCCCAAGAAAGTAAAATCTCTCACTGCCTCCATTTCTTCCCCTTCTATTTGCCAGGATTTGATGGGACCAGTGGCCATGATCTTCGTTTTTTTGATGTTGAGCTTCAGATCATATTTTGCACTCTCCTCTTTCACCCTCATTAAAAGGTTCTTTAATTCCTCCTCACTTTCTGCCATCAAGGTTGTGTCATCTGCATATCTATACCGCCCTTCCTCCGTAGATCTCAAGGCGGTTCACAACGATACGATATCTTTATTGTCATTGCCCCATAAGGAACAGTGAAACTGAAAATCTACATAAAACATTCAAATCTCCCTTAAAACTCTGAAACCCCATTTTAAAATACTATACTATAAAGACTCCTTATGCTGCGTTTAGAACCAGAATTGCATTTGCGTAGAAACTGTTTCTCAGGCGGCTAGTCCTGGTCTTTATAACCCTATACCTTCTTCCAGAAGGCAGAAGCTGAAAGAGATCACTATCCTGCGCTATCTCTGCAGCTTTCTTATGGCCCCTGACAGCATAGATTTGATCTAAGGTGGGAAGAGTGCACCCAGTTATTCTCTCTGCAGTCTTTACAACCCTGGACAGCATTGTTTTTTCCCTGGCCGTGCAGCTCCCAAACCACACACACAGACCATAAGTTAATACACTCTCCACAGTACAATGGTAAAATGCCATCAACAGGTCCTCCCCCTCTCCAGCCGTGATTAAACCAACCACCGTTGTATCATCTGCAAACTTAATGATCTTATTACTGGGGTATTTGGGGGCACAGTCAGCTGTATAGAGCGTATATAAACGCAGGCTTAACACACACCCCTGCGGCATCCCCATATTCATGATAAAATCCGCAGAGACATAAGGCTCCTCTTTATTCTCTCTTCAAAAACGCGTCAGTCTCTGGTGCTATGACAGCCAGGATGTGGGGCTCAGACTTGCAAGCTGTCAGGATCTCCTTTGCTTGCCATGTTCCCATAGCTCCGACCAGCCTCTAAACTGCTGCCCTCCTCTGCGGAGGACCCTGCTTTCCCTCTTTAGATCAGTTGGCAGAGGCTCAGCTCCCGTGCTCCTCCTAGGCTCATAGAAATGGATGAACGCGATGCTTAGGACAGGACAGTGTACATAGTTTACAGCTATGTCTGAAGTGTGGGTCTGCAGGATAAGGCTTTTTTTCAGTTGTGGTGTCAAAGCTTTGGGAATGCCCTCTTGTTAAGCGATCCTGGTGCTCAGCTCTTGTTTTTTTTGGTCCCCTAACAGCTTATCAAGCAAAAGCCGCAGGACAATTTTATTGGTGAAGCAAAAAATGGAAAGTCCTGTAAGTATATGTCTCTTGTATTCATTCACTTGAATTTTGGACTCAAGGTGGATTATACTAGTTTGTAGTTAAAGAAGAGAATGAGGAATCTATTTCTAAAAGACAGACAGCTAAATTTATTTATAAGCCCAGGAATTTCCAGATCATAACTCTAATAATGCATTAGTAGCTTTTATAACTTGTTTAAAAATGTTAACTATAATTAACTAATAAAAAGTCTAAACCGGCTTTTCTTGCTCGTTACATTTATATTACACACATATCTACATACCCATACATACTGTTTCACAGTTCTTGATTGATTGCTTTACATACAATGAACATGGGGTGGGGAGCAGTGTTCAAAATTCCCATTGTTCTAAGGGCATTTTGCAACAGGGAATTTCATTAGTGCGAGCAGTTTCTGAGCTCTGTGCCTAAGATTTCAGGTTAAAACTGCAGAGTGGAAGGAAAGGCGGACCATTTTCTGCCTCCCCACTTCCATCTGCTCTCTGAAGACTGGAGAAGACTTAAGAATATTAGGGGAGTGGGTAGGGGAAAGACTAGACCAGACATGTCCAACAGGTCGACCGCAATCGACAGGTAGATCCCCTGCTGATCGCAGTCGATCGCGGGACCCTTATCATTTGCATTACTTAAAACTGGAATGAATGCCTCCGCTCTGTCGCTTTGGTTCATCCTCCAACGACAATGGGGAGATCCCTGCCAGTATTTTTATATTGGGTGTAGATTGCAGTCTCTTGGGAGTTGGACATGCCTGGACTAGACCATGTGAAAAATGGACATAATATTTTAGTTGCTGTTCATTCATTTTCAGCTTTGTATTCTTGTTGTAAAAAAAACACATGTGCCCATTGTTGTGCCCATAACCTAGGTTTAAGCTGTCATTTAGCTCCTAGCTTTCATCTGTTTCTAACAACAGAATTAGATCTAGAGATTTTTGTCTGGCATTTCTAATTACCTGGTGGTATTATTCTCTGGAGTATATTACACTATGATAATATAGGAAATAATGGTGTTGAAATAATATCATTTTCCTATTTAAAGAAAAAGTAAAGCAGATATTCTTATAACCATTTTGTTTTTCATGTGGCTATGTGCACCGCCTTTATGTTGGAAAGCGTGGAGAAAAAGGTCTATAATGTTAATTTAATATTTCAGGAAAACAAAGAAAATGCAGTTGGACCTCTATGGACCCAAGTGGATGGCATGTTGGAGGAAAACTTAGCTTCTCCAAAAGCTTTAAAGTCTCCTGTCATATTGAAGCAGATTTCTTTGGCTGAAAACTGTAGCCCTCTGGCTAGTACAAAAACAAACTGTAGCCCCCTGGCAGTTGTTTTTGAACCAGCTAAAACGAAAAGCCAGCACATGTCCTTTAACCAGACCTCCTTGCTCAAAAGAAATGGAAAAGAGAAAGTGCTGAAAACAGCTGCACCACCCATCTTCATTCCACCCCTTTCAGAGAAGCGTGCGCTTGGCTCATATTGTGGTAGGATAGTAGAATCTAAAATAAACTCCTTCAGAAGAAAACCAGAACATGAGAATAGGAGGCACACTATGGCTGCTGCTCCTAAATCAGCAGTGAGGACTCAATCCACAAGCAGTATTGCAGACAAAAAGGATGATAGAGTCACCAGCACAGTTAATACTTCTAAGTCTGTTGCTGTTGCCAAACCTGCAGCTGCTCTCTCACTTCAAGCCAGGCCTCCTGTGAAGGTGCCTGTTGGCCAGCCAAAGCCCATTCTGAACCATGAGACAAAAACTACCAATAGAACACCAGTGAATAATGGGGCATCCCAAAGAAATCCTAATAGGAATGGGAAGCTCGTCAGTGCTAACAGATCTGTGCACAGAACAAAGAAAAATGCTCCAACAAAAACTGGACTTGGACCACATTTAACAGGACCTGTTTCTGAAGCTCGTGGTGCTGTCTCAGCTTTGAAATCAGCTGACGGCGTCAGAAAACATAATCCAGCGAAACCTGCAAAAGGAATAAGGTAATAGAAAGGTGTGGGGATAACATTGGCTTAGATCTCTGTGAATTTAGGATATGCACAAGTTATTTTGCTCAAAAACACAAGCAAAATTCTTTTGAGGTCAACTTTTTAGGTGTAGGATACTGATACAGTGGTACCTCGGGTTACAGACACTTTGGGTTACAAACTCCGCTAACCAGGAAGTGGTTGCTCCAGGTTAAGAACTTTGCCCCAGGATAAGAACGGAAATCACGCACCAACAGGAAGCTCCATTAGTGAAAGCACGCCTCAGGTTAAGAACCATTTCAGGTTAAGAAGGGACCTCTGGAACGAATTAAGTTCTTAACCCAAGGTACCACTGTACTATACACAGGTGGGGAACCTCTGGCCTGCAGGCCACGCTTGGCCCACAGTGGGGTCCAATTTGGCATACCAGTCCATTTTCCTCAAGTCAAACCTACCTCTTGTTTACTACCAGTTATTTACCCATGGTTAGGCATTTGGGCGTCATTGGGTTACATCTGCATTGGGTCTGTTGCATGGCCTATTCCTGATTACATTATGGGGCAAAGCAGAATGTTGATAACTTACTAATATACTGACTTGTTTGTAGAACCCGACCAGCTGAACGGCCACCATTGACAGGGCTAAAGAAGCTGCCACCTCCCATATCTGTTTATACTCTGCCTGAAAGAGAATCCTTTCATCAAACTATAAAAGAACCAGTTGAATCCTTCTGGTCTGCCCTTGCAGACGAAGATGAACAAGGACTACTGAGTGACAGTGTCAATAAGACCCTTGTGGAATGTCTGCACTTAATTGAGGAGGTGAGGCCTCTGTTAAGCCACAGTGATGAGGAAATAAGCTATTGTATATGTAAATGTTCAATACTTTCATTCAGCTCTGTTGTTTAGTCGTGTCTGACTCTTCGTGACCCCATGGACCAGAGCACGCCAGGCACTTCTGTCTTCCACTGCTTCCCGCAGTTTGGCCAAACTCATGTTGCTAGCTTCGAGAACACTATCCAACCATCTCGTCCTCTGTCGTCCCCTTCTCCTTGTGCCCTCCATCTTTCCCACCATCAGGGTCTTTTCCAGGGAGTCTTCTCTTCTCATGAGGTGGCCAAAGTATTGGAGCCTCAGCTTCAGGATCTGTCCTTCCAGTGAGCCCTCAGGGCTGGTTTCCTTCAGAATGGAGAGGTTTGATCATCTTGCAGTCCATGGGACTCTCAAGAGTCTCCTCCAGCACCAGAATTCAAAAGCATCAATTCTTTGGTGACCAGCCTTCTTTATGGTCCAGCTCTCACTTCCATACATCACTACTGGGAAAACCATAGCTTTTACTATACGGACCTTTGTTGGCAAAGGTGATGTTTCTACTTTTTAAGATGCTGTCTAGGTTTGTCATTGCTTTAACGGATGATTTGTTATACCTCGGTGGTAGAGCATCTGCTTTGCATGCAGAAGGTCCTCCTAGGTTCATTCATTCTCATATCCAGGTCTTGCTGAGAGAGACTGCCACTCTGAAATCCTGGAGCGCTGCTGTCAGTCACTGTAGAGACAATACTGAGCTAGATTTAGTATATGGCAAGCTTCCTGTGTTCCTAGGTTCCTTAATGATAAAATCCTGCTGTTTGCAAGAACTTCTCCATTATACATGGGACCAGATGAATTCATGCTGTACAAAATAAAGTCACATTTTCCCCATGAGTTGCTTTCGTTTTGAGGTGATCACACAAGTATGAGGCAGAATATAATCCGAACAGATGGCTCCTGAGGGAAAAATTCTGCCGTTAGATATTTGCTTAGGAGATAAACCCCTTGCAGAACATGGGGAATAATTCATGAGCAGGGATAAAGATGCTATTGGCTTCCCCTTGCAGGCCTAACCCACTTTCAATTTAAGATGAACAATAAGAGGAGTAACTGGTGGTCCACAGATTTGTTAGTCACTGGTAACGATCTTTAGTTCTGTTGACTGGCCCTCAGTCAGCACAAGCCGTATTGCAGAGGACAGAGAGGTCCAGCGTGCTTATTTAGGGTGGGTTGCAACAGACGAGATCTTCCCCAAGTTCTGTGCTAAATATGGAGAGGCATTGGGTCTCTGCTGTACCCTAGGCTTTGAAGACATGGTCCGTAGTCTCTGAAAACTTATACCACAATAAATCTCCTAGTCTATAAAAAGTGCTGCAAGAGTTCAGTGTTCACTGCAACAGATTAACCAGCAACCTCGGGAATTCATATTACCTAACAACTTTTTAAAAGTAAGCCAACATATAATCTGTCTTTAGGGTTATCCAGGTGATGACATACATTCCACTTTGGAAAAGCTGACCTTGTCTGTGCCAGATGCAAAGAAATTTGCCAAATACTGGGTATGCCAGATGCGTCTCGAGCAGTTTCGCTCCATTGAAAAGGTCCTTGCTATCTATGAAAAGGCAATTCTGGCAGGAGCACAGGTAAGAATTCTTAAATGTTGTTATTGTGTTAGCATTTACCGTATTTTTCGCCCTATAGGACGCACTTTTTCCCCTCCAAAAATGAAGGAATGTGTGTACGTCCTATGGGGCGAATGCAGGCTTTCGCTGAAGCCTGGAGAGCGAGAGGGGTCGGTGCGCACCGACTCCTCTCGCTCTCCAGGCTTCAGGAAGCTATCCGCAAGTCTTGCAAGCCTGGCGGGATTTCCCGTGGGCTCGCAAGGCTTGCGGGCAGCAGCCTGCAGCCCAAAAGCTCAGGGGACAGCGGGGAGGCGCAGCGCCGCCACCCCGCTATTCCCCGACCTGATCTGGAGGCTGGCGGGGGGAGAAGCAAGCTTGCTTCTCCCCCCCCCCCCGCCAGCCCCACAAGCTCGGGGGATAGTGGGGCAAGCTGTCCCTGAAGGCAGAAGAGGGAGACGGAGCGCCCGTCTCCCTCTTCTAGCTTGGGGATGGCTGCGCAAACCTGGGGGGGGGGGAATAAAAATTCCCCCCCCCCCAAAAAAACACTAGGTGCGTCCTATAGGGCGAAAAATACGGTATATTTAATTAGAGTAATTTTAATGCATTCTGCAGATGAGGCTTTATTTTCTAAAATTCCGTGGTTGTGTCCTCTACCACGTAAAAGCTTATATTTTTTGACTTTTCATCCAAGGAACTCTAGGTGGTGTACGTACTGTAGTATTTGATCCTCACAACAACTCTGTGAAGTAGATAGCTCCAAAGTCACCTAGTGAGTTTCATGGCCAAGTGGGAATTTAGTCTTGAGTCTTCGCAGTCTTAGTCCAACGCGAACCGCTACAGCACACTGGCTAATTACAATTGACTTGGGCATGATCTGGTACTAACAAAATCACATTTCTTTTAGCCCAAGGATGAGTTACGGCGTACATTAGCAGATGTTATGAAGAAAACAAAAATCATATCTAAATCTGGTAAGATTAACTATTTTTAATTTAAGATGGTCACACTCCCCAACTCCCAACCTGTTGCCCTTAGTTTAATAGTTTTATAACAAAGCAGAAACCTTAACTGGAGATTATCTGCGCCCATTAATTTGAGTGCAATTATGAACATATTAACTTTTTCCCCTCTTTTTCCTTTGTTCCTTAAAGCATCTGGCTCCTAACCTTCTTAGCTGTAACTCTGTTGCTATCGTACCACATTCTAAAAGCTGAAATGTCTAGTCGGTGAAGACATTTCTGTCCTTGGTTTGCTATACTGTGACTCTGCTTGTTGCCTACATTTTAAAATTACGTTTCTGGAAAGATGGACCGTTCTTCATCAGGTTTTATCAAGATACTTCTTTTGAACGTATAGTCGCAACTTGTTTGGAAATACAACCATTCTTCCTATTTTTGTAACAAAAATGTGCTACAAATTCTACTTCATAGTGAATGTGATTTAACTATCAAAAGATACGGTACTAGTCTACATTGAGTAAGTTAACCCCTGAATTTCATTTTTTTTTCACAGGAAAATGTTCTGGGTCACCTTGACTTATGACAGTGTATTTCTATTTTCAGAGGAATGTGTGGAAAAAGAAATCACTCTAAATCATGAGGCAGAAGTTCACTTAGATGAAGAGAAGATAGAAAACTCTTTCAAGGAATTAAACGTCAATAACAAGATGGAGTCTGGTAATGAAGTGGCTTCTCAAAAAGCAGAGGCTTGTTTGAAGTCTGAACAAGAGAGCATTGCGTTTGAAGAAAGGCACCAAAATAAAGAAGAGAAGCCTACAGTTCTCAAAAATGAAGAGCAGGATAGTGGCAATGCAGAGGGAGAGAGAATACTAGAGTTCCCAACTCCTGAAACTGACAAAGGGGGCTCGTACTTAATTAAGTATAACTTGTCAACTACTCCCTCCTTGATAAGGTAAGTTGCCTCTTCAGGTTTACATCCTCTATCTGGTTTCGAATGTGGGTGGGTCACTATATTTGACAACTTTGTTCAATCTCAAGCTGAATGGAGAATTCAGTAAGTATTTGGGGGTGGTAATTCTGCCAGATATGGCTTATTTATTCATTTATTTTGCTAGCCTTTCAAAGGATATCAAAGTAAAACTTGCAACTGAGAAAGATCATTCCAGTGAACCACAACAAGTCCTAATCTTCTCACCCAGCTCTCCAATTCAGTTTGAGATTAGTGCTGTATAGAGAATAACTTAATTACCGTATTTTTCACTCTATAGGACGCACCGGACAATAGGATGCACCTTGTTTTAGAGGGGGGAGAACAAGAAAAAAAAATTCTCCCCCTCTCTGCCCAGCGCCCCTTCAGCGAAGCGGCAGGAGGCGCTGCACAGAGAGGGGGAGAACTTCCCCCCTCTTGTTTTCCCGCTCTAAAACAAGGTGCCGTTTAAGGTGCGTTCAGGCGGCTACCTTGGAAGCATGGAGAGCGAGAGGGGTCGGTGTGCACTGACCCCTCTCACTCTCCAGGCTTCAGGTTCCTTTCGACCTGCTCTTTGGAGCTGGTGGGGGGAAGCCCACCACCAGCCCCAAAGAGCAGGTCGGGGAGCGGGGAAAGGTGTGCAGCTGAGAGGCTGCTGCCATAGTCGCGCATCACCTCTCCAGCCGGGAGAGGGTTGCGGGGATATGGCTTCTTCGCTCCGTAGGACAGACACATATTTCCCCTTCATTTTTGAAGGGGGGAAAGTGCGTCCTATAGAGCGAAAAATACGGTAATATTCAGTGTCAAACTTTATGTCTGCTTGCATTATAACAAGTTGTAATCTTGCATATATTCTGTATTTATGGCCTACCTCTTTTCCCTCCCTCATTGATCTCCAAGCACAAATAAAAAAATGCAGGGTGACGTTAACCATCCTGCAATCAAGGATCTGAAATTTTTAACTCCTGTGAGACGTTCTAGCCGCATACAAAAGAAGGTGTGTAAGTTGCCAGATATGTTGAAAGACCACAACCCTTGCGTTTCTTCACTTGAACAACTTGAAGAATTCGGAGCTGAAGGCATTGGTTTCATCTACAGACACAACAGTGCACTGCGCAAACTCTGTACCCAACAAGGTCAAGAGTGATTATGGCACAATTTTAAGGTTTCTTTGAAATGATCAGAAACAACACGAGCGACATTGCTTTTGATGCAACTAATAATAGCTTTATTGAATAGAAAAGGGTCTCATGGGTGTATAAGGTGTGATGTATTTTAACAGTGAGTAATGCTTGGTCATCTATTTGGTTTATGGATGTGACCATCAAAGTGGTTTTCTTTGGTTATGTTTATTAATATGCCTTTAATCTGCAAGTGTAAGTTCTAAGAATAAGGTGGTCTTTTATTGTGTGTGTATTTTTCATTTTCAAATAAAATAAACATCTCTGAATCGTGCTCCAGTACAGACGTAATGCTCACATTCCTAACCATGGTTAAGAAATGTGAAGCAGGTCTTGAGATGGCACACTCATAACTTCCTCTGGCCTTAACACTAATTCAATTCTAGCAGTAACCACTAACCCTACTGTTCAGTATATACAATTTTTTCAATCTCTTGTAAAACTTGTCTCTAAAATTTAGTGCTATCCCTTTAAAAACCTGTTTGTATAACTTTTCCATAGATCTTTTCCACTGCAGAAGTTTAAAAACATTTTAAATGAATGTTTAAATCTTGGTTTATAGTAACACATGTTTAAAATAAAATAATTTATATCTACTTTTTTGTGATATGTTTCTTCCAGAAAGAATTAAGCTAAGCACTTTATAAGAGAGGAAAACAACAGATTCAAATATCTTGTCCTAAAGCCAACGTAGACTGCAAATATATTTTATACTTGAGTAGATGCTCCATGAGATCTACCTCTACCTAAACAATCAGATTCCTCTCCTAATTCAAAGACACTATGGAGACCTGCCTAAAAAACCTCTTGACTGCTTGGCTTGATTTAATGGGCCTTGGGATTCTCCCAGAAAATAGTGTATTTTAAATCTTCACATATGCAACAAGAAAACTTAATGCACCAGGAGATAATTACAAATTCAAACAATTTTTATTTTTTTAAAGTTTCTTTATATCCTTTTGTAGTTCTTACATTTGTTTTTTCAAAACTTAATTCTAAAACTTTCAAAGGTTATTTACACAGTGCCATCCATATGTAGGGTGCTTACAGCCAATAAGATGGTAGTTCCTTGCTCCAAGCGGCTTCATCTAGAAAAAGGATGGAAACAAGGACAGAAAACTGATGAGGATGATGTGAATTTAACAGAAGCAAAATTGGTTCCTTTTTAAAGAGGGTGGACTGGAACTGAAATTCCTTTTAAAATGAACTTTCCAAGCACATCATGTTTTCACGTTTTATCTGCAATTGTTGCTGTTTTTTTGTGTTGAATATTACGTACTGAAGTTCTCACCCTGGGCCAACAGGGGGAAACTGTAGATAGTTTTCACTCAGCTCCACATATGCAAATAAGGGATTGAAAGTAATGTTCAGTGACTGGGTAGTTATAGAAAGTCTTACAGTTGCGTTGTAGTGGAGCTCTATATAAGCAGGCTGGCTGAACCCTTCAGTTCATTTCTGTTCTGGCCTGTGAATAAGCAAGAGCTGTTTGAAGAATCGCTGTGTCGTCTGATATGTTCACCCACAACTTAAGAAATATATGCTATATGGTAATTTATGGACCTAATAGGTATCTAAAGCCATTTGCACATAACAAAATATGTATTTTATCAAAGCAATTGTTGAAAAGTCCATGCAGAATGTAGGCTATATACAGAAACTATAGTGATCTTTTAGGGAGCAGGCTAGCAGGTGGGGCCCATGATTTACATCAAGCACATCCAACAGGTAGATCGTGATCTACCGGTAGATCACTGGATGTCTGTGGTAGATCGCTGGCTCCCCTAAGGAAAACTAAACTGCACCCCAAAACAGGGACTTCCTTCTTAAAAGCTCAACAACTGTGACCTGAACCCCAAAAAAGGGGGTAGATCACTGCCCATCTTTAACTGGTGAGTAGATTGCAGTCTCTTGGGAGTTGGTTACTCCGATTTACATCATAGGAGCCTACACAAAACAAAACACTTGCTGTTTTATTTTGTTTTTTATCTTATATTTTGGAAATGTACATCCAGGTGTTTTTTTTAGTTTTTTTGGGGGGCGGCCAAGATAGTGGGGCCCTAAGCTATAGCTTGTCTAACTTATACGTAAATCCAGCACTGCCTACCTGTCAAAGTGGCCCACCAGGGTGGGGGAACCCCAAGATCCAGCCTGACAAGCTAAAGAGGTTCCCCCACTCCTGCCCTAAGCTAATATCACTCTTCAAACCTGTCTATCCAGTGATATATGGACCCTGGGATGCATTCTGTATGAGCTGTGCACTCTTAAACATCCATTAAGTACCCTTCCTTATGTGGTACCTCGGGTTAAGAACTTAATTCCTTCCGGAGGTCCGTTCTTAAACTGAAACTGTTCTTAACCTGAAACACCACTTTAGCTAATGGGGCCTCCTGCTGCTGCTGTGCCGCCGGTGCCTGATTTCTGTTCTTATCCTGAAGCAAAGTTCTTAACCTGAAGCACTATTTCTGGGTTAACGGAGTCTGTAACCTGAAGCATATGTAATCTGAAGTGTATATAACCCGAGGTACCACTATATTACTTCCAGGAACTGATCCAAGGCCAGTTTCTAAAAATGCAATGTGAGAATTGACCCTTCCCTTAAATCTTCACAAATACTTTTGTGGCTTGATGTAATTGCACGCATGCCATTAATATTGTAGGGAGTATTTATGATATGCTGCAAATAGAGTTTTCAGGGGGCAGGGAATAGAGTTTTCATTTGAAAAGAGGTTTGCACTGTAAATGCTTCCCATCTGTATGTACTCAGACTGGTCAATACATACATACATACCCACAATATGTGTTTTTAGGAATCATAGAATCATAGAGTTGGAAGAGACCACAAGGGCCATCGAGTCCAACCCCCTGCCAAGCAGGAAACACCATCAGAGCACTCCTGACATATGGTTGTCAAGCCTCTGCTTAAAGACCTCCAAAGTAGGAGACTCCACCACACTCCTTGGCAGCAAATTCCACTGTCGAACAGCTCTTACTGTCAGGAAGTTCTTCCTAATGTTTAGGTGGAATCTTCTTTCTTGTAGTTTGCATCCATTGCTCCGTGTCCACTTCTCTGGAGCAGCAGAAAACAACCTTTCTCCCTCCTCTATGTGACATCCTTTTATATATTTGAACATGGCTATCATATCACCCCTTAACCACCTCTTCTCCAGGCTAAACATGCCCAGCTCCCTTAGCCGTTCCTCATAAGGCAGCGTTTCCAGGCCTTTGACCATTTTGGTTGCCCTCCTCTGGACACGTTCCAGTTTGTCAGTGTCCTTCTTGAATTGTGGTGCCCAGAACTGGACACAGTACTCCAGGTGAGGTCTGACCAGAGCAGAATACAGTGGCACTATTACTTCCCTTGATCTAGATGCTATACTCCTATTGATGCAGCCCAGAATTGCATTGGCTTTTTTAGCTGTCGCGTCACACTGTTGGCTCATGTCAAGTTTGTGATCAACCAAGACTCCTAGATCCTTTTCACATGTACTGCTCTCAAGCCAGGTGTCACCCATCTTGTATTTGTGCCTCTCATTTTTTTTGCCCAAGTGCAATACTTTACATTTCTCCCTGTTAAAATTCATCTTGTTTGATTTTGCCCAGTTCTCTAATCAGTCAAGGTCGTTTTGAAGTGTGATCCTGTCCTCTGGGGTGTTAGCCACCCCTCCCAGTTTGGTGTCATCTGCAAATTTGATCAGGATGCCCTTGAGTCCATCATCCAAGTCGTTGATAAAGATGTTGAATAAGACCGGGCCCAAGACAGAACCCTGTGGCACCCCACTAGTCACTCTTCTCCAGGATGAAGAGGAACCATTGATGAGCACCCTTTGGGTTCGGTCAGTCAGCCAGTTACAAATCCACTGAGTGGTAGCATAGTCAAGACCGCATTTTACCAGCTTCTTTACAAGAATATCATGGGGCACCTTGTCAAATGCCTTGCTGAAATCAAGGTAGGCTACATCCACTGCGTTCCCTTCATCTACCAGGCTTGTAATTCTGTCAAAAAACGAGATCAGGTTAGTCTGACATGACTTATTTTTGAGAAATCCATGCTGACTATTGGTGATCACAGCATTCCTTTCTAGGTGCTCACAGACTGTTTGCTTAATGATCTGCTCCAGAATCTTCCCTGGTATTGATGTCAGACTGACTGGGCGGTAATTATTTGGGTCCTCTCTTTTCCCCTTTTTGAAAATAGGGACATTTGCCCTCCTCCAGTCTGCCGGGACTTCGCCTGTTCTCCAGGATTGCTGTCATGCTGTAAGCCTTGTACTCAGGTCGGCTGAGTGCTCTCACCACTGTGACGGTTTCTCTGTCACAGGCTTTTCTCCCAAAAAAGAGTGCGGGTTTTTTCCCCTTTAAATGTTTTTGGGGGCCCAAACTATAGCTTGTTTAGCTTATATGTAAATCCGGCACTTCTTGGGAGAAAAGCAATGACAAACCTAGACAGCATCTTAAAAAGTAGAGACATCACCTTGCCAACAAAGGTCCGTATAGTTAAAGCCATGGTTTTCCCAGTAGTGATGTATGGAAGTGAGAGCTGGACCATAAAGAAGGCTGATCGCCAAAGCATTGATGCTTTTGAATTATGGTGCTGGAGGAGACTCTCGAGAGTCCCATGGACTGCAAGAAGATCAAACCTCTCCATTCTGAAGGAAATCAGCCCTGAGTGCTCACTGGAAGGACAGATCCTGAAGCTGAGGCTCCAATACTTTGGCCACCTCATGAGAAGAGAAGACTCCCTGGAAAAGACCCTGATGTTGGGAAAGATGGAGGGCACAAGGAGAAGGGGACGACAGAGGACGAGATGGTGGGACAGTGTTCTTGAAGCTACAACATGAGTTGGATCAAACTGCGGGAGGCAGTGGAAGACAGACGTGCCTGGCGTGCTCTGGTCCATGGGGTCACGAGGAGTCGGACACGTCTAAACGACTCAACAACGACAACAAATCCGGCACTGCCTAGGGATGCTGCGCCTGGGAGGGAAAGCAAAAGCTCCGCCCGCCCTGCCCTTTGGCCGAGCGGAGCCGCGCCCTGCCGGAGGAGGGTGGGCGGGACGGGACCTTCCTTCTCTTCGCAGCCCAAGCCGGGCGGGCAAAGGGCTCGCGGAGTCCCGGTAGGTGAAGGCGCTCGCGGGGTCGTAGGCGTGAGGAGCCTCGTTGCAACGCCTCCGGTTGCAAAAATCCACATTTACCCCGAGGAAGAAGCGCGGGGAGCGCGGCGTTGCTCGGCCCGCCCTCCTCCCTCATAAAGGGGATGAGGGAAGAGGCGCGCTCGGCGCTTCTCCTCCTTTGTCCGCGCCGCTTCTTGCTTTTCTCCCTCCCCAAAGCGGAACAGGACGTGGGCCAAACTCAGGCCAGCACAGCACGAGATCCGGAGGGCTGTGAGAGTATTTTTTTAAAAAAAGAGTCATGTCTTGCACGCAACGTCCGAACAGACAGACACGCGGAACGTTGTTTTTACACGGGAGGCGCCCAAGGGCGGCGACAAGCCCTTCCACCCAAATAGTCCCCTTTCCCCAATCCCCACATATACTGTACATTCTTTTCCTTTGGTAAATCTAATATATAGGACAAGACTTGGTTTTTTTTTAGATTTTTTTCGTTTAAAATATTCATACATATTTTCAGGGCTGAAACTAGGCTTTTTGTCACCCGGTCAAAGACCCAGTTTGGCACTCACACACACATAATGCATGTTATCGTACGTGTACATACATACACATACACACACAGCTCAATATATTTATTCGTAAAGGGCATAAACAGTAGGGAATATATTATTTGAACACAAAGGAATCCTAAGAAGTATGATGACTGTATGGCCAAAGGGAAAATGAGCATCCCTTTCAGTAAAAGCCCGGTCTTGGCTGGGGAGGGCAGCGTATTATTATTATTATTATTATTATTATTAATAATAATAATAATAATTAGAGCTTCCATGTGCAGCAGTTGCCTATCTGAGGTTGGGTTTTTATTGTTCACAGGATCATTAAAAGACTGCATTTCCATAAGATCGGTCAAGACCCTTTGGTTTCCATTTAAAATGAATTTATTTTATTTTTTTGGTCTCTGAGGCTTTTTGCCACCCACCCCTCTTCCTGGTTCTGTGCAAACCCTTTCAAGGAGTTTTGATGTGTAACTTTACTCCCGAGCAAGCTTCAACATCAATTATATTTTTGTTTGATTGCTCATTTTAGGAAGTGATAATTTTGTAGTCATTTTAGGTTCCGTGTAAAGTGAGGAAATATTTTTAGAGAGGCTAAAGAGAGTCTAAAGTGCCCTTCCATTACAATCCTAATGCAGCCGGACCAGCGCTTGCCAGGTAACTGCCTCTAGCAGAAAAAATGCTCACACCCCCTTACTTTCCTGTGTGTAGATCATGGGTAGGCAAACTAAGGCCCGGGGGCTGGATCCGGCCCAATTGCCTTCTAAATCCGGCCTGCGGACGGTCCAGGAATCAGTGTGTTTTACATGAGTAGAATGTGTACTTTTATTTAAACTACATCTCTGGGCTATTTGTGGGGCATAGGAATTTGTTCATTACCTCCCCCCCACAAAATATAGTCCGGCCCCCCACAAGGTCTGAGGGACGGTGGACCAGCCCCCTGCTGAAAAAGTTTGCTGACCCCTGGTGTACATCATGTAAAGTAAAAGGAATCAACTTTAGCTTTTAAACACATTCAAAGTTTTGAAGGGATCATAGAATTGTAGAGTTGCAACGGACCCCAAGGATCACCCAGAATAGCTCCTATTGCCAGCTTTTAACTGAATCCGTTATTGTCAGTACAGTCATACCTCAGGATAAATATGCTTCAGGATAAGTATTTTTGGGTTGCGCTCCGCTGCAACCCGGAAGTAACAGAGCATGTTGCTCAAAATGACGCGCATGTGCAGAAGCGGCGAAACGCGACCTGCGCAGTCGCATCATACGTTCTGTTCAGGATGCGAACGGGGCTCCAGAACAGATCCCGTTCACATTCCGAGGTACCACTGCATACAAATAGTCAGATACTGCAAAACCTTTCATTAGGCAGAGTGAAAAAGTAGCTAAATCTCAGTTTCCTATAGCCAAGATTGGTTAGAAGTACAGGCAACTCCCCATTTACGCGGGGGTTGCATTCCAAGGCATTGCACGTTTAAGTGAAATCGCGTCTGTTTGGAACACCATTGAAAAAGCGTGCAAGCGCCACAGTCGCTGTCTGCAGACTTCCTTGCTCAAACTCCAGCTCTCCACTGGCCTCAGGTTTGTGCAAGGCCCCTGGGATTGCATTTGCAAAGGCTCCTGGGATTGCTAGACACTATTTTCACTCCATTTTTGCCGTTTCTGTGCTCTTTTATGGCCATTTTTGGCCCTTTTCATGCCACATCTGGGTTCACAGCAATGCAGGTGAGCATGGTTGTGCGTGCCTTGAATGCACATAAATGGGGGAGTTGCTTGTATACA
Organism: Podarcis liolepis; assembly: GCF_965112155.1. Classification (NCBI taxonomy): domain Eukaryota; kingdom Metazoa; phylum Chordata; class Lepidosauria; order Squamata; family Lacertidae; genus Podarcis; species Podarcis liolepis. Next base: position 6,003,604 of record NC_139557.1, read on the forward strand.
TATTTTAATGTATTTAATATTCACAAAGGTTTCAACATGGAAGTTGGCGAGAGAGTGAGCAGGGTTTCAACATCAGGAGCAATTGACTAGTTTCATAACAGAATCAAGTCTAATACGTTTACTATTTTACTGCTTTCAAGGAGACCGTTCTGAAGAGGAAGGGGAAAGTGCAATCTGTCAAAGATCTGCAGAGACGCCTGCAAACAGTAAAGCAATTTGGTAACCATGGAGAAATACAGTGTGCTAGCGATACTTGGAGAAGGATCATTTGGGAGAGTTCTTTTGGTCTGTCATAAAAACAAAAATCAGAAATATGCAGTGAAGGAAATAAGGCTTCCTAAGGTAACTTTTATCCAAATGCTATCAAGAACCTGTTTTTTAAAAAAAATATATATTCTTAGCTTGTGCTAAAGAGGTCAAAACAAGGGAAACCTTAACTGGATTTTCCACATGCCAGATAGGTAACATTCTGTCTCTGGAAGTGATGAAAACCCCAATATCATATCCCTACAGGCCTAGAAAGTTCTTAGAAAATACAAAATTGTATTCAACTTAAACCGTCTGCACTATATTTAACATATACCGATCCAGCTATAGTTAGCCGGGGTTATGGCTGCGATCCGGTAAATACTAACAGCACAGTCTCAACCACATCTATTCAGAAGTAAGTCTTGTTGAATTCAGTGGGTCTAACTCGTGGAAGTCAGGTTAGAATTGCAGTCTTATTAGTCTTATCTCATTAATGTGCCATTTGTTTCCAGTTAATTGCGCTGTTGTTTCAGTTATGACTAATTTTAGCTGGATTGGGGCCACAATTCAAAGATCAGCAAGACCTTTATTTTTGTGGAAGGCTTTTGGGTTAGTTATTGGACTGTATTGTAGATTATATATTTTGCCTTTAAGTTGCTTGCCCATTTAATTAGTGTGTATTGTAACTACATTTCTACACTTTTGAAACTATTTTAATCTAAATTATTATATTATTTCAATTGTACCCATTTCCACCAAGCAGGAATATATATGGTACACTATTGCTCTTAAGTCTCTTACCCAGTCATAAAACGGCAGACTAAACTTGACTGTTACATCTTCTACAATAACCACTTGGGTTGAGGCTGTTACAGATCTCTAAATGGAATTATTTCCATGGTCAGAGAGCTCAGCAGTGCTGGCCTATGATTAAAGATTAAAACAAATTGAAGTCTGATAAATGTTTTCTAGATATCTTAATTTGTTCCTTCATTATTGCAATAACTATACAGTATATTTTTATTTACTAACTAGCAATATATTTGTAGTCTGTCTTTGGTGCAGAGAAGTCCTGGAATGAATCTATTTTATTAGCTAAAATGAAGCATCCAAATATTGTCGCCTATTTGGAGTCGTTTGAAGGTAAATATGGATGTTTAAAAACAGTTTTTAGTATTATTAATTTTGCAGAAGCAGAGCTTTCTTTGTACCTGTCCTATTGGTGCGGCCTTAAAAAATAGCATAATAGTAATATATTTTGCATAATAGTATCTCTACTAATAAATCTTAAATTCTCTGTACATTAGCTGATGGACATCTTTACATAGTGATGGAATATTGTGATGATGGAGATCTAATGCAAAAGATTAAACTTCAGAAAGGAAAGTTGTTTCCTGAAGATACGGTAAGAATACAATGAGCACCTTTTGGATATATCCATTTTCTGGCCTGGTTTAGGCTTCTAATGAGCTTCTGCACCCGGCATAGAATTGGAATTAAATCTACAGTTCTGTCTGGATCAAAAAACACATGAAGAGGATGCATATTGACTGTAGGTGCATTAGAGCGGCATTCTCTCATATTTGCAGCAGGCTGGCCAAACAGGTTCGCCATCGCTGATCTAGTTAGTTGGTTAGTTAAACTTAATATGCTGCTTTTCCATGGTAGACGTTATTCCATATGCCAAAAGAGAAGTGAATATTTTTAAAAGTATAAATGGAGATAATAATCACAGAATGAGATGCATAGTTTTAGAACAGAGAAATAAAATAAGAAAGAATTTTTCTTGCCCAGCTTCTATAGTCCTTGTTACAGTGTTTGTCCTCTAGTTTCCATTGTCTTATTCACGATTATACAAGTAGAATACAAGCCCATGTGTATAGTTTGTGTTTTGTGTTTATAGTTTGTGTTTTGTTTTTACATTTTAGTGTATTTTTGGTCTATGTGGAAGCCGCCCAGAGTGGCTGGGGAAACCCAGCCGGATGGGCGGGGTACAAATAATATATTATTATTATTATTATTATTATTATTATTATTATTATTATTATTATTATAATATTTTTCTCCTCTCCCCACAGATTCTTAATTGGTTTGCACAGATATGCCTGGGTCTGAAATACATTCATGACAAACGTGTCTTGCACAGAGACATCAAATCAAAGGTAAGTGGACCCCACTTAATGACGGTTATATATATATATATATATATATATATATATATATGCTTTCGTAGATTTTCACGGGTACAGGAATGCAGGTTTTGGTGTCTTCGGGTGTCTTCCCGTGTAAGAGTTGGGGTGTCTAGGCGACGTTTCGACGAGGTCTCACTCGTCATCTTCAGGCTGGAGCTTTCGGCTTCTTGTTACTGGAACAGAGCAGGATCTCAGTGTTTGAGTTCCTATAAATACTGTTGAGGGGGTGTGGTGTATAGCCTCCAACGTTCTGGGCAGAGAGGAAGTTCCCAGGTTAGTGTGCCTTTTCTTCTTTTGTTCCTTAATTATACACCACACCCCCTCAACAGTATTTATAGGAACTCAAACACTGAGATCCTGCTCTGTTCCAGTAACAAGAAGCCGAAAGCTCCAGCCTGAAGATGACGAGTGAGACCTCGTCGAAACGTCGCCTAGACACCCCAACTCTTACACGGGAAGACACCCGAAGACACCAAAACCTGCATATATATATATATATATATATATATATATATATATATATATATATATATATATAAAATTAATAATAGCATGAAACAACACAAACAACTAATAATGGGTATTGGTCCCCAGATACCAAGCAAAATACCGTCATCATGTGTATAAGGCAGAAAATAATAGCAGCATGTTAAATGAAATAGCCACGCCAAACAGATGTACAGTGGTGTCTTTTCGTCTTGCGATGTTTTTCGTCTTGCGAAGCACGGTCAGTCGCAACTGCGCCTCTTCAAGCGGCTTTAAAAAAAAAGCGCAAGACGTTTTCGTCTTGCGAAGCAAGCCCATAGGGAAATTCGTCTAGCGAAGCAACGCAAAACCGAAAAACCCTTTCATCTAGCGAGTTTTTCGTCTTGCGAGGCATTCGTCTTGCGGGGCACCACTGTATGAGTTACTGGGGGGAATAACTGTTATTATAAAATTACCACCAGTCCTTTCATACTTAGAAATCCAAAAATCCTAAGGCTAGGTCTTTCGTAAAATTCGGTGGTTCTGTATTTCTTTACTTGTTGGCTTATAAATACTTACATCTTGCCTTTCTTCATTAAGAAGGGCCTATGCCATGGCATTTGATGCCAAGAGAGTCCACGGCCAAATGTGTGCCATGTTGTGGATTACATTTTATTGGGAATATAATTCACAGAAGTAGGGTGCTCCTGCAGATGTGTACCTGGTTTAATTAGAGAGATGACTTAAGCCCACGTACATCCTCCTCCAAGCTGTTAGCTCTGGGAGAGAAGCTTCTATTGCAATCCTACATGGGGTCTACAAAATGGATGAAAACATTTAATATGTGTGGTATTTATTCCATAAATAAAAGCTAATTCCGTGCCAGCTTTTTTCTAATGCTGTTGGTATTTGTTTGGCTTTTGCTCGTCAGGGAGCGTAGAATCCCAACTAACCTTACAGCAGAGTGCTGATTGACTTCTGGTTTAGTAATACAGACACTGACATAGAGAGTGATAAGTCTTTCTCTCTCTCTCTCTCTCTCTCTCTCTCTCTCTCTCTCTCTGTAAATGGACTCTTTTCCCTATTTCGTAATGCAGAACATATTCCTCACACAAAATGGGAAAGTAAAACTGGGAGATTTTGGGTCTGCACTTCTTCTTTCCAGGCAAGTCCATATCATACTGAGGCTGGGAATTTTTAAAATTTAGTTGCTATTAGTTGTAGAAATGTAAGTCTCTTCCTAATATTACTTGTGTTTGTTTCTTTTTCTGAGCAGCCCAGAGGCCTATGCTTGTTCCTATGTGGGAACCCCTTATTATGTGCCTCCAGAAATTTGGGAAAACACACCCTACAACAATAAAAGGTCAGAATTAATCAGAATCTCTAAGAGCACTTACTTTAATATTGGGTGTAATACTAGATAAACAATGCAAAAATCAATTTATGTATAGCCTGGACAACCTTTGCAAATTGGATTCAAATTTTGATTTCAGAAGAGCCATTCCTCTGATCTTTCCAAAGTCTGAGTTGCTACTGACTAAGGGAATTGAAGTTACAATATATTTCACAACCACTATACATAGTCACTGACAGGAATATAATTGCAATGTTGAGGTTCCCATTGGATTGTCATAAATCTTGGATAACGTAGTAATGATAGCTATGATGCCAAGTGTGGGACAGGTAAAGATGCAGATGCAAACAGTTGGAGGCCTTAAAATTGTTGAGCAAGCGGGGTTTGTATTCAAGCCCTGCTGGAACTGGTTCCTATTAGGAGCTCCCAATTGGAGCACCAATCAGCTGATTGGCCACACTCAAGTTGCAGAATGAGCCTGATTCCAGTGGGGCTTAAAGACACCACTGATCAGCTGATTGGTCTCACTTGGTTCAGCGGGGAAAACGCCCTGTTGAGTTCAGCCTTCCTTGTAGCAGAAGAATGGGTCAACTGATGTCATTGTGACATCATATGATTGACAGGTAAGTGGCCTGGGCTGGATTTAGGTTTGATGAGGCCCTAAGCTACTGAAGGTAATGGGGCCCTTTATGTGTCCAGCTGTCCTTTGCCAACAACCGATTGTTGCTTTTTTGTGTGTTTAATATATTCTATATGGTAATTTACGGACCTAATGGGTATCTAAAGCCATTTGCACATAACAAAATATGTATTTTATCAGAGTAATTGTTGAAAAGTCCATGCAGAATGTAGGCACCCTATATATAGAAATGAGCAAACCAGTGATACTTTAGGGAGCAGGCTAGCAGCTGGGACCCATGACTTATATCATAGGAGCCTATACCAAACACTGTTGCTGTATGTAGGTTTTATTTTATTTGTTTTTTATCTTATATTTTGGAAATGTATGTCCAGGTTTTCTTTCTATTTTTTTTGGGGGGGGGGCCCAAGAGAGTGGGGCCCTAAGCTATAGCTTGTTTAGCTTATACGTAAATATCACTCTTCAAACCTGTCTTTCCAGTGATATATGGTCGCTCGGATGCATTCTATATGAGCTGTGCACTCTTAAACATCCAGTAAGTACCCTTCCTTACGTTTATTACTTCCAGGAACTGATCCAAGGCCAGTTTCTAAAAATGCAATGTGAAAATTGACCCTTCCCTTAAATCTTCACAAATACTTTTGTGGCTTGATGTAATTGCACACATTAATATTGTAGGGACTGTTTATGATATGCTGCAAATAGAGTTGTTTTTTTGGGGGGGATGGAGTTTTCATTTGGAAAGGGAAAGCATTTACAGTGCAAACCTATCTTTATGTACTCAGATTGTGGTCAATACAGCATACCCACAATATTCGTTTTTAGGTTTCCTGTCATGCTGTAAGTAATAGCCTTGTACTCAGGTCTGCTGAGTGCTCTCACCACTGTGATGGTTTCTCTGTCACAGGCTGCTCTCCTAAAAAAGGGTGAGGGTGCGGGAATGCCAGTCTTAGGGCCAGTATTAATGTCAAAATATCAAAAAGAAATGATACTTATTGCTGTTCCAAAATACAGTGCACAGCTCCCCTAACAGCAGACTCAAAGAATGCTATTTCTGAAGATTTGTAGACTGGTCAGTTTATGTAGAATGTAGCGCTAGGTCTTTTGCATGCATTTGTATGAAGATAATGATCAATTTGTATACAGCAGCTAGTTTTAGGAAGCATTTTAGTAAATATTTAATGCAAGTAAAATCATCTGCACCCCCCCATCTGTTCAATTTAGTTTCAGGCCAATAGCTGGAAACATCTTATCCTTAAGATATGTAAAGGATACTACAATCCACTTCCACCTCATTATACTTATGAACTTCAGTATTTGATAAAACAAATGTTTAAAAAGAATCCCAAGAACCGTCCATCAGCTACCACGATTCTTGCAAGAAGCTGTCTGGCAAAGTGTATTAGAAATCTTGCTTCAGCAGAGGTACTATTTTGACTTAAGAAAACTGAGCATACATTTTTGTAGGCAGAAAATTATCTTTTCATATGATGGTTCCAATGATATTATTATTTAATTATATTATTATAATTTAATTATATCATTCAAACGTGTGTGTGTGTGTGTGTGTGGTTGAATGGAAATATGGATTTTTGAAATTTTAATGCATTCAGCAGGTACGTGGAGGATTGCCCTTGTTCCCATGTGATTATCCTTGGGCTCTGCTTTTCGAATGATCACTGACATATGCCATATTTTCCTTTATTTTTAAGTTAATTACACCAAGGAGTTTAGACTTCTTGTCGGGAACTAGGATTCTCTTTCATAGCATGAAATATAATTGTGGAGCAGTTGTTCACAAGTATGCTAAGATATTTGTTCACTTAAGATAGCAAAATAAAGATATGTACCTTGTTCAATTATGAATACTGTTCTTCAACCTTTTAAAGGAGCAAGCGAAATATGCAAGGAGCAAGAGTTGCGATCCAGAATCGGAAGCCATTGCCAAGGGTTTCTGTGAAATGGGATTGGAGAAAGCAGGTGAGGATAAATAAGCAACCATGAAGTTCTAAAGTCATCTATTAACTGACATTTGAGCCAAGTTCTGACATGGTTATCGGGGGGCTTACTTACACTAGTGGTCATGAATTACTTCTCTGAGATTACAACCCTGTACATACTTCCCTGGGAGTAAGTTCCATTGAACTGATTGGGTCTTACTTTTGAGTAGACACGCAAATAATTGTGCTGAGATTTTTGTGAATGGTATTGCCAACCGTGCCAAATACAAGAAATATGCTGGAGGGAAGACTGAATTTAAAATATTTTGATGTGTGTTTTTTAAAAAAATTCCAAATAAAAAAATATACACTGTAACTTGGGTCAGATGATACAATATCTGTAATCCTGTGTTCAGGAAATATATTGGTGGTGGGGTTGAAACAGGGGAACAACTGTAAACACTCCTAATGGATTTTAATAAAACATTTCATTAGGGAAGGATGAGGCCTCCCCGGAAGCTGTTTTACCAAACCCTCACAGACAACAGTGGGAAAAGGGAAGATCCAGTAGTGTCATCAAAATTCTGGCAAATGCATCTTTACTTACTTCCAGTATTACAACCAAGGAGGATACAAGTAAGAATAAGATTCAGTATATTTGTTTGCTTTATTTGCTGTTAGAAATAACAGTTGCTATTAAATATGGTATTCCTATCAAATTATTTCAGAGTCTACCCCAAATAATCCCAGTCCCAATTAGAGTCTCGCATAGGAATTTGTCTGGGAAGAGAGTCTACCGGATGGCAAATAAAGAACTAGCAGGCTGGAAAAGTTCACCAGACACTGACAGCACCAGTAATGGGCATCTTCAGACCAGCATTTTTGTGGCCTCTGGCCTCACTGAGAAAGAGCTGGCTTGCATGGGTCTTTGTAAAATTATCTTTTATTATTATATCTTAAAGGGACGTGGGTGGCGCTGTGGGTTAAACCACAGAGCCTAGGACTTGCTGATCAGAAGGTCGGCGGTTCGAATCCCCGCGACGGGGTGAGCTCCCGTTGCTCGGTCCCTGCTCCTGCCAACCTAGCAGTTCAAAAGCACGTCAAAGTGCAAGTAGATAAATAGGTACCACTCCGGCGGGAAGGTAAACGGCTTTTCCGTGCTCTGCTCTGGTTCACCAGAAGTGGTTTAGTCATGCTGGCCACATGACCCGGAAGCTGTACGCTGGCTCCCTCGGCCAATAACGTGAGATGAGCGCCCCAACCCAGAGTCGGCCACAACTAGACCTAATGGTCAGGGGTCCCTTTACCTTTATCTTATTATATCTTAATTTTGTATGCTGCCTTTGTATCCCAGGGCGGTTCACAACAGAAAATGCTTAGCTGCACTGGAAAAAGAGGTTGGAGACCTTCAAGACAGTAGGATGAGGACCTTTGAGCCCTGCCCCTCTGTATCACGGGTCTGGTCACAAACGGAGAGTGTGTTAGACTGAGGTGAAGCCAGCTGAAATGTACGAAGGGAAAAGAAGGGTCTGTGCTGGACCAATTAGGCAATCCTGTTAAAACAACCCGGATTGTGTTTTTTAAAAAAACTAATCTGGAAACGTGTCTGCTATAATTCCACCTGTGTCTGTGTTTTATCTGTGTCTGTTTTAATTTTTGTGAGGCTCCTTGAGTCCCACTTCAGGAGGGTGGGACTGGAGTGAGGATATATATATATATATATATATATATATATATATATATATAATAAATTAAATTAACTAGTTGTACCTCGGTTTACATGCGCTTCAGGTTACATATGCTTCAGGTTACAGACTCCGATAACCCAGAAATAGTACCTTGGGTTAAGAACTTTGCTTCAGGATGAGAACAGAAATCGTGCTCCGGCGGCAGCAGGAGGCCCCATTAGCTAAAGTGGTTCTTCAGGTTAAGAACAGTTTCAGGTTAAGAACAGACCTCCGGAACGAATTAAGTACTTAACCCGAGGTACCACTGTACAGTCATACCTCGGGATAAATATGCTTCAGGATAAGTATTTTCATGTTGCGCTCGTGTTACTTCCAGGTTTTGCGACTTGCACATGCGCAGACGGTCAAAATGACATCATGTGTGGAAGCGACGAAATGTGACCCGCAGACGCGCAGTCGCGTCTTACGTTCTATTCAGGATGCGAACGGGGCTCCGGAACAGATCCCGCTCGCATCCTGAGGTACCACTGTACTACTATGACTAATTATTATTATTTCTGGGGATGAGACCAAAATTTTAAAGTGGGTCTTAGGAGGGAACCATGCCTATTATAAACTGAGCCAAACCCCTCCTCCAAAATGAAGCTCCGTTTCTCATTAGCTTGCTTTCGTATCACGTATCCCCAATCTTCTCTACTACTGGTTCCGTCTTCTCTCCCTCCCTCCCTCCAAGGTAAGTTGGGGAAAGGTGTGCAGAGGAGGGAAATGGGACTGGTACTTGAATGACTAGGTTTTTTCCAGGCTTTCATAGAAGAGAAAAAGTGTTGAAAGGCTTTGCCCTTTCTGAACTGAGATGAGCTAGTAATGCCCATTTCTAGTAAGTTCACATTATACATGAATAGACAAACCCCTCTCACTCTCCAGGCTTCATCAAGAACAACGCAAAGCCTCTGGAGCGCGGAGGGAGCGCTCCCTTTGCGCTTCGGATGCTTTGCGCTGCTATCGCTGAAGCCAAGGAGCCTGCATTCGCTCCATAGGACGCACACACATTTCCCCTTAATTTTTGGAGGGGGAAAAGTGTGTCCTATAGAGCGAAAAATACGGTAGCTGTCTAGCAGGAGCCAGCACAATGGGACTTTCCTCTCCTGACTTTCCTCAGTTGGCTTGGTGGTAGTGCATGGCTGGAGCAGAGAGGAGATCGTTTCAGCAATTCAAGCATTTCTGCTTGCCTCTAATTAGTGCAGTGTTTAATTCCTCCTTGAGATTCTGTACAGCTCAGTAGCAACAGTTTTAATTTTTCAATTGCAAGGAGCTGACAGGTGGATCCAGGCACATCCAGCCTTCGCAGGCTAGCGCTCCATTTGCATGACACCACTTGTGAGAAACTGTTTGCTGCAAGTCAGCCAACCTTAATCGCCATTAAGGCCTAATGAAACTCTGACAGACCAATCGGTGAATTCCAGTTCAGCAATTTCACACACTTCCTGCCCTTTAAACTAGGGGTGGGCAACCTGTGAGCTACTCGTTGGTCTTTTCTGTAAATCAGTGGTGGCCAAACTTGGCCCTCCAACTGTTTTGGGACCACAACTCCCATCATCCCTAGCTAACAGAATCAGTGGTCAGGGATGATGGGAACTGTAGTCCCAAAACAGCTGGAGGGCCAAATTTGGCCACCAATGCTCTAAATTGTTGTTTTTATTTTGGGCGACTTGGTGTGGGTTGCTGTCCTAACATTGTAATGTCTTATTATTTGTGTGAAAAGGTGGAGATGTAAGAAGATATGATGAAAATGTCACACGAAAGCAGTGGACCAAGGAGCCTCCGGAAACCTTGATGAATATTCTTCGCAATGCTGATGTTAGCTTAGCTTTTAAAACATACACAATCTGCAAAGGAGGTAAATCATAATGGTAGCAGGGGTGTGACACCCAATATGGGTTAAATTGCTGGTCAGGGCCCCAATCCATAGATCAAGGATAAGGAACCTTTTAGGCCTGGTGAACCAGATTGCTGTCTGTTCTCCCACTCCCACAGTTCAGCTTCGACAGGTGGGCTGGACAAGCCACCTGTCAATTCACCTGGCATTATATGCCCTGCCCACCTGTCAGATTCGCTTGTGCAGCCTCTTCCCAAGTACCTGATAGCCAGCTGATGGTTAGGCCCTTCAGAACCGCAGTGTAGGGGGCTTCGCCTTAAGCTTAAAAAAAATTACAAGGCAAAATTAGACAAGATCAGCCTAGTGCCGGTAGTGAATAGGTCTATGGATGTAATGGTGACTATTTTAAAGTAAAGGGTTGTATCCAAAAAAGTTATCCATTTCACACAAAGACTTCTTGTGTAAGGAACTTTCCTTCCCTCTACCCCCTCCGGTAAAGGTAAAGGGACCCCTGATCATTAAATCCAGTCGTGGATGACTCTGGGGTTGTGGCGCTCATCTCGCTTTACTGGCCGAGGGAGCTGGCGTTGGTCCGCAGACAGCTTCCGGGTCATGTGCCAGCATGACTAAGCTGCTTCTGGCGAACCAGAGCAGCGCACGGAAACGCCGTTTACCTTCCCGCCGAAGCGGTACCTATTTATCTACTTGCACTTTTACGTGCTTTAGAACTGCTAGGCTGGCAGGAGCAGGGACCGAGCAATGGGAGCTCACCCTGTCGTGGGCATTCGAACCGCTGACCTGATCGGCAAGCCCTAGGCTCTGAGCAGGTATGCAAGGGGTGTGCAAGAAGAGATGAGGGAGGGAAAGTTTAATTGCAAAAAACCTTGCGTATATGGGACCTTTTGGATACAACCCCCCCCCCCCCAAATCTTGGTTAATGGTTTTAAAGAGGGGGAAAGCAATAGGGAGTTCTTTGTGATTGACACAAAAGCTTTCACCTCTTAATGAGATAGACTTTTACATGAACAAAACAGGAAATGAAACAGGAAGTAATGATGGAGTAAAATACATTGTTCTTATATTGAACTTAATACTGAAGCTGTTTAATTATTGCAGGGACAGGACTGATAATTCCTGTTTTCATTTTGCTAATGTTAAAGGCTCTGATGACCTTCTAAGAGGACCACTTACTGAAGAGATCAAAACATCTGATGAACCAGATGGTGAAACTATTATGGAGGATGCAGAGAGACTTGAACCTAGATCAGATGATGAGGACACGTATGTTCAAATACAATCTGAAAGCTTTATTCTTGGAGGTTTTTTTCATATCTTGAAACAACAGCTCCAAAAGAAACATTCCTTATCTAAAACCCAGCTATCTATAGTTTTGTATCATTTTCTCGCTTTTGAAGTTGCAGCAGTGATAAGAAGCGCCATCTTGAGTAGTTTCTGCATGGGAAACTTCAGATCCTGCCTTCTAATTGCAGTCTCCCTCTCTGTTTGTTAAGCCACTTTTGGAACTTGGGGGATATTTTAGAATGAATTGTCGGTATTGGAAGCCTATGGGTCATGTACCATATTTTTCGCCCTATAGGATGCACTTTTCCCCCTCCAAAAATGAAGAGGAAATGTGTGTGCGTCCTATGGGGCGAATGCAGGCTTTTGCTGAAGCTTGGAGAGCGAGAGGGGTCAGTGCGCACCCCTCTTCAGGAAGCTATCAGCAAGCCTGGGAGCCCGCAGGAGTTCCCGCGGGGCTCCCCATGCTGCGGATAGCAGCCTGCTGCCCGGCGCGCAGGGTGCCCTGAAGCAGAGCACCCCGCGCGCCGGGCAGACATCTGCAGCGTGGGGAGCCCTGCGGGAGTTCCCCACGCTGGGGAGGCGCAGTGCAGCCATCCCGCTGTTCCCCGACCTGGTCCCCCCCCCAAAAAAAATTAGGTGCGTCCTATGGGACGGAGCGTCCTATGGGACGAAAAATATGGTAAATCTGTGTTTGTTACATGGCCACCGGTTCATGTGGTCTCTAGAATCCAAATATGCCAATGGTGGAGAGAAGTGTCAGCCATTTGCTGTTATGTTCTATGTCTATAAACATATTGAAGAATATTCAGAACAGAATGATAAAGCTGATATGAGATACGTGAGTGTTTTGTGAAGGAGGAACTAGGAATATTTAAGTGGAGGACATCATAGTAATTTCCAAAATCTAAAACACTGCATTGAGGGAGAAAAAACCCCCACCCAACTCTCACAAGTCCTTATTAAAGAAGTGTTGTGTACACCAAGGAGGGATACTTCCTCATAATGTTAATACAACTTCCATCATGGCTGATCCCTGTTTATGTTGGCTGGGATTGGCAGGATTTGAAGTCCTGGTATTTATAATGAATTGAAACAGCTTAAGTTTGGATATTTAGAAAAATAACATGGATTGGACATTATGACAAATTGTTCTGGAAAAATGCTAGAATCTACAGGACTGTTTTTATGGGTATAATATATTATGTGGACACCTTTAAGTCTTTGGAGGTCATTGCAGTAAAGTAGAGGCCCTTCCATTTCTTTAGTCCAATTATTTTATTTAAACCATGTTAAAATTTGGCTCTTTTGCTTTCATTTTGTAGGGATTTCGAAGCAGATGATGATCCAGACTGGGTTTTTGAATTAAAAAGGATGACCAAAATGGAGAGTGAATAAATAATTGAATAATGGAGGAAGTGAAGAAACTGGTACCATCAGATAACCAAATGTCTTGATGCAAAAAATGTTGCTCAACAATTCTAATGTTCTGCATAAGCATACTAGTTACAGTGATTTTGGATTAAATTCTTTGGACACCAGTGTACTGGCTAAGCTTTTGTATTTTGGGGTGGTAGAGAAGTATAGCACTTTCAGAATAAATGTGAACATTCATCTTCCTAAGGTGTTGTTTTGTGTACTTCCTATATGAAGGTGGGGTGTTGTTTTTTTTGTTACTGTGTTATATATTTTGTGTTTTTATACTGTAAACCGCCCTGTGATCTTTGGATGAAGGGCCCAATATAAATGTAATAAATAATCCAAATAGTAATCCAAATGCACAAGCTGGTAAAGGCAATTTTAGCCCTCTAGCCGAGTTAACCCTGTACATTTAAGACTCTCCTCCTGCAAGAGGGGAGGGGTTGTGGGTGGGATCCGATCTCTGCCTCAAGCAGGGGGCGTTAGCCCCCTGCCACCCACTCACCTGGCTGGCGCACCACGCCCACGGGCAAGCGCCCAACCAGGCGGCTTGGAGGGGGCGTGGACGGCAGCTTAACTTGCTGCTGCGCCAGCCACGCGGCCTCACTTTCCGCCGTCCCGTCGTGAGTCACCCACCCTCCACTTCCTCAGAGCTCAGGGTTTCAGTTTCTCTCTTGGCCTTGCTATGGACCTTAGGTTGGTCGCCCTGGTTGTCCAGGGGGCCTGGTAGGAATTTTTCCATTTGGCATTAGGCTTTGTGGTTTTTTCGCTTACCGTCACAACTTTCGTGGTATTGGTGGGTAGGTTAGGCATTGGAATGTGTTTGTGGTGTGTGGAAGGGCTAGGTGTGGCCATTGCCTACGCCTTCAATTTTTGGGTATTCCGTTAAAGGAATCCGGCGGTTGTGGATCCTGTCCGATGCCTGTGTGGCGGGGGGCCATGGCACGACCCTCGGTGACATCAGAGGAGAGCTTATAGTTGGATTAGCATCAACAGGCTCCACCTACTGGTGAATAACCCCCCCCCCCTATTAGACTCACCCCTCTCCGAGTGGGTGAAGTCAAGTGATGTGATCCAATGCCTAAGCCAATACCTTTTCACTTGCTGTAATCAATAAAGTTGTGGCCTTTTCTTGCCCATTAACCTTATATTACGTGTCCGTGTGTCTTCACTAAGTGGGGATCGGGTCCTCGAACCACAATTTTTTTTTCTTAAGGTGCCAAGAACACTGGGTGATATTCAACCATGTTTTACTCAGAGCTGACCTAGTAAAATTAAGGAACATTATTAGGTTAGGTCCATTACTTTCAATGAAACAACTCTGCATAAAATTTAGTTGAACACCATCCACTCTACCACCTTTTTTAACTAAGTTCTTGGGAGAGGTCCCATTGGAACTGAAATTTATTTGAGAAGTAGACCGATGGAAGGATAAACACTACTTTCAAACTCCCGTTCTGTTCATATGTACCTGTGCCTAAGCTAACCTCAGTGAGGCTTACTTAAAAGCACACATACATCTGCTTGCCCTGTTGGTCTGTCCAAGAAAGTTGTTATGCCAATACATCCTAAAAGGCATGTTCCTGTATGTCCAAAACTTTGCTGGAATGCTAAGCAAGAACATAATTTGCACACGCACCCTAAATATTTCGTATTTTCACAATAATTCCTTTTGGTACAGTTGCTTTTTAATGGATCTTAGTTGATTCATATAGATGCTGTTGGTGTTATTGTTGTTATTCACCCCCCTGGCTTGGCGCCCTGTGCGGGGAAGCTGTTCTTATCACCCTAAATCCGACGCTGTGGAGACTGAGCCCTCAAAAGTTGGGGAATGTCAAGCATGCTAGGTTCTCAGGAGCTGGACCCTTCATGCTTTTTTACTCACCCTAGTGTGCCTTGAATTATCTCAAAGGGCTAGTTAACATGTCAAAAGTGTCACACAGTTTAAAGGAACGTCGATTCCCCCTCCGCCATGAAGTCGATAGAAGCGGTCAATATTGTCTCAACAGGTGTAGTAGGGGTGTGTGTCAATATTTATTCTTGCCATGAGAAATTTTATTTTCTTGGGCTCCATGATCACTGCAGATGGTGACAGCAGTCACCAAATTAAAAGACGCCTGCTTCTTGGGAGAAAAGCGATGACAAACCTAGACAGCATCTTAAAAAGCAGAGACATCACCTTGCTGACAAAGGCCCATACAGTCATACCTCACGCTGAAGTTGTTTCAGGTTGAGTGCTTTCAGGTTGCGCTCCGCTGCGACCTGTAACGGAACGTGTTACTTCCGGGTTTCGCCGCTTGCGCATGCACAGATGGTAAAAATGACGTCATGCGTGGAAGCGGCGATATGTGCAGACGCGAGTTGCGTTTGCTTCAGGATACGAACGGAGCTCCGGAACGGATCCCGTTCGTATCCAGAGGTACCACTGTATAGTTAAAGCTATGGTTTTCCCAGTAGTGATGTATGGAAGTGAGAATGGACCATAAAGAAGGCTGATCGCCAAAGAATTGATGCTTTTGAATTATGGTGCTGGAGGAGACTCTTGAGAGTCCCATGGACTGCAAGAAGATCAAACCGATCCATTCTTAAGGAAATCAGCCCTGAGTGCTCACTGGAAGGACAGATCCTGAAGCTGAGGCTCCAATACTTTGGCCACCTCATGAGAAGAGAGGACTCCCTGGAAAAGACCTTGATGTTGGGAAAGATGGAGGGCACAAGGAGAAGGGGACGGCAGAGGATGAGATGGTTGGACAGTGCTCTCGAAGCTACGAACATGAGTTTGACCAAACTGCAGCAGACAGTGGAAGACAGGAGCATAGCTGTCAACTTTCAGATTTGAAAATAAGGGATCAGCAGCCTCACCTGTCCCAGAGACTGTCTACTCTGGGATATCTAACAATCCGGGATAGCAGCGGGAACTGGCGCTGGAATAAGGGAATTTCACACAAAAAAGGGAAGGTTGACAGGTATGGACAGGAGTGCCAGGCATGCTCTGGCCCATGGCATAGCTGTCAACGTTTCCCTTTTTTAAAGGGAAATCCCCTTATTCCGAATAGGATTCCTCGCAAGAAAAGGGGAATGTTAACAGCTGTGGTCCATGGGGTCACAGAAGAGTCGGACACGACTTAAAGACTTAATAGAATCATAGAGTTGGAAGAGACCCCAAGGGCCATGGAGTCCAACCCCCTGCCAAGCAGGAAACACCCTCAGAGCACTCCTGACATATGGTTGTCAAGCCTCTGCTTAAAGACCTCCAAAGGAGGAGACTCCACCACACTCCTTGGCAGCAAATTCCACTGTCAAACAGCTCTTACTGTCAGGAAGTTCTTCCTAATGTTTAGGTGGAATCTTCTTTCTTGTAGTTTGCATCCATTGCTCCGTGTCCGCTTCTCTGGAGCAGCAGAAAACAACCTTTCTCCCTCCTGTATGTGACATCCTTTTATATATTTGAACATGGCTATCATATCACCCCTTAACCTCCTCTTCTCCAGGCTAAAGATGCCCAGCTCCCTTAGCCGTTCCTCATAAGGCATCATTTCCAGGCCTTTGACCATTTTGGTTGCCCTCCTCTGGACACATTCCAGTTTGTCAGTGTCCTTCTTGAATTGTGGTGCCCAGAACTGGACACAGTACTCCAGGTGAGGTCTGACCAGAGCAGAATACAGTGGCACTATTACTTCCCTTGATCTAGATGCTATACTCCTATTGATGAGGCCCAGAATTGCATTGGCTTTTTTAGCTGCCGCGTCACACTGTTGGCTCATGTCAAGTTTGTGGTCAACCAAGACTCCTAGATCTTTTTCATATGTACTGCTCTCAAGCCAGGTGTCCCCCATCTTGTATTTGTGCCTCTCATTTTTTTTGCCCAAGTGCAATACTTGACATTTCTCCCTGTTAAAATTCATCTTGTTTGTTTTGGCCCAGTTCTCTAATCTGTCAAGGTCGTTTTGAAGTGTGATCCTGTCCTCTGGGGTGTACAATAACGGGGTGTTTGTGTGTGTCGTGTAGGTGGCAGCGACCCCCTTCCCCGCCCTCCCTGCTGCGCAGGAGACCTTCCCTCACGGGCGGCCGTTTGCGGAACCGGTTCGCGCGTCTTTCTTCCCTCCGTCGCCTTGGCAACGCGGAGGGCGGGGAGGAGGAGAGGGCCTGCTCCCTTCACGAGCGAGGAGCGACGCGCTTAGCCCCACCGCCCACCCCATGGCGTCCGGGCGCCCTGCTTTGGAGACAGCCCCCGACGTGCCGACTCGGAAGCCGGCTCCCCGGGTAACCCGCGCGTGGGAAACGGAGGGTCGCCTTCCCGAGGCCGCCGCCGCCGCCTCAACCGCCACCCCCTTTCCCCGCTTGCGGGTTCGCCTCCGTTAAAGCAACGACGTCGTGGGCGGGGGGGGGGGGAGTTGCACTGCCTTCTATCTTATATGCTTGGTTTCCAATATGCATTTTGTGTTGTTGTTTTTTAATCTTGCCTTTTTTGTGCTGCGAACCGCCCCGGAGATCGACGGGTGAAGGGCTAAGGAAGAGAAAGGAGCGCCGTGAAAAAATTGAAGCGGTCACAAAACTGATTGCACAGTTATTCAAAATTGCAGAGTTATTCAAAATCCTGTTGGAACTCGTTTTATTATTTCAACTATCCAGGGAGATCAGCTTCTCAAAGTCTGATAACCAGTGTTTTTTTTTCCTTAAAAAAAAAAGTTTAGGGGTACTCTCATTTTCCTATTCATAGTGAAGTACTGCCCCTCAATGAGGCCAGATTTAGATTCACAAAATGTTTAGGGGTCTGCGTCCCCCCAGAAAAAAAAAAGCACTGCTGATAACCATTGTCACATTCAGAGGTGCAAATTCCCACTTTGAGAACTGCCGCATGAAAAAGTGGCCTATTATTTGAGAAGAATACTTGAATTATTGGGGGTGAAGGGGATCTTGAATGACTCGGGTGGCAAATGGATCTTTGTTCTCCCTGGGGTGGTCATCAAACTATTTTTTACTCAGGAGTAGATCCGTTGAAATGAATGAACATGACTAACTCAGGCCTATTCATTTCAGCAGGTCTGCTCTGAGTAAAACTTAATTGTTTCTGCACATTTTTATTATACAGGTGAAACTCGAAAAATTAGAATATCGTGGAAAAGTTCATTTATTTCAGTAATTCAACTTGAAAGGTGAAATATAATTGTGATGTACACATGCATGCTTCTACTTCTCAGAGGTCCAATATTGTTCTATTTGCAGTCCTTGTTTTGCTGATTTCATTTAATATCCTAATTTTCTGCGATTGTTAATTTGGGGTTTTCATCAGCTGTACGCCATAATCATCACAATTATAACAAATAAAGGCTTGACATATCTCGCTTTGCATGTCAGACTCATATATTAATTCCACCTTTTAAGTTGAATTACTGAAATAAATGAACTTTTCCTCGATATTCTAATTTTTCGAGTTTCACATGTATGTGTTATTTAGTACATTTTTATAGCCAGCCTTTTCCACTTTGTGGAATTGAAGGCAGCGCCTCCCATCCAAACAAGTACCTGACAGACCTGCTTAGATTTCAGCAAGGTGACTGCAAACCTGTGCTGTGGGTTATAGAGTGTCCACTTACACATTGACCCAAAGAAAAATGAATGCATCATCAGAGAAAGAGGATGCCGGTTTGCATATCATTTGTGGGCACACAATAATATGTATGGTAGAAATAATTGCTGTAATTGAAACAGAAATGAAATACAGCTCACCATTGTTTGGAAGTATCTGACCAATCTGCTGTTCAGGTGCAACTTCAGGACTCTAGCTCTAGTTCTTAGAGATGTTTATCTTTAAACCAGACTGTCCTTTGAATTAGAGCAGTTTTTCTCAAACTTGGGTCGCCAGCTAGTTTTGGACTACAGTTCTCATCATCCCTGCCCACTGGTCTTGATAGCTAGGGATGATGGGGCTTGTAGTCCAAAAATAGCTGATGTCCCAAGTTTGGGGAACACTGAATTAGAGGAAGCCTTTAAACAGAAGAGTGTTCTATCGAAAAATAGAACATGTCAGTACTACCCTGGGACCACAAGCAGCATCATGCGCTTTTCATTTTACTCCAGTTTAATTAAGTATTATATGGAATAAAGCAGCCTTTTGCCAACTTGGTGCCTCCAGATGTTTTGGATTACAACTATCCTCAGTCCCCAGCTAGAGTTTTAGTCCCAAACACCAGTTTGACAAAGGCTGGAATACAGGATGTGTGTGTGTTTCACAGCAGACAGGACGAGAAGGGGTCTTCTGCATGCCATTTGTGAATCAGAAGTATATTTCTTTCACATGTGCAGTAGCTGTAGCTCCCACAGTCAATGTGATGATAATCAATCTTTAATAAAGGCAATTCTCCCCAAATCTATAAGTTTCATTGTTTCACTTCTAATGGAGTAGGTGTGTGAATATCCTCTTAATGTTTCGGATTGTACCTAATCAACATTTTTAAATCTTTGTGGGACAAACTTTTGAAACTATTCGGTTTACGAACTCTGCAAAACCGGAAATAGTGTCTTAGTTTGAGAACTTTACCTCAGTCTAAGAACGGAATCCGAACAGTGGAAGGGCAGCGGCGGCGGGAGGCCTCATTAGGGAAAGCACACCTCAGTTTAAGAACTGTTTTGGTTTAAGAACAGACTTCCGGAACGGATTAAGTTCGTAAACAGCGGTACCACTGTATTAAGTATCTATCACTTAAATATTTTTGTTTTACAGACATTTCTCTAAATCCACAACATGGATGAGTATGAAGTGATTAAAATGATTGGAGAAGGATCTTTTGGCAAAGTATTCTTGGCTAAAGGCAAGGATAACAATCAACCATGTGTTATCAAGGAGGTCAATTTAACAAAGGTAAATAATCTCTCCTCCACCTGTCCCAAATGCGCTTACCTTTTAGAGTGATGTTATGTATATCATCTACACTCATGATTCATGACATAGGGAATTAGATATAGTTAGTTTTGGAATGGTTTTATATTTATCCATCTTTATGTATACATGTGTTCAAAACAAAATAAAAAAGTAGATATTTAAATATTCAATACTATATAAATAAAGTCTCTAAATTTCATCTGGGAAAGTGACAGTAATAATCACATGCTTCTCCTTCCTTGTTTCTCAACCAATTTAGATGCCAAGAAAAGAAAAAGAATCCTCTCAGAAAGAAGTCGCTGTTCTGTCCAAGATGAAGCACCCTAATATAGTAGCTTTCTACACTGCCTTTCAAGGTCTCATTTTCTATGGCTTTGTTTGTTTGTTTGTTTGTTAAAAAAAAACTCTCAGGGTGAGCAGATGCAAAAGAGGACAGGGATTGTGTACCTTTAATAGTTGTGTAGAAGAGGGGTAATCGGAAGGTATTTAAATAAATTATTTCCATCCCAGTGGTGGAAAATTAACAATCTCACAGTGGACCGTTTGTGCCTTTAATTTTGGGTGGTTTAGCTTTTTATGCAGAACCATGAACAGTTGCTCCTTGCACATGTTTGAAAGACACAGGATCACTGCATATTTCCTTTGCTTCTAGTTACCCTAATGCTGTGTATACCTAGTGTAGGGTGGGGGTCAAGAGGTGGGAAATCTGTAATATCAGTATATTGGAGATAGCCAGATCTTAATCTGTTTGGCATGGAATATGTGTCTTGCTGTTGCGAGCCCGAGAATTTGGGGTCTTTAGTTGAAATCACTATTACCTGACTGCACTGCTCATAGAAGGAACCATGTACAAACATTAAACTTTAAATGACTTTAAGCATTTTTTGAAATAGTGATGGTGGCAAGATTTTTTTTTAAAAAAACAACACACTGATTTATTGCTTTGGTTAAGTTTGCTATACCAGTTGCCATGAAAGCAGTTAATTGCTGTATTTGTAAATGCAAAGTTTGTTCATAAGCCTAATATACTTTTATTACAGAGCAAAATAAGTTATATATTATTATGGAATATTGTGATGGAGGTGACCTTATGAAGAGGATAATTTTGCAGCGTGGAGTGTTATTTGATGAGGACAAGGTAAGTTTGCATTTTGAAGAACTGCCTTTCTTTACAGTCTTCCATTCAATTATTCATCACAGAAAAAGGAGGAGATTGGCATCCTGCCTTTCATTTTCTTTTATTTACCAAGTCATTAAGGTAAAGGTAAAGGGACCCCTGACCATTAGGTCCAGTCGTGACCGACTCTGGGGTTGCGGAGCTCATCTCGCTTTATTGGCCGAGGGAGCTGGCGTACAGCTTCCGGGTCATGTGGCCAGCATGACTAAGCCGCTTCTGGCGAACCAGAGCAGCGCACGGAAACGCCGTTTACGTTCCCGCTGGAGCAGTACCTATTTATCTACTTGCACTTTGACGTTCTTTTGAACTGCTAGGTTGGCAGGAGCAGGGACCGAGCAACGGGAGCTCACCCCATCGCGGGGATTCGAACCGCCGACCTTCTGATCGGCAAATCCTAGGCTCTGTGGTTTAACCCACAGAGCCACCCGCGTCCCTTCACCAAGTCATTAGTGCCATAATAATTTGTGCCTCTGGCAGAGTGATCAGGGATGAGAGGGAGATCCAATAACATCCAGAGAATCGCATGTTCCCTGCTCTCCTTTAAAAAGCTGGCCTCAAACTGAGGTCCTGGGTTCAAATTTTGGATTTAAGTTGAGGGCGCTGGAACAGATGGACCTATCATGGACTGGGCTTACTTAGAACTACAGAGAGCATGAAGTGTGCCTGCTACTCTGGGTGAGTGGTTAGGAAGTTGTTTGACTCTAATCCCAAATATTCTATTAGCTAGATGTCTAAATGTCTAAATGTATGTTCTGACCTTGTAGAATAGATAGTTGTGTCCAGGTTATATGTCAAGAGTGAGGTTGGAATCCCTATTTCCTGCTTTTTGACGAAGAGATGTATATCTTATTTTTTTCTGATATCTACTGTATACAATATTAAATTCAAAATTTTTTACTGTCATGTGTACCTTTTAAAGGAAGTCCCCTTGCCCCCAGTAGAAATCACAGTGGTGGTGGTTTATGGGGTATTCACATTTTATCTTTGCCTATAGATCTTGAGTTGGTTTGTGCAAATCTCCTTAGGACTGAAGCATATACATGACAGGAAGATTCTGCACAGAGATGTAAAAGCACAGGTAAGTCAAAGGGGGAGTGTGTTTTCCCAGTTGCAGTTGGTATGTCAACTACAACTGTTCTTGGACAGGGATCCATTGCTGTCACTTGAGGCTCAGGTGACTGCAGTGGCACAGCGCACCTTCCATCAGCTTCAACTGGTGGCCTAGCTGTGCCCCTATCTGGATAGGGATAGTAAGCAATCTGGCTGCAAAACAGTGTGAGCATATAACACCACTCCAGGCTGACTGCCCTGGCTGCCAAGTTTTGACTTACAAAGTATTGTGGATTCCATTTTTATGGAACTCCCTTCCAGCTGACAAACACCTTCCTTGTTGAACTTCCAGTGCCTACTGAAGCCTTTATTTCAGCAGCATTTTAGCCGAATTCTGATCTTGCAATTTTAAACAATTGTTATTTTCATACTTGTACGCTGCTTAGAGTCAGCTGTGATTAAGCGGTATATAAATCATCACTTTTATGGATTGCAGAACATTTTCCTCAGCAATAATGGAGTGATAGCAAAACTTGGAGACTTTGGGATTGCGAGAATGCTGAGCAAGTAAGCATTATTTTATGGACTCTCAATATTGTTCTTTCTGTGCTATGTCTGAAAAGGATTAGTTTGTTTTAGATAGTGAATTGTTTAGAGAGTGGGATGTAGACTGGCCTTATTCTGATGCTAACTCTAAACAATCATTTATCCTTACTGTATTTTTATTCATAAAATGCATACACCACTTGATTGTAAAAAACCTCAAAGTGGTTTACAATAAATGAAGAGAAGAGGTTGCATCAAGCACCATTTATTTGAGGGCAATAACCATGTTCACCATGGTTCTTTGGAAGATACAGGTGGTATATAAATGTAAAAAATAAATAAATGAGGGTAGCAAATTAAAAGCTTCCAAATTCAGTTTTGAATAAACTGCAGTTTCCTCTTATATCTAAACTAGGGAAACAATGGTTTAGTCTAACAGATTATTAAGCAAACTGATCTTAAATCACATTTTTTGATCCTGGTTTATTTGAGGGTTCCTATGTCACTGTTGGTTGGAATACAGATTTTCTGTTGCATGTTGAAATGTTTAAGTAGTGTTCTAATTTGTTCCTGGAGTCCCTAAATGATGAATTGATGTAGGCATGTATAGTTGCTTTCCCCACCCCAATTTCCCTATATATAACAAACTTATTGGTCAAAACCATTATTTTTCAACGTTGCTCTCCTTTAGTACCATGGAATTTGCTCGGACCTGTGTAGGAACACCATATTACTTGTCACCTGAAATCTGTGAGAACAAGCCGTATAACAACAAAACGTGAGTCTGAATATTTCTGACACACATATTTGAACCACATCATGGGAGGAATTCAGTGTTGTCATGGGTTTGAGCCCTATGTTGGGCAAAAAGATTCCTGCCTTGCAGGGGTTGGACTAGGATACCCTTGTGGTCCCTTCCAGCTCTGTGATTCTATGATAGCACCATAACTTTTCCATCCTCTGCTTGTTGTTGTCGTTTAGTCGTTTAGTCGTGTCCGACTCTTCGTGACCCCGTGGACCAGAGCACGCCAGGCACTCCTGTCTTCCACTGCCTCCCGCAGTTTGGTCAGACTCATGCTGGTAGCTTCAAGATCACTGTCCAACCATCTCGTCCTCTATCATCCCCTTCTCCTTGTGCCCTCCATCTTTCCCAACATCAGGGTCTTTTCCAGGGAGTCTTCTCTTCTCATGAGGTGGCCAAAGTATGGGAGACTCAGCTTCAGGATCTGTCCTTCCAGTGAGCACTCAGGGCTGATTTCCTTCAGAATGGAGAGGTTTGATCTTCTTGCAGTTTATGGGACTCTCAAGAGTCTCCTCCAGCACCATAATTCAAAAGCATCAATTCTTCAGCGCTCCTCCTGCTAGACAACTGGAATTGCCCCATAAGGAGGCCTTTTTTCAGGAGTGGATAGTAAATCTCTTAATTGTAGGTTTTGTCTTCCTTCCAATGGCCTGTCTCCCCAGGCACTCCTTGCTTACATGTTGGACATGCCATGTCCCAGATGTGAGAAACCTTTGCTCTTAGAGGTTTGCCAGCTCATATGCTTGAAGGATCCTCTCACCACCCCAACAGGCATTCGTTGTCCTGAAAACATGAAATCTACTAAACATCATGGGTGATCCTTACATATTGCAAGTAATACTGATCTCTCTCTCTCTCTCTCTCTCTGTGAGTTTGACTATGTATTTAGAAGCGTAACTGTTATATTTCCCTTTTATGCAACTTCTATGTCATCCTTTATATCTCCATCCTTATTATTAAGAAAGCTTCTTAATTTGGAACCTAGGATGTGACCATAAATTTTGTGAATTGTATTTGTTTTTCAATGAACAGTATGAATTAGTTTATTGACAGCAGAGTTGAGATGGATATTCTTGTTTTACAATGTTTCCCCACCCCATGCTGTGATTACTTTCTTTTACAGAGATATATGGTCCCTTGGCTGTGTATTATATGAACTCTGTACTTTAAAGCACCCTGTAAGTACCTTAGCAGACTATTTGTAAATCGTTTAATATAATATTTACTAAGAATGAACATTTTTCAAGTGGAACTTTTCAAAGGCAGCAGTTAGAATTGTAACTTTCAATGCTTCTAAATCTTGGACAGCCTAGGAAGGAGATGCCAGTTTTTATAGATCTGGGGGTGTTTTTTTCCGGGCCACATGGTGATATTTTCCCCAGAAAAGATGCTGAGTCAACATTTTTATTTAAACGTCACATTTCACTTGGCAGCTACTATTCATGGCTGTATTTTAATATTTCAGTTTGAAGGCAAGAGTTTGCCTCAACTTGTGCTGAAGATCTGCAGAGGCTATTTCTCACCAGTATCTATGAAGTATTCATATGAACTAAGATCATTAGTATCCCAGCTGTTTAAAACATCTCCAAGAGATCGCCCTTCTATCAACTCCATTTTGAAAAAGCCCTTTTTGGAGAAACAAATAAAGAATTTTCTGCCCCCTGAGGTGAGTGTCTGCTGTGGCTGCAGACAATCCAAACAAATGAGAAAACCCTTCCCTGGTAATTTTCACACTCCTTTTCACTTTGCACATGGTTGTCCCATTTAAGGTGAATGTGTAGAATTTACATTTGAGGAGTGGGATTGTCTGACATCAGTTGCTGCTAATGATTGCTTTCCGCAGGAAAATGTACAGTGGTGCCCCGCAAGACGAATGCCTCGCAAGACGAAAAACTCGCTAGACGAAAGGGTTTTCCGTTTTTGTGTTGCTTCGCTAGACGAATTTCCCTATGGGCTTGCTTCGCAAGACGAAAACGTCTTGCGCTTTTTTCTTAAAGCCGTTTGAAGAGGCGCAGTTGCGACGGACCGTGCTTTGCAAGACGAAAAACATCGCAAGACGAAAAGACTCGTGGAACGAATTCTTTTCGTCTTGCGAGGCACCACTGTATTTATTAATTGAATTTATTAAAGGAGCCCAGCATGGCAAATACCAAAGTGGTAAAACAGGGTGATTAAAAATAAATATATATTTCCAAACAATGAAGAATATCTTTAAATAGTTGCTGGGAATGGTATCTCTGAGCCATCAAATGCCCAGGTGAACAGAAATGTTTCTGAATGCTTTCTGAAGGTTAATAACGAGGGAGAAAGAAACACCTCACCAAGGAGGACATTAAACAAATGGGGAACCACCACCGAAAAGGGCCTGTCATGGGGTAGTGCCAACTGGGCAGCACCCAGCTGCACCACCACCACCAACAGGTCATCCCTCAAAATAGTTGATATTGAGGAAGATACTCTTTTAGATAAAGGCAAGATGCTTGTTCCCTCTTGCCTTGAATTATCAGAATGAACAAGCAGCTTTGGGTGCATTGGGACACTAGTGAATCAACACTTAGCGAAGATGTAGCAAAGATAGATAGATAGATAGATAGATAGATAGATATGCATGTGTGTGTAATCTGTTATATTTGCTTTTAGATCATGGAGGAAGAATTCAGCCACACCGTCATTCACAGAAAACGGTCACTAGATTCACTGCCATCAGGCAAGCTGTTGCTCACTAAGGTTTATATATGCAAATATATAAATGAAAGCATAATGCTTAAGAGAGAGAGAGAGAAATTTGTTTTAATTAGTCAAATTTCGGTGAAGATGCTGTATAACGAATTTGCATGCTCCTTCCCCTTGGGGACACGGTGGCATCAAAACTATTGAGCAGATGCGTTTAGTTTAAGAGTTGTGCTTTTGAGGTGGTGGCCCCATTCTGCTGGTGCTGTAAGTAAGAAGTAGGATCAACAGGTATTTTAATTATGTATTTATAGAAATATTTCTATAACACTAATTAATAAGGAACATATCAAAGTGGTTCAGAACAACTACATAAAACCATAAAATAAAAACCATATAAAAAGATAAAATCAGTTAACTACTGTGGTAGTATGTATTCTTAATTGCCTGTATAAGCCGACGGAATCGGAAAGTTTTCAGCAGGCATTTAAAAATTGAAACAGAAGAGGCCTGCTGAATCTCTGTTGGCAGAGTATTCCACAGAACTGGGCTGGTGACACTAAAAGCTTGGTTTCTTGTCATTGTCAAATTAGCCTTGCCAGCTTGGGGGAATGATCAGCAGCAACACTCCTGCAATGATTGAGCTGGGATATAATGGTATAGTTCTTAAAATCACAGAACTGCTTTAGTCAGGTGTAGTTTTCTCCCCAAGAGAGTGAAACTTTAGTTTATATATTGTTTATAAGCATTGCACTCAAATAAATTCAGGCCTCCGATTCTGTCATCTAAAGTGTAAAGCATGGGTAGAATTATTACTTTGCTGTTATAAGGTAGCATTAATTTTATGCATCTTCTAGTAAAAGGTGAGCCTATGTATTGCCAGTGCATTGTGCACAAACCACAGAGGCAAACACTAAACCTTTTCCCTGATGAGGTAGACTGAGCCAGGTAATGTCAGTTTCCTTCTCACTGGAACTAGAAGAATGTTTTAGATCAATAGAAATAGATGGTGGTAGGTACTTCAGTAAGCATTGTTCAGGAGTAATTCTCATTACCTGAGTGCTCACATTTTGGAGCATATTTAATTGGAGCCGAACTGCACATTTGGTGCCAAACAGGATTCCCAACTCAGTGTATGCTGCTGGTCATTCTGGGGTTTTGAAGGGGAGGGGCATAGGAGTATGATACTGGAAATAATTATCAAAACCTTATTTAATTGAATTATCAAAGGAGCTCCTGAAGTTCAGAAATCAAGAATCCATGATCGTCATTCACCCAAAATCAAGCTGGAGATGCTTTCCAGAAAACAACACATAATGTATGAAAATGAATGGAAAGCTCCTTCAAGGCCCCAGGATCCTATTAATCAGGTAATAATAATAATAATAGTAATTAAAGTTCTCTTGGTATTCACCATATTTTCCCGTGTATAAGACTAGGTTTTTTCCCTTAAAAATTAATGTCAAAATTAGGGGGTGTCTTATACACGGATACATCTCCCCCCCAAATGGGGGTGTCTTGTAGGTGGGAAAGTACAGTAATTATTTAATAGAGTTCTTTATTTGTCATGTGCTTTCACTTTGCAGCAGTAAAGGTAAAGGTGACCCCTGACCATTAGGTCCAGTCGTGACCGACTCTGGGGTTGCGGGTGCTCATCTTGCTTTATTGGCCGAGGGAGCCGGCGTACAGCTCATGTGGCCAGCATGACTAAGCCGCTTCTGGCGTACCAGAGCAGCGTACG
Organism: Podarcis liolepis; assembly: GCF_965112155.1. Lineage (NCBI taxonomy): Eukaryota > Metazoa > Chordata > Lepidosauria > Squamata > Lacertidae > Podarcis > Podarcis liolepis. Next base: position 6,031,595 of record NC_139557.1, read on the forward strand.
GAAACACCATTTACCTTCCTGCCAGAGTGGTACCTATTTATCTACTCGCACTTTGATGTGCTTTCGAACTGCTAGGTTGGCAGGAGCAGGGACCGAGCCACGGGAGCTCACTCCGTCGCGGGGATTCGAACCGCCGACCTTCTGATCGGCAAGTCCTAGGCTCTGTGGTTTAACCCACAGTGCCACCCAGTAGATGGCACTAATTCAGGGATGAGTGACCCTCCAGGTGTCGCTGAACTCCAGTACCCATTATCCCTAAATATTGGTCATGCTGCTGGGGCTGATGGGAGCTGGAATTCAACACCATCTGGAAGGCCACAGGTCTATTATTCCTGTACTGACTAATTTAACAGTGTTTGACAAATAGGCAAATTAGGGTCAAACTAGATGTGAGGTTTAATGTGTCTTTGAATCTGATTCTGGAATTCTTTTCCTCATTCTGCCCTTGTATTTTTTAAAAACCGAAAAGCCATTCTGAGGCCCTAATCTATATAATGGTCCCTCTTAGCTGCTGTTAGGATTCTCACCTTTTTATTAAAAAAAACACCTAAGTAGCAGATTCAAAGCTATGTTCTGTCTCTAGTTTGACCTTAAGTCTGTACCTCTTTAAAGTGATGTGCAAGCCACGCTTTGCTGTTGATCACTCTTGATCCAGATCACGCAACTAACATAAAACATCCATGAGCACTTGCAAATTGCTCACTTTTCTTCTTAAAGTTAGGTCAAGAGGAAGGCATGGGATTGCACCAGTGGGGTAGGGAGAATGATTAGGCACTTGTGGTGTTCAGTTGTTTAGGCCATCAGCAGGCCAAAGGAGTTAATGGGTTCACATGAGATGAATTGATAGGAGTCATAAATATTGTTTAGCAGAATGCTGTGTGCACAGAGGAAGCATAAGGTGCTGGACTATATGGAACTTGCCGAGCTGACCAGGAGACTCCAAGACCAGAGAGAAGAGACTGGAAGAAGTTTAAGGAATATTTGAAAAAATATGTTAATATTTAAATCTTTGAATAGCTTTGGAAGTGGATATAGGTTGAGGGTTAGAAGTAGAAGACAGTGTATTTTAAAATAATATTATTGGTAAGCGATAAAATGTGAAGTTATCTTAAGTGTGATTAAAAAAAAGATGGCTAGAAACTATGATATATGTATCCAGTAGTAGATAGGTAGCCGTGTTGGTCTGCCATAGTCAAAATAAAAAAATTCCTTCCAATAGCACCTTAAAGACCAACTAAGTTAGTTCTTGGTATGAGCTTTCGTGTGCATGCACACTTCTTCAGATACACAGATTCCGTGTATCTGAAGAAGTGTGCATGCACACGAAAGCTCATACCAAGAACTAACTTAGTTGGTCTTTAAGGTGCTATTGGAAGGAATTTTTTTATTATGATATATGTAAACTGCTAAAGATGAAGTAAAATGAAAATCAGATGGGGGGACTTGGGGAAGACCACTTAACAATGTTTAGAAAAATAAGGATATGACAAGAATTTGTTTGTATTGTTTGTTTTTCTGTTTGTGTTCTTTATTTGTGGTATAAAATGAATAATTTTTTTGGGGGGGGGGAAGAGAAAGCATAAGATGCAGCACAAGCAGAAGAATGGGAAATGGGATATGCTTGCTATTTTATGTTTATACCCCGATTCTCATCAGAAAGGTTGAATCTTGAATGAAGTCCTCAGTGGTCTTGTGTCCAGACACTGATCAGGACCAAACTTCTTCAATTTCAAGAATGGCAGACCCTCCAAGTGCCCTTATTGTCCAGGGACAGTCCCGGATTTACAGAAGTTGTCCAAGTTTCTGATTTGATCCCGGAATGTCCCGTTTTTCTTTAGGACATCCCTATTTTCATCAGAGAAACGTAGAAGGGTATGGAGTTATCTGACCCCTGAGCCGTTTGAAGGCAGCCCTGTATGCGGAAGTTTTTTAAATGTTTAATGTTTTATTATGTTTTTATATATGTTGGAAGCCGCCCAGAGTGACTGGGGCAACCCAGTCAAATGGGTGGGGTATAAATAGTGAAATTATTATTATGGAATAGGACGTCCTATTTAATTCAGAGAAATGTTGGAGAGTGTGAAAAAGTATACCATTGGGTGCTCATCACTAGACCCAGGAAGTGATGTGCTTTAACAATACAGTGGTGCCTCGCAAGACGAAAAGAATTCGTTCCGCGAGTCTTTTCGTCTTGCGATGTTTTTCGTCTTGCGAAGCACGGTCCGTCACAACTGCGCCTCTTCAAGTGGCTTTAAAAAAAAGCGCAAGACGTTTTCGTCTTGCGAAGCAAGCCCATAGGGAAATTTGTCTAGCGAAGCAACGCAAAAACGGAAAACCCTTTCGTCTAGCGAGTTTTTCGTCTTGTGAGGCATTCGTCTTGCGGGGCACCACTGTATGATTTAGCAAAAGGATAACTTCAGAGTCAGTGGATTTCTTGCCTTCATCATTTTAATATGTATGATGGTTCCAGCCCTGGGGTCCTCGGTTGAAGATGTGTGGGAAATCAGAAGCTGCCAGAATGAGGGGGCACTATGGCCATTATTATATGAAACTTGAAAACTTGCAGAAAAGGCCCTTTGAGCAGGGTGATGATCCTTGTATCAGCGAAAGATTGGAAGAGTATTATAAGCAGAAAGGACAAAAACCACCACCACCACCACCTCACTGGTAGGGTTTTTTTCTTCTTGAATATTGATACATCTCATGATTTTGACATGGGTATTCTTGACTGTGTAAGAATTGGCAAGATTTTGTTTGTTTCTTTGCTTGCTTGCTTTCAGTTTGATCCCACACCAAATTAGGTAAGCTAAAGCCCATTGATTTCAAGTTCATGTTCAAATTTGAAATTCTGAAGTGATACTGAATACGAGCAGGCTTGTCTGCAACGTATGTTGTGGCAGCAACATTTATTTTATTTATTGCATGACATTTATATACCATTCAATTGTAGTAAAACTTCAAAGCGGTTGGCAAAAAGAATAAAAACAACACGCTCAGTTTTTTAAAGTTACAAAAATATTTAAAACATTTTAAAAAAAATCAGCAACAAGCCAAAACCAGATTAAAACACATAACAGCACCAACTAGTCTAGACAGACTTGCCTAAACAAAAATGTTTTTAGCAGTTGCCGAAAAAAGTACACTGCCTATCTGGTATCAGTAGACATGGAGTTTCAAAATATAAGTGCTGAGATGCTAAAAGATAAATTTCTTACAAGTGCAAAACAAAACGTGTCACCTATAACAGTGCCCGTCCCACAGAGGGAATTGATCCTGTGGGCATATATGTGGTTGATGATTATTCAGCTTCAGGTGGGGAGAGTATGGGATTGCTAGACCATTTATGACTGAAAAATAGAGAAGCAGCGTGAAAAGGTTAGACTTCCAATTTAACCTTTTAATCTATAGTTTTTGTATTCAGTACAGTTTGCTAATAAAACTTGGAATCCAGCTTCAGATTTTCGCTGATGTTCCTGTTTCTTCACAGGCCTGCAGAATATCTTCAGAGACGATACAATGCCCAGCAATACAAGATAAAAGTAGAGAAGCAACTTGTAAGCATTTTTTCCAATAAGATAGAATAACAAACTGAAACTGCTAAGCGATGGGCAAATAGAGGGATATTTAAAAATGCACTAGCATGAAAAAAACCTCCAACTACATTTTACTTTTCCATTCATTGGAGTGGGTTCAGAAATGTTTACATTTTGTATGTTTCCATTATTTTGCATATAGGGATTGCGCCCATCTTCTGCTGACCGGCAGTATTTTCAAATGCAGAATCAGGAGATGAAGGAAGAGCAGTTGAGAGCTCTTGCTCAAAAAAATAAAATGAAAGAACAGGTAAGAAAGAGCAATGTTAGTGCTCCCTTGGGCTAGGAATCATAGAGTCTTGTTGTTGTTTAGTCGTTTAGTCATGTCCGACTCTTTGTGACCCCATGGACCAGAGCACGCCAGGCACTCCTGTCTTCCACTGCCTCCCGCAGTTTGGTCAAACTCATGCTGGTAGCTTCGAGAACACTGTCCCACCATCTCGTCCTCTGTCGTCCCCTTCTCCTTGTGCCCTCCATCTTTCCCAACATCAGGGTCTTTTCCAGGGAGTCTTCTCTTCTCATGAGGTGGCCAAAGTATTGGAGCCTCAGCTTCACGATCTGTCCTTCCAGTGAGCGCTCAGGGCTGATTTCCTTCAGAATGGAGAGGTTTGATCTTCTTGCAGTCCATGGGACTCTCAAGAGTCTCCTCCAGCACCATAATTCAAAAGCATCAATTCTTCGGCGATCAGCCTTCTTTATGGTCCAGCTCTCACTTCCATACATCATTATCTCACTACATCACTACATAGAGTCTTATTATTATGCATAGATCCATGTAAATCTGCTACTGCAAAACCATAGTACAGGCATTCTTTTTAGTATGGGAATACAGGTGGTGTTGCTTTTAAGCACTACCATATTTGTTAGGGCAGAAGTAGTTACACATTTTGGAGCCATTTTGGAGCCATCAGCCCTGGCAATTAATGGTGGATTGCCTAGAACTAGTGCTATATCTTCTAGTCTTAGCTTTTGGGGTCTTGTGTGGGGTAGAGCAATCCATATCTGTGATCCACCGTGCTGGGTTGAAGTGCCCCGTCTACTCAGCTTGCCCAGGTGTGTCAAGCTGCCATCACAGAGCTCCCAGCTACACCTGCTTAAACTACATGTGGTCTGAAGCTACTAATGGCAGCATTCTCACTGGCAGAATAATGATGATGATGATGATGATGATGATGATAATAATAATAACAATAATAATAATAAATAATAAATAATAATATTTTATTATTTATAACCCGCCCATCTGGCTGAGTCTCCCCAGCCACTCTGGCTGGCTCCCAATCACATGTTAAAAACAATATAGCATTAAATATTTAAAAAATTCCCTAAACAGGGCTGCCTTCAGATGTCTTTTAAAAATAGGATATTTCCTTGACATCTGAAGGGAGAGTGTTCCACAGGGTGGGTGCCACTACCGAGAAGGCCCTCTCGGCGCTGGATCTCAGTGTCCGGGCTGAATGATGGGGGTGGAGACGCTCCTTCAGGTATACTGGACCGAGGCCATTTAGGGCTTTAAAGGTCAGCACCAGCACTTTGAATTGTGCTCAGAAACGTACTGGGAGCCAATGCAGATCTCTCAGGACTGGTGTTATGTGGTCCCAGCGGTCCCGGCAGAAGCTGGCCTAAAGCCCCAATATGGGACATTTTGGGAACAGGGAGAGGGTGGGGAAGGGGCAGAGCTGGGCTGGTCAAGGTAGCCAGCCCAGCTACCAGTAAGTTGTTGTAGTAGGCCTGATCTAGGCCTCTCCACTGAAGTTTTCTCCCCCCACACCCGGCAAACTGGCATGAGTGGCAGAGCTCCAGGAGCAACTCCACTATTCTATCAAGCCCCTTTGCTGCCAGGAGTTTGGATTGCTCTTTTACTTATTTTAGGTGTTCTCAAAGGCTTTGGCATTTGTTTATTTAATATGCCACCTATCAGTTTGGCAGCTACTTAGATAAATTTATTATTATTATTGAGCAGACCACTTCATGCAAGTTGAAATATACTCAGAGTCGCAAAGTGATTTCATGCTCTTTATTCAGCTCATAGTGGTGAGGAGGAATGAATGGAAGTCCCCTCACAGTATCTGCTTTATATACATTATTTACACAATGGGCTGCACATGATTGGCTAATTCCAGAATTCTACTGTAAGCCAATCAGGTTGTGGATTCACTTCTATCTGGAGCAGGATTGGGTGGTTCCTGCCAACCAATCATACTGCTGCATTGTTCTAGGACCAATCAGACTGCTGCATTCTGAATCCTATTGTTCTAGGACCAATCAGACTGCTGCAGTTTGGATCCTATTCAACTCAGTACATAACACCAGTGAAAGGTCATTTAGTTCCCAAAGTAGTGTGCCGTCATGCTTTGGAAGCTTCTGTTTAAGAGAGGCGTAAAATATTCATAGTTGTGTGTTTGTGTGCATATTTAAACAGTGTACTGATATTTGCTAAAGTCCTTTACACATCATATAAGCTCTCCTGAACACAATGGAATTCCTGAATGGACATGCATAAAAATTTGCTGTTAACGTACATATTACTGATACAGCATGTTGCTTCTAAAGTGGGTACACATTTTTAAAAAATCTGATAATGTTTAACAGGAATACCTGAAACAGCTGAAGAAGATTCGTCAGCAGTACCACAGTGAAGTAAATGAAATTAGACGTAAAGCAGAATCTCTAGAGGTAAATTTCACTGCACCGAACCTTTACTAGAGCTTTCTCACACCTCCCTTTCCAAGATGTGGCAAACTGATAGTAATTGTGCTGAAGTTGTTTATCCTTCTATTTAGACTATTGTAGCGGGAGGATTTTAGCAGTTGAAATCCATTCTGCCCCTTTAGTGATCAATAGGACTGACAAGAGTTTTGGGTGTGAGAGCAAATAGTGTCTAGGATTCAAAGACAAGCAATTCTACACATGTATTACCATTTCTTTCAAATCAGCAACATTTTTAATTTAATATATTCTTGTTTTAAAGGAGAATAAAAATATAAAGGACAAAACATATATTGTGAAACAGAGAAAGACTGAGAACCAACCTACTTATAATTATATTATTCCTGGAGGACAAGATGAACCAGTTCAGGTATTAGCACCTCTGTATGGTACAATGTTATAGCTGAAGTGTTTACATCAATGGGAAAAGGTCACAGTTTTTAACATGGTTGTAATGTGTATGGGTTGCTCATGCGTAAGTTGCCGCCTCTCCAGGCTTTGTTGCCTTGCTAAACCTTTCAGTCTGGGCAGCCCTTCACTTCGTGGCTGCCTCAGTCGCTAGCAGAATCCGTCAGTGGGCGTTTCTTAAATCTTTTCCAACATAAAAGTTGTTTGACACCCAGTCTCCTCCTCCTCTCTCTGCGCGGAAGTCTTCTGCGCAGGGTGGGCGTGGGTAGCGGAGGACCCGTGCTCTCCCCGCTGGTGTCCGGTGAAGAGTCCTGGAGCCCTCTCGCCGATTCCCCCATCAGCCCCTCTATATCCCTGGTGTTGCGCTGATTTGCTTCCCCATCTGCGGAGCTGCCTCTCTCCCTGCTGGGCCCTTCTCCAGCATCATTTGAGAGCCTTCCCTCCGCCTCTAGCTCCGATGTCAGTTCCCTGACAATGGTTGACTGTGCTTTATCAACATTTAATAAGAGCATACTTCATTTTTGACTGGAAGTAACTGTTCCTGTTAATTTTTTTATTTAATTTTTTGTCTTTCAAGGATCTTGAGCAAAATCTGAGACAAATTGGAGTACATAACTGGCAGGAGGAAAATTTCCTTGAAAGAAAACACAAAGCAAAGGTTAAAGATAATATTCTTCTTTTCCTTTTGTCCTGTCTTTGTATACTGGTAGCTCTGAAAATGGGGTTTCAGGTGACTGTGTCAGCCAGTGATGATCATGCATGTGATGGCCATTTCAGGTAAGTGGGAGATATATGCTGTCTTTTCCTATCTTCTTTCCTAATCTACTCTTCCACAAAATCCCATACTGGGGAAGGGAGAGGAAAAACTGAAAGCACATGAGTGGATTGCTGCCTTCCCTTGGACCGGAGGAATGATAATCAGCGTCATCATGCTCTCCTCTGCCTGTATTTCAGATGATGGCATGAGAATTCTTTAAAATATGTCTGTGATAGTTGGTAACTCTGTTTTATTTTCTTCAGGGAGGTGTAAAGTTTCAGATTGATCTGAAAGATGGTGTTTCAGATTTCCAGAAAGAGAAAGAGGTATGGGCTATTGTTATATGTTACACCAGGTTAGCCTAGAAAATGTTTTGGCTGGAGAAAAACAAGCTAAGCCTCATAGTTTGTTATGCTCAAAGAGAGCCGAGATAAGTGATTGAATACCGTGGAGAAGCACACTCCTCATTCATAAAGCCGTAATTTATTTTTGACCGTGGTTTACTGCTGCATGTGTGCATGAATTGAGTAAGTTCTCAGTGTGCATTGTTTCTTTTGATTTTAGGAATGTGATAAACTTAACGAAGCCCTAACTTTTGAAGATGGAGAAAACCTTAAGAAAAAACTGACAAACATCTGTGATGATTATATAGACAAAGCACTGCTAGAACTACAGTGTTGGGAAACAGGTGTGCTTCTCTAAACTGCTAGACTTTTTGGTGTGCTGTTCCCATTACAGTGGTGCCCCGCAAGACGAATGCCTTGCAAGACGGAAAACTCGCTAGACGAAAGAGATTTCCGTTTTGGAGGTGCTTCGCAAAACGAATTTCCTATGGGCTTGCTTCGCAAGACGACAATTTCTTGCGAGTTCCTGCGGGGTTTTTTCCCTCCCCCCCCTTTTCTAAGCCGCTTATCAGCTGATCTGATCAGCCGATAAGCCGCTAAAAGCCGCTAATAGCGCTAATCCGTCAATGGGCTTGCTTCGCAAGACGAAAAAACCGCAAGACGAAGAGACTCGCGGAACAGATTCTTTTCGTCTTGCGAGGCACCACTGTATTCATTTTCAGTTACATTCCTTCATGTTCTTTCTGTTGCTCATATTATGTAAACTTGTATTTCTTAGAGCTTATTTGTATAACTTTTGTTTGTTTTTGTTTTGGGCATACAATGAGACTGTCTTGTCACCATGCACCTGATCAGCTCAGTTTTTTTGTTTTAGTTTTGTTAGGCCAGTGATAATATGTAATCAGTATATAACAAGAATGGGTTGCATGCATAACTTCATTACAATATATGTGCTGAAAAATCAACCAATGGACCTTTGTGCCTCATAATTAACACCAGATTTTTATCCATTTAGATTTAAAAGCAATTGAAGTTAATTTCCTTTCCCTTAGGTGGTGACAATGAAGATAATGCCATAGTAAACAGAAAACACTGGCAAACATCAGTCCCACAGACTCTTCTGAATCTTCTAGAAAATGCAGATATTTCCTCTACATCCACTACCATGGATGAAGCAGGTAATCTCTTGGGAAGCATTTTCTCAGTGTTACTGACTCCACTTGGTTCTTTTACATGTGAAATACAGTGGGCATTTCAGAAGGGTGCTGTACTGTGACCTGAAATATCATTTCCATAGTTCCCAAAGTGCAAGAGAGGCATCCCTAAAAAATCACCGTATTTTTCGCTCTATAAGACACACCAGACCACAAGACGCACCTAGTTTTTGGAGGAGGACAACAAAAAAAATATTCTGAATCTCAGAAGCCAGAACAGCAAGAGGGATCACTGCGCAGCGAAAGCAGTGATCCCTCTTGCTGTTCTGGCTTCTGGGATAGCTGCGCAGCCTGCATTCGCTCCATAAGACGCACACACATTTCCCCTTACTTTTTAGGAGGGAAAAAGTGAGTCTTATAGAGCAAAAAATACGGTACTTGTGAGTGCTAAGCTAGACTATGAGCAGGCGGTTTCCTGACCATTCCTAGCCTAGTATGCTTGCTCAGAGCTATTTTAATTCTACGTTTTGTCTGAAAAGGTCTGCAACCCCTGCTCTGTTCCCTCCTTATCTCTATAGTCATCATCCATTCAGCTGTTTTCCGAAATGGTTCGTGAACCTCCTAACCCACCAGAGGCCCCTAAGACTTCTTTTGTCTTAGTTTAGAAATACTTTACACTGTCATCTTCCTGTCCTTCAAATATTTTGTCTTTGGAAAAAATGTTCCATAGTGCTGTTGCCTGAGCAAAAGTGTCGGCAAATGAATGCACCTTTGTAGAAGGATGAATTATGATTACAGTCGTACCTCGGGTTAAGAACTTAATTCGTTCTGGAGGTCCGTTCTTAACCTGAAACTGTTCTTAACCTGAAGCCCTACTTTAGCTAATGGGGCCTCCTGCTACTGCTGTGCCGCCAGAGCACGATTTCTGTTCTCATCCTGAAGCAAAGTTCTTAACCCGAGGTACTATTTCTGGGTTAGCGGAGTCTGTAACCTGAAGCGTCTGTAACCCGAGGTACCATTGTACAGGAGCAAGAGAGGAAGCAAAAGGCAGAAAGTTCTTGACATTTGGAGGTGAAATGCAGTGGGGCTAGTTTTACATGAAAACCTTGCTAATGCAGAGTGAGTGAACAAATATGTGTTATTATTTCTCAGTGGGCCAGGTTAGCTTGATGCCTCCAGAATTCTCTGAAAACAGGAGAAAATGGAGCCAAGAATCACCTGGGACACTGATGAACATGCTAGCTGAAGCAGAATGCTCCAGTGACACTTTGTGCCAAGCCGAAGAACACAGTAAGTTGCTACTTACATATTTTGTTACTTGATAGTCACATCTGAGATTTATTTGACATTGCGTGCAGCTACTGAATATATCAGTGCACTTAACCTATGCACAACAAGCACACAGATTGAGGGGGGAAGCTTGAACTGCCCTAAAACAGACAGTATCTGTGTAATGTTCATACCTCAGTACACAATACTGAGCATAAAGAAAACAACAGGAGGATGGTTTTAAAACAATCAGTCATGATATTTTTAACATACCATGATATAAAGACAACACGTATGCTTGAAGTAAATGGGGAAAGTTGCTGTGGCATTCATACGGAGCCCCCAGTCGTCTCACGGACTATTGACCTGTACACCACTAATCCGCTGCCACCAACCAGGTCCTCCCTGGTAAAATCACTTCAGTCTCAGTCAGCTTTTCAATTAATAAAGAAGAGTGTATTTTATTTCAGACACAAACAAAACTTTTACAGCATTCCAAACGTTGTTGCTCTTTACTTTCTTAGTCTTATTTTCCTCTGCCTCTTCTATCTCCCCACACTCAAGAACCCACTGCCCTAACTGTCTCTCTATTACCAACTGCCTTTCCCAACCAGCCAACCCACGAAATCCAACCAACTACCCACCACAGCTCCCAACGAACTCCTTCCAGAACTCCTTCCACAACTAGTTTTATAGGCCCACTGACTCCACCCCCCGGGTCCTGTCTGTGCAACCTATTTAACTATTTCCCCTCCAGCACTCTCTCATATATGTTAATGTCACAGTTGCCTACAGTAAAATTGTGCCCAAATATCTTATACAACCAATTATTGCTTGCAGGATAAATTGGAAAGTTAAGAAGCTTCATGGTAATGAAACGATGTGAAAGATCGTCTAGTAATTCCAAACTTTATAATGCCTATCCAGGACCTTATGAGAATGCTGTAGAGCAGGCTACCTCAATCTCGGCCCTCTAGATGTTTTGAGACTGCAATTCCCATAATTCCTGTTCACTGGTCCTGCTAGCTAGGGATCATGGGAGTTGTAGGCCAAAAACATCTGGAGGGCCGAGGTTGAGGAAGCCTGCTGTAGAGTCTTATATATTTTTCAATTCCAGCAGAAGGCTCGGTTCACAGTGTTTCAAGCAGAATTATTCCTCACTGAGCTTATATGAGGTTTGGTGTCCTGCATATTAAAAAAGGTGGTTTCAGCGAAGCCTTGCTGAGCAAGGGGCCACCTCTATCAGGCTAGCAATAGTGACCACTTGTCCACTAACCCACCTGGAAGTACCACACAAACAGAGAGAGTGCCTTTATGCAAGTTTGGCCTAGTCCCATTGTGAATTTGGAAGCAGACCCACATTTGGAAGGCAGTTCTCTGTGGGCTACCTCATGTGAACTGGCCCCATATATTTAGATTAGATTAGCACCGGGCATAAACCAAATAGCGATCCTCCTTGCTGTAAATTCAAAGTGGCTTACAATCTTTAAAACACAATAAACCCAACCAAAACATTTTCTGCTTCAGAGGAGACAGTAACCCCGTGCACTCCAAAAAATGATGAAGCTGATTCAGAAGCGAGTTCTGAATCAGAAGCGGATGCTGCTGTTGAAGTGGATGAAGAAAGGCTTGATCCAAGATCTGATGATGATGATACGTAAGTTGGACTTTGCTTCTTTGACAGTATCAATGTAGGATAAAAGACCCGTAAGCAACAGTATTTTTGAGCTGTTGAAACCTTTAGATTGGTGACAAATATATAGAATGGGGAGAATCGGCAACCTCACCAATTTAATAGCATAGTTCTGTCTAGATAAATTAGTGTAATTGCTTAAAACTAGGATGCTGTTTGCTTTGAAAGGTGTCTAACTTACACTTTAGCTCATGTGTAATATAAAGTACTGACAGTGGGCAAACCGATAATTTAGTAAAAATACAGTTACAGATAGGTAGCCGTGTTGGTCTTATCTCATTATACATGACTAAGCCATTGCTCACCTTCTCACCCCTTGCCTTTTCCTGTAAGACCTATTACAGTCGTTAAGAGTCGTCAACAGGCTCATCTCATCTATCTGCCAATCTCCCATTCCCATCACCCTTCTGAGTAATCCCCTCCCCACCTTCTCACTATATAGAAGGATCTGGCAACTTCTGTTTCAGTGTATCTGAAGAAGTGTGCATGCACACGAAAGCTCATACCAAGAACTTAGTTGGTCTTTAAGGTGCTACTGGAAGGAATTTTTTAATTTTTATTTAGTAAAAATAGGTTGACTAGCAAGCTTGGTGAAGCTAAAACTCCAGAACTGAATACTTGGCTCTCAGTCTCAACATTGTGTGAACCAGCATTGAAGGATGAAGAACAGGAGGAACAGCAAATACTTTCATACTGCTCTTTGCTGACTCCTACTAATAGGTCTCCCTTGAGCCAAAAAATCTTAGGCGCCCCTGGCTTAAACAAATAGCACTTTCAGACAGTCCTGCTGATGCCTTAAAGCTGGTGAGATGGGAACTCTATCCTCACAAGGCAACTGTGTAGGGCCCCATTAACACATAAACCAGCTCTTTTTCAAAAAAAAATTTTTTTTATAAATATTGGCCAGTTTAGAAATTCAACATTATGATAACTTGATCAAGAATCGTAAGTAATAGCCATTTTATCCTATTAATTTAATCTGTTAATGCAGTAACTTTGAAGAATCTGAGGATGAATTGAGGGATGAACTGGTAGAATCCCTGGAAAAAGTAGTAACATCTCTTCAAGAGGAGATTATAAAAGCCCCAGCTGAAAGAGAAGACACAGATGAACTGAAAAAAGAAGCAGTATCCAATGGTAACATTAAATCCATTGAAAGTTTGGAAGAGGATGGTAACCTGACTAAAGACAAACAGGAAGGAGCAATCAGTTAACACTCTCTTGGGGAATAGTTCCTTAGGAATGACTGGTAGCTAGCGGAGTGTGTTTTAAGAAATGGTTATCTCTTTTTAGGCTTATCAACAACTATTTGGGACCATAATTACAGAGGTAAGAGGGTACGGTCCAGGTAGTGCAAGGCAGTTCAGTTTAACTAACTTTACATGACTGGTTCCTTGCCTTCCTTCATTTTGACATTATCTTTACAACATTTAGTTCCTCATTCTCCAGTTGCACATTATGTTACTTATATATAAAAACATCATTAGGGATTTGCAGCCCAGACGACTTGATATGGAAGCACTTTATTAATCTTTCCCCCACAAGTCTTACTCAGCATAGCCTATAGAATAGAGTGGTGCTTTTTTTAAGGGATTGTCACCATGGCTAATTCCCTTGCATGCTTCCAAGGGTTGTCTGATAGTGGAGTAGTCAGTGTGGAAGAACTCTTTCCTCTTTTGAGGAACTACTGCCACACCCAGGTACCATGGCTTGCAGTTCAGGATTATAGGATGTGTGGTCTAGCAACAGTTAAGGAAGGCTGGTGTTTGTTTATAGCTGTAAGTTTAGAGCTGCTATAGGTCAATCATCATGACACACACCGTGTGTGATTTCTTATGCTGATGCCTTACCAGATTTAACCAGCAGGATAAGAAATCTTTATTGAAGCTGTTCTACTGTAGACTGCCTTTCGGGCGTAGGTGATCATTCGTGATTAAATGCCCCTCCCCAAAAATGTAATTGACACTAAACTCCATGTTAAGGCAGCTGTGGGGAACCTCTAGCCCTCCAGATGCTGCTGAACTACAACTCCCATCATCCCTGGCCATGGCCAAAGGTTACCCACCTAGCTTTTATCTAATGTGAGGGTTTTCTGTATAGAGAATTCAGTTTTGTGAGCTTATGTCCCTATACTGAAGTAGAGCCTAGACTATATATATAATTTGACTTTCCAGGATCATTTTCATTGTACACTACTTCACAACTTCAGATAGCATACAATTCTGGTTGATGTTCAGAATCCACTGAGTCCTCCAAGGACAGCCTTTTCATGACTCTGTATTTATTATGCCAAGCAGATCATTGAAATGGGAAGAAACTTTTTAGAAATAAGTTATGGGAAAAATAATCTGGGACAAATGTAGATTCAACACTTGATGCCACAAATTCATTTTAAGATTAAACAGCTTGCTCTTTTAAGAAGCTAGGACTGAGTTGTCATCACTGGAAGCTGCTGTGTATATTTTGTAATATCATTATTCAGCCCAGCTACTAGATCCTTAAGCATATTACGTATCATTTCATACCTGCTTGTGTCTATGTGTAAGTTTGGGAGCATACTCTTGTCAGACTGTCATACAGGAATAAGATACCCTTTATTGTACAATAGAAATACAGCAACTGTATATACATGACGACTTATGTCCAGGTATCAATGTACAAAAGTTTATTTAAATAATTGTTCCACAGATAATAGGAATGTTTCCTCAAATTCTTGTTCTGCAAATCTCTTCACTGACTGACGAGCGGTTTGTCTGATTTCTAGCCTTTTGGTAGGAGGCAATGAAAATATATAGGCCATAGTATCTGCATAGTCGTCTTCATTTTCTGCTAGAAATCCAGTAATATTTCCTTCATAGGGCACCACAATATCCAGCTTGGGGCCTCCAGAATTGTGAGCAAGGATAATTGTGCCAGCTGCCATACATTCAACAATTCCTATATGAGACAAAACAAGCTATTGTTAACTACAGTTCTCACCATAACTAAGGATTTTAGTGTCACTTTAAAAGCATGAAGGAAAACAAAATAGGCTGGATCCTGAGATCCCACCCACAGAAAAAGGTACTCCTCACACTGTTACAGAACAGAGGGGAAGCAGATTTTGGGAACTGCAAAGGGAGGGTCCCTGAAAATCTTTTCCAGGAGTATGAGATAGTACAGGAAGTGGAATCACCAACCGCTTCTGTTAAGAGCACAATTTCTTGGTAGAAGAAGTGCTATGATATTGGTTCAAAACCATAATGTGTACAAAATGGAAATGGTGACCTGTTTGCATTCTACAGCAAAATAGATCCCAAAAAATGATCCAGCAAAAGTGGCTGTCAGAATGATTGTCACAGGCATATGCAAAACCATAGCATGATGTGCACAGTTTTGTGGAAAAGAGGCTACTTGTGACATCTCCCTCAGCTGGCTCATTGAGAAGATTAGACATGTAAGTAGGATTTCTCTCAGCATCTGCATTCAGTGATGATAGTGAATTCCTCTTGAGCTTACTGCTTATGCTGACAGTTTTCAATTTTTGAAAGGGATACAGGGAGGGGGGAGAGAGCAACTGATTTCCCTTACAACGAAGGACAAAAATAGGTGAAAAAGCCATGATTGTAACCTGGGAAAAGATAAAAGTCGTTCCTGTGAGAGTTCAGCACTGGAACAAACAGCCAAATGAGTTTGTAGAATTTCTCTCCATTAAGATCAGCATTCAATATGCTGGTCAGGCATTATGTTTGGATATTTTTTAGGGTGTGATGTGCAATAAGGAAAAGAGATAATACTAGGTTGGATCCCTTCCAAATTTACAGCTCCCAAGAATGCACAATATGGAAGTAGATGAACACAGTATCAGTTTGATGGAAGAACAGATGAAAACAGCACTAAAGCACTTTATAAACTCATAATTAGCCATGAGTTTCAACACCAGGAGCTAAACAAATGATACAGCTGAATATATTGAGGTTGAATCCTGACAAGACAGAAGTACTGTTTTTGGGGACAGGGAGCGGGTTGGTGTGGGGGATTCCCTGGTCTTGAATGGGGTAACTGTGCCCCTGAAGGACCAGGTACGCAGCCTGGGAGTCATTTTGGACTCACAGCTGTCCATGGAGGTGCAGGTTAACTCTGTGTCCAGGGCAGCTGTCTACCAGCTCCACCTGGTACGCAGGCTAAGATCCTACCTGCCTGCGAACTGTCTCGCCAGAGTGGTGCATGCTCTAGTTATCTCACGCTTGGACTACTGCAACGCGCTCTACGTGGGGCTACCTTTGAAGGTGACCCGGAAACTGCAATTAATCCAGAATGCAGCAGCTAGACTGGTGACTGGGAGTGGCCGCCGGGACCACATAACACCGGTTCTGAGAGATCTGCATTGGCTCCCAGTACGTTTCCAAGCACGATTCAAAGTGTTGGTGCTGACCTTTAAAGCCCTAAACGGCCTCGGGCCTGTATACCTGAAGGAGCGTCTCCACCCCCATCGTTCAGCCCGGACACTGAGATCCAGCGCCGAGGGCCTTCTGGCGGTTCCCTCATTGCGAAAAGTGAGGCTACAGGGAACCAGATAGAGGGCCTTCTCGGTAGTGGCGCCCGCCCTGTGGAACGCCCTCCCATCAGATGTCAAAGAGATAAATAATTACCTGACATTCAGAAGACATCTTAAGGCAGCCCTGTTCAGGGAAGTTTTTAATATGTAACGCTGTACTGTTTTTAACACTGATTGGGAGCCGCCCAGAGTGGCTGGGGAAACTCAGCCAAATGGGCGGGGTATAAATAATAAATAATAAATTATTATTATTATTATTATTATTATTATTATTATTATTATTATATATAGCTCTACTTACCAATCCCAAAGTGTTCATTCCACATGGTGTGAAGTCCAATGGTCGCATCTGCCAGATGTTGCTTTAGCTCTTCAAATGGAATGTTAACTTTGAATTCTACCCTTTTTTCAATGCCCAACTCTTGGCAGAGCTTTTTAAGTCCATTTACACGCTGCTCATCTTCTTGGTTACGACAGCCACCAATCAGAATGAGTTTGGGCAGCAGCTCCTGCCCTGCAGTCTTTTCCAGCAATTTCGCAAAGGCTCTGATCTGCAGACAATGGTCTTTTTCTGGCCTAAACTGGCTTACAGAAACAATAGTTTGCTCTACAGCGCTCTTTTCCTCACGTAGAGGAATATCCAAGAATGTCTGAACGTCACAAGGTGGATACACAACACTGGTGCGGTCACTGCACCTCCAAAGGGAAAGGATGTGATTGAAAGTCCATGAAGAATTAACCATGACAATGTCACTGCAAGAACCAACTAAGCCATATATAGAAGCAAAAATATAATAATATGTGAGTTTCAATTTACTCAACAGGGGATTTCTTGTGATGACTGCTGCATTATTAAATCGAGCATTCTGGTTCCTAACCACAGAAAGCATGTCAGTGCTGATTGTAGGATAATGAACATAACAGCCTATCCGACAACCTCCTAAATATTTAAAAAGAGGAAGTGTGAAAGCATAACCCATGGAGTCAATGTAGACATCAGGAACACAGTTCACAAGAGCTTCCCAGCCAAGAAATACAGATCCAAAGCTCTGACCCAGCAGTGTAAAATGTGGGTAAAGGGAAGCTTCTACAAGATAGCGCCTTCTCAAAAACACAAATTTCACAGGTTGATTTAATCTGATGTTGAATCGTCTGTAAGCACCTTCAAGGATATTTTCAGCTGTGACACCAGCATCACCAGTGTAGACAACATAGGACACATCCTTGTACCTGAAAAATGAAATGTAATTTATCATCTGCAAATCATCTTAATTTTACATTCAGTAAAAGAGTCCATTTATGGGAAGACATTTTAATTTGATTGCCTTTCTTGGAATGTCTAAAACTACAACCATCAGCCACTATTTATCTTTCTTTTCTGTACAACTACTAAGCTCTGTTTTCCTTGTATGCATATGTTTTGTTACTTGAAATTAATCAATTAAAAAAAGAGACACTGTCAAAAATAAAATAAAGCACTCAAGTTTAAAAGAGTTGTATAAATATGCTGTAAATAGATATAAAAAATAAGGCAGGCACAATACCCAAGCAGGCTTAAATATGCATATTTAAGGACAACAGACCAAAGATGCAATACAGGTGTAAGAAAATAAAAAATGAAAAGCAAACAGTAACCGCAAGGGAAAACTGATTTTAACTGGGGAGTATCATCTTATCAACCCAGCTTGTCATTTTCATTGGCCACAAGCACATTTAACACTGGATAAACTTGAATAAGCCCCAATTATGTTTTATGCTCATGCACTCTGCTTTCCCCTGCAACTGGGAAGAGGACTTCTGATGACTTCACTTTTAAAGAATCCTAACTTAGTATTGTTTTCAAACTTGGGATATTTCATTTAAACAAACAGTTGTAGTTTAACATGCCAGCTGTATAAGATATGATTTGAAGTTTGCTTGTTATAACTCGTCCACATAGAGTTAAACCAGCCTTTGCGAACCTGGTGTCCTCCAAATGTTTTGGGCTACAACTCCCATCAGTCCTAATTAGTGAACTGGTAAAGGCAACACTAACCATGGTTTAGCATAATATGTGAATGCAACCATGGCTTTCAGGAAATGAGGGATTAACGCAATAAACCAACATCACTGTACGAAAAGTGAAATGCATACTTACTTTTTCTGTAGTGCTTTTATAGCACACCACAATACTCTCTCACCTCCTCCCCCAGCATTGCAGTATGGGTGAAAAAATGCAACCACAAGTGGCCTTTTCCCATCTCGCCCTGATGGAATTTGTTGTTTTTTCCTTTGCTGGAGCCATAGCCGTAAACCAAACAGGAGCAGGAGCAGACAGACACATAAAAATCCACTTAGTAACAAGGCAGGGAAAGCCAATGAGTACAGCAATCTGAAATGAGAAGGAGAGGGAAGTGGAATTATAGCGACAATTCCGAAAACTATAAAGAAGTTCAGCAAGGAGAGCCAATGTTTGTTTCCATATGAAAACAGGTACCGTATTTTTCGCTCCATAAGACACACCTGGCCATAAGACGCACCTAGTTTTTAGAGGAGCAAAACAAGAAAAAAAATATTCTGAATCTCAGAAGCCAGAACAGCAAGAGGGATCGCTGCGCAGTGAAAGCAGCAATCCCTCTTGCTGTTCTGGCTTCTGGGATAGCTACGCAGCCTGCATTCGCTCCATAAGACGCACACACATTTCCCCTTTTTAGGAGGGAAAAATTGAGTCTTACAGAGCAAAAAATACGGTAATTGTTTTTGTTATGGCAACCCTATCGACATGAAGCCCAGACTGAAGGGAAATGGAGGAGTCTGGCAACTGTACAAACTAGATAGCTTCTCATTCATGCTTTGGATACATTCGGCTCAGAAATCTCTCCTACCTGCCCATCAACTTTTTATGGTGGCAAGTGGGTGGTGGGTAAGAGAAGAAACAAACAAGCTGAAAATTATCTGCCTTCATTTTGACAAAGGGATTTCTATTCCCATCAGAATGGCAGGCAAAGTCTTAACACAAAGCAGGCAAACCAAATCCAGAAGTGTGCAGATGTATATAATGGACACAGGCAACTGAACAGTGATTTCAGCAAGAAGGGGCTTGGCCGGGAAGGAGAGGGAGCTCTGGACTGGTCAGAAACAGGAAAGAAGAGCTGGACTGGACATAAATGAAGAAGAGAGGATGATCCCCCAGCAGTGATGGGCATTGCTGAGAATCATAATATTGCAGAGTTGGAAGGAACCCCAAGGGCTTTTTAGTCCAACCTCCTGCAGGATTAACATTCTATGGCTTTTTAAATGTGTGTGGGATGGCAGTTATTGGTTTGTTTTTGTTTCTGCTTTATTATGTATTTTGTATTTTCATTTTGCATTTTTCTGCAGTGAACCACAGGTGAAGAGCAGTACCTAACTTTAATAATTATTGTATAAACTGTTTGGCAGAACAACTTTGCATTGTAAAAACACAAAAGCTGGCAAATTTAACCCTGCTGTGTGGGAAATCCCTTGCAGATGACCACAGTGCCAAGTGACAGGTTGTGTATCCACAGCAGTGACCAGAGGAGGAATGACCGCTTGGAGGAGCGCAGAGAAGAAACACCATGGTGCATCTGCTTCAGCTCCACTGGCCGCCTTCCTCTGCCCCAGCTGCAAGAAAACATCTATCTCCCGTATCAGTGTCTACAGCCACAGCAGGCACTGTAACTCTCCAAAGATTTAACTTCACCCCCCCCCCAAAAAAAAGTGTGTTCCTCCACAGATTGTCAGTCAGGCAGATGCCAACAAGAACAAAACTAAAGAACCCCTTCCTGGGTACCATTTCCATTGTCCCTTTTTGTTTTCTTCTGGTGCGTCATCGACCAAGATGGATCTGTCGGGATCTCTGCTTGGCCAAGCTGATAAAGCTCATCTTCCTCCGGAATCGCCTTCCCGACGAATAATTAACGACCTGAGCCTTTGATGAGGCCTCAGACACATTCCCATTCAGCAGAGAATCAAAGCAGCAGAAGTGATGAGATTTATGGCTACATCGCTATGCTTTATTTCTTACTACGCAGAAGGCAAAGAAATATACATCCTCTCTCTATGAAAGCAGAGAGCAACTGAACAACAAAGGAACAGGAAACCAGTAACGTCACATCCGTCTCCCATTCCCGTGAGACTTCCAACAGCCTGGACTGTCTCTGGAATGTAAACAGAGCCTTGTGACTCTAAGCAGCTGCTCAGTGGCAAACAGAAACTAGCAGGATCAAGGGGTCTGGAAACCAAGCCTTATGAGGAACGGTTGAGGGAGATGGGTATGTTTCTCCTAGGAAAGAGGAGATAGGATAGATATCTTCAAACATCTCAAGGGCTGTCACATGGAAGATGGAGCAAGCTTGTTTTCTGCTCTGCCGGAGGACCAATGGCTTCCAGTTAGAAGAAAGGAGATGTTCCGACTCAACATCAGGAATAACTTTCTGGCAGTAATACCCTGTTTCCCCGAAAGTAAGAGCTCCCCGATAATAAGGCATCCCCCAATCATAAGGCCTCCCAGGAATATAAGGCCCCCGAAGCTACCATAAGGCACCTGACTCCTCTGGACCGTAGTGGTGGCGCCGCTGCGCGGCTCACTGATTGACTGCAGAACAGCCAGAGCTGTTCAGGCAGTGCGAGGTCTCTTTAAATGAGAGAGCCCATGCCGCCGCCAGGACAAGCTGCCACCTGCTGCTTGCTCTGCCCTGATGGAGTCTGGCTAACTCACAATTAGATAATACAGTGGTACCTCGGGTTAAGTACTTAATTCGTTCCGGAGGTTCGTTCTTAACCCGAAGCCGTTCTTAACCTGAAGCACCACTTTAGCTAATGGGGCCTCCTGCTGCCGCCAGAGCACAATTTCTGTTCTCATCCTGAAGCAAAGTTCTTAACCTGAGGTAATATTTCTGGGTTAGCGGAGTCTGTAACCTGAAGCATGTGTAACCTGAGGTACCACTGTAAATGTGTGCCATATTCTTCTTCATGGAAAAATAAGACATCCCCTGAAAATAAGTCCTAGCGCATCTTTGGGAGCAAAAATTAATACAGTGGTACCTCGGGTTAAGTACTTAATTTGTTCCGGAGGTCCGTTCTTAACCTGAAACTGTTCTTAACCTGAAGCACCACTTTAGCTAATGGGGCCTCCTGCTGCCACCGCGCTGCCGGAGCACGATTTCTGTTCTCATCCTGAAGCAAAGTTCTTAACCTGATGAACTATTTCTGTCTTATTTTCGGGGAAACAGGGTAGCTGCTGGGCAGTGGGCCAGACCCCTTCGCCAGTTGTTTCCTCTCCTCCCTTGGGAGGTTTTTAAGCAGAGGTTGGATGGCCGCCTGCCGTGGATGCTTTAGCTGACCTTCCTGCACTGCAGGGGGCTGGACTAGATGACCCTCAGGGTCCCTTCCAACGCGATACCTCAGGCGTCGCCATGGCGTCCTCCCCGCCCCGCAGAGTCCGCCGCAGGTGACGAGCGACTGGTTCTCCGCCTCCCGCCCCCCTCCTCGGGCCTTTGGCAGGGGAAGTGTCCCTCAGACATTCGTCCCTCGGGAAGCGGCAGCAGAGACGCGCCGAGGCTGAGGGAAGAGGGGAAAAGAGAGAGCAGCTCGCACCTGAGAAGCGGCCCGGCCGGGAAAGGCGCCATCGCGGAAGCCGCCCTCAGGTTCCGGAACCGGAAGTCGTGCTCCTTCTCCCCGCCTCTCCCAATCCCGTCGTCCTTCATGTTTTACCTCAGGGAGCAACGGCCATTTAAAGTGAGCGCCGCTCGCTAATGCCCGGCGGCAAATAGGTTCCCGCCGCAGAGAGGCGGTCTTAGGGACGGTGAAGTGTCTTACCTCTGCCCGTAAATGCCCACATTCAGATGAAATGCGGGTGTTTAATTTTATTTTATGGCTCTAATGGAAGCTGTATATCTCTGCACGCATCTGCATTTTCATAGCTCTACGGGCATTTTTTAGAGCGTGAGGCATAACCTCATTAAGCCCCATTAGACTACAATTCCCATCAGCCCCGGCGAAAGCGGCCACGGGCGGGGGTGACGGCAATTGTAGTTCCAACGACATCCGGAGGTTAAGGCGAGAGGAGGCCAATTGGAGCTCCCTACTAGCGTGCCGAGGAGCCAATGAGAGCTCGGAAGGAAAGGCAGCCAATGGCTGGCTTTGATTCGCCAATCTGCGAAGGATGCTAAAATTTAAAGGGTAATGTTAGGAGGGCGGGGAGCTGAGTCTGCCATTAGAGGCGATGGAGCGAGCTCTGTAATAAGCATGTTTACATCGGATTAATTTTTTCCCGTCTAAATTTTTTTCCCCATACCGGGTGCCTTTGGAAGGAAGTCTAGATTGAAATGCGAACCTGTTAAAGCTTCCACTTAAAACTTAACTGGGTAGGTTTAAAGCCGGGGAAGTAATCAGGGGTGAAATATGTGGGCTTTATATTTGGAAATGGACTTTTACAAATGTGACACAAAGAAATTGGGTATTGGAGGGTTGCTACCGGAGCCACGGACTGCTATACTGACTCAGGGGCTAAGATCAAGGAGACGCTGTGTTATTTATCTATAGCAGTGTTTTTCAACCTTTTTTGGGCAAAGGCACACTTGTTTCATGAAAAAAATCACGAGGCACACCACCATTAGAAAATGTTTAAAAAATTAACTCTGTGCCTATATTGACTATATATAAAGTAATTCTCTTGAATAGGAATCAAATAAACACAAAGAAAGTATTTTATAATTACTTTATTATGAAATAGTAAGTAAACAGAAATATGAAAAATTATAAAATACTTTATTTTTAAATCTTTCGAATTTTTCAATTTTTCCCACGGCACACCAGGCAACATCTCGCGGCACACTAGTGTGCCGCGGAACATTGGTTGAAAAACGCTGATCTATAGGCTTTGCCACTGAACCCACATAAGGAATCTTGTTATCTTACTGTTCTCTCTTGTTTGTTTCCCCAGGGTTTTGTGATTTGTTTGATCATAATTTTCCTTTCGGGGATGGGGAGCGGAAGTGGAGCTGAAAATAGAAGAGTAATGATTAATGACACTTAAAAGGATCCTTTGTTTTGTAAAGCAATCTTAGTGAGAACACTGACCAGTGCTTTTTCCCCCCTGGGGGTACTCAAGGCTATTCAGTATCGGCACCTTTTTTTTTCTAGAAGAAAAGCATGGCTGCTGACTTTCTGCAGTACTGTACAGTTTAAGGATTGCTTTTGAAGTTCACACCGTAGCTAACCTTAATGTAAATGTCTAAGATAAATATTTTAATGCAATCTGTTTGTAGGCAGTGTAGTGCAGTGGTTCTCAAAGGCTGTGTGGCACACTACACTGGTGTAGCAGGAGCAGATGGCAAGTGTGGCTGGAAGATTCAAGGACAAGCAAAGAAACATTTAACGAGACAGGTCTTTCTATGTAGGAATACCCTCAGGAATGCCTGCCCTGTGGAATACCCTCCCATCAGATGTCAAGGAAATAAACAACTATCTGACTTTTAGAAGACATCTGAAGGCAACCCTGTTTAGGGAAGTTTTTAATGTTTGATGTTTTATCATGTTTTTAATATTCTGTTGGGAGCCGCCCCGAGTAGCTGGGGAAACCCAGCCAGATGGGTGGGATATAAATAATAAATTATTACTATCATTTATTATTTCAACATTTTAGTGTAGCATAGTACAGTATCAAAATAACCTTTTGGATACAGGCAGTGACCATTTTGCGCACTTGCAATTGACCCACAGATCCTTTTGGATACGAAAGAGGGTCGAACGGGGGCGGGGGGCAGATAAGTTAAGGAAGCAATGTGGAAAAAATTGTTTTCAGGATATACACAAAAGATGCCCGTTGCTGGCTGCCGTTCTTTGAACTTTGGAGAAGAAGAGATAACACAGGCATCCTTAAATTTATCCCTTGTACATGAATTAAAGGCGAAATAACACAAATGATTTTAAGCTTTGTTGGACCTAATTTCCATATTTTGACTAAGTTTTAGAATTTTGGGAGAGAGGACAAGTCGTCCCCGTCCCCCCGTCCCCCGTTTTATTTTGTGAATTATATACCATTTTAACTATTTAAATAGCACCGTTGAAGCACAGTACATGAACTTTACAAAGAACAGGTTTGACCAGGCTTCCTCAACCTCGGCCCTCCAGGTGTTTTTGGCCTACAACTCCCATGATCCCTAGCTAGCAGGACCAGTGGTCAGGGAAGATGGGAATTGTAGTCTCAAAACATCTGGAGAGCCGAGGTTGAGGAAACCTGGGTTTGACAGTCTCCTCTCCCAAGTGGCTCACAGTAGATTTGGGGAAATGAAGGAAAGGGGATTGTTGGGAATGAAATAGGAGTGAACAGGGGGGGAAATAGGCAATTGTGTCAATAACACATTTTGACTTAATTACAATAATGTATTGGTTTCCCCAAAGGTTTCCTGGAAACTTAAAACTTTTCAGGAGGGACTTAGTCATATGGGGGTGTTTTGGGGGTAGTTTTAGCAACGAGAGGGGAGGATGGAACCTTTTGTGGCAGTTGGAGACCTACAGACAGTTTTGAGTGGTGCAGCTCGATGATGAAAGCTCACAGGAAGGGATGTATTTTGATATAAGAGAGAAGATGGGGCAAGGTTGAGAAGGATTTTGAAATAAAAAAATTCCTTCCAGTAGCACCTTAAAGACCAACTAAGTTAGTTCTTGGTATGAGCTTTCGTGTGCATGCACACTTCTTCAGATACATTGAAACAGAAGTTGCCAGATCCTTCTATATAGTGAGAAAGTGGGGAGGGGTATTACTCAGAAGGGTGGTGGGAATGGGTGATTGGCAGATAGCTGAGATGAGCCTGTTGACGACTCTTAACGACTGCAATAGGTCTTACAGGAAAAGGCAAGGGGTGAGAAGGTGAAAAATGGTTTAGTCATGTATAATGAGATAAGAATCCAATGTCTTTGTTCCGACCAGGTCTCTCCATGTTTTTAAGTTTGGTAATGAGTTGCAATTCAGCAGCTTCTCTTTCCAGTCTATTTCTGAAATTCCTTTGTAGTAAAACAGCTACTTTGAGATCTTGTATAGAATGTCCTGGGAGACTGAAGTGTTCTCCTACTGGTTTCTCTGTTTTGTGATTCTTAATGTCAGATTTATGTCCGTTTATTCTTTGGCGTAAGGTTTGGCCTGTTTGTCCAATATAGAGAGCTGAAGGACACTGTTGGCATTTGATGGCATATACAATGTTAGACAATGAGCAATTAAATAGTCCCGAGATGGTATGTGTGATGTTGTTGGGGCCAGTAATGGTGTTGTCCGGGTGTATGTGGCAGCAAAGTTGGCATCCGGGTTTATTGCAGGCTCTGGTGCCAGTGTCTGTGTTAAGTCTGGTTGTAGTATTATTGTGGGTTAGGAGTTGTTTAAGATTGGGTGGCTGTCTGTAGGCAATGAAAGGTCTTCCTCCCAGAGCTTGAGAAAGAGAACTGTCATTGTCCAGGAGAGGTTGTAGATCTCTGATGATGCGTTGTACTGTTTTACCCAAGGATGCGTTGTACTTATACCCAAGGATTTTGAAGGTAAGGACATCTCTTGCAGATTTCCTTTGGGTAGCACCTTAAAGACCAACTAAGTTAGTTCTTGGTATGAGCTTTCGTGTGCATGCACACTTCTTCAGATACACTGAGAAGATATCAGTCTGTACCTGTGCAAGTTTCTTGGTGAGGTTGATGGACTTCCATTTCATGCGGCTCAATGTGGTGCCTTCCATGGTTCCAGTAGTAGATAGGTAGCCGTGTTGGTCTGCCATAGTCAAAATAAAAAATTCCTTCCAGTAGCACCTTAAAGACCAACTAAGTTAGTTCTTGGTATGAGCTTTCGTGTGCATGCACACTTCTTCAGATACACTGCTTCAGATACACTATTCTTCAGTGTATCTGAAGAAGTGTGCATGCACACGAAAGCTCATACCAAGAACTAACTTAGTTGGTCTTTAAGGTGCTACTGGAAGGAATTTTTTATTTTGACTATGGCAGACCAACACGGCTACCTATCTACTACCAGATTTCCTTTGGGCTTTTGATAATGGTAAAATGTTGTTTTCAAAAATTCTTTGATTTATTATTAGTTGCTAAACAAAATGACATATTTGAATCACATTTACATGAGAAAAAGGGCCAACTTTCCTTTAGGATAACTTTTATAGCCCAGCTGGATTGCAAAAATCAGTAAAGTGGTAACTTGGTTACAGATGCTTCAGGTTACAGACTCCGCTAACCCAGAAATAGTACCTCAGCTTAAGAACTTTGCTTCAGGATGAGAACAGAAATCGTGCTCCGGCGGTGCGGCGGCGGCGGGAGGCCCTATTAGCTAAAGTGGTGCTTCAGGTTAAGAACAGTTTCAGGTTAAGAACGGACCTCCGGAACAAATTAAGTACTTAACCCGAGATACCACTGTACTCTGCTCAGGGTCCATTAGGAAGAAAGTTCAGGGGATGGTCTCTGAGGTGTTGAGGGACTCCTATGGTCCTAATTGAAGAGGGAAGATAGGCAGCAGAGAGGTTTTAGTTGAAGGTTCCTCATCTGACCGCTTGTGGTGTCACTTGGAAAGTGCAAGAAGGAATAATGACAATTCTGTTTTTGTAACTTGAGATGTATAGCTGTCTCAAATTGCCTTCTGTAGAACTAGGTGTGTACATACTGTGCCACAACAACAGAATATAGTATAGTAATAAAAGTAGAGCTTGCTCTCAGAAATTGTACTTTTTCTTAGTATATTTCTATACAAATGTGTTCTTTTTTAGTTTTGCATTGTTGTGAGATACAGTGGTGCCTCGCAAGACGAAAAGAATTCGTTCCGCGAGTCTTTTCGTCTTGCGATGTTTTTCGTCTTGCGAAGCACGGTCCATCGCAACTGCGCCTTTTCAAGCGGCTTTTTAAAAAAAGCACAAGATGATTTTGTCTTGCGAAGCAAGCCCATAGGGAAATTTGTCTAGCGAAGCAACGCAAAAACGGAAAACCCTTTCGTCTAGCGAGTTTTTCGTCTTGCGAGGCATTCGTCTTGCGGGGCACCACTGTATAAATGAACTGCCTGTTCGTGGTATAGTGTTTTCTTACAACAACTGTATTTACAACTTAAATTTGCTGAGTGGTTATTTTCAATTATTTTTTTAAAGAACAGTTCAGTTGAACAACAAAAGAAAAGAAAAGAAAAGGGGGGAGAAATAAAATATATACTTATATACATATACATATGTACAATTGTACTTAACTAATATTGTATTATGTACATATGTACTTACAGTATATACTTATCTAATACATAGGCATTGTTATTAAACAAATGCATATATGTTTATTTTAAACCTATATTTTGTATTAATACATTCCAAATATCATTATACTTGTCCATGCAAAGTCTGTGTTTGTAAGCAATCTATTCATAAGTTGCAAGTGTAATCATATAGTCAAGCCATTGATTAAATGGAGCTGTATATTTAATCTTTCCAGCGCATCAATACCAGTCTTTTGGTCATAATAAGGGCACAAGGAATCCATTTACGTTGTTCAGTTGTCAAATTCCATATTGCTTTAGGTATGTCGTTGAAAAGAATATTTTCCTCTGAAATTTTTAACTTTTTCTGCACAGTCATAGTTATACTTTCTCCCAGAACTTAATAAGGACAATAAAAAGTCAGAAGAAAGAAAAAGAAATGAGAAAGCAATAAAGAGGACTCCACCTGTTAAATTATGTATAAAAAGATTATTCAAAATATTTAAGGTGTTCACCCCGGAATCGTATCAGAATCCTGACTTAGTGTTGTGTTCAAATTAGGGGACCTGTTCTGTTTTGTTTTTAAAGGTCTGTTTCACATGTAAAGGGACGTGGGTGGCGCTGTAGGTAAAACCTCAGCGCCTAGGACTTGCTGATCGCATGGTCGGCGGTTCGAATCCCCGCGGCGGGGTGCGCTCCCGTCGTTCGGTCCCAGCGCCTGCCCACCTAGCAGTTCGAAAGCACCCCCGGGTGCAAGTAGATAAATAGGGACCGCTTACTAGCGGGAAGGTAAATGGCGTTCCGTGCGCTGCGCTGGCTCGCCAGATGCAGCTTGTCACGCTGGCCATGTGACCCGGAAGTGTCTGCAGACAGCGCTGGCTCCCGGCCTATAGAGTGAGATGAGCGCACAACCCTAGAGTCTGGCAAGACTGGCCCGTACGGGCAGGGGTACCTTTACTTTACCTTCACATGTAACACTAAGCCACAGTTTTGTGCTATGTGGGGGAGTCTCAGTGAGCCTGAATGAAGAAACTTGCTCACAGGCTTCTCTTTTCCCACTTGAAGCTGCGCAGGATCACATCTTTGCTTGGGTTTGCTGAGGCTCTTCTACATATCATATCACTAAAGCACATCCTTCCCCACCCAACTGTTGCTACCAGTCCCAGCAGCTCCCCCCCGCCTTACAGATAATATAAGGCAGCTGCTGTCTGTCTGTTTATATAAGAAGGCTTTACTTTCAGAAAAACACCTAGTCCAATCCTTGCAATGTAGGAATCCACAGCCACCCCTGGGTGGATTTGAACCACCAACCTTCAAAGGGGCAGTTGTAGGCACAAAGGAAACCTAGGAAAAACTGTCTCTGTGGAACTAAATGCTGGCACGTGAAATCTTTTATTTAGTCATGAGAAATGTATGCAGTCAATTTCATCCAGTAAACCTATTGGTAAGTAATAGATTAACTGGGCACAAGTAGATTCATATGACCATCATGTGGCCTTTAATTACTGGTTGTAGAGTTGTGGGCTTTTGTTTTCCCTTCCTTCATATGCATGCTGCAGTAGTGGAACTATAGAAGGGTGAGTGGCCCGCTTCTGGAATGCATAGAAATATGTCAGACAAAAGAAGCTTTAGACTGCTGACATGCACAGTAAGTTTACATATTTATAGACTACATTTGTGAGATGTTTTGCGTAGCACATTGATTGTATATTGTATCGTGAATAAGCTGTGGCACCTAAGAGGTGATTAACTTTGCAATTCTAAGTAGTTATTTGGCAGTAAGTCTCCTTAAGCTCAGTGGGACTTCTTTATGAGTAAACATGCATAGGATTGGGCTCAAAAGTAGTTACTTTGAGGATTTCAGCTACAGTGCTTGTGCTTGTCAGGAACAGACTGGCACAAGGAAATACAGTGGTACCTCGGGTTACATACGCTTCAGGTTACATACGCTTCAGGTTACATACGCTTCAGGTTACAAACTCATGCTAACCCAGAAATATTACCTCAGGTTAAGAACTTTGCTTCAGGATGAGAACAGAAATCGTGCGGCGGCAGCAGGAAGCCCCATTAGCTAAAGTGGTGCTTCAGGTTAAGAACAGTTTCAGGTTAAGAACGGACCTCCGGAACAAATTACCGTATTTTTTGCTCTATAACACGCACCCGACCATAACACGCACATAGTTTTTAGAGGAGGAAAATCCGTAGGCATGCCACCCGTAGGCATTCCCTCCATAACACGCACAGACATTTCCCCTTACTTTTTAGGAGGAAAAAAGTGAGTGTTATGGTGCAAAAAATACGGTAAGTACGTAACCAGAGGTACCACTGTATATGTTCATGACTTAACATTACAAAAATGTGTATCAGTGTATGATTGGGCCAAGACAATACTGCGAGGAAGTGACTTTAATAACAAAATGTATATAAATGTATTATGTCATCCTGTTTAGATTGGACCCGAGAGAATATAGTGAGGAAAGAATTGTAATTTATTCTGTTGAATCCCAGTATTCTGCTTTTCCTTCAAGAATCTCAGGCAACGTTAGTGGGGTTATTGCACTTCTCTCCTCATTTGAGGGAAGTAAGTTGTGCGTGGCAATGACTGACCCAAAATTGCTCAGTGGGAATTTAAACTCAGGGCTCCCTCATGCAATACTCTTGCATATTGTCTCTCCAACGGGTTGTGTGATGTTGAGTGTGTAATATTGGGTGGGTTGTGAGAAAAGCGGTCAAGTGGGCAATGTATTATGCCTCCTCTACAAATGCATATACAAACATTATTGAGTGCTAGACTTGTAAGAGCCAGAATTGTGACACACATATTAATTAGGGATGAACAAATTGGTTTCTTTACTGAATTATTTGTTTTTCTCTGTACGGTCCTTGGTGAGGAAGGAATAGATATATTTCCAGTCTGTGTCACTTTTGCATATGTGTGCATCAGAACACCCAGGAAGTGTGAGAACTGTTCCAATCTTCACACAAGTCTGGGGAGTTTGGCTCAAGTCAGTTTCATATCAGAATGAGCAAAGATCCGTTTCCTTAAACATACCTAGTTTTAATGCAGCTGTAGCACAGTGGAGCTAGAAAGTTTCCCGAACATTATTCTAAATTATAATTTATTTGGGACTGGATCTTTGGGCAGGATTGACAGGAAAGGGGATTTAACGCTAATCTAGTCTGATTCTGGTTTCATTTTCTAAATGTGTTGTAACCTGTTGAGAGCCTCTGGGATAGGGCAGTATGGAAACAGAAAAAAAGATGAAGCAGCATGCAGGGCGGAAGATTTAGAGGGGCATGATAGTTGCTGTGCCAGCCTGCAACTGGTAGCACTTTTGAGCCAGGATCAGCACCAGTGCAGTCGGTCGCATGAGGCCAGTGGAACTGGGCTGACAGAATCCAATGAATTCAGGTCAACTCAGCCTGTGCCTGAACGTCCTGCCAAGGGACCTTCTGCTGGCAGCACTTCCATGTCCACATGTGGTGGGCGGAAAGGGAAGTTCCACACTGCCTCCAGGTGGCAGGAGCCTGGCAGAACTGGGCGGAAGAACACCTCTGCAAATCCAAGCCTCCCTCTGGCATAATTTAACGGTGGTGGGTTGCTCCACCTCTCTGTTTTTACTCTTGGTTCTATCTTGCTTGGAAAGAAAAAACTCAATAATGTTTGCTAGTTTTGTACTTAAAAAAAGAACAAACCCACCAAACTCTACCTTGGGCCTCTAGCTGTTTTTGGACTACAACTCC
Source organism: Podarcis liolepis (assembly GCF_965112155.1). Classification (NCBI taxonomy): domain Eukaryota; kingdom Metazoa; phylum Chordata; class Lepidosauria; order Squamata; family Lacertidae; genus Podarcis; species Podarcis liolepis. Next base: position 6,063,030 of record NC_139557.1, read on the forward strand.
CATCATCCATAGCTAGCAGGACCAGTGTTCAGGGATGATGGGAGTTGTAGTCCAAAAATAGCTGGAGGCCCAAGGTTGAGAAACAATGCACCATGGTTTATTTGATCCTCTGAACCTGGCTCAGTGACCAAACTTGGTCTGAAACTGGTTTAGAAGCCTTGATTTACGTAAACCATGGCTTAGTTTTGCATGCGGACCCTGCAAACTTTATAAGCAGTCAAAGGCTTCCTCCAAAGAATCATGGGAGCTGTAGTTAAGGGTGCTGAGAGTTGTTGTTGTTGTTGTTTAGTTGTGTCCGACTCTTCATGACCCCATGGACCAGAGCACACCAGGCACTCCTGTCTTCCACTGCCTCCCGCAGTTTGGTCAAACTCATGCTGGTAGTTTCGAGAACACTGTCCAACCATCTCGTCCTCTGTCGTCCCCTTCTCCTTGTGCCCTCCATCTTTCCCTACTTCTTCTCCTTGTGCCCTCCATCTTTCCCTACTTCAGGGTCTTTTCCAGGGAGTCTTCTCTTCTCATGAGGTGGCCAAAGTATTGGAGCCTCAGCTTCAGGATCTGTCCTTCCAGTGAGCACTCAGGGCTGATTTCCTTCAGAATGGATGTGTTTGATCTTCTTGCAGTCCATGGGACTCTCAAGAGTTTCCTCCAGCACCATAACTCAAAAGCATCAATTCTTCGGCGATCAGCCTTCTTTGTGGTCCAGCTCTCACTTCCATACGTCACTGCTGGGAAAACCATAGCTTTAGCTATACGGACCTTTGTTGGCAAGGTGATGTCTCTGCTTTTTAGGATGCTGTCTAGGTTTGTCGTTGCTTTCCTCCCAAGAAGCAGGCGTCTTTTAATTTCGTGACTGAGAGTTAGGTGAGCCCTATTCCCTTCTGGGAGCTACAATTCCCTGAGTGGTTTAACAACCAATGCCTCTTCACAGGGAACTCGGGGGAACTGGAGCTCTGTGAGGGGAATGGGGGGGGGGGCCCTAACAACTCAGCCTTAACGAACTCTTTGACTGTTTGAAGTGGTATCATAGTTCTTTTAATGTATAGTGTGAATGCACCCTCTGAGGGGTCCCATGATGTTGCTTTTGCTGCAACAGACCCTTCGCTCAGCCGTTCCTCTGGATTAAAACACAATGAACTAGCTGACCATGCTTCTTGGCTGGCAACCCAAGTTGCCCAGAGGTGCATGGATTTTTGTTTATTTTATAACCACCATCTTCTGAACCAGAGATGGGAATCTTTTTGATCCAGGAGGCCACATTTCCTTCCTGCTAATCTTCCAAGCACTGCATGCCGGCTCTGGGAAGGCCAAAATGGTGGGTGAGGCCCAAGATGGCCGTGTATGTTGGGCAGCCCCAAAGCGTAGCCCCTCTCCACTCATTTGTGCTCCCTAACCAGCATTTCTCTATGCAAAAGCAGGAACTGAGGCGCTGATAAAAGCCCGCCAAACCTGTGACTCAGCCTAGTGAGGGTTTTCAGAGGATTAAATGTGCTCCTAGAGGAGAAGCTTCTCATCTTCCCTCAATTGTCTCCTGTAACATATGAACACACCTGATCCTGTTCCCTTTGTGTGTGCCGTGTTAAGCAATTCTCCCTCCTCTGCTTTTATTATTGAGCCTCGGGTTCAGATTGCAGTTCTTTTGTTTAGGGCATTTTAAGATGTTTTCGCATTGAGAGGAACCAAGAGGTTAGAAATGGGCCGGAGCCCTCAAGTTCAACCAACTTCATTTGTGGTATAATAGGCATTAGTGTTGCTTGCAGTTATGTCTGGAAGTGTTTTAGGTTGTAGAAGGGTGGGTTGTTGTTATTACATTCAGTATGGTTTGTCTCCACTACTGGCATCCTGCCAGCGTGGAAAGTTGGGTTCAAATCCCTGCTCAGCTACGAATCTTGATGGGCAACCTTGCTCTAGTCACTTTTCCCATCTCCCAATCTAGCCAACCTTGCAGGGGTGCTGTGATGGGAGAGGGAAAGGACCCTTGACGCCGTAAAGGTAAAGGACCCCTGACAGTTAAGTCCAGTCACGAACGACTCTGGGGTTGCGGCACTCATCTCGCTTTATTGGCCGAGGGAGCCAGCGTACAGCTTCCGGGTCATGTGGTTAGCATGACTAAGCCGCTTCTGGCAAACCAGAGCAGCACACGGAAACTCCATTTACCTTCCCGCCGGAGTGGCACCTATTTATCTACTTGCACTTTGACGTGCTTTCGAACTGCTAGGTTGGCAGGAGCAGGGACCGAGCCACGGGAGCTCACCCTGTCGCGGGGATTCGAACCGCCAACCTTCTGATCGGCAAGCCCAAGGCTCAGTGGTTTACACCACAGTGCCACCCGCGTCCCTTGGCGCCATGCCTAGCCCCAAAAGAAAGTAGTAGAAAGTAGTAGAAGCGATTGTCTGCCCGAGGGAGGGGAAAATAATAATGGGGTGTACACGACTTCTGCTTCCCTTGCCTATTGAAAGGAATTTTGCTACCGCAGGGCAAGGCTAGCCAGACAGTCAGGTCGGAATTTGGAATTTAGCGTAGCAGAGTTCAGATGCTGCTGAGGCAGGAACTGCTTTTGAGAAGGAAAAGAACAAAATTGAACCGTATCGGCTGACACAGAGTTGTGATCTGTAATGTGGTTTTTTACCTGATGATCTAACACATTAGATCTGGATGTATCACCAACACGGTCGGCAGTGACAGCTGAATTTGGCTGTAATCAGGGCCGGATTTAGGTTTGATGAGGCCCTAAGCTACTAAAGGTAATGCGGACCTTTATATGTCCAGCTGTCCTTTGTCAACAAAAAATTGTCGCTGTTTTTTTGTGCTGAATATGTGCTATATGGTAATTTATGGACCTAATAGGCATCTAAATCCATTTGCACATAACAAATAGGAGCCTACACAACACAAAACACTGTTGCTGTATGTAGGTTTTATTTTATTTGTTTTTTATCTTATACAGTGGTGCCTCGCAAGACGAAATTAATTGGTTCCGCAAGTTTTTTCTTCTTGCGAGTTTTTCGTCTTGCGAAGCACGGTTTCCCATAGGAATGCATTGAAAATCAATTAATGCGTTCCTAGGGAAACCGCTTGCCAGGCTGGCGGTGCGGAGAAGGGCTTTTCTCCCCACCGCAAGCCTTCAGGACAGGTACGGGAACAGAGGGGAAGGCGCGCAGCGCTTTCCCTCTGTTCCCGGGGCTTGCGTGGGAGGAGGGTTTTTCCTCTGCACCGCCAACATTCAGAACAGCATTCTGAATGTTGGCGGTGGGAAGGAAAACCCTCCTCCCACCCCAAGTCTTCAGGAAAGCCATCCGAAGCTGGGCGGCGGGAGGAGGCGTCCCCCCCCCCCCGCCCGGCATCGGAGCTTCGTTCCGATGCCGGGCGGGGGGAGGAGGCGTTCCCCCCCCCTGCCCGGCATCGGAGCTTCGTTCCGATGCTGGGCGGGGGGAGGAGGTCCCCGCTGTCCCGGAGATTTCCCTATGGGCTGTCGTCTTGCGAAGCAAGCCCATAGGGAAATTCGTTTTGCGAAGCGCCTCCAAACCGCAAAACCCTTTCGTCTAGCGGGTTTTCCGTCTTGCGAGGCGTTCGTCTTGCGGGGTACCACTGTATTTTGGAAATGTATATCCAGTTTTTTTCTTTAAATTTTTTTGGGGCCCCAAAGAGAGTGGGGCCCTAAACTATAGCTTGTTTAGCTTATACGTAAATCCAGCACTGGCTGTAATGATGTATTTATTATTCCAGCCAGCCACAGAGTTGGTGGCTTCCGCAGAATACATGTAGAAGAGTCCTTCTTTTCAGCGAAACATTTTCTATTCTTCTGGGTTTGGCAGCAGGCCTAGGAGCTGCTGTTTTCGGTGTGTTCTCCTTAGCGCTGCTCTCGAATAACAAAGCCCACAGGTCACCCTCCTTCCCATGTTTTAAAAATGTGTTGTCTGTAAATGGATTCTCAGTGTTTTGAGCAAGCGGTTGATTGAAGAAGGATGAAAGCTTGGATGGCAGAGTTAATTATACACTGGGTTGCCTCACACAGGCCATATTTGACAAGCTTGTGAAAGGCAGCCTTGACTGAGGACACTGGAGAGCCGTGCGCAAACAATTATAGCAGCACCCAGTGCCGTTTGTCATTGCATGCCAAGGCTGACAATGGGTGGGGAATATTTAAACCTGTTTAGAGATGTATAAAGCCAAGCACAGCCCACTGCTACAGGTTACTGAAAAGACGACGAGGAGGTAATCTAGCTCTCTAGCAATACAGATTTTGCTATCCTGGTATAGAGATGGTAGGAGAGGGATTGTGGCAGCAGCAAACCAGATAGCACTTCTTTCCCATTTGGCTTTTCCAGTGTACAAAACCTCCTATGGTAATGGAGAATAAAACAAAAGAGATGTCTTTGAGAGAGGGCCAATCTTCCCTTGCAACTTTAAGCCACAAAAACATTACTCTGGTGCGCTTCTGCAAACAGCAGTCTCCCCAAAAGCTTTCCGCGCTGGAAGACGATGAGCATTGCAGGCCAGGAGGCCTTGTGAAAACTAGAAGTCTGTCTCAGAAAGCGGAGGATATTCCCTACAGTGTCTTGACAGAAGTGGTAGACAGCACTGACAGACAGGTCAGTTTAATAAGATAGAGGGGATGCGAACTAAAACTTTTGGATGGGTGGGGAGTTTTTGTGAGAAATTAAAGCTCCAGTCCTATGTCCACTTAGCTGGAAGTAAATTGGAGACAATATCATTAGTTACCATAATCCTTTTTCTTTGTCCGCCAGGAAGTAAAATGTACCCCTTTTTGAAAGCAAAGTACCTAAAGAGGTAAATAATCTCCATCCATCAATGGTTTATAAATTGTTTGCTTTAGTAGCTACCGTTGGACATCAATTTGTGGGCAGCATAATAGTTGAAAATAATAGTAATTGCTTGGAAAGGGAAACTATCATAATTATAGATAAGCTGCTTATTGAAAACCGATTCTAGCAATAGTTCTTAACAAACAGGCTGCAGACATTTCAGCAATTCCTGTATTTCAATAGATTTATAGACCAATTAATGATCTGACTTGAGTACTTTGGGTCATACTTTAAATAGAGGTCCTTTTTTAGTTTTGTATATCTTAAGTGCAGATATTTTCTGTGATTTGTGACAGAGAAACCCAACTTGAAACAATCTTAAATTTAAATGATACCGGAGTTTGTAAAAAGATTATTTGCCAAAGCAAGTTGGTTTCCTGCAGGTTGATTTATAATAACATGTGCCATTGAGATAAGGCGTAAAAGCTTTTGTCGTGCCACAGATAGTTATTTCACATATTCTGTACAGCTTACTACTGGGTAAGTGAGTTTGGATTGTAGCCTTAATTCAGAGTAAACATCCATACGATTGTGCATTGTTCACACTTAAGTAGTACAGTATCTGGATTATGTTGTTGAAACCTAGCTTTTTGGATGTGCTGTTTTCAAAATTGTATGATGAACAAGAACCATGCTACATATGTTGAAGGCTGACATGCATCGAGTCAGATTTACCAACATGTGGCATGCAAATTCTTGCTGTGCTGTATTTCTTAAGTCTGCAGTCCTAGCCCCACTGACCTTGGAGCAAGCCCCATTGAATTCAGTAGAACTTCTGAGCAGATATGGTTAGGATTGTGCTAGAAGCTGTTTAATATATCTTGTAAACCTTTCGAGCTTTTGATAGCCCAACGCATACAATTCGTGTTAACAGGCTCAGTCCAGTTTCCCTCTAGAAAAATAGTTAGCAGAGTTCAGAGACAGAAGCTGCATTCACATCTCATGGTAAGCTGTAAACCAGGGGTAGCCAACACCCTAGAGACTGCGATCTACTCACAGTATTAAAAACTGGCAGTGATCTACCCCCTTTTTGGGGAGTTCAGGTCAGCATTATTGAGCTTTTTTTAAGGAGGAGGAAAGCCCTGATTTCTGAGAATTCAAGCCTAAGCTCAAGCGAAAAAGGGGAACAGCCACTTGCCAACAGATCACTGGGGAAACAAACAGCCTCACTGAGTAAACTGTCTTCCGTTCTGCGAATCGTTCAACAATGGAGGGCAGGGCAAGGGGCGCTAAGGTGTTTTACCAAAGCTAAGGAAAGGGACCCAGCTAGCGACCACGATATACCAAAGCCTCCCGGGGATCTACAAGCAGATCCCGATCGACCTGTTGGACATCCCTGCTATAAACCATGCACTTTACTACTCCTTGTTTGCGCTGGGGATAAACAAACCACCACCCCTAACTTAGTGCTTCGTCCACATCAGTGGTCTGTTTCGCTCAAGCCATATAGTGGTGCCTCGCAAGTCGAAAAGAATCCGTTCCGTGATTCTCTTCGTCTAGCAGTTTTTTCGTCTTGCGAAGCAAGCCCATTGACGGATTAGCGCTATTAGCGGCTTTTAGCGGCTTATCGGATCAGCTGATAAGCGGCTTAGCGGCTTAGAAAAAGGGGGGGAGGGAAAAACCCCCGCAGGAACTCGCAAGACATTTTCGTCTTGCGAAGCAAGCCCATAGGAGATTCGTTTTGCGAAGCACCTCCAAAACGGAAAACTCTTTCGTCTAGCGAGTTTTCCGTCTTGCGAGGCATTCGTCTTGCGGGGCACCACTGTATTTAGTAAGCCAGAAACAAACCATTTCTCTTTGGAGTGCAAAACCCACAAACCCTGGTTTGGGCTTAACCCTAATAATTGTGGTTTGTTTGGTCAGCCATCTTACATCGCTGTGTGGATGCAGCCAGACAGTGAAAACAGACAAAGTTGATAGCAGGGTGGCAGCAAACTAGAAGTGAAGAGGATGAATAGAAACTGCTTTCTGGCAAGACACAACACACAACACGGTGCATTTTTGTGCAACTGGGCAGAATCCAGGGTCATATGCTGTTCACCTTTGTTCGCAATGGCAGACAGAGGTTGCAAATAGGGGCAAGGTATGGGGTGGTGTCTACTAGTTACTGACATTTTCTCCAAGGCACGAGGGAATCATCTATGCTTAGGAGCAAAAGAGAATTTGTGGGGAAAGGGGTTACTACCCAACTTCTCTCAGGCAAGGTCTGGATATAAGAGTTTTCTGATTCAACTTGTTAAGCGGTGACTGTGTTTCTCTTAAAACTGTGTTTGTAATGTGTCCTGTTTAGTATTCTCTGAGAACAAGAAGACTTGTAAAGATACTAAGAGCAGAGCCTAATTTGAATAATATAATAAAAATTTGGAGACATATAGCCCACGCCTCAGCATGTTTACTCAGTGAGTTCAGTGGAGCTTCCTGGTTAGCTTGCTTAAGACTGTAACTTTAGAAAAATTAAATGTTTAAATATTTAACTTTGTGGGTATACATTTAAATCTTGGGAAACTCTGGATCCAGCAGCGAATGCTGAGTCACTGCTGCAGGATGTCAGTGTCAAAATTCAAGAAAGGCTATCAAGTTGGCGTGGAATGACGTAGGAATTCAGAATGTTTAGAATGGATAAAAGAATTTAACGTAACTAAAGATAGGAAAAATGTGATAGGTTTACCTGGCTGTAAACACACCTGTTGAGGTGTGTAGCCTGTTGATTTTAAATGGTGTAGTACCTTGGTAGGTCACTTGTTGCAATTGGACAGCAATTACAAGGGTGTTTACTTGTTCATTTTTAAAAATATTTTTTAAATGAAAGTAAGGTTTGGAAAGAAAAAGACATTATGGGTTGTATCCACCTAAGTCATAGAGTAGACCCATTGAAATAAATGGATTTGGGTTACTGTATTTACTCGGATGTAATACACACTTTTTTTGGCCAAATTATGTCACAAAAATTAGGTGAGCATTAGATTTGATGGCGCATTTACATTCACTAGCAAATACCGTATTTTTTTGCACCATTTTTTGCACCACTTTTTTCCTCCTAAAAAGTAAGAGGAAATGTCTGTGCGTGTTATGGAGGGAATGCCTACGGGTGGCATGCCTACGGATTTTCCTCCTCTAAAAACTATGTGCGTGTTATGGTCGGGTGCGTGTTATAGAGTGAAAAATACGGTACTTTTTTGGTTTCAAGGTTTTGAAAATTGAGGTGTGCATTAGATTTGATGGCTCATTAAATTTGCGTAAATAAGGTAGTTATGATTAACTTTAATCCATTGATTTCAGTGTGTTTACTTGGAGTATGATTTAAGCCAAATTCCTTACAGTTGAAATCCAGATGACAGTGGCAAGAACGGTTAACAAAAGTGATGAGGACTTATACCTTGGCTGTGTTAGTTTGTTAGGCTACGGACTAAATGTCCTCCTAGAAGAGAATTGCTGGTGGGCTTCCGGAACCAAGGTTTGACTGTACAGTGGTGCCTTGCAAGACGAAAAGAATCCGTTCTGTGATTCTCTTTGTCTAGCGGTTTTTTCGTCTTGCGAAGCAAGCCCATTGAAGGATTAGAGGATTAGCGCTATTAGCGGCTTTTAGCGGCTTATCTGCTGATCGGATCAGCTGATAAGCGGCTTAGCGGCTTAGAAAAAGGGGGGGGGAGGAAAAAAACCCAGCAGGAACTCGCAAGGCATTGTCGTCTTGTGAAGCAAGCCCATAGGAAATTCGTTTTGCGAAGCACCTCCAAAACGGAAAACTCTTTCGTCTAGCGAGTTTTCCGTCTTGCGAGGCATTCGTCTTGCGGGGCACCACTGTATACGTCAAAGTAAACACAGTACATTATTTCTTCTTTTGTTTTCTCTGTAAATTTCAGGCTGTCCCTGGGTACACTTCGCCTGCCCACATATCGGCATCAGCAATGAAGCAAAAGTTTGCATTTGACAACACTAGCTTTGTGGATGACTTGGACCACTTACCCCCTCCTCATTCTCAAGTGAATGCTATTACCGTCAGTATTTTGGGTATGACTTGCCAAGCCTGTGTACATTCCATAGAAGGCAGAATATCCAAGGTAAAAGGAATTGTAAACATCAAGGTGTCTCTTAAGGAAAGTAATGCCGTGGTCAAGTATTTGGAACTGGAAATAAGTCCCCATCAGATCTGCCAAGAAATCAAGGAAATGGGATTTGATGCCAGCGTTGCAGATATAACGCAGTCTTCAGGGCAACAGACCGATGAAGATTTAGTTAAGATCAAAATAGAAGGCATGACCTGTCAGTCTTGTGTTAGCACCATTGAAGAAAAGATTGGGAAACTACATGGGGTGAAGAAGATCAGAGTGACCCTCAGCAGCCAGGAAGCCATCATTACTTATCATCCATCTATCATTAAGCCTGATGAATTAAAAAATAGCATAGACAGCCTGGGATATGAAAGCACTATTAAGCATAAGCAAGCCCCGTTGAAACTTGGCTTGATTGACGCAGAACGTTTACAGCAGATAAATATAAGAATGCCTGCTGACAGAGAGATAATAGAAAACAATGGGATGAGTGCATCTGTTGTAGAGCTCAATGTGGAAGGGATGCACTGCAAATCTTGCATCAACATCATTGAAAGTTCAGTCTCGGACTTGCCTGGTGTCCAGCGTATTAAAGTGTCATTGGAACAGAAAAATGCTCTTGTGTGGTTTGACCAGAATCTGATCACTCCATCCTCACTGCAGCAAGCTATCGAAGCCCTTCCCCCTGGTAACTTTAAAGTCTCCTTTTCCAGTGAAGTTGAGGACCATAATGGACCGCTTACCTTAAGGACGCCATCGTCTTTGCCTTGTATCTCTAGCAACCCTCCTCACGTAGTCCTGCAAAGTCAATCTTGTACAACTGTGATTAGGATAGATGGAATGACTTGCAATTCCTGTGTAAAATCCATTGAGAGCGCCATATCGCAAAGAAAAGGGGTCGGACATATATCTGTGTCTTTAGCTGAAGGCACTGCAATTATACACTACAGTTTGATGATAACCAACTCTGAAGAACTCAGATCTGCTATAGAAGACATGGGATTTGATGCTTCTGTCTTAACAGGTACAAATCAGTTTTTCTGTAATGGAGACGTCCTCATTGGAAAGGATCTTGTCACCTCCATAACAGTACTAGCATCTAGGGATGGGCAAAACTGTCGATTTTGGTTTCCCTCAGTTTTTTTCAAAATCCGAAATTGAGTTATCTGCATATCCACACCAGTTTGTAATTAAAAACCACAACTCATTCATTAGCAACTTAGTGTGAATGTCTCTAGTACAGTGGTACCTCGGGTTACATACGCTTCAGGTTACAGACTCCGCTAACCCAGAAATAGTGCTTCAGGTTAAGAACTTTGCTTCAGGATGAGAACAGAAATCGGGCTCCAGTGGCGCAGCGGCAGTAGGAGACCCCATTAGCTAAAGTGGTGCTTCAGGTTAAGAACAGTTTCAGGTTAAGAACAGACCTCCAGAACGAATTAAGTACTTAACCCGAGGTACCACTGGTATATGCTTTTGTATGGAATTTGGCCCAATATGGACATTTTTGCAAAGCTTGTTTTTCTAATATTTATTTTTAGAAATAAAAAAATGCATTTTATATGTTATTGTTACTAATGTGTGCATATTATGCACACTTTTCCTTAATATGTGCATTTTATATACATTTAATAATAATAAATTGTATACTGTACTGCCAGTGGCGTAGCGTGGGGGGTGCAGGGGGGCCCGGCTGCACCGGGCGCAACATCTGGGGGTTAGGGTTAGGGGGCGCAAATCCACGGGTTAGGGGGCACAAATCCACGGGTTAGGGGGCGCAAATTACTTGCCTTGCCCCGGGTGCTGACAACCCACGCTATGCCACTGTGTACTGCCCTACCCACCCCCCCCAGGTCTCATTACTTGACTAGAGAACTGCACTGCAAAATTTGGAGAAGCTCAAATTTCTGGGATAAGTGTGTTTAGGTTCACTTAGTGTTTTGGAAAGTGCAAATTATGTAGATTCACCTTTAAATGTGAACTGAATTGAATTTCTCCCCCATCCCTACTGATCATCAAACTGTACAACCTGTGTACTGTCTTGCTTAAGCATACTGCAGTTTAGTTTATAAGTTATAAGTAGCGTTTCTCTGGAGTTCTGCCTAGTCCGCAGTAGCTGTTTCACTGCTTGTCTTTGGAATCACGAAACACCCTGATGTGCTTGTCATTGATCCTTTTCAGATTTGGAATACAATACATAGGCGCAGCCTAGGAGAAAATCCCAAACCTGTAAATGAAAGTGTAGCATGTTGGGTCAACACTGTATATCAGTAAAAGAGTTCCATGGTTGCTGTAGTTGTGCTGTTGCTCATATGAATGCAATTTCCGATGTTCTTATTCAAGATACCACCAACGGGAGACCTACTACTGTTGGAAGTATGGAGACCAGCATGCTTGCCTCTGCTTCTCTGAGAAGTGAAACTCTTTCAGAGTTGCCATGCGGAGACGTTTTGCCACAGAAAAGGAACTTGTATAATGACCCTCCAAAGGCATCCACAACAGGAAAAACCGATAAATGTTTCATGCAGGTCACAGGCATGACTTGTGCATCGTGTGTATCAAGCATCGAGAAGAATCTGCAAAAAGAAGATGGTAAAATACCTAATACACTATGCAGTATATTGGTTGTTTTGGTATCGCCTTCGGGTGTGTTGAGCCTGTGGCTTTCAACTGCTGCTGGCTATCTGGATTGTTTGCTGCAGATCTGGGACCGTAGGAGGTGGATTAGCATCCTGCTCCTGAATGGGACTATCTCATTCTACTGGAGTAAATATACCGTATTTTTCGCCCTATAGGGCGTACTGGCCCATAGGGCGCACCTAGTTTTTTTTTTGGGGGGGGGGGGGTTATTTCCCCCCCCAGCCGCGGGGCTGGGGCGGGGGAAGCCCGAGCTTCCCCCAACCCCAGCCCCCAGAACAGGGTGCTATCCACAAGCCTTGCGAGCCCGGCAGGAACTCCCGCGGGCTTGCAAGGCTTGCGGATAGCTCCCTGAAGCCTGGAGAGCGAGAGGGGTCGGTGCGCACTGACGCCTCTCGCTCTCCAGGCTTCAGCGAAAGCCTGCATCCGCCCCATAGGATGCACACACATTTCCCCTTCATTTTTGGAGGGGAAAAAGTGCGTCCTATAGGGCGAAAAATATGTTAGTCTCATTTATACATTGCTTAGCCTCCTTCATAAATATATATTCTTTGAAGTGAGGACCATTTTATTTCAGATGGGCATGCTTCCAAGTAAAGGGGTCTAAAATAGTAGCCTGAGTTGAATAATAAAAACATCTGTTTAATAGTAAGAATTGCATACTGCTCTCATTGGTTGTGGGTGACTCGTAAATTATTATTATTATTATTTAGTCCATTTATAGATGGCTTACTATTCACAGATCTCGGAAGTGGTTAACAATCTGGAAAATCAAAATTCCTAACCAAAATACATAACTAATACAGTAAGCACAATTTCATATGGTTTTCATGAAGAGAAACCCAAATGCGTGAATGCAGTTCTCTCACTACAGGAATAGTTTCTGTCCTCGTTGCCTTGATGGCAGGGAAAGTTGAAGTAAAATATAAGCCGGACAGAATTCAGCCCCTTGAAATAGCCCAGCTGATTGAGAACCTCGGTTTTGGAGCGTCAATCATGCAAGACTATCCTGGTGCAGATGGCAATATAGATCTTAAGGTGAGATTCACAAAGTGTATGCTTGTTTGACCGAACCTTTTCCCTGCCTCTAACACATTTCAGTCTTGTTCTCAATGGGTGTTCTGTTGCTAGAGGCCTTTTGTGTGGTCAGAAAGTTGGCATCTTGATTGAAATTTGCCTCCACTGCAGCAGCTTCACGTTTTGAGCAGTTTCTGCTTCCTGATCGTTGGATATTCTGGCTGGGGTTGATGGGAATTGGAATCCACAACATCTTTTTGATTTGGAACTCCTCTAACTCTTCCCGTCCGTTTTGCTAGTTGCAAGTACTCTATCATAAGTGTCTGCCACTCTGTTATCGTTGGTGATGTTTTGCTTTTCCAGTTTCTCGCCACAAGTATTCTAGCTGCCGTGATTGCATACATGAACAATGGTCTTATATATTTTTTAATTTCTGTCGGTAAGATACCTAACAGAAAAATCTCTGGTCTTTTTTTAAAAGTAAGTTCGAATAATTTCTTGAATTCATTGTAGATATTGTTCCAAAATTCACGGATAACTACACAGGTCCACCACATATGATAGTATGACCCTGTATCTTTTTTGCATCTCCTGCAAGTTGGTGATCTGCTTTTGTACATTTTAGCAAGTTTTAAAGGGGTATGGTGCCATCTGGTGTTTTCCCTAAGATTATAACATGCTGTAAATTTCATATCTACCCTCCACAATCTTTCCCATTGTTCCATGTTCAGATCAGAAAGTATATGGAGAATGGAGAATATTTAAAGAATATTTAAGATTATATTGTACAAATAATATTATACTAGCAGAACTTGAATGATGCCTGTAAGTAAAAAAGTGTAACAGATATCTTTTCGGATTATATGAAAATAATATGAAATAACATAAAGCTGTGCGGGAAAACAATGACAGTATAAACAGTATAATGAGAACGATTGGAAGTTTTACATCCATAACTTTTATTCACCTGTTATTTGAGATGATGTATTTTCTTTTTGTATACTTCCCCCCCCCCTTTCTTCGCATCCTTTCTTTTCTTTCTTTCTTTTCTTTGTTTCCGCTGTAAATGATCTTTTATGTTTGTATTTTAAATCAATAAAGATTAAAAGAAAAAAAATAAAAAAGGAATCCACTGCATCTGGAGGGCACCATGTTAGCTGTACCTGGATTAGGTGGACCAATGGTCTGGTGGTTTATAAGGCAACTTCCCATGTTAACACTAACTGCAGTTCTCTTTCAGGTCCTAGGGATGACCTGTGCTTCATGTGTTCATAACATTGAATCCAAACTTACCAAAACGCCTGGCATTCTTTATGCATCTGTGGTGCTGGCTACTTCCAAAGCTCACATCCGCTTTGACCCGGAAGTTGTTGGTCCTCGAGATGTTATAAAGATTATTGAGGTAAGCTATTAAAACATTTTGTTATTTATTAATTTTTTTAAAAATGCCCAACTGCATTTGCCATTGCCGCAGGAGCTAGGGGTCAGTATCAGTAAGGTGGGCGTTACAAGTTTTCTGCCAGCCAGGCTGCTAGTTGTGTTTACTGGTTAGTAAACTTCCACACTAGACACATGGCTGCAGGCTATCGTCCTTTCTCAGGGAAATAGCAGGCTGCAAAACAAATGTGAAAATGATCACAGGAATGATGTTGAACATTCCTCAAACTCCTGTAAAGCAAAGCGTCAATTTATGAAAGTGCTTCTTGAGATCTTGTCTTATAGCACATTGAAGTTTACTGTAATGGTTGCTCAGAGTAGAGCTTTATAGGAAGCCCAACGCAAGTTGCAGATTGGTAGCTTAGCAAAAAGTCTGAATTCTTTAAAATTTAAGGATGATCAACCCCAGTTCTGTAGCTACTGTAGGAAAAATGAGGATAACAAAGAAGTCTGTATGGTGAAGCACAGTCAGGAGAATCATTCTGGATCATGGGAGACCAATAATGTTCTTCAAGGATAGAATTTGTTTTTTAAAAGGTAGACTTTTCTGGCATGTTGGTTTCCTTGTTTACTGTGGAATTCTAAAAACAATAAAGGAATAATATTTTTAATTTTGAATCGGTCTGTGGATAGAAGCTGTGTGAAGCCACTTTATAGGGAAAATTTAAGCGATGAGATTAAAATGAAAACAGGAGAAGAAATACAAAAACGAGGGACAGTAGTACTAAATTCCTGTATAGTGTTGTTTGAAATAATTAAGGTGGTAGCGTACAGGTGATATTTGATAGCTTTTAGTGTAGTTTTATTTTTGACGTGCACGTATCAACAAAATAGAAAACTTACAAGAATAACAAGCAAAATTAAGAGGATCAGTCATGTTGCATTTTCAAAGTACACGGCATTTCCTGTCAACTGTTATTATTTAATATCTATCTTATTTTCAAAGCTACCTTATGGAATTCTCCAAAGAAGTCCATGCATGGACAGCGGTAGCCAATTATAGTCTTTTGAATTTTTCTTTTCTGCTTTGAGGTTTCCTTTTACAATCAAGTGGTATATAAATTTTATTGGGGGGGGTTGGGGGAAAGATACATAATGTAATGCCGTTTTTTGATCTAGACATAGTCCCATTATTAGTCCCATTTCATAGAATACCCTTTTTGAAAACTCATTTATTTTTTCACAGGACCACCACATATGGAAGAAGGTTCCTGACTCCCTACTTCCCATCTAGCACAATGGACTGCTCACCTGTAATTTTACTAAGGATGTGAGGAGTCATGTACCATCTATGTATTAGTTTAAAATAATTTTCCTTTTTATGGGCAGAAGCTCTTTCGCTCAGTATTTTGTCCCATACACGATTCCACTTGGCTTCATTCATGGAAACATTTAAATTATGCCCCTGAGTTTTCCTGTGGAAGTCTAGGGTTTTCTTACAATAGTGTTGTATAGATTTTTGGATAAGGTTCCCTTGTCTGTGAAGAAGTAAATATTCAAAAACCATTAAAGTTCTGGTTGGTTCAGATATATTTTCAGGAATGATGATAAAATGCATAATTGGATATAATTGGATCCAATTAGTGTTTGTTTTCTCCAATTTTCCTTTTATTTCGGTTCCAGTTAACATTTGATACTAGTGAAATAATAGCAAAACCAGCTGTTTTTAGATTTTGAAAAGTCTATACAAATCAGAGCTACGTATCGGGAAATGGTTCTAAAATCTGAAAACCCAGATTTTGAAAGCTTGAAAAATAATAGAGCAGTGTTTTAGTGTTATGTAACCAGCAGTACTTCATTTGAGCTATTTTTATTTCATATTTATTTTTATACTATTTCTTTTTTTGTAAAGGGGATTGGTTTTCAAGCATCTTTGGCTAAAAGGGATCCAAAGGATCATAACTTGGATCACAAAGAGGAGATCCGACAGTAAGTATAGCTACATATATGAAAGGGTGTGGTTGATAGATATGGATGGCAACACAATAATTCCCAATGCAGGTAACTGAATATCTGTGGTATGTAGTTACAGATAGGTAGCCGTGTTGGTCTGCCATAGTCAAAATAAAAAAATTCCTTCCAGTAGCACCTTAAAGACCAACTAAGTTAGTTCTTGGTATGAGCTTTCGTGTGCATGCACACTTCTTCAGATACACTGAAACAACTTCTGGCAACTTCTGTTTCAGTGTATCTGAAGAAGTGTGCATGCACACGAAAGCTCATACCAAGAACTAACTTAGTTGGTCTTTAAGGTGCTACTGGAAGGAATTTTTTTATTTTGACTGTGGTATGTAGGTATTTGTGTGACTGAAAATTGTGAGTGTTCCATTTTTTTTGGGTGCAAACATTTCACATTACTTTTGATTGTCTTTGTTTTACATAAGTGTAGCTAAGTATATGAATGCCTTGAGCTGAAACGTGGAATCAGAAATCTATATTTGGGGTTCAGTGGTTCATCAGCTGGCACTGCTATCAGCAGAAGCAGGCCTTGTGCAATATTTGCCTATTTCGTTACCAAGGAGATTTGAAGACCCTAATACTGTGGATTCCCTGCCTTTTCAGATGGAGGAAATCGTTCTTATGCAGCCTGGTATTTGGTATCCCTGTCTTGATCTTAATGATTTACATGCTAATACCTGATGGTCAGCAGCACGGATCAATGGCTCTGGAGCAAAATGTGATCCCTGGATTATCTATTCTCAACCTTCTTTTCTTTCTCCTTTGCACTTTGGTTCAGGTACATTTCAAGAATATTTCCTTTCTTTTTAATCTCCCATTACATAATTGGATATTTACAGAGAGGACGAAAGGGTTCATCAAGCCAGCAAAAGTGTTACAAAAATAGGTGGTTTTCTTTTGACAGTTCTTCGGCGGATGGTACTTCTACGTCCAAGCCTACAAGTCCCTTAAGCACAGGATGGCCAATATGGACGTCCTGATAGTGCTGGCCACGTCTATCGCCTACATCTACTCATGTGTCATTCTGATGGTTGCCATAGGTGAAAAGGCCGAGCAAAGCCCCATCACCTTTTTCGACACCCCTCCAATGCTGTTTGTGTTCATATCTCTTGGACGGTGGCTGGAGCACATAGCAAAGGTAATGTATATTAAGAATCATTCCTAGAGGGGACGCTACCAGAAGCAACGTGCTGAGTGAGGTGGCACCACCATGCTAGCTTCCCAGCAGATGGGTCGCTGTGGCTTGCTGGGAGGGAGAGAGAGGGTGAGGCACAGCGAGGTCAGCATGGTACAGTTGCACTAGTGCAGACATGTTCAACCAGTCGACCGCGGGATTCAGAAAAGTGATCGCCTGTGTGGTCCTGATCGATCACGCATCGCTCTGTCCCCGGCGCTGTGTCCCATTGTTGCTTCTGCCGCCGTCACAAATCCCAGCA
The DNA here is from genome assembly GCF_965112155.1 of Podarcis liolepis. Lineage (NCBI taxonomy): Eukaryota > Metazoa > Chordata > Lepidosauria > Squamata > Lacertidae > Podarcis > Podarcis liolepis. Next base: position 6,080,391 of record NC_139557.1, read on the forward strand.
TCAGTGGCATAGTGTTTGAACGATACAGTACTGTGTACAAGAACTCTGGGCACTCCACCCCTAAAAAGTTCAACAACTTTGGGAATCCCTCCCCCCGGCAAAAAAAAAGATCACTGCCAGTTTTATTATACTGGGAGTAGATCGCAGTCTCTAGAGAGTTGGACGTGCCTGCTAGTGTAGCAGTTCCACCCTCACCCAGTGAGCACCTTTGGGACCCCACAGAATAACCGTTCTGACTGTGTGCTTTGAGGATAGAAGCATAACGCTGAAAGATCCCCCTCTAGCCTTTCTTTGGAAACCGAGTTGAGGAGTTCACAACTTCCCCAGGTTAAGTCTGCCTGCATTAGTAATTTACAAGAGTGAACATTAAGTTTAAGCAACTGCCTTGGTCACATGTGGGAGTTAGTACAGAAGGAACAATTGGTCTTGCATGAAGAAGAGGAGTTTGGATTTGATATCCCGCTTTATCACTCCCCTTCAGGAGTCTCAAAGCGGCTAACATTCTCCTTTCCCTTCCTCCCCCACAACAAACACTCTGTGAGGTGAGTGGGGCTGAGAGACTTCAGAGAAGTGGGACTGGCCCAAGGTCACCCAGCAGCTGCATGTGGAGGAGCAGAGACGCGAACCCGGTTCACCAGATTACGAGTCTACCGCTCCTAACCACTACACCACACTGAATGGTAGATGTGATGGCTGCTGATGACCTGGATGGGTTTGGTACCATCCTTCATCACATGATGGAGGCAGAGGAGCAAAGAACTCTGGGAGGCAGGCGCAGTCCCCTCAGATCCTGCTTGCGGATTTCCCACAGCTGTCTGGTTGGTGACTGAGAGAACAGGATGTTGGACTACATGGCCCACTGACCTGATTCCTATATTTTTGTTTGGATTCTAGAGCAGGGAACAAAAGGCCAAAATGTTACAGCAATAAAACTCAAGAAGTACACCAGTACCCATAGATAACTGGGCATGTTTATCTTGCAAAAGCAAGCGTACACTTGGCTCCCAGCCCATACAGCGCTAAGCCATCTACATAATACTATATTTCAGGTGCTGAATGGGTTCCCCATGTATCTTGAGTGATGGGTGCTGTGGCATGCAATATTTAATGGGGGAAAATGGGCAATGGAGCATATTTTGAGTTTTAGCATAAGTGAAATTCAGTGGGGAACTGAGTAAATGTATCATGCCTTCCAATCACCGTTCTCTATCTCTGCTTCATAGAGTAAAACATCAGCAGCACTTGCCAAATTAATCTCTCTTCAAGCTACAGAAGCTGTTGTAGTGACACTTGGAGCTGACAACTGTGTCATCAGGTATGCCAGTAGTAATTCTTTCCCGTTTTTCTTACGATACGATGTAGTCTTCTGAGATTTCGCAAATCCAGTTCAGAGGTAAATAAGCTGTGATGGATGTAACTGGCTTTTAGGGGACATTTGCTGTAACGTTTTTCGTGTGCTTTTTCATTGCATTCAGTTGGTTTTATATATTGGAGTGGGCTTATAAATGCATAAATGAAACCTCTATGTGGTATTCAGGAGGTTTATTTGTATTGGAAGAGATGGAATACGATCAGGGTTGAGTCTTAGATGCATAGTGTCCAGAAATCCTCACTCTGCCATGGTATTAGTTGGACTTCAATTTGAGGGGGGAGAGAGGTAGGGGTGTGTGTTTGCAATGAGACAGAGGCAGGTGTAGCAGATTCTAGACCACAATTTACACTCCGAATTTCAGTTACAGATAGGTAGCCGTGTTGGTCTGCCATAGTCAAAATAAAAAAGTTCCTTCCAGTAGCACCTTAAAGACCAACTAAGTTAGTTCTTGGTATGAGCTTTCGTGTGCATGCACACTTCTTCAGATACACTGAAACAGAAGTTGCCAGGGGTATTACTCAGAAGGGTGGTGGGAATGGGTGATTGGCAGATAGCTGAGATGAGCCTGTTGACGACTCTTAACGACTGCAATAGGTCTTGCAGGAAAAGGCAAGGGGTGAGAAGGTGAAAAATGGCTTAGTCATGTATAATGAGATAAGAATCCAATGTCTTTGTTCAGACCAGGTCTCTCCATGGTTTTAAGTTTGGTAATGAGTTGCAATTCAGCAGCTTCTCTGCAGTTGCATGCACACGAAAGCTCATACCAAGAACTAACTTAGTTGGTCTTTAAGGTGCTACTGGAAGGAACTTTTTTATTTTCACTCCGAATTTGTCTTTGAATTCCAGTGCAAAGTCCATTTGCATCTCCTTACTACACTGAGTTTGTTTATTTCTCCATGTGTGTTTTTGTACTGCTATGTGCCTGCTGCTTTTCAGATAGTAGAGTTTCTCTCATTTCAGTGGTGTGGCTAAAATGGAGCCCCTTTTTCTTAACATATGAGATCTCACTTACAGGGAGGAACAAGTACCCGTTGAACTGGTTCAGCGAGGAGACATCGTAAAGGTGGTACCCGGTGGGAAATTTCCAGTTGATGGGAAAGTGGTTGAAGGCAGCTCTATGGCAGACGAATCCCTCATCACTGGTAACTTTTGCATTCTTAATTGAACAATAGCAGGTTCCCAGGGACTGAGCTTTGCATGGGTTTGGTCTGTGGAACAAATAATTAATGCTGTGCAGGTGCATCGGGAGAGAGACAAAATAGATCATAGATCATATACAGTGGTGCCCCGCAAGACGGAAAACTCGCTAGACGAAAGAGTTTTCCGTTTTGGAGGTGCTTCGCAAAACGAATTTCCTATGGGCTTGCGTCGCAAGACGACAATGTCTTGCGAGTTCCTGCTGGTTCCCCCCCCTTTTTCTAAGCCGCTAAGCCGCTTATCAGCTGATCCAATCAGCAGATAAGCCGCTAATAGCGCTAATCCGCTAATCCTTCAATGGGCTTGCTTCGCAAGACGAAAAAACCGCTAGACGAAGAGAATCACAGAATGGATTCTTTTCGTCTTGCGAGGCACCACTGTATCTGTTCATGAGTAGATGGTGTGAAGGTGCAAGATGCACAACATTTTTTTGTTATTAGGAAGAACAAAGGAACTAATTCCCACATAAATGTTTGCAAATGCTTGCAATTAGTTTTAGAGCTGCAGTCTTAAATATTTCCATCCCTTGAGGGCTGGAGTCGCTTTATGATCCGTGGTGCTTCATTAGTGCAATAATTAGTGCAGAGAACCAATAACAGCTTCTCTGTTCCAAACACCGATATATGAAGCCGCCTTAATTACAGTAATCCCAGTGGAATTATTTGCTTACAACAATTCTTCTTTCACTTTTCCCAGCTAGTAGGATATAGTTGCAGCCTAACAGGCAGATACGAGTGTCCAGTGCTTCTCTGGTTGGTAGCATGAATTTTAAATCTTATTTTGCTTCTGGTAGATCTTGATCTAAGCGTTCAGGCACAGCAGGTTTTTCAGGGAACAAAGAGGTGTCCCCTCTTAGAAGAAGTAGAATCACAGGTGTAAGGCAGGCATTTTCCAGAGACATCAGTTATTGGTGCATCCATCCACATGCTTATCAAAATTGGATGGTTCTCTGCAGATCATGAGAACAAAATACGATCCATGCTGGATTAGGCCAGTGACCTATCCAGCCCAGTATCTTGTTCTCACATTGGCCAACCAGATGGCTGTGGGAAGCTAATAATAATAATAATAATAATAATAATAATAATAATAATAATAATAATAATGGAAGATTGGCAGATGAAGATGATGGATTTTTCGGAGCTAGCTGACCTGACTGGAAAAGTCCGCGACCAGAAGGAAGAGGAGTACCTGCAAGAATGGATGAAATTTAAAGAGTACTTAGCTAAATATGTTAAGATAATGTAACTGGAAAAGCTTGCAAATATTAGATAGGCTTAGGATTTAAATATGTAAGGATAGGAATTAAGATGTTTAAAGCTAAATTAGAAAGAATGAAAGATGTTAAGTGACCAAGTTAATTTTTTGAGAAAATTGATTTTGGAAAACTGTTAAAATGACATACAATGAAATTCAACAAGGGGGATTTGAGGAAGTCACTTAACAATGTTATTAAGAATAGTTTGATTATAAATAGATTGTATGTATGTATGTTTGTTTGTTTGTTTGTATGCTTGTTTGTTTATTATTATTTTTTTGGAAAAGTAAAAATTTTTTTGATGATGATGATAATAAATAATAAATAATATAATATTACTTATACCCCGCCCATCTGGCCGGGCCTCCCCAGCCACTCTGGGCAGCTCCCAACAGAATATTAAAAACACGCTGAAACATCAAATATTAAAAACTTCCCTAAACAGGGCTGCCTTCAGATGTCTCCTAATAGTCTGGTAGTTGTTTTTTCCTTTGACATTTGGTGGGAGGGCGTTCCACAGGGCGGGCGCCACTACTGAGAAGGCCCTCTGCCTGGTTCCCTGTAACCTCACTTCTTGCAGTGAGGGAACCACCAAAAGGCCCTCAGTGCTGGAACTCAGTGTCCGGGCAGAACGATGGAGGTGGAGATGCTCCTTCAGGTATACATGAGCCGGACCTGAGCATAGCAGCACTCTCCTTACCTGTGATTCCTTGCACATGGTATTCAGGGGGACGCTGCTTTCAACAGGGGAGGTATAACATAGCCATTGTGACTCGTCGCTATTGATAGCCTTATCCCGTCTGGATTTGTCTAAACCTCTTTTGAAGCCATTAGAGGTAATGGCTATCGCTACTTCTTGGCGGGAGAGAATTCCAGAGTTGAGCTATGTGCCATGTGACATTGTACGGCTTTCTGCGTGAGGGAGAAGCTAGAAGAAGCTGTTGGTTGATTTTGCTTCATTCTTGTAGGAGAAGCCATGCCTGTCATCAAGAAACCCGGCAGCACAGTAATCGCAGGCTCGCTCAACGCGCATGGCTCCGTGCTTGTGAAAGCAACTCACGTTGGCTCTGATACCACCTTGGCACAAATTGTAAAACTGGTAGAAGAAGCTCAGATGTCAAAGGTAAAGCATGCTCATTTGAAGTGGGTTTTTTTTTTGGGGGGGGAGCTGCCTTGAATCAGTGTTTTTGTTGTGGCATTTGACATCTGTGTTGGGTATTGGAGGGGTGGAATCTAACAAGGGTTTAAATAATAGTAGCAATAATAATAATAATAATAATAATAATAATAATAATAATAATTTATTTGTACCCTGCCCATCTGGCTGAGTTTCCCCAGCCACTCTGGGCTGCTTCCAACAAAGATTAAAAATACATTAGAATGTCACACATTAAAAACTTCCCTGAACAGGGCTGCCTTCAGATGTCTTCTGAATGTCAGGTAGTTGTTTATCTCTTTGACATCTGGTGGGAGGGTGTTCCACAGGGCAGGTGCCACTACCAAGAAGGCCCTCACTTCTCGCAGTGAGTGAATTGCCATAAGGCCCTCGGCGCTGGACCTCAGTGTCTGGGCTGAACGATGGGGGTGGAGACGCTCCTCCAGGTATACTGGGCCGAGGCCGTTTAGGGCTTTGAAGGCCAACACCAACACTTTGAATTGTGCTCGGAAACGTACTGGGAGCCAATGTAGGTCTTTTAAGACCAGTGTTATGTGGTCTCCAGAAGTGCTATCATGTTATGTAGACTCCAGAAGTGCTATCATGGCTGTTTGCTCCAAAAGCTTCCCATATCCTGCCACCCAAAGCTTGTTGTAGAACCTCAGCCCATACTCCCAAAATCTCTCCCAGAGGACACAGGCCCATCTCTCTTTCATCTGCCTGCTTACCTGGTTCCTGAACCTCTCTCATCTTACTTGAAGCCATCTTCAAGTAAGCCATCTGCATTGCACTACAAGGTCTCCTCCAAATCTGTAGTTCTATGAAACAGCATGTACAGTGGTACCTCGGGTTAGATACGCTTCAGGTTACATACGCTTCAGGTTACACACTCCGCTAACCCAGAAATAGTACCTCGGGTTAAGAACTTTGCTTCAGGATGAGAACACAAATCGTACTCCTGCGGCGCAGCGGGAGGCCCCATTAGCTAAAGTGGTGCTTCAGGTTAAGAACAGTTTCAGGTTAGGAACAGACCTCTGGAACGAATTAAGTACTTAACCCGAGGTACCACTGTAGTGCAATTGCTGGGGTCGTGAGTACCTGCCTCTGAGGTAAGAATGTGAAAAAGCCAAAAAAACACCTGGGAAATCAGGGAAACAGGAGATTTCAGCCGAGCCTTATGAACGTACAATGGAAGATTCATGTGCAATTGCTCCTTTTGAATTGAGGACCTCTCACTGTCCTCTAGTCTTCCCTCTCTTCTAACCCTTCTCTCGCCTGCTACTGTCTGAAATACTACCCCATGCAAGTTTTTCTCCTCCTCCACACCCAGGTGACCTTTGGACTCTCCTTTATTTGGTTTTGCTGCTGCACTCTTGTCACGCTCCCGACTGGGATGTATCCGTTTGGATGTAAATCCTGTTGGTTTCAAGGCCTTTCTCCATCCTAGTTATTTTCTTTTGTACAAACATTATGTACTTGGGGATATATACGAGACTTTCCCCTAGGCCTGTGCTTCTGGGATGAGAAGCTACATTTTTCTAAGCAGCTGGGAAAATGGATGTCTTCCTTCTCTCCTACCCTACCTTCCCCAATAGCTGGTTTCTTGAACCAGTGAATACAATGGTTCTCTCCTCTCTAGCACTGGCTCATCTCCCATTGATATTAAAATGTGGGGAACATGGAGTGCCCCCCCCTCCGTGCAATGGGACTCCTGCTTCCACTGTTATTCAGTACAGGTGTATACCTGAAGGAGTGTCTCCACCCCCATCGTTCAGCCCGGACACTGAGATCCAGTGCCGAGGGCCTTCTGGCGGTTCCTTCATTGTGAGAAGTGAGGTTACAGGGAACCAGGCAGAGGGCCTTCTTGGTAGTGGCACCCGCCCTGTGGAACCCTTCAGAAGGAAATAAGTAGCTATCTTTAAAAGACATCTGAAGGCAACCCTGTTCAGGGAAGTTTTTAATATTTAACGCTGTATTGTTTTTAATACTTAATTGGGAGCCGCCCAGAGAGGCTGGGGAAACTCAGCCAGATGGGCGGGGTATAAATAATAATAATAACAATAACAACAACAACAACAACAACAACAACAACAACAACAACAATAATTTTATTATTATTTATTATATAATACAGGTGTACGGGCTGTGGCACTACCAGGCTTCGTGAGGAAATACTTTGTCTGGGAAAACTCTCTTTTCCTGTAGTTGTTGCTGTTGCTGTTGTTGTTTTGCCACTATTACTATTAATTTTGTATACTGCCCTTCATCCAAAGATCCCAGGGCAATTCACAAGAGAAAAATACAAAATGGGAATACAAAATACGTAATAAAAACAAACCGATTACACCTCCCCCAACACACAAACCCATTTAATAGCCCTAAAACGTTACTCAGCCAAACTTAGCCTGGTTGAAGAGAAATGTTTTTGCCTGGCACCTGAAGATACTGCCTTGGAGCCAAACTTCTTAGGCAGCTGACCCATTTATTTAAACCCAGGTTTGCCTCAATAATGGATGAAGTAATAGTGGTGGGTTCAAATATTTAGGGCAAGAGGGGCACATAGGTAGAGGTTGCTGAGTCCTCCCCATGCCTGCTGTGAACCTCCTGATAGGCTTTCTCCTCCTTCCCTTCTGCATCCCCACCTAAAATAAATAGCAGCAGATTGTGGGGTGGGGTTTTCATTTCTTTTTACGTCCATGAGTGTACCTCCTCTCTTTATTTTATTTCTGCAAGCCCTGTTTTATATAATGGGGCAGTCTTGTGAGTTAAGCCAGGCACCCCTATTTGCTTCCGCACAGTATTAAATTCAGTATTGAAATGCAAGAATTTAAAAAATCAAATAATGGGGAAAGAATTGCAAAAAATAAATACATCACGCAATACCAAGCAGACCAAACAAAACCACGGTACAGTCATACCTCGGGTTACAGACACTTCAGGTTGCGCGTTTTCGGGTTACTCGCACATGCACCAAAACACTAAATTGCGCTTTGCGCATGCACAGAAGACCAAATCGCAACCTGCGCATGCACAGACGTGGCGCTGCGGGTTGCGAACGCTGCGGGTTGTGAACGTGCCTCCCGCACGGATCACGTTTGCAACCTGAGCGATCACTGTACCAGTCCCAATTAAAGCCCTAAACCAAACCGGCATAATACTACTTAAAACCAGCTAGGCTTTAAAGCACGTTGGAAGATGTCCCAGGTAAAAGCGCAGCGTCTTTTAGGGGGGAAAGCCTGAATTGATGACCCTTCAGTGCCTGCATAAAGGCAGCAGAGAAAGAGAGATTGTCTCTGAGAGAGGGAGTTCCATCATTGTGGGGCTTCTCTGTTGGGTCCCCCAGTCTAGCTGATGGCAATGGCAGGATGGAAGGAGCTCTTTCAGGGATCATTTGAAAACATAGCAAGGGTGGCCTTTGATTAACTAGTGACTGCTCTTCTGGTCATTAATCTGAGGACTGGGTGGTGGGAGATTTTGTCAGAGGAAGGTGCCCCTATAAAGCAGGTATACAGTATCTATACCTTGATTGTCGAACGGAATCCGTTCCGGAAGTCCGTTCGACTTCCGAAGATGTTTGACAACCGAGGCGCGGCTTCCGATTGGCTGCAGGAGCTTCCTGCACTCAATTGGAAGCTGCCTCGGACGTTCAGCTTCCAAAAAACGTTTGCAAACCGGAACACAAACTTCCGGGTTTGCGGCGTTCAGGAGTCAAATGGGATGAATACCAAGGCGTTTGACAACCAAGGTACTACTGTACAGTATTTGTAAAAGGCTTAATAGTGGAGTTCATGCAGCTGTTCCGTCCTGCATAAATATAAATGTATCTTCTCAATTTATAGGCACCTATCCAGCAGCTAGCGGACAGATTTAGTGGATATTTTGTCCCTTTTATAGTCCTCATTTCCGTTGCAACTCTAGTGGCCTGGATTGTAATCGGATTTGTACACTTTGATATTGTGCTGAAATACTTCACTGTAAGTACTATATACTGATTTATTATGATGTATTGTTGTTTAGAAGCTTTGCTTATATTCACAAATCACAGCAGACAGGATTTTTTTCCCTTAAGTGTGTAATCTGAAGTTAAGTCACTCTGGAGTGTGTTGAATGTATGCTTCTCTGCCCCATTGGGACAGGGCTGGCAAAGAATTGATTATTTTTGCAGTGTGGATCATTTGAAAATGATTAGCCATGGCCAAATAGTTTGTGCCGAAACACTGTGTTAAGACCCAGGGCTAGTCACCACCAGCCTATGATCTAACTCAGTGTTTCCCAACCACTGTTCCGCGGCACACTAGTGTGCCGCGAGATGTTGCCTGGAGGGAGGCGGGCGAGTCCGGCGGCGAGAGGCGGGGCGGCGGCGGCGAGGAGCCAAGCCGCGCTCTCCTTCCTGCCTCGCTTTGCTGCCTCCCCCCCCCCAACCCCAAAGCTTGGAGGTTCCCTGGCAGGAAGGAGGAAACTTAATCCTCTCCAAGGGCTGCGGAAAACAGACATGCAAATGGGGGCTTGCCAGCTCTTCAAGCGCCGCCGGCTTTCTTCGGGAATTACCGCCCGCCGAGCCCGGTAACGCTGACAGGCCGAGCCGCGGGGCTTGGCAGCGCAGCCGGCAGAGTGTGGGAAAGGGTGGCCGCCACGCGCCGGGCAAGGCGAGACTCGACGGGGAGGACACCGGCAGCAGCTCCCCCCCCCCAAACCCGCTCCGGGCAGGTAATTCACAGAGAGTGGACAGAAGGAAGCCTTAAAGGGCTTCAGCCTCCCAGAGTGGCGGGGAATAATAATGATAATGATAATAATAATAATGATAATAATAAAATTGACAGGTGGTGTTTTTCTAGGTGAGGGGGTGGGGACTGTAATAACAAAAAAATCAGCTGTATATCAACCGCTGTTTTGCAATGAGGAATTGCAAATAAGGAAGATCAAAAGGAGAATGTTTTTTTGGGGGGGACTCTCTTCCTCTTCCTCCTCCTCCTCTCGTTCTTGCTCCTCTTCCTGGCAAAAGGGCTGCTGAGACCCCTTCTCTCTTGGGTGCCGGTGGGTGCTGTGACGTTGACGCTGCTGTGGCAAGTGCCTTTACTTAGCAGAGTGCATTCCCCTTTACACAGGAGGGGAGGGAAAAAATTGAAACTTACACTTTCGTGCGTCCCTCCCGGCGTGACGCTGACGTCACGGGGCTGTAATGGTGGTGTGCCTCGAGATTTTTTTCATCAAACAAGTGTGCCTTTGCCCAAAAAAGGTTGGGAAACACTGATCTAACTTGGTCTGCCAAGGACAGCAGCAAACACACCAGATAAGATATAATGTGGAAAAGCTGTAAAGATTAGGCGTGTTTAGATTAGACATGCATTACTTGGGGGAAGCATGGTCTTCAAATACCTGAAAGGCCAACATAAAAAAGAAGAGCAGCTGTTTCCCAGAGCAACTGAAATTGAAGGCAAAGAGGAAACAAGGAGATCTAAATATCAGAAATAAGGAATACTTTCTAACTATAAACTGAGCATTTGAACTCATTCCAAAGGGTGGTGAAAGCTGTTGTTATGTAGGGAGATGCCTAGACTTGGTTCCCCTATGTGTAGTAATCAATAAAGGGATTAAATTTTCAAGCATTAATATAGTGATTTGTCAGTACAGACAGCAGTAAGTGTGTGCGCTTGCTGGTTTTCAGCCACGGCTGTATATTGTTAATGCATACTCTCTTTTTAATATCACTAGATTTCCCTTGTGAGCAAACTCTTCTTGCTTCCCTCCTAGCATCACAGTAAGCACGTCTCGAAAACTGAAGTCGTCCTGCGCTTCGCCTTTCAGACCTCCATCACAGTTCTGTGCATCGCGTGCCCTTGTTCCTTGGGTCTGGCCACCCCAACCGCGGTGATGGTGGGCACTGGAGTTGCCGCCCAGAACGGTATTCTCATCAAAGGTGGGAAACCCCTGGAAATGGCACACAAGGTTAATATTGTCATTGCTAACTCACACCTGCTGCCATAACTCTTTTTGCTGCTTTTTGAAACAAATATCGATAGATTTACAGTGCAGTCCTATAGATGTCGGCACAGAAGTAAGCCCCTGTGTTTTAGGGCTGTGTTCTTGTATTTATTTACCGTATTTTTCGCCCCATAGGGTGCACCGCCCAATAGGACGCACCTAGTTTTTTGGGGGGGAAATAAATATTTTTTTTTATTTCCCCCCCCCCCAGGCACGGGGCTGGCGCAGGGGAAGCCCGAGTTTCCCTGAACTCCAACCCTGAGAACAGCCTGCTATCCGCAAGCCTAGGGAGCCCGGCGGGAAGTTGCGCCGGTCTCCCCAGGCTTGCGCGCCCTGGGCTTTGGAATGCAGGCAGCTCTGTGCAGCCCTCGGGAGACCGGCGCAAAGTCGCGCCGGTCTCCCGAGGGTTGCACAGAGCTTCCTAAAGCTTCCTAAAGCCTGGAGAGCAAGAGGGGTCGGTGAGCACCGACCCCTCTCGCTCTCCAGGCTTCAGCGAAAGCCTGCATTCGCCCCATAGGACGCACACACATTTCCCCTCCATTTTTGGAGGGGGAAAAGTGCGTCCTATAGGGCGAAAAATATGGTAATTTTGATTGTATGTTTCTAGATTAAATTCTATATCTTTGTTAATTTTTTACTGCAAACTACCCAGGGAACTTTGTGTTATGGTCAGCATACAAATAAAATCTACCTGTGTCTTTATTTCTTGCAGGTACAGACTGTAATGTTTGATAAAACGGGGACCATCACTTACGGAGTTCCTAGAGTCATGAGGGTCCTCTTACTAGGAGATGCAGGAGCTACTTTGTCTCTGAAGAAGGTGCTTGCTGTTGTGGGCACTGCAGAAGCCAGCAGCGAACATCCTTTAGGAATGGCTGTCACAAAGTACTGCAAAGAGGTATGACACTATGATCTAAACCACGGAACCTCCCGGGCTTGCCGATCGTAAGGTCAGCAGTTTGAATCCACACAACAGGGGTGATCTCCTGTTGCTCTGTCCCGGCTCCTACCAACCTAGCACTTCGAAAGCACACCAGCGCAAGTAGATAAATAGGTACCACTGTGGCGGGAAGGTAAACGGCATTTCTGTGTGCTCTGGCACTCATCACAGCATTCTGTTGCGTCAAAAGCAGTTTAGTCATGCTGGCCACATGACCTGGAAAGCTGTCTGTGGAAAAACGCCGGCTCCCTCGGCCTGAAAAGCGAGATGAGTGCTGCATCCCATAGTCAATTTTGACTGGACTTAACCATCCAGGGGTCCTTTACCTTTTTACCTCTAGTTGACACTTAGTAATCTCTGCTTTGAGGGGAAGTTCTGCATTTGCATGCAACAGACTTTTGTCATTGTTAGATCCTGTAACTGGCAATGTAAAGATGATGATGATTTCGTTCGTTCGTTCGTTCGTTCTACCCCGCCCTTCTGGGCTGCCCCAGCCACTCTGGGCATATCTAAAAACATATTAAAACGCTTAAAGCTTCCCTATACAGAGCTGCCTTCAGGTGTCTTCTAAAGTAAGGTTACCAGATTTTTTCCAATGAATCTGGGGACACTTTTCAACTTCAATGGATTTTGTATGGGGACTGATTTGTAAATCCGGGGACTGTTCCCGGGAAACGATGACATCTGGTAAACTTATTCTAAAGGTTACATAGTTACTCATCTCCTCGACGTCTGATGGAAGGGCCCTCCACAGGGCCGGTGCCACTACCAAGAAGGCCCTCAGCCTGGTTCATATCTCATACATTTGGGACAGTTTGGATTGTTTATGTTTGATGGTACTGAGAATCTTAAGTTACGTCACCAATTTTCAGATATTGGGGTGAGTTATGGGAGCCCTTGTCCTCAGGACACTGGCACAGAGAATTTGAATGTCTTTCCGCTTGTGTAACTTTCCGCTTCTTCCCAGTATCATTTAAAACTACAGTGGTACCTCTGGTTGCGGACTTAATTCATTTCGGGGTGCTGTTCACACCCCAAAAAGTTCGCAACTACAGCACCTCTTCCACGCATGTGTGCAGTGCAATTGAGTGCTTCTGCACATGTACGAAGCACGCAGATTGCTTCTGCACATGCGCGCGTGGTGAACCTGGAAGACTTTACTTTGTTGCGTTCGTAAGCTGAAAGTCCGTACCTGGCACCAGAAAGGCTTGCAAAAATGAATAAAACATATAATAATAAGTGCTGGTGATGCAAGATACAAAAAGGAACCTTCTACCATATGTGGTGGACATGCCCCGAAATTGGGAAATTTTGGAGCATGATCCACGAAGAAGTAAAGAAAATATTAAGAATATCATATAGTAAAAGGCCAGAGGCATTCCTTTTAGGAATTTTAAATGACAATATTCCAAAAGACAAAACTATTTTTTTCTTATACGCAACGTCTGCAGCAAGAATCCTGGTGGCTAAGTACTGGAAAGGGAATCAGTTACCCACTAGGGGAGAGTGGCTATGTAAGCTCTCAGAATACTTAGAATTAGCCAAATTGACAGATATAATAAGACAAAAACCAAAAAGTGAAGTAAAAAAAGAATGGGAGTGCCTAAATGAATACCTCAAAAGTCAAGGTTCAAGGGCAGAAATCTGGCTGAGTCTGGAATAACCTTGTGAAGTGAAAGGATATGAAAGAAGGATTTATCTCTAGATGTTAGGATAGAGAGGATAAAGAAAGCAGGAAGACACAATGAGAGATAAAGGAGGTGCTGTGGGATTGGTGGAAGTCAATGTCTTGTTGTTTTAGTGTTTATAATATTAACTTGTAAGATATGGATTTGGGTTTTTTGTTTTTTGTTTTTTTTTTTTTTAGTTTTCGAATGTTGATTTTTGTGCATTGTGTATTGTTATTCTTTGATATCTTTCGTGTTGTTGTTGTTGTGTGGAAAAATACTAATAAAATTCATTTATTAAAAAAAATAAAATAAAGAAAGTCCGTAACAAGAGCAGAATGCAGCTAGAGGTACCACTGTGCTTATTTTGCAGGAGCTGGGCAGAGAGATCCTCGGCTACTGCAAAGATTTTCAGGCCGTCCCTGGGTGTGGAATAAGCTGTAACGTTGGCAGTATTGAAGTCGTCCTGGGTGAGACGGAGCAGCTTTTGAGCCATCCAAATCCTCACCTTGGGGACATTGGCAGAGGCGCTACAGATCCAGACCCACAGGCCCTGATCCCCAAACTGGAAGGTAAGTAAGATTGCAGCTATCGGTACAGCCGCAGGTTGCTAAATGAATGGTTCCTCAACCGATAAGATCTGACAATTGGGTGTTTATCTTGACCACGTTCCTAGTTGCACATAATAAATGCAATCATTAAGCTGCTTTGTGTGCAAAATTTTAAGACTAGGCAAAACATCTTTCTTCTGGTTGATACTGGCCTCTGGGAAATGTTGAATTGCAGAAGAGACAAGGAAGCATTAGCATTTTGAGTGACCACCTTGTCTTAATTACAAGTACTGGTGTTTAGGAAACTTCAGCAAAAATGTAGACTTCGTTGCATTCTTAATCAAGCTTCTTAGGGTAGCATCCTACTACTAGGAAATGCATAAGAATCAATTATTAGTAGGTAGGTGGGGTAGCCATAATCTGAATTATAGACCACAAAAGCACAGCTGACTTTTCTAAATACAATACGGTGGTACCTCTAGTTACGAACTTAATTCGTTCTGGAGGTCCGTTCTTAACCTGAAACCGTTCTTAACTAGAGGCGTGCTTTCGCTAATGGGGCCTCTTGCTGCTGTTGCGCCGCTGGCACACAATTTCCGTTCTCATCCTGGGGCAAAGTTCTCAGCTTGAGGTAACTCTTCCAGGTTAGTGGAGTTTGTAACCTGAAGCGTTTGTAACGAGGCGTTTGTAACTCGAGGTACCACTGTATTTAGAAACGTCAGAAACTGTCTTGTACCAAATCAGATTGTTTCCAGCTTGCATATGCCCCATAACTGAGCAGTGTGGTTTGTCCCAGAAATTTCTTCCTTATTCTGCCTCGTCCATTGTGCAGAAATGCTCCAGCTTGAACTGTCTAGGGAGAGAATAGGTGGGCAGGAGAGACTGGAGGAAGCAAAAATCTGTCAATCCCCTTTTGACTTCAGCAATCCCTGACCATTATCCATGCTGTCCACTGGGGCTGATGGAAGCTGGTGTCCAAAAACATCTGAAGGACCACAGGTTCTCCATCACAGGCCGATTTTATAGTTTTAACTCATTTCCATCTTGTCAGGTTCCTTGTTACTTCTTGGCTGTGAGCCCTGGAAGACCTGCACCCTTGCCTTGTAGGCCTTTTCCACCTGGCCTGGGAAGGCAGGGTCCTGGCAGACTCCAGCTACAGAAGCTGCAGCTGCTGAACAGACATTTAAGCTGGGGTGTTGTTTGGGAGGGGGGCTGCTGTTGCTGGGGTTTTTTTTGTATCTTTATTTTAGATTTTGTTGTGATTTCTGCGGAAATTGTTCCGTTTAGTATTGTCTTTTGTAATGTTTTATTTATTGCATACGACTACTTTTGTTATAAGGGACGTGGGTGGTGCTGTGGTGTAATCTCAAGACAGGGTAACATTTATTCTGCTGGTTACTTTTTGATGTGTGCATTTTCTTTGTACCTTTAAGTCATATGCCTCTCAGGGTCCACCTCTGACAGAGTAATTATATATCCACGCCTACTCAGAAGTACGCAGGCGCGGGTGGCGCTGTGGGTTAAACCTCTGAGCCTAGGACTTGCCGATCGGAAGGTCGGCGGTTCGAATCCCCGCGACGGGGTGAGCTCCCGTTGCTCGGTCCCTGCTCCTGCCAACCTAGCAGTTCAAAAGCACGTCAAAGTGCAAGTAGATAAATAGGTACCGTTCCGGCGGGAAGGTAAACGGCGTTTCTGTGCGCTGCTCTGGTTTTGCCAGAAGTGGCTTAGTCATGCTGGCCACATGACCCAGAAAAACTGTCTGCGGACAAACGTTGGCTCTCTCAGCCTATAGAGCGAGATGGGTGCCGTTACCCCAGAGTCATCCACGACTGGACTTAACTGTCAGGGGTCCTTTACCTTTTTTTTTACTTTTGTTACGTTGTACAGTGGTACCTCGATTTACATACGCTTCAGGTTACAGACTCTGCTAACCCAGAAATATTACCTTGGGTTAAGAACTTTGCTTCAGGACGAGAACAGAAATCGTGCGCCGGCGGCGTGGCAGCAGCAGGAGGCCCCATTAGCTAAAGTGGTGCTTCAGGTTAAGAACAGTTTCAGGTTAAGAACAGACCTCCAGAACGAATTAAGTACTTAACCCAAGGTACCACAGTAGTTATGTATTTTTTATCATGTTGTAAGCTGCCTTGAGTATGGTTTGAACTGTAGAGAGGCTGCATACAAATAAAATTATGTATTTATGTGTGTATGTATATATATTTGTAAACTGTTGGGAGATCCCAAGAAATCCAGGCTAAAAACTGACATTTGAGTCAGTTTTGGTCAAAACAATCTGCTTTATGCTGATTAGGGTTTTTGCTTTGACATTTAAAGTCTAGTTCGGACAGCAGATGATGTCTTCCCCACCTTTTCACTCTGCGGGGCCTGTTCTTTATACCTTCTCCACATTTGCTGGCATCAAAATTGGATAAGAGAGCAGACGTGGTGAAAACAAGCCTCTTAAAAACATGGCACCTGTGTGTTTTTGATTCTGTCAGTCTGTGAAAAGATGCCCTACAAATCTGTCTTCCGCATGTTATAATTTTCCAAATGTCTTAAGTTTATGCTAGCAAAGTTTGATAGGCACAAGGTAACTGCTGTATTGTCAGTCAGTCAGTCCTAGCTCTCGCCGCTCCTACAACGGGGGAGAGTTGTGTCTGGCGCCTATTCCAACAGATAACGTGGGACAACATGCTGTTCTCAGATGAGTCCTTCCCTGTAATTTTGGAACCCTTTTGCACTGTTAAGTTTTCATGCCGTCCAATTTCTGTGCCTGGCAGATGCAGCAGCCCCTGTGACTTACTCTGTGTTGATCGGGAACCGGGAGTGGATGAGACGGAACGGCTTGCATATCTCCAGGGATGTTCACGAGGCAATGACCAGCCACGAAATGAAAGGACATACGGCTATACTGGTGGCCATAGATGGTACTCTATGCATTTAGACACATTTTCGCCGCCTGGGCAAGTGGCATCCAGCTCGACATGTCGCATGTTGTGGGGAGGAGAGGGGGGAGGAGCTGCAGGACCAGGATGGTCAAAGCAGCACCAGTGGGGTGTCTCTCAGGTCCAGAGCTAGAGATGAAAATTGAGAGGAATAAGTGGTTTTGGCTGGCTGAATATACAAGAGTCTTGTGGATATACAAGAGCCAGTGTGGTGTAGTGGTTAAGAGCAATAGACTCGTAATCTGGGGAACCGGGTTCGCGTCTCCGCTCCTCCACATGCAGCTGCTGGGTGACCTTGGGCTAGTCACACTTCTCTCTGAAGTCTCTCAGCCCCACTCATCTCACAGTGTTTGTTGTGGGGGAGGAGGGGAAAGGAGAATCTTAGCCGCTTTGATACTCCTTCGGGTAGTGATAAAACTGGATAGCAAATCCAAACTCTTCTTCTTCTTCTTTTCGTCTGCAGGATCACTTTGTGGCATGATTGCAATAGCAGACACAGTCAAGCCAGAGGCAGCTCTAGCTGTGCACATACTGCAAAATATGGGAGTGGATGTGGTGCTTATTACAGGAGATAACAGGAAAACTGCCAAAGCAATTGCAACTCAGGTATGTTTTCCGGGTCACTTACAGACATCTGTTGAACATTTATCTTGATAATGATGATGATGATTTTGCATGAAGCTTGAAGGGAGGCTGGATATCTGCTATTTTAGTCAGCATTCGTTCTGATTGGTTTGTGAGAAGCTTAGACCATGTTGCACCAAGCAGTTGTTATCCCACACTTTTCTTGTCCCTTTTCTTACTGCAAAAAAAGTCTGCTGGAGGGGCGGAGTAGGTTTGTTGTGCAACAACCCCGACTCAACTTCAATCGCGCAACCCAAATTTGCTGGTACGAGATTGAATCCTACCTGCAAATAGCGACAACCTGGGAACACTGGTGGTCTAAAAGGGGTGTTTTCCTGTGCATTCACAAGACTGAAACAGACATGGACCTTTGTGCTGAACGAGTTGTGTAATTCATACTAACAGAAAGCATCTTTCTGCATATAGGTTGGGATCAGAAAAGTCTTTGCTGAGGTTCTCCCATCTCACAAAGTAGCCAAAGTCCAGGAACTCCAAACAGCAGGGAAGAGAGTTGCCATGGTGGGAGATGGAGTCAACGACTCTCCGGCTTTGGCAAGGGCTGATGTTGGGATTGCGATTGGAACGGGCACAGATGTTGCCATCGAAGCCGCAGATGTGGTTCTTATTCGTGTGAGCTGACTTTCCGTAAAAGAGCATGGTGGTGCGGGGCGGTTTCCTGGGACATGTTCAGAAGTTTGGGAGTGTGTTAGCTTTTTAGGGGAAAAAAATATGTCCCTGATTCTTTTTGGTGCAGAACGACTTAATGGATGTTGTCACGAGTATCCGCCTATCCAAGAGAACAGTGAAAAGGATACGAATAAATCTCATCCTGGCCTTAATATACAACCTCCTTGGCATACCTATAGCTGCAGGTAAGCTACTGTTATGATGGTTTTCTCTCTCTCTCTCTCTCTCTCTCTCTCTCTCTCTCTCTCGTTTTTCAGATTTTAACAATTTACAAGCAATTATCAAACAATCAACATAAAAAGAGAATTCCAAAGAATCTCTTGAACTTCCCTCCTCCCCTTTGTGGATCATTTTGTCTATTAATCAAAATCTTTTAAATCTCCATTATACCCTACCCCAAATTCAACCTTGAACTACAAGTGTTATTGCAATCCTACTGATAATTTTAATTAGTCACGATGGTTTTCAGACATCTGGGGTGGTGGAGGGCGAGTAGGAGAGGAGGCTGTTTGGTTGATAGCTTAACAGTAGCGAAACTGATATTCTGTAGCCTACTCATGGAAGGTAACATAATCTATCTCATAGTGACTTTATGTCCATAATCTCTTATCAATGGGAAGCAGGAGTGTCCGAAAATGGCGGCAGGGGTTGTAGGGAGATAAGTGGAAGCGAGGTAACTTACATCTCCGCATCTCCCTCTTGTTGCTGTGCAATTTGGGAAGAAAGAGAGGCCGCTTTGCCCATCTGCATCTTTTGAGACCCTCTGTAACAGCCTCATCCCAACCTTTTTAGCCCTTTCTGCTCTAAGCTGAGTTTTCCTGGAGCGTGTCAAGCAGAAGACGGGCAAGTAGTTTGTGTGGAGAGGAGGGAAAGCACTGCGTCTCCTTTCAAACTGGAACTTAGTTTTGAGAAGGCAGAGAGCTGGCGAGGGGTTCCGTTTAACTGTTAAATTGACTTGGCTTACAATTATTTACAGTTATATATGTGTGAACAAAGAGGTTCTATGTGAGCATACGTTGTGGCGATCACACAGGGTCCCCGGACGTTTCACCGTCTATTGATCCCTGTGCCACCACTTTATTTCTTACTGCCACCACCCAGGCCCTACCTGGTACAATACTGAGTCCAGTCAGGGTTAAATTGGAACATAAACTTCTGTTTATTTATTGCAGTTTAACAAGCGTGTGGTTTCATAAACTGTATCGGTCCATTACAATCATGGGGTGCCTATCCAGACCTATAACTTCCGCTACCTGCTCTCACTCACTAAACCAGCTCTCAGATATTTACTTGTCTTCCTAGCCCCTAACTGTTCCTGACCCAGCTTATTTCGCTACACTAACTCAACCTCCCCACAGACTCTATCCCAATTCACTCCCACTCCAACCAACCACCCAGCTCCCAACAAACTCCTCCCTTCCACCCCTCCCAAAGCTGGTTTTATAGCCCCTCTGACTCCACCCCCTGGGTTCTGATTGGGTAACTTGTTTAACTATTTCACCTCCAGCACTCTCATATGTTAATGTCACATATGTGTGTTTGTATTAGGAGTATTTCTGCCTCTTGGGATTGTGCTACAACCATGGATGGGATCAGCGGCAATGGCGGCATCTTCTGTGTCTGTGCTGCTCTCTTCCCTGCAGCTAAAATGGTAGGTCTTCCCATTGATTTCCTCATGGCGTTGAGAGCTACAGCCAACTTGTGTGTTTTAAGTGTACCTAAACAGAACTTTGTATGTAGCTTCTCTAAAGGTGAAGAGTTCTAAGCCATTGGTGATGGGTGGGGCTGGCACCAGGTTTGAGGAGGTCCTGAACGAAATGGCGCAAAGCACCCTGCCGAACTCTACAAAATTACCATATTTTTTGCTCTATAAGACTCACTTTTCCCCTCCTAAAAAGTAAGGGGAAATGTGTGTGCGTCTTATGGAGCGAATGCAGGCTGCGCAGCTATCCCAGAAGCCAGAACAGCAAGAGGGATTGCTGCTTTCACTGCGCAGTGATCCCTCTTGCTCTTCTGGCTTCTGAGATCCAGAATACTTTTTTTCCTCCTCCAAAAACTAGGTGCGTCTTGTGGTCTGGTGCGTCTTATAGAGCAAAAAATACAGTAGTTTACCAGGGAACAGAGGGGCAGGCAGGAAGGACAGATGGGTTGGGGACAGGCAACAGCACTCATTCCCGTCCTGAGAAGAGCACTGCAGTTGCTACCATCATTATCTCTCCAGAACATCCCTGGATCCTGGCTTAGCAGACCACTTTGGGCAGAGTTGAGCAGCATTGTAAATCCGTATGGCAGGAACTGCAATCCACCTGGCCAGGCACTTCATCACTGCAAAAACAATACATACTAATGCTTTAGTTTACATTTCTATTGACTATATTGATTATTATACAGCCCCCTGTAAAATAAATTACTGTCCCTTTTTATATAAGATAATTTTTATTAACAATAACATGGAGCAATGCAAACAATGCATAATGTGTATCGATCACTGGGTCCAAAGCAAAATAGTAGTCGTGGCATGTATAAAGCAGAAAATAATAGCATGTTAAGCTAAATAACCAAGCCAAAAAGATGCGTGGCAAGGTCCCAAACCCTCCTAGGTAAAGGTCAAGGGACCCCTGACCATTAGGTCCAGTCATGGCCGACTCTGGGGTTGCGGCGCTCATCTCGCTTTATTGGCCGAGGGAGCCGGCGTACAGCTTCCGGGTCATGTGGCCAGCATGACGAAGCCGCTTCTGGTGAACCAGAGCAGCACACGGAAACGCCGGTTACCTTCCCGCTGGAGCGGTACCTATTTATCTACTTGCACTTCGTGCTTTCGAACTGCTAGGTTGGCAGGAGCAGGGACCGAGCAATGGGAGCTCACCCCGTCGCGGGAATTCCAACCGCCAATCTTCGGATCGGCAAGTCCTAGGCTCTGTGGTTTAACCCACAGTGCCACCGGCGTCCCTAAACCCTCCTAGGAAGTGGAATAAAGACACATGAAACAGTATTTTTGGTTAATGGATGAAAAAGGCCACAGCTTTGTTGGTTACAGAAAGCGAGTGGTATTGGCTTAGGCATTGTAAACCACACGACTATATCTGACTCCTGCCCATCCGCAGGGAGTCTTGTAAGGGTTAACCACCAGTAGGGGGAGCCCTGCTGATGCACATCAACTAGGAACTCCCCCAGGGTTACCGCTAGGGGTTGTGCCATGGCCCTAGCCCCCCGTCTTGGGCTTCAGACAGAGACCACGCCCCCGGATTCCTTTAACAGAGTACCCTTGAATTAGGAGGGGTAGGTGATGGCCACTACCTCCCTTCACCTCCAACCGAATACTCCAATGCCTAACCGCCAAACCTCACAAAGTTGTGACGATTTGCTACAAGGTAGGTGAAAAAACAAAATGGCCAGTGCCAATTTGCCAAGTGGAAAAATTCCTACCAGGCCCCCTGGGCAACCGAGGTCCATAGCAAGGACAAGAAATAAAGAGCCTAACCTAAGGGAGGGAGGGAGGGAGAACTGGCTGAGCGGGGAGAAAAAACAGGGGCGAGTCCTCAGCCGTGGGCAGTTTAAATAGCCCACGCCATGCCCCTGGACCGTCTGAATTGGACGACCTAAAGTTGATGCGGCCGAGGAGCATCCAGTGGCGCAGAGAGGGCTTGCTCCTAGCCTGCAACGACATCTCCCTGGGAACGGGAAATGGTTTTGCAGGGTGTTTGGGTTCCTCTGGGTGACAAATAATAAAAGAAAGAAATTTAAACCAATAGCATTAAAATCCCCCCCCCCCACTCATCATGTAAGTTTATCAGCCAAAGTCAATCCTAGCACACCACTTGCGAGTGGTGCATCAGTCTGCATTCTTCCAGTGTAACCCCAGCGTGGTTTATCATATTCTTATGGGGGAGAGCTTTGTTGCACTCTGTAAATAAAGGAAGCAAAGCTAATCCTGGTTCCACTTCAATATAGATGTCCCTTTTTTAAAAAAGGCATAGCCACTGACAAGCACAGCTGCCATTTCTCTGCGTGAGCCTCTGACATTTGGAAGTCTGTCTTTTGTCTTTCCTTAGCTACAAAAAAACCGACATGGAAAGATACGAAGCACAGGCTCAAGGCTGCATGAAGCCACTGACACCTTCCCAGGTCAGTGTCTACATCGGAATGGACGATAGGAGACGAGACCTTCCCCAACCAGCTGCTCGGGATGATATCAGTCAAGTATCTCTTTGTTCCCTGACATCAGACATACGGCCAAGACACTTGGGGAATTTCCTAGAGAATGAAGCAGACCAGTGGTCCTTGCTCACGAACCATCAAGATGAAGACCACTACATCTGAGAGTGCCGCATTCTGGAGCTGAGCCACAATGTTCGGGGGCAGGACTACTTTACCTTGTGACTCTTTCACAGGTAGACTTGGGATCCTTCCGGTCTGCTTCCAGAACGCCTGCAGTTTGTGCTGGGCATGGAGGAGACTGCCTTGATCGGATCCTGGTGGCAGAGTTACCTCTTGGATCTCTCAGCCATGGCATGACGTAACCAAAGTGTGAACAGAAAGATTTAGGGCGGAACATCCAGGCTTTTTACACACTGTATCTAAGTCCTAAACGTGACACAAGAATATTTTACATGGACCAATTTTAGACATGAAAAGTGACCAAAACAGAAACTGGAGGCAGGCTAACTGTGCTCAGAATGTTGATTGCTTCACTTGAGATAATTGACCAGGATGGTTGTACATCCATGGTAGGGGATGTGTTGCTCCCATCAGCCCCGGCTAGCGTAGACAATGATCAGGGATGATGGCAGGTAGAGTCCAGCAACCTGTGGGGTGACCACAGCTTCCCTAAGCCTGCTCCACATCTCAATAGCAGAAAACAGGATTTTGTGAAATGGGGAAGATTGGTGTCTGCAAGAACAAGGGCCCTCACTTAATTTGCAGGTTACGTGTGTGTTATAAACAAAACAGAATTAAATTGATTTTGTTTAATGTGAGCTATAGTTTAATTTCCATTTCAACTGCTTTAACTTGTTACTTAGTCTTACACAAGAGCAAGCGAGTAGGGCAAATGCAAACCCTACTGTCTACTCCCATTGTAATGCGAAATGGATTTTTCCAGTGCACCAGAAGTTGCTGTCACGACAGTTTTGACTCCATTTATTAGTGTTGAATCCCAAGCTCCACATTTAGCCTGCACCCTACAGAAATAAAAGGTTTGTGTGCTTCAGAGAACAGATCGTGAGCATTCACAACATGAACAGTGAAATACAATTGGATGCTGTGGTCTCCTAAACTGCTGAACCTTGCCCTCGCTACCGTGCTAGAGAAATTTCTAGCTGTTGCTTTTAGAATGAGAGCTATCTCCCATGTGTTGAAAGCAAGCCCGTATTTTAATTTAAACAGTATTTCAAAGTGCTCATAAGGGAGCCGAGAGTACCAAACTGAAAGATAAATGCACTGTAGAGACCAATAAATAAATGTGAAGGGGGGGGGGTCCTTCTTAATTTAATTTGGTTCTTACATCATTATTTGCAAGTCTCCATATTACTGAACTGGATGGATGGCTATTTTTGCAAACTTCAAGCTATTCTGTCCAGTAATCCAAGATGCTGACTCTGTTTTTGCATATGGTAGATTTAAACAATAGGGTTTTTTTTTTTCAGAATCAAGTGTCTCCGAAACCTTAGAAAGGCATGATTTGCTTAAAGTTTTTAAGGATCTTCACTATAATGAGTTGGTATAACTGTGTTGATGAGAGAGAATTCCTCTCTCTCTCTCTCTCTCTCTCTCTCTCTCTAACTCACAGTCAGGATCACTACAGAATTTAGAGCCCTATTTATATTCTTCCCGTCACATGGGACAGGGAAGGAGGAGGCCAGAACTTTGCTTCCTCCCATCCCCTTTGTCCCTTCGCAGTCATGCTTCTCATGTTGTGGGGATGAACACCTACAGCATGGAGGCTCCTTGCACAATTTAGGACCTTGATCGCACAGCATTCTAAACCGTGTGGGGAGCCTCCACAAGTCAAGTATGCTCCCCTTCAGACCATTCAGTCCCATCACATGGAGGGCAGTGGTGAAACATGCTTGTCCCACGTCATGCAGCAGGGAAAGTGTAACAGGGGACATTGGAATTGCCCTTAGAAGTACAGCAAATACCCAATGAATTCAACATAGAATCATAGAGTTGGAAGAGACCACAAGGGCCATTGAGTCCAACCCCCTGCCAAGCAGGAAACACCATCAGAGCACTCCTGACATATGGTTGTCAAGCCTCTGCTTAAAGACCTCCAAAGAAGGAGACTCCACCACACTCCTTGGCAGCAAATTCCACTGTCAAACAGCTCTTACTGTCAGGAAGTTCTTCCTAATGTTTAGGTGGAATCTTCTTTCTTGTAGTTTGGATCCATTGCTCCATGTCCGCTTCTCTGGAGCAGCAGAAAACAACCTTTCTCCCTCCTCTATATCACATCCTTTTATATATTTGAACATGGCTATCATATCACCCGTTAACCTCCTCTTCTCCAGGCTAAACATATCTTAAGAAATCCTGCATCTCAAGAAATCCCCTACTGCTCATATTTTATAAGTCAAAATAGCAACCCCCCAACACTCCTCTCATCAATACAATTGCTTTGATTTCTAGGGAGTGGTGTGTCTAGAATTGTGAAATTACAATCTAGAATGCGCTGCCCAATTCACAGCCCTACAAAATTCTGTCAGTACCTACCAATTGTTTGAAAAAAGAAAGTTACATTAATATAGTAGGTTGTTTTCAAGGAAGTACCTAAGTGGTCCTACACGGCACTGATCTGCAAACACATAATCCACAGATACCCAGATCAAAATTGGATTGTAGGGTTCAAGCCTTTCCCAAGGCCACAATTTCAAGCTGTCTGGCCAATGAGCCTCAAAATGTTCCTTTTCGCTCGCCGTCACATGAGCTTCCAGGATCTCAGAAGAGGGAGTGCCCTCATCAAACTGTGAAATGCTGCAGGTTCCTCCCCAGATAGTGGCCCTGCCTTCTCTTGATGTCCTCCTATCTGGTGTGTTCCCTACACCATTGGACTGGAGAGGCAGTTGGTTCTCCAGAAGCCATGGAGAAGGTTGTATTAGATAATACTTTATTCGGCTATAAGCCCACCAGGTAAAACCAATCAGTAAATAAAATAGCATTTTACATTCTAAAATATCAACTAAAATATTTCAACGCATAATCTCCTTCACATTACATACAGTCTCTAGATGTACCATATTGTGGCCTTGAATATAAAGATGGTGGATAGAGTTTACTAGATTTTAATAGTCATGCAGCATTCCGTGAAGTCTTTTATATGAAAGAACAGAATTCAGGAATCTTGCAACCTGTAATGTTCTATAAGAGTCAATGTCCTGGAGTAGATAGGCTAGATGTGATTCAGGCGGTTTAGCAACAGTTTCCAAAATGACTGAACTCAGAATCCTTGATCGGGGAACAATATATAAAGGACAATTAAACAAGATATGATGAAGGGATTCTATTGATTTGTTGTCACATGCGCATAAAACAGAGGTTTTACCGTTAGTAAATCTATTGTTCAGCACATTTGAGGGGAACACATTAAATCTGGCTCTAACAAAAGCGAATCTATGCGACGCAACCGATAAGGTAGACAGATATCGAGGTATCTGGGACATAAATGTAATGCCCTGGTTTATCGGGGAACATGTACCACCGCCTGTAGTAAGATTTAGTTGCAAGTCGACCTCCTCCAATCTTTGTTTGATGACCTTTTTTGCTGTAATTAGATCTAAGTTTAGTATATCGGAAGGAGAGATTCCATAAGTCAACAGTTTGGAATGGATTTTTGTTGCCCATGGGCTGGTGAATTCATCTCTCCAAAGGCACTGGATAAGATGGTAATTGGGCAATTTATGCCAGAGAGACAGCCAGTAATTAAAAGCATGTCTCCACATCAGGATCTCTAAGGAGGGGGTCTTAAGTTCTAAACGAATAGCGGCGTTGCTTACACAGGAGGGTAGTTTCAAAAGGCATCTGAGAAAATTTTTTTGCAATGTCACCAGAGGCATGAGGTTTACAAAAGCGCCCCATAGAGGGACCGCATAGGCCATAGTTGCAACCACTTTTGCACTATAAACTTTTAAGGCAGATGGGACATGCATAGCCCCCTCTGTAAAGAAAAAGCGTAATAGAGCGTAGATAAGGGCTTTGCCCTTATTTTGTAAGTATGTGATATGCGCTTGCCATCCCATATTATGCTGGAAGTAAATTCCTAGATATTGAAATTTGTAGACTTGTTCAATTGGCTTCCCCTCGAGTTCCCATCTATACATTTTACGACTCCTGGAAAAAATTAGAACTTTAGATTTGGAATGGTTAATGGTAAGTAAATTTGATTGGCAATATAACGCGAAGATCTTAAAAGCCCTCCTCAAACCGATTCTTGAATATGAGAGGATCACCGCATTGTCAGCGTACAATAATAAGGGGCAGCGATAGTCTGCAAGCCTGGGTGCATGAATGGTGGTTTGGGCCTCAACTAGGGGAGTTCTCATGTCACTAATATAAAGATTAAAGAGATAGGGGGCAAGGATGCACCCTTGTCATACCCCCTTATTTATTGGTACAGAGTTTGTGAGATCGCCCTTGGGTGTTAACCTCACCCTAGCGGCCGTCCCTTCATGTAATTTAATCATGAGCCACAACAGCCTTTTTTCTATGCCCCACTTTGCCAGTTTTTCCCATAACAGCTCTCTTGAGATACTGTCAAAAGCCGCCTTCAGGTCTATAAAAGCGGCACATAGAAGACCATGAGTAGGGGAAGAATACTTCCGCGCCAGATGATATAGAATTATAGCATGGTCAATAGAAGCGCGATTTGGTCTAAACCCGACCTGTTCATGGCCTATCAGATTGGAATCTTCGGCCCATTGGGTTAGTCTGGTTAGGAGGAAGCGAGTATAGATTTTCCCGATGATTGATAGTAAACTGATGTTACGATAGTTTGCTGGGTCCTCTGGTGGTCCTTTTTTATATATAGGAATTATGATGGACTCCTTCCATGATCTAGGTATCTGGCCCGTGGCATTGATTGCATCAAAGATTTTTGCAAGAATTTTAGCCCACCATGTTGGGTGTTGTTTAATAGCTTCTGCCGGGATCAGATCGGGCCCTGGGGCTTTATCAGTTTTCAGTTTAGCAATTAAATCTACTATTTCCTCCGGGTCAGTATCTGGCCAAATGGGCATGTGACTTGAGAGAGTATCAGATTGGATGTTAGAGATGTATGTCTGGGAGAAATATTTTCTTAGAAATTGTTCCCATGTCGGTGCTGGTATAACCGTCAATGGGTATTTCCTCGATCTTTTGTTGATTAAATTCCAAAAACCGCGAGAGCTGCAAAGCTTAGAGGCAGCAATCAGCGCTTGCCAACGTCTTCGCTGCCACTCGTGCGTGGCTGACTTCTGTGCCTGTTTGTAAGCAATTTTGGCCTGCAAGTACTCTGGGGGGAGAGTTTCAGCTCCAGAGGCTTTATATCTGTTGTAGATACAACAGAGAGAGAGTCTAGCTTGCTTACATTTGGCATCAAACCAAGGTGCACCGAACCTGGGTTGATCTCGGTTAACCAGGTGAGCCGGCATCGTAAAGAAGCTAGTTAAATCTGCAGAGAAGTGGGAGAACCACTCCAGTATCCTATTTGGTTCAGACAGCTCCGCCAATGAAGCAATAAGGGATCCGGAGATATTCCTCTGGAAGAATTCTGCATATTTTTGGGCCTGTTTCATAGACCATTTAATGCCTCTTACTTGAGCTGTGGCATTTAAACCTACATGAATTGGGTGTGTACCGCTAACCGGGTGCCAGTCCAGCGTTAGCTTGGCCGCTAGAGGTAGGTGGTCACTGGAATGTACATTATTTACTTTGAGATAAAAGAAGTTTGAAAATAGGTCATCTGAAACTAGAAGATAGTCTAGGACACTATTTGATGTTGTGCCCAAGTGAGTAAATTCACCTGGCACGTCCGGAGGGCAGTTGCCATTTAAAATGTTCAAATTCATACGAATGGCCAATTGATAAAGAAGGACTCCCGCCTCATTCACTCTGTTGTCCTTAGATCTTCTTGATGTAAAAGAGATTAAATCAGATTTTGGGTAGGGGGGAGATACCCACCACTTGGCCTTAATTATCCCATTCCAGTTGGCGGCTGTACGTGCATTAAAGTCACCACCCATTATCGATGGAATATTAGGGTACATAACATAGCATGCCAATAAATGATCTTCCAGAGAATCCCATCTATAATGAAGGTCTGATAGAAGACCACCTGGAGGAAGATAAACATTGGTGATTAATAGTGAGAATTTTTCACTTGAAATCAGACCAGTAAAAGCAAAAGGAGGAAAGGACTGAACTAGCGAGGGTTTGGCTCTCATTTTAAGCGATATGGCGATTGCAAGACCGCCTCTGGACCGGCCACCTTTCTGGGAGGGGATAGCTGGAAGTGATATCAGTTCAAAGCCATTCATATCTATTTTATCTTCTTCCCATGTTTCTTGCAAAAGGATTATCTGAAAAGAGTTTATGTAGGACAGAAATTCGGGATCTAATCTTTTCCTTTTCCAGCCAGCAATGTTCCAACTTAAGACTGCTAGCTGGGGACTTCTGTGTTGTTCTTTTAACAGTCAACACGGAGGGGGGGCAGACTCTCTGTTAAAGACAGAAGATGTAACAAAAAAGTCAGTTATTTTACTTTGGGAAGATGGTAACTGTGAGGAGCCCTCCAAATTAAAGTTTTTAACAATTTGGTTCGACTGTTGGCACACCGTGGATGATCCACTGAAAGTAGATCCCTGAACAGGAAGTCTCTTCATTTCGAAATTCTTGGTACAACTTGACAGAGAGATACCCAGGGAGGGAGAGGTTGAGTCCGTCGGGAGTAAACCCTCTCGCAGATTTATCATCCGACATTCGGATGATTTTATTGATGCGTCCCATCGGGTCTTCAATCGTTTTCGACGGCGGGTCCCGAGGTGTAACATTCGCAGTTTCCTTTGAATGAGGTAATTGAGGGGGCATCACGGGGGTGGGAATTGTGGAAGACTCTCTCAGGGGCATCACTTGTGGACTACTTCTATATCTGGTCAAAACTGGAGAAGATTCTAGCTCTGGCATAGATGAGTGAGTTAAAGAGGGATTTGAGTCAAGCAGGGAAATCAGAATTTCGTCCTTAGGTATGTTGGTCGATGAATATAGATGAAGGTTCGGTGAGGATGGCAGAGCCTGGTCGTCTCGTGATGTAGCGCACGGGGCAGAAACAACTTGAAGATTTGAGTCTTGTCGGATGGTTTTTGTTTTCAGAGTGGGGCTGAGCTGAAGAAGGTCAACCACTTCTGTCCGGAGAGCCCAAGTGGGGTTATTTGAGACATCGTTAGTATCTTCCCCTCTATGTTGGACTTGCAAAAGCTGAGATTTAAGCCTGTCAAATCTTTGCATCATCACCGACTGTTCTTTCGGTGGGAGGGCTCTGAACGCATCTATAAGTTCCCTTTCGTCAAGGGCAGACTGCAGATTATCGTCCTCATATATGGCTGTTTGAGAGGATATCGAGTTTGTTCGAGGATGGCACGCTGCAGTCATCGCGGTTGGGCCTGACAGTATTTTGAAGTAAGGCAGAGTCTCTTGTCCTAATGTCCTCACCGCCAGGGCACCTATTTAGAAGGGGTTTGATCTTACTGTCTGTAAAAACCCTTGTTGCTACGATGTCGGCCATGGACAAAAGCGTTTTCCTCCTAGCAATAATAGATGGTATCTTTTCAGAGTGGAACGCAAGTATCACCTTCAAGAAGTTGGTCTGCCGGAGAAGGGGCATCACAGCATATAGGTCAATCTGATGTTTCTTAATTTTTAAAAGTTTGCTTAAACAGTCTTTAGCCCCTTCTAGCGTTGACCATCTTCCTATTTCCGACCTGACAGAAAGGCAACTTTTCTTGGGTTGCAGAGTTAATATCTGATTGTTCAATTGGGAATTTAAGATATATTTAATTTTAGTCTCCTTTATTTTATCTGAATTGGGGTGAGGCAATAAGTTTTTGACCTCACAAACTGAAGATTGTGTTGTTGATTCAAGTTTTTCGATTTTCAGCAGGATATTGGATAATTGTGAAGATACCTCGTCCAGCCTTTTAAAAATACAGTGAAGGGTCTTAATTACTAAGTGTAACTGCTCACAACCGGGGAACTCCCCCATATCAGATGCCAAACCATCTTCCTGTGATGAGAGTTTTTCTTTCGTATTCTCCTTTACAGGCTTTACTTTTGAAACATTTTGAGTCATCGGAATTGGAGTAGCTTCTAAATCAATTAGAGGTAGGAAGCGATTTTGGGTTTCCACTGCAAAGCACTGCTCGGCATGGTCACTCCCTCCTGTATTCCGGTGTGGCACCAACCTTGATAGTTTTGGTTTAGGGGATGATAGGGGCTCGTCAAAGTCTCTCAAGCGTTTTTTCTGACCCATGCTTTCCTCAGGCCAGGGATTATACGCTTCTTAAAATAACATAACACTTGACACACAATTAAGATAATGGCGTTCTCAACTCTTTTAGCAGCTAAGGCCGGCCCGTTGATAAGAGAGAAAGAAAGAACAGCCTGCAACAGTCTGGAGCAGGGCCAAATCTCTCAGAGAGTTTCCAAAGCATGCAGCTGCAGCAATTATAAAATACTTCAAAAACTGACTGGGTCAGTTAAGATAAAAATATAAAAGATTAAAAGAAGATTAAAAGAAGTCCGAAGAGCACCGGTAAGCGCGTCTTAACTCGGCGCCATGTTGGCTTCTCCAATGGTGCCAAACGGTTGCAAATGCTCCCCTGAGAGGTTTGGCGGTCGAAACAGAAGGCTTTTTATCTCAGGAAAAGAAATCAGCCCTCGACAACTTAAGGTAAAGGTACCCCTGCCCATACGGGCCAGTCTTGACAGACTCTGGGGTTGTGCGCCCATCTCACTCTAGAGGCCGAGGGCCAGCGCTGTCCGGAGACACTTCTGGGTCACGTGGCCAGCGTGACAAAGCTGCATCTGGCGAGCCAGCGCAGCACACGGAAAAGCCGTTTACCTTCCCGTCAGTAAGTGGTCCCTATTTATCTACTTGCACTTTGACGTGCTTTCGAACTGCTAGGTTGGCAGGCGCTGGGACCAAGTAACAGGAGCGCACCCCGCCGCAGGGATTCGAACCGCCGACCTTTTGATCGGCAAGCCCTAGGCGCTGAGGCTTTTACCCACAGCGCCACCCGCATCCCTACGCCAACTTAACCAGCAGAAAAAGATTTTTTTGAAAAATCCCTAAGCTCCGGGGTCACAATTTCATAAAAAATCTGACTTTCGGCCATTCACTCAAAAATGACGCCAAACGGATGCCAAACCTGAGAGGTTTGGCAGTCGAAACAGAAGGCTTTTTATCACAGGAAAAGAAATCAGCTCTCAACAACTTAACCGGCAGATTTTTTTTTTTTTTTTGAAAAAATCCCTAAGCCCCGGGGTCACAATTTGATCAAAAATCTGACTTTCGGCCATTCACTCAAAAATGGTGCCAAACGGTTGCAAATGCTCCCCTGAGAGGTTTGGCGGTCGAAACAGAAGGCTTTTTATCACAGGAAAAGAAATCAGCCCTCGACAACTTAACCGGTATAAAAAGATTTTTTTGAAAAAATCCCTAAGCCCCGGGGTCAAAATTTCATCAAAAATCTGACTTTCGGCCATTCACTCAAAAATGGTGCCAAACGGTTGCAAATGCTCCCCTGAGAGGTTTGGTAGTCGAAAAAGAAGGCTTTTTATCTCAGGAAAAGAAATCAGCCCTCGACAACTTAACTGGCAGAAAAAGATTTTTTTGAAAAAATCCCTAAGCCCCGGGGTCACAATTTCATCAAAAATCTGTCTTTCGGCCATTCACTCAAAAATGCTGCCAAACGGTTGCAAATGCTCCAATGAGAGGTTTGGCGGTCGAAACAGAAGGCTTTTTATCTCAGGAAAAGAAATCAGCCCTTGACAACTTAACCAGCAGAATTATTTTTTTTTAAAAAATCATCAAAAATCTGACTTTCGGCCATTCACTCAAAAATCGTGCCAAACAGTTGCAAATGCTCCCCTGAGAGGTTTGGTGGTCAAAACAGAAGGCTCTTTATCACAGGAAAAGAAATCAGCGCTCGACAATTTAACCGGCAGAAAAAGTATTTTTTGGAAAAATCCCTAAGCTCCCGGGACAGAATTTCATCAAAAATCTGACTTTCGGCCATTCACTCAAAAATGATGCCTAACAGTTGCAAATGCTCCCCTTAGAGGTTTGGTGGCCGAAACAGAAGTATTTTTTATCTCAGGAAAAGAAATCAGCCCTCAACAACTTAACCGGCAGAAAAAGATTTTTTTCAAAAAATACCTAAACCCCGGGGTCAAAATTTCATCAAAAATCTGACTTTCGGCCATTCACTCAAAAATGGTGCCAAACGGTTGCAAATTCTCCCCTGAGAGGTTTGGCGGTCGAAACAGAAGGATTTTTATCTCAGGAAAAGAAATCAGCCCTCAACAACTTAACCGGCAGAAAAAGATTTTTTTGAAAAAAATCCCTAAGCCCAGGGGTCACAATTACATCAAAAATCTAATTTTCGGCCATTCACTCAAAAATAGTGCCAAATGTTTGGAAATGCTCCCCTGAGAGGTTTGGCGGTCGAAACAGAAGGCTTTATATCTCAGGACAAGAAATCAGCCCGTGACAACTTAGCCCGCAGAAAAGGATTTTTTTTCAAAAAATCCCTTAGCCCCTGGGTCACAATTTCATCAAAAATCTGACTTTCGGCCATTCACTCAAAAATGGTGCGAAACGGTCGCACATGCTCCTCTTAGAGGTTTGGTGGCCGAAACAGAAGGCTTTATATCTCCGGACAAGAAATCAGCACTCAACAACTTAACTGGTATGAAAAGATTTTTTTGAAAAAATCCCTTAGCCCCTGGGTCACAATTTCATCAAAAATCTGACTTTTGGCCATTCACTCAAAAATGGTGCCAAACGGTTGCAAATGCTCCCCTGAGAGGTTTGGCGGTCGAAGCAAGGCTTTTTATCTCCGGAAAAGAAATCAGCCTGTGACAACTTACCCCGTAGAAAAAGATTTTTTTCAAAAAGTCCCTTACCCCTGGGTCACAATTTCATCAAAAATCTGACTTTCGGCCTTTCACTCAAAAATGGTGCCAAACGGTTGCAAATGCTCCCCTGAGAGGTTTGGTAGTCGAAAAAGAAGGCTTTTTATCTCAGGAAAAGAAATCAGCCCTCGACAACTTAACTGGCAGAAAAAGAGTTTTTTGAAAAAATCCCTAAGCTCCGGGGTCAAAATTTCATCAAAAATCTGACTTTCGGCCATTCACTCAAAAATGGTGCCAAACGGTTGCAAATGCTCCCCTGGGAGGTTTGGCGGTCGAAACAGAAGGCTTTTTATCACAGGAAAAAAAATAAGCCCTCGACAAACTAAGCTGCAGAATTTTTTTTTTTTGAAAAAATCATCAAAAATCTGACTTTCGGCCATTCACTCAAAAATGGTGCCAAACGGTTGCAAATGCTCCAATGAGAGGTTTGGCGGTCGAAACAGAAGGCTTTTTATCTCAGGAAAAGAAATCAGCCCTCGAAAACTTAACCGGCATAAAAAGATTTTTTTGAAAAAATCCCTAAGCCCCGGGGTCACAATTTCATCAAAAATCTGACTTTCGGCAATCTCTGAAAAATGGTGCCAAACGGTTGCAAATGCTCCCCTGAGAGGTTTGGCGGTCGAAACAGAAGGATTTTTATCTCAGGAAAAGAAATCAGCCCTCGACAACTTAACGGGCAGAATTTTTTTTTAATGAAAAAATCACTAAGCCCCGGGGTCACAATTTCATCAAAAATCTGACTTTCGGCCATTCACTCAAAAATGCTGCCAAACGGTTTCAAATGCTCCCCTGAGAGGTTTGGCGGTCGAAACAGACGGCTTTTTATCTCAGGAAAAGAAATCAGCCCTCGACAACTTAACTGGCAGAAATAGATTTTTTTGAAAAAATCCCTAAGCCCCGGGGTCACAATTTCATAAAAAATCTGACTTTCGGCAATCTCTGAAAAATGGTGCCAAACGGTTGCAAATGCTCCCCTGGGAGGTTTGGCGGTCGAAACAGAAGGCTTTTTATCACAGGAAAAAAAATAAGCCCTCGACAAACTAAGCTGCAGATTTTTTTTTTTTTAAAAAAAATCATCAAAAATCTGACTTTCGGCCATTCACTCAAAAATGGTGCCAAACGGTTGCAAATGCTCCAATGAGAGGTTTGGCGGTCGAAACAGAAGTTTTTTTATCTCAGGAAAAGAAACCAGCCCTCGAAAACGTAAGCGGCATAAAAAGATTTTTTTGAAAATCACAATTTCATCAAAAATCTGACTTTCGACCATTCACTCAAAAATGCTGCCAAACGGTTGCAAATGCTCCCCTGAGAGGTTTGGCGGTCGAAACAGAAGGCTTTTTATCTCAGGAAAAGAAATCAGCCCTCGACAACTTAACCGGCAGAAAAAGATTTTTTTGAAAAAATCCCTAAGCCCCGGGGTCACAATTTCATCAAAAATCTGACTTTCGGCCATTCACTCAAAAATGGTGCCAAACGGTTGCAAATGCTCCCCTGCGAGGTTTGGCGGTCGAAACAGAAGGCTTTTTATCTCAGGAAAAGAAATCAGCCCTCAACAACTTAACCAGCAGAAAAAGATTTTTTTGAAAAAATCGCTAAGCCCCGGGGTCACAATTTCATCAAAAATCTGACTTTCGGCAATCTCTGAAAAATGGTGCCAAACGGTTGGAAATGCTCCCCTGAGAGGTTTGGCGGTCGAAACAGAAGGCTTTTTATCTCAGGAAAAGAAATCAGCCCTCGACAACTTAACCGGCAGAAAAAGATTTTTTTTGAAAAAATCCCTAAGCCCCGGGGTCACAATTTCATCAAAAATCTGACTTTCGGCCATTCACTCAAAAATGCTGCCAAACGGTTGCAAATGCTCCCCTGAGAGGTTTGGCGGTCGAAACAGAAGGCTTTTTATCTCAGGGAAAGAAATCAGCCCTCGACAAGTTACTGGCAGAAATAGATTTTTTTGAAAAAATCCCTAAGCCCCGGGGTCACAATTTCATCAAAAATCTGACTTTCGGCAATCTCTGAAAAATGGTGCCAAACGGTTGCAAATGCTCCCCTGGGAGGTTTGGCGGTTGAAACAGAAGGCTTTTTATCACAGGAAAAAAAATAAGCCCTCGACAAACTAAGCTGCAGAATTATTATTTTTTTTAAAAAAATCATCAAAAATCTGACTTTCGGCCATTCACTCAAAAATGGTGCCAAACGGTTGCAAATGCTCCAATGAGAGGTTTGGTGGTCGAAACAGAAGGCTTTTTATCTCAGGAAAAGAAATCAGCCCTCGAAAACTTAACCGGCATAAAAAGATTTTTTTGAAAATCACAATTTCATCAAAAATCTGACTTTCGGCCATTCACTCAAAAATGGTGCCAAATGGTTGGAAATGCTCCCCTGAGAGGTTTGGCGGTCGAAACAGAAGGCTTTATATCTCTGGACAAGAAATCAGCACTCAACAACTTAACTGGTAGAAAAAGATTTTTTTGAAAAAATCCCTAAGCCTTGGGATCACAATTACATCAAAAATCTGATTTTCGGCCATTCACTCAAACATGTTTTCAAACGGTTGCAAATGCTCCCCTGAGAGGTTTGGCGGTCGAAACAGAAGGCTTTATATCTCAGGAAAAGAAATCAGCCCTCGACAACTTAACCGGTAGAAAAAGATGTTTTTGAAAAAATCCCTAAGCCCCGGGGTCACAATTTCATCAAAAATCTGACTTTCGGCCATTCACTCAAACATGTTGTCAAACGGTTGCAAATGCTCCCCTGAGAGGTTTGGCGGTTGAAACAGAAGGATTTTTATCTCAGGAAAAGAAATCAGCCCTCGACAACTTAACTGGTATGAAAAGATTTTTTTGAAAAAATCCCTTAGCCCCTGGGTCACAATTTCATCAAAAATCTGACTTTTGGCCATTCACTCAAAAATGGTGCCAAACGGTTGCAAATGCTCCCCTGAGAGGTTTGGCGGTCGAAGCAAGGCTTTTTATCTCCGGAAAAGAAATCAGCCCGTGACAACTTACCTCGTAGAAAAAGATTTTTTTTCAAAAAGTCCCTTACCCCTGGGTCACAATTTCATCAAAAATCTGACTTTCGGCCATTCACTCAAAAATGGTGCCAAACGGTTGCAAATGCTCCCCTGAGAGGCTTGGCGGTCGAAACAGAAGGCTTTTTATCTCAGGAAAAGAAATCAGCCCTCAACAACTTAACCGGCAGAAAAAGATTTTTTTGAAAAAACCCCTAAGCCCCGGGGTCACAATTTCATCAATAATTTGACTTTCGGCAATCTCTGAAAAATGGTGCCAAACGGTTGCAAATGCTCCCCTGAGAGGTTTGGCGGTCAAAACAGAAGGCTTTTTATCTCAGGAAAAGAAATCAGCCCTCGACAACTTAACCGGCAGAAAAAGATTTTTTTGAAAAAATCCCTAAGCCCCGGGGTCACAATTTCATCAAAAATCTAACTTTCGGCCATTCACTCAAAAATGCTGCCAAATGGTTGCAAATGCTCCCCTGAGAGGTTTGGCGGTCGAAACAGAAGGCTTTTTATCTCAGGAAAAGAAATCAGCCCTCGAAAACTTAACCGGTATAAAAAGATTTTTTTGAAAAAATCCCTAAGCCCCGGGGTCACAATTTCATCAAAAATCTGACTTTCGGCCATTCACTCAAAAATGCTGCCAAACGGTTGCAAATGCTCCAATGAGAGGTTTGGCGGTCGAAACAGACGGCTTTTTATCGCAGGAAAAGAAATCAGCCCTCGACAACTTAACCGGCAGAAAAAGATTTTTTTGAAAAAATACCTAAGCCCCGGGGTCACAATTTCATCAAAAATCTGACTTTCGGCCATTCTCTCAAAAATGGTGCCAAACGGTTGCAAATGCTCCCCTGGGAGGTTTGGCGGTCGAAACAGAAGGCTTTTTATCTCAGGAAAAGAAATCAGCCCTCGACAACTTAACTGGCAGAAATAGATTTCTTTGAAAAAATCCCTAAGCCCCGGGGTCACAATTTCATCAAAAATCTGACTTTCGGCAATCTCTGAAAAATGGTGCCAAACGGTTGCAAATGCTCCCCTGGGAGGCTTGGCGGTCGAAACAGAAGGCTTTTTATCACAGGAAAAAAAATAAGCCCTCGAAAAACTAAGCTGCAGAATTATTATTTTTTAAAAAAAATCATCAAAAATCTGACTTTCGGCCATTCACTCAAAAATGGTGCCAAACGGTTGCAAATGCTCCAATGAGAGGTTTGGTGGTCGAAACAGAAGGCTTTTTATCTCAGGAAAAGAAATCAGCCCTCGAAAACTTAACCGGCATAAAAAGATTTTTTTGAAAATCACAATTTCATCAAAAATCTGACTTTCTGCCATTCACTCAAAAATGCTGCCAAACGGTTGCAAATGCTCCCCTGAGAGGTTTGGCGGTCGAAACAGAAGGCTTTTTATCTCAGGAAAAGAAATCAGCCCTCGACAACTTAACCGGCAGAAAAAGATTTTTTTGAAAAAATCCCTAAGCCTCGGGGTCACAATTTCATCAAAAATCTGACTTTCGGCCATTCACTCAAAAATGCTGCCAAACGGTTGCAAATGCTCCCCTGAGAGGTTTGGCGGTCGAAACAGGAGGCTTTTTATCTCAGGAAAAGAAATCAGCCCTCGAAAACTTAACGGGTAGAATTTTATTTTTTTGAAAAAATCACTAAGCCCCGGGGTCACAATTTCATCAAAAATCTGACTTTCGGCCATTCACTCAAAAATGCTGCCAAACGGTTGCAAATGCTCCCCTGAGAGGTTTGGCGGTCGAAACAGAAGGCTTTTTATCTCAGGAAAAGAAATCAGCCCTCAACAACTTAACCGGCAGAAAAAGATTTTTTTGAAAAAATCCCTAAGCCCCGGGGTCACAATTGCATCAAAAATCTGACTTTCGGCAATCTCTGAAAAATGGTGCCAAACGGTTGCAAATGCTCCCCTGAGAGGTTTGGCGGTCGAAACAGAAGGCTTTTTATCTCAGGAAAAGAAAACAGCCCTCGAAAACTTAACCGGTATAAAAAGAATTTTTTGAAAATCACAATTTCATCAAAAATCTGAATTTCGGCCATTAACTCAAAAATGGTGCCAAACGGTTTCAAATGCTCCCCTGCGAGGTTTGGCGGTCGAAACAGAAGGCTTTTTATCTCAGGAAAAGAAATCAGCCCTCGAAAACTTAACCAGTATATAAAGATTTTTTTTGAAAATCACAATTTCATCAAAAATCTGACTTTCAGCCATTCACTCAAAAATGGTGCCAAACGGTTGCAAATGCTCCCCTGCGAGGTTTGGCGGTCGAAACAGAAGGCTTTTTATCTCAGGAAAAGAAATCAGCCCTCGAAAACTTAACCGGCAGAAAAAGATTTTTTTGAAAAAATACCTAAGCCCCGGGGTCACAATTTCATCAAAAATCTGACTTTCGGCCATTCACTCAAAAATGCGGCCAAACGGTTGCAAATGCTCCCCTGAGAGGTTTGGCGGTCGAAACAGAAGGCTTTTTATCTCAGGAAAAGAAATCAGCCCTCGACAAGTTAACTGGCAGAAATAGATTTTTTTGAAGAAATCCCTAAGCCCCGGGGTCACAATTTCATCAAAAATCTGACTTTCGGCAATCTCTGAAAAATGGTGCCAAACGGTTGCAAATGCTCCCCTGGGAGGTTTGGCAGTCGAAACAGAAGGCTTTTTATCACAGGAAAAAAAATAAGCCCTCGACAACCTAAGCTGCAGAATTATTATTTTTTTTGAAAAAATCATCAAAAATCTGACTTTCAGCCATTCACTCAAAAATGCTGCCAAACGGTTGCAAATGCTACAATGAGAGGTTTGGCGGTCGAAACAGAAGGCTTTTCATCTCAGGAAAAGAAATCAGCCCTCGAAAACTTAACCGGTATAAAAAGATTTTTTTGAAAAAATCCCTAAACCCCGGGGTCACAATTTCATCAAAAATCTGACTTTCGGCCATTCACTCAAAAATGGTGCCAAACGGTTGCAAATTCTCCCCTGAGAGGTTTGGCGGTCGAAACAGAAGGATTTTTATCTCAGGAAAAGAAATCAGCCCTCGACAACTTAACCGGCAGAAAAAGATTTTTTTGAAAAAATCCCTAAGCCCCGGGTTCACAATTTCATCAAAAATCTGACTTTCGGCCATTCACTCAAAAATGCTGCCAAACGGTTGCAAATGCTCCAATGAGAGGTTTGGCCGTCGAAACAGACGGCTTTTTATCTCAGGAAAAGAAATCAGCCCTCGACAACTTAACCGGCAGAAAAAGATTTTTTTGAAAAAATCCCTAAGCCCCGGGGTCACAATTTCATCAAAAATCTGACTTTCGGCCATTCACTCAAAAATGCTGCCAAACGGTTGCAAATGCTCCCCTGAGCGGTTTGGGGGTCGAAACAGAAGGCTTTTTATCTCAGGAGAAGAAATCAGCCCTCGAAAACTTAACCGGCAGAAAAAGATTTTTTTGAAAAAATCCCTAAGCCCCGGGGTCACAATTTCATCAAAAATCTGCCTTTCGGCCATTCTCTCAAAAATGCTGCCAAACGGTTGCAAATGCTCCAATGAGAGGTTTGGCGGTCGAAACAGACGGCTTTTTATCGCAGGAAAAGAAATCAGCCCTCGACAACTTAACCGGCAGAAAAAGATTTTTTTGAAAAAATACCTAAGCCCCGGGGTCACAATTTCATCAAAAATCTGACTTTCGGCCATTCTCTCAAAAATGGTGCCAAACGGTTGCAAATGCTCCCCTGCGAGGTTTCGCGGTAGAAACAGAAGGATTTTTATCTCAGGAAAAGAAATCAGCCCTCGACAACTTAACTGGCAGAAATAGATTTTTTTGAAAAAATCCCTAAGCCCCGGGGTCACAATTTCATCAAAAATCTGACTTTCGGAAATCTCTGAAAAATGGTGCCAAACGGTTGCAAATGCTCCCCTGAGAGGTTTGGCGGTCGAAACAGACGGCTTTTTATCTCTGGAAAAGAAATCAGCCCTAGAAAACTTAACCGGCATAAAAAGATTTTTTTGAAAATCACAATTTCATCAAAAATCTGACTTTCGGCCATTCACTCAAAAATGCTGCCAAACGGTTGCAAATGCTCCCCTGAGAGGTTTGGCGGTCGAAACAGACGGCTTTTTATCTCAGGAAAAGAAATCAGCCCTCGACAACTTAACTGGCAGAAATAGATTTTTTTGAAAAAATCCCTAAGCCCCGGGGTCACAATTTCATCAAAAATCTGACTTTTGGCAATCTCTGAAAAATGGTGCCAAACGGTTGCAAATGCTCCCCTGGGAGGTTTGGCAGTCGAAACAGAAGGCTTTTTATCACAGGAAAAAAAATAAGCCCTCGACAAACTAAGCTGCAGAATATTTTTTTTTTTTGAAAAAATCATCAAAAATCTGACTTTCGGCCATTCACTCAAAAATGGTGCCAAATGGTTGCAAATGCTCCAATGAGAGGTTTGGTGGTCGAAACAGAAGGCTTTTTATCTCAGGAAAAGAAATCAGCCCTCGAAAACTTAACCGGCATAAAAAGATTTTTTTGAAAATCACAATTTCATCAAAAATCTGACTTTCGGCCATTCACTCAAAAATGGTGCCAAACGGTTGCAAATGGTCCCCTGAGAGGTTTGGTGGTCGAAACAGAAGGCTTTTTATCTCAGGAAAAGAAATCAGCCCTCAACAACTTAACCGGCAGAAAAAGATTTTTTTGAAAAAATCCCTAAGCCCCGGGGTCACAATTTCATCAAAAATCTGACTTTCGGCAATCTCTGAAAAATGGTGCCAAACGGTTGCAAATGCTCCCCTGAGAGGTTTGGCGGTCGAAACAGAAGGCTTTTTATCTCAGGAAAAGAAATCAGCCCTCGAAAACTTAACCGGTATAAAAAGATTTTTTTGAAAAAATCCCTAAGCCCCGGGGTCACAATTTCATCAAAAATGTGACTTTCGGCCATTCACTCAAAAATGCTGCCAAACGGTTGCAAATGCTCCAATGAGAGGTTTGGCGGTCGAAACAGACGGCTTTTTATCGCAGGAAAAGAAATCAGCCCTCGACAACTTAACCGGCAGAAAAAGATTTTTTTGAAAAAATACCTAAGCCCCGGGATCACAATTTCATCAAAAATCTGACTTTCGGCCATTCTCTCAAAAATGATGCCAAACGGTTGCAAATGCTCCCCTGCGAGGTTTCGCGGTAGAAACAGAAGGATTTTTATCTCAGGAAAAGAAATCAGCCCTCGACAACTTAACTGGCAGAAATAGATTTTTTTGAAAAAATCCCTAAGCCCCGGGGTCACAATTTCATCAAAAATCTGACTTTCGGCAATCTCTGAAAAATGGTGCCAAACGGTTGCAAATGCTCCCCTGGGAGGCTTGGCGGTCGAAACAGAAGGCTTTTTATCACAGGGAAAAAAATAAGCCCTCGAAAAACTAAGCTGCAGAATTATTATTTTTTGAAAAAATCATCAAAAATCGGACTTTCGGCCATTCACTCAAAAATGGTGCCAAACGGTTGCAAATGCTCCAATGAGAGGTTTGGTGGTCGAAACAGAAGGCTTTTTATCTCAGGAAAATAAATCAGCCCTCGAAAACTTAACCGGCATAAAAAGATTTTTTTGAAAATCACAATTTCATCAAAAATCTGACTTTCGGCCATTCACTGAAAAATGCTGCCAAACGGTTGCAAATGCTCCCCTGAGAGGTTTGGCGGTCGAAACAGAAGGCTTTTTATCTCAGGAAAAGAAATCAGCCCTCGACAACTTAACCGGCAGAAAAAGATTTTTTTGAAAAAATCCCTAAGCCCCGGGGTCACAATTTCATCAAAAATCTGACTTCCGGCCATTCACTCAAAAATGCTGCCAAACGGTTGCAAATGCTCCCCTGAGAGGTTTGGCGGTCGAAACAGAAGGCTTTTTATCTCAGGAAAAGAAATCAGCCCTCGAAAACTTAACCGGTATAAAAATATTTTTTTGAAAAAATCCCTAAGCCCCGGGGTCACAATTTCATCAAAAATCTGACTTTCGGCAATCTCTGAAAAATGGTGCCAAACGGTTGCAAATGCTCCCCTGGGAGGTTTGGCAGTCGAAACAGAAGGCTTTTTATCACAGGAAAAAAAATAAGCCCTCGACAAACTAAGCTGCAGAATATTTTTTTTTTTTGAAAAAATCATCAAAAATCTGACTTTCGGCCATTCACTCAAAAATGGTGCCAAACGGTTGCAAATGCTCCAATGAGAGGTTTGGTGGTCGAAACAGAAGGCTTTTTATCTCAGGAAAAGAAATCAGCCCTCGAAAACTTAACCGGCATAAAAAGATTTTTTTGAAAATCACAATTTCATCAAAAATCTGACTTTCGGCCATTCACTCAAAAATGGTGCCAAACGGTTGCAAATGCTCCCCTGAGAGGTTTGGTGGTCGAAACAGAAGGCTTTTTATCTCAGGAAAAGAAATCAGCCCTCAACAACTTAACCGGCAGAAAAAGATTTTTTTGAAAAAATCCCTAAGCCCCGGGGTCACAATTTCATCAAAAATCTGACTTTCGGCAATCTCTGAAAAATGGTGCCAAACGGTTGCAAATGCTCCCCTGAGAGGTTTGGCGGTCGAAACAGAAGGCTTTTTATCTCAGGAAAAGAAATCAGCCCTCGAAAACTTAACCGGTATAAAAAGATTTTTTTGAAAAAATCCCTAAGCCCCGGGGTCACAATTTCATCAAAAATGTGACTTTCGGCCATTCACTCAAAAATGCTGCCAAACGGTTGCAAATGCTCCAATGAGAGGTTTGGCGGTCGAAACAGACGGCTTTTTATCGCAGGAAAAGAAATCAGCCCTCGACAAGTTAACTGGCAGAAAAAGATTTTTTTGAAAAAATACCTAAGCCCCGGGGTCACAATTTCATCAAAAATCTGACTTTCGGCCATTCTCTCAAAAATGATGCCAAACGGTTGCAAATGCTCCCCTGCGAGGTTTCGCGGTAGAAACAGAAGGATTTTTATCTCAGGAAAAGAAATCAGCCCTCGACAACTTAACTGGCAGAAATAGATTTTTTTGAAAAAATCCCTAAGCCCCGGGGTCACAATTTCATCAAAAATCTGACTTTCGGCAATCTCTGAAAAATGGTGCCAAACGGTTGCAAATGCTCCCCTGGGAGGCTTGGCGGTCGAAACAGAAGGCTTTTTATCACAGGGAAAAAAATAAGCCCTCGAAAAACTAAGCTGCAGAATTATTATTTTTTGAAAAAATCACCAAAAATCGGACTTTCGGCCATTCACTCAAAAATGGTGCCAAACGGTTGCAAATGCTCCAATGAGAGGTTTGGTGGTCGAAACAGAAGGCTTTTTATCTCAGGAAAATAAATCAGCCCTCGAAAACTTAACCGGCATAAAAAGATTTTTTTGAAAATCACAATTTCATCAAAAATCTGACTTTCGGCCATTCACTGAAAAATGCTGCCAAACGGTTGCAAATGCTCCCCTGAGAGGTTTGGCGGTCGAAACAGAAGGCTTTTTATCTCAGGAAAAGAAATCAGCCCTCGACAACTTAACCGGCAGAAAAAGATTTTTTTGAAAAAATCCCTAAGCCCCGGGGTCACAATTTCATCAAAAATCTGACTTCCGGCCATTCACTCAAAAATGCTGCCAAACGGTTGCAAATGCTCCCCTGAGAGGTTTGGCGGTCGAAACAGACGGCTTTTTATCTCAGGAAAAGAAATCAGCCCTCGAAAACTTAACCGGTATAAAAATATTTTTTTGAAAAAATCCCTAAGCCCCGGGGTCACAATTTCATCAAAAATCTGACTTTCGGCAATCTCTGAAAAATGGTGCCAAACGGTTGCAAATGCTCCCCTGGGAGGTTTGGCAGTCGAAACAGAAGGCTTTTTATCACAGGAAAAAAAATAAGCCCTCGACAAACTAAGCTGCAGAATATTTTTTTTTTTGAAAAAATCATCAAAAATCTGACTTTCGGCCATTCACTCAAAAATGGTGCCAAACGGTTGCAAATGCTCCAATGAGAG
The DNA here is from genome assembly GCF_965112155.1 of Podarcis liolepis. Taxonomy (NCBI): domain Eukaryota; kingdom Metazoa; phylum Chordata; class Lepidosauria; order Squamata; family Lacertidae; genus Podarcis; species Podarcis liolepis. The sequence goes on from NC_139557.1 coordinate 6,124,926, forward strand.
GTTTGGTGGTCGAAACAGAAGGCTTTTTATCTCAGGAAAAGAAATCAGCCCTCGAAAACTTAACCGGCATAAAAAGATTTTTTTGAAAATCACAATTTCATCAAAAATCTGACTTTCGGCCATTCACTCAAAAATGGTGCCAAACGGTTGCAAATGCTCCCCTGCGAGGTTTGGCGGTCGAAACAGAAGGCTTTTTATCTCAGGAAAAGAAATCAGCCCTCGAAAACTTAACCGGCAGAAAAAGATTTTTTTGAAAAAATACCTAAGCCCCGGGGTCACAATTTCATCAAAAATCTGACTTTCGGCCATTCACTCAAAAATGCGGCCAAACGGTTGCAAATGCTCCCCTGAGAGGTTTGGCGGTCGAAACAGAAGGCTTTTTATCTCAGGAAAAGAAATCAGCCCTCGACAAGTTAACTGGCAGAAATAGATTTTTTTGAAGAAATCCCTAAGCCCCGGGGTCACAATTTCATCAAAAATCTGACTTTCGGCAATCTCTGAAAAATGGTGCCAAACGGTTGCAAATGCTCCCCTGGGAGGTTTGGCAGTCGAAACAGAAGGCTTTTTATCACAGGAAAAAAAATAAGCCCTCGACAACCTAAGCTGCAGAATTATTATTTTTTTTGAAAAAATCATCAAAAATCTGACTTTCAGCCATTCACTCAAAAATGCTGCCAAACGGTTGCAAATGCTACAATGAGAGGTTTGGCGGTCGAAACAGAAGGCTTTTCATCTCAGGAAAAGAAATCAGCCCTCGAAAACTTAACCGGTATAAAAAGATTTTTTTGAAAAAATCCCTAAACCCCGGGGTCACAATTTCATCAAAAATCTGACTTTCGGCCATTCACTCAAAAATGGTGCCAAACGGTTGCAAATTCTCCCCTGAGAGGTTTGGCGGTCGAAACAGAAGGATTTTTATCTCAGGAAAAGAAATCAGCCCTCGACAACTTAACCGGCAGAAAAAGATTTTTTTGAAAAAATCCCTAAGCCCCGGGTTCACAATTTCATCAAAAATCTGACTTTCGGCCATTCACTCAAAAATGCTGCCAAACGGTTGCAAATGCTCCAATGAGAGGTTTGGCCGTCGAAACAGACGGCTTTTTATCTCAGGAAAAGAAATCAGCCCTCGACAACTTAACCGGCAGAAAAAGATTTTTTTGAAAAAATCCCTAAGCCCCGGGGTCACAATTTCATCAAAAATCTGACTTTCGGCCATTCACTCAAAAATGCTGCCAAACGGTTGCAAATGCTCCCCTGAGCGGTTTGGGGGTCGAAACAGAAGGCTTTTTATCTCAGGAGAAGAAATCAGCCCTCGAAAACTTAACCGGCAGAAAAAGATTTTTTTGAAAAAATCCCTAAGCCCCGGGGTCACAATTTCATCAAAAATCTGCCTTTCGGCCATTCTCTCAAAAATGCTGCCAAACGGTTGCAAATGCTCCAATGAGAGGTTTGGCGGTCGAAACAGACGGCTTTTTATCGCAGGAAAAGAAATCAGCCCTCGACAACTTAACCGGCAGAAAAAGATTTTTTTGAAAAAATACCTAAGCCCCGGGGTCACAATTTCATCAAAAATCTGACTTTCGGCCATTCTCTCAAAAATGGTGCCAAACGGTTGCAAATGCTCCCCTGCGAGGTTTCGCGGTAGAAACAGAAGGATTTTTATCTCAGGAAAAGAAATCAGCCCTCGACAACTTAACTGGCAGAAATAGATTTTTTTGAAAAAATCCCTAAGCCCCGGGGTCACAATTTCATCAAAAATCTGACTTTCGGAAATCTCTGAAAAATGGTGCCAAACGGTTGCAAATGCTCCCCTGAGAGGTTTGGCGGTCGAAACAGACGGCTTTTTATCTCTGGAAAAGAAATCAGCCCTAGAAAACTTAACCGGCATAAAAAGATTTTTTTGAAAATCACAATTTCATCAAAAATCTGACTTTCGGCCATTCACTCAAAAATGCTGCCAAACGGTTGCAAATGCTCCCCTGAGAGGTTTGGCGGTCGAAACAGACGGCTTTTTATCTCAGGAAAAGAAATCAGCCCTCGACAACTTAACTGGCAGAAATAGATTTTTTTGAAAAAATCCCTAAGCCCCGGGGTCACAATTTCATCAAAAATCTGACTTTTGGCAATCTCTGAAAAATGGTGCCAAACGGTTGCAAATGCTCCCCTGGGAGGTTTGGCAGTCGAAACAGAAGGCTTTTTATCACAGGAAAAAAAATAAGCCCTCGACAAACTAAGCTGCAGAATATTTTTTTTTTTTGAAAAAATCATCAAAAATCTGACTTTCGGCCATTCACTCAAAAATGGTGCCAAATGGTTGCAAATGCTCCAATGAGAGGTTTGGTGGTCGAAACAGAAGGCTTTTTATCTCAGGAAAAGAAATCAGCCCTCGAAAACTTAACCGGCATAAAAAGATTTTTTTGAAAATCACAATTTCATCAAAAATCTGACTTTCGGCCATTCACTCAAAAATGGTGCCAAACGGTTGCAAATGGTCCCCTGAGAGGTTTGGTGGTCGAAACAGAAGGCTTTTTATCTCAGGAAAAGAAATCAGCCCTCAACAACTTAACCGGCAGAAAAAGATTTTTTTGAAAAAATCCCTAAGCCCCGGGGTCACAATTTCATCAAAAATCTGACTTTCGGCAATCTCTGAAAAATGGTGCCAAACGGTTGCAAATGCTCCCCTGAGAGGTTTGGCGGTCGAAACAGAAGGCTTTTTATCTCAGGAAAAGAAATCAGCCCTCGAAAACTTAACCGGTATAAAAAGATTTTTTTGAAAAAATCCCTAAGCCCCGGGGTCACAATTTCATCAAAAATGTGACTTTCGGCCATTCACTCAAAAATGCTGCCAAACGGTTGCAAATGCTCCAATGAGAGGTTTGGCGGTCGAAACAGACGGCTTTTTATCGCAGGAAAAGAAATCAGCCCTCGACAACTTAACCGGCAGAAAAAGATTTTTTTGAAAAAATACCTAAGCCCCGGGATCACAATTTCATCAAAAATCTGACTTTCGGCCATTCTCTCAAAAATGATGCCAAACGGTTGCAAATGCTCCCCTGCGAGGTTTCGCGGTAGAAACAGAAGGATTTTTATCTCAGGAAAAGAAATCAGCCCTCGACAACTTAACTGGCAGAAATAGATTTTTTTGAAAAAATCCCTAAGCCCCGGGGTCACAATTTCATCAAAAATCTGACTTTCGGCAATCTCTGAAAAATGGTGCCAAACGGTTGCAAATGCTCCCCTGGGAGGCTTGGCGGTCGAAACAGAAGGCTTTTTATCACAGGGAAAAAAATAAGCCCTCGAAAAACTAAGCTGCAGAATTATTATTTTTTGAAAAAATCATCAAAAATCGGACTTTCGGCCATTCACTCAAAAATGGTGCCAAACGGTTGCAAATGCTCCAATGAGAGGTTTGGTGGTCGAAACAGAAGGCTTTTTATCTCAGGAAAATAAATCAGCCCTCGAAAACTTAACCGGCATAAAAAGATTTTTTTGAAAATCACAATTTCATCAAAAATCTGACTTTCGGCCATTCACTGAAAAATGCTGCCAAACGGTTGCAAATGCTCCCCTGAGAGGTTTGGCGGTCGAAACAGAAGGCTTTTTATCTCAGGAAAAGAAATCAGCCCTCGACAACTTAACCGGCAGAAAAAGATTTTTTTGAAAAAATCCCTAAGCCCCGGGGTCACAATTTCATCAAAAATCTGACTTCCGGCCATTCACTCAAAAATGCTGCCAAACGGTTGCAAATGCTCCCCTGAGAGGTTTGGCGGTCGAAACAGAAGGCTTTTTATCTCAGGAAAAGAAATCAGCCCTCGAAAACTTAACCGGTATAAAAATATTTTTTTGAAAAAATCCCTAAGCCCCGGGGTCACAATTTCATCAAAAATCTGACTTTCGGCAATCTCTGAAAAATGGTGCCAAACGGTTGCAAATGCTCCCCTGGGAGGTTTGGCAGTCGAAACAGAAGGCTTTTTATCACAGGAAAAAAAATAAGCCCTCGACAAACTAAGCTGCAGAATATTTTTTTTTTTTGAAAAAATCATCAAAAATCTGACTTTCGGCCATTCACTCAAAAATGGTGCCAAACGGTTGCAAATGCTCCAATGAGAGGTTTGGTGGTCGAAACAGAAGGCTTTTTATCTCAGGAAAAGAAATCAGCCCTCGAAAACTTAACCGGCATAAAAAGATTTTTTTGAAAATCACAATTTCATCAAAAATCTGACTTTCGGCCATTCACTCAAAAATGGTGCCAAACGGTTGCAAATGCTCCCCTGAGAGGTTTGGTGGTCGAAACAGAAGGCTTTTTATCTCAGGAAAAGAAATCAGCCCTCAACAACTTAACCGGCAGAAAAAGATTTTTTTGAAAAAATCCCTAAGCCCCGGGGTCACAATTTCATCAAAAATCTGACTTTCGGCAATCTCTGAAAAATGGTGCCAAACGGTTGCAAATGCTCCCCTGAGAGGTTTGGCGGTCGAAACAGAAGGCTTTTTATCTCAGGAAAAGAAATCAGCCCTCGAAAACTTAACCGGTATAAAAAGATTTTTTTGAAAAAATCCCTAAGCCCCGGGGTCACAATTTCATCAAAAATGTGACTTTCGGCCATTCACTCAAAAATGCTGCCAAACGGTTGCAAATGCTCCAATGAGAGGTTTGGCGGTCGAAACAGACGGCTTTTTATCGCAGGAAAAGAAATCAGCCCTCGACAAGTTAACTGGCAGAAAAAGATTTTTTTGAAAAAATACCTAAGCCCCGGGGTCACAATTTCATCAAAAATCTGACTTTCGGCCATTCTCTCAAAAATGATGCCAAACGGTTGCAAATGCTCCCCTGCGAGGTTTCGCGGTAGAAACAGAAGGATTTTTATCTCAGGAAAAGAAATCAGCCCTCGACAACTTAACTGGCAGAAATAGATTTTTTTGAAAAAATCCCTAAGCCCCGGGGTCACAATTTCATCAAAAATCTGACTTTCGGCAATCTCTGAAAAATGGTGCCAAACGGTTGCAAATGCTCCCCTGGGAGGCTTGGCGGTCGAAACAGAAGGCTTTTTATCACAGGGAAAAAAATAAGCCCTCGAAAAACTAAGCTGCAGAATTATTATTTTTTGAAAAAATCACCAAAAATCGGACTTTCGGCCATTCACTCAAAAATGGTGCCAAACGGTTGCAAATGCTCCAATGAGAGGTTTGGTGGTCGAAACAGAAGGCTTTTTATCTCAGGAAAATAAATCAGCCCTCGAAAACTTAACCGGCATAAAAAGATTTTTTTGAAAATCACAATTTCATCAAAAATCTGACTTTCGGCCATTCACTGAAAAATGCTGCCAAACGGTTGCAAATGCTCCCCTGAGAGGTTTGGCGGTCGAAACAGAAGGCTTTTTATCTCAGGAAAAGAAATCAGCCCTCGACAACTTAACCGGCAGAAAAAGATTTTTTTGAAAAAATCCCTAAGCCCCGGGGTCACAATTTCATCAAAAATCTGACTTCCGGCCATTCACTCAAAAATGCTGCCAAACGGTTGCAAATGCTCCCCTGAGAGGTTTGGCGGTCGAAACAGACGGCTTTTTATCTCAGGAAAAGAAATCAGCCCTCGAAAACTTAACCGGTATAAAAATATTTTTTTGAAAAAATCCCTAAGCCCCGGGGTCACAATTTCATCAAAAATCTGACTTTCGGCAATCTCTGAAAAATGGTGCCAAACGGTTGCAAATGCTCCCCTGGGAGGTTTGGCAGTCGAAACAGAAGGCTTTTTATCACAGGAAAAAAAATAAGCCCTCGACAAACTAAGCTGCAGAATATTTTTTTTTTTGAAAAAATCATCAAAAATCTGACTTTCGGCCATTCACTCAAAAATGGTGCCAAACGGTTGCAAATGCTCCAATGAGAGGTTTGGTGGTCGAAACAGAAGGCTTTTTATCTCAGGAAAAGAAATCAGCCCTCGAAAACTTAACCGGCATAAAAAGATTTTTTTGAAAATCACAATTTCATCAAAAATCTGACTTTCGGCCATTCACTCAAAAATGGTGCCAAACGGTTGCAAATGCTCCCCTGAGAGGTTTGGTGGTCGAAACAGAAGGCTTTTTATCTCAGGAAAAGAAATCAGCCCTCAGCAACTTAACCGGCAGAAAAAGATTTTTTTGAAAAAATCCCTAAGCCCCGGGGTCACAATTTCATCAAAAATCTGACTTTCGGCAATCTCTGAAAAATGGTGCCAAACGGTTGCAAATGCTCCCCTGAGCGGTTTGGCGGTCGAAACAGAAGGCTTTTTATCTCAGGAAAAGAAATCAGCCCTCGAAAACTTAACCGGTATAAAAAGATTTTTTTGAAAAAATCCCTAAGCCCCGGGGTCACAATTTCATCAAAAATGTGACTTTCGGCCATTCACTCAAAAATGCTGCCAAACGGTTGCAAATGCTCCAATGAGAGGTTTGGCGGTCGAAACAGACGGCTTTTTATCGCAGGAAAAGAAATCAGCCCTCGACAACTTAACCGGCAGAAAAAGATTTTTTTGAAAAAATACCTAAGCCCCGGGGTCACAATTTCATCAAAAATCTGACTTTCGGCCATTCTCTCAAAAATGGTGCCAAACGGTTGCAAATGCTCCCCTGCGAGGTTTCGCGGTAGAAACAGAAGGATTTTTATCTCAGGAAAAGAAATCAGCCCTCGACAACTTAACTGGCAGAAATAGATTTTTTTGAAAAAATCCCTAAGCCCCGGGGTCACAATTTCATCAAAAATCTGACTTTCGGCAATCTCTGAAAAATGGTGCCAAACGGTTGCAAATGCTCCCCTGGGAGGCTTGGCGGTCGAAACAGAAGGCTTTTTATCACAGGGAAAAAAAGAAGCCCTCGAAAAACTAAGCTGCAGAATTATTATTTTTTGAAAAAATCATCAAAAATCGGACTTTCGGCCATTCACTCAAAAATGGTGCCAAACGGTTGCAAATGCTCCAATGAGAGGTTTGGTGGTCGAAACAGAAGGCTTTTTATCTCAGGAAAATAAATCAGCCCTCGAAAACTTAACCGGCATAAAAAGATTTTTTTGAAAATCACAATTTCATCAAAAATCTGACTTTCGGCCATTCACTGAAAAATGCTGCCAAACGGTTGCAAATGCTCCCCTGAGAGGTTTGGCGGTCGAAACAGAAGGCTTTTTATCTCAGGAAAAGAAATCAGCCCTCGACAACTTAACCGGCAGAAAAAGATTTTTTTGAAAAAATCCCTAAGCCCCGGGGTCACAATTTCATCAAAAATCTGACTTCCGGCCATTCACTCAAAAATGCTGCCAAACGGTTGCAAATGCTCCCCTGAGAGGTTTGGCGGTCGAAACAGAAGGCTTTTTATCTCAGGAAAAGAAATCAGCCCTCGAAAACTTAACCGGTATAAAAATATTTTTTTGAAAAAATCCCTAAGCCCCGGGGTCACAATTTCATCAAAAATCTGACTTTCGGCAATCTCTGAAAAATGGTGCCAAACGGTTGCAAATGCTCCCCTGAGAGGTTTGGCGGTCGAAACAGAAGGCTTTTTATCACAGGAAAAAAAATAAGCCCTCGACAAACTAAGCTGCAGAATTATTTTTTTTTGAAAAAATCATCAAAAATCTGACTTTCGGCCATTCACTCAAAAATGGTGCCAAACGGTTGCAAATGCTCCAATGAGAGGTTTGGCGGTCGAAACAGAAGTTTTTTTATCTCAGGAAAAGAAATCAGCCCTCGAAAACTTAACCGGCATAAAAAGATTTTTTTGAAAATCACAATTTCATCAAAAATCTGACTTTCGGCAATCTCTGAAATATGGTGCCAAACGGTTGCAAATGCTCCCCTGAGCGGTTTGGGGGTCGAAACAGAAGGCTTTTTATCTCAGGAAAAGAAATCAGCCCTCGACAACTTAACCGGCAGAAAGATTTTTTTGAAAAAATCCCTAAGCCCCGGGGTCACAATTTCATCAAAAATCTGACTTTCGGCCATTCTCTCAAAAATGCTGCCAAACGGTTGCAAATGCTCCCCTGAGAGGTTTGGCGGTCGAAACAGACGGCTTTTTATCGCAGGAAAAGAAATCAGCCCTCGAAAACTTAACCGGTATAAAAAGATTTTTTTGAAAAAATCCCTAAGCCCCGGGGTCACAATTTCATCAAAAATCTGACTTTCGGCCATTCTCTCAAAAATGGTGCCAAACGGTTGCAAATGCTCCCCTGAGAGGTTTGGCGGTCGAAACAGAAGGCTTTTTATCTCAGGAAAAGAAATCAGCCCTCGAAAACTTAACCGGTATAAAAAGAATTTTTTGAAAATCACAATTTCATCAAAAATCTGAATTTCGGCCATTCACTCAAAACTGGTGCCAAACGGTTGCAAATGCTCCCCTGCGAGGTTTGGCGGTCGAAACAGAAGGCTTTTTATCTCAGGAAAAGAAATCAGCCCTCGAAAACTTAACCGGCAGAAAAAGATTTTTTTGAAAAAATCCCTAAGCCCCGGGGTCACAATTTCATCAAAAATCTGACTTTCGGCAATCTCTGAAAAATGGTGCCAAACGGTTGCAAATGCTCCCCTGAGAGGTTTGGCGGTCGAAACAGACGGCTTTTTATCTCAGGAAAAAAAATAATCCCTCGACAAACTAAGCTGCAGAATTATTTTTTTTTGAAAAAATCATCAAAAATCTGACTTTCGGCCATTCACTCAAAAATGGTGCCAAACGGTTGCAAATGCTCCAATGAGAGGTTTGGCGGTCGAAACAGAAGTTTTTTTATCTCAGGAAAAGAAATCAGCCCTCGAAAACTTAACCGGCATAAAAAGATTTTTTTGAAAATCACAATTTCATCAAAAATCTGACTTTCGGCCATTCACTCAAAAATGCTGCTAAACGGTTGCAAATACTCCAATGATTGGTTTGGTGGTCGAAACAGAAGGCTTTTTATCTCAGGAAAAGAAATCAGCCCTCGAAAACTTAACCGGCAGAAAAAGATTTTTTTGAAAAAATCCCTAAGCCCCGGGGTCACAATTTCATCAAAAATCTGACTTTTGGCAATCTCTGAAATATGGTGCCAAACGGTTGCAAATGCTCCCCTGAGCGGTTTGGGGGTCGAAAGAGAAGGCTTTTTATCTCAGGAAAAGAAATCAGCCCTCGAAAACTTAACCGGCAGAAAAAGATTTTTTTGAAAAAATCCCTAAGCCCCGGGGTCACAATTTCATCAAAAATCTGCCTTTCGGCCATTCTCTCAAAAATGCTGCCAAACGGTTGCAAATGCTCACCTGCGAGGTTTGGCGGTCAAAACAGAAGGCTTTTTATCTCTGGAAAAGAAACCAGCCCTCGAAAACTTAACCGGTATAAAAAGATTTTTTTGAAAAAATCCCTAAGCCCCGGGGTCACAATTTCATCAAAAATCTGACTTTCGGCCATTCACTCAAAAATGCTGCCAAATGGTTGCAAATGCTCCCCTGAGAGGTTTGGCGGTCGAAACAGAAGGCTTTTTATCTCAGGAAAAGAAATCAGCCCTCAACAACTTAACCGGCAGAAAAAGATTTTTTTGAAAAAATCCCTAAGCCCCGGGGTCACAATTTCATCAATAATTTGACTTTCGGCAATCTCTGAAAAATGGTGCCAAACGGTTGCAAATGCTCCCCTGAGAGGTTTGGCGGTCGAAACAGAAGGCTTTTTATCTCAGGAAAAGAAATCAGCCCTCGACAACTTAACTGGCAGAAAAAGATTTTTTTGAAAAAATCCCTAAGCCCCGGGGTCACAATTTCATCAAATATCTGACTTTCGGCCATTCTCTCAAAAATGGTGCCAAACGGTTGCAAATGCTCCCCTGAGAGGTTTGGCGGTCGAAACAGAAGGCTTTTTATCTCAGGAAAAGAAATCAGCCCTCGAAAACTTAACCGGTATAAAAAGAATTTTTTGAAAATCACAATTTCATCAAAAATCTGACTTTCGGCTATTCTCTAAAAAATGGTGCCAAACGGTTGCAAATGCTCCCCTGCGAGGTTTGGCAGTCGAAACAGAAGGCTTTTTATCACAGGAAAAAAAATAAGCCCTCGACAAACTAAGCTGCAGAATTTTTTTTTTTTTTAAAAATCATCAAAAATCTGACTTTCGGCCATTCACTCAAAAATGCTGCCAAACGGTTGCAAATGCTCCCCTGAGAGGTTTGGCGGTCGAAACAGAAGGCTTTTTATGTCAGGAAAAGAAATCAGCCCTCAACAACTTAACCGGTAGAAAAAGATTTTTTTGAAAAAATCCCTAAGCCCCGGGGTCACAATTTCATCAAAAATCTGACTTTCGGCCATTCTCTCAAAAATGCTGCCAAACGGTTGCAAATGCTCCCCTGAGAGGTTTGGCGGTCGAAACAGAAGGCTTTTTATCTCAGGAAAAGAAATCAGCCCTCGACAACTTAACCGGCAGAAAAAGATTTTTTTGAAAAAATCCCTAAGCCCCGGGGTCACAATTTCATCAAAAATCTGACTTTCGGCCATTCACTCAAAAATGCTGCCAAACGGTTGCAAATGCTCCCCTGAGAGGTTTGGTGGTCGAAACAGAAGGCTTTTTATCTCAGGAAAAGAAATCAGCCCTCGAAAACTTAACCGGTATAAAAAGATTTTTTTGAAAAAATCCCTAAGCCCCGGGGTCACAATTTCATCAAAAATCTGACTTTCGGCCATTCTCTCAAAAATGGTGCCAAACGGTTGCAAATGCTCCCCTGAGAGGTTTGGCGGTCGAAACAGAAGGCTTTTTATCTCAGGAAAAGAAATCAGCCCTCGAAAACTTAACCGGTATAAAAAGAATTTTTTGAAAATCACAATTTCATCAAAAATCTGAATTTCGGCCATTCACTCAAAACTGGTGCCAAACGGTTGCAAATGCTCCCCTGCGAGGTTTGGCGGTCGAAACAGAAGGCTTTTTATCTCAGGAAAAGAAATCAGCCCTCGAAAACTTAACCGGCAGAAAAAGATTTTTTTGAAAAAATCCCTAAGCCCCGGGGTCACAATTTCATCAAAAATCTGACTTTCGGCAATCTCTGAAAAATGGTGCCAAACGGTTGCAAATGCTCCCCTGAGAGGTTTGGCGGTCGAAACAGACGGCTTTTTATCTCAGGAAAAAAAATAATCCCTCGACAAACTAAGCTGCAGAATTATTTTTTTTTGAAAAAATCATCAAAAATCTGACTTTCGGCCATTCACTCAAAAATGGTGCCAAACGGTTGCAAATGCTCCAATGAGAGGTTTGGCGGTCGAAACAGAAGTTTTTTTATCTCAGGAAAAGAAATCAGCCCTCGAAAACTTAACCGGCATAAAAAGATTTTTTTGAAAATCACAATTTCATCAAAAATCTGACTTTCGGCCATTCACTCAAAAATGCTGCTAAACGGTTGCAAATACTCCAATGATTGGTTTGGTGGTCGAAACAGAAGGCTTTTTATCTCAGGAAAAGAAATCAGCCCTCGAAAACTTAACCGGCAGAAAAAGATTTTTTTGAAAAAATCCCTAAGCCCCGGGGTCACAATTTCATCAAAAATCTGACTTTTGGCAATCTCTGAAATATGGTGCCAAACGGTTGCAAATGCTCCCCTGAGCGGTTTGGGGGTCGAAAGAGAAGGCTTTTTATCTCAGGAAAAGAAATCAGCCCTCGAAAACTTAACCGGCAGAAAAAGATTTTTTTGAAAAAATCCCTAAGCCCCGGGGTCACAATTTCATCAAAAATCTGCCTTTCGGCCATTCTCTCAAAAATGCTGCCAAACGGTTGCAAATGCTCACCTGCGAGGTTTGGCGGTCAAAACAGAAGGCTTTTTATCTCTGGAAAAGAAACCAGCCCTCGAAAACTTAACCGGTATAAAAAGATTTTTTTGAAAAAATCCCTAAGCCCCGGGGTCACAATTTCATCAAAAATCTGACTTTCGGCCATTCACTCAAAAATGCTGCCAAATGGTTGCAAATGCTCCCCTGAGAGGTTTGGCGGTCGAAACAGAAGGCTTTTTATCTCAGGAAAAGAAATCAGCCCTCAACAACTTAACCGGCAGAAAAAGATTTTTTTGAAAAAATCCCTAAGCCCCGGGGTCACAATTTCATCAATAATTTGACTTTCGGCAATCTCTGAAAAATGGTGCCAAACGGTTGCAAATGCTCCCCTGAGAGGTTTGGCGGTCGAAACAGAAGGCTTTTTATCTCAGGAAAAGAAATCAGCCCTCGACAACTTAACTGGCAGAAAAAGATTTTTTTGAAAAAATCCCTAAGCCCCGGGGTCACAATTTCATCAAATATCTGACTTTCGGCCATTCTCTCAAAAATGCTGCCAAACGGTTGCAAATGCTCCCCTGAGAGGTTTGGCGGTCGAAACAGAAGGCTTTTTATCTCAGGAAAAGAAATCAGCCCTCGAAAACTTAACCGGTATAAAAAGAATTTTTTGAAAATCACAATTTCATCAAAAATCTGACTTTCGGCTATTCTCTAAAAAATGGTGCCAAACGGTTGCAAATGCTCCCCTGCGAGGTTTGGCAGTCGAAACAGAAGGCTTTTTATCACAGGAAAAAAAATAAGCCCTCGACAAACTAAGCTGCAGAATTTTTTTTTTTTTAAAAAATCATCAAAAATCTGACTTTCGGCCATTCACTCAAAAATGCTGCCAAACGGTTGCAAATGCTCCCCTGAGAGGTTTGGCGGTCGAAACAGAAGGCTTTTTATGTCAGGAAAAGAAATCAGCCCTCAACAACTTAACCGGTAGAAAAAGATTTTTTTGAAAAAATCCCTAAGCCCCGGGGTCACAATTTCATCAAAAATCTGACTTTCGGCCATTCTCTCAAAAATGCTGCCAAACGGTTGCAAATGCTCCCCTGAGAGGTTTGGCGGTCGAAACAGAAGGCTTTTTATCTCAGGAAAAGAAATCAGCCCTCGACAACTTAACCGGCAGAAAAAGATTTTTTTGAAAAAATCCCTAAGCCCCGGGGTCACAATTTCATCAAAAATCTGACTTTCGGCCATTCACTCAAAAATGCTGCCAAACGGTTGCAAATGCTCCCCTGAGAGGTTTGGTGGTCGAAACAGAAGGCTTTTTATCTCAGGAAAAGAAATCAGCCCTCGAAAACTTAACCGGTATAAAAAGATTTTTTTGAAAAAATCCCTAAGCCCCGGGGTCACAATTTCATCAAAAATCTAACTTTCGGCCATTCACTCAAAAATGCTGCCAAATGGTTACAAATGCTCCCCTGAGAGGTTTGGCGGTCGAAACAGACGGCTTTTTATCGCAGGAAAAGAAATCAGCCCTCGAAAACTTAACCGGTATAAAAAGATTTTTTTGAAAAAATCCCTAAGCCCCGGGGTCACAATTTCATCAAAAATCTGCCTTTCGGCCATTCTCTCAAAAATGCTGCCAAACGGTTGCAAATGCTCCCCTGCGAGGTTTGGCGGTCGAAACAGAAGGCTTTTTATCTCAGGAAAAGAAATCAGCCCTCGAAAACTTAACCGGCAGAAAAAGATTTTTTTGAAAAAATCCCTAAGCCCCGGGGTCACAATTTCATCAAAAATCTGACTTTCGGCCATTCTCTCAAAAATGGTGCCAAACGGTTGCAAATACTCCCCTGAGAGGTTTGGCGGTCGAAACAGAAGGCTTTTTATCTCAGGAAAAGAAATCAGCCCTCGAAAACATAACCGGCAGAAAAAGATTTTTTTGAAAAAATCCCTAAGCCCCGGGGTCACAATTTCATCAAAAATCTGACTTTCGGCAATCTCTGAAAAATGGTGCCAAACGGTTGCAAATGCTCCCCTGAGAGGTTTGGCGGTCGAAACAGAAGGCTTTTTATCTCAGGAAAACAAATCAGCCCTCGAAAACTTAACCGGCAGAAAAAGATTTTTTTGAAAAAATCCCTAAGCCCCGGGGTCACAATTTCATCAAAAATCTGACTTTCGGCCATTCACTCAAAAATGCTGCCAAACGGTTGCAAATGCTCCCCTGAGAGGTTTGGCGGTCGAAACAGAAGGCTTTTTATGTCAGGAAAAGAAATCAGCCCTCAACAACTTAACCGGCAGAAAAAGATTTTTTTGAAAAAATCCCTAAGCTCCGGGGTCACAATTTCATCAAAAATCTGACTTTCGGCCATTCTCTCAAAAATGCTGCCAAACGGTTGCAAATGCTCCCCTGAGAGGTTTGGCGGTCGAAACAGAAGGCTTTTTATCTCAGGAAAAGAAATCAGCCCTCGACAACTTAACCGACAGAAAAAGATTTTTTTGAAAAAATCCCTAAGCCCCGGGGTCACAATTTCATCAAAAATCTGACTTTCGGCCATTCACTCAAAAATGCTGCCAAACGGTTGCAGATGCTCCCCTGAGAGGTTTGGCGGTCGAAACAGAAGGCTTTTTATCTCAGGAAAAGAAATCAGCCCTCGAAAACTTAACCGGTATAAAAAGATTTTTTTGAAAAAATCCCTAAGCCCCGGGGTCACAATTTCATCAAAAATCTAACTTTCGGCCATTCACTCAAAAATGCTGCCAAATGGTTGCAAATGCTCCCCTGAGAGGTTTGGCTGTCGAAACAGAAGGCTTTTTATCGCAGGAAAAGAAATCAGCCCTCGAAAACTTAACCGGTATAAAAAGATTTTTTTGAAAAAATCCCTAAGCCCCGGGGTCACAATTTCATCAAAAATCTGACTTTCGGCCATTCACTCAAAAATGCTGCCAAACGGTTGCAAATGCTCCCCTGAGAGGTTTGGTGGTCGAAACAGAAGGCTTTTTATCTCAGGAAAAGAAATCAGCCCTCGAAAACTTAACCGGTATAAAAAGATTTTTTTGAAAAAATCCCTAAGCCCCGGGGTCACAATTTCATCAAAAATCTAACTTTCGGCCATTCACTCAAAAATGCTGCCAAATGGTTACAAATGCTCCCCTGAGAGGTTTGGCGGTCGAAACAGACGGCTTTTTATCGCAGGAAAAGAAATCAGCCCTCGAAAACTTAACCGGTATAAAAAGATTTTTTTGAAAAAATCCCTAAGCCCCGGGGTCACAATTTCATCAAAAATCTGCCTTTCGGCCATTCTCTCAAAAATGCTGCCAAACGGTTGCAAATGCTCCCCTGCGAGGTTTGGCGGTCGAAACAGAAGGCTTTTTATCTCAGGAAAAGAAATCAGCCCTCGAAAACATAACCGGCAGAAAAAGATTTTTTTGAAAAAATCCCTAAGCCCCGGGGTCACAATTTCATCAAAAATCTGACTTTCGGCAATCTCTGAAAAATGGTGCCAAACGGTTGCAAATGCTCCCCTGAGAGGTTTGGCGGTCGAAACAGAAGGCTTTTTATCTCAGGAAAACAAATCAGCCCTCGAAAACTTAACCGGTATAAAAAGATTTTTTTGAAAAAATCCCTAAGCCCCGGGGTCACAATTTCATCAAAAATCTGACTTTCGGCCATTCACTCAAAAATGCTGCCAAACGGTTGCAGATGCTCCCCTGAGAGGTTTGGCGGTCGAAACAGAAGGCTTTTTATCTCAGGAAAAGAAATCAGCCCTCGAAAACTTAACCGGTATAAAAAGATTTTTTTTGAAAAAATCCCTAAGCCCCGGGGTCACAATTTCATCAAAAATCTAACTTTCGGCCATTCACTCAAAAATGCTGCCAAATGGTTGCAAATGCTCCCCTGAGAGGTTTGGCTGTCGAAACAGAAGGCTTTTTATCGCAGGAAAAGAAATCAGCCCTCGAAAACTTAACCGGTATAAAAAGATTTTTTTGAAAAAATCCCTAAGCCCCGGGGTCACAATTTCATCAAAAATCTGACTTTCGGCCATTCTCTCAAAAATGGTGCCAAACGGTTGCAAATACTCCCCTGCGAGGTTTGGCGGTCGAAACAGAAGGCTTTTTATCTCAGGAAAAGAAATCAGCCCTCGAAAACATAACCGGCAGAAAAAGATTTTTTTGAAAAAATCCCTAAGCCCCGGGGTCACAATTTCATCAAAAATCTGACTTTCGGCAATCTCTGAAAAATGGTGCCAAACGGTTGCAAATGCTCCCCTGAGAGGTTTGGCAGTCGAAACAGAAGGCTTTTTATCTCAGGAAAAGAAATCAGCCCTCGAAAACTTAACCGGCAGAAAAAGATTTTTTTGAAAAAATCCCTAAGCCCCGGGGTCACAATTTCATCAAAAATCTGACTTTCGGCAATCTCTGAAAGATGGTGCCAAACGGTTGCAAATGCTCCCCTGAGAGGTTTGGCGGTCGAAACAGAAGGCTTTTTATCTCAGGAAAAGAAATCAGCCCTCGAAAACTTAACCGGTATAAAAAGAATTTTTTGAAAATCACAATTTCATCAAAAATCTGACTTTCGGCCATTCACTCAAAAATGCTGCCAAACGGTTGCAGATGCTCCCCTGAGAGGTTTGGCGGTCGAAACAGAAGGCTTTTTATCTCAGGAAAAGAAATCAGCCCTCGAAAACTTAACCGGTATAAAAAGATTTTTTTGAAAAAATCCCTAAGCCCCGGGGTCACAATTTCATCAAAAATCTAACTTTCGGCCATTCACTCAAAAATGCTGCCAAATGGTTGCAAATGCTCCCCTGAGAGGTTTGGCTGTCGAAACAGAAGGCTTTTTATCGCAGGAAAAGAAATCAGCCCTCGAAAACTTAACCGGTATAAAAAGATTTTTTTGAAAAAATCCCTAAGCCCCGGGGTCACAATTTCATCAAAAATCTGACTTTCGGCCATTCTCTCAAAAATGGTGCCAAACGGTTGCAAATACTCCCCTGCGAGGTTTGGCGGTCGAAACAGAAGGCTTTTTATCTCAGGAAAAGAAATCAGCCCTCGAAAACTTAACCGGCAGAAAAAGATTTTTTTGAAAAAATCCCTAAGCCCCGGGGTCACAATTTCATCAAAAATCTGACTTTCGGCCATTCACTCAAAAATGCTGCCAAACGGTTGCAAATGCTCCCCTGAGAGGTTTGGTGGTCGAAACAGAAGGCTTTTTATCTCAGGAAAAGAAATCAGCCCTCGAAAACTTAACCGGTATAAAAAGATTTTTTTGAAAAAATCCCTAAGCCCCGGGGTCACAATTTCATCAAAAATCTAACTTTCGGCCATTCACTCAAAAATGCTGCCAAATGGTTACAAATGCTCCCCTGAGAGGTTTGGCGGTCGAAACAGACGGCTTTTTATCGCAGGAAAAGAAATCAGCCCTCGAAAACTTAACCGGTATAAAAAGATTTTTTTGAAAAAATCCCTAAGCCCCGGGGTCACAATTTCATCAAAAATCTGCCTTTCGGCCATTCTCTCAAAAATGCTGCCAAACGGTTGCAAATGCTCCCCTGCGAGGTTTGGCGGTCGAAACAGAAGGCTTTTTATCTCAGGAAAAGAAATCAGCCCTCGAAAACATAACCGGCAGAAAAAGATTTTTTTGAAAAAATCCCTAAGCCCCGGGGTCACAATTTCATCAAAAATCTGACTTTCGGCAATCTCTGAAAAATGGTGCCAAACGGTTGCAAATGCTCCCCTGAGAGGTTTGGCGGTCGAAACAGAAGGCTTTTTATCTCAGGAAAACAAATCAGCCCTCGAAAACTTAACCGGCAGAAAAAGATTTTTTTGAAAAAATCCCTAAGCCCCGGGGTCACAATTTCATCAAAAATCTGACTTTCGGCCATTCACTCAAAAATGCTGCCAAACGGTTGCAAATGCTCCCCTGAGAGGTTTGGCGGTCGAAACAGAAGGCTTTTTATGTCAGGAAAAGAAATCAGCCCTCAACAACTTAACCGGCAGAAAAAGATTTTTTTGAAAAAATCCCTAAGCTCCGGGGTCACAATTTCATCAAAAATCTGACTTTCGGCCATTCTCTCAAAAATGCTGCCAAACGGTTGCAAATGCTCCCTTGAGAGGTTTGGCGGTCGAAACAGAAGGCTTTTTATCTCAGGAAAAGAAATCAGCCCTCGACAACTTAACCGACAGAAAAAGATTTTTTTGAAAAAATCCCTAAGCCCCGGGGTCACAATTTCATCAAAAATCTGACTTTCGGCCATTCACTCAAAAATGCTGCCAAACGGTTGCAGATGCTCCCCTGAGAGGTTTGGCGGTCGAAACAGAAGGCTTTTTATCTCAGGAAAAGAAATCAGCCCTCGAAAACTTAACCGGTATAAAAAGATTTTTTTTGAAAAAATCCCTAAGCCCCGGGGTCACAATTTCATCAAAAATCTAACTTTCGGCCATTCACTCAAAAATGCTGCCAAATGGTTGCAAATGCTCCCCTGAGAGGTTTGGCTGTCGAAACAGAAGGCTTTTTATCGCAGGAAAAGAAATCAGCCCTCGAAAACTTAACCGGTATAAAAAGATTTTTTTGAAAAAATCCCTAAGCCCCGGGGTCACAATTTCATCAAAAATCTGACTTTCGGCCATTCTCTCAAAAATGGTGCCAAACGGTTGCAAATGCTCCCCTGAGAGGTTTGGCGGTCGAAACAGAAGGCTTTTTATCTCAGGAAAACAAATCAGCCCTCGAAAACTTAACCGGCAGAAAAAGATTTTTTTGAAAAAATCCCTAAGCCCCGGGGTCACAATTTCATCAAAAATCTGACTTTCGGCCATTCACTCAAAAATGCTGCCAAACGGTTGCAAATGCTCCCCTGAGAGGTTTGGCAGTCAAAACAGAAGGCTTTTTATCTCAGGAAAAGAAATCAGCCCTCGAAAACTTAACCGGCAGAAAAAGATTTTTTTGAAAAAATCCCTAAGCCCCGGGGTCACAATTTCATCAAAAATCTGACTTTCGGCAATCTCTGAAAGATGGTGCCAAACGGTTGCAAATGCTCCCCTGAGAGGTTTGGCTGTCGAAACAGAAGGCTTTTTATCTCAGGAAAAGAAATCAGCCCTCGAAAACTTAACCGGTATAAAAAGAATTTTTTGAAAATCACAATTTCATCAAAAATCTGAATTTCGGCCATTCACTCAAAAATGGTGCCAAACGGTTGCAAATGCTCCCCTGCGAGGTTTGGCGGTCGAAACAGAAGGCTTTTTATCTCAGGAAAAGAAATCAGCCCTCGAAAACTTAACCGGCAGAAAAAGATTTTTTTGAAAAAATCCCTAAGCCCCGGGGTCACAATTTCATCAAAAATCTGACTTTCGGCCATTCTCTCAAAAATGCTGCCAAACGGTTGCAAATGCTCCCCTGAGAGGTTTGGCGGTCGAAACAGAAGGCTTTTTATCTCAGGAAAAGAAATCAGCCCTCGACAACTTAACCGGCAGAAAAAGATTTTTTTGAAAAAATCCCTAAGCCCCGGGGTCACAATTTCATCAAAAATCTGACTTTCGGCCATTCACTCAAAAATGCTGCCAAACGGTTGCAAATACTCCCCTGAGAGGTTTGGCGGTCGAAACAGAAGGCTTTTTATCTCAGGAAAAGAAATCAGCCCTCGAAAACTTAACCGGCAGAAAAAGATTTTTTTGAAAAAATCCCTAAGCCCCGGGGTCACAATTTCATCAAAAATCTGACTTTCGGCAATCTCTGAAAAATGGTGCCAAACGGTTGCAAATGCTCCCCTGAGAGGTTTGGCGGTCGAAACAGACGGCTTTTTATCTCAGGAAAAGAAATCAGCCCTCGACAACTTAACTGGCAGAAAAAGATTTTTTTGAAAAAATCACTAAGCCCCGGGGTCACAATTTCATCAAAAATCTGACTTTCGGCCATTCACTCAAAAATGGTGCCAAACGGTTGCAAATGCTCCCCTAAGAGGTTTGGTGGTCGAAACAGAAGGCTTTTTATCACAGGAAAAAAAATAAGCCCTTGACAAACTAAGCTGCAGAATTATTATTTTTTGAAAAAATCATCAAAAATCTGACTTTCGGCCATTCACTCAAAAATGCTGCTAAACGGTTGCAAATACTCCAATGATTGGTTTGGTGGTCGAAACAGAAGGCTTTTTATCTCAGGAAAAGAAATCAGCCCTCGAAAACTTAACCGGCAGAAAAAGATTTTTTTGAAAAAATCCCTAAGCCCCGGGGTCACAATTTCATCAAAAATCTGACTTTCGGCAATCTCTGAAATATGGTGCCAAACGGTTGCAAATGCTCCCCTGAGAGGTTTGGTGGTCGAAACAGAAGGCTTTTTATCTCAGGAAAAGAAATCAGCCCTCGAAAACTTAACCGGTATAAAAAGAATTTTTTGAAAATCACAATTTCATCAAAAATCTGAATTTCGGCCATTCACTCAAAAATGGTGCCAAACGGTTGGAAATGCTCCCCTGCGAGGTTTGGCGGTCGAAACAGAAGGCTTTTTATCTCAGGAAAAGAAGTCAGCCTTCGAAAACTTAACCGGCAGAAAAAGATTTTTTTGAAAAAATCCCTAAGCCCCGGGGTCACAATTTCATCAAAAATCTGACTTTCGGCAATCTCTGAAAAATGGTGCCAAACGGTTGCAAATGCTCCCCTGAGAGGTTTGGCGGTCGAAACAGAAGGATTTTTATCTCAGGAAAAGAAATCAGCCCTCGATAACTTAAGGGGCAGAAATTTTTTTTAATGAAAAAATCACTAAGCCCCGGGGTCACAATTTCATCAAAAATCTGACTTTCGGCCATTCTCTCAAAAATGCTGCCAAACGGTTGCAAATGCTCCCCTGAGAGGTTTGGCGGTCGAAACAGAAGGCTTTTTATCTCAGGGAAAGAAATCAGCCCTCGACAAGTTAACTGGCAGAAATAGATTTTTTTGAAAAAATCCCTAAGCCCCGGGGTCACAATTTCATCAAAAATCTGACTTTCGGCAATCTCTGAAAAATGGTGCCAAACGGTTGCAAATGCTCCCCTGGGAGGTTTGGCGGTTGAAACAGAAGGCTTTTTATCACAGGAAAAAAAATAAGCCCTCGACAACCTAAGCTGCAGAATTATTATTTTTTTTGAAAAAATCATCAAAAATCTGACTTTCGGCCATTCACTCAAAAATGGTGCCAAACGGTTGCAAATGCTCCAATGAGAGGTTTGGTGGTCGAAACAGAAGGCTTTTTATCTCAGGAAAAGAAATCAGCCCTCGAAAACTTAACCGGCATAAAAAGATTTTTTTGAAAATCACAATTTCATCAAAAATCTGACTTTCGGCCATTCACTCAAAAATGGTGCCAAATGGTTGGAAATGCTCCCCTGAGAGGTTTGGCGGTCGAAACAGAAGGCTTTATATCTCTGGACAAGAAATCAGCACTCAACAACTTAACTGGTAGAAAAAGATTTTTTTGAAAAAATCCCTAAGCCTTGGGATCACAATTACATCAAAAATCTGATTTTCGGCCATTCACTCAAACATGTTTTCAAACGGTTGCAAATGCTCCCCTGAGAGGTTTGGCGGTCGAAACAGAAGGCTTTATATCTCAGGAAAAGAAATCAGCCCTCGACAACTTAACCGGTAGAAAAAGATTTTTTTGAAAAAGTCCCTTACCCCTGGGTCACAATTTCATCAAAAATCTGACTTTCGGCCATTCACTCAAAAATGGTGCCAAACGGTTGCAAATGCTCCCCTGAGAGGCTTGGCGGTCGAAACAGAAGGCTTTTTATCTCAGGACAAGAAATCAGCCCTCGACAACTTAACCGGCAGAAAAAGATTTTTTTGAAAAAATCCCTAAGCCCCGGGGTCACAATTTCATCAAAAATCTGACTTTCGGCCATTCACTCAAAAATGGTGCCAAATGGTTGCAAATGATCCCCTGGGAGGTTTGGCGGTCGAAACAGAAGGCTTTTTATCTCAGGAAAAGAAATCAGCCTTCGACAACTTAACCGGCAGAAAAAGATTTTTTTGAAAAAATCCCTAAGCCCCGGGGTCAAAATTTCATCAAAAATCTGACTTTTGGCCATTCACTCAAAAATGGTGCCAAACGGTTGCAAATGCTCCCCTGAGAGGTTTGGTAGTCGAAAAAGAAGGCTTTTTATCTCAGGAAAAGAAATCAGCCCTCGACAACTTAACCGGCAGAAAAAGAGTTTTTTGAAAAAATCCCTAAGCCCCGGGGTCACAATTTCATCAAAAATCTGACTTTCGGCCATTCTCTCAAAAATGCTGCCAAACGGTTGCAAATGCTCCCCTGCGAGGTTTGGCGGTCAAAACAGAAGGCTTTTTATCTCTGGAAAAGAAACCAGCCCTCGAAAACTTAACCGGTATAAAAAGATTTTTTTGAAAAAATCCCTAAGCCCCGGGGTCACAATTTCATCAAAAATCTGACTTTCGGCCATTCACTCAAAAATGCTGCCAAACGGTTGCAAATGCTCCCCTGAGAGGTTTGGCGGTCGAAACAGAAGGCTTTTTATCTCAGGAAAAGAAATCAGCCCTCAACAACTTAACCGGCATAAAAAGATTTTTTTGAAAATCACAATTTCATCAAAAATCTGACTTTCGGCCATTCACTCAAAAATGCTGCCAAACGGTTGCAAATGCTCCCCTGAGAGGTTTGGCGGTCGAAACAGAAGGCTTTTTATCTCAGGAAAAGAAATCAGCCCTCAACAACTTAACCGGCAGAAAAAGATTTTTTTGAAAAAATCCCTAAGCCCCGGGGTCACAATTTCATCAAAAATCTGACTTTCGGCCATTCTCTCAAAAATGCTGCCAAACGGTTGCAAATGCTCCCCTGAGAGGTTTGGCGGTCGAAACAGAAGGCTTTTTATCTCAGGAAAAGAAATCAGCCCTCGACAACTTAACTGGCAGAAAAAGATTTTTTTGAAAAAATCCCTAAGCCCCGGGGTCATAATTTCATCAAAAATCTGACTTTCGGCCATTCACTCAAAAATGCTGCCAAACGGTTGCAAATGCTCCAATGAGAGGTTTGGCGGTCGAAACAGACGGCTTTTTATCGCAGGAAAAGAAATCAGCCCTCGACAACTTAACCGGCAGAAAAAGATTTTTTTGAAAAAATCCCTAAGCCCCGGGGTCACAATTTCATCAAAAATCTGACTTTCGGCCATTCTCTCAAAAATGGTGCCAAACGGTTGCAAATGCTCCCCTGGGAGGTTTGGCGGTCGAAACAGAAGGCTTTTTATCTCAGGAAAAGAAATCAGCCCTCGAAAACTTAACCGGCAGAAAAAGATTTTTTTGAAAAAGTCCCTAAGCCCGGGGTCACAATTTCATCAAAAATCTGACTTTCGGCAATCTCTGAAAAATGGTGCCAAACGGTTGCAAATGCTCCCCTGGGAGGCTTGGCGGTCGAAACAGAAGGCTTTTTATCACAGGAAAAAAAATAAGCCCTCGAAAAACTAAGCTGCAGAATTATTTTTTTAAAAAAAAATCATCAAAAACCTGACTTTTGGCCATTCACTCAAAATTGGTGCCAAACGGTTGCAAATGCTTCAATGAGAGGTTTGGTGGTCGAAACAGAAGGCTTTTTATCTCAGGAAAAGAAATCAGCCCTCGAAAACTTAACCGGCATAAAAAGATTTTTTTGAAAATCACAATTTCATCAAAAATCTGACTTTCGGCCATTCACTCAAAAATGCTGCCAAACGGTTGCAAATGCTCCCCTGAGAGGTTTGGCGGTCGAAACAGAAGGCTTTTTATGTCAGGAAAAGAAATCAGCCCTCAACAACTTAACCGGCAGAAAAAGATTTTTTTGAAAAAATCCCTAAGCTCCGGGGTCACAATTTCATCAAAAATCTGACTTTCGGCCATTCTCTCAAAAATGCTGCCAAACGGTTGCAAATGCTCCCCTGAGAGGTTTGGCGGTCGAAACAGAAGGCTTTTTATCTCAGGAAAAGAAATCAGCCCTCGACAACTTAACCGACAGAAAAAGATTTTTTTGAAAAAATCCCTAAGCCCCGGGGTCACAATTTCATCAAAAATCTGACTTTCGGCCATTCACTCAAAAATGCTGCCAAACGGTTGCAGATGCTCCCCTGAGAGGTTTGGCGGTCGAAACAGAAGGCTTTTTATCTCAGGAAAAGAAATCAGCCCTCGAAAACTTAACCGGTATAAAAAGATTTTTTTGAAAAAATCCCTAAGCCCCGGGGTCACAATTTCATCAAAAATCTAACTTTCGGCCATTCACTCAAAAATGCTGCCAAATGGTTGCAAATGCTCCCCTGAGAGGTTTGGCTGTCGAAACAGAAGGCTTTTTATCGCAGGAAAAGAAATCAGCCCTCGAAAACTTAACCGGTATAAAAAGATTTTTTTGAAAAAATCCCTAAGCCCCGGGGTCACAATTTCATCAAAAATCTGACTTTCGGCCATTCTCTCAAAAATGGTGCCAAACGGTTGCAAATACTCCCCTGCGAGGTTTGGCGGTCGAAACAGAAGGCTTTTTATCTCAGGAAAAGAAATCAGCCCTCGAAAACATAACCGGCAGAAAAAGATTTTTTTGAAAAAATCCCTAAGCCCCGGGGTCACAATTTCATCAAAAATCTGACTTTCGGCAATCTCTGAAAAATGGTGCCAAACGGTCGCAAATGCTCCCCTGAGAGGTTTGGCAGTCGAAACAGAAGGCTTTTTATCTCAGGAAAAGAAATCAGCCCTCGAAAACTTAACCGGCAGAAAAAGATTTTTTTGAAAAAATCCCTAAGCCCCGGGGTCACAATTTCATCAAAAATCTGACTTTCGGCAATCTCTGAAAGATGGTGCCAAACGGTTGCAAATGCTCCCCTGAGAGGTTTGGCGGTCGAAACAGAAGGCTTTTTATCTCAGGAAAAGAAATCAGCCCTCGAAAACTTAACCGGTATAAAAAGAATTTTTTGAAAATCACAATTTCATCAAAAATCTGAATTTCGGCCATTCACTCAAAAATGGTGCCAAACGGTTGCAAATGCTCCCCTGCGAGGTTTGGCGGTCGAAACAGAAGGCTTTTTATCTCAGGAAAAGAAATCAGCCCTCGAAAACTTAACCGGCAGAAAAAGATTTTTTTGAAAAAATCCCTAAGCCCCGGGGTCACAATTTCATCAAAAATCTGACTTTCGGCCATTCTCTCAAAAATGCTGCCAAACGGTTGCAAATGCTCCCCTGAGAGGTTTGGCGGTCGAAACAGAAGGCTTTTTATCTCAGGAAAAGAAATCAGCCCTCGACAACTTAACCGGCAGAAAAAGATTTTTTTGAAAAAATCCCTAAGCCCCGGGGTCACAATTTCATCAAAAATCTGACTTTCGGCCATTCACTCAAAAATGGTGCCAAACGGTTGCAAATGCTCCCCTGAGAGGTTTGGCGGTCGAAACAGAAGGCTTTTTATCTCAGGAAAAGAAATCAGCCCTCGAAAACTTAACCGGCAGAAAAAGATTTTTTTGAAAAAATCCCTAAGCCCCGGGGTCACAATTTCATCAAAAATCTGACTTTCGGCAATCTCTGAAAAATGGTGCCAAACGGTTGCAAATGCTCCCCTGAGAGGTTTGGCGGTCGAAACAGACGGCTTTTTATCTCAGGAAAAGAAATCAGCCCTCGACAACTTAACTGGCAGAAAAAGATTTTTTTGAAAAAATCACTAAGCCCCGGGGTCACAATTTCATCAAAAATCTGACTTTCGGCCATTCACTCAAAAATGGTGCCAAACGGTTGCAAATGCTCCCCTAAGAGGTTTGGCGGTCGAAACAGAAGGCTTTTTATCACAGGAAAAAAAATAAGCCCTTGACAAACTAAGCTGCAGAATTATTATTTTTTGAAAAAATCATCAAAAATCTGACTTTCGGCCATTCACTCAAAAATGCTGCTAAACGGTTGCAAATACTCCAATGATTGGTTTGGTGGTCGAAACAGAAGGCTTTTTATCTCAGGAAAAGAAATCAGCCCTCGAAAACTTAACCGGCAGAAAAAGATTTTTTTGAAAAAATCCCTAAGCCCCGGGGTCACAATTTCATCAAAAATCTGACTTTCGGCAATCTCTGAAATATGGTGCCAAACGGTTGCAAATGCTCCCCTGAGAGGTTTGGCGGTCGAAACAGAAGGCTTTTTATCTCAGGAAAAGAAATCAGCCCTCGAAAACTTAACCGGTATAAAAAGAATTTTTTGAAAATCACAATTTCATCAAAAATCTGAATTTCGGCCATTCACTCAAAAATGGTGCCAAACGGTTGGAAATGCTCCCCTGCGAGGTTTGGCGGTCGAAACAGAAGGCTTTTTATCTCAGGAAAAGAAGTCAGCCCTCGAAAACTTAACCGGCAGAAAAAGATTTTTTTGAAAAAATCCCTAAGCCCCGGGGTCACAATTTCATCAAAAATCTGACTTTCGGCAATCTCTGAAAAATGGTGCCAAACGGTTGCAAATGCTCCCCTGCGAGGTTTGGCGGTCGAAACAGAAGGCTTTTT
This sequence comes from Podarcis liolepis, assembly GCF_965112155.1. Classification (NCBI taxonomy): domain Eukaryota; kingdom Metazoa; phylum Chordata; class Lepidosauria; order Squamata; family Lacertidae; genus Podarcis; species Podarcis liolepis. The sequence continues at coordinate 6,151,098 of NC_139557.1, forward strand.
ATCTCAGGAAAAGAAGTCAGCCCTCGAAAACTTAACCGGCAGAAAAAGATTTTTTTGAAAAAATCCCTAAGCCCCGGGGTCACAATTTCATCAAAAATCTGACTTTCGGCCATTCTCTCAAAAATGCTGCCAAACGGTTGCAAATGCTCCCCTGAGAGGTTTGGCGGTCGAAACAGAAGGCTTTTTATCTCAGGGAAAGAAATCAGCCCTCGACAAGTTAACTGGCAGAAATAGATTTTTTTGAAAAAATCCCTAAGCCCCGGGGTCACAATTTCATCAAAAATCTGACTTTCGGCAATCTCTGAAAAATGGTGCCAAACGGTTGCAAATGCTCCCCTGGGAGGTTTGGCGGTTGAAACAGAAGGCTTTTTATCACAGGAAAAAAAATAAGCCCTCGACAACCTAAGCTGCAGAATTATTATTTTTTTTGAAAAAATCATCAAAAATCTGACTTTCGGCCATTCACTCAAAAATGGTGCCAAACGGTTGCAAATGCTCCAATGAGAGGTTTGGTGGTCGAAACAGAAGGCTTTTTATCTCAGGAAAAGAAATCAGCCCTCGAAAACTTAACCGGCATAAAAAGATTTTTTTGAAAATCACAATTTCATCAAAAATCTGACTTTCGGCCATTCACTCAAAAATGGTGCCAAATGGTTGGAAATGCTCCCCTGAGAGGTTTGGCGGTCGAAACAGAAGGCTTTATATCTCTGGACAAGAAATCAGCACTCAACAACTTAACTGGTAGAAAAAGATTTTTTTGAAAAAATCCCTAAGCCTTGGGATCACAATTACATCAAAAATCTGATTTTCGGCCATTCACTCAAACATGTTTTCAAACGGTTGCAAATGCTCCCCTGAGAGGTTTGGCGGTCGAAACAGAAGGCTTTATATCTCAGGAAAAGAAATCAGCCCTCGACAACTTAACCGGTAGAAAAAGATTTTTTTGAAAAAGTCCCTTACCCCTGGGTCACAATTTCATCAAAAATCTGACTTTCGGCCATTCACTCAAAAATGGTGCCAAACGGTTGCAAATGCTCCCCTGAGAGGCTTGGCGGTCGAAACAGAAGGCTTTTTATCTCAGGACAAGAAATCAGCCCTCGACAACTTAACCGGCAGAAAAAGATTTTTTTGAAAAAATCCCTAAGCCCCGGGGTCACAATTTCATCAAAAATCTGACTTTCGGCCATTCACTCAAAAATGGTGCCAAATGGTTGCAAATGATCCCCTGGGAGGTTTGGCGGTCGAAACAGAAGGCTTTTTATCTCAGGAAAAGAAATCAGCCTTCGACAACTTAACCGGCAGAAAAAGATTTTTTTGAAAAAATCCCTAAGCCCCGGGGTCAAAATTTCATCAAAAATCTGATTTTCGGCCATTCACTCAAACATGTTTTCAAACGGTTGCAAATGCTCCCCTGAGAGGTTTGGCGGTCGAAACAGAAGGCTTTATATCTCAGGAAAAGAAATCAGCCCTCGACAACTTAACCGGTAGAAAAAGATTTTTTTGAAAAAGTCCCTTACCCCTGGGTCACAATTTCATCAAAAATCTGACTTTCGGCCATTCACTCAAAAATGGTGCCAAACGGTTGCAAATGCTCCCCTGAGAGGCTTGGCGGTCGAAACAGAAGGCTTTTTATCTCAGGACAAGAAATCAGCCCTCGACAACTTAACCGGCAGAAAAAGATTTTTTTGAAAAAATCCCTAAGCCCCGGGGTCACAATTTCATCAAAAATCTGACTTTCGGCCATTCACTCAAAAATGGTGCCAAATGGTTGCAAATGATCCCCTGGGAGGTTTGGCGGTCGAAACAGAAGGCTTTTTATCTCAGGAAAAGAAATCAGCCTTCGACAACTTAACCGGCAGAAAAAGATTTTTTTGAAAAAATCCCTAAGCCCCGGGGTCAAAATTTCATCAAAAATCTGACTTTTGGCCATTCACTCAAAAATGGTGCCAAACGGTTGCAAATGCTCCCCTGAGAGGTTTGGTAGTCGAAAAAGAAGGCTTTTTATCTCAGGAAAAGAAATCAGCCCTCGACAACTTAACTGGCAGAAAAAGAGTTTTTTGAAAAAATCCCTAAGCCCCGGGGTCAAAATTTCATCAAAAATCTGACTTTCGGCCATTCACTCAAAAATGGTGCCAAACGGTTGCAAACCTGGGAGGTTTGGCGGTCGAAACAGAAGGCTTTTTATCACAGGAAAAAAAATAAGCCCTTGACAAACTAAGCTGCAGAATTTTTTTTTTTTTTTGAAAAAATCATCAAAAATCTGACTTTCGGCCATTCACTCAAAAATGGTGCCAAACGGTTGCAAATGCTCCAATGAGAGGTTTGGTGGTCGAAACAGAAGGCTTTTTATCTCAGGAAAAGAAATCAGCCCTCGAAAACTTAACCGGTATAAAAAGATTTTTTTGAAAAAATCGCTAAGCCCCGGGGTCACAATTTAATCAAAAATCTGACTTTCTGGAATTCACTCAAAAATGCTGCCAAACGGTTGCAAATGCTCCAATGAGAGGTTTGGCGGTCGAAACAGAAGGCTTTTTATCTCAGGAAAAGAAATCAGCCCTCGAAACTTAACCGGCAGAAAAAGATTTTTTTGAAAAAATCGCTAAGCCCCGGGGTCACAATTTCATCAAAAATCTGACTTTCGGCCATTCACTCAAAAATACTGCCAAACGGTTGCAAATGCTCCAATAAGAGGTTTGGCGGTCGAAACAGACGGCTTTTTATCTCAGGAAAAGAAATCAGCCCTCGACAACTTAACCGGCAGAAAAAGATTTTTTTGAAAAAATACCTAAGCCCCGGGGTCACAATTTCATCAAAAATCTGACTTTCGGCCATTCACTCAAAAATGCTGCCAAACGGTTGCAAATACTCCAATGATTGGTTTGGTGGTCGAAACAGAAGGCTTTTTATCTCAGGAAAAGAAATCAGCCCTCGAAAACTTAACCGGCAGAAAAAGATTTTTTTGAAAAAATCCCTAAGCCCCGGCAATCTCTGAAATATGGTGCAAAACGGTTGCAAATGCTCCCCTGAGCGGTTTGGGGGTCGAAACAGAAGTCTTTTTATCTCAGGAAAAGAAATCAGCCCTCGAAAACTTAACCGGCAGAAAAAGATTTTTTTGAAAAAATCCCTAAGCCCCGGGGTCACAATTTCATCAAAAATCTGACTTTCGGCCATTCTCTCAAAAATGCTGCCAAACGGTTGCAAATGCTCCCCTGCGAGGTTTGGCGGTCAAAACAGAAGGCTTTTTATCTCTGGAAAAGAAACCAGCCCTCGAAAACTTAACCGGTATAAAAAGATTTTTTTGAAAAAATCCCTAAGCCCCGGGGTCACAATTTCATCAAAAATCTGACTTTCGGCCATTCACTCAAAAATGCTGCCAAACGGTTGCAAATGCTCCCCTGCGAGGTTTGGCGGTCGAAACAGAAGGCTTTTTATCTCAGGAAAAGAAATCAGCCCTCAACAACTTAACCGGCATAAAAAGATTTTTTTGAAAATCACAATTTCATCAAAAATCTGACTTTCGGCCATTCACTCAAAAATGCTGCCAAACGGTTGCAAATGCTCCCCTGAGAGGTTTGGCGGTCGAAACAGAAGGCTTTTTATCTCAGGAAAAGAAATCAGCCCTCAACAACTTAACCGGCAGAAAAAGATTTTTTTGAAAAAATCCCTAAGCCCCGGGGTCACAATTTCATCAAAAATCTGCCTTTCGGCCATTCTCTCAAAAATGCTGCCAAACGGTTGCAAATGCTCCCCTGAGAGGTTTGGTGGTCGAAACAGAAGGCTTTTTATCTCAGGAAAAGAAATCAGCCCTCGACAACTTAACTGGCAGAAAAAGATTTTTTTGAAAAAATCCCTAAGCCCCGGGGTCATAATTTCATCAAAAATCTGACTTTCGGCCATTCACTCAAAAATGCTGCCAAACGGTTGCAAATGCTCCAATGAGAGGTTTGGCGGTCGAAACAGACGGCTTTTTATCGCAGGAAAAGAAATCAGCCCTCGACAACTTAACCGGCAGAAAAAGATTTTTTTGAAAAAATCCCTAAGCCCCGGGGTCACAATTTCATCAAAAATCTGACTTTCGGCCATTCTCTCAAAAATGGTGCCAAACGGTTGCAAATGCTCCCCTGGGAGGTTTGGCGGTCGAAACAGAAGGCTTTTTATCTCAGGAAAAGAAATCAGCCCTCGAAAACTTAACCGGCAGAAAAAGATTTTTTTGAAAAAGTCCCTAAGCCCGGGGTCACAATTTCATCAAAAATCTGACTTTCGGCAATCTCTGAAAAATGGTGCCAAACGGTTGCAAATGCTCCCCTGGGAGGCTTGGCGGTCGAAACAGAAGGCTTTTTATCACAGGAAAAAAAATAAGCCCTCGAAAAACTAAGCTGCAGAATTATTTTTTTTAAAAAAAATCATCAAAAACCTGACTTTTGGCCATTCACTCAAAATTGGTGCCAAACGGTTGCAAATGCTTCAATGAGAGGTTTGGTGGTCGAAACAGAAGGCTTTTTATCTCAGGAAAAGAAATCAGCCCTCGAAAACTTAACCGGCATAAAAAGATTTTTTTGAAAATCACAATTTCATCAAAAATCTGACTTTCGGCCATTCACTCAAAAATGCTGCCAAACGGTTGCAAATGCTCCAATGAGAGGTTTGGCGGTCGAAACAGAAGGCTTTTTATCTCAGGAAAAGAAATCAGCCCTCGACAACTTAACTGGCAGAAAAAGATTTTTTTGAAAAAATCCCTAAGCCCCGGGGTCACAATTTCATCAAAAATCTGACTTTCGGCCATTCTCTCAAAAATGCTGCCAAACGGTTGCAAATGCTCCCCTGAGAGGTTTGGCGGTCGAAACAGAAGGCTTTTTATCTCAGGAAAAGAAATCAGCCCTCGACAACTTAACCGGCAGAAAAAGATTTTTTTGAAAAAATCCCTAAGCCCCGGGGTCACAATTTCATCAAAAATCTGACTTTCGGCCATTCACTCAAAAATGCTGCCAAACGGTTGCAAATGCTCCAATGAGAGGTTTGGCGGTCGAAACAGACGGCTTTTTATCGCAGGAAAAGAAATCAGCCCTCGACAACTTAACCGGCAGAAAAAGATTTTTTTGAAAAAATACCTAAGCCCCGGGGTCACAATTTCATCAAAAATCTGACTTTCGGCCATTCTCTCAAAAATGGTGCCAAACGGTTGCAAATGCTCCCCTGCGAGGTTTCGCGGTCGAAACAGAAGGCTTTTTATCTCAGGAAAAGAAATCAGCCCTCGAAAACTTAACCGGCAGAAAAAGATTTTTTTGAAAAAATCCCTAACCCCGGGGTCACAATTTCATCAAAAATCTGACTTTCGGCAATCTCTGAAAAATGGTGCCAAACGGTTGCAAATGCTCCCCTGGGAGGCTTGGCGGTCGAAACAGAAGGCTTTTTATCACAGGAAAAAAAATAAGCCCTCGAAAAACTAAGCTGCAGAATTATTTTTTTTAAAAAAAATCATCAAAAACCTGACTTTTGGCCATTCACTCAAAATTGGTGCCAAACGGTTGCAAATGCTCCAATGAGAGGTTTGGTGGTCGAAACAGAAGGCTTTTTATCTCAGGAAAAGAAATCAGCCCTCGAAAACTTAACCGGCATAAAAAGATTTTTTTGAAAATCACAATTTCATCAAAAATCTGACTTTCGGCCATTCACTCAAAAATGCTGCCAAACGGTTGCAAATGCTCCAATGAGAGGTTTGGCGGTCGAAACAGAAGGCTTTTTATCTCAGGAAAAGAAATCAGCCCTCAACAACTTAACCGGCAGAAAAAGATTTTTTTGAAAAAATCCCTAAGCCCCGGGGTCACAATTTCATCAAAAATCTGACTTTCGGCCATTCTCTCAAAAATGCTGCCAAACGGTTGCAAATGCTCCCCTGAGAGGTTTGGCGGTCGAAACAGAAGGCTTTTTATCTCAGGAAAAGAAATCAGCCCTCGACAACTTAACCGGCAGAAAAAGATTTTTTTGAAAAAATCCCTAAGCCCCGGGGTCACAATTTCATCAAAAATCTGACTTTCGGCCATTCTCTCAAAAATGCTGCCAAACGGTTGCAAATGCTCCCCTGAGAGGTTTGGCGGTCGAAACAGACGGCTTTTTATCGCAGGAAAAGAAATCAGCCCTCGAAAACTTAACCGGTATAAAAAGATTTTTTTGAAAAAATCCCTAAGCCCCGGGGTCACAATTTCATCAAAAATCTGACTTTCGGCCATTCTCTCAAAATTGCTGCCAAACGGTTGCAAATGCTCCCCTGAGAGGTTTGGCGGTCGAAACAGAAGGCTTTTTATCTCAGGAAAAGAAATCAGCCCTCGACAACTTAACCGGCAGAAAAAGATTTTTTTGAAAAAATCCCTAAGCCCCGGGGTCACAATTTCATCAAAAATCTGACTTTCGGCCATTCACTCAAAAATGGTGCCAAACGGTTGCAAATGCTCCCCTGAGAGGTTTGGCGGTCGAAACAGAAGGCTTTTTATCTCAGGAAAAGAAATCAGCCCTCGAAAACTTAACCGGCAGAAAAAGATTTTTTTGAAAAAATCCCTAAGCCCCGGGGTCACAATTTCATCAAAAATCTGACTTTCGGCAATCTCTGAAAAATGGTGCCAAACGGTTGCAAATGCTCCCCTGAGAGGTTTGGCGGTCGAAACAGAAGGCTTTTTATCTCAGGAAAAGAAATCAGCCCTCGGAAACTTAACCGGCATAAAAAGAATTTTTTTGAAAAAATCCCTAAGCCCCGGGGTCACAATTTCATCAAAAATCTGCCTTTCGGCCATTCTCTAAAAAATGCTGCCAAACGGTTGCAAATGCTCCCCTGCGAGGTTTGGCGGTCAAAACAGAAGGCTTTTTATCTCTGGAAAAGAAACCAGCCCTCGAAAACTTAACCGGTATAAAAAGATTTTTTTGAAAAAATCCCTAAGCCCCGGGGTCACAATTTCATCAAAAATCTGACTTTCGGCCATTCACTCAAAAATGCTGCCAAACGGTTGCAAATGCTCCAGTGAGAGGTTTGGCGGTCGAAACAGACGGCTTTTTATCGCAGGAAAAGAAATCAGCCCTCGACAACTTAACCGGCAGAAAAAGATTTTTTTGAAAAAATACCTAAGCCCCGGTGTCACAATTTCATCAAAAATCTGACTTTCGGCCATTCTCTCAAAAATGCTGCCAAACGGTTGCAAATGCTCCCCTGAGAGGTTTGGCGGTCGAAACAGACGGCTTTTTATCGCAGGAAAAGAAATCAGCCCTCGAAAACTTAACCGGTATAAAAAGATTTTTTTGAAAAAATCCCTAAGCCCCGGGGTCACAATTTCATCAAAAATCTGACTTTCGGCCATTCTCTAAAAAATGGTGCCAAACGGTTGCAAATGCTCCCCTGCGAGGTTTCGCGGTCGAAACAGAAGGATTTTTATCTCAGGAAAAGAAATCAGCCCTCGACAACTTAACTGGCAGAAATAGATTTTTTTGAAAAAATCCCTAAGCCCCGGGGTCACAATTTCATCAAAAATCTGACTTTCGGCAATCTCTGAAAAATGGTGCCAAACGGTTGCAAATGCTCCCCTGGGAGGCTTGGCGGTCGAAACAGAAGGCTTTTTATCACAGGAAAAAAAATAAGCCCTCGAAAAACTAAGCTGCAGAATTATTATTTTTTGAAAAAATCATCAAAAATCGGACTTTCGGCCATTCACTCAAAAATGGTGCCAAACGGTTGCAAATGCTCCAATGAGAGGTTTGGTGGTCGAAACAGAAGGCTTTTTATCTCAGGAAAAGAAATCAGCCCTCGAAAACTTAACCGGCATAAAAAGATTTTTTTGAAAATCACAATTTCATCAAAAATCTGACTTTCGGCCATTCACTCAAAAATGCTGCCAAACGGTTGCAAATGCTCCAATGAGAGGTTTGGCGGTCGAAACAGAAGGCTTTTTATCTCAGGAAAAGAAATCAGCCCTCAACAACTTAACCGGCATAAAAAGATTTTTTTGAAAATCACAATTTCATCAAAAATCTGACTTTCGGCCATTCACTCAAAAATGCTGCCAAACGGTTGCAAATGCTCCAATGAGAGGTTTGGCGGTCGAAACAGAAGGCTTTTTATCTCAGGAAAAGAAATCAGCCCTCAACAACTTAACCGGCAGAAAAAGATTTTTTTGAAAAAATCCCTAAGCCCCGGGGTCACAATTTCATCAAAAATCTGACTTTCGGCCATTCTCTCAAAAATGCTGCCAAACGGTTGCAAATGCTCCCCTGAGAGGTTTGGCGGTCGAAACAGAAGGCTTTTTATCTCAGGAAAAGAAATCAGCCCTCGACAACTTAACCGGCAGAAAAAGATTTTTTTGAAAAAATCCCTAAGCCCCGGGGTCACAATTTCATCAAAAATCTGACTTTCGGCCATTCACTCAAAAATGCTGCCAAACGGTTGCAAATGCTCCAATGAGAGGTTTGGCGGTCGAAACAGACGGCTTTTTATCGCAGGAAAAGAAATCAGCCCTCGAAAACTTAACCGGTATAAAAAGATTTTTTTGAAAAAATCCCTAATCCCCGGGGTCACAATTTCATCAAAAATCTGACTTTCGGCAATCTCTGAAAAATGGTGCCAAACGGTTGCAAATGCTCCCCTGAGAGGTTTGGCGGTCGAAACAGAAGGCTTTTTATCTCAGGAAAAGAAATCAGCCCTCGAAAACTTAACCGGCAGAAAAAGATTTTTTTGAAAAAATCCCTAAGCCCCGGGGTCACAATTTCATCAAAAATCTGACTTTTGGCCATTCACTCAAAAATGCTGCCAAACGGTTGCAATTGCTCCCCTGAGAGGTTTGGCGGTCGAAACAGAAGGCTTTTTATCACAGGAAAAAAAATAAGCCCTCGACAAACTAAGCTGCAGAATTTTTTTTTTTTTGAAAAAATCATCAAAAATCTGACTTTCCGCCATTCACTCAAAAATGGTGCCAAACGGTTGCAAATGCTCCAATGAGAGGTTTGGCGGTCGAAACAGAAGTTTTTTTATCTCAGGAAAAGAAATCAGCCCTCGAAAACTTAACCGGCATAAAAAGATTTTTTTGAAAATCACAATTTCATCAAAAATCTGACTTTCGGCCATTCACTCAAAAATGCTGCCAAACGGTTGCAAATGCTCCCCTGAGAGGTTTGGCGGTCGAAACAGAAGGCTTTTTATCTCAGGAAAAGAAATCAGCCCTCAACAACTTAACCGGCAGAAAAAGATTTTTTTGAAAAAATCCCTAAGCCCCGGGGTCACAATTTCATCAATAATTTGACTTTCGGCAATCTCTGAAAAATGGTGCCAAACGGTTGCAAATGCTCCCCTGAGAGGTTTGGCGGTCGAAACAGAAGGCTTTTTATCTCAGGAAAAGAAATCAGCCCTCGACAACTTAACCGGCAGAAAAAGATTTTTTTGAAAAAATCCCTAAGCCCCGGGGTCACAATTTCATCAAAAATCTGACTTTCGGCCATTCACTCAAAAATGCTGCCAAACGGTTGCAAATGCTCCAATGAGAGGTTTGGCGGTCGAAACAGACGGCTTTTTATCGCAGGAAAAGAAATCAGCCCTCGAAAACTTAACCGGTATAAAAAGATTTTTTTGAAAAAATCCCTAAGCCCCGGGGTCACAATTTCATCAAAAATCTGACTTTCGGCCATTCTCTCAAAAATGCTGCCAAACGGTTGCAAATGCTCCCCTGAGAGGTTTGGCGGTCGAAACAGAAGGCTTTTTATCTCAGGAAAAGAAATCAGCCCTCGAAAACTTAACCGGCAGAAAAAGATTTTTTTGAAAAAATCACTAAGCCCCGGGGTCACAATTTCATCAAAAATCTGACTTTCGGCCATTCACTCAAAAATGCTGCCAAACGGTTGCAAATGCTCCAATGAGAGGTTTGGCGGTCGAAACAGACGGCTTTTTATCGCAGGAAAAGAAATCAGCCCTCAACAACTTAACCGGCAGAAAAAGATTTTTTTGAAAAAATCCCTAAGCCCCGGGGTCACAATTTCATCAAAAATCTGACTTTCGGCAATCTCTGAAAAATGGTGCCAAACGGTTGCAAATGCTCCCCTGAGGGGTTTGGCGGTCGAAACAGAAGGCTTTTTATCTCAGGAAAAGAGATCAGCCCTCGAAAACTTAACCGGCAGAAAAAGATTTTTTTGAAAAAATCCCTAAGCCGCACGGTCACAATGTCAGCAAAAATATGACGTTCTGCAATTCACTCAAAAATGGTGCCAAACTGTTGCAAATGCTCCCCTGAAAGGTTTTTCAGGGGAAACAGAAGGGTTTTTATCATCGGAAACAGAATTAACCCTCGACGTCTGATCTTGCGGAAAAACAGTTTTTTGAAAAAATGCCTAAGCCGCACGGTCACAATTTCCGCAAATATCTGACGTTCTGCAATTCAATCAAAAGTGGTGCCAAACTGTTGCAAATGCTCCCCTGAAAGGTTTTTCGGTGGAAACGGATGGGTTTTTATCATCGGAAACAGAATTAGCCCTCGACGTCTGAACTCGCGGGAAAACAGTTTTTTGAAAAAATGCCTAAGCCGCGCGGTCACAATGTCAGCAAAAATATGACGTTCTGCAATTCACTCAAAAATGGTGCCAAACATTTGCAAATGCTCCCCTGAAAGGTTTTTCGGTGAAAACGGATAGGTTTTTATCATCGGAAACAGAATTAGCCCTCGACGTCTGATCTTGCGGAAAAATATTTTTTTGAAAAAATCCCTAAGCCGCGCGGTCACAATGTCAGCAAAAATATGACGTTCTGCAATTCACTCAAAAATGGTGCCAAACTGTTGCAAATGCTCCCCTGAAAGGTTTTTCAGTGCAAACAGAAGGGTTTTTATCATCGGAAACCGAATTAGCCCTCGACGTCTGATCTTGCGGAAAAACAGTTTTTTGAAAAAATGCCTAAGCCGCACGGTCACAATTTCCGCAAATATCTGACGTTCTGCAATTCAATCAAAAATGGTGCCAAACCTTTGCAAATTCTCCCCTGACAGGTTTTTCGGTGGAAACAGATGAGTTTTTATCATCGGAAACAGAATTAGCCCTTGACGTCTGAAATTGCGGAGAAACAGTTTTTTGAAAAAAATGCCAAAGCCGCACGGTCACAATGTCAGCAAAAATATGACGTTCTGCTATTCACTCAAAAATGGTGCCAAACTGTTGTAAATGTTCCCCTGAAAGGTTTTTCAGTGGAAACAGAAGGGTTTTTATCATCGGAAACAGAATTAGCCCTCGACGTCTGAACTTACGGAAAAACAATTTTTTGGAAAAAATGCCTAAGCCACGCGGTCACAATTTCCGCAAATATCTGACGTTCTGCAATTCACTCAAAAAATGGTTCCAAACTATTGCAAATGCTCCCCTGAAAGGTTTTTCGGTCGAAACAGAAATGTTTTTATCATCGGAAACAGAATTAGCCCTCGACGTCTGATCTTGCGGAAAAACAGTTTTTGGAAAAAATGCCTAAGCCGCACGGTCACAATTTCCGCAAATATCTGACGTTCTGCAGTTCACTCAAAAATGGTGCCAAACCTTTGCAAATTCTCCCCTGACAGGTTTTTCGGTGGAAACAGATGAGTTTTTATCATCGGAAACAGAATTAGCCCTTGACGTCTTAAATTGCGGAGAAACAGTTTTTTGAAAAAATGCCAAAGCCGCGCGGTCACAATTTCGAAAATATCTGACGTTCTGCAATTCACTCAAAAATGGTGCCAAACTTTTGCAAATGCTCCCCTGAAAGGTGTTTCGGTCCAAACAGAAATGTTTTTATCATCGGAAACAGAATTAGCCCTCGACGTCTGAACTTGCGGAAAAACAGTTTTTTGAAAAAATGCCAAATCCGCACGGTCACAATGTCAGCAAAAATATGACGTTCTGCAATTCACTCAAAAATGGTGCCAAACTGTTGTAAATGCTCCCCTGAAAGGTTTTTCGGTCGAAACAGAAATGTTTTTATCATCGGAAACAGAATTAGCCCTCGACGTCTGATCTTGCGGAAAAATATTTTTTTGAAAAAATCCCTAAGCCGCGCGGTCACAATTTCCGCAAAAATATGACGTTCTGCAATTCACTCAAAAATGGTGCCAAACATTTGCAAATGCTCCCCTGAAAGGTTTTTCGGTGAAAACGGATAGGTTTTTATCATCGGAAACAGAATTAGCCCTCGACGTCTGATCTTGCGGAAAAATATTTTTTTGAAAAAATCCCTAAGCCGCACGGTCACAATTTCCGCAAATATCTGACGTTCTGCAATTCAATCAAAAATGGTGCCAAACCTTTGCAAATTCTCCCCTGACAGGTTTTTCGGTGGAAACAGATGAGTTTTTATCATCGGAAACAGAATTAGCCCTTGACGTCTGAAATTGCGGAGAAACAGTTTTTTGAAAAAAATGCTAAAGCCGCACGGTCACAATGTCAGCAAAAATATGACGTTCTGCTATTCACTCAAAAATGGTGCCAAACTGTTGTAAATGTTCCCCTGAAAGGTTTTTCAGTGGAAACAGAAGGGTTTTTATCATCGGAAACAGAATTAGCCCTCGACGTCTGAACTTACAGAAAAACAATTTTTTGGAAAAAATGCCTAAGCCACGCGGTCACAATTTCCGCAAATATCTGACGTTCTGCAATTCACTCAAAAAATGGTTCCAAACTATTGCAAATGCTCCCCTGAAAGGTTTTTCGGTCGAAACAGAAATGTTTTTATCATCGGAAACAGAATTAGCCCTCGACGTCTGATCTTGCGGAAAAACAGTTTTTGGAAAAAATGCCTAAGCCGCACGGTCACAATTTCCGCAAATATCTGACGTTCTGCAGTTCACTCAAAAATGGTGCCAAACCTTTGCAAATTCTCCCCTGACAGGTTTTTCGGTGGAAACAGATGAGTTTTTATCATCGGAAACAGAATTAGCCCTTGACGTCTTAAATTGCGGAGAAACAGTTTTTTGAAAAAATGCCAAAGCCGCGCGGTCACAATTTCGAAAATATCTGACGTTCTGCAATTCACTCAAAAATGGTGCCAAACTTTTGCAAATGCTCCCCTGAAAGGTGTTTCGGTCCAAACAGAAATGTTTTTATCATCGGAAACAGAATTAGCCCTCGACGTCTGAACTTGCGGAAAAACAGTTTTTTGAAAAAATGCCAAATCCGCACGGTCACAATGTCAGCAAAAATATGACGTTCTGCAATTCACTCAAAAATGGTGCCAAACTGTTGTAAATGCTCCCCTGAAAGGTTTTTCGGTCGAAACAGAAATGTTTTTATCATCGGAAACAGAATTAGCCCTCGACGTCTGATCTTGCGGAAAAATATTTTTTTGAAAAAATCCCTAAGCCGCGCGGTCACAATGTCAGCAAAAATATGACGTTCTGCAATTCACTCAAAAATGGTGCCAAACTGTTGCAAATGCTCCCCTGAAAGGTTTTTCAGTGCAAACAGAAGGGTTTTTATCATCGGAAACCGAATTAGCCCTCGACGTCTGATCTTGCGGAAAAACAGTTTTTTGAAAAAATGCCTAAGCCGCACGGTCACAATTTCCGCAAATATCTGACGTTCTGCAATTCAATCAAAAATGGTGCCAAACCTTTGCAAATTCTCCCCTGACAGGTTTTTCGGTGGAAACAGATGAGTTTTTATCATCGGAAACAGAATTAGCCCTTGACGTCTGAAATTGCGGAGAAACAGTTTTTTGAAAAAAATGCCAAAGCCGCACGGTCACAATGTCAGCAAAAATATGACGTTCTGCTATTCACTCAAAAATGGTGCCAAACTGTTGTAAATGTTCCCCTGAAAGGTTTTTCAGTGGAAACAGAAGGGTTTTTATCATCGGAAACAGAATTAGCCCTCGACGTCTGAACTTACGGAAAAACAATTTTTTGGAAAAAATGCCTAAGCCACGCGGTCACAATTTCCGCAAATATCTGACGTTCTGCAATTCACTCAAAAAATGGTTCCAAACTATTGCAAATGCTCCCCTGAAAGGTTTTTCGGTCGAAACAGAAATGTTTTTATCATCGGAAACAGAATTAGCCCTCGACGTCTGATCTTGCGGAAAAACAGTTTTTGGAAAAAATGCCTAACCCGCACGGTCACAATTTCCGCAAATATCTGACGTTCTGCAGTTCAATCAAAAATGGTGCCAAACCTTTGCAAATTCTCCCCTGACAGGTTTTTCGGTGGAAACAGATGAGTTTTTATCATCGGAAACAGAATTAGCCCTTGACGTCTTAAATTGCGGAGAAACAGTTTTTTGAAAAAATGCCAAATCCGCACGGTCACAATGTCAGCAAAAATATGACGTTCTGCAATTCACTCAAAAATGGTGCCAAACTGTTGTAAATGCTCCCCTGAAAGGTTTTTCGGTCGAAACAGAAATGTTTTTATCATCGGAAACAGAATTAGCCCTCGACGTCTGATCTTGCGGAAAAATATTTTTTTGAAAAAATCCCTAAGCCGCGCGGTCACAATGTCAGCAAAAATATGACGTTCTGCAATTCACTCAAAAAATGGTGCCAAACTGTTGCAAATGCTCCCCTGAAAGGTTTTTCAGGGGAAACAGAAGGGTTTTTATCATCGGAAACAGAATTAGCCCTCGACGTCTGATCTTGCGGAAAAACAGTTTTTTGAAAAAATGCCTAAGCCGCGCGGTCACAATTTCCGCAAATATCTGACGTTCTGCAATTCACTGAAAAATGGTGCCAAACTTTTGCAAATGCTCCCCTGAAAGGTTTTTCGGTCAAAACGGATAGGTTTTTATCATCGGAAACAGAATTAGCCCTCAACGTCTGAACTTGCAGAAAAACAGTTTTTTGAAAAAATCCCTAAGCCGCGCGGTCACAATGTCAGCAAAAATATGACGTTCTGCAATTCACTCAAAAATGGTGCCAAACTGTTGCAAATGCTCCCCTGAAAGGTTTTTCAGTGCAAACAGAAGGGTTTTTATCATCGGAAACAGAATTAGCCCTCGACGTCTGATCTCGCGGAAAAACAGTTTTTTGAAAAAATGCCTAAGCCGCGCGGTCACAATGTCAGCAAAAATATGACGTTCTGCAATTCACTCAAAAATGGTGCCAAACTTTTGCAAATGCTCCCCTGAAAGGTTTTTCGGTCGAAACAGAAATATTTTTATCATTGGAAACAGAATTAGCCCTCGACGTCTGATCTTGCGGAAAAACAGTTTTTTGAAAAAATGCCTAAGCCGCGCGGTCACAATGTCAGCAAAAATATGACGTTCTGCAATTCACTCAAAAATGGTGCCAAACTTTTGCAAATGCTCCCCTGAAAGGTTTTTCGGTCAAAACGGATAGGTTTTTATCATCGGAAACAGAATTCGCCCTCGACGTCTGAACTTGCGCAAAAACAGTTTTTTGAAAAAATCCCTAAGCCGCACGGTCCCAATGTCAGCAATAATATGACGTTCTGCAATTCACTCAAAAAATGGTGCCAAACTGTTGCAAATGCTCCCCTGAAAGGTTTTTCAGGGGAAACAGAAGGGTTTTTATCATCGGAAACAGAATTAGCCCTCGACGTCTGATCTTGCGGAAAAACAGTTTTTTGAAAAAATGCCTAAGCCGCGCGGTCACAATTTCCGCAAATATCTGACGTTCTGCAATTAACTCAAAAATGGTGCCAAACATTTGCAAATGCTCCTCTGACAGGTTTTTCGGTGGAAACAGATGGGTTTTTATCATCGGAAACAGAATTAGCCCTTGACGTCTGAAATTGCGGAGAAACAGTTTTTTGAAAAAATGCCAAATCCGCACGGTCACAATGTCAGCAAAAATATGACGTTCTGCAATTCACTCAAAAATGGTGCCAAACTGTTGTAAATGCTCCCCTGAAAGGTTTTTCGGTCGAAACAGAAATGTTTTTATCATCGGAAACAGAATTAGCCCTCGATGTCTGATCTTGCAGAAAAATATTTTTTTGAAAAAATCCCTAAGCCGCGCGGTCACAATGTCAGCAAAAATATGACGTTCTGCAATTCACTCAAAAATGGTGCCAAACATTTGCAAATGCTCCCCTGACAGGTATTTCGGTGGAAACAGATGGGTTTTTATCATCGGAAACAGAATTAGCCCTTGACGTCTGAAATTGCGGAGAAACAGTTTTTTGAAAAAATGCCAAATCCGCACGGTCACAATGTCAGCAAAAATATGACGTTCTGCAATTCACTCAAAAATGGTGCCAAACTTTTGCAAATGCTCCCCTGAAAGTTTTGTCAGTCAAAACGCATAGGTTTTTATCATCGGAAAAAGAATTAGCCCTCGACGTCTGAACTTGCGGAAAAACACTTTTTGGAAAAAATCCCTAAGCCGCACAGTCACAATTTCCGCAAATATCTGGCTTTCTGCCATTCACTCAAAAATGATGCAAAACTGTTGCAAACGCTCCCCTGAAAGGTTTTTCAATGGAAACAGAAGCGTTTTTTCATCGGAAACAGAATTAGCCCTCGGCGTCTGTTCTTGCGGAAAAGCAGTTTTTTGAAAAAATCCCTAAGCCGCACGATCACAATTTCCGCAAATATCTGGCTTTCTGCAATTCACTCAAAAATGGTGCCAAACTTTTGCAAATGCTCCCCTGAAAGGTTTTTCGGTCAAAACGGATAGGTTTTTATCATCGGAAACAGAATTCGCCCTCGACGTCTGAACTTGCGCAAAAACAGTTTTTTGAAAAAATCCCTAAGCCGCACGGTCCCAATGTCAGCAATAATATGACGTTCTGCAATTCACTCAAAAAATGGTGCCAAACTGTTGCAAATGCTCCCCTGAAAGGTTTTTCAGGGGAAACAGAAGGGTTTTTATCATCGGAAACAGAATTAGCCCTCGACGTCTGATCTTGCGGAAAAACAGTTTTTTGAAAAAATGCCTAAGCCGCGCGGTCACAATTTCCGCAAATATCTGACGTTCTGCAATTAACTCAAAAATGGTGCCAAACATTTGCAAATGCTCCTCTGACAGGTTTTTCGGTGGAAACAGATGGGTTTTTATCATCGGAAACAGAATTAGCCCTTGACGTCTGAAATTGCGGAGAAACAGTTTTTTGAAAAAATGCCAAATCCGCACGGTCACAATGTCAGCAAAAATATGACGTTCTGCAATTCACTCAAAAATGGTGCCAAACTGTTGTAAATGCTCCCCTGAAAGGTTTTTCGGTCGAAACAGAAATGTTTTTATCATCGGAAACAGAATTAGCCCTCGATGTCTGATCTTGCAGAAAAATATTTTTTTGAAAAAATCCCTAAGCCGCGCGGTCACAATGTCAGCAAAAATATGACGTTCTGCAATTCACTCAAAAATGGTGCCAAACATTTGCAAATGCTCCCCTGACAGGTATTTCGGTGGAAACAGATGGGTTTTTATCATCGGAAACAGAATTAGCCCTTGACGTCTGAAATTGCGGAGAAACAGTTTTTTGAAAAAATGCCAAATCCGCACGGTCACAATGTCAGCAAAAATATGACGTTCTGCAATTCACTCAAAAATGGTGCCAAACTTTTGCAAATGCTCCCCTGAAAGTTTTGTCAGTCAAAACGCATAGGTTTTTATCATCGGAAAAAGAATTAGCCCTCGACGTCTGAACTTGCGGAAAAACACTTTTTGGAAAAAATCCCTAAGCCGCACAGTCACAATTTCCGCAAATATCTGGCTTTCTGCCATTCACTCAAAAATGATGCAAAACTGTTGCAAACGCTCCCCTGAAAGGTTTTTCAATGGAAACAGAAGCGTTTTTTCATCGGAAACAGAATTAGCCCTCGGCGTCTGTTCTTGCGGAAAAGCAGTTTTTTGAAAAAATCCCTAAGCCGCACGATCACAATTTCCGCAAATATCTGGCTTTCTGCAATTCACTCAAAAATGGTGCCAAACTTTTGCAAATACTCCCCTGAAAGGTTTTTCGGTCGAAACAGAAATGTTTTGATCATCGGAAACAGGATTAGCCCTCGATGTCTGATCTTGCGGAAAAACATTTTTTTAAAAAAAACCCTAAGCCGCGCGGTCACAATGTCAGCAAAAATATGACGTTCTGCAATTCACTCAAAAATGGTGCCAAACAGTTCCAAATGAAAGGTTTCCTGAAAGGTTTTTCAGTGCAAACAGAAGGGTTTTTATCATCGGAAACAGAATTAGCCCTCGACGTCTGATCTTGCGGAAAAACAGTTTTTTGAAAAAATGCCTAAGCCGCGCGGTCACAATTTCCGCAAATATCTGACGTTCTGCAATTCACTCAAAAATGGTGACAAACATTTGCAAATGCTCCCCTGACAGGTATTTCGGTGGAAACAGAAGGGTTTTTATCATCGGAAACAGAATTAGCCCTCGACATCTGATCTTGCGGAAAAACATTTTTTTGAAAAAATGCCTAAGCCGCGCGGTCACAATGTCAGCAAAAATATGACGTTCTGCAATTCACTCAAAAATGGTGCCAAACTTTTGCAAATGCTCCCCTGAAAGGTTCTTCGGTCGAAACAGAAATGTTTTTATCATCGGAAAAAGAATTAGCCCTCGACGTCTGATCTTGCGGAAAAACACTTTTTTGAAAAAATCCCTAATCCGCGCGGTCACAATGTCAGCAAAAATATGACGTTCTGCATTTCACTCAAAAATTCACTTTTGCAAATGCTCCCCTGAAAGGTTTTTCGGTGGAAACAGATGGGTTTTTATCATCGGAAACAGAATTAGCCCTCGACATCTGATCTTGCGGAAAAACAGTTTTTTGAAAAAATGCCTAAGCCGCACGGTCACAATTTCTGCAAAAATATGACGTTTTGCAATTCACTCAAAAATGTTGCCAAACTGTTGCAAATGCTCCCCGGAAAGGTTTTTCGGTCGAAACAGAAATGTTTTTATCATCGGAAACAGAATTAGCCCTCGACGTCTGATCTTGCGGAAAAACATTTTTTAAAAAAAATCCCTAAGCCATACGGTCACTATTTCCGCAAATATCTGACGTTCTGCAATTCACCCAAAAATGGTGCCAAACTTTTGCAAATGCTCCCCTGAAAGTTTTGTCGGTCAAAACGGATAGGTTTTTATCATCGGAAACAGAATTAGCCCTCGATGTCTCAACTTGCGGAAAAACAGTTTTTTGAAAAAATGCCTAAGCCGCGCGGTCACAGTTTCCGCAAATATCTGACGTTCTGCAATTCACTCAAAAATGGTGCCAAACATTTGCAAATGCTCCCCTGAAAGGTTTTTTGGTCGAAACAGATGGGTTTTTATCATCGGAAACAGAATTAGCCCTCGACGTCTGAACTTGCGGAAAAACAGTTTTTTGAAAAAATGCCTAAGCCGCATGGTCACAATTTCTGCAAAAATATGACGTTTTGCAATTCACTCAAAAATGGTGCCAAACTGTTGCAAATGCTCCCCGGAAAGGTTTTTCGGTCGAAACAGAAATGTTTTTTCATCGGAAACAGAATTAGCCCTCGACGTCTGTTCTTGCGGAAAAGCAGTTTTTTGAAAAAATCCCTAAGCCGCACGGTCACAATTTCCGCAAATATCTGGCTTTCTGCAATTCACTCAAAAATGGTGCCAAACTTTTGCAAATGCTCCCCTGAAAGGTTTTTCGGTCGAAACAGATGCGTTTTTATCATCGGAAACAGAATTAGCCCTCGACGTCTGATCTTGCGGAAAAACACTTCTTTGAAAAAATCCCTAAGCCACGCGGTCACAATTTCCGCAAAAATCTGACGTTCTGCAATTCACTCAAAAATGATGTGATGCTGTGATCTCCTAAACTGCTGAACCTTGCCCTCGCTACCGTACTAGAGAAATTTCTAGCTGTTGCTTTTAGAATGAGAGCAATCTCCCATGTGCTGAAAGCAAGCCCATATTTTAATTTGAACAGTATTTCAAAGTGCTCACAAGGGAGCCGAGAGTACCAAACTGAAAGATAAATGCATTGTAAAGGTAAAGGTATCCCTGCCCGTTCGGGCCAGTCGTGTCCGACACTAGGGTTGTGCACCCATCTCACTTAAGAGGCCGGAGGCCAGCGCTGTCCGGAGACACTTCCGGGTCACGTGGCCAGCGTGACGAAGCTGCTCTGGCGAGCCAGCACCAGCGCAGCACACGGAAACGCTGTTTACCTTCCCACTATAAAGCGGTACCTATTTATCTACTTGCACTTAAGAGGGCTTTCGAACTGCTAGGTGGGCAGGAGCTGGGACCGAACAACGGGAGCTAACCTGCCGCGGGGATTCGAACCGCCGACCATGCGATCGGCAAGCCCTAGGCACTGAGGTTTTACCCACAGCGCCACCCACGTCCCCTTTTCTGCACTGTAGAGACTAATAAATAAATGCAAATGGGGGGGGGGAGTGGATTCCTTCTTAATTTAATTTGGTTCTTACATCATTATTTGCAAGTCTCCATACCACTGAACTGGATGGATGGCTATTTCTGCAAAATTCAAGCTATTCTGTCCAGTAATCCAAGATGCTGACTGTTTTTGCATATGGTAGATTTAAACAATAGGGTTTTTTTCAGAATCAAGTGTCTCCCAAACCTTAGAAAGGCATGATTTGGTTAAAGTTTTTAAGCCAATGTATTGCCTTTAGGATCTTCACTATAATGAGTTGGTATAACTGTGTTGATGAGAGAGAATCCCCCCCCCCCTGAAACTCCCAGCCAGGCTCACTACAGAAATTAGAGCCCTATTCATATTCTTCCCGTCACATGGGGCAGGGGAGGAGGAGGCCAGAACTTTGCTTCCTCTCCCATCCCCTCTGTCCCTTTGCAGTCATGCTTCTCATGTTGTGGGGATGAACACCTACAACATGGAGGCTCCTTGCACAATTTAGGACCTTGATCGCACAGCATTCTAAACCGTGTGGGGAGACTCCACAAGTCAAGTATGCTCCCCACCACAGACAATTCAGTCCCATCACATGGAGGGCAATGGGACTGGGTCCCATCAGAAACATCCTGAAGGGGGGAAATTATTCCGTTGC
Source organism: Podarcis liolepis (assembly GCF_965112155.1). Taxonomy (NCBI): domain Eukaryota; kingdom Metazoa; phylum Chordata; class Lepidosauria; order Squamata; family Lacertidae; genus Podarcis; species Podarcis liolepis. The sequence continues at coordinate 6,172,051 of NC_139557.1, forward strand.
CTGGAGAAGAGTCATAACTCAAGTGTTTCACTGAAGGAGGGTGCAGGGTGTCTGGGCGTGGCAAGAAGCTAGCAAAGCCTGCAACCAGGGAACAAAAAAACAAGCTGGCTTGCAGTTCCCAGCGGGATGCATTGGACATCTTTTGAGACGGTATGCAGAAAGAGTGGGGGTTGGAGCCTGGGTGTACATGGCTGCCGTCTTGGAATATCTGACTACAGAGCTACTGGAGCTGGTGGGAAATCCTTGTGAAAACAAGAGGCAACAAATTGGGCAGCAATCTTGGACGGCTTTGGTGCGTAGTGGTTGCGGAGCTTCTCTTGGATCGTGTCCCACGGTGTTGCCTGGACTGCTGCAGGCGCAACCAATGCTCGGGCCGTCTCAAACACCTCAGACCAACAGAGGCTGAGGAATAGGCCCCGCTTACGCTCCTGTGATACTTCCGTCAGCTCGTTGGCTTGGAGGTAGCAGTCGAACCGAGCGAGGTAGGAGTCCCATGATTCAGAGGCTGGGGCAAACGGCGGTAGAGGCACAAGTGAAGCCATGATTCCGATGCCGGAGAGAAGGGCGATGGATGGAACACCGTGCTCTAGCCAGAACAGTCAGCCCTGAATTGGTTCTGTTCAGTGATTTCGCTCAGTGTTTCAGTTCTATGATTCAGCTCAGCTCAGAGGGTGGCTGCGTCTGGCTGTGCTCTGATGTCCATCAATCCCATCCTTCGTCGCCAGTGTTAAGTCGTGGGCGAACATAGCAGATGACACAGTGATTTCTCCAGAGGAGCTCTTTATTGTAAGCTGGACAGAACTGAACAGCAAACAGCTCAGCCGGCCTGCTTTTATAGGCAGACGGCTATCAACATTGTAGCAACAACAACCCAGGGTTTCCCGCCTAAAATAACTGACGTGGACCTGAGTGAAAACTATCTACACTATCCCCCTGCTGGCCCAGGGTGAGAACTTTAGTACATAACAACGGCACAGCCAGTTGGCGATCAGAAGCGATGATGAGTTGAACAAGCTGCTTGCGAATGTGACCACTGCTGAAGCTGGAGTTCTCCTCCACATCAATGCTCTGCTTCTTCCAAAGAGAACAGTGCAGTTCACTGTTCCCCAGGAGGAACTAAGGGGACCTGACCTCCTGTGACTTTTCTGTCTCTTACTGGCTGAAAAAGCTCGTCCTTTTCATGTCGCACTTTCGCTAGGAAGAACTCTACAGTGGCATCTCAGGTTACATACGCTTCAGGTTACAGACTCCGCTAACCTAGAAATAGTGCTTCAGGTTAAGAACTTTGCTTCAGGATGAGAACCGAAATCGTGCTCCAGCAGCGCGGCGGCAGCGGGAGGCCCCATTAGCTAAAGTGGTGCTTCAGGTTAAGAACAGTTTCGGGTTAAGAACGGACCTCCGGAACGAATTAAGTACTTAACCCGAGATACCACTGTATATTAATGTGTTTTAATAATATTTTTGCAATAATAAATTGTGCAATAGAAAAAAAGGGGGGAAAGAAACATGCTGAAGGGGCCAGGGCCAGTGAGCTTGTCCCATGCCATGCAGCAGGGAAAGTGTAAGAGGGGACATTGGAATTGCCCTTAGAAGTAGAGCAAATACCCAATGAATTCGACATATCTCAAGAAATCCTGTATAACTTTTTCCCCACTTTCCCCCTGCTGCTCATATTTTATAAGTCAAAATAGCAATCACCTCCCAACACTTCTCTCGACAATACAATTGCTTTGATTTCTGGGGGGTGTTATGCCTTGTACCCAGCAGTGCAGGAAGCCCCATAGGGACAGGGCTCACTGCGGGGTCTCTGAGGAGTCTGCTTGCTGCCTCCCACTCAGTTGCCCTACAGCTTGGGGGGGAGGCAGCGGGTAGACCGTTTGGGCAGCGCAAAGCCTGCGCGCACCCAAGCCACCAGGAGAGACGCGTGGCTTGGATGCGCTGCAGGCCCTGCAGTGAGTTCCGCCCGGCATTTTCTCACCCCCCTCAGTGATGACACCAAGGGCGGACCACACCCACAATAATAATAATAGTTTATTATTTATACCCCGCCCATCTGGCTGGGTTTCCCCAGCCACTCTGGGCGGCTTCCAACAGAACACTTAAAATACAATAACCTATTAAACATTAAAATAGGGACACGGGTGGCGCTGTGGGTTAAGCCACAGAGCCTAGGACTTGCTGATCAGAAGGTCGGCGGTTCGAATCCCCGCGATGGGGTGAGCTCCCATTGCTCGGTCCCTGCTTCTGCCAACCTAGCAGTTCGAAAGCACGTCAAACTGCAAGTAGATAAATAGATACCGCTCCGGCGGGAAGGTAAACGCCGTTTCCGTGCGCCGCTCTGGTTCGCCAGAAGCAGCTTAGTCATGCTGGCCACATGGCCCGGAAGCTGTACGTCGGCTCCCTCGGCCAATAAAGCGAGATGAGCGCCGCAACCCCAGAGTTGGTCACGACTGGACCTAATGGTCAGGGGTCCCTTTACCTTTATTAAACATTAAAAGCTTCCCTAAACAGGGCTGCCTTCAGATGTCTTCAAAAAATTTCGTAGTTTTTTTCTCTTTGACATCTGGTGGGAGGGTGTTCCACAGGGCGGGTGCCACTACCAAGAAGGCCCTCTGCCTGGTTCCCTGTAACTTGGCTTCTCGCAGTGAGCCAGAAGGCCCTCGGCGCCGGACCACACACCCCTTCCTCCGCCCCTGCTTGTACCTTGTAATGGGCTCTCAGGTTTGCTGTCACAAAGTGATGCTTTCAGTTTCTGTTTTCTAGTGTTGAATACATCCCAACTGATCCACCTTCCTAACTTTGTCCCACTACCCCGTGCAGCTTGTATCTTGCTGGAAACCTTTCAGACCTTCTCTTTGCAGAAACCACTTAAACTAACTCAAAGGTGGAAACAATTCTGGGCAGTTCATTCTAGAGATTATCTGGGAATGCAGAGAAGTACAATGTGAAGAAAATTCTCTAAACTTTGAAAGTGAGTGTTCTTTTCGGTTTTGACCAATGTTTGACTTCTTGTGAGAAAGGGGATGATTCTTGGAATTGTATTATCATTATCAGAACCGATTCCACTGAACCTTCCCTCCAGCTTACTAGAAGAAAACATTTGTTCCATCTCAACACAGGTGAGCTGATGTTCTTGTCTTTTCCAAGAGAGCATTGCCAAATGGGTGGATGCTTGTTGATTGAAAAAGCCCACAGTTGAGCATTGTTTCCTAAAGCAATTTGTTGATGATTGACAGAATTCAGGGGTGGCTAAATTGTACCTAGATTTGTTAAACATTTTAGTGTTGTGTGGTGTTTTTTAAAAAAAAAATAAATGTTTGCATTAAGCAAGTACTGTGTCTAGAATTGTGAAATGACACTCTAGAATGTGCTGACCAATTAACAGCCCTACAAAATTCTGTCAGTACCTACCAATTGTTTGAAAAAAGAAAGTTACGTTAATATAATAGGTTGTTTTCAAGGAAGGACCTAAGTGGTCCTACACGGCACTGATCTCCAAACACATCATCCACAGATACCCAGATCAAAATGGGATTGTAGTGTTCAAGCCTTTCCCAAGGCCACAATTTCAATTTCACAATTTCAATTTCATTGTCTGGCCAGTGAGCCTCAAAATGTTCCTTTTCGCTCGCCGTCACATGAGCTTCCAGGATCTCAGAAGAGGGAGTGCCCTCATCACAGTGTGAAATGCTGCAGGTTCCTCCCCAGATAGTGGCCCTGCCTTCTCTTGATGTCCTCCTATCTGGTGTGTTCCCTACACCAGTGTTTCCCAACCTTTTTTGGGCAAAGGCACACTTGTTTCATGAAAAAAATCTCGAGGCACACCACCATGCCAGATGGGGAAAGGTCACTTTTTACTTATGTAAAAAAAATTAAAAAAATAGTAACAGCATAGAAGGTAGAGAAGGTAGGACTCGAACCAGTGGATTCACGTTACAATAAAGATTTTGACTAAACATGGGAAAGAACTTTCTGCTGGTAAGGGCTGTTCAACAGGGGAATGGTCTCCCTCGGGAGGTTTTTCCCTTCTTGGAGGTTTTTAAGCAGAGGTGGGATGTCTGTCTGCCATGGATGCTATGGCTGAGATTCCTGCACTGCAGGGGTTGTACAGTACTGGATAGCCCTGGGGATCCCTTCCAACTCTACGATTCTATTAGGATCCCTTTTATAAAAGAGAGAACTTTAATGGCACGGCCATTATTTATTTCGGCTTCTCCCAACGGGGCCACGAAGGATCAGAAAAGCTGAAGAAGAGACCCTTCCTCAGAGGAGGCGGGAGACCACCGGACCCGCCGAGGAGGGGAATCCGGCCGCCTTTCCCTCCAGAGCGTCGCCTTTTGCCCCGGCCAAGTTGCGCCGAGGGCGCCTTGCGGGCTCTGCGTGGCTTCAGGCGGAGCCTAGGAGCCACTTCCCAGCCTGGAGGGCAGGCTGTGCGCGGACCCCGCCACTCTCGGGGCGCGACCCAGACCCAGCTGCCTTCCACGGCCAGCAGAGGTAGGCCGCCGGCTTCTAACCCGGCGGAACTGGGGCGTCCCGGGCGCAGCGCCGCGCTCCCCGCTCCTCCCGCCCCGCCCCCTTCTCCCGGGTGCCCCCTCCCTCCTTTGTTCTCCGGAGCCCCGCCTCCCCCTCTGCCCCAGCTCGCCTATTGGCTCACACAGCCGCCACTCAGGTGGGGGCCCGCTTTGGCCCCGCTCCCCGGCCGCCGAGAGAGAGTGGGAGCGTGCAGGGCTGGGCTGGGCAGCCGGGCGTCTCCTTCCCTGCGCTGCTTCGGCCGCGTCTGCAGCCGCCGCGGGACCAGGCGGGAGGCCAGTCATGCCCAGACACTGCCAGCCGCTCGGAAGGAGCCGTCGCTCCGCCGGGCAGCGCCTGCCTGCGCGCCCCTCGCTCCCTGCGCCGAGGATGGCGGGGGCGCCGGGTGCAAGGCAGCGCCGGGGCTGCTGGGCAAGCGGCAGATGCTGATTCAGTTTGGGGAATTCCTGTCACAGGGAGCAAGGCAGAAGCGGGTGACGGGGCACGTTCCCCGGGGGAGCGGGGCCGGAGGATTAGCCCGACTCGCCCGCCTCCCTCCCACGGCACACTAGGCAACGTCCGGCGGCACACTAGTGTGCCACGGAACACCGGTTGGGAAACACTGCCCTACACCATTGGACTGGAGAGGCAGTTGGTTCTCCAGAAGCCATGGAGAAGGCACCTGTGAGGGTCTGGACTTTTAATTCAATAGACCCTGCTACTACAGCCACCACACCTCTACAGTGGGCTTCTGTTTGTCAGGTTCAGTGGTCCTCTGGACCAGTCAGATGTCTGTTTTGTTTTGTTTTGTTTTGTTTTGTTTTGTTTTGTTTTGTTTTGTTTTGTTTTGTTTTGTTTTGTTTTGTTTTGTTTTGTTTTGTTTTGTTTTGTTTCGTTTCGTTTCGTTTTTAAATGGCTCTAGTGTGTGTTGTTGTTTAATCGTTTAGTGGTGTCCGACTCTTCGTGACCCCCTGGACCAGAGCACGCCAGGCACTTCTGTCTTCCACTGCCTCCCGCAGTTTGGTCAAACTCATGCTGGTAGTTGGTGCATAAACTTAGATTACTGTGATGTTGAAAAGTCTGCCTTGGATTCATATCGAGATCATTCTATCATTTTTGAGATTGCATCCCAGTACAGCTTTTGCCACTCTTTTGTTGACTATTAGAGCCACTACATTTCTTTTACGGGTTTCTTGCCCACAGTAGTAGATATGATGGTCATCCGAATTGAATTCGCCCATTCCCGTCCATTTTAGTTCACTGATGCACAGGATGTCAATATTTATTCTTGCCATCTCATTTTTGACCACATCCAACTTGCCCAGGTTCATGGTTCTTACATTCCAGGTTCCTATGCAATATTTTTCTTTACAGCATTGGACTTTCCTTTCGCTTCCATGCATATCCACAACTGAGCGTCCTTTCGGCTTTGGCCCAGCCGCTTCGTCAGCTCTGAATCTACTTGTCCTTGTCCTCCGCTCTTCCTCAGTAGCATGTTGGACGCCTTCCGACCTGAGGGGCTCATTTTCCAGCGTCATAACTTTTATATGCCTGTTGTCTTTGTCCATGGAGTTTTCTTGGCAGGGATACTGGAGTGGCTTGCCGGTTCCTCCTCCAGGTGGATCACGTTTGGTCAAAACTCTCCACTATGACCTGTCCATCTTGGGTGGCCCTACACGGCATAGCTCATAGCTTCTCTGAGTTATTCAAGCCCCTTTGCCACAACAAGGCAGTGATCCATGAAGGGGGCTCTAGTGTGTAGACCATGCAAAAAGATGGTTGTGTACAAGTACTGATTGGTGTGGTGCTGCTTGATAAGAGGCTGGGGACGCCAAATCATGCAATGCTGAAACACTGATGTGGATCATGGTGTGAACTCAGGATGCAACCCTGACAAGCGTGGGCAGATGCAACCTGGCCTGGGGGCATCCATGGTAGAAGCCTATGCATCCCTCTTGCTTGGGGTGGGATTCTGGTTCCTGGCACAAATTGTTCCTTCCGAATAAGTGTGTGCTATTTAAAGCTCTCTGCAATGCAGCTGGGATTTTGAAAAAAGAGAGAGAGGCTTTTTGATGGAAACTGGCTTATTAAATACCTACTGTCATACCGTTATAACAGAGAACAGAGACAACTTAATTATAGTGATTATACAATGATACATCTTGTTTGGGGGGGAGGGGATGCCAGCAGCCTGCCTCTACCTGCTCCCTCCTCCACCTGTCTTTTGTAGAGTAGTAAAATTATGGGGGTGGAAGGAGAAGGCTTGCACAACTGAGTGCGCAATTACATGACATCAAGACTGACAGTGTTCCTAGGCCTTTGCTTCAAGGCTGTCATAAAATCAGAGCAGGAAGGAACTTGAAAGGTCATCAGTCTGCACCAATCAGCTGTTGCAGTCCAAGCTGCAGGATACTGGCATTGGAGAGGATGCACAGTTTGACAAACAGATTTTTCCAGGGTTGTGTCTTTATTTAAAATATTTGCATACCTTCCCAACATTTCTCCAATGAAAATAGGGACATCCTATGCAACTCTTGTTGTTGTTAGCCCACCCATCTAACTGGGTTGCCCCAGCCATTCTGGGCAGATTCCAATATATACAAAAACATTAAACATAAAAAGCCCTTCCCTATACAAGGCTGCTTTCAGTGAGGAGATTTCACCCCTCCCATATCCAAGAATCTCCTGAGGAGTCTGCTGATTCTCCAGAGAGGAGGAGGCGTGTTCTGCTCTCTACTTATTCTGCTCCAGCACCAAATCAGTCAGTCAGTGTTGGGGAGAGAGAGAGAGACTGAGTGTTAGAGATCGTGTGTAGAGATAAGGTTGCTGCTAAGAGCAGCTGCAGACACTCAGTGCAGTGTAGCATTCATTTATGCTTAGACCTATTTAGCTCTGTATATAGTTTGTATAGTTGTAGATAGAATAAAGAAGATATTCTACAGAGCTGCTCTCCGAGTTGTTTATATGCTCTGCTAGACTCTGCTGTACTCTGCTGTGCGACAACTGTCTTCTTGTTGGAGTGAATCCGGTGCTCACAACTCTTGTGCACACCTTCCTGTGCAGAAGGTGGTCTCTGGAAGTGCTACCCAGCTCACCTAGCCCAGTCGGGGCTGAAGTGGATGAGTCCAGTTGGTGGCAGTGGCTCAAGGGTGATGCTGACATTCAGATGTCTTCTAAAGGTTTTATAGTTACTTGGCTCTGGAGTCGCATAACTCCATACCCTCCAACATCTCTCTGATGAAAATAGGGATGTCCTAAGGAAAAATTGGACATTCTGGGATCAAATCAGGAACTGGGGTGGCTTCTGTAAATTGGGGACTGTCTCTGCAGAATAGGGATACTTGGAGGGTCTGCAAGACACGCTTGGAGGGTGTACTTCTGAAGAGGCCTTTTGTAATTCCTAAGGAAGGGTGTTCCACAACTGCTGGGCTGACCAGTGAGAAGGCCCTATCCTTACTCAAGGGAGTGGGCTATGGGAAGGCAAAAATGGCTAGCTTGCCCTGTTATCATGCCCTATTAGCATGATTCATAGACAGTCAGAATATTGGTATTTATGATGTGAGTACACAAATGATCTGAAGAACCTGAACAGCACCATGACCAGAGCAACCAGAACAAATATGGTATTGGACTCATCTCTACACCACCTTCTTGTCTCAAACAATGGCAGTCCCTGAAGTTGCCAGTAGTATTGTGTGTGTTTGTGTAATTCAGAAGTTACCTTCCATAAAATTCACCAGACAATGTTATGCTTTTGCAGGAGAATTCTGCGAAAGCTGAAAATATAATTGGAGCAAGCTTTGAATGTGCAGGAACAGTCCTCATAATGACAATGATTGCTGCTCTGGCTTAGGCTTTTATATGAAAATATATTCATTTCTTCTTTCTTAAAACCATTCCATGTATTCATGGTTCTTTGTAAGACATGGTGTGTCTAAATTGCTATTAATTTGGCATGTTGATTTGAGTAATAAGGGGAAAATCAGACCTTTAACTCCTCTTTTTGAGCATTGACATTTACATTATTGGCATTAGTCATCAAGGTTGGGTGCTTGTTCACGCTTCTCCCATCTGGGCGGAGGGTGTCGCAGGAGGGTAGAATGGGAAAATCGGGAGTTCACAGCCTAGCCCCTGCCCAAATGCTTGACCATTGGCTCAACAATCCAGTCATTCCAACCCCAATGTGCCACATGGAAGAGCGTGAGTTCCATTTGAAGCCTAGATGTATCATGAAGAAATAGCTTCAGATCATACATGGCAATGATCATGCTATAGATGAGAGAACCACAGGTTTCTCCTGTGTGGTGAAAACCCCTTGCCCCAGTGATCTGGTAGTTTAATACAAGGGTCTAGATTTACCCTGTGAACACTACCATACCTTTAAAGTACATTCAAAGCACATTTTCCCCCCTCAAACAATTTTGTGCTATTGTTGTTTGTTTAAGGCTTGCTTAACTCTGTGACGGGTAAACTAGAGTGTTCAGGCTTATTTGAGGGGGGGAATGTGCTTTAAAGGTATCTTGTGTACGCAGCCTTAGTCTAAAAGATCCTGGCCTCCTTGTTGTTGTTTAGTTGTTTAGTCGTGTCCGACTCTTCGTGACCCCCTGGACCAGAGCACACCAGGGACTCCTGTCTTCCACTGCCTCCCGCAGTTTGGTCAAACTCATGCTGGTAGCTTCAAGAACACTGTCCAACCATCTCGTCCTCTGTTGTCCCCTTCTCCTTGTGCCCTCCATCTTTCCCAACATCAGGGTCTTTTCCAGGGAGTCTTCTCTTCTCATGAGGTGGCCAAACTGTTGGAGCCTCAGCTTCAGGATCTGTCCTTCCAGTGAGCACTCAGGGCTGATTTCCTTCAGAATGGAGAGGTTTGATCTTCTTGCAGTCCATGGGACTCTCAAGAGTCTCCTCCAGCACCAGAATTCAAAAGCATCAATTCTTCGGCGATCAGCCTTCTTGATGGTCCAGCTCTCACTTCCATACATCACTACTGGGAAAACCATAGCTTTAACTATACGGACCTTTGTTGGCAAGGTGATGTCTCTGCTTTTTACGATGCTGTCTAGGTTTGTCATTGCTTTTCTCCCAAGAAGCAGGCGTCTTTTAGACCTCCTTAGACCCACCTTAAAATCCCAGGGTGGGAAGAGAGGCTGGCTGTTAAACCACTCTGAAAATTGCAGTGAAACAACCCAGAGGATATACCTGCTTTATGACTACCTGCTTTCATAAAAGTTCCAGGACTCCTTTACTGTCCTCTGGTGGCAAGTTGAATGCATGCAGTTGCTTGGCTGTGGAGGGAACCGAACGTGGGAGTGCAGGGAATAAAGGATAAGAGCTTTCATCACAACAGCAGGAGCAGAGATGCAGAGAAGCTCACAAACAGCCAGTGACCCCCAAAGGGGCTTCAGAACGTAGGAATTAAACGCCTCAGCTGCTTCAAAGACCTGGATGCAAAGAGAAGCTTTATCCAGTGTGTCACTTAACACCACACACTTTTTCTTGAGGAATATTGGCTCCAGTTTTTTTCTTCCCAGATCTCTGCTTGGAATAGTAAGGTGAGTAGGGAATGGCGCTGGGAAGCAATTGCACCTAACAGTAATAGGTGGGGTTGCCAGCAACTTTAGGAACAGTGTGGCATTAGCTGTTGGAGGGAAAAGTGAGTGTGTGGCTGCTGTTGTCAGTCTTGAATGATGAAAAAAGGGGGGTGAATAGGTTGATGAATAATCCTGGATATCTTGAGGATCAGATTTTGTTGGTGTAAAAGATATGCAAGCTTTTGAGTTGCACAAATCTCTTCATCAGGTGGGATGGAATTGCTCGTTTTCTGCCAGCAAGGCTTTTAAAATGGTCTCCGATCACTGATTTTACCCCTTGCAAGTTGGGCCAGTTGCACCATCTTCACAAGCCCTACCAGGGTTTCCTTTCTCCTGGTGAAATCAGTTCAGCTGGCATTGTTCATTATGTTATGCTTACAGCAACTAAGGTCTGTAACAGCTAGAAGCAGAGCCTACATTTTTATCTGTTCCTGGAAAGGTTGCAAAACTTCCTTTCTCAGCAGGCACTGGGCTGATCTAGCTTTGGTGGCTCATTCTGTAAAGTGATTCCTTGCTTTGTGCTGTACGGTGGTACTCTGGTTCTTGAGCTTAATCCGTTCTGGGAGTCCGTTCGACTCCTGAAACCGTTCGAAAACCAAGGCGCAGCTTCTGATTAGCTGCAGGAGCTTCCTGCAGTCATGTGGAAGCTGCGTTGGACGTTTGGCTTCCAAAAAACGTTTGCAAACCAGAACACCTTTTGTTCGGAAGCCAAGCCGTTCGAGAGCCAAGGTACCACTGTATTATTGTTCAGCTTCATCAAAGGTGGCCAGCATGATGTCACTGGACTACAGCTCCCATCATCCCTCACCATTGGCCATGCTGGCTGGAGCTGATGGAAGTTGGAGTCCAAGGACATCTGGATAACATCATATAGACTACCCCTGGTTTTTGATGGATTTTATGGACTGCAGAGCTGAAGTGCATCCACCCTAGGCCTCACGACCTGCTAAGAGGAAAAGGATCACTGGGACGTTGCTCCCTGTGGCTCCCAAGAAGAACAACATAGCAAGGGGAACATCAGCCTAGCCCAACACAGCAGCCAGAGAAGGACCAGCAGCCGGGAGTTTGCTTCCCTGCTAAAAAGACTCTACTCCAGGTCATGTTGCTTGTTCAGAAGGAAGGGAACTCACTCTTTAATCTGGCCCCATCCTGCAGAGGGCGAGGGGCTGCTGGGATAGCTCAGCTGATAGGAGCATGAGACTCTTAACCTCAGGGTTGTGGGTTTGAGCCCCACAACGGGCAAAAATCCAGGGGGTTGGACTACACAGCCTTCATGGCCGGTGTGGTGTAGTGGTTAAGAGCAGTGGACTTGTAATCTGGTGAACCGGGTTCACTTCCCCGCTCCTCCACATGCAGCTGCTGGGTGACCTTGGACTAGTCACACTTCTCTGAAGTCTCTCAGCCCCACTCACCTCACAGGAGTGTTTGTTGTGGAGGAGGAGGGGAAAGGAGAATGTTAGCTGCTTTGAGACTCCTTCGGGTGGTGATAAAGTGGGATATCAAATCCAAACTCCCCCTCCTCCTCCTCCTCCTCCTCCTCTTCTTCTTCTTCTTCTTCTTCTTCTTCTTCTTCTTCTTCTTCTTCTTCTTCATGGTCCCTGCCATCTCTACACTTCTGTAATCAACCATCCCAAACCTGGCACACTCCAGATGCTTTGGTGTGTATGTGCATCATGTATATATGTATGTTATCGTTGCTTTAAGCCAAAATGGTTGAGAAAGACAGGTGCAAAACTTCAAAATAAGTAAGTAAACAATAAAAAGAATGTATACCTGTTGAGAGAATTCATTTGCCAAAATGAATAATCTAACTATCCTTTCAGCTAGGAAGGTAAATATTGCCCCCTTACACACACACACACACACACACACACCAGTTCATGCTATTTACCGTATTTTTTGCACCATAACACTCACTTTTTTCCTCCTAGAAAGTAAGGGGAAATGTCTGTGCGTGTTATGGAGGAAATGCCTACGGGTGGCATGCCTACGGATTTTCCTCCTCTAAAAACTACGTGCGTGTTAAGGTCGGGTGCGTGTTATAGAGCGAAAAATACGGTAAATTTGTGGAACAGCTGCAATGGCCTGAGCTTCTGTGAAGAGTGGTCAGCATCACAGGCCACCCACAAGTCCCACTCCTCAGCAAGGTTCTGCTGCTCAACCTGCAGAGTATTCTCCCTGCTGCAGCTCCTTCAAATAGGCACCTGACCAGCAGCAACCTGGGGAACAGGACGATGGACTAGGTACAGCAGGACTCTTCCAATGTTCTTGCTTTGTCACCCCTTCTCCCTGGCTCCCCATATCTGCTGCCGCCTGAGGTGGCTGCCTCACACTGCCAAATGTTAGGACCGGCCCTGATGTAGCATCAAGAGTAAATCATGGCGGACTAGGTGGACAAATAGCCTGATATTGTATAAGGCAGCTTCCTGTATTCCATGAAGGATCCAGCTGTTGAAACAAGCACACACTCCTCCATCAGCTTGGAAGAAGCTAATGGATGTTTGTTGCCTTGTGTGACAGATCTATAAATAGTGTGCATTTTAGAATATCTCTCTAGATTTTCTCCCCTTTTGCATTTGAGCTGCTGTTAAGATGCTACATCTGTTCCAAAACTTCTTGGGGAAGAATGTGAATTGACTGAAGGGAAGAAAGTATCTTATTTCACCTACAAATGCCAGTTAATTCTCTGGGCCTTCCTGTGACATCTGTGGGAGTTTGTAAGATGATCCCAATGCTGGCAGTGGGTGGGAAGCCAGACTTAACTTTTAAACATGGAAAACTGGCCTTTTTATTTTGTAAAAAGTTACTGGAGCACGTTTATCTATATGCCAGTCTCCCTAGGCTGGAGTTTAGCTGTAAAGCGAGAATATTATTTTTTATGCATTCCTGACTTGTCTATGTCATCATGACTACAAATTTCAGAACAATTTTGCCTTAAATGTGGAAACATCTAGACAACGGTGTGATTCTGCCTCTGCTACTTTTCATCTCCTGCTCTTTTTCTAAGCATTTGAACGACGCAACAGTGTAAGTTTAGCAACTGTTTCGGTGTTTTCTGCTTCAGTTTTGCATGAGTTTTCTGATGTCAGTTGCCTGAGGTTTCAAACACAATGCATTAAATAGCATTAAAAGCATCAAAACTCATGCCCTAAGCCCTCTGCCTTAGACTTCCTCTTGAGCTCAGTTTTGTTTTGTTTTGCAATGAGCTTCTGGCCCCTGGGTGGCTGAATGTCTCTGACTTGCGAAAGGATGAAGGCTTCTCCCAAAGGCTTGTGGAAGCCCTAACCAAGGAAAGAAAACAAAAAAGTGGCCTTTATAGTGAGACTCTTCTTAGTTGATTTGTGGGTGTGTTTTAAGTTAAAATCAAACACATGGTTTCTTGTTTCCCCAAGGTCTGCAGAACACTGTCATTCACAATGGTTGCAGGCTTCGAGAAAGCATGCCATCGATGCATCTCCAAAATTGCCAGCAATGGTAGGTTGCCTGAGAAAGGGAGAAAGTGGCAAGAGATCTGGAGCACTACAGGGATTCAGCAAAGGATGGTGATTGCAGGTCAAGCAGGGAGGCTGCAACCAAGCAATACCTGTCCCAACTTAGTTTGCATCACTGTCTGATAGCAATGGATGAATCCATCCATTTCGGTTCTCAAAGTTCCCCACTGTTCCAATTTTAAATACTGTTCTCCACATGGTTACAGTAATTTGCATTAAAAACAATACATATGTAACTCTCAGCATTTTAGAGCAAATTTCTAATATGCATTTCTTTGTATGCAATTTCCCCAAATAAACACATTTTTGCAAAACAATTCCCCCAAATGTAATGTATTTTTATATGTTATTTTCCCTAATATATGCATTTTAAGGCACATTTTACCCCAGTATCACCTGCCAACCTAGCAGTTCGAAAGCACGTCAAAGTGCAAGTAGATAAATAGGTACCGCTCCAACGGGAAGGTAAACGGCATTTCTGTGTGCTACTCTGGTTTGCCAGAAGTGGCTTAGTCATGCTGGCCACATGACCCAGAAGCTGTACACCGGCTTCCTCGGCCCATAAATCGAGATGAGTGCCGCAACCCCAGAGTCGGCCACAACTGGACCTAAGGGTCAGGGGTCCCTTTACCTTTACCCAGTATATGTACCGTATATACCCAGTATATGTGTTTTTTACACATTGCTATTGCAACATTTAGAGTGGTGACAATTTTGAAAAATGGCTGTGTTTCAGTTCCTATATTGTTTTGGAAAGTATGAATTAGATAGGTTTGCCATTAAATGAGAAGAGAATTTAATTGCTCCTTCATTCCTACTGTCTACCTGTGTATGTGACAAAAATGGAGGGCATTTGGAGGATGTTTTATCACTATCTATAACTTGTCATTTATTTCCTTACAGCTTGCTTCATTTTTGGACTCCTTGCTTTCCTAGCATTACCACTGTCTATGGCTTTTACAGGTAAGTACACTGCCAAAATAAAAATACTATAGCAACCAGGAGATAATGAGTTAAATGATATGGATAAAATCCAACAATTGCAAGCAGGTTTTTGCTTCCCACCTTCCATAGCAGGTTTTGGTTCTGGTTGGGGTGGAGTAGAGGGGGGGGGGAGTTCTGTTGCATGAAGAGAAGTCTGATTTGCTTGTGCAAAAACACTATTGGATTCCAGCTTCATGTAGGAAATTAGGTTTTTCTTTGTTTCCTTGCATGTCAGACAGTTGTTGAAATTGCAGGAATCTGCTGGAAGGACACTGGTAATCCTAACTTTGACAGGAATGATAATGATATTATGATAATGATATCATGATTATTTCTTAGTCACTTAATCTTCCCCAGGGCAGCCCAATGCAACTTACAACCAACCAACCAGACAATAAACTCCAGATAGACTACAACTTATGGGATGCGGGTGACGCTGTGGTCTAAACCACAGAACCTAGGGCTTGCTGATCAGAAGGTCAGCGGTTCAAATCGGCGGTTCGAATCCCCGTGACGGGGTGAGCTCCCATTGCTCGGTCCCTTCTCCTGCCAACCTAGCAGTTCAAAAGCATGTCAAAATGCAAGTAGATAAATAAGTACCGCTCTGGCGGGAAGGTAAACGGCATTTCCGTGCGCTGCTCTGGTTCGCCAGAAGCGGCTTAGTCGTGCTGGCCACATGACCCAAAAGCTGTACGCCGGCTCCCTCGGCCAGTAAAGCGAGATGAGCTCTCGCAACCCCAGAGTCATCCGCAACTGGACCTAACGGTCAGGGGTCCCTTTACCTTTAGATTACAACCTAGAGTAAAGAGAAATACATTGTAAACATCCCACCCACTTCTAAAAGGCCACAGATATACAAAGGCTATAGGCCTGGTTATAGAGGGAAGTTTTTGCCTGATGTAGCGAATGCACCAGGGGAAGAACATTCCACAAACTGGGAGGCACAGCAGAAAAGGCCCGTTCTCATGTTGCCACCCTCTGGAACTCTCCTGTTATTTTACATGTTGTGCAAAATGTGTCAGGGCTGTAGCACCACTGCAGTTGTGAATTAGTGCACCTGCCCTTTTGCTTCTGCACATGAGACTTGATCAAAATAATTTACTTTGTTTGTTGTTCCTCAGGAATGAAGTTTTTAGACGACTGTCCAGTCCAGCCGCTAATCCCCTTATATCTGCTTGTGGGTGGTGTGGTTGGCAGTTTGAAGGTACTGCTGTTCACTGAATAATATTTTCCTCTGAGGAGATTTGTGATGAAGTTTGTATGGAATTATCTTCATTCATAGAAGATACAAAAGAAAACACCAAAGCACCATGGTTATATCTTAGTGAATTAACTTCAAGGAAATAAGGATTTGACTCAGGAGGAGACTTCTGGATTGAGAAAGGATCATACACTGTGTAGCCTTTTAAAAATGTTACTATTTAAACTATTTTATTCAGTACAACTAGTCAGTGGCGTAGCGTGGGGGGTGCAGGGGGGGCCAGCCGCACCGGGCGCAACATCTGGGGGTTAGGGTTAGGGGGCGCAAATCCACGGGTTAGGGGGCGTAAATCCACAGGTTAGGGGGCGCAAATTACTTGCCTTGCCCCTGGTGCTGACAACCCACGCTACGCCACTGCAACTAGTTGTGTGTGTGAATCTTTTAATGTCAGTTTCCTCTCAGTTTCTCATTTTTTTCTCACATTTCCACATCAGTCTGTGATTTTTTTAAAAAAAGTCCACATGAAAATCCATCAGCATTTTGATGCAAATTTCTTTGCACTACTTTGTATGCAATTTTGCCTAACATTTATTGTAAACCACTTAGAGATGTTGCTACGAAGCAGCAGCATACAGTTATACCTCGGGTTACATACGCTTCAGGTTACATACGCTTCAGGTTACAGACTCCGCTAACCCAGAAATAGTACCTCAGGTTAAGAACTTTGCTTCAGGATGAGAACAGAAATTGTGCGGTGGCGGCAGAAGGAGGCCCCATTAGCTAAAGTGGTACCTCGGGTTAAGAACAATTTCAGATTAAGAACAGACCTCCAGAACGAATTAAGTTCTTAACCCGAGGTACCACTGTATAAATGTTGTTAAATGAAGACAAATGTTTGATACTAAGGAGCCAAATCTGGAATATAATGATCCCACTGGGATTTTTTTTAACCTTTGTGCAATGTCTAGGTTGGTCTTCTGCTCTTTGACTCCACCCGGATGAGGCAGCTGCTCACCAAATCGGTTATGATTGACGATGACGATGACGACGAGTATCCCTGGAGACAGAATGCTCACAAATATTACATACACCTCACCCTCAGCCTCTTCCTCTTCCTCTGGTTCATCCTGGGGAACTACTGGGTGTTTTCCATCTACCTACCTAATTTCATCCCACCTTTCCACCACCCTCAAGATTACTGTGATAAAATCCTGTACGTTTTTGCAGTTGGGGTGCTTGTCGTGAGCCACACAGTTCTGGCTTTGCTGATCTTCTGCAGCTGCTGTGTTTATTGCTGCTCCAGGCAACGATATGCTACAGATGAGGACTGAAAAGGGGGTGGAAAGCCATAGACGATGAGCCATGGGACTATTAGAGAAGCAATAGGGGAGAGAAAGAGGCAATTCTGGTATTTGTTGGTCATGCTCACTCTCCCTGCACACATAGTGCATATGACTAGCAAACTCCATGGAGGTCTGTTTTACGTGGTTACTTTTTTCTCTCCTGTGGAAATAAATGTGGACGGTAGACAAAGTCTATTTGAAAGGTAGTAAAAAGGGTCTTTTTTGCTCTGGCGCATGCCAGGGAAAGCATCAACTTCCCTGTGCATGCCGTGGAAGTGAGACGCTTGCACTGCCACACCACGCCTTTTTTTTTTTTAATGCTTTCTCAAAACGTATTTACTGATTTCAGTGGTAGAAATGATGGAACGTGGGGCGGAGGTGAGAATGAGGGTAGCGTTGGGCACACAAGTAAATTACTATTCTCCCCCGCCCCCATAGAAAATGCAGGTATGATGTAGTTAAATTGGGACGGGAAGTCTGAAAGCTGCTCCAGCTTGTCTGTCTATTGAGTATTCAAGTTGATTTGCTTGCACAGACGTTAGATGATGTTTGGTCTTTATTGAGTGTTTGTTCCTATTTGTTTGTGGAGAGGATATACGACAACGAGCATTTGCTTGCACAGAGCTTATACAGCTTTCCATTAATGATTTATATCACACTTTTTAGAGCATTTCCACATCATTTTCTTTTTTTCAAGTGGGTTTGTAGCAGCAGAACACTGCACAAACCTGCATTTTGGCTATGTGATTGAACCCCAGTTCTTTTCTTTCAAAGAAAGTGGCAGCTTACGTTTTCTTTGGTTTGTACAAAAAAAATTTTTTTGAAGGACTAAAAGTAATGAACAATTTTCGATCACCTACTCAAAGGTCTCTGGTTTCATCTCTAAACCACTGCAAGAGGCGTGAATTTACATATTTCATGTACATATTACATTTGCTTTGATATTGCATTGTTTGTACTTTCAGGATTTCAGCTTGTTTCCTAGAATGATGCATGTTGTGTATATCTTCTTTGTGGATTGATGTGATGAAACAGCTACTGTACCCGTATTTTTCGCTCTATAACACGCACCCGACCTTAACACGCACGTAGTTTTTAGAGGAGGAAAATCCGTACGCATGCCACCCGTAGGCATTTCCTCCATAACACGCACAGACATTTCCCCTTACTTTCTAGGAGGAAAAAAGTGAGTGTTATGGTGCAAAAAATACGGTACTTCTTCATGACAGCTGTAATGTGGTAATAAGGCGGCAGCATTGAGATTGCTTTGTTCCAGAACCTGGTGCATCCAAATCTATGGTACCCAAAAATGGTATGAAATGTGTTCTATTTGTTACTTTTCCTCCATGTAACATCACTAAGCAGTCATCTGTACAGGATTTGTTTTTTTAATACAAATAATAGACAGGAGTTTTAAAAACCTAAATACAGTGGTACCTCGGGTTACAGACGCTTCAGGTTACAGACTCCACTAACCCAGATATGGTACCTCGGGTTAAGAACTTTGCTTCAGGATGAGAACAGAACTCTGCTCCATCAGCGCAGAGGCAGCGGGAGGCCCCATAAGCTAAAGTGGTACCTCAGGTTAAGAACAGTTTCAGATTAAGAACGGACCTCCAGAACGAATTAAGTTCTTAACCCGAGGTACCACTGTACTTACAGATCTTTATCTTTTTTGCTTTCACAACAATCTATGAAGTAGAACATGATACAGATACTCTTACCACCATAATTGTGGTAACCATGACCCCTGCTCAGTGTTGACAAAGACCAAACGCCAAGCTTAAAAGCAGAGATGTGTTATAGCGCTACATGTGTTAATTAAAAGACCTTTTGAGAGTGCAACATGCGTTAGTGTGCACTCCACAATTATTTAAACGGTTAGGGGGGTGAAATATACTCAGAGTCGCAAAGTGATTTCATGCTCTTTATTCAGCTCATAGTGGTGAGGAGGAATGAATGAATGTCCCCTCAAAGTATCTGCTTTATATACATTATTTACACAATGGGCTGCACATGATTGGCTAATTCCGTAATTCTACTGTAAGCCAATCAGGTTGTGGATTCACTTCTATCTGGAGCATGATTGGGTGGTTCCTGCCAACCAATCATACTGCTGCATTGTTCTAGGACCAATCAGACTGCTGCATTCTGAATCCTATTGTTCTAGGACCAATCAGACTGCTGCATTTTGGATCCTATTGTTCTAGGACCAATCAGACTGCTGCAGTTTGGATCCTATTCAACTCAGTACATAACAGGGGGAAAGAAAAGTTCTGGATATGGATACTGCATCTGAGGCAGCCAGCCACTTGAGCCTCTGCCTTAGCTCGATATTGAGACCAGGAACAATAGAATGCAATAGAAGAAGAGAATTAAACAATTTGTAATCAGGGATTACAAGATAATTGAGGAATAGTCTTAAAAATGCTTTTTAGAAGTTGTCCATTATCCAGATGCCTCCCCATTTGTGTAATACAATCGTTTTTATTTTGAAACAAGAAGAAAATAATTTAAGCCCTCCCATTCCATTAATAGTTCTACTTCTTCAAAATATATAGAGAAACACTAGAACACGTGGAAGGAAATGTTGTGAAGTAGAGATGGATTAAGTTCATTTCAAATTCCATACAGTATTTCTTAGACATATCCCTGCTTTAATTTTGTGATTATACATTTGTGTGTGTTTTTAAATGTAATGAGTTATATTGCAATTTATTTACAATACGTACATACGAACTACTTTGTGTTTCAGAACGCTAGCAATGGCTTTGTATAATAAAGTAATTCTTGCCAATTTTCATAGAGTGTTATTTTCATATTGAAAAGTTCCCTACTGTAAAGCTTGTGGCATATGCATAAACAAGCGTAAACATACCTTGAAAATAATTTTTAAGTCTCTTGTTTCCCCCCAAAGTGGGGTTATTTATTTTGATGCTCTAGCTTCAGCAAAAGTCAGGTATGGAAAAAATGGCAAAATAAAAGCACTTTCACAGGGAAATCCTGTGAAAGCTATGCTAAATGGTCCACCAGTGCAGCAGGGAGAAATAGTTATGGGTGGGCTCTGGCTCAGAGACCAAATTTGGCCCACCAAAAGTGGCCATTTCACTGTTTTTCACCATGCAGTGTGTTTTGCAAGCCTTGCATTGGACTTCAGAGTCCCAACAATGAAAGATTTATATTTGCTTGCTTCAGTGCACGGCTAGAGGCAGTTGCATGCACATCAACTAAAGCAACATGGAGCTTGATGATGATGATGATGATGATGATGATTTATTTATACCCCACCCATCTGGCTGGGTTTCCCTAGCCACTCTGGGCGGCTCCCAACAGAATATTGAAAGCACGATAAAACATCAGAACACGATAAAGCATCAAGTGGTGGAAGCAAATCCCAGAAAGGTTTGTGTCTCCTTCCCTCTAACATTCCATCCCTGAGCACCAGGGAGTGACCCTGTAAGCATGAGGCCTATTCTCCATCCCACCCCCTTTGGATAAAACTAGGGCCAAAATATCACCTGGACAGGCTTTCCATTTTTAATATCAAGTCATATTTATTATCAATATTTTTATACTACTAAAAATATGAAAAACCTAAGAAGTTTATACCAAAATGCTAAAATCAAAGTTTTAGATAGCTGTATCACAATGCTACAAAATAGGATTGCTTTTTCCAAAACTCCAGGCTGCATCTACTAGAACTACCTGGTTGTCTGCTTAAAAAAAAAAAAAGTGTCAACAAAGCAGAAGAAACAGATCTTAGCCTTACAACCAAAATGCAAGCCAAAAATATTCCTCTTGTGAAGATCAAAAAAATCCAAGAATCTCAAAATCTTAAGAACTACAACACAATCTGTTAAAAAGGCAGCAAGAAAAAAATCCCCCCCCCCCTTGAGCCTGATTTTACAGTATTCTGCAAGGCTGGAGTGATCTTAGCAGCAGCGCCAGTGAGGACAGGCTCATGTGATGGGGAGACAATTTATGAGTGAGGGTTTCCTCCATTAAACACTGATGTCAACATTTGTCCCATTCGAATTGTACCTGTAGTCCCGTATATCTGTTTCCTTAGAGATGCCAGGTGTATGGATCACTCTTCAGCTTTTTAGTGTCTCAAAGGAAGATTGAAAATAGACATTTTCCCCGTTGGCAAAGAGTTTGAACATTAAAATTCCAGAAAGAGCTGCGGGAAGTGTGGAAATTTCTAGAGATTGCCATTCTTCGCAGCTGGGCACCTTGGCACGTTGTCCTGGGCACTGCACCAGTACCAGACAGCATTGATAGACAGGCAACGGATAACAGCTGACCAGGGCAAGTCGCTAACAATGGCACCTCTGATTATGTGGAAAGAGACCTCATTGGCAGGTAAGCAAGAGGCTGAGATGTTGAAGATAGTAGGCATCTGCTGAGGAAGGACCTCCATGGTTACTCCTTGACCTCAAGATCTTCAATCAATGTCATTTGAATGGAAGAGAAGAGAAGGTTAACTGCTTCGTACCACTTCGGAAATGGTTTGGAGAAAGATATTGTTCTTTCTATCCTACCCTTCTCCAATGAGCTCAGCGTGGTAAATGCCCCCCCCCCTGTTTTCTTTGCCCAAAAATAAGTTTCTGGGCTTGCCCTCTTTTACTGACACTGACAGCAGCCTGTCTGCAGGTAGAAATACAGCTGGAGTGAGGGGTTCAGAAGGAAAGCCATGCATCCATGGTTGCCAAAGATATATTTATATTGCTTGAAGCTCAAAATAGGCCTCAGACAGTTGCAGAGATACCTTTCCCAAGTACCCTAAGGACTAGTATGACTATGGAAGCAACATCTGCATGCTGAAGAGTTCTGTACTTAGTGGGCAAAGATATTTTGAATCCCCCAGAGGCAGAGGGGGAGGTCTCTGGGAGAGGTGAGAACTTGTTCCTTCTACCCAAGCGGGACAAAACCTTCTTGAGTCCTGCAAGCCTAGAAAAGAATGAGAAAAATATGCATGATTAAGAGTTATGTACTTAGTGGGCAAAGATATTTTGAATCCCCCAGAGGCGGAGGGGGAGGTCTCTGGGAGAGGTGAGAACTTGTTCCTTCTCCCTAAGCGGGACAAAACCTTCCTAAGTCTCGAAAGCCTAGAAAAGAAAGAGAAAAATATGAGAAATGGGGCTCACAGGTAGTTCTCTCCTGATCTACCTCACTAGATTGGTCTGGGGCCATTCACTGCTCAAAGCTCAAGATGAATTCACCATTCTGGGTACAACATAATGTGTATCTTGTGAAGAGAGTGCCTGGATATTGTAGCCAGGGTGGCACCCTCTGGATATTAACAGACATCTCTCATCATCTCATTGAAAGATGTGAGTTTGCTTGGAGAAGGGATGTTTTAAGGGGAGTAATCAAATACCTGAAGGTCTGTTATTCCAGAAGGTGGGACTTAAATCAACTGTTGCTTGGTTGGCTATTGGCCAAACCTCCCAAGAGTTTCATAGTGAAAGAGCACCCCTTGGGAGACGGTGGGTTCTCCTTTGCAGTGGGTATTTAATCGGAGGGTAGTAGGTGGCTCTGTCAGGGATCCAAAAGATGCATCCTGCATTACAGATCCTCCAATGAACAGAAAGTATGACTAGATTGTCCCTTCCAACATGGTTACCTCTTCAGCTACTGCCCACTCTTCACAGTTTCATAATAATGGCTGCACGACCAAGAGGACAATGTATTCCCTTCTCCAGAGGCCTATTATCAAGTTATCAAGTGATTCTTCTGCACTAGCCCAAAAGCCCATTTTCAAGCTGTTTCTATCTTATCTGTTTTCCTTTTCCTAAAGCTTAAGCAGAATCCAGTCGCTTCTCTATTATAAATCAGCGGGTGGAGTCATGAAGATGTCCAGAAGGACTGTCCTGAAGCACATAACTTATTCTTGATTTTTAAATATATATATATAACAGCCTTGTTTGGGGAGCAAAGGCCTAAGATTTTAATGGATCATTATAAGAGTGCCGAAGCTGTGATGAAATCCTACTTACAGTACATTTTTCCTCCATTTGGTTTGCAAGAAAGACAGAGAGAAACCAGCTAAACAAGAGCCTCTCACTAGACCCAAGGACCAACTGACACAAGAGGCAGTTGGAGAAGGTGTCACCGTGGCAACGCCTGGATCACAATGGATTCTGCAACCTAGCAAGCTAGCGAGGATCCCAGACACTTCTTTCTGGCTCTGCTAAATTCATGTACAGGGCTTTTAATTCATGCTCAGCTTTTTTATGTATTATGTGCCTTTTCCTCTACAGTTGCCCCTGCACCTAGTTATCGGTTCTGCTTATCTGCCTGCTACAAAAGGCCTATGGTTCTAGGGTGGATCACAACTATCTAACAAAAATAAATCAACATTAAGACCAGCTAAAACAAATTGCAGTCACAGGAATAGGGTGAGTTTTCCGCCTGTCTTGGCTTGTAATCTCTCACCTGTTATGGCTGAACTGCATTCAGTGGGCTAAGTAAGTTCGCCTTCCCTTCTTTTATCCACTAGGCAACTTTTATTTCCCATGCCGATTTTTATTATTTTGCAAAACAAATGTGAGTCATATTTTATTTCTCCCCAACCCCCTTCTCTCTTCTCATTTTCTTTCTTCAACTCCAAACTCAGTCTCCTACACACACACACATGCTCACAGGCTTTCAATTCAAAATAAGGGCAGCAGGCTGGATATTTTATTGTTATTGTTATTATTATTATTATTATTATTATTATTATTATTATTACATTTATACTCCAGCTTTCCAGCTCAAGATGAAACTTGTGGTTCTCCTCTTTTCTCATTTTATCCACACAACAACCCTGTGAGGTAAGTTAGGCTGAGAAATCATGAATTGCCCGGGTCCAAGGTCACCCGGTGAACTCCATGGGCATTTGATCCATTGTCTCCCAGGTCTTATCTTAGTCCACTTAATACTCTTCTGCCTTATTCCACATTCTTGAAAAGAAAATGTAGAAGTTGAGGAGGAGCAGGGAAGGAAGTGAGGAATACTGTTTCCCCCATGAAATTCACTGGGGCTTACTTCTGAGCAGACATGTGCAGCAGTGTAGTCACTGTGGCATAAAACCCACTACTGTCCAAATATGTAGTTGTGTCAACATAAACTTGTTAGTTTATATAGACTTAATGCAGTGCTAACCACACTCGGGAGCGCAGCCCATGAAATCTATTCTGGCAAAACGCAATCCCTACACATACTTGTCTACTCAGAATAAAGCCTCGTTGGATTAAACGGTGTTACCGGAAAAATCCGAGGGCTCCCTTGGACAAAAACAAAGACACCAACCAGGATAACTTGGAGCAAAACAGCAGCCTGTAGGCTTGGCCTTTATTGAACTGTTGCAACAGGGTGTTCCCCTCACTTGCAGGAGAGAGGAAAGACCCAGAAAGATGGTGTGCAAGACCTTATAAAAACTTTTGAAATTCCCATCCTCTAGGTCAAGCCCACCCCCAGAAACATCATGCATACATTACAGAAAGGAGGGGTTGAGGGAGGAGTTGTGGTGGTAACCTGAGTGTCCTGTCACCTGGCTGGTTCCTCCTTTCCCCCCTCCCCATGAGTCACTTCCAGGAGACAAAGGGGAGTTGGCAGGATCCTGCCCCCAGAGGGAAGATCTGATCATTGTCCTTTGTTTCAGTCCATGCTGAATCCACTCCCATATGCAAGTTCTTTGTGATCTTGATGGTCTTCTGTCTGGGATCATCAGGGTTGACATAGCAACTGGGCAGGGCTCCTGTAGATGTGCTGGGATGGTGAAGGGATTATGGCTGACCAGAACCAAGCCACCCCCCTTTGATAGTCCTTGTCATATGGAGTAAAATAAAAATGGAACAGTGCAAATCTGATGTATGGTTGATTTTTCTATGAATTTATAACAGAAGTGTGGCATATGTAGTGTGTGAGTGTGAGTGTGTGAAGTTTGTACAGACTGAATGATTGGGGTGGGGGGGTTCCTGCTACAACGGTTAAATATGTAGGATTGCAGATTAAGTTCTGTGTCTCACAGGGATGCACTGCTGGACCTAGAAGTTAAGAGATGGTATTTTTCTGGACCTGTCGAAGCAATAGAAGGGGATGAGGGAGTTGCATGTTAATAAGTCTTTAAACTTCCACAAGCAAATGGTCTTCTTTGTTGCAGCGCGTAGATAGAAAGACACAATTTATAACTGTGGAAAGGATGTCATTCATAACAGTGATTTATGTGCCTTTTCCTTTCTCCTCCTATGAAGAGATTGCACCCTAATGTTTTAATGTTGTATCTTAATCTTTTAAATTGTATTTTAATCAACTTGTTTTTATTATTGGTTTTTAGCTGCCCTGAGCCTGGTCTTGGCTGGGGAGCGCGGGGTATAAATAAAAAATTATTATTATTATTATTATTATTATTATTATTATTATTATTATTATTTTCTCTTGACTTCTTAAATTCTACCTCTGACAGTGCAATATAACGGGCCTACTCAGAAGTAAAAACTGATTGCTTCCATTGGACTTAACCTTCCTCCCAGGTGTGTTGCGTATGTTACTTATGTGTTATGCCGTTGGCCAGAAACCCAGTGAAATTACTGAAGTTTGTGTTTTGCTCCCACAAGAAGGCCTTTTGCCTGAGGAGTCCAAAATCAAGGACAAGGTAAGAAACCAGAGGCCTTTCTCTTGGGCATTGTCGGCCAATTGGTGCCAAAGAAAGACAGAACTTTTTTTATGTACGCTACAACAGCAGCAAGAATACTCATCGCAAAGCACTGGAAGATTCAAGATCTACCCACTCTGGAAGAATGGCAGATGAAGGTGATAGACTATATGGGACTGGCTGAAATGACCGGCAGAATCCGTGATCAGGGGAAAGAGACGGCGGATGAAGATTGGAAGAAATTCAAAATTTATCTTAAGAAATATTATAAAATTAATGAATGCTAAAATGTTGAGGTTTTAGAAAAAAGGGGTTTACAGCTGCAAAAGATTAAGTAAAAGAAAAGAATAAATAAGGGACAAATTTGATAAAAATAAGTGTTAGGATTTGCTGAAATAATTTTGGAAATTGGGATGTAGAAAGGGGAGGTTTGGGGGAGTCGAAGAAGTGAGGTTTATGAAAAAAAAGGATACGAAATTATACATGCTTGTTTGTTTCTTTATGTGTTTGTATTGTCTATAAAATTGTTTGTAAAACTAATAAAAAATTTTATAAAAAAAAAACAACAAAATCAAGGACAAGGGGAGCGTGGCTTGAAGTGAGGGGGAACTCCAGGTGCCGCGGAACTACAACTCCCACCACAACCGCGGCCATTTTGTGTGTGTGTGTGTGTGTGTGTGTGTGTGTGTGTGTGTGTGTGTGTGTGTGTGTGTGATGGGAGTTACACAAGGATAACCTCTCACAGCCCCGCCCTAGGCCGGCGGCCCTGCCCGGGAGGCGGCCTAACGCAGCGCCGCCGCGGGCCAAGTCCAGCTCCGTCGCCCGCCAAGCGGAGGAGCCGGGCGACGGCGAGGGAGCGGCTCTCGCCCCGTCCTCGCCATGTCCCTGTACAGGAACTCGGTGTGGTTCGTGAAGGGGCTGCGCCATTACTGCCGGTAAGGGAGCGGGCGGGATGAGGCGGGGGCTGCCATGGCCGTTGCCCCACGGCGTTGGCTTAGGGAGGGAAAACGGACCCCACCCCGCTCCCCCCCAGTATTCGAGCCCATTCCCCCTCCTCCGCCCCACGCTTTAGGGACTTTTATGTAACGGGGGGGGGGGGCGTTTCCACGCGCGGCGCGAGCCCCCTTTTGCGGGACTTGGGCGCCAACTTCGCGCGAACCCCGTTGGGTTCGAGGAGGCAGTTCGCCGCGAGGTGCTGGCGGAGGGAGGCAGAGGGGGGGGGTGTGCATTAAAAGGCGAACGAGGCGCACCTTTGCAATTCTTATTAATAAATTATTATTAATAATAGTCCTAACTAAAAGTTGTCCCTGCAGTTCCGAGGTTTCGGGTTTCGGTTCTAGGCTAGTCCTAAGGCTGGTCCCAGCCGTGGTTTCTTAACACCCCCCCCCCCAGTTTTACAGCGTTGTATAACTTCTTTTTTGCATTCAGTTGGAAGCCGTGGTGCCATCTTTTCCCCCCTCCAATTTTTAGGGTGCGGCTTATATTTGGGCCAATACGGTACTTAGAAATAAAAGTTAGCCCGTATTGGTAAAGCTAAAATTCCAAACCTTTTGTTTTTTGCTAGTTTATCATTGTGAAAAGTCTAGCTTTAGAGGGAGGAATTGAGTAATATTAGAAACGTATAAAACATTCAAAAACTTTTCAATAAAATGCCCCCCCCCCCCCGTTTAATTCTTCCCAAGTATTCTTTCCCAAGCCTAAGTTTTCATTGGCTTCTGCAGGAGTGGCTATGAATCGGCAAGCAAACACTTTGTTCCAGAAGACTTGGAAGTAGATGTAACTGGAAGGCATTTCATGGTCACTGGAGGAAATAGTGGCATTGGCAAGGCGGCTGCAAAAGAGATAGCCAGACGAGGTAAGTTGAAGCAATACTGCTGCTATTGAGGTTATTTCTGAGGCTGAGTTTATACGAAACAAGAGGTCTTATTTTCTCTCCTCAGTTGTACAGTCGTACCTCTTGGTACATCAGTCTCCGGTTGCGTTTTTTCAGGATACGAACGCGGCAAACCTGGAAGTGTATACTTCCGGGTTTCGCCACATGCGCAGAAGTGCTCTGTGTGTCTTGCGCATGCGCAGAAGCACTCTCCGCACCTCGCGCGTGCAGAAACCTGGGTGGGGAAGAGGTGGAAGAAAGCCATAATATTTAAAGAGAGTGGTTACAGCTAGATCTTCACCTGTGGTGTGAGCCCGGCTTCCACCTGACTTCACAATTTGCACAGCATCTATCAAGTTGAATAGTCTGGCTAGGCCCTTCTCCCATGTTGCAGACTGGCTCCCGCAGTTTCTTTCATTTTTCCTTTTAGTGCCACATCTTGGTTTATCTGTTCTTCTGTTCAAGGAAGGCTTTTAAAAACAGTAGCAATCTCTGGGGATCGAAAGGAGTAGTGCATTGTCATGAGTGCTAAACAGGTGGCTTTGCTGTAATTACGTAGAACTTGGTTTTTATCTGTGTGCCTGCTTGCTTGCCTTCTGAGAGCTAGGCTCTCAGAGTGTCTGGAGGCGGTTGGAGGATGGATGGCGGCAAACAGATTGAGATTGAATCCTGACAAGACAGAAGTACTATTTCTGGGGGACAGGAGGCGGGCAGGTGTGGAGGATTCCCTGGTCCTGAATGGGGTAACTGTGCCCCTGAAGGACCAGGTGCGCAGCCTGGGAGTCATTTTGGACTCACAGCTGTCCATGGAGGCACAGGTTAAATCCGTGTCCAGGGCAGCTGTGTACCAGCTCCATCTGGTACGTAGGCTGAGACCCTATCTGCCCGCGGACTGCCTCGCCAGAGTGGTGCATGCTCTGGTTATCTCCCGCTTGGACTACTGCAATGCGCTCTATGTGGGGCTACCTTTGAAGGTGACCCGGAAACTACAACTAATCCAGAATGCAGCAGCCAGACTGGTGACTGGGAACGGCCGCCGAGACCATATAACACCGGTCTTGAAAGACCTACATTGGCTCCCAGTACGTTTCCAAGCACAATTCAAAGTGTTGGTGCTGACCTTTAAAGACCTAAACGGCCTCGGTCCAGTATACCTGAAGGAGCGTCTCCACCTCCATCGTTCTACCTGGACACTGAGGTCCAGCACCGAGGGCCTTCTGGCGGTTCCCTCATTGCGAGAAGCCAAGTTACAGGGAACCAGGCAGAGGGCCTTCTCGGTAGTGGCGCCCTCCCTGTGGAACGCCCTCCCTCCAGATGTCAAAGAGAACAACAACTATCAGACTTTTAGAAGACATCTGAAGGCAGCCCTGTTTAGGGAAGCTTTTAATGTTTGATGTATCACAGTATTTTAATATTCTTTTGGAAGCCGCCCAGAGTGGCTGGGGAAACCCAGCCAGATGGGCGGGGTATAAATAAGAAATTATTATTATTATTATTATTATTACTAGGCTCTGAAAATATACTTTAAATAAGCATGGTCTACGCACCTCTAAACCAACCCTACTTGTTACATCTTACTTTACATATAGTGTGAACCAACTGCTTGACAGTGGCAGAGGACTGCCACCAAGCTCAGGGAGATAGCAGTTGTTACAAGCGTAAGAATTATAATACGGATAAAGCCCCAGTTAGCCCCAGTGTGGATTCTGGAGGCTGCTTACATAAACAGCAACATAGACTATAGAGCTCTCCACAGTACCAAGTAACCCTGAGTGAGCTGCTTAAAGCATTCTTGGTGGTGTTGTGTGCAAAATATTCTCATTTTTTCTATGGCCACCAGTGCTGAAATAGCATGGAGCAGTAGTGTGTCACATTTTCTTTCTCTCTGCTATTCCTAACCTCGCATGTCAAGTTGTCTGGAGGCCAGTCACATTAGTCTTCTTCCTAAAAAAAAGGGTGGGTGGGAAAAGTGAGGGGTGGGTGGAGCCAATATGAACCAGGTCCCCCCAAGATCAGGTGTTCAAAGACAGGAGATTATCTTCTTGTCTTGCTCCACTAGCACTGTATTTTAGCAGTCGCTTCCAGTGAATGTAAGAACAAGGATATAGACCTGGTAATATTTCGAGCAACCCTGTAAGCGTGTGTTATTCGGAGGCGTACTTAGGCACTCTTCGTAAGGAGACATTGGCACCACTGCATCCGTTGCATCCTTGCCAGAGGAGCTGAACCAGAGTGGAGAGGTATGATTTTTGCCTCCCACCCCCAGGCTTGTGCCTTAGGTGAGGGCCAACCTGGACAACCCCTAGGTATGCCCCTGGTGCCGTTCAAGTTTGTCATCTAAATAGCTAATGGACTTTGAGAGGAATTCAGCATAGCACTGTGACTATTGTTCCATCGGTACAAACATTTCAGATAACCTGCAGAATGACCCCCCTCTCCTCCTGTTTCTATCCTGTTCTGGGGATTATCCTGAGCCCTCAAGAGCCAATTGGGAGTGGGAGAAGAGGGGAGGAAAAGCTCATTGTGCTAGCAGAAGTCCTTGCCAGGCTTCCACTAGCAGGGCTCATTAGATGAATCCAGCCCTTAGCTGCCTGAAGATTTGCCATTTGTCAAAAACTTCTCAATTATAAAAAGCATTCTCTGTGCATTTGCGCAGATTAAAAATTCTGTCAGATATGAAGCTATATGGAAACTTGATTTGAATATTTCTTTCATGCAGATAGTTCTATGGTCCTTTTCACTGATAGTTTCTGAATTCTTTCAGGGGGACTAGTTCATCTAGTTTGCCGAAACAAAGACAGAGCTGAGGAAGCTAAGAAAGAAATAACAACAGAAACTGATAATCAGGTAAGAGTTGGCCTTGGATGTTTTTTCTTCTATTTCTTCATTGGAAAGATTACATGTTGCATCCAACTAAGTCATACTCGTAGTATATTCATTCAAATTAATGGAAATGACTGACTAAGGTCCATTTATTTCAGTAATTTCCAACCCTACAGGTTTTTGTGAGCAGTTCGCCTGTTGGCCAGTTGCATTTCTTTCGTTTGATTGCATTTGCCACTGCTGAATGGTGCTACAAATCCTGCCCCTGTTTCTGTGGATGTTTGGATGTATTTCAACTCCTGGAATTTGAAATAAAAAATGATTGTTTTTGGGAATATGGAACCTGGTATTCAAGTTCCACCACAGTTACAGCTGGATCAACTAAATGGAGGTTTTTCATTCCATGTGTTGACTCAGATGATATTTCTAGTGCATAGCTAAAAGTAAGATTAAAAAAAATCACCAGAAATTATTAGTATCCTTTTTAAAAAAATAGATGCTGCCACATCTAAGGGAGTGACACATATTGCCACAAATGCGCAACAGTCAATTATGCATTAAAACTGCCTTAAAACTAAGAAAATGTGCTCCCTCTTTAGATCCATCTGTGCTATACTGTAATTTAAAGCAGTGTTATGCTACTTTAAGCAGTCACTGTTCCCCCCAATGAATTTTGCATGATGGTGAGATTAAAATCTTTACCTCTGAGTCTCAGACAGTGGTACCATCATTACCTTGTATGCACTTGCATTTGTGGAATAAGTAGTCACTGCAGTGAGCAGCAGCTACATTATCAGAAAAATGGACTTTCATTCTATCCTCTCCCTTCTATGGAATCTTGAGTCAAAAATAGCTTCTGGAGCTATGAATCTCATTGTGGGCAGCATCTGTAAGTTGCCAGGTTACTTCCTACGCAACACATGAAACAGTCCTATGTTGTGTTCTCCATTTTTTGCTGCTTGTATTTCTCTGTCAACTACAAATATTCAAAGATTCTCTTTGCCATTTAGATACAGCTTGGCTAAGTGGCTATATTGTGTTCCTGCTATCTGATTATGTAGTGTTGTTAAAGCATGTTAAATGAACCCTTACAATCTTGTGGTGGCGTGATTGAGCTGTGCTTGGGATTTAAGATTTGGAGTCAGGTGATGCTGCAGAAAGCTAGTGAATTGGTTGTAGAATTTTTTTTGGTTTGGTTAACAACTCTTCTTTTCTCCTTTCCTAGAATGTTTTTATCCATATTCTGGACATGTCTGACCCCAAAGGAATTTGGGAATTTACTGAACGGTTCAAGAATGAACACAGATTAAACGTCTTGGTGAGTTGGGAACTTAAAAGTGAAGCCCATCTCTAGGGATTTGGTGGGCTGCCAAACATTGACACCAGAGTTTGAAACTCCCATTGTTCTAGGTGCATTATGCGACAGGGAATTTCAATAATGCGAGCTGTTTCTGAGCTGTGGGAGCTGCCCGTAACCTATGTTTAAGGTGCCATTTAGCTCCTAGCTTTCACATCTCAGTTTCTAACACTGATTGAAACTACCTAGTAACTAGCAGTTACTTGCTTGAACAAGAAACAGTTTGGTCATATTCTTTTTACTGCCAGCACTGTAGCCAGAAATTCTAAATTTCTGTTGAGGCGTCATTTTCATATGGCGGCTTACCGCAGCACAGTTGAGATTTATCATTCTTGAAAGTATTGTATGCGGCATAGTGCTTTGACTCCCATAAATGGGAAGCTGTCTTATTCCTTTCAAACCATTGGTCCACCTTGCTCAGTATACAGTATTCTGTTATCTATACTGACTGGTAGTGGCTCTTCAGGGTTCCAGACGAGAGCTGTTTCCAGTCCTACCAAATTTAACCTAGAACTTTCTGCATATTCAAAGCGCATGCTCTGCCACTATGGCACAGCACAGATAGATATTTTAACTATATTTTCTTCTTGTAGGTCAACAATGCAGGCTGCATGGTAAACCAAAGAGAACTAACGAAAGATGGGCTTGAAAAGAATTTTGCTACAAATACTTTGGGTATGTAGGGCAGTTTTCCTGGGAAGTTGTTGTTGTCTGGAAGTGGAGGTTTTGCATTTCTGAAGTGTTCTTCTGATGCCTGAGTACGCTTGGCTAATGTTTATACTGTCTAATAGGGCCTCCTGACACATATAGAGTGGTACCTTGGGTTACATACGCTTCAGGTTACAGATGCTTCA
This sequence comes from Podarcis liolepis, assembly GCF_965112155.1. NCBI lineage: Eukaryota > Metazoa > Chordata > Lepidosauria > Squamata > Lacertidae > Podarcis > Podarcis liolepis. Next base: position 6,204,718 of record NC_139557.1, read on the forward strand.
GGTTACAGACTCTGCTAACCCAGAAATAGTATCTCGGGTTAAGAACTTTGCTTCAGGATGAAAACAGAAATCATGCTCCGGCGGCACGGCAGCAGCAGCGACAGACCCCATTAGCTAAAGTGGTGCTTCAGGTTAAGAACAGTTTCAGGTTAAGAACGGACCTCTGGAATGAATTAAGTACAGTGGTACCTCGGGTTACATACGCTTCAGGTTACATACGCTTCAGGTTACAAACTCCACTAACCCAGAAATAGTGCTTCAGGTTAAGAACTTTGCTTCAGGATGAGAACAGAAATCGTGCAGCAGCGGCAGCAAGAGACCCCATTAGCTAAACAGTTTCAGGTTAAGAACAGACCTCCAGAACGAATTAAGTACTTAACCCGAGGTACCACTGTAGATTGAACATCCAGTTCACTCTTTTAAAAAGCAACAACATGGAGGAAGAAACATGCATACAGAAATAACATACTATTGAATTGGATTGCCATAAATTTCAAATTGTTTTCTTCCTTGTCTAGTGAGGGTCAGACAAGAAGCAGTGGGTTTAGACTAAAGGAAGGTAGTCTTGGGTTTAATTCTTTAAGTGAGAGCAGTTCAGTTTCTTGGTTGTGAAATGTACCTCTGGAATTTAGATTAACAGGTTAAACAGGTGTATGCTGCTGTTTTACACAGAATATCCTGCTATAGGAAATGGAATTCTACTTGGATAAGTAATCATATTGGGATGCGGGTGGTGCTGTGGTCTAAACCACTGAGCCTTGGGCTTGCTGATCAGAAGGTTGGTGGTTCGAATCCCCATGACGGGGTGAGCTCCCATTGCTCAGTTCTTGCTCCTGCCTACCTAGCAGTTTAAAAGCACATCAAAGTGCAAGTAGATAAATAGGTACCGCTCCGGCATCCTGCGGTGTTCCGTGCGCTGCTATGGTTCACCAGAAGTGGCTTAGTCATGCTGGCCACATGACCCCGAAGCTGTATGCCGGCTCCCTCGGCCAGTAAAGCGAGATGAGTGCCGCAACGCCAGAGTCATCTGCGACTGGACCTAACAGTCAGGGGTCCCTTTCCCTTTAAGTAATCATATATCAGGTTTTTAATTTGGTGCATTATTTGAATGGTGCTCTCAAATAACAGGGTGCTTCATAGTCCAAGTACAGAGTTTTAACGCTGTGTCCTTTGCTAACTGAAGGAGTGCTACTGCACTCAGGTCCTGCTCATGGTCTTCCCATGGGCATCTGGTTTGCTGCAGTGAGAATAGAGTGCTTGACCTAGATAGATTTTGTCCTGATGCAATGGGGCTCTTCATTTTACAGTGGTGCCTCGCAAGACGAAAAGAATCCGTTCTGTGATTCTCTTCGTCTAGTGGTTTTTTCGTCTTGCGAAGCAAGCCCATTGATGGATTAGCGGATTAGCGGCTTTTAGCGGCTTATCGGCTGATAGGATCAGCTGATAAGCGGTTTAGCGGCTTAGAAAAAGGGGGGAGGGGGAAAAACCCGCAGGAACTCGCAAGACATTGTCGTCTTGCGAAGCAAGCCCATAGAAAATTCGTTTTGCGAAGCACCTCCAAAACGGAAAACTCTTTTGTCTAGCGGGTTTTCCGTCTTGCGAGGCATTCGTCTTGCGGGGCACCACTGTACTTCTCTTTAAAAGCCTTGTGAAATGTAGAGCAATCCATCCAGCTGAAGGAGAGTGAAGTTTTATTAAGTATACAAAAAAACAACAACAAATAAACTTGTGGAAGGTAATGCATGCTAATCATTTTTTATTTATCTTCTAGGTACATATATTTTAACAACAGCCCTTCTACCTCTCTTGGAAAGAGAAGATGACCCTAGAGTTGTAAGTTTGTATGTCTTAGTTTGGGGGCACTTGGCTGTCCCTTTCATTGTCATTCCTGTTCTCCGTATTCATAACTCCTAGGGCAAGTAGGTGCTCTACTGTTGGGCAAAGGGGCCCTATCAATTGTAATTTTCCTCACTGCAGGCGGACCACTCTCTCCGCCTTCAGAGGAAGAGATATGAAATGTTCTGTAGTCTTTGGCAACCCACCCAGGGACAGGAGGACGGTGAGGCCCATTGCAGCTAATAGCATCTTAATTAGGGAACAAACTAACGTCTGACTCAATACCATGACAAACCATTGCATATGCTGGCACAAATGTTGAGGTGCCATGGTGCTAATGTGTACCTTCATGCTTCACTGAAACACTTTTATTTCCACAATCCAAAATGTTTGGTTCAAGCGAAGCAGTTTAATTGCCTCCTTTATATTAGTGTTTGCCCTCCTGAGTGGGAAGCAATGTTTTCCGTTGTGTCAGAAGCCACTGAGTGTTTAAAAGAATTACCATTCCAGTTTACAAATGAATTATTTCCAACAGCGGTGTATAAAAGGTTCAGGCACCATATTTTTCGCACCATAAGATGCACTTTTTTCTTCCTAAAAAGGGGAAATGTCTGTGCGTCTTACAGAGTGAATGTGTGGTCCCTGGAGCTGAATTGCCCAGGGGCAAAAAGCAGATCATGCTCTTTTTTTTGAAAGAGGGAAGCGGGTGTTGAAACAAAGCCCCTGATCATTTGCCGATTGGGGAGAGAGATAATGGATGCTAGAGATAAAGGAGGCTGCCTGCGAGGGGGAGGTAAAGACAGCAGACTTGCAAAGGGGAGAAGGAGGAAGACTAAAGCAATAAGGAAAGAAATTAGAAGAAAAGGAGGAGCAAAAAACTGCTTCACCTAAGGAAAAGACACTAAGGCAAATGAGGGAAGGGAGTGTTGAAAGGAAACAGCTGATTGGTGGGATCGGAAGAGAGAGAAGGGAGGCTAGCAGAGGCTGCCTGGGAGGGGGGAGGTAAAAGCCCATGGATCCTCAGGATTTTTACATTGGGTCACCCCAAATTCACCATCAGATCACATAGCATGTCCATGGCTACAGCCTGCCAAAAAAATCACACCTCCACTGTTTCCTGGGGCTGCAGTGGTGCAAAAATGTGGTTACAAAGCATGGATCCACATGGATCTTCAGGATTTTTGCATTGGATAACCCCAAATTCACCATCGGATCACATGTCTGTGGCCACAGCATGAACCACAAAAATCATACATCCACTGTTTCGTTCAGAATATATTTTTCTTGTTTTCCTCCTCTAAAAACTAGGTGCGTCTTATGGTCAGGTGCGTCTTATGGAGCAAAAAACACGGTATATGTTTCCAAGGGGAAAGAGTGATATGGACAGAGAGATTTGGCTGTTCTGATTGTTGTGGTTGCATTTTGTGTAAGAACCTTTGGAATGTTTGATTTGAGTAGTTAATCCACGCTTACAGTGTGACTTTTAAAGGGTCGTTGGCAAGATAGAAACCAACAGGGCTGTCAAAGGAGTTGGCCAGCATTGTGAATGATTGTGAATTTCATCATTCAGTTGCCACTCCTTGGGGGGGGGGGGGGCTTGTGGCACTAGATGTTGTTGGACTATATGTCTCATCATCCCATGCTGGCTGAGGCTGAATGCAGCTGGGATCCAACATCTAAAGGGTCACAGGTTCCCCACCCATGCTTAAAGTGAACTGCTAAACTTACATTGTCATTGTGAAAATAAAAAAATTCCTTCCAGTAGCACCTTAAAGACCAACTAAGTTAGTTCTTGGTATGAGCTTTCGTGTGCATGCACACTTCTTCAGATACACTGAAACAGAAGTTGCCAGATCCTTCTATATACTGAGAAGGTGGGGAAGGGTATTACTCAGGAGGGTGGTGGGAATGGGAGATTGGCAGATAGCTGAGATGAGCCTGTTGACGACTCTTAACGACTGCAATAGGTCTTAACGACTGCAATAAGAGTCGTCAACAGGCTCATCTCAGCTATCTGCCAATCTCCCATTCCCACCACCCTTCTGAGTAATACCCCTCCCCACCTTCTCACTATATAGAAGGATCTGGCAACTTCTGTTTCAGTGTATCTGAAGAAGTGTGCATGCACACGAAAGCTCATACCAAGAACTAACTTAGTTGGTCTTTAAGGTGCTACTGGAAGGAATTTTTTTATTTTGACTATGGCAGACCAACACAGCTACCTATATGTAACTGGAACCATTGTCATTGTGATTATCTATCCAAGTTGCATGTAAAGACAAGTTTAGTTGTGGATAAGGATTTCATAGTTCCTTTGGTTTGCTTATTTTATTTTGCAGATCACTGTCTCCTCAGGAGGAATGTTAGTTCAGAAACTAGATGTATCAAACTTGCAGTCAGAGAATGTGGCATTTGATGGGACAATGGTCTATGCGCAGAATAAGGTAAGATCTGTCGTTCTTGAACAAACAGCCACAGACTACATAGCTGCTTTGCAATCCTGTATTCTTGTCACACTATACATTTTATGTACTTTGCTTGCTCTTTCTATAGATAATTCTTTAAAATATTCTATGTAAAGTCTTGTCTTACAACCAGCACCCATAACAGTTGAGGTATTGGGACTATTATACACTTGTCAAGTTGGGTCTTTATTTACATAGAAAAGGCTCCTTTAACTCACTGTATCTCATAGAGGCATTGTTCAGTTTTGAGATTCTAAAGTCCAGATATTATTTAATGTTATCTAGTTATTATTTAAGAGAAACTTGTTTTTTGAAAAGCATTTTTCCACCCTGGTTTCAGGTGTAAGATTTTGGGGGGACGACAACAACTTTATTGGACAGTACCAAGTGGGTGGTCGTTCTCCACTTGCTTGAAGGCAGGAGAAAATGTCATTACCTTTGCATCACCCTCTTGGAATGGTAGTTCATTTTTCCTGCTTTGCTTGAAGCAGACCAGATTTCAGCGGTGCTCTTCTGGCCTAGAGTGTGTCATGAGTAGTGAGTGCGCAATGAGGGCTATACTTGAGAGCTCCTTTGCCCTTCTCTCATCTAAAACTGGAATAGAAATAGAAACCTGCCCTGTTGTCACACACAAAGAAGGCAGGGCACAGGCTAGCTGCAGTGCTGAGCTTCCAAAGGAAGAAATGACTGCACTGCGTAAGTCAATACTGAATATGAAGATGCCAGACTAATGGCCTATTGATCTTTTTTCAGTTTTATGCCTTTTGTCGTATCCTAGAGACAGCAAGTGGTCATGACAGAACAGTGGGCTAAAGCACATCCCAGCGTTCACTTTTCTTCTATGCATCCTGGCTGGGCAGATACTCCAGGTACTTGTTGCCGAGTAGAAATATTTAATCTCTTTGGGTAAATCGGGAGTGGGGCACCTGTGGGCCTCCAGCTGTTACTGGACTATAAGCTGCATCATTCCCAATTGTTGGCTGGGACTGATAGGAGTTAAGAGTCCAACATTCACCCCAGAGCTAAACAGAGAGTATCTTTTGCTGTTATATGAAGGGGATGGGAGAAATCGGAAGGAGAAGTGGCACACCATTATTGTTCCCGTTTCTCTTTGAACTTTGCATTTCTTTCACCTCATCCTTGGTTTAGTTGCTTTGGAGAATTCCTGCCACCTTGCAGGTAACTTGTGCCCATGCAGAACTTCAAGCACACTTCATTAAGCGTGTTCAAAGGGCTCTGTGTTATCCAAGCGCTTAGGTAGTGTGAGGAGGAACAGAGTCTGGTAGCGTAAAATTATATGGAGTGTTAAGGTTTGTAGGAAGAAATGTCCAAGGGCCTTTTGTAGACCGAAGCCGTAGCAGAGCCCAAGATTACGGTAGTAGCAGTCAAAGAGCATAATTAGTGGTAGACATGTGTTTGTCGGGAAGCTGTTACATATGCTTATCACAACTGTCTCCTTGCAGCAGTGAGGTCATCTATGCCAGATTTCTACGAGAAAATGAAGAATAGATTGCGGACAGAGGACCAGGGGGCAGACACGGTGGTATGGCTTGCAGTCTCCCATGAAGCAGGCAAGCAAGCAAGCGGGCAGTTCTTCCAAGGTAAGGGAGTTAATGGATCACTGAATGCGGTATAATAATAGAGAAGGACAGAAAAAGCTGTCCCTAGTCATATATATAAACCAAGCAAGGGTAAACCTGAAAAATGAACACATTGAACTCATATACAAACTGTACAGGGCTGGGATTGGCTGCGACGCCCTACTAAATATATATTGTAGAAACCTGGTTTTGTCATGCTACCCTAACTTTATGAACATTTACATTCCTGCAACCTCTGTCCTCCCTTCAGCTCACTGATGGGAAGGTCAGAAAAGCAGGTTCAAGAACCCAGGTTCTTGATTGTTGAAATAACCTATTTTGCCCTTTTGTTTCCAGACCGGCAGCCTGTTCCAACCCACTTACCACTTGCACAGACCAAATCTTCACCGGGTGATGAAGCAAAACTGATGCAGTTTCTGGAAGAGCTCTCACAAAAGTTTAAACCCAGATAATCATTAGAGTCTAGAAGCATTAACAGTGTGTACTGAACTAGTGACCTCTTGACAATCTGCAATTGGAAAGCTATAATGTGTGCAAGTGAGTTAAAGCCAATAACATGCTTTATTATAGGGCAGGAAGAAAGGCGCTGTTAAAAATTCAGCGATTCTGTTTTGACATTGCTTTGCATCTTGATAATTTCCTCCAGCTAGAACTGTAGTTTCTGGAATGATGCTAGGAAAAAAGCTGAAAGCATTTGGGCTGCAATTTCATTGAGGCTAGGTTTCCATCAAGAAAACTGTAGGCATACTTTAGTTTGCAAAAGATTTGATTATGGAGCGCAGAGTATTATTTATATGCCTACTTGCATTTCCTTCTTGTCATGCTGTAACTTCTGTTTATTACCCATTTCACATTTGTTCTTTTAAAAATCACAAATACTTGGGGATGAGATGCTCTAATGGTTAGTGCTTGTATTATTAACATTCCAATGGGAGCACAGTATCTATTTTCTAAAAATCTCTCAAGGTGCTAATTCCTTTTTATGCAATAATCATGCATCAACAATGCCCACTGTGCCACAACAAGTATGAAACAGCCCACCTTCTGGAATCACAGAATTGTGGAGTTGGAAGGGTTCCCCAAGGGTCATCTAGTCCATCTCCCCTGCAATGCAGGAATACTAGATTATACACGACAGGTGGCCATCCAACCTCGGCTTAAAAACCTCTGTAGAATTGTAAATTTGCTAGACTCTAAACGTTTTTGAAATTGTATTTTGGTTTGCACTTCTGAAGTTTTCCTGCAAGAAAAATATAATTAAAACCTAATGTTTGAAAAAGCATTCTGTTCGTTCCAGGGCATCCTTTTTTGAAGGGCGGACCGCACTACATTTAAGTTCATATAGACATCTGTATGAATTATATTTTAAAAAGGCATATTTAAGTTGGCAGTACTTTGCATAGTTTCTCATGTAGCTCATATATTTGCTATCATTTGGAAGTTAGTTTACAGTCTTGATGTGAATGAAGTTAACATATATTTGCGCACGGCTTTCAAAAATCCCAGCAGAGAAAGGTGAGTGGAAGTTTCCCTGTAGGAGGATCTTCTCGGTTTGGAAGAAAATTAAAATAAATGGCAGAGGTTTATAAAATAGATGAGTCTCCTATACCAGATGCTATGAAAGGAAGTTTTTATTTCAGCAATTTACTTTTTGAAAAAGGCAGCAAAACAAAATATGCAATTAAACCACATTAATTTGGGGAGGGGGGGGGCAACATTGAGAATTAGAAACAAATCACAGTTATCAGCAATTTTAAAAACACATCCCGCCACAGAGGTGGCAGGAATGGAATAGTTAGTTTCAAACCATGCCCAGTAACACTAGCATAATTCTCAGCCCTGCCTTCTAAAAAAAATAATGTTCAGGTATCACTGGTCCAGCTAAACAAGAATATTTCCACACTGGCAAGGTATGATAATTGCATAAAACTATTTTATGCAGCCCTCCGTTTGAACTGGTTTCTATGCTCATGGGTCAAGCCCGAAAAATAGTTTAGCAACAAATTCTGAAGTTGCTAAACAAGCATTTCTCTTGGCTATGCAATGAAAAAGACTGGACGTTGTCTAACTTTTTCTCCCCCTCACAACCCACAGTACCATTTGCTAGAAAGTCGTTGCAAAGACGACCTTTACTGTTAAGGTTCTTGCTCAATGACTCTGCTGGGAAAGATAGAAAGAGGAATCCTTTGCTTTTCTTTTAGCCCCTAAGAGCAGATTCAGCCTCTCCAACCTAATATTGCAGAATGCTACTCACATTTGCAAGAATTCCTCCATGCCAAACAGCACAAGTCGACAGAGAACATGAAACACAAACTGCACCGCACACAGACTCCCCAGACAAGTTCCAAACGGCTGAGCAGAGCCAGATTGTATAGTTGTTAAGTTTAAAAAAATATTTCTTGCATTTTGAGAACAAAGAAGTAGAGTGTTTGGTGCAAGTGTTCACCCTGGATCTAGTACGTCACTTGAAAAACCATCCGGAAGTTAACAGTCGCCACACAGCTTGCTTCATCTTCTGCAGTACATTAAGAATCCCTTCTTCAGTAATGCTGCTTTGTGCTTCACCGATGCATCAAGATACTACGGGTGTCATATCCCACAACTGTTAAAAAGATACAAATGTGGACAGTGAGAAGAGATTCAGGTGTGATTTACTGAATTATTTGTGGATAGTTCTAATAAGTCGACAGTCTAATAAGTCCCTCCCAATGAGGGACAGATAAACCTAAAGTAGGGTGGCATGGCCTCTTCACAAAAGTGATAGAAACTCAGATATACAAGCTAATTGCCAAATGCCACCTTAAACCTAGGCTGTAGTCACCACAACGGAATGTCTAGGCACCATTTCCCCCGAAATGGAATTACTCATTTCATTTTTATACCATTTTATATTTTGAATAAAAATCTCACATTAAAACATCAAGTAAAGCAATCCAGAATAAAACAAACTCAAACTTCAAGGAAAATAAAAGATCTTTCTCTAAGTGACATTTTACTTTCCCCATATGTATTTAACTACTTAATTTAGGGACGTGGGTGGCGCTGTGGTCTAAACCACAGAGCATAGGGCTTACCGATCAGAAGGTCGCCCCACGACAGGGTGAGCTCCCGTTGCTCGGTCCCTGCTGCTGCCAACCTAGCAGTTCGAAAGCACGTCAAAGTTCAAGTAGATAAATAGGTACTGCTCTGGCAGGAAGGTGTTTCCGTGCGCTGCTCTGGTTTTGCCAGAAGCAGCTTAGTTGTCATGCTGGCCAAATGACCCAGAAAAACTGTCTGCGGACAAACATCGGCTCCCTCAGCCAATAAAGCAAGATGAGTGCCGCAACCCCAGGGTCATCCGCGACTGGACTTAACGGTCAGGGGTCCCTTTGCTTTTACTTAATTTAAATAGCTGACCCATAGCAGAAGTACTGTAAGAAGCCAGTGTGGTATAGTGGTTAGTGTTGTACTAGGAACCAGGAGATCAGGGTTGAAAAATCCCCAACTCAGTCATGAAGCTCAGTGGGTGAGCTCTGACCTGTCACAGGGCCCTTGAAATTATAAATAGCAAAAAAAAGGTAACTCTGCCTTGTGATCTAGGGGGCATACCTATAAATCCCACCAGGCAATACTTACCTTAATAACTTTGTCTGTCCCAGATGTCAGGAGCCACCCTCGTGTTGCATCAAAGTGTACATGGACGACATTGTGTTTGCTGTCATGGAAAGTGGCTGTGGGAGCACGCCTGAGGGAAGAGCAAACAATGAGTGAAGCAGAAGCTCTGCTTTAGAAAGGGTGGTGGAATCTATTAGTAAGTTGATTTTTCATGTCTGCGTTGCTCTGAGGGAGCATCACTATGGACACATAATTCTTAAGGCTTGGAGAAGAGAATTTCCAACATTTCGTCTGTTGCAATATCAGTTTCCCACAGAAACTGGAATGTTTTGTCATGGATGGGTAGAAGGCAGGATAGGTAGACAACAAGGAAGGAGGGGAGAGGACCAGGGGTTGCTACTTACTCCTCATCTGTTATTGATTCGTAACAACTATCACAGACTCTCACATCAAATTCGAACCCCATCAGTGGAATGGAAGAGCGCTTTGAACTGCACTTGCCACATACTGCTTTCCCGCACTTCCGGCAGTGATGCTGAAATTAAAAACACAGCGAAGCACCACTTGGACGAGATGAAAGAACAAGGCCAGACGTATTTGTTTACATGTTATAGCTTATCCTACAAAAGGGAGTTACAAGGGTATTTTGTAAGATTTGTCAATCCGGATCAAGAATTAGCAACCTATTCTGGAGAGGAGGAAAAAGGTGAAATTGTTTATAGCTCCAACTCTTATCTAGACCAGCATTTCATAACATAAAGCCACGATTTCTGTAAGAGACATTGCCTGCCTTAAAAAAAAACACTTTCCCCCCCTAGACTGTAATCCTATCTCAACATAGGATCAAGTGGCCTCGAAAGCCAGCAAAATGAAAATCTATGGCAAAACAGTTCCCAAAACCTTCCAATTATGACAATCGCATTTGACTTACAACTGCAGCCTTCTCATTTATTTGAATGCTTCAACCCTAACAAACAACTCATTATTGGTGGTAATAATATATTGATAATAAGTTTACCTACAGGCTTGCATGCTAAGTAACATGAGCAGAAGGCAAATAAAACGTGTGTTTAAGTTTGAACAATGGATGATTTCACCTCTCCCCAGCAGCTCCCCACACAGCTGAGCAAAGCCCTTCAAAGCGCAAGGTATTCTATGATCCCCCTGATACCCCCTTCTTGATGACATCCACATTTTATGTACAGGGAGAAGGGCCCACCCATGAGGCAAAGCGAGGCAACCAACTCAGGATCCACAGCGGCAGCAGATCCCAATGAAGATCTTAATCCACCAGGGAAGAGGGGCACCATTTTGTGGTTCACCTTAGGTGCCAATATGTCTTGGGCTGGCCCTAACATGGAGGAACTGAGAAATCCACCACAAACACCTGGGTTTGAAAATATTAATTATTTCAGTGGGAAAGGTCCTCATCTACACCAGTTCCATTTTAACTAATTTGTACAGATTCATTTCCATCGGCTTCTTTTTGCAAACCTTGGATTTCACTCAAGCCTAGTGATGCTCTCTTCTTGGCTGTTTGGGCTATATAAGGATCCACATTAGGTGAATGAGTTCACCATTTAATGTAGACAGGAGACTGATCAAGTGAAAACAGGAGTGTGCCTTCAATTATTTAAGGAGCAGCATACCACATACCTGTCTAAGGCCTATTTTCTTGCAATCCCACATTTGTTTGAAGTTCCAGAAGAACGGCTGATCACACTTTTGACAAGAGTCGCTATCCAGCCATTCAGGCGTCTAATGCAAGAATGAAATGGAAAAAGCATCAAGTCCAGCGGCAAGAGGATTCTATATACAGATCAAAACTGTAACAGGATTAGGGCCTCTTACGACGTCCAGGCTAACACTCCACTATGGGGTTGCTTCTACTGTGCAGGCAAGAAATTCCACATTAAAGTACTTCATGCAAGTTAGCAAATTTTATACATATTTTCTTATTTTGCAGAGTTTACCTGCACGGCCTGATAGGAAAGACGTTACAGGGCAAACATGGTTTCCCAACACTGTGATTACTAATGACAGGGGAGCACTAGTGGGCAGGAAAGGATATTTTAATGCTTTGCATTCCTTGTCCATTTCTCCATGAAACCTTCCCCCAGCATGCTCTGAGAACAGAACATAAGCTAACAAGAGAAAAACTGGCTTGGCGAAGGGCTGGTAGCATTAAGCATTTCCTTTCCAACCTGTAATTTCTCTTCTGTCAAGTGACTTTTTACCCCACACATTACTCTTAACCAGCAAACATCTCTTTTGCCAGGATAATATATAGTCTCACCCGAGTTGAGAGTGGTGTGGCTGAATTAAATGCATTTAATTATAAGCAAATCTCAGAGTTCCTGATCCTGAAAAGCGGTTTCCCATCAGAGTGAGACACACTCAGCTTCACAAAAGGCCACTTTTAATAAACTTAAATCTGGTTAAGGGCATCAAATCTCGCCACAGACAGAGTGCCAACAAAAAGAAACCCTTTGAAATCCTAAGCCCCATTCTCGCCTTCATTTCATTTTCACACTGAATGCAGAGAGGGAGGGCCACCTCATTAGCTGACCCAGTCCCTGCATGTTCAGCTGGCAATAAGAATGGGCCGCATGTGTACATGTGTACAGGGTCTCACTTGTGCACATTGGGAAACCAGCACATGTCAAAGTTCCCGGTCATGCATATAGATGTTAGGACCCATTCTGCCCTTTTGCGTGACCTGCTTGGGGTCAGGGATGAGGCCACTGGCCACAATACTACTACTCCATTTGGTCAGTCTGAGCATGAAACGAGAGAGTATACAGAGATACTGCTTTCCTCCGTCTACTGCCTAAAAGGAAAATACCTTATATTTGGATACAAACTGGACCAGCTCCCCGTGCCCTGGTTCAACACATCTGTGCAGAATAGCTGGTCTTTTACATCGGAATCTTTGCTTGCTGACAGCCTGACCCATCTGTAAGCCCATTTCAAGCTGACTATCAGTGTTTTAAGGAAGGCTAAAAGAATCCTGCTGTCAGGGGTGGGGAATTTCAGGCCTGGGGGCTGAACGTGGTACTCCTGGCCACTCACTATCTGACCTTATATCTGAGGAATACTGCTTAGGCCACATCCCCTCTCTCCTGGCTGTATCCTTCAGCAAATCTGCTCTGTGCCCTCCATAAGCGCTTTCCCCAGGATGGACTGTGTACTTTAAGTGCGGTAATGTCTCCTGCTCACCTGGGTGGAAGTTGGATAGAGACAGAGACTGTGTACACAGGTACGTACATAGGGAGACAGAAACCTCTGACGTGGGGTTGGAAGGTAGCACACTGAACAGGTCTGTTGCTCCGTCCACTTTTACTTCTAGTCACACCCATTTTTACTTCTGGCCCTCCAGAGGTTGCTCATAAGGGAACGCAGCCTTCAAGATGAAGGTTTTCCCCACCCCTGAGATATAGGGACACACGAGACAGAAAATCTACACCTGGACACTGGACTCAAGTGCCACCTGTTCATTACCAAGTGCATCTGCATAATCGTGAGACATGGCTTTGAAAAATAGGCACAGAGATTTTTTTTAAAAATCCAAGCGCCAGGTTCTATACAGATTGAATTAAAATTTAACAGAAGTAGTCATTCCAGTCCAGTGACTGTGTATGTCTAGGATTATAGACCGTAACTGCAATGCCCTGCAAAGCATTGTCCTGTCCAACAGGTACTAGTTCTGTCATCCTTAATGGTGCAAGACTGGAATGACATGTACAACTCAGCAGGGAAGTAATTCAGGGCAAAACAGAAACTTGCCGTTTGTGTGAGGCAAAACAAAACCTTTGTTTTTCTAACTACAGCAGCAGAACTTTCCACAGGTTGGAAACTAGCCTGTAGCAGATATTAAGAGCCTTTTCCACCTGCTTTTTCAAAACAAGGAACGTGATCTATTGTTAGAAACCCAGTGGGGACTTAATATTCCCAGAAATGGATCTGCAGATCAAGCCAGCACCAGGTTAAGACTGTTTGGGGATTTTGATTCATCTGTGATCTGTTTTTTGAATATAGGAGGTTCTTTTTAGTTTTATTGCCTCTTGTTAGTGTATGCCACCATGGCTCTATCTAAAGTGCAGGAAACAAATTTTGGAAATAAATACATGGCTGACATTTTTTAGATGAAAGAGCCATTTTCCAATTACTGGCTCTAGCCTTTGTTCAAAGCAAGCTTGCTTAACCCGGTTAAATATTGCTTACAACTTGCCCCACCCCAGGTTCAAAACATAGCTGAGCAGAAAGGTCTGCCGCAAATCTGTATCAGGCAATACTATAATAACAATAGAGAAATTCTGAAGAGTAACTGCACTTAATGTTTCGAGACTGGAAATTCATGTCTGTAATAGGCAAGGCATTCTACAAAGAAACTCATTCCTAGGAAGAAATATGTACAAATTCCTAGAACTGCCTATGTTTAAGACACTAACTGACCCACAAGGCCTTTTGTTCAAAATCACTTGAGTGCAGCAACAGAGGGATTTATAAAAATTAGGCATGATCCTGAGATACAACTTTCTTCCTCTCATACTACTAAATTTTGGGATTACCCAACGAGCTGTCGGTAGAGCATGAGACTCTTAAACTCATGGTTGTGAGTTCAAGTCCCTTGTTGGGTGAAATTCCCGCGTTGCAGGGGGCGGGACTAGATGACCCCGTGGTCCCTTCCAACTCTAAAAATTCTGTGATTGGCAGTAGTTGCAAAACAGGTAAGCACTTCTTCACTGAGTTGATAATTAACTTTTGAAATCTGATGCCCCAAGATGTGATGTGGGCCACTGGCTTGGATGACTTTATAAGGGGATTAGATAAATTCAGTGAGGATGGGTGTATCAGCAGCTATTAGCCATAATCACTAAAATGAACCCTCCATATTCAGAAGATGTCTACAAAAACATCTCTCCCTCCCTGCACAATGTGTCACACCTACAACCCTTAAGTAATGCCCATTTAATGCTAAAAATATCAGTGGATAAACAGATGTACCTAATAGAAAAAAGTGCCATATGAACCCAAGTTGTGATTAAGTTCAAAGAGAGACGTTTGGGAAAACTGGCCTTCAGTGTACTCTCAAAAATATTCAATACTGAAAAAGCTGTCATTTCCCTGACCAGATAAAGGAGAAGAACTGAGTATTCACCTCCTGCCTCTCAACATCCATATTCCAGACGACGATTCCTCCATCTGCTCCACAAGAGATAAGCTGCCGTGTGTGATGGGCATAGAAGAGTGACTGAACTTTATCACTGCAGTAAATATACCAAAAAAAAAAAAAGTTAGAAGACAATTGATGAGTAGGAAACAGCAATTTGAACGTGCCAATTTCCCTCTGTGTCAAAGAAACACATTCATATGCTTGGAATAGGTCAGATTCTGCAGAGCAGAAAGCCCAGTTGTGCAGAAGAAATTCCAAGCCTGCATCTAATCCTACTCCCGTTATTTAAAAAATAAATTCCTTCAGTGAGACGCCTGACCTAGTCTTCATAGCATCAAATACATATTTTGATACCCGCATCACATCCTGTGAGGAAGCTCTGAATGGTATCTACAAGGACTCTCATGTGGGGTTCTCAAAGGATTGTTGTGAAGATAAAATTGCATAAATCAGGCCAAGCTGCTAACTAAATCATCCAGCAAGTTTCAGCACTGATCTAAACCCTGCCCTCTATTCCGAATTAAATGGAATCCACTGCAACCCACTGCACCTCATGTTGGTTTAAAATTTGGAGGAGTGAGAATTCTGAAGGCTATCTGCACTTGGGTTAACATGTCAGATCAGGAAGCGTGAATTAGATGGGTTCACATTGTAATTCAAAATTCTCACTCCAAATTTTTGCAATGCAGTTCTCCACCCAAAATAAGTACCATATTTTTCACTCTATAAGACGCACTAGACCACAAGACGCACCTAGTTTTTGGAGGAGGAAAACAAGAAAAAAAATATTCTGAATCTCAGAAGCCAGAATAGCAAGAGGAATCGCTATGCAGCGATCTCTCTTGCTGTTCTGGCTTCTGGGATAGCTGACCAGCCTGCATTCGCTCCATGAGAGACACACACATTTCCCCTTACTTTTTAGGAGGGAAAAAGTGAGTCTTATAGAGCATATAATATGGTACAAAATGGGTCATTATTATCAGGGGAAAGTGCTTGCAAAATTGTGTACGTTAGACAAAATGTCATACAAAAATACATGTTAAGTTTTCCTGCAAACTTTTTAAGAATTGCAGAATGATGTGTAGCTGGTGTGAATTCTGCAAGAAATGAGAAACTGAGATGCCCAAACTGACAGATTCATCCAACCCTACTCAACGTGTGTGTGTGTGTGTGTTTTAAGTTTGTTTTTGGGATAACCAGGTTGCCTGTCAATCAGAACAAAATCAGCCACAGTGTGAGAAAGGCCAAGAGGATGCAAAGAGTAGCAGCAGTAGTTTTTAGGAGTGCTTTTAATTGGCTCTTTACTCCAGGGGAATGGGAAACCTGTAGCTCCAACTCCCATCAACACCAGTGAGTATGCTCAACACCCAGGGACAACAGGCGTTGTGATCCAACACCTTCTGGAGTGTCACAGATTAGCCATCCCTACTTTATACTTTGGAGGGACACGGGTGGCGCTGTGGGTTAAACCACAGTGCCTAGGACTTGCCGATCAGAAGGTTGGCGGTTCGAATCCCCGTGACGGGGTGAGCTCCCGTTACTCGGTCCCTGCTCCTGCCAACCTCGCAGTTCGAAAGGACAAAAAGTGCAAGTAGATAAATAGGTACTACTCCGGCGGGAAGATAAATGCCGTTTCTGTGCGCTGCTCTGGTTCGCCAGAAGCGGCTTAGTCATGCTGGCAACATGACCCGGAAGCTGAACGCCGGCTCCCTCGGCCAATAAAGCGAGATGAGCGCCACAACCCCAGAGTCGGTCACGACTGGACCTAATGGTCAGGGGTCCCTTTACCTTTACTTTATACTTTACTTGCTAGAAACCAGTTTTTTTAGAGCGTGTGGGCTGATTTGAAGGTTCCTGAATTTTATTCTGAAAACTTCATTATATCCACAATTCTGAGTGAGAGATATCTGCCTGAATAAAAGCAGGCACGTTCTGTGGACGAGATATATCTGGAAGGGCAAAGCATTTGATCCGCGCATTGTACTTGTGTCCTTGCAGTTCAATGGCTGTTCCTTTTCTTCCTCCGATGTCCCACATAATAATGGAATGATCAGAACTGCCGGAGAACAAGACACGCTGCACAGGATCCCAACAGAGGGCAGTGATTCCACCTGGAAATATTAGGACAGGGAAGAGGGGAAGGGGGAAAAGAGAGGATTTTTACTATTGAAATACAGGAGCTTATGTAAACTGCCAGATCATCATCAAGTAGTTAAGGATTTGTCTGCATTTGCTTTAAATCTTTTAAGAGTCTGGGAATTGGCTGGCAGCATTAACACTACAGATGATAGACATGCACAGGCTTACACTAACCTGGGGTACTGATGAGGAATTCCTCCTTTTCCTGAACTTCACTTTTCTCACCCAATTATGACAAACCTGAGCTTCCAGCATCAGTTAGAAGAATGCACTACTCTATCTGTACTGTCATCAAACTGGGGCAGCCTGCTTGTGTACATCCTCTCTTTGAGCAGACCTGCTCTTTATGTAGCACAACTATCAAAGCAATGGATGTCTTTTGCATGCGAAAGCTGCTGTGCAATCCCTCGGTGACAGTACAGCTTTGTGAACCACCACTTGTGCTTTGCGAACTCTGAAACTTATTGAACTAACGTTTCGTTGGACCTCTCTGCGTTTACAAAATGCTGCTCAAGCTGTATGGCCCTGTAAACCTTCAATAAATTTCAAGCATCCGCAACAGCAAGAAAAAACGTATTGTGAAGATTGAAGCAACTCCCACAGCCTGAGGCGTAGCGTGGGGGGAACACACAAGACACCACACCACGGGGGTGGCACTTATCGTGGGGCTTTGCCTGCACCGTGCCTGAGCCACGCATCTCTGCTGGGAGTGACGCGGTGGCTCGGGCACCTGCAGGCTCTGAGCTGCCCGAAACGGCAGCATGGGTCTTGCACAGCTGAGGGGGAGGCAGCAGCGGACTCCATGGGTGGCTCGCCCTGGTGCAGGGCACACATGCCTCCTCGGGTGCTAGCTACGCCGCTGCCCACAGCTAAGAGGCAGATTCCTCGCCACTTGCATGGCGTTCCCCATTAGTATTCATACATAGCAATCCCAAGGGACTAAACATGCACCGAGTCATACCTGTATGTCCCCTAAAAGTTGTGATCAGGTTGCTGTTTTCTTGCTCCAGTTTCAGGATGGTCACTTGCCCAGAATGATCGCCGATAAAAACATGCCGGGTCTCCATATCAAATCTGGCGAGGAAGAAACTCAGGAATCTAACAAAGTTCCAACTTTGAAAAAGTGTGTGTGTTGCTACCTTTTTGAATGACTTTGCACAGCAATCCCCAAAGGACTACGGTTGCACCTCAGGGCTGCTGGGCAAGAGGCAACATCCGTACAACTCATCTGGCAAGCGCTTGAGCACAGCAGCACACAGCACATGCTCACAACTCACAGTCTGGCTTACATTGCTCAACCTCAACAAGATCATGGTCCCTGGAAAGGGATGCTTTTCATTATGTGTCTGTGCTTGCCAGAAAACACCTGGGCAATGGAAGCTTTAAGTCTCATGCACGAGGGGAAAGGACTACTATACTATGGATCTATTCATGTTTTTCATAGAATCATAGAGTTGGAAGAGACCACAAGGGCCATCGAGTCCAACCCCCTGCCAAGCAGGAAACACCATCAGAGCACTCCTGATATATGGTTGTCAAGCCTCTGCTTAAAGACCTCCAAAGTAGGAGACTCCACCACACTCCTTGGCAGCAAATTCCACTGTCAAACAGCTCTTACTGTCAGGAAGTTCTTCCTAATGTTTAGGTGGAATCTT
Source organism: Podarcis liolepis (assembly GCF_965112155.1). Lineage (NCBI taxonomy): Eukaryota > Metazoa > Chordata > Lepidosauria > Squamata > Lacertidae > Podarcis > Podarcis liolepis. The sequence continues at coordinate 6,223,184 of NC_139557.1, forward strand.
CTTTCTTGTAGTTTGGATCCATTGCTCCGTGTCCGCTTCTCTGGAGCAGCAGAAAACAACCTTTCTCCCTCCTCTATGTGACAGCAAATTCATTTTCTATGACAGCAAATTCATTTTCAGTGACAGCAAATTCATTTTCAGTGACAGCAAATTCATTTTCTATGTGGCACCAACAAATTACTGCCTTGGTAATAACGTCTGTCTTTACAGAACACGCTACTGGAGGCATTCATTCATTCAAATGCACACAGGTACACATTTCTACTAGTTAACCCCAGCAGCAAGCAACACACAAACCACAAATGGTAGTGTAAGTCAGCGCTTAAACCTCAGAATGTTAATTAACCACAACCAACCACAAACATGAAATCTTGCTGCCCAGATTTGCATCCCTAATTCATGCTATGCTTTTTGTTTCCCTGAGATGTTAAAGCGACTTGAAATTAATAACTTGGAAAGTGGTTAAGGGATTGCTTTTTGAGAAAAAAGGTTATTTAAGAAAAGCTTTGGATTCCCTTAATGGCACAAGATCAAATTATTTGCTGTTTATACTGCTTATATGTTGTGACCTGCTGCAAGGCTCAGTTTACTTTCGGCAGCTCTTTTTGGCATCCAAGTCACTTTTACAAATTCTATGCTCACCATTTTTGGAGCACAACAAGGTTATGAAAATGTAAACTCTGAAAGCTCTTTTAAATCCTTAAGAATTAAAGCAAAACACACACACAGCCAAAAAAAAAGGCGACTTAGAGATGCCACAATTACTGTAAAGGATACTGGAGTCCACAGGCACCTGCACTAATGCGGTAACTGCCAAGTCGCTGCCCACTTTCTGAGCAATGCCATGTGAAATGCTTATCCTGTCCTATGCTCAGGATCCATTCCATCTCCAGGACAAACAGAACCATCAAAACCCTGCTCTGGTGAGCTGCAAAAGGAAAGAGGAAGAGAGGCATTAACATCTTGTGTGGGAGTTTCTCTATCTCTTTTCTCCATTTCCACCTCCCATCTTCCACTCCATCCTTAAAGGTAAAGGTAAAGGGGACCCCTGACCGTTAGGTCCAGTTGCGGACGACTCTGGGGTTGCAGCGCTCATCTTGCTTTATTGGCCGAGGGAGCCGGCGTACAGCTTCTGGGTCATGTGGCCAGCATGACTAAGCCGCTTCTGGCGAACCAGAGCAGCGCACGGAAACGCCGTTTACCTTCCCGCCGGAGCGGTACCTATTTATCTACTTGCACTTTGAGGTGCTTTCGACCTGCTAGGTTGGCAGGAGCAGGGACCGAGCAACGGGAGCTCATCCCGTTGCGGGGATTCGAACCGCTGATCTTCTGATCGGCAAGTCCTAGGCTCTGTGGTTTGGACCACAGTGCCACCTGCGCTATTCACATTTCTTCCATGCTACCCTAATCTGTGCTATTTTCATGTATTCTTTAATGCCATTAAAATGGGGTGGGAGGATCAGGCCTGGTGTAAGCCTGATTCAGCTAGAGAGAAGCAAAGTGTTGGTGGGTTTCTGCATGTTTGAGGTGCAGGGAGAAATAATAGTTGGCTGAACAGAGTACACGGCCCTAAAAATGTGCTGCAATTAAATGCAGTGTTTTGGATGTCATAAAAACACAACTGACCAGAAGAAGAGGCAGCAAAATGCCAGTGTGAGCTATTCCTGCTTTCAGTGACCACAGTTCTTTCACCAGGGGAGAGAGACCTGAGGTTCTCCAGATGTTGGATGATGGGACCGCAGCCCAGCAACATCTGGAAGGCCACAGGTTCCCCACCCCTGTTCAACACCAATAGGAGAGAACAAAGGGAACAGAAGCCTCTGCAAACGCTACCACATGCAATTAATTCATACCACATTTAAGATTCCAGAATTGTTACATCATCAGTTTTGTGGTTTGTTTGTTTTCTGGGTCCACCACAGCACAGTTAGCCATTTTATTTGCATTCTCCCCATTAAAAGCTGGGGGCAGGATTTATTCAAACAAACAATCATCCAATTGTTCAATCCAATTGTGTTATTTATTATTGCTGTTATTTATTAACCACCTTCTACAACCACCTTGCCTTAGGGCAATGTACACAATATGGTAATAACAACTAAAAAATGAATTAGAGTGCTGATTAATAATAATAATTTTTATTTATACCCCGCCCTTCCAAGCCAAGGCCGGGCTCAGAGCGGCTTACAAGCAATAATAAAAACAAGTTGAATGATTACAACTTAAAACAAAATTAAAATACAACATTAAAATATTGAAACATTAAAATATTAAAATGTAGCCTCCTCGCAGGAGCAGAAGGAAAAGAAAAAAGAAAGAGAGGGAGGGAATCAATTTGGCTCCAAGTCAAAGGCCAGGTGGAATAACTCTGTCTTACAGGCCCTGCGAAAGAAATCAGATCCTGCAGGGCCCTGGTCTCATGAGGCAGAGCGTTCCACCAGGCCGGAGCCAGTGTTGAAAAAGCCCTGGCTCTGGTTGAAGCTAATCTAACTTCCTTAGGGCCTGGGACCACTAGGGTGTTGCTATTTATGGACCTTAAGGTCCTCCGTGGGGCATACCGGGAGAGACAGTCCCGTAGGTATGAGGGTCCTAGGCCGTGAAGGGCTTTAAAGGTCAAAAGCAGCACCTTAAATCTGACCCTGTACTCTACCGGGAGCCAGTGCAGTTTGAAAAGCACTGGGTGAATATGCTCCCATGGCAGAGACTCCGTGAGGAGCCTCGCTGCAGCATTCTGCACCCGCTGGAGTTTCTGGGACAGCTTCAAGGGCAGCCCCGCATAGAGCGAATTACAGTAGTCAAGCCTGGAGATGACCGTCGCATGGATCACTGTGGCCAGATCACTGTGATTAGCCTTCTTCCTCTCATCAGCTCCATGTCACACAATGCTATTCGAGACGGCTTTTGTTAAAGAAACCACTGTTTTGAAACACCATGCTTTTGGATTCCCAAATGCTGGCGCTTTGACCAAAATGTTAGAAATGTGTGCGCTGCTGAGCACAAGAGAGCGCAAGTGGGAGAACTGTGGCAGCTGCAGCATGCAGAAGCCAGAGCACGGCTTAAGCACCCTGGGGAGGATAAAGAGAAGGCTGGAAAGAACTAAAGGATGTGGTGAGAAATTGGCTTTGATGAGAAAACTGGCTTCCTACAGTTGTAACAAGAGGTTGATTAAACACCTCCGCACGCTTTGAAAAACCAAATGCAAACTGCAAGCACAGTGTACAGACCAAACAGGTATAAAATTATGATGAAATCAGTGCTTTTTTTAAGGAGGCCAGAGCTGAGCAGCTCTAGGAGACCTTAAATATAAATGATCACCTTATAGCTTTGAGAACTACAGATTTAACTATCATTCAAGTTACACGTTCTTTGTGGACTCCAATGCACAAGGCTGCCTTTTTGAACTGCATAAAGCTTCCAGAACTATTTCCTGCTCTATTTAAAGAAGAGTTCAGCAATTCCTAAGGGATTTGCTATGGATCTGGGGGCCTGAAAGATGCCACACATAAGGAAGCGGCTGGGCTGATTTTGCTTTGTAAGCGACAAAACACGGAACAGAACAATAAACGAAATGTATAGAAACGTAATGTCATTCTTTAAATGCCTTTCACTCTGTCCCTGTGATTCTCCTGACAGTGTTTTGAGGTGTGGGTGGTCATTCTGATCCACATACAGCAAACTGCCCCTTCGTTTGGCCTCTGAATCTCATCTTCTGCAACCATGTGGTATCTGAAGAAGTGTGCATGCACACAAAAGCTTATACCCAGAACAAACTTAGTTGGTCCCTAATGTGGTATTGGACAATTTTTTAATTTTTTAATTTATTTTGACTGCATCAGACCAACACGGCTACCTACCTGAATGTGGTGGTTTTGTTACTATACTATGTTTTCACACAAAAGCAATAGGTCTGGGAAGTATACAACTCATTTCAAACTCACTTGATATTTTCAAAATGCATACTTGAAAAATGATCAAGTTCTCTTTAAAAAAAAAGAATTCATTTCAAAAAAATAAGCACAATAGCAGCCAAACTATTACTTCATAATCCATAATCTAACAGTGAAGAGGACAGAACAGATTAAAAGTTTTGGAGATGTTTTGGCTTGTTTGCAAAACCATTCTAAACTTTCCCAGAAAACAGTCTCAGGCCTGCCAGAAAAAAAGAGCTGATCTAAGTATTCATAAGCCTATGTGGTTTCTCATTTTGAAGGCCTTTGAGGCAAGATAAGATCAAAGTAAACCTCTTTTTTTTCTACAAGTAAGATTGCAACTCTTACCCTGGTAACTTTTAACTGGAGTCATCTTGTTGTAATCTTCTGATAAAATAAATTCCTGGAAAATAACAAAGTAGCCACTTTAGAATGTGAAGTATGGAAGTAGATATCTACAGAGTAGTTTGCAATGTAATGTTTCTTGTTAAAATCCAAGAATTTATCACTTTGTTCATTGCTCTGGATTGGAGTCGCATCTTTTTAGATCAACATGTAGAAAGTTAAGCTCATCAACTCCATCTGCCCAGTTAGCAATACAGAAGAGCTGTGTATGGGTATCACAGTTAGGGATGCATGGAACCTATATCCCTGGTCTGTCTTCTCTGCCTCTTCACACTCTGGGGATAGCTGTGGAAAGTCCAGTGTGGCTTGCATATCTTTGCTTTCCTCAATACACTTGTGGGCATGAAGCACTCCCTCCTTCCTCCATCCTCCAAAACAGCAGAGATGCATTACAGCAATGGGCTAGAAGCAGTGTGCATGTTTACTAGCCGCGGAAGGAAATTCATATTTCCACTGAGAACACATCAAGAGAGCCACCCTCAGATTCAGTTTCTGCTTCTCCCTGCCCGCCTTTTTGTCAGGTATATGGAATCATTTTATTTTATTTTCTTACAGGAAATATTTATAGGCTGCCTTCATAGAAATCATGCAAGATCATAATAATAATATAATAATAATAACTTATTATTTATACCCCGCCCATCTGGCTGGGTTTCCCCAGCCAATCTGGGCGGATTACAACCAAATATTAAAAACAATACAGCATCAAACATTAAAACCTTCACTAAACAGGGCTGCCTTCAGTTGTCTTTTAAAAGTAAAATTGTCTTTTAAAAGATCGCTTACACAACAGCTAAACATACAAGTGAACAGGGAAATAATTTGCACTGGCAGACACTGATTCTTTTTCCCCGACGGTAAGTCAGTCAGATATCCAGAACCTTGTGTCTGATTATAACAGCCCCCCAACTGGCAAGACAAACATATACATGTGCAAAGAACTATTGCCAAGAAATAGTGCTCCTTACTCGTGTCTCATTCTAATTCAACAGGAAGTTAACACTTCGGTGAAAGTGTACTGGCTCCTTTGAGCCCAAGGAAGCGAGACCTCTATGCCGCACTGATGTTACCGTTTCACAATACTGACAATGAGACTCATGAGTACTGTTCGTTCAGACCAAGCATCTGTGTCTTTAGGCAGGCATGTGATTTAGATTAAGAAGCAGAAGGGAAAGTTGTGCAAGGCAGCTTTGAGGAAGAAATCAAACGATTAACTAAATAGCGAGGACAAAACGAGGGGATGCCAGCAATGACAGGAAAATCATCGTTACCACCACCAAAATCCTATCCCCGTTTTTTTATTCTATAAAGTACTCAATAAGAAAGGTAAATGTGGGTATCTCAGAAACCCGGCTTAGCACAGATCTCAAAAAGATGACAAATTTACATGAAGGTAGCACTGCCTCCATTTCTTCCCCTTCTGTTTGCCAGGTCCCATCACCTCCTGGCAAATCGAAGGGGAAGAAATGGAGGCAGTGAGAGATTTTACTTTCTTGGGCTCCATGATCACTGCAGATGGTGACAGCAGTCACGAAATTAAAAGACGCCTGCTTCTTGGGAGAAAGGCGATGGCAAACCTAGACAGCATCTTAAAAAGCAGAGACATCACCTTGCCGTCAAAGGTCCGTATAGTTAAAGCTATGGTTTTCCCAGTAGTGATGCATGGAAGTGAGAGCTGGATCATAAAGAAGGCTGATCGCCGAAGAATTGATGCTTTTGAATTATGGTGTTGGAGGAGAATCTTGAGAGTCCCATGGACTGCAAGAAGATCAAACCTATCCATTCTTAAGGAAATCAGCCCTGAGTGCTCACTGGAAGGACAGATCCTAAAGCTTAGGCTACAATACATTGGCCACCTCATGAGAAGAGAAGACTCCCTGGAAAAGACCCTGATGCTGGGAAAGATGGAGGGCACAAGGAGAAGGGGACGACAGAGGACGAGATGGTTGGACAGTGTTCTCGAAGCTACCAGCATGAATTTGACCAAACTGCGGGAGGCAGTGGAAGACAGAAGTGCCTGGCGTGCTCTGGTCCAGGGGGTCATGAAGAGTCGGACATGACTAAACGACTAAACAACAAGAAGCACAAAGTCATGAGAAGAAACTGAAAATCTGTAAATTTCACCCAAGTTTGTTTTGGGTTTTTTTAACCCAATGGCTTTAAGACAAAATAACAGCAACCATTATTACGTGGAATCTAAGGGAGACTTAGAACCGCTCATCTTGAGGAGAGATCAGCCTGGGTAGAACTGCACCCCTGCCCAGAGCTTTGCTTGAGTTTTCCGCTGCTTCACACAACAAGCAAAGCTAAATGCTCAACTTTCTCACATGCATAGCTTCCTCTGCCCAGTCAGGCATTACTGCTGCAATTTGACAATACTAAAGAACCCAGTTCTCCAGCTTGATCACATACCTTCTATTCATAACCCACGAATGGAAGGAAAAGCAGAAATCCAGCTTTGCCCTTTGTGTTCTGTTCGTTTGCAAATATAATTTTGAATTGCCATACAAACCCCTGCATGGTAATCCAGATAATCCCAATGTTTAACAGCAGTAAACTTGTGAAAAAAGAAATAAAGCTACTCATAGCAATCACTGGAAACTTGTCAATAAAACAGAACCAAGACTTTACTGACTATGCTACCAGTACAGATCAATATCCAACTTCGACCTCACTCAAATATGCTTATTGATCTTATGATATCCTACAGTCAGTTCCCTGCTGGCAGTTTCATTTCTGTTACCCATTCCACTTCCTCTCTGCAGCTTAGGAAGGAAAATGGAGGTTCCTTCTCTCCACTTCAGACGACTTCGTTGCACAACAGCCAGGCCTCAAGAAAGGCAAGACTCTAATGGCCTTGATTTTTGGACTCTTACACGACAAAGACAACACAGCTTTGTAATGCTGTGAAGATTCAGCAACACACTGACTTAAGGGGAGGTGGGAAACATTATTTAAAAAATCCCAGGAGAATCCCACTCTCTCTTGGGAGTGCACAAATTGTTCAGGATTAGAAGAGAATAAAAGGTTCCAAATACAGAAAATAATCTATTATCCAGTACATATGATGAAGCCTGGCCCAAATTAAAAAGTGACTCAAATATACAGTATTTTTCTGTGTATAAGACTAGGTTTCCCCCCCTAAAAAATAATGTCAAAAATTAGGGGATGTCTTATACACGGGGCCATCTTCCCTCATTTTCTTAAATCCGAGTCCCCAAAAACGTGGCGTTTTATAGACGGAAAAATATGGTATTTTGTTTGCTATTTAAAAAATGCATTTTAAAGTGTGCACGTCTGTTGGGATGAATTGGTAAAGAAATCCAAGATTTCTGAAGACAAGGATTTGGAAAAAGAATGAAGTTGGGGGAGACAGCTGGAAGAGAAAGGGGAAAAAACAGTATTATCTGCTCTCATTTCTTCCCAGGACTTCTTTTAAAATGCTGTCATTGGCTTGCACAAAATTAAACAATCGCAATGGAAGAACAACAGCGTTTGTTGTATGGTGAGCGACCCTGTAATCACACCTACAAGTTGTGTGAACAAATAACTACTGGGAAAGATGCGCCCCCTTTTTTACCCTAATAAAAAGGGGAGCAAGCTACAAGAATAACGACTGAGGCTGAAATTGTGTGACTAGAATGCTGCACAACTGCAAGTACCCCAAAGAGTCCACTGAATTCAACTCAGCCCCATCCCTGAGACACATGCTCTTAATCAGGTGGTGAGTTAACTTTCTCTTCTCCAGGAACCAAAAAACCCTCAATGTGGTTTACAAAAGATAAAACAGTAAAATCAAGAAAAAGTCACACCCATGCTTTAAAACACACGACAGTCAAAATACTAAAACAGATTTAAGGTTACCTGAAGTTTCTAAGCATCTGGGTAGGCTTGTCTTAAACAGGAATGTTTTTAGCAGGTGTGTAAAAGGATACGGTGTAGGTGCTTGCTAGATCTCAACAGGCAGGGAGTTCCAAAGTTTAGGAGCTTCCCCACTAAATGATAAGAGTTCTTACAAGCCAAGCCATTTTGCTGTCTTGAGGCAAGATGGTGCCCTCAACAACTCATGCAGATGCTGGCTAGACTGGTGAATCTTGCTTCAACGCTGGTGACAGGAGAGTGTCCTCCACCTCACCCAAGGGCGGGAGATAGCTAAAGTGGTGCAGGGCAAGCCACACATAGCTCTGTTTGTTTAACCTAAACTAAATTACCTGTACTGTAGTCGAAAACCATGGACTCCTGTCTTTCCTGTGAACTAATAATTGCCCCCCCTTTTTTTCACAAAGAGATGTGAACATCTGCAAAGCGTCAGCACCTCGCCCTCGATCTCCTCTTCTTTGGGAGTAAAGGTAAAGGTACCCCTGCCCGTCAGGGCCAGTCGTGACCGACTCTGGGGTTGCGCGCTCATCTCGCTCAAGAGGCCACGAGCCGGCGCTGTCCGAAGACACTTCCGGGTCACGTGGCCAGCATGACAAGCTGCATCTGACGAGCCAGCACCAGCGCCGCACACGGAAACACTGTTTACCTTCCCGCTAGAAAGCGGTCCCTATTTATCTACTTGCACTTAGGGGTGCTTTCGAACTGCTAGGTGGGCAGGAGCTGGGACCGAACGACAGGAGCTCACCCCGCCGTGGGGATTCGAACCGCCGACCTTCTGATTGGCAAGTCCTAGGCTCTGTGGTTTAACCCACAGCGCCACCCGCGTCTTTGGGAGTGCAAACTGCAAAAAGAACTTTCCTAACTCCATGTCATCTCTAGATTCTTGCTCGTCTGGATACTCTTCATTTGAAGATTGTTAGCTGAAGCGACAGGCGCTCGCTTTGTGGCACTCTGTAGAAAGGTTTGGTCTATCTAAGCAGTTGTTTTGGGGCTGCTTGTATTGATATTTTGACGGATACAAGATCGTTAAAGCTGAAATGGACTTTTGCCATCTGTAAACTGTAAACCATCTTTATAATGTAACAACCTCATTACAATAATTAATGTGAATGTTATGTGATAATTTGCCATTTGTAATATTGGTGAACTGGAAAGTTTTACATCATTCTGCAATAAATTCATGCACTGATATTTATTTCAGGATTTGATTATGGTTATACGATAATGTTTTTGTATTGTCACTGGACAGTCTCCCCGTCATGATATTTTACTGCTTCATTTCATATGTTGAATACCCATTTTACAGTAGTTCCTTCTAGCTCATCTTCCATGAGCTAGATACCATGAGGTATCATTCAAAATATTTGAATTCCCTCAAAAGCTTTTCTGAAATCCAATAATATTTTCCTTCTGTTTACTTTGCCAATTGCAATCAAAAGAGCTGTGCTGGCGTAAAACCATGCTGACTGCTAATAAACACTTCCTTTCTTCTAGGTGCTTACGGGTTTGCTGTTTAATATCTGCTCTAATAACTTCTCAGGTCAAGGAAGTCAAATGAGTAAGTCCAACAGCAAGTTGCTGCTTCAATGATCAAATACTGTGCAAATTCTTCCAGGGACCAAGCTAGTTTGCTCTGTACTTCCCTGTATAAAGGTTTCTATTTTGGAAAGTGGACCATCTAACTCCTGTATGAAAGTCATCAACTATCATCTACCTGCAGCAGAAAACGAGGGATGGGAAACATGGGATAGCAGGGACTTCAGGAACTGGTGCCTAGTTGCCTTGTTTTCCCCTTCCCTCCTGATTTGTTAAACATTTTAGATTATAAGCCTGCCAGCAGGGAATATCTTGTTTTTTTTATTAGTGCTGAGTTATGCTTCAAGCAATTTGATGATTAATAGTAAATCCACACCCCTCCCCTAAAGAAAGAGTATCAGGAAGATGACTCCAAGGGATGAGTCTCTGAACTGGGTAGAATGCACAACAGACAAGTTAAAACAGTCATTTTCCTGGACTTTAAAAAGAGCTTTTTTTATATCAGCTTTCAAGTGATACCACGTTTTATGTCCTTTTTTTGAGATGCTTGTCTCCAATTCTTTCCCATTTTATCTCATGTTTTAGTATCAATGTGGAGTTTATGGAATTGTTCCATCGGTTCGCTAAAAGCCATGTTGTAAATTCGGTGACTTTAAAGGCAGGGTGAAAGCCTCTAATACAAGAGACATGGCTGATTTGAATTCAGACCAATCCAATGTTTTTGGAGCTGGTCCTTTGTTGCCCAGATCTCTTTTCACTATTTCCTACCCTGGTGTTTGCAAGTACTCATTATTTGCGAGGACTGCGGCAAAATAGGACAGGAGGTCATTTCTGTTTTCCTCTAGCTCAGTGTAGTCTGCCTCACACAAGCAAAAGGATAGAGGCAGCTACAGGGGCCTTAGGGAAGAGGGAACGGGGGGAAAAAGTGAAGAAGCTACACTGCACCTTCTGGATATATTTTGAGATTCCCAACTGAATGTAGCCCATGAACAAAAGGACAGCTAGCACTATCAGCCTCAAGATGAGGAGAAAAGGGTGCCCTTCAGCACTGATGCCTAGTGCTTAATTTTTTCCCATGGAAAGATTTCGGTTTCACAAGTTCATTAGTAACAATGAATTGATGCAAACTGAAAATACTGCATTAGGCAAGCTTAGCCATTTCACCATTCAGTTTTGCATATTAAAAGCTAGTAAAATAGACACACTAAATTAGATCACTCTCTAGGGCTGGGGTGGGGAACCTCTGGCTCACCAGATGTTCCTATTTAGCCAAGCTGGCTGGGGTTCATGGGGGAAGTATTTCGGCAGCATCTGGATTGCCAAAGGCTTCCCACCCTGACTCTAGGGCACCAGGAAGTTTTATGGTGTAAATTATCCTATGCAGATTGCCCTAATTTGCATAGGAGTAATTTCCAGAAAACCCACATTACTGGCCCTCAGATCTGTGCAACAGGAAGGATGGCAACAGATGAGCATTCCTAACCCTGGCAAGAAGACACAGCTCACAATAAATGAGCTGGCGAGAATGGAAGCTGAAGAGCTTGCACTTTCTCCTACCCTTAACAACGCCTTTGAAAACTAGCCTTACTGAACCGTGCTACAGCTAGGAATTTTTGTCCACGGGGCAGGCTTCTAATTCTTTGCACAAACCTATCTCTGAACTCTTGGCACCGTACAGATCCATGTACCTAGTAAATAAAGTGGGGGAAAATCAGGAGTTTTCTTAGAACACCACCCTTGATATACTGTAAACCGCCTTGTGATCTTCAGATGCAGGACAGTACAGAAATTTAATAAAATAAATTAATATTTAAATGTTTTACTCATGATTATAAAAATGCTGTCCATGGGATCCAAGCCCCCTAGTAATGAGAGTGCTACTGAATGCAGGAATCAAATTTGCTTGCAACTTGCCATTTCCTGTACCGTAGATTTCAGCTCCATTCATCTGCCATTTAATCAAAAAGGAATTCTCAGAACACAGAGGCCTGCTTTGGGAGTGGATGGGGGCACATCTTAACTAGAAATCTTATCATGTGTACTTACTGAGATTGTACCGTTATCTAGACCGACAGACAGCCTCCTTGTTTCTGGATTAATGCACATGCACGAACACGGAGCTGAAAATGAACATATTGTTGAACTTAAGACCTTTACTATTATTCCTCACAAATGTCAAAGGACAATCAAGGCAGCTTTATTACAGTGTGGGAGACAGGGTCAGATGGGATGGGAAGATAGGAATCTAGTGCATGTCACCTGTTGCTGGTGAACCTTTTAAATGCACTTTTGGGGAGCAAGGCTTTCAGAGGGGGCAAGCTGGGATACCTCAGTGGGCAGAGCACGAGACTCTTAATCGCAGGGTTGTGGTTCAAGCCCCATTGGGCTAAAGATTCCTACATTGCAGGGGGTTGAACAATATGACTCTCGTGGTCGCTTCCAACTCTACAGTTCTTTCTTTTTTCTTTTTTTAGGAAGTAAAGCAGCTAGTAAGCCTGATCTTAATATTTATTTTTTTGTATTTTTATTAAAGATTTTCTTGATTTACAGAAGTATGTGTAATGTATCTCTCTTGTATTTTTTCCATGTAACATTTTTACAAATCAGTTTCATTTGTTGAGACATTAGGAAGAAAGGGGGGAGAGGGGTGGGGGGGGAAGATGGGTAGGCGATGTTTCTATTCTGCTTAATGTATGTAGGGCTTGGTGTCAGTGTTGCTTGTGCACGTTCTTTGTTGTTCACTTGTGTTCCTTTGGTGGTGAGAGAGCTTGGGGTTGGCCTAGGGTGTGGTTATTCATTTGTGGTTGGCTGTGGTGGTCTTTGTTTTCATGTGTGAGTGTGGTGGGTGGGTGTTTTGGATCAGGTTAGCCATATTGATTTGTATGCTGTTGGTGGATTATTGTCATTGTCTTGTTGGACTGTGTATGTGATAAAGGGGAGCCATACCGGGGTAAAGGCGTCTTCTTCTGTTTGTCCCCGTGCCAGTTTCAGTTTATTGGTTAATTTTTCTAGTAGGGCTGTTTCCCATACTATTTGGTACCATTGGTCCATGCTTACTCCTGACAGGTCTCTCCAGTGTCTGGTTATGGTGTTTCTGGCTGCTGAGAGCAGGTGGGTTATGAGTTCTTTGTGGTGTAAATGGGCATTGTTGTCCTAGAAGATGTTTAGTAGGGCCAATTCTGAGGTGATTTCTAATACTTGCTTAGTTATTTTACATATTTCTCATATGACTGTTGTCTACCGTTCTGTGATAGTGTCTCCATGTTTTCAGCCCTAGGAACCATGAACTGGGGATTAAAGTTTCGGAACAGGAAGCACATGGCAAGCTTGGGATGAATGTGTTGTTCAATGCCCAGGAGAAAGCTGTGCTATATTTGAGCTCCTCAATTCAGCTATGAGGCAATCAGGTGTGGATTAGTCTACTGCTCCTCCCATAAGTACACATGGTTGCTTGCCCACTGGATAGGAAATATAACTGAATTCACAACTTTTTCATGCTCTTCTGCACAGCTTTGATTATAAATCCTCCAAACACGTCCTAGTTCTGTGCTGCCTTGGCTTCCAAACGGCATCCTAGCAACGTTATGTTCTGACAAGGTTCTACTTCTGCGATCTTTATTCTTGTTTCAGTAGATACATGAATATACTCCTGTATATCAGCTCTGGCTCTTACATTATAATTTGATAGCCTGCTTCTTTCGAATGCTAGATAAATATACCCTAATTATATAAAGTTCAAAATATCCTTCAGCTCACTTTTGGAGAACAGGACTTTTTAAAAAGCCTAATTAAAGCCTATGTTGCCTGGAAGAAGCTGATTTTGATCAATGGTGACAAATGGTGAAGCTGAGAGATAATCAATTCTGGTTTTTAAACTAATTTTGGTTCTGCTGTATTTATTTTAATACTGAAAGAGAAAAATGCCTCTTGCTAACAATTAAGCTGGGCTTTTGATTTTAAGTTAACACACCGCCTGAAGTACTACACATATTTAACTTTCTTCCTATCAATGTTTTCTTTTTCATGTCTTAGGGAATCTCAAAATGGAAGGCTATTCAATGCTATAGAAACATCATAGGCCAGGGTAGCCTATAGGATGCCCTCCAGGTGTTGCTAAACAACAACCGCCATCAGCCTCAGCCAGTAGTCAATGGGCACAGACAAAAAGTGGAATCCAAGAACACTGGTGTCACATTTGTTATGTTTGTCAAACACCAGAATACTTTTGATTTTGAAACTTCAATGTATTTAATTGCCATCAGAATTATTGGTGGGAGTGGTGCTGAAAATTGAGAATTAAAATGGACTAAAGATGGCAAATACTTACAAGGCAGTGGATGGTATATGCTAGGCCAATACTGACCACTGTCTCTCTTCAGCCACACACGAACAGTTCTGTAAAAGAAAGGGGGAGAAGCATCTTTAGCATTTCCCCATCATTAGTGGTTCTCATTCAAAAAATGGACACAAGTGCTAGCTGAGGATTTGGCTAACTCGACTTGGAAGCCTTGCCAGCCATTAAGGATTAACCCCAACATGGAATACCGACATTAACCCCAATGGGTCCCATGCCTTCATATAACGGATATGGAAAGGTAGCTTGGTAAGCCATAAGCAACTGCATCAAACAGTCTTATCTTGCCACTTATTTCCTGAATCTTTTTTTAAAAAGCAACTTATACAGTGGACGAGCGGGTTGCAAACGTGATCTGTGCAGGATGCATGTTCGCAACCCACAGCGTCTGCAACCCATAGCACCGTGTCTGTGCATGGGTGGGTTGCGATTTGGCGCGTCTGCGCATGGGCAAAGCAAGATTTGGTGCTTCTGCGCATGTGCGGCCGCTGAAACCCGGAAGTAACCCATTGCGGTACTTCCGGGTTTTGGCGGTCTGCAACCCAAAAACACGCAACCTGAAGCGTCTGTAACCCAAGGTATGACTGTACTGGTTTTCTGGAAAATTCTGGATACCCCTAATATTAACTCATTTTCCCATGGGGAGGATACAAGAAAAGCAATAGAGTTTTAGTTACAGCATTTAAGGGCAATTTCACATATTGCAACGTTCTCTCACAAGAGCACTTCAACCCCACACTTAACATGCCACCCACTGGCGCCTCCCCTTCTGGAATGGTCTTCTATGAGCAGCTGAAGAAGAGGGCAGAAAGAACCACCACTGAACCCAACTGGCACCACTTCTGGACATTTCCATATTGATGCACCATTAGGAAGAGTCCGTACTTCTCTTTTGTGTGTTTGCAAGAGTTCTCAACCAGTTGTAGATGCAAAACAAAAATGCAAATTTTGTTTGGTCCTATGAAGTTCAAAAATATTCTCAGCCAAATGAGCACCAAGCCGAATATTACGAGCAAATCACTTTTTCCAGAGGCCATGACTTTGCTGTCATCTGTAGTTCTTTCTGTTGTTACTACTCAACCCTCGCTTACACTAAAAAGTAGTTATAGGGAGGAAATATGAAACGTTCTATGGAGGTATCTGTGGTGTTGTTGCCAAGGTAGAAACCCAAGATGTGAAAGGATGACAGATTTTCATCTTGTTTTCTCATACTCAAAACAACTTGTACACATTATGGTTTAAACAAACAACACACACCCATTTTGGAGTAATGCGTATCTATGGCCTTCCCAGCAGATTAGCTCATTGTTACTGTTTCTTGTTTTTTGTTGTACACTGCAAAGAATTATTTGACACACACTTAGAGGCCTTAAGGGTAGGAAAGAAGCACCTTGAATTGAGCCCAGAAAACTAACTGGAAGACAGTACAGTTGGTCTAAGACCAACATAAATTTGGCTGCAGCATTTTGTACCAGCTGCTGTTTCCAAATACTCTTCAAGGGCAGCCTCAAGCAGAACATGTTTCCATAATTTGGATAGAAAATGATCAAGGCATGCATGTACAATATTTTACTAGAAATGTGAGCAACGTGAATGGGACAAGTAACAAATGCTGTGTGAGCTGAAGTGATAGGACTTATTCCTTTCCTGTCTGCCAGTGTTAGAAACTCGGGTATATAAGCTGGGAGCCAAATGGCTCCTTAAACCAGGGTTGCAGTCGCCCAAAGGGAATACCTAGTTGCCGTTTTTGGGTCAGGCGGCTCGAAAAGTTGTATTTTTCAATATGATTTTTTGGTTCCTGAAATTCATTCTGGTTGTGCAGATAAAATATAACAGACATAATTCTACAGAATGTGTTGCTAGTGTGTGAAAACCGTCAAGACCCAAGCATGCACCTCCCGATAATGGAGATGTCAGGCACCATCCTGGCACCCGGGCATCTTCACTTGGTCGCAAGTGACTGATAAAAAGGTAAAGGGACCCCTGACCATTAGGTCCAGTCGTGGCTGACTCTGGGGTTGCAGCGCTCATCTCACTTTATTGGCCAAGGGAGCCGGCGTACAGCTTCCGGGTCATGTGGCCAGCATGACTAAGCTGCTTCTGGCGAGCCAGAGCAGCGCACAGAAATGCCGTTTACCTTCCCGCCAGAGCGGTACCTATTTATCTACTTGCACTTTGGCGTGCTTTCAAACTGCTAGGTTGGCAGGAGCAGGGACCGAGCAACGGGAGCTCACCCCATCACGGGGATTCGAACTGCCAACCTTCTGATCGGCAAGTCCTAGCCTCTGTGGTTTAACCCACAGAGCCACCCACGTCCCTAAATGACTGATAGCCAAGTGCAAAATGCACTTGGCGAATTTCGAATGCTGCTCGCTGCAGTCCCCTCCCCAAATCTGCTCTGAAGGAGCCTCCATCAGATTGCTCTAACGTTGCAAATGGCTTAAATTTTTGTTGGAATTTGTTACGGTCATTTTTGCACTCTTATCTATGATACTAATATCTGAATAACTTCTCTCTCCAGATGACCAAACTATTATGTGCACAGAAATCTGCCATAAAAACATTAACTGCTGACACACTGTTTTACGAGGATCAGCCAGTTGCTAATCTCTTAAATACTTCTCTCAGAGATACAAGATAGCATCCACAGCTAAGACTATAAAACCAGAAAGACTTTACAAACTTAATCAAAAGTGTAATCCCCGGCAGATGCCAGCTAATTAGTTTGAAATAAGCACAACTGACCCCCAAATATCTTATTTGTGTGGTGAATCAGCTCCAGCCGTCATCAGTTTCTACATTTCTGCCATCCACGCCGATGAGATTGTCATCTTTTCTTCCTTTCTCTTTTGCCCTCATGTTACATGTTCTTACATAACATGTGTACCTCTGGTAAAGTTTAGATTATTGCAATGCAAAAGCCAATTCATGCACTAGCAATTGTGTTTGTGTGTGTGTGTGTAGGCAGATACAACTTAAATATCCCTCCTTATTCCTTCTTATCACCATACACAATCACAAACTTTGAATTCTTTTCAGCCTTTATAACACAACAGTTCAACCCAGGGCTAATGTTTTATTCACAGCAGCTAGACCATCAGTAAACAGAAAGCTTGATGCAATACTACTGAGCAACCAATAACTCTCAAATCCTGCTCTGCTCCCAATAGTTTGCAGAAAACGGCAGTACCTCTCCCAACTCTAGTCAAGGTTTTCTTTTACCTACAACACAGCATGGGTAAACAGTGTTTTAGGCCCAGACTGTGGTGCTCATCTCGCTTTATTGGCCGAGGGAGCCAGCGTACAGCTTCCAGGTCATGTGGCCAACATGACTAAGCCACTTCTGGCGAACAAGAGCAGTGCACAGAAATTAACTGTAGTTTGTTTAATTGTCCAAACTCCACCTAATGGCTTAATGGTGTTTGGTAAGCCATGAAAAAAACCTTGGTTACAGCTTGCGGTTTGTTTGCAGTGAAACAAATCACAAGGCCAAGTTCAGTTGTAACATCAAGCCAAACCATTGTTTGCTTAAAACTTGGTAAACAAGAGGGAGCGGAATCCAATAAGTTTAAGAACTGGAGTCCAACTCAAGGAAGCCACTACCACCCAATCCCTTTAGTGCAAGATCAGGCAGAAAGGGTTCCCGAGGTGTCAACACAGTCAGCAGCAGAAATGACACAGGCTTATGCAGAAACTTTTAATTACAACAGGCAGCTTTTCAACAGTACCATTCAGAGACTACCTAAAGAGCAAATCAAGTACAGCAAGAACATTAGCAGAAGGGATTTTTATTAGCCAAACCTCTGACTAATCCAGGGGCAGACCAGGAAAGACTTAAAAGGTGAATTATTTTTAGAGGAGGAAGGTCATAAGAAAATAGGAAATGCATTCTCCAAAGCATGCCCTGGCTTTGACACAGGAGTCTAGTAAAAGCAAGATACCTGCAAGCTATGTAGTCAATAGATATTATCAGGCCCTGTTCTGAAGCAAAACAGCACAGTTCTCTGGTTGCCTTCTTGCACATATTTTTAGAAGAGTGTCCATGCAAAGTATTTTACATGAGCATCTAAAAAGCATAAAACAAAAGCATGCAACAAATGTGTATTTAAAATCAGAGAATTGTAGAGTTGGAAGGGACCACGAGGGCCGTCTAGTCCAGCCCTGGCAATGCAGGGACCTTTTGCCCAACGTGGGGCTCGAACCCACAACCTTGAGATTAAGAGTCTGAGGCTCTATTGACTGAGCTTCCCAGGTGTTCTGCACATGTCAGGCAGGTCGACAAAGAGGCTGAAGGGGAGGAAGGAGGCAAGTCTTATCAACACAACTCATTAATTCTCATGGAATTGTTTTGTTTACCTAACAGTCTGGTTTCACGGGCTGATTGAATAAAAGTCATACAACTGACTTAATCTGTTCCCAACAGACTTCTCCAGACTAAGTTTCAGATGCAATGCCCATTGCTTTGAAAATTACTAATAAGTATATGTACACATATGTGTATCTAGATGTATAGACAGACAGTGTGTATATAGTATATATACAGTGGTACCTCTGGTTGAAAATGGGATCTGTTCTGGAGGCCCGTTCGCAACCTGCGTCTGCGCGTGGGTCGTGATTTGCCGCTTCTGCACGTGTGTGACATCATTTTGCGCGTCCGCACATGCGCGAGCAGTGAAACCCAGAAGTAACCCATTCCAGTACTTCCGGGTTGCCACGGGACACAACCTGAAAACGCTCAACCTGAAGCAAACGTAACATGAGGTATGACTGTATATAAAAAGGGCACCATTCACCTAAAAAACCCTATCAGCAAAAGCCCTGTCCAAGGGCTTCTGCTTGCATAATGGAGGTTCTTCCCTTCCGTTCCCCTGCAGGCCTCCCAAAATTGTCTTGCGGGTGTGTGTGTCAAGACAACCCCCAGATCTGCACGCAGGGAGAGTGGCAGGAGAGACTTCCATCCGGCAAGCTGATAGGCTTGTAATGGCAGAATGTTAAATATATATTTCTATCTACAGATATTCCAAATGAAAAATGATTAAGATTTCCAAAGATGAAAATCTCCTTCCTAACTATCCAGGAAAAGTAAGCAAGAGTTCAGCACAAAAACAGAAGCACAGTCACAATATGGTGGTGCCCCTCAGCTACCCTATCCCTCAAAGAAGGACCTCATCATGACGATTCTGTCCTTCCTGAACCCAGAAGCAAGGTCCTGTTCTCTTCATGCGGCAGCCACAAGAGAGAGAAAAGGAACATCTTGTGCACACCCACTTCCAGCTCGTTTAGCACACAGCAAAATACCTGGGTGCACACCATTCTAGGAGGATTGTCATTTCAAGTGTCACTTTTGAAGCATTGCTGGGAATCTCTCTGGTATGCAGTGAAGTGAAATCCCAAGAGCCACTTTCAGTCTTTAGCAGGAGATGCACAGAACTGCCTCCCTGCAGGATTAAGTCAGCTGTGAGCTGAGCTTTTTTTCCTTCATATTTGTTCCACTGTCTGAGCAGCTATAGTTTCCAACTCCTCTCTCCCTGCCTCTTCCCTTTTTTATTCTTCCCCTTTATTTTGGGAAGCTGCCCTTCTTATTCCAACTGCTTCACAAATGAACTCTGAAAGAACTGTACAACTGACTTAACTGCATAACGTACTTAGACTAGGGTCTATGTGATCAGAAACAAAGGTTTCTGTAGCAGAAGGGAAAATAGATTGTGACTGTATTGTGATCCTGTTTATTCAGCAGAACCTCAGGGGGAGAGAGGCGAGAGACAAAGCACAAAGCATGGCAACTCCAAGGGGTTGGTGGGAATCCGTTAGTCCAACAAACAAGTTCTCTTTTTAAAATTCAAACCCCAGTTCAAGTCAGACTGCTATGTACAACATTCTACATACATATCAACTTCATATTCTGCTGTCGTCTTATTTATTTAATAATAATATATATATAAATTTGTATATAAATTTGCTGAATTTATATACAGTGGTGCCTCGCAAGACGAAAAGAATCCGTTCTGTGATTCTCTTCGTCTAGCGGTTTTTTCGTCTTGCGAAGCAAGCCCATTGACGGATTAGCGCTATTAGCGGCTTATCAGCTTATCGGATCAGCTGATAAGTGGCTTAGCGGCTTAGAAAAAGGGGGGAGGGGGGAAAACCCGCAGGAACTCGCAAGACATTTTCGTCTTGCGAAGCAAGCCCATAGGAGATTCGTTTTGCGAAGCACCCCCAAAACGGAAAACTCTTTCGTCTAGCGAGTTTCCCGTCTTGCGAGGCATTCGTCTTGCGGGGCACCACTGTACATCTGTCTTACCGTGTGCATGAATTAGATTGGTCCTGGTTGTTTGATGCTATCCTACCAGCTACGGCAATGGCTTACCACTCCAGAAGGGCATGGTAGAATGTGATGCTAATATCCAATACCAAGATGAAGGTCTACCAGGCTTATGTGTTGAGCACGCTGCTTTATGGAAGTGAGCCACAGGCAATTCACAATTTCCAGGAGCCACATATGCTGTGTCAGGAAGATTTTGGGCATCACATGGCAGGACAAAGTCTCAAAGATGGGCTCTCCCAAACCCACATTCCCAGCACGTTCACACTCCTGTCTCAGCTACGTCTATGCTGGCTTGCCCATGTCTACAGAACGGAAGATGGCAGGATCCCCAAGGGAGATCTCTAGGGAGCTGGCTTCAGGCACCAAGCCTGTCAGCAGACCAACTCTGTGTTACAAAGGTGTCTGCAAACAAGACTAGAAGGCTGGCAATAACCAACATTGCCATTTGATAATCCCTTGCAGACGTCCCCAGCACCCAGAGATACTCAGTCAAGGTTGTGTATCCACAGCAGTGACCAGCAGAGGAATGACTGCTGGGAGGAGCACAGGGAGAAGAAACGCCATGGTGCATCTGCAGCAGCACAATGAACACTTTCACCTGCCCCAGCTGCAACAAAACATGTCTCTCCTGTGTCTGTCTCTAAATCCACAGCAGGTATTGTATACCCAGACACAGTCTTCTACTGTCTCTCGAGACAGACGGATGCCAACAACAACCATAGACACTACACTGCCATCTTGTTCCAAGAGAGCTCAATCAGTCCTGCCAAGTCAACAGTAGGAACCACTGCTCTTTCCTAGCTCCTCCCTGTGTCTACATAATGGGTGGTAAGCCTCCAGCCCTCAGACCCATTTCATACAGGCAGCAAGGAGGGGGGAAACGAAGAAGGCAGTGGAGGTTTAGGATCAGAGTGTTCCTTCTCCTAGGTGGGCTACCTTTCCTCGCTTTCTTGAAAACTGGACGCACTATTAGTCTCCTCCACTCAATCCGCCAGAGCCTTTCTTTGCGTGCAAGGGAAGTCCCTAACGCACAGAGGGTCTGAGACCCACCGGCTACCCCATTATGTGGATTATGCCAGCTATATTATCAAATTTAGTTTAACAACTTCTTCAGATTTCTCACAAAGCCTCCCACGTTTTGGCACTGACCTCCTGCTTAGTACAGCACAATGACTTTTCTACAACCTAAGCATTCAGGAAACAGATGCCACCATGGAGCAATCTTCCACACTGCCTACCAGTTAACTCTCAAAAGGAAGCAAATTGTGATTTGGAAAAAAGCTAAGACACAAGTGAAGGTAATCAAGTTCTACTCAGAGTAAACCCACTGAAATAAACATACCGGTAAGTAAGTTAGAGCCGTTAATTTCAATGGGTCTACACTGAGTGAAATCACCCAATGTTTGGAATTTGTCCTGAGCCTGGCCACATCAGTCTTTCACATACCCACGGATAATCATGAAAGGGATCTATGATAAATGGAGAAAGTTTGTTATGCACCTTGAGATATTTGTATAGGCTGGATTACAAATCTATTTAAAAAATCCTCTGGGATTACTGAAATTTAAGAAACACCAATAGATCAATTTCCAGAGAAAACAGGGCAATTTTTATTAACTTATTAAGCATGTGAACACATATACCTTTTTTTCCGTGTTTAAGATGAGGGTTTTTTTTAAAATTAAATAACAATGCTTAAAATTTGGGGTCGCCTTATACACGGGTAGTGCTGAGATGGGACATGCGACTGGTGGCTGCCGCAAGCAGGAGATTGTCATTGTCATTTGGTGGGGTGAATGATGGCTGTGGCAAGGTCTGCTGCGGCAATCAGATGTGCGATTGTCGGCTGCTGGTGGCGAGCAGTCAGACGGTTATTGGCTTCGTGGATGCATGTGATTGGCATTGGCGGTCAGGCGGGTGAGTGATTGTTGGCAATCGCTCCCCCCA
Organism: Podarcis liolepis; assembly: GCF_965112155.1. Taxonomy (NCBI): domain Eukaryota; kingdom Metazoa; phylum Chordata; class Lepidosauria; order Squamata; family Lacertidae; genus Podarcis; species Podarcis liolepis. The sequence goes on from NC_139557.1 coordinate 6,245,559, forward strand.
AAAAGCTTAACAACTTTGGGCAACCCCCCCTAGAAAAAGCAATCTTTGTGCAATCTTCCCTCATTTCCTCTATTTTGAGTCCCAAAAAATAGGGGTTGTGTTATACACGGGGAAGGGGGGTGTTATACATGGAAAAATATGGTACTTTGAATAACTGGACTGTAGGAAAACAAATGAGAGCTAAGTACAACCTCAAGATGCAAAGAAAAGATACCGAACAATATTGGTAAGAAAGGACTGAAGGATCTAAGCTCCTGATTCCCAACAGCTCCACTTTTGCAAAATTACCGTAGTTTCAGAAAGTCATACTGTGTCCTTAAAAAGGCATACAGCAGAACAAATTTGAGTTGTATCTGGAACAGATTTCCTCTCATGCAAAGTTTCTACTTCCTTACCCTGTAGTTCCCATGAACCCCCAAATCTGCTATGGATGATTGGGAGAACCTGCAGAAAAAGTTGGAGGTGCAGAACAGTTTGTTCATCTAGGCCAGGCATGTCCAAAAAAGCTCAATGATAATGATCACTACAAGATCGCAGTCTCTTGGGAGTTGGACGCGCCTGATCTAGGCTGATGAAGAGACTTCAAACGCAATCCTGGCACCTGGGCACCTTCAGCTGGTCGCAAGTGGCCAACAGCAAAATGAGCATGGCAAATTTTGAATGTTGGCTATGATCAAAATTAGAATCACATCAAAGAAGGGATTCAAAATCTTATCTTAACAGGGCACATGAGATGGCTCATTAGCAGGCAACATTTCATCAGTATTACCAAATCTGACACTTTTATAATATGCTTTCATCTTTCATTAAGAGATTATATGAGTTTTAAAATATTTATCTCCGTTAGCTACCAACCAATCAAAGGGAAATTTGAATGTGATTTATAAAATTACCAACTTGCTTTTTTAAATGACCATTGCTAACAAGGCCAAAAAAAACCCCTTATTTATAAAATAATTGCCAACTTGGGAATTCTTATCAACCAAGATGGGAACTAGGCCAGTTAGTCCAACGAACCTAATTTTTTTTTCTATAGCTGTGGTTTCCAAACTGCAGTCTGCAAAATTCATTCAGGTGGTCTTTTGCATTTCTATAAAAAATACAATTAAAAACCATACAGCACCTAGCACAGTGCATTACCCTTGCTACAGCAGGCAGAAAAACCCTTTTAAAGGAGGGAAATACAGCTTAACAAGTCTTCTTATTCAGATTGATTGTAATTTTTGTACTAAAGGATGTTATCATAATTCAGAGTGTTTACAACATCTTGTTAGTCTGATAGTGTGGGAAGTGTTTAAGATAGTAGTTTTATGATTCTTTGATTCCATACTTGGGAACCAGCTCAGGGTAGCTTTGGTAGGTTATGAAACAACCTGCCCAAACCAGGTGCCCTCCAGATTTTTTGGACTACAATCCCTTCAGTCCCAAACAACTTTTGTAGGCAAAAACACCTGAAAGGGCACCAGGCTGGGGAGGCTCAAATGCCAGTGTTTAACAGTATCTTCATTAGGCCTAAAAGAAAAGTCACAAACATTTTGAATGCTTTTAGAACTCTTCGTTTGGCAAGATGTTACGAAGTAGGGAACCACGGGGTGAAAAATAAAGCTTAGATAATTGAGGTGATTTTAATCTGTTTTAGTATTTTAACTTTTGTATGTTCTGAAGTACGGTTGTGAATTTTTCTTGATTTTCTTGTTTTAACTTTTTGTAAACCGCTTTGAGGTGCCTTTTTATTTAACAACCAGACTTTGTATAAACGTTATGAAACAATAAAGAAAATAACAACAACAACAACAACAATAATGTAGAAAAATTAGGCTAGATATTGTAACCATGAAGTCAGACAAAATGGAGACCGCAGGCTGAGGCATCCATCCTGTCTTGCCTGTGCTTCTTAGATCATATTTTGACTCATAAAAGGATTTAATTCTACACTGGGCACAGAAATATCGCCTCATAGCTATAGACCTATTCAGTTCCACGCAGCTCTGGAGAAAGAATGATTACGGAGATCATTTTGTTACTGAAAACACTGATTGTTCTATGCATTTTTGGTTTACGTCAGCATAATACTGTCAACAGTTGAACACAAATCTGTTCTTTCACTGAGACATTCTAGAAGGGAAAAAACTACTGGTAATAAGAAGAGTCTTGCTAATTTTTTTTAAAAAAGAAACTAGGAACTAAATTGAAATAATAGAATGCCTTTACAAAATCTGTTCCACAGGTGGAGAATCAAGACAGTTTTAGAAAACCAAATCACCAGATGATGTTGAAGTTACAGTCCTTTATTTGCACAAACATTTTTTTAAAAGCTTTATCAGAAAACCTATGAAAGAACTAAAGAACTTGAACCCGCAAAATAAGCTTTGTTCTATTCCATATCTATTATCTATTATATCTGGCTTGAGAGCAGTACATGTGAAAAGGATCTAGGAGTCTTGGTTGACCACAAACTTGACATGAGCCAACAGTGTGACGCGGCAGCTAAAAAAGCCAATGCAATTCTGGGCCTCATCAATAGGAGTATAGCATCTAGATCAAGGGAAGTAATAGTGCCACTGTATTCTCCACTGGTCAGACCTCACCTGGAGTACTGTGTCCAGTTCTGGGCACCACAATTCAAGAAGGACACTGACAAACTGGAACGTGTCCAGAGGAGGGCAACCAAAATGGTCAAAGGCCTGGAAACGATGCCTTATGAGGAAAGGCTAAGGGAGCTGGGCATGTTTAGCCTGGAGAAGAGGAGGTTAAGGGGTGATATGATAGCCATGTTCAAATATATAAAAGGATGTCACATAGAGGAGGGAGAAAGGTTGTTTTCTGCTGCTCCAGAGAAGCGGACACGGAGCAATGGAGCCAAACTACAAGAAAGAAGATTCCACCTAAACATTAGGAAGAACTTCCTGACAGTAAGAGCTGTTTGACAGTGGAATTTGCTGCCAAGGAGTGTGGTGGAGTCTCCTACTTTGGAGGTCTTTAAGCAGAGGCTTGACAACCATATGTCAGGAGTGCTCTGATGGTGTTTCCTGCTTGGCAGGGGGTTGGACTCGATGGCCCTTGTGGTCTCTTCCAACTCTATGATTCTATGATTCTATGATCTCCTTTACTGGGGTGTGTCTACGATAGCTTTCTCTAATCAAACTGCCATACTTGGGTAATGCTAATAAATGTGATGAACCCAGGTTTGGACAACAGGACAAACCAAGTATTTTGGTTTGTTGCTTGCAGAGACAGTGGATGTGGGGACTTCTGAGCAAGTTAAACATTAACCATGGTTTATTGACATGTGGTTCAAGATGTCACACACCAGAGAACTGACAAAACAAACTTTATGACTCTGCCTTGGTTGTTTTATTCTGCAAGTAATGCTGAAGGAAGAATAGTAAGGCATTCATTACCCCTGAGTTTAGCAAAGTTCCGCAATACAAACATCGTTCCCTACTTAAGGTCATTAAAGACGGCCCTAAAATTTTCACAAACTTGAAAATGATCAAATATTAGATTATACGCCTATAACCCAGGGCCAGCAACCATATGCACCTAAATCAAAGTGACAAAGCCTTCCTGTTCAAGGCCAATGACCATCACTGGAGTCCTCCTGACCTAGTTAAGGCATCAGATTTTACTTCAGTTATATTCACAAGCAGCACCAAAGCGCAAAATACCGTATTTTTCACCCCATAGGATGCACTGGCCCATAGGACGCACCTAGTTTTTTTGGGGGGAAATAAAGGGGGGGAAATTATTTTTTCCCCAGGTGCGGGGATGGGGGGGGGAAGCCCCCTGGGGCGGGGGAAGTCACGCAGCTCTCCCACGGCTAGCGGAGTGCTGCACGAAGCCCAAGGCTTGGGGCGTGCTGAGCTCAGCGCGCCCCAAGCTTCTGGGTGCCGGCAAGCTCTCCGCTAGCCGTGGGAGAGCTGCGTCTCCCATGGCTATCGGATAGCTTCCTGAAGCCTGCATTCGCCCCATAGGACGCACACACATTTCCCCTTCATTTTTGGAGGGGGGGGGAGTGCGTCCTATAGGGCAAAAAATACAGTACAGTGGTGCCCCGCAAGACGAAATTAATTCGTTCCGCAATTTTTGCCGTCTAACGAATTTTTCTTCTTGCGAAGCACGGTTTAAACGGTTTAACAAAGTCGCAAGACGTTTTCGTCTTGCGAAGCAAGCCCATAGGAGAATTCGTCTTGCGAGGCAAATTGCGAATGAAAAAACCTTTCGTCTAGCGAGTTTTTTGTCTTGCGAGGCATTCATCTTGCGGGGCACCACTGTACATTTCTGTAAATAGAGAAGCTGAATAGCAGTATTCATTGCAACTGCAACCCAGGCTAGGAAGAAGCATGTAGCAAGCTGCTTCCATTCTCATGTAGGCCAAGGACGGCCAATGTATTGTACAGGCAAGGAGGTCTGTGTACAGGCACCCTTGAACAAGAGCAGGAGGGGCCATATTGCTCCTCTATTCATCAGAAAAGCCATGTAATAAACCTGGATCTGAGTGACTTTCTCTCATGCTATGTTGCTACTCAATTCCTGATTGAGCAGTCTCATGGCAAGGCCACTCCCCAAGGCAGAGCACAATTCACATGCGCTGAGATGTGCACCAAAATGGAATAGATTGAGGCATGCTTATCGAAAAGGTGAAACACTATTGCGTCTCAGGACAGAGTTAGGACAGGCAACACAATGTCTCCTTTTCATAGTATCAACCTTGTGTAAATTTAGGCCTTAGGTATCTTATTAGCCCAGCAAAAAAAAAAAAAATCATTCCAAGGAAGATGCTTTAGAATCACGTGATTCTTGAGTAGTAAAGACTCATCAAGCCCACATTCTTTGTAATTAAAATACACACACCCAACAACAAATCCTAACATGACTGCTCAGCTGTGCAAAAAGTAGTCATCATGATATGGCATCTTGTTACTTAACCACCCGAGAGCAAGGCTTTGAATTAACATGAAAACAGAGCAGCGTGCTCTCAGTGGACGGGGTTTCCTGAATCTGCAAATCTAAGAACCGACTGCCCAAAAGGCAGAACAGCTGCTGTACTACAAAGCTGAGACCCAAACTAACTGCTGATCTGTCAGAGAAAGGTCATTATTTTCAACCTTTGTGCATTAGGAAAGTACTGTGAAGCGTCTAAGACATGGGTAGGCAAACTGAGGCCCAGGGCCCGGATTCGGCCCAATCGCCTTCTCAATCTCGCCTGCGGACGGTCCAGGAATCAGCGTGTTTTTACATGAGTAGAATGTGTCCTTTTATTTAAAATGCATCTCTGGGTTATTTGTGAGGCATAGGAATTCGTTCACCCCCCCAAAATATATATATATATATAGTCCGGCCCCCCACAAGGTCTGAGGGACAGTGGACCAGCCCCCTGCTGAAAAAGTTTGCTGATCCCTGGTCTAAGAGATCCTGTACCTCAAAGAAACAACAGCCCAAGGGGGTTTGTGAACTTCTACACTACAAAACCTGCCTTAACTACAGACACCATGAAATATTAAAGCATTAATGCAATGACACAAAATCTAGCATATGCCATTTGCAACTGAGCTTTTACATCTGTAACCACTGCTGAAAACTACCTACACATTTTTTTGAAATATTGTGCTCGTAGATCCAAAATATATTAGCCTGAGTAAGTGGTGCATTTTTTTCAATTCACAAAACACCTCTGTGGCTAATACAGATTAAAGATAAAATGAGGTTGGTTTTTGACAGGCTGGGGTAATAGACTAAAATAAGAAAGCCAACCACAAGAATGAATTATTTTTCAGCAACCTTTCCAAATGAAAAGTTATATTTTAATGTCTCAAATAGCAGACTGCTTAGGGAGGTAATTTATAGATGCCTTTTGGAAAGTAACTAAATACCTGAGAAGATAACAATGTTAACACCACAATAATGAAAGCACCTCCAGAATGTGTTCAGGAATTGTCACATCACCAGTCACTGGGCTGCCCAAATATTTCATGATAACACAACTCAAGCACATTGGTGCACTGAAAAAAGTGATATGCAAATAGAAACTATGTCTATATATTTTTTTAATTAAAGGGAGTACTAACTATATTGTATTACACTTCTGATGGAAAAGCTGTTATTATCTAACAGCTGAGTGAGCACAGTTGCTAGAATACTCTCAGTTCAACTTCTAGTCCGAAAAAGAACTTTGTCATTTTGTCTAAGAGTAAAACACCACACAGGCCCTAGGGAGAGGCAGAGCTTTATGGGGAAGCTGGGGACTAGAAAGAGATCACAGGAGATAGTAAAATGAAGGGGTGGAGAGGCCAGAGGCAAGGTGGCCGGTGGAAGAATGCAGCAAGGCAATGGACTGAAAAAAGAGGAACCCGTGAGAACTGGAAAGTGAGACTTGAGGAAAAGCACAGAACGGACAGAGAAACAGGGGAAGAAGGCTCCAGCGAGACAAGGAACTTTGGAGAACATGATAAGCTGCATTGCACCATACCACAGACAACATTTCAAGTTGCAATCTCCAAGTTTCCACTTAGCTGACACATACATTTATCCTATCAGCAAAAAAAATATAAAAAAAAATAGGATGTATAACTGAGTTCTTAAGAAGCAATGACTGCTGGAGCTGGAGGAGAAAGTGCAAATGGGACCAAACCTCACAGAGAATAGCAGGCTTTGCAAGCACCTGTCTCATCAACATTGCAAACAGATGCATGAAAGTACAATTTGTCACCTCCTACTTATTTTAAAAGAACACTGTTGGAAGAGGGTTGTTTTAAGTAGAGAATGAGGAGGAAAAGCCCCCCACTCTCCATACCCTTCTTCTGCACTAACAGATTCCTCCCTCTCAAGCTATTTCCAGTTTGTTTCCACACTCACAAACACGGGTTCAGCACTGCACAGAGGGAGAAGCAGTTGGGGCTAGATAGGAACGGAGAAGTGGCAGGCAGAGAAAGGCTAAAACAGCCCTCACACTGCAGCTTTTCCCTAAACTGGCTCATCTCAATCAGCTTTATTCCCCATTCATTTTAAAGGTGATCAGGGCCTTGTTATGTATCCACATGCAATGGTAACTTGATCCTGACAAAACTACAACAACAAACAGTTATGCAGGAAAGGAAGTTTGCCTGTTGTTGCTTCTCCTGGGACTGCAGTACTCAGCAACCTAGGAAGAGCAATGCAGGCCATCAGACAATGTGCAAAGGTGGTGAGATTAAATGTCACGTATTGATTTGAACCAGCCAGCCAACTGCTTGGCTGCAGGTTTCTAGGGGGAGTATTATTGCTGTGCTAGAAGACAAGATACGCAAGCAGGTAAACCAATACAGTACCATTTTTTGCTTCTGTGTTGCACCTCTGAGAACTTGCAAGCCTTTCAACTTTCCTGGGAGTACATATCAAAAATACCCAAGAAAGGAAGAGTTCAGTCAAGAACAGAATCCAAATGGATCTTCTCAATTTTGCACCCCCTTTGCTTGGCGCTCTTTGCAAGGCAACAGCCTGAACCACCCTAAATCTGGAGCTGCCCACCACATACCAAGCTACCTTTTATGGAGTCCCCAGCAGCAATGGCTCTCCAGGGATGGAGACGGGGGCTTGGCCTCACTCAACGCCAGGTGCTGAACCTGAGGCCCTCTGTATGGAAAGCCCTCTCCATCCACAGAGCCTGGTTTACATTGGCCCCCACCAACAGTGCAAAACTTGTGCCTCTCCCCTCTTGCTCCGAGTAGTTAAGAACCCACCTGCCCACACGACCAGCGCAGTTGCAATGGGGGCAGCAAAGCAACGCTTGAGAACGGAGTGCGAGAGGCAGGGGGCGTCCCAAATGGTAGTGTCTCCTTGGGGGAAGAATCCAGCCACTGGTAGGGGCCATTACAGCAGAACAGACCCAAATCATATGGCGGGGGGGGGGGAGTCACTGGCAAAGACCCAAAGGGGACCCAAAGCAAACATCAGGTCCTGTATACCTGAAGGAACATCTCCACCCCCATTGTTCAGCCCAGACACTGAGGTCCAGCGCCGAGGGCCTTCTGGCAGTTCTCTCATTGCGAGAAGCCAAGTTACAGGGAACCAGACAAAGGGCCTTCTCGGTAGTGGTGCCTGCCCCGTGGAGCGCCCTCCCGTCAGATGTGAAGGAAATAAGCAGCTATCTTCTCTTTAAAAGACATCTGAAGGCAGCCCTGTTTAGGGAAGTTTTTAATATTTGATGCTGTATTGTTTTTAACACTCGATTGGGAGCCGCCCAGAGTGGCTGGGGAAACTCAGCCAGATGGGCGGGATACAAATAATAAATTATTATTATTATTCCAATGGGAGGGCATTCCACAGGGTGGGCACCACTACACAGAAGACCCTCTGCCTGGTTCCCTGTAACCCAGGGGTCAGCAAGGTTTATCTTGCCTGTGCCGGATCAGTCCCACAGAGATCCCTCCATGGGCCGGATCATGCATGTGCGTGAGCATGCGCACCTGCGATTTTCAGCACCATGGAAGCGAGTCCTTGCACTGTGCTGTGCCAGTTTAGCGCAGCGCACAAGTGGGCACCTCAGCTCGGAGGCGGCTCATGGGCGGGGTATAAATAAATAAATAAATAAATAATAATAATTGTCCATGGTCTCTCGGGGGAGGGCATTATTATTACTGTATTGTCCATGGTCTCTCAGGGCGGCATTATTTTTTTTTATTATTAATTATTATTATTATTATTGTTATTATTATTATTATCATCCAAGGTCTCTGGAGGGGGGCATTATTATTATTATTATTATTATTATTATTATCCATGCTCTCTCGGGGGGCATGATGACCCCTCTCCTTGCCAAGGGAGCCTCGGGGCGCCTCTGCGTGGCCCCGACAGCCATCTCACCCCAGGCCTCTGGAACGGGCTGCCTCATGAAGCGCTGCCGCCTCGCCTGCCGCCCTCGGCCCCGCCGCCCTGCGCCCAGTCCCCGCTGACCTGTCCTCCGAGACGCTGAGGAAGCCGTCCTCCTTGGGCACCAGCGCCGCCATGGTCACGGCGTGGTCCGGAGAGCCCTCCACCTGGCCGAGCAGCAGCGGCCGGCGACGGAGCGGCGACGAGGGAAGCGCCGGCGCCGCCATAGGGGGACCGAGGGGCGGAGAGAGCCCAGCCGGATTCCTCCCTCAGGTGCAGCCGCTTGGGAAACCAGGAGCCGGCCCTGCCCGACCACGCCGCGCATGCGCGCTGCCACGGAGGAGGCGGCCGCAGAGGGGAGGGGCGGCGCCAAAAGGAGGCGGGGCTAAGAGCTTTCCAACGCTATCACCGGCTCCCGAGCGCAGGTTCGGAGTCCGTTGCTCCCGCTTAAAGAATTCGGGGCGCTGCTGCTGCTGTGAATTGTAGCTCCTCCCCTCTTCGTCCGCGCTCTCCGTCGCAGCGCGCATGCGTGGTCGGGCCGGCCGGCTCCTGGTTCCCGAAGAAGCAGCAGCGAATCCGGCTTGGCTCTATGCGCCCCTTGGTCGCCCTATGACAGTTATGTTCAAACTTGGCCCTCCAGCTGCTATAGGACTACAACTCCCATCATCCCTAGCGAACAGGACCAGTGGTCAGGGATGATGGGAATTGTAGTCCCAAAACAGCTGGAGGTCCCTATGGCGTCCCCGGCGCTTCCCTCTTCCCCGCTCCTGCTGGGCCAGCTGGAGTCTGGCTCTCCGGACCCCGCCGTGAGTGACCCGGGCGGCTCTGGGGCTTCCTCGGCGTCCCGGAGGAAGGTGAGCTGGAGGGACGGGGCAAAAGAGGCCCGGGGGGGGGGCGCTTCTCGCGGGAGCCCGAGGGGGACGGAGATGCCGTCAGAGGCATCGATTCATGAGGCAGCCCGTTCCAGGGGCGCCTCCTCGGCCGGGGGAGGGAGGGCTCCCTTGGCCAGGACACCTGCGATCAGCATCGCCCCTCTTCCAGGAGAGACCATGGGAAGACGTTGCCTTTGGGCCCCCTTTGGCTCTCCCCCCCCCCCGCCAGAGGGGTCGGGTCTCTTCTGCTGCGCCCCCCCCCGGGTGCTGTAACGGCCCCCACCAATGGCTGGATTCTTCCCCATCCTTCAGCGCTGCTTCGGTGCCTCCCCTTGCAACTGCAGATTTTGGGGTTCATGGGAACTACAGGGGAAAGAAGCAGTAAAAGTCTGCTCTGGATACAACTCTAAGGTTCTTCTGATGTATGTCTTTTTAAGAACACAGTATGACCTTCTGAAACTGGCAAAAGTGATTCCCTATTGAGAATCAGGAGCTTTGATCCTGCCTGGGATATCAGTCCTTCCTTCCCAGTACAGTGGTACCTCGGGTTACATACGCTTCAGGTTACAGACTCCACTAACCCAGAAATAGTACCTTAGGTTAACTCCATATGCTCCAACATTTCTCCAGTGAAAATAGGAATGTCCTAAGGGTGGCGCTGTGGGTTAAACCACAGAGCCTAGGACTTGCTGATCAGAAGGTCAGCAGTGAGCTCCCATTGCTCGGTCCCTGCTCCTGCCAACCTAGCAGTTCGAAAGCACCCTAATTTAACGCTGTTAAGAGTTGGAGAAAGTGCAAGCTCTTCAGCTTCCATTCTCGCCAGCTCATTTATCTTCTCGCTCATCTGTTGCCATCCTTCCCGTTGCACAGATCAGAGGGCCAGTAATGTGGGTTTTTGGAAATTTTTCCTATGCAGATTAGGACAATTTACATAGAATAATTTACACCATAAAACTTGCTGATGCCCTAGATGAGGGGTGGGAAGCCTTTGGCAATCCAGACGTTTCCAAAATACTTCTCCCATGAACCCCAGCCAGCTTGGCTAAATAGGAACATCTGGTGGGCCAGAGATTCCCCACCCCTGCCCTAGAGAGTGAGCTAATTTAGTGTGTCTGTTTTACTAGCTTTTAATAAGCAAAACTGAATGGTGATATGGCTAAGCTTGCCTAATGCAGTATTTGCAGTTTGCACCTATTTGTTGTTACTAGTGAACTTGTGAAACTGAAATCTTTCCACGGGGAAAAATTAAGCACTAGACACGTTTTTCTCTTCATCTTGAGGCTGGTAGTGCTAGCTGTCCTTTTGTTCATGCGCTACTTTCAGTTGGGAATCTCAAAATATATCCAGAAGGCACTGTGTAGCTTCTTCACTTTTTCTTTCTGTTCCCACTTCCCTAAGAACCCTGTAGCTGCCAAATGGGCATTTTCCTGCCTCTGTCCTTTTGCTTGTGTGAGGCAGACTACACTGAGCTAGAGGAAAACAAATGACCTCCTGACCTATTTTGCCACATTCTTTGCAAATAATGAGGCATTTAGCAGTACAGTGATTCATGCGATGGTCACCTCAAGGCTTGACTACTATAATTCGCTCTACATAAGGCTGCCCTTGAAGCTGTCCTAGAAACTCCAGCGGGTGCAGAATGCTGCAGCGAGGCTCCTCACGGGGTCTCTGCCATGGGAGCATATTCACCCAGTGCTTTTCCAGCTGCACTGGCTTCCGGTGGAGTACAGGGTCAGATTTAAGGTGCTGGTTTTGACCTTTAAAGCCCTTCACGGCCTAGGACCCTCGTACCTATGGGACCGCCTCTCCTGGCATGCTCCATGGAGGACCTTAAGGTCCATAAATAGCAACACTCTGGAGGTCCTGGGCCCTAAGGAAGTTAGATTAGCCTCAACCAGAGCCAGGGCCTTTTCAACACTGGCTCCGGCCTGGTGGAACGCTCTGTCTCATGAGACCAGGGCCCTGCAGGATCTGATTTCTTTCCGCTTGGAATCAATTTGATTCCCTCCCCCTCTTTCTTTTTTCCTTTCTCCTCCTGTGATGGAACTCCTGTTTGGGGACTTCCCTGGCTTTTTTCTGGCCCATGTAGGACCAGTCTGGATAGTTAGCCTTGGTGAAGACCTGATGTTTTCATCCCCCCAAAAGTTTTTGATTTGAGTTTCCATTGAAATGAGGCTGCATTTTAATGCTTTAATGCTGTATTTTAATCTTGTTTTTAAGTTGTATTTCAATCAATTTGTTTTTATATCGATTGTTAGCTGCCCTGAGCCTGGTCTTGACGGGGGAGGGGAGGGTATAAATAAAATTTATTATTATTATTATTATTTGCCAACACCAGGGTAGCGAATAGTGGAGAAACGTAGGAGCATATGAAATTATCTGACCTCTGAGCCGTCTAAAGGCAATCTAGTATAGGGAAGGTTTTTTAAAAAAAGTTTAATGTTTTATTATATTTATATATATGGTGGAAGCTGTCCAGAGTGACTGGGGCAACCCTGTAAGATATGTGGGGTATAAATAGGAAAATTATCATTATGGCATGGAAATTCCCTATTTTCATCAGATAAATGTTAGAGGGTATGATTTTTAAACAATTAACATATTAAAACTACCATTATAAACCTTTAAAACATAAAAAAAACAGCCCATTAAATTTCCTGCCTAAAACTGTGATCTCAGAAAGCCACTAAGGAGGGGCCGTGAGGAGATGGTACTCTCAAGGCAGAGATACTGAAATCATCTGCACCAAATCCCAGAGTTGGAATGAAGCATAAAAATGAAGGATGTGCTGCGGTAACTTTTGTTGCTGAGGATTGTGTAGGCTGAATCCTGATGTTCTAAGTAGCACTTCTGTTGTAAAAATACTACCTTCTCTGTGCCTGTGTTCACAGTCCCATTTGCTGTGTGCACTCACTGTTTCCAGTGCTGGGTTTTTAATCCTTGATCAATGGACATCCAGAATGCCTATGTATCCTGCTCTAAAATCCTACTGTTTTGCTATGGTTTCTCAAATGGAGTGGAGTCCTTAAGCCTCTAGTCAAGGTGTGAACACCAGTTGCATAAGGCAAAGACATCCCTGGCCTGTCAATGTCCCCTGGTGCATGCACAAAGAGAAACACTAAGGAAACCATGCTGATGTCAACAGCTAGTGGGAAAGAACTGTGAAACACACTGGGGTAGGTGGGGACCCTTGACTGAGCTCTAAGACATTAAGGTTTAAACATCCTAATACTTCGGGGGTAACCAATGTGGTGCCCTTCAGATGTTAGTGGAGGACAACTCCCATCCTCTCTGACCATTGACCATGTTGGCTGGGACTGGTGGGAGTTGTGTAGCCCAGCAAGATGTGGCGGCCATTGTTTCACAACTTCCAGAGGTGTCTATTGGATAATGCGTATGGGATTTTTAATGATGTGTGAAATGACAATACTCCTCTCTTCTTCTCCCTCAACGTTCCACACATATTTTTGAAATCTTTCTTGTTGTACCACACAAGCATGGCATTGTTCCTAGAGCCCCCGCAACACGTGGCAAACTTGGTGTGTCTATTTATTTATTTGCACAGTACTTTTGTCTGTATAATTCTAAGCACCATATCATGGGTTCCCTGATGGTCTCCCATCTGGGCACCTCAGCAGACCTGCCAAGTGTTCCTATTTTCAAGGGACAGTCCCAGATTTACAGAAGCCATCCCGTTTTCTGATTTGACCCCAGAATGACCCTCTTTTCCTTAAAGGTAAAGGGACCCCAGACCATTAGGTCCAGTCGCAAACGACTCTGGGGTTGCGGCACTCATCTCGCTTTACTGGCCAAGGGAGCCGGCGTACAGCTTCCGGGTCATGTGCCCAGCAGGACTAAGCCGCTTCTGGCGAACCAGAGCAGCGCACGGAAACACCGTTTACCTTCCCACTGGAGCGGTACCTATTTATCTACTTGCACTTTGACGTGCTTTCAAGCTGCTAGGTTGGCAGGAGCAGGGACCGAGCAACGGGAGCTCACCCCGTTGCGGGGATTCGAACCGCCGACCTTCTGATCGGCAAGTCCTAGGCTCTGTGGTTTAACCCACAGCACCACCCTTAGGACATTCCTATTTTCACGAGAGAAATTGTTGCAGCATATGCAATTATGTGACCCCCGAGCCCAGGAGATAAGTAACTATACAACCTTTAGAAGACATCTGAAGACAGCCCTGTATAGGGAAGGGGTTTTTTCAAAGTTTAATGCTTTATTATGTTTTTGTATATGTTGGAAACTTCCCAGAGTGGCTGAGGCAACCCAGTCAGAATCATCATCACCATCATCATCACCATCATCATAATAATAATGGAATAGGACATTTCTATTTTCATGGGAAAAATGTTGGAGGGTATAAGACAGGTATAGGAGACAGCTAGTGCTCAGTAGGTGCAGAAACAACTTCAGCTGGAATCCAAAGGAATAGGCACATTTTGCATATTTATAAAAAGTGGAACATGAAAGAAAACCATATGAGAAAACTTAGTCGCGTCCCTTAAGAGGAGCAGTGCTTGTGGCTGCTAGTTATCTCAGGGCCCAGGGTTGTTGGGTCACAAGGTTCATTGTGACATCTCCCTCTGCTGGCTCATAGGTCACCAGAGCTCTAGAAGGCCTGGGATCTCCTATGCTTGGATCATTCTGTGATTGCGAGAGAAAGGAGAAGACATGCAAGTAGGATTTCTTTAACATCAAAATTCTTTGATGATAGAGAATTCATCTTGAGCATAGAGGCGTTAGAGAGCACTAACAGTGAGCCCCATTTCTCTTTCTCTTTAGGCTTTGCAGACTCAGCAAAGTGTTTTCCTGATTGGGAAGAAAGAACAGAATTTCGCCTATCCCAGAGACCTCCCCCTTGCCCACCTCCTCCCCCTTGGCCTCCCCCTCTGGACCCCTCTTTGAGAGAACAAAAAAGGTAAGACCCTTCAGCATATAGATGTTGATTTCAGAATAGGCTGAGGTTCCAAGATGGCGACGGCTTAGCAAGCAGGCTCCGGAGCTCCGCAGATAACAGGACTGTAATTAGCATTGATTGCCACCCAGGGAAGTAATTTTTCCTTTTTTTTACTTCTCTACTTTTAAACTTACCAACCTACTGAGATTCTAACAGCACCTTCTTGTCTATGCTATGAGAAACATCTTGGGCAAGTTCTGTGAAGCATCCTGGGCAGGCCGCCAGCTGCCTTCTATACAGTGGTGCCCCGCAAGACGAATGCCTCGCAAGACGAAAAACTCGCTAGACGAAAGGGTTTTGCGGTTTTTGAGCTGCTTCGCAAGACGAATTTCCCTATGGGCTTGCTTCGCAAGACGAAAACGTCTTGCAAGTTTGTTTCCTTTTTCTTAACACCGTTAATACAGTTGCGACGACTTCGAGGAGCAACTCATAGAACGCAGTGTGGTAGCCTTTTTTGAGGTTTTTTGGTGATTTTTGAAGCTTTTCCAAAACTTTTCCAACAGCGTGGTTCGCAAGACGAAAAATTCGCTAGACGGAAAAACTCACGGAACGAATTAATTTCGTCTTGCGAGGCACCACTGTACTTTGTTCCTGAAACTCTTGGCAGTCTCCACACGGAGAAGCTCTTAAATTGAACAAACTGAGCACTTTCTATTTTTTCTCTTTTTTGGTTGGGGAAACCTGTCATGGTATTGCCGAAGAATGAAGGGGAAGAGCAGAGACAGGCAGAGGAAGGGGGGCAGGAAGTGGCGGTGGAGGAAAGAAGGGAAAGCCAGGAGGAGGGACAGCTCACAGATATTGGACCAGAGCCTCAACACCGCACAGGAACTTCTGGCACAGACAGTGAAACAATGCCTGTTCCGTCTGCCAAGGAAAGGAGAGAGTTAAAGAGGAGGGGACAGAGACATCACATGAAAGTTCCACGCCTTTTCTGTTGGAGAAGGGGCAGGCATAAGGCACTCCCAGAATCTGAGCTGGAGGATTCGGATGCATGATTGTAACGTGCTGCTTGTACATATGTAAAATAAAGACTGTATATATGTATCTCTGAGTGAGCAGAGGTATTTCTTGCGGAGAGCATTCACAAACCATCACAAAACCTCTCCTTGTTTACTCCCCACGGCGACGCTATGCCTGCTAGTAAACGCTACAGGGACCCAGAGGATGTAGCTCTCTCACCGGTTCCCAATCTAAAATAGAGGACTTTTTAAAACAAATATGCTTTTATAGTTCCAACAAAAAACCGGGTTTCTCCCCTTGAGGATGATTGTGAGTGTGGGGAGAGTATTCAAGGTGAGAGCGTGGAACTGGATCCAGCAATGGGGCAAGTTGATCCTGTGCCGCTAAGAGAGGAAGGAATAACAAGTAGGGAGAGCACTCAATTAACTCTAATTGCAATAACGGTTGAGCATATCTTCCAACAAATTAGAGGTATTGCCTCTCAAATAACCCAATTATCCAAAGAGGTCCAGAGTTTATCAGTTAATAACAAGCAGGCATTAACAGAACACCATAGTACCAAAGTGAATTGGCGATAATAAGAGCAGACCCCTAAGCTCGACATAGAACATGCAGGGGCTCTTATGACAAACTCTTCTTATTTAATCTTCCAACCAAAAAAGATCTGCATGACAATTTGTGGAAGGCCAGATCAAACTCCTAACTGGAAAGGTGCGTAGCATTCCAAACGACATTTATCAGACTTACTTGGCATTGGACTTACAGATTTCAGAATAATATTAGTCGCAAAGGTCTCTGAACTGTCTGAGGCCTATTTTGAGGTTCAGAAAAATAATATCACATGTGGCTCTTTGTTTTTCCTGTAGGCTCTGCAGACCTCCTCCCTTCCTCATGTGGAGAAAGATGGTGGAAGAGCTCCTTCATTGGAGGAGCTCAAGAAAGGCCCAAGACAACATGAAGGGAATGTCTATTTCCAAGAATATTTCCAGTGTATATAAGAAAGTCTCTCTAACTGCCAGCCTTCTCTTCTTTTCCATTCAGAAGATCTAATTGCAGAAGACCTTGAAGAAGACTGTGAGCAGTGGCTCTTACTCCTAGGTAAGTGCAGTTAGGATTTCACCCTTAGTAAATCAGTTTTCGGCCAGTGGTCATTCATTCTACCCCAGCCTTATTTACTTCCCCCCTCTGCGCTATTTTCGCCTTATGGTTATAAACTGGCCATTCATAAATATGGATTGTATGAATCTAAAAAAATGTATGAATATGCAAAAGGTCTGAGGTCTAATATACGTCCCTAAGGTTACTCAGGAAAGGTCTCTCTGTAACTGTCTGAGGCCTATTTTGAGGTTCAGAAAAATAAAAATGGCTCTTTGTGTCCCTGTAGGCTCTGCAGACCTCCTGCCATCCTGATCTGGAGGAAGATGGTGGGAGGAAGAACACTCAGGAGAATATGAAGGTAATGTCTATTTCCAGGGATATGTTCAGGGTATATAAGAAAGTCCCTAAAACAGTTATAATCGCTAGCCTTCTCTTCTTTCTTCTGGACACAAGGGAGCACATTGGCCCAACTGCAGCATTCTCTGGGATACAGCACTCATGGTAAGGCAGCCTTCAGAGAAACAGCTTTTCGGTGAGCAGTGCAGGCTGTTGTGAACTTCGCCTTACAGCGTGGACCCGTCCTGGGGGGGAAAGCATATAAAAACAAAACAAGTCATACAGGGGGACTTACTTGTGAGTTAACCCCCTTTCATTCCATGCTCTTTACTTCAACGGGCTTTACATGTGCATGCTACACCTTGAAAGTACATTCTTTCCCGCAAAGGATTCTGGGCACTGTAGTTTACTCCTCACAGAATCGCAATTCCCAGCAACCCTTAACAAACTGCAGTGCCCAGAATTCTTTAAGAATGTGCCTTGGCAGTTGGACTAGATGACCCTTGAGGTCCCTTCCAACTCTACAATTCTAAGATTCTGTGAATGCACATATATTGGTGTGTTCACTTTGGCTCTGTTGAAATCAGTCACAGCTAGCTAAATCCCAATGATTTATGAAAGTGGCTAATTTACTGCATAACCCCATACATGTCTACTCAGAAGTAAGCCCTGTTAACTTCAATGGGGGTTACTCCCAAATAAAATGGGTACAGGATTGCGGATCCTGCCCCCTAACATAAATCCTGGCTCTCCCCATGAGCAGAAGGTCCGAAGGGTGTGATAGATATTTAGGAGGGACACTGCATCAGTTCAAACTATTATTCATTCCCTGAAAAGGTCTTCCAACTTCAGTGAGCCCAACTGGACTGCAGCTCAATAAGCGAATGGTTTCCCACAAGCACTGGAGGGAAAGTGGCAATGCAGAACTTTAGCCCCAGGACTTTGAGATGTAAACTAAACAGACTGCAGGGCACCTTCTTTCTGGAACCCAGGTTGATAAGAAGCACATGGGGAGACATTGCAAGAAAAGGGAACAGCTGCTATCGCGGTAGGAACATGAGAAGCTGCCTTCTACTGAGTCAGACCGTTGGTCCATGTAGCTCAGTATTGTCTGCACAGGTCGGCAGCCCCTTTCCGTTGTTTTAGGCAAGATTTTAATGTCAGGGGCTGAACCTGTGAGCTTCCGAATGCAAGCAGATGCTGTACTACTGACCTTTCCTTTTTATTATTTGAAATATTTATATAACCAGGTTCTTGGACCATTTAAAAAGATAAAAACACACACAAAAATTACATATAATGAAGCATATATATATATATATATATGCTTTCGTAGATTTTCACGGGTACAGGAATGCAGGTTTTGGTGTCTTCGGGTGTCTTCCCGTGTAAGAGTTGGGGTGTCTAGGCGACGTTTCGACGAGGTCTCACTCGTCATCTTCAGGCTGGTGCTTTCGGCTTCTTGTTACTGGAACAGAGCAGGATCTCAGTGTTTGAGTTCCTATAAATACTGTTGAGGGGGTGTGGTGTATAGCCTCCAACGTTCTGGGCAGAGAGGAAGTTCCCAGGTTAGTGTGCCTTTTCTTCTTTTGTTCCTTAATTACTTGAGGGATATCTTGAGTGATTTCTTGAGTGATATTCTGAGTACCACTTAGGTGGGTCATTAAGTGTGGATTAGTTGCTAAAGCTTTCGTGTCTTGACCTCTTGAGCTTGTGAAGAGTTTTTCTGAGAAGATGGCTGTACTGCACTTAGTTGTGCTCTGGCTTGGCTTCGTGTATAGGGGCGAGCTGTGGTTTTGTGCCCTGTGCCAGCCAGATCTGTGTAGGGATTGCAGGGGGGTGCAGCATCCGGAGGTGCCACTATGGTTTGGCTACTGGATGGTGTCTGTAATTTATCTGTGGAGAGGGTCTGGGTTTGGGTCTGGTGTGGTTGATTGGTGATGGCGTTCTGTGTGCCTCTGGTTCTGGTGTCGGTTTTTGTGGGGAGGGCTAATTTCCAGATGTCTGGCAGGCGGGACGTGTCGTCACGCTTGTTCATGTTGTGAGGGTGTTTCTCTATCTCGATGGCTTCCATGATTATTCTCTTGTGGTGATGTTCCATGTTAAAGAGCAATTTGGAATCTGCAAAATTAATTTCGTGTCCTGTTTCTTTCATGTGTTGGAAAAGAGAGGAAGTTTTTTCTTCTTTTTTGACGGCATTCTTGTGTTCTGCGATACGTGCATTTATTCGTCTGTTTGTTTGTCCAATGTACGTGGCTGGGCAGACTTTGCAGGGTATTTCATAGACCCCTTGGTTTTCCAACTGGATTTTATCTTTGGGGTTTCTGAGGATATTGGCTATTTTTTGGTTGGTGCAAAAGGCTGTTTTGATATTGTGTTTATGGAGGATTTTGCTAATTTTATCTGTAGTGCCCTTGATATAAGGAAGGAGGGCCATGCCATTGTTTTCTTCTGTGTCTTGGTTTTTGGGGGGTGTTTCTTTTTGGATTAGCTTCGTAACCCTGTTTTGCTGGTATCCATTGGCGATTAACACATTTGAGAGATTCTGTAACTCAGTTGTCAAGTGGTCTTTGTCAGCCAGGCGTTTGGTTCTGGAGATGAGAGTCTTGGCTACGGAGTTTATTTGTGCAGGGTGGTGGTGTGATTGTGCATGTAAGTAGCGGTTGGTGTGTGTTTTTTTCCGGTAGATAGTGTGTCCTAGGGAGCCATCAGGTTTTTTGTAGATTAGGACGTCAAGGAAGGGAAGTTGGTTGTTGGCTTCTATTTCCATAGTGAATTGTATTTTGGGGTGTAGGCTGTTGAGATGTGTGAGGAAGCTATCTAGTTTTTCTTTCCCGTGTGGCCAAATTACAAAGGTGTCGTCAACATATCTGAGCCAAAGTTTGGGTTTGTGTTCTGACTTGTCTAAAGCATTGGTTTCAAAGTGTTCCATGTACAAATTTGCGATGACCGGTGAGAGGGGTGATCCCATAGGTGCTCCTTCTATCTGTTTGTATCTTTGTCCATTGTGGATGAAGTACGTGTTGGTTAGGCAGTGGTTGGTCAGGTCCAGGATGTATTCGGGGGGATTGTATTTATAGGAACTCAAACACTGAGATCCTGCTCTGTTCCAGTAACAAGAAGCCGAAAGCACCAGCCTGAAGATGACGAGTGAGACCTCGTCGAAACGTCGCCTAGACACCCCAACTCTTACACGGGAAGACACCCGAAGACACCAAAACCTGCATATATATATACACACACACACACACACACACACACACACACACACACAATGGTACCTTGGGTTAGGTACTTAATTTGTTCTGGAGGTCCGTTCTTAACCTGAAACTGTTCTTAACCTGAAGCACCACTTTAGCTAATGGGGTCTCCCACTGCCGCACAATTTCTGTTCTCATCCTGAAGCAAAGTTCTTAACCTGAAGCACTATTTCTGGGTTAGCGGAGTCTGTAACCTGAAGCGTATGTAACCTGAAGCATATGTAACCCGAGGTACCACTGTACATACACACACACACACCTTTCCCCATCATGTTACCAAATAAATTGATTGTATTTCCCTTTTAACAGCAGGTTAAGAGAATGCCCTATTCAAAACCATTTTCTTCCTTTTCTTGTTGTTATTAAATTTTTATGCCACCCAGGGTGGTTCCTTGATTAGCAGTTCCTCATTCTATTAACCCAGTTATATAAAGTTATATAATTTTTGTCTAGAAGTGAAGGCTGCTAATGAACATCTTTCCCATTCCCACTTTCTATATGTGACTGACTTTCATTAATCTTCTCTACATCCCCTCTCCACCCTGTTCTATACAAATAATTAAATTTAAGTTCAATCAGTATGACCATTTATAAAATGAAGTTGAAGAAACCAATAATAAATTCTTTTTTTTTTTTAGAGGTTCAACTCTGTTTATAGGAAGACTTACAAATCCTACAGAGTGAACTTGTCCTATCCACGTTTCCATATTCCATATTCCCATTAAATTAAAAAGCATTAATAGGACGTTTTAAGTCTTGTGACTATGAAGAGGAAGTTATGTGAAACTTAGGGCTGTAAATAAAAAGATATGCTGATTGCCATTTCTGTGGTGGTTCTCTTCTGTTATAGCAGTTATAGACTACTGGAAAATGCCTTAGGGCTCTTGCATTCGAATCCTACTTGTGGGTTTCCCACAGGCATTTCGATGGCTGCCTTTGTTATTGGGAATGACAAAACTCCTCCTTCCACCTTAGAGATATATGAGCGAGAGAGAGAGAGCGCTCTATATAAGTGCACACTTCCGGTTCTGATCAGAAACTTCCAAATGCAAGTTAAGAATGGTGAGGAAACATGGGAGAAATGTCAATAAATCAGGGGAGGTTTACAATCTCCTATGGGTAGGCAAACTAAGGCCCGGGGGCCGGATCCGGCCCAATCGCCTTCTAAATCCGGCCCATGGACGGTCAGGGAATCAGCGTGTTTTTACATGAGTAGAATGTGTGCTTTTACAGTGGTGCCCCGCAAGACGGAAAACTTGCTAGACGAAAGAGTTTTCCGTTTTGGAGGTGCTTCGCAAAACGAATCTCCTATGAGCTTGCTTCGCAAGACGAAAATGTCTTGCGAGTTCCTGCGGGTCCCCCCCTTTTTTCTAAGCCGCTTATCCGCTAAGCCGCTAAAAGCCGCTAATAGCGCTAAGCCGCTAATCCGTCAATGGGCTTGCTTCGCAAGACGAAAAAACCGCTAGACGAAGAGACTCTCAGAACGGATTCTTTTCGTCTTGCGAGGCACCACTGTACTTAAAATGCATCTCTGGGTTATTTGTGGGGCCTGCCTGGTGTTTTTACATGAGTAGAATGTGTGCTTTTATTTAAAATGCATCTCGGGGTTATTTGTGGGGCATAGGAATTCGTTCATTTTTTTCCTCTCTCTTCAAAATATATAGTCCGGCCCCCCACAAGGTCTGAGGGACAGTGGACCGGCCCCCTGCTGAAAAGGTTTGCTGACCCCTGCTCTTTCTGCCTTGCTCTACATTGCACTGTGGTGATATACAGAGTGGTGTTCACTGCAAGAGCCTGCTTCCGCTCTGGTTGCTTGAATGGAATTGTGAAGATTCTTATTTTCAAAAAACGATTTTACATGCTCCCTCCCTGCTGCCACAAGGTTTCTGCATTGCAGGGGGTTGGACTAGATGACTCCTGGGGTCCCTTCCAATTCTACAGTTCTATGATTCATTGCTGCATCTTCTCGTGTTGCACCTCCACTTATTGTGAGATATTTCACTGGAGTTATCCCAGGAATGCTCTCCCAAAGATGATTTCCAAAGATGAAGATTTCCTTCCTAAGTATCCAGGAAAAGTAACCAAGTTCAGCACGAAAACATAACGACATGAATTAGATTGGTCCTGGTTGTTAGATGCTATCCTGCAATGGCTTACCTCTCTATTTTAGGGAATCCACTTTTGGGTTCATTTGTGAAGCAGATGAAAGAAGAAGGGCAGCTTCCCAAAATAAAGGGGAAGAATAAAAAAGGGAAGAGGCAGGGAGAGAGGAGTTGGAAACTATAGCTGCTCAGACAGTGGAACAAATATGAAGGAAAAAAAGCTCAGCTCACAGCTGACTTAATCCTGCAGGGAGGCAGTTCTGTGCATCTCCTGCTAAAGGCTTTAATTCAGACTGAAAGTGGCTCTTGGGATTTCACTTCACTGCGTACCAGAGAGATTCCCAGCAATGCTTCAAAAGTGACACTTGAAATGACAATCCTCCTAGAATGGCGTGGTGCACCCAGGTATCTTGCCATGTGCTAAACGAGCTGGAAGTGGGTGTGCACAAGATGTGCCTTTTCTCTCTCTTGTGGCTGCCGCATGAAGAGAGCAGGACCTTGCTTCTGGGTTCAGGAACGACAGAATCGTCATGATGAGGTCCTTCTTTGAGGGATAGGGTAGCTGAGGGGCACCACGATTGTGACTGTGCTTCTGTTTTCGTGCTGAATTCTTGCTTACTTTTCCTGGACAGTTAGGAAGGAGATTTTCATCTTTGGAAATCTTATTGGGAAGGAAGGATTGATATGCCAGGCAGGATCAAAGCTCCTGATTCTCAGTAGGGTATCACTTTTGCCAGTTTCAGAAGGTCATACTGTGTTCTTAAAAAGACATACATCTGAAGAACCTTAAAGTTGTATCCAGAACAGACTTCCTCTCATGCAAAGTTACTGCTTCCAATTGACTAGTAAACTCAGAGGAAACTCAAAAGCAAAAATTTGCAGGAAAATGGGATGGTTAGAAGAAGTTGGGGGAAGATATAGAACATATAGAATATATGTTCAAAAATACAATAATAGTTCTGACTCCGTGCTAGCATTCGAGTGATAAAGGATGATAAAAGAACTAAAAGGAGGTGGACAACAATTAAGGATTTATTATGTTTTCAGAATGTATTGGCAAATTTATATAGAAAGGTTTATTGTTTTGTGTACATTTGATTGTAAGATAAAATATATGCAAAGGGACTTGACAGGAAGTCATAGTTGAAGAAAAGATTTTGGAAGATAAAAGGGGGGGAAATATTGACTTTCATTATCATTTTGTGTGGGTGTCTGCACATATGTATGCTTTTGTATGGAATATTTGGGAGGAAATAAGACTGTAAACAACAAACTAAATATTGATGTTGAAGGAAGGTGAGGACAGGTGACCTCACCTAGGCCCGAAGTCACCCCCCCCCCAAGCAGGCTCAAAGCTTCTCAAAGCTTTTCAAAATCATTTTCTCAGCAGCTAAGCATCAGAAACATTCCGCTTGCTGTAACTAAAAAGATTGCAACAAGGTAGAGAACAGAGCCCATTGTCTTCTCAGGCCTTTCTCAGAACCACATTGCAACTTGCTTTCTCTCCGGGAACCATGCCAAAGCACAAGAATGAAACAACGGGAACACTCTGAAAACCCCCTCACCCCCTTTCCTGCCAAGAGTCCACAATAGTCCCAAGACAGCTTTCTGTACATGCTCAGGAACCTCAACATGGGGCAGGACTCCTGAGGGAGGAGAAAGGAGGAGGGAACTGGAAAGGGGTATATATGCTTGTGCACATGATTGTGAACTCGTGCATGCTTTTTGTGACTTATCACACTTGCTCCTTCTACCAGTTCATGGATGGTAGAAATAAAAGCCTTTTCTCCGAAACTATTCCTTGAGTGTCTGTTGACTCCCACTTCCCTTTCCCAGGCGCAATATTTTTCCCACCCGAGGGCAAAGCCTCATAAGGCTACAATGTATGTAATTTTTATTTCTTAATTATATTTAGTGGCAGTATGGCTGTATTGTTTTTTGTAACATAAAATCATTCAATAAAAATTATTTTAAAAAACACACAACAAAGTTGCTGCTTCTTTCCCCTGTAGTTCCCATGAACCCCAAAATCTGCAGCTGCAATCGAGGCACCAAAGCAGCGCTGAAGGATGGGGAAGAATCCAGCCGTTGGTGGGAGCCGTTACAGCACCCGGGGGGGGGGCGCAGCAGAAGAGACCCGACCCCTCTGGCTGGTGGGGGGGGAGAGAGAGCCAAAGGGGGCCCAAAGGCAACATCTTGAGTGTCTTCCCATGGGGTGGTGGCGCGATGCTGATCCCAGCTGTCCTGGCCAAGGGAGCCCCCCTCCCCGCGGCCGAGGAGGCGCCCCTGGAACGCGCTGCCTCATGAATCGCTGTCTCCGCCTCGGACAGCGTCTCCGTCCCTCCGCGCCTGCCCGGCCTCCCCGGGAGGCTGGTGCCCTCGGCCCCCCGCCTCTCGCCCGGCCTGCGCCCCGTCCCTCCGGCTCACCTTCCTCCGGGGACGAGGGAAGAAGCGCCGCCGCCGGGGGGGGGGCGACTAAGAGGCGGAGAGGACCGAGACCGAGTCCCCCCCACAGCCGGTCCGGCCCGACCACGCATGCGCGCGGAGACGGAGGAGGCAGGGCTGAGCGAGGAAGGGCGGGGCCAGAGGGAGGCGGGGCTAAGGGCTTTCCAACGCCACCAACGGCTCCCGAGCGCCTCTCGGAAGCACATTGGGAGGCCGTTTCTCCCGCTTAAAGAATTCTGGGCGCTGCTGGGAATTGTAGTTCTGCGAAGGGTAAACTACAATGCCCAGAATTCTTTGAGGCAAAGAGTGTGCTCCCAATGTGCTTTAAGAATACAGTGTTTATGCAGCGTATTCACACAGTTCCCTTCTCGCACACTTCCTTTATTGTCGTAAAAAAATAAAATTATCCCTAACTAGACTCTCTCTTTTCTCCTTCTATGCTGAAAAATCATATTAAAACCTTTGGGCGGCAGGGACAGAAACTTATAAAAGCATCTTTTTGAAAAGAAAAGTCGCCCTAATTCTATTCAAGCAACCAGAGCGAAGCAGGCTTTTGATGTGTATATCATCATAGTGCCATGCAGAAAGCGACTGTCAACCTGCCCTGATTTATTGACATCCGCGCCCCCCACGTTTCCTCACCATTCTTTTAAAAAAATAAAATTACTCATTTTTCTTTTTCATTCATTACATACATCTCATATTCATAACTACTATGCATTCCTTCCTCCCTCCCCTCCTAGGCTTCCCCCAACTTCCGCTTCTGGTGTGATTCTCCTTTCACCCACTTTGCTACCTCCTAAAAGAAAAAAACTACTAATAATATATTTATACAATAACATCAACCCAAAAAACAAAAATAACAATGAATATACCATATTATTTCTCTATCTTCCACACATTTTCTCTTACTCACCATTCTTAACCTGCATGTGGAAGTTTCTGATCAGAACTGGAATTGTGCAGTTGTATAGAGTGAGAGCTGGACCATAAGGAAGGCTGATCGCTGAAGAATTGATGCTTTTGAATTATGGTGCTGGAGGAGACTCTTGAGAGTCCCATGGGCTGCAAGAAGATCAAACCTCTCCATTCTGAAGGAAATCAGCCCTGAGTGCTCACTGGAAGGACAGATCCTGAAGCTGAGGCTCCAATACTTTGGCCACCTCATGAGAAGAGAAGACTCCCTGGAAAAGACCCTGATGTTGGGAAAGATGGAGGGCACAAGGAGAAGGGGATGACAAAGGACGAGATGGTTGGACAGTGATCTCGAAGCTACCAGCATGAGTTTGACCAAACTGCAGGAGGCAGTGGAAGACAGGAATGCCTGGCGTGCTCTGGTCCATGGGGTCACGAAGAGGCGGACATGACTAAACGACTAAACAACAACAACAACATAGAGTTCTCTTTTTCTTATATATCTCAACGGTGGAAGGAGAAGACCTGCCCTTCCCTGTTTGTTTTCCCAAGCACTGCTGAATGTGTGGTGCCCTCAGAGGCACAATTCATTTTCAGGACTCCTATAATAAGATGCAGAATCAGCGGGAGGGAGGCTCTGACACTTTTGACCCACCAAACTTCTGCTGTTGAAAAAGCATGTCAGCTTCTTGAGTTATGAAAAGCTACAGAAAGAAAGATTAATCATGGGCAGCCCAATACGACGCAAGCTTTGACTCAGAATAAAATTCTGCTGAATTCAGTGTGGAGTGACCAGAGAATTGTGGCCTTAGATACACCTGCTTAAATTTGTGAAAGTCAAAGGTGTCTAAATAAATGGTGGAAACTTAGCACCCCTCTATTATCTGAAGTTGGCTGAAAGGACACCCTGTTGTGTTGTTTATGAAGAGATGGATACGAAATACTAAAGGATATTATCTTCCTAAGTGATGCAGCCTTGGCAGCTTTGAGCGAGGTTAACCTTTCCAGATCCTCTATTTCCCTGGCAGATACCGTATTTTTTGCACCATAACACTCACTTTTTTCCTCCTAAAAAGTAAGGGGAAATGTCTGTGTGTGTTATGGAGGGAATGCCTACGGGTGGCATGCCTACGGATTTTCCTCCTCTAAAAACTATGTGTGTGTTATGGTCGGGTGCGTGTTATAGAGCGAAAAATACGGTACTTTGGGTAGAAACTCCCTTACGCAAACTAGAATTAGATGGCTGTAGCTGTAAGGGATGCAGGTGGCGCTGTGGTTTAAACCACAGAGCCAAGGACTTGCTGATCAGAAGGTCGGCGGTTTGAATCCCTGTGACAGTGTGAGCTCCCGTTGCTCGGTCCCTGCTCCTGCCAACATAGCAGTTTGAAAACACATCAAAGTGCAAGTAGACAAATAGGTACCGCTCTGGCGGGAAGGTAAATGGTGTTTCTGTGTGCTGCTCTGGTTTGCCAGAAGCGGCTTAGTCATGCTGGCCACATGACCTGGAAGCTGTACGCCGGCTCCCTCAGCCAATAAAGCAAGATGAGCGCCGCAACCCCAGAGTTGGTCACGACTGGACCTAATGGTCAGGGGTCCCTTTACCTTTAACGTGTTGGTTAAACCACAGAGCCTAGGACTTGCCGATCAGAAGGTTGGCGGTTCTAATCCCCGCGACAGGGTGAGTTCCCATTGCTCGGTCCCTGCTCCTGCCAACCTAGCAGTTCCAAAGCACGTCAAAGTGCAAGTAGATAAATAGGTACCGCTCCGGCGGGATGGTAAATGCATTTCTGTGCGCTGCTCTGGTTCGCCAGAAGCGGCTTAGTCATGCTGGCCACATGACCTGGAAGCTGTATGCCGGCTCCCTCAGCCAATAAAGCAAGATGAGCGCCGCAACCCCAGAGTCGGCCACGACTGGACCTAATTGGTCAGGGGTCCCTTTACCTTTACCTGTAAGCAACAGGCATCTTTGAGCAGGGACAGCATATGCTGCCCGACAATCCCAGCAGATAGGAGAGGCTTGTTGCTGCCCATCAGCCGTCATCCTATTATGACAGGCTGCCATTCCTCAAGTACTTGAGGAAACTGAGTGGCCACACCTGGCTGGCACCAGGGGAGCTTGAGAACATAAGAATCATAGAATTGTAGAGTTGGAAGGGACCCTGGGGACATGTAGTCCAACCCCTTGCAATGAAGAAATATATGGCTGGCCCATATGGGGATCACACCTGCCACCTTGACGTTATCAGCACCATGCTCTAACCAACTGGGCTAAGCTGTTGAAGAACTTCACCAAATGCCTGAGGGAAACCCACAAGAGGATTCGAACGCAGGAACCCTAAGGCATTTTCGAGAAGTCTATAACTGCTATAACAGAACAGAACCACAACAGAAATGGCAATCAGCATATCTTTTTATTTACAGCCCTAAGTTCCACACAGCTTCCTCTTGATAGTCACAACACTTAAACGTCCTATTAATGCTTTTTTATTTTATGGGAATGCAGATATATGGAAGCGTGGATAGGACAAGTTCACTCAGTAGGATTTGTAAGTCTTCCTATAAACAGAATTGAACCTGTAAAAAAAGAAAAGAAATTATTATTAGTTTCTTCAACTTCATTTTATAAATGCTCATACTGATGCAACTTAAATTTAATTATTTTTATAGAACAGGGTGGGGAGGGGATGTAGAGATGATTAATGAAAGTCAGTCACATATAGAAAGTGGGAATGGGAAAGATGTTCATTAGCAGCCTTCACTTCTAGACAAAAATTATATAACTTTATATAACTGGGTTAATAGAAGGAAGAACAGCTAATCAAGGAACTGAGATCTACGGATTAAGGGTATAAAAATTTAATTAACCACAACAACAATAAAAGGAAGAAAATGGTTTTGAATAGGGCATTCTCTTAACCTGCTGTGAAAAGGGAAATACAGTCAATTTATTTGGGAAGGGTATGGGGGAAAGGGTGCAGTTCTTCATAAGGCTCAGAATAAATGTGGCTGAAATTGCATCCTTGAAAGTATCATCCTGGATTTGGAAAACTGACACCAGGAGCCAAGGGTGTAAACAGGATTTATAGTGGGGCAGGCTTTATTTTGGTGGGTAAGGGCAGAGCCGAGTTATCTGTGACACAATTGGTCAGTTAATTAAGTATTTTGGTTGATTTACTTGATTTAGGGAGCAGCTACCTCCCCTCCTCCCTGGCTACACCCATGTCATGAGACTAACACACAGTCTTTGGTGTGGTGATGCTTTCAAGAAAGCAATCCGCAATGTTCATTTTCTTTGGTTTAGTGAGCTTTTATGGACTTCCAAGCTATATAGTGTTTTAAAGAAGGCAATAGCATTTTGCTATCATCATCATCATAACTTCTACGGATAAATTTAATTTATATTTACCTGTTCTGCCTTGCCTAAGGAGAAAATTAAAAGGTCTATCAGCTTTGAAGACAGGAGCCCGGGATCGTTTTAGCAACACCATAGCTGTGTGGTTAAAAAAAAAAACAACAATTAGGGAGTGCCAGAAGTTTCACAAGAAGTCAAAGTTACCACGCTAGCATTGAAATAAATGTCTGTCCTGATCAGACGTGGTTGGTGCCACCACCCTTGACATGTTCAGGTGAACTGCAGGAACGTTGGTGTCATGGCCGATGAACACCAAGCCACTTCCTGGGCTGGTTCCCATATTTGCAGCCCATGTTCTCAAACTCTGGGAATATTCACAAGTTGGATACCCTACTGGCTTGGGCCCTTGCACTTATGTAGATCCATTGGCCCTTGCCTGCTCTTTCCCACTGTAAGTTGGAAACCTCTCATGGAGGTATGCTTTCTTTTATTTTATTTTATTTTTTTTAAAAATAAATTTATGCTTATACATCATACAAACAAACACTTAATAAAACGAACATATAATACAAAAACAGAAGAAAAAACAAAAACAAAATTACAAGGATATAAACATAACATAAACTACAATCGGAAAAAATAAAATGAAAAATAAAAAAGTGACTTCCAACTAACTCCATGTGGAGCTTTATTCCTCATATCACTGGTTGTCTGTAATGATTAAATTTAATTATATAGCTATAGCTTTCTGATGTAATCAATTTCATCCTCTGATGGGAGGGAGGCTTGAGAAGAGCTTTCTCCCTTGTGAAATGGACTACAACAGAAATGGTTTGCCAATATCAGCATAGGTAACAGGGTGGCTTTTTTGTCAAGCTAGGCACTTTTGTGCAGTTGCCCTAAGCCCACCCCACCTTTGCACTATTCTGCTTGAGAAATAACTCTTTGGCAATGAACTCATGCTGAACCCACTAATCATCTGATGTGGAATTTGGACTGCAGTTTGAATAGGGTAAGTTCCTCCCTATATTGCTTGCAAGCATTATGGACATAACATCCCCAGAACCTTCTACTGGTAAACTGGAGGAATTAGTTCTGTGGGACTGAAGGGCAATGGTTTAGGAATTGAATAAATGTAAATAATCAGCCTGTGCTCGTAATCAAGGCTAATGCAAGAACCATCTCCACCTGCTTTACCTGTAGTGCCTGAGGCCTTTGTTCCATCTTCCGTCACTTCAATCTTTGCTCTGTGGGTGGCTTCTGAGATATAAAGATGCTCTTGTTCTAGCAAAGAAAACCATTACTAGTAATTCCAGTTGTCAACGCAAAACCAATACAACCTTACTTTCATACTAATACTGAAAATCTTATTTGTCTAGTACAGCTGAATGGTGCAAGAGTCAGAACACAGGAAAATATGGAATTTATTTGCTGGATGTAATGGTGGCTGCTAACCTGAATGGCTTTAAAAGGGACTAGACAAATTGATGGGAAATAGATCCACTGATGTACTGCTGTTTCAGAAAGATATATCACAGTGGTTTACAGCAATATAAAAACATGAAGCCCAATGATAAAGTCATGAAAAGTTAAAAGCAAAAAAAAAAAAATTAAAAACAGACATCAGTAGAGCATTGTGAGGGATGTAGTTTTAATCGGCTGCATATGTCAGGTAGAGCAGTAAGGTTTTTAGCATGTGTTTAAAAAATGGCACAGAAAGCGCCCTCTGCATCTCTACTGGCAGCGTGTTCCACAGGATTGGGCCAATGGCACTAAAGGCTTGGTTTCTTCTTGTTGTTAAGTGAACATCGCCAACTCGGGGAATGACCCAAGGCCCTCCTGCAGATGATTTCCATGGTTTTATTACCTCCAGGTGGAATAACAAAATGCTTCTGAATTGCTGGGGAAATTGAGAGGAAGAGGACTGGTTGTGGGCTCCCCAAAGGCATCTGGGAGGCCACAGTGGGAACAGAATGCTGAGTGAGATGGGCTTTGGGACTTATTCAGCAAGGCTCCCTCCGCTGGCTGGCCAAGCCAAGAGGAAACAAGCAGGTAGTGGCGTTTACCCTGGTTGTCTGAACTAGAGTGAAAGGGAGCAATCTGGAAAGGAGGTCCACAGGGCTCTGGTTAGGAGGCCCTCTGCTGGGATGTGGGTCCTCAGGAGATGCCCAACCATGCAGACCCTTGACTTTGGCTTTGCCAGTTGGAAAGACCCGTTGCCCTGAATCACTGCGACAAAATGGACAAGGGGATCCAACACACTAACAAAGCGTGTGAGACTTACCTGAAATCCCTTTAAAATTGGCCATAGCGGGATCAAACATGTCTGTAATTCCTAAGGTAGGCAAAACCATTTTCAGGTCCAAGTGGTTTTCGATTCTGAACCTGAAATTTTGATGGGTGGACATTTAGACATGCTACTTGCAACTGCCCCTATCTTTGTTTTGCTCTTTATCACCCACCTGCTTAAAGCCATGACAATTTACGTGGCCCTGGGTTGAGACTCCTGTTCTCCAAGGCATGAGGACTCAAAATCAGAAGGAGAATTGCACCCAGGGACAAAATCAGAAGCACTCCCACAACACTAAGCCACACTGGTGGTCTCTGCATCTCTTTTCCATCCTCACTCACAGATTTTGACGCTGTACTCCTTTAGTTTGTATGTATTTACTTAAAAGACCAATTTCACCCCAGCAGTTTATCACAGCGATCAGTTGAGAAATACAACATTTCTTTATTCAGTGAAACAAAACGATGACAGAAAAACAAAGCAATGTAATATTATGATGGAACCATAAGATGTGCTAGCAAAGTGCCATCCAGAATGGGATTTAATCATGTTTGCAAGAGGATGCAGGCATGAAGCATCCCAGTTACTTTCTGACAAGGCTCCTATGGATCATTTGTATTCTGAGTTGGCTTCTATAATGTGGAAATTACTTGCATTATGACTACTTTACCAATGTTGCTGAGGTAAAATACGGGAGCATGACATTTCGTCTGCGCAGCTTATTTATTGCTCTTTGCCTCAACTCTGAGAATGCAAAAGCATTTCATGTGCCAGTTTTCTAAACCTGTTCCTAATCTAAAACCCATCTTGTAAGTCTGCTAAATGGTTTGAAACTAAAGGAGCCCTTAGGAAAGCCTTAGAGATTCTGGCTTACGTGCATTACACTTCTACTCGTTCCCCCTCTCCTCTCACCCCAACTGACTCTCATAAAAGCTAGTTTTCTTCTCCTCTGTTCTTTTACAATTCCAGCCACCCCAACTTTAGTCATCATTTCCTGTTCATAATAATGTTGTCTACCCCTACAGTTCTGTTCACGCATACCCACACCTCCGCTCTCTGTAGGAGTGCAAATATCCAGAGATGTAGTGATCAGGTGGGATTGCTATGAGGAATTATAACAAATATAGAGTAAGCCATCTGTGTCAGCAATGAAAGCATTGCGTTGACTGGGTTTAAACTATTTTTATATGATTCTTGATCAATCTACACCTCTGCATCTCTGGCCATTTCCTCTATTGCCCATTCCTCTTGTCACGTACACAGCCCAGTTGCTTAGACAGGCAAGCGTCCGGGGTCCTCAAAGATAGTGGGCAAGTTTCTTTGATGTATATTAATCTTAGGATGTTAATCTTAGGGCCTGGAAATAGTTTCACAGGAAGGTGATAAAGATGCCTATCTCCTTGCCATCCTTCCATCCTCTCTTGTTTACTCCTGTTTGTGATCTCTGGAGTTTCTCTAGTCCTCTTTTATTTACTCTCAGATTATGTATGCATGCTCAGAGTAGTAGTCTTTGTAGTTAAAAGAATTTCTTTTGATCTAACTTTCTCCCCACGTGGGTTTGTGGAAATGCTCAGAAGAAACCTGACTGGTTCTTTCAAACACTCTGTAAAAAGTTCTTTTGTGAATAAAAACTACCTGGGCCAGGGGGCTGGAGAGACGGACAAGCACAGAGAGACACGATTATACGCACCCTTCCCAGAGTCTTGCTGGTCCAAGCCTCTGTGTGTATTCTTATCAAGCAGGGTTCAATCCTTCCTTTACTTTGCAAATGCAACAGCTCTCCACAACCAAAGATCAAATTCCACAAAGGCCAGGCAAATGTGTGTACATATAACCTTTACCTGGGGAGAAATAGGTCCATCTTTGTTCTTCTCAGGCTGTTGGACCACAGCGGGAAATTTCGGGCTGAAAGGTATCTCTCAATCTCAGCTATAGGTGTTCTCCTGTCAGATGGAAGCACCACAAACATACTGACTGCCTCCCCCAGATAGGGCAATTCAACCACACTGACCCGCTCCAGAGAGTCCAGTAGGAATTCACCTGTGTTTTGGGGGGGAAATGTTTGTTTAGGACTATTCAAGTGACTCAGTGGTTATCTGAAGAAGTGTGCTTGCACACGAAAGCTCATACCAAGAACTAACTTAGTTGGTCTTTAAGGTGCTACTGGAAGGATTTTTTTTTTATTTTGACTATGGCAGACCAACACGGCTACCTATCTGTAACTGTCAGCAGTTAAGGTTAATCGGAAAGCACTTTTGTAGTAATGTGTAGCTTTGCAACATATCCATCATTTGCATCCGTTTGTACCTCACCTTGGGTGTCAGTATAAAAGCTTTTGGCTGTCAAATTGGCCTGATTTTTAAGGCTCTGGATCCACTGGATCTCAATAAGCAAAAACACACGCCTCTGCTGTTGCAGAGGAAACTGGCAGAGGAGCACAGCTCTCACCATTGTTTTCTCCTTCCTTGGAGGTTTTTAAGCAGAGGCTGGATGGCCATCTGTCATGGATGCTTTAGCTGAGATTCCCGTATTGCAGGGGGTTGGACTAGATGACCCTTGGGGTCCCTTCCAACGCTACAATTCTATGATTCTATGATACTCTATATGCATTGCAGATTACTTCAGCGAAGAAACTGCATGTGGACAGTCTGTGTGGTTTGTATCCATCCCCAATATAATTAGAAGAAGAAGAAGAAGAGTTTGGATTTGATATCCCACCTTTCACTCCCTTTAAGAAGTCTCAAAGCGGCTAACATTCTCCTTTCCCTTCCTCCCCCACAACAAACACTCTGTGAGGTGAGTGGGGCTGAGAGACTTCAGAGAAGTGTGACTAGCCCAAGGTCACCCAGCAGCTGCATGTGGAGGAGCGGAGATGCGAACCCGGTTCCCCAGATTACGAGACTACCGCTCTTAACCACTACACCACACTGGCTCTCCTTACCATAGTTGACTTCTGCGCTGAGATACATAGTAGGCACTTTCAGGATGAGGCCCTCTGTGGTTGTAAAGGACAAGGTCTGAGTATCTGTGAAGGTGAATTTCCTTTGCCAAGTGCTTTTGAAGGACATCACGCTCACCACAGCTATCTGGTTAAGCGGGGAATCAAGAGTTTCCAAAGATAGGTAACTTCTTTCTCCATCTGCAAAGGAAAGAAGAGGATAGTCATTCAGGCTAATCCTGTAGCAAAGGTCACATTGATCACTTGTATTTGAAAAGGATATTCAGAAATAGATGTGATTTCCTGTTTGGTTTTAGTCTATTCAAATAGAGTTGGGGACATACGGGTGGGAGAGAAGCTTGCCTAAAGCCATGCAAAGGTGCTGCCTACCAGTGCAGACAATACTGAGGCTAGATGAACCAGTGGTCTGATTTGGTACAAGTCAGCTTCTCATATTTCTACCACGATAGCAGCTGTTCCCTTTTTTTCCGCAGTGTGCTTCTTATCAACCTGGGTTCCAGACCGAAGGTGTCCTGCAGTCTGCTTAGCTGACATCTCAAAGTCCTGGTGCTAAAGTTCTGCATTTAAAAACTGCATGGCACAACTGTGGGGGGGTGGGAGCGTTGTCACTTTACCTCCAGTGCTTGTGGCAAACCATTCATTTATCTGAGCCGCGGTCCTGTTAGGCTCACTGAAGTTAGCCTGGTGTACTGTGTTGTTTGCCCAGAGTGCGGCATGCTGAACAAACGGCGGCAAAAGATGCGTTCCGGCTTGGACAAAGAGGGCACATGCCAGCTGTGCTACGACAGGGCTTTGGCTTGAGTTGGTCACTTCTCTGTACACAGTGTGCAGGAAGTCTTGAACGTCCTGGTCTAGGAACAAAGTAATTTATTGGGGTTATCAATCTCTTAAACAGTGGATAAACAGTGGGATGAAAAATGCCCTTAGAAGACCATTTCAAGGAGCGAGGCAGTGTTCTGCCTAACCAGGGTCTTCTTTCTAAAAGAATGTTTAGGGGTACTCTCATTTTGACTCAAGAAAATCACCATTTTATAGTTCGAACTGGGAAAAATAAATACGGTAAATGGTCAAAAGTACGACGATTCACAAAATGTTTAGGGGTATGCGTCCCCCCAGAAAAAAGCACTGCTCCTAACTATCTATTGCATCCTTCGGACCTCCTGCTCATGGGCATAGCCAGGATTTATGTTAGGGGGGCAGGATTTATGTTGGAGGGGGCAGAACTAAGATATCAGTGGCACAATTGGTCAGTTAGTGAAGTATTTTTATTTATTTACTTGATTTAGGGGGGCAGCTACCCCCCTGCTCTCCCGGCTATGATTAGTTCTTATTTGTTTACCATGCCTTATAAGCTTAGTTACTATGAGATATTCATGCATATCTGTAGATTCATACCATCCATATTTATGATGGCCAGTTTATAACCATAAGGCTACCTGAGGCACATTCTTTCCTTAAAGAATTCTGGGCACTGCAGTTCATTCATTGTTGCTGAAACTGGCAACTCTGTGAGAAGTAAACTTCAGTGCCCAGAACTCTTTGGGGGAAAGAATGTTCTTGAAAGGTGTAGCATGCACACGTAAAGCCCATTGAAGTGAAGAGCATGGCATGAAAGGGGGGTTAACCCAGAAGTACCATATTTTTCGCCCTATAGGACGCACTTTTTCCCCTCCAAAAATGAAGGGGAAATCTGGGTGCGTCTTATGGGGCGAATGCAGGCTTTCGCTGAAGCCTGGAGAGTGAGAGGGGTCGGTGCGCACCGACCCCTCTCGCTCTCCAGGCTTCAGGAAGCTCTGCGCAACCCTCGGGAGACCGGCTCCGAGGGTTGCACAGAGCTGCCTGCAGTCCCCGGCTCAGCACAGCTCTGCGCGGCCATCGGGAGCGGGGCACTAAGTCCCGCCCCGCTCCGGATGGCGGTGCAGAGCTGCCTGCAGTCCCGGGATCAGCGCAGCTCTGCGCGGCCACCGGGAGCCGGGGGCAAAGCCCCGCCCCGCTCCCGATGGCGGCGCAGAGCTGCCTGCAGTCCTGGGATCAGTGCAGCTCTGTGAGGCCACCGGGAGCGGGGAGCGAAGTCCCACCCCGCTCCGGATGGCGGTGCAAAGCTGCCTGCAGTCCCGGGATCAGCGCAGCTCTGCGCGGCCATCGGGAGCGGGGCGCTAAGTCCTGCCCCGCTCCGGATGGCGGCGCAGAGCTGCCTGCAGTCCCGGGATCAGCGCAGCTCTGCGCAGCCACCGGGAGCGGGGCGCTAAGTCCCGCCCCGCTCCGGATGGCGGCGCAAAGCTGCCTGCAGTCCCGGGATCAGCGCAGCTCTGCGCAGCCACCGGGAGCGGGGCGCTAAGTCCCGCCCCGCTCCGGATGGCGGCGCAGAGCTGCCTGCAGTCCCGGGATCAGCGCACTTCTCCCCATCGCCAGCCCCACAAGCTCGGGGGGCAGCGGGGAGGCAGAGCGTGCCTTCCCATTGTTCCCCGAACTGGTTCTTCCAGCCCCGCACCTGGGGGGGAAATATTTTTTTTTCTTTATTTCCCCCCCAAAAAACTAGGTGTGTCCTATGGGCCGGAGCGTCCTATGGGGCGCAAAATATGGTAAGTCCCCTTGGATGACTTCCTTTTGTTTTTATATGCTCTGCCTACCAGGACAGTCCAAGCTGTAAGGCGAAGCTCACGACAGCCTGCACTGCTCACCGAAAAGCTGTTTCTCTGAAGGTTGCCTTACCCTGAGTGCTGTATCCCAGAGCATGCTGCAATTGGGCCAGTGTTCTCCCTTGCGCCCCAAACTGCAGAAGCCCCAAAGAAAGAGCCACGCTCACTGGGGAGATGGCGAGGTTGATTCCATGGTTGCGCTCTGCCCAGCGTTGGTAGAGAGCGAGGGCAAACTCCGTGTTCAGGTTCTGTGGTTCATGGTTGTGCTCGCAGCCTCCAACGTTCGAGGAACCAAGCGACAGAAGGAGAGTAGTGATGGAAAAGGGCAACATGAAGGCAGATCTGCCGAAAGATGGTCTCAAGTCTGCATAGCAACCAGCGATGGGGATAGTCAGTCACCAACAGAGACGACTATCGAACCAAATACTAACATAGCGTTGTGAATATCCCACTAAAGTTACTAGCCTGCAAAAAAGTCTTACTGGCCTGTCAGGGGCTGGCAGTGGAAAGGTGGAGAGTTGTGTTTCTATACCGGTTGGAAAGGAGGGAGCATCGTTTAAAATAACATTTGTAAAGAAACCAGAAGCTTTTCCATTGGGTATTTTAGGTTTAAGATGTGAAGAAAGAATTGAGGACACTATTTATGTATGCGACAACAGCAGCAAGAATTTTAATGGCACAAAACTGGAAGACGGGAGAAATACCATCCAAAGAACAATGGCATGAAAAGTTGATGGAATATGCAAAATTAGCAAAATTGACAGACAAACTGCGTGAAAAAGATGATAGTGACTTTGGAAAAGAATGGGAACCTTTTGTAACATATTTGCAGAAACAATGTAAAAGCATGGATTCTTTGGCAGGGTTCAAAATAAACATATATAATGTAATTAGAGAGAACGAGAAAGATAACAATGTGATAATCTACTACTATATATAAGCAGCAGAATGCAACAAGTGGTTTAACAAACCAGAAACGGATATGGAGGGAAGCCGAGGGGGAGAGGGGAATTTACAAAATGATTGTTTGGTTAAGTTGAATAATGTATGATATATGTATGAGAACCAATAAAAACTGAATTATTATTTTTTTTTAAAGGAAAGGAGAAAGCATCCTTCCTCTTGCAGCCCACCTGAGAACGGGCAGGTGGTCCATCCTTCTCCATCAGTCCACTCATTCGCCTGCATGGAATTTCTGGTCACCTGTGAGTACCAGGCTACTGATTATAAAATGCCATGCTGGACATATAATGTAACATCTGTAATGGCAAAAGGGTTCTTGCTCCATTCCATGTATCAGGTATAAAGAACGTTGGCCAGAATGTCTAGTCAGTCAGTTTCACACAGTGGCAAGATATTAACTTTGATTAAAAAAAAAAAAAATGGTACAAAGCAAGTTGTATGTGTGTGTGTGTGTGTGTGTGTGTGTGAGAGAGAGAGAGAGAGAGAGAGAGAGAGAGAGAGAGATGTTTTTGCTATATTGATCCTAGAAAACAAGAGATACAAAACAGGAAAAATGTTCACTATTACTGAACTTTGGTATGTGCATGATAAAAGTCTATTCAAAGTCCTTAAGCTAGACAAAGTTATAGAACAGGGAAAATGCAAAGGTAGCTATTTTTCAGCTATAGACTGAACAAGGACTTCTAATGCATATTACTTTTAAATCTTCCTAGGCAAATGAACAAAACAGACTCACCAGCTAGATTTAAACAGCCTCAGTGGTTCTCTGTGTTCAGAAACACGATGTCTTGTTTCGTTCCAGAATTTTACACACAGACGTCTAATAAGCTCCGAAGACTTACTCACCGCAGTTTCCTTCGGATTGCAGTGCAATGCCTTTCTCTTTGTTTCAGCTGAGACCGGTGTCGTGTGTTGGGTCTACCCGCTTCTTTAATATATCAAGAAGTGGGGTGTTAGTCATAAGACCTCCCTGAAAGGGATAGTCAGCGATCGTGGTCTCTGTCGGCGATGTCTGTACCACCCTGTCCAAATTCCCATGGGCTCTGCATGGAGCCAGGCGAGGAGGCATGAAACTGCCCAGCAAATCCCAGGCAAGGAACAAAAAGGTACTGATGGAGAAAGAGCCAGCAAGCACCATTCAAGCCTCCGTAGGCGTGTGACCTGCTTCAGCTGAGAAAAGTATCACCTTCCAGTATCACTGACCTCCCTCCCGCTTCTCTTTCCATGCATTCCATAGATTTCTCATTCCCTAATGGAAGGGAAAACCATGCCTGCCGTGTGCCAGACACAAGGCTTATCTCAACGGCTGGTGGAAACAGCCACTCTAGACAAAACGAGTTAGAAACTTAGGAAGCTGCCTTGTACTCAATCATGCCCTTGCCCCACCTAGCTCTGCAATGGCTGTCCACCATTTCAGGCAGGGGACAGTCCCCTCACCCGTTTGGCATGCAAAAGATCCCAGGTTTTAAAAACCCCAGCATCTCACACAATTTTCGTATTTTGTTAGCTAAAAAGTGGAAAACCCAAGAATTACCAACAATAGAAGAATGGCAGATGAAGATGATGGATTTTTCGGAGCTAGCCGACCAAACCGGAAGAGTCCAGGACTAGAAGGAGGAGGAGCATCAGGAAGAGTGGAATAAATTTAATGATTATCTAGTTAAATTTGTGAAGTTAAATTAAATGAAAATAGCTTGCAGAAATTTAATTGGCTTAGGATTTTATTTATGTTGTGATGAATTAATATGTTTAATTCCATAAGGTGAAGATTTAAGGATGTTAATGTTTAAGTTAAATTTCATAAGAATTGGGATTTGGAAAACCGTTAAAAGGACATGCAATGAAATTCAACCAAGGGGAAGCGAGGAAATCACTTAACAAAGTTAATAAGTGAAATTTTCAATAAGGCTATGATTTATGTTTGTTTGTCTTGTGTGTTTGTCTGTTTGTTTGTTTATAATAGTGTGAAAACTAATAAATTTTTTGAAAAAAATAAAAAATAAAACCCCAGCATCTCTAAGCAGAGCTAGGAGAGATTCCTGACCCTCCAAGTATCCCTCTTTTCCAGGGACAGTCCCAGATTTACAGAAGACACCCCGGTTTCTGATTTGATCCCAGAACTACAAGGCAGCTTCCTCTGGTCTTATCCAGAGATGCTGGGAATCACACCTGTGGCTTTCTGTATGTCAATCAGACTGCCTACCCCCGAGGTACAGTCCTTCTGCAATTTCCAAGGAGTTCCATGGCCCCTCACCCCGAACCTTTACTAGGAAGTATCACATGAGAGGAAAGCGGTTCACCTAAATTATCATCCCTACTGCCATTCTTCGGCTGATTGTTCCTGATTTTTTTATTGGAAGAGAAAGAAGAGAGGGTATCAGGGTGGCCAAATTGGGGGGGGGGGGAGCAGATTTTCATATGCTAGTTTCAATGCACACATGCAAATTTAGAAAGAATTAGCATAATGGAAACACAGCACCTCTCACCCTAGCAGGGAAGACTTTGACTAGGTGACCTGTTTGTCTTCTCAGTCTGCTGTCCTGCTGCTCACAGTTGATGGACAACTTCAAGGCCCCTGCTCTTCCTCCACGTCTTCTAGGATGATGTCATCTCAGTGAAAAAGAGAAGGCTAGCAATTATAACTGTTTTAGAGACTTTCTTATATACACTGAACATATCCTTGGAAATGGACATTACCTTCATGTTTTCCTGGGGTTTTCTTGAGCTCCTCTGACATACGCAATAGTACAATGGCACTTTCTCTTCCTGGCGCCACTGGGCCGGTCCTCTGTTTCACTTTCCCTCAGGTGAAATCCCCAAATGGAGAATGAATCACGAGCGACAGTGGATTTTTTCTTTGTGAAAACAGGTTGAAAACAAACTTTATTATAACAGATGTAAACAAGGAGTTTTGGTTCTTCTTCTCCCACCGAAATGTAACAAACAGTGCTGTTGCTTTTTACTAAAATGAATACAGTTTCAAGTTATAGGCTGTATGCTGCAGGCTTAAGGTTACTTTCTTTTACACATCTTCAATAGATCAGACTTCTCTACACACACTTCAGGAATTTAGGATTTTAATTGGACTGTTTCCTTAAAGGTAAAGGTAAAGCGACCCCTGACCATTAGGTCCAGCCGTGACCAACTCTGGGG
This sequence comes from Podarcis liolepis, assembly GCF_965112155.1. Lineage (NCBI taxonomy): Eukaryota > Metazoa > Chordata > Lepidosauria > Squamata > Lacertidae > Podarcis > Podarcis liolepis. Next base: position 6,286,716 of record NC_139557.1, read on the forward strand.
TTACGGTACTCATCTCGCTTTATTGGCCAAGGGAGCCAGTGTACCGCTTCCGGGTTATGTGGCCAGCAGGACTAAGCCGCTTCTGGCAAACCAGAGCAGCGCACGGAAACGCTGTTTACCGTCCCGCCAGAGAGGTACCTATTTATCTACTTGCACTTTGACGTGCTTTCAAACTGCTAGGTTGGCAGGAGCAGGGACCGAGCAACGGGAGCTCACCCCGTTGCAGGGATTCGAACCACCGACCTTCTGTTTGGCAAGTCCTAGGCTCTGTGGTTTAACCCACAGCACCACCCACGTCCCGACTGTTTCCTTATAGACCCCCAAATCCTCCTTTGCTTCAGAATCACTACTGCCCTTTCCTGTCAGAGTATTCCCTCTGAGGACCATTCCCTCTGAGGGCCATTTTTCTGTAAATATCATGTGGGACTATGTCTTTTCTATTTTTAACAATGTTCTGCAGTTCAGAACCTTAGAACATATACTGTGAGTTCTCAGCTAGCTCTCCTCAGCCCTACCCCGTCAGAACAAATTTCCTGACAGAATCCCACTCCCAGACCCCATGAATCTCTCACACTATCTCTCACTCCACTCCACCTGCCTCCCTTGGAACTCTGGCCAATCAGGAGCTGCTGCTTGTTGACTGTTTGCTGGCAGGGGAAAAAACATGCAGGTAAGCTCAAGAGGAATTCACTATCATCACAGAATGCAGATGTTGAGAGAAATCCTACTTACGGTACATGGCAAAGGAAATTCACCTTCACAGATACTCAGACCTTGTCCTTAACAAGCACAGAGGGCCTCATCCTGAAAGTGCCTACTATGTATCTCAGCGCAGAAGTCAACTATGGTAAGGAGAGCCAGTGTGGTGTAGTGGTTAAGAGCGGTAGTCTCGTAATCTGGGGTACCAGGTTCGCATCCCCGCTCCTCCACATGCAGCTGCTGGGTGACCTTGGGCCAGTCACACTTCTTTGAAATCTCTCAGCCCCACTCACCTCACAGAGTGTTTGTTGTGGGGGAGGAAGGGAAAGGAGAATGTTAGCCACTTTGAGACTCCTTAAAGGGAGTGAAAGGCAGGATATCAAATCCAAACTCCTCCTCCTCCTCCTCCTCCTCCTCCTCCTCCTCCTCCTCCTCCTCTTCTTCTTCTTCTTCTTCTTCTCCTCCTCCTCCTCCTCCTCCTCCTCCTCCTCCTCCTCCTAATTATATTGGGGATGGATACAAACCACACAGACTGTCCACATGCAGTTTCTTCGCTGAAGTAATCTGCAATGCATATAGAGTATCATAGAATCATAGAATTGTATATAAAGTAACGGCATTCCTCAACTAACCCGTTTATTGACCTTGAACAGGGGTCAGCAAACCTTTTCAGCAGGGGGCTGGTTCACTGTCCCTCAGACCTTGTGGGGGGGCCGGACTATATTTTGTGGGGGGAAGTGAACAAATTCCTGTGCCCCGCAAATAACCCAGAGATGCATTTTAAATAAAAGCACACATTCTGCTCATGTAAATACACCACGCAGGTGTATAACTCAGAGATGCATTTTAAATAAAATGACACATTCTACGCATGTAAAAACATGCCAATTCCTGGACTGTCTGAGGGCCGGATATAGAAGGTGATTTGGCTGGATCCGGACCCCGGGCCTTAGTTTGCCTACCCATGACCTAGAACATTCCCAGATCTTCCATATTATACCTAAGACACAAAGGAAAAAGGGGGCTTTCAGCCCTGTCCTGTTTAGGAATTAATAATAGCTGCAGAAAGGATGACATTTCTTAAGAGAGGGAGGCCTCCCTTTTGGCGAAATGGGCCTACGCCAACGTAATCCATGCTCTCTTCTTTTCTTCACCCGCACATAAATGAATCCGTAACTGGTAGCAGAAACTGCACAGTCCAGCTGATGACTGATGGGCGCAAGAGATCTGTCACCCCAGGTTGTCATCACCACCCATTTCTGCAGGTGAGGGTGAATGAAAGGCAAAATACTACAAATAGTGCCCACCTATCTTGGAACCTTGGCTGCCTAAGAAGTAGCTCCTGACAATATAGCAGGGATGGAGAGTCTGTTGCCCTCCATATGTTGATGGACTACAACTCCCATCATTGTTGGGAAACTGTGTATGTGCAGCTACTTACACAGAGTCAATTAAGGTTTGGCAGACAGCCAGAAGGCAATCTGAAGAAGTCTGCCTGGTGATAACAGAGACATGGAGTCCACTCCCTGATTGGTCAAGCTCTCTCAAGGGAGTGATAATTAATGGCCTACTAACTGGAATGTGTTAGTTCAGTAGTTCAGTTGTTCTGTGTCAGTGTAGGAGTTGTGAGTCGCGTCAGAGAGAGCTAGCTAAAGATCCGTGCTCTGTTCCTGTAAATAGTCCACTGTATATAATAAACACCTAACTACAAGTTCCTGGTTCCTGCTTCGTCTATCCTGTCTGCAGCCAAGTCGCCAATTGCTTCCGTGGATTCTGCGTGTACTCTGCTAGGTCTGGCTAAGGTCTTGCAACTAGTCAGAAAGTTGCGAAACACCAATAGGTTTTGCCAATAATCATCCCTGATCATTGGCCATGGTCTCACTCGGCCTGATGGGAGCTGAAGTTCAGGAGAGCAGAGAACAAGAAAGCAGCCTGAATGCAAAGAACCGGAGGTGCTGAAGACCAACAAAAAAGCGCAGATACATCATGGGAAAGTTTAATTGGTGGCCAATCTTCCGCTTTCATACTTTGTGGGAAGCAAAGGGGTGAGTAAGCCTCCTCCATTCCATCATCTTTCATTACGAGAGACATTTACGTCAAAGCAAGCTCTTTATGTTTCGGAGTTGATCTCCTCCTGCAGCTTAATGACCCTCTCAGTGCGATAATCCTGCACTGGTGACATCACAGAGTTAGCTGCAGTGACCAGAGTGATGTCACAGAAAGAAGATTAGGACCTTAACTGGGAAATAAGCTGTGAAACTCCAAGGAACGCTGACAGGACAAACATTTGTAATTATGTAAAGGCCTAGTAAATTATATAAGGAAAGCTGTAAGAAAGATAGCTGTCAAAACTGCTGTTGAAGAAATGTTAAGATGAAGTGTCTATCAGTATCAGAGGCTGCCACAACTCTACAATTCTAGTATAAACTTCCAACCCCCCACCCCAGAATTTTAACTTGATGGTATTTTTAATCCAGTGCAGAAATCATCATCTCATTTCAAAGCATTTCATAGTTCAACTGTACCTCATACAGAGATGAACACATAAAATAAGTTTGGCACTTTATGTCAGACCCTCCAAGTATCCCTATTTTCCAGGGACAGTCCCTTATTTACAGAAGCCATCCCAGTTTCTGATTTGATCCTGGAATGTCCCGCTTTCCCCTGGGATGTCCCTATTTTCACTGGAGAAATGTTGGAGGGTATTCTATCCAACCAATATATAAACTCAGGGGGAAATGCAGCAAATATTGGCCTGTGAAAGGGGATCTGGGGAGCACAAAATGGCAAATGAAGAACAGGGGTGAGGAACATCAGAACCAGGGGCAGATGTGGCCCTCCAGGGTTTTCCATCTGGCCCTTAGGACCTTCCTCAAGCCACACCCCTCACTGGTTCTGCTCCACACATGCCTCCATTTCTTTTACCTGATAAGGATGTGTTCTTGAACTGTAATAATGTCTCTTGCTTGCCTGGGTGGAGAGATGTGCATCAGTCTACTGTACCTCTGGGGCCTGCAAGGTTCCCCACTAAAGCCTGTGATTTTCAGGCTGAAAAAGGTTCTTACCACCATGTAGAAAGTTATTAAACCACTAAACCAGAAACTACAATGCTTTTCCCCACGCCCATGATGCTGACCTATATCTTTTAGTTTAGCCTAAAAGGCAAAAATCAAGCTCATCAGTTTCTTCCTGCTGCAAATGCCGGAGTCTTTCATATCAGGAGTTGACCATGGAAATTAATCTAGACAGTTTGTCAGTGGCTTCAACTCTTGGTTATGTCTTTCTGAGTAGCTACATCTAGGAAAGGAGAGGTGTGAAGGGGCCAGAGAAGGAACAGTCATGTGCAGGGAGCCCTATATGCCATCGGCGCACCTCCCCAAATGCACCAATCCTGCTGCAGCCTGGAACTGGGTGTGTGCAGACAATTTATTTGTTGAATGGGACACGGACATGGGCAGCCAGAGGAGCCTTCAGCAGACACTGTCGCCTGTCCACAAGTCCTAAAGTGCCAGACTAGGGTGAGGTCAGCAGGTTCAGGGAACTCTTTTCATTGTGAGAGAATTTGGGGTGACTCTGTGAGTTTGTCTGGGCCTTGGCTGAGAGCCAGGGTGCCTGGGAACAGAATGAAGGAATGAATGAAAACCATTTCTTAAGAAAGGGACCAGGGCTTGGCTTCCTCCACTGAGCAAGCTTTGAGCATCTTTTATTTTATAAATTAAGTTGGTGGTGGGGAAGGACGCAAATAAAGGAAGGAAAAAAGGAAATCCGGAGGAGTTCTCATGCGATCTCCCACCTTTTCCCTTCATACCACACCGTGGGACTTGTTTTCCTCTTGCATGTCTCATTTCATCTATGCTGACAAGTGTCAAAAGGGCCAGGAAAATGGAAAAGCCACTATTAGTTAATTTAAATCTTCCTGTCTGGCAAGTGTAGGGATGGGGGAGGGGTGTTTATTGCACCAAGTCTCGCTAGGATGGGGACAATCACAGTAAACTTTCTAGTGTCCCAATGGATGATGTCTGCTGTCTGAAAAAGATGTTCCTATGATACCATACACGTTTTGTCTGCTGCTGGATCCTGGGAGCAGAGCCTGACCTATGTAAGAGCCCTTCTACATGGCAATTTATTATGGAGTCTGTTCTGCTCACACATGCAGCTTTTGCACAAGGTCAACACAGTGTTGTCCTCCATAAAGTGTCATTCCATGTTATTTTTTCCATTTAATCAACACTTACTGTTTTTGAAGAAAATCCTCCTAGTTCCCCCCCCCCCCATGTAAAACTGGTAAATCCAGATTAAATGGGGTGAGGGTTGGAATATGGGATGGCATTTTGAGGAGGGTGTTGTGTGGATGCTCAAGACTTTACAACCTGGAAAAAAGAGACAATGCATGTACTTTTGTAAAGCAAGAAAACCTTTATAATTTTTTTCTTTTAAGAGTAGTACAGAGCCCACAATCACCTGCCATGTGGAAGCACCCTAAGAACATAAAAAGAGCCTGTTGAATCAGGTCACTAGTCCATCTAGTCTAGCACCCTCTTCTCATGGGCCAACTAGATGCCTGTGCAAAACCCTCAAACAGGATTTTTTTTTAAAAAAAAATTAATTCAAAATTAAAACAAGACATATTATTCAAAAACATATCATCCTTGCCCCCCCCCATTTTTCCTCCCTCCCCCCATTCTCCCACACACACACCCCAACTTCCCTCAGTTCCAGTCTTTGGTTTCTCTGAGACTGCTGTTTTCTGCATGTTACAAAGTTGTATAGATCCTCAAACTATTTAGCTGATTATTATCAATAAAAAGTTTGTGAATGTTTATTCAAAACCTGCCAAGGAGTCCAGTTCACTTTGTTGCATCTTCAAATACTTTGTAAAGGGTTCCCATTCATCCTTAAAGTCACAGTTATCCTTGTCCCGTAGCTTATATGTCAGTTTTGCCAGTTCTGCATAGTCCATAAATTTTTCTTGCCATGATTCTTTAGTTGGGGTTTCTTCAGTCTTCCATCCTTGTGCTACCAGAACTCTCGTGGCCGTTGTCGCATACATGAAGATGTTTTTCAGCTTTTTTGGCAGGTCTTCCCCTACAATCCCCAACAAAAATGCCTCGGGTTTTTTAACAAATGTTAAATGGAACATTTTCTTCAATTCATGGTATATCATTTCCCAAATTTTTAAAATTACCTTACAATCCCACCACATATGATAAAGTGTCCCCTCCTTTTCTTTACACTTCCAACATATATTTGAACTAGTTTTATACGTTTTCCCTAACTGCACTGGTGTTGTGTACCATCTGTACATCATCTTCATGTAATTCTCCTTCAATAGGGAACAACCTGTAAATTTTAAATCAGCTTTCCATAATTTTTCCCAATCTTCCATCATAATGTTGTGACCTACATCTTGTGCCCATTTAATCATAGCTGCTTTTACCTCTTCATCTTTCGTCTCCCGCCCTCAAACAGGATTTGAGCACAAGAGAACTCTTCCTTCCTGTGGTTTCTAGCAGCTGGTATTCAAAGGCATTGCTGCCATCAACTGTGGCGGCAGAACACCACCATCATGCTTAGAAGTCATCGACAGCCTTCTCCTCCATGAATTTGTCAAATTCTCTTTTAGAGCCATCTAGCTTGGTGGCCATCTAGCTTGGTAGCTCGGGACATGGGTGGCGCTGTGGGTTAAACCACAGAGCCTAGGACTTGCCGATCAGAAGGTCAGCGGTTCGAATCCCCGTGATGGGGTGAGCTCCCGTTGCTCGGTCCCTGCTCCTGCCAGCCTAGCAGTTCAAAAGCACGTCAAAGTGCAAGGAGATAAATAGGTACCGCTCTGGCGGGAAGGTAAAGGGCGTTTCCGTGTGCTGCTCTGGTTCGCCAGAAGCGGCTTTGTCATGCTGGCCACATGACCCGGAAGCTGTACGCCGGCTCCCTCAGCCAGTAAAGCGAGATGAGCGCCACAACCCCAGAGTCGTCCACGACTGGACCTAATGGTCAGGGGTCCCTTTACCCTTTACCTTAGCTTGGTGGCCACCACTGCCTCCTGTGGGAGTTCCATAGTTCAACCATGCACTATGAAAATAAGTTACCGTATTTTTCGCTCTATAAGACGCACCAGACCACAAGACGCACCTAGTTTTTGGAGGAGGAAAACAAGAAAAAAATTATTCTGAATCTCAGAAATCAGAACAGCAAGAGGGATCGCTACACAGTGAAAGCAGCAATCCCTCTTGCTGTTCTGGCTTCTGGGATAGCTGTGCAGCCTGCATTCGCTCCATAAGCCGCACACACATTTCCCCTTACTTTTTAGGAGGGAAAAAGTGAGTCCTATAGAGCAAAAAATACGGTATTTTCTTTCATCTGTCTTGAACCTACCAACATTCAGTTTCGTGTGACATCTGCAAGTTCTAGATCGGAGGCAAGAAGTGTGTGAAGAGCTGTTCCTTCCTCTCTTAGTGGCACATTGCTGGATCCAGTTCTATGCTCTCACCTTGAATATTCTCCCCACACTGACAATCATCTTCAAGGGGAGAAAACTGGTTTTTTGTTGGAACTATAAAAGCAGATTTGTTAAAAAAAGTCCTCTATTTTAGATTGTTTGGAAACCGGTGAGAGAGCTACATCCTCTGGGTCCCTGTAGCATTTACTAGCAGGCATAATATTACGGTGGAGAGCAAACAAGGAGAAGTTTCCTTAACCAAAGAAGAGAGAAAAAATAGAAAGTGCTCGGTTTGTTCAATTTAAGAGCTTCTCTGTGTGGTGACTGCCAGGAGTTCCAGGAACAAAGTATAGAAGGCAGCTGGCGGCCTGCCCAGGATTCTTCACAGAACTTGCCCAAGATATTTCTCATAGCATAGACAAGAAGGTGCTGATAGAATCTCAGTAGGTTGGTAAGTTTAAAAGTAGAGAAGTAAGAAAAAGGAAAAATTACTTCCCTGGGTATCAATCAACGATAATTACAGTCCTGTTATCTGCGGAACTCCAAAGCCTGCTTGTTAAGCTGTCACAATCTTGGAACTGCCGCCCTCAAAGAGCTGTTTAACTTCATGTCATTTTCTCATTCTTGTTATGTTGTTCTCTCTTAAATTATATTATATTAATACAGGTGGTCTAAGGAAAGCAGCCTGTAACTTAACAAGAAAGTGGCAAGCACTAGTGGGGAAAAGAAGAAAAACAAGATATTGTGTGTGAGTGCAAGAGACATAAGGAAGGAATTATATTCCTAAGAAATGTGGATGGTTTGGAAAGAGAATTTCTAACCTGGGCACCCCAGACTTCACATACAAGGGGGCTATAGGCAGAGATGCTTCCATGGTGATTTGAGGCTATGGGCTTATACAACAATTTCCAAGCTTCCAGTTTTAAAACTCACTCACAAAAGCAGAAGTTAGACCTGCTTCCAGGAAGCATGTGCATTGGCCAGATAATCCAGCTCACTTTACCTCTATGTACCTGGTAGCACACTACTCTGCAATGAGCAAATATCAGAAGTGTGTGGTTTAATTAGAGTCGGATTAATTCAAGCTGACTGCCTGTCTCTGTGTGTAAATAGGGCACTAGAGGTCAGAAAGTACTAAGTACCTTAAAGGTCTCCTTGCATAATGTGAAAAGCTATGGGAGATGGATGACCTTTGTGTAGACATAAGAATTAGGAAAAAACAAGTAGTCGACATTTGCTACCATTAATCTCTTTAAGACCACTGTCCCCTTAATTATTGGGAACAACAGAAGCCTGACGTTCTGCTGATAGAATCTTTTTTTTTTTAAGGTGAAGGATTTACATGATTTGAAGAGAAACCACAGTATTATTTTGAAAAGCTGCTTCTGGCGAACCAGAGTAGTGCACGGAAACGCCGTTTACCTTCCTGCTGGAGCGGTACCTATTTATCTACTTGCACTTTGTTGTGCTTTCGAACTGCTAAGTTGGCAGGAGCTGGGACCGAGCAACGGGAGCTCACCCCGTCACGGGGATTCGAACCGCCGACCTTCTGATCAGCAAGTCCTAGGCTCTGTGGTTTAACCCACAGCACCACCCGCGTCCCTGCTGCTTTCCTTAGACCCCTTGTATTAATGTAATGTAATTTAAGGGAGAACAACATTTTCCTAGTTCTGTTTCCTTGCATCATGTATGTTTCCATGTAATTTGTAAGTAAGAAGAAGAAATTAGACACTAGGAAAGGAAAGAGATGGCTGCTTGAAACTGTCTTGAATCTATTCACATGCTACCAGAAGTGTCATGAAATGGACCCCCTACATGAACTATGGTGTGGATACCAAGGATATTTAAAACAAAAACATGGTGCTACTCATAGTAGGCAGATGGGCAAATCTAGAATAAATCCAAAGTAAATGACTGCATAATACATAAGAATCATGGAATAAAAGGCATAAAAATGGATTGTGCTACTCAGTAGAAAATGTAAGTAGGATTCCTCAGCAGTTTCTGTATTCTGGTTCAATTACTAACTATTACTATTTTATGAGGGCTCCTTCCTCCCCAGAGATATTGGTGATTTGACACAGTCTTTAGTATGATATGGACGCAGGTGGCGATGTGGGTTAAACCACAGAGCCTAGGACTTGCCGATCAGAAGGTCGGCTGTTCGAATCCCCACGACGGGGTGAGCTCCCGTTGCTCGGTCCCTGCTCCTGCCCACCTAGCACTTCGAAAGCACGTCAAAGTGCAAGTAGATAAATAGGTACCGCTCTGGCGGGAAGGTAAATGGCGTTTCCGTGTGCTGCTCTGGTTCGCCAGAAGCGGCTTTGTCATGCTGGCCACATGACCCGGAAGCTGTATGCCGGCTCCCTCGGCCAGTAAAGCGAGATGAGCACCGCAACCCAAGAGTCGGCCATGACTGGACCTAATGGTCAGGGGTCCCTTTACCTTTACCTTAGTATGATATACAAAATTTTTGCAGGGCTGGCACTACCATTAGGCAGCTGGTTTGGGGTGTTTTGAAACGACAGCAAATTGTTATTTATTATTGTTGTTCCACGAAGCCTTATTTTTGTGTGGTCCCACCTCCTGGCTAATGTGGTAACTACTACTAAAGACTGAATAGTGAAATTCACTCCACCTCTTTATCTTTTCCTCTTGACAGATTGCTCCTTTCATTAAATTGCTGGATAAAATGATGAACAAAAGAAAACTATTCTGGGTGAATATTGACAAGGACTGACAAATACTGCAAAAGTTTTTCTCCTGTTGAAATGTTTTATTAATGACTTGAAAGTTGAAGAAAAATGCTCAAGATTCCTCATGAATAATCTTTTGAGATACCCGAGGAAGTAATTGATTCTAACTAAACTCAATTGACTGCAATAAATTACACTTAACTGAGACATTTGCTAACTTGGTGGACTTGCCTGGCTGTGTGGAAAGAGTTTATGAAACACCTGATAAACTAACTAAGTTTAAACTCCTTGAAACAACAAGATGAGTTTCCTAGGGCTGTGTCCACATTAGAGAGTTAACACATAAGTAGGCTACTATGTGCACATTTCCATGTGCACATTTGAATAATACATTAACAGTACAGTGGTACCTCTGGTTAAGAACTTAATTCATTCCGGAGGTCGGTTCTTAACCTGAAACTGTTCTTAACCTGAGGTACCACTTTAGCTAATGGGGCCTCCTGCTGCCACCGTGCGATTTCTGTTCTCATCCTGAAGCAAAGTTCTTAACCTGAAGCACTATTTCTGGGTTAGCGGAGTCTGTAACCTGAAGCGTATGTAACCTGAAGCGTATGTAACCCGAGGTACCACTGTACTGAGTAATAGGAAATAGGGCTATAGTGTATGAGAATAAATATAGAAAAATTCAGAAGCAAATAGAAGGAATTGTGACAAAAACAAAAGGCATCTGGGGAAAATCGGGGAAATATAAATGAGGTCTGCTGGAATAAGATTTCATTCAACAGGAAAACGTCGAGTTGTTATATGAAAATGCAGAAGTATTAGAAAACAAAATTAGCAAGAACAATAATTGTCTTGAGGTCTTAATTGGATGGTAGAAGTTTAATATCTAAAGTATATTCAAGAGTTTTATTGATTTAGTTAATTTACATACTGCTTAGGATTTCAGCAGAAATCGCTACGTGGCTTACAAAATCTCAACAAAAAGGAATTAATATAATAAATACAAATTTCAGATTCGAAATCTAGCAACAATTAAATTAAACTATGAATAATCATAATCACAATTCCACAGTTTAAGTAACATAATTAAATAAATATCTCTAGGCAATGTACATAAAACAATAGAAGCCACAAAACAAACCATACCACACAAAACATTGAAATATATCAAGGTATCTCAAAATGCAACATAATAACAATATATCATTTTTTAAAATAAACATTTAAAAAATCAGGTAATATGACAAGTGAAATAATTAACCTACACATCCACACTACACAAAACTAATCTAAACACACAGTCCTCACAAGCACAATTACTCAATGATTTCCTTACATCACTCCATCCACTTAATTTTCACTTTAATAAAATACTCCAGTGTTTAAATAACAAATAAATAACAAAGAAGTAGCCTATAGTTGCTTACATAAAAATAGACCAACTAAATAAAAATGACTCAGTGGTATCAGAAAAAAAACAAGAATTATTGATTTCCTTTCCACATCTCACTTGCAAACATCCCCCCCCCCCTACTGCTCACCTAGGGAGAGTCAACCTTTCTCTGCCTTTCTCTATTGGGAGTTGGTCCAGCACACATGATGTTCACTATCTCAAAGGCAGCATCCTAGCCAATCTGACAAAAATAAATAAAAACAGCCCCACTTTAAGTGCAGTGCTCCAACCATGAGCAAGTTAAAAGTTAGAGCCAAACCTAAACAGAATAGATACAGAGAGATCTTCTTTAGCTTACAAGATGAGGACCTGGGGGGTGCATGCATGCATGCATGCATAAACAAATAAACAAACAAATAAATAAATAATAATAATAATAATAATAATAATAATAATAATGTATTATTTATATCCCACCCATCTGGCTGGGTTTCCCCAGCCACTCTGGACAGCTCCCAACAGAGTACTAAAAACACGATAAAACATCAAACATTAAAAACTTCCCTATACAGGGCTGCTTTCAAATATCTTTTAAATTCAGGTAGTTGTTTATCTCTTTGACATCTGATGGGAGGGCGTTTCACAGGGCGGGCACCACTACTGAGAAGGCCCTCGGCGCTGGATCTCAGTGTCCGGGCTGAACGATGGGGGTGGAGGCGCTCCTTCAGGTATGAGTTATTATGTTCTGATAATAAATGATGTGGTAATTGTGCCACTATTTCACTCCTTCTTAAAGCATTCCTTAAAGTAACCAATAACTATAGAATGAATTTGCATTGCATTGCTTTTTTACAAAGAATATTTCTGCTTCTTCAGTTGGCAGTTTCATTGAAACAATTTCCACAGAAAACCAAAACATGAAATGTTGTCCTCCTCCTTGCACTTAAAACTCAGATTTTATAAAGCTAGTTTCAGGAGATCCTAGGATGATTTGATATCAGTTCCCTGCAAGATTTGAATTTTTTTATATGTTTAGCCTTGTTTTTTTGTCCATGGAGTTTTCTTGGCAGGGATACTGGAGTTGTTTGCAGGTTCCTGCTCCACACCTGCTTCCTGGGAGAAAAGCGATGACAAACCTAGACAGCATCTTAAAAAGCAGAGACATCACCTTGCCAACAAAGGTCCACATAGTTAAAGCTATAGTGTAGTGGTGTATGGAAGTGAGAACTGGACTATAAAGAAGGCTGATCGCCGAAGAATTGATGCTTTTGAATTCTGGTGCTGGAGGAGACTCTTGAGAGTCCCATGGACTGCAAGAAGATCAAACCTATCCATTCTGAAGGAAATCAACCCTGAGTGCTCACTGGAAGGACAGGTCCTGAAGCTGAAGCTCCAAGACGTTGGCCACCTCATGAAAAGAGAAGACTTCCTGGGAAAGACCCTGATGTTGGGAAAGATGGAGGGCACAAGGAGAAGGGGGCGACAGAGGACAAGATGGTTTGACAGTGTTCTCGAAGCTACCAGCATGAGTTTGACCAAACTGCGGGAGGCAGGGGAAGACAGGAGTGCCTGGCGTGCTCTGGTCCATGAGGTCATGAAGAGTCGGACACAACTAAATGACTGAACAACAAAATGTTTAGTAGAGCAATCCAAACTTGGGCTGGGGTTGGCAGAGTCACCGCTGCATCATGTGAGACAGCGTAGAAGTGGGCTGAGTGCTTGGGCTCTACTTTTGCTGCACCAATAATAGCATCTGTGGTGATGTCTCCCAACCCTAAAGCCAGGTAGACGAAGAGCTCTGCCACAAGTCAACCTGCACCAGTATTGCAGATCAGGGGTTAGGACTGCTGTGCCCAGTTCCTAGGATACAATATGTAGTGACAGAAATATTCATGCTAGCTGTGCAATGAAGATGCACTTTTCTTCTGAAATTCCATTTCACACATGCCAGAGGCAGCTGACCACCAATGCAAACTAAATGGGCATAGATTAACACTCAAAACCCATGAGTGGAGAACATTTTAACTTCACAAGAAGTGGTGCAATTGAGGCAATGCAGATTTCTGAACTACTAACCTTGAAGACAGAAATAGGCCGTCATAAAAAAATATTAATAGATTGATTGAACCTAGTTTTTTAAAACAACAACAACAGCATCTATTTGAGGTGTGTGTGTATGTAAACAGTGGGTGCTTTTAGCCTAATCTAAAGCTACACATTAGACCAAACCACAAGATGGAACCAGCAGCCCACAGATCAATTTCATCTCTTTCTTAAAAGAGAGAACAAGAACTTTTCTAAAGGTGCACAATTTTTTATTATTATTTTTTTGGCATTTCCACAGGCTGGTTCTAGAGAACTTCTCCCATAGTATTCACTCGTCACATGCATCAAAAAATGTAAAGCCACAAAGACAGTATGCAAACTACTAACCATAATGCATTTGTATGTAAGTGTACATATACAAAACTATTTTCCATAGTTGAAAGCTGAATGCAGAAAAATAATTTTGTGTTTGGCATATCATTTTGCAAAGATTCAGGCTAATTCCTCCCTAGTCAGATCAGTCTTCTTCAACTTGGTGCCATCCAGATGTTTGGGACTGCAACTCCCGTCAGCCCCATCCAGGGCTGGGTGCACCACATGGGGAGAAGACTCTGTTAGGTTATCACCTGTCTTATAAATAGGTCCCACTCAATTTCCACCCTAAGGAATGAATTATGAAAATGATGATTTGGCAACAGCACACACCTACCAATCTAAATTGCTTTGTAACTTCTTGCTAGCGACATCCCCGTCCTCCAGACTGTTATGGTTAGCAAACTGTGTAATGATCCCTTTCTACCTTCTCAAAATGTGATCTTGGGCCAAGGGATCAAGATAAGAAATAACAGTGTCTAAGGTTGGATTCAAGACTAAAACCAGCATTTAATTTATTAAAATAGCAAGGAAGTGTTGTTTCCAAGTCTCATTTGAGATATTTGCCAGGAAAGCGACTGCACATGCAGTGACAACCGTTACTGAAGAATTTTATTCCCAAATGACGTTCCTCAACAGGAATAACCATAAATGCCTTTCCCGATAGGACTTTTTATAACTCTGTAAGCTTTTCCATTTCCTATTCAATCCAGTAAGATCTTTAACTGACAGTTCAGAGTTATCTACTTTAATCTGTTTAGCTGTGCTTTTCTTAGCTTCACAGCACTCCTGATCACACCAAGCCTCACCGTTAGTGCTGTCCTGCTATGGGATTTAGCTGGAACTGCTAGAGACGCTGTAAGATTATCAGCTAAGATACTGAGAGACGGAATCTCAGGGCTCAAAAGAGTGTCACATAGTTATAAGCAGTGGCCTAAGGTATCCAGAATACTGTCTCATTTAAGGCACCTAGTCCCTACAATGTCAAGTTTCTCTATCAGATAGCATAGCTAATATTTTTCACTCCAGCTGGAAAATCTAAACTGGGTTCTAACTGGCAGACAGGCACTGCAACCAAACAGGAGGGAGTGCTTGGGTGTGTGGTGTGGGGATGGGAGAAATCTACAAAACTTCCAACAGTACACAATGGAACAAAACCGTAGTGCACTGCACTCACTCCCCAAGTGAGAATATATGTAAAATCGTCATATTATCTTCAGAAAACCTTCAGCTTTAGCACTACCTGTAAATTACAGCTGCCTGAGGGAGACAAGAGCTAGCGGAAGAGAGACCTTGTGCTGTTATCATCAGTCAAAGGCTTTTTCCACCTGCCATGCTCCATCCTCCAGCCCTAGGAAACTTTCCAAGACCATGACTTCAAGAACAGCAGAAGCAGCTGGAAAGAGAGGAGTTCAGGGATATATATATATATATATGCTTTCGTAGATTTTCACGGGTACAGGAATGCAGGTTTTGGTGTCTTCGGGTGTCTTCCCGTGTAAGAGTTGGGGTGTCTAGGCGACGTTTCGACGAGGTCTCACTCGTCATCTTCAGGCTGGTGCTTTCGGCTTCTTGTTACTGGAACAGAGCAGGATCTCAGTGTTTGAGTTCCTATAAATACTGTTGAGGGGGTGTGGTGTATAGCCTCCAACGTTCTGGGCAGAGAGGAAGTTCCCAGGTTAGTGTGCCTTTTCTTCTTTTGTTCCTTAATTACTTGAGGGATATCTTGAGTGATTTCTTGAGTGATATTCTGAGTACCACTTAGGTGGGTCGTTAGGTGTGGATTAGTTGCTAAAGCTTTCGTTTCTTGACCTCTTGAGCTTGTGAAGAGTTTTTCTGAGAAGATGGCTGTACTGCACTTAGTTGTGCTCTGGCTTGGCTTCGTGTATAGGGGCGAGCTGTGGTTTTGTGCCCTGTGCCAGCCAGATCTGTGTAGGGATTGCAGGGGGGTGCAGCATCCGGAGGTGCCATTAGCCCTCCCCACAAAAACCGACACCAGAACCAGAGGCACACAGAACGCCATCACCAATCAACCACACCAGACCCAAACCCAGACCCTCTCCACAGATAAACTACAGACACCATCCAGTAGCCAAACCATAATGGCACCTCCGGATGCTGCACCCCCCTGCAATCCCTACACAGATCTGGCTGGCACAGGGCACAAAACCACAGCTCGCCCCTATACACGAAGCCAAGCCAGAGCACAACTAAGTGCAGTACAGCCATCTTCTCAGAAAAACTCTTCACAAGCTCAAGAGGTCAAGAAACGAAAGCTTTAGCAACTAATCCACACCTAACGACCCACCTAAGTGGTACTCAGAATATCACTCAAGAAATCACTCAAGATATCCCTCAAGTAATTAAGGAACAAAAGAAGAAAAGGCACACTAACCTGGGAACTTCCTCTCTGCCCAGAATGTTGGAGGCTATACACCACACCCCCTCAACAGTATTTATAGGAACTCAAACACTGAGATCCTGCTCTGTTCCAGTAACAAGAAGCCGAAAGCACCAGCCTGAAGATGACGAGTGAGACCTCGTCGAAACGTCGCCTAGACACCCCAACTCTTACACGGGAAGACACCCGAAGACACCAAAACCTGCATATATATATATATATATATATATATATATATATATATATGAAAATCTACGAAAGCAAATATATATATATATATAGCATAAGTTGTGTGTCCCTGTTTCTCAATTTGATCCTTTTACATGGTTTTGTATGTTTTGTGGTATTTTGTGCATTGTGACTTGCCGTTATTTTAACTGATTATAGTTTAAAGGTAAAGGGACCCCTGACCGTTAGGTCCAGTCGTGGACGATTCTGGGGTTGCGACGCTCATCTCGCTTTATTGGGTGAGGGAGCCGGCATACAGCTTCCGGTCATGTGGCCAGCATGACTAAGCCGCTTCTGATGAACCAGAGCAGTGCACAGAAACGCCGTTTACCTTCCCGCCGGAGCAGTACCTATTTATCTACTTGCACTTGACATGCTTTCGAACTGCTAGGTTGGCAGGAGCAGGGACCGAACAACGGGAGTTCAACCCGTTGTGGGGATTCGAACCGCCGACCTTCTGATTGGCAAGCCCTAGGCTCTGTGGTTTAACCCACAACGCCACCCGCATCCCAATGTGCCACCCGCATATTATAGTTTAGTCATTCTTTATTGTGATTGTTAAGTGTAAACTGTTTAATTATTATTTGCTGACATTTAATTTTACTATTTACTATTATATTCTAATGGATTATTGAATATTGTTTTATTTGATGTAAGCTGCTTATTTTAAAGTTATGTTTTTATTATTGGATCAGATTGTTATTAGATATGTGATCTTTGCTGCCTATTTTGTTGTTTCTTCAGCTTGCAAACCGCCTTGTGTATAGTAATATAGAAAGGCGGTGCACCAATTAAAAGTGAAATGAAATTAAACATACACACTTACCACAAGACCCCAGGGCAGCAAACAGGTCTTGGGCGCAGGGTGGAAACTGGCTCAATAACCAAGCACTTAAATAAAATAACTTTCTCTTTATCTCTCTCTCTCTCTCTCTCTCTCTCTCTCAAACACACACACACACACACAGGTTCAGATGTAGAATTCTTCTTCATTGCTTTTCCCACCACCAGTTGTTCTGCTGTCAGCAAAGGGGAAAACGTTTCCTCTTGGCAAACATTTTATCTCAAAGGAACCAGCTGATGGGGAACCTGAATGTGACTCTGAAGAGCTGGAAAACCAATCAAAAGGAAAAGGAAGCGAGCCGGAAGATAATTCAAAGATGTTACACTTGGCTGATGGGGATCTTCCTCGAGAGCCGGGCTCCTTAAATCTCTTGACACTTTGCCCTTGTACAGGACGCTTAGTCTTTGCTTCCACGTCACTACTGAACCCATCTGAAACTGAATAAGCCGAGACCACAGATAGATCAGCGAAGGCAAGTTTCATCCCTGTGTCCACATCAGTCTCCTGAACTCCTTCCAAGTCATCAATGTTGACTCTGCTTCTTGTCCTGTGCCCAGAAGAGAAAGTGCTTAAGGAATTTGGCTCGCTAAAATGAAAAGATTTGGGGACCAGCGAAGAGCGCATTGTGGGCAAGCAAGCAAGAGACTTGCTTCGCTGAAATGAGTCGCCAGAGGCTCCACCAGGTCTTCCGGCAGAAAGTGCTTGGTTGTGATTTCTCAAGTCCTGCTGGGAAACGCCAAGGTACAGACTGGCATGGTGAAATGCAATGGAATAAACTGGTTTTGAAGGATCACTGGCTTTGTTGAGAGTCCATCTGCTGCTTTGGGGAAGAAAACTTCGAAGCGGTGTAACGGGAAGGTGCCTTGCAGGAGATGGCGAGCAAAACTTGTTCAGCTTACCACACTTCCTATACCGGGCCTGCTGTGAAGAAGAGGGATGAAAAGGGAGGAGGTCACATTAACAACAAACATTTATTTCCAGAGCTGAATTATCTACTACATGTTAAATGGCCACTGGTTGCATTAATCAGTAACAGTAATTGGCTGGGGTGCCTGGAGCTTAGGGGAGATGTAGTGGAAAATATCAGAAGTGTACCAAGTTGATGAAGGCTACCGTTTACCTTGGAGTAAGTCTTGTTGAATTAAATGTTAATTGCTTCCGAGTAGGCATGCATTGGATTGCACTGCAGAATCAGAACTTGTATACTACAACAGATTAACACTGCTAATATACAAAGCCCTAAGCCTTTTCTTCTTTCTTAAATGGTGGCATGGAAATAACTAGCTTATAAATAACAAGCATAGCGGAGAAATCTTATTCCCCGCTTTGGAGAACTACCCTCTCCAGGGATAAAATCCTCCAGCTGGTTTAAGGAAAAGAACCACTACTGCGTTGTTGCCTTTTCTTTCTCCTTTATATTTTTGGTTTCTGCAGGGCCATTAGTACTGACAGAGAACTGCTTGTTTTCTGCAGAATGAGTCAGAAGCAAAGAGCACAAGGAACATGGACTCAACTGGAGTCTGCAGTTCTAAGTAACAAAAGCTCTATGTACAAACTGATACACTTATATCAGCAAGACAATAAAGAACTGTTTCTGTCTTAAACAGAGCGGCACAGTTGCCAGACGTCGCACCAGTTTATTCTGATTGCACTGTTGTCTAGATGACGCAAAGCCTAGCAACTATACCATTCTCTAAAAGTAAGCATATCCACATCCTTCAAAAATCTTGCACCGATTTCCCAAAGTTTCCCATTATTCCTACTAAATGCACAGAGGTCTTAGAATAAAATGATGCTATCCTGCTACGTTTTATACCAGGCTCAGGTACTTCCATAAAGTTCCACAGGTTGCCTGATTAAACGGTAAAAAAAGAATCTGCTGCTGAACTAATTGTTTCCAAAGTTAAGTACCTTATTACAACTTGTATGTAAAGAGTGCCTGAGAAACTGATAGTAAATAAATTTCAACTTTCTGTTTTTAGGACTCATCTCCACAACAGCTTGGTTCGCCTATCATGGTAAGCCAAACTATGGCTTACCAGGACCATGCAAAAATAGAATCATAGGATTAGAGAGTTGGAAGGGATCCCAAGGATAATCTAGAACCCACAACCCAGAAATTCAGAGTTCCATGCTTTACCAACTGTGCTATCTCAAGAACAGCTTGCAGCACTTTGCTTTTGCTCCCATGCTGAGCTAAACCACGGTTTGGCTTAGCGTGTTAACTAAACCTGGATTCATGACTACACAATCTCCTGTCTAACCACAACCTGCAGCCAAGAACACACCTATTCTATATTCTTCGTCCTTTGAAAGTACTTTGCCAATACAGTGGTGCCTCGCAAGACAAAAAGAATCCATTCTGTGATTCTCTTCGTCTAGCGGTTTTTTCGTCTTGCGAAGCAAGCCCATTGACAGATTAGGGGATTAGCGCTATTAGCGGCTTTTAGCGGCTTATCTGCTGATCAGATCAGCTGATAAGCGGTTTAGCGGCTTAGAAAAAGGGGGGGAGGGAAAAAACCCGCAGGAACTCGCAAGGCATTGTCGTCTTGCGAAGCAAGCCCATAGGAAAATCGTCTTGCGAAGCACCTCCAAAATGGAAAACTCTTTCGTCTAGCGAGTTTTCCGTCTTGCGAGGCATTCGTCTTGCGGGGCACCACTGTATCATCCTAAGAGTGTTGCCTGTTGACTAATCAAATCAAATGTAGTTACAATGTTATTGTTCCTGTAACACAGCTGAAAGATCTTTGTATAAAACAACCTTTAGCCCCTTTTACCTCTAATCTCAAGGAAACCATGGCTAAGCGTGGACATACGAGCATGTGTGTATTCATGGCAAAAATTGCAGCCATTTCCCTCCTTCCTCAGTCCTGCTGTTCCACGACACAAAGATAAGCCACGGTTTGGTTTAGCGCTACATCTGAACTTGGGTTTCTGGTTTGTTAAGGTTCACATGTAACTCTAAGACACACCATGACTTAGCTCCGGGGAGTAAGCCAGCAGAACCAGGACCAGGGGATGAGCAAAGTGGCTGTGATTTTTGTACTCAGTACCCACATTCACACTTAGCCATGGTTTACATGTGAACTAGGCCTTTGGCTTCTTGCTGTTTTTGAATTCCTCCATCATGCACAGTAAAAAAACCTGACAGATTGTGGAAAATTACACAGAGTCAGCCCAGAAACAAATTAACATGGAAAAGAGTTGACAAGGTTCTTTCTGTTTATACAAGGCTTCTACTTTCTGCAGTCCAGAAGGTTCAAAGGGAAAGTTTAGAATTGGAAGTGATGGATCTTTCAAACTAGAGAAATATATGTGAATTGTGCTATGGGACAGTAAACTTTATTCACCCTCTGGTGTGTTGCCATCATCACCCCAGTCCACACCAAAAGACCAGAGGTCTTTGGCAATGGATGGTGATTAGTATGAAACAATTCATACTAGTATTACAAGGAGCTCA
Source organism: Podarcis liolepis (assembly GCF_965112155.1). Taxonomy (NCBI): domain Eukaryota; kingdom Metazoa; phylum Chordata; class Lepidosauria; order Squamata; family Lacertidae; genus Podarcis; species Podarcis liolepis. Next base: position 6,307,294 of record NC_139557.1, read on the forward strand.
CTAGACCATAGTAATCACCGTATTTTTCGCTCTATAAGACGCACCAGACCGCAAGATGCACCTAGTTTTTGGAGGAAAACAAGAAAAAAAATATTCTGAATCTCAGAAGCCAGAACAGCAAGAGGGATCGCTGCGCAGTGAAAGCAGCAATCTCTCTTGCTGTTCTGGCTTCTGTGATAGCTGCGCAGCCTGCATTCGCTCCATAAGATCCTTACTTTTTAGGAGGGAAAAGGTGCGTCTTATAGAGCAAAAAATACGGTATTTATTATACGGACAATATGCAGGCAGCACATTTCAGTTTGGAAACAAAAGTAGGGACTTTTCTGATGGAACTTAATAGTACTTATTTCCAAGGAAACTTTACACACAATTATGCTGTGTATCCTTCAAACACATTCTGATTCCCACCCCCCACCCCATGCATGGCAACTTAAAATCTGCATTCCCAAATGCCACATGGAGATTTAGGGGTGCTAAGAAATACCTGCAGGAGGATCTTGTTCCCATCAGGATCTTCTGTTTGCCACCTGCCTTCACTGATCCGGCTGCAAGGATTAGGCAAGAGAGACATCAGCTGCTCAATATCTTTGACTCGGAATTCCAGCAGCGCTGACTCTGTGGGACTTGGCACATGGCCTTTGGGAAGCCTCTTTAAAGACAACTGAATATCAATATCCACATTGGAATAGACAGGGAACACACAAAAGCCTGCCTTTTTCTGACAAACCCGTCTTCTCAGAATGAGTTCGTAGAGCTTCATAACGCTGGCAAATTTTTCATTCCTGCAGTAGATGGTGAAGCGTATTATTTCCTTCCCATAATGCACTGGCCGTATGGCCCACAGAGGAGTGCCTTGGGCCAAGGTGAAAAAGTCCTGGCTGCCTGGCATGTAAGGGAGGAAGTTGCCGTGCACCTGTTCCGTGTGGTGGTAATGCCAGGGTGGCCTTTGAAAGGACTCGTGAAGTTGCAGGATTGGCTCCTCATCATATTCTTCCTTCAGAAAGAGGATTACTGCAAGAGCTGGCTGGGAGACGGTGGCCTTGTCGGGCTTCCTTGCTTTCCTCCTTTCCGAAACGCGGAAGAGTTGGAGATCTGGGTGGATCCATGCCAATAGGCTATCGATGGCTTGCTGGAGGACACCAGAGTCTCCTGGGTCTGCAATTAGGTGCATGCTAAGAAGGAAAGGATCTTGCACATCCTCCACAGAAAGTTCACCTGAATGGAGGAGGGGGAAATCCCAGTCAATCTGGTTTGGTTTGCAACGGTTTACATTCAGTTTTCTAAAAAGGTGTGGTTTTCAAGTAACTAAATGAGCAAATGGAAGAACGTCTGCCTATGCAATAGGACTCCCCCCCCCCACCATTTCTTCCCCCTGCACACGCCCCACACTGTCCCCAAATCTGCTCCAAAGGGTTGGGGTTAGGGTGTGTGGAGGGGGAATCCCATTGTGCAAGAAGTCATTTCACTCCTGCATAGCATTAATAATAATAATAATAATAATAATAATAATAATAATAATAATAATAATAATTTATTATTTATACCCCGCCCATCTGGCTGGGTTTCCCCAGCCACTCTGGTCGGCTTCCAACAAAACACCAAAATACAATAACCTATTAAACATGAAAAGCTTCTCTAAACAGGGCTGCCTTCAGATGTTTTCTAAAAGTTTGGTAGTTATTTTTCTCTTTGACATCTGGTGGGAGGGCATTCCACAGGGCGGGTGCCACTACCAAGAAGGCCCTCTGCCTGGTTCCCTGTAACTTGGCTTCTCGCAGCGAGGGAACCGCCAGAAGGCCCTCGGCGCTGGACCGCAGTTTCCGGGCAGAACGATGGAGGTGGAGACGCTCCTTCAGGTGTACTGGACCGAGGCTGTTTAGGGCTTTAAAGGTCAGCACCAACACTTTGAATTGTGCTCGGAAACGTACTGGGAGCCAGTGTAGGTCTTTCAAGACCGGTGTTATATGGTCTCGGCAGCCGCTCCCAGTCTTTGAATACAACCCCTTGGAATCTGTATTGGGTCAAACTTGCCACAGCTTTGGGTCCCAAACAGAGAATTCAGTCCACGTCTCCATCATAAATCTGCATACGTCAGATAACCCATAACTGCCAATCCTGTTCCAAGACATATCTGGACCACTAGGCTCTCAGGGTTGAAGTGTGTCTGGTCCAATGGTGCCCAAGTAAACAATATTCCTGATGGAGTAAACAACATCCTAGACAGATTTCCCTGTGCCGCTAACTGAAATAGCCTCCAACCCCAAATTCAGTCACATAATAAAGGACTGGCTGCAGGCAAGGGGAGAACTTCTCTTCATTTTAAACTGATGTGTGTTCTTGCTGCTCGGTTCCATCTCATTAATTCTGAAGCCTACATCAGGAGCTGCTGCCCAGCAGGCTTCAGAATCTGAGGTGAACATCTCTTCAATGCTCAGGAAGACTAAGGAGGAGATAGAGCACAGAATTTCATCAGCTGGATAGATGGAGCAAGAAATAAGTTGGGAAAGAAGGAAAGAAGGCTAGTCCATCCATCTAGGCATTCCAGAGGAGGAACCATTTGTGATATCCTGCCAAAAGTCTCAAGAAGGTGGTACGATGCCAGACTGCCGAACAGGCAAAGAATAGCCAACAAGTTGTCCTCTTTTACGCAAACATGGGCAAAGTCATTTCAGATCATACATCTGCCTGCCACACACAGATGACCAGCAGTTCTGCCTTTGATGCGAAGCAAAAATGTATCACTTCAGTCAGTATAATTAAAATAGCTCGCAGTGATTTTGCAAATCTCTTTCAATGTGAACCGACACTTTTAACCCTCCAGCTAACAGACTGAAGAAGAAGACAACAGCAAAACCTCTAAATTTGGCATGGACTTTGAAGTTAAACTGGAAACCAACTTAAACTACAGTATATCTAGCAGCCCAACTCGCTGCATGTAGGTCAGTAGAGAAGCCGCGAGTGAGATGATCCTTTTGTGCTTCACTCCCGGAGGTGTAACCACTTTGACAGATGTCACAACCATTTGCAATGTGGCGGCAGGGAATGAGAAGCTTAGAAACTCACAAGACACTGAAAGCATCCCTCAAAGTAGAAATGTGCAAATAAATTCAGATGAAGACTAAGGTCACCTCTACACCATACACTTAGAGCACACTTGTGCCACAGTTAACCATCATGGCTTCCCCCAAAGAATTCTGGGAACTGTAGTTTGTTAAGGGTGCTGAAAGTAAGGCCTGCACAGAGATGTAACCCCCAGCCAAAGTCCCACCTAGTCCAACGTCCTCTTCTCACGGTGGAGAAGCAGGAATCTGAGCACAACAGCACTCTCTCTATTCAGTAAGGAGATCCAAACTGTGTTAGAAACGCAGATATAGAATCTAATTGCCAAATGGCACCTTAAACCTAGGTTGCAGTCGCCATAATGGAATGCCTAGGCGCTGCTTTAGTTATTTCTTTGCAATGGGATTTATTATTATTATTATTACTAATTTCATTTCTATAGCACTTTATATTTTAAGGGGAGGGGACCCAAAGCAGTTTACAACACACTGCAATCCAGAATAAAACAAATTCAGTCTTCAAGGAAATTATTTCAGATCCTTGGACTCGGACTCACCTACATTGGCAAAGAAAAAGCGCTTTATACGCATTGTATATGCATTAAAGCACTGTGACCCCAGATGGCGCTGCGGAGTTCTGTTTTTTGCCAACTCGATTTCTCATACAAAGTTTATGACGCGTTTAACCGAAACACTTCTTTGGTGTGTCTAGATCCAGCCCTCCTCTAAGCCCTTCCCCAGTCGTCAACGTGGCATCCAGAGATCTCCATGTGGTCGCAATTGGACCCACACCACTCACAAAACACGCCTGGCTAATTCCTAGCACTGGGTCCAAACAATCACACACTTGAGGCATTATTGCTGCCTACACTTCTTATAAGATATAGGCAACAGACGATCCAACTTCTTCTGCCTGGTTTTCATTAGCTACAATAAATATTGCTCTATCTCACAAGTGCTTACCCAAATGAACATAAAGAGAACCTGTGGATCCAGCCAGGGGCGTATGAAGTGGGGGGTGGGACGCCCTGGGTGCCACTCGGGGTGTGTGTGTGAAAAGACGGCCCCTGCCTCCCCCCAGCTGTAGAGCAGCCAAGGGCGCGCTCATGCGACGCCCATAAGGGCTGCTCCTCTCGTGTGCCATCCATACGGGTGTCCGTACAGGCTGCCTCTCGCACGGCGACCATACGGGCTGCTGTGCGTGCGCAATCTGTATGGGACGCCGTACATGCGCACGCCGTACGGGATGCCGCTAACGTGGTATCCCACCTCAGGTGCCGGAGAGGGTTCCTCCGCCGCTAGATCCAGCCAATGAATGGCCCATGTACTCGAGCATCTTGTTCTCAAAGTGGCCAACTAGATGAACAACCGCATTTTCTCTTCCTGCAGTTTCCAGCAACTGTGAAGGCAGAGCAGAGCGGATGCCTCCAAGCAACCTTCTGCCTTTATTGGCACTATCAACTGAAATTAGTATCAGGAAAAAGAACATTTCAGAACCTCTAATAACACAAAAAAGCAGAGACATCACCTTGCCAACAAAGGTCCGTATAGTTAAAGCTATGGTTTTCCCAGTAGTGATGTATGGAAGTGAGAGCTGGACCATCAAGAAGGCTGATCGCCGAAGAATGGATGCTTTTGAATTCTGGTACTGGAGGAGACACTTGAGAGTCTCATGGACTGCAAGAAGATCAAACCTCTCCATTCTGAAGGAAATCAGCCCTGAGAGGTCACTGGAAGGACATATCCTGAAGCTGAGGCTCCAGTACTTTGGCCACCTCATAAGAAGAGAAGACTCCCTGGAAAAGACCCTGATGTTGGGAAAGATGGAGGGCACAAGGAGAAGGGGACGGTGGAGGACGAGATGGTTGGACAGTGTTCTCGAAGCTACCAGCATGAGTTTGACCAAACTGTGGGAGGCAGTGGAAGACAGGAGGGCCTGGCGTGCTCTGGTCCATGGGGTCATGAAGAGTTGGACACGACTAAACGACTAAACAACAACAAATAACACAAATCCTGAAACCATGGTCACACTAGCAGCACCCAAGTACAGCTGAAGCAAAGAATGTGCAAACTGGTAACTGTCATCGCAAAAAGCCTGAGTTCGCCAGTGCACTCTCTCATTATCTGGGAAGGTTATAAAGGAAAGTACTTTACAGCAACAATGACAAGTAGGTGTGTTGATTTATTTGCTGCCGTGTCGTTTCCACACTAGCTGTTTTCTCTGGAATTGAGATAAATATTTCACTCCATTATTACATAACAGGGTGGGAAGCCTTGGTTAGCCTGAAGCACGCATTCCCTTTGGGCCAACCTTTCCAGAAACACAATTTTAATTTTGCTTCCAGTTGACTGGAGAAGAGCAGAGCCTCCACTGTGCTAATGGGCTCTGGTATGGAAAGGAACCAAAACTTCCCCATAATGCGTACTCATTTTCAGCCTAATATGTCCAGAGGCGGGTGAGCTAGTCTTCTGTCTCGCTGCTCTGTGTGTGTGTGTCAGCTCCTCTGAAAACTAGGGTGATGTCCAATGATTAAGACACAGAAGAAGACACTACCGTGTAGGCAGTAATGGTCAAACTATTCTCGGCAACCTCAAGTGCAGAAACAACGCAATCCCTAATAACTGATCCACAGCATCCCTCAAGGTCAGTGGGCAAAACCAAAGCAGAACAATTTAACTGCTCTACCACACAAAGAGATCTTAATCAATACAGACCTGTAATCTCAAGCAGCAATTATCTGCCAGGACAACGGAGTCTTCTCAACATGCTAACCCTGAAAATAGGCATCTCCAGGACAGTCAAAAGACAGGAAACAAAGTTTGCTCTGTCGGTTGTGTCAGACTAATCACTTTTCACCGTTCCAGAGCCTTCCTGATGGAACCTCGGGTTCAGGCCTTGGATGAATTCACCCAATTCATTCTGCTGTCAGCTGGAAGAGTGTTGGACTACACTTCCCATCATCCCTGACCATTGGCCATGCTGGCTAGGGCTGATGGGAGCTGGAGTGCCATAGATTTCCCACTAGAAAGTCCTCTCCATAATGGGTGGCCTTTTCACCAGCCACAACAGAGTCTCCAACAATAGGGGCACACACTCCACACTGGATAGGTTGCCAGGGGGCAGTCAGATATTGTTGTACTCTAACTCCCCTCAGTCACAGCCAGCATGGCCAATCTTCAGGATGATGGGAGTTGTGGTCCAATGACATTTGGGGAGCAACCTTTTGGCTACCCCCAAGTTAGGCAGTGTAATTTTCTTTCCAAAACTAAATACCCACCTACTGAGTAGCTTCTGAGATTGAGCTGGGCTGGAGAAGATACATGCCTCTGTACCACCATGGCTGCAACACATGTACCACACAGTTTGGGTCCGTCCCCAGTCTGTGTCTGACTGTCGTCATTAAGTGCCACACACATCTCAGTGAAAGGTCCACCCACATCTACCAGCAGCAACGAAAGTCCTGGCTTGCCCAAACTGGCCTGAACTTCTTGACTATGCAAAGGCATGCACTTACTAGCCTACACATGTTTACTTGAAGTAAGTAGATGAAGTAAGCCCCTGTTACTTCAATACTCCCAGGTAAGGATGTGCAGGATTGTAGCCTAGAGCTCCTTCCTATTAGTGAATGTTCCTCCCTTTTCAGACAATCTTTCTTCCTCCATACTAGTTCAGTAGAGGCTCCCCACCCACATACAGTGGTACCTCTGGTTAAGAACTTAATTCATTCTGGAGTTCCGTTCTTAACCTGAAACTGTTCTTAACCTGGGCAGATGAAGGTGATTGACTACATGGAATTGGCAGAAATGACTGGCAGAATCCGAGACCAGGGAGAAGAGTTGGTGAAAGAAGACTGGAAGAAATTTAAGGACTATTTACAGAAATATTGTAAAATTGATGAATGTTAGAAGGATGTTGGAAAGAAACTAAGGGGTTTCCAGCTGTAATGCTTAGGAGATACGAAAAAAAAGGCTTACAAATGGGTAAAAGCTTAATGGTAAGGATTTGCTGAATTAACAAATTTAAGTGGAATACAAAGAAGGGAGGTATGAGGAGGTCCAGGGAAATAAGCGTAAGGAAGATATGTTATGGAAAATTATTTGTTTTTTAATTGTTTTTATGTTGTATGTTGTTTCTTTTTATTTTTCATTTTTATTGTTATATTTTAAAAACTTTAATAAATATCTTTTCAAAAAAAAACCTGTTCTTAACCTGAGGTACCACTTTAGCTAATGGGGCCTCCTGCTGCTGCCGTGCAATTTCTGTTCTCATCCTGAAGCAAAGTTCTTAACCTGAGGTACTATTTCTGGGTTAGCAGAGTCTGTAACCTGAAGCACCTGTAACCTGAAGCGTCTGTAACCCGAGGTACCTTGAAAATGTGCATCCCAAAGAGGGCCAGGCCAAGACATTTTGGCACCAGCAGCAGCGGGTGATGTATTTCTTGGAGACTGCATCTGCTGCCCCTGTGGAACCTGAGGGGTGAACTGGCCCTGTCCCCAAAGCTTCCCACAGGTAGCACAGCTTCATTAAGTGGACACAAACAGAAGAACAAAATTATACTCACTGCTGCTGGAAGACACAAGATCTACCCACCCTGGAAGAATGGCAAATGCAACTAATAGACTATATGGAAATGGTGGAAATGACTGGCAGAATCCGAGATCAGGGAGGAAGATTGGAGGAAATTTAAAATTTATTTACAGAAACATTGTAAAATTTTTGAATGCTGATGACGTTGAAATGAACTGATGGGGTTCTAGCAACAAGGTAAAATGTAAGATGGGATTGATAATAGATAAGTTAAATTGGATATGAACTTGCTGAACTAAATTTTAAAAAAGGGATACAAAAAAGGGAGGCGTGAGGAAGTCAGGAAAATAAGTTAACCAAAGAGAAATTTAAAAAGAGGGAGTTTTGTTTTCTTTTTTATGTGCTTCTTCCCCCCTTTTTTCTTGTCTTTTTTTGTGTTTAATGTTTGTATTTTTGTATTTTGTAACTTTGTATTTTTCTGTTTTTGTATTCTTTTGAATCTTCTTATTGATAAAACCTAATAAAATATTATTTAAAAAAAAATTATACTCACTGCTGGAAGATGACACACAGCTGTATTCTGACCTGCAGTAAAAAAATAAAAATAAAAATGTTAAGTTCAGTAGGGCTGGCGAACAATGGGGACTTGGGTTATGTCATTATGGTTAGAGTGTCAAGCTAGCCCCTGGGAGACTCGGGTTCAAATCCCCACTCAGCTATGAAGGTGTCTTTGGACCAGTCACCATCTCTCAGCCTGCTGAATCTCACAGGGTTGTTGCAAGTCCTCAGGAGGTTAGGGAGAGAACCATGTATGATGCCACAAGTTCTTTGGAGAAAGGCAGGCTATAAATGCAGTTCTAAAATAGCAGAAAACAGCAAATAGTACAGTATGGTCCATGCGGAAGCAAGGTCTTTAACTTCCTTGAAATAAGTTGGTTGGGGGCACTATTTTGGACTGCATGTATGAGTGGAATTCCAATTACAAGCTCATACTCAAATCGTGTAAATCAAAATTTTCTGCATGAATGAAGCCTTACTGCTCCCCCCTCCTGCCCCCCCCGAAAGATACATCTTGCTGCAAAAATATGTTTTGACTATTACATGCTACATGAACAGTCTACTTCTTTGGTTCATAAGATGAGTATGAAGCATCTTGGTTGAAAATGGAAATTGTGGAACAGGTTACATGTACAGGTGAAACTTGGAAAATTAGAATATCGTGGAAAAGTTCGTTTATTTCAGTAATTCAACTTAAAAGGTGAAACTAATATATGAGATAGACTCATGACATGCAAAACGAGATATGTCAAGCCTTTATTTGTTATAATTGTGATGATCATGGCGGTTCAATGCCCATGGGATTACTGTGCTTGATTGGCCAGCAAACTCGCTGGCCCCATAGAGAATCTATGGGGCATTGCCAAGAGAAAGATGAGAGACATGAGACCGAGCAATACAGAAGAGCTGAAGGCTGCTATTGAAGCTTCCTGGTCTTCCATAACACCTCAGCAGTGCCATAGGCTGATAGCATCCATGCCACACCGCATTGAGGCAGGAATTGATGCAAAAGGGGCCCAAACCAAGTATTGAGTACATATGCATGCTTCTACTTCTCAGAGGTCCAATATTGCTCTATTTGCAGTCTTTGTTTTGCTGATTTCATTTCATATTCTAATTTTCTGAGATTGTTAATTTGGGGTTTTCATCAGCTGTACACAATTATAACAAATAAAGGCTTGACATATCTCATTTTGCATGTCATGAGTCTATCTCATATATTCGTTTCACCTTTTAAGTTGAATTACTGAAATAAATGAACTTTTCCACGATATTCTAATTTTCCGAGTTTCACCTGTAGCACAGAAATATTCCCCTGCTTGTCCATACACAAAACATTAGAACATACTGCATGCCCCAGACCATATGCAGACACATCCCTTACACACATGTATATATGTGCCCAAGCACACACACTGGTGGGAGTATGTAGACAGGGATGTGTGCACATACACAATGATCACTGAACACATTGTAATGTGGTCGTAATGCACAAATGCACCCAAGATAAAACATGAAGCGGCCCTGACACACCTGAATTCCATTGCATTTTTGGATTGCTGGGTGCATGTACCTTAAACACACTGGCGTAGCGTGGGGGGTGCAGGGGGGGCCAGCCGCACCGGGCGCAACATCTGGGGGTTAGGGGGCGCAAATCCACGGGTTAGGGGGCGCAAATTACTTGCCTTGCCCCGGGTGCTGACAACCCACGCTACGCCACTGCTTAAACATGCCCATTCTGATTGCCAGACTACGATTTCTGCTGCTGCTTGGATCCTGCTCCCAAGTTCCTACTCACCAAATCTTTTTATGCCCCCTTAAGGGCACTTTATTAACAACAGGTAATGATATAAGGTCTTTCTCTCCTCAACCCTTTTAGAACATTATATATATCCACATATAAAAGCTACCCAAATTTTTGGTTCTTTTTCAACATCACTACTGCCTCTGAAACTGTTCTGCAAGGGAAATGGTTGTGCACTGATTATGACAAAGCACACTGAGAGGCGTCCTGTTTGAGGCAAAATCCTCACCTCTATTTGAACACGTTCACCTTTCTAAAAAAATTTTTTAGGATCAAACATTTGTCCAAGTTTCCCTGAAGAAGAGCTTAGCTGGAAAGGCAGGCAACATTAAACTTTCGACGTTCGATTAATTTACTTTCTTTTCCTAAGATTTCCTACACCCCCCCACCCCCCACCCCACGCAAGAATGCACAAATCCCTCAATCAGTGGCGTAGCGTGGGTTGTCAGCACCCGGGGCAAGGCAAGTAATTTGCGCCCCCTAACCCGTGGATTTGCGCCCCCTAATCCTAACCCCCAGATGTTGCGCCCGGTGCGGCCGGGCCCCCCTGCACCCCCACGCTACGCCACTGCCCTCAATCACAGCTCACAAGCCCCATTACTTTTGGGATCAAACCAGAAGCTTAAGATTTGTGCGAGTCGAATGGCTCAGTCGGTAGAGCCTGAGCTTCTTCATCTCAGAGTCCTGAGTTCGAATCTCAAGTTGGGCAAAGGGGGGTGGAATAGATTGACCCTCAATGGTCCCTTTACAATTACATGATTCTATGATCTGGGGTTTGGGAGAGGCTTGGACTACAGGACCCCAGCGGTCCCTTCCCACTCCATTATTTGAGGTTTGGGGAGGGATGGGACCAGACGAGGCGCCAAAACGCACTAGGAGCGAATCCGGAGTGGGGCTGATCACCTGTGGGGTTTCCCTATATTTAAGGGCTTGTTGCGCTTTGGTTTCGATGCTGCTTCTTCAGCGCCCGTCCAGGGGGATCCCCATCCCCGTCTGAAGCAGATGAGCATCCTTGTCGAGGGAAAGGGACCGGGCACCAGAAGCCCCCGGTGCCGGAGAGGGGACTCACTCACCCGGCCGTCTCGGCTCCGGAGTCGGCGGCCTCGTCCTGCCAGCGGCCGCCCCCTTTCCGGCGCATGGCGCGGCGGCTGCTCCGGCTGCTGCTGCTGCTGCTCCTTCTTGCCGGGCTGGGTGGCGGCGAGGGCGGAGGAGGGCGAGGGACGGGTCGGTGGGCGGGCCTCCCGCGCTGCCCCCTGGCCGGAAGGTCCGTCCTCCCGACGGGGATTTGCCCAGCCGGGCTGCAGGCGCGCGGCGCTCCTCTCCGCGGCGGTTCTGCGGCGGAGGATCCGCGCGGCGCGCCATGCAATGCGTCCCGGGACCCGTCGGGGGTGCCAAGTGCACAAGGGAATGCGTAAAGAAAGGAGGATGGCGCGTTTGAGCCTGGCAGAGATTTAAAATCATCATCAACAACAACCGTCGCTTTATTATGTATATTATGTATTTCCCCTGTTAAGGTGCTACACTCAATACGCCAGCAAGTTTGGAAAACTCAGCAGTGGCCAGAGGACTGGAGAAGATCAGTCTACATCCCAATCCCAAAGAAGGGCAGTGCCAAAGAATGCTCCAACTACCGCACAATTGCACTCATTTCACACGCTAGCAAGGTCATGCTTAAAATTCTACAAGGCAGGCTTAAGCAGTATGTGGACCGAGAACTCCCAGAAGTGCAAGCTGGATTTAGAAGAGGCAGAGGAACCAGAGACCAAATTGCAAACATGCGCTGGATTATGGAGAAAGCTAGAGAGTTCCAGAAAGACATCTACTTCTGCTTCATTGACTATGCAAAAGCCTTTGACTGTGTCCACCACAGCAAACTATGGCAAGTTCTTAAAGAAATGGGAGTGCCTGATCACCTCATCTGTCTCCTGAGAAATCTCTATGTGGGACAAGAAGCTACAGTTAGAACTGGATATGGAACAACTGATTGGTTCAAAATTGGAAAAGGAGTATGACAAGGCTGTATATTGTCTCCCTGTTTATTTAACTTATATGCAGAATTCATCATGCGAAAGGCTGGGCTGGATGAATCCCTAGCCAGAATTAAGATTGCCGGAAGAAATATCAACAACTTCAGATATGAAGATGACACAACATTGATGGCAGAAAGTGAGGAGGAATTAAAGAACCTTTTAATGAGGGTGAAAGAGGAGAGCGCAAAACATGGTTTGAAGCTCAACATCAAAAAAAAACAAAGATCATGGCCACTGGTCCCATCACCTCCTGGCAAATAGAAGGGGAAGAAATGGAGACAGTGAGAGATTTTACTTTGTTGGGCTCCATGATCACTGCAGATGGTGACAGCAGTCCAGGGACGCGGACTTAGAAAAAATATTGGGGGGGCCCGGGAAAGCTCATGAATAATAAATAAGCTCATGAATATGCAAATAAAGTGGCTCCGGCCCTAAATCGGGCAAGCCACGCCCCCCCAGCCAGCCGATTGGCTGGCTGGGAGGTGTGGCCAGTCGGGATTCCCCTGTTCTCGCGGGATTTCCGGCAGTGCCTTGGCTGGGATTCCCTTGGCCGGGGCTCTCCGATTAGGGCGCGCGGCTGGCTGGCTGGCGAACGAGCAGGTGGGGAGGAGGCGGGGGACGGCGGTGGCGCTCTGGTGGAAGGGCGCCCGCCCGAGATTATTGGGGGGGCTGAGCCCCCCCCAAAATTTTTTGAGGGGGCTCGAGCCCCCTGAAGCCCCATGGAGTCGGCGCCTATGCAGCAGTCACAAAATTGAGAGACGCCTGCTTCTTGGGAGAAAAGCAATGACAAACCTAGACAGCATCTTAAAAAGCAGAGACATTACATTGCCAACAAAGGCCTGTATAGTTAAAGCGATGGTTTTCCCAGTCGTGATGTATGGAAGTGAGAGCTGGACCACAAAGAAGGCTGATCGCCGAAGAATTGATGCTTTTGAATTCTGGTGCTGGAGGAGACTCTTGAGAGTCCCATGGACTGCAAGAAGATCAAACCTATGCGTTCTTAAGGAAATCAGCCCTGAGTGCTCAGTGGAAGGACAGATCCTGAAGCTGAGGCTCCAAGACTTTGGCCACCTCATGAGAAGAGAAGACTCCCTGGAAAAGACCCTGATGTTGGGAAAGATGGAGGGCACAAGGAGAAGGGGATGACAGAGGACAGATGGTTGGACAGTGTTCTCGAAGCTACCAACATGAATTTGACCAAACTGCGGGAGGCAGTGGAAGACAGGAGTGCCTGGCGTGCTCTGGTCCATGGGGTCACGAAGAGTCGGACACGACTAAACGACTAAACAACACCATGAAGCAAATTATGTCACTAGACTGATCCTATGATGATGATGTCAAACGGTCTGAGTTTTAGGAAAGGAGTATATCAATAAGTATCCAGCACAAATAAAACAAGTTTTGTTTATTTACATTCTCCTTCTTTTAAAATGCATGTTTTTCCAAAGTTGCTTAAGGCTTTTGAGTTTTCAAAAAACAACACACCAGTCAGTCTGATAGGTTTGTTTTTATGCAGTGCTTTTTATGTATAGGGGTACTCTCATTTTGACTCAAGGAAACCACCATTTTATAGTTCAAATTGGGAAAAATAAAGACAAATTCACAAAATGCTTAGCAGTACGTGTTCCCCCCAGAAAAAAAGCTTTGGGTTTATGGCACACGCGGGAATGCGTAAAGAAAGGAGGATGCCACGTTTGAGCCCGGCAGAGATTTAAAATCATAAAGAACAAAAATCATTGCTCTATTATGTATTTCCCCAGCCACTCTGGGCAGGTTCCAGCACATATAAAAACATCAAGCATTAAAAACGCATGTCTTCCAATTTTATCAGTGCTTTGTACACGTGTTGAATGATCAAAGCTAAGTTGAAATCTAAAGTTGTATTTTATATATATATATATCTCACCCCATTTTTTGAGTTATTAGGGTTTGAAATTTCAATTGTTTTGAATAATTTTTTTGGATAATTTTAGCCTACACAAAAAACTTAAAAGCTCAGCCCAGAATTGAGATATTTCAAAACTAAAAACTATTTCAAAACTAAAAATACTGATCTTTTCAGAATTTAATGGGCTTTAATATGATCTGTCACATGATTACTTTAAATTTTAAAGTTACAAATTTTAAATTTTTTAATTTTTTCCAAGTGATTAAAAATTAATATGGTTTCAAAATTCCAAAAAATGTATTGATTATTTAATATTTCTAAGAGCTACCTGCAAAATGTCATATTGGGATCTCAGTAGGATCACATTTTTTTAAAAAAAATATTTTGTACATCCATGCCAGCCTTTTTGGGTTCTATTTAGGATAAACAAGTCTTCTTGGAGTAAAATATAACAGAATAAACATGACTTCAAACTATAATATCAGTTGCTTCAGGCTTTTCTTTAGAAAGTTATTCAATTAAAAGGTATCTGAAAAGCTAGTCAAGGTCTTATTTTAAAAATGTTTTACAAAGCAGAGTAATAGCTTGCTGTTGCAGAATAGAATTAACACTTTGAAAGAATTCTTGTTAGTTCATGAAAATTACAACATAATACATGTCAAACAAATTTATGACACAGCTTGAACTCTTTAACTGGTGCCGATATAACATCCCTTCAATCTAGTTCTTATTTTCAACAAATGAGGAGTATGGAAAAGAATAAATTTTCCTAAAATGACGCTTTGAAAAAGTGAAAGTGATCAAGGGAACAAAAGATTCCATTGCTGCTGCATCCAGTCCAACAGAAATTGTGACCAAGGTGTATTCCTTTAGCAATGAGAGTGAGAAGTTCAACGTTGAAGGAGGCACAAAATCTCTGTTCGTGTTCATCTCAAGCCTTGATGCCTGAAAGAAATGCATTTTATTTATGTTTTTATTGCTGCTGTGGCCAATTTAGTTCAAAGGTGATTAGAAGTAATGTGAGCTCATCTTGTCATTTAAACACGGACCGGAACGATACAGCTTTGCCACTGCTGTATTGAAACTGTTGTACCTTTACTTCTTAAAACAGATCATGCTCTCCGTTGCTGTCGCTGTTTTGTTTCCTATAGATAATCCTCTCTGCAGTTAGCAAAACTGTGATGATGACAACTCACGGGAGCCTATTAAGCACACATATTTGCCATAACCATGTTAGATTTAAGCAGCCATATGCAAGAACTAAGTAGAAGTGCTGCCTTTTCAAAGCAGGTAATCTTATATGCTATGAAATATTTAGCTAGTCCATTTGATCGGTTCCTCCCCGCATCTTTGGAAAGATTTTAGTTATGGTTTGATACCTCTATGCCCATCTTGTGCTTTTAAATTAGGAGCGCTGTCTTACCTCTGGAAACTATATGCACTGCTGTGTACATTTACATGCAATTCTTCAATAAAGTCACAGTTTTAAATCTTCAGTATTCCAGGCATCTCCAGACCCTTTTGATACAACTGAGAACATGATCGCTAGTTTTACTATGGTTTACCTCCATCAATGCATTTTCATATACTGCATGGGTCAGTGGTAAGGGATATGGGGAACTGTGGTGCTGCAAGTTAACCATCCCTGCCCTAGAGCAGTTTGTGAATAGTTGTCCTGGGCCGGAAGTAACCAGAGCAACGCAGTCCAGGTCTGGTCCCAAATCCAAGGGTTCCACAAGGAGTCAGTCCGACAGGGCCAAGGCAGGACACGAGGCAAGAAACCAGGCAAGGTCAGGCACAGGATCACAGGCAGGTTCTGGCAAACAGCAACGTTGCTCCCACAACCTGGGGCGGGGTCCAGCAGCCTTTTATATCTGTCGGGGTAACGGCCGGTCCTGATCCCCCGGTGACTCACCTCCCTGTCTCGCCCGAAGGCGAGCACTCCTCCTGCGAGTACTCAGGTCTCTCCTTCTCTCAGACCTCAGTCTCTGCAGCTCGGGATATGTCGGTAGACCCAGGGGCCACCTCAGCCTCTCCTGACCCAACAGGCAGTGGAAGCAGCTGTAAGTGATTGTCCATGTTACAGATAAATCTAGGTATGAGGCTGCTCAGTCACCCAGCTCGTCGGGCAGAGTCCACAGGTCCCTGCGGAATAAAGGAAGGATTCCAGCCAACTGGAGCAAATAGCTGTAGACCAAAGTTTATTGCGCAATAGGTTCAAAGAGGAAATTTGAACCCCGAGGATGGGGTGACAAAGACTTTTAAAACTTTCCCACCATATCCCAGAATACAGTTCATACAGCATCATTGCTACATCACTGACATGTCACAAAAGGGGAGGGGTTAACTTTGGCAAACATGTCCAGACAAGTCCTTGGTACAAGATTAGCAGAAACAGACATGGCAGGGCAAGACTCAGGTATAAGATTAGCATAGACAAATATGCCTGAAGTACCCACCACCCAAAAGTACAATAGAACTTCCTTTGCATGTCTGGAGCCTGAGGCAAGTCAGGTGATGAGATTTGGCTTCCCTTGGCTAACAATGAGCCCAGCAATTGTCACCTCTGGGAACTTCCTGGAGTCCTTTTTCAAAGGGAAAATAGCTTTGGAATGGAGGAAACTGGCAAAGGAGTTGATTTTATATTATTTTTAAAGCTAGGTAACTTCCCTGAGCTGTCAAGTTGAAAGGATACATTCAGGCATAATATTATGTATTATGTATGTATTATGTATTATGTACTTTAAAGATGTGCCCCCCCCCCGTAATTTCCATAACACCCAGCTGGAGGCAACGAGGTAACCCCTGCATCTGGAGCCAGGGCAGGATCAGGTCCCTGACTCGGCCCAGCTGGTGCTTGTTGCAGGGGAACCTGTGCAGACTGGGGCTCTTCAGGATCAGGCCTCAGGCTTGGTTCAGACGCCGCCTGAGGCAAAGGATCCGGTGTGGACTGAGAGTCCTCTGGCTCCGAGTCCGAGCCCGAGTCCCAGGCCATCACACTAGTGGTTATTCATTGATAGTCTCTAATCCCATCCCCGGTGCATTCTGAATTTCATTCTAACTTCCAGTTTCTCCCACTGCATACCTCATGCTGAAATGGACCAAACCAGTCAGGACTGGAATGGGCCACTGAAAGTAATAAGAGTCCAGTGTGGTTTCTTCTTCACGGGGAGGATTAATAATGGTTTTGTTTCCTTGACCCGGTGGTTTGGGACTGAAGCACTTTACATTCTGGCACACAAGGTTTTGATAGATGTTGCTGTGAAGTCTGGGTGACATCAGAATAAAAATGTCTATGATTCCAGAAGAGGAGATCCCAGAAGGCTTGTGCTTTCCAAGAACTGTCCGTTGCTTTGTAGCTATATCATAGCATCGTCAATCGGTATGAATTGTTCTTTGCATACTAGCTTTCTCAGATGAGAGAGAGAAAGTTTGGGGATCATGTTTCTTTAACCAAGTGGGGGGAAATGTAGTATCTGGCAAGCTCTGTGTGTGTGTGTGTGTGTGTGTGTGTGAGAGAGAGAGAGAGAGAGAGAGAGAGAGAGAGAGAGAGAGAGAGAGAGAATAAGATAAGAGGGAAGAAATCTTTGGAAGAAATTTAAAGTGTAAACAGTCATTCACTTTGGGTTGGTTGATCAACTTTTGATCCTTATTACACATATGGTCTTTCCCAACCACATTTAGATAACATTTTAAATCATTCAGACCATGAAATGCATGTTCCTCAGTAGCATCCTATGGCCATGTAGACTCCCAACTCTCAGACAGCCTTGTTCCACATTTGGGTAGGGTCTCGGGCCATTAAAACCCCGCATGCTCCTCACCAGCATCCTAAATCCATGTGCAGCCCAACTCTCTGTCTGTCCGGGGCCTGGGCCGCAGCAGGAGTCAGTGCAAAATGACAGTGAGGAGTCTCCTTTCACAAGATGAGAGCAAAATGCGCACCGAGGTTGTCTGTAATATACAAAGCACTGAGCCCAACTAACAGAGACAATCTGTTAAGCTGGCTTTGCTAATAAGTAAACATCTTCAGCCAGCTTTGTTTATTAGGCAGGTGTGTTTTGGAACACAGTTTTATTTGATGGCCAGCCTCCCATGCTCAGGCTGCTGTAGGCGGTGTAATGGATCTGGATATCCTAGTCCACTTTATTCTCAACAATAGTGTTATCAGATAGCTGCAAGCATCTCTCCGTTGCCATAGCACAGAAAACAAAACCCCTTCAGTTCAGTTGAACTGCTGGCTGGTTTTGCAATGTGCTTATCCAGTATAGAGCTCAGCGGTGGAAATGCAGGGGGACCCTGGTTTCCTGGCATCTTTTAGTTTAGCCTTATGAAATCCTCATCTGTCTCTCATTACCTCT
This sequence comes from Podarcis liolepis, assembly GCF_965112155.1. Lineage (NCBI taxonomy): Eukaryota > Metazoa > Chordata > Lepidosauria > Squamata > Lacertidae > Podarcis > Podarcis liolepis. Next base: position 6,325,522 of record NC_139557.1, read on the forward strand.
TAACAAAATGTGTTTTCCTTTATTCTTCATTTCTAAGGGTAGTTCAGTACCCTGGTCAGCACAGTGAACTGTGCGACCCTTAAGGAGAACTAAAACATGTTAAGGAAAGATGTGACTGAAGAAATTGGAATGATTTCATAATCTGCAATTGTCTGGTATAAACAGATAGATAGATGTAAGTCGGCAGCTGTATCTGCAAGAAACTGGATTCTTAACTACAAAAGGGCACATGGCAAAGTGTTAGTTTCTACTGTAGGCAAGAACCATGTATTGAATTGAGCCTCTTTATGATCGATGGATGAGGTGAAGAAGGACCTACCTGCACGATGCTCAGGAAGATTCATGCAATATTTCACCCCAACTCCCGTAGGAGAAGCCTGTCCGATGGAATCCCTACTTGTGATGGCTCTGCAGTCCGGTTGATCCGTAGCACCTCTATGTATGTGCTTGGAGAGGAGGAGAACAAATTCAGTGAGCCTTTGAAAAAAAGCAAAAGTACCACCAGCCTGGATTCAGTTGCTTGCCTCCATCTGAAGGAAGAAGAACGGGCATGGATGTACTCAAAGACTCAAGACTGTTTGCAGTACTTGCAAGATTTGCTAGCTTTGAGGAAAAAATACATTGAGAGCATCAAAGATCTGAAGTCCAGTGACAGGGCATCTGATATTTCCTCAGTGTCTACAAAATCTTCCAAGACGAGGCAAAAGTCACCAGCCACGCCTCCACCAATACAGTCTTCCAAGGTAGGAGCTCTTGCATCACAAGGTTAAGGAAACATTGCTTATATGTATGATAAGATAAAGGCCCATAAAGGTTTCAAAAATCATGTAATTAGAAAATCACTATATAACATTTGGATAAGATATAAAGATCTCCTGGGAAGGAAAACACCCAGACAGCTTTCACCAATGGAAGCTAAGGCCCCAAAATAGTTAAATATGGAGAATAAATGGTTGAGATACTCTGACCTTTTGCTTGAGGATAATAAAGGATTTAAATTAAGACCATTTGATCAAATCAAAGACAAAGTGGATTGGCTTCAAGATTATCAGATCAATGAATTATTTAAGCTTGACAAGAAAAATGGTTTTGCAACGGAAAAAACCAAATTGGAAACGGAGTTGTTAGATACCAATGTTAAAAATTTGTCTAAGATGTATAATTTACTGTTGGAATGGTATACAAAAGATGAACAAGTGAAATCTGTGATGATAGATTGGGTAAGAGATTTTGGTCACAATATAATGGTGGGAGATTAGGAAAGGTTGTGGAAGTTTAATAATAATGTGCACAAGAGAAGCGAGACCCACAAATGTGATGCGTTTCTCTCTGTAATACCTTCATTGAGTCCATCCCCCGTTCAGTTTTTCACACGCATCCATTACACAGAAGTATCAAATCCAACTTACACTTCATTCACCTAACCCTAACCCTTTCCATCAATCTAGAGAGATGGCGACTGCTTGGTTTAAAAAAACAAACAAAAGCAAAATTCTCAGCAGCCGAAATGAGAAACTTCCTCAGCAGGTGAGGCCATGACTGCAGGGAGTCTAATTTCAAGAAAGTGAAGCCATGCTTTTTTTACAGCCAGTAGCTAAGGAGGCATCAACAACTGTAGATTGTATTTTTCTCTTGCTGTTCTTCTTTTGAAAAAAACACACCATTAGTTTTATGCAAATCAATGTGTTCCGTGCTTTCATTTCTTTATTAGCATGGCAGCTGCTCTCAGATTGTTTTAAAAAAAGGCTTTCATTTCACAAGCAGATATGTTATTAGGTGCGGTATTGAGTAGATTACTCCTTTGCAGCAGTGCCAATAGTGATTTAAAGTGCTATAGGCACACTAAACAGCATCCTAACAGGGTGATTACTATATTTGTTTACTCAGAAGTAAGTCCCACTATGGCCAATGGAACTCACTGATAAGTGTTTATAGGGTTGCTGCCTACATGTGGAAAAAACATGATGTAACCACTGAAACCCTTAAAGTGTGCTCTTGCACTATTTAAAAAGGACAATACAGTACAGAACCACTATTTCCAGGTGCCTGAGCCTATCCAAGAGGCTCTCACTAATATATACATCTCACACACTTGCTTACACTTACTTAAAATAAAAAAATTCCTTCCAGTAGCACCTTAAAGACCAACTAAGTTAGTTCTTGGTATGAGCTTTCGTGTGCATGCACACTTCTTCAGATACACACACGAATGCACACGAAAGCTCATACCAAGAACTAACTTAGTTGGTCTTTAAGGTGCTACTGGAAGGAATTTTTTTATTTTGACTATGGCAGACCAACACGGCTACCTATCTGTAACTTACACTTACTTGTCACTGTCAGTAATGCTTTGCATGTCGCAGCCTGATAGGAAAAGGGAAAGGGAAATGCAGCCAGAGAGATGGATGTTCAACATGAATGCTGCAGCCTGGAGCCAGCAGGAAAGGGGAAATTGTGCTTTCCCAGAAATATTGGGACCCTGCTGGCAACCGTGCATACAAGTACCTTACTATGTAACAGAGGTTGCCATGTCTTATATGCAGGCTTCAGGAAGCTCCCAAGGCTTGCCTGTTCTGGGGGCTGGAGCTTCCCCCGCCCCAGCCCCACGCCTGGGGGGGGGGATAATTTTTTTTCTTTATTCCCCCCCCCAAAAAAAAACTAGGTGCGCCCTATGGGCCAGTGCGCCCTATGGGGCAAAAAATGTGGTAATTTATACTGTGCTCCCAGTGGGTAGCATGCATAAATCTGGTAAACTTTAGCAGTAATAGTTAGGAAACATTTTGTGTGTGTGTGTGTGTGTGTGTGTGTGTGTGTGTGTGTGTGTCTCAAATCTGCATTCGCAGCTGTAATCTAATCCGAACATATGTGGGAGTAAGACCCATAGAACTGAATGGGTCTTACTTTGACAAAACAGGTATAGGATTGCATTGTAAACTGTGCATGATTAGCTATCCTTGAAACAGCCTATTAGGTAATTATTATTATTCACAGTTTACAGAAAACAAAGTGAGGTTGGGCCGCAGTGGCCTCATTATGGTCCTTCACTGAGTTCATGGCGAGGCTGGGATAATGTTCCTCTCCTCAGCAGAATAATTATTTTCACTTCACAGAAAACTGAGTGGTTCTCCAAGCTCACATAGGTACTGTATGTACAGAAGGATGAGAGTAGCTCCAGGATTCCTGTTTTAAGTACCGTATTTTTCGCTCTATAAGACGCACCAGACTATAAGACGCACCTAGTTTTTGGAGGAGGAAAACAAGAAAAAAAATATTCTGAATCTCAGAAACCAGAACAGCAAGAGGGATCGCTGCGCAGTGAAAGCAGCAATCCCTCTTGCTGTTCTGGCTTCTGGGATAGCTGCGCAGCCTGCATTCGCTCCATAAGACGCACACACATTTCCCCTTACTTTTCAGGAGAGAAAAAGTGAGTCTTATAGAGCAAAAAATACGGTAATTATTTCTGCAGCTGTGCTCCTATATTCATTTCTTCATCTAATCCCCCTTCAAACTGATCTACACAATCAAGCAGAACCACTCTAGAGGGTCATTCAGTATCAAGTGATCCAACTTTCTTACTTCATGTCATCCAATTTTCTTAATATTTTGTTTATTTGTTGAATGATCAAAACTAAGTTTAAATTTAAAATTTTAGCTTTTTATCTCATCCCGTTTTTGAATTATGAGGGTTAGAAATGTCAAAAAAATAAATAAATGACAATTTTGGCCTTGTCACACTACACAAAAAGCTTAAAAGCTCAGCCCAGCATTGAGACATGTCAAAACTAAAAACACCAATCTCTTCACTACTTCATGGGCTTTAATATGATATGTCACAATAAGGACTTACTTTAAATTTTGAAGTTAAGTTACAAAATGCTGTGTTGAGCTTTTAAGGCCAAAATTGTTGGCTTTTTTAAAAGGTTTAATTAAAAGCTGTTGATTGTGATTCAGCAGGAAATGCTCTTCCCAAAACGGAAAAGTGGCGGTGGAAAACCACTTAATGAATTTTTCCTGCAGTAATGCAGTTGTCAAGAGTGCCAGGACTTTGGCAGAAAAATAGGTGGCAACTGTAGATATGAAGTTGCATCGTTGCCTTGAGAAATGGTTCATTAAAACAAACCCACATGGCGGTAGAACATTTGAGAATATAAGTGAACCCTGAACTCACAATTTCCATCACATTGGCGTTCTGAGCCAGAGCACAACATTATTTTGATGGAATCCAACTCCCCGAATTAAGCATAAAAAACAACTTTAAAATGCAGGCCAAAGATAAATAAGTAGCAATGGGTTCAAAGAACAATTTAGCCAGTGATCAGAGATTGTTTTGTTGAACAACATTTGCAAGTCCGCTTCCACTATTTTGGTCCCACATTTTGTATCCTTGGATATTGGGTTGTTCTTTGCGACAGCAAAGTCTATTTGTTCAAACCAAACTCCTGTCATATTATTCTGTTCAACAGATCTCAGCAGAGAGAAAAGCCTCGCAGCTCAATTCAGACGTAACTGAGGCAATAGCTTATTTTGACTCAATTATTGCCGAGCTAGATGCAGAAAGGCATCGGAAAATTGTGGTGAGGGATCATCCGCCACACGCAGATGTTGATTTTGATGGTAAGTAGGCATACAATGCAGGGAGCTGCTGAGTGACCATAGACAAATGACACATGGAAATAAAATAAAATCTATCATAATAAAGCCATGCTGTTCATGAACAAATTTAAAGTTAAACCCCATAATATAAAAGCTTTAAAAGCTGCTTGACTGGCAGAAATGTAACTGGTGTCCTGTTTTACAAGCAACTAGCTCCTGCCAAGCTAGCAGATCGAAAGCACATCAAAGTGCAAGTAGATAAATAGGAACCGCTCCGGCGGGAAGGTAAACGGTGTTTCCATGCGCTGCTCTGGTTCGCCAGAAGCGGCTTTGTCATGCTGGCCACATGACCCGGAAGCTGTACGCCGGCTCCCTCGGCCAGTAAAGCGAGATGAGCGCCGCAACCCCAGAGTCGGTCACGACTGGACCTAACGGTCAGAGGTCCCTTTACCTTTACCTTTATGCTGGAGGAAAAGGAAGAATACTTGTTTGGCTTGGAGTATGCCAGAAGCGGCTGAAAAATTATGTAGCTGGCCATTAAGTAAGCAAGTTGAGAAGGCAGTGAGAGCATGTTACTACAAGAGTAACAGGTTGGTGCTGCCAGAAGCAGGCTGAGGAAAACAAGGTGCTTCTTTCTTTGGTCAGCAAGACTTCCAGGGTTGTTCAACATACTATTGTTAAAAGAAATCTTGGCTTAATTTTGCTGGTGAATGTTACTGGGTGATGTGAGAACCCTTCTAAAATGCTTTCAGAAATACACTGGTACTTCGGGTTACATACGCTTCATGTTACATTCGCTTCAGGTTACAGACTCCGCTAACCCAGAAATAGTACTTCGGGTTAAGAACTTTGCTTCAGGATGAGAACAGACATCGCGCAGCGGCTGCGCAGCGGCAGCAGGAGGACCCTTTAGCTAAAGTGGTGCTTCAGGTTAAGAACAGTTTCAGGTTAAGAACGGACCTCCAGAACGAATTAAGTACTTAACCCAAGGTTTTAACCTTTTAACCTTTAAAGCCCTATACGGCCTAGGACCCTCGTACCTACGGGACCGCCTCTCCTGGTATGCCCCACAGAGAAACTTACGGTCCTCAAATAAAAACATCTTGAAGGTCCCAGGCCACAGAGAAGTTAGGCTGGCCTCAACTAGAGCCAGGGCTTTTTCGGCTGTGGCTCCGATCTGGTGGAACACTCTGTCACAAGAGACCAGGGCCCTGCGGGACTTGACATCTTTCCGCAGGGCCTGCAAGACAGAGCTGTTCCACCAGGCCTTTGGCCAGGGCGCAGCCTGAACTCCCTCCCTCGGCAGTCTTCGCGGAGCTCTGGCCCAATGGTTGCCAGTGGCTTGAATTAATTACCGTATTTTTTGCACCATAACACTCACTTTTTTCCTCCTAGAAAGTAAGGGGAAATGTCTGTGTGTGTTATGGAGGGAATGCCTACGGGTGGCATGCCTACGGATTTTCCTCCTCTAAAAACTATGTGCGTGTTATGGTCGGGTGCGTGTTATAGAGCGAAAAATACGGTAATTTTATAATGAATGATTTTAGAGTGTTGTTTGTGCTGTACTTTTGTACTGCTTTATTGTTGTTAGCCGCCCTGAGCCCGGCTTCGGCTGGGGAGGGCGGGATATAAATAAATTTATTATTATTATTATTATTATTATTATTATTATTATTATTATTACCACTGTATTTTTCTTTGTTAAAACTTTATGCTGCTGTGAAGGTCTATTCATTCCAACTTTGGTTCCCTCTTTCAGTCATTGCGAGCTCACGGGAGCACAGCTTGCATTCCAACTGGATTCTACGTGCCCCTCGGAGATGTTCCCAAGACACTGTCCAAGGAGGAAAGATGAAAAGCCAATTGGAGAGAAACAGCCATGGAAGAACAATTTGCTCCAGAAAGAAACTAGAAAGATACCCAATATATCTACCTAAGGCTGTGGAGGGAGCATTCAATACTTTGAAGTTTAAACCCAAAGTGTGCCCCAAAGTGCTGCTCTGATCTGGAAGTAAAATGAAATGCCGAACGTGGAGTTCCTTACATATGAGGGCAGACTAAACAATCAAGGGCCTTTATGAATAATTGGGGTTTATTTTTGCATGAAACACGTAACGTAATAGCTATCTTTTTGATGCATATGGCTCACAGTTCTTCCCTTGAAATTGCACTTCAACAGAAGGGGCACTGAACTTCCTAAATGAAGTATTTTATAGGCTGGAAACTGTGACATTCCCTGGCCCCACCCCACAAATCACACATCTGTTTCTAACTGTCCTTACCATGTAGAATTCAATAGTACAGGCGTCATGATGACGTATTGGACCTTTCCAGTTATGTTGTGAGATATGGGCAAGACAACACCTTCTTCCTCGTGGTCATACAATTTTGTCAACTTTGTTTATATTGTGGTGTGTGTGTGTTTTTTTAAAAAAGTATTTGATGGCCAACCATGCAATACCCAGCTAAACAACCCTAAAACTGGAATACCCATCTAGGATTTGTTTTTTTTAAGTGGCAAAGAGCAGCCGGACTACCTGTATTCTTACAATGTTGTGAACCTCTTAAATAAATACTTTTTTATGTTAACATTTATAACCTGCTTTTCCTGATGATTGTTGGCCTTTTTTTGTTGTATGCTCTCCTTCTACTGGAGCACAAATGAAGCTATTCATGAAGCAAATGCATGCCTATACAGTGGTGCCTCAGGTTAAGTACTTAATTCATTCTGGAGGTCTGTACTTAACCTGAAACTGTTCTTAACCTGAAGCACCACTTTAGCTAATGCGGCCTCCTGCTGCTGCCACGCTGCTGGAGCACAATTTCTGTTCTCATCCTGAAGCAAAGTTCTTAACCTGAAGCACTATTTATGGGTTAGCGGAGTCTGTAACCTGAAGCGTCTGTGACCCGAGGTACCACTGTACATAAAGGTAAAAGGACCCCTGACCATTAGGTCCAGTCGTGACCGACTCTGGGGTTGCGGCGCTCATCTCGCTTTATTGGCGATACCCATCCACTAGGTGTGGACAGGAGCCCGGATCCAAATAGGAAACATTAAATTTGTCCCAAGAACCCAAAAGGGCTTTAGGACACAGTCCTACATTCATTCATTTATTTATTTTCCCCCAAATATTTTTTATTTGATTTAGCAAGTGTAGAATTGTAACGGAACAAAATACATATCCATATTTAGAGATTTCTCTGAATCTGTAGATTTCCCACCTGGAATATAAAATATTCTGAGAGCTATTGTTCTGCCATCAAGATGCTTCCGTGACGTTCCCCGCCCCCCACCAATGTACTGAGGTAAAAAAAAAGTGTAAAATAAGGTTTTTCAAACATGCAAAAACCAGTCCAGAGAAACAGACTTAAGCACTCTTCTTCTATCATGACACACACAGATTTGTTTCAGGATATTCTACTACCTTGAAATACAATGGAATTTAACATGGAGTAGTCAAACATCCCCAAAATCAATTTTCCACATTCGTCTTATTATACAGGTGTTTTAAGTTTCTCATAAGATAACAAAGGCAGTAATTTCCTAATCCCCTTGTTAATCATATGCACATTTAAAAGAAAAGTTGAAAATGATCTCCAAAAGTCAGAACAATCAATGCTATTCAAAATGGGTCACATCTCTGATGAGATCCTTTGGATCTTCCCAATGCTTTGCCCATCTGGCTCTCTGACTTAACCAAATTTCCAACTCACATCCTTCAACTTGGAATCACTGAATGGGTTTATAAAGATTTCAGAAGTGGCCAATCAGTAGAGAAGCAAATTCCACCAGCAGCATTAGCATCTAGCATATGGTGCAGAGAATCAGCATCCCCAGCTGTGGTAGCTTTTGCAGTTTCATCAAATGGCAAATAATAGCAGCCTTATTCTATTGCTTCCAGTTGTTATGGTACTGCCTTGCAATTTAGGAGGGGAAAGAATGAACTAAATCCTATTAATAGATTTAAAGGTCCTTTGAGGGGAACAGCCATCAAAGCCACTGCTCTGTTTCTTAAATTTTCTAAAATTAAACAGTGTAATGGAGCTGTAATAAGCAATTCCCTTCTTCACTCTTTTTCTTTGAAACAATCAATTTACCAGAGTATGCTTATCTCAGTCAATTTCAAGGAGAGACCCTGCTGATTAATCAGTTGAAGGGCCAGACTTCAGAACACTGGTTACGGCAGTGATGAGGAGTTAATATTTATAAGTGGGAAAAGTATTTATTAATGAAGGCAAATGTTATTCCCCTTTAAAGGATCTTAAAGAATCAAATGGTCACAAATCCTCTGGGGGCCACAAGGCAAAAGTCCAAAGCCAAAAATCCTTATTCTTTATTTTGTAGGCATCTATGCATGTACAGTGGAACCTTGATTGTTGAACGTAATCCGTTCCGGAAGACTGTTCAACTTCTGAAACGTTCAACAACCAAGGTGCAATGGGCGGCTGGCAATTTCAATGGAGAAAATTGAGAAACACGCCCCAGAAGCTGTTTTGACTTCCAGGGCGCGTTCGAAACGGAAGCAATTACTTCTGGGTTTTCGGCACTTGAAAACCAAAACGTTCAGCTTTTGAGATGCTCAAAAACTGAGGTACCACTGTACACTGTTGCTTTTGCCCTTCTGCCACATGCTGCCCTGGAGGGGGTGGGGACAGGGCTCCTTGGAAAGCAATCTAAATGAGCATTTAGTGAAGTCCTGTTTCTGACGCTCTGGAGAATCCCATGATTCTCAACCCTCCGCCCTTATTTTATTCTCATAACCCGGTGAGCATCATGGCTTGCTCCCATTGCTTAGTCCCTGCTCCTGCCAACCTAGCAGTTCAACGGCATGTCAAAGTGCAAGTAGATAAATAGGTACCGCTCCGGAGGGAAGGTAAACGGCGTTTCCGTGCGCTGCTCTGGTTCACCAGAAGCGGCTTAATCATGACCCAGAAACTGAACGCTGGCTCCCTCAGCCAATAAAGCGAGTTGAGTGCCGCAACCCGTCGTCCACTGGACCTAACAGTCAGGGGTCCCTTTATCTTTACCTCCCTATTCCTAGACCAACATTCTAACCAAAATACCACCCTGACTCCCCAGTGTTCCCTTTATGGCAGGGATAAGGGACCTGTGACTCCCCAGAAGTTGTTAAGACTACAGTGCCCATCATCCCTATTGGCAATACCAGCTGTGGCTGATGGAAGTTGCAGCCCAACAATATCTTGATACAGGTTCTCCCTCTTGCTTTTTGGTCCCTTCAATGCAATGTGGGCCAAAGAGGAAAACCACCAAAATAAGATCTAGCCCACAATCTTGCAGTCATGACCAGCAACGTCATACATGGAATATCTTGTATTTTTCTCTTGTGAATCACCCCAAGATCTTTTGATGAATGGTGGTAAGTTAGTAAGCAAATAACTAAGTACATACATACATACCCACCCACCCACATAGCTAGAGATGATTATCCATCATTTGGAACTATCTTCAGATTATTTATCATTGCACTGTTTTCAAGTTTCCACTTTCTTCTTTAGTCGGGACAGGGCATCATCCTGTCACTGTAATTCTGCTGGCTTCACTTCCAAGTTAACTGCAGTTCTAACTTGGTTTTGTCCTGGTCGTCAGTTTTTATTTTATTTTTTTACACAATGTAATAGTGTACAATAAGGTGAAGGCAAACTGGTCAGCTGTAACCAGAAAGTGCATTTTCTTCTTTAGACATGCTCCAGAAGCAAAAAGAGGGGAAGTCTCCTACAACTGGAAGGAATGTCATAGGTGAACATGAGAGAACAGCAGACCTGGGAGCGTCTCATGTGCATCAGGGACTGGGAACACACAGAGGAGTGGCTTGCACTCTGTGCTGAAACCAAAATTACGGCTTTGGGAACCCTCTAGAAAACAAGATCTGTTAGATCATTAAGATGGAAAAGCTCACGGTATCATCTCAGCATAAATGAAAACATATGTCACAAAGACACCACCCTCTCTGGGGACCTTTATTCCAAGGACACCACCCTCAAGGTTTGTGCTGAAACACCTGAAATCTTTCACTGCTGAGATTGGCGGGGAGAGGTGGAATAATATATCTGTAAAATCAAACCTTGTTTAATCATTTCCTTCATTAACATATATCCATACAGAACAGCACCTACTTGATTACAGGCAGAGACCACTTTGCACAGGGGTTCCGTTCCTGTCCCCCACACGGATCAGCAGAGTGCTGTAAGCCTGACCCACCTTGTGTTCTGCCCTCTTCCTGGTCCAAAAGGGCCTGTGAATCAGCGGCCGTGCGTCAATTGGCCACATGCAAAATGGTCGCTGCTTGAACTTTCTATCAGGAGTAACCAACATGGCCAATGATCAAGTATGATGGGAATCCAGCAACACTTAAAGGGCACCTCACTGACTACCCCTGCTCTGTATGGGTCCATCTCCATGGCAGCACTCCCATCCTACCGTTAGGTCAATCCATTCACTAGTTAAAATGTTAAATCAGAAGGGTAAACCTCAGGTGAATCTTGTTTATTTAATACAGTTATATAACACCCTCAAACCCTGGAGCATTCTCAGGACAACTAACAATTAAAGAAAAATAATAACAGAGCCATTTTTCTTTCTCCATCTTGTTCACAAAGTTATATGAAGGAGCACTATCTGCAGGATACTATCAAGTGCTCTGTGCAATTGGTTGCCCAAGTTTCTTTGGGGAGGACCTACTGATTACAAAAGAGGCACATTATCCCTAGTTTGGATGAAGTTATTGTGTGAACAAAATGTTAATATTGGGATTGCTCTGCAACACTCTTTCCTCAACTTGGAAAGTCATTAAAATGAAAAGACTGACTCTCTTGCCCTTAACAGCTGTGCAAAACACTCTTCTGGAATCTAAAACATGTACTGCTGCAGTGAGGGGTGAAAAGTTGCTGCCACTCGCCTGTTTACCTGGGGGAATTGCTATTTACCCAGGGCTAGTGGCAATATTGATTTATTTACTTTTCAAAAAGACTTTCATGTTCAATATCTACACAGCATATTTAAATGTAAATCAGTGTTTTTTACAGACAAACCTGTGCCTCAGATTCCAGTGCAAAGCCAAGTCACCTGGGATTTATGTTTCAGAGTAAAGAAACAGAGTGTCGTAGTATTGTACAACCACTTTTAGAAGAACAAAAATACTGGAAAGAGATTTGGGACATAATTGCTTTCATCATAAATTTATAAACATTATTCTGAAATACAGAGAGAAAACAAATGCCGTTTGTAGTATTAGCTGGAATATGAAAGACAGTGATTGTTTACAGCCTGGTTACTAGTTTGGCAGCTAATGAACCAAATTCCAACTTTGTTTAACTGTCCATCTAAAGCTGTCATGATCTAGTGTATATGATGATTACGTATATGCAACATAATGTTCCCTTCATTTAACATGAAGATGAATTTTAGTAATGTAAATAAAAACTTCCTAGTTTAAGCCTCAACACCATATGTGGCACAGTACATCAGGCATTAAAATCAGTAGTGTTAAGTGTTACAACTCAAAATACATGACCTTCTCTCAGACATTACCAGCTGTGAGGAAACAGCATTTAAGGTTTACATAAATTAAGTATACATGAGTGCAAAATTTAAGAGATGATTTCGAGGTAAAGGCTCATCTAAACCACTATTCTTAGAAGGGAAATTACCACTCAACTGGCACTATTGAGCCAGATTTAAATGCTTTCATCCCCTTCACACTAATCGGGTTGGAGTAACCTCTCTCAACTGGACCAATATATTTTTCTTCATTAAACAATCTATTTGGTCTCAATATATTGAGATATAAATTGGTATCAATAAATTATTATGACTGTCTTCCAAATTGCCTCTTGTCTTCTTAAATGCAAGGGACAGAATCAAGAGAACATTTATGCCAACTTGATTTAAGGGTTAAAGTGAACCATTTAAACCAAATTGAATTCAGGACGTTTCATGTATTTCAACTGAATTGTGCACTACATTTGCAATACATGTACAACTACTTATTGCTTTTAACAATCTTCTGTGCTTCTTTCAGGAGTGTGGCAACATCTTCATCATCCTTGTCTTCAAAATCTGGCTCCCAGTCAGAGTCTTCATCAGTAGGGTCACACTCTTCTTCCTCTTCATCATCTATAAAGCTGTCATTCAAATTGTATTCATTGGGCTCACCATCATTATCACTATCATCATCCAAAACACTTCTTCCTGTAGAGTAAAAAAGACAACACCCTTAAAAGATTAAAAACTGGAATGATAGTGGTGTAAGACCACAATATTATTTAATATCTGAAATGTATCAACTAAATCATATCACTTAACATTTGATCTTCCCAGTACAAGTTACTTTACAGTTAAATTTGCTATACGAGTGTAAGATGCTACACGTTAGTCAATATGAGCAACAATATGAAAATTTGTCCAAAATTTGTAAATCAAGGTCATTGATGGGACAATCAAGGTCTGCATGGGACAATGACAATAAAGATACCGTACAGTGGTGCCTCGCAAGACGGAATTAATCTGTTTGGTGAGTCTCTTCGTCTTGCGGTTTTTTCGTCTTGCAAAGCACAGCTATTAGCGGCTATTAACGGCTTAGCGGCTTTAAGAAAAAGGAAACAAACTCGCAAGAACTCGCAAGACCCATAGGGAAATTTGTCTTGCGGAACGACTCAAAAAACGGAAAACTCTTTCGTCTTGCGCGTTTTTCGTCTTGCGAGGCATTCGTCTTGCGAGGTACCACTGTATATCGTATGAGCCAAGCCTACAATTCCACTCAAGTCTGGGTCCAACTTGTGCTGGGCCTGTCGCAGGTCCAGCAATTCTGCTGCTGACCAACACTCTCTACTGCCCTTTGCTAAAATTTATCCTGATGGCATGGTGGTAGGGATTACAGCAGCATCTTTAAATCCTGGATGCTTGCATGGTGTGGACATCCATTAAAGTCAGAGAGAAGAAGAAGAGTTTGGATTTGATATCCCACCTTTCACTCTCTTTAAGGAGTCTGCAGGTGGAGGAGCGGAGACGCGAACCCGGTTCCCCAGATTACGAGACTACTGCTCTTAACCACTACACCACACTGACTCTTGGAACTGGGAGTTTCCCAGTGATAGCAGAACCTTCTATGTCTGTAGGCCTGCAAAAATATTTGAAATACCCTCATCATATTTTGACCAAACTGCGGGAGGCAGAGGAAGACAGAAGTGCCTGGCGTGCTCTGGTCCATGGGGTCACGAAGAGTCGGACACGACTAAATGACTAAACAACAACAACAACAACAATCATATTATCTTTTGCTGAGCTACTACACTGGTGCTATTTATACCATATGCAGTCAAGATTACAGGCTGAAGACTAACCATCAGTGACCTAAACACTGATTTAAATGAGCAGATACATGACACTAAACATACAGTATGTACTTTTTTTAAAGTTAGTCAAAACCTGTATGAGTGGAACATACTCAAGTAAATGAGCTTTCAATCATAGCATCAGATCATCCCTCTTAATTTCCAGAGCATTGTTAAGACAAATGTTATATTCAAAATGTAATTCTATTTCCTTAGCATGCTGCTATGACCATGCACCTTTAAATAAAAGACATATTTATGTCAACAGTCTTGAAATGAGAATGCAGCACATTCTCTTTGCAATGTTCCTAAGAACAGCTTTTACAATTTGCTATATAAATCAAAACTACTGTAGCAGGACTGCAGAGATTCTTTAGCCAATTAGTCCTTCCAGGCGTATTTAGGATGGGGAACCTAAAAGTGGTATCATGGTGGCAATAACAAAATAAAAGATTGGGAAGCGTCAGTGCTGTGTGTTTGATGCTGCCCTCTGAAAATGCTTCAAAAACCTGGCAGTTCCCTATACAGTGGTACCTCGGGTTATAGACGCTTCAGGTTACAGACTCCGCTAACCCAGAAATAGTACCTCGGGTTAAGAACTTTGCTTCAGGATGAGAACAGAAATCGCACAGCAGCAGGAGGCCCCCTTAGCTAAAGTGGTGCTTCAGGTTAAGAACAGTTTCAGGTTAAAAACGGACCTCCAGAACAAATGAAGTTCTTAACCCGAGGTAGCACTGTACTCACGAAGCAACTGGTCTCCTAATAAGGGTGAATACTTTAAGAACTAATGAACCAAAGGTTTTCTAGCCATTGCTCCTCTTTCTTCTTTGGTGGTCACACTTACCTTTAAAAAAAAATAATTGCTTAATTTATGAAGTGCTTCACATGAAATATTCCAAAGTTATTCAAAATAATAAATAAAAACCATATACAAATTAAATTCCCAGGTAAATACAGATAAAGACTATGATTAAAAAAATCTACTTAAAAGACTTGTGGGAAGAGGGTGGTCTTCAAGAGGCACAGAAAAGAAAGTGATATATAATGGGAGGAGTTCAAATGGGTAGGTGCTGCTACATCACATGAACCAACTTCCTGATGAGATTGTAACTACTGTGCAGAGCACAGCGATCAGTTGGGTATGTAAGAGGTGACACCTCCCCTTCCCAGTGAGATGATTCATAGGGAAATACAAACTCTGGTTCATTGTGTATTGCAGCGTGTAATAAAGGTTGATGGAACTCTATGTGGCTGCAAGATAATAATTTTTTTTAATAATAAATTTTTATTTATACCCCGCCCTCCCAGGCCAAGACCAGGCTCAGGGCGGCTAACAAGCAATAATAAAAACAAGTTGATTAAAATACAATTTAAAAGATTAAGATACAGTATTAAAACAATTAGGGAGCAATCTCATCATAGGAGGAGAAAGGAAGGAAAAAGGGGGAGGGAATCAAACTGATTCTGAGCCAAAGGCCAGGCGGAACAACTCTGTCTTACAGGCCCTGCGGAAAGAGATCAGATCCTGCAGGGCCCTGGTCTCATGAGACAGAGTGTTCCACCAGGCCGGAGCCAGTGTTGAGAAGGCCCTGGCTCTGGTTGAGGCTAATCTAACATCCTTAGGGCCCAGGACCTCTAGGGTGTTGTTATATATGGACCTTAAGGTCCTCCGTGGGGCATACCAGGAGAGGCGATCTCGTAGGTATGAGGGTCCTAGGCCATGAAGGGCTTTAGAAGTCAAAACCAGCACCTTAAATCTGACCCTGTACTCCACCGGGAGTCAATGCAGCTGGAAAAGCACTGGGTGAATATGCTCCCATGGCAGAGACCCCATGAGGAGCCTCACAGGAGGTGGGGAAGCTCCTTTGTGAAAGTGGAACTCCTTATGCAGGGCTTCTGATGGGACTCATTAGCTGAATCCCACCCCATGTCTTTGTATGTGAATTCAGTAGGGGCCCACTGTTCCTTTACAAAGCTTTTTTAAGTCAAGCTTGTTGTATTAATCATATAGAATATTTGAATATTAGGATTAGCACTGTGGAGACCCAGCAATATACAAATGAATGATAAGAAGAGCTCCACTCTTCTTTAAATGCAGGAGAGGTCCTAGCTAGGGCAGTTCTGGGTTTCAGCAGTGGCTGACTCCACGGAGACCACCAGTAAACACCCTCAAGTTCCATGATTGAAGAAAGGTGGGCTGTAAAAGCAAATCCATAATTTGCTCCTGTATATTTTCTTATTAATATTGTTCAAAGTAAATCTTATTTCAAAGAGAAACCAACCCTCTGCAAGTTGTCTGCTTACAGAAAGTACATGAGAAATTACTCAGAGCTATTTATCTTGTACCATTTGGAAATACACAGTATCCTAACCTTTTTTAATAGCCTTCGGTCTTGTCTGCCTCCTCTCAGGTTCTAAAGAAACAAAAAAAATACCATTACCAAGGCAACAATAGAAATGAACCGTTCCATATTTTAATAGTATCTGAGAACCGAACTACACAGGAAGTTCTCGGAAGTGGGTAATTTTCAATGGGACCACAGTGCTTAATCCTTCTCTCCTCAGCTGCAGTCCCAATGAACACGCTCCCAGCTGCTATTAGCCTTAGTAAAAAAAATCAAACAAACCCCAAACCCGTCCTTTGACACCAATAGGGGCTTTCTTCCTTAGCTAATGGCAGTGTGTGTATGTGTGTGTGTGTGATTTTCATCCAAGCCCCCATCTGCAACACACATTTAAAGCAGTATCATACCAGTTCAAACCGTCATGGCTTCCCCCCAAGACTTTTGAGAGGTACAGGGGGTGGCAAAGGGAAAGAAGAGGCAAGAAAGTCCTGAGCAGGGAATTTGCATCTTCTGCACATTTAACACACTATTTCAACCATGAAGACAGGAGTGCCTGGCGTGCTCTGGTCCAGGGGGTCACGAAGAGTTGGACAGGACTAAACAACTAAACAACAACAACAACAATTTCAACCATACGTGGTTAAACGTGGGCTGAAGAGAGGAAGGATGGGAGGAAGCTGGAAACCCTAAGCAGATCCAGTGTGAAAAGCACCAGGTCTGCTTGGGGCTTCCAGCTTCATCCCACCTCTGATCTCCACTCCGCCCCCACTGGCTGCCATATAAAAGATGTTCTGTCTGGCCACGAGGCAGCTCCAAATGTAATTTTGGCTATATGAGATTTTTGGGTACACATATAAGCTTTTGAACCAACGCTCCATGTATGATGCCTGTACTGTGAGCATGGACACTGCTCCATTCACAGAATTGAATTATTACTTATGCAAGGTGCTTGCAATAGCCCTATGGGATTCCCCCCTTTTTTTCTTTGAACAATAGGCATGCACCTCGTTTGCCATATTGTTAGCTGTCTTTGAAAGCAGACTTTCAAAAGCAGTTTGCCTAAAAGCCTGGGGGGAAGGAGAAGGTCCAAGACTGCTATCTGAGCACACTTACTGAGGAGCAAGTAACCTCCTCAGATGGACTTATTTCAATGTAAATGTGTATAGGATCACACTGTAAGACTTCAATCCTACATACACATAAGGGGGTACATCCCACCAAACACAGGAGGACTTACTTCTGAGTGAACATGCAAAGGACTGTGCTGCAAACCCTTTTAAACTCTGAGAAATAGTTACGTTACTGCATATAGGTATGGACAGGTTCTTGTATCTCAGCTGCAATACAGCTGCATTATATTTGTACCATTTGAGCATTTGATTTTGTTGGCTAGTTTAATTTTTAGCTTGAAAATCTTAACAACGAAAAGCATCCCTTTTTATGAGTGTGCTGAGCACCAGCTAGGCCCACTGTTCGGTCCTCCTCACTCAGTTGTATTAACAGATATAGACGCTACATTTCCTATATAATGAAACCAAAGCACTTTACCTGGTGGTACAGTGTGTTTGTATTCCAGCTTGTGCTGTGGATTTTTCCTGCAAAGAAAAGGCGGGGGGGGGGGGGGAGAGATGAAACCTGAACTTCCCATTGTATAGTCTTCATAACTTTAATAATATTTTCTAACCACTGAAAGCTACAACCATAATGCTCCAGGGGGTTGTGTTTAAGAGGGAGGGGAAATCAGTTATTTTGTGTACTGTAACTTCAAAGTGTTTAACTGATCCCTTCAGGGAGAGAAAGAAAAAAGGCAGGCAAAATAAATGCTTTTCATCTTTGTTAAAAAGGGAGGACAAGTACAATGTTGCTTAATCAAACTGGAGGTTTGTTTTCTCACTTCCAGATGAATAAGATTTCAGTCTGAGCCCTTAGTTTAAGTTTTTATTGTTGGACAATCTAAATGTATTGAAGAATGATGTACATATCTATCAAAAATGGAAAGATTAAGAGGGTATACAGTACAAAGTATTGAGTATTTAAAAAACAGGAAAATTAAATTACTTTTAAGAGGCCTTGAATGTAAACCAATCAACTATGTGGTTTTACTGTATGTGTTTTTTAAAAATCAATGTATTGTGTAATTTGCACTTGCACATGCAGCTGCTGAGTGACCTTGGGCTCGTCACACTTCTCTGAAGTCTCTCAGCCTCACTCACCTCACAGAGTGTTTGTTGTGGGGGAGGAAGGGAAAAGGAGATTGTTAGCCGCTTTGATAAAGCGGGATATCAAATCCAAACTCTTCTTCTTCTTCAAAACAAAATTATATCTACTGGTTGCAGATGGCAATTCAGACTACAATTTTTTTTCTTCCCAAGCCTCCTTCTCCTCTGCAGCCCTGAAAATCTTCTCCAGAGGCTTAGGAAGGGCTCCTGAACTGTGTGGGATTTGTTGTACAGGGCTGTGGTGTGCTTGAGTGTGGAGGGGGTGGGGGAAATCTCCTGAAATGGGGCAGAGGAACCTTGTGCAAGTGGTAGTGGAAGGATAGGAGGGGAAGAGAAAGATAGGTTGCAGGTCATGCAACCACCAGATACAACCCACAATCTTCCCTCACCCTAATCTCCCCTTGCCCTAGAGTTGCCTTTTTAGAGTTACATGTGTTTCTTCGAAAGTGGTGTACCAAATCTCATTTTCTGGGTATATCTTTCTGGTGCTGCCAAGTCGAACTTTTCTGAGAACCTACACTCATCTTCTGTTGGGTCTAGTCAACTCAGGAAATGGTGTCCCAGTTGTGGAAAGTGATTACTGTACTTCTATCCAGTGCTATTTTTCTAGAAAATGAGGTGCCAGAACTCACAATGAACTCCTTCCTTGTTCTCTTATAATGGCAATGGCACCCACCTGTCAGGTGCCAGAACTGAGTTCCAACAAGTTCAGGTTGAAAAAAGCCCTGCTTCTATCACTTTGTATAAGGCATTTTGTAAAAGGGATGTGGGTAGCACTGTGGTCTAAACCACGGAGCCTCTTGGGCTTGCCAATCAGTAGGCCAGTGGTTCAAATCTGTGCGATGGGGTGATCTCCTGTTGCTCTGTCCCAGCTCCTGCCAACCTAGCACATCGAAATCACACCAGTGCAAGTAGATAAATAGGTACCACTGTGGCGGGAAGGTAAATGGCATTTCCATGTGCTCTGGCACTCATCACAGTGTTCCATTATGCCAAAAGCGGTTTAGACATGCTGGCCACATGACCCAGAAAACTGTCAGTGCAAAAACACCGGCTCCCTCGCCTTTGACTGGACTAAACCGTCCAGGGGTCCTTTACCTATAAGGAACTGGACTTCAATTTGCTACTCCTGTATTTTTAGTAGTTGTGCAGAGGAGAGAAATTCAACAAGCTTCTCATCCATACAAAACCAGCTGTGCCTGCTAAATTTTTCTTTCCTATACAGCTGTTACAGCCCTTTCATTCTTTGAATTTGACTGAGCTGGGAGTAGGGGAGTAATGGACACACATGATAACATTTTTAAAGTGGCTCCCATGTTGGAGCTGACAATGGGACATTCTGCTCTGAAGAGTCCTCCAACAGTTACCCAAAACCAGAAAGGAAATCTGGAGTGTTTCACTGGAGAGGACATTTCACAGTTTCAGTGCCATTATCAAAAAGACCTCCATTGTATTCACCCATCTGATCTCAAGTGAAACAGAGCGGATACCCTGTTTGAAGCAAGCCAAAACTGTCCAGTGCAGACACGGCACTTAACCTTGGTTTGTTGCTCAAACTTGGTCAAGAAACAGTCTCCAACATTGCAAAACCATCCAGAACTGTTATCTATGGTTTGCCATGGTTTCACAGCCCTTAACAACAGTTTAGACAAAGCTGTAATTAAAATTTTATCTGCAAAGGTAATATATTCACTGTGTTTTTAAGCTTATCATTATAAGGCACATTTGACACATCAAATGTCAGGATAGGTTTGAAATATTTAATTATCACAATTTAAAATAAAATTCCAGAGATATAAGTACATGCCCTCTCTTAAAATATTAAAAGTAATAATTTGTAGTAGGCAAAATTTCTAACCTGTAGCAAGCAGTTCCATAAGGGCATTCAGGTCTGTTATCATTGTCAGCTTGAGTTACAGATTCTGTATCATGATAATCACTATCTCCGGGGTGACTGAACTGCTGAAAATGTATAGGATTTTTCCTGTGAAATTAAAAAGACAGCATAAGCTATACTGAAAATATGTAATTCATATAAACAGAGCTAGAAAAATGCCATGCCATGCAACAAACTAAATCAAGCATGTATCTTCTAAATGCAGCCCCCTGGTTATGGTGATCTACAGGACAGAACACTAATATCCTGTTCTTTCTTACCCTGAAAAGCTATTTCAGTAATTCTTCAGCATGCCATTCCTTCTTGCTTCCAATCCACTTTTATCACAGGAGTGCATCCAGATTGGATTTCCTTTCATTATTACTTATAGAATGTTGAGGAATAACAGATAATACACCCATTGTTACAAATACATCAGATATGTCTCTGTCTACTCAAAGAGGACTTTCCCCAGGATTATCTATCTGTATATAAAATGTTCAGAACGCTTGCAGTCCCCGGTGCATGTTACATGATAGCCATTACGAGTTAAGCAAACAGTACATCCTGGCAGATGGTTGATAAGCTCTGTTCCAATATTCATTTTACTTGCAATGCAAGAACAATTTTTCCAGATTTGCGGATCTGCCTACTAAGCTCAATAGACCTTATCCAAGTGCAGAAGTTTAGCACCACAATGTTTGTTAAACTTTATCTTCCACCCCAAAACTTCAGTACAATTTTTTAAAGGCTATTCATAGTACAAGCTACAATGCTATTATTGCTGTGTAGAATTCTGTTTCTATTTCCTGGAGGAAATTGTTTTTTATTTACCTAAACTGCATATTGCTTAACAGAGCATCACACTCTTTATCTATCTATCTATCTAATCTATCTATCTATCTATCTATCTATCTATCTCAATAAAATCCCCTAGATTCACTTCTCATCTGCCACTCATCTGCTCACTCTAGCTTAATTAAAGCAGGCTTTTAACCTCTTCTCCACTGCCCACAGACTACATTACTATACAGCAGGATGTTATCTGAATCAGTTCACTTAGGAGATTGACAATTTGATTTTACCTGTAGCAGCTTCTCCCATAGAGGCAAGCTGTCCTCTGGTGTCTGGTTTTGTTAGTGTTTTGTGGTACATCTTGACTTCCAGTTACATTAGAATTGCCTGTCTCAGTAGACGGATTGCGAAGAAGCTCTTGAATCTCACCCTGGTGAACTGGAGTTTGTGACATGTCCTGATGAAATTGCTCATGATTACATTTAACATTCTCCAAACTGTTTTCATTTTTATTAGTTGTATCCATTTCAGCAGGCTGGCAAGTGAGTCCATCTGTGTTGAGCTGTAACTCTTCATTATGAAGTTGACGATTACATTGCCCTGTAGGGCTTACAGCTCTTTGGGGTAACATTTTGCTTTCATTCTTTTCCATTTTTCTCACAATAGGTTCAGCAGATCGATGTTTCATATCCTGTGGAAATAAGTGTGAAATTATTCATGAAACAGATTTCAGCCCACAACACTGCAGAAGAATAGTGCCTAGTGAAGTTGGATTAATCCATCAATGTACATGGCATTTTATAGAGCAAAAGCTTAACAAGTCCGTCCCCATTGAGCTTATAATATAAACTATTAGGAAAACAATAGAAGGCAGGAGGAAGAGTCAAGGGTATGAATGGGAGCCTATAGTTATATGTATTTAACCTTGGTCACAATTATGGCTACAATCCTATGCACGCTAACCTGAAATGAAGCCACAGGCCTGAAAGAAGGGGTTTGATGAAGGGTTTGAATGGAGATGTGGAGAGCAGGGGGCACTACCTCCATATTTAGAGAAAGCAACATTTACAGCATTAAGAATCTGAATTGGGAAAGATCAAGTTGGCTTGAAACATTACTGAAAGAGACCATGCATGCCTCTGTGCTTGACAGAGTAGAAGGGCAAACACAGTTCCAAAGCTATCCTGAGCAATTAGCTTTCCACCTGTGTCTTCAAAGACAGCCTCCATTGTATGCTTTAACGCACCTGACTGAAAAATGTCTAATTAGTATTGCAGGAAGAGTTTCAAGAATAATTTCCACTACTGTGCCAAGAAAATACTGGGATTTGAAGTTACCAACATATGTATATCTTCAAAGTAGATGTTGAGGGATTGGACATGAGTATCTCTCTTGTGACTAGCTTTCATTAGTATGAACTGAAAACATCCAATACTTCTAATAGAATCTCTCTTGGCTAATACACGGAAGTATGAAAGCTAATGTGGCTTTGCCAGCCAATTTTAGTTCTGCAGTTCCCAAATCCCACGCCACACACAAAATTTTGTGATACAGTGGTGCCCCGCAAGACGAAATTAATTCGTTCCGCAATTTTTGTTGTCTAACGAATTTTTCGTCTTGCGAAGCACGAAATCCCATAGGAATGCATTGAAAATCAATTAATGCGTTCCTATGGTCAAAAAAAGTCCAAACAAAGCCAAATTTGGTACAACAACAGTTTATTAACTGCTCTTTAAAGTCACACATACTGTAAAGAGCAGTTCGAAAATTTAAGGGAAAATAAATTAACTTTATAAACAAAACATGTCTTTGTTTTTAGTCAAAGAAAAAAAGTCGCGAGACGTTTTCGTCTTGCGAAGCAAGCCCATAGGGGAAATTCGTCTTGCGAGGCAAATCGCGAACGGAAAAACCTTTCGTCTAGCGAGTTTTTTGTCTTGCGAGGCATTCTTCTTGCGGGGCACCACTGTAGTTCTATCCACTAACTCAAGCTATAACTTCGGTTGCGCTCACCAATGACTCTGGTTGAAATTCTAAGCAAATTTATTTGGATATAAAACCAATTAAAATCTATGTGATATACATACTTCCAAGGAAGTGTAATTAAAATCAAGTTGTTTGGTTCTACTCCAACTTCAAGAATCAAAGCCACAAAATATATTTGCCACCTACATTTGTCCGTGTATCATGAAGTCATTTGAGCTGGAAGGAATTCTCTCTTTCCTTGCAATTGGCTTTCCAGGAAGCTACTCTATACCCATAACTCAGTGCACTTGCACTTGACTTGCACACCCAATGATAACCATTTGGAATTGGCTGATCTAATTTGTCTGACTCTAGCAACAGAATGGAAAACTATGAGTTAACTGCAAAGGGACACGGAGAAAGATAGTCTTCAGTGTAACAGAATTCATGTCATTCTTTTGTTAAGCTTTCATGACTGAGCTTCCAAGTATGGAACAAATTTAGTACTCTAAAACAACACCAGATAAGACACGGTGCACATATTATGGGAGAGGGGAGCCTCTCCTCTAGACTGCTAGTCCTGATACACAAAATGGTTTGCATAGGGTATAGAAACACAATACAAACAGTAGTTTTAAATATCTGCAACAAAGAGCAGATCTGTTTACAACACCTGTGTAGCAAGGGCAGCATCTTCATTTTCAGTCCTTTTTCGCTTTTTCCCTGGACTTTGTTTTATTTCTCTACTATTTCCTATGAAAAATTACAAATGACATTAGTTATCAGAAATGGTGGTATTCAAACTCTGAAGAACTGCACATGTTGTAATATTTTACAATGCAATAATACAATACAATTTAAAAAAGACTTACCTCTTCCTGAACCTGAGGCTGATGAACTTTGGACTATTATGTCTGCTTGCAGCATCCATGCCGGAAGCACTCTTTTCCTTTGAGGAAGTCTTACTTCTGCATTTTCAGAAATGCTAGCAGAAAACTGAAAAATATGACATTAATTTGTGAAATAAATGAGTGGAATTCAGTGCTAGTCCTACACAAGAGTCCTACTCAGGACACTGACATTACCTGACAGATTATGTTAGGTCCATTAATTCCAAGTAGGACTTAGGTACACATTATATTGGATTCAATAACCATCATTAGGAAAGCAGGAAGAGACAAAGAGAATACCACCCACAATATCTTGAAAGTGGAAAGACCTGTTATTTGATGCATGAATTCTGCCACACATACTGCCACTGAAAAAAATGTTTGGGCAAGAGCCCACACTGCAAGACAGAAACCTTGTTAAAATGAAAATTGGTGATTCACCAAACACACATCATTGTTTAGCGTAGCAGGCACCGGCATAATATCTAAAGAAGGCACAAAGGAACTGAGAAAATGTATCCTAGATCATTCTGGGTACATTTTGTATTACATTTCCTTCACAAGGAAAATAGTTTCATGCTGACCAGATGCAACATTAAGTCTCCTTTGTGGAGTGGCACAGTTTGTTTCAGTTAGTCTGCCTCATGCAACTTGGAAAACAAGTCTAACACATAAGACAGAGCTGTTAAGATTTAATTTGAGAAAGGAACAAGCAACATTATTCAGAAACAGAACCTTTGAAACGGTCTATTCCATGCCATCATGCTCAATATGTATCCACAGCAGTCATCCCATAAAGTTCCATCAACTTGTCCATAACAAAAACACAATCTATTCACGTCTGCTATGTACTCTAACATTTATAAGGTACCTTCTCTGGGATTTCAGCTGCTTCTTCTAATCGTGAATTTACTTCCAAAAGTTGGCTCTTGTTGGAGGATGTTGTTTGCTGTGATGAAGACTGTCTGTGAGGCATCTTGGTTTGCTGAAGTGATGAGGTAGGTCGATATGGTATGTCTTTTACACAGAGGTTCCCATTTTTCCTATTGCATGACACAAAGGCTCTTCGTAAAATAATCATGGTGTACCACTAATCAGTTATGTCACACCTTGCCTGCAGAGCTGGCAGACTCTCACCCTTTCTCTGACACCCTCCCTTGTGGAGCGTTTTCTCAGCCTCTCCTTGAGAGTTCTTCAGGCAGCTACTGCTGCCGCCCCTGGTCTCTGAGTCCCCCCCTGCACCCCAAAAGAGATGCCTCCTTGTACTGCCCCATAGGGGCCTGGGATTTATCTATCCATTCCCAACAGCAAGGGCTGGCGGGCTGGCTGGCTTGCTTACTCCAAGGCCACCTCAGCTCCTGGCAATCAGCACCCCCTGACCAGCCCCAGAGGCACCATTCACCTGGGGAGCTTGTAGCCAGGGCTGCTGCAACAAACAGCTGTGCAAGCCTTAGGGAGCAGAGATGCAAGAAGACATCAGGGGAGGGAGGAAAGGAAAGAGGGACAGAGGCCAGTGTTGCCCATGGCACCCCTGACCATCTTTCAAGGCACCCCAGGATGCCATGGCACACGGGTTGAAAACCACTGCACTACACTGTTCTGTAAGCAGAAAGCAGAGTCAACAATGCTACTTCTTTCCATTTATCATTAACACTTGATAAAAAAGCAATTTTCTCTCTCTTGGATACTACAGGAAAAAAATCTACTGTCACTGCGATGTTGCACTTTTGCACTTAATTTCCTGGCATAGCAACTCTTATTATGTTTTCTCTTTTCAGGAAAATATTCTTTTTTCTATCTTCTAACATCATAGGATTAGACATTTAAGATAATATATGCAAGTATGACTGTACCATAATCTTCAAACAACATTGTGCACATTAAGAGCCTTTTACATCATCTTAATTTCTCCATGGAATAGACGGCACAGCTTAGTAGTGCTAAACAACCAACAAGATAAATATAATATATTTTGCTAATGGCTATTACCTTGACTCAAACAAATTTTGACTTATTTAGCATATTATACAGTCAGGCTGGGAAACCTGTGACCCTCTAGATGTTGCTAGACTCCAATAGCAAGGCCCATAGTCAGGGATGATGGAAGTTGAAGTCCAACAATATCTGAAGACCACAGGTTCCCCACTTCTACAGTATGGAAAGATGAAACTGTTATACATTGCAAACAACACTTGTTCTAGATTTTCACATCAGATAGCATTACCTTAGCAGACTTTCCTCCTCTGAAGAAATGAAGAGAACCCTGAAGATATATTTGTCTACTAGCAGGGAAAATCTGTCACCTGGACTCAGCTGATGCCATCTATCAGTATCCATTGGCAATAGTTGGTCATTTTCAGTCGACTGATAAAAACAGGGGTTTACATGGACCTGCCAATTAAGAAGAGACTCTTACTACAGATGATATGGCCTAATTACAGACTCAGGTCTAATTACCTTATTTTGGAATAGACTACCATTTTTATCCCAATCTCTGTTTGGAGCATTAAAGATGAAAGCTAGAACATGTAAAATCAGAACCTCCAAGACTGATTTTTATTATTTTTATTGTACTGAGAAATAAGAAACAGTTACCGGTTTGATGCTAAGCTGGTCACCAACTACTTTCAGAATAGCATGTTTCCTGGATACTCTTTTATCTGTAATCTGTAAAGACACAAAACCGACAGATGTCAACAGTGGGGGCATAAAACCCACCAATAAAGATATCTAAAAATAATAAAGCTACTATATAGTTTTTACTGTGATAACAAAATTTGTTAGCTTCACTTTTTAGTATAAAAATATTGTTCACTTTGTTGACAAGTTAAATGCTAAAACTTTCATCAAAGCCAAGAAAAGCAAACTAGAAATCTGAGTTTTATCAAAATAAGAAGCTACCTTCCATTTATACCTGTGAGTTTCAACTGAATGCAGACAGAGGAGGGAGAGGTGTTTGGTTGTGTTTTTTTAAAAAAGCCTCCTAAAACCTTCCTCTATTTAGATA
This sequence comes from Podarcis liolepis, assembly GCF_965112155.1. Classification (NCBI taxonomy): domain Eukaryota; kingdom Metazoa; phylum Chordata; class Lepidosauria; order Squamata; family Lacertidae; genus Podarcis; species Podarcis liolepis. The sequence goes on from NC_139557.1 coordinate 6,352,560, forward strand.
ACTCATTCTAGGGAAAATTGGCAATTCCAGACAATGGTGTTTAGAATACAGTGGTACCTTGGGTTAAGTACTTAATTCGTTCCGGAGGTCCGTTCCTAACCTGAAACTGTTCTTAACTGAAGCACCACTTTAGCTAATGTGGCCTCCTGCTGCCCCTGGAGCACGATTTCTGTTCTCATCCTGAAGCAAAGTTCTTAACCTGGGACGTTCTGCTTGTAAGGCAAACACTCTGCCACTGTGCTATGGCCCATCCTAAATAAATAAATAGGAAGCTGCCTTACACAGACCATTGGTCCTTCTAGCTCAGTTATTGTCTGCACAAACTGGCATCAATAGCTCTCTGGAATTTCAGATAGGGAGTCTCTCCCTCTCCAAAGCCCAGTCTGGAGATGCCACTCAGGAGGTTGAACCGAAGATGTTCTGCATGCCAAGCAGGCTCCCTGCCACCAAGCCACAACCACCTGGAGTAGCTGCCTTTTTTTCCTCTGAGAGATGCTGCGAAAGATTTGCAGCCAAAAAGTTGGAAAGCCTTCCCCCCCCAGCCAGATTTGGAACATAGCAGGCCAGCTGGACCAACAGTCTCATTTGGGGGGAGGTGGGGATCACGAGTTTGAGAAGAAGAAGAGTTTGGATTTGATATCCTATTTTATCACTACCCGAAGGAGTCTCAAAGTGGCTAACATTCTCCTTTCCCTTCCTGCCCCACAACAAACACTCTGTGAGGTGAGTGAGGCTGAGAGACTTCAAAGAAGTGTGACTGGCCCAAGGTCACCCAGCAGCTGCATGTGGATGAACGGGGAATCGAACCCGGTTCACCAGATTACGAGTCTACCGTTTCTAACCACTACACCACACTGGCTCCCAAACATCTGTGTGGCGCAATGGGTCAGTGCATCTGGCTGTTAACCAGAAGGTTGGTGGTTCGAGCCCACCCTGGGGGCAGGATTGCAGCATGGCCGAGGACTGGACTAGATGACTCATGTGGTCCCCTCCAACATAATAATAATTTATTATTTATACCCCGCCCATCTGGCTGAGTTTCCCCAGCCACTCTGGGCAGCTCCCAATCGAGTGTTAAAAACAATACAGCATTAAATATTTTAAAATTCCCTAAACAGGGCTGCCTTCAGATGTCTTTTAAAGAGAAGATAGCTGCTTATTTCCTTCATGTCTGAAGGGAGGGGAGGGCGTTCCACAGGGCGGGCGCCACTACCGAGAAGGCCCTGGTTCCCTGTAACCTCCCTTCTCGCAATGAGGGAACCGCCAGAAGGCCCTCGGCGCTGGACCTCAGTGTCCGGGCTGGACTATGGGGGTGGAGATGCTCCTTCAGGTATACAGGCCAACATTACAGTCCTATGATCCAAGATCTCCGTCTTCTTCCTCTTGCACCAACTCCACCGCGACCCACCCGCCTACCCCAGACCCCTCTGGAGCGCCGCCAGGGGGGGGACTTACTCCCAGCAGGGCACCTCTTCCTATCGCTGTCTCCCCAGGCGGCAGCACCACGGGGCAACCCCCGTCCGCCGGCGCCAACTCAAACCCTGGCATGAAGGTCCAGCAGCGCCTCTCACAGGGAGGGGGACGCAAAACACGGGCGGACCGCCTCGCCACTTCCGCTCCGCTCCCGCCTCTCCACTGAAACTGAGGTAAAAAGTTCCGGCCTGCGATAACAACAACAACAATAATAATAGAAGAAGAAGAAGAGGAGGAGGAGGAGGAGGAAGAAGAAGAAAGTCCTCGGTTCTTTATCAAACTACATCCCCCACAACGCACTTCGGCGACGGCAGCTTCTCCTCCTCAGAGCCTCTGCGATTACGTCAACTGAGCGGTTGGGGGAACGAATGGCGTTCGAATGGAGAAACCGTTTGGGCCGTTAACGGACGCTGCGCGCGGACGAACGCAGGTGAGTGGCAGGCGCTTCGGCGAGTCGCGAGGCGGCCCCGCGTGGCTGAGTGGTGACGGCGGTGCCGCGAGCGCTCGAGACATCCAATCCCCGAGTAGAAAGGGGAGGGGAGGGGGCGCAACTGGAAGCCGGTTTAGCGATTGGGGGCGTGGTGGGAGAGTATCCCGAGGCTCCCATTGGCCACAGCTGGCCGTGTAAACAAACATTGCCTGAGCTTGGCCGAGTCAATTCGCCTCAATCCTCTCAAAACTTACCAGGGCTACCAGGAAAAACACATACAAAACATTTTCCTCAAAACACTTGCATTCTCGATAAACTGACCCAAAGTAACTAGCACCTTCTGGTGCTCAGAGTCCATACAAATTTAATTACTTAATAATAAGAATAAGGCCTAGCTGCCGAAATACTCACAGAAATTCAGAGCAGCCACCAATTGCACGTGGCCACTTTTTAAATTAAAATCAAATAAATACGTTTTTAACTCCGTTGATTGGGGGGAGGGAGATAAACAAATAAATACATTTTAAACTTGGAGGGGGGGACCAAACCAGAAAAATCTAATGGCTCTTTATGTTAGATGCAACTCACACTCATATGTCTTTACAGTAGTTATTTCCCCTTCCTCAGATCCAAACAGTTGCTACTTCTGTGTTTGCCTTTTGTTTCATTTCCACTTTTAGCAAGCTTGTCCACACTCAGCTTGTCCAGTGGCTAGAAAGCACAGGTCCAAGATGCTTTCCTCTTGCCCGGGGCTTTCTAGTCATGGGTCCAAGCAGTTTTCCGTTTGCCCCGCTGCTTTCCTTGGGGAAACCCACTCTTTTCTGCCGGATTGGCACAAACATCAGTCTGTGAAAAACCTGACCAGTGTTTGCTTCAGTTCCACAGTAAAGAGCAGGTTTAAAAGTGGCGGGACAAGCAGAAGCGTGGATGATCCCCAAAGGATTAATACATATTATGAAAACCTGGGGGGAAATAGTGTCAAGAGAGGAAGTCCCAAAACATAGAATCATACAATTTTAAAGTTGGAAGGGATCCTGAGGGTCATATTGTCCAATCCCCTGCAAAGCAGGACTCTCAACTAAAGCATCCATGACAGATAGCCATCCAACCGCTGCTTAAAAACCTTCAGGGAAGGAGAGCCCACCACCTTTCCACGGTCGAACAGCTCTTACTGTCAGAAAGTTCTTCCTGGTGTTTAGTCAAAATCTCTCTTCCTGTAACTGGAAGCCATTGGTTTAGGTCCTTCCCTCTGGAGCAGGAGAAATGAGCTTGCTCCATGTTACAGCCCTTAAGATATTTGAAGACAGTTCTCAAATCTCCTCTCAGTCTCCTTTTTCAGCAGGCTAAAGAGCAATGCTGTTTTGCAGCCCAAGCAAGGACTGCTGTGCATTTTTGCATTTATTAAGGCCCCACATTCCAGGCCCCACATTCCGTCTCATACCATTTTAAAGCTTCCCCCATGCCAGTATCCTGAGAACTGTAATTTGTTAGTGTGCTGAGAGCTTTTAGGAAACCCCTATTCCCCATACAGAGCTACACTTCCCACGGAACTCTTGGAAATGTAGTTCTGTGTAGGGAATAGGAATATCCTAACAACTCTCAGCACACATAACAGGCTACGGTTCCTGGGATTCTTTGGGGTAATCATGAGTGTTTAATGTACTATGATACAGCTTCAGATGTGCAGTGCAGATGGGGCCCAACAATAATCAGTTAAGTGTTTCTAAGCAGAATTGATGTTACAAGTTCCACACAACATTCATTGATAATTCTACTTTTTCCAGAAAGGGTGGTTGGTATTTTAACAATATCTGAATTATGAAGAAAGGCTCTAAGCAGACAACTTCCAGAAGAAACAAGCAGACTGTTGCCAGTACTACCTGTAAGAAATTGTCCATTCAGCCCTCTGAGCAGAAGATAAAAACATGCCAAAGAGATTTTGTGCAGCTGTTCCCACTAGAAGTCAGCTTAAAAGTTTTTAGTGAACTTGACATTCAGAGTTTATGCAGTGCTGCAATGACATGCAAAAGCTGGAATCAGACCATTGAGAACTGTGATGATTTATGGAAACATCATTGCTTGACTGTAAGGGCTGTCTGTCAGCGAGAGATTGACGACGACAGAGGAAATGGTTATTCATGGAAGGTAAACATTTGACTGTTGAAACTATGGTGGTGAATGAAGATCTTGCATTCAGATTTTCAGTCCAAGCACAATAGCACCCAAGTTGTTAGGCTCAATTGCCGTTTGGTAGGGCTGTTCACCTCCAGTACCATTCCCATTTAACAAGGTGGTTTGACATAGCATCATAATAGTACAGAGAAACATAGCTTAGCTTGCTCTCCTTTTAATCAATAAAAACAATATGTAAAAGAGAACAATGCATTCTCAAGGCTTCTGAAAATAATCATCTTTGATTATTTCTGAAAATAATCATCTCCTAACCATACATTGGATACAATAGCCCTTTGGCTAGCACCGTTGCAGCACATGTCTGGTGCCACAGTAATTACTGAATTGCTTTGCTTGTTAGGCTCTTAATCTTACATTGCACTGCTATAAAACAAGGATATCCAACATGGTACACACATCAATATATTTTGGTCTACAACTTTCACCAGCCCCCACAACATGGCTAATGGTCAGATATGATAGGAGTTCAAAGGCTTGCAAAATCTAGATGATACCACATTGCCTAGCCTTAGGGTAAATATTTCCATAGCCCACTAGTGGGCAGTAGTAAACCTGTATCTTGAGAGTTCATTTTAACTTGCAAATACATTTTTCTGGTGTAAGTTATTCTCAGTTTTAGGGTGTTTCCATATATAATGCTTGAATAGATCAGCAGAGCAAATGTTAAACCTATAATGGCTAGTATGTAGTCTCATTTATTTCTTTTACCTTCCCTTGTGCATTAGCAGTATTTTAACATCGTACAACCTGCATGAAACAAGTTCCAATGTGTCACATTTAGCAACAGGAATAAGCAGTCCTTAGTTCTATTTATGAAATGATTTGCAAACAATGGTTAATTAAGAGGAGGGCCAATTTAATTCATTGCTCATGGCTTTCTCATATTCCCACCCTCAGGTCACGCTCCTGAGAAACTACTGGAAAAGCAAGGTGAAGTATGAATGGCTGAGCGGGAAATATAGCAATATTCATTCCCGTGTTGCCTTGCCAGAAAAGAGCATGTATCCCATGGATGTGGACACCTGGGGAGAAATCCTAGAAGCCGAACTGGAAAGATAAGATGCCCAAATAAGGATCTTACCCAGAAGGAACTAGAAATGAACTCACCTGCAGAAAAGAGTGTTCTATATACAATTGTGGCAGCTTTACACATTGCTGTTGTTTTGTTTTGCACTTTCAGAGCTGCTGTTATTTAATTGTTTATTTTAAAGTTTGAAACGCAGTGTGTGTGTATTTCTCTTCTTGGACTACTCTCTCAATATGTACTTTGCAAATTGTGTCAAAACATGTTTGAAAGCTGGAATGTTATTATATTCTGCCTTAACCTGTTGCAGGAATTAGCTGGAAGGGAAGCTTAGGATGACATAGTAATGAAAAGAAAAGGAACATGCCTGCTGCATGAATAAAGTCATCAGAAGGATTTTGATATACATCTGGAATAAGAGAAAGAACATTTGTAATTCATTGTGTGTTTCCATGCAGTTTTCTGGTTCACATTATTATCCGGTATGCTGGGCCAGAGGAAAAGGTTGAGAAACAGAGCAATCCTATACCTGAGAGCTGGTAGTTAATGGTTTGTGGGATTTGATGGAAGCCCTGCCACACTGCATGAACTTGAGCTACACTTCTAGCACAAAAGATACACCAGCAGAATATCCAAGATAGGCCAGTGGAACTGCTGGCATGGCTAAAATGGTGTGGAGAGGTGGGTGTGATGGATGGCACAGAGGAGGTGCACACTTATGCTGTATCTTAAACTATGACAGACCATGATCACATCACACCTATGGTGCATCTTTGCAGCAGCTAAGAACATAAGATCCAAAAAAGACCCTCCTGGATAAGGCCAATCTAGTCCAGCATCCCGTTTTCACCAATCAGATACTTATTTTGGGCTAAGCAGATGCTCGTGGGAAACCAGGGAGAAGAACATGAGCACAAGAGCACCTCTCGTGGTTTCCAGCAGCTGGTATTCAGAAGATATTTTCCAAAGAATGTTCATCTCGTTGACTTTAATGTGGGGCAGTGAGAGGGGGAGAAGGATTTTTAAAAGGGGCCTCATATCAGCAACCCCTGTGCCCATGGGTTGTCATCCTAGTGCTACAGCTAAGGTTCCCTCGGCACAGGGATTTTCCTTGCACAACAGAACCGTCTCTCCCTCTCCTTCCCTGTGCGCTTCCTAAATCTGTTCTGGGGTTTCCCCAAACCTTTCAGAGCAGATTTGGAGACAGAGGAGAGTGCATGTGGAGGAAGAGAAGAGTGAATCCCCATTGCACTAGTGGAAATATTTTTTGTGGTGGCTTCCACTATTTAGTTGAATACAACCCCATGTTACCATGACAGAACAGAGGATATGCTGTAACTATACCACCAGTATATGTACCCCACATAGCAGTAGACCCAAACCGTACATTTAAAGCACATCCATTTAAAGCACACGACTTCTCCCAAAGACTCCTGGGAATGGTAGTTAGTTAAGGTTGCTGGGAATTTGTAGTTCTGTGTTTAAGAGCCAGTTGTGGTGTAGTGGTTAAGAGTGGTAGTCACGTAATCTGGGGAACCGGGTTCGCATCTCTGCTCCTCCACATGCAGCTGCTGGGTGACCTTGGGCCAGTCACACTTCTTTGAAGTCTCTTAGCCCCACTCACCTCACAGAGTGTTTGTTGTGGGGGAGGAAGGGAAAGGAGAATGTTAGCCGCTTTGAGACTCCTTAAAGGGAGTGAAAGGCGGGATATCAAATCCAAACTCTTCTTCTTCTTCTTCTAAATGTGTGTGTTGGGGGGGTGTCCTTTATCTCTCTGCCCTCAGTGTGTAAACCCTTGGAGATCACGAGTGAGCTCTGGTTGTAGACAAAAGGGAGAAAAGAGAATGTAGAAAGCTGCCTTATACCAAAGCAGGCCACTGGTCTATCAAGCTCAGTATTGTCTTCAGCGATTGGCAGAAGTGCTCCAAATGCATAGGGAACAGACACTTTCCAAAAATATGCGGAAGATTAATAATAACTGTACCCAGTAACCTGGGAGTAATACCCATGTAACCCAATGGAACATTTCTGAGTAGACGTGCATTGTTTCTAAATGTTTTCATTTATTTTCATGGTAAAGGTAAAGGTAAAGGTGAAGGGACCCCTGACCATTAGGTCCAGTTGTGACCGACTCTGGGGTTGCGGTGCTCATCTCACTTTATTGGCTGAGGGAGCCGCCGTACAGCTTCTGGGTAATGTGGCCAGCATGACTAAGCCGCTTCTGGCGAACCAGAGCAGCGCACAGAAACGCCGTTTACCTTCCTGCCGGAGCAGTACCTATTTATCTACTTGCACTTGACATGCTTTCGAACTGCTAGGTTGGCAGGAGCAGGGACCGAGCCACGGGAGCTCACCCCGTCGCGGGGATTCGAACCGCCGACCTTCTGATCGGCAAGTCCTAGGCTCTGTGGTTTAGCCCACAGTGCCACCTGCGTCCCATTTTCATGGTACAGAGGATAAATTTTGAGAAAACAATTATTACAACAGTAAACAACAAATAACTTGTCCTGACAGAATTAGAGACTTTTATTATGCCATATGTTCAAATTTCATTTGATTACTCTAGGAGATCACCAGATAACTAGGAGGTAAAATAATCTAGAGACATGGGCTTACGGTGGTTTGGAATGCAATCCTATACCCCAGGGACAAGGAACCTTTTTCAGCCTGGGGGTTGCATCCTCATCTGAGCTACCTTCCAGGGAACATGCCAGTAGTGAATGTTGCCTGGTGCAAAAGTAGGCAGAGGAACAAATGTGAATTTTACCTTTGTACAGTAGGCTAGTTTTGACACACAAACAACTGCATCTTCCATCAAGGCAAGTAAGAAGTGTTATACTAGAGTTCAAGGACATATTCCAGCCAGGCCAATTTGATTACTATCCCAAGTAATCAAATGATTGCAGCACTTTGGGATATTCCCAGGGGAACTGAAGGAGGCGGTGGTGCGTCCGCTCTTAAAGAAAACATCATTAGATCCCTCAGATCTATCCAATTACCGCCCGGTCTCGAATCTTCCATTCCTGGGTAAGGTGATTGAGAGAGCAGTTGCTGAACAGCTTGGTAGGTTTCTGGATGAAACATCTGCTCTAGACCCATTCCAGTCCGGCTTCCGCGCTAGTCATGGGACCGAGACGGCTCTGGTCGCCCTAACAGATGATCTCCGCAGGCAGCTGGATCGAGGCGGGTCAGGGCTGCTGATTCTTCTAGATCTGTCAGCAGCCTTTGACATGGTCGATCACGAACTCCTGGACCACCGCCTTGCCGACGTGGGGATCCAGGGCACAGTCCTTCAATGGCTGCGCTCGTTTCTCTCTGGTCGGGGACAGAGGGTGGCGCTTGGGGGGGAATTGTCATCACGCCACTCCTTGGTGTGTGGAGTGCCTCAGGGTGCAATTCTCTCCCCGATGCTTTTTAACATCTTTATGCGCCCCCTCGCCCAGCTTGTCCGGAGTTTTGGGCTGGGTTGCCATCAGTATGCTGATGACACCCAACTCTATCTGTTGATGGATGGCCATCCTGACTCGGCCCCAGACACGCTGACCAGATGTCTGGAAGCGGTGGCTGGATGGTTACGTGGGAGCCGGTTGAAGTTAAATCCTTCGAAGACAGAGGTCCTCTGGCTGGGGCGGGACGATATGGGATCGAGGGGGCAACTCCCATCTCTTGCGGGGGTGCAATTAGTGCCAGCACCGTCCGTTAAGAGTTTGGGTGTAATCTTCGATACCTCCCTCTCTATGGAGTCGCAGATTACAGCTATAACAAAGGCGGCATTTTTTCATCTCCGCCAAGCTAAGCAGTTGGCCCCTTATCTCTCTCGTCCTGACCTAGCCACTGTGATCCATGCGACGGTCACCTCCAGACTGGATTATTGTAACTCGCTCTACGTGGGGCTGCCCTTGAGACTGACCCAGAAACTCCAGCGGGTGCAGAATGCCGCAGCGAGACTCCTTACGGGGTCTTCGCTGCGGGATCACATTCATCCGGTGCTATACCAGCTGCACTGGCTCCCGGTGGAGTACAGGATCAGGTTTAAGGTGCTGGTTTTAACCTTTAAAGCCCTATACGGCCTAGGACCCTCGTACCTACAGGACCGCCTCTCCTGGTATGCCCCACAGAGAAACCTACGGTCTGCAAATAATAACATCCTCAAGGTCCCAGGCCTCAGAGAGGTTAGGCTGGCCTCAACTAGAGCCAGGGCCTTCTCGGCTGCGGCTCCAATCTGGTGGAATGCTCTGTCACAAGAGACTAGGGCCCTGCGGGACCTGACATCTTTCCGCAGGGCCTGCAAGACAGAGTTGTTCCGCCAGGCTTTTGGTCAGGGCGCAGCCTGACTCCCTCCTCTGGCAACCTGCACAGAATTTTGTTTAATCGGTTGCCATCAATTTGATTTTAACTAATTTTTATAATGAAATATTTTTAGAATGTGTTATTATTTGATTGTTTATTTGATTGTTGTTAGCCGCCCTGAGCCCGGCTTTGGCTGGGGAGGGCGGGATATAAATAAAAATTATTATTATTATTATTATTTGTAGAGAGCAAGCTTTCTGTAGAGCAAGAGGCCTTCAGCACAACTTCTGCCATACTTATAAGGTATTCTTGTCTCAATCTCATGCTACAATCACAAATGATCTGAGGTTGTTTCTGTGAAAAACTGTGGAGGAAGAGAGAGATAAGCACTAGCTGTGAGCTGCGTAGGCCCTGTATAATGCAGGTATCTCTCTGGGGATCTGATGTGGAGCAGCGTATCTAACGGCTGCTGTGCTGCTTCCTTCCACCTCTGCTCCACTTGTGCATCTGTAAGTAAACCAAATATTGCAAAAGCAGCAAAAGCGGACCCTCCAAGTGTCCCTATTTTCTAGAGTGACTCCTCTAATATTAACCATCTTTGACCCTGTGGTGGTAGGGGGAGGCTTCTTGCTAATGCTGCTCTTGGGTTGGTGCTGCCCAGATGGCATTAACATCTCAGATAACAACAATCAGCAGATTGTTGGTGATGCTGCTGGGTGCTGCCCAGTTGGCGTGAACCCGCAACAGGGCATACTTGGTGAAGGTTCCACCCTCCCTGGTGAGGCATGTCTGTCTCCTTCATTAATGTTCAGATATCCGATGGTGGAAAGACACTGTTCCTGGCAACCTTGAAATTATTAGCTGTGATGGCTACTTTGAGATGTTCTTAAGTACATTCAATAACATTTTGCTAATTTGTTCTTTACCACCCTGTGCTCATTTGGGAAGAAGGGCAGGGTAAACATTTAATAAATAATGAAAATAATTTTTAATGGAAGCCAAACCAGATAATGATGACAGATAATGGGAGAACGAGGAATACAAAGTGAGGTTGCAGGGAACCAGGCAGAGGGCCTTCTCGGTAGTGGCACCCACCCTGTGGAACGCCCTCCCATCAGATGTCAAGGAAAGTAAACAACTATCTAACTTTTAGAAGACATCTGAAGGCAACCCTGTTTAGGGAAGTTTTTAACGTTTGATGTTTTATCGTGTTTTTAATATTCTGTTGGGAGCTGCCCAGATGGGCGGGGTATAAATAAATAAATAGTAATAATTATATTTTGTTTAAGCTGAGGACAGCAGCCATGAAGCAATGAAATAATCAAGATAGCACAGAAACACAGACAGTGGTGAAGAGTTTGCACCGCCTCAGTGACCTTTTTATAACTCTGAGACCGACGCATCATATTGTAGTACAAAAAATAGGATGACTTCCGGTTTCCTTGGTTTGCAACACTACAGCATATTTTTAGAGGTAAGAGCCTGGGTGGTAGGAACCACACAGCAATTATCATGAAGACATTAGCTAAATGAGCAAGCTTTATCTTCCTCCTCTCTCTTCCCTTTTCATTGTGGAACCACTGACACATTTGTAGTCCTGTCAGCATTGATGACTTACAGGAAAGGCTAGCAATGAGTAGTTTCCCCTTAAAACATTAATTTTTAGAACTCAGAAATAATGATGAAACATGTACATGATTAAGGGTTGAGGCATGGTGTACGTGACCCTGCCCACTTTTCCCCATTTAAAAAAAAAACACGTTCTTGCTGCTGCTGTTGTAATCATTCCTTGAGTCCAAAATGAGAAATTTGTTCAGGGACTTGAAATTATACTACATGTAAGGTTATGGGGTTCAGAGGCGCTGTGCTGTGATGACCTCCAGTTCCACACGTTATGAAATTATCAGAATTTCATATTTGCGGACGTTAACTATTTACCAGTACTGGAAAGCTTTGGTGCTCACTTGTTTTAATGTTTTGCCCTCTGTCCCTCTAACTGCTCAATTTAATAAGATTCTGCTTAAGTTAAAGATTTTTGTCTTTGTGGAACTGGAATGATGAATCTGTTGGTGATCTCCTTTTTACACTGCAGGGAGGCCAGAGTGAGGCTGATTCCTCCAGAAATTTAGTACTCTTCCCAGATATTTTGATATTTTCTGTTCATTTGATGATTATGGCTACATTACCGATAAGGTAACTGAATTCAGTGAGCTAGTCATCAGTACAAATTAGGGAGCAGGTAATAAAGTCAGAACGTCCTTTTGCTCCCTTTATAAATTCGCCTGGTTTCTTTTTATGCTTTTGAATTCTAGTGCTGGAGGAGACTCTTGAGAGTCCCATGGACTGCAAGAAGATCAAACCTATCCATTCTTAAGGAAATCAGCCCTGAGTGCTCACTGGAAGGACAGATCGTGAAGCTGAGGCTCCAATACTTTGGCCACCTCATGAGAAGAGAAGACTCCCTGGAAAAGACCCTGATGTTGGGAAAGATGGAGGGCACAAGGAGAAGGGGACGACGGAAGACAAGATGGTGGGAAAGTGTTCTCGAAGCTACCAGCATGAGTTTGACCAATCTGCAGGAGGCACTGGAAGACAGGAGTGCCAGGAGTGCTCTGGTCCAGGGGGTTATGAAGAGTCGGACACGACTAAATGACTAAACAACAACAATTCTGTTTGTAACACATTTCATTGTTCTTTGGCATAATGAATTTATGCATTCATTCAAGCAGGTATGTCACACAGCTTTACTAAGTTTTGGGGTGCACTACACTATATCAATCCCACTTTTAACAGAGAATTTCCCCACTCACTCTGGGGAAAGAAACCAGAGGATCTTGATTTCTATCATTCTGTCTGTGCATTATCATGCATTTTTTAGCAGCAATGTGTGCACACATTTTCAAGCTTACCTACCACAACCAAAATGGCTGATATACTCAGAAAGGTACTTCTGGATCAGGTACTACACTCTGTGGGCCATCTGTGTTGTGGTGTTGTAGCCTTATGAGGCTTTGCCCTCGGGTGGGAAAAATATTGCGCCTGGGAAAGGGAAGTGGGAGTCAACAGACACTCAAGGAATAGTTAAATGCAAGGATGTGAATTGGCAGACAGAAAGAAACAGAGCAGAAGGCTTTGAAAGCCGCATGGGACAGAACTGTTAAAAAAAAAAAGACAATTAAACCCAAGGGATTAAAAAACCCTAGGATTACAATACTGACCATTGAGGAAATCCTCAAGAAAAATGCCCTGTTTTCTCCAGTCCTTGCAGTGTCTCCACTCAGGAACGGGTGGCAATTTCTCCCACGAACTTGGCAGGATGTGCACTGGAACTGCTGATGCCGATCCGAGCTGTTCACCACAGGGACGCCTTGGACCCACATCCCTTATCCTCAGGGAATCTGTTTTTCCCAGCCAAACGCACCAAGAAATGTAGCCTTATGAGGCTTTGACCTCGGGTGGGAAAAATATTGCGCCTGGGAAAGGGAAGTGGGAGTCAACAGACACTCAAGGAATAGTTTCGGAGAAAAGGCTTTTATTTCTACCATCCATGAACTGGTAGAAGGAGCAAGTGTGATAAGTCACAAAAAGCATGCACGAGTTCACAATCATGTGCACAAGCATATATACCCCTTTCTAGTTCCCTCCCCCTTTCTCCTCCCTCAGGAGTCCTGCCCCATGTTGAGGTTCCTGAGCATGTACAGAAAGCTGTCTTAGGACTATTGTGGACTCTTGGCAGGAAAGGGGGTTGAGGGGGTTTTCAGAGTGTTCTCGTTGTTTCATTCTTGTGCTTTGGCATGGTTCCCGGAGAGAAAGCAAGTTGCAATGTGGTTCTGAGAAAGGCCTGAGAAGACAATGGGCTCTGTTCTCTACCTTGTTGCAATCTTTTTAGCTACAGCAAGCGGAATGTTTCTGATGCTTAGCTGCTGAGAAAATGATTTTGAAAAGCTTTGAGAAGCTTTGAACCTGCTTGGGGGGGGGTGACTTCGGGCCTAGGTGAGGTCACCTGTCCTCACCTTCCTTGTGTCATCTTGACACACTCAGTCCTGCCCTTTAGCATACATTCATTCTGTTACATCTTTGAGCAGTGCAAGATTCCAGGCCTTTCCCAGGGTTGTCTCCGTTGGAAAGAGCAAGGCACAGCAGAGGCTAGTGTCTTTAAGAAATATGTTCTATTAGCACATATTTACGCCTGGAAATCTGCAATGGAGGGGGTGCAGAACCCCAAGTGTCTCCTGTTGCTCCTGTCATAGCTTCAGCAAGCTGGGGTTCAAAGCAGCAGTCAGACATGGCTCCCAGTATCTGTGTTGCAGCACCTCCAATCAGTCAATCAGTCAGTTTTATTGCACATAGCCAAAGGCTGCCGCAATGTACAATGTACAATGCACCTCCAGTCAGTAAAAGGCAAAGGTAAAAAGATCAAGGACCCCTGGACGGTTAAGTCTAGTCAAAGTCGACTATGGGGTTGCAGCGCTCATCTCGCTTTCAGGACGAGAGAGCCGGCGTTTTTCCACAGACAGCTTTCCGGGTCATGTGGCCACCATGACTAAACCGCTTCTGGTGCAATGATGGAAACCAGAGGCACACGGAAACCCTGTTTACCTTCCTGCTGCAGTGGTACCTATTTATCTACTTGCACTTTTTGGCGTGCTTTCGAACTGCTAGGTTGACAGGAGCTGGGACAGAGCAATGGGAACTCACCCCGTCATGGGGATTCGAACTGTCAACCTTTCGACTGGCAAGTCCAAGAGGCTCAGTGGTCAGTAGCCAATATAGCTCTGACTTCCAGCTCCTGCGTGGACTTCTGGCCTGCCCAGCTGTTTGTGGAGGCCTGGCCTTTGCCCTCCTCCTTCTTTCCAGCACACCTCTTGCCAAAAACCCAAACCTCCCATAAAAGGGCACTTTCTCCTGTCAGCTCACAGTCCTCCCCATCGCCTTGGCAACCCCTGTTTTGCACAGACCTGTGAACTTTCTGTGTAGGTGCCTGGCATTGTTTCATAAGAGTTTGCATTCAAGCAGCCCAGCCAGGAATTCCTTTCCTAGCACATTTCTGTACCTTGCATTTTCCTTTCCTCGCTAGATTCTGACATTCATTATTGGGTTATAATAATAATAATAATAATAATAATAATAATAATAATAATTATTATTATTATTATTATTATTATTTATACCCCGCCCATCTGGCTGGGTTTCCCCAGCCACTCTGGGCGGCTTCCAAAAGAATATTAAAATACTATGATACATCAAACATTAAAAGCTTCCCTAAACAGGGCTGCCTTCAGATGTCTTCTAAAAGTCTGGTAGTTGTTGTTCTCTTTGACATCTGGTGGGAGGGCGTTCCACAGGGAGGGCGCCACTACCGAGAAGGCCCTCTGCCTGGTTCCCTGTAACTTGGCTTCTCGCAGTGAGGGAACCGCCAGAAGGCCCTCTGTGCTGGACCTCAGTGTCCGGGTAGAACGATGGAGGTGGAGACGCTCCTTCAGGTATACTGGACCGAGGCCGTTTAGGACTTTAAAGGTCAGCACCAACACTTTGAATTGTGCTTGGAAACGTACTGGGAGCCAATGTAGGTCTTTCAAGACCGGTGTTATATGGTCTCGGCGGCCGTTCCCAGTCACCAGTCTGGCTGCTGCATTCTGGATTAGTTGTAGTTTCCGGGTCACCTTCAAAGGTAGCCCCACGCAGAGCGCATTGCAGTAGTCCAAGCGAGAGATAACCAGAGCATGCACCACTCTGGCGAGGCAGTCCGCGGGCAGATAGGGTCTCAACCTACATACCAGATGGAGCTGGTACACAGCTGCCCTGGACACGGATTTAACCTGTGCCTCCATGGACAGCTGTGAGTCCAAAATGACTCCCAGGCTGCGCACCTGGTCCTTCAGGGGCACGGTTACCCCATTCAGGACCAGAGAATCCTCCACACCTGCCCGCCTCCTGTCCCCCAGAAACAGTACTTCTGTCTTGTCAGGATTCAACCTCAATCTGTTTGCCGCCATCCATCCTCCAACCGCCTCCAGACACTCACACAGGACCTTCACCGCCTTCATTCAACCTCACTTCAGAGGTGTCCCCCCAAAAACCCTTATAACAATACCTTGGCGACATCGTTCCTATCAATCAGGTGGCACTGTGGGGGTCTATACTAGATGGCACAAGTCAAAGAGGGGATGCAGTGCATCCATACCAGTGGCGGCAGAACCCGTTGTGCTGCCCTAAATCTGCTTCTGTCAACAGCCCCTGCAGCCAGCCTTGGCCTACTTACTATTCAAGCTCATCCAAACCAGACTGAAGTGATAGATACTGCAGTGCTCTTTCTAAATGAGGCTTCCTCAACCTTGGCCCTCCAGATGTTTTTGGCCTACAACTCCCATGATCCCTAGCTAGCAGGACCAGTGGGAATTGTAGTTTCAAAACATCTGGAGGGCCAAGGTTGAGGAAGCCTGTTCTAAACCATGGTTAGCAAACCTGAGGTTTCTCCAGATGGTGTTGGGACTTCAGTTCCCATCAGCCCTCGCCAGCATGACCAATGGCCAGGGATGATGGAAGTTGCAGTCCAGTGACATCTGGAGGCCCACAGGTGGGCAACAGTTGGTCAGGAGTTACCAGTACCAGTCAGATCACCCAGGAACTGACCGGTCCGGTACGTTTCCACAGCAACAGAATTCCCGGACTTGTAGCAGAGCGGGCACAGCGAGTGCTTGACTTGTGAGTGAAGAGAGAGTCCACATGCTGTAGTTCTTCTAAACTAGACAGCTTTATTTACATCAGACAGATAAAACAACAAGCACTCCATCAGAAACAGCAGACATGATGTCTCTCTGGCTCTCTCCGCAGAAAAGTGAAAGTAACTCACAAACAAAGAACTCAGCTTTCCCGGATGTTGGGAAAGCTCCTCCCCAGATGCAGGACACACAGAGATGTTAACCCTGTAAACACCAAACCTCACACCCCCTCTTATCCTGCACTGAGAGAATGTAAGTGTGACCACTTACCCCAAACACAGACCTTCACAGAACTCCCCATGATGCTGGAAGGTCAGCGGTTTTGTGAACTCATCTGCCAGGTTCTTCGAACTGGGGCAATATTTCAGTTCCACTAATCCCAACTGAACACTCTGACACACATTCTGGAAACGGATGTCTAGGTGTTTGGTTCTAGCCTTAAACTGCCCAGACTCTGCCAATTTCAGACAGGGTTGTTTGTCCTCCCAAACTGTGATGGGCAAGCAACACTCTCCGCAGATCTCTTGAACCAAGCACACATAGAACTCCAGTTCCCTGCAAATCTCAGACAGCGCACTGAACTCAGCCTCAGTAGAGGAGAGCGCTATGAGACTTTGCTTTCGGGACTCCCACCCAACCAAAGAGTCCCTGAACTTCACCACCATACCAGAAACGGACTTCCTGTCTTCCAGATTCGCCCAATTGCTGTCTGCCCAGCACGTCAACTTGACGTTGCCCTTGGCTGACTGCTTGAGACAGAAGTCTTTGGCATCTTGCAGGTAACGCAGCACCCGCTTGACACCATTCCAGGCTTGTACGCTTGGGCTTGTAGCTTCTAGGCTGAGCAGATTGGTAGCAAAAGCTATGTCAGGAACAAGAGACAAGGAGCAATGAGGCTTCCCATTCTCCTTTAAGGGTTAGTGTTGAAGATGTGAGGAGAAAAATGGATTCAATGCAACTTCCATCATCATTTACTGCACAATTTATTTGATTCTCATAACTCCTTATCAATGATTCAGTCTTTTCACAGGCTGGTTGTTATTCAGAGCAAATCCTGTCCATTTTATGGCCAAGACCAAAAAAAGAAGATTTGCTTATCTCAGCATTAACCATTTCTTTCTATCTGGTGATTAAGCTACTTCATGAGATAGACTGGAGTTGTGAAATTCAAACTAATGAGTATTGAACTCATTCCACTTTCACACAGCTTACATAAATTCATCTGTCTATGCTTTTTGCACAAGTTGTGTGTGGTATCTGTTTCATTTTTTAAGTGGAGCTCATTATAAGTATGTAGAAGCTTCTATGAGTTGGGCTTGTACTGGGAGACCCAGGTTCATGTTCTGGCTCAGCCACGAAGTTCACTACCAGTCACTACCTCTCATTTTATTTTATTTTATTTTATTTTTATTATTATTATTATATATATATATATATATATAATTTTTATTATTTTATTTTATTTTAATTTTATTTTATTATAAGGTGCTTTTAAATTATTCTGTGAAAACTGAAAATTCAGAAATTGTTTGCTTGTGCAAAAACAAAGATAAAATAAAATGTTTCCAATGATAAAATTGGAAATATGTAAATATATACATAATGTACATAATTTGAAGTTAGCAACAGTGTTGTACCCAAATGAATCAACTTGGGGGCCAGTCCTAAGGGTTTTTAATCCTAATTAGACACATGTTCAGGAGGCAGAGAGAAGAGAGGCTTTGTCTCTTTCCCCTACTCCAAACCACTTGTTTAATCAGAGTTTTTAAACCTTAATTAAACATATGGGAGGGAGGCAAGCAGTAGTGAAGTAGCAAGATTTGCCCCACTACTGTGTCTGCATCACGTGGCCTCACCCCTCCCACTCTCCCTCTCAGTAACCAGCAGCGATGTGTAGCATTGGGAAACCAGGTAACAATGCTGCCCTGCCCATGCCACCTTGTTGATCACTTTCGAAAAGTATGGCAAGGGAAGGAAAGAAGGGGAAGAGATTCCTGAGACAATTGCTTGTACAGTGTGCTTTAAGAAAGCCAGACAGCCTGTCTTCAAAATGTTGCAAAGCAGCACCATATTGGGGGAATGCTGTGGTGGCTAGACATGAGTTGAGCTTTGCTCAGCGACAGCTCCAGCTTCCAATCCAGGACTAGAATCCAGTCACAGTGCTTGGGGAGAAGGGATGGTGAATTGTTAAAGCTAGTTAGTTGGAAGTCACATTTTTTTAAATCATTTTTTATTTTCTTCTTTATATTTCATCATCATCAATCTGTATTACGGTCCAGAGACCCAACAAAACATTACAAATTAATACAGAGTTCATACCATCTACCTCCAGGTTAATCAAGCACTTTGTTTGGAATATAGGGCTCGTTTGTTATTGCAACCACCGATAAAAACTTTCTCTTTTTCCTTTTTCTTAGGAGAGTATAGTGCTTATATTTTTTATTGCAATTATGTCTGTACAGTGGTACCTCTGGAATGCAACGGGATCTGTTCCGGAGCCCCGTTTGTATCCAGAGCAGAATGCAACCTGTGTCTGTGCATCTGCGCGTGCATGGGTCATGATTCGCCGCTTCTGCGCATGCTCATGACGTCATTTTGAGTGTCTGCGCATGTGCGAGTGGCGAAACCCGGAAGTAATGCAACCTGAAAATGCTCAACCTGAAGCGACTTTAACCTGAGCTATGACTGTACCTGGCTTTATTCTGTTTATTTGTATGATTTGTATTTTTCCTGTTTTATTGTATGATGCATAAGTATAAATAAAGTAAAAAAGACTCCCAAAAAAAGAAAAGAAAAGAAAAAGAAAAAGAAAAAAGCAGGAAACACCAGAGTAGAAGGTTCTGGAAAGCTGGAAGGGGTAGCAGATCCTGCCTCCGTGAGCCTGATATTCCTATCCATGCTCTAACCCAGCAACCTTGACAAACGACAGTTCTGGGTGGGTGCCATTTTCTGGTTCACCTCAGGCAGCAAGGTGTCTTGGGCCAGCCCTAGTTCCCTGTCATAACTTTGGGTTACAGCTTTGGGTTAAAGTTACAAGCCCTACTCTTATCTAGAATAGCGGCCTGAAGCCTGTGGCTTATTCAGTGACCACAGCAGTGCTGGCTGTGTGGATGTGGGTGCGTGTGAGACAGAGCGTGTGTATTTTTATACATGTATGTATTTTAAAAATAATAATCCTCACCATTCTTCTCATTGGCTCATCAAAGCAAGAAAGCAAGAAACAGACAGAAAAGCAGTCCATTTTTCAAATATATATATATATTTCCATGACATTAGCTGTAGTTCTAATACTCTTAGGGCAAATAGAACTCCATTTACTTCAGTTGGGGTTTATTACAGATACACATATATGCGAAGAGGGTTAGGATTCGTTAAAATACAAAACTCATTTTACAAACAATTCCCCCCAAACCACTACCATATGCAGAAATCATAAGGGTTACGTAACACTTAGTCATGCATCTGCCTTAAAGTAGCATCTTCTTTACTTGGTGGTACATGAGAAAACTTTCCAGACTGTTGTGACGAGGCCAAATGATCCTGTTTTGGATAATGGGAAGGTATAGAAAGCGAACAGGACACAGGCATATGAAATACTGTGCTAATTCTAAGACAGGTTATTGTCAAATAAAAGTTTCAGAGTTATAGCCACCCTGGTATCTGTGAATGAGAACAGGGTACAGATAGCCAGTTGTGTGGAGAAACCCATGGAACAAGAGGCACTAGTATTTTGCTAAAGCTTATAGTTCTTCACTTTCCAGTCCTGGAAACCACTTGAACGGCCTTGATCCATTCTGTACGTTCTGCGGAGGTGGCTGCTTGCAAGATGTAGTGGACCTCATTTGCAGTAATGATTTCAAACAGGTTGCCCCCGACATCATTTTTCTTACCTAATTGTGAGAAAAAGAAGACTGTGAGCAAAGGAGTCTGGGAGCTGTTTCAGTTCTTCTGGCTCAATGGTCTCTTCCATTTTCACACGACTCTCGCAAATACAATTGAAAATCTTCCAATTTCCACGTAGAAAATCAACTCTACATACATATATAAGCCTGTATTTCATTTGAAATTGGGAGTCATCATGCCAGCATCATGGTTAGCTAAGCCAGTGACCTAGCATGGTGGGACTCTAACCTGAGCCTGAGCCAGCACTAATGGTCAGAAACGGTGACTGTTGTTCCCACTCCTTTTTTAAACCTCTCTCATGCTCTGTTTAGGCAGTGTATGGATATTGAATACTGATACTGAAAAGACAGAATAAATCACAAGAAAATTCTAGCCAATGTTGGTTTTACCTGCAGATTTAAGCATAAATGAACAGATCAAAATGCCTTGATGACAAGGAAATAGGGATGGGGAAGGACATTCAATTCAGCTCACATTCAAAGATAATTCTATCTAATTGACATATTAAGAGGGAAATGCTGACTTTTTTTCATGTGACTGCCCCAGTTTGGGAATCAGCAAAACGGAGTGTTTGAGCCATTTGCTTCCAGGCCTCGAATATGTTAAGAGGCAGGGGTCACCAACCTTTTTAGACCACCAGGGACATTTTGAATTTTGAAAGCATGCTGGGGCTGCCATAGAGGGGATGTGGCATAACACAAAACTAGAGTGGCAACCACCCCTTGACCAGGGCCGTCTTAAGTATATGTGGCGCGGAGTGCATACAAAGATCCGCCTGGCGCCCCCCCTCCAGGTTGCCCAGAGTTGTCGACTTTTTTTTAGGGTGCTGCTCAGAAAAAGAAAACAGGAAACAAAAAGAGCCCAGCGCAACAAACCAGCCCGAGGCATCGGCGGCTGAGCAAAGCTTGGCACCTCGTGGTGTAAGCAGCATGCGCTGGGTGGGCCTCTCCACAGCCCTACGCCAATCCCAGGTGCGCAGGAGGGTGGAGCTGCCTGCCCACCTCAGCACCTTGCTGGCTTGCTCGCCCCCAAACTCGCGGCGCAGAGCTGCCCACAGCAGAAGAGCCCGCCGCGGCGTTCCGACCAATGTGCGGGCTCTTCCCCGGACTCCAACTCTCGGGCCCCGGACTCTTGGCCTGGTGCCCCTCAGATCCTGGGTGCCCCACACCCCTGGTGCCTATGGTTAAGACGGCCCTGCCCTTGACAATCTTATGCATGGTGTTATGTACTGAAGTTCTCACCCTGGGCCAGCAGGGGGATACTGTAGCTAGTTTTCACTCAGGTCTGCATATGCAAATAAGGAATTGAAAGTGACGTTCAGTGATTGGATAGTTACAGAAAGTTGCTACTGTTGTTTTGTAGTTGAGCTCTATATAAGCAGGTTGGCTGAACCCCTCAGCCCTGTTCTGGCCTGCGAATAAACAAGAGCTGTCTGAAGAATCGCTGTGTCGTCTGATATGTTCACCCACAACTTAACAAATACGATGGAAAGTCAGCTATGCATTGCTGTTCCTCTCTAAAACCAAGAGGTAGCATTCCTCAGTACCAGGAGAAATCTACAAGGCAGCCATACCACTCTTGTTTCTCAGAAATCTCTTAGAGAATTTCGGCACATTTTGCTTCACAACTTTCTTTCTGAGAGGACTGGAGACTTACTTGAAAGAAAGAAGGAAGGAAGGAAGGAAGGAAGGAAGGAAGGAGAAAGAAAGAAAGAAAGAAAGAAAGAAAGAAAGAAAGAAAGAAAGAAAGAAAGAAAGAAAGAAAGAAAGAAAGAAAGAAAGAAATGTCTGAGGCACCTGCCTAGGGGCACCACCAGAAGTCTTACAAAGACTTCTTAGAATGAAGCATGAACATGCACAACACGAGGGACAGTCTCTATGTGCTGCTGCTTACCATCTGGTGAGTCTTCAACTGCTGTCACCACACAACCCCTCAAGTGAATGGCTCCAAGTGGCTCTTCCCCCTGAAATGTTTCAAAATCAAACCATTGTTAGCTTGGCTAAAAACTCATTTTGGAAACCATTTTTCGCTTCCAGCTGAAACCAACACAATAAAAATTATTACGGCCATCAGTGTGTGTGTTTATGCAGGCTATGGTGTAATCTAGGAGGAAATTATGAAGAACTTGAGTCTCTTATCTTGGTTAAAAACTCATTTTGGAATGAGATGGACATGGCTATGGCTGTGTGTGTGTGTGTGTGTGTGTTGGCACAGGCTATAGCATAGCTGTCAACTTTCCCCTTTTCTTGCGAGGAATCCTATTCGGAATAAGGGAATTTCCCTTAAAAGAAGGGAAACGTTGACAGCTATGGGCTATAGGCAATCGAGGAGTAAAACCAGAAAATCGGGGTTCTTCAGTGTAGAAGAAAGGTGAAGGAAAGTAGGTTTCACCGGGAGTTATTGACATTATGAACCATGTGGAAATAATGAAAAGGTTTCCCCCCCCTCTCTCAAACACATAACGTTAGAACTCAGTGTGTTGGCAGGAGGGTCAGAACAGATGGAAGAAAAACTGTGCTAGAACAACAGAACAAGCCGCAAAAGTTGGGGGATGGGAGCCACTTTGCTGTCTGAAGCTCATTTGCCAAAGGCTTTCTGAAATAGGTGCATTTTGTACTCACTGCACACACCCAAAAATTGGGATACCTCCCCTTTATTGAGGTATTTATTAAATGTGACTAAACTAGAGAGCTGTTTTATACAGCTTTTTTGGCTGCATAAATCTATTCACTTATTTTATTCACTTATTTTAACTTCGGGCTGCCATATGTCAGGATTTTTGCGGACATGTCCAGGAATCAGCCAGCAGAATGGCGTCCAGGTGGATTTTTGCCGAATTTGCAAAATGTCTGGGAAACCAAGATGTATGGTGGGGAGGGGTGTCATTTTTCAAAAAATAATCCATACAAAATTCCAAAAAAGCCCCCAAACTTCTTCCTTTTTGTGTGGAGATGTTCCTAAAAAGAACTCAACAATTTTGACCTAATCCCCCCCCCCAAAAAAAACCCCCACCTCAACAACTTTGCCTGGATTTTAACTTTTGTAATATGGCAACCCTATTTTAACTAGCCCATGTTTTAAATAATGATTGTACCGCTGCCATTCAGATTTTGCTTCACTTTGCATTGTATTGCATTTTTATTACACATAAGCTTCCTTGCGTGGGGTTATGCCCTGAAAGATGGCCTATAAATAAGTTGATAAAATATATTAGAATATACAGCCCTGAAGATACAGCAGCAAGGATTCTAACAGCAAGAAATTGGAAAAGCGAAATTATCCCATCAAAGATTGAGTGGCAAGCCAAATTGATAAGAGTACTTACAATTAGCAAGGAGAACAGGAACAGTGAGAGGCAACTCAACACAAGAAGTTACCATAAGGAATGAATAGTAATTAAGGAATATCTCAAAGGGTACTGTGACCATGAAAACTTCCTGGCAGATACTGAATGAGCCATGTCATATAAAGTACAGTGGTGCCTCGCAAGACGAAAAGAATCCGTTCTGTGATTCTCTTCGTCTAGCGGTTTTTTCGTCTTGCGAAGCAAGCCCATTGACGGATTAGCAAATTAGCGCTATTAGTGCTTTTAGCGGCTTTTAGCGGCTTATCGGCTGATCGGATCAGCTGATAAGCGGCTTAGCGGCTTAGAAAAAGGGGGGGAGGGAAAAAAACCAGCAGGAACTCGCAAGACATTGTCGTCTTGCGAAGCAAGCCCATAGGAAATTCGTTTTGCGAAGCGCCTCCAAAACGGAAAACTCTTTCGTCTAGCGAGTTTTCCGTCTTGCGAGGCATTCGTCTTGCGGGGCACCACTGTAATTGTTGGATAACGTCAGATTTAAGATGAAGAGAAACAACTTTAGGAAACTGTGTAAATAATAGCTTAAATGTGAAATGGTGCAATGGGTTTAGTCGGAAGTTTCTTTTCTTTTGCTGATGTGTACTTCAGATGCAAGTATATTCTTTTTCTACTTCTACTTTTATTTCTTTTAATTCCTTTTTTCTTTTTGTTCTCCCCCCCTTTCTATTTCAATTCTTTATAATCTTTATAATTTATGGAATGTATGTAATGTATGTCGGTATGGAATGTATTTTATTTTATTTTTTATAAGATGTTTATTAAAGTTTTCAAACGGTATGGAATGTATTTTAAGGTTTTTCTTGTTCAATAAAATAAATAAATATTTTTTAAAAAGAAGATACTTTTTTTTTCATCAAGAGGAGAGGTCCCAGCAACTGAACACAATTCACATAAACAACCCTGCCATTCAAACCAATGATTCTGAAGGCGGGTTTCATATCAAACGTCCAGCAAAACCACAGAAAATGGGCTTACCCCTGCAGGGTCATAGTAATGCATGTAGGCAGGGTCTTCTCTCAGGACAAACTTTCGTACTTTCCAGTTTTTCCTCCGGTGCCCCTAAATAAATGTAATGAATGTATGACTTTCATTTTCTGCATTGCAATAACAAATCCCAAAAACAGAACTGGAGAACGCTGTGGTAGCCAAGCGAGAATGTTGTGATAGCTGCACCCAGCGGTTTTTTCTGGGGGGGGGGGAGTTGGGGAAATTCACCAAGAAGTAATTTTGTTTTTATTTTTTTGTTTATTGCAGATCCAGTCACATTGCAACACCTCCCCCCCGCCCCCCCGGGCAGTGTCTAAATGTAAGATATTGTTAATAAACTCAAGCAGACAGTGGTCTGGATTAGAAATGACCACAACTTTATTGATTACAGATATAGGTGGATTTTTGGCTCAGGCATTGGGTGTATATCTGTTCCAGCTCCCCTCTCCCCCGGCCAAAAAAATAATCATTTAATTTTAAAAAGGTATGTTCCTGCTCAAAAAATCCCCTGGCTGCATCCCAGGAATGTTAGAAGCAGAGTATCCATGGGTTTTGCTGGAATTCTGCTGTTTTTGCTTCCTCAGCACAATCAAGACCCTAAAAGTTATTTTATTTTATTTTATTTTAGGGATGTATATGTCACCCTTCTATAGAATTCCCAATGCAATTAAAATTGACCTCTAAAACCAATTGCCACATACAGTATCTTCACTTTCAGAAGGCTGCTGGTTCTTTCTTGGGTGGGAAATAGCCATTATAGTTTGGCAACGACTGCTCTAAACTATTTTTCCCATGAACCATTTGAAAATTGTTAATCACCACTTCATGATTCTTTCTGCCTCTTTTAGCAATTGCAATGCAATGTGCTAGATGCTGTGTGATTTCTTACTATTTTCATTGCTTCCTTTATTTCTTATATTTCATTTGCCTTCCACAGAATTCAATTTGCAATCCAATAAAGTACAATATAAGAAATTAAAGAAACAATAAAAAAATCAATATGTCAGTTTAATGTGAACATGCTGTGGACCACCTGAATAAAGCTCACAGACCACTGGTGGTCTATAGACCCCAGATTGGGACCCTCTGGTCTAGAGCACAGACTATAATGAGTATTATTCCCAAGAAGGAATGAAGATCTGTGGCAACAGTTTTTACAGGTCAGTTGTAGACCTTAGGCAATATATTGTTCAGCCTCAAACTAGCTATAATGCAAGCTTTTCTTGCACCAATGCTTACATCCCAAAAACCTCTTAAAAGTGTTCGCTTGGGTAACTCCAAATACACACCCTTTTTAAAAAGTGGTACTTTTGCTTCCTTATACGTAAAACTCAGTATCTCTTGAAATAATTCAGACTGAAGAATGTCTCTAGAGTACCAGAAAGAAAATACAACATTTAGAATTCATTTCCCCTTCACATTTTGGATACTGTGCCACTTATATTCCTGAAAGTGCCTCAAAATTGACGGCCAATGTTCTACTGTGGATTCAGTCTGTGATCATTTCCTCTCAGTGCTGCAATTTCTTCTTAGGATTGCATGAAGCCAGTGACAAGCTCCGTGAGTCACATGGTTATAAAGTCTTCATATGCCCCGTGCGTGACGGCAGTGTTGCAATTCTGTTGGAATTGGGCAAAACCAGATCAATTGTGACATCCCCCTTGGAGGATTTGAAGGATGCCCTGTTTCACCAGCTGATCGCCACTGAGCAACACAGCAGAGCACAGCACAGCTATGAGAATCAAGAGAGGTTTCAGCATAGGCAGTTTTCCTAAGAAGGCTTATATTTCTGTACTATATTGACTGCTTTTCTGAGCCATCACAGCAAACAAGGTCTATACCAACCTGTTTCAGTAAACATCCCTGTTTGACCACTGCGCCTCTGAATTCTTCCTTGAAGATCCCATCATCATCACTGGAATTCCCTTCACTGAAGAATCCACTGTCTGCCTGTTTTAAGGAAAGAACAAGACCATGTTGCTAACGTCACCTGAAAGAGTTTTGATATGTACTGAGTGAATAGGATCCAAACTGCAGCAGTTTGATTGGTTCTAGAACAATAGGATCCAAGATGCAGCAGTCTGATTGGTCCTAGAACAATAGGATTCAGAATGCAGCAGTCTGATTGGTCTTAGAACAATGCAGCAGTATGATTGGTCCACAGGAGCCACCCAATTCAGCTCCAGGTGGAAGTGAATCTGCAACCTGATTGGCCTACAGGAGAATCCCAGAATCAGCCAATCACATGCAGCCCATTGTGTAAATAATGTATATAAAGCAGATATTGTGAGGGAACTTTCATTCCTCGCTACTATGAGCTGAATAAAGAGCATGAAATCCACACTCGACTCCGAGTATATTTCAATTTTGATGTGTCACTCTAGATTCATTGCTTTGCAATGAAGGTTAAAAATATTTCTAAATAAGACAGCAAATAATGTCAGCATCTGCTGAACTTTCCAAAGCTTCCAAACAAATAGGCTGTGAGCTCAATCTCTCCCCTATCCCAACACTGGGGTCCCACTTTATTTGTCATTCTTTTACCTGGACTAGAGACTAAGATTTATGCATCGTAGTGAATACATGCACGATGCACAAAGCATGTATATAGGAAGTATGCACCAAATTCCTTTTTCCTTTGTGGCAAACAGCATTTTAAGTTACTTCCTCTCCGGTGTGATCAGTAGAGGCTCAGAGAAAGTTCTCGCCTTGCTTTCTTGTGCACACAAGTCAATATCCGAGCGAAATGGATTGAGCAACTGAAATGCAGAATATGGGGAGTACGCTTTCTTCCTCTCACTGGTCACACTGGAGCAGGGTGGGGTGGGGTCAAGGGAGGGTTAAATAACTCTTGTCTTCATCTGCATTCTATGAAAAAGAAATTTAGAGTGCCTAATATAGGGAAGCCCTTGTCATGGAGGAGTGAGTCAGATGGCACAACCAAAATTGTTCAGCAACAAAATATGGCATGTGTTTGTTTTTCTTTCTTTAAAAAGTTGCCAACCAGAGTTGTAGAATCTCAGGACTGATTATATGGGACCTTGCCAACAGCTATGCAACTAGGATTCCCTTAGACAGCATCAGCAAATGAAGTTGGCAGTCTAGATAATCATGCATACAGAAGACTGAGAAGGCCAGTCTTAAGGCCACACTAGTTGTGGAAGTGAGAGCTGGACCATAAAGAAGGCTGATCGCCGAAGAATTGATGCTTTTGACTTATGGTGCTGGAGGAGACTCTTGAGAGTCCCATGGACTGCAAGAAGAGCAAACCTATCCATTCTGAAGGAAATCAGCCCTGAGTGCTCACTGGAAGGACAGATCCTGAGGCTGAGGCTCCAGTACTTTGGCCACCTCATGAGAAGAGAAGACTCCCTGAAAAAAACTCTGATGTTGGGAAAGATGGAGGGCACAAGGAGAAGGGAGTGACAGAGGACGAGATGGTTGGACAGTGTTCATGAAGCTACAAACATGAGTTTGACCAAACTGTGGGAGGCAGTGGAAGACAGGAGTGCCTTATGAGTTCCTCCCAAGCAGAGGAAGGCTGTGTTGAGGGGGTGAGCGCCTCCTCTGGGCCTGTCTGGCATAGGACCCTCCTGGAGCGAGGGGTCAGAGAGTCTGTAGGACTGGGACTGTCTCTGCACCCTTGACCTCTCAGGTCTCCTGCTTCTATCAGTTCCCAGCTCATCCCTTCTGCTGACTGCTCCTCAGTCCACCCCCCCCCCCAGGCTCTGGGCTCTAAGGTATGGTTACCAGACGTCCCTGTTTCCTGGGGACAGTCCCTGGTTTTACAAATCTGTCCCCAGACAAAATTTGTCCCCGGAATGTCCCCGGATTTCATTTAATGTCCCCGGATTTATATTTTAAGTGTTGTAGATTTATTAGTAGGGAATGAATGTTGTGTGATTGGTTCAATGGCACAAGACACATCATACATATGGGGACTTCCGGCGAGGCAAAATGGAGGGCGCCACCGCAGCGAGCAGCTCCTGAAGCCAGCAAGAGCCAACTGCGCTACCAGGCTGGCTCCAGGCTGCTGAGACTGCCACTGCCAAGGGGGAACCACTGACCGCCCCCCGTGACCCAAATCGAGCCGGGCGGCACTCCGGGGCCAGGAAAACCCCGGAGCCGATGCAGGGAGACATATATTTCAACACACATGCACATATATACAGTATACACCTACTCACAGAGACTGCATTAGATGAGACCCTCATATTGCAGCCAGTCTGAAAAGCTATATTTTCTAGGGTTCCCGTGCTCCCCCACCTCCAGCAATCCCAGAAAGTAGTGTCATGCATTGCTACTTACAAAATAATAATAGGCGTCTTCATGGTCAAGGAAGGAAGTTTCTGACAGGCCCTCCAGTGCACTCTTGGATATATCTCCAGCAGGCTGAAAATAACCTTCGTTCAACAGGGCAGATGCCAACATTTGGCCCTCTTGGCGATTCCTGCTAGAGTTGTTTGACAGGAGCCAATCAACCACACAAGTACCTAAGGGCAAGGAAATGAACCAAGGTGTTTGAGCAGAAAGGCACAAAATGAAGTACTGCAGACTGCAAGCAGTTAAGCAAATTAAAGAGACATGTTCTCAATTAAATTCAAATTGCAATTACAGTTTGGAAATATGAAGCCAGCGGTGACTATATCTGGGCTTGGCTTGAGCCAGGTTCTGCCAAATATTCCAATTGCCAGTGAATATGTACCATATTTTTTGCTCTATAAGACTCACTTTTTCCCTCCTAAAAAGTAAGGGGGAATGTGTGTGCGTCTTATGGAGCGAATGCAGGCTGCGCAGCTATCACAGAAGCCAGAACAGTAAGAGGGATCGCTGCTTTCACTGTGCAGCGATCCCTCTTGCTGTTTTGGCTTCTGAGATCCAGAATATTTTTTTTCTTGTTTTCCTCCTCCAAAAACTAGGTGCATCTTATGGTCTGGTGCGTCCTGTAGAGCGAAAAATATGGTAAATTATATGAAGTATTTAGGGCTGTGTCCAGTCTATATTAAAGACTAACAAATTTGCTGTGGTATTAGCTTTCAAAACTCAAGCCCAATTCATCGGAAAGCCTTGACCATGCGGTTTTCACATTCTGTCTACTGGAAACAATTTCCCCTCTCAATGCCGCCACATTCTGCCCAATATCTATAGGACATTTTTCTCAGGAACTGGCAGGTTCAACTATTTTGGAATGGCAACTGACATTTTCCTCCAAACAAACTGTTTCCTGTCGCGACTCCATTTTCTAGCACCTGTTTTACTCAACGGAACATTTTTTGAAAGGGAAAAATAAGAGGTCTTTACCCGTAAAGCAGTGGTTGAAGATTTTCTTGTCCTTTTCCAGCTTCATTTCTCGTATTCCTTTGTCGGGGTCTTTCATTGAGAGATACAGTTCACTGTGCAGTGAGAGAAGTGAGGCAGAATTAGGAAACAATGTTCGACTTGGCTCTTTGGGGTTTAAATTCCTCCTGCAAATGCATCAAAGGGACTCTGCAAACTCCAGTCCGGCTTGTGGGCCGGTTAAATGACCCCCGTGGGCTGTTTGTGGCTCATGGGCCTTAGGTTGCCTACCCTTGCCTTAGACAGGCATAGGAAATGCCCAGATCCTCTAAGAAGGCTCACCTCATGCTTTTATAACTTAGACAACTAATAAGTGGCCTTTCTATGAAAGCTTTTGTCCATGCTTCTTGGGAGGAAAGCAATGACAAACCTAGACAGCATCTTAAAAAGCAGAAACATCACCTTGCCAACAAAGGTCCGTATACCGTAGTTAAAGCTATGGTTTTCCCAGTAGTGATGTATGGAAGTGAGAGCTGGACCATAAATAAGGCTGATCGCCAAAGAACTGATGCTTTTGAATTCTGGTGCTGGAGGAGACTCTTGAGAGTCCCATGGACTGCAAGAAGATCAAACGTATCCATTCTGAAGGAAATCAGCCCTGAGTGCTCACTGGAAGGACAGATCCTGAAGCTGAGGCTCCAAGACTTTGGCCACCTCATGAGAATAGAAGACTCCCTGGAAAAGACCCTGATGTTGGGAAAGATGGAGGGCACAAGGAGAAGGGGACGGCGGAGGACGAGATGGTTGGACAGTGTTCTCGAAGCTACCAGCATGAGTTTGACCAAACTGCGGGAGGCAGTGGAAGACAGGAGTGCCTGGCGTGCTCTGGTCCAGGGGGTCACAAAGAATCAGACACGACTAAATGACTAAGCAACAACAACACAGTTGAGATAATCATACAGACATAAGTCTAAACACAGGGTGCTTCCAGGCTGTCGCTGTTTTCAGATGGAATTCAATCACATCCCAGCAAATTCAGGTTGCACAATTAAAGTTGATTTGGAGCTCTTGCACAATAAATCTGCTTCCCTCAAAGACTGGACTTTCTGCTTCTACAGAATGTTGTGATGGCCACCAACTTGGATGGCTTTACAAGGATGTTAGACAAATTCATAGCACCTATTTCCCCTTTCAGAGGCAGGATGGCTCCAACTGCCAGCTGCTGAGAACCACAAGTGGGGAAGAGTGTTGGTCTACAAATGTCCTGCTTGTGGGTTTTCAACACATATCTACTTGGCCCCTTAAGAACAGGATGCTGGGCTATAAATAGGCCTTTGGACTGAGCCAGCAGGGCTCTTTATGTTCCTATCCTAAGTGAATCTAAGTGAAAGTCAAATTGCAAGTGGACTTGGAAACAACAACAACAAAAATCAACTTCCTCTTCTGTCAATTAATATTTTTAACTTTTGTAATCTCAGTGCTTTGTTCTAGCCAGGTTCTGAGTTTCTTGTGTGTTTTGGGAATAGGGGAAACAAAGCTTCGCTTTATGACAATGCCTGGTGCCTACCAATCTGCCCACCAGCTACTGTCACAGGAAAGCAAAGAAATGATGACTCAATAAAACCAGATTACTACAACCCAAGCGTGAATGCCGTTAAAATAGCTCCACACACATATATCCTTTAAATAAATAAAAAGCAGCTTTGAGAGATGGGAATTTGGAGAAGAGGATGTGTGTGTGTGTGTTTAATCCTTTCTCTACTCACAATTTTAATATGTTGTTTTTTTTCAGGCTCCATTGGGGGATAAACAACTGGGATATGCGATTGGGGGGGAGGGAGAGCTGGGGAAAGGATGACGCACTCCTCTACCTCCCCATCACTTATCCAGCCCAAATTTCCATCTCTCAAGGCTGCTTTTCTTTTCTTTTTTGAAATCATAGCATCACATTTATGTGTAATTAAAGGTAAAGGGACCCCTGACCATTAGGTCCAGTCGTGGCCGACTCTGGGGTTGCGGCGCTCATCTCGCTTTATTGGCCAAGGGAGCCAGTGTACAGCTTCCGGGTCATGTGGCCAGCATGACTAAGCCGCTTCTGGCGAACCAGAGCACTGCACGGAAATGCCGTTTACCTTCCCGCCAGAGCGGTACCTATTTATCTACTTGCACTTTGATGTGCTTTCGAACTGCTAGGTTGGCAGGAGCAGGGACCGAGCAACAGGAGGTCAGCCCATCGCGGGGATTCAAACTGCCGACCTTCTGATCGGCAAGTCCTAGGCTCCGTGGTTTAACCCACAGCGCCACCCACATCCCTATTTTGAAATCATAGCATCACATTTATGTGTAATTAGCCCCTACAGAAACAAGAGGATATGTTCCTGCCTTTTAAATTAATATTTGAAGAAGTCTATTTTAACAAACCCCAGGTTGATGGTGGTTGGAAGCTTAATAGACTTCCTGGTGGATTTCCTAGAAAACCGTTGACCTCCCGCGATGCACTTAATGGCCTTCTTGATGTCTTTCACCCAGACATCTCTGTCCTCGAGATGAGAGGCTTGGAAGAAGTGGTCCTGTTGCTTGGCGGTAGTGAGCTTCATGACAAACTAGAAGAGAACCATTTCATAATGATTTACACTTGTCCATTGCATAAGGGCTGCATGCACCCTAGACCTTTAAAGCACATTTTCCCCTTCAAAGAATTCTGGGCACTGTGGTTTGCTGAGTGTTGCTTGGAATTATAACTCGTTGAAAGGCAAATTACAATGCTCAGAATTCTTTGAGAGAAATCATATGCTTCAAATGTGCTCTAAAGGTACACTGTGTGTGCAGGTTTCATATATTTGGCAGCACAGCTTATATGAACAAGCAACTAACAGAACAAGCATGCACTTGCCTACTCAGAAGTAATTCCCACCAAGTTCAATGGCGCATATGCCCAGGTAAGTATGTATAGAGGTAAAGGGGACCCCTGACCATTAGGTCTAGTCGTGGCCGACTCTGGGGTTGCGGCGCTCATCTCGCTTTATTGGCCAAGGGAGCTGGCGTACAGCTTCCGGGTCATGTGGCCAGCATGACTAAGCCACTTCTGGAGAACCAGAGCAGCGCACGGAAACACCGTTTACCTTCCCGCCGGAGCGGTACCTATTTATCTACTTGCACTTTGACATGCTTTTGAACTGCTAGGTTGGCAGGAGGAGGGACCAAGCAATGGGAGCTCACCCCGTCGCAGGGATTCGAACCGCCGACCTTCTGATCGGCAAGTCCTAGGCTCTGTGGTTTAACCCACAGCGCCACCCGTGTCTCTTAGTATGTATAGAATTGCAGCCTAAATACAGCAGTATAAACTGCTTAAACTGGGCAAGCTGGGAAGGAACTGTAATGTAGTATGGAACAGAATAGAATTTTTACACCATTATCTGCTCTTAGAATCATAGAATTGTAGAGTTGGAAAGGACTTTTAGGATCATCTCTAACCCCCTACATTGCAGGAATATGCAGGTGTCCCATCAAACCTGCAACCTTGGTTTGATCATGCAGTACAGAAATAACCAGGAAACAATCGTGCTGATTTATTGTTTATACACAAAGACACAACATAGCAAATGCTGGGTATCTACTTTATCTTAGGCTAGGGAATTAGCACAATCCACACACTATTGAAGAAAATAGGGTTGTATCCAAGGAGTGCTCAGAATAGACCCACTGAAGTTAATGGAAATGACTTGGTTAGGTTCATTCATTTTAATGGGTTTGTTCTAAGTTGGATACAACCGTTTGAACTGAAAGGGACTTGGGATCACATGCATGCTTTCCAAAGTAGGACTATTTTAAACTATTGCTCTCACGTTGCCCTTTCTGGAAAACTGCAGGTCTAATCATCTTTCTGACTTCTCTGGCCAGACGGATATCTGAGAAAGGCACCGAGCACTCAGACTACTACAGTGTTCCAGGGGTGGAAACACTGAATCAATTTGCCCCAATCTTGGAAGACTAGCACAGTCTGATCTTGTACATATTAATTTGGAAAGAAATGGTCCCATACAGTTCAGCAACAGTTACATGCTCAGACTGCTGTTCCTCCTAACTGAAGAGCATTAGTTCCAGCCAACAATTCCTACTGCCCCTTACTCAGATATGTGAGTTTTTCGGAGACAGAGAAGCTGTCTCGCCACAATATCAATAGTCCCCAGTTCTTTATCTGTGTGAAGAACTGCACTGTCAAAGTATAGTCGAGATGCATGCTGGACCTTAACCACTCTGTTTCATGTAAATTCCCATAACAATAAAAATCTGTCAAGCAAGGGTTCGTCCACCCTTCCGCTCATCCCATGCTTGGTTTTCTGCTTTCCCCATCTTTCTAGACACAGGCCCAAGTGATTTTGCCATTGTCCCACCACAAAACTGGAACAGCAATCCATGAAAAACCCAAAGGCTACTTGTTCTGACTGGGTTACTCCAGCGGAAGGAGGCAGGGCAAATGGAATAAGCCCTGAGTCTATCCTTAGAAAGAAAACAACCAGCATTGTTTTCTTAGCACAGGGCTGGGGAAGCCAACAGCTTTCCAGCTGTTGGTGGACTACAGCTCCCATCATCCCTGACCGTTGGCCGTGCTGGCTGAAGCTGATAGGTGTTTGAGTCCAACATCGTCTGGTTCCCCACCCTGTCTTAGCATTTTGCTGGGCTGAATTTGCCTGGCATCCTCTCTAAACACTAGGAAGGCTAGTATCAGCTTCTGCAGCCAGCAAGATCTGACAATATCTTAACTACAGTGGAAAAAACCTAATCCAGAGCTTAAACCCCCCACCTTCCTGCCTGCTTTCTTCAGTGTACTTCAGAAGAATACTCACCATTCTTTTACCAAAATCCTGGCAGGGACTTGTG
Organism: Podarcis liolepis; assembly: GCF_965112155.1. NCBI lineage: Eukaryota > Metazoa > Chordata > Lepidosauria > Squamata > Lacertidae > Podarcis > Podarcis liolepis. The sequence goes on from NC_139557.1 coordinate 6,387,101, forward strand.
AAGGTGCTTCCCTTCAGAGGAATCATTCCTTTAGGGCTGTTGTCTGTCTTCTTCTTAAAGTATTCAATTCCGTCTTCTAACAAGACTACCCACATAGGTTTCCAGGTGTTAAACATGCTACCCTGTATGCAAACAAGTTTAAGACAAAATTATCTATGCATCCTGTGACAATGCCAATGAAAGCATTTTTAATGAAGTTGCATCTAAATAAATCCTTATTTACCCAAAACATGTCAAGCACCTATTAATCCCCAAAGACACAAGGAGATTCTAAAAACAATGTAACATACAGTATTAGGGTTATTTATTCATTTCCCCACCCATACATTTAGATCCTTCCTTTCTTCTATTGTGGAACCCAATGGTTCCCAAGCTTCTTCTTTGGCGATCACTGATATCCGAGTAAGGTGGTCTTCCATGAACATGGTTTTAACAGTGAGTCCGTAAGTGACTGTGGAGGCCAACTCTGGATCCACATATCCTTACACAATGTGTCTTCCTCCCTTTCATCCTGAGTTTGAGCACAACACCTTTGGTAAAGGCTGTTCTCCAATTGGCTCACATGCCAGTGTTTTCCAATTGTCAGTGTTTATACTACATTTTTAAAAGATTTGCCTTGAGAGAGTCTTTAACCCACTTTTGTTGACCACCAGCATTACGCTTTCCATTTTTAAGTCTGGAATAGAGCAGTTGCTTTGGAAGACGATAATCAGGCATCTGAACAACATGACCAATCCAGTGGTGTTGATGTTGAGGAATCATTGCTTTGACACTGGTGATCTTTGCATCTTCCAATACACTGGCATTAGCTTGTCTGTCTTCCTAAGTGATGTGTAAAAATTTTTGGAGACACCATTGATGGATACTTTAAAGGAGTTGGAGATGGCATTTATAAGTGGTCCATGTTTCACAAGCATGCAGTAAGGTTGGTAGTACAATACCTTTGTAAACAAGCATTTTGGTTTCCCTGCGAATGTCCCAGACCTCAAACACTGTGCACTTCAATCAGGAGAAAGCTGCACTCGCAGAGCTCAGGCGATGCTGGATTTCAGCATCAATGTCAGCCCGTGTGAAAAGATAACTGCTTGGGAACCATTGGGTTCACAAGGGCTGACATTGATGCCAAAATCCAAATCAAAACGCTGACCTTTAACGTTGATGCTTTAAAGGTGCATCAAATGTGCTTTGTATATATGGGGTTGATCTGTCCTTATGTGTGTATTCTACCTTTTAATGAAATGAAAGGAGTATACAACAGGCACAGGCACAATAGAGCTTTGGGTTCCTGCAGAAGTCCTCTCCTCCTTTTTTCAGCTGCCATTCTGGAAGAATGCCTTACTCTTAAAAAATTTGATGTTTGCTGCACTGGGCTCCTCTGGGAAGAAGAGAAAGATGCAAATTAAATAACTAAGTAAATTGTGCCTATTCCTAGAGCTGGGAGGGGAATCTGACTGACCCGATATTCAAACACCTTAGACAATATAATTTTTGTATCAAATGCCATGTGATCTCTGCAGTAGTCTGAAAAATAATAGGGGAGCAGGGGGTTAAGGGAAAAGGAGTGCTGAGCATTATGGAACAGTGGTTAGGTTAGAACAGCATTTAGTGGTGACTTGCAATTTCGCAGTTCTGTATAAAGTGTGAAGCAACTAGCTTGGTTACTTAATTCTCACACTATACTGGCTGTTTTGAGGTTTCTCCAAGAAGCAAAAACTAACATACCGATATCTTAAGAAAACAGGCATGTATGGCTTTAGGACAGGGTTTTAAAAACAAGATGTCCCTGATTATTCAACAGAGGCTGGTAATTTGTGATTAGGAAAATAACATATATATGATCTGTTGTGTACCTGTAAGTGGTGGTCAGCAGGATCGCACTACAACATAAAGTAGTTGAAAAGAAGAGGTCTCTAAAACAAGACCCATAAAGCTTTAATTAATGGCTGCCCAAATTGGGGTTTCTGAATTATTTGATTCAATCGTGGTTTGAAGGCCTAACGTTGCCTCAGTTCAGAAGCTCTGTACACATCACAGAAGGATGTCATTGCTTGCTCAGGTCAAGGTTGCGCCAGGGGATGGGATGGGAGGCAGAAAGGAGAGAGAAGGGGAAGGGCCTGAGAGGGCGCTATAAGGCTCAGGGACCAGCACGACTGCCTTTGAATAATGACTGCTCATTGACATTGGACAGTAATGTCACACTGAATGTAACTGACCTGCATGAAGGACTCTGTGACTGGAAACAGAGAGACGGTATGCACTTTTAGTAAAAACACATTAGAAAGAAAAAGAAAAGGAAAGTCGCTTTGGATAGAAGGAGTTAAGTTAACACAAAGGGCTGTGCTCACGGTAAAAGTTGAGCCCAGAATCCCTTTTCAGTGCCAGGTCAACGCCCTGAAACATGAGACATAACCATTCAAGAAAGTGCTTCAGAGCAGCACAGAGTGCCTTGCCCTCACCACAGCACAGTTATGGTCACATAATTGTACTCACATGAGATTAAGAAGCAAAACTTAACAGGGAAATCATGTAGTTTCCCCAGCACTTCTCAACTGAAGAAGCTGAGAAAACCACAAGGTGCTGTCCCGTGTGAAAGCGAGAAGCATTCTCTTTCATTACAATTTGTATGCTGTTTGTGACATGTAGTGCAATTCTGAGGACTAGTAGAGAGGTTGCATTCAACCCTGGGTTTGAGATTCTGTCCCCTGGTCACACACTCAGATTCACAGCCCACGGACTTACACTGAGCTTCCTTGAGTCCCAAGTAACTCAGTACAGTCGTACCTCGGGTTACATACACTTCAGGTTACATACGCTTTAGGTTACAGACTCCGCTAACCCAGAAATAGTACCTCGGGTTAAGAACTTTGCTTCAGGATGAGAACAGAAATAGCACAGCAGCAGTGCAGCGGCAGCAGGAAGCCCCATTAGCTAAAGTGGTACCTCAGATTAAGAACAGTTTCAGGTTAAGAACGGACCTCCGGAACGAATTAAGTACTTAGCCTGAGGTACCACTGTATAGGGTTATAGCTTCAGAGGTCCATTGTATACCGTTAATTGCTTTCTCCGTAGCTTGCTGTTGTTACCTATTCATACTGTAAGGCTTCGCAATGCAAACCACTAGGCCGGTCCTGGTTAGGGTCAGGGACATCTGGAGATTTGCCGGCACATCTTGGCAAAGCAGTTTATATTAGCTGACAAGCAGCTTTTTGCTTCAGCGGCAGCACCATGACCAAGGCAAGGCAGCCGCCATTTCAGATCTCCCACAGTGACTCAAATGATGCTGCGTCTGATCAGCTGCTGCTGCCTGGTTAGGGATCAGAGCTGGGCCTGGTTAGGGATTCCTTGAAAGGGGAAGGGTTGCAGTTCAGAGCATAAAGTATGCTTTGCAGACAAGAGGTTTCCTGTTTGATCCCTGGGTAGGGCTGGAAAGGACTGAAGTCATGGAGAGCTGCTGATCAGCGTCAATCATACTGAACTAGATTGATCAATACTAAGATTGTAGGACTTCTTTTTTTAAAAAAAATGATATTTATTAATATTTCAGAAACAATAAAAACAAAATCCAACATTTAAACGTTTAAACATTTAAACTACAAAAACAAGATAAATAATAATACACAGTAGAAAAACAGTTGATAGAAGAAAGAAAGAGAGAGAGAAATAAAGAATAAAAAGTAAGAACAAAGAGAAAAGCCAGAAATCAAAGCTAGAAATAAGTTAATATTTTCAAATCTTATATTTTCTTCACTAGTTTCTTGACCTCCTCACACCTCCCATTTTGTATTCCAGTTCAAATCTTAAATTCAGCAAATCCTTACCCTCTAGCATTTATCCTTACTCCCTAGATTAACCTTTTGTTATAAATATCCATTTCTAATTATCAATCCCTAATTACATTTTCTTAAGCATCTCTTTACCAGTACCACTTATTTTCAATCAAACGTCATTTCAACATTCCTTAATTTTACAGTGCTTCTGCAGGTAATCTTTAAACTTCTTCCAATCTTCTTCCACCAACTCTTCTCCCTGGTCACGAATTCTGCCAGTCATCTCTGCCAGTTCCATGTAGTCCATGACCTTCATCTGCCATTCTTCCAGTGTGGGTAGCTCCTGTGTCTTCCAAGATTGTAGGACTTCTTACATGTATGGGATGTCTGTTCTTTGTGCACGAAGGCCAGAGAATCTTTGCTGCCTTCTGTGATACCTTACGGCTTTATCATGGCAATGTTGTCCTATTTCATGTAGAGTCTGATTTTCTACATTGAAATCGTGGCTACTCTCTACTTCGGAATTGCTCCCAAAGTTCTATCCTCATACGCATTGTGCACCATCCCAAAAGAGACTTGTAGGCTCTGGCTTGCAAATAATTAATGGGAGATTTCATTTCTGAAAAGCTTGTAGGGCTTCACAGGTTGTGATGTACAGAAGAGACAAACTGTGCTCTCCAGAACTGATAATCAAATGACTAGGGCTTTCTCTTCCTGGCACGCAGGCCTGGAGCTTGCAGTAATATTTCCAAAGCAAGCTGGAAGAAGTTTGGCTTTGGAAACCCCAACCCCTGGAACCCAAACTGAGTTCATGTAGGGGAGGGAGGGATTGGTTTCACGTCCTATGGTGTAGTAGGTTAGTCAGATGGAAAAGAGGACAGAGCTCCTGTAACTTAAATAATTATATAGACGCAGAGCTACACTTGCTGAAATTCCTATGCAATTAGTAAAGAAGCAGGAGACCTGGCCTCTTTTGCATCTACACCCCCCCCCATGTGCTTTTGTTTTAACCCATTGTTGCCGACTCTTTCAATCAATCAAAGAACAGAGCCAAGACATAAGTTGCCTGAATATTATTCTCAACTGAATAATACTTCTTTTCTTTTCTTTTTTTAGGAGGGGAAGAGATAGAAAACTAGAAGTGTGGCCTCTGGGCAACTTCCCCAAAATACCACTTCTTCTTTCCTTTGAGTCTGTTACACCACATGCCTAAACACAACGGCTGCTCCCAGAAGCCCCACCTGCTGAACCCCGAGAGCTGTACCACATATATTCTGCTGGTAAGTCAAGCCCATGGCCAGCATGCCCCAGATGAGAAAGCCTCCCCACATCTGTTGTCATAACCTAGCCCCAGATAGATCTATTGATTTGGGTTCATTTGCATCTCATTTTTCCAACTTAGGTTCAGGTCATTTCTGCAGGAATGTGCAAATATTTATCTTTCTAAATTCCCGTGAAGACTTGCTCACATTTTAGTGCTGATTTCTCCCAGTAAACAAATTTTTTTTTGGTATGTGGAATTACTAACACATATATTTTTTGCAAAACACTCTCCCTGAATATAATGCATTTCTGTATGTTAATATTATTGTTATATGTATTTTTATCCACATTTAACCCTCATATATTTCTTGGCTAGGGAAGTGGCAAAATTCAGAGAAGTGTGAATCTGGAAGAATGGCTGTGTTTTGCTTTGTGTATTCCCTAAATTCATTTCTTACCTTTGTAAGGAGCGTCTCCACCCCCATCGTTCTGCCCGGACGCTGAGGTCCAGCCCCAAGGGCCTTCTGGCGGTTCCCTCATTGCGAGAAGCAAAGCTACAGGGAACCAGGCAGAGGGCCTTCTCGGTAGTGGCGCCCGCCCTGTGGAACACCCTCCCATCAGATGTCAAAGCGATAAACAACTACCTGGCATTCAGAAGACATCTTAAGGCAGCCCTGTTCAGGGAAGCTTTTAATGTGTGACATCTTAGTGTATTTTTGGTCTCTGTGGAAGCCGCCCAGAGTGGCTGGGGAAACTCAGCCAGATGGGCGGGGTACAAATAAATAATAATAATAATAATAATAATAATAATAATAATAATAATAATTATATAGCTGACTACATTCTAGCCATGTAAAAGTCAGAAGTATACACACACACACAGAGAGAGAGAACTTCATTCAGGCAAGCAAGAGGCATTATTGCAGGGAAAGAGCACATTCCAGCCAGGCAAAAGCATGTGGAGCATGGCTGCTGAGGGCAGTGGCCTGGAGAGAGTCCCAAGGGCCAGATAGAGATGCTAGGAGGGCCACATTCTACCCTAGCCCTGAGGCCTCAGACCAGCACATCTCATGAATCACCCCCTTCCATATGAATCTGCTTGATTCTGAGGCCCTTCTGGTTTTCCCTTCACCAGCTAAAGAGAGAAGGTCTTTTCAGTTGTGGCACCGAAACTATGGAATAGCCTGTGAAAAGAGGCCCCATGCCTTCTCCTGCTTTTAAGACTAATTCAATCCAGTGGGCATTTTTTTATTTGAGCCTTTGATATGTCTTTTGTCTGCTGTTGATAATGGTGTTTATAACACTGTGTTATGACACTGCTGTTTCCTTGTTAAGTTTGTTTTGAAGAAGAAGAAGAAGAAGAAGAAGAAGAAGAAGAAGAAGAAGAAGAAGAAGAAGAAGAAGAATTTATTATTTATACCCCGCCCATCTGGCTGGGTTTCCCCAGCCACTCTGGGCGGCTTCTAACAAAACACTAAAATACAACAACCTATTAAACATTAAAAGCTTCCCTAAACAGGGCCACCTTCAGATGTCTTCTAAAAGTTTGGTAGTTGTTTTTCTCTTTGACATCTGGTGGGAGGGTGTTTCACAGGGCGGGTGCCACTACCAAGAAGGCCCTCTGCCTGGTTCCCTGTAACTTGGCTTCTCACAGCGAGGGAACCGCCAGAAGGCCCTCAGCATTAATTCATATGAATTGCCCCAGAAAAGTAGGGTAGAAATGTCCAAAATAAACTTTAGGCAAAGATGAAGCGCCAGCTCTTTTGTTCTTGTTTGTGGCACTTAGAATTCCCCAACAGAAAAGTTTCTGCTTTGGCAAGTTCCTTATCAGCACACAAGAAGCCTCTTTTGGTTCCTCCCTTGCCATCTTACTTGGTCTTGTGGTCTGGGCATTTCCTTGTAGGGTTTTCCTACTCATCAGACATTCCATCTTGTGGGATGTGGGTGTCAATTACCCCGGAGGATTCTCATTGGTTTAGAGAGAAAGATCACTTGCTTTAAGTTCAGTCTTCTGTGGTCTCATCCAGCATCAAATAAATATTTATTATTTGTACTTAAAGCCTGCCCTTCACCAGCTGATGCCAGCTTTTTTGGCTAACCCATCTTCTTGGATTATGATGTCTCTCTATCCAATTTCTCCACAACAGGCATAATTTCATACGTAGAATCATAGAATTGTAGCGTTGGAAGGGACCACGAGGGTCATCTAGTCCAACCCCCTGAAATGAAGGAATCTTTTGCCCAACATGGGGCTTGAACCTCACTTCACGTGAGGTGAAGTGTCTCATGCTCTACCAACTGAGCTATCGTGGAAGAGGCATGTCTGTCCTGTCCCCCTGCCCCGCTTGCCATTGCATGCTCACAGAAAACAAAAGGCACTCTATATTTCAAACATAAATATTACCGAGATTAACGAAGGCTTTTACGTTCTACATAAGTGCCCTGTCCTTCTGCCTGAGAGTTATAGCTCTGAGGTTCACAAGCTCAAGCATAGTGAACTAGGCATTCCAGTTTGCTCAGATCAAGCATTGCCCTCCCACAGCTTTTGTCCGAAATGGTCCGCACATACCTTCTTGACGAGGTATCCTTCCCTGATATGCCTGGGTTCTCGCTCGGGTTCCATCTCTGCGCTGCTCCTTCTGCTCCAGCAGAATTCAAACACATCTGGCAATGCAAAGGTTTCGCCAGCTGCATTTATACAGCTGTCACTTTCGCAAATCCCTCTGCTTGTTAATCACATGAAAGCAGGCTCATTTCCTCTTCGGGAAGAAGGAAATGCAGAATCATGTGTACATGGCAAGTTAAGAACTTTTAAAAATACAGTATAAACTAATAATAACATTGTTTACACTGAGCTCTTAGCACAAACTGGGTGGGGGAAATAACCACCAATGTATTTTCTTTTTCCAGAAGTCTCAGAGAACAGAGCTTCTCTTGTTAAATTAAGTGAGTACACATTTTAAGAGGTGCTCTTGTGGAGTGGCAGCCTGGGATATTTGACCCAGACAAAAACAATGAAGTTCTCCTAAGGACAATGACCCGGCAGCAATGGTATCACAGCACATCTTTTCAGCTTTGTTTAGGATAAAGAATATTGAAGTAGGATTCTCCCCGGATAACTCTGGTCACCAACTGAGGTTTAGTCAGGAAGCTCTGTTGCCTGTTCCATCCATCATCTTTGGATAGCAATGGTTATAAGCCATGCTTCCCCCCTGCCCATATGCTGATAGGTGGAGTTCAAGGTTGAAAGTCCTTAACAACTTGGGTCCAGGTTATTTTTTTAATTATTATTAAAGATTTTCTTGTTTTACAGAAGTATGTGTAATGTCTCTCGTATTTTTTCCATGTAACATTTTTACAAATCAGTTTCATTTGTTGAGACATTAGAGGGGGAAAAGGGGTGGAGGGGGGGGAAGATGGGTGGGGGTGGGGTCGGGTGGCGATGTTTCTATTTTGCTTAATTTATGTAGGGTTTGGTGTCAGCGTTGCTCGTGCAGGTTCTCTGCTGTTCATCTGTGTTTCTTTGGTGGTGAGAGAGGTTGGGGTTGGCCTAGGGTGTGGTTGTTTGTTTGTGATTGGCTGTGGTGATCTTTGTTTTCATGTGTGAGTGGGGTGGGTGGGTGTTTTGGGTCCAGGTTATGTCAAGGTCTGCCTGGTGTCCCTGCCTGATCACCAAGGTCTCTGTGGGCATCACTGTTAGCAGTCTTCTGTGGCGTGGACACATGGCTCAAGTCCACCAGGAATCATGCATTCACTATTGTGGGCCCAAATTTGCGGGACTCCCTCCAATATGAGGTCAGGCTGTCCCCACCCCTATTGAAATTCCAGTGCCAGCAGGCATGTTAACTCAATTCTGATTTTATCATTTTAACCTCTTTTCATTGTCTTGCATTCCATGTACACCACTTAGAGGAGCTTCCTGTCTGAAATGTGGGGGTAACAACACGGACCGTGATATGTTTGCTTTAGTTTTCACATTGTGTTTAAATTGTGTACAGTGGAAACCTCAGGTTAAGAACTTTATTCGTTCTGGAGGTCCGTTCTTAACCTAAAACTGTTCTTAACCTGAAGCACCACTTTAGCTAATGGGGCCTCCCGCTGCCGCCGGAGCACGATTTTTTCTCATCCTGAAGCAAACTTCTTAACTCGAGGTACTATTTGTGGGTTAGCGGAGTCTGTATCCTGAATCATCTGTAACCTGAAGCGTCTGTAACCCGAGGTACCACTGTACTATAAACCACTCTGGAATTTATCAAGGGTGATATACAAATTCTCTAATAAAGAATCACACAGGGATGACCACACATACATAACACAATAACAGCAGAGTGGAACATCTGCTCTTGGAGGGCTGCGATCAGGATCACAATAGAATAAGGCATCTGAGGCATTTTGAACACCCAGATGTGGGGAGCCTCCAGATGTTGCTGGACTCCAACATGGCCAACAGAAAGGTATGGTAGGAGCTGTAGCTCAACAAATCCTGGTGGGACCACAAGTTTCTTCAGCGCTGTTCTATATAAAAGACTAAATAAACCCCAAAGATGAAGCATTACTACAGAAGGAGAGCTCTGCTAGAATTCACTGCTTTTTAAAAGAAGCATATATAACATAAGGGTCAGAATAGCGTGCAGTGGGAGAAGGATTTGTTGCCACAGACACAATCCAGTGGTAGAACTCCAGTCATATTCACAATTGAAATGAATGTGTTAGCCATAGGGCATATTTTCCCAGGGACAAAGCACAAGACATTCAGTCCTAGAACAACTCAATATCCTCGCAAGGGCTATGCTGAGGAAAGATGTCAGGGTGCCCCGCAATAACTGCATAAGAACAGTATAGTTACTGCAGGTTTTTGGGGGGTTTTAAAAATCACTCTTCCTGGTAAGATTTAAAAATTGCATGCCTACTTCACCATAGTCTACTCGGCTGTTATTCTCAGTTATAGAAGCGCCCTCTTCTGGTACTAGAAGCAACCAGAGATATTTATAAAATGTTCATTTCTATGGATGTACCGTATTTTTCGCCCCATAGGACGCACTTTTTCCCCTCCAAAAATGAAGGGGAAATGTGTGTGCGTCCTATGGGGCGAATGCAGGCTTTCGCTGAAGCCTGGAGAGCGAGAGGCATCAGTGAGCACCGACCCCTCTCGCTCTCCAGGCTTCAGGAAGCTATCCGCAAGCCTTGCAAGCCCGGTGGGAGTTCCCGCGGGCTCACAAGGCTTGCAGGCAGCAGCCTGCAGCCCCCGCAAGTGTCTGCAAGCCTTGTGCGCCTGGCAGGAGGTCCCGCCGGGTGCGCAAGGCTTGGAGCGGCAGCCTGTCGCCCGAAGCATGGGGAGCCCTCCGGAGGGTGCCCCGTGCTTTGGGCAGGTGAGAGCAAGGCTTGGGACGGCAGCCAGGGCGGGGGGGGTATTTTTTTAAATTCATTCCCCCCCCCCCAAAAAAACGAGGTGCATCCTATGGGCCGGTGCGCCCTATAGGACGAAAAATACGGTACCTATTTTGGAATGCGTTTGTGTGACAGCCCTCTTTTCTTTGATTGTAGTCAAATGTGACACTAGACTGCTAAAGCTTCAGCTAAACTGGTAGATGGAAAGCAAGGTTGTAACAGACGCTCCTCCTACACGCTCAGGTTCAGACATACAAGAATTTTAGCGTTGCCATATTTCAAAAAGTAAAAACCAGGACACCCCGAAAATTGTTGAGGTGGTTGACTTTTTCCCTCTCCTCCCCCTTTTTTTAGAAAAATGCCAAAAAAACGTTTTTGATTGACTTGCCTAAGATCCAGGACAAAGTCCCGCCTTTCAGAAATCCCCCCCCCCCTGCAGACGTCATTTCCACCTTTGAAATCCCAGTAATGTCTGGGGAAATCTGGACATATGGCAGCCCTAGAGTATTTAAACCCATCTTTGAACACATACAGATTATCTTGCAGCATTTACTGTTTCTTAAAGCCCTGGATAAATTTCACATCTTATAGCAAATTTGAATTATTTTTCCCACTAGGAAAAGCCCTCATATATGTGCATCCTAATCTTGCTAGGGGTTTAATATGCATTCAGTCTTAGGGTAGCCAGTTGACCAGAAAAAAATTGTCTAAAGATTTTTCTCTCAGTGCTGCTGGAGTGCATTTGACGATGGGCAGACTTTGGTAATACAGTGCCCTGGGTGAGGACAAAATTTGGTGCCCCACCCTTCAATATTTCTTATTTTCACAATAATTCATTTTGGTACACTTGCTTTTTAGAGATCTTCTCAGACTGTGCCATATAAATATAGGGGGTATTATTATTATTATTATTATTATTATTATTATGAAAGCCAGAGAGTTCCAGAAAAACACCTACTTCTGCTTCATTGACTATGCAAAAGCCTTTGACTGTGCTGACCACAGCAAACTATGGCAAGTTCTTAAAGAAATGGGAGTGCCTGATCTCCTCATCTGTCTCCTGAGAAATCTCTATGTGGGACAAGAAGCTACAGTTAGAACTGGATATGGAACAACTGATTGGTTCAAAATTGGGAAAGGAGTACGATAAGGCTGTATATTGTCTCCCTGCTTATTTAACTTATAAGCAGAATTCATTGTGCGAAAGGCTGGACTGGATGGATCCCAAGCCAGAATTAAGATTGCCGGATGAAATTTCAGCAACCTCAGATATGCAGATGACACAACATTGATGGCAGAAAGTGAGGAGGAATTAAAGAACCTCTTAATGAGGGTGAAAAAGGAGAGCGCAAAATATGGTCTGAAGCTCAACATCAAAAAAACGAAGACCATGGCCACTGGTCCCATCACCAGCAAATAGAAGGTGAAGAAATGGAGGCAGTGAGAGATTTTACCTTCTTGGGCTCCATGATTACTGCAGATGGTGGTAGGAGTCACGAAATTAAAAGACGCCTGCATCTTGGGAGAAAAGCGATGACAAACCTAGACAGCATCTTAAAAAGCAGAGACATCACCTTGCCAACAACAGTCCGTATAGTTAAAGCTATGGTTTTCCCAGTTGTGATGTATGGAAGTGAGAGCTGGACCATAAAGAAGGCTGATCGCCAAAGAATTGATGCTTTTGAATTCTGGTGCTGGAGGAGACTCTTGAGAGTCCCATGGACTGCAAGAAGATCAAACCTATCCATTCTGAAGGAAATCAGCCCTGAGTGCTCAGTGGAAGGACAGATCCTGAAGCTGAGGCTCCAATACTTTGGCCCCCTCATGAGAAGAGAAGACTCCCTGGAAAAGACCCTGATGTTGGGAAAGATGGAGGGCACAAGGAGAAGGGGACGACAGAGGACGAGATGGTTGGACAGTGTTCTCGAGGCTACCAGCATGAGTTTAACAAAATGCGGGAGGCAGTGGAAGACAGGAGGGCCTGGCGTGCTCTGGTCCAGGGGGTCACGAAGAGTTGGACATGACTGAAGAACAAAATTTATTATTATTATTGTGTTTAGTCATTTAGTCGTGTCCAACTCTTCATGACCCCATGGACCAGAGCACGCCAGGCACTCCTGTCTTTATTATTATTATTATTATTATTATTATTATTATTATTATTACTTTGCGCCCCCTCAGCTTGGCACCCTGTGTGCTGGCGGAACTCCCTGCACCACCCTAAATCTGGTGCTGATTTGACTCCACCTGTCGATGGACTGTTAAGCAAGTAGGGAAGAAAAGAGTCAAAAGCTGTTTGCTAGAATTATAATAAGAAGGTAACAAATCTACAAAGCAGTTGATTCTGTTAAGCCTATAAAAAAACCCAGTTGTTTTTCTAGGCAGGAGAAAAATCCCAAAAGGTATGAAATGAGCTAATTAAAAAACCCCCACAATGCCACAACTGAGCTCACAGCCTGCAGCATAAATTTCACAGGATGTTATTTTTAGAGAAGAGTAGACTTTCAGCTTCATTCCACTAATTTAAAGCCTCCACATTAAAGTGCTGAAGCCTTCCTAAACCAAATGAGTCTAAACAAATGCACACAAAAGAAACATTTCCCAGTTTCCCCTCACTGTTCCAGATACTCTGGCAGCCACATCTGGATGGCCACAAGCTGAGAAAGGCAGAAAACAGAAAAACATAATATGCCCCAGAGTAGGTCTGTAGCCCTTGCCCCCTAAAATGTATTCCTATGCCTATTATTAAAATGTGAAAAGGAGATCTTGGGGGCAGGAGTTTTATTAAATACAGTGGTACCTCGGGTTAAGTATTTAATTCGTTCTGGAGGTCCGTTCTTAACCTGAAACTGTTCTTAACCTGAAGCAACACTTTAGCTAATGGGGCCTCCTGCTGCCGCTGCGCCGCCAGAGCAAGATTTCTGTTCTTATCCTGAAGCAAAGTTCTTAACCTGAAGCACTATTTCTGGGTTAGCGGAGTGTGTAACCTGAAGCGCATGTAACCTGAAGCGTATGTAACCTGAAGCGTATGTAACCCGAGGTACCACTATATATATATAATTATAATAATAATTTATTATTTATACCCCACCCATCTGGCTGGGTTTCCCCAGCCACTCTGGGCGGCTTCCAACAAAGTATTAAAATACTGTATATATGCCACAGTATCACAATACCTTTATTAGAACCAAATAAAGTATCACAAAATGGTGATCAAATTTTTGGATTCTCCATTGGACAAGATGCTGAGGGGAGAAGAAAAGTGTATTTACCCTCAAGCCTGCAATTCTTACGAGAAAGTGGGGGTGGGGTGGGGTGGGGGGATCACAGCAGCCATAAATGGATTAGTCTCAATAGACAGTTAACAAGATCTATATTTATCACATGACCATAGCAGTAGACCTTTAATAAGCACAATAATTATCAAATGTTTAATTTGGACATGAGGAAACACTCGTCACTTACTTGTGGAGGACTTGTGTACAGTGGTACCTCGCGTTACATACGCTTCAGGTTACAGACTCCGCTAACCCAGAAATATTACCTCAGGTTAAGAACTTTGCTTCAGGATGAGAACAGAAATCGTGCTCTGGTGGCACAGCGGCAGTGGGAGGCCCCATTAGCTAAAGTGGTGCTTCAGGTTAAAAATAGTTTCAGGTTAAGAACAGACCTCCGGAACAAATTAAGTTCTTAACCTGAGGAACCACTGTATATGCAAATGTGTGTGTTCCCACCCATGCTTACAACAATTGAGAGCAAAAAGGCCCTGAAAGCAGTGGGGCTCCCAAGGATTGAGTGCCAAATTTACTTCAATGAAGCATTATGACAAAGCCACAGCATTGATAGAACTTGGCCCACATTTAATTAATGAGATGAAAAAGAAAGAGCTTTATTCTAGGTCTATTTATTTGCATCATTTATTATTCCCATCACTCTTATTTATCAAACCCAATAAAAAGTTATTTAGATAGGGAGGGAGGGAGGGAGGGAGGGAGGGAGGGAGGGAGGGAGGGAGGTAAATAATAGATAAATGATAGATAGATGATAGATAGATGATATCGATGATAGAGTAGATACTGGAGACAGAGATAGAGATAGAGATAGAGATAGAGATAGAGATAGAGATAGAGATAGAGATAGAGATAGAGATGATAGAGATGATAGAGATGATAGAGATGATAGAGAGATAGAGAGATAGAGATAGAGATAGAGATAGAGATAGAGATAGAGATAGAGATAGAGATAGAGATAGAGATAGAGAGATAGATAGCGCTCTTAGTAGCTCTACCACTCTCAGAAGCTTGAGGAGATACTGGCCCAGGAGAGGGCATTTTCTGAAGGACCACCTCATTTGTGAAATTCCCTCTCCACTGCCGTGCATCTGTCACCTTCATGACACATTTCCTTGAAAGCATTTCTGAACCCTGGTCTTTGACACTTGAGACATATATTTTCAGGACCCACCCCATTTTTGTAATTGTAAGTTATCTTAAACTGTTCTCATCTTCTGCAGCTGCAACAAAACATCTCTCTCCCATATCGGTCTCCACAGCCACAGCAGGCTCTATAACCTTCCCACAGTTTGACTTCACCCCCAAAAGTGCACTCCTCCACTGTCTCCCAAAACATATGGATGCCAACACTACCCAGGGATTTTTGAGTGAAGAGTAGGTCAACAACAACAACAAATTATGCTGCAAAACTCCCAGGACAAGAAAAGAAAAATGCCACTCTCCCTTTGTCTACATAAAGCTGTTTGTTCAAATGGAATAAATATAAAAGGCCGGCAATGGATTTAAACTCATTATAGATCCAGCCTATTGTTTAGGAGAAAACAAATTCAAATCAATACTTTCAGCTCCACACAATTTACCCAGGCATGATATGCCCCACTCAAGCGAAAGTTCTAATTGATTGCTCATTCTAGCCAATGTGCTAGTCACTGTTCTGGCATTCTGCCTTCTGCTATTAGTTCTGCTAATAGTTTGACTACTTGTTTCTATGCATCTACCTTCCTGTGTTATCATTTGTTACTCCTCAATTGGATAATGAAATGTTAGATTAGCTGGAACTCACAAGGTTTGGGCTCTGTAGGAATTAAATAGCTAGGGGGAGGGCGTTTACATCGAGTAGCTGTCTCTTAGCAGTGTGTAAATCAGTTTCTTAGTTGGTAACTGTCCACATCTATGGTGCTGAAAGAACCCTGGGTGTCTAGACAGGAGCAACTTTCAACCCCATGTCAATAATTTACATTGCTAAGACATACTTAGAGCTAAGTTAAACATCTTTATAATGGGAATGAGCCCATCATTTTATTTTATTTTCAATTCTAGTCTTCTTCTCATATGCCAGCACCAGTATTGTACTTGTTGTTTGCCAGGCATTTTCACCCCCTGCCCCATGTGCTTTCGATTCTCCAAATCTATTTTGCAAAGTATTGCAGTAACTTTCCTTGTTGGCCAATTTATCATGTTGGTATGACACAGCCAGATGCCTTTCTCACCTACGATTATGCAAGTGTTCTAAGGGTGTGGCCTCAGGATGACTTTGCACAAATGACCTACTTTTTTAGTACAGCCTTAATTGCCCATTTGCCTGTACAGTCAGGATGATCAATGAGTGGTAAAAGAGCAATTTGCCCTGTTTTCCCAGTGCAAGTGGCTATCTATCATCTATCATCTATCATCTATCATCTATCATCTATTATCTATCTATCTCTATCTATCTATCTCTATCTATCTATCTCTATCTATCTATCTATCTATCTATCTATCATCTATCTACTAACTTTGCATTTAAAATATAAGTTCAAATAATAATAGCTGTAGCAGTAAGCAGGTGCTACAATATGAACCCTGACCTTAAAAATGTAATACTCACAAGCATTTAGAATGAGCCCCAAATACAAGATGATATCCTGACCACCCTCTCACCCTCATCATGTGATATAAAGTGGTATATCTCAGTTCATCATAACTGTAGTGTTTATGTACAATACAGTACAATGGATTTTCCAAACACCCCAAAACTGAATTTAGGTAAATTTGGGGGGAAATAATTCAGTACAAATGTAAACTCCACTCTTGAAAATAGCTGATGCTCCCCTTTCTCATGCACACTTTTCATGTACAATTCACATTAGATTGCTTTTTAGTTCCATGTCCCATCTCTCAAAACAATGCTGAAACAAAATTTTAAAATTCCTTCCAGTGGCAGCTTTGTTGTTGTTGTTTAGTCGTTTATTTGTGTCCGACTCTTCGTGACCCCATGGATCCATCATCTGGACTAGATGATTTGAAATGCTTGAGACAAAACAGTGCATTCTATTTGTGATTTTGGCAAATGTAGTGTGATTCAGTGGGTGAGTTTCATAATCAGGTTGAATATCTCTGAGGAGTGGTGGTGAGGGGGATATCTCTGGACTACTCTCTCCTGTCTTCCCTGACCGTTACCCTTGCAGGCTAGGTCTGATGGGAACTGGAGTCAAACAACATCTGGTGGGCCACAGGTTGTCTAGTCCTGGGGTAAGGAATCAGTAGAGGACTAGATGAGACCAATGATCATCCAGACCATTTCATATTAGCCTTTCTATTCTTTCTTTCAGACATTAATTAAAAACTAATAGAGCAACTCTAACTGTCTACTCAAAAGCAAGACCCATTGAATTTAGTGGGGCTTACTTGCAAGCAAACAGGATTCAGATTGCAGTACTATTCTGACCAGGTATCAGACGTGGAGTCCTCAGAGGATGAACCAGACATCGCAGAGGTTGAGGACTTGCTAAATCCAAGCCTGAGGAGCCCCTTCCAGGCTGCTACCTGATGAACAACCCCTGGAACTGGCAGAGGAGGAGTGTGCCCCCCTTCCTCCAGAGTGCCTGCACCAAAAGCCTCAGGTCTCGGCATGGTAAAGGTAAAAGGACCCCTGACCATTAGGTCCAGTCGTGACCGACTCTGGGGTTGCAGCGCTCATCTCGCTTTACTGGCCGAAGGAGCCGGCGTACAGTTTCCGGGTCATGTGGCCAGCATGACTAAGCCGCTTCTGGCAAACCAGAGCAGCGCACGGAAACACCGTTTACCTTCCCACCAGAGCGGTACCTATTTATCTACTTGCACTTTGATGTGCTTCCGAACTGCTAGGTTGGCAGGAGCAGGGACCGAGCAACAGGAGCTCACCCCGTCACGGGGATTTGAACTGCCAACCTTCTGATCGGCAAGTCCTAGGCTCTGTGGCTTAACCCACAGCGCCACCCACGTCCCTCTAGGCATAGTATCTGTCTACAAACCCAGAGCCAAGCTACTTTTGAGCAACTGCAACTATTCATGAGTAAGGGAGTCCCTAATACTCCTTCACTACCAGCGGTTGTGGTTAGGGTGTCATTTAGGAGCCCAAAGTATATATGGCTTCCCCTCCTGAGTCTTCCAGTTTGTGGAAACAAAGAAAAGTCTTTGGTAGCTAGTTCCTGGAGCTGATTTCCCTGCCTTGTGGTGTTGTGTCTGGCCTAACCTCCCTGTGATGTTAACCTTAGACTGTCGCCTGGCCTTGTCTCTGGATCCAGCGGCGTAGCGTGAGTTGTCAGCACCCGGGGCAACGCAAGTAATTTGCGCCCCCTAACCCGGGGCAAGGCAAGTAATTTGCGCCCCCCCAACCCCTAACCTGCGAGTTGCCGCGCAAACAACGCTGCTTGCCCGGAGGAGGATGGAGGCAGAAGCAGCCGCCGCCTGTGGCTGGGCCGAGGGGATGGCGGCGGCGGCAGGGTGCAGAGGCTGCCTGTGCCCGGCCAGGCGTCGGTGGCGGCGTCGGCGCTGCTGCAGCGGCTGCTCCTCCTGCGAGCAGTGAGCGGAGCGCAGCCACAGCGACGGCGGGGGGGGCGCGCGCGCTAGGGCGCAAGGCTGGCGGTGGCGGCGGGGAGCCCGGCGGAGGAAGGAACTTGTCCCTTCCCTCTGGACTCGCGCCCCCCCCAGATGTTGCGCCCGGTGCGGTCGGCACCCCTGGCACCCCCCACGCTACGCCACTGTCTGGATCATGTTTGGACCTAGACTAATTATGTGTGCTTGACCTTGATTTGCTTGGACCGGGCTGCATCTGCAACCCTCCCCACACTGATGAGTACTTTGGTGAAGGCTTAGATCAGGGGGCCGGTCCACTGTCCCTCAGACCTTGTGGAGTGCAGGACTATATTGGGGGGCGGGGGGGGGGGGATGAACGAATTCCTATGCCCCACAAATAACCCAGAGATGCATTTTAAATAAAAGCACATATTCTACTCATGTAAAAACACCGGGCAGTCTCCCCAAATAACCCAGAGATGCATTTTAAATAAAAGGACACATTCTACTCAGAAACTCCCAGAAACTCCAGCGGGTGCAGAATGCTGCAGCGAGGCTCCTCACAGGGTCTCTGCCATGGGAGCATATTCACCCAGTTCTTTTCCAGCTGCACTGGCTCCCGGTGGAGTACAGGGTCAGATTTAAGGTGCTGGTTTTGACCTTTAAAGTCCTTCACGGCATTGGTGCCAAAGAAGGATAGAACTTTCTTTATGTATGCAACAACAGCAGCAAGAATACCCATCGCAAAGTACTGGAAGACACAAGATCTACCCACCCTGGAAGAATGGCAGATGAAGGTGATGGACTATATGGAACTGGCAGAAATGACTGGCAGAATCCGAGACCAGGGAGAAGAGTCAGTGGAAGAAGATTGGAAAAAGTTCAAAGATTATTTACAGAAACACTGTAAAATTAATGAATGTTAGAATGATGTTGGATAGAAACTAAGTGGTCTTTTGCTGTAATGCTATAAGGGAATATGAGAAAATGGTTATTAATGGGGGGGAATTAATGTTATAATATTTAAAAATTGAAGATTAAGATGAATGAAGAGGGGAGGGATTTGCTGAATTAACAATTGGAACTGGAATACAGAAAAGGAAGGCGTGAGGAGGTCCAGGAAATAAGCAAATGAAAAATATGTGATGGAAAGATTGAACTGTTTTTTAACTATTTTTATTTTGTATTTTTCTTTTTTCTTTTTCCTTTTTATTTTGTAATTTTTTGAAAATCTTAATAAATATCTTATAAAAAAAAAAAAAAGTCCTTCACGGCTTAGGACCCTCATACCTATGGGACCATCTCTCCCGGTATGCCCCACGGAGGACCTTCTCAACACTGGCTCCGGCCTGGTGGAACGCTCTGCCTCATGAGACCAGGGCCCTGCAGGATCTGATTTCTTTCCGCAGGGCCTGTAAGACAGAGTTGTTCCGGCTGGCCTTTGGCTTGAGCCAATTTGATTCCCCCCCTTTCTTTTTCCTTTCTCCTCCTGTGATGAGGCTGCATTTTAACATTTTAATATTTTACTGTTTCAATATTTTAATGTTGTATTTTAATCTTGTTTTTAAGTTGTATTCATTCAACTTGTTTTTATTATTGCTTGTTAGCTGCCCTGAGCCCAGCCTTGGCTGGGGAGGGCGGGGTATAAATAAAAATTATTATTATTATCCTGACCACTCTTCCAAGGCAGCCCCATGTGGAATGCATTGCAGTAGTCTAATTTTGAGGTTCCTGTGGTCTGCATCTCTGTGGCTAAAAGTTCATTCAACTGGTGTAGTAGGCAAAACTACTGGCCGCTGCCATCTTTGGTTCATCCTGTAATAGCCAAACTCACAAGCCCCTTCAAGGTGCAAATCTTCTCTTTCAAGGATGGGTGCGTGGAACCCCATCCAGAATAGGCTCAGCACTTGATCCTAGATCAACCAGATTGCTTCCCACCAATCAATCTGAATTAACTTTCAGTTTGTTAGGCCTCATCCAGTCTATCACCATCAACCAGTAGCGTAGTGTGGGGAGTGCAGGGGGGGGCCGGCCGCACCGGGCACAACATCTGGGGGTTAGGGTTAGGTGGCGCAAATCCACGGGTTAGGGGGCGCAAATTACTTGCCTTGCCCCGGGTGCTGACAACCCACGCTACGCCACTGCCACCAACTTCGGACACCTGGACCTCACTACCTTGCTGGGACCTAAGGAGAGAGCTAACATTGATGACACCCAGCATCAAAACCCGACCAGCAAGTATGGAAGATCATAATAAAACCTATACAGTGGTACCTCAGGTTAAGTACTTAATTCGTTCCGGAGGTCCGTTCTTAACCTGAAACTGTTCTTAACCTGAAGCACCACTTTAGCTAATGGGGTCTCCCGCTGCTGCCATGCCGCCGGAGCACGATTCCTGTTCTCATCCTGAAGCAAAGTTCTTAACCTGAAGTACTATTTCTGGGTTAGCGGAGTCTGTAACCTGAAGCGTATGTAACCTGAGGTACCACTGCATTTATTTGGGCGCCTACTGAGAAGACCCTAAGAAAGCAACTGTACAGAAATGCATTGCAGAAAATCAGAAATATTTAGGGAGGGGGCGCCATCCTCGCTCAGGGCACCATATTCCCAAGGTCCATCTCTGGATGTATGATCTAGTTGAGACCCCTGTCTTGCAGGGGGTTGGACTAGATGACCCCTCGGGGTCCCTTCCAACTATCAATCCACGGCACCCAAAGCCCAGCTTCTTCGTGGTGCCCCCCCCCCCGAGAAGATGCTCGGCAGACAGCTGTTTCCACCCGGAGCGATTAAATCCGAGCCAGAGCCCCCTTCGCACTGATTTTCGTAAAGCAGCCCCGCCCGAAAGGCGCTCGGGGGGTTTCCCTTCTCCGCTGGCCGCGTCTGACCGAGTCCGCGGGGAGGGGCCCGGCTTGGCTGGGGGGCGGCCCAGAATCAGGCCAGCGGGGATTAACTTCCGCGCCTCGCCTTGCGCACAGACCAGCGGCGCGCGCGCTCCGCCCGCCCCGCCGCTCTTTCCGTCCGCACCCGAGCGCGCACCCGCGCGGGAGGGGGGGTGGGGTGGGGGTGTAGCGGGCCTCCGTCGTCATCCGTGGCGAGGGGGATCCGGGCGGAGATCCTGCCCTCCTCCTCCCTCTCCTCTTCCCTTGGCGCCTCCATCCTCGCCGAAGGAGCGGAGCGCAAAGACGCAGCCATGGCCGAGGTGCCCACCGTGGTGCGGATCAAGATCTCGCTCAAGATCCAGCCCAACGACGGGCCCGTCTACTTCAAGGTGGACGGCCAGAGGTTCGGGCAGAACCGGACCATCAAGCTGCTCACGGGGGCCAAGTACAAAGTCGAGGTGGCCATTAAGCCCGGAGCCATCCAGGCCACGTAAGTGGGGACCTACCTGCCTTCCTCACCTTTCCCTCCCCAGGGCAGCTTCTGCGTCTTGCAGCGCGCCTGCCCGCCCGCCCAGATTTCTTCCCTGGCAAAGGGACAGGCTTCCATCTTTATCCCCGTTCTTATTATTATTTCCTTTCGGCATCTCTGCGTCCTGACCCCGCACAGCGGCCAGCTGGACCCGCAGCGCCAACGGGACCTGGGCAAAAAAGGAACCGAGCCCCCTTGCTGCGTTGCGCCCGAGGAATAAAGCGCCGAGCAGCCTGCCAGCAGAAAAGGGCCGGTGCGGGTGCAGGGAAGGGGCTGGAGAGGCTCGGCTCGAAGGCCCGGCGAGGTGCGGCGCTGGAGACCGGAGGAGGGCGATGCCTAGGGGATGGGGGGGGGGGAACAATCCAGCGGATCTGCCCGGCGTCCTCGCTCCGGCTTTGCTTATGTAACCGGCCTCCCCTCCTGCGCGCATCCTCTAGGGGTGTCTTGGAAGCAGGGCGGATCCAGGGCTTCTGGAATTAGGGGACACCGCCCCCCGTGACCTCGTGCAGAGCTGCAGGTGGTGAGGAGGGGCAGCAGCAGCAAATGGGCCTAAGGTTGACTCCTGGACCGCCAGGGGACTGATCCTGGTCTCTGCAGCATCCTTTACTTCGGAATTTGTAAGGGGGTCGCGTTTGCCAGCGAGAGATTTACTTAAAACATTCATTTTCTGACTTCCATTCAAACGGTTGTTTTTTTTTTGAGGGGTGGGGGTATTAGGGTAATGTCAAAGACAAAATCACTAGAATCAGGACCTTAAAGCAATAAGTGCCGCAGCATCCAAATAAGCCTCTCTCCAACCCAGACCCTGCTATCATCATCATCTGAGGCCTCTTCTTTGCCCCCTCCTGAAGAGGCCAGGAGGGTGACTCCCCGTTTGTGGGATGTGAAGATGTTTGTCTATAACCAGTCCTTTGACTAGCATTCTGTGCCCTTTTAATTGGAGGGGAGGTTGGGGTTAGTGGGTTGCTTTTGTTTCATTTTGCATTCTCATTTTGTTGTGAACTGCCCTGCGATCTTTGGATGAAGGGCAGTGTACAAATTTAAGAACTAACTCACTGAATAAGCAAGGTAAAATGCAGCAAGCTAATGGGCCCCCAAAGTCTGAGGTCCCCCCCTTTCCTTTCCTTTTACTTTAAGAAGGTATTACCTTTTCTACAGTGAAGTGGAGCTTATTCCCAAGTGAAGTTGCAAACCTTTCCCCCACTTGCCTGGCAGAGCTGGATCTAGGGGAGGGCTACTGGTTTGCCCACACTAGGTGCTGAACCAAGAGGGTGCTGCAGGGGGCGTCGCAACAATGACTTGGAACGGAAGGCAAGAGGCCACCAGATTTTGGTGTTGCACGGGGTGCTGCTGAAATTCGAAAGCCCAAAGTCCGCCACTGTAGCTGGAAGCAGAACCCATTGAATGAAATATGAATTGCTTCTGAGTAGCATCAGGCGGCAGAAGGTCCATTTCATTCCTGAAGCCGTGGTGGTGCTATGCTCCTAAGTGAGTTTAAATGTGCATACACATGATCACATGTTTTATCTGAGGACTGACAAACTCCTTGCTTGTTTTCCTCCCTTTCAAAGCAAGGAATGGTGCTTGCACCAGACACACATCTTGCACTGTGCTCTCTTTGAACCAAGGCCGTAAACCTCACTTAACACAATATTGCTGCACTTCCCAGCTCCAAAATAGATATGCCTGGTGGACGTAATGTGAATAATAGATCCTGTTCTATTTACTTAGAAACTTTGAAGCAACTGTCCAGGCACCATACGGTGATCCTCCCAGGGGCAGGGTGATCGGAGCGGTGGTGATCCGCCCAGGGGGGATTTTGTCACACATACACCCAGGATGACACCCGGGGTGGACCGCCCCCCTTCCTACGCCCCTGACACCATAGCTCCATTTCTGAAGTGTTGGTAGCTGAGCTGGCTGTCTCTAAGGGAGGTTTATAGCTCAGTGGTAGCGCTTTGCCCGCACTAGGTCCCAGGTTCAGTCCCAATAATCTCCAGGTAGGGCTGGGGAAATCCTATACCTGAAATCCTGGAAAGTCACTACCAATCTCTGCAGACGATACTGAGCTATAAAACAGTTTGCTATGTTCAGAGGCTCCCATAGGACAAACACAGAGGTATTTTCTTCTGAGTCATAAAAGGCAGGTTTGAAAACAAACCCCTCCAATTTCTCCTTGTTACAGCCCAATTTTCTTCTTTGGCTTTTGTGGCGTTTCTGTTCAAACTGTTCGACTTATTACTCATTTGTATTAATTGAGATTAGTGGCACATAATCAAATTGTTTTGAACTGCAGATATATGACATAGACAGATACCTGCAAAAAGAGTCGCCGGCATATTTTAAGGGCATCCCTTGGGGAGGAGAGAATATGATTATTTATCTCAGGGCAGTTCACAGCATAAAATACAAAATAAAAATGCCAAAAAAGAAAACAAACCCATAACCCTCTCTCCCACAAGGACATTTAAAAGTGATGTGAATCATTCAAAGGCCTGGGAGCCTAAAGATGTATAATGAAGGTACCAGGCAAGCATTCCACAAACAGGGAGAGCATTCCACAAACAGGAGCCACTGCAGAAAAGGTCTGTTCTTGTGTTGCCACCCTCTGGACCTCACGTGGAGGAGGCACATCTTCTTTGATGGCCTCCTGAACAGAAAGTGGTGGAATTGAATACTTCTTTGTTTCTTGAGAGTATCTGTCCATTGTATGTCCCCCCCTCCCGCACTGTAATGAATGACAGTAGCATGCCACTTGTACTGCCTTCCTCCCTCTGTTACATTCTGATATATGGACAGAAAACTAAAGGGAGCTGGTTATAATCATGGCAGATGTTTGCTTGTAAACCTTACTTTCTCTCTCTCCACATTAGGAAGAGACGCTTGCTAAGAATATTAACTACTCTTTCAGGACTATGGGTATCGGGGGAGTAACGTTCCCCCTGGAAGAGAAGTCGAGAGACCCCCAAGCTGTTACCTACACTGGAATCTACGATACAGAAGGCGTAACTCACACTAAAAGTGGCGAGAGGCAGCCCATACAAATCAACATACAGGTAGTGTGTGTTTTGGGGTGTGGGGTAGCATAAGTGATGTTGTCTGGGCACGGGCAGTGCATTCTGGACTGTTTAAAAGGTATAGCACTTGAGAACATAGCACTGTCTGTTGTAATCCCCCTTTACCTTGGACTTCTCTCTTTTTAAGCATCTGTGACAGCGTAAACCTCCAGAGGCCGACTGGCCATTACTCTGCAGAGCCCATGACCTCAGCTGACCCATTCATCGCTCCAGTTCACCTGAGGTTTAAGGAGCGACATGTGGTCATCCGTGACTAGACATATTCTTGCAGCAAAACTGGGCCATTCAGAGGCAAGCACAATGCAGGCTGGGACTGACAGGAGTCCCACATTTTCTAGAGGGAACCAGGTTGGCTTCTTCTGGCTTGGGCATTAGTTTAAAGATATGCGCCCTTGGCTAAAACACTCAGAATTAGCTGTGGCTGACCATTAACATGCTAGCATTTCCCATGTTTTTCATCATCTCTTTATCTTTATTGGGAGACTCCAGTCAGGGTTCTTGAATCCAGAGCAAAGGATTACAGCTTTTCCTTTCCCCTGCCATCCTTGGTGGTGAGGTGCAAGGAATCTTTTACTGCTGTATTGTGCTATTGCAGCAATGTAAGCTGTGTGGCACTGTGGCACTGTGGGTTAAACCACAGCGCCTAGGACTTGCCGATCAGAAGATCAGCGGTTCGAATCCCCGCAATGGGATGAGCTCCCGTTGCTCGGTCCCTGCTCCTGCCCACCTAGCAGTTTGAAAGCACGTCAAAGTGCAAGTAGATAAATAGGTACTGCTCCAGTGGGAAGGTAAACGGCGTTTCCGTGCGCTGCTCTGGTTCGCCAGAAGCGGCTTAGTCATGCTGGCCACATGACCCGGAAGCTGCACGCCGGCTCCCTCGGCCAGTAAAGCGAGATGAGCGCCGCAACTCCAGAGTCGGCCACGACTGGACCTAACGGTCAGGGGTCCCTTTACCTTTAACCTGTATAGGATTCATGTTCACCCATCTCGCCCCACTCAAAGAGCAATCTCTGCCATATAGACACATAGCAAAAGCTACCAAATCTGGCCAAACTGTGCCCCTTTAAAAGTTATTTAATCCCTCTGAGTTGCATTTTTCAGCTTATTGCATCCTCTGTCAACACATCACCTCTAAGGTGTTGTTTGTTACTTATATCATCTTTCATATTTGGCTGTAATACCCACACTTTCCATTTTGCAAGCCATCTGCATCTCTGTTAGCTGTGAACACCTTTATAAGATCACTTATTTTCCTTCTCTGTTAAGAGCTTCTGCATCTCATAAGCCTTGCATTCTTATAACTGTGGAATGGAGGCCACCTTTCAGAACTGGGCTTTGCATTTCGGTGGAAATGGAGGGTGTTGGGGGCAGGATTCCTGGCCCACTGCATCAGATAGCCACAAAACTGCAAGGTGTATGCATATAAACCATGATGATTGCTGAGCAGCCTGCATAGTAAGACCAGGAGAATGGAACAGCTGCCATGTCTGGTAATAAACTCACACAGGCAGGAGACATGTAAAAACCAGTACCTTGCAAGTCTAGGTTTTCCTTCCTGGCATCATTGCTTTGTGCAGTTTTGTGCTAAAGGCACAGGATGCACCTCTGCAGGAAGAACGCTGACCTGGCAAGCCTGAGAGCAGGTGACACGGCAGAGTTCCAGCCTTTGGACCGATTTTAACATATCTGTAGTGGCAGAAACATCATGGTTTGGGAGTTGGGCTCAAATAAGCATTGCCTTGCACAGGAGCTGAAAGCCTAGCTGTTACGTAAGATCCCTGAAAATCTCCTATGAACAGATGTTCCGATTGCAAACATCTCTGGCATGCCTAAGCAATTATTCCTTCACTCATCTTAAGCCTGGGTTCCCCAATGTGGCACCACAGCCTCTTCAGACATCTTCCACTCTCCCCACCAAGGCCCTTTGCTCCTTCCATTTTTTAAAGCTGTGGCCTTTGGGAGAGGTTTGGTTGCCTATTTTATCTATGTTCTTATTTGGGGGGAGCATAGGTGCTTTGCCTGCCTGGGCTGGAGGTGAGCATCCTCTGTGAAATGGGTGTTCTGTGTGCCTGTGACAGTTCTTAAATTTCCAAATGTGCCTCCAGGTCCAAAAAGGTCAGAGGTCCCTGGTTTATGCTGTCAGTGGGAGGCTTATCGTGCAACTCAGACATTCAGTGCGGCAGCATTTGCACTTTGGACATCCCTGCCTATTGAGAACCTTCACAGCAGTCATTTTGGCACCTGCTAAAAGCATTCCTGTTTAGACAATCCTACCCAGATGCTTTAAAAGTTTTGTTGATTTTAATCTGTATTACCATATTGACCTGAATATAAGCCTCACTTTTCCCCCAAATTCTGACCGTGAAAAGTTGAAGTGCGGCTTATATTTGTGACCTTACGGTATGTGGCCAGGAGCACAGGGCAAACAGCAGCAGGAGCGCAGCAAAGTGGGGCCCCTCCCCACATCTAGTCCCCCATCCTCTTCCCCCAAGGCCAGGATGCCCCCCCCCCCCAGTATGCAGCCAGAAGCAGCGAGAAAAGGAGCAGCTTATATTCGGGTATTTTTTCTTTTTTCTCTCCCCCCCCCCTTCAATTTTAAACGTGCGGCTTATATTCAGGTGCGGCTTATATTAGGGTCAATACGGTAGTCGCAATTTTTTCTCGATTCTGCTGTTTTATCTTTTGTAAACTGCTTTGAGATTTATTATTATTATTATTTTTACCATCAAGCAGTGTATAAGTTCAGCTCATAGGTTTTACAGTTGGAAATGTGGGCAAAGTCATGTGCATCCTGGTTAACCCTTGCCTCCCCTTTTCTACCATTCTCTTCTTGTGAGGCTAACAGTTGCTAATTTCATTTGTAAATTCCTTGGGGCAGAGATCTCTCTCTCTTGTTATTCTGTCAGAAGTGTATCCTGGGGCCACTATATAATCTAATAACAAGCAAGCCCCCCCTTCGTGTCTGTTAGGTGAGACTCCGAAGCTTCTGATTCTGACTAGGCTGAAAAGTCATCCTGGAATTTGCTTACAATAATCACTGGTCTGGAAAATCTTAGATGCATTTAGATGAGCAAAGGTCAGCTCTTGATCACTGGGATGAAGGCACTTGACAAAGATTAGCTGTCAGTAATAACATGACCAACTGCTTTCAATTCTCTCTCTGTCCACCCCATCTTTCAAGACCTTTTGATTTAAGCAAGTCGAATGTAGCTGCAACAAGTCTTTGTCAGCTGTGATTTACAGTTTCCGTTTTCCAGTGCTCCTGGCCTAATCATAATCATAATAACAACAATAATGGTTTATTACTTATACCCCACCCATCTGACTGGTTGCTCCAGCCATTCTGGACAGCTTCCAACAGAATATAAAAAACATAACGAAACATCATCCATTAAACACTTTCCCAAACAGGGCTGCCATCAGATGTCTTCTAATAGCTGCATACTTTATCTCCTTGACATCTGATGAGAGGGCATTCTAAAGGGTCAGCACCACTACCAAGAAGGCCCTTTGCCTGACGCCCTGTAACTTCACTTCTCACAGTGGGGGAACCACCAGAAGACCCTCGGAGCTGGACCTCAGTGTCCAGGCTGGACGATGGAGGTGGAGATGCTCCTTCAGGTATACTGGGCCAAGGCCGTTTATGGCTTTAAAGGTTAGCACCAACACTTTGAATTGTGCTCGGAAACGTACAGGAAGCCAGTGTAGATCCTTTAGGACTACTGTTACATGGTCCTAGTGGCTGTTCCCAGTCACCAGTCAAATTCTGAATTACTTGTATTTTGTGAGTCACCTTGAAATGTAGCCCCACACAGAGTGCATTGCAGTAGTCCAAGTCATACCAGGTCATCATTTTCAGTGGACATAAATGAAGTTATTTCAAAACTATATTGG
The DNA here is from genome assembly GCF_965112155.1 of Podarcis liolepis. NCBI lineage: Eukaryota > Metazoa > Chordata > Lepidosauria > Squamata > Lacertidae > Podarcis > Podarcis liolepis. The sequence goes on from NC_139557.1 coordinate 6,415,727, forward strand.
TGGTCACTGCCTCTTGAAGCAAGCTAATTTCTTGCTGATGTTTCCCCAGCTGTGCATTTTATTTGTGCAACCAGTTGCACCAGGTTCTACTTTATATACTAACGCAAGAGACATAATTGTAGGTGAAAAAACTAAGAGGTGAAGGGGTGGAAATTCACAAAGTAATTCATTGGGGTTGCAGTAGGGTTGTGGTTTTGCCACAGTTCTGTAGAAGCATGGAGCGTAGTGTCATGAAAGGGAAGTGAATAGTTTAGTTTATTATTATATTTATACTTCTGGAAGGAAAGGAAAGGAAAGAGTTTGCTCATGAGCTTTTCTGTCTATGGTGCAGGCCAGTCTGGTCTACTGCGCATCTTGACTGGGGAGATGCAAGGGCAAAATGTATTAGGCTGGTCCTGTACTAGAAGACACATGGGCAATTGCAGCCGAAATATAGAACAAGATTTATGGTAGTTAGGGTGGGGCTTTACTGAGAGTAAGGTAAAGGTAAAGGGACCCCTGACCAGTTGTGGCCGACTCTGGGTTTGCGGCGCTCATCCCGCTTTACTGGCCGAGGGAGCCACCGTACAGCTTCCGGGTCATGTGGCCAGCATGACTAAGCCGCTTCTGGCGAACCAGAGCAGCGCACAGAAACGGCGTTTACCTTCCCGCCGGAGCGGTACCTATTTATCTACTTGCACTTTGATGTGCTTTCGAACTGCAAGGTTGGCAGGAGCTGGGACCGAGCAATGGGAGCTCACCCCGTCGCGGGGATTCGAACCGCCGACCTTCTGATCGGCAAGTCCTAGGCTCTGTGGTTTAACCCACAGCGCCACCCGCGTCCCTTTTTCTGACAGTAGACCCATTGAAATTAATGGACTTAACATGGTCCTGTTCATTAATTTTGATGCATCTACTTTGAATAAAAATTAGTCACATTCCAAAATATATTTTATTACATTTATATCCCACCTTTCCTCTGCTCAAGATTGTGGACATGGACTTTTCTGCCGCCATTCAGGGCTATAGCCAATGGGGGAGCAGTCAGTATCTCTGTCCCTGACCTTTTCCCAAGGGCACCAGGCCTCCCACCTGTCAGCAAAGGGGGGGGGGTGGAGTGGACCTGTGGCTTGTAGAGATAACAGATAACCATTTCATCTTAATCCTTCATTTACAGAGCATTCAATGAGTCAAAAGCCAGGTAAACAGGGAATAATTGCTTGACAATCAAGCTAACAGGGAGCCCCAGCCCCATAACCCCCCCCCCATGGTAACAGGATCTTAGGAAAACAGGATAAGTTAGACAAACACACCCAGGTATTTTAAAGTCATGTTCTTTTGTGCAAACCCTTTCAATTTACTCTTACTTTTTCATTTTCCCTTTGGTCATACAGTCTTAGAATTCCTCAAATGATCTATTACACTCTGAGGAGATCTACTTAAGGTTGAATGAAAGCCACAGACAATTCTACTATTTGCAGAGACTTCTCCAGCCTCTAACTACTTTTTATGCCCCTTATGAACAAATGTGTTGAGTTGTGTGTGTGTGTGTGTGTGTGTGTGCGCGCGCGCATGCGCAAACACACGTGGGGGGAGGTGCTGAACTGGGTCTTTGCCCTGGGTGACAGAAAGTCTAGTTTCTGCCCTGCCAAATTTTATGCTTGCAACAAATCTGTCAGATAGGTTAGACTGAGAGCCTATGACTACTGGCCTAAGGTCACCCAGTGATCATCATGGCTGAGTGGGGAATTTGAACCCTGGTCTCCCAAGTCCCAGCCTGAGACCCATGTGCAAGTTTTCTTAATTTGTAACTTATTCAGGTGGGAGAATTCAGTTTTCTTTCGTAAGAGAATTTAGATGTATTATTACTTCATTATTTAGCAAAATTTATATACAGCTTGATTGTAACATACCATGCAAGTGGTTTATAAGAAATATCTGAATTATCAATAAAAACAGTTTAAAAATTAACCAAAATGCTTTAAAAGCAGTTGCAATCAGCAGTAAACTAACACGAGATTAAACACATCTTGTCTATCCTTACAATAGTCTGGTAATTGGCCCACCTGCAGGTCCATATGGTAAGTGGTGTCTGATCCTAGAGGGGTGACTTTGTGTGTGGTTTTTCAGCTACAGTGGTGCCTCGCAAGATGAAAAGAATCCGTTCTGTGATTCTCTTCGTCTAGCGGTTTTTTCGTCTTGCGAAGCAAGCCCATTGACGGATTAGCGCTATTAGCGCTTTTAGCGGCTTTTAGTGGCTTATCTGCTGATCGGATCAGCTGATAAGCGGCTTAGCGGCTTAGAAAAAGGGGGGAGGGGAAAAAACCAGCAGGAACTCGCAATACATTGTCGTCTTGCGAAGCAAGCCCATAGGAGATTCGTTTTGCGAAGCACCTCCAAAACGGAAAACTCTTTCGTCTAGCGAGTTTTCCGTCTTGCGAGGCATTCGTCTTGCGGGGCACCACTGTACCACAATTTTTTAAGCATCTTCGTGCCCCATATGAGTTGCTGTGGAATGAAGCCAGATTTGATTTTGTTTTGGCATAAGTATCTGTCATAGAAGTGGCCGACTCTGGGGTTGCAGCGCTCATCTGACTTTATTGGCCGAGGGAGCCGGCATACAGCTTCTGGGTCATGTGGCCAGCATGACTAAGCCGCTTCTGGCGAACCAGAGCAGCGCACGGAAACGCCGTTTACCTTCCCTTTATCTACTTGCACTTTGTGCTTTTGAACTGCTAGGCTGGGAGGAGCAGGGACCGAGCAATGGGAGCTCACCCCGTCGCGGGGATTCGAACCACTGACCTTCTGATCAGCAAGCCCTAGGCTCTGTGGTTTAACCCACAGCGCCACCCACATCCCTTAAGTTTGGTAATAAGCTGCAATTCAGCAACTTCTCTTTCCAGTCTATTTCGTTTCTGATTAGACACACATAGGAATGTGTTGCTACTCACGCCACAGAGTTAAGCAAGCACTGTCCTGCAAAAGCTTGATTTCAAATAACTTATTTTATTTAATGTGCAGCAACTCTGTTAATTCTGATACAGTTGTTTAGGTTAGTATTTGTCAGGGTACAGGGCATTCACAGGACCTCTGATTCTGCAGTCGTGCAAATTTTGCAGCTCTTTAAGAAAAAGAAAAAATACTGTATTTTCCATTTTTTCATTAAATCTCACTTTTTCTTTATTTTTCTCACTCTGTCCTTCTATAAATGAAATTCTTAGAATCAAATAACAGTAATGATGATGATGATGGTTTTTCTAGCTCTTAACAAGAAGTGAATTGGGTTTGCTCTCTCCAGGTCACTGACATCGGTGCTTTTGAAACAGTCTGGCAAGTCAAATTCTACAACTACCACAAGCGAGACCACTGTCAGTGGGGAAACAGCTTTGCCTGCATTGAGTATGAGTGCAAGCCGAACGAGACCCGCAGCCTCATGTGGATCAACAAAGAAACCTTCTTCTGAAGCAAAGTGAGGCAGAGGAGAAAGAACAATCTCTTGGTTGAGTGAACCTCTCTTCAGACCAGTGCAAAGCCTTAACAGAGGCGCTCTGTATAGATGCTTTTGTTTGACAAATGAGACTTCAAAGCACACACTCACTTGGGGATAAGCTTATTTTGAAATCGATGGGACTTGTTTCCAAGTGAATGTGTTCCAGATCATGGGCGTAACATCAGCGTTACTGGGATTTTGACATTTATCCTCTTCCCCAATCTGACTGTTCCCACACCTTCGCTGTAATGAACACTGGAGGTGTGTCCATCGAGGTCTGAAGTAGGGTTGCCATATTTTGAAGAGCAAAAGAGGAGGACACATTTGCCAACTTCTGCTTTTAAGTATGGATCGTTATGACGAACTCTCATTTTACATACCCATGAAAAAGAGGCCACTGTCCTAGAAAAAGAGGACATATGGCAGCCCTATCTGAAGGCTCCTAGCTATGTTTATCCCATGCTGCAATATGTTGGTGACAGCTTCTTGTGCTTTTTGTTTAAATCACTGAGCTCCTTCACCCTAGTTAGTAGGCGCTTCAATGTGGCCTGCCTGCCACGTGCCATAAACTTCAATACACCTACCTACCTACCTACCTCTTCCTAGTAATCTCTTTCTACCATGGCACACACAAAGAATATAAATTCCCAATGATTGTACACCTGGTACCAGAATAGTCACACAACCCTAATCAAGCTGGTTGTTCTAGGGGAGGGGGTAAGGAGAGTGTGATTGTTGGATCTTGTAAAACCTTTCCTATCCTGTGAGATGTTGTTTTCCTGTTTCCCAGTCTCTGAAACAACTCTTACAGTCAACAGCAGTGGTGGAGTTCTTGAGAAGTGTGTAAGAGAGTGGTGAAACGATACGTCCATGGTTTAAGTTTTTTTTGTGTGTATAATGCTAATACCTGAATATGCAGTAATTCAGTATAATGGTCATGTATCAAGCGCATTGGGTTTTCAGGTTACCAGTGATATTTTTGTATGTGAAATGTAACGAAACTGGGCTGCTAGTCACTTTTGAGCTGCAAAAGCTCTGTTGCACTGAATGACAGCCTTTCGGGTTAAGCATAATCACAACAGAGCTCTTTCCAAAGTAAAAGGAAAGTTGCATAAGCTTGCATAGGGGACTGAACTCCGGTGCTATGTCCTATGTAAACCTGTTTACAAAGCTGTGACAAATGAGAAGCACATTCTTATCTCTAATAAAATAGGTGGAAAGTTGCTTCGCTCATGGAATAAAGATGGTCTTGTGTCTGTGTAACCGTGCATACCAGCTGCGTTCATGTGAATAATTGAAATTGTTATAACTTTTGACCTTTGTAATAAAGGAGCTGGAAACCTGTGTTTTCTCTCTAGGTTTTGTCACATTTTACTTAACTGACATTCATGTCAATATGTGAACTTTTTAAGGATAGGTATCCTTGTGCAAATTGTACTTCAAATATACCAAATTAGCAATTCTGCCTCTTTAAAACAAGCTCTTTTGCTATCACATTTTTATAATTTATTTATTTTTATCATAAATTTTCTTTAAAAGGCCACTTTTTTGGGAAATGCCCACCCAAAGCAGCTTATGATTAAACCCTTTGGGTCCCTTCTAACTCATAAATTTAAATGATTCTATGATATCCAATGCCATACTCAGTGTCATACTCAGAGTAGACCCATTAACCTTTGGGTTATTGCTTTTAGTGGGACTGGCATGGGAAACAAAATCAAGTAAATCCCCCCCCCCATTGTTTTATGATAAAAATAAGGTGAGGCCTCCATGTATGTCTTTGCAGGATTGATGTCTTGGTATCTGCATAGCACATGAAAATAGGATCCCCTCAACTTGGAAAAGTGGGTGTGGTGTTTAGTTGTGAAGTGTCTTGTTATTTATCTTAGATCAAAGAATAACCCTCATGAGCTTGAATACTGCCAGGAATAACATTGATCGTGTCAGGTTTTTTTTTTTAAAAAAAACAATTTTAGAATTCCCTACATGAACCTTTGATGAATTATGCTCGTCCTTCAAACACCAAAAGATTCAACACTATGGCATTAAAAAACAATTTTATGAGCAGACTAGATTGCCACTATAAAAATGGTCTGCTACCGAGCCATTGTCTTGCACCATTCAAAGGGATTGATGATAAATAATAACGATGACCACTTACGTGTAGGTTTCACTTGTATAATTAAGAGCTGCTTTGTTTCTGCCTGCAGGAAAAGGTAGTTTTCAACGCTGTTGATAAAAAAAAAAAAACCTGTAACAGCAGAGTAGTGTAGGATGAATCATTAATATATCTAAATAAATAATTTCATTAGCCATCAACACAGTCTGAGCTGTGTAATCAAAGCATATTACCAGAAGAAACCCCTCTCAACGAGGCCTCATAACGCGAACAATCTGACAGCCCTTATCCAACGTTTCTGTATGCCTTTTGACTGTGTTTCTCCCTGTCAGAAGGTTCACCCAGGACTACCATTGCACTATCACATTAGCAGCAGTTGCTGGAGTGTTTAAAGGAGAGCTTGCCTTTGCAGAATTGCGCTCAGTTCTAGTTCAGGGACCCATCACTGACTTTTCCCTACCAGGGACTTTTCCCTACTGAGCACAGTTCTGCCACTGCTGGAAAGGCAAGCTCTCCTTTAAACACTCCAGCAAGTCTTCAATTATTTAGTTGTTCCATTTTTCCAGTCATTTCCCCACAAGTTGCCAAATGTGCTTTTATTCATTTATTACGGGGAGAATCCGACGTTTCACAAATGGACGTTTGCTTGTGCAATGGGATTTCATCTTTCTTTTCTCCACCCTGCAGATCCCTGCCCAGACCCCCCAACTCCCCAGAGCAGTTTTTCAGGGTACATGGGGGAAGAGGTAGGTGAAATATCTTTGCAAGAGCAGAGGTCCATCCCGCTCATGGATGGACAGCATGGAATACAACCCTTGGGCATTTACTTCCCATCCCCTGCCTGTGATGAAATCAAACACAGGACAATTTACAATAAAAGAGCTTAAACAGCCAAAATGAGCAAGATAACCTTAGAATAAAGGTTATAACATTTGGGGCTTTTCGTTTAGAGAAAAGTGTTAAGTTGTGGGTGAACATATCAGACGACACAGCGATTCTTCAAACAGCTCTTGTTTATTCACAGGCCAGAACAGAACTGAACTGAAAAGTTCAGTCAGCCTGCTTATATAGAGCTCCAGTACAACGTAACTGTAACAATTTTCTTAAACTATCCAATCACTGAACATCACTTTCGATCCCTTATTTGCATAACTATCTACAGTGTCCCCCTGCTGCCCCGGGGTGAGAACTTCAGTACATAACAAAAAGGGGAGCGAGAAGGGACATGATAGAGATGTTTACAATTCTCCACGGTCTGGGGAAAGAGGAAAGGGCGATGTCTCTGTCCCTCTCATAATGCTAGAACTCAAGGCCACCCAATGAAGATGAATGTTGGAAGCCTCGTGGCAGTCAAAGTACGTCTTCACACAGCACATAGTTAAAACTATGCAATTCCCTTCCACAAGAAGCGCCGTATTTTTCTTCCTAAAAAGTAAGGGGAAATGTCTGTGTGTCTTATGGAGCGAATGTGTGGTCCCTGGAGCCGAATTGCCCAGGGGAGAAAAGCAGATCATGGTTTGTTTTTTTTAAAGAGGGAAGTGGGTGTTGAAACAAAGCCGCTGATCGTTTGCCGATCGGGGAGAGAGATAAGGGACGCGAGAGATAAAGGAGGCTGCCTGGGAGGGGGGAGGTAAAGACAGCAAACTTGCAAAGGGGGGAAACAGGAAGACTAAAGCAATAAGGAGAACACTTCAATCTCCCAGGACATTCTATACAAGATCTCAAAGTAGCTGTTTTACTACAAAGGAATTTCAGAAATAGACTGGAAAGAGAAGCTGCTGAATTGCAACTCATTACCAAACTTAAAACCATGGAGAGACCTGGTCTGAACAGAGACATTGGATTCTTATCTCATTATACATGACTTAGCCATTTCTCACCTTCTCACCCCTTGCCTTTTCCTGTAAGACCTATTACAGTCGTTAAGAGTCGTCAACAGGCTCATCTCAGCTATCTGCCAATCTCCCATTCCCACCACCCTTCTGAGTAATACCCCTCCCCACCTTCTCACTATATAGAAGGATCTGGCAACTTCTGTTTCAGTGTATCTGAAGAAGTGTGCATGCACACGAAAGCTCATACAAAGAACTAACTTAGTTGGTCTTTAAGGTGCTACTGGAAGGAATTTTTTTTATTTTGGCAATAAGGAGAGAAATTAGAAGAAAAAGAGGAGCAAAAAACAGCAAAAAAGACACTAAGGCAAACAAGAGGGAAGGGAGTGTTGAAAGGAAGCAGCTGATCGGTGGGACTGGGAGAGAGATAAGGGATGCTACGGAGGCTGCCTTTCCATACTTTTCCTGAGGACCCCTTAGTCCTCAGAAGCAACTTCTTGGGCAGTGGGAGATGGAACTAGGAATTTTTTTGGATACTCCACCATGTGCTAGCACAAAGTCACCATTGGGTGCTGCCACATATCAATAGCAACACACTAGAAACGTATATCATTTCATTCCATTTTAAATTAGCATTCCTATGTTACCATACACAAAGTAAATTACAAGCTGAAAAAACAACAAAATATACAACAAAGATCATACACCTTACAAAGGTATAAAAAGAAAGGCAAATGACCCCTGGACAGTTAAGTCCAATCAAAGGCGACTATGGGGTTGTGGCACACATCTTGCTTTCAGGCCGAGAGAGCCGGCATTTGTCCACAGACAGCTTTCCAGGTCATGTAGCCAGCAGGACTAAACAGCTTTTGGCACAATGGAACACCGTGACAGAAGCCAGAGTGCACGGTTTGAATCCCCACAACGGCGTGAGCTCCCGTTGCTCGGTCCCTGCTCCTGCCAACCTAGCAGTTCAAAAGCAAGAGGAAGCAAAGGCTTGGGGGGTGGGGAAAGCAGCTTTTTGTTCTTCTTCCCCCTCTTGCTGTCAGCTAGAAAGACTGGTCCGTGAAGCTACGGCAGCTTGGCACTTTCTCCCCAGCCCTGAATATTTCTTTTAAAGCAAATATACATAATTATTGACAGAGCAGTCCAGTGCCTTTCTATTCAGAATTTAGTTCCACTGTGCTAAGTGGTGCTTGCTCCCAGGTAAGCTGGTACCGTGGTACCTCAGATTAAGAACTTAATTCATTCCAGAGGACCGTTCTTAACCTGAAACTGTTCTTAACCTGAAGCACCACTTTAGCTAATGGGGCCTCCTGCTGCTGCCGCGCCGCCGGAGCACGATTTCTGTTCTCATTCTGAAGCAAAGTTCTTAATGTGAGGTACTATTTCTGGGTTAGCGGAGTCTTTAACATGAAGCGTATGTAACCTGAAGCGTATGTGCCACTGCATTGTGTTTTTAATATTCGATTGGGAGCCGCCCAGAGTGGCTGGGGAAACCCAGCCAGATGGGCGGGGTATAAATAAATTATTATTATTATTATTAGCTTCCCTCCCTGACATCTACAACATGGGCAATCGTAACACTCACTTGCCTCCCAGGTTTGCTGTGAGGATTACAACGGGATAATGCATATGTGCACTTGAAAGCACAACAAAAATCTTAGATATTATTATTATTTTCATACCACTCTCTTCCATTTCCTCATTTCCATTTCCTCTTCCTCACACCCATAACCCATCTCTGTTTCTGCTTTTTTCTTTCCTATCCAAAAGGTTCCTTTAAGCACCAGTATGAGCCCATGGCTTTGTATTTCTCTCCCCCCCCCCCCGTCATCCATTACACAACCACAAAATAATCCCTTCTCCTGTCCTTGCTATTTCCAAAGACTCAAGTTTTCTTTGCATCAAGTTTACAAGCAGTTTATATAAAAGGAAAGCAGGACTGCTGGATATACTTATGTATCAAAGCCCTTATGGTTGTCACAGAAGTACATTTCTTTGGTCTGATTTGGATACATGACTCAGGTTATTCTTCTCCCTCCCTGCAGTATACTGTAGAAGAACATGTTCTACTTCCCCACTAGATGGTGGTAAGAGGAGAGAAATAACTTACAGCACTAGCTTCACCAAGAACTCCCAGGTTTCCTTATATACACAGAGAGATTTTTCTGTTGCTGATCATTGTTGTTGTTGTTTAGCCATTTAGTCATGTCCGACTCTTCGTGACCCCATGGACCAGAGCACGCCAGGCACTCCTGTCTTCCACTGCCTCCCGCAGTTTGGTCAAACTCATGCTGGTAGCTTCGAGATCACTGTCCAACCATCATGTCCTCTGTCATCCCCTTCTCCTTGTGCCCTCCATCTTTCCCAACATCAAGGTCTTTTCCAGGGAGTCTTCTCTTCTCATGAGGTGGCCAAAGTATTGGAGTCTCAGCTTCAGGATCTGTCCTTACAGTGAGCACTCAGGGCTGGTTTCCTTAAGAATGGAGAGGTTTGATCTTCTTGCAGTCCATGGGACTCTCAAGAGTCTCCTCCAGCACCATAATTCAAAAGCACCAATTCTTTGGCGATCAGCCTTCTTTATGGTCCAGCTCTCACTTCCATAGATCACTACTGGGAAAACCATAGCTTTAACTATAAGGACCTTTGTTGGCAAGGTGATGTCTCTGCTTTTTAAGATGCTGTTCCTGATCATAAGCATGTTTATTTGTACTTAATACAGTAGTAGATAGGTAGCCGTGTTGGTCTGCCATAGTCAAAATAAAAAAATTCCTTCCAGTAGCACCTTGAAGACCAACTAAGTTAGTTCTTGGTATGAGCTTTCGTGTGCATGCACACTTCTTCAGATACACCGAAACAGAAGATGCCAGATCCTTCTATATAGTGAGAAGGTGGGGAGGGGTGTTACTCAGAAGGGTGGTGGGAATGGGAGATAGGCAGATAGCTGAGAGAGCCTCTTGACGACTCTTAACGACTGTAGTAGGTCTTACAGGAAAAGGCAAGGGGTGGGAAGGTGAGAAATGGTTTAGTTATGTATAGTGAGATAAGAATCCAATGTCTTTGTTCAGCCCAGGTCTTTTCATGGTTTTAAGTTTGGTAATGAGTTGTAATTCAGCAGCTTCTCTTTCCAGTCTATTTCTGAAATTCCTTTGTAGTAAAACAGCTACTTTGAGATCTTGTATAGAATGTCCTGGGGGAGCTTCCGGTCGGTGCCAGCGCTTAATGGCGGTCCTAGCCCCGAGCTCCGGGGAAGGACTGCTTCGCAAGTTCGGGTCTTACCTGCTACGGCAAGCGGGGGACCCCTAAAATCCCAGGCGCTGAAGCCTGAGAACAAGGAGACTCGGTGGGCACCTTTGCGCCCCCCGGTACCGTGAAAGCGACACCGGGAGCGAGCGCGGTGCTGAGAGTCGCTACCCAGCCTGCGAAGTGAAGCCGCGTCGCCATTAGCGGAGAGCGCCGATTCCTTCCTGAAAAGAAAATTCGGACTGAATTCCCGTGAGTAAGACTTGAAAAATAACGGGGACCCTCTAAACTTTAAAATTTGAACTAAAAACGGGGGAGATCTAAACAAAGGAAGTCTGCCTCCCCCCGACTGCATGAAAGTGAAAGCAACAGAGCTCTAAACTTGCATCCGTTTAAACCAGCTCTTTAATCAGCTAAACCGGACATTTGGACCTTTGATCTCCCCTCCAGCTAGCAGGGCAGAGGGGAGGTGAATTGGACTAATAATTGCATGATCTATTGGAAGTTAAAAATCTCTGCCGTCTCACCCATCTGAAAGTATGAAACGGTCTGCCTTTTTTTTTTTTTTTTTTAGCACACTGAACTGACTTTTCCCTGTAAAGTGATATTTTGATACAAAGTTCCCACAGTGTCTGGCTACTCTGTAGTATAAGAAGAAATAATACAAACTGGATAACTGTGGCAGCTTAAAGCTACAAGCTTTCTAGCAATATTGATTTGGACTGTGTTAAGCTCTTGTTTTGTATTCTGGACAATCTCCCCTGTTTTTTGGTACTTGGAACATTGTTCTATGGCCATTTTGATTTGCTCCCTCTAGAGGATAAAGTAAAGTTTGCCACAGCTTGACAGTGGAACTTTCCAAGGGAGAAAATTCCCGTGGGAAGTGACCTTGACATGAGTGGCCCACAAGAAGAGATAGTCACAAGAGCTAAGACCAAGCACCATCAGCAACAACAACAGCTGCAGCAACAACAGGCAAAGAAAAGAGGATCAATTTCAGGCCCAACAACTGGAGCAGCAGGAATAGCAGGACAAGATAAAGGGACAGCCGTCTCTATGGAAGCTGTGACAGATGCGCTGCTTAAGATCAACCAAACTTTGGAGTCTTTAACAAAACAGACCTCAGAGAACACACTAAAATTAGCAGAAATTTCAGTAAGATTAAACCAGAATACAGAATCTATAAATAAACTGGTGGAGGAAAATGCCACTACGCGTCAAATTGCGGAAGATGCCAAGGCTACGGCGGGAGAGACACAGGAGAAATTAGAGCCGATTGCCAAGAAGGTCTATGAGCATGACTCAACTTTGGCCTTGTGGGACTTACAGAGGAAAGAGAGAAACTTAAAATTAAGACTGATCCCGGAGAACGAAAGAGACAACCTTGTGGAATATCTGACACGGGAGTTTGTGGACTGCTGGGACCTTGAGGAAGACGAATTCAAAATTACGACTGCTTTTAGATTGGGAAAAAAGCAAGACAGAAAGACCCCGAGAGACTGTTTGATTACATTCAGATCCAAGGAGGAAAGAGACAAAATATTAAGACTACACTTTGAAAAGGCCTTGCAAATTGGAAATTCAACTGCACAGTTCTTCAAAGACATCCCAAAACATATTTTGGATTTAAGAAACTTCTACAAGGACTTAGCTCTTCTGCTAAAGAAAAATTCCATCCGTTTCAGGTGGGAGTTCCCACAAGGACTGTCATTTGACTACAAGTTAAAGAAGGTAAAAATAAAGACAATTCAAGATAAAGAAAAATTTTTGGCAAGATATCAGGAGGAGCTACAGAAGGGGATTGTGGACGTACTTGGAGAACAGAGGAGAGCACTGGAGATCCTGAATCTCTCGACTGGACAAAAACCACCACCATCAGAAGAAGAGCAACAACTTGGAGCTGTTGGAGGAGCCTTAGAAAAATAACAAGATGGCTCTGCAATTCCTTAGTTGGAATTGTAATGGACTCAATGTGCCTTTGAGGAGAAGACAAGTATTTCACATACTGAATAGAGAACAATTGGATTTGATATGTCTACAAGAAACTCACATAACCAGAGCCCACAGGAGACTACTTATAAATAAAAGGCTAGGACAAGAATTTATCTCATCAGACAAAGTCAAGAAGAGAGGAGTTGTAATATATGTTAAGGAAAAATGGGCTCCAAAAATGATATTTAAGGATGAACAAGGGAGATATCTGGCAGTGGAAATACAAATTCAAGGAGAAAAATTTTTAGTGGTTGGAATTTATGCGCCAAATGAAGGCAAATCGGACTTCTTTAAGAGACTTCATGAAACTCTTTCTGACTATTTGGATTACAATATGATAATCATGGGAGACATGAATGGTGTGGTCTCCACCAACATGGACAAGGCACAAAGACTAACAGTTAGTAAAGAAGGGAGACTCCCTAAGACTTTTTTTGAAATGACAGAAAATATGGACTTGATAGACATATGGAGAACAAGGAACCCTCTGGAGAGAGAGGGAACCTTCTTCTCCCAAGCAATGACGACCTGGACTAGAATTGATCAAATTTGGGTTACTAGTGGAATGGCTCCAAAGATTAAGAAAGTGGAAATCTGCCCAAAAACTTGCTCCGACCATAACGCCGTGAAGATGGAGATGAAACTTACAACAACTGGTCAATTCAGATGGAGAATGAATGACACCCTCTTTCGGGACAAGGAGATTCTTATGAAGGCCCAAAAGACTTTAAAAGATTATTTCGAAATAAATATGAGGACCGACGTGGAGAAAAGAGTGATCTGGGATGCAAGTAAAGCGGTCATGAGAGGATTCTTGATTCAACAAAATTCAATAAAGAGGAAAAAACAAAACGAGAAAAAAGAGAAGCTATTGGAAATGATAAAGGAAGGAGAGAGAAAATTAAGAACAAAACCAAAATCTCAGGACATCTTAAGAGAGATCAAGTTATATCAAACACAATATATGGAATTGATGAACCAAGAGATTGAATGGAAGATAAAGCAAATGAAGCAAAAGACTTTTGAATCAGCAAATAAATGTGGTAAACTCTTGGCATGGCAATTGAAGAAAAGGCAGAAACTAAACACAGTTACAAGCCTGGAGGTGGATGGAAAGAATATATCTAAACCTAATGAAATTAGAAACTGCTTCGTAAGTTATTTCAAAAAGCTTTACACTCAAGGCCCCCAAAATGAAGAAGATATAGACAAATTCCTGGGAAAATATGGATTACAAAACATCTCTCATCAAAGTAAGATGGACTTGAACCAGAGAATCTCAGAACAAGAGATAGAGGCTGCTATTCAGAACATGCAATTGGGCAAATCTCCGGGACCAGATGGATTGACTTCCAGATACTACAAATCGTTGAAGGAATGGCTAACTCAACCACTAAGAGAAGTGTGCAACGAGATCCTTGAGGGAAAAAGGGCCCCTGAATCGTGGCAAGAGGCATATATTTCACTCATACCAAAGTCAGAGACTGAAAAGACCCAACTTAAGAACTACCGCCCAATATCACTCCTCAATGTGGATTACAAAATTTTTGCAGACATTTTGGCAAAAAGATTTAAAAGAGTATTGATGGAGAAGATTCATAAGGACCAAGCAGGTTTTCTCCCCAAAAGACACCTGGCAGACAATGTAAGGAATGTAATAGACATTCTGGAAAAGCTAGAGGTGAATATAAACACTAAAGCAGTACTGATTTTTGTGGACGCGGAGAAGGCCTTTGACAACATTTCTTGGAGTTTTATGAGAAAGAATCTTCATGGGATGGGGGTAGGCCAGGGTTTTGAGAATGGTATGGCTGCAATATATTCTGAACAAAAAGCTAAACTGATTGTAAATAATGTTATGACGGAGGAACTTAAGATAGAAAAAGGAACACGACAGGGGTGCCCGATTTCCCCATTACTTTTTATTTCAGTTCTGGAGGTGTTGCTGAACATGATAAGAAATGACCAGCAGGTTAAAGGTGTGCAGGTCGGAGCTAAACATTACAAGTTAAGAGCGTTCGCAGATGACCTGGTATTGACTTTGCAAGAGCCAAACACTAGTACAAAAAAGGTTTTAGAAATAATACAACAGTTTGGCCAGGTAGCTGGATTTAAGTTGAACAAGCAAAAAACTAAAGTTTTAGGGAAAAACTTAACAGATATGGAAAAGGAGAAATTTCAAGAGGAAACAGGTTTGACTGTGGTAAAGAAGGTGAAATACCTAGGGGTTTATTTAACATCTAAAAATCTGAATTTGTACAAGGATAATTATGAAAAATGTTGGTCAGAAATTAAAAAAGATCTAGAAATATGGTCAAATTTGAAACTGTCAATGCTAGGCCGAATCGCTGTGATTAAAATGAATGTATTGCCTAGAATGCTTTTTCTGTTTCAGACCTTGCAGATTCTCGACAAGATGGAATGTTTCAAGAGGTGGCAGAAAGATATTTCGAAATTTGTCTGGCAGGGCAAAAAGCCCAGAATTAAATTCAAAATATTAACAGATGCCAAAGAAAGAGGGGTTTTTGCCCTGCCGGACTTAAAATTGTACTACGAGGCAGCAGCTTTCTGCTGGCTGAAAGAATGGATGCTCCTCGAGAACACTGATATCTTGGATCTGGAAGGTTTTAACAATGCTTTTGGTTGGCATGCATATCTTTGGTATGATAAAGTAAACAGCGCTTTTAAAAATCACATTGTTAGGAAAGCATTGATTAATGTTTGGATAAGATATAAAGATCTATTGGAAAATAAAACCCCTAGATGGGTGTCACCAGTGGAGGCCAAAGCAGTGAAGAGACTCAATACGGAGGCCGGATGGCCGAAGTATTGGGAAATCTTAGAACAGGATGGAGACAAGTTCAGACTACAAAGTCAGGAGAAATTGAAGCATAAAGTTGGAAACTGGTTTCAATATCGTCAAATAATGGAATTTTTTAAACAGGACAGGAAAATTGGTTTCCAGGTGGAAAAATCAAAATTAGAAACTGAACTGTTAGAACCCAATACTAAGATTTTATCTAGAATGTATAACTTGCTGTTGAAATGGAACACACAGGATGAAACAGTAAAATCTGCTATGATTAAGTGGGCTCAGGATGTTGGACATAACATCATGTCAGCTGACTGGGAATGGTTATGGAACACCGGTATTAAATTTACGGCATGTAATGCCTTAAAGGAAAACATTATGAAAATGGTATACAGGTGGTACATGACCCCAGTCAAGCTGGCAAAAATCTACCATTTGCCTGATAATAAATGTTGGAAGTGTAAAGAGACTGAAGGTACCTTTTATCACCTTTGGTGGACTTGCCCGAAGATTAAGGCCTTCTGGGAAATGATCTATAATGAAATGAAAAAGGTACTTAAATGTACCTTTCCCAAAAAGCCAGAGGCCTTTCTTCTGGGCATTGTCGGCCAATTGGTGACAAAGAAGGATAGAACTTTTTTTATGTATGCTACAACAGCGGCAAGAATACTCATCGCAAAGTATTGGAAGACACAAGATTTACCCACTCTGGAAGAATGGCAGATGAAAGTGATGGACTATATGACATTGGCCGAGATGACAGGCAGAATCCGTGACCAACGAAAAGAGACGGTGGAAGAAGACTGGAGAAAATTTAAAAGTTATCTGAAGGACTATTATAAACTTAATGAATGTTAAAAATGTCGTGGTTTTTAGAAACAAGGGGGTACAGGGATATATGGTCAGAAGATAGAAAAGGACTAAGTTGACAGAGATTTGAAAGCAATAATTGGGAGTTGCTAGTTGAAGTATGGACATTGGGATGCAGAGAGGGGGGGTATGGGGAAGTCCAAGAAAAGAGGTTTATAAGAAAATATGTACGAAACTATGCGTGTTTGTTTGTCATTTTCATTGTTTGTTTGTCTTTTTAAAACGTTGTAAAACCAATAAAAATTTTATAAAAAAAAAAATATAGAATGTCCTGGGAGATTGAAGTGTTCTCCTACTGGTTTCTCTGTTCTGTGATTCTTGATGTCAGATTTATGTCCGTTTATTCTTTGGCGTAAGGTTTGGCCTGTTTGTCCAATATAGAGAGCTGAAGGACACTGTTGGCATTTGATGGCATACACAATGTTAGACGATGAGCAATTAAATAGTCCCGAGATGGTATGTGTGATGTTGTTGGGGCCAGTAATGGTGTTGTCCAGGTGTATGTGGCAGCAAAGTTGGCATCTGGGTTTATTGCAGGCTCTGGTGCCAGTGTCTGTGTTAAGTCTGGTTGTAGTATTATTGTGGGTTAGGAGTTGTTTAAGATTGGGTGGTTGTCTGTAGGCAATGAAAGGTCTTCCTCCCAGAGCTTGAGAAAGAGAACTGTCATTGTCCAGGAGAGGTTGTAGATCTCTGATGATGCGTTGTACTGTTTTAACTTGGGAGCTGTATGTGATGACTAGAGGTGTTCTGTTATTTTCTTTTTTGGGTCTGTCTTGCAGCAAGTTCTCTCTGGGTATCAGTCTGGCTCTGTTGATCTGTTGTCTAACTTCATCTGCTGGGTATTTTAGTTCTGAGAAGGTTTGCTGTAGATCCCTTAGGTGAGAGTCTCTGTCTGTAGAATTGGAACAGATGCGGCTGTAACGTAGTGCCTGGCTATATACAATGGACTGTTTGGTATGTTTGGGATGGTAGCTAGAGGCATGTAGATATGTTTGTCGGTCAGTTGGTTTGCGGTATAAGGTACTTGTACATGGACTTGTACATTGACTGCTTCCGCCACAGAATCCAAACAGATGTGACCAGAAAACATCATCGCTTACAACAAAATCTAAACCATGCTGAAAGGAGAGCCATAAATAATCTCAGAAACAACCCAGACATTATAATTAAAGAAGCAGACAAAGGTGGAGCTGTCGTCATCATGAACAAAACTGACTACATTCAGGAGGCTCACAAACAACTTTCCAATACCGCCTTTTACACAAAATTGGACTCAGACCCCACACAAGAATACAAGAAAGAACTAAACAAGATTGTTAAGGAGCTACCCCCACACATCCAAGAACAGATCCTCACCAACACACCAACAGAACCTCGACCAGGAACTTTCTATCTTCTACCCAAAATACACAAACCAGGAAATCCAGGACGCCCCATCATTTCAGGTATTGGCACTGTTACAGTGGGTGTCTCCGGTTATATGGACTCTGTTCTGAAACCATATGCCATCAATGCTCCCAGCTATGTACGTGACACCACAGATTTTCTGAGGAAAATACAGTCTTTAAATAATCTTCCCAACAATACTATACTAGCTACTATGGATGTGGAATCTCTGCATACCAACATCCCACACAACGATGGTTTACAAGCCATAAGGAACACCATATCAGATAAAACCACAGCGGACCTTGCCACCAAACTCTGCCAATTTGTCCTTACCCACAACAACTTCAAATTCGGTGATGACCTGTTTCTTCAGATCAGCGGCACAGCAATGGGCACCCACATGGCCCCACAGTATGCCAACATCTTCATGGCAGATTTAGAACAACGTTTCCTGAACTCCTACCCACTCAAACCTCTCTTGTACCTGCGATACATTGACGATATTTTTATCATCTGGACACATGGTCAACAGACCCTGGACACCTTTTGTTAAGTCGTGGGTTGACATAGCAGCTGGCACAGCGATTTCTTCAAGTAGCTCTTTATTATGGTAAGCTGAAATAGAACTGACTGCGAACAGCTCAGCCGGCCTGTATTTATAGGCAGCCGGCTGTCAACATTGTAACCACAACAGCCCAGAGTTCCCGCCTAAAATAACTGCCGCGGACCTGAGTGAAAACTATCTACAGACCTGAGTGAAAACTATATACAGTATCCCCCTGTTGGCCCAGGGTGAAACTACACTACATAACACCCCTCCCCACCGAGATAAGGCGTTAGTTACAATCGTAATGGTTCCCTTATATACAGCACTACGCGTAATGGTTCAATTAAGCACAAAAGCATATCGGTTACATTTCCCATACTTAGACCAACAGTGATACCTGTCCAACAACATAGTCCTTTAAATAAGTTGGGCGCTTGGAAACTCTGCCAGACCGCCGGGGACTGGTAGCCAAGTCCGGAGGGCCACACAGTTCTCGCTGAGGCTGTGGTGCGACCCTAGGTGGCGTTGGAACCAACTCCCCTGGATCCGCTGCTGTGGGTGGAGCCTCCGCAAGTGGAGTGGTCTGAGTCTGTTCTGAAACGGCTTGGTTCGGCTCCACGCTGGCAGTTTGCGAGGGAGGTGTAGGTGGGGCCTCGCCATCTGTACGTGTCTCTTCTGGAGCCGCAAGCGCAGTTGGGGGCACCTCGGTAGTGTCCAAGTCCCCAACCCTGCGCCTAAGCTGGTCTATGTGCCGTCGCCACAAGCGTCCGTCTTCGAGTGCCACCTGGTACGAGCGAGGTCCAGTGACTCCCACTACTGTGGCTGGCACCCAAGGGATGTCCCCCACATAGTTCCGGGCAAAGACCTGGTTTCCTGGGACAAATGACCGTGGTGCGTTGGCACAGCCTGGGGGTTCAGCCACGGCAAAGTCTGGGTGTAGCCGGTCGAGCGGTGACCTGAGGCGGCGGCCCATAAGCAGTTCAGCAGGACTCCTCCCTGTGGCCGCATGAGGGGTGATGTGTTGCACGAACAAGTATTCGGCGACCCGCTCATGCCAGTCTCCCCGGTCCAGGCGCGCCAGTGCCTCTTTTGTCGAGCGCACCATTCTTTCTGCTTGCCCGTTGCTGGATGGATGAAAGGGTGCCGTTAGGGCATGGCGGATGCCCAGTCCCAAAAGATACCGCTCAAACGTGCCTGACGTGAACTGCGGTCCGTTGTCAGAGACAAGGACATCAGGACACCCATGCGTTGCAAACAGGCCTCGCAGCACCCGGATGACAGCTTCGGTAGGGGTGGAGGGCATCAGGGCGACCTCCAGCCATTTGGAATAGGCGTCCACCACTACCATAAAGGTCCGGCCGTGAAAGGGGCCAGCCAGATCGATGTGCACCCTCGACCAGGGTGTCTTTGGCGTCTCCCAGGTGTGTCCCTTAGCTGCCGGTGGTGCAGGCCTCGACTCCTGGCACGCTTGACAGGCGGACACCCAGGCAGTGATGGCATCGTCCATATTAGGCCACCAGACGTAACACCGAGCCAACGCCTTCATTTTGACAATTCCCGGGTGGCCAACGTGCAGAGCCTCCAGGACGCGCTGACGGAGTCCCTGGGGAATCACGACGCGGTCTCCCCACAGCAGGCAGCCGCGATGAGCTGAGAGTTCATGTTGTCTGGTTGCGAAGGGCTGGAACTCCGATGCAAAAGGCCCTTGTGGCCACCCCCTCCACACCCAGTTGAGCACCCGGCTGATGGTGCGATCCTGGGCAGATGCGGAGGCCACAGTGGCAGCCGATACAGGCGCTGCCGGAAGATCCTCAATCAGAAGGAGCGATGAAGCTGGAAATGCTGGAAGAGGGCAACGGCTGAGGGTGTCGGCATGGCCCATCGATTTCCCCGGGCGATGGATGAGCCGGTAGTGGTAGGCAGCCAGGAAAACAGTCCATCGCAGCATGCGTGGTGAGAGGACCGGTGGAGTTGGACGATCACCGGTGAGGAGGCCCAGGAGTGGCTTGTGGTCAGTGATGAGGTCAAAAGTCCTGCCATAGAGGTATTCATGGAACCTCTTCACTCCAGCCACAAGTGCCAATGCCTCCTTGTCGAGCTGGCTGTAATTCCGTTCCGTCGGAGATAGTGTCCTGGAAAAGTAGGCGAGCGGTGCTTCTCTTCCATCTGGAAAACGGTGACTAAGGACAGCACCGATGCCAAAAGGTGAGGCGTCGCAGGCAAGGACCAGCGGCCTGGATTCACTGTACTGTACCAGCACACTGTCTGAAGAAAGGAGAGCCTTGACCGCGTTGAAGGCCGCCGTCTCCCGATGACCCCAGGCCCAAGGAGTCTTAGTGCTAAGGAGTCGGTGAAGAGGCTCAGCCACTGTGGCTTTGTGGGGCAGGAACATGTTATAAAAGTTCAGCAGCCCCAGGAACGCCTGCAACTCCGTTTTGTTCTTTGGGGTGGGGGCCTGCTGGATAGCGCGGATCTTGGATGTGGTTGGATGCAGACCGGAGGCATCGATAAGATAGCCCAGGAACTCTACCTGTGGAACGGCGATCTGGCACTTCTCCCTCTTTACCTTGAGCCCGGCCTCCTGGAACCTGGTCAGCACGGCACGGAGGCGCTCGAACAGCTGCTGGTGTGAGTCTGCAGACACCAAGACGTCATCAAAATATGGTACCACGCCCGGAAGCCCTTGCAGGAGACGCTCCATAAGGCTTTGGAAGATGCCAGGAGCCACACTCACCCCGAACTGCAACCGGCGGCAACGGAATGCCCCCCGGTGGGTGACGATCGTCTGGGCTTCAGCAGTGGCATCATCGACTGGCAGTTGTTGATAGGCTTGGGCAAGGTCCAGCTTAGCGAAGACCTTACCCTCATCCAGGGAATGCAGCAGGTGTTGGACAACAGGAACCGGATAAGCGTGCTGCTGAAGTGCCTTGTTGATCGTGCACTTGTAGTCAGCGCAGATTCTCACCGACCCATCTGGCTTGACAGGCGTGACGATGGGGGTTTCCCACTTTGCGTGGTCAACCGGCTCCAAAACTCCTTGGGCGATCAGTTTGTCCAGTTGTTCGTCCACCTTAGCCTTGAGAGCAAAGGGAACCCGGCGTGGCTTTAGCTTGATGGGGGCGACTTGTGGATCAAGGCTAAAGGAGATGGGCGTACCTGTATATTGGCCCAAGGTGCCGTCAAAAACCTCGGCAAAGTCTTTGACCAGACCCTCAGTCTCTGCGTTAGAGATGCAGTTGATGCCGGTGACTTCCAGGCCGAGGGCATCAAACCAGTCTAGCCCTAGGAGGCTTGGCCGCTGACCTTCGACCACCACCAACCGGAGCAGGCCCGAAAAATCCTTGAAGGCGATCCGGAACCGGCCAACGCCTACCACGGGAATGTCGTTTCCCTGGTAGTCTCTCAGGTGTACGCGGTGAGAGTCGAGTTGCCTTTTGGACACTCTGAGTACCAGTCTTTTTATGGTGCTCCATGACACGATGGACAGGGCAGACCCAGTGTCGATCTCCATGGCACATGGAGCTCCTTCAATGAGCACCGTGACGTTCAGCTTGCGTCGCGTAGGCGAGTCGGTTTGGCCAATCGTGGTTCCAGACGGGCAGCGGCAGTTGGTGAGAGCGAAACAACTTTCCTTGGCAGACTGGAGTGAAGACTTGGACTTGCGAGTCGATGAAGGGGGGGTGTCAGACGGAGCCGATCGGCAGACCTTAGCGATGTGGCCCCTTCTGGAACACTTCCTACAGATGGCGTCTCTGAATCGACACTTGGCACGGGAATGGTTGCCTCCGCAGCCAGCACATTCCGGTTGGCCCTTGGACTTCTGTTGGAACTTCCTGCGCTCCCGCTTTGTCTGGTGCACGTCATCGTCTTCACTGGAGGATGCCTCCTCACTGCTGGCCTCTTCATGATGCACCGGAACTGGCTCCCTAGCCAGACGCGGGCTGCTGGACTTGCGGATCTCCTGGGCGGAGCGTTCAGCAGCTTCTGAGGCCACAGCCTCCTCAATGGCTTTCTGTAGCGTGAGGTCTGGCTTGGCTAGGAGGCGCCGTTGCAGATGGATGTCCCGGACCCCGCAGACGATTCGATCCATCAGGGCATCGTCTAAGTCTCGGAACTCACAGTGCATTGCAGCCTGTCGCAGGGCGGTGGTGTAGTTGTTGATTGACTCCCCCTCTGCCTGGTTCCGGTGGTAGAACGCATGGCGGGCAGCAATCTTGGACGGCTTTGGTGCGTAGTGGTTGCGGAGCTTCTCTTGGATCGTGTCCCATGGTGTTGCCTGGACTGCTTCAGGCGCAACCAACGCTCGGGCCGTCTCAAACACCTCAGGCCCACAGAGGCTGAGGAATAGGCCCCGCTTCCGATCCTTTGATACTGCTGTCAGCTCGTTGGCTTGGAGGTAGCAGTCGAGCGAGGTAGGAGTCCCACGATTCAGAGGCTGGCGCAAACGGCGGTAGAGGCACAAGTGAAGCCATGATTCCGATGCCGGCGTGAAGGGCGATGGATGGAACACAGTGCTCTAGCCAGAACAGTCAGCTCTGAATTGGTTCTGCCCAGTGATTTCGCTCAGTGATTTCGCTCTGTGATTCAGCTCAGTGATTCAGCTCAGTTCAGAGGCTGGCCGCATCTGGCTGTGCTCTGATGTCCATCCATCCCATCTTCGTCGCCAGTGTTAAGTCGTGGGTTGACATAGCAGCCGGCACAGCGATTTCTTCAAGTAGCTCTTTATTATGGTAAGCTGAAATAGAACTGACTGCGAACAGCTCAGCCGGCCTGTATTTATAGGCAGCCGGCTGTCAACATTGTAACCACAACAGCCCAGAGTTCCCGCCTAAAATAACTGCCGCGGACCTGAGTGAAAACTATCTACAGACCTGAGTGAAAACTATATACAGTATCCCCCTGTTGGCCCAGGGTGAAACTACACTACATAACACCTTTCACCAGAAATTTAATGATTTTCACCCCACAATCAACCTTACAATGAATCAATCTATGCAAGAAATACATTTTTTGGACACTACTATAAAAATACAGGATGGGCGCATAGACACCACCTTATACCGCAAACCAACTGACCGACAAACATATCTACATGCCTCTAGCTACCATCCCAAACATACCAAACAGTCCATTGTATATAGCCAGGCACTACGTTACAGCCGCATCTGTTCCAATTCTACAGACAGAGACTCTCACCTAAGGGATCTACAGCAAACCTTCTCAGAACTAAAATACCCAGCAGATGAAGTTAGACAACAGATCAACAGAGCCAGACTGATACCCAGAGAGAACTTGCTGCAAGACAGACCCAAAAAAGAAAATAACAGAACACCTCTAGTCATCACATACAGCTCCCAAGTTAAAACAGTACAACGCATCATCAGAGATCTACAACCTCTCCTGGACAATGACAGTTCTCTTTCTCAAGCTCTGGGAGGAAGACCTTTCATTGCCTACAGACAACCACCCAATCTTAAACAACTCCTAACCCACAATAATACTACAACCAGACTTAACACAGACACTGGCACCAGAGCCTGCAATAAACCCAGATGCCAACTTTGCTGCCACATACACCTGGACAACACCATTACTGGCCCCAACAACATCACACATACCATCTCGGGACTATTTAATTGCTCATCGTCTAACATTTTGTATGCCATCAAATGCCAACAGTGTCCTTCAGCTCTCTATATTGGACAAACAGGCCAAACCTTACGCCAAAGAATAAACGGACATAAATCTGACATCAAGAATCACAGAACAGAGAAACCAGTAGGAGAACACTTCAATCTCCCAGGACATTCTATACAAGATCTCAAAGTAGCTGTTTTACTACAAAGGAATTTCAGAAATAGACTGGAAAGAGAAGCTGCTGAATTACAACTCATTACCAAACTTAAAACCATGAAAAGACCTGGGCTGAACAAAGACATTGGATTCTTATCTCACTATACATAACTAAACCATTTCTCACCTTCCCACCCCTTGCCTTTTCCTGTAAGACCTACTACAGTCGTTAAGAGTCGTCAAGAGGCTCTCTCAGCTATCTGCCTATCTCCCATTCCCACCACCCTTCTGAGTAACACCCCTCCCCACCTTCTCACTATATAGAAGGATCTGGCATCTTCTGTTTCGGTGTATCTGAAGAAGTGTGCATGCACACGAAAGCTCATACCAAGAACTAACTTAGTTGGTCTTCAAGGTGCTACTGGAAGGAATTTTTTTATTTGTACTTAATACATTTATAGCTTGCTTTCTGTGCAATATACTCAAAGCTCACAACTTCATTTTAAACAATCAAAAACATATTGCAGTGTCAGTGAATCACTGACAATTAAAAATGAAGCAACTGCCAGAGGTTATGTTCAACAGAACTTGATTCCTGGTAAGTGAACACAGGACTGCAACCTTAGAGCATTTTCATAAACGTGTGGTTCATTCCGATTTTTAAAGAGGTAAAATTTGCTTTAGCTGGAGGGTCAGAGGTTCCCCGTTCCTGCCTGTTGCTATTATAGTAAAGAGCCACTGATAGATCTCATCTCCGCGACAACATTCCCTTCCTTTCCATTCTGAGGCTGTAAACCTCTTTCCGTGAAAGAAAATTTAACTTAAATCACTGGATCTAACTACCAAGTAATGAACATGGTTGGAACTGCACTGCAAAGGTGAAAAAGGTACCAGCTTCAATGTCCAGGATCTCCAGGTAGAACTTGGAATGTCCTCTGCCTCAGACCCTGGAGAGATGCTGCCAGTCAGTGAAGACGATTCTGGGCTAAATGGACCAATGGTCTGAGGCAGCTTTCTATGTATTCTGTGTTTCCTGCCTTTCCTTCCTTCTATCTTTGATCAGGAAACAGTAAACCACACCCGCTAAATTTATGCCACTTTCTGCAGCAGCGACATCAAAATTACATAATATCTTGACCTTACAAGGAGTTGAACAATGTAGCTGTTCAACTGTTTCTCATAAGTTTATCAAATGGCAATGTAGAGCTTTTGTTTATTCTAAAACTCCAAAGGTATGTCCAACTGTGTACGTCCGTTCTTCCACAGTTCTAGAGATTCCATCATTTGAATTCCTTCCTCCTGGGAACTATCTTCCCTTAAGGTGAAGATTGATCAACAGCAATTAAAAGGTAAAGGGACCCCTGACCATTAGGTCCAGTTGTGGCCGACTCTGGGGTTGTGGTGCTCATCTCGCTTTATTGGCCGAGGGAGCCGGCATACAGCTTCCGGGTCCTGTGGCCAGCATGACTAAGCCGCTTCTGGCGAACCAGAGCAGTGCACGGAAACGCCGTTTACCTTCCCGCCAGAGCGGTACCTATTTATCTACTTGCACTTTGACGTGCTTTTGAACTGCTAGGTTGGCAGGAGCAGGGACCGAGCAACGGGAGCTCACCCCGTCGCGAGGATTTGAACCGCCGACCTTCTGATCGGCAAGTCCTAGGCTCTGTGGTTTAACCCACAGCACCACCCGCGTCCCCCAACAGCAATTAGCAGGAGATAAACTTTAGTTTCATGTGAAGAAAAAACTACCTGCTGATGTATGCATATCAAACCTATGTTAAAGGCACAAGAAAATGAAAGGCCTGCTCTTTGCCTGGCCAGTTGGCAACCCTATGCAGCTCAGAACATCAGAGTACATCTCATTATTGTTTCTGAAAGGTACAAAATTTCATCACCCAGAAGACATGGCTATTTCTGGAGGGAAATACCTGATCATAATATAAATATTCCATTGT
The DNA here is from genome assembly GCF_965112155.1 of Podarcis liolepis. NCBI lineage: Eukaryota > Metazoa > Chordata > Lepidosauria > Squamata > Lacertidae > Podarcis > Podarcis liolepis. The sequence goes on from NC_139557.1 coordinate 6,441,751, forward strand.
TCGCTGTAATAACTGTAGGAAATACTATGAAATATCAAATGGAAGCTGTTGTAAGAGACTCCAAACTTGCTAGTGTGTGAATTTGACCACTAAATTCAAGCTGGCGGCGGGGGGGAGGGGAGCTAAGTGATGATTATGCAGATGCCGTGGGCCCCCAACTTCCATTGGTCCCAGTCTGTCTGGCCAAGAGTCAGGAATGATGGGAGTTGGAGTCTAGGTACAGCTCCAGGACTGTAGGTCTACCCCCACCCACCTTATTTACACCAAGCAGCCAAATATTTGGTGGCAAGTCCCCCACTTTCCAGCATATTTGAATTACGGTAGATGATAAAGCATCTATTCATTAAGCTCTGTAATTGCCAATATCACCACAAACGGAGCTCAGCTTTAACTAGCAAACTGTTGAATATGCAAGCTCAGCTTGCAGCATAGTTGCCAGTCCTCCCATTTGCTTAATGAGAAAGCCTCAACTTCTGTAGTAGGAAGGTTAATAGTAACTGCTCTGAATCTTGTCCCTGGAGGCGACGCTCTCTCTGTATGTCACAATGCAGTGATGTACATAGCCAAGGGACAATCAAGCTTAAAGCTCCACTGTTCTAATCATCTATTAACTAGCCCGTCACATTCCCTTTGGTCTAGTTTCTATTATGTACTCCTCTTGATACTTGCTGTTAAGTCTCAGCAATGCTAATGGGAATTGTACAACTGGGAAGACTAAACAACTGAGATTTCAAGAAGTAGTAATGACCTAATACCCAAGTAAACATATTTTGTACGAGATACTCATTATACCAAAGAACGGGGGTGGGGTGGGGGGAGGCTTCTAATACCTTTGCTGCCATAGCACCCTCTGCATCTGCCAAGAGGGCCAGAATGGGAAAGTCCTGAGCATTGAGGAAGCCCTGGTCTGAAAGGAAAAAGCAAAGGCAGAAGCATGCGGGCAGCCACTCACGTTGCCATGTCAAGAACACCCCATGCCTCCCAAATGACCAGGGTCTTAATGGGCTAAACAACCATGGGCAAAATGCCAATGCCAGTTTGTATGCACTGCAACGCTTCAACAGTAAAATTTGGACCCATGTTACAGTCAGGATCTCCGCTCGGCCAAGCTGATAAAGCTCATTTTCTTCCCCCGAGTCCTTCAGAATCGCCTCCCGACGTGTTTAACGACCTGAGCCTTTGAAAAGGCCTCAGGCACATTCTTCGGCAGAGTTTCCAGCACAGGAAAGAGACGAGAGGTTTGGGCTACATTGCAAAGAGTTTTATTTCTAAGCTACGCAGACAGAAAAGACATCCTCTCTCCTTGAAAGCAGAGAGCAACTGAACAAAGGAACAAAGGAAACAGGAAACCACTAACGTCACATCCCGTCTCCCGTCTCCTGTGAGACTTCCAACAGTCTGGAAGGACTCTGGAATATAAACAGAGTCCTGTGATTCCAAGCAGCTGCTCAGTGGCAAAACAGAAAGTAACAGTTACGGCGTACTAGTGTATAGTGTCAGATCAGATTAGGTGGTGCTGCCACGGTGGCACATCCCGTGGACAAGACTCCCCCCCCCCCACCTGCAGGCCTCAGACAATCTCTGCATGGGCCTGGACCATGGGCCTAGAGCGGCAACTGAAATATCTGTGGCCTTGAGGGACGCTTCCATCACTTCCTGCCTCTGCTATCTGGGCCAGGAACTCAGTGAGAAAGCACTGACTTGTCAGACTGAACATCCTGCTGCTTGGACAGCCATTTCTGGACTGGGGGAAACATACATATTCTTGTTGCAATTATGGACATTGTCATGCTGTCTATTGCTGGGGCAGGGGGAGTTCTCAGCCCAAGGACTGCATGTCCTTTTGGGTGGCTTTCTGTTGTTGTTTTTTTAAAGTGATATTTATTAAATTTTACAGACCATATAAAATTACAAAATTAAAAATAGGAAATAGAAAAAAGTAACAATAATAAAAGAAAAAGAAATACAAAAATACAAAGACAAAATACATAAAAAGTAAAAAAAAGAAAAACGTTAGAAAAAAGTCCATATTTTCATATCTTATATTTCACTTGTTTCCCGACCTCCTCACACACCCCTTTTTTGTATTCCAGTTCACATGGTTAATTCAGCAAATCCTTACCCTCTATCGTTTATCTTCACTTAATATCTTAACCTATTATATCTATATATTTCCAATCATTGTCAATCCATATTTACATATTCTTGTTAATCTTTTTACCAATACCGCTTATTTTCAATCCTACATCCCTTTAACATTCATTAATTTTACAGTATTTCTGCAAGTAATATTTAAATTTCTTCCAGTCTTCTTCCACCACCTCTTCTCCTTGATCTTGGATTCTGCCGGTCATTTCTGCCACTTTTGGGTGGCTTTCTGGGCTTTTCATGCTGGTGGCAGACACAGCCACAGGCAAAAGCGGGCGGAACAACAACTGCGATTTTTATCTTTCTATAGTAGGCTAGGTTCTACACACACTCACACGCCCCTCTGTATCCGTCACCCAGGTAAGCAATACACATTTTCAGAGTTCAAAGCTACATTGCAGCCAAGTCAAGGAGGGATATGGCCTGGGGAGAATTAAAGGGGCTGACAGAGATGCCTGAAGGCCCATATTTGGCCCCCGGGTTTCAGGTTCCCCACCAATGATTTTACTTACTTACTTATTTACTTATCTACCTACAGTATTTTTCTGTGTATAAGACAATGCTTTTCGCTTAAAAAAAACTAGGCAAAAATTGGGTGTCGTCTTATACACAGATAGTGAATGCAGAGGGGGGGGACGTGCGATTAATGGCAGCAGCAAGCAGGAGATTGGCAGCGGCGATTGGTGGTTGCGGCAAGGCCTGCTGGCGATTGGCTGTGGCTGCGGCAATTGGGCAGGTGATTGACGGCTGTGGCGAGGTGTGCGATCGGCAGTGGCTGTGGCAAGCAATCGGCAGTGGCAGGAAGGCGGGTGAGCGATTGGCGGAAGTGACCTCCCCCACCCCACCCCTAAAAAGCTAAACAACTTAATTTTTTAATTTTGGATTAAAAAAGAAAGGGGGTCGTCTTATACAGGGGGGTGTCTTATAGACGGAAAAATACATACATTGCATTTATATCCTACTTTTCCCCCTGCAAGGAGCTCAAGGTGGCATACATGGTTCTCCCCAGTGGCGTAGCGTGGGTTGTCAGCACCCGGGGCAAGGCAAGTAATTTGCGCCCCCTAACCCGTGGATTTGCGCCCCCTAACCCTAACCCCCAGATGTTGCGCCCGGTGCGGCCGGCCCCCCCTGCACCCCCCACGCTACGCCACTGGTTCTCCCCCTCTTCATTTAATCCCAACAAGCCCTACGAGGCAGGGTTAGGCTGAGAGGCACTGAGCAGTCTCTCAGAAAGTTCATTTAGTAGGCAGAGTATATATAATCCGAAGAAAACAATAAGCCCCCCCCCCGCCCCGGTTTATGTGTTGAAAAATATGACATATGTATTCAGTTCTTCCCTGTATAATAGATGTCTTCATTTTAGCCTCGTATTATGAGAAACCACAAGAGTTGGAGAAAGTTGAACTCAGTCTTATTGATTTTGCCCTTTCTGCTTTGCGCTACCATCGTAATCACTTCCTCTTTTGGTAAAGTGAGTATGTGGCATGTAGTCACACGGGACCCAAGAATCGGCTGGAGGAAGACAGTTTTAAGGAGGCTTCTGCAAATGGAATGACCTCTGAAGTTTTCAGGAGAGGGTTTTAAAACACACCACCTTTACCCCCTCCGCCCAAAATAAATCTCATTAGCAAATTAGCCGTTAATTCCATCTTTTTATTACAATAATTCTTCAGCTGAGCTTTCTTTCTTATCTACTAGCATTACATGGAATTCAGAACATTTCAACCAAAGAGGAACACCCTAGTCTAAGAGACACTAAGGAAGAACTTCCTGGCCTGGAGGTAAACTAGGAGGAGACACTCAAATTTGAGATGGGTGTGTTGATGCGTGAAAAAAGCACTGTGTTGTGCCGTGACTATTAGGCCGTGACTATAAGGCAGAACACATGAGGCAGAAATCATTTACATCTGAGCACAGATATATTTACCATGAAGAACAATTTGCCCTTCCAGTACTGGAAAATGGATTCCGAAACACGTTGTGCTTGAAAGGTAGATGTAGTGAGTATTAACAATTCAACAAGAACTGCAGAATGTCCTAGTGTGCCCAATAATGGAGCAATTTGTCATGTACTAACTGCATTCTGGACCAGAATAGATGCTATGGAGCAAACATGCTTGTTTGGTCATGAGTCTGTCATCTACATTTAAAGCAAAAGGGGGACATGATGTTAAGGGGAAACCGAACCTTTTCCCATTTTGCTTTCTCACTTCACACATGACCTGATTCACTTCAGATATGCGAAATGTGTGCCTGAAGCGACATAATGCAGAAAGTAAGGTGGGGAAGAGTTCAGTTAACGGCATCTGCAACCACCTTATGTTGTGAAAATAAGATCTCCAAACCAATCTGTGAAGAAGCATGGCTTCCCAATAATGTCTACTTTGAACTCCTTGGGAACATTTAATCAACCAGGAAAACATATTAAAATTTGGGGTTACAGATGGTACATTGCAATTAATTGTAGCAGAACATATAAGGACAGTCAGTATCTCTATTGCGATGCAGAAAACACACACACTCCTACACATTATGCCCTTACTTTCATTACAGGTTCAGAAATATCCAAGACACTGTATAAATGCATTTGATACATACATAAAACAGATTAACAAAACCACTGGTTTCCAGGAATCTTATTAGTATATTGCTCGCCAGTACACAGATCAATGCAGCAAATCAATTTCATACCAAGGTTAAAAGTAAATACAATCCAAAGCTTGTTTACTCAGAAGTAAACCCTATAAAAATCAATGGGGCTTACTCCCATGTAAGGATAGAAGAAACTATCAATTTTAGTTCCTTCAGTTTCTCACTGTTCCAATAGTAAATTCAATTCTCTGTGTTTCTGCATCAATTTGCAATTTTAAAAAAATCCTCATGAAAATTCTTCGACACTTTCTTCTAATAAACACATTTTGGTATGCAGTTTTGACTAATGTACAGATATTTGCAAGCAATATAATCCTAATGTAATGCATTTTTGTATGTTATTTTTACTAATATATTCGTTTTACACAACACCCCCCCCATATATGCATTGGCTGGATTGAGAACGGCATTGTAAAATTCAGATGAATTTTGAAGGTTGGCTATGTTTTGGTTCTCGTACTGTTTCAGAAAATGTACATTTGATAAATTTGGCTTTAAATGCAAACTGAATCAAATTTCTCCCCCAACCCTATTCCCAGATAAGTGGGGTTTAGATTGTAGCCTAAATCCATAACAAAGGCAGAGAAGCCAAATCTGATTCATAAGGTATTTGAGTTTTGCTGTTTTTGGGACCTGTAAATGCATTCATTTCATGTAATCCGAGACGTGAAACGAGGAATGGCCTCACGCAGAATCCATTTTCAAGGAAAACTGCACTTATACACTATATAAAAATTGTCCAAGTTTTACTATTAGACACCCCACAATTCTAGTTCAAACCATAGAAAGTAAACATCAAAAAATCATGACGACATCACTTGAAAACAATTTATGGCATTATGAAAAAACAACAACAAAAAGCATGCTAGCCGAGTCCTAAATGAGAAGCAGCTTTGTTTGTATAGCATTTAATGGGCCCCAATGGGAGCAGGAACAGCTGTGTAAAGCTTGGTTGTCCAATTTTTCCTCTGTATTTACATGTTACCCTTGTTTTATGGGTCGAAAATGCCCAGGGAGTCTACAGACACGCAGTCTGATTATTCACAGATCTCAACATACTGGGTTTATAAAACGGCATCTGGGCTGCGCAGTAAGCATGAGTTCAAACACCAAAAACCAAAGAAAGAAAGAACATAAGGGAAGAAACTGAACATTGTTATCCTGAGGTTGATTACTATGGGGCCAAGAAGGCAACTTCTATTATATTTTAATCTGTTTCGTGTGACTAAGAAAATGTGTGTGATTCCTACCCTGGGAAGTAAAAGGAGGCAGGAAACACTGTGTAGCTTTAAAACAAGCCATGTTGACTGGAGTTGGAGTCCCAGTAATGGCTGGCCATAGGTTTCCTACCCCTAAAAGAGACTTATAATTTTTATGTCACTGATCTTCCTAAGGGACGCTGCATACATATACTCCAGTTATATTTGCTCTTTTATATCCTTAAGTGCCAACCTTGCAATTCGAAAGCATGTCAAAGTGCAAGTAGATAAATAGGTACCACTCTGGCGGGAAGGTAAACGGCGTTTCTGTGCGCTGCTCTGGTTCGCCAGAAGTGGCTTAGTCATGCTGGTCACATAACCCAGAAGCTGTACGCCGGCTCCCTCGTCCAATAAAGCGAGATGAGCGCCGCAACCCCAGAGTCGGTCACGACTGGACCTAATGGTCAGGGGTCCCTTTACCTTTACCTATCCTTAACTGTATGGCTGGCAAAGATATAGAATTCTAAGTTCTATGAATCAGTGATGCCTTTGGGTCCACAAAGGCATCCGTTTTATGCAACTCACGGAGTGGAATTTACCTAAATAGAGCATTTGCCACAAAGAGAATGAATGGTAGCAGAGACACATAATCAGTGCAAGCCTGATGAACATAAAGAGGGAGGACTTGGTGTACTAGGGCAACTATTAAAATGTCAATCCAATAAAATAACACTGTGTCCCATGTTGACTGATAATTTAAAAGGAACATTAAGTAAGCATTTCTGCTTAACTTCTGGCCTCTATTCATATCTGCACCTGTAGAAACAAGCCAAGGGGATGGGTGGGCAAGGAAGTAGAATTTCAGCTAAAATTTAGGGCGTCTGCTTTCTACTCCTCTGCATCTGTAGGGGAATTCTAAGTTCCCATAAAGGTAAAGGTAAACGGCGTACAGCTTCCGGGTCATGTGGCCAGCATGACTAAGCTGCTTCTGGCGAACCAGAGCAGCGCACAGAAACGCCGTTTTACTTTCCCGCCGGAGTGGTACCTATTTATCTACTTGCACTTTGATGTGCTTTCGAACTGCTAGGTTGGCAGGAGCAGGGACCGAGCAACGGGAGCTCACCCCGTCGCGGGGATTCGAACTGTCAACCTCCTGATTGGCAAGTCCTAGGCTCTGTGGTTTAACCCACAGAGTTAAGTTCCCATACTGGAGGTCAATAATAAGAAGGTATGAATCAATAAGCATTTATTGCATGTCCCCTATGCAGAAGTCGCTACAAAGGATTCAGTTGCAAAACAAGCATAGATATAGCAACCTAAAATCATAAAACCAACCCCTTCATTATGTTAGTTCAACACAGAAAGTATATTTTAGTGATACTAACCAATTAGCAGTTTACACCTTTTGACATGCGCAGTTAGTCTCATTTGTTGCTACCCTATTTTACATCGTCAGCTAGGCACAAGTGCTTAATCTACAATTCTCTTTGAAGCTGCTACAGCATTTGTTGCATTCTCCATCTCCTGATGTTTCTAATGTTTTCTGTAACATAGCTTGCCTACTCCCTTTCAATCATGTCAAATATGGCCTTGTTTTCTTTCCACCCAGAAGTTTCTCTTCAATGCAACTTCACTAAACAATTTAACAATTTTGGCTCCCACACATCTTTCATTGAAGGTCTGCCCCAAGTTGTTGAATGGAACCTAATAACTTTGCATGGACTGCAGCATTAAGGTACAGTCCCACATAGTTTACTACATTCAAATCCCATTGAAACTGACGGGGAGTAAACATGTGCTGGACTGTAGTCCTCATGGCCATTTCAGTGGTCTTGTATGCAAAAATAAATAAATCACACACCTAGGAAAGCAAGTCCAATCTTAAACTGTGATCTAGGACCAGTTTTAGGACATTGGATGCATTTGAAATAATTTCAGTGGACAGGCTCTGGGTATTTTGGTGACCAAGCAGGAGCCAAACCAAGAACAATAGGACAGGCACCAGAGCATAGCTGTCAGCTTGCAGATTTGAAAATAAGGGACCAGCAACCTCGGAAATAAGGGATCAGCAGCCAAAATAAGGGATTTTCAGAGCACAGGTATGTTCGACTTCTGAGCCCCTCCGAGCCAAAGGCAGAAAGCCCAGCCAGCAGCCAAACAAAGCCTCAAGCGGTGGTTCCCACAGCGCAGCAACCCGGCAAAGGGGATGCAGCAAGGAAAACCACCGTCACTTCTCCGCTGGGAAGCGCTGAGCAAAGGCGAGTCCCCAGGCAATGCGGCCGTTTGATCGGCACAAGGCATGCAAGCTCCACCCCCAGTCATTCTTAGACTCCTTATTGGGTGAGCATCACAGCCAAGCAACACCGTTGGAGCCTCCCTCCTCCCTGGTTGGCAGGAAGGGAGGGAGAGGAGCTGCTTCCTTTGAAACCCGGGAAATTTAAGGGACATTATCAATAAGGGACAGCAGCGGGACACGGCGCTGGGATAAGGGACTGTCCCGCCAAATAAGGGACGGTTGACAGCTATGCACCAGAGTCTGCATTTAGCATTTAACGCAGCAGACCAACATATTTCACAATATCCTGCCTCATTTTGGAAACCTTGTATCACCAAGGTGATATAAACTGTATTGGTAGCCCTAATGCACCTAAGGTACTGTACATGTCAGCAGAGGAGCCAGAGGAATATAACCCCCTTAATTTCCCAAACTTTTCAGCAGCCTTCAAAATGTATTTGTTTACTTTTATTTATTTTTCACCTTCCCTCACGGAATTCTGCTCTGGTACAAGCCTACCCATACAGAGTGATCACCTGTGGATGCCATCCTCCAGCTTCTCCTCTCACCTGGGTGCTGATGAGAGGAAAAGGCTTTCATGGGGGTACTCTGCTTGTGGAAAGCTCTTGCCATAAAAGTTTGCCTGGTGTCTACTTTGATGTATTTTCCAGGTCCACTGAAGACCTTTCTGCCCAGGCCTTTTAACTCATTATTATCTGTTCTAATTACACTGCTTTTATCAGCCATCTTTGGACTTGATTGTTGGTTTATTATGCAGTGTGTTCCGTAGTTTGTTCTAGCTGTTTTATTTGCCCGCAAAATATTTTGTATTGATGTGTGGCATATAATTTTTTTTTACATATATAAATCAAGAAGAAAAACTTGCTCCATGCCCAAATCTTGCTTAGCCAACTCTAAAGAATGTTAACATCTCTCTATGCTGGTTGTCAGGAGACGGGTACACTAAACATGGAATTATAATAAACATTAGCCCAATGTTTGTGGAGCTTCAAAAATGGCTCACACTGTGAGCCTTTCCAGACCATTTAAACATTGTAGGAGTTGCATAATTCCTGCACTATGTTGCTTAAGGTCGGTGACTAAGATGGCAAAAGAACATTTATATGTTCTTTCTTTGATCCGCTGTCACTGCTAGTTAATTGTAGCCTGCAATATATCAGGCATGCAAGTCCAAATTATTCAGCACCTACTTTTGCTTTAAAATCTAACAGTTATGCTGGAAAAGATGGCAAGTAAAGGAAATGTGGATTAGAATGGGATTTTAAGTGGGGGCTGGTTTAAAATAGAAAATACCGGTAATTCCCGTTGAAATGGAGGTGGAAGTCATAAAGAGAAAGAAGATTTACAAAACTAGATGGAACGCTTTGTACATTTTTAGCACACTGTTGAATCAGCCCTGGTGCACAACGGCTAGAAGGTTTAACGATTTCAGTGATATAACTGACTACACTGACTACTAAATAAATATCTAGTTATGATAATAGTACAGGGAGTTCAAGGGACCTGGATTTAGTTCTAATGAATCATGGGAAGGAGGCCAACTACTGCAAAGCAAACACATATACAAACACCAACCTAATTGTTTGGGTACTGCAACAGTGCAGCAGCAAATTTGTGGAATATCACTTGCTCTAGTGAACGGAAAATACTGCACAGAAAAAGAATCACAGCATGAAGACACCATAGCTCAGCTGTACTGAAAAACTCCAGGGCCCCCAGTAAAGCACCATGCTCAATTCAAAGCTCTTGTCTTGATGGTTAAAGTCCTACATGGCTTAGAACTGAAATACTGTACCTGTCTTCTTTCACATCATTTTGTTGTTGTTGTTGTTTTGTTTCTTACTGCTTTGTTAGACACTCTGACAATATAATATTGGCACAATGGACAGTACAGTGGTGCCTCGCAAGACGAAATTAATCCGTTCCGCGAGTCTCTTCGTCTTGCGGTTTTTTCGTCTTGCGAAGCACGGCTATTAGCGGCTTAGCGGCTATTAGCAGCTTAGCGGCTTTAAGAAAAAGGAAACAAACTCGCAAGAACTCGCAAGACGTTTCGTCTTGCGAAGCAAGCCCATAGGGAAATTCGTCTTGCGGAACGACTCAAAAAACGGAAAACTCTTTCGTCTAGCGAGTTTTCCGTCTTGCGAGGCATTCGTCTTGCGGGGCACCACTGTATGGTGCAGGGGCTGCAGACAGGGTTGGAGTAGGCAAGGTGATCCCCTTTCCTCTGAGAATATGCAAGGAAGTATTTTCTGTTCCCACGTATGGCCCAAAGCCTGGGGCTGCAAATGAACATCAGGCAATTAGTGTGACAGCACACACCAATAAATGTTTACTTGGAAGCAAATCCCATTGTGTTCAAGGGGGTTTTTACTCCCCAGGGAGTGTGTTTAGAATTACAGCCTTCTTTCAACAATATAGATGGATAAAATTATGATTTACAGAACAGTTCTATTGTACTATATTTTATAAATAACCATGCGGGGGTGGCAACTATTATGCTTATTTCATGTGTGGTTAAGAAAGCGAAAGAGGTAGCGATTTACCAAACTCATCCAGAGTTGCTTTGTTTGGGTAGAGATTGGAATACAACTCTAGGTCCCAATTTAGGATTGCATCTCTTTGACCACATGCAGTAGGTTTCGTATATTTGCCAGGAACAAGGTGGAGTTGGAATTCTCTATACATAATGCACTATACATCCATAAATCAATGGTTAAGGTTACACAAAGCTCACAAGCCATCTTTAATTACACTGACAGCCTACTTACTGTAGCAATAACTTATTCTTTGAAACATAAAAAATGAACTACAGACCCTCATCCATTACTCTGGAACCTGTTTCAATCATTACATAGAACGCCAAGATCATAAACTAAAAATGCCCCCACTATACTACTGTTTTCCCAATGTCCTCATCAAACATAGAAAGATAAAAATAATGTGACTAGGCATAAAAATACCTGGCTATTGCAGAAGTATTAAATTTCAAATAGATGCCCTACTATAGTATTACTAAGTATTAAATTTCAAGTAGGTGCCCTACTATAGCATGATCTGGAAGCATATACTATGTCCTCCATTAATATACTATTATTCTTCCTCTCCTTTACCTGTAAGCTTACCGTAATTTGAGACTTAATGTGGGGGTTTTTTTGTCTCAATACTTAGAAAGTAAAAAATCTTTCCACATTTGCTATTTCCTCGTGAACATACTTTTTAAAAAAAACAATATTTGGGGGCAGCTGTATTCTCAGTTTTGGGGGATCAAAACTCTTTTCCTGGACAGCGACCCATACTGAATAAAGCAACAATACTATACACAAGTTATCTGGCAGTAAACTCAATTGGACTCAGTGGGACATACTTCTGAGTAGGCATATATGGGTTTCCACTGTAAAATCTTTTGAACAGTAGTCTCAGATTTGGAGTGGTATACTTGCCTTTTTCAGAATTATAAACCCTGGGGTTATATTTCCCATTACTACCTGTAAATGAACAAATACTTTGACACAGCTGGAAATCCTGGCTTGTTAGAGTTTAGGTATACCTATCATATATTTATTATGATTACGATATTATTACAATTTATGACCCACTCTTCACCCTACAGTCCTAGGGCAGTCTACGATAATTAAAATACAATATTACAAACAGTTTAAAACAACTTAAAATTACAGATATAAAGCACATTTGCTGAAGGGTGCATACAGATGGTGCTACCCTCCAAGCTTCTAAGGGTGGTGGAACAACCAAGAAGGCCCCCTCTACTGATCTGAGTACACAAGAGGATGTGTAGGGAAGGAGCAGTATTTTGGGTATTAGGGGCCTGAGTTGCTTAGGGCCTTAAACAATAACGTAAGTACCTTGAATTGGGCCCAGGAATGAGCTGGCAACCAGTGCAGCTGTTTAAAATGTGGGTTATATGAGCTCTGAACAGAACCCCAGCCAATATTCTGGCCACTGCATTGTGGACTAGTTTCTGAGTCACCTTCAAGGGCAGTGCCACACAGAATGCATTACAATAATCTAATCTGGAAGTTACAGAATGCAAATAGAATGCATTACAATAATCCAATCTGGGGTACAGTGGCCTAGTCATCTCAGCCCCAAAAGGGGCCGTAGCAGGTGAACTAGCCAGAGCTGATTTCCTGTGGAACTTAATATACTGCTATATTTTCTCCAACAGTAGAAGAATGGCAGATGAAGATGTTGGACTTTTTGGAGCTGGCTGACCTGACTGGAAGAATCCGTGATCAGAAAGAGGAGGAATATCAAGAAGAGTGGAAGAAATTTAAGGACTATTTAGCTAGATATTCGAATATAACATACCGGTAAGTAGAATCACTTGTAAGTACCAAATTGGCCTAGGATTAAAATATCTTGAAATTTATAACATTATGGACTGAAAATATTATGAAAAGGAAGGAAGACAGAAATTTGAATAAGTAAATTTTATTGGAAAATAGATATTGGAAAACTGTTACAATGAGATTTATTGAAATTCAGTTAGGAGGGATTTGAGGAAGTCACTTAACAATGTAAACTGAATTGGACCTTTAACAGTTAGGTTTTTATATGTTTGTTTTTATTTCTAATACTGTAATGTTTTTTTTCTTTTTGTGTGTTTGTTTTAAATTTGGGAAATTAATAAACAAACTGAAAGAAAGAAAAATATTTTCTGACAATGCCAACCCCCAGCCTTGGCCAATATCCTTTTATGATTATCCCATTCAGTGATGGTTCTGTAAAACTTTCTGTAATGGTAATGGTTCTGTAAAACTAGAATTAAAAGCTTCCTATTTGTGATCTTTGCCCCTGTAATTACTTCTTGTTCAGCAACCACAATATTACTAAATAATTGTTTTTCGTTAGCCAATTCAAATTCTCCATAGTTTTCCAATTTTTTTGTTTTTGTGTTAAGATAGGTAGATAGTGTTTAAAATTTACAAGGCGAAGAAAAAAGTTAATTTGAAAAAATCAGTAATTGCCTTTTGGTAAGAACAGGAACTTACCAAATAAGGGACAATATGGTAATGCTATATTCCTGCTCAACAGGAAACAAATACAGGATAGAAATCATAGGGAGAATGTTTATAGATAATCACACTACAGTATAACCCTAAATAGCTACCATAACACTTCACCAGTCCGTACTAGTGTTGCAATTGCATTTTAAACTAGGCTTTAAAAAAGATGGGAAGACAATACAGAAAACAATGATATGCAACATGTTGGCAACAATGCCTGTATTCTTCTTTACAAGTGAGTGCATGAAGATAGCAATTCCAGATTAAACAGATAATATGGAAGCAACATTGTTTCCTCATTGTAAATAAAAACGGTTGCTTGTTAAAACCATTGCCTCTCAATGGCCTTTCTTCTCAGATTTATTTGGGAAGACTAACACTGAAAATTATTTTGGAATGTGGTTTTGATTCCCCCCCCACCATGGAAAACATCTATTGTTGACTGTAGACAGATTCAGAGAATGTGACAGCAAATAATCAAGATTTTACTTAACAGGCTTGCTCTTTTGCAGATAAAGTGGCAACAGTGAAAGAAATGAGATTCTAAGCATCAGGAATACAGTGGTACCTCGGGTTACATATGCTTCAGGTTACATACGCTTCAGGTTACAGACTCCGCTAACCCAGAAATAGTGCTTCAGGTTAAGAACTTGCTTCAGGATGAGAACAGAAATCGTGCTCCGGTGGCGCGGCAGCAGCAGGAGGCCCCATTAGCTAAAGTGGTGCTTCAGGTTAAGAACAGTTTCCGGTTAAGAACGGACCTCCAGAATGAATTGAGCACGTAACCAGAGGTACCACTGTAACTTTATGATGGTAAGAGCTGTTCAACAGTGGAACGGACTCCTCAGAAAGTGGGGGACTCTCCTTCCTTGGAGGTTTTTAAGCAGAGCTTGGATGGCCATCTGTAATTGATATGTTAATTGAGATTCCTACATTGCAGGGGGTTGGACTAGATGGCCCTTGGGAGCCCCATAGAATCTATGATTCTATGAATAGCAATAGACAAATTAATAACACTAAAGGGTCTCCTATTTCTCAGCTCGTATTTCTCTATTAACTTGAATAACATTTTGAGGGCCTGGCTACTTTACACCTGCTAAAACAAATTTAACTGAAAAACCTTCTGTTGGAGCTGACACAAGTTAGTCAAAGTTTCTGTCTGAATTGTGATGATCATTTGATGCCAAAATCATCAGCTATAAACATGTCATTACCCAAGGGAAACAAAAGAACAAAATAGACACCCAAATGCTTCTTGATATTTACCACTTAGGTAAGATCGCAAATATAAACATCCTCCAAATTTGAATACAATGCCCTGTAACATTCTTCAGACATATGCCACAACATTTGTCATTTTCCCCAGGTCAAACACCCTATTAAAGCAGGCTAATTTTCAAAAGAAAATCATTTCACAATATTTTAAAAGTTGTTCACCTACCTAGAATGATTCAAAAGAATATCCCATAAGAAAAAAAAGCCTAAGACTGCAACCCTAACCCCACTTACCCAGAAGCAAGTGCAACTGGATTCAGTTGAACTTACTTCTGGGTAGATATGGTTAGAATTGTGCTGTAGATTATGATAAAAATTCTCTATAGAATATTCCAAAGACATTTCTCACCCCCACCTATTTCCTGGGCTACCTATTAAGCTCACATATGCATGCATTATTGAGATGCTAAGCCCACACAATGCTTCAGGGAAGTGGGGGAGAATAGCAAAAATTAACTGCTCTCTAGTTAATTGCAATAGCTTTGAAGTTGTATTAATTCAAATTTAAACCCGGAGTTGTAACAAGATAAGCAATAAGAGCCCACAATTTTTGCTGCTTTTTCATTCAAACCACCTTCATCCATACAATTCAGGAATTCAGTAGACTGGGTCCTTGCACACAGCCTACTCCTGCTTTGGAACAGGAATAGATTAGTATAATATAGCAGTATCTGCTGCTAAGAAGGAAAGCAGAAGTGCTAGGCCCCATCAGTGGCGTAGCGTGGGGGGTGCGGGGGGGGCCCGGCCGCACCGGGCGCAACATCTGGGGGTTATTGTTAGGGGGCGCAAATCCACGGGTTAGGGGGCGCAAATTACTTGCCTTGCCCCGGGTGCTGACAACCCACGCTACGCCACTGGGCCCCATCACTAACTAGGGACAGCACATGTCCCTATGATTCCTCACTGCCCACAGAGTGCTTGTTATATAGCTGTTGCAGTGTTCCTCCTAGTGGTGGTGTGTGCCGCTTCACCGCTAGAGGTGAAATGGGAATTGCTGCCCTGCCCTGACACTGCTGCCGCCACCTATACCACCCAGCCACCTGCGGAGAAGCATAGCTGTCAACCGTCCCTTATTTGGCGGGAAACTCCCTTATCCCAGTGCCGTTTCCCGCTGCTGTCCCGGATTGATGATGTCCCGTAAATTTCCCGGGTTTCAAAGGAAGCAGCTCCTCTCCCTCCCTGCCTGCCGGCCAGGGAGGAGAGAGGCTCCAACTGTGTTGCTAGGCTGAGTTGCTCACCCAATGAGGAGTCTAAGAACGACTGGGGGGGTGGAGCTTGCACGCCTTGTGCCGATCAAATCGGCCGTGTTGCCTGGGGACTTGCCTTTGCTCAGCGCTTCCCAATGGAGAGGTCACAGTGGTTTTCCTTGCTGCATCCCCTTTGCTGGGTTGCTGCGCTGCGGGAACCACTGCTTGAGGCTTCGTTTGGCTGCTGGTTGACTAAAATCCCTTATTTTGACTGCTGATCCCTTGTTTTCAAATCTGTAAGTTGACAGCTATGCGGAGAAGTAGCACTGGCATCGATTTTGGGTGAGAACTCATGTATTTTGAAAGATCAGGCCCAAAAGATGGCTGCTCTGACCCTGGTCCCACCTCCATATCTGTCCTCCATGCAAAGACATGGTAGTGACCCAGTTTCTGTGACTGTAATGAGTAGATATTTACAAAAGGTTTGGATTTTATTTGTTTTCCGCTATGCTCTACATACCTTTTCCTCACCTAAAAATACTAGATTTTATTTAAACAAGCCCAGGGCATTCCCAAATAATCAGCCCAGTGTCAGAATGGTGCTTTATTTGCCATGTTTTACTTCAGAGAAAGCAAGAAAATTGTTCAGAAAATAATTAAGTAGTCTTGTTTTCTTTTCAATTTTTCGGTGTGCATCCATCAGGAAATAATACACATGGCATCTTGCTAAATAGGAGCTGTAAAATTAAACTGTCAGTTTCCTGAATTCACATTGGCAAATATGCTCAGCTGCAACCAATAGAAAAGTTCACATTTCCATGAACATTTTTACACATGGGATGGTATTTCTCTTATTTATTAAGTAACCCTCTTTCTCTTGAGTTTTGGGAACTGCTAACTTGCCTTTTAAGAAGTAGTAACACAACCATTTCTCAAAACATTAAAAAAGACAGAGGAACCCTTTCTAAAAATAAATGTGAGTTTGTACAACAGTCATGAAGAATTATATGTGTGTGGTTTAAAAAAGGCAGACATTTTAGAATGAAACTGCACATGCCCGAGGGTTCACCCGCTTTGCTTGGAAAAGCTGCTTATGGCCTTTTAAGGGTCAGAGGAGAAGATTAGTTAATTAGATGGAGTCCCAGGCCCTGAGTTAACTTACAAGTGAAAAATAAGGCAGCTAGTGACAGATGTGAAAGAGGTGTGAGGAAATTGTAAAGGGCAAGACTCTAAAAGACAATATAGAAGATGATGGTATATCAAATTCAGTAGGTTCCTTGCAATGAAGTTTGTTCCTATAGTGAAATAAGATAATTTACATAAATAAATTATGCACATATATTTTATTAGGCAAAAGGTCAAGTTTCAAGCAATATTGCTGAAATATAAGTTATAATATATAACTTACTGCTTATGTTAAATGTTCTTATTTAAGGCAGCAAAAGCCACTGTGAGAGGAAAACCCCACACATATTTTGACATCTAGAAGCCTTCTCAAGGCTAAGATAACTATGGACATTTATGTAACAATAGCAACATAATGGTTTGTTTACCATTATTCAGTTCACTTCTTGGAACCTATGGTATGGTTAGTTAGTTTCTTGGTTCTTATGCTCTATCTGGTCAAGAGCTACTGAGATAAACAAAAGGCATTATTTAAATATCAGCTCATTATTTAAATAACAGCTCACAAGAAGATAATTACCGTACTCTACTGTATTTCAGTACTGTAGTCCAACACTTAGAATTAAGCTGTATGAACATTATTACTTAATATAGATATACAGTGGTACCTTGGGTTAAGTACTTAATTCGTTCCGGAGGTCCGTTCTTAACCTGAAACTGTTCTTAACCTGAAGCACCACTTTAGCTAATGGGGCCTCCCACTGCCGCTGGAGCACAATTTCTGTTCTCATCCTGAAGCAAAGTTCTTAACCTGAAGCACTATTTCTGGGTTAGCGGAGTCTGTAACCTGAAGCGTATATAAGCCGAGGTACCACTGTATATATATTTGGTTGCAGCTGTAAGACACCTGCCCCTCAAATCTACTATATTTTCTCTAACGGTAGTCCCCCCCCCCATACTTATATGTACACAGCCGGTGGAAGATGAGGGGGCAAAGGAAGAAGAGTTTGGATTTGATATCCCGCCTTTCACTCCCCTTCAGGAGTCTCAAAGGGGCTAACATTCTCCTTTCCCTTCCTCCCCCACAACAAACACTCTGTGAGGGGAGTGGGGCTGAGAGACTTCAGAGAAGTGTGACTGGCCCAAGGTCACCCAGCAGCAGCATGTGGAGGAGCGGGGAATCGAACCCGGTTCACCAGATTACGAGTCCACCGCTCTTACCCACTACAGCACACTGGCTCTTACTGACCAGCTAGTGGCAGATGGGCTCTGTACTGGGACAAGGGTAAATCTTGCAACATAAAATTGCTGGTATGCTTTTCTGCATATGTGGCCTTGGTTTGCTGCATTTGTAGCACCGAAGTGACCTCTCCAGGGCGATAGCCTGGGCACTGTGTATACAGGACTCTAGTGACCTTGGTGCTCTGTGCCCTTAACAGCATTTTGCGTAGAACAGACCCATGTCTGGACATACTCTTGATAAAAAGAATGAGATAATAAATTTATCAGGCGACTCTTTTCCTATCAGTTTACCCTATGTGGAAGCCATATTGATGAAGCTTATTCCCTAGGTAAGTTTGGAAACTTCCATGAAATGCAGCAATCTATTTTCTGTGATGGATGTTTTAAAGCAGAGGTTGGGTGGCAACCTGCTCATAGCTGTCAATCTTCCCTTTTACGGTTGGAAATTCCCTTATTCCAGTGCCGTTTCCCACTGCTATCCCGGATTGTTAGATATTCCGTAGACTGTCCCTGGGACAAGTGAGCCTGCTGATCCCTGATTTTTGATCCCTTATTTTCAAATCTGAAAGCTGACAGCTATGAATCTGCTGTGGGTGCTTTAGTTGAGACTCCCCCATTCAGGGGCATACCTATGGGTTGTCCAGGTTGGTGCGGGCCCAGGGAGGCGCAAAAAATGGTCTCTCCACTTTGGCTTGGAGAGGAGAAGGAGTCCCTGGCAGAGGATGAAAGGCGACGAAGAGACTGGCACAGCCTGGAAGGTGGTGAAGAGCAGTCCCTGGCAGAGCGTGAAACACAAAGAAAAACAGAGGTTTGGGGAGGTGCCGCTACACAGCTCCCTGCCAAGAGACCCTAGGTACACTTCTGCCTGCATTGCAGAGGGCTGGACTGAAATGTAGCCTTATGAGGCTTTGCTCTCAGGTGGGAAAAATACTGCGCCTGGGAAAGGGAAGTGGGAGTCAACAGACACTCAAGGAATAGTTTCGGAGAAAAAGGTTTTATTTCTACCATCCATGAACTGGTAGAAGGAGCAAGTGTGATAAGTCACAAAAAGCATGCACGAGTTCACAATCATGTGCACAGAGTTTACCGTATTTTTCGCCCCATAGGACGCACCGGCCCATAGGACGCATCAAGTTTTTTGGGGGGGAAATAAAGGAAAAAACTTTTATTTCCCCCCCAGGCGCTTGTGGGGCCGGCAGCGGGGAGAAGCGCTCTTCTCCCCGCCGCCCGCCTTGAGATCAGGTCCAGGGACAGTGGGGAGACGCGCTGCACCTCCCAGCTGTCCCCGGAGCTTGCGGGGCTGGCGGCGGGGTCT
The DNA here is from genome assembly GCF_965112155.1 of Podarcis liolepis. NCBI lineage: Eukaryota > Metazoa > Chordata > Lepidosauria > Squamata > Lacertidae > Podarcis > Podarcis liolepis. Next base: position 6,461,217 of record NC_139557.1, read on the forward strand.
CCCCGCCGTCACCCTCCAAACCACTTTGGGAGACAGCGGGATGGCGGCGTTCCGCCTCCCTCTGTCCCCCGACCTTGTGGGGCTGGCGCTGGGGCTCTCCTGAAGCCTGGAGAGCGAGAGGGGTCGGTGCGCACCGACCCCTCTCGCTCTCCAGGCTTCAGCGAAAGCCTGCATTCGCCCCATAGGACGCACACACATTTCCCCTTCATTTTTGGAGGGGAAAAAGTGCATCCCATAGGGCGAAAAATACGGTATATACCCATTCCAGTTCCCTCCTCCTTTCAGAGTCCTGCCCCATGAGTTCCTCTGAGCATGAACAGAAAGCTGTCTTGGAACTATTTTGGACTCTTGGCGCCCTTCCCAGGAAAGGGGTTTCAGAGTGTTCAGATACGTTTCAATCTCTTGTTCTGGCATGGTTCCCGGACAGAAAGCAAGTTGCAATGTGGTTCTTTAGCAAGGCCAGAAGGCATGAGAAAGGCCTGAGAAACAATGGACTGTTCTCTACCTTTGTTACAGCAGAGCGGAATGTTTCTGATGCTTAGCTGCTGAGAAAATGATTTTGAAAAGCTTTGAGAAGCTTTGAGCCTGCTTTGGTGGGGGGTGACTTCGGGCCTAGGTGAGGTCACCTGCCCTCACCTTCCTTCAGCATGACCCTCAGGGGTCCCTTCCAACTTTCACGGCCTTATGGATTCTAATGCTGGTTTACAGGCGCTGCCACGCCATGCTTGTTTTGGCGTGTTGTTTCTGATAGACGCCCCTATTCCCTCAGGGGCGTCTAATGGCGCAGAGAAGCACCAGAAGCCTGTTTGCATCTGCACCTGCCCTCCAGGGGCAAAGCCGTTTGGCTCCAGCCGCACATTCAGCGGGGTGGCGACTGCCCTCTCCAGCGCAGCGGCCATTGGCGGCTGACGCGATTTGAGCGTCGCTTTTCAAGGCGAGAGGGCGGAAGCTTTGGGGTTTTTTATTTTTGTGTGTGTGTTTGTGTCGTGGGGGGTGCTTTTAAATTCAAGGCTTTTCCTCACGCGGTGAAACCAGAGCACGAGCTGAGGCCTGGGGCTTATAATAATAACAGTAAATTTTTATTTATATCCCGCCCTCCCCAGCCGAAGCCGGGCTCAGAGCGGCTAACAACATCTGTTAGCTTGCCCCATTTCCAACGCCCCTCACGGCTAAAGCCGCCATTTTACAGCTTCACTCTTCTCCCCCTTCTAACGCCTCCCCCCCGCGGGTGACGTCACGCGCACGTCCTCCCTCCCTCCCACGTATGCAAATGAAGCCCGTGGTTGAAGCGGCGGCGTAGTTGCCCGGATGTTGGAGGCTCCTCCCCTTTGCTGTCGACCGTTCGTGCTTCGGTTCCCCTGTCTCTCTCTCTCCCTCCCTATCTCTATCTTTTTCTCTCTCTCTCTCTTTCCTCCTCCTCCTCCTCCTCCTTCCCCTCCCCTTCCGCGAGGCTGCGGGTCAGCGCGAGCCCACTGCGGCGAAACCGTCGTCGGCAACAACCACAGTAATAATAATAATAATAAAAAGGAGGGGCGGCGGCGGCGGCGGCGGCGGCTCTTGAGGCAGCGCTTGCGAAGGGACCGAGGAGCGTGAGGGAAAAGAGGCGGAGGAGGAGGAGGAGGAAGGAGAAGAGAAGAGGAGGAGGAAGACGACGACGAGGAGGAGGAGAAGGCCGGCACTCGGCGGTGGATTCGGCTGCGGGGAGGCTCTCGAGAACCCGCCACCATGGTAAGGACCTTCGCCGGCCGCCGCCCCCCGCCACCTGCAGGCCCTGAGGGGATCCCGTTCTCAACCGACCGCGGAGGGGGGAGGGGAAGGGAGCGAAGGCGGCGGCGGCGAGCTCTTCCTCTCTCTCTCCCCCCCCCCGCCGCGAAAGGAAGGAAATGAAGCGCCCCCCCCCCGCCCCCGCTTTCGGTGTGGTGTTCCTATATATATATATGAGAAGAGGCGCAATCCGCTCTCTCGCTTCCTCCATGTCAGGCCTTCTCTTGAGACCCCCCCCCTTCTGGTAGAAGGCTCCCCCGCCCCCTCACCCACCCGCCAGCAGCCCCCGTATTTCCCCACTGGCTTAGCGACCTCCTTTCCGCATCTCATCGAGAGGCGCCTTCGGTGTCCCCCTCCCTCCAAAAAAACCCCGACACCGCACCCCAAACCCTCCCCGCAAAAGGAAAAAAAACGACACCCCCGCACGCAAAAAAAAACCCCCCAGGACCTCGTGTGTGTGTGTGTGTGTGTGTGTGTGTGTGTGTGTTTCTCTCCTATCTCTCTCTCCCCCCCCCCCTTTACTAACAGTGGCTTTCCTGCTTTTCCGGTAGTTGCCTTCACCCAGCAGTGACCTCTCTTTCCCTGCAGTGCCCCACCCCTGGCAAAGAATTCGTCTCCTCAATATGTGCTGTATTACTTTAACCTGCCCCCCCTCCCCACGCACACACTTTTCACGCGTTAGTTTTCTCCCCTCCCCTCCTGCGATTGCTTTCTTGAAAGCGCCCCTCTTTTCTGTTACGAACTCCTCCTCATCTCCCTGTAAAGGAAAAAATCCTGCAAATTTTCTTCATCCCACGCAGCTCCTCTTGCGTATTCGCACTGCTTGCTTCGCAGCAGCGGCAACCCCCCTCTCCTCCTCTGCAACCTTTTCTACCTTGTATAGCTCGCTGTCACCTACTAGGCGCCCTTTCTTCTTTCTTCCCACCTCACATGTGTGTATCTATGCCTGTATGTATGATCGCACAGCGATAGGAAATCTGGCACACGGCATAACATGATCCTGCCTCTGCGCCCCGAATAACAGCCACGGTTATGGGTGCTTGGTGAAAACAGATGGCGGGACTCTGTATTTCACCCACAAGCATGCTTTGAAGCAACTGGAAGAATTTGCTTTTGTTTTAAGTGTGCGTGTGTGTGTCTCTTTTTAATCACCCCAACTGGTAGTGAAGAGGGTGGTTAATGGGTAACTAGTTTCAGGTGGTTAGCTATGCTAGTCCGTTGCAGCAAAAATGGTTATTGCAGCATCTTGTAGATTTACATATTTACTATGGCATAAGCTTTCATGGACTAGAGGCCACTTCATCAGATGTGGCTGCAATCCTGTGCATGTTTAGTTGGGGATAAGTCCCGTAGAGCACAGTGAGACTTGCATCTGAATAAGATTGCTTTTATAAATCAGTATTAAATCATCTTGACTATGCGTATATTCAGCTTTATGCTATACATGCCTGCTTGTTAGTATCACTGTGTTCCATGGAATTTACAGCCAGGTAAATGTGTCTAGGATCTTGCATAGGATCCTGCCTTTCTCAGTAGCTGTCTTAACTGTTTTGCCCTGTAGCATTCACAGACTTCACAATATTCCTTTATCCAGTTTTAACTCCATTACTCTGCCTGAACTTCCACATAGTGAAAACTCCTGGATTTGTGTTGTGCTGTAATGAAATGTGTTCATAATTTTTCATTTCCTGGTCAGATTTATATTAATTTCTTCTTGCAGTTGCCTCTACCTGTCATATTCCTTTCCCTTTACTGTCCACAAGCAACCATAGAGAAAGGTCATTCTAATTTCATTTGAAGCCTTGAACCCATTTCCAAAATGATTACTAAAGTGTCATATTATTCAGTTGCCTTTCAAGCATAACCTGCACAGCAATTTTTATTACACTTTTTATGTAGCCTTCATTAATCTAGACTATACTTTACCTCAGTATCCTCATTATAATTGTCCCAACACCATAATTTCCCTGTATACACCACCACAAAAATAATCCCCATTCACTGATCTTTCTCAGTGGTCCCTGAAGTATACAGATAAACCCCCTCTTTACTAACCTTCTGCTAGGTGCTAATAAACAGACATGTTCTCACCATTTAATGCATTAGCCACCCTTTCTTCACCATAGGAATGTGTCCTCCACTTGTACACATCCTCTTTCTACAAATTTTTATTTTATTTTTTAAAATTGCGACTTAAATTTGTTCAGGGGTCTTGTGCACCAAAACATAAAGGCAGGATTAAAAAATAATAATATTTTTCTAGTGTGCTGGTTGGGATTTTTTTGTGTTGTGTTTTTTTTTGCTGTGGTACAGCATTGTTTGATCTTCATATTTTAACTGAGATGCTACAGTGCACATAGCCTTTGCACAAAGCATGCCTGATAATATGTATTTCAGATTCATTAAGCAATGTTAACTCCGGAATATAGGAGTTGATATGTCCATGACCATTCAGGTTTCAGTGGATAAGGAAGATGAGGTAGAAAGGAACTGCCTACCTAAAAATCATGGCGATCAAAATTTGCTGTTCACTGCTATAAAATTAATCTAGTAATACTACTGCTGTAGTATTTTATGTCAACACTAGGGGTGTCTCCTGCTTGCTGCTAGTGCCAAGAATCAACGCCCTTTTCTACAAACATTTGTTAGCTTAAATTATCTATTGCCTTTTCTTTTGTAACAAAATATGTTTTTTTCAGGGGGGGTAGACTTGGAAAAGGTTTATGCCATAGCTTGATTTTTGTAATATGTCAGTTGCTTAAAATATTTCTTATTTGTAGCTTGTGTGTACTATATCTTCAAGGCTGAAATGGTTGTATATTGTGAATTAGAAATGTGTGTCAGAAAAACACAATATTAAGGTGAACTGTTTTAAAAAGTGACTTAAAATGTGAGCCATTTGTTGAGCATAATTCAAAATAGTTGCAAGCTACATTCTTTAACAAGGTTCAGCAGCATGTACTGTTTTTTATTACCTAAACAAACAAGCAAAAAAACCCCCAAGGCTTCAATCCTAAGTATGTATGCTTGAAAGTGTTTGCAATAAGTGATTTCAACTAAGTTGTACTCATAATAGATCCATTGACATCAATAGACAAGTTACTTAAATACGTTGATTTCAGTAGGTCTACTTTGAGTATGGCTAATTTTGGATACCATCCAATTAAAGTTAATCAGATTTTGTTGTTAGGAAACCTGGTTTGGATAGGTTGTTAAAAAGAACTACTTAAGAATAAATAGTTTTGAGGGGTTTCATTATAACAATTTGCATTTCACGTTCAAGTAAACTCAGAGCGGTTCATAATCGTTTTAAGAATATTCTGGTGTGCAGATTTCTCTATTTTATGAAATCTATCATTATGTTACAGGGTTGTTTTGGAATGTTAATTGCTATTCATATTTAGCTAAGTTTCAGGTATTTCTATGCAAGTGGTGATAAATCTGGTTAAGAGATGAATAGATGAAGCCTTTAGTTTTCATAGGGTCTACCAGAAGAATTCCACTTTTAAATCCTGATTGTTGCCTGTTAGATTATTCAAGCATATGTGTCTTAATCCAGGGATTAAGCGCACCCAGGAGTTGTGCATGCCCAACAGGTTTTTGGTCTTAAAACAGCAGACTTCCTTGCCCTATCGCAAACTTATTTTTTGAAATAAATTGTCCCTAATAGAGTAGTACAAAGCAGCCTGGTCACACAGAAGTGGCATTGTGGTTCCCTTGATTGTCACAACTATCACTACTCCACCTGCAGGCCTAGCAAACCATTTAAAAAGGATTCCATGGGCAGTTGATGGACATGCTTATTATTTGAGAAGTGCTGCACTACATTCATACATAATTTTATTTGTATGCTGACTTTTCAGAGTTGAAACCTGCTCAAGGCAGTTTGCAACATGTAAAAATTACATAACTGCAAACATAAAAAGAAGTAATAATAAGCAATAAATAAAACAGCAAAAAGTACACAACCAAACTGAACAATTTCCACCTAAATCATAAGAACAAAAATAAAGACCCCAAAATTATTACCAATAGAATTCTCTAAGTAATATCCCAGCCCAAGAGTCTGTTTAGCAGCCTCAGCTTCTGCAGCTAGAGTGAGGTGGAAAAAGACCCACAAGGCAGGGAGCAGGTCTTCAGATCTCACAGCCATGATGATACAAAAATTATAAACCATCTTCTTTATATATTTTGTAGGCATATATACTGTACACTTTGGGCCTCTATACACTTTTGCTGCATTCATTTTTTATTTGTAGAGAAAATGTGTATTTATTATGCAATCTTCTCTTATTAAGTTTCTGTTGCTAGGATACCATATGTTACCATCGTTCAGGTTGCAATATTTTGTATTTCGCCAAACTTTTGACTGAGATTAAAATCTGTGACCGAGATTATGACTCCCATATTTATGTGCTGGATGTGGAGGGGATTCTCTCCAAGGACTGTGAACAAGAGCATCTCCCTGCAGAGGACTTGTCTCGACAGGCATTTCCCAGCCTGAGCCTCACCAAAATGTCCCCGGGACCAAGATGAGAGTAAATCTGAGGCCCACAACACATTGCTCAGGATGGACAGTGAGGCCCACAAGATGGCTGCTGAATTTATTGAAACTGACACTGACTTCCTCAGGCCTCGCCAAAGCTTGGACTTGGCTGAGAACAAGGGACTCCATCTTCCTTCTGGAAGGTGGAGAGGAGGCACAGTCAATCCTGTGCAATGCTTTCCCCACAGGTCAATCAAAGTCCCTCTTCTGTAGTAGCCTCTGTAGTATAATCAGTTCGTCCTCAGTATTTGAGATTATGGCCTGAGTCCACCTTTGAAGAGAGCATTGACTATAAACCCTTGACCAGAGCAGAGTTTAGAAGTAATGTAATACCTATTAAATAAGGTTTAGTCCTTGATAGTACTAAATAGCCTCACAGTTCATGGTTTGGGGGAGGAGAGTCTGAAACCCTGGAAAACCACTACTGCCAGTCAGAGTGGACAATAATGAGCTAGATCAGGGGTCTGCAACCTTTAAGACAAAAAGAGCCACTTGGACCCGTTTCCGAAGGAAAAAAAAACCTGGGAGCCGCAAAACCATTGTGACATTTAAAGCATGCACGCCGCTGCCCTCCAATCTGACAGCGGGCGGGAAGGTGACGTTGGGACGGTGCGTGACTAATTTACGCACCGCCCCCATGCGACATCACAGCCAGTACAGTGCCCGCCACGGTGGGGAGTGTCGGGGCGCACAATGCGCCTCCTCCCCTCGCTAGTATCCGCCCCGGAGCCGCGGCAAAGGTGTAAAAGAGCCACGTGCGGCTCCGGAGCCGCAGGTTGCAGACCCCTGAGCTAGATCAATCAAGAGACAGCTTTTTGTGCTTCTCCTTAATAGCAAACTTTGCTAGTGCATTGTGTGGCTGGAGTGTTGCCTTCTGGATCTTTTATGTGATGTCACCAACGACGAGGGACAAGCTCTTCCCTAGTTCCCCTTCTCAGGAGCTTTCAAATTCCATCTTTTAATCAAGCAAGCAATACTCAAGAGACTATGCACTGTATTGCTTCATTTCAGTATGGATAATTTTAAGTACCTAACTTTTAGAGCAAGCATCCTGGAGAGGGAAGTGATGGAGATAATGTGCTGTGAAGCTACTACAGGCACACATCCACACCTTGGCCCTGCAATACAGAGATGTTTTCGGAGAAGAAAAGAAAAATACTGAAGGGGATTGTGAACTTCCACGTTTGGATTAACCACAGTTTAGTGTTGCATCTGACCCTAAACTACTGTATTTTTTCTTGTATAAGACAATGTTTTTTGCTAAAAAAAATTATCAAAAATTCAGGGTTGTCTCATGCATGGATGGTGAATGCACAGGTGTTTTCTTTTTCTTCTTTTTTTTTATTAAAAAAACTACTTACCTTCCCACGGCTGCTGTGAAAAAGCTGCTGGGACCGCCATCCCTTTCACTTACCACTTCTGCCAACCAGGCGCTGGCAGGGGTTCCTAAGCTGGTGCTTTGAATATTTAATAAAATATCAAAGTATTTCTGTTTGACATTTAGAATACTGATTTCTTAATTTGGGGTTCAAAAAAATAGAGGTCACCTTATACATGTGGGCATCTTATACACATAAAAATATGGTAGCTAATGTTGATTGTAGTTAGTCAAAACCAGCCAGCTTTGTAAATTGTGGTTTGTTTTTCCTACCCAGCGTTAAGCATTATTTGCAGTTTATCCTTATTCAAACATTATCATCATCATTAATAACAATAATAATTAATAAACAACAAATTTATTTACCCCGCCTTTTCCCCTGATGGGACTCAAGGTGGCTTACTGGTTAAAGCAAAAACTGCTTAAAACATAGCAAAATCAATAATAAAAATGCAGTTAAACAAAATCATTAAAATACAATTAAGCATCACAACGATTTGGGTTTAGTAAAAATGAAATCAAACAATTCAGAGCTTCTCATGGCTGCACCAGAGGAGAAAACAAACTGCAAGAGCCAGAGCCCTACTGCAGTTTGTCCTCATTTACCCTGAATCACATTAGTCCATGTGTGCAATTAAGCACAAAATATGTGTAAAGTAAAACCTTGCACAAATTTACTGGCATATGCCAGTTGTCAGCTTATTTAGCCCCCCTCCCCAATGTTATTACTTCATATTTTAATCAATATATTTCTAATCAAGAAGCTTCCAAGAAATATTAATTGAACAGCTGTAAGGGCAGTTCAAATACCTTTAGATAAAGCAATACAGTGGTACCTCGGGTTACATATGCTTCAGGTTACAGACTCTGCTAACCCAGAAATAATACCTTGGGTTAACTTTGCTTCAGGATGAGAACAGAAATTGTGTGGCGGCAGCGCAGCAGCAGCAGGAAGCCCCATTAGATAAAGTGGTGCTTCAGGTTAAGAACAGTTTCAGGTTAAGAACGGACCTCTGGAACGAATAAAGTATGTAACCAGAGGTACCACTGTAATTAAGAACAGGAGAATAAGCTGTATATTTCATAGTGCTTCCTATGGCCTATCATTTTGAATTTCAGTTTATCAGTAAACATTAAAAACCTCAAAGATGCATATCTTTTAGAATGTGAGCAACGTGGGATTAGTTTTCTAAACTGAGTTGTTGTTTGGATCAGATGTACATGCATAAATAACTTTAATAGGGGTATATGTTCACTTTTCTGTTACTTCCATTGTTGGCAGATTTGCAAGTAAGTAATCAGTACTGACCAGCTTTTGAAATTCCTCCATTTCAAGTATGCTGTGAGGCATCGTGGATTGAATTAAATCAAGGCAATTTAAATCAACAGGGGGAAATGCCAATTTAAATAAGTGATTTTAATCATGTTTCCTGTTGATTACTTCATATATTTCCTAAGCAGTGGTGCAAATTGAATATTAAGCCATACTAATTTACAGTTAAATAGGGTATTACTTATATTGTTTCTTTCACCACAGTCTTGTGTGTCACACTATATATATTTTGCAGGTTTTCCTCCCCCCCTTTTTTTACAATAGAAGGAATGGGCAGAAACAAGTGTGTGAATAGACTTCTGTTTGCACAACAGGAATTCACTACTTCTCCTGTTGTTGTTGTTTAGTCGTTTAGTCGTGTCCGACTCTTCGTGACCCCATGGACCAGAGCACGCCAGGCACTTCTGTCCTCCACTGCCTCCCGCAGTTTGATCAAGCTCATGCTAGTAGCTTCAAGAACACCATCCAACCATCTCATTCTCTGTCGTCCCCTTCTCCTTGTGCCCTCCATCTTTCCCAACATCAGGGTCTTTTCCAGGGAGTCTTCTCTTCTCATGAGGTGGCCAAAGTATTGGAGCCTCAGCTTCACGATCTGTCCTTCCAGTGAGCACTCAGGGCTGATTTCCTTCAGAATGGAGAGGTTTGATCTTCTTGCAGTCCATGGGACTCTCAAGAGTCTCCTCCACACTTCTCCTGCACAGCCCCAAAATCTGTTAGAGTAGATTTTTAGGGTTTACAGAGGACTGTGGGAGAGACGGGGGACTGCAAAGTTCCATTGAGCAAACAGAAGTCATTTAAGCTCACTTGTAGACAGTGTTGTATGCAACCCAGTGTCTTTAATATATTTATTTTATAAAACTTTCTTAACACGAGTAGCCATGACAGTTTGAAAGATGGGAAGTATGGGAATATAGGAACCTGAATCCTGGATGATGTTACATTCTTTTCAATATCTTTCATTTCTGCTTCACTTTGCCTTAGCCTAGCCTCATAAAAAGAAGGTGGCAAACAAGAGATAAAATGCCCATGACTGATAGTTCTTTGGCAGATAGGTTGATTTCATCAGGTGGAAATGAAATTCTTACGTTTAGTAAGTACAAGCATAAATATTCATATCTGAGAAATTGCCAGACTGATTCAGCTTTTACATAGAAAAACCTTTCTGTGTAAGATGTATTTGGTGGAGGCATTGAACCCAAGGGCTAACACTTTTTTATAACCTGATTTTTTATATAGAGAAAGTCTTGCTTCTTCTTCAGTTTGTTTTGACGCAACAAAGGGATTTCTGGACAGGCAAAAGAAACCTAAAATCCATTTGGACTCTTGGAACCAGTTTCATGCTTCTTTGGTTCCGGATCTTTGTTCTGTGCTCTGTGTATAACTTTTTACTAATAGTCAGCAGTAGTAATTAACTGTATATATAAACAAGCTGTTATTGTTCCTTAATTCTGACTGCATGTGATTATTCATAAATCTTATCCAAAGTCATTTTTGACAGTTTTTATAATACTAGAGGTTTGCTACTAGTGACACTTAGGTTTGGGGGGAAATAAATGCTCAATAAAGTTCCCTAGTTAGTCAGTGGGCATCAATTTTAACTGCTATGGCTTCATGGAATACTGTTTCATGAACAAAGGCATAATAGGTGTGTAGCAAGTTATCACTAGTAATCTTTCTGGTTTTTCCAAGGTCTGGTTAACTAGTGACCAGATTTTGCTTCCTTTCTTCTCCCTTCTATATGATTTAGGTTTTCTTAATTGTCTGCTGAAATGTAAAGGTAAAGGGACCCCTGACCATTAGGTCCAGTCGTGGACGACTCTGGGGTTGCGGCGCTCATCTCGCTTTATTGGCTGAGGGACCCGGTGTACAGTGGCCAGCATGTGGCCAGCATGACTAAGCCGCTTCTGGCGAACCAGAGCAGCACACAGAAATGCCGTTTACCTTCTCGCTGGAGTGGTACCTATTTATCTATTTGCACTTTGTGCTTTCAAACTGCTAGGTTGGCAGGGCTGAAGTGAATACTGTACTGCTAAATAGGTCCATTTCTGCGCTGTACCTTTTCCTTTGGCATGCTGTAATCTGGATAGTGCACCTGAGTTGGATAGCTCTTGTGGAACAGAGATGACATTTGGATGATTCCAATTTATAAGCAAATATTTGTGCTCATTGCTTCCAATTTAATATTAGAGACACAACATCAGTAGCAAACCTACTACTTTATAGCAGTGTTTGTGGTCCCCTGATTTACCTACATGTGCATATATATATACAGAGGATTTTTTTTAAAAGTTAGCCATTCCCCCCACATGACATCCAAAGCAATTTTAATAAAGAACAAGTACTACAGATCCTGAAGAGAAAATAACTGTTGCTACATAACTTTAGTCTTTTGACTGGAAATGCTCGGAATCTATACTCTTCTTTATAGAAAATTATAAATTCTGCTTATGGCTGTGGTTTTGAAAGGGCACATTTCTCATCAAGTATTAAGTTAACAGTATAAGAGTTGAAAATGCTAGTGTTCCTGTCCTTTTTTTATAGTGTGACTGTTTTGCCTTAAAAGGTTTCATAGATTGGTAATCAACTTTTCATAATGCCTTTGCCCTGGAGATTGTTTTGTGTTTGTCTTAATTCCAGTTAAGATAAACCAAAGTTGGCCTTGGATTTTGGTTTCCATTTTCTATGCTATCAACTTTAAAATTTAGGTGAAGTGCTTCTTTGTTATTTGATAATAAGGAATCGAACTTGCACTGATCTGTTGCAAATCATCTGGTGGCCTTCAGATAGATTCCAACCCCACTTCTGCCCACTCCTCCTTTTGAAGATGAATTGAGCTATGGCAATATCACAGTCCAAGCTGGTTTTTTAACAATGCTACTGTTTAAATGTCTGTAGAGAGGGTTAAGGCATTTTCCTCTCTCTTAACCACTAAGCAAATGAACTATTCCAGGTGTGTCTGCTCTATAAAAGTGGAGTTATTATATATTCTTTTTAGAGATCATGTATAGGACCCAAAATTACACTGCAGGCAGTGAAGGATTGATGTTTCTTTAGTTTAGTACAAGTATTTTCTTTAATTGCTTGATTTCCAACATACTAGTATGCATCTGTGTTTTGTACTTTTTGATGTAACATCTGAAAAGGTAAGATATGCTTCTCTCTGCTATAATATGTGTGGACCTGACATGTTTTGGATCAAATCCTTATCATTCTTATGAAAAGCAAAGGATATTTTAGGGAATAAATCTCATTTCAAGTGACTGGAGTATATTCCTTTCGTCTAAGAGTCAGGCTGAATTTGTATCTTTAAAGAGAAATTAACATACAGTGGTGCCTCGCAAGACGAAATTAATTTTTTCATCTTGCGAAGCACTGCTATTAGCGGCTTAGCGGCTATTAACAGCTTAGCGGCTTTAAGAAAAAGGAAACAAACTCGCAAGACGTTTCGTCTTGCGAAGCAAGCCCATAGGGAAATTCGACTCAAAAAACGACTCAAAAAACGGAAAACTTTCGTCTTGCACGTTTTTCGTCTTGCGAGGTACCACTGTATGTATTTTTTATACAAACTTGTGTCATGGAGCTGTGCTGATTCCTCACAATGCCCCTGTAACTGACACACACCACTTAGCATTCTGTGTCTCAGCTGATTGTGGCTCTCTCCCATTTCCTCTGAATGCTACAAGATCTGTATTTCTACTACTCTGAACCATAAAACTTAATAGACTCTCATAGCCTGCCTGACCTCTGGTTGCTTTTAGACCAAAGAAGAGAATCTCTGGCTCTGCTGGTGTTGTTGGACTACATGTTCTATTACTCCTCTCCAACAGCCGTTCTGGCTGCAGCTATTGAGAGTTGAGGTTCTGATAATATCTGGAAGACCACAGATTCTTAACTCCTAATTTAGACCCCCAACCCACTTGGTGAAAGTGAGATCTGACCATAGAAAACTATGGAGAAATCCAGGAATTCACTGTAGTTATGAGAGGACAGCAGAGTCTTCCCACCCCACATTACCATACAGAAAGTAGCAGCTAACACAGACTGTCTCTGGCTTTCACTGTGAACCTGACAGTTCCCCCACTAGACTATTAGATAAGTTGTTTTCTTAACTCCAGTCCCTCAGCCTTGAAAACTTACAGATGATTGCTGCACTGTTTTGGAGAAACTCAAACATTATCTGTCTTTTTAATTTTCCATTCTGATAGGCATTCAGTCACCCACGTCTGCTACTAGAGCAGTGGTAGGGAACCTCTGGCCTGCAAGTTTAATTTTGTCAGGCAGGGGTCCTAATTTGGCCTGTGAGGCTGTTTTCCGCAAATCTCACCATTTGCCCCACACCTTACATGATACACTTCCAGTTGGTCCTTGGCAAGTTAGAATTGCAATGCATTTCCAATTGGCCCTTGGCATGTTGGAATTCTTGTAAGTGCCAGCTAGCTGCCGATGGGTCAATCTGTTCCCTGCCACTGATGCCCCTACCAGATTTATTGTCTATGCTCATGCAGCAACAAATCCAAAAGCACAATACTGTTATAAATTCCCATGGCATCTTAGCCGCTATGTATCGATAATAATGATGTTCCTAATGATTTGCAACTTTGCTGTCACATACACCCGGACAACACCATTACTGGCCCCAACAACATCACACATACCATCTCGGGACTATTTAATTGCTCATCGTCTAACATTGTGTATGCCATCAAATGCCAACAGTGTCCTTCAGCTCTCTATATTGGACAAACAGGCCAAACCTTACGCCAAAGAATAAACGGACATAAATCTGACATCAAGAATCACAAAACAGAGAAACCAGTAGGAGAACACTTCAATCTCCCAGGACATTCTATACAAGATCTCAAAGTAGCTGTTTTACTACAAAGGAATTTCAGAAACAGGCTGGAAAGAGAAGCTGCTGAATTACAACTCATTACCAAACTTAAAACAATGGAAAAACCTGGGCTGAACAAAGACATTGGATTCTTATCTCACTATACATGACTAAACCATTTCTCACCTCCTCACCCCTTGCCTTCTCCTGTAAGACCTATTACAGTCAAGCCCTCCCAGCTATCTGCCTATCTCCCATTCCCACCACCCTTCTGAGTAACACCCCTCCCCACCTTCTCACTATATAGAAGGATCTGGCAACTTCTGTTTCAGTGTATCTGAAGAAGTGTGCATGCACACGAAAGCTCATACCAAGAACTAACTTAGTTGGTCTTTAAGGTGCTACTGGAAGGAATTTTTTTATTTTGACTATGGCAGACCAACACGGCTACCTATCTACTACTGGTTCCTAATGATGTTACCTATGTATGAAAGCTGCCAATCAATACATGGCCTATTGATTATTTGCTCATAGCGTTGTTGGAGCTACTTAGATCTGGACAAATCTGTGGGAAGGGTTTGGCTAAACACCTATAATGGTAATTTGAGATGCTTCACAGCTGTTTTGAACTACCATGCACACAGATATGTTGCAGCATTCTCAGTGGGCACAGAATACTGGCTGTTGTGGTCAAGGGGAAGAGGAATGGAGTGAAGCAACTTAAACCCTAAACAGAAGCACTCTACACTGCAACATTTTGTTACAGGACCCTACTTGTTTTTGTCTAATTAGGCTACTAATGGACAGAGTTGGTTTTGGAAGGAATCACCTTGTGTGGTTACATTTTAAAGTGTCGTGCAGCTTAGTATTTTTTCCTCCATTTCTGCAACTTTCCACAATTCAGGCAATCATTTGGAATTTATTTATTCCTGAAGGAAACAGATTGGGTCTCTGGGTGCCCTTCCATGCATATAACTAGTCCTTCAGTGAAAGGAAGAGCGTGTGATCCAATGGAAGCTTCCACTTAGATGAAGATTGGCTCCTCCATTCTATATCATACTACCTTTTTAATCTGTGACACTATCTCACATGCTGTTCCTATGAGTCCCCCAAACCTTGGGAGCAGATTTTTTTGAGGATTCAAGTTGCTACATGAGGGAAGGGAAATATGTGAAAATTACTTTTCTTCTGGTTATGTGTTGGAAGCACCCTTTCTGTTGCTGTGGATGGAAATTATTTCCTACCTTTGAAGAGCTTCTTAAGTTTCACCTGACTATGTTGTGTATATTGAGTGTTCCTGCCTCTCTGGTGCTTCTCTTCTGGTCTCTTGTGATCTTTTAAGGCAGTTGTTGTCCACAGTAGGCATGCATATAGCTGCTTGTAGCAAGCTCTGAAATAGGCATGCATATTGAAAAGTGCAACACTCTTAAGAAAACTGAGCTACATATTTGCCAGCAATTGTAGCAGATTTCAGAACTGAGTGGGATTAAGGCAGGCTCAATTTGTAAAAGAGGGTCTTTCTGTTTGCATTAATATTGATGGTCATTTCTCCAATGCAAAGGATTAATTTTAAATAGAGGCTGATTTAGAAAACAATGATGTCATTCTATCTCTGTTCTAAGGGGCATGACTTTATAATATTTCTAAAAATGCACAGGCTGGTCATTACTGTTCTATGGTGAAGAAAAGCTACTCTGTCATGCTTAGAGGCACATATCTTTTATGGCTAAGTTTTGACTCTAAATACAGGATTTGGAACTGAGCCCTCCAACCTTCCAGTTATTATGTGAATGATATAAGTAATTATTTCAAAATAATCACATTAACTAGCACAGGGCAACTACTTCCATTATAAGCAAGTGTTTAAGTCATGGAGTAGTATTTCTAAAGGTCTAGTAAATTGTGACATATTTGCTAGCCTACATGGAAAGGTAACTGTGATCTGATGAAGTATCCCTTAAGAAAGCTCATGCCACAGTAAATTATTAGTTAGTCTATATAATGGAAGGCCGGGTTTTTAAATCAAAGTAGTGGCGAATGGAAAACTGATCTGTATAAAAGGTTGGGGGAAAGACACTTTCTAAATGAACACATGGCTCATATTTTATATAGAGGAAAAGAAGTGTAAAATCTCTATTATGTTACATCTGCAGCAGCAACGCCAGGCAGGTCCAACACCAGTACCAGGCAGGTCCGGCACCAGCAAGCAGCCGCACCATTCTTCTGTGAGTTTAATAGAATCAGAAGTAGCATATTCCTTTTAATTTACTACTATCATGTTTGTCCTTTCAACAGTCCTATGAGGAGGTAGACTATTATTTCCATTTTTCAAACAGAACTGCGCCTAAGGGTCACATTTATAGGGAGTCTGTAGCTGAGATGGGACTTTATCTTCTAGATTAAAGTCAAGGTCTCTGTTCATTGACTCTCAAGTTAGACCAACCTGAATAAAACTGGAATGAGGAATTAATACCAAACTGAAGTATACTTGAAGAGGAAAATAGATGTTGAGTGTGGATTTTTTCATACAGAACTGAATTTTGAAGCTGAGCAGGTGTGAGGCTACAGACCATGCTCACTGAGTGAAGTAACCTCAGATATGACATAATGTCATTAGCTTTTTCATGTTTTTGAAGTATGAATAGTTCTATTTCGGTCTTGCATTTATGTCTTAACTGTTTAAAACTGATCATTATGAAAGACAAAAAATCAGGAAATTTTAGTTGCTAAGAGTACAGGGTAATGTTTAGATGGGAGCAAAGTTCAAAAATCTAGAAAAGCACAACTCCAAAAGTGTAGTTAACTTTATATTTGATGCAGGAGCACTGATCCAGGAATTCCAAGCCTTAGCCACATTTTAATAGATTCAAAACTGAAGAACCTAACAAGACATCACATGCATTAGAGTTTTCAGTGGGAGTTAAAAATACTATATGATCCTTTTGCATCAAAGCAAATGCATTTTGTACCTTAAAGCCTTTTTTATTTTTGTAGAGCATTTTTCTACCAAATTTTATGTAAATGTTTGGAGTTTAAATGTACTTTTTCTTGCCCTTCAGTGGCAGAAGACACTTGGTGTTATGGATATCTTTTGTTACTACCCTTTAGTATCTGTTTTATTTATTTGTTAAATTTCTAACCTACCCTTCCTCCCAAAGGAGCCTAGGGCAGCAATTTTCCTTGATTTCACAGTTTGGGCTAGCTTTATAAGCACTATTGTTTTAGTTTTTAAGTCTGTAAGTAATACTAAATTAATTAAATACATGTCTATAGTTAGTTATATGTTACTTGCCTTCTGACGGCTTACAGAAGAGCAGCAGCTCATTGCAGTTTCTGTACTAGGCACAGGGGAGGCATGAAGTGCTTTATGCCTTCTCCACCAGCCTGTTCATTTGTCATGCACTTGCCTGTGGTTGTCAGGATAGTGCCTAAATACAAGGCTGTTTCAAAAACACTTAGGTAAATTAACATAATTTATCAGTATTTCTATCTGATTTTTTTTTAAAAAAAATCGTGGAGTGTGGACCTCCAGCTTGAGCTCATTTCTCTTTAATTCAGTGTACCTTGCTCATTATGTTACTTACTTTTCTTTAAGAAACATCAGAGCAGCTTATATCCAACGGTGTTCCATCCAGGCACTTTATGTCACACTAGCTAACTGTTCAGTTTTGTTCAACAAAAATAAAGATGAATAGGAGAGTGGTAGGTTTGTCCTGCTTACAGAGGTTTCTAGGTGGGCTTCAGGGAAGATTCTAGCAGTGTTTGAAATTAACAAGGTGCCAGGTGCATTTTGCACCTGACTATTGGCCACTTGCAACCAAGTGAAGATGCCTGGGCATGGCACCTGACATCGCCGCCATCTGGAGAGTCATGCCTGGGGATCATTGGATCTTGACGCACACTGATACCCCATCCTGTAGATTTCTATCAGTTATATTTTACATGCACAATCAGAATGAATTTCAGGAACCAAAATGCATTTTTCTGTGCAGCCTGAGTAGGAGCAGTGAAAAATGTTGTAGTTGATTGTTGTAGTTTGCCTTCACTTACCCCACCCCACTGCCCTGCTCACAGTTGTGAAGAATATTCCTATGTTATGAATGGTCACCATTAAGAAAAAGAGGTAGGAATAGGTCAATATATATATGTGGACTGTCCCTGGATCAAGAGACTTTTCTTTTTTAAGTTCTCAAAGTTCTTAATCTAGCGGAAGGTTGTCAGATGTTTTAACTGTTAACTAGCCAAATGTTTAACTGATAATCACAGTCAGGCCCATCAGTTGAAAAATATTCCTTTAGAGCCATCTTGCCCCCAAATGGCAAGTATACATTCTGTTTTGGCGACTGCAACCTTAGTTTAAGAAGCCATTTGGCGCCTGGCTTATATATGAGTTTCTAACACTGGTTTCTAGGCTTTGTTGGAACCACCATATCCCATAGCTCTACCACACATTTATTTAATCACATTACACCCTACTATTCCTCCAAGGAGCTTATATTAGCAAATGTGTGGTTATCCTATATTCCCCTCAAAATCTGTTTGAGGTAGGTTATCTGAAAGAGAATAGCCTGGTTTGCATACAACACTCAGTGCAATCCTAACCATGTCTACTCAAAGTAGGTCCTACTGAATTCAATGGAGCTTCCTCTCAAGTAAGTGGAGTTAGGATTGCAGCTTAAGTAAAGGTTTATTAAGCTACTGTATGTTTAATCATTTGATATTTTTTTTCCTAGTGGCTTAACTAGGTTTGTTTACTGTCAAAAAACAAACTCACTGTTTGTTGATTTAAAAACCTTGGTTAATTTTAACTGTTGCTTGGCATTATGTGCAAAACACTGTTCCTTTCTTAAGTGTAGATTGTTTGGCCACCCATCCTGGATGCTCATTAAGTCACAAAGGCACAAGGCTAGAGCACCTGGAAGACAATAACAAAAAACATGCACGAAGCAAGCTGCAGTTTCTTTGGTCATCTATGAGTTAACTTGTGGTTAACCATGGCTTAGTGTTGCATGAACAGGTCTTCCTATTGTTTTCTGATTTAGAACCATGAGATAGTTTTGATGCAAGTACATCTTATTCCTTTGCTAAGCAGAGCACTCTTGAAAATTGAAAATTTATGAGTAGATTGAAGAAAGCAGAGAAGGCTTTTTCTCCTTTTTAATTCTGATTTTGTTTTATGGGGTAAAAACCACTTCACAGCCTGAAATGTATTATTAAAAGCATGTATGTGGTGATGGTTGTATACATGCATATTCACACAGGTTTGGAAGAATATACTTTTGGAGGGACAATGCACTCACCTTTCCCCAGAAAATATGGAGAGTGCTAGGATAGACAGTTGTTATTAGTATTGTGTTGTTAGTTTTTCAGTGCTAGTAGAACCACAGACTCACTCTAGTAGAAAGAACTGCTACTATGTTTTGGGAGGGGAGAAGTTAGCACTTGCATAGGACCACAGGAGAGGGTCCTGGTGTGCACTGGTGGAGGAAGACGGGTGCGGGGGAGTGCACCGCCCCCGGCAGTGTTATCCCAGTGGGGTGCCATCATGGCTGCCCCCCCCGGCTGCCCCCCCCTGCACTGGGCACCATGCCCCTGCAGGCGGCACGCCCTGGGATGTACGCCCACCACGCCCCCGCTGCTCTCCGCCCACCCCCCCCATACCCCGGTGCCAGAGCACTGCCACTGCTGGTTTGTTTGTAGTCATGGTGGCTAAACCCCTAGAGGTGTGTGATCCTAGTGGGCTTAGGGGTGGAGATCCACAATCTGTCAGAAGAAATCACTGTCTCCAACCCCTCAGATATGCCTGCCCAAGCATTGCAGGCCAAGGAGCTGCCTCTGGTACCTCCCCTGGCTGCACAAGAGCCATCTCCTGAGGAGGTAGCTGGGAGTCTCTCAGATGCTGAGCTGGTCCTTAACCCCTTAGCCATTGCCTAGAACACAGAATCTCTGGCATGTTCAAACCTAACCCAGTTGAAGGACTACTTGTCCAGTCTAGGAACTCAGCTGTTTGCTGTGCTTGCACCACTCTTCAAAGGGGATGTGTAGCTTGTTGGTTCAACATCTTAGCTCATGCTTAGCCATGCCTTTTGGCTCTCTTATACCCACTGACTCCTGTAACCTGTGACTTGCCTTATATACCAATCTGGTCTGGAAAAAAAAACCCTTCAGAAAAACCGGAGTTGTGAGTTCCAGTTCTTTTTCAGTCAGGGGGAGCTAGGACACTGTTATCCTGATGCTGTGGTTTTAGGCATACTGTGCTACACATAGTTGATCAGAGAAGTGAAGCATTGCCCATGTGGGTCTGGTCAAAGATAACCATGTGAGAAAAGCTTGTTGAATATTAGGGTTTTCACCCATGTTACTGAACTTGGCTCAACTCAAAAAGGGTAAATTCTTAATGCTAGTATATGAATTGGTTCCTCTTACCTTTGTCGCCCAGTGATGAGAGAAAGCCCAGGTAAGCACCTCCATTTTAAATATAGGAGCATGCTGAATGCACACTCTCTGGCTTCCTTTTCTGACTTACCGTAATCACTTTCTTGTCCAAAGGCTGCAGTAAGTGGCAGCTTTGTGGCAGCCTTCATTTTCTGTTACCAGAGCCTGCTATTAGAATATTTATCAATCTTGCTTAGTGCAAAAGATGGTGTCTGTAAGCTCATGTTTTGGGGGAAGAGCATTGTTGTAGGTGAAATCTGCTTAACTAGGTATTCAGCTAGTCACATGGTGAATTTGGAGGATTTGTTAGGATAAAAAAAGTTAGTAAGCATCTTATACACAAGAAATTATAATACAATGAAAAACATTATTCATTTTGAATTTTTGTACCTTTACTATTGCTATTTATTTTTATTGTTAATGCTCAACTTGGTTTGTGTAAAAAACAAATAAAATGTAAAAAAACAACAACCACAACTATACACCTGTGATTCAATATGGGGTAAACCAAACCTGATTCTGGAATCTAGTCAGGTAAGTTATCTTTTACTTTCACTTTACCAGTGTGTTGCTTTACAGAGTAGCGTAAGCAAAAAAAGACAGAATCCTGCTCTTAGGCTCTTGCAATAGTAAATTAGAAGGGAGAGAAGCACAATCCTATGTTCTGTCTCTTCCACCCTCCCTGAGCCAAAATTCCTGGCAGTAGCCACTGAATTAAGTGTAGTTTGTACTTAACTAATGACAATAAAAGCAGGAGTTGCAATAGCTGGCCCAAAGTACTACATGGCAGGAACAGGGGTTCAGTGCTTCCTTTAAAATAGCTGCTAGTTGGTTTGAGCTAATCCTAGACAAAAATGAGCCACATACACAGTATGTCATAAGAGGATTGTAAAGAAGTGTTTTGAAAAGTAACTACAAAATAGCTACTCTTGTGTTTATCATACACTACTGTTAAGATTCTCAAACTACCCTGGGTGGGATCCAGACTCAACCTCAGTAACTGAATGAATAGAGGGATGATTTTGGTGATTACTCCCTGTGCCCCCTCTAACCCCTCCCCCCCAAAAAACCCCCACCCTGCTCTGGAGCTGACACTGGGGAGGGTGGGATTACTGAATATAGTGTCTCCCTCTTCTCCTCCTCCTCCTCATAAATGCTTGTTCTCTAGAGCTCCCACAAAACCCCTGTTGATCTTGGCATTGCCACTTATTTTAGGAAAGTGGAAGAAGTAAAAAACTGTTCTAGTTCAATAAAGCATGCTATAATCACAAGTAGACTAAAAATCATTGGTGCTGAAGCGTAACAGTGGCTGAATGCTGTAACAGCTTTAACCTGACCTGATCCTGGTTGTAATCCTAAATCCTGCAATCCCCTTTGCCGTGGTTCATTATCTCTGATGTCTACATTTTTAAATGCTCTGTTCAAGAGGTATTAATCTTCATTTGAATTCCTTTAGTACTGAAGGTCACTTATAGAAGGTCACTTATTTTAACTTATTGGTGAAAATAATAACTATTAAATTTGGACTGGCATGCGATTGTTAAATCTAAAGGCTCTCTTTATATAAAGTTTATCAGTTTTCTAAACCTCAGATCTTGCCTAAACATGGTATCTTAATTTAAATTATTCTCTGAATCATAGGTTTTCAACCTTTTGAGTCCACTGCTCCTTTGACTAACTACATTCTTTCTGCGGCACCCTGCAGGGCTCAGGAGCCCAGTTATGTCACCCCTTGCTTGCAGGCTCTCATCCTTTTTCAAACACCCTCCCTTTTGGAGTGTACCCTCAGCCTTCTCTCCTCCCCCCTCTACTCGGAAGTCCTCTGGGCAATTACTGTTGCCGTCCACTGCTCTAAATCATTAACAAACACAACTTCCATCTCTTTTTCTGTTTAGTTTGCTGTGACACCTTTGTTCTCCAAACCATCAGCAGAAACCATAGTTCCGAACTAAATTTCCACTTTGGTAGAGAGGGCAAGTGATGCTCATGGTTTGGTGTTTAGCTGCCACAGCAAACTAGGGGTAGCCTTAAACAGGCAGTCATGGGGAAAGAGGGAGTTTCCCAGTCCTTCAAACCATTGTAGTGTTGTATCAAGTTTTTATAAATCAGGATTTTAAAGGGGATGCCTGGCTTCTGGGGTGGGGAGGAATAATTTAGGATGAGCTTTTGACAAAAAGAAGCTCTTGTAAGACTGAGAACAGACATTGAAATTAAGACTAGGAGTTGATTATAACTGTCTGGCCAAAATGTGCATTTTAAGAATTGTAGCAAGTTCAGAAAAGGGATGTCATTAATTTTTCTCCTCTTGGGAAAAATTATTTGCAGACTGTCTGGCCAGCTCAGAACTATCCCCAGCTACCTTGCCATCTCTCCCTCCCTCCAGAGAGAACTTTCCCCCAAACAAATCCCATTTCCAGGTGAGGCAGTGAAGCAGGCAGAATCCAGACCCACCACTTCTTACCCCACATCCAAAGAGGAATGCCCCATTTTCTTTCATTTTGTTTGCAAACCCCATGATGCTTTTTCAGTCACTAAATCCTCAACCCCTCCAAAAGCTTTGTTTTGTTGAGATGGAAATCTCCCTCTAAATTGCGGCTGAAAACTTCTGTTCTGCCAGGCCTATGCAGACAATGAAGAGGTATCTCCCACAATGGGTTACTGATCTTTGTTTTTAACTTTGCTGTTTTTAACTTTTTAGCATTTTATGCTTTTATTGTATAGTTTTATTTTATTTTTACTGTTGTGAACTGATTTGATACATTTTGGTATATATTTTAATTAATAAATAAAGTATTAATTTATGCCATTAAATTTATATGCTGCTAGATTTCGGAAAAAACTCAAAGTGGTTTAGAGGCACAGAGCAAAAGAGACAAATGGCAAAGTTCAGATGGGGCGGGCTGAGGAAATTGGCAAAACTGCTTAACCCTCTTCACCGGTGAGATTCCTTCATTAGCTCAAAAAGTCTTCTGTGGATGGAAGGAATGTCTCCACGAAAGGCATTATATAATATCCATTCTGTGAAGTCTGTAACTGAATTCTGTTGAATGTCCAAAAGCAGTAAAGACGTTTTCAGAAATTGGAATTTCTAGATTGCATATCTGGACTGAGGGTAGTGTTGTTTTTTCCTATTAACCCATAAACAAGAGTTATTATTATCAGCAGACAAGTATGGTGTTTACATGATGTACAAACTAAAATTTATTTTGAAGGTGAAATGCATATAAACACACCAAGTTTATAAGTTGATTCAAGAATACTTAAATGTTGGGCAAAACTATCATCTTACATCCTTCCTTTGTTTTGTTTTTGGCAATAGCTTACTTTCCTTTCTGCCAAGTTTCAATTCCAAGAAGCGACAAAGTATAATTTTACTGCAGCGCTTCTTGTGGGAGCAGAGGGAGAGTGATTCATGTTGACTGAGGTAATGTGTCAATACAATATCCACTAAGATGGACACTGTCATTTTACTATGGTAACTCATCCATCAATTCTAGGAAACCAAGAGTCCAGTCTAATACCTAATCCACTACTTCTGCTTCCTTGGCTGTAATTTGAGCAGGTGGAGCATTTCTTCCTAATTTCATTGAAACAGTAAAATAGTAAAAATGAAAATTTCACATATATTATGACCTGTTTTTCAAAGCTGCCTGTTTCCGTGCATCATGTTTTCCACATTCCTTTCCACATTCTTCTCTGTTGGTTCATTGATCTCTCTCATACTTTCAACTTAATACTCCCCTCTAGTAAGAGAGAGAGAGTGTGTGTGTAGGAACAATATAATTATGAAATTCTCTTTTAAGCAATCATAGGAAAACAGTGAGTTCGCTTTTGAATGGTTCCTCGGGGTCAGTGTTTTTTAAAAGAGAAAAGATTGCTCCTGTTGCAGATGCTCCACTACACACAGGTCCTAATTTGCTTGAAAGTGTGGAGATATAACTTGCCTCTGGAACAAAATGTGATTCTCTTACCAACTGAATCCCATTTAATTTATGTCTAGTCATGCTGAGGTAACATGAAACTTTTTCTTTTGAGGCAGAAGACCGTAGGTGTCTTACTTGAGTTATACAGTTTCATTCCTACCCCACGGGTTGTTGGTAACAGCACATTCCATCAAAGCAACATGGTTTGGTAGACCACATAGCCTCCAAATCAATGAAAAGTACGTTTGATATTTCTCTATATGCTTAGCATTGCTTTTCACTAAAGGGTTGGCCAAGCAGGTCATTGTGTTCATTAGCCATCCTGTCTAAACTTCTTTTCTCTGTTACTTTTGTATTGCACATAGGTTAGACTGCTGTGTAGTTTTCAAATTAAAATATTTGTGTTGCCTAACTTTTTTCTCTCTGTGTGCTTGGTCAGTAAAAGGACCACATTCTCTCTCTCTCCACTTTTCAAGAAGTGTCATGGCAATCAAACATCTCTTGGACTACAGTGGCCTAGTGATGTGTAGGCCTCAGCATTCATTGTTTCTGATAATAGGGCAAAATAGCTCAGAGGAACTTTAAAGTTTTTGTGTTGAAAGTAAATACTTTTTACTTTGACCAAATACTTTTAAATGGTCAAACATTTTAAGGGCCTGTGATTTAAACTCCGATGTCTCCATTCCTGAGATCTACTGCTGTGATAGATCTGTGCATTACAGCCAAGTCTTAAGTTGATTCCTCTCCATGACTATAAATAGTTAGTGAGTCATAGACAACTGCTCCCCAGGTTAAGTGTCCGTCAGCTGTAGACCTCTCTTTCTGTCCTCTGGTTTTCAGTGATCTTAATACTAACCTTTCAGTATCAGGTTAGAAAATCTTCACTGCTTGAAGTCTCCTTTTTCATCCTCCCTCAAAAGTTTGACCAGATTCCTCTGTCGTTAAGAAGAAAAATACAAACATGACATTAGCTGTGCGCTTTTCTGAGTTTGCTATATTACCAGTCTGGAGAGTTGAACATTATTATGTTTCTTATTTTCAGAAGACCTTGTTACAACCTGATACATGCATTGCACCTAAAGAACCCCATTTGAAGTCCGTAACTTCTTTTTCCATTCCCTCTTAATACTGTGACCGGATGCAGATTCTAGGGCTTCCATATCAGTTAATTCCCCCCCCCCACCTTCCCCCCCCCCACTTCCCTCCCCCCACTTCCCTCAGTTGCACTGTTTACCATTCCATCCAGAAGTGTGGAGCCTCAGACCTTGGGACCAAATGCAGACTGCCAGCCTCTCTTGTCTGGTGCTTTACCTTGACTGTACTGTGTCTTTGAACTGTAGTAATGGATTTTGCTTGCCTGGATAGAGGGATGTAGTGTAGGAACTGCTGAGTTTATGTTGCTGAACCATAGCTTACCGCAGATAGATAGAAGTCACATCTGTTGCTGCAGCCACTGCTGGCATGGGGCCCATGCAGGGTTGCCCATGAGCCAATGAGGTCCGCTGGCTGAAATGAATTCACAATCCCTAATCTAACATGATAAAGAGTTCCGGAGAACACAAAAGCTTGCACCCTATCTTGTGATATTTTGGTTGGCTTTATAAAAATATTTCCCTAATATGGATTTTTTGGAATAAAGCTGCACAGTGTTTGAACATACAGTGGTGCCCCGCAAGACGAATGCCTTGCAAGACGAAAAACTCGCTAGACGAAAGGGTTTTGCGGTTTTTGAGCTGCTTCGCAAGACAAAAACGTCTTGCGTTTTTTGCAAGTTTGTTTCCTTTTTCTTAACACCCTTAATACAGTTGCGACTCTCATAGAACGCGGTGTGGTAGCCTTTTTTGAGGTTTTTGGCGATTTTTGAAGCTTTTCCAAAACTTTTCCGACACCGTGCATCGCAAGACGAAAAATTCGCTAGACGAAAAAACTCGCGGAACAAATTAATTTCGTCTTGCGAGGCACCACTGTAGTCACTGGTTTGCACTCTAGCTAAGCAGTGTACAGCTATATGGTAGGCACGCCTGCATTTGCTCAGTTTGGGGTGATGCATGAATTGTGTCCACCTAGAGAAAGCAGATCTGGCCGTAATGACACATGATACAGCATCATCCTAACCATGTCTACTCAGAAGTCAGTTCTATTAAATCCATTGGGGCTTACTCCTAGTATATTATAAACTGTATAGATTTGATAGTGTCTGTACTTTTCTCTCTCAGTACTTATTTACTTGGTTATGCCAGAATAACCGAGTTGTGCTATGGTGTTTGTAGAAATAGGTGTGTTTTATCCTTGAGTGACTTTGAATGTTCTTGGTGCCATCCTTTGCAGTTTTTCTGTGAGTGAAAAAACCCCAAACTCTGTTGTGACAATGTGATAAGCAGGTGCTTGGGATTAATGCTAGATTTGATTTGGTTTTATTTGAGTTTTTACTCCAGATGTTACTGTGTGTTTAATTGGTTTTGTGTTTTGGTTGTTCCATTATTGGTATGTCAGCTCAGTTGCTAAACAAATCGGCTCCCAAATGCCACAAACCTGGAAGTGTTCTGGTTTGCGAATGTTTTTTAGAAGCTGAATGTCCGAAGCGGCTTCTGCTTGAGTGCAGGAAGCTGCATCAATCGGAAGCTGCGCCAACAGTTTCAGGAGTCAAACGGACTCCCAGAACGAATTAAGTTTGAGAACCAAGATACCACTCTAATTTGTTACTGTGTGTGTGTGTGTGAGAGAGAGAGAGAGAGAGAGAATGACCAATGAAAAGGGTTAAAGGAATACTGTGGGAGGTAGCATGGAGGAGGAATTGCAGGAGTAAGGGGTGCTAGGTGAAAATCACCACCCTTCCTCCAGTGAGAGCCTCTGCTAGAGACCCTTCCACCAATCAAAGGAGCTCTGATATTTGCAGGAAGGGTATATTTGGATCCAAATCACTGACTAGGCTCTCACTTTGACCAGTTACTGTGCTAAAAGCCTCAAAGATGACTTAAGGGTGGCGCATGCTCATGGTAGCTTTGTATACCCAGGTTCAGCACATAATTAGGCTTTGGGAACTGTACTGTGAAAAAGCAGTGTTTTTCTTCTGATCCACCTCCATGTTCTTTGCAATTAGCAGCTATGTTGGCTGCCAGCCACATAGAAATGTTGAGGATGTGTGCCGATTTGATAAAATAGCATAGCTTGTTGTGCAATTTCAATTGCTTGTACCCCTTTAAGTCTAAGAGCAGAGCTATAGGATTTGGAGGCCCAGGTGGTATTGCCTTCACACCTTAGAGGTAATTGGGAGGATTTATGGTAGATAAAGTGATTCTAGCTGTGAATTAGGTTGTGAATTTTGTATGCGAAGACTTGTTAGCTGATGGAAAAATGTATCACCACCAAAGTGTCAGTTCTTTGGATAGGTATCTTTTTGGGGTGGGAAGACGGGAGAGTGACATCATCAAAATGGTGACGAAAAATGTGCTTATAGTTTATTTACAGAATTGTTTATTTAATTCACTTGCTTGAGGTGTTTCAAGCTTGCACTCTTTTTCAAAGGCAGCCCTGTGAGTTGGTTCTAAAGGCCCAGATTATTTCCATTCTCCAAGTGACCCCAAATAGCAAGGAGCTCAGAAGTAATCTGAACCTTTAGAACCACAAGCACTGTACACCAGAAGTGGTTTAGTCATGCTGGCCACATAACCCAGAAAGCTGTCTGTGGACAAATGCCGGCTCCTTCGGCATGAAAGGGAGATGAGCGCCACAACCCCATAGTCGCCCTTGGCTGGGCTTAACCGTCTAGGGGTCCTTTACCTTTACCTCTTTACCCCTGGAAAAAGAGCACACCTGAGGATTCAGTTAAATCAAATGACTACCTAAATAGAATTCTTTTCAGGAGCCAAGAGCTCTTGTCTTTTTCTTTTTTTGTTACAAGACTACCGTGAACTCTGTGCATTCTGCTCTGACTCAGCTGAAAGGCTACTGTAGAAATGTTCAATAAAGGTTATTGAACATTTATTTTTCTAGAAAAAGAGGCGCTGGAACTCAGCATGAACACCTCCCTTGTTCTCTTATAATGACAATGGCACCCACCTGAGAGGTGTTGGAACTCAGTTCTGGTGAGTTCCTGCTGAAAACAGCTCTGGAAATGTCATAATACAATAGCATCAATCTAAGTCATTCTCAGAATGCACACATTGAAATAAACAGGCTTGTTACTGCAATCCATTGATCTCAGTGAGTGTACTTTTGAGTATTACCTGGTTGGCTTGTACTCATAGTGTTTCAGGGTGTTTTTTCCATATATAGCATGTAAAATCTTGAGATGTATTTAGACTTGGACCTGTTCTGTTCTTACATATTTTATATGTAAATTGATTTACTCTTTTATTAGGATTTTTATTAGCTGCTGATGTTTTTCCTGGGAATAAATTCAGTATATCAGGAATTATTATTTATTATATTTCTGTCCCACTTTTCCTCCCAAAGGAGCCCATGGTGACAAACCTCAAAATGTTAAAATAATGCAATTTTAAATAAAAAATAAACATGTTAAAAATATTTTAAAATAATCATTTAGAGCATCTAAAAACATTTAAATAATAATGTACCTCACAGTTATTAATTTCAAGGTTACAATATCCTGTAACTTTCAGACATCAAATGCTTAATTAAATAGGATGTTTTTGAATAGTCACTAACGAGGGATACAACTTAGCAGGAAGGAGATTCCACAGACAATCACTTCTGAGAAGGCCTTGTTGCAGGTCTGTGCCAAGAAGGCAGCAACCAGAGGTGGCACCACTACCTATTAATGACTTAGAATGAAATTTCTGGTGTATGTGGTTTTATAAAATAAAAACAGGAAACAAAAATAGGTATATAAAAGATTATTACTTAACTTCACAAAGAGTCTATAAAGGTGCATTTTTAACTTTGTTTCCCCCTTTTTTTTCAGGGAAATGAGGCAAGCTACCCACTGGAAATGTGCTCACATTGTAAGTTCAAACCTACGTTAACACTTTTTTCTACTAAGCTATGATTTTGAAGCTAAGCTATATAATGTAATTGTAACATCTTTATAACTTATTTCATAATTTTATAAAGTATGTCTTAGTGCAGTTTTTAGTTATTGCATCCTTGTAATGTATGCTTCTTCACGTGAATACTTGGGGTTGAATCCAACAACGTTTGTGCACAAGCAGAATGGAATTCCACTTGCACAGTATGACGTCCTCACACTTCACAATCAGTTTCAAAGGGTAGGGGATTGAACAGATATTGGTGGTGTGGTGGGAGCGTGGCTGTGTGTGTGTGTGTGAGGGGAGAGGGAGATGAAATCCTGTTGTGTAAGTGGAAGTACGCTTGCACAACATTGAATTGCACCCTTACGTATTTATGGTAGAGTCTAAACCAGCAATTAAAAGCCCATGCTAATGTGCAGAATGTGCATCTATTCCGGTACATCATCTGTCATGCTATCTGTTCAGAAACCTCCTATATAGCCTGAGACCTGTGAATGTCTCTGCCCTCCACATAGAATCATCTTGCCAGACAGGGCTTCCACCTTACACGGAGACACACTGCTCATGTTGACACTGTATGTTTCAACACACGCACAACAGTATTAGTAGGGCTATTCACCCCCCCCCCCCGCATTTCAATATGAATTTGGTAATCCGGATTGGCCCGGGTGCGATCCAGACTTGATTCCAGAATTGAGATGGTGATCAGGAAAAACTAATATTTGCAAATCTAAACAAAAAAGAGAGACAAGACAATAAACTAACCACTGCTAATAGAATGAGGGCCTGGTAGTATAGGAAAGAATTACACGCATCAAGAGAACAGCTGTGCTTTCAAAAATAGGGCCAAAATTGGAGGAATGTGTGACACTGCCCTAAATAAGATAAGACAGACAAGAATTATTATTTTTAAAATAAGAGGATGGGGCTGCTGGTTTTCTTCCATCCTTTCTTTCCCCAATCAAACATGGGTATAAGGCTGGAAAGGACTAGAGAAAACTCAGACAAGCTGAAATATTAACAAAACCACCAAACTAACTGATCACCAACTTTTTCAAACATTCTTATATTGTGTCTGTTCAGCATTTAGGAGACAGTGAATTTGGGATTTCGAATAATATCTCCAGCACAAACTGGTTACACAGCCCCGGTTGTTAGGCTAAGACACCCTTCTGGGTTTCTTGAATATGACATGATTCTATGACATAAGAATGTAACTAAAGAACAGAACAGTTTTATTGGGTACCCTTTCAGTCTTTAGCCAGCAGGCCCAGCTCCTTTGAGTTCTCTCCCACTTCCCAATTTATCAAAGATCCATTTTTAAATTGTAAACCTTTAAAACAAGGTTACATCTTGCCTTCTGTCATTTATAATCACAAAGTTGCACTATCTAGGTTTCAAGCATCTGCACTGGTTTCTTCTAGTCTTCTGGCCTTGATTCAAGAAGTTCTACATACTGAGGGGGATCACTTTATTTTCCTGTATCCTGACACAATCATTGAAATCGAGCAGTTTAGAAGCGAAATGGTGTGCAGGAATGCATCTTTCACAGTAATTCCTACAATATTCCTATAGGCATGGCTCACCTTATTTTCACAAATGGTGGTCTGCATAAAATCACCAGTGAATTCATTATTATGTTTTGATTTGAAACAAGAATTAATAAGTTCTATCTTCATCATAGTAGCTACTCCTGCACATGAATTTCATAAATTTTGAACAGCATAAATATACAAAGAGGTGGGCGGTTTCCTAGCTCCAAATTATACTTCAACTTTAGACACCTAAAGCTGGGTGTCTTCTGAAGGCAGTATGAGGTTTTCTTTATTACAGCAGAATTGACTGACCGCATTTGACAGCCCTTTTAATTATTTGCATAACCTTTTTAAAAATGCTATGTAACTCCTATGTGAAAATTCCAGAATAAAGTTCTGCTAGAATTAATACTGTGACCATATTCAGACAGAGCAATCTTAACCCTTATCTAGGGAATGATTGGAACAGCTGAGCCACACCACCATCACAATCAAAATTCTGAGTAAAAAATGGGGGGATGTTTTGAGGAGTGGTGCCAAGGGACCCAGATCAGACCCCTTTTGACGGTGAAGCATCTCCCCCATCATTAGTGAGCCTGGGCTTCATTTTACCCCCCAGAAACAAACACCAGAGGGTTAGAATTGCTCTCTCAAACTACCTTCTTCAATATGAGAATTCCTTGTTTTCTCACAGACACATTTGAATTCTGTTCAAAGGAGAAGTAAAACTGCAAATATAAAGCATTTTCTGCAGCCATCGTTGTTTATAAACTGCTAAATGGCAGGTTTGGGTTTGTTTCCCTGTTAGATGCATGGCAAGTAAAGCTAAACTGTTTTACTCTGCCTTTCATTGTGACTGCAACTTTTCAGGTGTTGATTTCTTGTAACAGTTGTAGTTTGAACAAACTTTTAAAAATCGATTGTGTTCCACCTTTTGAGGGAAAATTTTTAGCCAAACTTAGAAGTTTTTCAGTACTCATGCAGAAACGAGGTCCTGGAATGAGACCATGCCCATCCCATCCATCAAGAAAACAGATTTGATTTTCTTTTCTCCTACAGAAGAGACAGCTGTGGTGAATTCAGTTCAATGCAATCTAATCTAGTATCTGAATAGCACATTTTGTATTTCTACCTAATCACAAGGAATTGAAATTGATACGAGATTTAAATGATTGAATTTCTTTTTGAATGAATATTAGCTGACTCCTTTTTGAAGATCCTTGATGATGTTATATACGGTTTAACAGAGCGAGTCTATGATCAAGCAGGATGGATGTTTATATAGTTGAGCAGCCATGTGACTAGAATTAGCTAGTATTATCACTCCTTTGAACATTTGAGTCAGCATACAGTAGTTTATAGTGAGCTGTAAGGTTAAATGTGTCATGGCATGCCCTGTGAAGAAAGGTAAGCAATTTGAATTGGTAATGTTTAAAGCTAACTCTTTTGTATAGAAGTATGTAGAGTTACTATATACTTTTAAAGAAAGACCACTGCATTACAGTGTCATTGCTTCATATAAAATAGTACAGTGAACTGTTTCTAACAATATACTTTTTTCTCTTTGCTTCCACCCCAGTTGATGCAGATGAGATTAAACGATTGGGAAAGAGGTTTAAAAAGCTTGATTTAGATAATTCTGGTTCTCTGAGTGTGGAAGAGTTCATGTCTTTGCCTGAGTTACAACAGAATCCACTGGTACAACGAGTAATAGATATATTCGATACAGATGGGAATGGAGAGGTAGACTTCAAAGGTAAGAAGCCATTCTCTCTGGATATATTAAATTTAATATGGGAAAGCAGTGTGTTCACACTTGGACTCTAGTTAGAACATTCTGCTGAAACTTGGCTTTTTGGTTTTTTTCAGCGCAATCCTATACATGTCTGCTTTTTCAGTCCCATTTAGTTCAGTGAGACTTACTCTCAGGTAAATGTGTGTAGGATTGCAGGCATTGTTTGAATTAGTACATCCCATAGAATATGTGTGATAATTTGGTTCTTTGCTTGGGAAATATTTCATGAAGTAAGGAGGAGGAAATGGAATAGTCACCGTTTTGGGGTACTATTTTGTGAAATTTATGTTGCTGCTCAGTTTTTGGGGGAAGGACCTCTAATTTTCCAAGTGCATAGAAAGTTGTCAGCCCCACTCACCTCACAGAGTGTTTGTTGTGGGGGAGGAAGGGAAAGGAGATTGTTAGCCGCTTTGAGACTCCTGAAGGGGAGTGAAAGGCGGGATATCAAATCCAAACTCTTCTTCTTCTTCCTATAGCATTATAGGGAACATACCAATTTAAATAATGGTATTATGTAAGATCATTTCCCTTAAGATCTAACTTGTGACTAAGGCTGCAGTTTTATAACATACTTATGAGTAGTCCCTTGAACCCAGGGGGGTTTGCTTCTGAGTAGGCATGCATACGATTGTGAATGCTGACAACTTATGTGAGGCTGTTAACTGCCAGAACATATTTAAAAACTTATTTTGGCTTCCACTTACTTAGGCTTGTTTGAAGAAAGTCATAATCCAGCAAAAGTTCAGCAATTTTTCCCCTGTTTCAATGGGAGGTATTTTAAACATATTCTTAATTCTCCCATTAATTCAATATTACTTAAAGGAGCTTTACTTTGGCTTCATAATTTGGGGGATATATTACATGACAGAAACTTAGCTCACATATTTGGCTATAGTAATCTTCACTGGTTATTGCTTGTCACTACTGGGTTTGACACACAAAATTTAGAATGTGAACATTGAAGCTCTTACTTTAAATTCTAAAATTGGTCGCTAGCTGACCTTAACTAGGATGTCAATTTCAAAAACATAAATAGCTGCTCCACTGAACTAATACATTTTTTCTGCAAACAGTGGCTGGATCTCGTGCATGTATACAGATAGTGGCTTAGGTCTGTGAGTTGATAATATGCAATTCATAATCTCATTGTAGTAATCATCATTTTATGCCCTTGTTTCCTTTGTCAAATCTTACCTCTAATTTTTCTATTTGCAGCATAGGTCCCAAGGGGGCAGGGTCTAGGAATGAGCAGCTTTCCTTCATACTAGTACTGGCTCAAGTTATTACCCAGAGTACCTGGGTAATGTGGAAATCTGGGGCCTTAATAGGATTATCCTTTCACCCATATGCACATCTGAGCAGTATTATCCATACATTCTCTCTTCCCCCCCCCCTAAACAAGGGAAGAGAAATAATAACCTGGAGTATATTTTATTTTAAGCATTTATATTCCACTTATTTGCACTACCAAGACACTTTGGCCTCCTGAGATAGGGTTGTATCTAATAGCACCTTCAAGCAGTGAACTTGATCATTCAGGAGGAATGCAACGCTATCCAGAACAGAGCACACAACCGTTCCCAAATGAGACAAACAGTTCAAATAAAACTATGGAAGCAATACAAAGCAAGGAGTTCAGGAAGTTTTCTCCCTTCAGTTTTAAAGGGAAAGCATGCCAGGTATGGTAAACAGTAGCCTCACATTTGAAGATGGTTCCGTCTGTCCTAGTACTCTAGAACTAGATATTCCAGTGAGCACAACCCAGCTATACTGATGTGCTCTGCCTGAAGGTATTCTTCTACCCAAGAAAGTATCAAAGATGTGCATAACTATGGAAGCCCTTTAGTTATGTTCTTATATTGCAGGACACTTACATTTGTATATTTTAAGTCACCACCTACTTTTAATTCAGCCTTGACATAGTTTCAAGCTTTTGGATAAGGTTAGGATTTGCATTTAAAGTGTCGTTTGTGTGCAGCTTTTTAATGAAAAGCCACAATATTACAAATTAGAAGGATGACTTCAGCACTTAAAAACTATATTATGTGTGTTTAATAATTAGAGGCCTGCTGCTCACATGCAGTTTTTCTACATATTTTTGCTGAATTTCACTGGTGCCAAACTATAGTGACTATAAATATATGCTTGTCTGCCTCCCTTCTTAAAATGTAGAATGTTTTTTTACCTTTGAGGGAGTAGGTGGGGGACTTAGAAGTCATAGCATCTGAAATGCAGTCAACTTTGGTTAGTTTCATTCTTCATTGCCACCTCTTTTAGTTGTCATAATATCAAGCCTCTAACTGAGAGTTGGAAACTATGGGTGCTTTTAGTTGGGGGTGTTACCTCAAAAACTTCTTATTCAGATCCATTTTTTGAGTGTACAATGGGCACACAATTATCCACACACTCTCATTCTTTCAGTCATGATGTTCCTTGCTTTTATACCACCTGCTGTCCATATGAGTGGGCAGAGCTTGATGAAACCATATGTAGACTGCATATCTGTCATTCCCCTGCCCTTTGCTAACTTTTTTTGTTCAGATCATGCCTGCAGATATTTCTATCCCTGTGCACACACACTTTAAAAAGAAATCCAAGAAGTGCAAAAGAGCACAATTGTGAACATTATAAGCGTTAGCATGTTTCACAATGGGCAAAATGAAAGCAGGGGTGTGTGTGGAGAGGGGTAATGATTTCCATTTGGCTTTTCTTCATAAATTGATACTGAGGTCTTGTCCAAGACTATTCATTTACCTAACTAAGGCTTTTAGAGGGACACGGGTGGCGCTGTGGTCTAAGCCTTGGGCTTGCCGATCAAAAGGTTGACGGTTCGAATCCCTGTGACGGGGTGAGCTCTCGTTGCTCGGTCCCAGCTCTTGCCAGCCTAGCAGCTTGAAAGCACGCCAAAAAGTGCAAGTAGAAGGGGGAAGGTAAACAGCATTTCCGTGTGCTGCTCTGGTGTCGGTGTTCCATTGCGCCAGAAGCGGCTTAGTCATGCTGGCCACATGACCCAGGAAAAACTGTCTGCGGAGCAGAGAAACGCCAGCTCCCTCAGCCTGTAAAGTGAAATGAACGCTGCAACCCCAGAGTCGTTCGTGACTGGACTTAACTGTCAGGGTTCCCTTTACCCTTTACCTTTTTAAGGCTTTAAGAAGAGTGATTAAGAGGTCTTTCACAACACTCCACTATATTGTTTTGAAAACTAGAAATGAGATTAGTCTCTGAGGAGTAACCCCCTATTTGCTTTGTAGAGCTCTTGAGAGAAAAGTTACTCTGAAATTTGCCTTCGGCAGGTGGTAGTTGGTGGAAATAGTTAGGCACATCAAAACAGAATGGCTAGGTTATCCTCACGTGAGGAGCAAACACAAGTAAGGGTATGGTGATAGGGGGCCACTGACCAAAACATTACCAGCATTTGGTGAAATAGGCCACCAACCTAAAAGGAGCTATCACACTAGCAGTGACTGTGTATATATTCTCTGCAGAATGGATAAATGGAAATCAAACCAAGAAAAACTATGGACTGGCATTTTAAATTACTTTGCGTGGACACTGCAAAAAGTCTATGGCAGTATCAATTCCATCTGGAAGTACCCTACATATCTGAAATGAAAGCTGAGATTTTTATGAGTATTGTGAAGCCCATAGGATGCCGTAGCACACAAAAACATTGACCAACCTAGGCAGACCGCATTCAGGATTGACTTACTTCGAGAGAATGCTAGACGTGCATTACTGAAGTCCACAGGGGGTAATTGTATGTTATGTAATATGTAAAATATTTTATAAATGTTCTTCTTGCCTTTATAGAATTTATAGAAGGAGTCTCTCAGTTCAGTGTCAAAGGTGACAAGGAACAGAAGTTGAGGTGTAAGTATCAGATATTTCCTTAGCTGGCAAATAAAGTTTGCAATTGGGCAGTTGGGGGGTGTGTGGAGAAGAAAATCATCATTGAGATGCCTGTTCTGTAATAAAACAGTAAGTACTTTGAAATAACTTGAATATCAATTGAAAATCCTTAATTATGTGGAGAATGGAAAATTAACACACTAAATCTTTTGTACAGTTCAAGGTGAAATACACAGGCTTTGTGTTAGGAGCTTTTTTTTTTGTAATTGAAAGTACCTTAGTGGGTGTTTTAGATTTGTAGGTACATCACTAAAGCTTTTCTGGCCCTGTTTGTTTTTTACATAATGAAATATTGTGCCTGCAAATATTGTGTCATTTGCCAATAATAAAGCATAGAATGATTTCTCCACCCCGCAGCCACCCATATAGATATACACCCCACTAGATAATTCAAACTTAAAGCTGTCCTAGCATAGAAGGCTTTATCAGTTTCTCCTTCCTTCTGAAAAGCTCCTTTGTGAGAGGTTGTATAGGGGCCTTCGAAAACACGTCAAAGTGCAAGTAGATAAATAGGTACTGCTCCAGCGGGAAGGTAAACAACGTTTCCGTGCGCTGCTCTGGTTCGCCAGAAGCGGCTTAGTCATGCTGGCCACATGACCCGGAAACTGTATGCAGACTCCCTCGGCCAGTAAAGCGAGATGAGCGCTGCAACCCCAGAGTCGTCCACGACTGGACTTGAACGGTCAGAGGTACCTTTACTTTTACCTTTAACAGGTAAAAAATGTTTTCCCAGACCCTGCCAAGGAGCAGACGGGGCACTCTAGATCAGGGGTCAGCAAACTTTTTCAGCAGGGGGCCGGTCCACTGTCCCTCAGACCTTGTGGGGGGCCAGACTATATTTTGAAGGGGGGGAATGAACGAATTCCTATGCCCCACAAATAACCCAGAGATGCATTTTAAATAAAAGGACACTCATTCTACTCATGTAAAAAGATCCTGATTCCCGGACCACTCACGGGCCGGATTTAGAAGGCGATTGGGCTGGATCCGGCCTCTGGGCCTTATGTTGCCTACTCATGCTCTAGATCCACCTCAACATATTTAGTTAGAACTAAGGCCTACTAATATAAGTGAAACATATTTCCAGCTAATTGGGTTTAGGGTTTCAACCAGTGTAACCAACTCTGAAAGGGAGTACGCCAATCACTTTGTAGCCAGACAATTACAGTGACATTGAAGGCAAATTATACCAGTGTTTAGGATTGAAATGGCACAGCTGATCCTAATAGAAGCTATTTTTTCATATATCTCTGATACCCGATATGACTGTAAAAAAACAAGATGTCTATATGAAGTAACACCGATCTGCAGTAAAGTGTTCCTGCCAAGTCTCCTCTTCACTCTTCCAAAGAAAATATAAATTTTAAAATATAAATTTTTAAAAATACCTGAAAGGAAGTTGATCTTCTGTCTTTGGAACTTCACTAAGTGGTGAAAGTAAGAGCCTTGGCTTCAATTAGGAAACTGAATGAATGCTGCTTGCCTTCTATCACTGTGCCATTGAGAGCGTGCTCACTTATGGCTTATGTGTGTGGTACGGAAGCTGTACTACCCAGGACAGGATGGGGTTGTGCAGGGTTGTTAAGGCAGCAGAGAGCATTGTTGGCTGCCCACTCTCCACCTTAGAACAGATTTATGCCACAAGGTGCCATAGGAAGGCACTGGACATAGTAAAAGATCCATCGCATCCTGGTCACTGTCTCTTCGAGTTCTTGCCGTCGGGACGGAGATACAGGGCGATGAAGACAAGAATGAGCCGTCTTAAGAACAGCTTCTTCTCCAGAGCGATCTCGGCCCTGAATGGGAAGCCCAGACTTTGAAAGTCATCTAATCTCCCTTGCTGTATTATATTGTATTGTTTAATTAGTGTTTTTATGGAGCAGTCAAGTAATTTCGTTGTCCCCGAAGGGGGCAATGACAATAAAGATATTATTATTATTATTATTAAAAAATAAATAAATGCTATAAATAAATACTCATTGACGTAGCTGCTAAGATAAAGAATTCTTTATGAACATTCAACTGCTCAGAAGTTATTAAACAATCAGAATAAGTCTGTTGTGTTAATAGAAAACAGTACAGAAAAGGAGAAAGGGTATCACCAGCGTGTGAGAGAAAGAAAACATTGAACAGGCCATATTTGCTACTGGGCTTTTCTTTTCTTGCAGTTGCTTTCCGTATCTATGACATGGACAAAGATGGCTATATCTCCAATGGGGAGCTCTTCCAGGTTCTGAAGATGATGGTTGGGAACAATCTCAAAGATACCCAGTTGCAGCAAATTGTAGACAAAACCATAATAAATGCAGATAAAGATGGTGATGGAAGAATATCATTTGAGGAATTCTGTGCTGTAAGTTCATTTTTAGTAAAGTATGTTTATATACACATTTTTCATTTTCAACTTTGCCCTTGCAGATGATGTCGTTATTTTCTAGAAAATAACCCATTTAACTTACTCCATTGTTTTCTTCGACATTCGTCTTCAATTCTTTACAGGATAACGTATTAATTTTGCTTTAAGCCCTTCCCATTTTAAGACTCCTTATTGACTCAACTGTCCTGGCAGTTCTTTTCATTCACATCATATGGGCATTCGGAAGACTTGACATAATTATCCTCCTGCTACTAATTTGATTGCTTCATTTATCATAGATTAAAGCTTCCCCGCCTTCAAATGTTTTAGGTCTTCAGAGATGAGAAAAATTAGGTTGGCTACAAGAATCTGTTGCAAAACTAAGTTGTAATTTCATTCTGTGCTAATTATACCCACTTGGTAATTCAGGGGTGGGCAGGCCACTTAGACTGCCCACCTGTCAATTGCCTGGTGTCATTATGACACGAGGTGAGCAATTTTTCCGCTGCAGCGTGCAAATCATACTACAAAAGGAAATACAAGCCAATTGCTGCTTGAAGTTGATGCTCAACAGCTTGATAGGCTGTGACTCCAAGCCAGTTTCCTGTACCATGTTCCCATGGAGAACTCAGTCGTACAGCCAGTTCGATGGGCTTGAAGTCTCAACCTGTCAGCTGATAGGCAGTGGCTTTAAAGTTCCTCTTGCCCCACTATGCACACAGTCAGCTGCCTGTGGGGAACTAGCTGTCCCCAGGCTTTCTCTCACTGCTGATCAGCAAGCCTCCATTGTCAATGCGCAACTGAGAACACACTTTTAAGGCTCCCAGTTGTACACTGGCAACAATATCTCTACCTGCCCCACACTTGATTCTGTGCTTATTATACCCACTTGGATTAATATGTTGGCAGGTGGCCATAACTGTCTTGCATACTGTTTTTGACTCATTACTTAGGGTTGTAGCCAAGGAAGCCATTGCTTCGACGGAAAGATTTCTGCTCATGCACGGAACTTTGCCTCCCTTTCCTTCAGCCCACACAAGCCCTGAAGGGTTGGGGGGAAACCCCAGAGCACATTTGGGGGTGTGCGCACTGGAGACATGTGGGAGAGGGAGGTATCTTTGCATGAACAGAAGTTGTTCCAACGGACCTTTCTTGAGGTGAGAGTCTATTTCTGTGAAGAGCAGATCAGAATCAGTTGATTTAAATTACCAGCCGATACTCTACTGTCTTGCGAATTCTCATATAATATTCTTATATCAACATTTCAGGTTGTAGGAGGCCTAGATATCCACAAAAAGATGGTGGTAGATGTGTGACTCTTTAGGACACCACCCAACACTTTTGCTTTCTTCTCCATCTCTGAAGATCTGCTCAAGACGTCCAGCAACGCTCTCTGTGTATTTAAATGGAAGTATTTTTCTCTGTGAAGCCACATTTTCCAACATGAGCCTCATGAAGCCAACTAAGTGTTATTGAACTTTTATTCTCTCAATAACTCAAAGTGTAGCACTTTAAAGTCTGAAGGACAGCAAGATGGAAAGAGCATATCAGTGTGGTGGAGAAAGGGAAGGGGGTTGGCTTTTTAATTTATTTTTCTCATCTTTTATAACAAGAAAATATCTATCTATATATATGTGTGTATTTATATATAGATATATATGTAGCTTTCTATATGTAGTAGTTAAGTGGGCTTTAATTTAATATACTTGATTCAGAAACAAAAATAGAGTACAAAGTGCCAAGCAGAACATTAACAGTTCGATATATGGATATACATCTTTACTTTTATGTCACACAGTTTTATATATATATAGTAGAAGAATGTAAAGTTTTAAATGGTTGTTAGGTCAACTCTTTCCTTTTTCCTGTGACTATTTCAAATATTTATATATTGACTGGCAGAGAAAGCATTGTTTCCTGTTAATTTCCCTAATTACATTTTTTGTAAGAGAGGAAACTGAAGTTTGTTTATATACCTGTTGATATATTACCAGGGACTGCATCTTTGCTTGATAGCTCTCAGTACAATTCTACTTATTAGGATGAGAAAATGTAATTTAATGTTAATGCCAAGAACTAGTCCTTGTGTGCAAATAGGATTTAAAAGATTCTTATGGCCATTTCATCCCTTCACTTACTAAATGGATGCAGTTGCACATAATATACCCTTAGTAAGCATCAGCTGTGATCCATTAAGTCTAGATAGAACAGTTGAAAGTATTTGCATTTGTTTCTCAGCACTTAGCTTAATTAAGAATTTAGGATTAACAAGACAATTGTATAGAGTTCCCATTGCACAGTGAGACTATAAAACCTTTCTTGCCATTAAGTTATGTCCCAACCATATAGATTCTTTTATGCATTTAATGTAGTAGTTCCAAGTTGCATAAATAAACTGGTAATATTTTATATATGTGTATATAGGATTATTACGGATATTACGGGGGAAACATTAACCAATGCCATAGGGAAGGAGGAAAGCTTCACTTTATCTAAATTTATACCTCTTGTTCTTCTCCAGCATTTGGAGAGGTTTTTTTTTCTTTTCTAGATTTGTCCATATCATGACTTGTAATGGATAGTAACTTTATATGTGTGATATAAAAGTAGCGAGCCATGTTCTACAACTTTATATCATCCCTTTCCTTTTCTGCAATGGTACTATTGGCTAGAAGAAAAAACATTCATTAGACTTTTAGGATAGCGCACCCTTTCCTGTGTAGCAGTTTTTCCTATTTAAAAGGTTTTATAATTGGCAATGGAAAGGGCAGGTTGTATGGACTTAAATCAGCTGCCTGCCTGCCTGCCAGCCATAGCTGTTCCTTCAACTGAGTGCTGCACATCATGGGCTCTGTCTGTGAGAGAGAACTCCAGGTGCTTGGTGTCCTTGCATGACATGAAGTTTTGCATGTAGATCGATTTGAAACGTTCCTCTTGTTTACATGATTTGCATAATTTAAAACGATAATGTTGCCAAACTTTGGTAAATGTTAAAAACAGAGAATCTCCACTACATGTAACTTTCTTCCTCTGGATCAGTCCGTGGCTTAGAATCCCAGCCAGTGGTGGTATCTGTTCCAGTGTCAACTGCCATGTGCTCTGCTTCAAGGGGGAACTAGTCTTTTGTGAATTTTTTGTACATAAGTATTTGTTACAAACATTTTAGCAAATGCTTTCTATTTCTTAATTGCTTGTGCATATCCTGGCTGGCGTTATAGAAAAATAGTGCTAACATTACTTTCTTATTGGGGGATGAGCTTTTTTTTTTTAGTTTGTGTGTGGAAAATGCGTTATGTTGAATGTTTAGATTTTCCTCTGCATGCTACATCATACACTGTTGGAACTATAGGAACCTTCATACTGTATGAATAAAAAATAAAATATTTGAACTTTACCATAGAATTGTTGAAGCTTCTATAGAACAGGCAAGTAAACGCAAAACTAAAACATTTCCCCTGATTTCAGGTTTAATATGCCAGTTATGTGTTTATGCATAAATCCCAAGCAGTATTTCACCAAATAATCAGTGACAGATATTCAGCTGCCTCAGACTTACCGTATTTTTTGCTTTATAAGACTCACTTTTTCCCTCCTAAAAAGTAAGGGGAAATGTGTGTGCGTCTTATGGAGCGAATGCAGGCTGCGCAGCTATCCCAGAAGCCAGAACAGCAAGAGGGATTGCTGCTTTCACTGCGCAGCGATCCCTCTTGTTGTTCTGGCTTCTGAGATTCAGAATATTTTTTTTCTTGTTTTCCTCCTCCAAAAACTAGCTGTGTCTTGTGGTCTGGTGCGTCTTACAGAGCGAAAAATACGGTACCTTCTTGGGATGCTACTGTGTTAGTCAAAACTTCCTGAACAAAACTAACTTGTAGCAAGCTGGTGGAGATATATAAATAGTCTTACTAATAAGACAATGGGATGTAAAACCTTAATCATAGCTTCAAGTGTAATTTGGACTACAATTTAATGTACACACACCGGCCATCAATACTGGCTTGGATGCAATGACATTCATGCATGATTAGAAAGCACTTCCTAAATGCAGAATAGGACACATTTCTCCTGAGCTACATCATATAGTAGAGTTCCAACACTCATAACTGGGCTTTTGAGTACGCAGGCCTAAAGACCAAGTTCAGCACCCATGGAAAAGCACCGTTTGCACCCCAGGGGGAACACCAATACAGGAGTGAGATCTGTACCGTACCCTCAGCATGAACCAATTCCTGTTCAGTACTACTTAAACTGTGTTCAGTAATTTACATAAAGCTTTCAGGGGGTGCGACTTTAACTGCTGCATCGACAAATTAGTTGAGGTGATGCATTCACTGTCTTGTCATTTCAAGCCCAGTATCTTTAGTAAGGGACGCGGGTGGCGCTGTGGGTAAAAGCCTCAGCGCCTAGGGCTTGCCGATCGAAAGGTCGGCGGTTCGAATCCCCGCGGCGGGGTGCGCTCCCGCTGCTCGGTCCCAGCACCTGCCAACCTAGCAGTTCGAAAGCACCCCCGGGTGCAAGTAGATAAATAGGGACCGCTTACCAGCGGGAAGGTAAATGGTGTTCCGTGTGCTGCGCTGGCTCGCCAGATGCAGCTTTGTCACGCTGGCCAGGTGACCCGGAAGTGTCTCTGGACAGCGCTGGCCCCCGGCCTCTTGAGTGAGATGGGCGCACAACCCCAGAGTCTGTCAAGACTGGCCCGTACGGGCAGGGGTACCTTTACCTTTAGTAAGGGACGCGGGTGGTGCTGTGGGTTAAACCATAGAGCCTAGGACTTGCCGATCAGAAGGTCGGCGGTTCGAATCCCTGCGACGGGGGGAGCTCCCGTTGCTCGGTCCCTGCTCCTGCCAACCTAGCAGTTTGAAAGCAAGTCAAAGTGCAAGTAGATAAATAGGTACCGCTCCGGCGGGAAGATAAACAGCATTTCCGTGCGCTGCTCTGGTTCGCCAGAAGCGGCTTAGTCATGGTGGCCACATGACCCGGAAGCTGTACACCAGCTCCCTCGGCCAATAAAGCGAGATGAGCGCCGCAACCCCAGAGTCCTTCACGACTGGAGCTAATGGTCGGGGGGCCCTTTACCTTTATTATTCATAATACTTAAGCTACCCTACAATAATTCTTCACACCCTAGTTTATTGGGTGCATTGTGTCCTATTAAGAAGAGATGTAAATTAGCCATCTAATGCAGTGTTTAAAACGGTCATAGTCCGAATACAGTAAACAGACTATGGCTAGTTTCTAATTTGAGGGGTATCAGTGGTGGAGGTGAGTTTCCATGTCAACACACATCTCACTGGTCCAACGTCTGCTACCAAACATCGCTAGGATACAAGTACTATTGTGGGATCACTGCATAGAATTATTAAATTGGACATTCACATTGAAACACTGAGGTGTTAGGCAAGTTGGCTATAGCAAAACTTTTGCTTGCCATCTTTATTACATATGCTCATCAGACAATATGTCTGCTGGAGAACAGAGTTACACTCTTTCCTACACCCATGTTGGAGCGAAGAGTTGCCAAAGGCTTTTTTTTCAGTCCCACAGTTTCTGTATACGAGTCATTGTACAGAAAATCCATTTAGCTTCAAATCCAGCATTGTTCGTCTTAAAACCTTTCTGCTGCTCTGCTGGCCACTGCTCTAATATTGCCATAAACCTTTGATGGAGGACTTCCTGTAGAAGAAAGCAAAGTATTAGTACTGCTGATAATGAAATTCAGCACTTAATGTGTGTGCCTCTTATGGAGTGAAAGAAAATATAATTGATACCAATATTGATCTTACTAGACAATCCTAAGACATAAGATGAATATGCACACAAAAGTCATGCTGCTAAGGAATAGGAAAAATGATTAAAAATAGATAAAACCATGAGTACTAATATATTCAAAAGAAGCAGCTTTCAAACAAGTATTTAGAGATGCGTAGCCCTGTAGATTGTAGTACAAAAGCTGCCTCTGAACCTAACTTCCTTCTGTATGGATACTAATAGTTATACCTAGCTCTTACTACCATTCC
Organism: Podarcis liolepis; assembly: GCF_965112155.1. Lineage (NCBI taxonomy): Eukaryota > Metazoa > Chordata > Lepidosauria > Squamata > Lacertidae > Podarcis > Podarcis liolepis. The sequence continues at coordinate 6,506,027 of NC_139557.1, forward strand.
GGATTATTAAAGTCATAAGTAATTATTTCTGCTCAGAAATGTACTGTCTCGGCCATCAATAGAAGCAAGGCCAGTTAAAAGTCCTAGCCCAAAGCAGGGCTCTTTAAATCCAGATTTCCTTTTGTTAAAAGAGGCTTACCTAAGATGAGGTTGCAGATTGCTGTTCGTGCCATTTTAATATTCTGGAAAGACCCTAAAATATGAACTTTCCTGTAATGAAAATAAGAAGTTTTACTTTACATGTGGAATGTACAGTATTTAGGAATATTTGACTAATACTTGAAAAAAATATTTTTAGTGACCCCAAAGGACCAAACAGTCTCACACTGGTAGAATCAGCACCTGACTGAACTGTGTCTCCATAAGGAGAGATTTCAGTCATCAGATGCTCAGCTCTTCCTAAATCCTAAGCATTAAAAGTAGCCATGGCATCGTACTGTCCTCATCTACTTCATTTCAGATCCACTTTGCTGCACTGCATGATAACCACCACACCATCTACCGTAGCACACCGAGGGGGGCGGCAGCGGCAGCTGAAGAATCCATCTTAATTGGGGCTAATCCATTCTTTACTTAGTGCTGTATAATACAGCTGTTTCATGAGGAATAAATGCCACAAGAAAACATACATAGCTATTTGAAATTGTTGAGAAAATATACCTAGATTTTTCATCAGCTGCCTAATAAATGACGTAGCCAGATAGCATCTTACCGCCTATTCAGGGTCCCCTACAATCACTTTTAAAAAGTCTTGTCCAGACAGAACGTTGCATGAAAGTACACCAATTCATATTCATACCACAAAAAAATGTTATAGGCTACTGGGTTATACTTACGAGTCTGCAAGAACTATTCGTGTTCTGGTCACATTTTCAATAGTGAATTTTGTTTTTCCACCTTTCCCAGCAATTCTTCCTATTGCTCTAGAAAGATGATCTCCTTTTAACGGCTTGACTAAAGAGAAAAGGTCAATGTTACTTCATCGTACAATTTTTTCCAACTAGTCGTAAATAAGTTTGTTCTGGGCTTAATGAATGATATGCGTGAATGCGATGTTGCACAACTAATGCTCAGTAGCTGTGAACCAAGTTAATCTCTTGAATAGGAGATCACTTAGAACCACATGAGAATGAAATACTTTTAAATGTTTATTCCAAAATGAATAATCAAATTGAAGCAAGCTGTTTGAAATTAATAACACTTAAAACTATTAACTGTTAAAACTAAGGCTGCAAGCTTTAACAGGGAGATCAGACAACTAAAGTTAAGGACACACAGGCTCTGCAATCATTTTATGTGTTGTTATAAAAGTGAAGGAAAATGATATTTAAAACAGCCTTTCATTTTAATAGTGAGCAGTAGCGTTTGTTACTTAAGTGTAAGTGTTTACACATCCCTCAGTAACTGAAAAAATGCACCTATACTGAGGTTTTGAAAACACAAGACCTTAAAAATGGAAGACTCACCATCTGTTACTTCAAAGGATTCCAGAAAAAGGTCATCTAATCTGATGAGAGCAAGTGCATCCTGGAAGAGAGTTGTGGAATTTGAAACTTCGTATAAGAAACAAAAAAATACTTCTCAAAAAAACAGTAATCTTACAGGTCAGGCACAGGACCTAATTAGGGACAGTATGAAAATTAGAACAAAAATAGAACTGACTGGCAGCAGCTTCTGAATTTTCCTTTGCAGCATGGCTAAAATGGGTCACCTGACGTGGGTGACATCCAGTGATTGACAGTCCTGTGAAAATGGCTCACGGAGGGTTGAAGAACCCAGGATATAAAGGGCGAGGCAATGTCACAACAGCAGGTGTGATGGGGACTTCTTCCTTTGCTCCCCCAATCTGTCCTATGGGGTTCTTCTGTAGCCTTCTTAGACTTTACTGACTGGTGGGGTCTGTGTTGCTCCCGGATGGGAGGAAGGAAGTCAAATGACATCAAGGTTGATTCAGAGAAAGAGTTTATTCTGCTCTCCGGATAGCAGAAGGCACTTGCGTGGTCAGCCCACAGCAAGTCCAAAGAAATGAGAAATTTCATGCAGAATATATATCCTCCAGGCACCCTCTTCCCCCCTTCCCCAGGAATCCAAGCACGTCAGCTTATACACGTAAATTGACATCCATGACCATAAACAGTTGTTCCTGTTCCAGCACTCTTGACCATAAAAGGTTGTTCCTGTTCCTATAGTCTTATCTTGGGGCAGGAGGTCACCAACTCCTGGCGCCGTTCCCGGGTCTCTTGTCAGACTTGACAAGGTCTGTGCATCTTTGTGGTCAGGATGTAAGATAAGACCCAGACGTGCCATCCCTGCTCTACTCGGAACTGGCAAGGCCACTCATTGCCATCACGGACTGATAAGGGAGAGGGCTTTGAGCACTGTTTATACAGCTGGGTTTTCTGTTTATACATTGACTCAAGAGCTCAAGTTAATGCATTTTAGAAATGCTCCCTTGGGGAAGGAAAGATGTGGAGTTTGGGTCCGGTTTCAGACTGACTGCACAGAAACCCATTCCTTCACCTCAACCCTTAAACAGATTTTTTGGGGGGGTTGGTGGGCATGGAGAATGCAGGAGGAAGAAGGGATGTCTCACTACCCAAAGCCCAGTGCATGGAGGACACCACAGTTGGCTATCATTTGCAGCTTTTAAAAAATACAAGTTCCACAACAGGATTAAGGTATATTTTCAAATATTAAGGAAAACTTTCCAAAGTCAATATTAATCTGGTACTTTTGCTCCTATTTTTAAACCATCACCTTTACATCTTTGTTTTAAAAACCTGGAAACATCCACTCTGGCAAAACATATTCCCCTTTTGACTACAAAGCATCCCAAAGAAAACACCTTTAATAAATTCTAAAACAGAAATTATACATGAAAGTCAAGCATGCAGGGATGGCTGGAACACAGCACAACAATACAAAGTCAATTTCTTCATTTGGATAATATTGTTAAATCTCCATTGTTCAAAAGACAAAAGAAATCCTTTACCCTATGCATGCCAGAGAATCTGTTTAAAAACAAGTAACTCACCTCAACTTGAAATCCAAGTAGAAAAGCTTTCACAAAATCAACTGCTTTTGTCAAAGCACCTACATCTTTTGTTTCTTTACAAGTCTAGAAGAGAAAATAAGTTGTCAAGGTTTGGGCAATGGAGCGCTGGGAGATTTAGTATACAAGCTGCTCTTCTCTACATCATTCAACTTAAAAACCAAGCTCTGTGCTTCCATTAACATAAAGGTGACTGACTACCTGTTCCTTCCTCCTACAGAAGATTATGCTGACAACTCCCAATGATCAACTTCACCTTAATTTTACCCATTCCTAAATCTGTATTGTATTCACCCTTACAAAAACACTCTGCAACAATACATAATGATTTTGTAAGGTCATTTCAAACTGTTTTATTCCGCATTGAAAGTTAACTCTCCACGATGAATGGCTCAGATCTAAGTTGTTATATCTTTGTGTTACTAAGAAATAAGTGAGGTTCTCCTGAGATAAATGGAACTTCCACAGCACTGATTTATCCACTAACCTCAATGACTCTGCCCCAATGGCCTCATTATTTAAATTAGCTAGTTAAACAGTAGAATCCATGCTGTCTGGTTTCGGCTTTATCTGAGATCCGCCGCAACTGCTCCAATGCCAGCCACCAAATGGCATTGCTGAGACTATACTGCTTAAATCCAGCCCACTACTACCTGCTGAACTTTTTCACTAGGAACTAGGGCTTGACCCTGTCTCCCACCCTGCTTGCATGTCACATCTTTTTAGCCTGTAACTGCTGTGTGAGCCCTTTTCAGCTAAAGAGAGGGGGGGAGAGAATGCTTTCATTAAATAGCAAATACTAGGCACTCCTACTTTACAAAGCACCAGATGACATGACATGGGAAGAGAGGCTGCTCGATTGCAGGCCGTTCTCCTTATCCCAGGGCCAAAGACCTCATACATTAACTAGCACCTCCCTCTCTGCTACCATCAATTCTGCTCAACACATTCTGGGTAGCAATGGGCATGCTGAATTTGGGACAGCCAATTGTCTGCTTGTGACTAAATTTGCCCCTTAACTCATAGTTTAATTAGAATGGACATGGGATTAGTTCAGCAGTCAGGTTTTCAAGCCTTTCTTATCTATCAATTATTCCTCCTGGCATGAGGAGACACAGGTGAAAGTAGAGGGGTAGGCACAAATGAGCATTGTGCCCCTGTACACTCTTTGGTCACGACGGCTTACCATTATACGTTCTAGGAAAACACATCCTACAGCTCACCTTTATCTCTACATTCCTTGTTTTTAAATTAAACCTAATTTGAAGCTGTAAGTGTTCTACAATAGGCGTAAAAATTTTCATCCAGTTTTCTTTAAGAGGTGTGTATCTGTTTGGTGGTACAGAAATTTTCCTCACTTCACCTTTTCCACCCTGTAATAAAAGACCAAACAAGAAAGAAAGAAATGTTGGTTTTAAGCATTTTTATTATATCAACTGTACACTTCCCTGAGAAAGCTTTTTTTTAATGCAGTATATAAATTCCTATGTGTACAAAGATCCCTTTGCACCAGAATCTAAATTACATGACAAGTAAAATTACTCTAAGTATTCAATTCAATGATTATCTTAATGTTTTGCTTTCAATAACCTTAGGAAAACTGTGGCTAGTAAGCCCAGTTGACTTATTTTTGCTAGAAACTTTTACTTTAAGTCTGAGTGGTTGTTGTTCAGAATTGGTAACCAAGTTTATACTGACCTAACAAGCAGTACAGAAACATATAAGGAAAATCATCCCATAACAGTATATTCTAGTGAAGACAGAACTTATTCAGAATGATCAAACAGAGTTGAGAAACTAGGCTGTATAGCAAAAGTTTATTCAGGTTTGGGGAATATTCACATACTGAATGTTGAATCATTCCAAAATGACAATTTTCAACCATAATTTGTCTCCCTGCAACACCCATGAATTCAGAAATGGGGAGGCAGAATAACAGCAAAAACCTAGCCAAGAATTTAAGTCTTGATCATAACCCATTGAGTGACCTGCGCTGGCCAAAGCAGGATTTGCATCAGAATGCAGAACCAAACCAGTGTCAGAAATATAAGTTAATCACCAGGTTACAGTTGCCACAACATACTGTTTAGTCGCCATTCCCCCCCACAATAAGGTTATTGTTATTATTATTAATTTCATTTCTATTCTGCTTTATATTTTAAAGAGAAAAAAATCAAAGTGGTTTACAACACATTAAAACATCAAATACAACAATCAAGAATAAAATAAGGACAAGATGTCCAAAGATCAGCCAGCGGGCAGCAGTGTCTCTTGATGCCGGGGCATGTGGGGGCATGTCTGAAGCAGAAAACACACCAGCCAGGTGGAGATGTCCATTGCCAAAACTGGCGACAAGACATCTTCACTTGTTGGTAGCAAATGGACCCACACCAGTCGCAAAACGCAACTGGAGCCTGTGGAATTTCGAGCACTGAACCAAATCAAGGTCTAATCACAGTACCCCGTGTCAAGTAATTCACTGTGATACAAGTGCCCGTTACATCTCAAAACACAGACTCATAGAATTATAGAGTTGGGAGGTACCCAGGGGGCCATCTATTTTAATTATTGAATTAAGTATTATTTATATACTGTCCTTTACCTGCATGGTGCAGGGCAGTGCACAGAATAAAATCAAAATATAAAACCACAAAATACATAATCAAAATAAAAGCAGCAACAACCTAATACGCTCCCCATCAACCAAAGGCCTGGTTAAAAAGGAACGCTTTTGCCTGGTGCCTAAATATGGGTAATGAAGGTGCCAGGCGAATGTCCCTGGAGAGAGCATTCCACAGATGTGGAGCCTGTTCTTGTGTTGCCACCCTCCAGACCTGTATGACTCCTGGCACAAGGTGCGCTGGGAAAAACCAACTGTACTTCACTTGAAAATGATAGCTGCACCCAGGAATTGCAATACCCAAAGATTTCCCATAACGTGATGTAAGATCTCGTATGATCACCGTGCAGAAAGTGTAGTGCAGTAACTAATGTTTCCAACTCTTCAAAAGATCCCATCAATGGTGTATCTGAAAAATTTTACACATCACTTGGGAAGACAGGCAAACATTGCTGTGTCGAAGCAATGATTCTTCAACATCAACTTTGTTGGACTGGTCATATTGTGTGGATGCCTGATTGTTGTCCTCCAAAACAACTACTCTAACTTAAAAATGAACTGAAAGGGTGCTGGTGGTCAACAAAAAGGTTTAAAGACTCTCTCAAGGCAAATCTAAAAAAAAAAAAATGTAGTATAAACATCATCAATTGGGAAACACTGGCTTGTGAGCGCTCCAAGTGGAGAACAGCCTTTACCAAAGGTGTCATGGGCTTTGAAAACACTCAAACTCAGGATGAAAGGGAGAAAGGTGCTAAGAGGAAGGCAAATTTGGCACACCCTCACCGTGATCAACTTCCGCCTGGAAAACTATGTCCCTGCCGACAAAGGTCCGTATAGTTAAAGCTATGGTTTGCCCAGTAGTGATGTATGGAATTGAGAGCTGGACCATAAAGATGGCTGATCACCGAAGAATTGATGCTTTTGAATTATGGTGCTGGAGGAGACACCTGAGTGTCTCATGGACTGCAAGAAGATCAAACCTCTCCATTCTTAAGGAAATCAGCCCTGAGGGCTCACTGGAAGGACAGATCGTGAAGCTGAGGCTCCAAGACTTTGGCCACCTCATGAGAAGAGAAGACTCCCTGGAAAAGACCCTGATGTTGGGAAAGATGGAGGGCACAAGGAGAAGGGGACAACAGAGGACGAGATGGTTGGACAGTGTTATAGAAGCTACCAACATGAGTTTGATCAAACTGTGGGAGGCAGTGGAAGACAGGAGTGCCTGGCGTGCTCTGGTCCATGGGGTCACGAAGAGTTGGACACGACTAAACAACAACACTGTGGAAGGACATGTGGGTCCAGAATCGGCCTCCACAGTCACTTACGGACTCGCTGTTAAGACCATGTTCATGGAAGACAATCTTACTCAGCTACAAGCGATTGCCAAAGAAGTAGAATATGTGACTGGCGCAGGCATTGTGACGAAACAAACATGGCTGGTTTGTCTAACACATAGCCCCTCCTCTCCCCAACCAGATATGCCCTAGTCCCTCCCCAAAAATTATCCAGAGTCTTGGGGAAAACTCCAGAACAAATTTAAGGCGAGAGGAGCAGAAGGAGGGGAGAGCATCCCATTTTATTTGGGCTAGGGAGATGCTATCTGGCTACGTCATTTACTAGGCAACTGACGAAACCTCTAGGTGTGTTTCTCAACAAATATATAAAAGGACTGGGGAGAGCAGGGTTCGAATCCCCCCTCTCAGCCATGAAGCTCACTGGGTGACGTAGGGCCGATCACTAGCTCTGACCCTGACCTACCTCACAGGGTGGTTGTGGGGATTTACATGAGGAGGAAAACCACGCGAAGCACCTTGGAAGGAGCACAGCTCTATAAGCGTAGCAAGTCAATACGTCACAGAAATAAAAACGAAGCCGGAGGCGGGACGGGGCCCCTGAGCCGCCCACGGAGGGCCTGGAGGGCCCGACTCGCCCCTCCCCGACTCACCCCGAGAGCCTCCCCGCGGAGAGGGGGGAAATCCGGCCGCTTGAGGGGCGGAGGGCCCTCGCCCGTCTCCATGGCGCCTTCCTGGCGCTCGCACGCGCGCCGCTTCCGCTTGCGGACCCGCGTGAAGCCTTCGCCGGCAGCCTGCGCCTCCATGGCCGCGACCCCGCTCTCGCCGGCAGAGCCCTCCATGCCGAGTCCGCCGGACACGCCGAAAGGAAGGGGCGGGGTCGGCGGCCTCCAGAAACGTCATCACGCCCGCGACGCCACTTCCGCCGCTCTAGTGATCCTCTTTCGCGCTCTCTATCGTCTTGCGGCCTCCCGCCCCCCCCCCCATTGAATAGTAGTAGCAATAATTAAGAACAACAAAAGTAGAATCATGCATTTCGAAGAGACCATGAGGGTCATCTGGTCTAACCCCCTGCAATGCAGGAATCCGAAGTAGGGCTCAAAAACCCTGAGAGTCTCTTGCGCTACCAACTGGGCTTATTAACCAGGCATAGGCAAACTAGGCCCTCTAAATGTTTTGGGACTACAACTCCCATCATCCCTGACCACTGGTCTTGTTAGCTAGGGATGATGGGAGCTGTAGTCCCAAACATCTGGAGGGACGAGTTTGCAACAACAACAAGCAGTACAGTACATCCAATTTCTACGCCCATCTAAAAGGGGGCATATATACTGAATGAAGGGTCGCAGGTGGCGCTGTGGGTTAAACCACAGAGCCTAGGACTTGCCGATCAGAAGGTCGGCGGTTCAAATCCCCGCGACAGGGTGAGCTCCCATTGCTCAACTCCTGCTCCTGCCAACCTAGGAGTTCGAAAGCATGTCAAAGTGCAAGTAGATAAATAGGTACCACTCCGGCAGGAAGGTAAATGGCGTTTCCATGCGCTGCTCTGGTTTGCCAGAAGCGGCTTAGTCATGCTGGCCACCTGACCCGGAAGCTGTACTCCAGCTCCCTCGGCCGGTAAAGCGAGATGAGCGCCGCAACCCTAGAGTCGGCTACGACTGGACCTAATGGTCAGGGGTCCCTTGACCTTTACCTATACTGAATAAGGTAACTGTTAGCTGGATTTGTAGCTGGTTGACTGACTGAACCCAAAGAATGGTCAGTAATGGTGTGTCATAATCCTGTGGGGGGGAGTGACAAGCTCATCCAATTTGAAGATGACACTAGACTGGGAGAGGTAGCTAATGCTGCAGAAGACAGAATCTGGATTCAAAATGAATTTTACAGATTAGAGAGCTGGTCTCAAACTAACAAAATTAATTGCAACAAATGTAAAGTTCTGCACTTAGGCTGGAAGAACCAGACACACAAATATCAATCAATCAATCAATCAATCAATCTTTATTACGGTCCAGAGACCCGACAAAACAAATACAGTGGTACCTCGGGTTAAGAACTTAATTCGTTCCGGAGGTCCGTAATTAACCTGAAACTGTTCTTAACCTGAAGCACCACTTTAGCTAATGGGGCCTCCTGCTGCCACTGTGCCACCGCTGCATTATTTCTGTTCTCACTCTGAAGCAAAGTTCTTAACCCGAGGTACTGGGTTAGTGGAGTCTGTAACCTGAAGCGTATGTAACCTGAAGCGTATGTAACCCAAGGTACCACTGTATAAGATAGGGACACCTGGCTTAATAGTGGCACATGTGAAAAGTATGTGGGGTTTTAGCAGACCACAAGTTCAACAGGAGTCAACAGTGTGATGCAGCAGCAAAAAAAGCTAATGCTATTCTAGGCTGCATCAATAGAAGCATAGTGTCCAGGTTAAGGGACGTAATAGTACCACACTATTCTGTCTTGGTCAGACCCCACCTGGAATATTGTGTCCAGTTCTGAGCACCACTGTTTAAGAAGGATGTTGACAAGCTGGAACATGTGCGCAGGAGGGCAACCAAGGTGATCAAGGGTCTGGAAACCAAGCTTTATGAGGAACACTTGAAGGAGCTGGGTACTGTGGTACCTCGCAAGACGAATGCCTCGCAAGACAAAAAACTCGCTAGACGAAAGGGTTTTTTGTTTTTTGAGCTGCTTCGCAAGACGATTTTCCCTATTGGCTTGCTTCGCAAGACGGAAACGTCTTGCAAGTTTGTTTCCTTTTTCTTAACACCGTTAATACAGTTGCGACTTGACTTCGAGGAGCAACTCCTAGAATGCGGTGTGGTAGCCTTTTTTGAGGTTTTTAAAGACTGGTGATTTTTGAAGCTTTTCCAAAACTTTCCCGACACCGTGCTTCGCAAGACGACAAAAATCGCAAGACGACAAAACTTGCGGAACGAATTAATTTCGTCTTGCAAGGCACCACTGTATGTTTAGCCTGGAAAAGAGGAGGCTGAGAGGAGATATGATAGCCATCTTCAAATATCTCTAGAGCTGCCACATGGAGGCTCGAACCACATGGAGACTCGAACCAATGGCTTCAAATTACAAGAAAGGAGATTCCAACTTCACATCAGAAAGAACCTTCTGAAGGCAAGAGCCGTTTGACAGTGCAATGGAACTGCCTCAGAAGATGGTGGATTCTCGAAAGGGGTCAGGTTCACCGCATGTACTGTGTTAAAGGAAAATATAATGAAAATGATGTACAGATGGTATCTGACTCCTGTAAAATTAGCAAAGATATACAATAACTGTGATAATCTATGTTGGAAATGTAAAGAAAAGGAAGGAACATTTTATCATATGTGGTGGACCTGCCCCAAGGTGAAAGACCTCTGGGAAAAGATATATAACGAATTGAAAAAAATATTGAAATATACATTTATAAAGAAACCAGAGGCCTTCTTGGAATAACAGGTTTGGAATTGCCCAAGAAAGATGTAAAATTATTTTTGTATGCCACAACTGCGGCTCGTATTTTGTTAGCTAAAAAGTGGAAAACCCAAGAATTACCAATGATAGATGAATGGCAGATGAAGATGATGGATTTCTCGCAGCTAGCCGACCTAACCAGAAGAGTCCGCGACCAGAAGGAGGAGATCAGGAAGATTGGATCAAATTGAATGATTACTTAGTTAAACATGTTAAGTTAAACTAACTGAAAACAGCTTGCAGATACTTAATTGGCTTAGGATTTTATTCAAGTTAAGTGATGAATTAATAGGTTTAATTTCATAATGTGAAGATGTAAGGATGTTAATGTTTAAGTTAAATATTTTAAGAACTATGATTTGGAAAACCGTTAAAAGGACATGCAATGAAATTCAACCAAGGGGAAGCGAGGAAGTCACTTAATAATGTTAATAAGTGTAATATTTAATAAGGTTATGATTTATGTTTGCTTGTTTTATGTGTTTGTTTGTTTATAATGTTGTGAAAATTAATAAAAAAAATTTGGGAAGAAAATGGTGCATTCTCTTTCTTGGAGGTTTTTAAAGCAGGGGTTCAAGTGAAGAAGAGCTGCGGAAGGGACATGGAAGAGATTTGAAGGCCTCGGATATAAGATCACCAGGTTAATGTGCCAGATTAATGGGTTAAAAAAAAAAGGGACTGACAATCCCGGGACCGGGGAGAAGGGACGCTGGAAGAAGATTGGATTGTTTTTATTCTTTTTATTCTTTTTATTATCAGAAATGTTTTATGTACGTTGGAAAAATGTTGAAATTACTTGGCTTTTGTAAAAATGTTTAAAGAATTAGGCAAAAAGGTAATGGTTATGAGAAGCTGGTAAAAATAAGATTTAAGTCTTAAGTTTTAAGGTTTTTTATAAGATAAGATGAAAATAGAGTAAGGTAATGTAATGACAGAATATTATGAATTATGGAAAGGATTTGCTGTGACAATTATCAATCAAGATACGAGAGATGGGAGGAGGAGGAGGTCATGGAAAGAAGGTAAAGAAAGTGGAGAATTTGAAAGTGATGGTTTTGTTTTTTCTTTTTCTTTTTCTTTTTGTCTTTTTTCTTTGTAATTTAAAATTTTTTTTTCCAATAAATATCATTATTAAAAAAAAATAAAGCAGGGGTTCGAGGGCCACCTGTCAAGGATGCTTTGGTTGAGATTCCTGGATTGATGACTCTACAAATGTATGATTCTAACACATGCAGCTTTCCCTTTAACTTCCTATGATGCTGTGATTCTGTCGCGCGTGCTTTGCCCTTCCTACGTGAAACCGATTCCCTTCCCCCTCAGAAAACGCGCCTCCCACCAATTGAGTTTGAAAGCACCTGGCAACACACACAAACCCCGCCCAGCCCCACCGGGGGGCAGCTGCGGCCCTTCAGGAGAACAGGCCGCGCTGCCCCGGGGGCCGACGGGAGTTGGAGTCCCCCTGCCGCTGACGGAACCCTTATTGGCCAATGAGGAGCGGCGGGGAGTCCAGCGCCTGCGCCCGCTGCGTGCTTCCGCGCGGAGCCCGCTTCCTCCCGGTAGCCCGGATGTTTCCGTTGTTGGAGCAGCCGAAGACGCGTCGGCTTTGAACGGGGAGCCGTTGGGGCGCCGCTGCGGCCGCCATGTCGTCTCCGGGAGGCCCCCTGGAGAAGCCGCAGATCATCGCGCACGCGCAGCAGAGCCTGAACTACACGGCCTTCGAGTGCAAGTGGGTGCCCAGCAGCGCCCGCCTCGTCTGCCTGGGCAGCTTCCCGCGGGGCAGCGGCGTCGTCCAGCTCTACGAGCTGCAAGGCGGCCGCCTCCACCTGCTCCGCGAAGTGAGTGAGGGCGGCCGGGCGGGCGGAGCGCGGGCTCCCGCTGCCTTTCGCCGGCTGCTGCTGCGGAGGAATTTGGCCCGCCTCGTGTTTGTTCAGGGGAGGGAAAGGGAACGAAGAAGGGGGGAGGAGCGCGCGTTGAATGGGCTGCCATAATAATAATAATAATAATAATAATACAGTAATAATAATCAAATTCAACTCTAATCGTGCTCGTCTCCCATGTTGTGAGAACTACGCCCTGAGAACTACAGGTGAAGGTCTGCAAATTTAATAAATTATAATTATTCACAATAATTATTCAGTTTTTACACCCTCATTTGTAGTTCACAGGGCAGTTCACAACATACACATACTACATATATGTATACAGTGGTGCCCCGCAAGACGAATGCCTTGCAAGACGAAAAACTTGCTAGAGGAAAGGGTTTTTCGGTTTTGCATTGCTTCGCTAGACGAATTTCCCTATGGGCTTGCTTTGCAAGACGAAAACGTCTTGCGCTTTTTTCTTAAAGCCGCTTGAAGAGGCGCAGTTGCGACGGACCGTGCTTCGCAAGACGAAAAACATCGCAAGACGAAAAGACTCGCAGAACGAATTATTTTCGTCTTCGAGGCACCACTGTATGTATATAAACACAAAGTGCGTAATAAAAATAAGAACAAAAACAAACTGATAACACCCCCCCCCCCGTCCCACAACCTAATTAAAAGGGTATACAGTGGTACTTCGGGTTACATACACTTAAGGTTACATACACTTCAGGTTACATACGCTTTAGGTTACAGCCTCCGCTAACCCATAAATAGTGCTTAAGGTTAAGAATTTTGCTTCAGGATGAGATCAGAAATGCAGCAGCGGGAGGCCCCATTAGCTAAAGTGGTGCTTCAGGTTAAGAACAGTTTCAGGTTAAGAACGGACCGCTGGAACGAATTAAGTACGTAACCAGAGGTACCACTGTATAGCAGAGGTAGGCAGTCTAAGGCCTGGGGACCAGATGCGGCCCATTAGCCTTCTCAATCCGGCCCGCGGGCAGTCTGTGAATCAGCGTGTTTTTGCATGAGTAGAATGTGTCCTTTTATTTCAAATGCATCTCTGGGTTATTTGTGGGGCATAGGAATTCGTTCATTGCCCCCCCCCCCTCAAAATACAGTCCGGCCCACCGCATGGTCTGAGGCATGGTGGACAGGCCCATGGCTGAAAAAGGTTGCTGACCTCCGGTATATAGGGTGATAATTCGCGGAAGGACTGCTAATAGAGGAAAGTTTTTACCTGGTGCTTAAAGATACAGTGGTACCTCGGGATGTGAACAGGATCTGTTCCGGAGCCCCATTTGCATCCTGAAAAGAACGTAAGACACAACTGCGTGGGTTGTGTTTCACCGCTTCTGTACATGACATCATTTTGACAGTCTGCGCAAGCGGCGAAACCCAGAAGTAATGCGCTCCGTTACTTCCGGGTCGCCGCGGAGCGCTACCCGAAAATACTTAACCTGAAGCGTATTTATCCCCAAGGTATGACTGTATGCAATGAAGGCACTAGGCGAGGCTCCTGGGCGGGTGGGTGGATGGGTGGGGGCATTCCTCAAGGAGGGAGCCATTGCAGAATAGGCCTGTTTTTGTGTTGCCACCTTCCGACCCTCCTAAGTTTTGCTTAGGAATGCAAGGAGAGCAAAATCCACCTAGTAAAGCATTGTAAGAATCTCAGCAACTAGCAAGTGCTGGTTGCCAAAGGAGTTGGGAACCCGTTGCCAGACCCCCATCATCATGCCCAATGGTCGGGGGGGGGGGGAATGGGAGTTGTGCACCAGAAACATCTGGAGAGCCACAGATCCCCCACCCTTGCAGAAGTCCAATTTGCCTTCTCATGCCAGGATTCTATGAAGAGTTGAAATAGTGTGGATTCATGCTTTTAAGCAACAAGGAAAAGGCAGACAATGTTAGGAACTATGCGTTTGTGAATTGCAATTCATCCTGAACTGAAGCATGCCAATTCTGAGTTCAGGTTATTACGTGGGAAACAGGAGTCAATATATGGAACTGCTTTCATAAGTTATGGTTCCCTTTCCAAAGACACACCCCTCCTTAGCCCCATTTAAAAAGGAAAGGGAAAAGGGGGGAGGGAGTCACAGGGTAGCCAGTCTTGCTGGTGTTTATTCAGAAGTAAAGCCTGTCAGTCAGTAGAGCATGAGACTAAGGCCTGGGGTCTGGATCTGGCCCAATCACCTTCTAAATCCGGCCTGCGGATGGTCCGGGAATCAGCATGTTTTTACATGAGCAGAATGTGTGCTTTTATTGAAAATGCATCTCTGGGTTATTTGTGGGGCATAGGAATTTCTTCATTATTTTCAAAATATAGTGCGGTCCCCCACAAGGTCTGAGAGACAGTGGACCGGCCCCCTGCTGAAAAAGTTTGCTGACCCCTGCTTTATATGGCTAATATATTTGGTCACCATTGTTCACTCCCATGTATCACGTTCTGGCCATTGTAAGTAGTAATCTAATTGTATTCAGTGAGTGAGGTGCCTTAGGTCAGCTAAGTAAGTTTGTGACTAAGATGATATTTGAATTGGGCTCATAGCTCACATTCTTAGGTAAAGCTGCCTTGAGTCCCTAGTTGGGCAAAAAGACAGGATATATAATAATAATAATAGTAATAATAATAATAATAGAGACAGATTTAGAGATGGGTGAAGAAGTGTAAATATTAAAAATAGCTTCAAGATGATAACTAATTTCAGTTTCAACTTTTAATTAGGAAGATTGATAATGAACTGTAAGCATATCCCAAAGCAGGATCAAATAATAAGAGAATCATGTATGGATTGGCATAGATAAAATGAAGCAATGTAATGTTTGTTTTACTCAGCATTTGGCAAACTAACGTTCAGTAATCAAGCACTGTTTAGAAACCAATAATGATGGGGAAAACCATGCTGATCACCATGGTGATAACCATTAGCTTTGCTTGTCTACACAGCCCTTTGCTTCCCACACAGCTTTGGTTGCTGTAGCTATAGCAATGTAGGAGAACACAATGTTGGCTGCCTTATGCATTGAGGAGTAGATTGTGGATAAAGTATTGAGGAGTGAGAGTCTTTTCGTCCGATAGATTGGCTGGCCAGTTATGGAAAATCAATCATGAGGTCTTCTCAATGAACAACTACTACTTTTACTGCTTTCTACCATTCAGAGAATGAAGTTTTATTTCAGCATTGTTCTCAATTACTAGCAGCCTATTTACAGCACTTGTTTAAACATAGGATTGCATCCAGCAATTTTTTTCCTTTGTGCAAGGGTTTCCACCTGAACAACAGAACTTAATCTCTCTTTCTCCTTCCCTGCACCCCACATCTATTGTTATCCCCACTCCTCTGAAACAGGTGGGGGTGGGAGTGGGGCTGAATGGAGAAAGGAGGAGAAGAGGAATCCCACTGCGCAGGCAGAACTCTTTGTGCTGGAAGGATGACATAAGTGGATGCAGCTCATAATTTTTTTATAATCTGATTTTAGTTACGCAATCCTATCCCCAAAACATGTGGTATATAAATAATACTAGTTCTGATATTTGCCAATTTAAAAAATATGAAAAGGAGAGGGAGAAAATAGTAGGTAAGTTGCAATCTACTTTTATGTTTGCAAACTATCAGCAGTTGCTAGGTTTACTAACTATGGACATCTCTGAAATAAATTGGAAAGAAGAATGACAGCTCAGTCTATGGATGCCGATCCAAGAATGAGTCCAACTGAATTCAAGTGGAATTTACTCCTAGGCAAATGTGTATGGGATTGCCGCCACAGCAACTTAAAATAGCCTTATTAATGACAAATCTCTCCCATATTCACTTAGACAAATCAAATTTCATAACCAAAAATCAGACTAAAATGTGTGACTTGTCTGTTAATATCAGTATTCATGGTGCATATTTGAATTTTGCTAAAGCCTACCAGCAGTAACTCTCAAGAGAAACTGGCTTTTGACGTTTACTTTTTTATCAGCACAATACTAACAGAACCAGTCTGTTAGAGTGGACAAGATAATAAATGTAAAATTATTAAGCCTTCCTCCTAGGTTTTTTTTTGTCCTTTCCAGATTGAAAAATCAAAGCCTGTTAAATGTGGAACCTTTGGTGCTTCTTCTCTGCAACAAAGATACCTAGCTACAGGAGATTTTGGTGGAAATTTAAACATATGGTAAGAACATTTTTGCTGGTTAATACTGTTTAAATCTCCATTTCACACTTCACCTATTCTTTTGTTCTCCACTAATTCAAATTTGTCACTTTATTTAAGTCGTCTTAGTTTAGGATCACAAAGGTTTTAGGCAGTTGTAACCTAATTAAGTTATATAGAAAAATTAGTTAATTATGCCACCTCTGCATGGTTTTGTGACTTTCCAAAGCAATTTGTGATATGCAATCGTAGACTACTATTTTAATTTTTAAATATCAGTGAACATATTTAGGTAGTGTTTTTAGATACTGTTGTTTTATAAATTTCACAGTCTTTTTGAAGTACTCCCTTCACAGGTGAAAAACCACCAAAGATAATGGCACTTGGTTGTTGTTGTTGTCTTTTTTGGGAGTGGGGAGCTTTCTGCATGCTTACCTTTTGACCCTTATTAATCATGGTTTCACCAGACAGAGAAATCCATGAATCTGTATACCTTGTTAACAACTTGCTTTTGTTTTCTGCATTAGTTCTCCTAATACATGTATTAACTAGATTAAATAAGAGTATTTTGCATTTTCTTCATTTGTCCTGATAAGCAGAGGGTGTATGCGGGTTGTTGAATGATAGTAGCATTGACTAGCTAGAAAGAAGCACTGTGTCCAGATGCTAAAAGAAAAAGTAGAATTTAAGGGAAAAAGAAAAACCCTAAAAAGAACAGGATTTGCAAATATGGTAAGATTACTATTGAACTCACAACCCAAGGGGCACATTTTACAACCTTCTGGTTCTTGATGTCCCTTTCTTGAATGATTTAGAAAACTTCAAATGTTCCTAGATGTCAGTAGCTAATACTCAGGCACAAGTTATTTGCTTTTGAATTCCCGCCTCCCTTAGGATTTCGCCCAACCTTATCATAAAGCTATAAAAAAGTTAAAGGGACATATTTCAACCTCCATTCTCCCATTTCTTTTTCTTTCTATCTCTCTTTTACATTTTTACTAGCTCTTACTATTTGAACCGGTTCTCATGTAGTACTAAGTGAAAACATGATTTAGTACCAGATAGCACAGCAGCAACAGGACTGGGGTGGGAGGGAATCCTCCAGGAACCTGCAAATTTGCGTGTTTGCACTAAGCTATGATTTGGCTTAGCACTGCATGTGAACTGGGCCTTTGCAGGCTCAGCATACCAATCAAAAAGTTGAATTGTAGTCTTGAATTTTTGTAGTTTGGATTGTGAAGGTGTTTCTTGAACCTTTGGAATTCCATCAGTTTTTGGTGGGAAAGGAAAGAACACAGTTAAAAAAAATGTTTGCATCAAATTTGTCATTGTAACAAATAGCAACGATAAAAATGTTGCTTCTTAAGGCTTGAGCAGGTTCAGATTTTGATTAATGGGTTGTTACTCTTAAAACCACTTTTGGTTTTTGCATCACAAATTTTTGCATATCATTTTAATAATCACTGCTATTTGAAACTGAATTGAGAATAGTTTGTTTTAACCATTGTGGTATAAAATATCCCTAATTCAATTTACTGAGAACCATTAAAGAACACAAAACTAATTATGCCATAAGCTCTCATGGATTTAAAGTCCAGTTCCTCAGGTGCACCAGTTTATGACACGGTAGTTGTATTTGTCTGTAAGTTGCCGTAAGACTCTTAGCTTCATTTTTGGAAATCGTAAAAAAATAATTGTTCCTTTCTGGTGTTTAGGAATTTGGAAGTTCCAGAAATCCCAGTGTACTCTGTGAAGGGACATAAAGAAATAATCAATAGTATTGATGGCGTTGGTGGCTTAGGAATCGGAGAAGGAGCACCAGAAATTGTGACGGGAAGTCGGGATGGTGAGTTAGATCTACTGCAGTGTCACTGATTAGAAGGGAAAGCGAAGTGGGTTAGGATAAATCCAGCTAATAGCTTCCAATGATTACCATTCTTCTGTCTTCATATGTTAGTGTTATGAACCAATTTAGTCCTCTTGTCTAAATTTAAAGGGTGTTTCCATCTATTCAGAAGTAAGTACTGTTCAGCTGAATGGGGCTTACTACCAGTGGAGATTGGCATGTGAGTAAGCCTGATTAACACAGTGGAACCTACAAGTAAATGTGCCCAGGATTCTGTCACCTGTCTTTACCATAAGATAGTTTCTGAGACCTAAGCAATTCTAAAACATTGTCTTTTCAAACTAGGACAACTATGTAGGGATATTGAGAATGGGAAAGTGAGAGGATTGAGAAGCATGGGGGATGGTCTAAGGTAAAGGTAAAGGGACCCCTGACCATCAGGTCCAGTCGTGACCAACTCTGGGGTTGCAGCGCTCATCTCGCTTTATTGGCCGAGGGAGCCGGCGTACAGCTTCCGGGTCATGTGGCCAGCATGACTAAGCCACTTCTGGCGAACCAGAGCAGCGCATGGAAACGCTGTTTACCTTCCTGCTGGAGCGGTACCTATTTATCTACTTGCACTTTGATGTGCTTTCGAACTGCTAGGTTGGCAGGAGCATGGACCGAGCAATGGGAGCTCACCCCGTCGCGGGGATTGGAACTGCCGACCTTCTGATCGGCAAGTCCTAGGCTCTGTGGTTTAACCCACAGCGCCACCCGCGTCCCCTCGGGCGATGGTCTACTCTTGCTTAAAAAACTACTAGATCAAAATATCTTGCATCTCCCAAGCATCGCATGGTCAAGGGTTGTACATGTGCACTTTCTTGAGGCCACTGGATTCTAAGCTCCAGCAGCTGAGAAGGGCATTGTCCCTGCCTTGCTAACTCAAGGTCCCAGTATTTTTCTGGGAACTGGACTTGGCTGAGTGCTCACCTGATGTCTGACATTAAGGGTAGCATCATGGACTTGCGTCCTCCTGCCTGACGGATCCAGAGCCGCTCAGTGGAGAAAGTTGCGGAGGCCAATGCTTCTATCATTTACTGGAAAGGGGAGGGGAGAGTGAGATGCAAGTGGAGACTGGTTTGTCACTCTAAACGTGAAAGAACATGAATGTGCCTGAATTTGTGGAGGGAGGACAAAGGAATGAAGATCTATTTCCTCTCTGCCCCCACCTTTCTAGCAGTTCATTTTCTGATGGGTCTTCACTTGACTTGTTTTATTTAATGTGGCCTTTTGCTTTCTATGAGTTCAGTTACAAGCTCCTATGACAGATAGGTAGCCGTGTTGGTCTGCCATAGTCAAAACAAAAAAATTCATTCCAGTGGCACCTTAAAGACCAACTAAGTTAGTTCTTGGTATGAGCTTTCGTGTGCAAGCATCTGAAGAAGTGTGCTTGCACACGAAAGCTCATACCAAGAACTAACTTAGTTGGTCTTTAAGGTGCCACTGGAAGGAATTTTTTTGTTAAGCTCCTATGAATCACTTTACAAGCATAGCAGCTTGTAGGATGGGGAACTAGTGAATAGCTGTTAATTGCAGCAGTTCTAAAGTAACACCGGATGATGATGTTTTGAGCTGTGCCTATGTGCAGCAAAAAAGGTGGACGGTTATATTGCTCTAGCAGGGACTGACCAGGGAGGTGAGTGGCAGCAATCGCAGACCATCCTGTCTGATATCAGGTGCTCCAGAGGGTGCTGTACATTAGCTTAAGATAGGTCATTGGCGTTGTGGTGTGTTTTTTTTTTAAAAAAGAACACCAGCTGGAGCAACACTGCATGGCTGTATCTCATTGGGCAAGCAGAAATGCCACGGGGTCTACAGAGATGCAAATCAGCATGGGCATTGCTACAACTAAGAGGTCCCCTGAGGATTAATCTGTACTGAGCATTTGTGGCTGTCTTACAATGTTTGCGCATGCTTGGGCACATTAGCTGTTCTATAAACTAGTAACTGATAGTTTTAAATAAGTCAATTTCTTGTGTACATTCCTGGCACAATATCTCTTGTTTTTAATAGATTGCCACCAGATGTCAGAGCAAATCAAGTTTATTTAGGTATAATAGGGGAGCAAAAAAGAATGAAAATAAGAAGAGTCTTTTTTCTGATCTCCCCACCCTTAAATCATGTCAAGCTTTCGTTAAAACTTATTGAATTATAAGCCTGTAGTATAAAGAAGCTTTTTCTATTATTCTGTTTCAAAGGGATGTCAGATGAGGACCAGGCCTTTTTGCGGGGTGGGATGAGTAGGATATGAAAAAAAGCAAAGCAGCAATCTAAAAACAAAAATCTGTCAGATTTTTAAGACTAGGAAGAGGACGCTCTTACAGCACTAATTAATAAGACTACACCTACTGATTAGTCCAATCTATCACTGCTTATCCATAGTTGTCCTCCCCGCCCCCTGCCCAGCTAGTATATACTTGGTAACAGCAGTCTTGGCCAGCCTTTTTCCATTCTAGGTTCCTCCTCAGCTGCCATATGATATGGTTACAAGGGTACTGCAATCAGATCTACATATGCTGTATGTTCTATTTTGAGTCCCACATAGAACAGGGATTTCACATAAGTCATTAGAGGGCTGTAGCAAACTGATATCTGCATATGTGAAGATACAAAAAGAAGAACATAAAGCAAGACAATTGCAGAAAGATCTGTATAATTTACATATAAAAATGTGTGGTATTAGTCGGCCTGTCTTCTTAATGGAGATTACAGCTTCCAGGAAACGGAAGCTAGTATTTTAGCTGAGTTGCATCTTCTTTCATTTATCAGTTAGTCTGCTCATTGGATGAAACAGCTCATCCATCAAATTGTGAAAGCATTGAAACAAACTCTTCTATTATTATTTTTTAAAGTACATTAAAAATGAATAGGAGTAAGGGGGACATTAATAGTGTTTTATTAAGCAAGTTACTGGGGCCGAAGTGATATAATAAATGCCACCAGGTGTTTTATCAGTAAAATAATAATCCATTATCCACTTTTGCAGGGACCGTGAAGGTGTGGGACCCAAGACAAAAAGACACTCCAGTTGCCAATATGGAACCAGCCCAAGGAGAGAGCAAGAGAGACTGCTGGACAGTTGCGTTTGGTAAGGCCTCTCTTGAGCTGGTTGATTTTTGATGGCATACAAACATATATCATGGAACTTGTCTTTGCTCCCATTGCTTTTGTACCATAACATGGAGTTTAAATGACTCTATACGAAATGGAGTCTGTAGAGTGCTGCTTTTGGAAATATAGCTTGCAGCTACTTCCTTTTCTCTTCGATCTTCTCAGGGTTCTAGCTTTCTGTTGCAGAAGCACCACTTCTGTCTCCAAGAATGCAGTTTTGACATTTTAAATAAAATAAGTAATACAGAAAGACAGTAAAAGGTAAAGGGACCCCTGACCATTAGGTTCAGTCGTGACTGACTCTGGGGTTTCGGCACTCATCTCGCTTTATTGGCCAAGGGAGCCGGCATACAGCTTCCGGGTCATGTGGCTAGCATGACTAAGCCACTTCTGGCGAACCAGAGCAGCGCACGGAAACACCGTTTACCTTGCTGCTGGAGAGGTACCTATTTATCTACTTGCACTTTGAGGGCTTTCAAACTGCTAGGTTGGCAGGAGCAGGGACCGAGCAATGGGAGCTCACCCCATCGCAGGGATTCGAACCACCGACCCTCTGACCAGCAAGTCCTAGGCTCTGTGGTTTAACCCACAGCGCCATCCACGTCCCTACAGAAAGACAGTAGCTTGCACTAAATCTTTCCAGCTGTTGCCCTTGTCCTTTGTTAAATGCCTTTATCTCTTCTTGAATAGTAGTAGCCTGTCATTCCAGGACTGGTTTTCTACCAGAAATGCATTATGCTTTTATAACAGAATAGGTGCACAAATGTGACTTGTTATAAAAATTGTTGGTCATATGATTTTTTAAGCAGTGCCTCTTTTTTTCTAACTAGGTAATGCTTACAATCAAGAGGAACGTGTTGTATGTGCCGGTTATGACAATGGGGATGTCAAATTGTTTGACCTTAGGAACATGACACTACGGTGGGAGACCAACATCAAGAATGGGGTAATGTTTCACAAATGTATGTCTATTTTTTGCAATACAGATACTTCTAGTCTGGGAATTATGCTTAGTGCGATTAAAATTAAGCTGCATATTTAGTTATTTTTTTCTGTGCACTTTTTTGGGGTATGGCAAAAAAATATTACTCTTTGTATGACAGTAGTCAGTACAAGTTGCTAAGTTTGCATTTGTCCTCAATACTTTGTAGTTCAGGCTTTGGAAATGACATTGAAGGATGTCTTTGTTACAAGGCACGGATCTGTAGAGGAATAAAATCTACACAGTTAGAATGAGAAATATACCATATTTTTCTGTGTATTAGACGAGGTTTTTTGACTAAAAAGTCATGTCATAAAACTGGGGTCGTCCAGTACACGGGTAGTGGTAAGGGGTGGGGGAAGTGGTGTGACTGCCAGTCAGCCGGTTGGCGGGACCGCAGTTTCCCCTGATGCTGCAGCGAGTGCAAAATGATCTAGGGAGTTTTTCCTGCCCACAGCTGCATGGGGGGAGAAGCTAAACAACTTTGGGCCATCTCCCCTCATTTTCTTAAAACTGAGTCTCAAAAATGGGGGGCGGGTTTCTTATACATGGGGGCATATTATAGATGGAAAAGTACAGTAGTTCACTAAATGAAAAGTGTAGTTCTATACAGAGTTCAGGGTACCCAGTCCTGTTGGCTGGGATTCCCTCCTTTCCCCTAAAAATCACGCAGTAGGTCTTGGGTCTGTGTTCTGGAATGGCAAGCTCCCTTGCTACAGGTCAAACCACTTCTGAAACTCTTTTTTAAAATTTTTTTTAAATTTTCAGTGCAAAATTATAACAAAAATTGCAAACATTGAATCCAAGATAATACTATACAAACAAGAAAGAAAAACAGAACACCAAAAAGGAAACAAAAAACAAAAGAAAAAGCACACATCTACAAATAAAACCATATCTTCATTCTAATCTAGTCATTACATACATATACACATATTGACCTTGTTTCTTTGTTCCTTTTACTCTTTCTAAATTGTGTCTAATGTAGATTACTTCTATCTTTATACTTTTTTACACCATTTTTCTTTTTCTTTAGCCCTGTAAAGCATCATTCATTACATACCGATATGTTTATTCCAGAGCAATGTTTTTTCATATACTCTTTAGCACATCCCCATTCTTTTAATAATTTCTGGTCCTATTGTCCCCTTATGAATGCTGTGAGTCTTGCCAGATTTATAGATTCACAAAATTTAATTTGCCATTCTTTCATTGATGGAATTTTTCTCCCTTTCCAATTTTTTGCTATAAGCATCCTGGCAGCTACCACTTCTGAAACTCTTGTAGTCTCAAAGCCAGATTACAGTTGATCATGGAGGTCTGGTGTTATAACAGGATTCCCACGAGGCATGCCTAAGCTTTTGGATTGCTCCCAAGGTCCCTAATTACACTTCCCTTGGCAAGTGTATTTGCTGCCCCCTGTCAGAAAATCCCCAATTGTGTAGCTAGAGAAACAGCTTGAGGTTGTCTTTACTGTTGGACGGTATTTTGGAGGTGCTCAGAACGCCCCCAGAGTTCAGTGCAACCGCAGTGAAAATCCCTTCCTGGTAGGAAAGGAAGGCACAGAAGCACACCTAAAAAACAGCAAGGCCCACTCTTTTCATTTTGAGCTGAAGACTTGTTATGCTTGCCTCTACGCTTCTGTGGTGCTCCAACCCCCTGAGAAGGTAAAGAAGAAAATAAGTCCCAGCCTGGTCTCCAGTTGGAATTCAAGGCATGGGACAGGCATCAGCCTAGCATTGTGCTGGCTTATGAGGCTGCTTCTTAAATTGCCCTACGATTCAGGAATATTCTCCCCTATTC
Source organism: Podarcis liolepis (assembly GCF_965112155.1). Lineage (NCBI taxonomy): Eukaryota > Metazoa > Chordata > Lepidosauria > Squamata > Lacertidae > Podarcis > Podarcis liolepis. The sequence continues at coordinate 6,530,245 of NC_139557.1, forward strand.
CAAACTTCAGAGTAAGGGAGGGTAGCAGGTGATTGCCCATAACCCTGGATTGTATTGTGGCAATTGGGGAAGGACCCTTGGAAATGGGTCAGGATCTCAGAGACTATGTAGTTTGGGTTGGCTGCTACTGCCAGCCAAAATTTGTGAATCCCCGTTGAGAAGGAGGAAGAGGGTGAGAGGACAGCCACAAACTCAGGGCCTGTTCCAGCTGGACTGTCTTCCCACTCTACCCCACCCCAGTCAACTTTACATTTTATACTATTTATTTTAGTCCTTTAAAATTGTAAGCTGCCTTTGGTGCCTTGGCAGAAAGGCGATATATGAATGAATGAATGAATGAATGAATGAATGAATGAATAATATGCATATATAACCATACCCCAGAAGCATCACTTTGATTCTAGGCATACCTAAATGTACATAGGAATGGCCTGCATGGCTTTCCATCTTGAGCTCTTTCTCAGTGGGCCTTGCTTCTAAATAAACACAGTTAGGATTGCACCGCAATTCCGCTGAAGTCTTAATGCTTGCTTGCTTTATGCTTCTAGGTTTGCAGTCTTGAATTTGACAGGAAGGATATAAATATGAACAAATTGGTAGCAACATCACTTGAAGGAAAGTTTCATGTTTTTGACATGAGGACTCAGCATCCAACTAAAGGTTTTGCTTCAGTTTCAGAGAAGGTACGGTATAAAACACAAGGCTGTTCATTGTTCTGACAGAAAATACGCTACCCTTGCCATGGGGAAAAGGCAAAGCAAAAGGTTTAGGTGGGAACAGATGCTCATAAGAGTACTATGACTGGGGCCCTAAACCTCTGGAAGACTTTCCCCCCTGAACACTCTCATGGGGCAGTAGTCAACTATTTGCAGTGGGGATATTTTTGGTAAACGTCTATGAAGAGGTTGTTTTTTCCCCCAGTCGTATATAAATGTTGTGAAATAAATTGTGGGACTAGGGCCTTCTGGCGGTTCCCTCGCTGCGAGAAGCCAAGTTACAGGGAACCAGGCAGAGGGCCTTCTTGGTAGTGGCACCCGCCCTATGGAACCCCCCTCCCATCAGATGTCAAGGAAATAAGCAGCTATCTTATTTTTAAAAGACATCTGAAGGCAGCCCTGTTTAGGGAAGCTTTTAATGTTTAATAGGTTATTGTATTTTAGTGTTTAGTTGGAAGCCGCCCAGAGTGGCTGGGGAAACCTAGCCGGATGGGCGGGGTATAAATAATAAATTATTATTATATAATTATTATCTTTGAGCGAAGAAAAGGCTAAGTTTGGAGTGCGGTTGGATGGTGCCTTGTATGCCTCCTTCCAGCAGCTCCTCCAGCCAAGCTGGTGCCAAATTTCTGAGCTGCCCCGCCCTGCCCCAAAGGAGGTGCCTCCTCACACTGCCCCACAGGGGCCTGGGAAGCACCCCCATGCCAGCTTCAGAGGCACCATTTGCCAGGGCTGCTGCAGCTAGCAGTCACACAAGCTTTTGGGAGGCAGAGATGCGAGAGGGCATCAGAGGAGGGAAGGAAGGAAAGAGGGACAGAGGCCTGTGTTGCCCGTGGCACCCCTGACCAACATTCAAGGCACGCCAGGGTGCCATGACCCACTGGTTGAAAATCACTGGACTAGATTAACGTTTGTACAATTTTTGTCTAACTTTGTTGTTAGGCCCACAAATCAACCATGTGGCAAGTTCGGCATCTTCCACAGAACAGAGATATATTTGTGACTAGTGGAGGAGCCGGAAACCTTCACCTTTGGAAATAGTAAGTATTTACTGTTCATCCGGGTGGGGGGGCGTGCAGAGGAGTAGGACCAGGTTTGTCTGAGTAGCCCTAATTCTGTACATTCAGTTACGGTGATGGTAGCTTTTCATGTCGTAGGAGAGCTTTCTGTTAAGACCAGATTATTAGAAGTGGCTTAGCTTTGCATCTGCAACCCAACATTTTTTTTTGGCAGTGGATATACGTTGCGGGGGACGTGGGTGGTGCTGTGGGTTAAACCACAGAGCCTAGGACATGCCGATCAGAAGGTCAGTGGTTCGAATCCCTGCGATGGGGTGAGCTCCCGTTACTCAGTCCCAGCTCCTGCCAACCTAGTAGTTTGAAAGCACATCAAAGTGCAAGTAGATAAATAGGTATCGCTCTGGCGGGAAGGTAAATGGCGTTTCCGTGTGCTGCTCTGGTTCGCCAGAAGCGGCTTAGTCATGCTGGCCACATGACCTGGAAAAACTGTCTGCGGACAAACGTTGGCTCCCTCAGCCTATAGAGTGAGATGAGCGCGCAACCCCAGAGTCGTTCACGACTGGACCTAACGGTCAGGGGTCCCTTTACCCTTTACCTTATATGTCGCAGGGAACTTAAATAATTTTGCCATCACTTTGTGTTCAAACGCAGCTGTACATTCCTCTGCCAAATGAAAATATATGATCTTTGTTCCATAGATTGAGTACCTTACTAGTGTTCCTAACAGTGACTGTCCTCCTGTAATATGTTAATGCTAACAAGTCCCTGAAATAATACTTGACCAACACAGATTTGTTTCTAGTCTCCCTGTAAGTCTGTACAGGGAACACACTGTCCGGTGGCTTAAGCCCTTTGTTTCTTCTCTGCCTAGCTCCTATAAACTGACATAATTTCATTCTCCCTTTCTCAAGGGTGGCTAGTTAGAACTAGAGTATCAGGGTGGAAGTTTTGCTGAGCTGCTAGGCTCTTCCAGTCTGTGAATTGGCTTGATGTTTATATGAGCCTTCTTGCTCCAGAAGCAGTGTGCTTTGCTCCAGTACAGATGCCATTTAAAACTAACTTCTGAACAGAACCACAAACTCCTTCTGCTCTTGGGTGGGACAGACAAGAGAAGAGGCTTTAGCTCTTTTAAATGGCTACACTGAGCACATACTGAATATAATAAAATTCAGGAATAGCATACATCTTCTGTTTTTAATGTCTGTCTTTATCGTTTTTAAAATTACTCCAGCTAGAGGTTTTTTTGTAAGTAGCATACACGTCTTGATAAATAAATTTCAGCATACATATTTATGTATTTTAACATTTTACCAAGGAGCTTTATAGAACAGAAAGCTTATTGACACAGCCTTGATCAGGCATAGGCAAACTTGGCCCTCCAGATGTTTTGGGACTACAATTCCTATCATCCCTGACCACTGGTCCTGTGATCATGGGAGTTGTAGTCCCAAAACAGCTGGAGGGCCAAATTTGCCTATGCCTGACCTTGATGTTTAACGTCCTTCTGAGCTTTGGTTTGCCAAAAGCTGCAGTATTCACTTGCCTGGGATTACGCCCCATTGAATTCAGTAGGACTTCTGAACAGACGTGCATAGGATTGTACTGTAACTTAGCATTATTAAAATTCTGGAGTCTTCTGCATTTCCTTTGTGATATCTCCCATCTCCCGCAATGTCAGTATGATATAGTTTCTGGGGGTTGGATTTGAATGTGAAGAAACCAGGTTGAGGAGTCACTTGTGAGATCCAGGCAGTGACCTTGGGCAAGTCACGATCTTAGCCTAAACCAACTTACAAGATTGTTGTGAGGGTAACATAAGATACCCATTGTAAGTGACCCTGAACTCTTTGGTGTGTGCTTATACTCTTTGGTGTATAAGCAGGTGGTGTGTGCTTATAACAGGCTTTTCACATACCTTTTTTGATCTCTTTTCCAGTGAGTATCCTGCGCAGCGGTCTAAGCAAGATTCAGAGGGAAATGAGATGGGAGTAGCAGGTTCGGTTAGCCTTTTACAGAATGTGACGTTGTCAACACAACCTATTTCAAGCCTTGACTGGAGCCCTGACAAAATGGGTCTCTGTGTCTGTAGTGCCTTTGATCAGACTCTGAGAGTACTCATCGTCACTAAACTGAACAGGATTTGACAAAGGACTTCTAAGGAGCAAAAATGTATGAGTTCCAGAGCAAGAACCTTTTAGAAATGTAATGGAATCTCTGTATGACCTCATGCTACAGAACAAAATGTGAAACATTTTGTCTGGGGTACTTTTCACCATTTTGAAGTGTAGCATACATTTCTACAACCTGTGCCTTCAGTTTTAGCACATTAAGACCTGTTTGTATGTGACACACTTAAGTTCAAGGTTTCTTGTGGTTGTGGCCTTTTTTTGTACAGCAGTAAAAAATTGTTGACATTTGCTTAAATCATTTTTAATCATTTTGTGTGTCTGTTGCCCACAAAACTAAACCATATCTTAGAAACCAACTTCCAGAACTAGCAAGTGTTTTTCCTTTAAAGTACTGCATTTGTTAGTATGTTCACCAAAATGGCTTGGATTGCACTTATTTTCTGCAGTTAAAATTTGAACAGCTGTGTTTTAATGTAATAAAGGTTAATGTTTGTAGTGATATTTTTCAGTTATTGGCTGCTTATTTAAAATATGATAAATAAACATGAATGGAATAGTATTATAATTTGAGTGTAGTTTGCTATACTCCGGCCAGAAAGATGGGTTTCTGCACACCTATTTTGATATTAAAACCACACCTACCGTATTTTGATATTAAAACCAACTTTGCTCAATTTACAATCATTTTACCTTTAAGATCAAATTTGCTTAAACTTAATTTTGTGCTTGTGCTTAGAAATCAGTTGAATATTAATCAAATTTAATTCCCCACATCAATTGGGTGTTTTGAACAAGCTATTATTCTTTTTCAAGATCAATGTAAAATCTAAATCTAAATCTATAGACAATAAAAGCATAATAAAATAAGTTGAAAGGTTTAACAGATCAACAGAAAATAATATAAAATGTCAGACAGGTCTTAAAAGCACAGTAGAAGCACTACATCTGAATCACTGAAGAGATTCCAAGTCAAATTTTATTTTGATTAAGTGAAAAACGTCTAAGCTTCCAAAGTATGCATATACAGTGCACTGAGAATCACTTTGAACATGATTTTCCACAAGGTTGGAAAAATCCACACATGCCGGAACTGGATGCTTGCCTTGTGTGAAGCTGTGGACAGTTTTAAAATAAATAAAAAATAAATAAAAAGTATTTTGTCATAGAAGTGATATGTGTGACCAGTCCTGTGAAATAGTTTGCAGTCTTGAAGATGTTCATTAAAAATAAATAAATTGTGCAGTAGAAACGTATTGCAAAGTTTCAGATAGAACAAAAGAATTGTAAAACTATGATTTCCAGAACTTCTCAAGACACCACATTATTACTGCATCATTATCCAGGCCAATAGAATGATCTACTTGATGACTTTGTGTCAAACATCTTGATTTCTGTCTGGTGGCAGCATGGATCTTGCTTGTTTTGGAAGTAAACCCCACGGAGTTAAAGGGTCTTACAAGTAAATTGTACCCAGAACTGTAGCTGCGTAGTGTCAGCCTATACATGTCTACTCAGAAATAAATTCCACTGAACTCAAGAGGAAATACTCCCAGTTAAATGTGCATAGGCATGCAGGCATAAGACGTTCCAGACAAGGAATGACTGCTGGGAGGAGCATAGAAAGAAAGAAACATGTTGCATCTGCTGCAGCACAATCAGGCACCGAAACACTCCCAACGGTTTGACTTCAGCCCCAAAGGCGCACTCTTCCACCATCTCCCGAGACAAAGGTATGTCAACTTTTAAAGCGTCTCAAGCCTTTTTGTTTTAATCTTAACACTGTAGAGCTGAGAGCTTCAGTAACTGAACCCTAAAATATATGGTAAAGGTAAAGGGACCCCTGACCATTAGGTCCAGTCGTGGCCGACTCTGGGGTTGCGGCGTTCATCTCGCTTTATTGACCGAGGGAGCTGGCATACAGCTTCCGGGTCATGTGGCCAGCATGACTAAGCGGCTTCTGGCGAACCAGAGCAGCGCACGGAAACGCTGTTTACCTTCCCGCCGGAGCAGTATCTATTTATCTACTTGCACTTTGAGGTGCTTTTGAACTGCTAGGTTGGCAGGAGCTGGGACTGAGCAACGGGAGCTCACCCCGTCACGGGGATTCGAACCGCCGACCTTCTGATCGGCAAGCCCTAGGCTCTGTGGTTTAACCCACAGCGCCACCCGCGTCCAAAATATATGGAGGACTGCCAATTTTGCAGCTAGAAATCCTAAAACCAACTGGGGAACAGCAGGCCTTAGTTCAGGGTGGAATGTGGGGACGGGTTTCTCGTGTTTTCACTGTACCATCTCTGAGCTGCCTCTGCTGATGGGCCCAAGAATTAGGTTCATCAAGAAGTCTATATCGTTTTGTTTCAGGGCTTTCTGGAGAAAAATGCCAGTAGTAGTTTCCTATGCAGCTAAACACAGTGGGGGACTTTGCAGTGGCAGAAGCCCCCCCCCCCATTGCTGATGGGGCACTTCCAACATGTCCTTCAACAAAGATCAGGACGTGAGGGCTGCAATGTTAAAATGTCTATAAACCGAGCTTACAGAAAATTGGCTGTACATAATATGTCCATCCCAATGTTATGCAAGCTTGTAATAATAATAATAATAATAATAATAATAATAATAATAATAATAATAATAATTTATTATTTATACTCCCGCCCAGCCAGATGGGCGGCTTCCAAAAAAATATTAAAATACAGTAATCCATCAAACATTAAAAGCTTCCCTAAACAGGGCTGCCTTCACATGTCTTCTAAAAGTCTGGTAGTTGTTGTTCTCTTTGACATCTGGTGGGAGGGCATTCCACAGGGTGGGCACCACTACCGAGAAGGCCCTCTGCCTGGTTCCCTGTAACTTGGCTTCTTGCAGCGAGGGAACCGCCAGAAGGCCCTCGGTGCTGGACCTCAGTGTCCGGGCAGAATGATAGGGGTGGAGATGCTCCTTCAGGTATACTGGACTGAGGCCGTTTAGGGCTTTAAAGGTCAGCACCAACACTTTGAATTGTGCACGGAAATGTACTGGGAGCCAATGTCGGTCTTTCAAGACCGGTGTTATGTGGTCTCGGCGGCCGCTCCCAGTCACCAGTCCAGCTGCCGCATTCTGGGTTAGTTGTAGTTTCTGGGTCACCTTCAAAGGTAGCTCCACATAGAGCGCATTGCAGTAGTCCATGAAATGACAAAATGCCAACCCAGTTTGGCCAAATGGCCTGATAAGAGTTAAATTACATGTGCCATACAAATTCCAGCAGCATGTCTCATAGTAAACAGAATAGATATGTGTCTGAAAATGTAAGTGAATATGAGTCTGGGATGAGCTGCACAAACTATTAAGCAGCCTAGTGTGGAGGCAAGTCTAGATCTAAGATAAAATGGGTATTTCACTCCCCCTGGGAATTCCAATAGCTGCAATGCATTGCTTTTTTGTGTTTCATATGAATCAAAAAAATAATCTATATCCAAGAGTGAATAAAACCAGACTAATATTAGCATTGTTAAGCAATTTCAGTGTTGAGTTGTATTGTCGCCTCTTTTTTTTAAAAAAGGCTTAATCATTTGATACGAAACAATGAGAATAGCTCTGGGTTAAGGAAACTGTGAATACTTCTTGCTTAAGCTACCGTAAATGTAGAGCAATGGCCTTATCAATATATTTGATTTGAGATTATGTGCCTGCAATTTAAGCATTTTATTTCAGAGTAGGTGCAGGATTTCCAAAATGGACCATGCCGTAAAAAGCCCCGTCTATCTTACGAAACAGTGGAAGGTATTCTGACCCTGTCCTCTAGTGGGGAAATGTCAACATTGCAGAAGGTGAAGCCGTGTTTTCCAAGCAAGAGGAGAACTAAATAAAAGTTATTCAGTACAGTATATCGGAAAGGTACAAATCCGAACTGATTCAAATGTATTATGATTTCCAGGCCTTTTGAGGAACCTGAACAATCAAGGTGACCTTGTTGCCGTGACTTACATGATTTCATTTTAAGACTGAGTTCTACAGCACGCAGTAGATTCCTACAGGCATGTAAGGGTTGCATGTATCTGGGCAAACAGAAGGCAGCTTCAAAAATTTTGGAATCCAGCTCCTCCTCTCCATTGCGTAAGTGGTTTAAGTGCTAAACAAAAGGAGGAGGGATTGTCAAGCTAATGCACTACACTTAATTGTCTTTTCATTTAAGTTTTTTTTTTTTTTCATCAGACAAGTCTGTTTCATTGGAAATCAGTGCTTCTACCTGAACTTTTCTCTGGGAGCTATGCCATGCCTGAAGGCAGCAAAATGTTCCAGATGACAGGTTCCTGTGCCACAACCCTGTGTTGGTGTTTTGGTGTGTACACAGGTGAAACTCGGAAAATTAGAATATTGTGGAAAAGTTCATTTATTTCAGTAATTCAACTTAAAAGGTGAAACTAATATATGAGATAGACTCATGACATGCAAAGCGAGATATGTCAAGCCTTTATTTGTTATAATTGTGTACAGCTGATGAAAACCCCAAATTAACAATCTCAGAAAATTAGAATATTAAATGAAATCAGCAAAACAAGGACTGCAAATAGAGCAATACTGGACCTCTGAGAAGTAGAAGCATGCACATCTACTCAGTACTTGGTTTGGGCCCCTTTTGCATCAATTCCTGCCTCAGTGCGGCGTGGCGTGGATGCTATCAGCCTGTGGCACTGCTGAGGTGTTATGGAAGACCAGGAAGCTTCAATAGCAGCCTTCAGCCTTCAACTGAGATGTGTGAAGTTATGGACTGATAGAATGCTTTGGTTCATCCACACTGAATATTCTCTTTTACACACAACAAACTGAGTGTCCCAACACATTCTGAAAAAATGAGAGAGATGCTTTGGTTATAAAGAGAGCTCCCTGAGTATGGTTTAGGATGGGGCCCAAGATACCCTGTTCTTTTCTGCAATGGCAGCATTAGAATAGATTGGTACCTGCAACCCACAGATAATCACATGCAGTATCTCAGATTGTAACTTCATGAAGCATGCATGCTGGATCCTATAGACTGTCCAGAAAAACACTTGTGGCTACATGGTACAGTACTTTGATATGCTTGCCAATAAAGCTCTTTTCGCCTGCTGTAAGTTATGGCCATTCAATTTGTTCAGGAGCAAATATGGATTGTGTGGCTACTGGTGAGTGTAATTTATAGCAGAACAGCTACTAAATCATGCCGTTGGCATTCTTCATTACAATAAAGTTGTCTAATTGAAAGAAGTCCTCATTGACAATCTGACAGGTGGGACCTATCTTAAAAATGAATTTTGAATTATTGTGACTGCAGTTCCTAAATCGAGCTACTGTAGCTGTTAATCCTTGAAACAGGGCCCATATTCACCTAAAGCAGAGCTCTCAAGTGCTCTCTAGGTTCAAGCATAATTTGTTCCCAATCTATAGACTGCCAAATGAATTTGATGCTTTATGGTACTGAAATCAAATAAATCACCTTTTGATCACCTGAAAAGGCCTGCTCCAAATTCTAGGTTGTATAAAACAGACAGAAAACGGGGAGATTTTCCCCTTGACACTCATCTAGTCAGTCTAATTTTGCCATTAATAGAGCAAAGGTGACAGTTCTTTTTGTCAAACTGAGCTGGGTTTATGTCACCTTATCAAATACTATATTTGATATTAAATAGAGCTGCAGCAATTAAATGAAATTGGATAAACTTTTAATTAGCTAAATTACCAACCCAGCTGCAGATATTGGTTTAAGTTACTAATTTTTTTTAAGTGCTTATAAAAATTGCAGGTGATAAGCATCAATGTAAAAGATGTATTCTTTTGGGACGTTCACTACATGTGTGATCTTCTAAAAAACACACTTCTTGCTTCAGAAATGTTGTTCTTTGCCCCCATGCAAATTTATTTGATAGATCCTAGCCTCACTATACCTGGGAGTAAGTCCCATTGAATTCAAGAGACTTGCTTCTTCATAGGCATGGTTAGGATTGTGCCGCAATTGATTAAAACTCAGATGCTCATATATTTCAGGTGATGCTCACCTGACTATCCTGGCCAAAGTCAGATGTCAAAACAGGAGAAAAATGTCCAAGATGCTAGGGAGCTGTATCAGTATGCAAGGGATATTGCCCATGTAATCGAATTTAGTACAGTCATATCTCGGGTTGAATGTGCTTCAGGTTGAGCGCTTTCGGGTTGCGCTCTGTGGCAACCCGGAAAACGGAGCGCGTTACTTCCGGGTTTCGCCACTCGCACATGCTCTCAAAATGATGTCACGCGCATGCGCAGAAGCAAAACGCGACCTGCGCACCGTCGCTTCTTACGTTCCATTCAGGATGCGAATGGGGCTCCGGAACAGTTCCCATTCGCATCCCGAGGTACCACTGTATATGGAAAATGTGCTAGAGAAATTTGGGGCCTTTTGTTCTGTCTGTCGGTGCCCTTTAGAGCCTGCCACAAACCAGACTAAAATATAAAGACTTATTAGATATAAAAATATAAAATATAAAGACTTATTAGAAAATAAAACCCCAAGGTGGTTGTCACCAATGGAAGCTAAGGCCCGGAAAAGACTCAATATGGAGGCCAATTGGCCCAAATATTGGGAGATACTAGAAAAGGATGGAGATACTTGGAGACTGCAGAGTTTGGAGAAACTAAAGGACAAAGTGCGAGATTGGTTACATTATGCTCAGATTAAGGAGGTTTTTAATTCGGATAAAAAAATAGGATTCCAGGTGGAAAAATCGAAATTAGAAACAGAACTGTTAGAACCTAAGACTAAGGTACTTTCCAAAATGTACAACTTGCTGTTAAAATGGAATACACAAGATGAAACGGTTAAATCAGCTATGATAAAATGGGCACAGGACATTGGGTACAATATTATGTTTGCTGACTGGGAAAGGTTATGGACCACTGGTGTGAAGTTCACGGCATGTAACGCCTTGAAAGAAAATGTTATGAAAATGATATATAGGTGGTACATGACCCCAGTCAAGCTTGCAAAAATATATCACCTGCCTGATAATAAATGTTGGAAATGTAAGGAAACTGAAGGAACATTCTTTCACCTCTGGTGGACCTGCCCTAGGGTTAAGGCTTTCTGGGAAATGATATATAATGAATTGAAAAAGGTATTTAAGTATACCTTCTCCAAGAAACCAGAGGCCTTCCTTTTGGGTATTGTTGACCAGAAGGTGTTAAAGAAGGATCGAATTTTTTTATGTATGCAACAACAGCAGCAAGAATACTCATCGCAAAACATTGGAAGACCCAAGATTTGCCCACCGTGGAAGAATGGCAGACGCAACTGATAGACTACATGGAATTGGCAGAAATGACTGGCAGAATCCGAGACCTGGGAGAAGAGGCAGTGGAAGAGGACTGGAAAAAGTTTAAGGACTATTTACAAAAATATTGCAAATTGTATGAGTGTTAAGAAAGATGCAGGACTGAAATCAACAGGGCACCAGCAACTTAGTTGAAAGAAATATGAGAACGAGTAAGATTTGAGATATAAGATATACTTGGGAATAACATTATGTCCAAATTAAGTTTCTAATTATTTGATAATAAGTCCTTAAAGTCGGGGACATAATTTTTGAAAACTACAAAATAAGTGTTGAAATAAGGTGATAAATTGCTGTTTATAATTTTTAACTGAGAACGCAGAAATGGGAGATGTGAGGAAGTCCAAAAGCTTAAGAAAAGATGAATGTGGAATGTTTGATTCTTTGGTGTGTTTGTTACTATATGTTATTATATGTTATCTTTGTTGTTTTTTCCGTTTGTTTTTTGCTGTTTTTCTTGTGTTTTGCATTGTGTTATATGTGAATTTAATGTTTAAAATCTTTAATAAATATTTTTTTTTAAAAAATAGAGCCTGCCACAAACCAACAATAACCTGTTATTGGAGGGTTAAGTGGGGTTAAGATTGCAGCCTTTCATCTCCCAGTTTCCTCCTGCTGGTATTTCCGTATTCCAGTACGATTCCAAGTTTGGGAATACTTCATATTAGAATACATGATGAAAACTCAAGTCAATCATGTAGACTTTACATTGACTACACTTGGCTGCATTAGACCACAAGGGATCGGGGAGTCCAACACTGAAATTTATTGCCAATGAAAAAAGCGTAATCAGCACAGAACATACCGCATCTATTAGAGCATCAATAGCGTCCTGAGTTTATTGAAGCCGCAATTCTGCACAGTATGATCACATCTTGTGCAGTGGCTATATTCCAGGAGGGGGTGCATATATGCAAAAATGTATATACCTGAACCACCTCCCTGGAACTGCCCCCGTTTGACCATCTTTATCTTCCAAGAAAGGCAGAGAGCTTTCAGACCCTCAGACTTGCTTACCTGGCTCTGAGATGCGCTCACAAGATCCCACGGGACTGTCTGAGTTCCTGCAAGATCTTGTGAGAGCATCCCGGAGCCTGCTAAGGAAGTCTGAGAGTTTAAAAGCTCTTTCCATGCAAAAGGAGCTTGTAAGCAGCGGCGTAGCGTGGGGGGTGCAGGGGGGGCCGGCCGCACCGGGCGCAACATCGGGGGGGGGCGCTCGCACTCGCAGCTCTCTGCCCCTACCTGGCTCCACGGGTTAGGGGGCGCAAATTACTTGCCTTGCCCCGGGTGCTGACAACCCACGCTACGCCACTGCTTGTAAGCTCTCCGCCTTGCGTGCAATTAATTTGCGAGATTTCAACCGGTTGGCTTTCAACTATGTAAGGTTGAAATTGTGCAAAATCGGATTATACTGTACACACTTATTTGGGATTAAAGCCCATCAAACGCCTAAGACTGTGCTGCAAACAGTGTTGGATTACCCAATAGGCACCCTAAACATGTATTTAGGATGCCAGCAAAGGATGTCGCCAAAAAAGAGAGACAGAGTACTGCTCTGCCTCTCAAAGCATAACCATTTTTAATTTACAGATAGGTAGCCGTGTTGGTCTGCCATAGTCAAAACAAAAAAATTCCTTCCAGTAGCACCTTAAAGACCAACTAAGTTAGTTCTTGGTATGAGCTTTCGTGTGCATGCACACTTCTTCAGATACACACTTTTACAAGATCACATTTACAAGATCATGTAAGAGATTTGCCTCCGACTTACAACATATAACAAAAGCCTTCATTTAACCAAACCAGCTCTGCTCACGCAAAATGTTGCCCTAACACATCCTGTCATTTAATCTAGCTCATGTCCAGGAGACTCTTTGTGGTACGTGCCAATTACCCTAATCTTAACCCGTATCTTTTCTATCTACCATTTTGAAAAAGAAGAAAGACTGAAAAAGCTTTAATCAGAAAGCCCTGTATGATCTCAGAGAAATAACCCTGGAGTGAAAATCATGCTTGTTCTCTTGTATCGTTTACTTTTGCATTTAAACGTTGATGAGAAACACTCCCTTGTAAGAGGGCAGATAGCACATCTTTCTAATAGAATTACACCAAAAGGAAGCACAGTCCTTTGACTCAAAGGCTAAAGTGGTAATGTGGGCAGGCAGAGAGACAGGACCATCGATGGCACAGTCAGGATTAGCCAGTGAGGCAGGGGCCTGAGGCTCTGGCAGCAGTCCCATTAACAACACCCCCAGCCATAGGCGCCGACTCCATGGGGCTTGAGGGGGCCCGAGCCCCCTCAAAAATTCGTTTGGGGGGGCTCAGCCCCCCCAATAATCTCGGGCGGCGGTGGGCGCGTCCGCGGCTTTTATACGGCGCCCGGCGCGCACCAGCTCGATAACGGGCACCGGCGCGGCGGGGGGCGCCGGGCCGGGGGAGGGGGGCGGCCGGCCTGTCTCCTTGGCAACCCCATTGAGCAGCGCCGGCTCCCCCGGGAGGGCCATCCCCCCGCGCCGCCGATCCCCAACACCGCCGACGCTGTGGCTGCCCGAGCCCGAGCCTGAGCCTGAGCCCGACCCGGAGCCCGAGCCCGAGCCGGAGCCCGAGCCCAAGCCCGTCAGTCAGGAAGGAAGGAGAAATGGGGAGGGAGACGAGGGAGGAAAATTGCGCGCAGGGTGAAGAAAGGAGAAGGGCGAACGAGACGAGCTTCCAACCCAAAAAAGGGCTGGAAGACTGGGAGGATGAAGGATCGGGAAAGAAAGCGACGCCTTCCCCGCCCTCGACGTCGCCCGCTTGGCGCAGGGCCGCTCCGCAGCCGCGGAGGACAGCTGCGTGGCTAGCAAGGTGTGCCGCGTAGAGCGCGGCCCTTGTGTGGCCCGGTGGCCAGGCAAGCTCGGGCGGGGACCCCCATGCAAATCTAAGACGGGAGAAGAGGGCAGAGCAAAGGGGGTCCCTTCCCCAACCTCCGGCTCTGAGACTTCCCTGAGCCCCAGAAAAGCGAAAGGATTTTCTCTTCTTCTTTTTTTATAAATATTTTATTAAGTTTTCAAATACAAAGTTAGAAACATACACTGAAGAAAAAAGTAAAAGAACAAGAAAAAGAAAAAAAGAAAAAGAAGAAAAGAAAACCAACCATTCAACACATTTTTTATATAACTAACTGGACTTCCTCGCATCTCCCTTACCCTGCATTCTTTATAATAAAGATATCAGCAAATTATTACCTTGTTTCGTACCTTATTTTGTACTTTTCAAATACTATACCTCTAAATTTAACATACTTTTCATCAGTTACTTATATCTTAAATTAAACATAGTATTACCTTAGATTTTGACCTTTTCTTACTTAAAATATAATTTCCTGTTTCCCAAATCTAATTGCTGAAGCTATAGTTTCCGAATCGTGTAAATTTTTAACATTCATACAACTTATATTGTTTTTGTAAATAGTCCTTAAATTTTTTCCAGTCCTCTTCCGTTGTTTCTTCTCCCAAATCTCGGATTCTGCCAGTCATTTCAGCCAGTTCCATGTAGTCCATCAATTGCGTCTGCCACTCTTCCAGTGTGGGCAAATCTTGTGTCTTCCAATATTTTGCGATAAGTATTCTTGCTGCTGTAGTTGCATACATAAAGAAAGTTCTATCCTTCTTTAACACTTTCTGGCCAACAATGCCCAAGAGGAAGGCCTCTGGTTTCTTGGGAAAGGTATACTTAAATACCTTTTTTAACTCATTATAGATCATTTCCCAGAAGGCCTTCACTTTTGGACAAGTCCACCAGAGGTGAAAGAATGTCCCTTCAGCCTCCTTACATTTCCAACATTTATTATCAGACAGGTGATATATTTTTGCAAGCTTGACTGGGGTCATGTACCACCTATAAATCATTTCCATAATATTTTCCTTCAAGGCATTACATGCCGTGAATTTCATTCCGGTGGTCCATAACCTTTCCCAGTCCTCAAACATGATGTTATACCCAATATCCTGAGCCCATTTTATCATGGCTGATTTGACTGTCTCATCCTGAGTGATTTTCTCTTCAACCTGCCCTCCATCCTCTTGCAGAAAACTCTTTGCCTGCCCTGCCCGTATTTCGTTTTTGCTTTTTAATTCCACACACGCACCCTTCGGACTTCGTGGCAATCGGGCGCGCGGGTGCGTTTCCTAAGAGAGTGAGGACCCCCGCCTCCTCCCCACCTGCTCCCTCGCCAGCCAGCCAGCCGCGCGCCCTAGCCGGAGAGCCCCGGCCGTCCCCGTCGCGCAATCGGCTGGATCTCCCTTCAGCAGGCCGTGCTCACAACTCGGCCCAGGGACCCCCAGCAGCGGATCTCCGGCTCAGCTGAAGAATCCGGCAACAAGCCCCCTCCTCCCCAATCGCTCCGCCGAAATACGCTCCAAAACCCCCCAGATAGGCCGCTGGCCGCCAAGTCTAGTGGCGCCCTGAGCGAGGGTCTCTCCCCAACACCGCCACCTCGAACTGCGTTCTCCCGGCTACCCGAGCGAACCAGCGGCAGGACCCCGGTATGGGCCCCCCCAATATTTTTTATAAGTCGGCGCCCCTGCCCCCAGCCCTCTATAGCAGCCCACTTGGCAGCTCCTCAGTTAGCCTGCTGCCCTCAGCACCGGTGGAGGATGCTGTTCCATTACCTATGCCAAAGTAAATCTAGTTATATTTTCTGCATATGCCTTTTGTTGGGGGAATCATGTAATTTTTCAAAAAACATGAGACTTTTCTAACTTACCTGATGCCATTATAAGCAATCGTCTTTGCTATACTCAGGCAGAAAAGTGGAGTGTTTAGGAGAACAAATGGCTGAGTGTGTGTGTGTGTAAAAGGTAAAGGGACCCCTGACCATTAGGTCCAGTCGTGGCCGACTCTGGGGTTGCGGCGCTCATCTCGCTTTATCGGCCGAGGGAGCTGGCGTACAGCTTCCGGGTCATGTGGCCAGCATGACTAAGCCGCTTCTGGCGAACCAGAGCAGCGCACGGAAACGCCGTTTACCTTCCCGACGGAGTGGTACCTATTTATCTACTTGCACTTTGACGGGCTTTCGAACTGGTAGGTTGGCAGGAGCTGGGACCGAGCAACGGGAGCTCACCCCATCGCGGGGATTTGAACTGCCAGCCTTCTGATTGGCAAGTCCTAGGCTCTGTGGTTTAACCCACAGTGCCACCCGCGTCCCGTGTGTGTGTGTGTATGTGTGTGTGTCTGTGTGTGTGTGTGTATATATATATATATATATATATTCACACCATATTGCCCTTCAAATCAGGAAGCAAAATGTACCAGGCTGGTCCTTGTCACGGTGGCAAACAGCTGTCTGCCTACAAAGTATTGATATCGGACTGGGGAGGAAGGCTGGTCTGGATGGCATCTGTGGGTCCCCTCTGAGCCTGTATTTATATCTACATAACGTAGAAAGAGAGGCTGTTAAAAGTTGCCAGACTTACACAATACACAGCTGGAGTGTGGTCTACACATCACACAAGACACCTCGTTTGCTAGAAATGTCTGTGTCATCCTTTCCTCCCATTTATTGTTGAAAAAGCACAGTTTAACTAGCCAATCTAGTTGTTTGTTACTGTGTTATATATTTTTGTGTTTTTATATTGTAAACCAACCTCTGATCATCAGATGAAGGGCAGTATAGACATTTAATAAAGAACTTAACAGATGCCTTCAGACTCTATGATGGAATATTGCCCTTGATTGCTTAATATGCCCTGGCCATTTTTGCAGCTTAGCAGACCGTTCCCCCCCTCTCTTTTCCTCAGTCTTTGCATGCAAAAGTGAAAGCATTATACAGGGGGACCTCGGGTTAAGAACTTAATTCGTTCTGGAGGACCGTTCTTAACCTGAAACTGTTCTTAACCTGAAGCGCCACTTTAGCTAATGGGGCTTCCCGTTGCCGCCACACGATTTCTGTTCTCATCCTGAAGCAAAGTTCTTAACCCGAGGTACTATTTCTGGGTTAGTGAAGTCTGTAACCCGAGGTACCACTGTATTCTATTCCTCTCCTGTGGACTGCCAGGCCTAGACCTTCAGGGCCTGCCTCTTATAGACACCAGCCTCCGTTAAATAATCCTGAAGAACTCCATGAGATAAAAATTAGGTGCCTAGTGCCTGTCGGCTTTCCCAGAATCTGTGGTTTTTCATTACATCTGATTTACACACACACACACACACACACTCTCTCTAATTAACATATGGAATCAGCTACCATAGGATAGCTTTAGATGGGAGTGCATGGAGGATACAGTTATCAGTGGATCTCTGCTGCCAGAAGGATCACAGGCGAGGTGGGAGTTGGGGGTGCATTGATGGCTCCCTCTTTGTGGCTGACTCCCCAAGGAGGCTTCATTACACACCTTGAGGCACCAGGCGGACACCTTCTTCAACCAGCCCCTTGGCTAACATCTGATACCCTTCAAAGGGGAGTTGGGGGGCATTTGTGGGAGGGAGGGAGGGAGGGGTTTTTGTTTTGTTCTTATTATGCATTACATCTCCTTGTATTGTTTTTTATGCTGTGAACCGCTCTTGCATCCCTTCTCTTTTACACCTCTCTTTTAAATCAGAACCAGTGAAGGTCCTGTGTGAGTGTCTGGAGGCGGTTGGAGGATGGATGGCAGCTAACAGATTGAGGTTGAATCCTGACAAGAGAGAAGTACTGTTTCATGACTCCCTGGTCCTGAATGGGGTAACTGTGCCCCTGAAGGACCAAGTGTGCAGCCTGGGAGTCATCTTGGACTCACAGCTGTCCATGGAGGCACAGGTCAATTCTGTGTCCAGGGCAGCTGTTTACCAGATCCATCTGGTACGCAGGATGAGACCCTCCCTGCCCACAGACTGTTGCGCCAGAGTGGTGCATGCTCTGGTTATCTCCCGCTTGGACTACTGCAATGCGCTCTACATGGGGCTACCTTTGAAGGTGACCCGGAAACTACAACTAACCCAGAATGCGGTAGCTAGACTGGTGACTGGGAGCGGCTGCCGAGACCATATAACACCGGTCTTGAAAGACCGACATGGGCTCCCAGTACATTTCCGAGCACAATTCAAAGTGTTGGTGCTGACTTTTAAAGCCCTAAACGGCCTCGGTCCAGTATACCTGAAGGAGTGTCTCCACCTCCATCATTCAGCCCGGACACTGAGGTCCAGTGCTGAGGGCCTTCTGGCGGTTCTGTCACTGTGAGAAGCCAGGTTACAGGGAACCAGGCAGAGGGCCTTCTCGGTAGTGGCACCCGCCCTGTGAAACACCCTCCCACCAGATGTCAAAGAGAAGAACAACTACCAAACTTTTAGAAGACATCTGAAGGCAGCCCTGTTTGTTGTTGTTGTTTAGTCATGTCCGACTCTTCGTGATCCCATGGACCAGAGCACGCCAGGCATTCCTGTCTTCCACTGCCTCCCGCAGTTTGGTCAAACTCATGCTGGTAGCTTTGAGAACACTATCCAACCATCTTGTCCTCTGTCTTCCCCTTCTCCTTGTGCCCTCCATCTTTCCCAACATCAGGGTCTTTTCCAGGAAGTCTTCTCTTCTCACGAGGGGGCCAAAGCTTCAGGATCTGTCCTTCCAGTGAGCCCTCAGGGCTGATTTCCTTCAGAATGGAGAGGTTGGATCTTCTTGCAGTCCATGGGGCTCTCAAGAGTCTCCTCCAGCACCAGAATTCAAAAGCATCAATTCTTCTGCGATCAGCCTTCTTGATGGTCCAGGCCTGTTTAGGGAAGCTTTTAATGTTTGATGTATTTTAATACTGGGTTGGAAGCCGCCCAGAGTGGCTGGGGAAGCCCAGCCAGATGGGCGGGGTATAAATAATAGGTTGTTGTTGTTGTTGTTGTTACAGCTACATCAGTGCTATTTTTCTAGAAAAAAGAGGTTCCAGAGCTCATCACGAACACCTCCCCCCTTCTTTTTAGAATGGCAAAGGCGCCCCCCTGAGAGGGGCCGGAACTGAGCTGCTGGGAGTTCCGGCGGACAAAAATCAGAAATAAATCCCCGCGCCCCGCTAGCAATGTCCCAAACTCGGGCGCCGTCAGCTGGCAGTGCGCTTTGTCGCCGCCCCCCGCTTGGTCCCCCCAGCAGCCCCTTAGGAAGGCCCTCTTTCCAAGCTGCCTCCCCCCAGAAAGGCACAAATACAAGATGGGTGACACCTGGCTTGAGAGCAGTACATGTGAAAAGGATCTAGGAGTCTTGGTTGACCACAAACTTGACATGAGCCAACAGTGTGACGCGGCAGCTAAAAAAGCCAATGCAATTCTGGGCCTCATCAATAGGAGCATAGCATCTAGATCAAGGGAAGTAATAGTGCCACTGTATTCTGCTCTGGTCAGACCACACCTGGAGTACTGTGTCCAGTTCTGGGCACCACAGTTCAAGAAGGACACGGACAAACTGGAACGTGTCCAGAGGAGGGCAACCAAAATGGTCAAAGGCCTGGAAACGATGCCTTATGAGGAACGGCTAAGGGAGCTGGGCATGTTTAGCCTGGAGAAGAGGAGGTTAAGGGGTGATATGATAGCCATGTTCAAATATATAAAAGGATGTCACATAGAGGAGGGAGAAAGGTTGTTTTCTGCTGCTCCAGAGAAGCGGACACGGAGCAATGGATCCAAACTACAAGAAAGAAGATTCCACCTAAACATTAGGAAGAACTTCCTGACAGTAAGAGCTGTTCGACAGTGGAATTTGCTGCCAAGGAGTGTGGTGGAGTCTCCTACTTTGGAGGTCTTTAAGCAGAGGCTTGACAACCATATGTCAGGAGTGCTCTGATGGTGTTTCCTGCTTGGCAGGGGGTTGGACTCGATGGCCCTTGTGGTCTCTTCCAACTCTAGGATTCTATGAAAGGCCACGGCTTGCCTTCCCTTCGTCTCGCTCGCCCATTCGGGGACGGGCGTGCGTAAAGCGCAGCCTTTCCCCGCGCGCAGCCCGGCCGGAGAGCCGCGGGACCCCCTTGGCTCGGAGGGGTCGAGCTGCGCAGGCCCGGCCTCCGCGTCTCCCAGCGAAGGAGCGCGGTCGGCGGCCAGGCTCCGCCTCGCCCAAGCCCGGCCGGCCGAGCAGGCGGGCGGGCGGGACTCCGGGTGCGCCTCCCCGACTTGTGCGTCAGAGCGCTGCGCGCCAGCGGAGGCCCGCCGTCTCCACGCCGCAGGTAGGAAGAAGCGCCGCTGAGCGAGGAGCGGGGCCCCCGGCTCGCGAGGAAGCAGGCAGGCGCTGGCCTTCCGTTTAGCCCGGTGGCGGTGGAGGGACTTCTCCGCAGGACCCGCAACGCCAAAGCGGGTGGCCTCGGGGGTCCCTGGGCCCAGAGCTGGTTGCGCCTTTCCGGGGAGGGGGGAGATCTGCTGGATCCGGCCGCGAGGGGTCCCCTGACCCCCCCAGAGGATCGCCCAGGGGCCTCTTCTGGAAAGTGCCCCCAACACCCCCCCAAAAGAAAAGGAAAGAAAGGAAAAGCTCTCCGCAGTTCTCATTTACTTACTTATTCTGTATACCGCCGCCCTTCATCCGTAGGTCCCAGGGCGGATCGCAGCATTAAAATCACCAAATACATATTAAAAACAAGAACAGGAGGAAAGCAAATCAGTAGCCCCCTTCTCCCCACCCCCTTCCACAAACACGTTTAAAAGGGTGTTAAAAATGTGTTTCTGGGAGGGGGTGGTTTTGTTTTGTTTCGATTATGTATTTTGTGTTTAGAGTGGATCCACACTAAGCATT
Organism: Podarcis liolepis; assembly: GCF_965112155.1. Lineage (NCBI taxonomy): Eukaryota > Metazoa > Chordata > Lepidosauria > Squamata > Lacertidae > Podarcis > Podarcis liolepis. The sequence goes on from NC_139557.1 coordinate 6,551,137, forward strand.
TGTTAAAACATGTGCAGCACATGTTTAATGCACATGGCTTCCCCCTGCTGCCAAAGAACCCTGGGAATTGTAGTTTCCATCCTAGAGGGGCTACAGTTCCCAGAATTCTTTTCTGAGGGGAGAGGGAGGAGCCATGCGCTTCAAATTGCGGGGTGTGTGTGCTTCTATGTGCTTTAAATGCATGGTGTGCATGCGGACCTGGGCAATTCATTTGGCTATTGTAGTTAATGAAGCACTTTTTCCTTTTGAGTTGCATCTGCTGGGTTTGCAGGAGCAGAAAGAGTTTCTGCTTGTGTAAGGCAGGCTGCCTGGTTTTTGTCAAGAAGCACCAACCTTTGCTGCTGCTGCTGCTGCCTCCGTTTCCACCCAGGGGTGGGGAGAAGCCGCTCTTATGTGATTATGGCCAGGAAAGATGAAGTAGGGTGCGGGGTGGAGTCAGTGAAAATAGTGTGCCACCTTTTTGTACAACCCTTCGTGTTTGGGGCCAGATTAGGACACTGGCTGTGGGCACATTTTGGCCTACTTTGATTCCAGTCTGCTCCCACTACATGTGTTGGAAGCAGTGTTAGAAACTGAGATATGAAAGCTAGGAGCTGAATAACACCTTAAAACCTAGGTAATGGGTGCAAGAATGGAATGCCTAGGTGCGCTTTTTAATAACAGGAATACAAACTGAAAATGAATGAACTGCAGCTAAAATATTAAGTTAATTTTTCACATGGTCTAATCCTTCCCCTAGGGACGCAGGTGGCACTGTGGGTTAAACCACAGAGCCTAGGACTTGCTGATCAGAGGGTCAGTGGTTCGAATCCCCGCACCGGGGTGAGCTCCCAACTGCTCCTGCCAACCTAGCAGTTTGAAAGCACGTCAAAGTGCAAGTCGATAAATAGGTACCGCTCCGGCGGGAAGGTAAACGGCGTTTCCATGCGCTGCTCTGGTTCGCCAGAAGCGGCTTACTCATGCTTGCCACATGACCCGGAAGCTGTACACCAGCTCCCTCGGCCAGTAAAGCGAGATGAGCGCCGCAACCCCAGAGTCGGTCACGACTGGACCTAATGGTCAGGGGTCCCTTTACCTTTTAGTCCTTCCCCTGCCCACCCCTCTAATATTCTTAAGGGGTCTCTTCTCAACTCTTCAGAGAGCAGCTAGAAGTGGGGAGGCAGAAAAAGTCCTTTCCCTTCACTCTGCAGTTTTAATCTGAAATCTTAGTACTGCGCCCAGAGCTCAGAAACTGCTCACGCCAATGAAATTCCGTGTCGCAAAATGTGCCTAGAACAATGGGAGTTTCGAACACTGGTTTGTAGCTGAGTCCACGTGGCATTAGCCACAGTACCTTGTAGCTTCTTGACAAAGGCTCAGACAGCCCTTGCACTGGCACAGATGGCAGCTTCAGTGAATTGGAGTTTGGTTACGGGCCTGGGATGAATCTGTAGCCCTGCCACCTGTGTGGTGTGAACATCGACCAAGAAAGCAGCTTGCAGCTCAGCCTGGGGTGGGGATGTGACCTCACTACGTTTCAGGCCTCTAATGTGTACACAGCCTGTAGAGCTTGCCATCCTTTGCGATAAGCATCAGAGAGGCCTCCTTGTTAGCCTGCCTTTATGATAAGTTAGACTGGCAGCCACTAAGGAAGGCCTGTGTTATAAAAGGACCCTATTCTATGAGAGGCTCAATGAACGGCCCCTTCAGTCCAGCACTGAAAGCGGCTTTTAACTGATGGGATTTTATTGGCCATGGCAGTTTCTGTTGCTTGAATTACACCGTGAAATATCGGTGCTTGCTTATATATTGCATAACGTATTATGTAAGTTTTAAATATATTTTATGTTTTTGATGTTTGCCAGCTTGAGAAAGACTACACAGAAAGGCATGAGGAGGTATTGACAAATAAAACACCTGCCTAAACTGATTTCAGCAAAATACAGCAAATGAATGGATGAAGGCTTTTCAAGGGAAACCGCCCTCCAACAGCTATAGGTGAAAGTGCATCTGATTCCGGATTATTTTAAGCAAGGTACTGTTTTCTGCACACTTAACCCTACTTCTTAAATCATCTGTGCTCAGTGCACATACTGTTTTTTGGAGTTCTCAAACTCTTTCCTGAATGCTTGCACCCTGGTACTTTGCATTGTGCTGAGGTCCAAGCGTTCGGGCAGCTGTGACTGCAACGTGTGGACTGTGCGCAGCAGACGAGAAAGAGGATTCATTGAAACAGGGCGGTCTTTATTCCAGATTACTTAATCCAGAATGCTTTGGGTACTGCCGCTCCGCTGCTGGCACGTACTCCCCAGAAGGTTAGCCACAAGAGAATTGTAACCCAGCCCAGCTGATAAAGGTTCCTTCCTCCTGATTTACATGGTAAAGGAGACCAGGAAAAGGTCCAGAAATGGCCCCCCGCTATCGGATCTTTATGCTTCTGCATACTAGTTGCTGGAAGAAGGGAGGGTGCTTTAGAGCTCAGGTCTTGCTTGCAGACTTCCCACAGGCCTCAGTTTGACCACTGTGAGAGCAGAGGCTAGATTGGCTTGGTCCAGTAGGCTCTCCTTATGTTCTTTGTTGTTGTTTAGTCGCTTAGTTGTGTCCGACTCTTCGTGACCCCATGGACCAGAGCACGCCAGGCGCTCCTGTCTTCCACTGCCTCCCGCAGTTTGGTCAAACTCATGCTGGTAGCTTCGAGAACACTGTCCAACCATCTCGTCCTCTGTTGTCCCCTTCTCCTTGTGCCCTCCATCTTTCCCAACATCAGGGTCTTTTCCAGGGAGTCTTCTCTTCTCATGAGGTGGCCAAAGTATTGGAGCCTCAGCTTCACGATCTGTCCTTCCAGTGAGCACTCAGGGCTGATTTCCTTCAGAATGGAGAGGTTTGATCTTCTTGCAGTCCGTGGGACTCTCAAGAGTCTCCTCCAGCACCATAATTCAAAAGCATCAATTCTTTGGCGATCAGCCTTCTTTATGGTCCAGCTCTCACTTCCATACATCACAACTGGGAAAACCATAGCTTTAACTATACGGACCTTTGTTGGCAAGGTGGTGTCTCTCCTTATGTTCTTAAGTGGATTCAAATCAGATATGGTGCTTTATGTCTGTTAAACCCCCAGTACAATGGCTATTGTAAGGGAAAGAAGCAGGGAGCGATCCTCAGCTATTCCTGCCTGTCATGATATTCAGGGTTAGCAGTTTCTGAGGGGAAGCATGTTTGGAGGACGACTTTTTTTACTGGGTAAAAGCCTACAGATAAAATTTGAAGTGGTGGTACTACACAGACTTCTAAATACCTGCAGGCACAAGGCCGTTATTTTAAAAAACAAGCAAGTAGAAAGCGAGCCCTTTCAAATTTTGGATATATCTGTTAAAAATGAGGTACAGGTTTGATGTCCTGGAATTATTAGCCTGCTGGAGAATGCTTTCGTGGTCATTTTGTCCTTACATCTATTCATATCTCTGTAATAGTTTAAGGCTACAGCTTTGTAAATTAAGAGTAATCAAACTCTTCCCAACAACTCTCTGCAACACCACACTTGGAATATCGCCACAATAAAGTTCACGGTATTTTTTCAAAACCATAAATATATTTCCAAGTGTCCAGAAATGGTACTTTATCTTCTAGTGTGGCATGAGGTGAAGGAAAAAAACAAGGAGGGGTGTATTTATTTCTGAAGCCTCTCTCCGGCCTTGCCCCAAAATGTGGGACATCACTCCTGTGTGTAACCTTTTCTCCAATCGGAATGGAAGAGTCTAGGTTAGAGGTTCCCAGAGTTCACAAGCTTCGTCCCGGTGACCCACAGCAAAAATACAATTTAAAATCAGGTGGCGCTGTGGGTAAAACCTCAGCGCCTAGGACTTGCCGATCGTATGGTCAGCGGTTCAAATCCCCGCGGCGGGGTGCGCTCCCGTTGCTCGGTCCCAGCGCCTGCCAACCTAGCAGTTCGAAAGCACCCCTAAGTGCAAGTAGATAAATAGGTACCGCTCCAGCAGGAAGGTAAACGGCGTTTCCGTGTGCTGCGCTGGTGCTGGCTCGCCAGAGCAGCTTCGTCACGCTGGCCACGTGACCCGGAAGTGTCTCCGGACAGCGCTGGCCCCCGGCCTCTTGAGTGAGATGGGCGCACAACCCTAGAGTCTGTCAAGACTGGCCCATACGGGAAGGGGTACCTTTACCTTTACCATTTAGCACAGCAAAGTGCAATTGCTACAACAGCTGAAGACCTTTACCAATTTCAAAGTGGACTGGAGGGGGAGAGATTTGCTGGCCATGAGATTTGCTATTCCTGTCGGTTGCCTGAAAGCAGTACTTCTGGGCAAAAATATAAGGGTCGCCCTTTTAAAATCATTCCTGCAGCATCATTCAGTCGTGCCTTCATTTTGCAGGAACTGGCCAATATACATTTGATTCAAGTAGTGTACTTACCCACAGAATAGCTTCCCTTTTATACATTCCTTGCTTAGTGGCTCTGCAGAATGTTCTATTCTGCCCCCACTTTTTAAAAACCTTTCTGGCCTTCTCTCAGAACTGGGATTATTTGAAAGGAAATTTTTGTTGCTGTTATGTAGAACCATCGTTCGGTTTTGGCACAAGGCATGGGGCGGAAAGGCAGGCCAGAAACTGATCAAGTTTCTGCTTGTTGTATGTAGGAAGTACCTTTTTTGTATAGTTTGAAGTAATTGTTTTGCAGATTAAGCAAGGGAAATAAACAAGGAGTCCAGGATTGCCTGTAGATATATGGAATCATTCACATTGCTTTATTTCCCCCTTAGCAACTTCTGTTCCATAGCAGTTTGTGTTGATTTTGGCAACCAGCTGTTTTGTTGAAGCAGGCAATGGTCTTATTTATTGAAGATTAAAGATTGAACACAACTGCTTAAAACTAGGGGTGTTGCCTGGAATCTGGGTCATTACTATGAGTTGCAACCGATTTCTGAACTAAGTGATTAAAACACAAGTTTTAAGCTGCCATCTTAAAAAGGGATCTGATTTCTCTCTCTCTCTCTCTCTCTCTCTCTCTCTCTCTCTCTCTCTCTCACACACACACACACACACACAAGCTGTGCCACTGACTTGTGGTCAATTTGGGGACACCTCTTTAAATGATCCAAACTTTTTAAGTTAAGTGGACCAATCAGTTGTCCAAACAACTTTTAAACTCTGCCATAGCAGCAGTACATTCTCTGTGGTCATCCTCTGGCCTCGGCCAGCTCAGTTTTGTGTGTGTCTTTTTTGAGGTAATAAAAAGTAGTAGTCTCCCCACCCTCCGAATCAGTGGAGGTGCACAATTTCTCAATGAGAGCTAATGGGGCACTCATTTATTTTATGAATGTGCTTTCTGGCTGAGTCCATGTGATGGAAATGAAAAAAGTTGCCCACCTTGCAGACATCCATGTTCCTGGCCCACGCCCCTTTTCTTTTGAAAAAAAGCGCTATTCAGATGATATCTTTTCAATGTGGTTCCTGAACTCCATTGTCTGGTTCCCACATTGTTATCAGTAGAATATCAAATTATGTATTACACGGGGTATTTTCATGCCAACATCAGCATTCTGGTTCCAGTGGTGAGCAGAGAGCAGCATGAGAAGTAGTCTTAACCCACATCTAAATCTTTAAAATGGGCGGGGAATCTATGGCTCTCCAGATGTTCATCATCTCCATCTCTTATCATCCGAGACGATGAGCCATGCTGGTTGGGGTTGGTGGGAACTGGAATCCAACAACATCTGGAGGGCCATCTGCTTTAAATGATACCAGTATGATCTAGGTCATGGGTAGGCAAACTAAGGCCTGGGGGCCAGATCCGGCCCAATCGCCTTCTCAATCCGGCCCGTGGACGGTCCGGGAATCAGTGTGTTTTTACATGAGTAGAATGTGTCCTTTTATTTAAAATGCATCTCTGGGTTATTTGTGGGGCATAGGAAATTGTTTATTTATTTATTTTTTCAAAATATAGTCCGGCCCACCACAAGGTCTGAGGGACAGTGGACCGGCCCCCTGCTGAAAAAGTTTGCTGACCCTTCTAGGTGCTGCACATTTATTAATTTTACTACATTTATATCTTTCCTTTCTTCTGTCATGGAACCCAAGTTGATGGTGGCTTTCTGTCAGGAGCTCGTCCTACTCTCGAGTAGGACCCTGGCAGAGACACATGCGCAACTGGCATGTTCCCTCCCTCCTGGTCGATTGTTCAGGAGCTTCAAAAGCTTTCTTCTGCTCGAACATCACAGCAACCGATGCCAACAGACATCGGCACACTTAGGGATCCGCAGAGTTTGCGCAGCTTGCGTAACAGGCCTCAGCAACTCAGCATTTCGGCTGATCTACTTTATTTACATATAAACACACACGGAACACTGCAACATGGCTCCCCCTCTCTCTAGCATCAGACAGCAAAGAGGAAAGGACAAAGGACAATAGTCCTACTTCACGGAACACAGTAACACAAACATCCTGTCTCTGTCACTTCCCACTCTGTGAAGTCAAAACATACACTGTCATGTGAAAGACAACAATCCCATGACTGCAATCATGGAGCAGGAATTCTAACACTTTCATGAGGTGCATGAAAGTGGTACCTATGCTATCATGATAATATTTGAAAACCTGTTCAAAATGAAAAAAGTTGCCAACCTTGCAGACTTCAGGTAACTTCTCTTGGTTATCTAGGACTGCCAACCCATAGGTTGACGTAAGTGATTTCTTTAAGAGCTCGCGGACCATTTCATGAGCCTAATGTTTCTGTGTTTATCTACCTGTACTGTAGGTTCTTGTGTGTAGAGCATAATGTCGGAGAGTGATCTTGCTGGAGAAGAGTACCCAGCAGAGATCCATGATTACCTTTCGGGCTTTGATAAGTCTCTTGGTTTTGTGGATGAGATGTTGAAGACTATGATGTCTGTGTCGAGAAGTGAGCTTCTCCAGAAGGTAAGAAGCAGGTGAAGGCACAGCAGTGTTTGTCTTTTAACTAATCAATGGTGGAAGGGAGGGTCCCATCGGTCTTTCATAATAGGGTGGCTTGTACTTCATCCAGAAACCAAAGTACGTTCTCTGCTTGCCTTATTTCTGGAAGTGGGGTTTTAGAATAAACTTGCCCTAGAATGTAAAATCTAGGTGTTAAACTGCTACCGTACCCATTCCAGCTGTAGGAAGAACAAATCTAAAAGAATATATGAAGTATCTTTTCTTTCTCACTTTCAACACCCAGAAACAGCACAAGGCACTGCCCGAGGCCTTGGTACATGTATCGATGTACCTTAACATTTAAAATCCAATTTGTAATTTCTTTGGGGCAAAATAAAAACTCGTCCATCAGGGAGTTTCACCCCCGAAGCTTTCCAAACATGAATAAATTATAAACACAACGGTCCTGACAACTCAGCTCTTTGACAGCATCCATGTTCAATCTTGTAAGCTGCACACTCACGTAACCTGAGTTTCCTGGAAATCCTGTAGGAACGAAATGATAGATTGGGTTTGACAGCCAAAAAAAACACGTTTCTACCTTTTGGTGTACAGCTGCAATATCCCTGCATGCATTGTACACTTAAGTACAGGTGGCAGCGATCCATAGTCCCCAGTGCCGTAGGACTCCTTCCTTGCTTGTGAAGAGAAGCAACACTGTGAGCACCTGGGGCTTTGGTAGTTGGCTGTGAGGAACGTCCAGAGGTTACCTCGTTGGGTCACTGCCAGGATTGACAAGTAGATAATACATGGGAGCAGTGGTGTAGCATAACGGCTCATAGAGCTTCCTTTGGTGGTGATGTTGGTGGAGGAGACTGCTACTTCTGAAGCCCAGACAGCTTGCTGGGGGCTGGGGTGGAGTTATTATTTCCTAGGTCAGTGTTTTTCAACCACTGTTCCGCGGCACACTAGTGTGCCGCGAGATGTTGCCTGGTGTGCCGCGGCGGCGGTGAGGAGAGGTCGCCCAGCGCGGGGCTCCCGGCGTCTGCCTGCCTGGCTGCCTGCGAGCTCGGTGGGCAGCGCCTCCATCCGCAGCGCCCGCCTCGCGACTCTCATCTGTTTAACCTTGAAGTCGTCCCCCCCCCGGCGCGCTCTCCTTCCTCGGTGCTCCAAGCGGCGCTCCGGCTCCGGGGGGCGGAGGAAGAAGCTCCCGGGCTCCGGCGTGTCCTCCCGGGCGAGCGCCACTCGAGAGCCGCGAGGCGGGCGCTGCGGACGGAGGCGCTGCCCGCCGAGCTCGCAGGCAGCCAGGCAGGCAGACGGCGAGAGCCCCGCGCTGGGCGACCTCTCCGGGGAGCGAGAGGCGCCGAGGAAGGAGAGCGCGCGGGGAGGGGGGGGGACTTCAAGGTTAAACAGATGGACGTTGTGACCACAATCAGTTCGAATCCCTCTTTTTTTTCTAAGAAAATAAACATTTTACTGTTTTTAGGTATTCTCGTCTTATACCCATTCATGCAGTCCAGTGTGTTTAAAGAATAATTGGGTAAACAGGGTGGGAGCAAAGCACCCCTTTGGAATTATCCTGTGAGAGGATGTTATTTTAAAGCACCTGTGTGCCAATTTGGGATGTCTGTAGAGTTTATTTTTCCACATTATAAAAATATGATACTCTCTCTTCTCAAAGGCAGATGTAATATTTTTAACAAATATTGTCATGAGTAAAAATAAGCCTAAGGTTTTAAAAAAAAAAGTTTCGCCCACTAGGCGAAAATTTTCGCCCACTAGGCAGGCGCCGGACTGTGTCCACCCTATTTCCCATCCGTCCTGGGTGGGGTTCAGATCGGATGGGATCGGATGAGAGCGGACAGGCGGTCTGCTCTCATCCGATTCCCCATAGAGAGCAGCGGGGCTCTGACATTTCCCTCTCCGCACACAGTGGTGGTGTGCCTCGTGATTTTTTTCATGAAACAAGTGTGCCTTTGCCCAAAAATGGTTGAAAAACACTGTCCTAGGTAAAGGTAAAGGGACCCCTGACCATTCAGTCCAGTCGTGGCCGACTCTGGGGTTGCAGCGCTCATGTCGCTTTATTGGCCGAGGGAGCCGGCGTACAGCTTCTGGGTCATGTGGCCAGCATGACTAAGCCGCTTCTGGCGAACCAGAGCAGCGCATGGAAACGCTGTTTACTTTCCCGCCGGAGTGGTACCTATTTATCTACTTGCACTTTGACGTGCTTTCGAACTGCTAGGTGAGCAGGAGCAGGGACTGAGCAACGGGAGCTCACCCCGTCGCAGGGATTCAAACCGCTGACCTTCTGATTGGCAAGTCCTAGGCTCTGTGGTTTAACCCACAGCACCACCCGTGTTATTTCCTACCACAGTCATTAAAAAAATAATAATATTTCCTTCCCATTGACTGCAGCAGATTGAGGAGGATAAAATAGGCCAGCTTCCAGGCTGGCACAGTTTGGGGAGTATTGGGGGAACAAGGACGTTTAGGATCCTGGAATGCCTTGTGTTGTCCTTTGACATGGATGGTTTCCCCTCCTGTGGAACAGTGATGCTTCTCTTTTGTGGGATTCTCTTTTTCACCCACGGAAAGATCTGAAATATCCACACTCGTTTTCCTGGGAATATACGCAAGCTCCCCAAATTGCAAACTGTCAAGTCCTGTTAGAATCAGTTGGCTTTTGGGAAGCTGCCCCTCCACCTGCAATTCAGGGACAATAATACTAGCCTACCTTACAGAGGTACAGTGGTGCCTCGCAAGACGAAAAGAATCCGTTCTGTGATTCTCTTCGTCTAGCGGTTTTTTTCGTCTTGCGAAGCAAGCCCATTGAAGGATTAGCGGATTATCGCTATTAGCGCTATTAGCGGCTTTTAGCTGCTTTTATCGGCTTATCTGCTGATCGGATCAGCTGATAAGCGGCTTAGCGGCTTAGAAAAGGGGGGGGAGGGAAAAAAACCAGCAGGAACTCGCAAGACATTGTCGTCTTGCGAAGCAAGCCCATAGGAGATTCGTTTTGCGAAGCACCTCCAAAACGGAAAACTCTTTTGTCTAGCGAGTTTTCCGTCTTGCGAGGCATTCGTCTTGCGGGGCACCACTGTATTGTAAATATTCCTGCAAATTATGTGAAGCATGTGCAAAAATGTGAATCGTTTTAAATGTTCAGAACGGATACATAGATTCTGAGCTGTGTTATTAGCTTATTTCAGCATACGGTGGACACTCAGGTTGCGATCATAATCCGTGCGGGAGACACGTTCGCAACCCGCAGCGCTGTGTCTGCACATGCACGGCTTGCGATTTGGCGCTTCTGCACATGTGCAAAGTGCGATTTAGCGCTTCTGCGCATGTGCAACCGCCGAAACCCAGAAGTAACCCATTCCAGTGCTTCCGGGTTCGGCGTGGTGTGCAACCCGGAAACGCGCAACCTGAAGCGTCTGTAACTTGAGGCATGACTGTGCTTTGTGGATTTCCTGACGTTTTGTTGGGTTGGGTAGGTAATAGGTAATACTTTAATGGGACAGTTTTATTAGGTGTCTGAAAGTCAAGCCCACAAATGCAGATCATGCCTACATAAATATTACTTTCTATTCTTTAGAAATTTGTTTACTTGAAATTATTGGGTAGGATTCCATGAACAATTTGATTTTTTTTTATTGAACTTTGAATTCTGCGAAGTACTGTTAGATTCCTGATTGTGGGGAGTGTGGCATTGACGCTATACTGTGATAGTAATTGGTTCCTGTAGCTGGAAGCCTTTTTTGATGTCTCAGTTAGATAATGAAATGTACATGATGACGTTTGTATCTTTTGTGTTTTAGCTGGATCCTCTTGAACAAGCAAAATTAGATTTGGTCTCTGCTTACACATTGAATTCGATGTTTTGGGGTGAGTGCGGAGTATGAAATTTATGGTGGTAATTTAGGCACTTTAGCATGTAACTGCATATTTAAATATGCAACTCGGCAGCTAAGTATCCATCCTATTTCTAATGATGATTTTACAGCCACTATACTTTTATAAGTGACACTTAAAGAAAAGCTTAATTATTTAAGCCTTCGCCATTTTTGTAATAGCTGATCAATTCCCTTTTCTTGTTCTTTGGTTCCTCTAGCAACCTTTCCGATTCTCCGTGGAGCCTTTGATTCTATTTCACCCAGCTGTTAGGCGTTTTATATTATGACGAATACCACTGAGTTCAGTTTAGCAAAGCAGCTTCACAGTCTTGCAATTGATGTGTGCTTTTGCAATTTAGATGTGTAGTAAGGATTCTATTTGCTAAAGTCTCTCACAACAACAATAATATTGAGTAATAAAATTCATTTTACAGTATATCTTGCCACACAAGGAATTAATCCAAAGGAGCACCCAGTGAAACAGGAGCTGGTAAGATTCTTATTTAAAATGCAGTGCAAAATCAGATTCTTATTTAAAATACAGTGCAAAATTCCTGGGATAAATGCTTGCACAATGTTAAATCCTCTCTCTCTCTCTCTCTCTCTCTCTGTGTGTGTTCATGGATGGATCCTCAATTATAACCTTATTTTATATTTTTATTTTATTCCAAGCATGTCAGGGTGATATTCCTAGTTCTTCCTCTGCCCCAATTTAACCTCTCAACAACCGTGTGAGGTTGATTAAGAGTCACTGACTGGCCCAAGGCCGCCTAGACCAGGCACCCCCAACCTTTGGTCCGCCAGATGTTTTGGACTACAATTCCCATCATCCCTCCACTGGACTTGTTAACGAGGGATTATGGGAGTTGTAGGCCAAAACATCTGGAGGACCAAAGATTGGTGATGCCTGACCTAGACTTCATGGCTGTTTGCACCTTCATCTCCCGAGTCCTCTTCCAATGTTAACCCAGCCTTCCTCAACCTTGGATCTCCAGGTGTTCTTGAACAAAAACTCCCCTGATCACTGGCCATGCTGGCTAGGAATGATGGGAGTTGTAGTCCAGACATTTGGGGTCCAAGGTTGAGAGAGCCTATGTTTCCCCCGCCCCTTTAAAAAATACTTTATTTTTCAATTTTCAAAATAACTGCATTTTTTCTTTTGTATGTACATATCCAATCCAAATTTGCATTAAATGACTCCCCCATCCACCCCTCTGGTTTCCATTTCCCCCCTTTAATTCTCCTTGCATATAATTATATCTGTCCAATTAATTATAACTTCTTTTTTCCTCCTAATTCTATTATTAGTTCACAAATGTTACATCAAACCTGCTAATGTTTTAACATTTTTACAGTATACTTTAAAGTAATCTGTAAAATCTTCCCATTCTTGATTGAGTTTTTCCTCATCTTGGTGTCTGATCTTCACGGTAGGTTTAGCCATTTCGGCATAGTCTATCATCTTAGTCATCCATTCTTGGGACATTCTCTTCTTTCGAGTTCTGGGCAAGTAACATTCTAGCTCCTGTAGTCGCACACATAAACAGTCTCTTTTGCTTCTTTGCACTTCTTCTTCTATTACTCCTAGTAAAAAAGCCTCTGGTTTTTTAACAAACGTATTCTTAAACATTTTGGAAATTTCATTGTATACCATTTCCCAGAAGCCCTTTACTTGCAGATGATGAATGAACTTTATTACGGTCACAGACCAGGATAAAAAACAACAACAACAACATATAAACAAAATAGCAATTAGGATTTTTTTTTAACTGATAGTTGTTAGAGCAAATAAGGACAAAGAAACAAGCATAGGATAAAACATCTGAATAAAATACAAGATTAAACACGGATAATGGATGGATAAAAGCTGATAATTAAAACAGATAAGAATTAAAAACAATAAAAACACGCAGTTAAAACAACTGTAAGAGCATAAGAACGAAAAGACTCGCAGTTAAAACAACTATAAGAGGCTGCAGAGTAGAAGCCTCTGAAACAGAGGACACTCACAACATTAGAAACTGATGTGCAGATATGGTTAAAACAGACAATTAAAACAATGTACAACAATAAATTTAGAAACAATTTACAACAATGAACTATCCCAGGGAGTTGACTCAGAGTCACCCATGGAACCGAGTTTGGGGATTTTCATGCCGGACTATTTTGAGTTGGGCCTACAGATTTGTACACAGAATCTGGCGACCATCCAGGTCATCTTCCTTTACTTTTTTTACACGTCCACCACATATGAAAAACTGTACCTTCTTTCTCCTTGCATTTCCAGCATAAATTAGAAGAATTTTTATACATCTTAGCAAGCTTTACTGGAGTCAAATACCACCGGTACATCAGAGAGAGCCTATGTTAACCACTTTTCCACACTTGCTTCCAGTACAAAGCTTTTGCCTCCATGCGTTGGTGTACTGCCTCCAGTGAAAATTTGCTGAAGCAAAGCCACCATTGAGTACGACCACTTGTTCATATGATTTGCTCACCTTCCTAAGCTAGGAAGGCATTCCCAGGAGGCGAGCGTTTCTTTGAAACAGTCTTGTCTGTCTCTGCAAGCAGAAGTTTCAGTCTCGGTGAAATTCCAAAAGGGCTACAAGTTAAAAGTCAGACAATCCTTTCTGATGCCTCTCCCTACTGAGAGTCGAATTTTGTGCCAGCCACCTTTTCACTTGCGGAATGGAAAAAATGTTGCACATCTAATAATTATTTATAACTTCCAGTGCAGTGTGTTTTCCTATAAATACTTGGACTTGTGTTAATCTCTGAGGCTACCTTTCCTTACTCCTGTATGACTTTAAAAGTATCATATGGTTGATTTACTAGCAAAAACGGGAAAAGATTCTCCCTCCCCTTTTCCAATCCCTCCATTAATTCATTTTCTCAGCAGTAAAGAATCCAGTTCGGCAACAAAGCTAAAAGCTTTTTTGGCACCAGTTGTATGTATACTGTCCAGTAATTCTACATTAGTGACATATTTACTGCCTACAATAAATCTTTTCGGTTTGTCTTTATATTCCATTTAGATGCATGAGTACAGTATATGAGGCTGGATACCTTGGAAATTCTGCTGACTTCAAGAATCAAATCAAATGATTTAGCTTGAAGAATAGAAAAACTGCAGATCAAATCTATCAGAATAGTTGTGACATATACATTGTATTATTCTATATACACGCACACATCGTTGCTAAAACAATGAACAGTGCGTAACCATAAAAGCAGATGGTTGGCAGAACTAATTGCAGAACAAAAGTTACTCTTGCGTAGAGAACTATAGCTTCATGCCCATACATAACGTGTGGCTAGATTTGCGGCGCATTCTTTTAGAAAGAAGATTTGCATTTGTTCCAAGATCTTATCTGAACCAAATTGCCATTCAATTTTTCTTACCTCTTCCCAAAACTATGTCAGTATAGCCTATAGAAAATATATTTAGTGTTGAAAATCTCAAGCGATGTGTGAATTGTTCGTTTTGCTGAAAGCTTGAACTCCCTGAGAGGAAAGGGATTATTTTCCAATTCTTCTAGTTCCTTGTAAACATTGCATAATGAAGTGGGGGTGGGGGGAAGGAGAGAGAGGTGGATGGTATTTCTTTCTGAAGGATGACGTGATGTCCTTATCTTGCATATGGATGTAGTCGCTGCTTTCTTGCTGTATGTCTGGTACTTAGGACCAAAGGGAACATACATGATCGGTTCAGTGGAACTTTTCAATCAGGTTGTGAGAATCCATTACATGTGTCATTGAATGTAAATTTCTTCATCAGCTCCTTTTACCTACGTTGACCTACATTACCTACGTTGTTGGAGCACTCCTGAGGCCATCACACAACATGTTATGATGGTCTTGAGAAAACAAGGTCACTATCTAATCAAACGTTTGTTGTAATGGGATTAAAGGGAACTCCGTATACTCGTAATTTTGGAAATCTTAATCAAAAGATCGGTGCCAGCCCAGGACATTCTTCTGCCTGAAGCAGAGACAAAATGGCAGCCACACCATCAGAACCCCTACCAGGGCCAGCATTTTCTGGATCATTGGCACCAGTTCCTGCCTTTTTCTATGGTGACACCATGAGGTGAAGAGGCCACTTAATTTATATTATACACCCCATCTATGTAGAATCCTTTTCTTCCTTGAACCACTGCTATCTGACATGACATTTTATCTAAATGAAACAACTGTGGTGAGTGGATGCTTTGGAATTTACACAACTACCCTTCCAGGTGATTCAAAAGAATCTGATAGTGTGTTCTACTAGTAGTTGTGCATGTAGAACTGCAGGTTTAAATAGGCTGGATAATCTGCAAGAAAGTTAAAGGTGCTTATGGGGCGTGGGGTTTTTGGGAGAGGCGTTTAGTGTAATGGGGAATGAAAAGAAGATTATAGGTCCCCCTTTCCCTCTAAGAGTTATGTTTAAAACAGTTTAGGGCTTTGTAGGTCAGTAGCAAAGTATAAAGTCAGATAGCCAGTGCAATTCTTCTAGAAGTGGTGTCATGTGCTTATGGTACATCCCTCTACTCAGCCACCCAGTCAGACCACACCGACCCACAGCACGCAGTTCGCTCAAGACCCTTGCCCGTGGCGTCTGATGGTCATGGTCAGGCCTCCAGAGCTTCAGTGGATCCCACCAAAAAGGACTAGGTGGTTCCTTGGATACCCCTTCTGGACCTGTTACAACCATGGTGTCCCAACTTGTCATGGTGGCAAAGTATTTTATCCACTAGGTCCCTAGAGACATGTCCCAGCAGGCTTTTGGGGGCTCCAGTACTTTGTTCACTTAGATATAAATAAACTTTGCACCACTTGGAATAGCTCTGCGGGCTGGCTTTTTGAGATGCAATTGAGGCAACCCACAATCCTGTCTTGCCTTCCCCACTACTGTAAATAATGGACAATTATGCATTCTTAATGCACATTGGGGCCAAACTTCTCTGCTTTCCTTTGGACCACATCAGTGAGGCTGAGGCGTGCATGTCTTGTCGTCAGGGCAGTTGGTCCAGGTTTATGCGCTCCCTTACTTAGCCATTGCTCCATGGCCCTTTTCACTGCAGGGCCGCCTTAGCTGTGGCCCCTCAGATATTGCTAAATTACAAGCCCCATCATCCTTGATCATTGGTCCTGCTGGTTGGGGCTGATGGGAGCTGGAGTCCTTGAGGAGTCTGGAAGGAGCAGCTTCTCCATCCCTGAGCTAAGCTAGCGACACTTAACAAAAGGGTCTCAGACATGAATTTTGCATTTAGCCCTTGAGAATTAGATTTTCGTCTTGGAGGAGAGTCCCCATTGTGAGTTAGTTTTCAGCGAAGTTGAATTCTGGAAAGTGCAAGCAAATCATAGTTTGAGGTGGGTCTTTTGTTTACCGTTTTGCTTAACAACCCCTACACTTTTTTGATAGGAATTGTGATCTTTCCATGTCTTCCAGGAGAGGATAAGAACCTACATGAACAGAGTCAAAGAGATAACGGACAAGAAAAAAGCTGCCAGGCTTGATAAAGGAGCCGCTTCGAGATTTCTGCGGAGTGCCCTCTATGAACCCAAACCTCAGAACAAGTCTGCAAAGAGAACTCCCATTCCAGCCAAAAAGAAGAAAACACACTAGGATTTCCCTGTTTTCATTGGTATAGGCGGAATGAATATTTTAATTGAATGTGTCATGTTTCATATGCAGTAAAAATACGTTTTGGTGAAATAAATTTATAACAAAAAACCATTTGAGATTTGTCACCCTGCCTCAGATCCTGTTGTTTATTTTGACTTTTGACAGTGAAGCTGAAATTAACTAATTAGGTTCTTCCAACCCACCTACTTTTTACAAAGTAGAACTTATAGCTAATTTGTCTTTTCATCTGGGAAACACGACAAGGTATCCATATGCTAGGCAGCTTAAGAGCAACTACTGCAGAACAGATAGTTCGCAGATTGCACCATCCGTGTTCAAATGTATCTGCTTGTCCACATCTGACCCTTGTGTGCAGTTCTTTCATGCTAAACCAGCTTAGCTGCTGCCATGGTTTATCAAGTATCCTCTTGAATAAGTCTGCTGTTAATAAGAATTGTTTCCTTCCGTTCTAGTTCTGCTGGTGCTCTAGTTCAGGAATGACGGAGCCTCCAGAAGTGGCTGCACTTCTGTACAGCTCCCACCAGCCTCTCTGCCCAATGGCCATACTGGCTGGAGCGGATGGAAGTTGGCAGTCCAATATCATCTGAAGGGACACAGGTTCTTCATCCCTGCTCTAGCTCAACTGGTTAATGTTTTTTTTTGTTTTTTATAACATTTTTATTCAGTTTTCACCAATTTTTTAAGCAGCCAGAACAACACAAACAAACACAAAAGCAAATAACAAGTATAATTTCATATCCTTATTTTCTTATAACTTGTTTCTCCGACTTCCCCATACCTCCCCTTTCTGCATCCCATTTTGAAAATTTTGTTTCAACAAATCCTTACTCTTAGTTTTATCTAATTTATAACCTCCTTTTTTCTTTAAACTTAACCCTTACAGCTGTTAACCACTTAATTTTTTCAAACCAACGTCGTTCTAACATTCATTAATTTTGCAATGCTTCTTAAAATAGTCCTTAAATTTCTTCCAATTCTCTTCCGCCGTCTCTTTTCCCTGGTCGCGGATTCTGCCAGTCATTTCTGCTAGTCCCGTATAGTCTATCACCTTCGTCTGTCATTCTTCCAAGGTGGGTAGATCTTGTGTCTTCCAATACTTTGCAATGAGTATTATTGCTGCTGTTGTAGCATACATAAAGAATGTTCTGTCTTTCTTTGACACCAATTGGTCGACAATGCCCAGGAGAAAGGCCTCTGGTTTCTTAGGGAAGGTATATTTAAATACCTTTTTCATTTCATTATATATCATTTCCCAGAAAGCCTTAATCTTTGGGCACGTCCACCAAAGGTGAAAGAATGTACCTTCAATTTCTTTACATTTCCAACATTTATTATCGGGCAAATGATAAATTTTCGCAAGCTTGACTGGGGTCATGTACCACCTATAAATCATTTTCATAATATTTTCCTTTAAGGCATTACATGCCGTAAATTTCATACCGGTGTTCCACAACTGTTCCCAGTCAGCAAACATAATGTTATGACCAATATCTTGTGCCCACTTTATCATAGCTGATTTCACTGTTTCATCTTGTGTATTCCATTTCAACAGCAAGTTATACATTCTTGACAAGTTCTTAGTGTTGGGTTCTATCAGTTCTGTTTGATTTTTCCACCTGGAAGCCAATTTTCCTGTCCAACTTATAAACCTCCATTATTTGGTAATAATGGAGCCAATCTCGCACTTTGTCTTTTAATTTCTCAAAACTCTGCAATTTCAATTTATCCCCCTCTTGTTCCAAAATTTCCCAATATTTCGGCCATTTGGCCTCCATATTGAGTTTTTTCACAGCCTTAGCTTCCATTGGCGACAACCACCTTGGGGTTTTATTTTCCAACAGGTCTTTATATCTAATCCAAACGTTATATAATGCTTTCCTGACAATATGATTTTTAAAAGCTTTGTGAGCTTTAACCTTGTCATACCATAAATATGCATGCCACCCAAAAATGTTGTTAAAACCTTCTAAATCCAAAATGTCTGTGTTCTCAAGAAGCATGGATGTGAGGGGGATCTGGCTGTGACATCTGTCACCCCATTGATCGCCAGGGTTGATTCGGCTGATCTGCCTGGCTAGGCGGGTGTCCCCTTCCTCCCTCACCGCTCCATGTGCGTCCCTCCTGAAGCTGTGCGCTCGGTGGAAGAGGACGGCTATCCCAGATAGAAGGAGTGTACCGTTCTTCGGTCAAGGGTATACGATAGCTGCGCTCCCCTGCTAGAACCTCCAAACAAGCTCAAGGTCAACTGGTTAATGTTTTAGTTGGTGTTCTTGCTGGAGTGACTCCCCCCACCCACCCTTCAGTTCCATTCATGTTGTTGTTGGCATCTATCTTTCTCAAGAGACAATGGAGTGCTCTTCTGGAATCGCAATCAGACCACTGGAGAATCACAGCGCCTGCTGTGGCTGCAGAGACTATAACTCCTTACTGCTGCCTTCCATGTTGTTTTTTGCTGCATTAGCAGCACTGAAATGACCTCTCCTGGGCACAGACCTGAGCAAATGGAGGTCCAGGGCTGCCCAGAAGACAAGACCTCGCTGCTCAGACTGATGTGGTCCAAAGGAAAGCAGAGCAATACCAGCTTGGCCGCAGGAGTTGCCAGAAGGAGGTGCATAAGACACTATCCAACCATCTTGGGGACTTCACTCCAGATTTGTGTAGGGTTTACTCCTAACCCTTTTCATCTCCCGAAGATGTTCTACAAGGCATCCATTAATATATGTGTCAGCTAAACCACCCACAATCAGAACAAACCAGGTTACCCTTGACAGTTCCTTAGAATGTCAACTTCATCTGATAATTCCCCCCCCCCCCCCCCAGACTTTGAAAGCATTTTAGGATGTGAAAGGGGAAAGGGAGACTTCTTGGTGGGCGCCACTTGTGAATTTCTCTTCATGTCAGTTAAGCTTCCCATAACTAGTTTCAGTATCTACAGGCAGCAATGTATATTTTGTATTACAAAAATCAGCATTATAAATCGCAGTAACCTAAGGTCAAATTTATGGGACGTGGGTGGCGCTGTAGGTTAAACCACAGAGCCTGAGACTTGCTGATCAGAAGGTTGGTGGTTTGAATCCCCGCAACGGGGTGAGCTCCCGTTGCTCAGTCCCAGCTCCTGCCAACCTAGCAGTTTGAAAGCATGTCAAAGTGCAAGTAGATAAATAGGTGCCACTCCGGCGGGAAGGTAAATGGCGTTTCCGTGCGCTGCTCTGGTTCGCCAGAAGCGGCTTAGTCATGCTGGCCACATGACCCGGAAGCTGTACACCAGCTCCCTTGGCCAATAAAGCGAGATGAGCGCCATAACCCCAGAGTCGGCCACGACTGGACCTAATGGTCAGGGGTCCCTTTACCTTTACCTTTACCTTTAAGGTCAAATTTACAATGTAAAATAAGCAAATATGCATACATATCCTTACTGCAAACAGTGGAAATGACTAGCACTATGGAAGCCCTGGTTAATAGAAGCCCTGATCAGAGTCTCTTGGGGTTGGACTAGATGTCCCTTGGAATCCCTCCTACCCCCTACACTTCTGTGATTCTGTGCTTCATCCTCTCTCCTACTCATGAAATTTCACCAGGCTGGGTTTGAAAATTTTCAAGTAGTCATAGGGCTTAGAAACTTGTTTTTTCTTTCAAACAAACAAACAAGCCCCCTCAAGCATTTGCGCTGTTGGTTGCGGACTGACTCTGCAGAGAAGTCTGTTAGTTAAAAAGGGAAAAGCCAATTTGTACTAACTTGCATCCTATACCCAGTGAAAGTGGAACCACCAAGGGCCCAGCACATAGCTTTCCAAACACTTCATGTTGGTGACACTTTTTAGACATGCTTGAATTTGTGGCGCTGTGGGTTAAAACACAGAGCCTAGGACTTGTCGATCAGAAGGTTGGTGGTTCGAATCCCCGCGACGGGGTGAGCTCCTGTTGCTCGGTCCCTGATCCTGTCAACCGAGCAGTTCGAAAGCACGTCAAAGTGCAAGTAGATAAATAGATACCGTTCCGGCGGGAAGGTAAAGGGCGTTTCCGTGTGCTGCTCTGGTTCGCCAGAAGCAGCTTAGTCCTGCTGGCCACATGACCCGGAAGCTGTACGCCGACTCCCTCGGCCAATAAAGCAAGATAAGCGCCGCAACCCCAGAGTTGGCCACGACTGGACCTAATGGTCAGGGGTCCCTTTACCTTTACATTTGGTTTTACTAGCAAACCGGAGGTTAAACGAAACCCTTTCCAGCCGTGGGAGGAGCACGGGGAGTGTACATTCAACACACCTACACACTGCAGCCAACACACTTAACATGTCACGACACACAGTTTGGAAATCTCTGGCCTAGCAGATTGAATTAAGGTGTCTGTTTGCTATTGCAGTGAACATTCAGTTCACACTCAATTTACTCTGGGACTCTCGTTTTAAGCACAATTCTCTCTGTTGGTTTAAAATTGGGACGTGTTAGATTTCCTCCGTTCCACTTGGTTGAGAACCATCGTTCTCATCACTGTTCTCCAGATTTACTTCATAATGTGACTACATTTCGTCTAAGCTGTTTGATTAGTTTGAGATGCTGTCCCCACTGCTTGTTTCTGCTAAGCTGATTCTTTAACCCTCATATGTTTGCAAAAGCATTTTCCTAATCACAGAATCAAATGGAATATAGAATATCCTAATGATAGAATATAGTTTAGTCATATTTTTTTTTTTTGGTGGGGAGAGGGAATGATTTATTTGGTAATGACTCAAATTCAGTGTTTACACGTGAAATAATAAGGAATTTTTAAAAAGAGATTAGAGGTATACAAGGATCATATTTTGGGAACTGTGCTGATATTTGTTAGTTCCTGCGGGATCTCAGCAATTGACTTAAGGTCTCTTCTTATAACTTGAAGTCTTCTGAAGGTGCGAATAAAGAAACCTTAGCTGGTTACTCCTTAGCTGCGGCATCGATGTAAAGCAGCAAATGAATTAAAGGAGTTTTCATCACGTTGGGTATAATTTAGGCCCCCGTGTGGTACTTTCAAGTAAACATGAGGCCTACCTCCTGGGGATAACAGATTTGGATATTCCGCAAAAGAGGAAGGGTATCTTTTTATATGCGACAGCGGCGGCAAGAGTTCTGGAGTTCTGATCGCAGCAAAATGGAAGAGTAATGAAATCCCCTCTATACAAGATTAGATCCAAAAGCTGACAGAATATGCCAGATTAGATGGTCTATCAGAAAAAATAAAGAATAAATCAAAACAGGTATTTGTTTCAAAATGGGAGGTTTTCAAAGAATATCTGAAAAATAAATATAGTAGTTTAAATTCTGTTGCAGCAGTCGAGGAACTTCAGTAATAGTTGCAAGGTAGATATAAGAAATTAGATATATTAAGAAAAAGTTTAATTATGATAAAAGTGTGTATTGGCAATAAGTAATATGAAATTGAAATATGGAATAGACAGGAGGTTGGGTCTTTAGTGTTAAGACCAATATATGTTTTATTGTTTGCTAAGAAAATTATGTGTCTATGGTTATTCCTGTGTGTAATTTGGTATTTGTGTTTTTTTTCTTTTTTCTTGCTGTATCAATAATTTTTTTTAAAAAAAAGTAAACATGAGGCAGGATTAGGCCGCATCTGTAGCACTCATGCAGTTCCTCTTCCGTAGCTGGAGGAGTAACACCTGCATAAATGTCTTGCAGCTTCAGAACCCGCCAGTCAGCCTCTCCTTTTAAAATATTTGAAAACTGTCAACATACTGCCTTCCTTTCAACTACCCCTCTCTTCACAGATACAAAGTGCTATCTGTACACAGTTGCAGCTAAGTACAAGTACAGCAACACGATCTATCTTTGAACGCTGTTGATTGGGACTGCTTTTGATTTTCAGTGAGTCGTCACAGACATTTAATCAAAACATTATTTAGGTACACTGAGCACACGGATAGCTGTTTAGACAGGAATCAGCCAAGGAGTTTTGAACTGCCAAGTGTTGCAAAGGTAGCAGGCTGCAGAGGTGGATTTTGCTTCAATAAACCGCCTCGTTGGCTTGGTTCTGCCAGCCAACCAAGGGAACTCAAATAGCACTGTGTTTGCATGCAGAAATAGTTACAGCACTTTATGTAGCTGCGCAAATCACCCCTCTACCCCCAAACTGGGATGATTGTGGGAGAGATAGTGCTTCCCCTTTTATGTGCCGAAAAATAAGTTTGGAGACAGTTCTATATCCTTGAAGTTCTTCTTAAGAGAGAGAAAAAACCACGATTTTATTTTCATTGACTGAGGAACATTGTCATTGCCCGTTGGGCAGATATTCTGGACGTCTCTTAAACCTGGAACTGAGAGATGGCTAAAGGTAAAGGGACCCCTGACTGTTAGGCCCAGTCGTGGTCGACTCTGGAGTTGCGGCGCTCATCTCACTTTATTGGCCGAGGGAGCTGGCATACAGCTTCCGGGTCATGTGGCCAGCATGGCTAAGCTGCTTCTGGTGAACCAGAGCAGCACACGGAAACGCCGTTCACCTTCCCCCCGGAGTGGTACCTATTTATCTACTTGCACGTTGATGTGCTTTTGAACTGCTAGGTTGGCAGGAGCAGGGAGCTCACCCCGTCACTGGGATTCAAACCGCTGACCTTCCGATCGGCAAATCCTAGGCTCTGTGGTTTAACCCACAGCGCCACCTGCGCCCCTCATGAGATGGCTAGGGAATGACTAATTCATGTGATTGCTAAGTTAAACATGAATGTAGATGGATGTGTTTGGTGGAAAAGAAAGAAGGCTCAATGCGCAGGGCAAATGATAACGGCATTTCTAGTCTGTTGCTGTTTCCACGTGGGATTTGGTCACATCCTGGCAAATGCACGCCATG
The DNA here is from genome assembly GCF_965112155.1 of Podarcis liolepis. NCBI lineage: Eukaryota > Metazoa > Chordata > Lepidosauria > Squamata > Lacertidae > Podarcis > Podarcis liolepis. Next base: position 6,574,381 of record NC_139557.1, read on the forward strand.
CAATTAAAGCTGATGTGGAGCTCTTGTGAAACAAACACGCTTCCCCAAAAGATTGCATTTCTTGCAATAAGGAAAGTGACAGGAAGATTCACTGGAAACCCATTCTTTGAAATGGCATCTAACAGCTGGGGAGGGTTGCAGGTAGCAGAAACAAAGAAGTGAGACTGTTGCCCATGTGTTGTAGGGCCAATTGCTATCTCTTAACCTGACCTTGTGTGCTTGTTTCAAAATGGGAATGCCCCAGGAGCCTTGAGCTCTTTGAGGAAGGGCAGGATACAACTCGGATAACTTGAATGATAATAGCCAAGTCTTTCTAGACATGGGTTTTGAGAAAGGCTATTAAAGGGGATCAGATGGTGACAGCAGTCATGAAATTAAAAGACACCTGCTTCTTGGGAGAAAAGCAATGGCAAACCTAGACAGCATCTTAAAAAGCAAAGACATCACCTTGCCAACAAAGGTCCGTATAGTTAAAGCCATGGTTTCCCCAGTAGTGATGTATGGAAGTGAGAGCTGGACCATAAAGAAGGCTGATCGCCGAAGAATTGATGCTTTTGACTTATGGTGCTGGAGGAGACTCTGGAGAGTCCCATGGACTGCAAGAAGATCCAACCTCTCCATTCTGAAGGAAATCAGCCCTGAGTGCTCACTGGAAGGACAGATCCTGAAGCTGAGGCTCCAGTACTTTGGCCACCTCATGAGAAGAGAAGACTCCCTGGAAAAGACCCTGATGTTAGGAAATATGGAGGGCACAAGGAGAAGGGGATGACGGAGGACGAGATGGTTGGACAGTGTTCTCGAAGCTACCAGCATGAGTTTGACCAAACTGAGGGAGGCTGTGGAAGACAGGAGTGCCTGGCGTGCTCTGGTCCACGGGGTCACGAAGAGTCGGACACGACTAAATGACTAAACAACAACAACAATTAAAGGGGATGGCTGTTGCTGATACGGAGATGCCAGCAAAGTTTGCAAACTTATCCTCCGCCTCTGTCATATTGTACCAGCCTTCCAGCCTCCTTGCCAAGGTTGTCAAGTGATGGCCTTTGGTTAACAAAAGATTAAGCAGGTCCCCAGGCCTTTTTTGTTGCTTGGATCAAATGCCTTTCTGCTTAGTTCTTTTGAATGCTTCAATGCATTCACCATCTTTTGGCTTCACCAAAAGGCCTCCAGTGTTTTGGGCAGTGTTCAAAATTTCATTAAGGGGAGGGCAGGCCCTCCTGATTTCCTAAAGATGTGATCCACAAACTTGCGCTAATACCCAGCATTAATGCAGGCAGCCTCGACCCAGTTTCTGCTGCTGCTGCTGATCAAAAGACATTTGAGAGGTGGCCAACCGCATGACTCAAGCTGCGCTACAACTTCCCTGGGTCCCATCCAAACAGATGAAATAAGTAGCTCTTGGCTGGAATCTTGTGGCATTCAAGACCTCTGAATGAATACCGTATTTTTCCAGACCATAAGACGCATCTAGTTTTTGGAGGAGGAAAACATGAAAAAAAAAAAAAATTCTGAATCCCAGAAACCAGAACAGCAAGAGGGATCTGGCTTCTGGGATAGCCTCTTGCTGTCCTGGCTTATGGGATAGCCGCACGCAGGCTCTCCCGGGCAACGGAATTGTGATGGCCTGGGAATCGGATTCAGAGGCTGAACCTGAGGAATCCCAGCCTACAAAGGAGTCCCTGCCTCCAGGACCAGCTGTGCCGGATCCTCAGGAGCAGACATCAGCTGAGTCTGCTCTGGCTCTGGAGGAGATCAAGGACCCATTGCCTGCAGGTGCTCCACTCTCAGCCCCGTCAGGGAAAGAGGAGGTTGCCTCTGGGTCCAATAACCCTCCAACCTCTCCTCAGTTGCAGAGGCTCAGGGCAGAGAGGCGGAGGGAACTAAGTTCCCGCAGGAGGAGTGCTCTCCTCCAGGCCAGGAGAGGCAAGTCACCTGTGGACCGGGGCCACCCTGTGTCTCGGGGCACATAAAAGCCAGCCAGCCCAGTCCCAGGTTGCGGGAGCAACATTGTTGGTAACCTGTCTTGGACCCTGCTTCAGCCTTGATGGACAGCCTCTATACCACACCCTTGACCTTGGACTGGACTTGGACCACTCCGCACAGGGGACCAGCACAGGAATGAAGGCTCCCACTGCCTGGGAGAGGCTGCGTGTGGCTAAGCCAGAAGCCAGCGGGAGGAAGTCTCCCCCAGGAGCCGCGCTCCCTTTAAAGAGCTTGCGGAGCATGTGTGTGGCTCTTGGGGGCTTTTCCCCTAGGAGGGAGAAGGGCATCCCTTCTCCCTCCTCGGGGAAAAGTCCCCAAGAGCCACACACACACTCCACTCGGCTCTTTAAAGGGAGCGCTGAGCAGAGCCTGCCGCCTGCAATCGCTCCATAAGACGCACACACATTTCCCCTTACTTTTTAGGAGGGAAAAAGTGTGTCTTATAGGGCGAAAAATAAGGTAAAATATTGGGGGTGGGGGGCAGTGGCAAGGTCCTACTTGCTTCGTCTGTTTTTATTATATTAAAATACAAATTGTAAGTGCCCTGAACCAGACACAGCTGCAGATGGCGATATGCACCTAGGCAAAGGCATTGCCATTTGTGTTGCAGTATAGATGGAAATGTACACCCCCAGCCATGCTGTGTAGTGCAACTGCAAGCAGCATTGGAGGACTCGCATCACGGTGAAAGTGCACACCTGGATCCAATAACTGCAAAGGGTTCTCAATCCAGCATAGGAACCCCAGTCACAAGAAGGTGCTTACCTCCCTTGATGGATTGGAGCAAAACTGTAGAATTCAAAACCAGGATCTTAAGCCTATCACAGCAGTTGCTTTATGATTGGTATTACAAAAAACTGTAAAGAGAGGGAGAAATGTATTGTTTACAAATGCAGAACATCTCAATGTACTACTGCATGTTATTTTGCCTTTTTATGAATTGAAAAACAGAAGACATAGTGCTATTTGGAAACGTCAGCATGCAGATCTGCGTAGGCTCTGTTCCATGTCTGTATAATAGGAAGAAGAACGGCTTTGGCTACTTCATGGAACGGCTGTTGAATTCAAAATGGTTCATCTTTTTAGAAGATTCCCCCCCTTTCCGCCCTGGGTTTCAAGAACGGAATCTTGCATTAAATAGCAGCTTAACTGGTATTCTTTCTATTCAGCTTAATTTTGAATTGGACATTAAAGCCAAAATATAAATCTCAAGTAACTCATTGCCAATCAGATATATTGTATATTACAAATATCACGGACTGATTAATCAAGGATTTTCCAAATTACTGCAGAGGTCTCTTGAACAATTTGAGCAAATATGTAGTCCTATCACACCCGTATCTCAACACTTAATTGCCTGTTGTAAAAAAAAAAAAGGGGGCCTTATTTTTTGTAATAGAGAATGAGCCCCCCACCCGGTTATGGCTCTGGAAAGGAGAGCAAATGTAGGTGGAGTAGAAGGTGAGGGGGAGATTGTAAGAATGAGGATGGTAGCGGCTCCAGCCAGCGTGGTCAGAGGTTCTGGGCATTGTGGTCCAAAAACATCTGGAGAGTCAGAGTTTGCATTCCTGCTCTAGTCAGGGGGTTGTAGATTCCCAAACAGGTATATGCAAGAACACTCTTTCCAAGTACAGTGGTACCTTGGGCTACAGACGCTTCAGGTTACATACGCTTCAGGTTACAGACTCTGCTAACCCAGAAATAGTACCTCAGGTTAAGAACTTTGCTTCAGGATGAGAACAGAACTCGTGCTCTGGAGGCGCAGCGGCAGCAGGAAGCCCCATTAGCTAAAGTGGTGCTTCAGGTTAAGAACAGTTTCAGGTTAAGAACAGACCTTCAGAACGAATTAAGTTCTTAACCCAAGGTACCACTGTATATTCCAGAATACATGCTTTCTTTAGGGAGCACAGAAAGACCCTTTGATCTGGGGAAGATCCTTCTTGGAAAAGGACAGTCTTCATAAAGACAAATTGCTGCTTTCTGGTTCCAAATTCATGCCTGTGTCTTCCTTCATTAAACCAAAAGAAATAGGCAACAGAAATTGACTCTCTTTTGTACAAAGGGTAAAGGTAAAGGGACCCCTGACCATTAGGTCCAGTCGTGACCGATTCTGGGGTTGCGGTGCTCATCTCGCTTTACTGGTCGAGGGAGCCGGCATACAGCTTCCGGGTCATGTGGCCAGCATGACGAAGCTGCTTCTGGTGAACCAGAGCAGCGCACGGAAACACCGTTTACCTTCCCACCAGAGCGGTACCTATTTATCTACTTGCACTTTGACGTGCTTTCAAACTGCTAGGTTGGCAGGAGCAGGGACTGAGCAACGGGAGCTCACCCCGTCGCGGGGATTCAAACCGCTGACCTTCTGATCGGCAAGTCCTAGGCTCTGTGGTTTAACCCACAGCACCACCCGCGTCCCTCTCATTTGTACATACAACTGTTGAAATCTATCGTTTTCCCCCCACAAATGAAACTTGGGGGCAAAACCAGTAATGGCACCGTCAAACTTGGTGGGGTCACTGGGACCAGATAAATTAGGGGAGCCAGATGCTGTGCATGGAATCCCAGTTCTTTATCCTTCTAATTAGGTCCTGTGATGGGCCACAGGGACACCAAATAAACTTCATTAAAACAAACACGTTTTGTAGGCAGATGAGTCGCTTTCCATAGCCTAGAGCTAGCAAACTCGCAGCCTGCGGGCCTCATTCTGCCCACCAAGCCCTCACCCTTCTGACCCAATTTGGTGCCACCGCTGGGGAAACAGGTCAGAGGAACAGCGGAATTTCATTCTCATTGTGATGTCACCCCCACCTGACTTTGAACGCTGGTTGGGCAAGGCTCTACATTGTCTGGGGTGCCCGGATGGGGAGAGCAGGCACTCAGCTTCGGATCTTTCCCCAAAATGCACGGGGGGCATCAGGGATGCAACAATGGGGAGGGGTCAATGAGTGGATGGCAAGGGCGTGTCTGCAGTGGAACTTGCTTTAGGTGGCATTTCTGCTCTCGTACGATGGAAATTGTTTGAGGCATAACGCCAAACGCAGCTCAACAAACATTAGCCTTGGTCACAGCTCATGAGTTTTCAGCAATGGAACGGCAGCGGCTTGTTGAAGCCTGCCAAAGTTTACTGTCAGGAGGTTTCCCCTAGATGTCTACAATGGAAAACTTAACTCAGCTGAGACTTGTTCCTGCGGCTGGAGATACCCAAGGATATCCAAGCATTCTCAGGTTAGGCTGAACAGGCCTCCTTTGTGTTAACTCCCCAAGCACGCATCTCCAAAAAACTCAAGCTGCAAGTTTCCAACGCCACACCTTCTTCTCAACATACCAGGGCTAAATCGCACCATCGTTTGACTCCCTGACAGGCACACTGTTCTAGTCAGCATTTCTTAACCTGCTTCAGAATTAGCCTGCTGTACAACTGCTGCCATCTACCGTCTGCCTGCCCCACGCTGACCAGTTGTACCTCAGTTGGCTCTTCACATCACTTTGAGCCATGGAAATCTAGTGGGACTTGTCAAGCCAATCTGGGCCAAACCTATACATGGCAGGTTGCATCAGTCATGACGTAGGCCCCAAATATCACCACCTTTCCTGCAGCCCCTCAACAGGGGACCCTCTTGCTGGTTCCGTTTCATCAGAAGTTTGGTGTGTGGCCTAGGAAAGTGCGTTATTTGGGGGCATCCCCCAGGTTGTGCAATTCCCTCCCCACAGAGGTGCAGCTGGACTCCAGTATCTTCATTACACTTTCTGTTGCATGCTGAAGGCTCTTTACTGCCTGATATATCACTACATGCCGCCTGAATTTCCACAGCAGTGTGAGATTCCAGGGTTTAGAGCATGGGTAGGCAAACTAAAGCCTCGGGGGCCGGATCCGGCCCAATCGTCTTCTAAATCCGGCCAGCGGACAGTCCAGGAATCAGCTTTTTTTTTTTACATGAGTAGAATGTGTCCTTTTATTTAAAATGCATCTCTGGGTTATTTGTGGGGCCTAGGAATTCATTCATTTCCACCCCCCCAAAGTATAGTCCGGCCCCCCACGATGTCTGAGGGACAGTGGACCGGCCCCCTGCTGAAAAAGTTTGCTGACCCCTGGTTTACAGTTAGGCATGCCTTACCCAGGGTCCATTTTTCCTTTGGAAATGAGGCACAGCAGAGACAGTCTTTATGATACATGGTTTATTTACGCAAATATACAACCTGAGTCTAGATCGATAAAGTTTAGATCATTCACATTCCTTTTTTATAATATTTTTTATTAATTTTAACATATAAATTATAAAATGTACCACAAAACATATCACTTATACAATCTTTTTGGACTTCCATCAGCACCTCTGATGATCCACAGTTTTAACCACTTCTTATGCATTTCTTAACTTTATATTGCCTTTACATCTCTTAACAAATCATCCTTCCCCATTTATCCATTTTTAAAATACTTCTAATAATACTCATCACAAAACTTCTTGCAACCCTACAAACGTTGTCTGTTCTTCACAATTACTTTTCAAATAGTCCGTAAATTTACCCCAGTCTTCCGTGAATTTCTGGTCTTGCCGGTTTCGAATCCTTCCTGTTAGTTTATCTAATTCTGCATAGTCCATTAACTTCAATCGACGGTAACTCTTCTTGCTTCCATTTTTGGGCCAATAATATTCTTGCTGCTGTTATTGCATATAAAAAGAGCTTACCGTATTTTTCGGACTTTTGGACGCACCGGTCCATAGGACGCACCTAGATTTGGGGGGGAAAATAAAGGCAAAAAAAATTTATTCCCCCCCCGCCAGGCGCGGGGCTGGGGCGGGGAAGCCCGAGCTTCCCCCTCCCCCAGAACGGGACCCAGAGCCATGCCGAAGCTGCGCGCAGCTTTGGCATCGCTCTGGGAGCTTGCGGGGCTGGGGGAGGAGGAAGCCTTCCGCCAGCCTCCAGATCAGGTCGGGGAATAGCGGGGTGGCGGCTCTGCGCCTCCCCGCTGTCCCCAGCTTTTGGGTGCAGGCTGCTGCCCGCAAGCCTTGCGAGCCCGCGGGACATCCCGCCGGGCTTGCAAGACTTGGGATAGCTTCCTGAAGCCTGGAGAGCGAGAGGGGGCGGTGCGCACGGACCCCTCTCGCTCTCCAGGCTTCAGCAAAAGCCTGCATTCGCACCATAGGACGCACACACATTTCCCCTTCATTTTTGGAGGGGAAAAAGTGCGTCCTATAGTGCGAAAAATACGGTACATTCCTTTCTATTTATATCACTCCCTAGATCATTCACATTCCAAGGGGGTTCCTTGCTTCTCCCACAGGCACAGCAGGCTTGGGTCTCAGAACAGAGAAACCTGCCATGCTCCCTGTCACAGTCAACTCACTCTTTGCCTCCATCTTCCTTGTTGTTGCTAACAGGCTGAGGATTTCTCCCTGGCATTCATCATCCCCAAACTGAAATCCTATAGCCTTTTGGTCCCATTAACACTTCTGGAGGAGGGACCCCACTGAATGTCCTGATGGCTCAACAACTTATAACAATATATAAAGTGGAGTAATCTACTACAGGGCCTAATGGTGAAGAATGGCTAAGACAACACCCCCCCCCAAAGCACAACAACTTTTGTGTCCAGATTTTTACTTTTTGAAATATGGCAACCCTACTGTCTTTGGTAGTAAGGATTAAAAACTATGGCTGCTGCCGTGAGCTTATATAGTGGTTAATGAAAACAAGTCTCTGACAGAGACACTGAAGGAGTGTTCACATGCAACGTCCCACGATGTAGATCTTTTTCATCATCATCAAACCTTTTATTGGCATCACATCCAAACATCCAAAACAAATCGATACAGAATTACCACTTCCCCAGCGCCACAAAACATTTGCTAAAAGAAAGGAGGCAGAGCAGTCTATCGTCACATCTCTAGGTCTCCAGGGAGATCAGACGTCTGCAGTGTATTTCGATGACAAAAAACCAAATAGAGATATTTAGCCACTAACTTGGTGAGCTCCTGATCATTCCCCAGTAATAGAAAATGTGTGACCTCCAACTCTGGTTTCCATTTGGGGATACAGAGTTGATCTAGAAATTGCTGGCAGAGATCAGCATATAGTTTACAATTCAATTGAAAACCATTTGTGTGAGGGTTTCCACCAGGTGGTCTTCACATGGGCAAGTTCTTTCTCCTTCCACCCTGCCTGAGAACCTTCCCCAAAGGAGGTTGGATGGATTTGAATTAAACTTGGCCAGCGAAAATGCCCTTCTTTCTTGAGGGTTAAACAGAAATTCAAGGTAATTGTGGTTAGTTTCATGTGCCCAAGAAAGTTGAAAATAAAGAGGGGAACATGTTTTCTCTGTGCTACTGTTAGTTCTTGGCGTTCATTGATCGTAGGGACATTGATCGCAAAAGTTCCATTGATAGCCCGAGTTGCTGTACCTTCTTGTTAAACTGTTGTAGCCCTGGGGAAAGAAAGGGGTCTAACGAAACTTCTTTTCTAGCCTAGCCTTTGTTGTTGTTGTTTAGTCATTTAGTCGTGTCCATTTAGTCGTGTCTGACTCTTCGTGACCCCCTGGACCAGAGCACGCCAGGCACTCCTGTCTTCCACTGCCTCCCGCAGTTTGGTCAAACTCATGTTTGTAGCTTTGAGAACACTGTCCAACCACCTCGTCCTCTGTTGTCCCCTTCTCCTTGTGCCCTCCATCTTTCCCAACATCAGGGTCTTTTCCAGGGAGTCTTCTCTTCTCATGAGGTGGCCAAAGTATTGGAGCCTCAGCTTCAGGAGCTGTCCTTCCAGTGAGCACTCAGGGCTGATTTCCTTCAGAATGGAGAGGTTTGATCTTCTTGCAGTCCATGGGACTCTCAAGAGTCTCCTCCAGCACCATAATTCAAAAGCACCAATTCTTTGGCGATCAGCCTTCTTGATGGTCCAGTCCTGTTTAGGGAAGTCTAGGATTGCCATCAAAAGCCAATGGTCAAAATCCAGATTCCGTGCACTTCAGAGATATCTTCCTCTCACCCGATACTCTTAAATGATTTTGTTACTTATCTTTTGGGATTTCCCCCCCCCTCTTGTTTCACACCTAATCTCTAGCCTCTTGGCTGATCTGAACTGTAAACTCTTCAATGTTGAGGACTGATCGGTCAGAATTCTGATTGGCAAAAGCAAGCTTCTAAACTTCCAGAGGCTAAGCTTGGCCAGAAAAATCTGTTGTTTGCAAATTCGCTGTTTAATTGTTTTTTTTAATTAAAAAAACCTTACAAACATGGGCAAAAACACATACTAAGACATGCCCCTTGCCCTAATGCAATACAAATGGCGAAATATTTATGGAAAAGCCATCCTAAAGTCTATGGAAGAAAAATGCACAATATCTGCTCCAACAGACCAGCCTCAAAGCTTCCTTCTCTACACTGCCAAGTTTCAAAACAAATCCTTGAAACATTTTCCATGTTGCAAGTCTTAGAACCTATTGCCCCCTCCCATGATGGAATGATTCAGGGAATCCACTCTTATTAATAATGGGACCACAACTGCGGCCCTAAAATGAATAAATATGCTTCCATCTCTTCTCTTTGCCCCACCACTGTCCCTTTCTGTCCCTCACACAGCAATGCGTCTGTCATTTTCAGCTGACTTGCCCCTTCAAAACAACAGTCCACATTCTTTTGACTTGGAAATTTAATCAGCACTCAATTTCACACGTGGGTTTTGATGCGCACCGTTGGATCATCTCATGAACGGCCACTGGGTGGCAGCAAAGGAACACCAAAGGCTGTAGCCACGCTGCAGTTATTTGCGTTGAAAGATCCTTTTACAGTTCAGGTATGTCGTCGGCATAGCGGGGTGTGGGTGGAATAGTTGTTAAAATAGAAAATTCTTACACAAGTGCAATAGGTGAGATCCCTGCAGATACAACTTTTCCCACCTAGTAGGTTGCCATAGTTACAAATCCAAGAACCTCCTTTCTTTTAATATCCCCCCCCCTTTTTATAGACCATAGTTGTTTTAATAGACTATTGGGATTTGTAAACTCATTTGCCAAATATTTCCCCATCAGCAAACAGTTTTGTATTTGTCTCTGCAAAGGCAAGTAGTGGATTTTGGATGGTGTGGCTATACTACTTAGGATATTATTTACACTATTTCTTACTACTTTCACTTTGGGTGATGGTTGCATCAAAGTTTTCTTCAGACGCTGTTGCAGTTTAGCCTTTTGCTGTATTTTCATACTACATCTCTCTTAGATTTTAGCATGTCATTTCATTACTGTCCCCCCCCCTGAAATTGCTTAGATTACTGCCCCCACCCATAAAACGCTCTCTCTCTCCCCCCTCTCTCTCTGGTATAAAATGAATGAACGAATTGTAACTTTGCCATAAAGTATATATAATAAACCAAACAGCATCCTCTTAAGGAACAAAGGGCAGGTTCATTCCCCAAGCTTTTTAAATACTATAACATCAAGTTTTAAATTTGGCTTTGCTCAGCTCAGTGCAGGAGTAAGACAGACCTGGAAGCAGCAAAGCCTTTATGCTCACACCTTCCCTGGAGACCATAATTTGGCTTATTGGGTCATGCAAAGCAGCCCACAGATCCCTTCTAAGAGACAGAAGTCTGGGCACCTGCACATCCAGAACTTCTCCCTTCTCTGAATCGCATGATCTGTCTCTTCAAGGATTTCTGTGGCCATCGCCTGACGCTGGAGGGCTCATAGAACGCCAAGCAGGAGTGCTCTTCTTTGTGCAATGTGCTTCAGAATGAGTGAAAATCCAGCAGATCTTACTATTTATTTATGTATTATCCACATTTTCATGAAGATATATCAAGGCTGTGCATAGCATGGAAGAATAGAACCAACAAACATCCGTAAAACATGCTAGATCAGGGGTTAGGCAACCTAAGGCCCGGGGGCCGGATGTGGCCCAATCACCATCTCAATCCAGCACACGGGAATCAGCATGTTTTTACATGAGTGGAACGTGTCCTTTTATTTAAAATGCATCTCTGGGTTATTTGTGGGGCCTGCCTGGTGTTTTTACATGAGTAGAATGTGTGCTTTTATTTTAAAATGCATGTCTGGTTTATTTGTGGGGCATAGGAATTCGTTCATTTCCCCCCCTTCAAAATATAGTCCGGCCCACCACATGGTCTGAGAGATGGTGGACCGGCCCATGGCTGAAAAAGGTTGCTGATCCCTGTGCTAGATTGCTTTAAATACCAACATCCTTCAGTCCAGGGATAGCAAGTTGTGATGTCCTTCAGGCGTTGGACTACAACTTCCATCAGCCCCTGTTAGGTTGGCCAAAGGTCAAGGATGAGAAAGGTTGTAGTCCGGCAACATGGCTAATGGGACCATTGCAAGTTGGAGTGCTGTGTTGCGGCAGGTGATATGTCAGAGGCGCCTCTATTTGAGTTGTTCTGTGAAGGCTAAACAACAGCTTTTGAATACCGTATTTTTTTGCTCTATAAGACTCACTTTTCCCCTCCTAAAAAGTAAGGGGAAATGTGTGTGCGTCTTATGGAGCGAATGCAGGCTGCGCAGCTATCCCAGAAGCCAGAACAGCAAGAGGGATCGCTGCTTTCACTGCGCAGCAACCCCTCTTGCTGTTCTGGCTTCTGAGATTCAGATTTTTCTTCTTCTTGTTTTCCTCCTCCAAAAACTAGGTGCGTCTTGTGGTCTGGTGCGTCTTATAGAGCGAAAAATACGGTAGATTGTCCGAATGCAAGCCATGTCTCTTTCATGGGGTTTCTTGGTTTAATGCAGGCAAAGCTCTCTGTGCACAAAGATCTGTGGTACCAGGTCCTCAAATCTATAGAGACACCATGCATTTTTTTTAAACCCCCCCCCCCCAGTGCATATGAGTAAACTTTATCTCAGCAGTTTATCAGCAGACTGAACCTCTTTGAATGCAACTCATTCAGATAAAGTTAGAAGGAATTCTTTCCAAGGCAAAAGGCTTTCTGTTTATACTGCATACTTCAGAGTAAGGATGCAAAACCCTGAGCTCCCAAAGCTGGGCTAGTTTATAGTCACCCCGGTGGAGATTTAATCTGTTATTTTGGTTAAAAAATGTAAACCAAACCAAAAAAAGGGAGCTGGAGATCATCCAGAACTTCATTTAAGTTCCCCACGTCGTCATCTTCCTTTGTAATGCTTGAACAATTCGTTATAGCTCCCCCCTCTCCCTTTTTTGTTCTGTTCGAGCGGACTGCTGTTTAGAATAGAGGCAGGAATTGGAACAGAAGACTGATCCAGGAAGAAGGAGCCATTCCCGACGAGATGCCTTTGCATCTGTAAGGCCTGGATTCAGTTCCATATGGAATTCCTCAAATAACCTTACATTTCCACACCCAGCCTTTAAAATTAGCCTTGGGTCTTAGAGGCATTGTGACACACGCACACACACACATGCACAAATACAGAATTTAAATATACCCATGCAAAGTACATTAACACGGAGTAGCTATGTAAATCTCTGGGTAATTCTAGCTGCAAAAGTCCAGCATTTCTTCAAAAGGAAGTCAGATGAGGTTTTTGATACTTTCTGGCCATTTCCTCTAGGCAACTGATTTTGTGTTTTTTTAAAAAATAATTTTTTATTAGAAATTTAAACAAAACATATTATCCAAAAACTTGTCATCTTTGGTCCCACCCAATTTCCTCCCTCCCCCACCCTCCCATACAAACCCCACCCCTCGACTTCCCTCAGTTCCAATCTTTGGTTTCTCTGTAAATGCTATTCTCTGCGTGTTACAAAGTTGTATAAATCCTTAAATTATCTAACTGATTATTGTCAATAAAGAGTTTGTGAGTGTTTGTTCAAAACCTTCCAAGGAGTCCAATTCACTTTGTTGGGTCTTCAAATACTTTGTAAAGGGTTCCCATTCATCTTTGAAGTCACAATTATCCTTGTCCCGTAGCTTATGTGTCAATTTTGCCAATTCTGCATAATCCAACAGTTTCTCTTGCCATGATTCTTTAGTTGGAATTTCTTCAGTCTTCCATCCTTGTGTTATTAAGACTCTTGCGGCCGTTGTCGCATACATGAAGATGTTTTTCAGCTTTTTTGGCAGGTCTTTCCCTACAATCCCTAACAAAAATGCTTCAGGTTTTTAAACAAATGTTAAGTGGAACATTTTCTTCAATTCATTGTATATCATTTCCCAATTTTTTTGATTACATTACAATCCCACCACATATGATAAAATGTCCCCTCCTTTTCCTTACACTTCCAACATATATTTGAATTAGTTTTGTACATTTTCCCTAACTGCACTGGTGTCAAATACCATCTATACATCATCTCCATATAATTCTCCTTCAACAGGGAACAATCTGTAATTTTTAAATCGGTTTTCCATAACTTTTCCCAGTCTTCCTTCATGATGTTGTGACCTACATCTTGTGCCCATTTAGTCATAACTGATTTTACCTCTTCATCTTTCATCTCCCATTCTAATAGTATGCTGTATGCGGCCTTCAGTAATTTCACTTTCCCTTCGATCACTTCCGTTTGAAACCTAGATCTTGTATAGCTGAACCCTTTCTTACTGTCTTCTTTATATGTTTCATGTAATTGTTGATAATGCAACCAACTCTGAAAGTGATCTTTAATCTCATCATAATCTCTTAATTTCCATTTTCCATCATAGTCCTTTAATAGATCAACATATGTAAGCCATTTTCCTTTCCCCCCAAGTGGTTTAAGCAATAGTTCTTCATGTGGTGGAAGCCACCAAGGTGTTTTTTGTTCCAATAATAGGCAACTGATTTTGAAGACCATTCAAAACCTTTGCAGAGACTCCAGCCTGGATAATCGCAGTTCCTATAGAATTAATGTCTTTGTCCATGCCAGCATTCACCAGGGCTTGGCCCTGTTTTCAGGGCTGGGGCTCTATCCTGAAGCACATGAAAGGGAATTAAGAGATGAAAGAGCCCCTCAACAGGTAGAGAGCAGGGGGACCCCTCAGTTCTGTGTCCACCTCAGATTATGAGGTGTTCTGGGGAAGGAAGGCTGCCATGTTTCTGAGTTGGATCATTCACTAACCAAGAGTCTTATTCTCAAGGCAGATCAGGGATTCCCTGACCTGATCTTCTGTGCGGCTGTGTGACTTGGGCTGTGCAACAAGCTAGTCGCTGTTCTTCCCACCCCCACCCCGCCCCCCGGGAAAGGAAACCAAGCTGCTTAGGGAAATGTCCAGAGCGCGAGAGGGGAGCGTTCAATAAAGCACACTTGGGGAGCAGTCTTTCATTCGAAGACTCCCGGGTGCAGCAGTTTACCCTTCACAGAGTTAGAATTCCCAGCAACCCCTCCAGAACCAACGGTGCCCAGAACTCTTTGAAGGAAAGAATGTGCTTTGAATCGTCATCGTTGTTGTTATTTATTAAATTTCAGGAAGGCAGCAGTTTGGCACTCCTGGTAGGATGTTCCATGGTCAACCCCCATCACCGCATGCTGCAGCTCAGAGGCTGGGAGCCTGTGGCCTAATTTGAAAGTTTTCTGCAAGCGTTCAGTCCAGACATCCAGCAAAAGCAATCCATTCCTTTTCCTGCACGCTATTGCATGGAGAGGAAGAGGGTCGAAGGGCAAAGAACAGGGTCTATAGACACACAAAGAGGTATCTCTACTAGTTCTGGCCTTTCTAGCAGAGAGAAAGCATGTGATTTGGTATGCATTCAAATAATGATTCTATATTTGATTTATGGTGCTATCTCGGGGGGCGGGGGGAACAACAGGGAAAAATTAAAATGGAAGGTGCTGGAGGAGGAGATCGGGACACTATCGTAAACACAACAGGAAACAGAAAACAACAGGAAATGGAATTGGAACATATGGAACTGGGCATGAACTAAAGGATATATAATAAGGAGAAAAATATGGAATGTTATTCCAATATGTGACCACAGTGGAGAGATTTTAATATGGACATGGATGGAATAATTTATTATTACCCAAGACGGTATGGAGGAATGGTGGTGCGAATTAATGGTGGGAAAGTTAATTACTAATAATATCAACAATTTGGGAATCTCTCTTGGGCTTTTCATGGGAAGAAGAAATGAGTGATTCTGAGACACTTTGACTTAAAAGAAATATGGTTTAACAGAAAGTGGAGATGATGGGTATTATTAACATGGGCTGAATGACTTAGATAACGTTTACTTATGTAACCCGAAGATGGAAAATTGGAAACTACTTTTCTCTATTTCTAATACTCTATTTCCCTTTTGTCTCCCCCACTTCTCTTTCCCTCCTCATTTCTTGTTCTCTTTCTCTTTCTCTCCCCTCCCCCCTCTTTCTTTCAGAGTCCTAGGTTTGGGGCCTTTGCTAAAGTCCAGGGATTAAGTACTCATGGGTGATTGATGGAGGATCCTCGGTGGGAGACAGGGAAGTGTTGCTCTCCCAGGGAAGGAAAAGCAGAGACCCCAGGTGGGGACTGCAACCTTCTGTAGGTGGTGGGGCTGATAATTTTCTCTAGGAGAGGACTCCATATTCTACTTGTCCTGTTTGTAGTTTTGGAAGCTGTGAAGGGCGTGTCTCCCAATGCTGCCTCTACAGCAGCCTCTTGGTTGGGGGATGCCATTTTGTGATTCACCTCAGGTGCCAAAATGGCTCAGGCCGGCCCTTCCCCTGACAGATTACCCCTGACGGAATATGGCCCTCAGCAGAAAAGAAGTTGCCTGCCTCTCCCCGGAGCAGGCAGCAGTACCAGGCCAGCTGGATAACTTCAGTTTGCCTCATTATAAGGCAACTTTCTCTGCTGCATAAAACAGAACTCTAGCAGTTTAAACTCCTGGAACATTTTGGAGAGTTTTGCTTCTTGACAAGGCAGCACGTGCCATTTCATTTCCTAGGCCCTTCCTGGCAGAGAAATGTATTGCTCCTAGTCTATTGAAGACAGTGTAAAAACTCCCGCTGGCTTCTTCAGTGCTGTTGGATTGGTCCCATTATGATGAATGATAAGTGGAAGTCAGCGTACAGATGAGATGAAGGCAATAGCCAAAGGGGATGTGGAGTTTAGATTGTTAGGAGTGTTGCAAAGCGAGGCATACCAATGTTATCTACAAGTCAGGAGGACTGGAACGATCAACCGAGCACACAGGAAATATTCCTTTAGGGCTTTGGGCTTCAGCCAATAGCTCATGCTCCAGAAAAGCAACTTTGCCCGTATTTTTGCATATGTTTTATTGCACCTGGAGAAGAAAAACAAAACTAAAAGGGAAGCCCAGATTCTCCATGCTGCTCTTTTTGTGGGCAGGCGGCAGGAAATAGATATTTCTGATCACAGTCGTCCAAGGGCTGCCTGTCATCTCGAGAGATATCCTGTCTTCCAACTGTGTCCAGCAGGTAATGGCTCAGAGGAGTGTGCAGGAACAGGGCGAAGCTGCCACTCCACTTTCACAACAGAGGCTTTTACATATCCCTGGGTACTTAGCAGAAAATGGCTTGGGCACAGATCCACTGGCTGCATGTCCAAATTAAAAAAAACCCCCAGCTTTCCGTTTTGAAAACGTTTCCAGTTTGAATGATTGCAAGGAGTGTGAAGCTGGTAGGAAGACGCTTCCTTCGCCTGATTTTGCAATCCCTTGGATTTTCATTCCACAGACCAAGATTCGAGAAGCTCTGCTGCCTGGGGCTTTCGCATCGGAGGGCTCTAATTTTAGGAGAAGGCAATCACCATCATAAAAAGTGGCTCCATTCAAAGGTTCCAAAACAGCTCAGCCGAAATGGGGTGTCATTTGAAAGCACAGTATGCAGGCAGTACCAATCTGGTTCACTTGCTGATCTTCAAATGGGATTTCAAACTCTAATGTTTTCTCACTCCTCTTAGCATTGGTTGCTCATCGCTGCTGCGGCATCAAAACTCACATCCTCTCTGCCTCCCAAGGCCCACTGGGATACAGAGTGCTTTCAGATAAGGACTTAATATTGCAAACGTCTCATTCAAATATCACAAATAGGTCATCGGCAACAGGCTTTGTTTGTTTGTTTAAACCTACTAGATTGCCCCCTTGTTGTTGTTTAGTCGTTTAGTTGTGTCCGACTCTTCGTGACCCCCTGGACCAGAGCACGCCAGGCACTCCTGTCTTCCACTGCCTCCCGCAGTTTGGTCAAATTCATGTTTGTAGCTTTGAGAACACTGTCCAACCATCTCGTCCTCTGTTGTCCCCTTCTCCTTGTGCCCTCCATCTTTCCCAACATCAGGGTCTTTTCCAGGGAGTCTTCTCTTCTCATGAGGGGGCCAAAGTCTTGGAGCCTCAGCTTCACGATCTGTCATTCCAGTGAGCACTCAAGGCTGATTTCCTTAAGAATGGATAGGTTTGATCTTCTTGCAGTCCATGGGACTCTCAAGAGTTTCCTCCAGCACCAGAATTCAAAAGCATCAATTCTTTGGCGATCAGCCTTCTTGATGGTCCAGCTCTCACTTCCATACATCACTACTGGGAAAACCATAGCTTCAACTATACGGACCTTTGTTGGCAAGGTGATGTCTCTGCCCCCCTAGTAAGGTTGAATCCATATTAAATGTTGGACTTACATGAGCTGGCATTTTGATGCCAATGATGCTGCAGAAAATTTATATTGCAACAAGCCCCCACCCTCAATAAATAGTAATCTGGAAGCCCCTGTAGACTCTGGGCTCATCCATACTGCCACATAATGTGAATAGTAAGCATTCTGTATTTCCATTGATTCTCCATTGTCAGTGGGACGTTCTCTTCCAAATCACTGCTTTCCCAGACTTTCTCCTCTCCCAGTCCAGATTTTTCTCATTCGAGGGATACTCTGCAAATGAGAGGGTGTCAGAAAACTGCACGATGGGAGAGGAAGCACGAGAAGGCAATATCAAATGCCTTATGGACAAGGAAGAATTAATGGAACAATATGGCAGAGCCTGCAGTTGCAGATTTGATGCCGACTTCCGTAGAGTGGTCATAACAGCCATCTACTCCACAACGAGATGAGGAATTGTTGGCATTCCTGGCCCGACTCATGTGTTTGGATGACTGCATGGGGGCTTCAAGTGTGGAAGCCCACCCCCCGCTTCCATGTGATGGGTCCACTTCCACCCATTGTGTGTTGAGCATGAAGAGTTGAGCAGAGGCATTTAAAAGAACACGACTCCCCCAAAGGATCACGGGCACTGTGGTTTAACACTCCCTGAGCTACAATTCTCAGCGCCTGTGACAAATTACAGTTCCCAGGATTCTTTGTGGAAGTCACATGCTTACAGCGCAAGGGTGTTCATGTAGTGTCCAACTTAGAAGCTGATTTCAGACCTGTGTGCTGAATGTGGGAAGAATGACAGGGAGGCTGGGATGTGCTGGGATGTTGGGTGGGGCGCAAGGCCC
Organism: Podarcis liolepis; assembly: GCF_965112155.1. Classification (NCBI taxonomy): domain Eukaryota; kingdom Metazoa; phylum Chordata; class Lepidosauria; order Squamata; family Lacertidae; genus Podarcis; species Podarcis liolepis. The sequence goes on from NC_139557.1 coordinate 6,592,688, forward strand.
CCAGTGAATGCATAGGGTGAGCTACAAAATCTAAATAAACCAGAGCATTAGCTGTTGACTAAACAGCCCCCCCCCAAGTTTTTTCTCACTCCCACTGAACTGGGTCTCCCCACTGCTTCTCATAGCAATGAGTTCCATGGGTTAATTAGCAGTTATTCTCATCCTGCATGATGTATTTTGCGCATAGCCATTTCCCAGCTCCAACAGACAAGCCTGTTAGATTTCAATCTACTATGGAAGGACTGGCAGCAGTAGTTCAAGTTATATAATTTTGATTAGAGGTTAATTAAATCTTGATGATGGATGAGTTCAGGAAATTTACAAATACAGCCCAATGACACAAGGTTAGCTTGCTGGTTGTGGCTAAATATAATTTTCTAGCTGTCTTTAATGATTAGGGAGATAAGTCCTTAAAGCCATAGTATCTGATCCTCATCAGATGTAAATCAACAACATAATTCCCTGAAAGCTAATGGCTTTATGCTGATTTATAGCAGCTGAGGATCTGGCCTTTATTGTACTTTGTCACAGATGTAATTATTTTTTATGGTTGTTTTAGTTTTACTAGCAATAAAGAAAGGAGACGTTTATAATTTTGGGTTGGGGGTGGGTGGAAGGGAACTTTGCATCTATCCCTCAGAGAAAACAAAACAAAACCTATTTTCTCTTGCTGCTTGCCTATAGCCCCTGTTTGATATTGCCTGGCCCAATATATGAAGGTATTTGGGTGAGAGCTACACAGGAAAAAGTAAGATGGCTGATCTGTGACATCATCAGGATGTGACGCATACCAGGTAGTTTTAGTTTCAGGGTGTGTGTTTTTTATAGCGGTGGAATGTGGTTGAGCCTATGCTAGACATTTCCAACTTCCAGCAGCTCCCCAGATGTTGCTGGACTCCAACTCCCATCAGCCCCAGCCAGCATGGCCAAGAGGGTTGAGGGGAACTGTAGACCTGTAGAACTGAGGCGCCTGGCTGAGGAAGGCTGGCCCTTGCTTCGCACGCATCAGGTCTCAAGTTCGACCCCAATTGTAAGAAATCTTTCAGGCCTAGGAAATATCCCTGACCTTGGTGAGCCACTGGGCATCAGCAACAATACTGGGTAGATGTAGAATAGCGTCCCCCAACCTGGTGCCTTCTAGACAGGGTTGGCACTGAGGCGAACCACAAATTGGTGACCCCCCTGCCAGGGAACAAGGGGTAAGTGAACCCAGGAACAGGAGTGGGAGGAGACCAGCAGTGCCTCCCGTTCACTGAGATGCCATTGTATCTCAGGCTGCCAAGGAGGCAGGTGATCCAGTCTCCAAGGAGGCAGGAGATCCAGCCAAGAGATCCAGCCTCCAAGGAGCAGCCACTGCAGCAGCAGCAGACGATACATTTTTTGGAGGCCAGATCTGCTGCCCTTGTGGATCCTGCCATCTGAGGCAGTTGCCTCATCTTGCCTCACTGGTGGGTTGGCTATGCTTCCAGATGTCATTGGGTTACAGTGCACATCATCCCTCACTATTGGCTGGGCTGGGTGGAGCTGATGGGACTTGGAGAGAAGCAATATTTGGAGGGCACAAAATGGGGGAGGCTTATATAGACCAACGGTCTAACTCAGGCATAGGCAAACTCGGCCCTCCAGATGTTTTGGGACTACAACTCCCATCATCCCTAGCTAACAGGACCAATGGTCAGGGATGATGGGAGTTGTAGTCTCAAAACATCTGGAGGGCCGAGTTTGCCTATGCCGGGCCTAACTGCATAGGGCATCTTCATGTTGTCCCCATCTTCCAAAACGGGGAAAAGGAAGACCCAGGTAACTACTGACCGGTGAGCTTGACATCAATACCAGGGAAGGTCCTAGAACAGATAATTGGTCTGTGAGCGTTTAGAAAAGGATGCCGTGACTGCTAAGACCCAACATGGGTTTCTCAAAAACAAGTCATGCCAGACCAATCTAATTTCTTTCTTTTTTTAATGGAATTACAAACATGGTGGATGAGGAAATGCTGTGAGCATAGTTTATCCTGATTTCAGCAAGGCTTTTGACAATGTCCCCCATGATATTCTGGCAAGTGAGCTCATCCCTATTTCTGTGATTCAAGTCACATTTGCACATTGCAAATTGGGATGTCTTGACCCAAACATTACCTGTTCGGTTTCCCCACACTTGCCCCCCCCCCCGAACTCCTATTCCTGTGCCGTTAACGTCTCATGCACAATGGCTCTTTTAAATGTACACACCTCTGCTTAACCATGAAGTGAATGTGGCTTACATTTTCAAATTGGGTGGAAGCACAACTTCCAAGATGTGTATTCCTTTTGTTCGTTTAGTGTACTTGTTTTAATGGAAATTGTGGTTACTTTCAAATGATCGTTGATAGCAAAATGAATTCCTAATGTGAACATGATAGGAGAAGAATTAAGAGTACAGTGAAGACATGTGGGAGAGAATGTGCCCAGAATTCTCCTTCTTCCACAGTCCCTCTAACCAGCCTCCAGCTTTGCTCTGTCAGCCTCCCCTAATGTCAGTTCTGTTTACTCCTTCCGCAAATGTCTGATGTCACTTTAATAAATTCAAACCAATATGAAGCCTGTCATTTGATTATTAAGATTATATACTGCACGATGTGCAATGTATTTACCATTTAGGCTTCTGCTTGATTTAATTAGCAACATAAAACTCCCACAAAAAGCCTCTCCTTTTGCATCTCAAAATGACTGACGCTACTACTTTTGCAGTACCTGCTTTTGCCTTTAAAGACGGGAACACCGTTACCTTTCCTAAGGAAGACATTTCGCCAGTCAGAGTGTGTTTTAACACCTGTGTCTTCCAACTCCATTTCACTCGAAATTTGCAAATGACAAAACTGTCCTTAGTGTATTTACTTAAAAGTAAGTTGAACTGGAACTCACGTCCAGGTAGACATGATAGGACTGGTGCAACTCCTCAAAAACCAGGTGGCATTGCTGATGGGAGGTGAAGTCCAAAAACATCTGGAGGGCTGCAGGTTCCCCCGTCCTGATTTAAATGAGGGTAGTAAGTCCTATGAGGGACGCGGGTGGTGCTGTGGGTTAAACCACAGAGCCTAGGACTTGCTGATCAGAAGGTTGGCGGTTCGAATCCCTGCGACGGGGTGATCTCCCTTTGCTTGGTCCAGCTCCTGCCAACCTAGAAGTTCAAAAGCACGTCAAAGTGCAAGTAGATAAATAGGTACTGCTCCTGTGGGAAGGTAAACGGCATTTATGTGCGCTGCTCTGGTTTGACAGAAGCGGCTTAGTCATGCTGGACACATGACCCGGAAGCTGTACGCCGGCTCCCTTGGCCAATAAAGCAAGATGAGTGCCGCAACCCCAGAGTCGGCCACGGCTGGACCTAATGGTCAGGGGTCCCTTTACCTTTAAGTTGCACTGGAACTCACGTCCAGGTAGACATGATAGGACTGGTGCAACTCCATAAAAACCAGGTGCCATTGCTGTAGACGGTTGGGATCATTGGCAAGGATACTGTGACATGAAGTCCAAAAAGTTCTGGAGGGCTGCAGGTTCCCCCTTCCTGATTTAAATGAGGGTAGTAAGTCCTATGGTGGACAACGTTTGCATGATTTGAAATGTGCTCACTCCCTGTGAAAAAGCACCAATAGATATTGGATTCATACCAGCCATGGTACAGACTGAGAAGTGGTTCTCCTTTTTTTCTGGGCCACACTTTCAGAATAAAAATTTGCTTGTGCCACACAGTATTGTTTATGGATAAAAAAATACCTTGGGGGGAGAAGAAGAAGTACCGACCAGAGAAGAGGGGCAGACCATGCTGATGGAATATGCAGAAATGGCAAGATGGACGGGAAAGATCAGAAATACTGGAAGGACTGGAATAACTTTTTAATATATCTGAAAGACCACTGTAGACAGTTGGGATCATTGGCAAGGATACTGTGACATGAACTTTGGTTACCAATATTATATAAAGTAGATGGATTACAGGAAAGGATGCAGGAAAAAAAGAGAGAAAGGAAATGGAACCCAGAGAGGGAGAGAAGGAGGTCTGAAGGTTCGAAAGAACCTCTTTTTATTTTTTGGAATGGTTATGTTTATTGTGTACAACTTTATGTAAAACTAAAAAAAAATTATTTAAAAAAAGAAAAGAAATATAATGGGAAACAAAAGCAAACAATGCCCAGCAGTGCTTGATTTATAACACAGAACACAACTACTTTATGAAATGATCATAAGACATCATAAGAACAAAATATAATATTGATTGTGCTTGAATCTTTCTCCTGCCACACCAGTGTGGCACGCCACACCACACCATTCGAGAACCATTGAGATAGAGCAATAATCCCATTCCTTTTGAAGCCCTGAGATTTTGTGGTGTTGAGGTAGCGAACAATACAGGGCGGTTGGTGAAGATCCCTTCTCTCTGCTGTGAAAGATGAAAAACCCTCCAAAGACATGCTCATATTTTGGAAATTAAAAAGCAGTGACACAAACTTCCTTCACATTTGGATGATTTGCTGCTCTCGTGAAATGAGTGAAAAGGATGATTTTTTTTTTCTTCATGAAAGGAGGGGATGGTGTGGGACACACTCAGCCTCTATAGAACTTGAAGTATGAATGTTGGTGTCGGGGGTGGCTGTAGGGGGAGTAAATGAAATAGGAAAATGACACAGCGAGTGGAGGAGGGAAGAACCACTCTTCACCTGTGCGGCTCGTAGGTAGCTCTTTTCGTGAAGGGCTTTTAATCAATTATATCTAACTTGCATGGAGCTTATCATTCGTAAAGTACTCATTTCCTGAACTATTTGAGACATTATGCTAATGTTTCAGACAGTCTGCTTGAAAGGGTTCTACGCTACCTTAAAAACATGATACCACCTGAGAAACTGATCAGGCAATCACTGTGAATATGGGACCGTCGTTCGTCCTGGGATTTTCAGACGTGACTTGATTCCAACATTATAATACAAGATGAGGCTAAGAGGCAAGACCAAAGACTTATTGCCAATCCTAATATAAAGCGAAAGGTAAAGGGACCCCTGACCATTAGGTCCAGTCGTGACCGACTCTGGGGTTGCGGCGCTCATCTCGCTTTATTGGCCGAGGGAGCCGGCGTAAAGCTTCTGGGTTATGTGGCCAGCAGGACTAAGCCACTTCTGGCGAACCAGAGCAGCTCACGGAAACGCCACTTACCTTCCCGCCAGAGCGGTACCTATTTATCTACTTGCACTTTGACGTGCTTTCGAACTGCTAGTTTGGCAGGAGCAGGGACCGAGCAATGGGAGCTCACCCTGCTGCGGGGATTCGAACCGCCGACCTTCTGATCGGCAAGTCCTAGGCTCTGTGGTTTAACCCACAGTACCAGGTCTGCAAATGCCACCTGTGCAAACTTCTATAAACAAGACTCATGGCTTGAAAAGGTGTAACTTTTCTAACGGTAAGGTCAGGTAGCCTGTCACTAAAGCTGCATACGCCTCCAGAATTGAGGGAGAAAGATCAATTTCATGTTTTTTTGCCCCTGAAAAGTGCTTCTTGCTTTCGTTCGTAAAAGAAAAGTTCACTGCAGATTCATTCTGGATTACCCTGCAGTGTGTCCATTTGAAAATGGCTGAAAGCAAATTTAGGCAGTCCTGGCAATGGGAGGAATGTATCCACGGCCAGCCTACCCATGAGGCAGGTCGTGGCAGCTGCCCTGGGGGGCGGAAGCCAAAGAGGTGGTGCCCCTGCAGGTGGGGAAACAGCGCCGGCAGTGCCTTCCAGTGAGATCTAGAGGGATTGTGCTGGTCCCGTGGGCTAACCGGGAGGTGAGGTCTGAGTCCAGTCCGAGGTCGAAGGTGCAGTATGGAGGCAGTCCGTAAAAGTTGAAGCTGGAAGCAGGGCAGGGAGTCGGGTGAGGTCAGGAGCTCCGGCAGGAGAGCAGGACAGGGTTCAGGCAGGAACTGTCAACTAACAATGTTGCTCCCGCAACTTGGGACTGGGGCTGGCTGGCTTTTATCTGCCCCGAGTCATAGGGCGGCCCCGGTCCACAGGTGACTCGCCTCTCCTGGCCTGGAGGCGAGCACTCCTCCTGCGGGGACTTAGTTCCCTCCGCCTCTCTGCCCTGAGCCTCTGCAACTGAGGAGAGGTTGGAGGGTTATTGGACTCAGAGGCAACCTCAGCTTCCTCTGACGGGGCTGGGAGAGGAGCACCTGCAGGCAATGGGTCCTCCATCACCTCAGGAGCCTGAGCAGACTCAGCTGGTGCCTGCACCTGAGGATCCAGCACAGGTGAGGACCCTTCAGGCTCATGCTCCAGCCCCGGCTCAGCTGGTTCTGGAGGCAGGGACTCCTGTGCAGGCTGGGATTCTTCAGGTTCAGCATCCGAATCCCAGGCCATCACAGGGATCTTGCCAAAATCTCACATGATCTCACCAGAACATGCCATTGGCACCGCTGCTTTTTGGGCGCCACTGTGCAACCCAGGTAAGGGAGGCCTCAGGTGGCGAAATGGGACATGCCACCCCTGGGTGCATCCACACCTGGCTAATGACTTGTGAGTTGGTATTTTCCAAGATCGCAACAACTACAGTACTTTCTTCTTCATTCACCTGGGACATTTGCAGGGAGGAAAAGGTGTTGATACCAAGGGAGGGTTTTCAAACACATACCAAGATACCACACCTACTGTTAAGTTGTGGGTGAACATATCAGACGACACAGCGATTCTTCAAACAGCTCTTGTTTATTCACAGGCCAGGACAGAACTGAACGGAAGGGTTCAGCCAACCTGCTTATATAGAGCTCAACTACAAAGCAACAGTAACAATTTTCTGTAACTATCCAATCACTGAACGTCACTTTAAAGTCCTTATTTGCATATGTGGACCTGAGTGAAAACTATCTACAGTATCCCCCTGCTGGCCCAGGGTGAGAACTTCAGTACATAACACCCACCCTTGTGGATAGCCAATGACAGGGCCGTCTTACCCATAGATGCTAGGGGTGTGGGGCACCCGGGCGCCAGGCTCTCAGGGGCACCAGGCTGAAAGTCTGGGGCCTGAGAGTTGAGTCAGTCGGAGTGCCGTGGCGGGCTCTTCTGCTGCTGGCAGCTCTGCGCCGTGAGTTTGGGGGTGACCAAGCCAGCGAGACGCTGAGGCAGCCGGCTGGCTCCACCCTCCTGCGTGCCTGGGACTGGGCAACCTGGCAGGTGAGGTGAGCCGATCTTTGCCCCCCGGCGCCGCATATGCTTAAGACAACCCTGGCCAATGATCAGGGATGATGGGATTTATCTCAAACAAGATCTGGAGGGACACAGAACCCTATCCCTGCACCAAGACTTTGTTCAGTGCTGCTGTCTCTGACAATCTGGAAGTGTTATAAGAAAGCAACTCCTGGTACTTGGAGTAAATTGCTCCGGTGCCATCAAACGCGAAGATAAAGTTAGGAAACTATTTTTTAACCTAGTACCATAGTTGGGTAGGCACCAGGGTTGGGCAACAGCAGGCAGAAACTCTGGGCTTCAGTCCAAGACATTGCGAAGTTTGAGACACGACAGTTACTAAAGTTGCTTGCTTGCAGCAAGTGCCAAGGCTCTCTCTCACTGCAGTGGGTCTGTGTGAGTGGTGCCACATCCTGTCAGGAGACAAAGGCTTAATTGACAATAAAGGCCTTGACTTCATGATTCAGAAACAAGAAATGAAACCCTGCTCTTCTTAATTTGACTTGCCAAAATCCTCTCCTTCGTTGGTTTGAGGCGGTTCAAGGTGTCATCTCTCTGCTGGATGTGGGCAGACGATTACTTTGCAATCCCTCCTCCTCTCCCATCTCAGACCCATACTGGGGCAGCATTTCCACGAGAAGCTTGCCAAATTTTCAGTTGGCTTTATTTATATTGTAGCTTTTCCTTTTCTGGATTTCTATGCCGTGGTCAAAATAAGTGATTTCTGAAATCAGCTTGGAATTTAACCAGAATGCAATGCAATGCTTTGCCCTACAGTTCTTTAAAATCTATAATTTTTATTAATCCACAGATTTCATTTGCTTCCGGGGGAATGTGCATAGGATTGCATTGTGAATCACCGATTTCCCAAACACTGAAGTGGCAAAACACCAGCTGTGCAGTGTAGCCAGAAGTACTAACATTTTGTGTTCGAAAAATGTGTTCTAAAGCTCACAGCATTATAAAAATGTGAATTTCAAATAGCAAAATTTTGAAGGCCTGCCAGGATCTGGAGGTGGTGGGAAAGCTCAGTGATATCCTCTCATTCTGTATTGGATCCTGGCCAAAGTGTTTAACTGCTTCTCCATCCTTCAGATGTTGCTGGACTCCAGTGCCCATCATCCTCAGCCAGCAGGGAGTCATGGCTGAGGAAAATTCAGTAGCATCTGAAGTGGGTACCAGCTGGGAGAAGGTTAACAAAACACACTTGCGTGTCAATTCCCTTGTATTGATTGGAATTGCGGTATTGGAAAAGTTTTCTACTTAGTCAGGAATAATAATAATAAATAATAAATTTTATTTATATCCCGCCCTCCCCAGCCGAAGCCGGGCTCAGGGCGGCTAACAACAATCAAAATAGTCCAATATTCTAAAACATTCATTATAAAATTAATTAAATCAAATTAAAATCAAATCCTTCACATGACTCTTGGAATAATAATAATAATATAATAATAATTTATTATTTATTATTTATACCCCATCCATCTGGCTGGGTTTCCCCAGCCACTCTGGGCGGCTCCCAACAAAGTATTAAAATACAATAGTCTATTTAAACATTAAAAGCTTCCCTAAACAGGGCTGCCTTCTTCTAAAAGTCTGGTAGTTGTTTTTCTCTTTGACATCTGGTGGGAGGGTGTTCCACAGGGCGGGTGCCACCACTGAGAAGGCCCTCTGCTTGGTTCCCTGTAACTTGGCTTCTCGCAATGAGGGAACCACCAGAAGGCCCTTGGCGCTGGACCTCAGTCGCAGAATGATGGAGGTGGAGACGCTCCTTCGGGTATACTGGACCGAGGCCGTTTAGGGCTTTAAAGGTCAGCACCAACACTTTGAATTGTGCTCGGAAACGTTCTGGAATCAGCCTTTTCTTCTTAAAGAAAATGGTACGAGAAGGACCTCTGGATTTTATAGCCATATTCAGCACTGAAAAGTGCCTAACACCAATTCATTTGTGAAGGTTAATGGCAGGGACAGATCTTTTGTTAAGCTGTGCATTAGAAAGAGGCACAACCCCTTGGCGTTCAGTCTCATTTTAAAAACCTTGGCGCCGAAAAATGACATTCACACAATTGCATAAATGTTTCCCTAAAAGGGAGGGCGGCTGGGTTAGATTTGATTTCAAAGGGATTTCAGAAGGATATTGAGTTTAAGGTTTTGTTGTAGCCCAAGCAATCATTCCAGCCAAAAGATTTCTAATCAAAAGGACCAACTGTATCTTTGCTTAATAACTAAGAAAACAATGGCCAAAGGGAAAAGATTTAGCAAGGACCACAAGTCACTCCCGTTGGCAGAATAATTGGTAGGCCATTATTTGCCTTGAAAACAATATAATTTGTATTTCTAAATTTGCAAAATTACTTAATTAATAGCATATGCTTCCCAAGCCTGATTGCAAAGCAAGCCTTCCAAAAAGAAAAGGACAAAAGAGAACATTTAAACAGTGATATGATGGGATCATAGGCAGGCCCAAATGTTATTAGTTATTATTCCACAAAGAAAATAAGGCCAGCTGTATTGGAGTGACACCTTGACTGACTAGATGCAGGAGAGAATAATATCAACAGTTATGCAGAGAGCATTTTGTCAGGAAAAACTCATTCTTATCATGGCAATGTGATGCCTTGGGACATTTCTCCCTTTTGTACAGCTCTAAGCTCTAAGCGTGGGTGGTGCTGTGGGTTAAACCACAGAGCCTAGGACTTGCTGATCAGAAGGTCGGCAGTTTGAATCCCTGCAACGGGGTGAGCTCCCGTTGCTCGGTCCCTGCTCCTGCCAACCTAGCAGTTCGAAAGCACGTCAAGTGCAAGTAGATAAATAGGTACTGCTCCGGCAGGAAGGTAAACGGCATTTCCGTGCGCTGCTCTGGTTCGCCATGCTGGCCACATGACCCGGAAGCTGTACGCCGGCTCCCTCGGCCAATAAAGCAAGATGAGCGCTGCAACCCCATAGTTGGCCACGACTGGACCTAATGGTCAGGGGTCCCTTTACCTTTTTAAGCTGTAAAATGGGATGTGCCGCTTCTGCTTGCTGGCAAAACCCTGACTTTCATTATTAGCTTGTACATGTTCTATTTTTGCCCTGGAGCCCTCTTTGTCCATGCTTTGGTTCTGGATAGTCCAGTTTTTCTGCCTTGCTCTGCCCTCCGTGCTTGCCAGGGCTCAGAGAGACTGTTGCTAACAGGAATTGCTAAGTCAAAATAAAAAAATTCCTACCAGTAGCACCTTAAAGACCAACTAAGAGAGCCAGTGTGGTGTAGTGGTTAAGAGCGGTAGTCACGTAATCTGGGGAACCGGGTTCGCATCTCCGCTCCTCCACATGCAGCTGCTGGGTGACCTTGGGCCAGTCACACTTCTGTGAAGTCTCTCAGCCCCACTCACCTCACAGAGTGTTTGTTGTGGGGGAGGAAGGGAAAGGAGAATGTTAGCCGCTTTGAGACTCCTTAAAGGGAGTGAAAGGCGGGATATCAAATCCAAACTCTTCTTCTTCTTCTAAGTTAGTTCTTGGTATGAGCTTTCGTGTGCATGCACACTTCTTCAGATATTTGAAGAAGTGTGCATGCACACGAAAGCTCATACCAAGAACTAACTTAGTTGGTCTTTAAGGTGCTACTGGTAGGAATTTTTTTATTTTGACTATGGCAGACCAACACGGCTACCTATCTGTAACAGGAATTGCTAAGGGCGCTGTGGGCTTCTGGTCTGTGAGTAGCAACCCAGCATATGCCCAGGAAAATGAGGGCCTGCAGTGATGATCTCAGGCTCCCAGACTCCACTGGCATTTGGAGAGGCTTCTGTCATCAAGTAGCTCATGTATGGGAGCTGTAGTTGGGCGATAGATGTCATGTCCCATTTTGTCCTAGTAATGCAGGTAGAAAACTCCTCATGCATTCATGGAAGTGTGTTAGCTTCATGCATATGGACCTCTTTGGATCCCAAACTATGTCTTGGTTTTGTATCTGCAAGCTCTAACACAGATTCAGATCCTTTATTTTTACCTGTGGATATAAAGATCACTGCAGATGGTGACAGTAGTCACGAAATTAAAAGACGCCTGCTCCTTGGGAGGAAAGCAATGACAAACTTAGGCAGCATCTTAAAAAGCAGAGACATCACCTTGCCGACAAAGATCCGTATAGTAAAAGCTATGGTTTTCCCAGTAGTGATGTATGGAAGTGAGAGCTGGACCATCAAGAAGGCTGATCGCCGAAGAATTGATGCTTTTGAATTATGGTGCTGGAGGAGACTCTTGAGAGTCCCATGGACTGCAAGAAGATCAAACCTCTCCATTCTTAAAGAAATCAGCCCTGAGTGCTCACTGGAAGGACAGATCCTGAAGCTGAGGCTCCAATACTTTGGCCACCTCATGAGAAGAGAAGACGCCCTGGAAAAGACCTTGATGTTGGGAAAGATTGAGGGCACAAGGAGAAGGGGAAGACGGAGGACGAGATGGTTGGACAGTGTTCTCGAAGCTACCAGGATGAGTTTGACCAAACTGTGGGTGGCAGTGGAAGACAGGAGTGCCTGGCATGCTCTGGTCCATGGGGTCACGAAGAGTCGGACACGAATAATGACTAAACAACAACATAAAGACTCACCTGTGCTTTATTCACTTTAAACCTACAGCAGCTTTAGTCTTCTTCTGTATCTTCCGTATCTTCTGGGATGCTGAAGACCATGAAACTTCCTTTCCAAAGCTCTCAACATATGAAGCAGAATGTACCCCCCCCACTGCCTTTAATATACCAATTCCAGGAGTTTATCTTCCTTTTGTTCTCTTCCTCACTCCAGTTTTATTTTCTGGTCCTCAGAGATAAAAACGAAACGAGCAAGGTGAGGCCTCCAGGCTCATTTTGTTTAACTTCTGCAGTCGGCCACAGGGATGACTTGCTAAAGTATCTCACAATGCTCCATACCCTGGTTAATAAGTGAGTGTGTGTTCACCCACTCCTTTAGTTACCGTACTTGATTAAGCATTGTTTCGCACTGATGAAGTAGCCTGCTCCCTTCATGATTCAGATCCTCTTCATAATTCTATTTTTCCCTGTAACTTGTTTCTAAAGCTATAATTACTTCTTTCTGTGGAGTGCATAACCTAACACCTATATACGCTGAGTGCCAAGGATTTGGAACCAGATTAAGCAGAACCTTCTGAGGCATTATTTCCATCATTAGAGTACAGTTAATCCTCTGGAGAACATTAACATTTGAAAATGTGTCAACTTGGGTATGAAATTTGTCATGAATGTGGACCACCTGCCAACTCATTAAAATGCAACATTCTGATTTCCTGTTCTCCAATATTAATCTAACATTTGACACCTCTCTCTCTCTCTCTCTCTCTCTCTCTCTCTCTCTCTCTCTCCACCCCCTCCATCTATTCTCTGGTATCTATGCATTTTCTCGAATAATTTCCCAGGGAAACATGCCTGGTGCCATCACTGTCAGTTTTTAGGTGCCAGGCTAAGACATTTTTATTTACCCAGACTTTTGCTGGTTAACGCTTTTTAGCTCACACTTGTGTGATGGTGGGGCAGGATTTGTCCTTTAAACTGTTATTGTTGGATAAGTACTTCATGAAATTTTTATTCTGTGCATTCTTTTCCTTTTCCTTTAGCTTTCACATTATTTTACCTGCTTATATTTTGTCTTGTTGTTAAGTTGTTGTGAGACATTTTTTTAAAAATAAAATGACAAATGGAATCAATAAGAATAAGAAAAAAAACATTTATATATCTATGTGCAAAATGCATCCAGTCCACAATGTTGTTTTGATTAATTTTATCAGAAGAAGTACAAGAGGCTAAACATTAAGCTGCTGAATGATCACCTTACTTGTTGGTAAAGCTCTGTCTGGGTTGCACCACTTTAGATCTCACCGGGCTCTTTATACCAATAACAGTGTAAAAGAACATGGTCCACAGATTTCCCTTCCTCAATTCCACAGGGACAAAATGTTCATTAAGCAGAATCTTATTAAATTGGCTAGTTAACAAAGCAGAAGGCAGAAGCATTAAATATTTTAATAATATTGTGGTAATAATACTGTGATAACTGTGAACTGTGAGTTGCATCGTGAAACTTGTGTGGCTGGTAAGAAGGTTCCTTTCAAATAAAGGGCAGTGTGGGAAGGAGACAGTTAAAAAAGGAAACTTTCCCCTCACTGGTTCCTTCAGCACAACAGCGCCCATTTGAACCTGAATGGTCACATCACAAAAGATACATTCTCGGCAAGTCCTAGGCTCTGTGGTTTAGACCACATTGCCACCCACATCCCTTAATGTAGCCTCAGTCTAAACCACTGAGCATCTTGGGCTTGCTGATCATAAGGTCGGCAGTTCGAATCTCCATGACAGGGTGAGCTCCCGTTGTTCGGTCCCAGCTCCTGCCAACCTAGCAGTTCGAAAGCATGCCAGTGCATGTAGATAAATAGGTACCACTCTGGCGGGAAGGTAAACAGCGTTTCCGTGTTCTTCTCTGGTTTTGCCAGAAGCAGCTTAGTCATGCTGGCCACATGACCCGGAAAAGCTGTCTGCAGACAAACATCGGCTCCCTCGGCCTGTAAAGCAAGATGAGCGCCGCAACCCCAGAGTCGTTCGCGACTGGACTTAACTGTCAGGGGTCCCTTTACCTTTACCTTTTTAGCCTTAATAAGGAACAACAAACTGATGCTTGTGAATGTGTGTATGTGTCACTGAAACCCCTTTTCTGCTCACTTTAGCCCACCCTTCCCTAATCTAGATACCGCTGGACTACAGCTGAAGTCCCCAATAACATAGGAAGGACACAAGGCGGAATGCAGGTAACTTTCAGTGGAAAAATGACCCCATCCTCCACTTTTACTATGATTTTACAGCCTGAATTTCTCATACTGCTTTCAAATAGTCTTTTGAGACAAACACACACACACACACACACACACACACACACACACACACACACACAGAGACATTTCCTAGATGGTTCTAGAAGCTTTGAAATGGATTCTCTATTGTGACTGTTCAGCGGTATCAGCGCTTCTGAGGCTATTTAGGCTGTGTACCAGCTGTTGTGCTTTGAAGAGTTAAACCCAACCTAAAGCATGGGACCCAAAGGGGTGAGCCCTTGAAAACACAGATGTTCTTTCAATTGCCAGACATTTGTGTTTTGGTTTGCTCTTACTTCAAGGGAGGTGGGGGGAGAAACTCATGGAAGTTCCGTTCAGACACTGTAAAACCCAGACACTGTAAAACTGGACATGCTGGGCATTCCCACGGAAGGAGTAACATCTGGCCGGGTGCGACTAGGTTGGAAGTTGCTGCTTCCCAAATCATGTGAAGATGGCAGGGAAGAGACTGGAGGCAGCACCTGGCAACATGTGTCGAACCGTTGGGGCTTGAATCGGAAATGGTTGGATCTGTGTGCCAATGCCCTTTGTTGCATCATCTGCCGAAGCAGCTTAGTAGCCTCAGACCATAGGATGACCCTGTCCAGCCAGGCTGGCCACTGGATTCTACTGGACACGAAGAACCAGAAGAGGCCTTGCTGCTCCAGTAAAATCTTCTTGCATGATCATCAAGGTCTTCCTGAGCTCTGGCGACCATTTGGTACCCCACTGGGTATGCATCCAATTGTTTTTTTAAAATAATATTTTATTAGGTTTTGACAATAAAAGAGTTTTTTTAAAAAAGGAATAGAAAAGACAAAAAAGATACAAAATTATAAAATACAAAAATACAGACATTAAACATAAAAAAGAAAAGAAAAAACACATATAAAAAAACCAAACAAAAATTCCCTCTTTCTTAATTTCTCCTCTTTGATTAACTTATTTTCCTGACTCCCTCACGCCTCCCATTTTTGTATCCCTTTTAAAAGTTGGTTCAGCAAATTCATATCCTGTTAGTCTATCTATTATTAGTCCAATCTTACATTTTACCTTGTTGCTAAAACCCCTGCAATTCATTTCAATGTCCTCAGCATTCAAAAATTTTACAGTATTTCTGCAAATACATTTTATATTCCCTCCAATCTTCTTCCACCGACTCTTCTCCCTGGTCTCAGATTCTGCCAGTCGCATCCAATTGTTTTTGGCGATTGCAAGAGGGGAGAGTATTACTGCACTCATGTCCTGCTAGTAGGTTTCCATCGGGCATCTGTGAGAACAGGGTGTTGATGGGCCTTTGGACTGGTCTAGCAGGGCTCTTGTGTTCTTATCCTGATCTGTTCTCTTCAGTTATGACTTCCAGCTTGCATCTCAATCCTGCCTCTTGGTTTGTTTTTGGGTCTTGTCTACTGGCTTCATCCAATGGCTTGTGGTTCCCAGTTCCTGGGTTACCTTAGGCTGCTTCCCATGGCTGAGTGCTGACAACAAGGTTGCGCTGGAACAGATGCTACATGCTGCTTGCTACTGCATCCATGTATACATCTGGCCTGGATAATTATACAGTCTCCAGACTGAGTCATAATCCCACCGGCTTCAAAATCATCATCATTGGCACAGTTACTGTATGTTTCGCTCCATAAGACGCACCTGACCATAAGGCACACCTAGTTTTTAGAGGGGGAATGCAAGAAAAAAAATATTATATAAAGGGAGCGCTGAGCAGAGGCTGTATGCATCCCAGGCTCTGCTCAGCGCTCCCTTTCACGAGCTGCATGGAGCGTGTGTGCGGCGCTTGCAGGCTTCTCCTTACTTGGAGAAAAGCCCCCACTCCGCACGGCTCTTTAAAGGGAGCGCTGAGCAGAGCCTCCCGCCTGCACTCACTCCATAACACACACACACATTTCCCCTTACTTCTTAGGAGGGGAATAGTGTGTCTTAGAGAGCGAAAAATACGGTAGTTCTTATAATTCTGTCTGGGGAGTGAAACTGAGCCTAACATTCTCCACCCCGCATCCCCCCATAACAGAGCAGTGCCGTTTATTTTTCTACAAAAAAACCAAATTTGAATGTTTACTTAAATGCTTGTGCTGAACCATACTTAGAAGGCATAAAATAAAATACAGGCTTGGAATAAGAAAGCAAGATATTACCTTGATGGTTTGTAAAAGTTGGGTTGTATTTGACGGAGGGCTTGTCAACATTTACCTTTCCTCTGCTCTTTCCAGGCATGGCCCAAGCTTTAAAGCTCAGTATCCAAGCAGCTTTTTATTTATTTCTCCCCCCTAGAGCTTTCTCCATGAAAAGCTGCTCTTTAAAGCTCAGTCGGTGCAAATGTCAGTCCGCGGAAAACCCAGATAGATGTTTGCTCCGATTCAGCTTTAAAGAGTGGTTTTTGTGGGGAAAGCTCAGGGTGGAAAAATAACATAGAAATACTTGGACATGGAACGTAGAGCTCTGTCTGGAAAGAGCAGGCCAAAAGGTAAGTGTGGATAAGCCCTAGTTCCCACTGAAAACATCTGCACAGCATCTGCATAGTGTGCCTTGGTCTACCTCACCAAATCCAGCATTCTGGAGGTGTTGAAGCAAAGCTTTTGACTGAAATGCTGGAATACGCAAAGCCTGGTAAACATAGAGTCAATGAGATGGACTTGGCAGCAGGGAAGACGGCTGTCGCTCATCACACTGTGTCTTTGCTAAGGATGAGCTTTGCTGGCGCAACACCAGGCCAGAGGAGGAAGTCAAACAGAAGAATCCCACCCTGGAAGGGTCTTGTGACATTATTCTTCCCCTGCAAGAAACTCAATTGTGGGGCTGGGGTTGGGAAAATGTCCTCCGATCAGGAGAATGGCATCGTGTAATGTGATAGCAGACGCTGCAAAGGTTATCAGTGATATTATCAAATCTATTTGTTGGACAAAGGGTCTTACTGTATAGCTAATTAAAACTGATTTTTGGAGCTTCCCCCCTTTCACCGATTCCCATTTTGTTACTATTCAGAACCTGGCTGCAAAGCACTGGAGCGGAAACTTGGCTCTCAATATTTTAAGACAAGCCCCTTCCAAAACCTCTTATCAAAAGCCTGTTTTCCAAGCTGCATGAAAGCCTGATGATGAAGCCATTTGCAGACAATTGCTGCCTGCCCATAAGGTCAGTTGCAAGGGGAAAAAGCAAAGGGTATATTGTATTCTTGTTCCTTACATTTTCTGCAGTAGAGGCTTTTCAATTTTGTCCATTCAGTCCACATCTGGACCCCAGAACATCCCAGCATGCTCTTTTCTTCAAGTTTGCAGACTTTATTGCTGTCTGAAAACTTCCTTAGGACCCAGGTAGACATGACATACTGACGCACCTAAGATTATACACAAACGGCTTATCCACACTTACTTTTCTTCTGTGCTTTCCAGGTAGGCTGATGCTTTAAAGATCTTTGAGCTCGTCCACATTTCTGCTTGTTCTTTGCCTAGAAAGTATGGTTTGGAGCGCTTTTCTTCTTTACCCACAATTTTGAGGCATTTTGCCCCACCCCTTTCCCGGGGAACCCTGCTCTTTAGTGCTAAATCAGAGTAAACATCAATCTGGAGAAAACCTGATCTGCCGTTTGTGCTGATTGAGCGCTAAAGAGCAGTTTTCTCCGGGTGAAACCAGCAGGACAAGAGGAAGTGAGGATGAGCCCCAAGTCTGAGCACTCTTTGTTGATCTGCAGATTTGGTGCATCAGCTTTGAAGGGTGGGTTTTCATGGCGAAAGTGCCCAGACCCCAAAAAGAGCTCTGGAAAATGTGGGGCAAAAGGTAAGCGTGGCTGAGCATGGATTTCATTCCAGGCCTTCCTGGGCCAAATCCAATACTCTTAAGGCAGGAATCACCAACTCGGTACCCATGGGTGCAATGGTGCCAGTGAAGGCTTTTCTTGGTGCATGTGAGCACCCGGTTGGTGACCTTCATGATTTTTGAGTATTTCTTTTGAATTTCTTTTGTGGGGAGGGAATGGCTGGCACTTCCTTCACCCATGAGGGGCCTTTTCTGAATGAATAATAATAATAATAATAATAATAATAATAATAATAATAATAATAATAATTTATTATTATTATTAGTAGTAGTAGTATTAGTATTATTAGTATTATTATTAATAATACCCTGTCCATCTGGCTGGGTTTCCCCAGCCACTCTGGGCGGCTTCCAACAAAACACTAAAATACAATAACATATTAAACATTAAAAGCTTCCCTAAACAGGGCTGCCTTTAGATGTCTTCTAAAAGTTTGGTAGTTATTTTTCTCTTTGACATCTGGTGGGAGTGCATTCCACAGGGCGGGTGCCACTACCGAGAAGGCCCTCTGCCTGGTTTCCTGTAACTTGGCTTCTCGCAGTGAGGGAACCGCCAGAAGGCCCTCGCCGCTGGACCTCAGTGTCCGGGCTGAATGATGGCGGTGGAGACGCTCCTTCAGGTCTACTGGACCGAGGCCATTTAGGGCTTTAAAGGTCAGCACCAACACTTTGAATTGTGCTCGGAAACGTACTGGGAGCCAGTGTAGGTCTTTCAAGACCGGTGTTATGTGGTCTCAGCGGCTGCTCCCAGTCACCAGTCTCGCTGCCACATTCTGGATTAGTTGTAGTTTCCGGGTCACCTTCGAAGGTAGCCCACATAGAGCGCATTGCAGTAGTCCAAGCAAGAGATAACCAGAGCATGTACCACAGAGTATGTACCAAGAAAGGTCTAGGACCATCAGGATTATAATTTTACCTTTCCTTTTATCTTCCTGTGCAAGTAGCTGGGCACCAGCCAAAGAAACCTATGCTTGGATTCGTAGAATCTTATTTAGGATTCCGTCCACATCTTCGTATCATGAACTGATAGCCCGTCCTTTCAATTCTTCTCTGCACTGCAAGAGAAATAAATCCACATTCTCTGCTAATTCCATGATTTCAGGTAATTGCTCATTGTGGCTGTGGGGGCGGCAAGTCTGAAGGGGAGGCAGGGAGGGACTTCAAAAACCCTAATGATGAAGGACACTTCAAAATTTTGATTGAGGCCCCTGTGTTCCTCTATGATCCTTTCTTCCTCAGGGCTGAATACGACATGTGATGTTACTTAATACCTACTCTGCAGCACTCTGGCACAATCAAACAAGTCAAGAGTGGAATTTCCTTTCATTTATCATTCTGGGATGCAACTATTAAGGCTGACCAGTGCATGGAACCCTTCCCATGGCCTGGTGTTGTGATTTGAGCTCCAGGAGTTTTCCGGCCAAGAATGTTTAAAAGCTGGAATCTCTTGAAAGGGAACAACAACAACAAATAAGGACTGGAGGGATAACCTTTCATGAGAAAGCCACATTCCAGGCCCATCACGACCCCCTCCAGTCCTGAACTGAACTTGTCCTTCTAACAGAGCTGTAGATTGCAATGACACTTGCAAATGTACCTAGCCAATGACACACATCACACGATATTTCAAATTTTGTTGCTGCTTTAGAATAGGCCGTCCACAGTATGGCAACATTTGAAAATCTCGCCTCTCTCAGGTCTAGGCTTCTTCGGTTGACTAAGAACTCTGCACTGCCAGCTACCAAGATAGATAATCTGATGTGTGAAGCCACAGTCGTCGTCATCATCATTTAAATTTGTATACCACCCTTTATCCAAAGATGGTTCACAACAGAAAAGTACAAGAAGAGAAAATGCTCCACCCCAGGGAGCAAGGCCGGAGCCAAGAAGGGAACAAATTGGACAAGGCAATGATCTGGGATTTTAAAACTGGCCAGAACTTTATTGATTCCAGATGTAGGTTGGATTTGGCTTAGGGCAGGGGTTGGCAAGGCTTACCAGGATGGGCTGGATCACTCCCATGGAGATCCTCTGTGGGCCGGACCAGTGCAGCACAATGCCGGAAATCGAGTCTGCGCATGTCTGCGGTGCCAGAAATCGCTGCTGTGCAGGCGCGATTTCCGGTGTCTGGGCATGCGCAGAAGCGATTTCCAGAGCCGCGGAAGAGAGTCCCCATGCCACTCTGCACCGGTTTATTTATTTATTTTTTTCAATCTTTTTTATTGATTTTCCAATTTTTTTAAACAAACAAACAAACAAACAAACAAACAAACAAACAAACAAACAAACATCTCGACTGTATTTAAACCAATCTTAGTGACATTGTTAAGTGACTTCCTCAAATCCCCCTAGCTGAGTTTCAGTGTATATCATTGTAACAGTTTTCCAAAACCAACTTTCTCATAAAATTAACTTATTCACTTAACATCTTTCTTTCTTTCTATTTTAACTTTAAACATATTAATCTCTAACATTACATATTTAAATCCTAAGCCTATTTGATATTTGCAAGCTTTTCCAATCACTCTGCACCGGTTTAGCCCAGTGCACACAGACTCACCGAGTGGGTGACTCGGTTCAGGGGTGGCTCGTGGGCTGGTTAAACGGCTTCCGCTTCCGGCCCATGGGCCTTAGGTTGCCAACCCCTGGCTTAGGGTTTGGGTATATATCCCTCGGGACACGGGTGGTGCTGTGGGTTAAACCACAGAGCCTAGGACTTGCTGATCAGAAGGTCGGCGGTTCGAATCCCCGCAATGGGGTGAGCTCCCGTTGCTCGGTCCCTGCTCCTGCCAACCTAGCAGTTCGAAAGCACGTCAAAGTGCAAGTAGATAAATAGGTACCGCTCTGGCAGGAAGGTAAACGGCGTTTCCGTGTGCTGCTCTGGTTCGCCAGAAGCGGCTTAGTCATGCTGGCCACATTACCTGGAAGCTGTACGCCGGCTCCCTCGGCCAATAAAGCGAGATGAGCGCTGCAACCCCAGAGTCGGCCATGACTGGACCTAATGGTCAGGGGTCCCTTTACCTTTTTATATATCCCTCACAACCCCCTGTTGGAGAGTTGACATATGACAGGGTCAAGCCTGAACTAACAGGTCCTCCGAAAGCTGCAGCGCTACATGCTTGACCCTTCTAAGCTGCTGAAGGAAGCGCTATGGCTCACCCACCACAGGCTTTGGACAGAAGCTGACCTTTATTGGCTCCCAAACCCCGCCCACCTGACCCAGCCGAATTGGCCAGGATTCAAATAGCCTATGGCAGGAAAGTCCACCAATCCATAGCTGTCAACTTACAGATTTGAAAATAAGGGACCAGCAGCCTTGAAAATAAGGGACCAGCAGCCAAAATAAGGGACCTGCAGCCTCACCTGTTCCAGGCACTCCAGTCTTCCTGTCCTCCTGCAGTCCGGTCAAACTCATGCTGGTAGCTTCGAGAACACTGTCCAACCAACTTTGTAACCAGAGGTTCAACTGAATAGAATCTGAATCACATGCACCACAAGGCCTATGCAGCCTCAACTTAAGATGGCTCCCCAGCCTGGCTTTGCACTGCAAAGTTTGCAGCAGCACGTGCAACAAAATGGCGTCCAGCATTCAAAACCCCCCTCAGCTTGCATTAACTAGCCACACACAAGGCATGCAAGCTCCACCCCCCAGTCGTTCTTAGACTTCTTATTGGGTGAGCAACACAGCCAAGCAACACAGTTGGAGCCTCCCTCCTCCCTGGCTGGCAGGGAGGGAGGGAGAGGAGCTGCTTCCTTTGAAATTTAAGGGACATCATTTAAGGGACATTTAAGGGACATCCATCAATAAGGGACGGCAGCGGGACATAGTGCTGGAATAAGGGACTGTCCCTTCAAATAAGGGACACTTGACAGCTATGCACCAATCTCCCATGGCTGGCCAGGGAATTCCCCACGGCTGGCCACCTAGCCCCAGTGTTGCTCCCAAGGGGGAGGGGCCCAGTGCAACAGGCCGCAACAGCCACTCACCCTGTGACCAGGTGAGCAGCCACTGTCCCCGTCATTATCAGTTACTTTCTGTTCCCCACACACAGTGGGGTTTTATTTTATTTTTTTCAATTTTTTTTTATTAGTTTTCCAAATTAATAACAAACATAGCAACAACAAAAAAACACCATAACAATATCAAAAACCAACCAACCAACCAACCAAACATTTATCCTAACTGTTATAATCCCACTTTGGTTATCATTGTTGGGTGACTTCCTTGAATCCACCTAGCTGAGTTTTCCAACACTATTTTCATGTAAAATTTACTTGTTCAATTAACATCTTTCTTTCTATTCATTTTGACTTCAATCCATAATATTCTACAATATCACATATTTAAATCCTAGGCCAATCTGTTACTCACAAGTAGTTCTATTTAAGTTATCTTAACATATTTAACTAAGTAATCTTTAAATTTCTTCCATTTCTCTTGGTACTCCTCCTCCTTCTGGTCGCGGACTCTTCCGGTCAGGTCGGCTAACTCCAAAAAGTACATCATCTTCATCTGCCATTCCTCCACTGTTGGTCCTTCTTGTACCAACATTTCCAATTTTTGGCCAGCAAGATTCTAGCTGCAGTTGTGGCAGACAAAAACAATCTGACATCTTTCTTGGGCAATTCCAAATCTTTTATTCCAAGTAGAAAGGCTTCTAGTTTCTTAATAGAGCGGTACCTCGGGTTAAGTACTTAATTTGTTCTGGAGGTCTGTTCTTAACCTGAAACTGTTCTTAATCTGAAGCACCACTTTATCTAATGGGGCCTCCCGTTGCTGCTGCGCTGCCACCACACGATTTCTGTTCTCATCCTGAAGCAAAGTTCTTAACCTGAGGGACTATTTCTGGGTTAGTGGAGTCTGTAACCTGAAGCGTCTGTAACCCGAGGTACCACTGTAAATGTATATTTCAACATTTTTTTTCAATTCATTATAAATCTTTTCCCAGAAGTCTTTCACTTTGGGACACGCTAAACAGTCAGGTTTTAATTGTTAAAATAAAAAATTCCTTCCAGTAGCACCTTAAAGACCAACTAAGTTAGTTCTTGGTATGAGCTTTCGTGTGCATGCACACTTCTGTATCTGAAGAAGTGTGCATGCACACGAAAGCTCATACCAAGAACTAACTTAGTTGGTCTTTAAGGTGCTACTGGAAGGAACTTTTTTATTTTGACTATGGCAGACCAACACGGCTACCTATCTGTAACTGTTTTAATTGTTGTTTCCCTTGCATTCTTTTCTCTTTTTAAAAAAATTCTACAGGTTTTCAGCAAGAAACGTGGGGGACCCTGATCCTGTCTTGGAGGAGCAGATTCTGGATCAGGGCCCTGCGGCTGCTTTTCCACCCAAATGAAAGTGGTGCATTCATTTTCATACATCTAAATGACACAACACATAGTTTAACTCAAAGGAAGAATGATCAGCACGCCCATCAAAGCCCGGCTCCCAGGATTCTCTTGGGGAAAGCATGACAATTAAGCAGTAGGTGTAACGGCAGGTATAGCAGCAGTTCAAACGTGTACCATAAATGCCCTCTTTGAAGGTATGGCAGTGCTGTGTTGCTTAGCACACCTACTAGGGGACTGCCAGTGTGGGGTTTTCTAACCGCTATCATTTGTCTCAGCTGCCTGGTGAGCACCACAAAGGCTTGCGCACTGAACTCAGAATCAAAGCACGACTACAAAGAACCTTACTATTTAAAAAGGGAGAGAGGAAACCTGGAGTGTGGGAATATGAAATCAAATGGGTCATGAAGTCATGTTTAGCAGAAGGGAATGACCCCAGCGGCAGGGCTGAAAAGTAAACAGCCCTCCCCACATCTCCTTGTATTACAAGAGAACATAATTTTTTTGATCTTTAATTGTACATGTTAGGTGCCAGTCATTTTCAGACTTCCTGCGATTTTTATTTTATTTTTTTACCTAATTACAAACTCAAAGGGAGTTGTGCAAAATGAAACCCTAATTGAGGTGTAGGTGGGAGTGTGATGTGGAGGCAATCATTCTTAAAGACAGAAAGTCAGACACGAACTAAATCTGTGACTTGCTTTGGGACCTCAGGGTAACTCTTTGAGCCAGGGGTTCTCTGAATGTTAGAATGAGGCTCAGCGAAGACAGCTTCATGGATCTGGGGGGGGGGGAAACATGCAGTCTGTCATGGCTGAATGGAATCCTGTACCATCCTCCTGGATACATGAATCAAAATCAACTATACAATGCAATGCATATACATTGCTGTTAAGACCCAGGGAAGAGGTAAAGGGGAAAAACAGTGTCCAGTGATGCTTATATTTCTTCCTTAAGCCTAGAGCATTGGCTCCAGATAGCTATTTTGAAATAGTTGAGGGAGTTGAAAAGTTCTTGGTGAGTGGCACTCTTATTTTCTTTCTTTGTTGTTTTGTAAAGCTGATGATTCCACCTCAGACCACACGTAGGATAGTCTTCTATCCACAGTGATCCATGCTTGACTACTGTAATTCGCTCTACGCGGGGCTGCCCCTGAAGCTGTCCCAGAAACTCCAGCGGGTGCAGAATGCTGCAGCGAGGCTCCTCACGGGGTCTCTGCCATGGGAGCATATTCACCCAGTGCTTTTCAAGCTGCACTGGCTCCCGGTGGAGTACAGGATCAGATTTAAGGTGATGCTTTTGACCTTTAAAGCCCTTCACGGCCTACGACCCTTGTACCTACGGGACCGCCTCTCCCGGTATGCCCCACGGAGAGCCTCAAGGTCCATAAATAACAACACCCTAGTGGTCCCGGGCCCTAAGGAAGTTAGATTAGCTTCAACCAGAGCCAGGGCCTTTTCAACACTGGCTCCGACCTGGTGGAACGCTCTGCCTCATGAGACCAGGGCCCTGCAGGATCTGATTTCTTTCCGCAGGGCCTGTAAGACAGAGTTGTTCCGCCTGGTCTTTGGCTTGGAGCCAATTTGATTCCCTCCCTCTCTTTCTTTTTTCTTTTCCTTCTCCTCCTGCGAGGAGGCTACATTTTAATATTTTAATGTTTCAATATTTTAATGTTGTATTTTAATCTTGTTTTTAAGTTGTATTCATTCAACTTGTTTTTATTATTGCTTGTTAGCCGCCCTGAGCCCGGCCTTGGCTGGGGAGGGCGGGGTATAAATAAAAATTATTATTATTATTATTATTATTATTATTATTATTATTATTATTAATGCCATTCCCTCACCCCACATGGTCCCATTCTACACAGCTGCTGAAAGGTTAGACGATGCTCTAAGACAGGCTTCCTCAACCTCGTCCCTCCAGATGTTTTTGGCCTACAACTCCCATGATCCCTAGCTAGCAGGACCAGTGGTCAGGGATGATGGGAAACGTAGTCTCAAAACATCTGGAGGGCCAAGGTTGAGAAAGCCTGGCCTAAGATGCCTCTTATCTGCAACGAGAGAAAGCCTTGGAACGTTTCATTCACACTTTTGCCTTGGGCAATTAAATTTATTAATGGCTGTCATTGTGTGTTCTCATTATCATCATCTTCATTATGTAGGCTGGGCCATTAGATTTTTATGCCTGGCCTGCTTAATTTTCATTATGCACCCGAACATGTATAATTATAAGCTTTTTAAAAGCTCATTTTTGGGTAGGACTCTGGAAGAGTGGCAGGCGTAATGACAGGAGGCAACTGTTGTTTGGAACCAGTCCTAGTTTTGCATTCCTGAAGCCGATGGAGGTCACACTGGTTATCCATGAGCCAAAAGGAAGGATATTGTGCCCTCAGTATGTGCAGTCACATGCAAAGTGGTTTTCCAGACATGGCACGCTGATCTTTGCTTTTAAAGGGCCAGTTCCATACTACAGCGGCACCTCTGGTTACTTACTTAATTCATTCCAGAGGTCCATTCTTAACCTGAAACTGTTCTTAACCTGAAGCACCACTTTATCTAATGGGGCCTCCCACTGCTGCTGTGCTGCCGCCGTGCGATTTCTGTTCTCATCCTGAAGCAAAGTTCTTAACCCGAGGTACTATTTCTGGGTTAGCAGAGTCTGTAACCTGAAGCGTATGTAACCTGAAGTGTATGTAACCCGAGGTACCACTGTACAAGTTTTTATTCACAGTTTGCTAGATTTTCTGTGGCGGTTCGAGTTCTCAATGTGTTTTGGTTTATTAAGCTGTACTCCACTCTGGGATGGATTTTAATAAAGAGTGGATTTTAAATTACATAAATAAATAATAATAAACACATATTTGATAATAAACACTCCCTACCATTAGGGATGGGATGCGGGTGGCGCTGTGGACTGAGCCTTGGGCTTGCCGATCAGAAGGTCAGCGGTTCAAATCCCCGCGATGGGGTGAGCTCCAGTTGCTCAGTCCCTGCTCCTGCCAACCTAGCAGTTCCAAAGCACGTCAAAGTGCAAGTAGATAAATAGGTACCGCTCCGGCGGGAAGGTAAACGGCGTTTCCATGCGCTGCTCTGGTTCGGCAGAAGCGGCTTAGTCATGCTGGCCACATGACCCGGAAGCTGTACGCTGGCTCCCCTTGGCCAATAAAGTGAGATGAGCGCCACAACCCCAGAGTTGGCCACGACTGGACCTAATGGTCAGGGGTCCCTTTACCTTTACCTTACCATTAGGGAGAGTGCAGTAGCTGCCCCAGGTGGCAGACATTGGATGCAGTTGCGGAAGCCCCTTGACTGTTTCTCCTTCTCCAGAGGAAGGTATACATCCCATAGCCAGTCTGACATCCCTGCACTAGCCTGCTTGCCTTCAAACGTGCTTCAAAAAAGTTATATTCTTCCCAGTATTAAAGTAATATTCATCTGTATATGAAATAGGGTGGCAGGGGAGGGGAATGTTGTCTTTTGCCTCAGGCAGCAAAATGCCTTGGTTCAGCCTTGCAGCATGCCCAGTTAACTTGGTTAATCTGATGTCTGGGACAGAAGGTCTAGCACAATCCTGGCCCACCCATGAGGCAAGGTGAGGGGCAGGCAGCAGGATCCATAGGGTCAGCAGATCCTGATATATTATCAGTGTCAATTTCATTTCTATGCTGCTTTATACTTTTAAGAAAAATAATTCTCAAAGCAGTTTGCAACACATTAAAACAACAAATAAAACAATTTAGAGTAAAATATTACTGAAGAAAGTCGACCATGAAGTACTAAAGTTCTAGAAGTCCATTGTTAAACCAAAACCATTTTTAAATTGAGGCGCACTTTCCCTAATGAGGCCTCTCGCCGCCAGTGCCCTTCCACCATTCAGATTCTGTTCTTAGACCGAGGTCAAGTTCTCAAACTAAGACACTATTTCCGGTTTTTCTCAGCTACAAATCTTCGTTGGCTATCTGTGAGCATGATATCTCACCTGAAAGTTGTTTCCCATATACTGGGCTGCAAATGGTACCTTGTCTTGAAGTCATAGTTGATGCCTATTTTTCACCCTAGTGGTCTGTGGAGTTTGATAGCTGATATAGCTGAACCATGCAGCCTTTCCTGAGCCGTTTTGTTGTTGCTGTTTAGTCGTTTAGTCGTGTCTGACTCTTCGTGACCCCATGGACCAGAGCACACCAGGCACTCCTGTCTTCCACTGCCTCCTGCAGTTTGGTCTAACTCATGTTAGTCCTGAGCCATTACTAATTTACATCCCAGCTTTGTACAGTGGCGCCTCGCAAGACAAAATTAATCCGTTCCGCGAGTCTCTTCGTCTTGCGGTTTTTTCGTCTTGCGAAGCACGGCTATTAGCGGCTTAGCGGCTATTAACGGCTTAGCGGCTTTAAGAAAAAGGAAACAAACTCGCAAGAACTCGCAAGACGTTTCGTCTTGCGAAGCAAGCCCATAGGGAAATTCGTCTTGCGGAACGACTCAAAACCCTTTCGTCTAGCGAGTTTTTCGTCTTGCGAGGCATTCGTCTTGCGGGGCACCACTGTAAATGTGTTTGTTTGCAAGCCATAACTTCCTGGACTATGCTCTGAGTTATTTTATTTATGTATTCCATGTATAGAAAACCTTTATCTTCCAGGGATCCCAAGGAGGTTACATGATTCTCCTCCTCCGAATTTCATTTCATCCTCACAACAAACCTTTGAGGTAGGTTAGGCTAAGAGATGGTGACTGGCTCAAGGATGCCCAGTGAGCCTCACACCTGAGTGGGGATTCGAACCCCGCTCTCCCAGGTCACAGTCCAACACTCTGACCATTACGCCACACTGGAGGCACAGGCACATTCTGACTCTTATTGTTTCTCAGGCAGCTGCTTACCAGCTTTGCTGCAGTTTCAGAGAACTTTTGCTTACCGCTCAACATTGCTGAAAGTTACTGCTCACCTGTGCAGGTAATGGAGCCGCGAGGAAAAGCAAGTTAATCATTTGGATGTGTGCCAGCCCAACCCCCCTAAAGCAGAAATCTCTTTGCACCTCTTGTGTCCCTCCAGCCTCCTAAACAAATAAGGGCTGGTTGGGTTGGGGGAGGGAAGTGTTGGTTATGTGCCCCGCTTGCAAAGAGTGAGCAGGAACAAGGACTCAGGGAAACAGATTGTGTGCACTTTCAGGAGGGTCTGTAAATCCTCTGATGACACAATTGCAAACAGAGCACTACTCTACCAGTGAGAAAGAATCTGCCACGGATGAGAAATAAACAGACCCCAGGGAACATACAGCATATGGAAAAAGAAGGAGAGCACTCGTTTCACCAGGGCAGGAATTAAATTCCAACCTGAACGTGTCATATGGAGGCTAGTCAAGAAGCCACTGATAGACAACTAGACCAAACGTATTAGTCTTGCCTCACGTTGCAAATGGGAATTTCCAAATGCACAGTTTATGCATCATCCTGCTCTTTCCATGCAAGGTCCTGGACATTTATCTCTTCTAACAATCTGTCCACCCTTTCTCCAATGCCCAACATGCAACTGCCCCATTCAAGTCCACATTAGGTATATCTGCACAAACCCAAGAGCAACTCTCCAAGCAATTCTAGGTCAACAGTGGCAATCGCAAATGTAAGTTACAAGTGTGGTCTCTGCCTGTTTTTGTCAACAGATTGCAAAGCCAAACTGCACCAACGAGATGTCATAGGAGGTCTGTGATTTTCCAGGCACGGAGCTCAAATGAACAATTGTTGCCCATGGGCCCATAGGATTCAATTATTGCATTTACCCAGTGCCCTTAGAATTTGGCTGCCTCGGCTTATATAGCTATTTAGTATACTTTTATTCCACTTTGGAGCTCCAAGCAGCTTAATAACAAGTCTCACAGTAAAAACAGCACTCACATCTGGTATCAGGAAACAGCATGGTGATCCTCTGGTGCCAGGATTATTCAGGATTATTTCGGTGGCGTTCCCTGCCCACTGGTTACTAGGCAACAGTTCCCACCGGAGCTCTCTGAGGCACAGGAATGGCGCTGAGCAACTGGAACCCCCTCGGCCCATGATGGAGGCAAGTTGTTGCCCGTTGCCAGGTAACAGACTGGCCACTCTTTCACGCCATCAGTGGCTCGGCCTCTCTTGCCTGTAAAGCCAGCCTCACTGTAACATCTGTGAATCAAAACTATTTACTGGAACTTTCATTTATTAAGGGTGTTTATACCCCCCTCCCCCGTTTGCAAAGCAATTTCCGCCGCACAATACAACTCAAGTTGTAGAAACATCGCTGAAATGAATTAAAGCCAATCATTTGTTTTCCCTTGAAATCTTATTTATTTCTTACCTGCCCTTCCCCATAAGATCCCAGGGCAGGTTACAGCAAGAGGGTATATCACTATAAAAAGACATGCAGCTGTTGCCACTGTAAAACAGGTACAGTGGTACCTCGGGTTAAGAACTTAATTCGTTCTGGAGGTCCGTTCTTAACCTGAAATTATTCTTAATCTAAAGCACCGCTTTAGCTAATGGGGGCTCCCACTGCTGCAGTGCCACCGGAGCACAATTTCTGTTCTCATCCTGAAGCAATGTTCTTAACCTGAGCTACTATTTCTGGGTTAGCGGAGTCTGTAACCTGAAGCGTCTGTAACCTGAGGTACCAGTGTAAAGCAGTTCAAAATGGAACAGAATGGTATATGCCTTTCCATAAATTAAAAAAGGAGATGAACAGGGAGAGAGAGAGAGAAAAATAGAGAGCCTTCTTCTCGTATGCTGCGAGGATGGGGGCTAGTGAAAGCATAGCTCTATGGGGAACTTTCCTTCTATGGGGAAGGGGGGGGGAATTTTCATTTAAACAGGTGCATGAAATTGTGCAATACCTCATCCTCCAACAATGTGCTCACAGGTAGAGACACATTTTGAATCACGTAGTCTGCTTGCCTGCCAGCATAGAGAACTCACTGGAAGTCCCCCTCTGTACACAATGATGGCCTTGGAAATTCAACCCCTCCCCTCCAAAAAGCAGGTGACATCAAGTCTCAGGTGGGATAGGATTGTGGGTAATTATGACATCATGCGATGGGGCTGGGGGGTCGCACAAAGAATCAGTTCCTCAGTGTGCATTTGACCCCCAATTCTGTTTCACAATTCTTTGCTTTGCCTACGGTCATATTCTTTTTCCATAGTAGCAGGGAGGAAAGATTCCGAATAAATTTATCAGCAGGGAGAATGTTTTCCAGGTGACAAAAACAAAATTGCAGCTGAATGCCGATCAAACAGGAGAGTGTTGGAGGTGAGGAACACCTTGTACATTTTCTGTACCACGGATATCTGAATTTCACCTCCAAGGTGGGCCTCTGCCTTTTATCATCCTGTTTTCTAAACCTTGCAGCTGAGTGGCAGCCAAAATGAAACAATTTGTGCAAAGGGAGGTGGATTAAAATAAAGAAGAAGAAGAAGATGCCTCTCACAAAATGTGATGAAGGAAAACAAGCAACTCTTCTCTCTCTCTCCCTTCCTCCCCCACCCAGCAACACTTCCCCGTAACATTTTACGCCCTCATATTAATCTGCTTGGATGATCAAAAGCCAGGAATAAGACAATTACAGCCTCTGCCAAAGCAAGAAATTTTAAAAGGAAAATAAAACCTTGGCAAAGTGAATGACAGTCAAAGGAAAAAAGAAACAGGAAAAAAATAAAATCTTAGCCTTTGGCATTGAGGTGGGTTTTGCGAGTCTTTCTTTTCTTTAGCTTTTTTTTCCTTTTTAAATGACAATAAAGCAATTCCTTTTAACACGTAATAGAAAGCTAGTGACTATAATAATGTTTAAGCTCACCTAGAGCAACGGTTCAATTCTATTACTTCCCTGCATGGCAAAGGTCAGCCAGAGAGATGGAGAGAGACGTTTGCTGCTTGGCTTCACACTCTTTTCGTTGCGGCTACTGTTTAAGCCCACAGTTTCATTTTTTTCATTTTTTTTTTAAGGCTGCAAGATTCGAAGACTATCGACACAGGAAATAAAGGAGGACAGACAATCCCAGCCACCTGGGCACAAGGTTAGAAGTGGGAAATGAAAGAAGGGGGAGAAGCAGCAAAACACACTTATTTTCTTTGGGAGTCATTTCACATTCGTTGAGGCCGCCTGGCTGGGTGCCAGGGCTTCCACAGAAAGTGAGTTTCTTTTATTGAATCACATCCAGAGATATCATAACCTCAAAAGGCTAGCATTACCGAGAGGGTTTCATCCAAGCATGATGTTTGAAATCCGAGTAGTCGCAATTGTCAGTCGACAAGATGTGAGGCCTGTCAAAAGCCCCTTTCCAAGGCAGAATCGTTTACATAATCTGACCTGATCCCCCTCTCTGCCTGCCCCCACCAATTTGACAATCTAGAGGTAAAAGGCTTTCCACTGCTAAAGCCCCTTCTCCAAGCAGGTGCAGATGTTGGGAGTGGAGGTGAAGGGGAGGGAAAGTGCTCCCCTTTGTCTTGTCGTGCAGGAATTAAACATCAAACACTTGAGGTCTCGGCTGATGTAAAGTCCCAGGTCACTGCAAGACCTTTTGGATTCCGAAAGACACACCCAGTTCAGAGTTTAAGTTGGCAAGGTGAATAGTAAGATAGCATGGATTACATCCAGAGAAGCCCTTCTGCAAATGGAAGACCACTGTGTGAGTGTCTAGAGACAGGTGGCTAACAGATTGAGGTTGAATCCTGACAAGACAGAAGTACTGTTTTTGGGAGACAGGAGGTGGGCAGGTGTGGAGGACTCCCTGGTCCTGAATGGGGTAACTCTGCCCCTGAAGGACCAGGTGTGCAGCCTGGGAGTCATTTTGGACTCACAGCTGTCCATGGAGGCACAGGTCAATTCGGAGTCCAGGGCAGCTGTCTACCAGCTCCATCTGGTACGCAGGCTGAGACCCTACCTGCCTGCGGACTGCCTCGCCAGAGTGGTGCATGCTCTGGTTATCTCCCGCTTGGATTACTGCAATGCGCTCTACGTGGGGCTACCTTTGAAGGTGACCCGGAAACTACAACTAACCCAGAATGCGGCAGCTAGACTGGTGACTGGGAGCGGCCGCCGAGACCACATAACACCGGTCCTGAATGACCTACATTGGCTCCCAGTACATTTCCGAGCACAATTCAAAGTGTTGGTGCTGACCTTTAAAGCCCTAAACGGCTTCAGTCCAGTATACCTGAAGGAGTGTCTCCACCCTTATCATTCTGCCCAGACACTGAGGTCCAGCTCCAAAGGTCTTCTGCCGGTTCCTCACTGTGAGAAGCCAAGTTACAGGGAACCAGGCAGAGGGCCTTCTCGGTAGTGGCACCCGCCCTGTGGAACCACCTCCCACAAGATGTCAAAAAGAAAAACAACTACCAGACTTTTAGAAGACATCTGAAGGCAACCCTGTTTAGGGAAGCTTTTAATGTTTAACCGACAAGTGTATTTTAACATTGTGTTGAAGCCGCCCAGAGTGGCTGGGGAAACCCAGCCAGATGGGCGGGGTATAAATAATAATAAATTTATTATTATTATTATTATTATTATTATTATTATTATTATCATCATTATTATTATTAAAGCCATTGCACCATCTCTTCAACAAGGTCTTGAGCAATGTCTCAAGATGTGAGCTGGCACAAAGCACTGCATATTCAAGTTGTGTCAGAAGCTGAGATATCCTACCTGAGTGATTGCCTTTCTCCAGAAGGTGGGGAGCCAGCTGTGTTCCTAGTTTCCAAATTCCTAGGTAAACGAGAACCACTATTGCAAACCTGCTAACTCAAAAAATAAAGAGCATTACCTAGAGTGGCTGGGGAAACCCAGCCAGATGGGTGGGGTATAAATAATAAGATTATTATTATTATTATTGACAATTAAAAACGGACATTCCTCTTAAAGCAACCTTTTTATATATTTTATTTTATATTAATATCAAAAGCAAGGATGGATCAAAAGGGTAGTTCATACAGTTATAATTCATCTTTCTTCTCTGCTTAATCCCACATCTTAATATTAAAGCAGGCAAGTAGGAAACAGCCACATTCAGCTCCTTAAGGAATGGTGGGATATAAATGTGTTACTACTACTATTACTAATAATAAAAGGAAGAGTGTTAACATCAGCATATTGATTTTAGCCTAGAAACTAAGTTCTGTGACAAGTGGAGCTTCTTATATACAGTGGTACCTTGGGTTACATACGCTTCAGGTTACATACGCTTCAGGTTACAGACTCTGCTAACCCACAAATAGTACCTCGGGTTAAGAACTTTGCTTCAGGATGAGAACAGAAATCGTGCAGTGGCAACGGGAGGCCCCATTAGCTAAAGCAGTACCTCAGGTTAAGAACAGTTTCAGGTTAAGAACAGACCTCCGGAACAAATTAAGTACTTAACCCGAGGTACCACTGTATTCCAAGCAGCTAGTGCTAGATTACAAGAGTGTTACTTGCCTCGTCTTTAAGCTTCTAAGTGTAAGGAACAACATTTTGAGACGGCTCTTTAAGATATCAGAACTAATGCCTAGAATAGCACAAATGCCCATTCGTTTCTAGAAAAGAAATCCACCATTGTCCTGTGCTAGAATTACATCAACTACAATAATTTATCACCAGTTAATCTGCTGTCCATTTATGGTCAGACACATTTACTAAGCTCTCTTGTGTAGGTGTCTGCTGAAGCAGACTTGGGAGAGTCGGTCTGAAGGCACAAAGCAGGCGTTTTCATGTTGTCTAGAAAGGTATACCATTCCTACTGAAAAAGCATTTCTCAGAATTGGAAATGGTACAGGACAATTGCCCTTACAACAGCAGTGTTACACCTTGATCCCAGCCATGCCCTCACAGCTTTTCTGAACGTGCAACAAAGCAGAGCTCCCTAAGGAAGGAATGCCAAAAAGGGGCCACCACCAAAAAGAGCTGTTTGCTAAAAAGGGCAAAGTCAACCATGCAGTCTAAAATGTGGTGGAGAGATTTTGGCACATTTTTGTCATCATATTACCTATTTAAATGGAAGCGCCGCTGACTTTAATGGGGTTTATTTCCGAGCAAATATGCTTAGGATTGGAATTTTAGATTGAAAGAAGCAAACAGGCTTAGCAGGGTCTAATTTTGATAAAAGAAGACCCTGAATGACATTCTCGAGTCTTCACAATTTTCATTGTTAGGAGAAATGCAACAGATGAGACTTTTTGACCCTTATAGCTTCCTTGACTGATATTTAACCATGCTAGCATATACCGTATTTTTCGCTCTATAACACGCACCCGACCATAACACGCACGTAGTTTTTAGAGGCGGAAAATCCGTAGGCATGCCACCCGTAGGCATTCCCTCCATAACACGCACAGACATTTCCCCTTACTTTTTAGGAGGAAAAAAGTGAGTGTTATGGTGCAAAAAATACGGTGTGTGTATATATATATATATATATGTGTGTGTGTGTGTGTGTGTGTGTGTCTGGGGGGGGGTATTTTTAATCTATGAAGCAGATTTTATATGAGCAAGGTGTTGGACCTCCTGGTTGTCTGCTATTGAAATCCTTTTAAAATGTATTCTCCCTCTCTTTAGAAATAGCTCCTCTGGGAATCAAATAGACATTTCCCCTCTAAAATGAAGATCCTCAGGTCACTAGGGAATGAGTTTTCACTTTTAACATCACCAAGGCAGCTTGCTCCTCATATTGCCTGTCAGTGGCGTAGCGTGGGGGGTGCCAGGGGTGCCGGCCGCACCGGGCGCAACATCTGGGGGGGGGGGCGCGCTCGCTGCCTCCGGAGTCGCCGAAGAGCCTCGGGCGCAGGCTGTAGCGGAGCCGCATGTCTCGCGGAACCGACGAGCTGTGTGCGCGTCCAGGCTGAAGGCGCCCAGCAGGCAGCGGCTCTCAGCGCTCGCCGCGGAGGACGCGCCAGGCAGCCCCTCCTCACAGGCCCGCCTCCACCGCTGCTGCTGCAGCTGCCGGGCCGTTGCATTTTCCTCGCCTCTCTGCCCCCCTCCTCCTCCGGGCAAGCGGCGTCGTTTGGGCGGCAGCGCCAGCGGCAACTCGCAGGTTAGGGGTTGGGGGGGCGCAAATTACTTGCCTTGCCCCGGGTTAGGGGGCGCAAATTACTTGCGTTGCCCCGGGTGCTGACAACTCACGCTACGCCGCTGTTGCCTGTGATCAGTGCTGGCTCTGACCATTGTGATCCCCGCTCCTCCACCCTCCCCTCATCTACTTACTCGACTTCTGGGGCCACTCCTCTAACTTGCTGTCAGAGGAAAGTGGAGGGAATGCCAGCAGCTAGAAGGAAACACTGGAACATGAGAAAAAAGGATAGCCCTAAATTAAAGAGTTCTTCACGAACTCTTCCATCTCCACTGGCAGAATGGCACCGGCAGCTATTTCCCTTCCATGCATGGTTCCAATTCGTGTTGTCAGTCCCCCTGACCAATTCTTGTGCCGGATTTTCTCCCATACATTGGAACATTCTTTCTTCAATAAATCCGAGTGTCAGATCTTTCCCCACCTATGTTTAGCACCATTTCCCCTCTAATCTAGGCATGGTAGATGAAACGATTTAGCTAAAAATTATTTAAACTTTTTAAAAAGGGCACTGCTGCTATCTGTTCAAAAGGTTTTAATGCTCCAGTGACATTATAATTCTATGTGACAGCTAATGAGAAATGGCAAGGCTGTAAATATCGAAATTGTGGTTGAGGAGCACTAATTGAATCAGCACAGAGCTGCGCAACATGTGGCCAACCAAGCCTAATGCGCTCCACCAAGTCTATGTGGCAGCACAATCCCACCAGGCGCCTGATAAAACTATCTGTTTTGGTTGGCCACCTAGGACACGGTTGTCATCCGTCTGTCTCAAGAGACAATGGAGTGCGCCTCCAGGGGTAAAGTCAAATCACTGTGTTAGCAGACCAAAGGGACCTTCCAGGGGCACAAGTCTTTTTTTAAATTAGTTTTTTTATTCAAAATTAAAACAAAACATATTATCCAAAAACATATCATCCTTATTTTCCCCCATTCTTCCTCCACCCTCCCACAGAACCTACCCACCCCCACCCCCTGACTTCCCTCAGTTCTAGTCTTTGATTTCTCTAAAAATGCTGTTTTCTGCATGTTACACAGTTGTATAGATCCTCAAA
This sequence comes from Podarcis liolepis, assembly GCF_965112155.1. Lineage (NCBI taxonomy): Eukaryota > Metazoa > Chordata > Lepidosauria > Squamata > Lacertidae > Podarcis > Podarcis liolepis. The sequence continues at coordinate 6,629,012 of NC_139557.1, forward strand.
CTGTTTAGCTGATTATTATCAGTAAAAAATTGTGAATGTTTATTCAGAACCTGCCAAGGAGTCCAGTTCGCTTTGTTGTATCTTCAGATACTTTGTAAAGGGTTCCCATTCATCTTTAAAGTCACAGTTATCCTTGTCCTGTAGCTTGTATTTTAGTTTTGCCAGTTCTGCATAGTCCATCAATTTTTCTTGCCATGATTCTTTAGTTGGGGTTTCTTCAGTCTTCCATCCTTCTGCTACCAGAACTCTCGCGGCCGTTGTCGCATACATGAAGATGTTTTTCAGCTTTTTTGGCATATCTTTCCCTACAATCCCTAATAAAAATGCTTCAGGTTTTTTAACAAATGTTAAATGGAACATTTTATTCAATTCGTTGTATATCATTTCCCAATTTTTTAAAATTACCTTACAATCCCACCACATATGATAAAATGTCCCCTCCTTTTCCTTACACTTCCAACATATATTTGAACTAGTTTTGTACATTTTCCCTAACTGCACTGGTGTTGTGTACCATCTGTACATCATCTTCATGTAATTCTCCTTCAATAGAGAACAATCTGTAAATTTTAAATCAGTTTTTCATAGTTTTTCCCAATCTTCCATCATAATGTTGTGACCTACGTCTTGTGCTCATTTCATCATGACTGATTTTTCCAGGGGCACAAGTCTGGGCAGTGTGTTACGGGCTGCCTAGACGACAAGACTCTCAACCTGGCTGATGTGGTCCAAAGGAAAGCAGAGTAACATGTTTGGCACCAGCTCAGCTGCAGCAGTTGCTGGAAGGAGGCATGCAAGGCACCATCCAAACTGCCTTACCCTGCAGTGGTGTCCAAACTTTTTTCAAAGAGGGCCAGATTTGATGAAGTGAAGGCCCGTGAGGGCCGAAGAAAAGGGCCGACCAAAGTTATTAACCTTTTTTAGGATTGAAGTTGTTGAGCTTTTTAAGGATTTTACCACAGGAAATAAACTGCCACAGGGGCCAGATTAAACTGACCGGTGGGCCGGATTAGGTGGACATACCTTAGGGTTGGGCTTGTGTGTATAGGCTTTTCTTCTCCTGTAGGTGTCCCTCCAGGCACCTGAGTTCACCAGAATCAGGGGTTTTGTAAAGTACTTTGTTGGCCAAGAGTCCTGGCTTTTGTGCGGCATTCTACTGGGGTCATGTTATATACGCCTGAATTTCACGCATCTCTGTAAGAAATAAACTAAAAAACTAAAATAACGAGGGGCCTTTAACACATGGTACATTACTACCATGCAGAAAATCCAAAAAGTGAGTATATATTAAAAGTTTCTCTTTTAGATTTATCCCCCCCCACCCCCATTATTCATTCCAGGCTAAAGATCAGACGAGGCAGCAATCAAGAGACATATGCTTGAGTAATGGCCCCAAGGATTCAAAGGTTAGAGGAATTCTCTGAAGTCCCTTCATCGGACGGGTCTTCAGATGGATCCAGGAAACATGGCTGCACACTGTGCATATATATATATATATATAAACACATCAGGATTAGGGTTGCCAGGTCAAGAGCATCTCACACCCTGAGATTTCAGGGAAGAAGAAGAAGAAGAGGAGTTTGGATTTGATATCCTTCCTTTCACTCCCTTTAAGGAGTCTCAAAGCGGCTAACATTCTCCTTCCCCTTCCTCCCCCACAACAAACACTCTGTGAGGTGAGTGGGCCTGAGAGACTTCAAAGAAGTGTGACTGGCCCAAGGTCACCCAGCAGCTGCATGTGGAGGAGCGGAGATGCGAACCCGGTTCCCCAGATTACGAGACTACCGCTCTTAACCACTACACCACACTGGCTCTCACTTGAGACCTTGGGGCAGCCCTTGATGATGTCATGACGGTGGGCCCCTGGTGATGTCATTAATCACAACACAGTGAGCATTTACCGCAGTCACCGAGAAAATGTCATGTAAATGAATAAAAAGAGCCGAGCAAATGAGCAAATGTGTCAGTGGTTGGAAATTAAGATAGACTGCATGCATGATGTCACAGGCCTAGGCTTCATCATTAACATCTTCATCTGCATAGCAAAAGACATTGAGAGGTTCTAAAACCCTCCAATGGCATTTGCTGGTAGGTGGCCATCTAGGAGTGGCTGTGTGTGGCAGAGGAGCTTGGCTCCTGGCGCTCCTTTTCATGTGCTCTACTCACTTTTGCAGACCACACTCCTAACCCTCTCCTCCTCTTGTGCCCAAGACCAGTTCTTCTACTTCTTCCGCCCTCCTTCCTAGCACTGAGCCCTGGAGATAGAGGTTAATTGGGAGGAGGGAGCAGCGGAAACCAGATTCTCCCATCCTAAGTGTCTATGCAATAATTCGCAGCTGGCTTCTGCACACACAGTCTCCTTAATATTTATTTATTTAAAACCGTTGAAGTAAATCAAACACATACAATAAAAATAATAGATGTAAAGAAAGAGTGCAGCATATCTGGAAGAGACTTAAATCAGGTCAGTAGTCTTCAAAACAACAAACAACAACAACAACAACATTTTAAGGCACCCACAGTCACTTGGAGATTCATACCCTCTCACTGCCCCAGACAAACCTGTGAACTTTCAGGCCAGCCCCGAATGAAAGAATCCCGGAATTTATCTGTGGTTTAATCATTTCAGCAGATACATGTGGCTAGTCAGAGTTCACATGGCACTATTATAGCAGCAGATTATAGTGCTGCTTTGCTCATAATTCAATACATTTGTGTAACTAATGATGATCTCAGCTGTTTGGGGGAACAAACTAATAAGCTGTTTATCAACAGCAGGCATTTCTCCAGGGCTCTCCTGATTTCAAATAGCTTTGATTCTGGAGAAATATGAACCCATCACTTAAAGAGGACACACCTAGGTACTTTAATTTAGCTCTAAGAAATTCTGTTTGAAAGAAGAAGTCAGGTAAAGGTGTGGCCAACTGCATTTTATTGCAATCCTCAAGTGAAGTTAACCATCGTTTTCTCATCCTTTCCAAGACGCTTAATTTGAATGAGGCCTGGAACCGGTTTGAAATGAAATATTATTATTGTTGTTGTTTAGTCATTTAGTTGTGTCTTCTGGGGGCCGGGACCGTCCCTGGCCTTAGAGAAGATAAAGGTCAGTCAGTCCGGTCCCAGGTTGCGGGAGCAACATCGTTGTGGAGTACCAGCTTTTACCCGGACCTAGACCTGTACTACCAGTGTTCCTGTTCCCGCCCGGCTCCCTGTTTCGGACCTTCCAGTGTTCCTGTTTCCTGCCCGGCTTCCTGCTTCTGATCTTCGAGTGTTCCTGACCCCGCCCGGCTCCCTGTATCGGACCTCGCGTCTCAGCTTGTGAGCTGCTACCAGGCTAGTGACTCAGGACTGAACTTTGGCTACGGTAATAGTACCTTCCCCCCCAGGACCAGCACAGTCCAGCTCTCACTTCCATACATCACTACTGGGAAAACCATAGCTTTAACTATATGGACCTTTGTCGGCAAGGTAATGTCTCTGGGTAGATTACCACTGGTAACAATAACAACAATAATGTCTTCTATAAGTGGCTGCTAGCCATGATGGCTGTGTTGTCCCTCCAATGATGGAGGAGGCAAGGCTCTGAATGCTTGTTGCTTGGAATCATTCAGGTCCTCCTTGTGGACTTCCATAGGCGTCTTGCTGGCCACCGTAAGAACAAAATCCTGTGCTACATGGGGCCTTGGGCTTTCTCCAGTAGCTCTTTTTATGCTCCTATGATGGTGGAGATAAAAAGGTAAAGGGACCCCTGACAATTAGGTCCAGTCGTGACTGACTCTGGGGTTGCAGCGCTCATCTCGCTTTATTGGCCAAGGGAGCCAGCGTACAGCTTCCGGGTCATGTGGCCAGCATGACTAAGCCGCTTCTGGCGAACCAGAACAGCGCACGGAAACGCCGTTTACCTTCCCGCCGGCGTGGTACCTATTTATCTACTTGCACTTTGATGGGCTTTCGAACTGCTAGGTGGGCAGGAGCAAGGACTGGGCAACGGGAGCTCACCCCGTTGCGGGGATTCGAACTGCAGACCTTCTGATTGGCAAGCCCTAGGCTCTGTGGTTTAATCCACAGCGCCACTCGCGTCCCGATGGTGGAGATACAGAGGGTTTATTTCCTTCTACACTGTGCAACAATATCCTGTTTCCTGTGTTTGCAGTTCGAGGGACAGGTGTGCTGGACATATGCCCTGCTCTACAGAGGCTGGCCCTCTTGTATTCCCACTTAAATAATAGTAATTTGATATAAAATTAGCAGATGCAGTTGGCACACTTTTTGTGTCTTCTTTTTGGTGATATATTTCTTTCTTGGCGATGGCGACAAAGGATGGCATTCCACTAAGTTTTAAGCAGAACAGACCTATTGAAATTACTGAACCTACCTTAGTTACGCTTATTAATTTCAGTGGGTCTACTCTGAACTTAGTTGAACACTGTGGCAAGGAGGCCTAAGCAAAACAGTGACCCACTGTAGAAGAAGGGTCAGAAAAACAATCAAGATATTTATGTGAGCGATTGGGCAGAATATTGGCTTGATGCGTCATCTCATGTTGCCAGAAGTAAAAAGAGTTACAGACTTACTTTTAAAAAAGGGGAGGATTCAATTTCAGGGAAAGCCCTGGAATATTAATGAGTAGACCAGAGCCTCACAAAAGGCCCTGCTGCTGTCTCTTCTAAGACCACATAAACACCATGCATTTAAACCACCATTGTACCATTTTAAGATTCCTGGCATGTGTAGCTTATTAAAGATGCTGAGATTCCTGATCCTCTCATGGAGTAACAATGCCCAGAGTCATTTAACCATCAATGGTTCTTCCCAGGGAACTCTGGGAATTGTAGGTCTATGAGAGGAATTAACAAACTTGTTGTTCTTTAGTCGTTTAGTCGTGTCCGACTCTTCGTGACCCCATGGACCAGAGCACGCCAGGCACTCCTGTCTTCCACTGCCTCCCGCAGTTTGGTCAAACTCATGCTGGTAGCTTCAAGAACACTGTCCCACTATCTTGTCCTCTGTCGTCCCCTTCTCCTTGTGCCCTCCATCTTTCCCAACATCAGGGTCTTTTCCAGGGAGTCTTCTCTTCTCATGAGGTGGCCAAAGTATTGGAGCCTCAGCTTCAGGATCTGTCCTTCCAGTGAGCACTCAGGGCTGATTTCCTTCAGAATGGAGAGGTTTGATCTTCTTGCAGTCCATGGGACTCTCAAGAGTCTCCTCCAGCACCATAATTCAAAAGCATCAATTCTTCGGCGATCAGCCTTCTTTATGGTCCAACTCTCACTTCCATACATCACTACTGGGAAAACCATGGCTTTAACTATACAGACCTTTGTTGGCAAGGTGATGTCTCTGCTTTTTAAGATGCTGTCTAGGTTTGTCACCACTTTTCTCCCAAGAAGCAGGTGTCTTTTAATTTCGTGACTGCTATCACCATCTGCAGTGATCATGGGGCCCAAGAAAGTAAAATCTTTCACTGCCTCCATTTCTTCCCCTTCTATTTGCCAGGAGGTGATGGGCCCAGTGGCCATGATCTTCTTTTTTTGATGTTGAGCTTCAGACCATATTTTGCGCTCTCCTCTTTCACCCTCATTAAAAAAGGTTCTCTAATTCCTCCTCACTTTGTGTCATCTGCATATCTGAGGTTGTTGATATTTCTTCCGGCATTCTTAATTCTGGCTTGGGATTCATCCATCCCAGCCTTTTGCATGATGAATTCTGCATACAAGTTAAATAAGCAGGGAGACAATATACAGCCTTGCTGTACTCCTTTCCCAATTAACAAACTATGCCTAATAAACTTCAGATCCCAGGATTCTTTGGTGGAAACCATGACTGCTGGAGTGGTATAACTGTGCTTTGAATGTATGATGCAGATGTGGCCTTAGTTGCCAGTTCTAGAGTTAGAAGTTTCCTTAACCCTTAAAATGCTGTACCTCTCTGCCTTTAAGTCAGAGCATGCTAGCTCGCTTCCTATCTGGGCTTAAACCTCTCCCTCCCTTTCTCTGTCTCCCAACTCAGCAGCTTCATTGTCTCAGTTACAAACAATGAAGTTATTTGTCTTCAAAGAGCCATCGTGTGCTTGTGGATACAGTTTGCATACTAAGCATTTTGGTAATTGATCTTTTTGGCTTTTACTGTGCATTGCAGAAGGTTGTCAACTGCTCCTTTGAAGTTAACTAATGATTGTGCGAGCAAGGCATCTCAGGCAGGAGCTGGGGTCAGATTAGCATTGTCGAAATGCGAGTCCCACATGCAAGCTCTCATATTACCTCACACTGCATTATTTAGGTCAGCTTAGACGAAAAAGGCCTCTCGCTGTATTCGATGCTGAGTGAAGAAGAGACAGGGAAGTTTATTGTTACCAGACTTCATCTCGTGCCTTTCAAGCTTGTATACTGCTTCTCCTCCTGTACAAATCAGGGCCAAGTGAGCAAAAATTGCAGCGGAAATGTAGTCTTGCCAAAAAGGGGGGAAATGGTCACTTCCAAATAGAAGGCAGAAACTTTGCATGTGCTGATTTAGATTTATAGATGCAAATTTAGAAACAGTGACTATCATTTAAATAGAAATCCATCTTACCACTAGTTGGTCTGCGTGGCTGCTTAGTCTGCTAACCCGGTGCTAAGTACTGATGTTCAGCTTCAAGGCCCCATTTCATTCTTCTTATAGTTCTTTGCCTCTAAACCAGACTTGGACTGGATAGCCCTTTGAATGGAGGAGGCCTTCCAGCAGAGGACTAAGCTCTGTAAAGTAGGACATCTGATTGTCCTCTGAAAAACTTCTGGGCAGAGAGAGGTGCTTAATCCTGCTGTTGGCTGCCTCCAGCCACCTAGTCTAGGTTCAAAAATTTTGGCAAAGGTGTCTGGGACCCTGTAGGACAAAACAGTGTTGTGAGAATGATTTGTATTGGAGGGAGGGAGGGTGCGTGGGGCAACAGGCAGGGAAAAAATTAAGCACCGGCCTCGTCTTCTACATCACTCCTGAAAATATTCAGCTCCCAAACCGGTTTTTGTTAATAAAAATGGCCGTTGAGGCTGTTGCATATGCTTTACAGGTGATGCACAATTTGTCTCTAAAGTAGTCACATGTCTGAGTGTCCATTCAGTGGATGTGGACATGGGATTGCTCTCTTGTGAGCCAAAGCACTAGTGCTGAGAGAAGCCAACTATAGATCCCATTAGCATGTCTCTTTGGTCTCAGCTGCCCTTCATGAGATTCTCACATTAAGTCTTGCTTATATGAATGCCAGATTCCCCCAACCCATTTTTTTTTGTTCACAGTGCAATTATAAAGCAGAGAAATGCATGTCATCAGATGGTCACTTTTCACAACAAACTTGTAAATGGCTTTTTGTTGCAGTAAAGTGATGAAAAATCAGCCAGTTTCTCATCCTCCCCCAGTTTTCCACAAGTCCAGCTTTCCACATTTCCACATCAGTTTGCATTTTTTAAATAAAAAAAGTCCTCATGAAAATTCATCAGCGTTTTAGTGTGAATTTATTGTAGCATATACATCTGTATGCAGTTTTGCCAATAGATATAATTCTACAAGACAATTTCTTCCAGTATAACACTTTTAAAAATATATATTTGGCTAATATGTGCCATTTTATGCACATGTTACCCCACTATATGCATTTTTGTATGCATTGCTGGTGAACGGATTTGCAAAATTCGGAGAAGTGTGGATTTCAAAGGATGGCTGTGCTTCAGACCACTTACTGATTCGGAAAGGGCAAATTAGGTAGGTTCCCTATTTCCTTACCGACAGAAGCCTGTCTCACACATTACATAAACACATATTCATATTGAATGGCTCTCGCTGTTGAGCTAGCATAGATGATATTCAGTGTAGGAGGGCCCTTGGGCCAGACATCCTTCCTGGACTCCCTTGCCTTGAGTGATTGCACCACCTCCCTGCCATTATCACCATCTGCCCCTGCTGCTCCTCTTCTTCCTCATCACTGCTTCCACCTGCCTGCTTTTAAGGCAGAGGGCCAACCAGCAAGTAGACAGTCACATCTATGGCTCCCCCTCACCATCACTGTTTTCTGGCTCAAAGCAAGAGGCAGGTGAAGAAGCAAACAGGTTGCAAAGGTGAGCAGGAGGAGCCGGTCCAGAGGCGCTCTTCTCAATGGCCATTTGGCAGATGTCTGATCGTGCTGACCCTTGACTTGGATACTCATCATTGCATAGAATCAGCACTGGCCCATCCATGAGGCAGACTGAGACAGACGCCTCAGGCGGCAGAATCGAAGGGGTGCCTCTGGAGGTGTTTTCTCCCTCTGCTGCCAGAGAAGCAAGGAGAAGTGGTTGCAGTGGCTTCTAGAGAGATCTTGTGAGAGCCCCACGCAATCTCATGATATCTCACCAGAAGCTACAGTTGTGCAACCCCAGTAAGCAAGCTTCAGCAGGGGCAGGAAGAAGAGGGGGCTCTGATTCTATGCTCCCCAGCACACTTTGATGATATTCAAAGCGACGGGGGGGGGATCCCCATCTCTTGTTCTCTGAAAGCCTTCAATCTGCAGCGCTAAGCATTATATCACACCCACCAGCAGGCTAGTTCCTTTTCTTGTTGTATTAGCCAGTCAAGCATTTTGCACTGCTGAATGCCATCTTATTTAACATTTTCTTAAACAGCTTCTAAAGGTCTTAACTCTGTGACAGATGGGCCGCCGAAGGGGCATGTACTGGCCGAGAATCAGTGTGGTACGGTTTGGCAGTGTTTATTGTTGTATTGTAAAATTCTCTTCTTCCCATCATGGCTACCACCAGATTTGCTGTAGACCCACAGCTTGCTCATTTGAGATGGGATTTTGTTTCTTTATTCTGTAGTCTCAGAATAGTTTGGTCATGGACCATTAAGATACTGCCAGCAGGACCAGCCAAACATAGAAGAAACTTCAAAATGCTGGACTGGACAATTGAAATAATGTATTAGATACAAGTTGGAGAATTTGAAAAACTGGAAATGCATCATGATTCCTCAAGCTGTTGCAAAGTCCCATATGTGATTTGCAGGTAAAAACACATGTTATGTATATATATAGTATTTGTTTCGGAAGGCTTGATGGGCATTATATCAGGAGAAGTTTTGCAAAAATAATGCAAGGCAAGCCACTTTTTAGTGTTCCCATTTTACAGCTAAGTGGTTGAGGCTGAGATAAGAATGGCTTACCTAAAGGAACTTGAGTTTCAGGCTAAGGTTTGAACTTGGTTACACCAAGCATGTACTGAAGTAGCATCCTGATTTTTCATTTAGAGGTATGAAATTTGGAGACATGGTAGCTTATACACAGGAAACTAACCCTGCCAAATTCCAGATGGGTTGCACTGGGGACTTTTGTGTTAGCCACCCTTAACATTTGCTTTCTCCAGAAATGATTTTCTGTTATTTATAGTCGCTTATTGAATTTTCCAAAAAGAAATAAATGCAGCCAACAATACAAACTTAATCATAACTTTTTAAAAAGTGTCTGATATGTAGAAGTAAGGGGGAGGAGTGAGAGCAGGGAGAATAGTTGGTGGTCCAGACAAACTAGATCTATATAAAGCAGGCATGTCCAAAGTCCATTTCGGGGGGTAAAATCCTAAAAAAAGCTCAACAACTTTGGTTGGTCTTTTGGTTGGCCCCCATGGCCCTTCACTACATCAAATCTGGCCTTCTTTGAAAAAAGTTTGGACACCACTGAAAAGGAGTCCATATATCAGAGAACTTCCCATCTTTCTTGTGTTTATGGAAAGTCATCTTATCATATGCTGACAGTTGAATCATGTCATCTGTTCATTGTGTGGTCAGGATGGTGGTGGTAGACTTATCTTTTCAGTATTGAAACCTTAGATCATGGGTAGGCAAATTAAGGCCCAGGGGCCGGATCTGGCCCAATCGCCTTCTAAATCCGGCCTGCGGACAGTCTGGGAATCAGTGTGTTTTTACATGAGTAGAATGTGTGCTTTTATTTAAAATGCATCTCTGAGTTATTTGTGGGGCATAGGAATTTGTTCACCCCCCCCATATAGTCCGCCCCCCCACAAGGTCTGAGGGACAGTGGATTGGCCCCCTGCTGAAAAAGTTTGCTGATCCCCACATTTGATGTTTAGCCACTATGAATATCCTCAGAAACAAGTTAAATTGCCCTTCTGACAGGTTCCAAAGGACTAGTATCTGATAAGATAAGATCTCATGAAACCATATTGATGTGGCTGATGACTTCTGACTTCAGCACAGGACTAAATAACAGCATTTGTCAGTGCTAGTTGATTTTTTTCCTAGAAAGACAGTGTGGAGACCAAGAAACTCTGAATACAATTGGGTATCAAACCGAAGATAATATCTGTGAAAATCAGCCTGAGAGAGGCCAATGTTTTTTCCATTGTGATATGTGAACCGGATGCTCATTCTACTCTGAGTCCCTCCACATCTGGTTTAGACTTGTCTCTTAGGGTTTGGTAAAGACATATTACTGGCTTAGGATGTTGTTCAGAAGCCTTTATGTCATCCAAGAATGCAGGCATTTCAAAGGCACTTAGTGCTTCAGGGCCAAAGTAGGCAACAGATGTTTAAATTGCAAATATTGCCAGTTTGCACCTGACGGGAGAGAGTGTACTCCCATCAGATTAGAAAAGGGGAGAAATTTGTTATTTCCCCCCAATCAGTCCGTTTCCCCCAAAGAAAGGTTCCCCACTAATTTTTTAGTTTAGGGTCACACCAGAGAGTCTGTTTACCAGGCATATGTGAATCAAACCACAATTTCTGAGCCAACCTGCTCTATGTCTCACAAGCTAGTCAAGAAAATCACACCACCTTCCAGGTAAACACAGACAAGCTTCCTGGTGAGAGTCATAGAGTGGGTGGGAAGCAAAATAGTGAGAAAGTATAAAGTCAGAGTAGAGAGGAATGATGTGACCAAGAAGAAAAGCAGCCAGCTGGAGAGAGGGTCAGAGAGCAATTTTTGATGTTTGTTTGACTTCAATGCTGCGGTTATGGGAGAAACAAGACCCTTTTGAGGGTGCTGATGTTGTGAGCCCCTCCATCGTAGCCTCACGCTGTAGATATGTGCAGATCAACCATATATCCTAAAGACACCACAGTCTCCATTTCCAAAAGGAAACATGACCCCTGGGTGAGTGCTTGCAACCTCACACCACTTGGAGACTGAGAGAGGCAGGTGATGGAAGACCATTTCAGAGCCTGCCTGGTGTCAACTATCTCCTCCATCCACTAGGACATGCTACCACCAACTGCCCTGTGGGAAGAATCCAATGACATTTTCATCACCTTGCCAACAAATGTCCATATAGTTAAAGCTAAGGTTTTCCTAGTAGTGATGTATGAAAGTGAGAGCTGGACCATGAAGATGGCTGATCGCTGAAGAATTGATGCTTTTGAATTCTGGTGCTGGAGGAGACTCTTGAGAGTCCCATGGACTGCAAGAAGATCAAACCTCTCCATTCTGAAGGAAATCAGCCCTGAGGGCTCACTGGAAGGACAGATCCTTAAGCTGAGGCTCCGATACTTTAGTCGGACACGACTAAACGACTAAACAACAACAATTGTTTGTTGGATCTCACTCACTCACTCACTCACTCACTCACTCACTCACTCACCTTTAAGCTGCCTTGGAAAGATTAGTATCACAAAAGGCCAGATAGAACTAATTGTAATAAATAAATGTGAGTTTTAAGGATAACTCTGCTCTCTCTTTCTGCCTCTGGCTCATGGTTCTTTCCTTCAAGGAGCTGCCTTTCTGAACATTTGATAGACTGAATAAACATGTCGGTTAACCTCCAATTTAGAAATGCTCATTCCTTTTCCCAAGCAAGAACTCTGCTGCGTCTCAGTTGCTTCCTTTTGTCTTCATAAGGGTGGCTGCCTGGAAAGTGTTTTGGATTTCCGTGGGTGGAAAATCCCATCAGGCAACAGAGCTGTTGATGGCATTTACTGTTGGAGTTACCTTCTCTTATGCCTTTTGGCTACGATACATTTCCAAACACATCCTACTGTGATAGGATTCAAAAATGCAGAGTCGCCCACTTACTAATCCACTAGGGCGATGTGTTTCGGTTGAGATTTTGTCTCCAACTCAACCTGGAAGCTATCTGAAAGATTCCATGTAACTGTAGAGTGAGTGGCTCAGAAGTCTTGCTTTTAGAGAACTGAACTGTAACTATGGTTTTGATGGGAAGGTTATAGTAAGATAAATATTTAAAAAGAAGTAGATGCTTCCATTTGTGGGAAGAAATATTTCCCATACCAATCCTCTTCTTTGTTCTCTGGTAAAATGGGGGGGGGGACCTACATCTTATTTGTGTGCAACAGAACAGGTTGGGTTGTCTCTACACTGCTGTAGTAAAAATAACAGGATTAAACAGGGTCTGATTAATTTTAGGACTTTAAATTCTGCTCCTCATTCACCCCCGCCAACCTGAAAAGTGATTTGTGAAATAACAAAGTATTATAGTCAAGATCTTCTGATCGTTGCCCTTTAAAGTCTTTCTCACATGGCCGGGCTTCACAAAAAGCTATTTTACTAGAAGAAATTAGATTTCTGGTTAGTAGGAGCCCTAAATAGACATGAATTACAAGAACGTCCTTTGAAAACTCCATCCAGCACTTTGTTTCATTAAATCCCATGAAGCGACCTTAATTTAGTGGAACACTGAATGGGTTGTTCTTTTAACCTATTAGCACTTTTGGCCAGTGCCATAAAGCATATTCATGGATGATTCCATCAAGAAGGACAACAGTGGGATTAATATTATTTCAGGATACAGTAAATGCCACAATGATGAAGCTGTTTAAGATCTGGTGCTCACTGTGTCACACTGAATGCGTTGACATTTACTCTGCTATCATTTCATTTCCAATGCTCCTTCCAAATCAGCCAGTGCTAATGCTTCCACATGCAAGTGTATATTGGCCTGGAATAGAGCACCTCAAGGCGGAAGAGAGGGAGGGATAAGCTTCCTCTGGAGACTTTGGCCTTTGCTCACTACGGAAACATCACAAAGCCTTTGTGCTCCCCACATTTTAGACAGCCCCATCGCATCTCCTGAAAGGAAAGCTCTGTTCACGCGTTCAGCTGGATATGTGTGTCCTTGAAATGTTTAATAATGGACAAGCACACAGTAAAGGACCCAAATAAGTGCTTCACAAAAATCATAGGTAACCACTGTGGTCACCTCTCCAGATGTTGATGGATGACAATCCCCACCGCTTGTGATCATTGGCCACGCTGGCAGAGGCTGGTGGGAGTTCTAGTCCGTGGCTAAAATCCTATGATTTAGGAGTTAGGTATACCGTAATTTTCGGCTACTTCATGAACCAATGCATAGAACTCCGTTTTCTTAAATGTGATTAATTTTTTAAATAAATAACTGCAACATTCCAGAGTAGTTTACAAAATGTTGGGGAGCTGGTTTGGCATTTTATAAAGATTTATGAAATATTATAAGACCACAGCCAACAACATATCCTGAAAAGCCTGAAGTAACAGAGATGGGTGCCCTCTGAGCTTCCTTGGAAGAGCTCCAGAAATGTTTCTACCTTGGGTGACATCTGGCCTTGCCACAGACCTTCAGGGACCTCAGATGGGGACCTTATGAACTCGGGTTAACCAGGCCACTTAGGTCTTTGAAAGGTTAAAACCAGCGCCTTGAATTGATGGCTGCTCTGCTTCATGTGTAGTGATGTATGGAAGCGAGAGCAGGACCACAAAGAAGGCTGATCGCCGAAGAATTGATGCTTTTGAATTATGGTGCTGGAGGAGACTCTTGAGAGTCCCATGGACTGCAAGAAGATCAACACTCTCCATTCTGAAGGAAATCAGCCTTGAGTGCTCACTGGAAGAACAGATCGTGAAGCTGAGGCTCCAATACTTTGGCCACCTCATGAGAAGAGAAGACTCCCTGGAAAAGACCCTGATGTTGGGAAAGATGGAGGGCACAAGGAAAAGGGGACGACAGAGGACGAGGTGGTTGGACAGTGTTCTCGAAGCTACCAGCATGAATTTGACCAAACTGTGGGAGGCAGTGGAAGACAGAAGTGCCTGGTGTGCTCTGGTCCATGGGGTCACAAAGAGTCGGACATGACTAAACGACTAAACAACAACAACTGCTTCATGTGACCGCACTCTATTGAAGGGCGTTGCTTTTGAAACCATGCATGGAGATAATGAAAGTCCATTCAACACCTGGTACCATCGCTTGGTGTTGTAGTCACCAAGTGATAAACTGCAGGTGTGAACCAGTCCAAACGCCATCTAGTTTTGGGTTTTTTTTTTTTTTTACATTTGCCTGTAGCTTAGAGAAAAGCAGGCAATGAGGTGTTAAAAATCTATTCTAGTCAATGAGAACGTTGCCATATATGTCAGTGGAGTCAAGTCCCCCCACCCCCCGAACAAGTTGCATATTGATTTAATTGAATTTTGGAAAGAAGTTGTGTTCTGACTTGCACACTGCAAGTGATTGATTTCTTAAGCTCTGATCTTTTAAAACACTTGTGCTATTGGCATGTGTTTTGAGGGCCAAGCTTTCAGATTCCACCCACCCTCCAGCCCGTGACGTGATATTTGCATTGTTGTAGTACCAGTTTTCTTTCATGCTATATCAACTCAATCATCATTGAGCCGAGGCAGTCCTCTTTTAAAATAAACATCCCCAAACAATTCCACCAGGCCACTTAATTCATGTTTGAAATGCTAGAACCTCTTAAGCAGATGTCAGAATTTGACGCTGGCTTCCCCCTAAAAAGCGTGAGTCACAAAAATCCTGTCACAGAGTGTCTTTTGGGAGATGGGTGTTGGGTTTTCTTTCTTTCGTTCTTTTTTATTTAAAAAAACCATTTCCCAAGGTGATATTCCAGACTTACCGAGGTGGTGAAAAATGGTTTTGAGAGCCAAACAAAAGCCTTTGTTGCCTTTTCAAGACTCCTAATGCAGCCAGCGACTCTTTGACAAGTCTGGGAGTGGGGCCTTTGCAAGGCTGTGAAGGAAGCTGCGCTATCCCAAGGCAGAACATTGGTCCTTCTAGCTCACTGCTGTCCACACTACAGGTGGGGAACCTCAGGTCATGGGGCCATATTTGGTCCTCCAAGCTGCAGCATCTGGCTTCCAGGGCCAAGCCACACCCCCTGAGCACTTTTGCCTGGATGGCATGTGCCACCGAACTCAGTTAATGGCTCTTGCTTGCCTGGACAGAGGATAGAGAGGGATGTGTGGGTGTCTGTAGAAACTATCCTACTGTAAAGGTAAAGGGAACCTTGACCATTAGGTCCAGTCGTGGCCGACTCTGGGGTTGTGGCGCTCATCTCCCTTTATTGGCCGAGGGAGCCTGCATACAGCTTCCAGGTCATGTGGCCAGCATGACTAAGCCGCTTCTGGTGAACCAGAGCACCGCACGGAAATGCCGTTTACCTTCCCGCTGGAGCGGTACCTATTTATCTACTTGCACTTTGACGTGCTTTCAAACTGCTAGGTGGGCAGGAGCAGGGACCGAGCAACGGGAGCTCACCCGTCGTGGGGATTTGAACCACTGACCTTCTGATAGGCAAGTCCTAGGCTCTGTGGTTTAACCCACAGTGCCACCTGCGTCCCTAATCCTACTGTACAAGGATACATTTACATTTGTTTCTCCACTCACGTTGGCTCCAGCAAGTTCTAAACAGCCAAACGTGTTGTCCTAGTCACTGGATGTCCCAACAGGAGCAGCTGCAGCCAGTACTCTCTCTTTGAGAGAAATTGTGATTCCATACAGTGGCAGACTTGGGGTTTTCAAATTTCAGCGGCGCTTTCTGCAATGCCAAAATTTGCGATCCGCTACATCTCGCCTTCCGTTCATTATTGCCATGCCCTCTGCGGTGCCCTGTAGGCTCGGCACCCAGTGATGGTGAACCCAGTGGCGAAGCTGAATGCTGCGGCACCGGGGGCAGAGAGCATGTGGGGGCATGGCTGGTGTGCGTCCTGGGGTGTGTGGCATGCTATCTGGGGGCGTGGCGCCCGGCACGGTAGGTGCATGGCACGTGTCTGGGGCCCCCCCCGCGATGGTACCCCCTCCCCGATGGTGCCCGGGGGTGGTGCGCTTCCCTTGCCCCCCATTCCTCCGCCAGTGGGTGAACTGGTTGCACTCCCCTAAATTTGCCTCTGCTTCCCAATGGGAATGGAAAGATCTGCCCATTTCAATTCTCTCAGTTTTCCTACTTCACAATAAATCATGTCATTCCCACAACTACCGTATTTTTTGCTCTATAAGATGCACTTTTTCCCTCCTAAAAAGTAAGAGGAAATGTGTGTGTGTCTTATGGAGCGAATGCAGGCTGCGCAGCTATCGCTGAAGCCAGAACAGCGAGAGGGATCGTTGCGCAGCGATCCCTCTTGCTGTTCTGGCTTCTGGGATTCAGAATATATATTTTTTCTTGTTTTCCTCCTCCAAAAACTAGATGCATCTTATGGTCGGATGCAAAAAAAGAGCGAAAAATACGGTAAGTCATAAGAATGCTTAGGGCAGGGAAAGGAGAGGAAAAGAGCAATGTGTTCATTTCCTTGTTGACATGCTTCTGAATTAACACTTGGGTGGGGGGACGTTTCTTTCCTTGAGGTCAAGGTAGCAAAGCAGAGAAGCTGAGGGAGGTGGAAAGGTGGGTGGATGAGGCCTTTGGCAATGATATAGCCGTGTCCCACGGCTTCCCTTCTAGTCCAGTGTCCTGTTCTCACAGCGGCCAACCAGATGTCTCTGGGAAGCCTAAAAGCGAACCTCAACACAAGACCAATCACCTGCAGTTTCCCATGGGACAATTGGCCTAATCCAGCAGCCTCTTCTTGTGTTCTTAGAGACATAGGCTGTACTACACAAACAAGAACCCGTCACATCCTGCTTTCAGTTGTTTCCCTTCCATTGTCCCCATCAACATGGTTATAGGACAGCAGTAACATTATCTTCTGGTGTGCATCTTAGTAATAAAGGGGTGCTGTGAGTATCCCCTAATAGATGAGACAGTAAGGACAACCGTCAGGCTAGCTGCCGAATAGATGCAAGTTCCTCCAATGTAATAAATGTTTGTATGTTATTTTCATTTACAGTGGTACTTCGGGTTACATTCGCTTCAGGTTACATACGCTTCAGGTTACAGACTCCGCTAACCCAGAAATATTGCTTCAGGTTAAGAACTTTGCTTCAGGATGAGAACAGAAATTGTGCTCCGGCAGTGCGGCAGCAGCAGGAGGCCCCATTAGCTAAAGTGGTGCTTCAGGTTAAGAACAGTTTCAGGTTAAGTACGGACCTCCGGAATGAATTAAGTACTTAACCTGAGGTACCACTGTACATGCATTTTTATCCTTTCCCGTGATATGTGCATTTAGTTGAGAACTGTACGCCAGCATTCAGAGAAGTGCAATTTTCAAAGGACAGCTTTGTTGTGGTTGCCATGTTGTTTTACAAAGATTTTGTTCTTACGGTCTGCTCAGTGTGATAGAGGTTTTAACAACCTCCCGTTTTAGCAGTGTGAAAGAAAGAATAACCTTGCAAATAGACCTGCGTCCCTTGTGGTTTTAGGAAGGCATAGAATCCCATGGATAACACAGGTTACCCCTTTGCAATGACAGTAAATTGTACTTAATGCAGCTGGGTAACTTCAGTGTGAATGTGCTTCAGCTCTGCCCGTCAGAAAGCACCATTCAATTGACTATCTCAGCTCTCGGAGGATTGGCCCCTTTGCCAGGTTGCGTTGCATGTATTTGCACGCCTCGTTTCTCAGCATCCACTGAGTCTGAGCAGAACAATATGACATTTGCAAGCAAGCTTCCTGATATAAGAACCTCTTCATCTTGCTGATGGGTTTTTTGTTACCTCCATGTCGTCATGAACGCAGCAGATCCCGTCTGCATTTTTTGTGCTTTAAAAAAAAATCCACTGTGGTCGGAAAGCCCATGACGGCCGTTTCCTTTGTCTTCACAGATGTGCATAGATATATACAGTGAGATGGAATGCTTTTCCTTGTCAGGCAGCCAGCCTGCCCAGCTGGGGCAGTGTCAGATTGCAGCTGGCATGAAGACATTGTGCTCATATCAGCGGCAATCTGAAGAATTGCATCCAGGTCTTGTATACCATTATTCGCATGTCCTAGGGATATTAGGAGAGCTGAGCTCAGTTGCATGGGACCATAAAGCATCTTGACTTTATCATAATCCTTGTCTCCAATTAATAGGACATTTACCTTTTAACCTGCAAAAAGAAGAAAAAGTCCTGCTCACCTCAGTACTTTGGCTGGCCATGATATGCATAAGACAAGGAGATTCACATCAGCTGAGCAGGGAATATGTTTTCCCAGGATATATTGGCTCGAGGCTGTTAATCACCTTCTCCTGGGGAGAGGTGATGTGACAAATAAATTAGGAACATGACTCCACGGCCACAAAGCTTGTGGGTTCATGTACTGCTTGTTCTTGCGCTGGGAGCTGACTCCAGGGCTGGAGACAGATGGAGGTAATATTACAAAGGCATTGTTACCCTTCACCAGATACATCCTGATATTGTCGCTGCTACACTGATTTTGCAGTTTTTGCAGTGTTTCAAAAACCCAAAAAACCTGTTTAACTGGGGGTAAGAATGACACAGAAGTATTGTGCGTTGGCTTTTGATCGTTTGCATTTGGTTTGGGCAAGTACTCTTTGGTGAGTGAGCCCCAGCAGAGATTTAAAATCACAAAACATGCTGCAAAGTAAAGTGTGGAAATATAGGCTGTTAGACCTTTAAAATATTCCTTTCTAAGTCGCTTCCAAAGTTTCCCACTTCCTTTAGCATAGAAAGAGACCACATGTTTGGTAAGTTAAAATGGTTTACTTACAAAAGTTTAGATTCATTTGCTTTTCTATATAGCAGCAAGAAAGACAGGCAGTGTAACTTAGTTTCAGAAAGGTAAGGGTTTCTAAATTATTTGTATAGAAACACAAACATGGCTTGTTACGCTATGCGGTCTGAGCTTGGATCATCCACCTTAGACCTTCTTACTGGTTGAATTCACATGGTGGAAAAAGAGAGAAGTGAGTTTGGTAACCCTTCCTCCCAAGGTTAGGGTGTGTGACCTAGCTAGGCCTGGAAGGACAGCTCACTCTATGGTCTTATATCATCATGTATTAATTAGAGTTATGCATGTTGGTTATATGAGGCTGGATATATCCCACAAAGAGAAGACTCCCTGGAAAAGACCCTGATGTTGGGAAAGATGGAGGGCACAAGGAGAAGGGGATGACAGAGGACGAGATGGTTGGACAGTGTTCTCAAAGCTACCAACATGAATCTGACCAAACAGCAGTGGAAGACAGGAGTGCCTGGTGTGCTCTGGTCCATGGGGTCACGAAGAGTGCCTGGCGTGCTCTGGTCCATGGGGTCACGAAGAGTCGGACACGACTAAACGACTAAACAACAACAACATATCCCACAAGGGATACACCAAGCACATCCATAATTATATTACTCTGCTTTTATCCCTCTGTCTTGAAAATTGTTGCTAGTCGATAGTGCAATTCACCAGCTCCATATGAGATGTTCAGGGTATTATTAAAGATACAGTGATGAAGTCTGATAAGGTGATATAAGTGGGGCCAAGAGAAAGTACAAGAGGAGATAATCTTTAGGCTCTCCAGTCGGCTGAAGATTCCTCAGAAGTTTGAGGTCCAAAGCCTCTTCCAGGTGACCTATTTTGTTGAGCATTCGTCTGGATTTGATTGCATATAGCTTCACATGGAGGTTAGACTATGGCCAAACTTTTCTGAGCAGTTCTGATCTATTTGTGGAGAAGTTATACACCAATGAGCATTCATCTTGCTTTGTTCTTCCTAATTTATTTGTGGGGGTATACATCTTCCCAGTTAATCACCCTTCAAGGCATTTTCCTTTCAGCAGGAAGTTACAGGAAATACACTGATTGGAATTGAAGTGACATGTCCACCTTGAAACTGTTACAAGCTCAAATGTTACTGTGCAGTAATCACAAGTAGATTACTATTATGTGCATATCTCGGCCAACGTTAAGATGCATGGAAGCACCTCTGGCCAACCAGGGCCAGGCACCTGAAGCACATCTGGAAACAGCACATTAGTTGTAGCATTGAGGCTATTATTCTGTGGCACTTTCCATCCCCTAGAGCAGGCATGAGGAACCTGTGGTCCTCCAGGTCCAACTCCAACCCAGCCCAACATACTGGTTGGGTCTGATGGAGCTGATGGAGCAACATCTGGAGGGATACTGATTCCCTACCCTGTCCTAGTGCCCTCTACAAACTTTTATTTCTGGGACTTTCCACAGCATCTCCCTCACGACCCAATTTCTTTGAAAAGATTGGCTCTTTGTGGAACTTGTGTCTCCTGCACCTAACTAAAGGCAAACCATAAATAATGAAAACCTAAAAAAAGGGAAAATCAAAATTAAATGTTCGCTTTGCTTTACAAAACAATCACCTGTCAGATTCTTGTTTGCTGATGAGCAAGCCATAGAGCTTTTAATACTCTGGAGAGTTTAAAAGTGGTCTATTTTATTGAGTAATTTAATGACAGACCTAGCTGAACAAGCACAGTAATTATCTCTAAGAGACTCAAGAGGGTAATTTTTAAAGGGGGAAAATACAGAGGGAAAAAAAAAACTGATTTCAACAGATCAGGAGTTGTCAGACCGTTAAAGTTCATTGCAGCAGCCATCTGCATTACCTAATATTACATTAATTCTTTAAGGACAAAGTGATCAAGAATGGCATGCCAAGCCCAAGGCTGCACAATGTGTCAGGTTTGGGATGTATCTGTGCTGCCCATCTGTGTGGACCAGCACTGGGAAACTGCTGGCATGTGGGCATAATTGGGCCTGGTCAGAGGTCCCTTCAAACCATGTACATTGGCCCCACGCTTGACATCATGTGTGATGGTAAAAGAAGCATGATCCAGACCACTGCTTGACATGTGGGGCTTACTGACAGCACCAATCAGGGCGGAGAGTGGTCACTTTGAACTCATAATGGCATCAGGTGATTGACAGGTGGGTGGTGAGAGAGCCAGTGTGGTGTAGTGGTTAAGAGTGGTAGTCTCGTAATCTGGGGAACCGGGTTCGTGTCTCCGCTCCTCCACATGCAGCTGCTGGGTGACCTTGGGCCAGTCACACTTCTCTGAAGTCTCTCAGCCCCACTCACCTCACAGAGTGTTTGTTGTGGGGAAGGAAGGGAAAGGAGAATGTTAGCCACTTTGAGACTCCTTCGGGTAGTGATAAAGCGGGATATCAAATCCAAACTCTTCTTCTTCTTCTATATGTCAAAGTTGGCCTGCAGGGGCCTGTGGTGTAGACAATACACACAGATCTACCTCTCCTTTACATCTTCAGGTGTGGCAGTGGATGTGCTGGACTGTTGTCTTGCCTTAGTAATGGACTAGATGAGAGCCAACAAACCGAAGCTCAATCCATATAAGGCTGAGGCACCATTAGTGGGTCATTCTCTAGATCGGATGGCTGGGAGATTTCCTGCTCTTGACAGGGTTACACAACCCTCTGAAGGAGCAGGTATGTAGTTTGTGGAGACTTCTGGATCCATTGCTGTCGCTGGAGGCTCAGGTGGCCTTGGTGGTGTGGAGTGTCATCAGCTTTGGCTGGTGACCCACCTGTGTCCCTATCTAGACAGGGATAGCCTGACTTCTGTTGTCTATGCTCTGGCAACCTCTTGGTTAGATTACTGCAGTGATGTCCAAATTTGGCCCTCCAGCTGTTTTGGAACTACAATTTCCACCATCCCTGACCACTGGTCCTGTTAGGTAGGGATGATGGGAGTTGTAGTCCCAAAACAGCTGGAGGGCCAAGTTTGGCCATCACTGGATTACTGCAGTGTGTCAAACATGGGGCTGCCTCTGAAGATGGTTTGGAAACTTCAGCTGGAGCACAATTCAGTGGCCAGGTTGCTCACTGGCGCAAAATGATTTGCGCATATTACACCGACCCTAGCCCAACCTCTCCGGTTGCCAATTAATTTCCGGGCCCAATTCAGAGTGCTGGTTTTGACCTATAAAGCCTTAAATAGCTCAAGACCACAATACCTCAAAGACCACCTTTCTCCATATGAACCCACCTGGACCATGCAATCATCACCTGAGGTCCTTTTTCATGTGCCTCCTCCACAAAAGGTCCCTTAACTAACTTTTAGAAGTGGGTGGGATGTTTTTAATGTATTTCGCCCCCACCCCAGGTTTTGAAGCATCTGTGTGGAGTTATTGTTTGTTTGTAATTTGCTTTGGGCAGGATAAAGCAACTAGCAAATTTAATGAATTAAAATAACAACACTCTTTAGCAACCATTCTAAAGCCAGTGAGGGAATGAAGGCCACGAATGTGGGAGCAGCTGGTTCTGCAGGGCCAGGGTACTATCCTGGTAGGTCACGACTGGGGTGGCAAACTATCCCCAGATTTTCAAATCTTGCATCATGACACAGCTTATTTCTTTGTCCATATCAGAGGAAGGCTACAGATGGCCTATTGCTTTGGACAATGGAGCTGTACATGTTCAGTGGCCTAATGCTCTTGAGGTGATCAGCTGTTGATCATAGAATCATAGAATCATAGAGTTGGAAGAGACCACAAGGGCCATCGAGTCCAACCCCCTGCCAAGCAGGAAACACCATCAGAGCACTCCTGACATATGGTTGTCAAGCCTCTGCTTAAAGACCTCCAAAGAAGGAGACTCCACCACACTCCTTGGCAGCAAATTCCACTGTCGAACAGCTCTTACTGTCAGGAAGTTCTTCCTAATGTTAAGGTGGAATCTTCTTTCTTGTAGTTTGCATCCATTGCTCCGTGTCCGCTTCTCTGGAGCAGCAGAAAACAACCTTTCTCCCTCCCAGCCTGATCCTTCAGGCTGTGTGCTTTGACCTTCGGTCCATCTTTATATCTCTCCAAATACTTTATTCAATGAAACTCTTCTTTAAAAAAAAAAAAAAATTCTCAGAGATTGAGTGCATATTTGCCCAAACTAATGTGCTGTAGAATAATCTACCAGCCCCTACTTCTTCAATGGTGACAGCTGACTCTCAATATGGATCAATACAACCAGCAAATCACCTTATATTTTTCTTTTAAGCTCAATGCTACAAAAATGTTTGGCTGGTGTTAGCAAGAAAGAAGGAGGCGTTGTTGAGACTGATGCCACCATGCACCCTGTTTTTGTTGCAAAAAGGACTTGGGCTACATTTTTATGAGCCATGAAAGTGATTCTGCTAGTTACATCAACTTTAATGCTACGTTCATATACAAAACCTGGTAAGGCATAGCCAGCGGCGGATGGTTGTTTGTTTTGAAAATGTAAAACTCCTTTTAAATTTTAAACAACAAAGGCAGTCGTGGAATCACAACAGAAAAGATTTGCACTGTCCATTATATACAGAAAACTTATCCGGACATGCTTAAAAAGATATTACAAACTGCTGCAGGCAAAATACTTAGGCAGTGTAACCTTGCTGCTGTTACACACCACCTCATTAGGTGATGGGCACAGGATACTTGAAGCAGGATCCTGAGGTACAACCTCTCCTTTCATTGTTTTCTAAAAAAGCCTTTCAGATTTAGCCTGCTGAGATGCAGTTCTCCATCAGCATTTTAGGACCATCTGCTTTAAAATGAGCCAATCAGCTCTGAGGAGCAGCTGCTATTTTTGTATGTCATTTGGTCTCGGAAAGCCTGTTTGTGCGAGAGCCAAGGTCCACATGAGCTCCTTGCCAGAGTACAGGGGAAGCGTCGCAGGCAAACAGAACCCGGAATGCACTTTTCCCCGCACGGAAAAATCTCCTCCATGATGACACGGTCCCTTCATCCCCTAGATTTACACATCATTAGAAACCTAAACCTGCTCCCAACTTTTCAGGAGCTCGTTAGCTCATGTGGCAGAGAAAACGGACCCCTGCCTGGCAAGCTTAAAAAGCGATCTGTGCAGCTCCGTGCAAGCAAGTCCTGCTTTTCCCAACGCGGGGGGGGGGGGGATTATTCTGGGCTGTGCTCAGAACAGGGGATGGAAGAGCAATATGATGACGACAAAATAAGGAAATGAAAATATATGTCTTGTCTTACAGAAACACAGAGGCCTGGACACAATGTGAACTAAAGCTAAGAAAGAGGAGAAAAATTTAGTATAGTATAGTATTCTTTGAGAGGAAATTGATGCCGCATAGTATTTTGGAATCAACATTTTCCCCAGTTCAACTAATTTAATTGTTTAATTAGCAATCCCAGCAGGATGCTGTTGAAGTGGTTTTAATGAGAAAATAAAGGGCTCAATTAAAGATAAAGATTTGGCTCAATTAAGGAGACTGGTCTGCCTCACACTTAGGCTAGATCTGAAGGATGCGGAGAATGCCATGGATCAGCACTTGGAAAGAGGAATAGACTGCAGAGCCAAATTCTGTATTCCTTTCAGAGCTCTGATTTTTAGTTGAAAAATATATGGCAGGTCTGCATATTGTGATTGCCTCAAGAAAAATAAAATAAAGAACACTGATGCCTATAGGAAGTCTACAAGCAGGAAATGAACTCAAGAGCACTTTGCTTGCTCAGGGTCTATAGAAATTGGTACTCGGAGGCCTACTTGTTACAGTGGTACCTTGATACTCAAACTTAATCGGTTCCGGAAGTCCGTTCCAAAACCAAAGCGTTCCAAAACCAAGGTCTGATTTCTCATAGAAAGCAATGCAAAATGGATTAATCCATTCCAGACTTTTAAAAACAACCCCTAAAACAGCAATTTAACATGAATTTTACTATCTAACGAGACCATTGATCCATAAAATGAAAGGAATAATGAATATACTGTACTATAAAATAAATAAGACAGTATTGTAGATGATAAAAATTAACTTTTTTTCTTAACTGCACTGATGATAGTCATTGTTGGGATAGGGGGCTTTTATCCATTTCCACAGTCACACAATCAGTCAACCAGTAGCTGAGTTGGGTTCCACACAGTCACAAATACAAATTAACTGAAAAAGCCTCAAAAACAAATATGCAAAATAAATAGCAAAAACAAACGTGCCAAACGTAATCTGTTCCGGAAGTCCGTTTGACTTTCAAAATGTTCAAAAACCAAGTCACAGCTTCTGTTTGGTGCAGGTGCTCCGGAAACAATAGCCAACAACCTCATTGGACGTTCGGCTTCCAAAAAACGTTTGAAAACCAGAACACTTCTGGGTTTTTGGCGTTTGAGAACCAAGGTGTTTGAGTACCAAGGCGTTTGAGAACCAAGGTACCACTGTACTGGAGGAAAACATAGCCATTATGACTAACAGCCACCCTGAATGTTTAATCCTCTTTTGTGTGGACCTCGTGAATATGCTTGTATATATCCATGTACCTGGAAACACTGTTTACGCCTATGCTCCCAGACGCCTAGATGTGGGTTTTTTAAGATATACGCACATACATTTGACACCCACATCGTATGTGTCTGCTGTGGGAACGCTTGGTGTATGCTTGATGTTCCCTGTCACAGTCAAAAGCCATCAATCTCAACCAGAAGTCATCTTAGTAGGTCTCTTAGTAGCAGATTTCCTTTGGGTCTATGATGTGGTCAAACTCTGGTTCATGAAAGAAGGTTTGGTAAAAACCAGACTGGGAATGTCCAGATCTAGTAAGGTTGAAGACGTAGTCTCTCAGCATCATTACATGTGACTCAAATGACCACCCACTCTCCCACCCCCTTCTCTCCCTCTCCCTCTCTCCCCACTCAATGACCAACTTCGTGAGACACAGACCACACAGTGGAAGACTCTGGGCTCTTTCATGGACTCCCTACCAGATCAGATCACAGATACATCTTGTCCAGGAATCCCACACTGGCCAACTTAAAAGGGTAGAAAGATGGGATGGACAGTTTCCCTCACTTGTTACCTTTCTACAGTAGGCTAGTTTCACACACTCACATAATCCTCTCTTTCCTCCATCTAGACATGATCAGAGGCCAAAGACACATTCCTGCCAGGGAAAACTCTGGGGATGATGCAGAGCCAGGGAGGGGTGTGGCCTGGGAAGAGATTGATGAACTACACAGGGAAGTCACAGGGATCTCCTGGACCTGAGGCTTCCCTCCCCTGTTGATGGGTAATATTTTCAGGAAGAGCATTTTCAGTAAAATGGCATGTGAGAGTTAACCCCTCCCCATGGAATCAGGCTCCCCATCGAGCTGTTTTCTTCTAATGAAACAGACATGGCCAGTTCTAAGCACGTTAGTTAGAATCCATTCCAACCTCCTGCAAAGCAGGAATCTCAACACACGGCCCCCCATCCAATTTGAAAGCAGACCAGTTTCCAACTGAGTGGTTTCAAACCATGTTGTTGTTGTTTAGTCATTTAGTCGTGCCCGACTCTTCGTGACCCCATGGACCAGAGCACGCCAAGCACTCCTGTCTTCCACTGCCTCCCGCAGTTTGGTCAAACTCATGCTGGTAGCTTCGAGAACGCTATCCAACCATCTCGTCCTCTGTCGTCCCCTTCTCCTTGTGCCCTCCATCTTTCCCAACATCAGGGTCTTTTCCAGGGAGTCTTCTCTTCTCATGAGGTGGCCAAAGTATTGGAGCCTCAGCTTCAGGATCTGTCCTTCCAGTGAGCACTTAGGGCTGATTTCCTTCAGAATGGAGAGGTTTGATCTTCTTGCAGTCCATGGGACTCTCAAGAGTCTCCTCCAGCACCATAATTCAAAAGCATCAATTCTTTGGCGATCAGCCTTCTTTATGGTCCAGCTCTCACATCCATACATCACTACTGGGAAAACCATAGCTTTAACTATACGGACCTTTGTTGGTAAGGTGATGTCTCTGCTTTTTAAGATGCTGTCTAGGTTTGTCATTGCTTTTCTCCCCAGAAGCAGGCGTCTTTTAATATCGTGACTGCTGCCACCATCTGCAGTGATCAGGAAGCCCAATAAAGTAAAATCTCTCACTGCCTCCATTTCTTCCCCTTCAATTTGCCAGGAGGTGATGGGTTCAGTGGCCATGATCTTCGTTTTTTTGATATTGAGCTTCAGACCATATTTTGCGCTTCCTCTTTCACCCTCATTAAAAGGTTCTTTAATTCCTCCTCACTTTCTGCCATCAAGGTTTTGTCATCTGCATATCTGAGGTTGCTGATATTTCTTCCAGCAATCTTGATTCCGACTTGGTTTCAAACCATACTTAGCTTTGCAAATGTGCTAGCAGTTTTACTGTTGCAGAACTAGAAACAAGTACAATGTAAAGTATGAGGAGACAGGTCTATTCTACCTTGGGGATCCACATCACATGGTTCTCGGGTGACCATGTGCCTACCTCTGCTTCCTCTGTACCTCTGAATCAGGTCTCATCCAATCTAGTGGCTAAAAGAGAGGATCGCCTTTTCCAGACTGTCCCAAAAAAGAAATAATGGAAAAGGCCAAAGTACCATACAGTTGGCTCGTTCCTAGTTTCCTGTACAATCTAATACTGCTGAAAAGAAGCTCCGAATTTGTCCACACCATATGGTATTGATTCTCTTGCCATTGTGTTCATATATCAGATTGTACATATTGTATTCCACTTCCCATTACCTCTGAAAATTGCTAGGTCTAATTGACAATATGGCATCCACATTGAGATGCTTTGTTTTATGAAACTGCCCACTCCTTGGAGATTATTTTGTGTACTTTACTCCTTTACGTTGCCCTCGCTGTTTGATCAATCCAGTTCTCTTTGTTCCGAAACCATATGCATTTTCAAAACCAATACTTATACACCTTTCAAAGCCTCTGATTGTCATACAAAAGATGATAAATCTCCAGGGGAGCTAAACTATATCCTGAAGTGTACAGGCTAATGAGAAAAATAACTTCAAAATGTCAAGCTTTGGTGTTTTGATATTCTATCTTCTAGCCTTCAAATTGCAGAGGGAGAAAAAACCCCCAACAATGAATGATCCACTTCAGTGAGACATTAATTACATAAATAACAAGCCTGGC
The DNA here is from genome assembly GCF_965112155.1 of Podarcis liolepis. Classification (NCBI taxonomy): domain Eukaryota; kingdom Metazoa; phylum Chordata; class Lepidosauria; order Squamata; family Lacertidae; genus Podarcis; species Podarcis liolepis. The sequence goes on from NC_139557.1 coordinate 6,656,975, forward strand.
ATTTATATTCCCCGGTGGGGCTGCGGTTTAGAGGAGCAATTCTATTGTTGCCGTATGATTATTCACCACTGTTGTTGAACATGGGAAAATATAATGCGCATTCTTTGAGGAAGGGGGAAACGGTATAACTTTTCGGCAGATTTTCTGCAAAGTGTTTTAAAGGGGGAAGTAGCCCAATTTCACTTCTCTTGAGTTCACAGGAAATGACTGCTATGGTTTCCTGACATACTGATGTGTGTGCTTGTGGTTACTGGAAAATCCCATACTCTGAAGGCATCCTGTAGTTTATTACATACATGTGTATACTGTGAATTGGCTGCATGTAGCCAGGACTTTAGCTCAGCCAGGACCAAGACTGCCAGATCTCTCCAGATGTTGGGCTTCATCAGCTGCAGCCAACCTTGTCAGTGGTCAGGGATTGTGGGAGTTGCAGTCTGGCCATATCTGGAGGGCCACAGGTTCTGCACCGTACTGTAAAATTCAAACAACAACAAGAACAACCAACTCATTTTGCCGCTCACCTGCCCCTCCCCCAATTGGAGTGGCTCAAACCACTCCAATTAAACTCCTTATTCAGTAGCAGCACAGAACAGCTGCACATACCTAGTATTTGACGCTTCCTGGGAAGAACTGGTGGACAGCAGAGGGAAATGTGCTTTACTGCTCCTGCACACATTGATTCTTCATTGGAAAAGTTCCCTAAAATGGTTATTTCCTCAGGTGTTCTCATTCTAGTTTCAGGCTATGGTTGGGTGCGGGGGATAATAAGTAGATAGTTTTCTGCTAACGTATTCTTGAGCTATTGCTGGATTTGTTGGGGTCCAGCTAATCTCTTACAGTAAGTAGTCTCTCACACTAAAGCTAGGGTAGCCAACAACATTATTGGACCACAGCTCTCGTGATCCCTGACCTCTGGCAATAATGAATGAGGCTGATGGAAGGTACCACATTGGCTACGCCTGAATTAAAGCCTCAGTCCATACTGTAGAATAGTAGTAGTATTATTCTAGAATATTAATAGGTGCAAATACTCTTCTCGTCTGCAGTAGAGTATCATCTTCAAGCAAGTAGCAAAAGCCACAGAAGAGATATTTCTTGTTTTTCCTTCCTTATTTAATCTAACTGGTTCTCTGATCTGCATGCAGTACATGTATATTTCAGTACAGGAGATGTAATAAGTTCAGAATAAAAGCTTTTCTGTGTGTGTGTGTGTGTGTGTGTGTGTGTGTGTACAACCACATCCACATAAAATTTCCTTGTTACTTTGGCATTTGTGCACGTGCTATTAAGGGAGTTGGAGTTAAGCATTTTCTCTTGAAATTATATGCCAAAATGTCTTTTGCCAAGTTCATACCGTCTTGAAAACCAATTCTAAAGAATTTGCTCTCTTACAAATCAGTCAAAAATGTGTGGCCTTTATGTTTCCAGCTTACAGCATTATCACTTGTATCTGTACATTTTAAAGCAGAAATGTGAGCAAGTTTCTAATCAAATCAAATGGGCCAAAAATAAAATGGAAGTAGAAAGAATGCTATCTGTCAGGAATCCTCAGTATATTTGCTCACTTACAAATTTTCTGAATTGTAGTTCATAACAAAATGTGAGTTTGTTTCACTCGTTTCCAGAAGTTCATAACCTAAGGGATCCTACAACCAGATTTTAACATGTATTTTTAGTTCTTGTCATGATTCAGTTCTTGTATTTATTTTTTCTTTGCAACTTTGCGAATAGAGATAACCAAATATGTGACCATGAGCTCGTCATCTTCAATTAAAAGAGCTATTTATATTCTATGTGAAAATAACGTGGTCTTCAGAAGTGTTTGATTTCCATCAGAACTTCTCATCTGTTTGTCATTTAAAGTTCAGGCCACTTTCCATATTTCTATCAAATGCTTGCCTCACATGGAAGTCTGACAAAGAGAGTCTGGAGAATAACTTTTTTTTGAAGTTATAAGTAATCCAGTACTTGCCTGAAATTGACTGGACTCGGCAATAATATACGAGCTAACAAATGAAGCTGAGGGACGTATAGTGTTCAGCTGGAGTTGGAGCACATGTTGCGGATGCTGCCGAAAATGTTCTCCCCATGGTGAGTTACCCCTTCTCTGTAGGAAACAAGTACTCAGCATGTGACTGGTCCTCATTATAATGTGAGTCTCCATGCTGCTCTCCTTCTAGTTGCCAGGAATGCAGAACAGGGGCACTGGAGATTCACCATAGGATAATGGATGTTTGAGGTGATGCAAACTTTACTCCTGGGAGGGGGAATCACTCAGCACAGAGATGCTATATTTTGGCTCTGTATGCTCTAGCTCAGGCTTCCTCAACCTCAGCCCTCCAGATGTTTTTGGCCTACAACTCCCACCATCCCTAGCTAGCAGGACCAGTGGTCAGGGATGATGGGAGTTGTAGTCTCAAAACATCTGGAGGGCCGAGGTTGAGGGAGCCTGCTCTAGCTTATGGGTAGGCAAACTAAGGCCTGGGGGCCGGATCCAGCCCAATCGCCTTCTAAATCCGGCCTGCGGATGGTCCGGGAATCAGAGTGTTTTTACATGAGTAGAATGCGTCCTTTTATTTAAAATGCATCTCTGGATTATTTGTGGAGCATAAGAAATTGTTCATCCCCCCCCCAATATAATCCAGCCCCCCATAATTTTAAATCTGGTAGGGAGAAATCTCCCTCTTTCTTTAAGATCTGTTAATAATTTATATTTTATCCTTGGCTTCTTTCCTCGCCAGATAAATCTTGAAATGTCCTTCTGCCATTCTTTGAAGCAACGCATCTGTAGAAGTTTGGAGACTGAGTGGGTGGGGCTGATGTGCGCAGGGAACACGGGGTGAGTGGAACCTGCATGCACTCCACTTGCCCTACCCACAGTTTGAACATTAGTGAATATGCTTCACACTGCAATCCTATGAATGTAATAATGGGGGGATACAATCTATTTCAGAGAAACAGACCAGACAAGAAAGGAGGAGGAGTGGCGTTATATGTCAGGGATGTGTATACCTGTGAAGAGATCCAAGATTTAGAACCTCAAAGCCAAAGTGAGAGCATTTGGGTCAAAATTAAGGGAGAGAAGAATAACAGAGACCTCATTGTGGGAGTTTACTATAGATCCCCAAGCCAAACGGAGGACATAGATGCTGCCTTCCTGGAACAGATGGCCAAGCATGCAAAAGGAAGGGAGATAGTAGTAATGGGGGACTTCAATTACCCGGATATTTGTTGGACGTCAAACTCAGCCAAGAGCATAAGGTCAAACAGATTCCTCACTGGCCTTGCAGACAACTTCATTGTCCAGAAAGTGGGAGAAGCAACAAGAGGAACAGCCATTTTAGATCTGGTCCTAACCAATGTTGATGACCTGGTTAGTGGGGTAGATGTGGAAGGATCATTAGGCGCGAGTGATCATGCTCTTCTGAAGTTTACTATACAGCGGAAAGGAGCAGCCAAGCATACTAGGACTCAATTTCTTGACTTTAAGAAAGCCGACTTCATAAAACTTAGGGAAGTGCTGGGTGAGATCCCATGGACAGCAATACTAAAAGGAAAGGGAGTTCATGATGGCTGGGAGTTTGTTAAGAGGGAGATAGTAAAAGCACAACGTCAGGCAATACCAATGAGACGAAAACATGGAAGGTGCCTAAAGAAACCAGGGTGGCTATCTAAAGAACTTTTAACTGAATTAAGATTAAAAAAGGATGTGTACAAAAAATGGAAAAGGGGGGAAACCACCAAAGAGGAATTCAAACAAATAGCCAGCACGTGTAGACACAAAGTCAGAAAAGCTAAAGCACAGAATGAACTCAAGCTTGCTAGAGAGGTTAAAAGCAACAAAAAAGGCTTTTATGGGTATGTTCGTAGCAAAAGGAAGAACAAAGAAACAGTGGGGTCACTCAGAGGAGAAGATGGTGAAATGCAAACAGGGGACACAGAAAGGGCTGAACTCCTCAATGCCTTCTTTGCCTCAGTCTTCTCCGATAAAGAAAACAATGCCCGACCTGAAGAATTTGGAGCAAATGATTCAGCAAAGGAAACACAGCCCAGAATAACTAAGGAGATAGTACAAGAATATTTGGCTAGATTAGATGTATTCAAGTCTCCAGGGCCAGATGAACTGCATCCAAGAGTATTAAAAGAACTGGCAGATGTGATCTCAGAACCACTGGCAGTCATCTTTGAGAATTCCTGGAGAACAGGCGAAGTCCCGGCAGACTGGAGGAGGGCAAATGTTGTCCCTATTTTCAAAAAGGGGAAAAGAGAGGACCCAAATAATTACCGCCCAGTCAGTCTGACATCAATAGCAGGGAAGATTCTGGAACAGATCATTAAGCAAACAGTCTGTGAGCACCTAGAAAGGAATGCTGTGATCACCAATAGTCAGCATGGATTTCTGAAAAATAAGTCATGTCAGACTAACCTGATCTCGTTTTTTGACAGAATTACAAGCCTGGTAGATGAAGGGAACGCAGTGGATGTAGCCTACCTTGATTTCAGCAAGGCATTTGACAAGGTGCCCCATGATATTCTTGTAAAGAAGCTGGTAAAATGCGGTCTTGACTATGCTACCACTCAGTGGATTTGTAACTGGCTGACTGACCGAACCCAAAGGGTGCTCATCAATGGTTCCTCTTCATCCTGGAGAAGAGTGACTAGTGGGGTGCCACAGGGTTCTGTCTTGGGCCCGGTCTTATTCAATATCTTTATCAACGACTTGGATGATGGACTCAAGGGCATCCTGATCAAATTTGCAGATGACACCAAACTGGGAGGGGTGGCTAACACCCCAGAGGACAGGATCACACTTCAAAACGACCTTGACAGATTAGAGAACTGGGCAAAAGCAAACAAGATGAATTTTAACAGGGAGAAATGTAAAGTATTGCACTTGGGCAAAAAAAATGAGAGGCACAAATACAAGATGGGTGACACCTGGCTTGAGAGCAGTACATGTGAAAAGGATCTAGGAGTCTTGGTTGACCACAAACTTGACATGAGCCAACAGTGTGACGCGGCAGCTAAAAAAGCCAATGCAATTCTGGGCTGCATCAATAGGAGTATAGCATCTAGATCAAGGGAAGTAATAGTGCCACTGTATTCTGCTCTGGTCAGACCACATCTGGAGTACTGTGTCCAGTTCTGGGCACCACAATTCAAGAAGGACACTGACAAACTGGAACGTGTCCAGAGGAGGGCAACCAAAATGGTCAAAGGCCTGGAAACGATGCCTTATGAGGAACGGCTAAGGGAGCTGGGCATGTTTAGCCTGGAGAAGAGGAGGTTAAGGGGTGATATGATAGCCATGTTCAAATATATAAAAGGATGTCACATAGAGGAGGGAGAAAGGTTGTTTTCTGCTGCTCCAGAGAAGCGGACACGGAGCAATGGATCCAAACTACAAGAAAGAAGATTCCACCTAAACATTAGGAAGAACTTCCTGACAGTAAGAGCTGTTCGACAGTGGAATTTGCTGCCAAGGAGTGTGGTGGAGTCTCCTACTTTGGAGGTCTTTAAGCAGAGGCTTGACAACCATATGTCAGGAGTGCTCTGATGGTGTTTCCTGCTTGGCAGGGGGTTGGACTCGATGGCCCTTGTGGTCTCTTCCAACTCTATGATTCTATGATTCTATGATTCTATGATTCTATGAACCGGTTGCAATCCTATGGGAGTGAGTGATATCGAGCTCAGTGGTACTTTTGAATAAACCTGCATGGGATCTTGTAGGAGCAAGCCAAATTTAGTAACTTTTACAGCCTTCTACCTATCGTCATATGTGGGAAATTGTTATTCGAATTTTACAATAGGTATCAGACTTACCTTCTGGCCTTGGGCTGGACTACTGAAAACTTAAGGGGTGCAGTTGCTAGATTCCCATCCGTCTACATCTGTTTTTCCCCTTAATTTTTTTTTTATCTTTGCATTTTGCAGAACTTGTCCAGATTAGACCTCTTACTTGTCCTGATGGTGATATTGCTCATTCCTGCAAATATCAGCTGCATTCTATAATCCTGTTTAGACTAGCCTAATTTGGCATGGGGATAAGTTACTGCTCCCACCTTGCTCCCACTAGGTCTCCGTGACCTTGCTCAAAGTAGAAGGACTGCTGTTAGAACAGAACCAGATGTTTATTTCAATGCAGAAAACTGGAGCTCCTTCGGGCTGCACTGGATTTGTGCTGAACTGAAATAGGAACTGCTGCTTATGCGTTCTGATTCTGCATTTCCAGGAGAGGGCCTTTAAAAATAGTCCCAGATTATGATGCTGTGTAGATAGTTGGCATAGCTAAGGCTCAGCCACTGAACTACCACCGCCAATGTCCAGGGAGGAGAGAGGTCATAGAGGTGCAGTCTGAGGCTGCTTGGAAGTGTATCTTAGGTATCCGAATGGCTCAGCCATAACAGCCATACCTTGGCTCAGAATGCTGTAGACTCGAGTTTCATTCAAGGAATTGGGCCACCGCTGTACTCTGCACAGAGGGCAGAGTAAAAATAAATGTTGAGAACTGCCTGGGCAATTGATCAGGCAGCCTGTACCTTTCCCAGCCAAAATTCTGTCATTTTCAGCAATGCCTCCAGCAGACTGGTGGGACCTCTTTGTGTGCAGCTTCTGCCGTTGCACTAGTTATGCGCGGAGGTCCCCAAGCCACCCCTCAAATAATTCACAAATCATACGTAATTTTAGTTTAAGGTTTTTGGCACTATTTTGGCCACAACTTTATTAAAATACATAATCTGTGAGTGGTTGCTTAGGCATTGGCTATGACTATCTGTCCTCCCGCCTGGGACAGAACTGACTATCCGAACTCCCTAGGAAGCCAGTGAAGGGAAAACAATGTTGGGGATCAGTTGGGTGAGCGTCAGTTGGGTGAGCGTCAGTCCCTCACCGCTCACCCAACCAGCTCCCCAAGGCTTGCCGGCCCTGGTCCCATTTCAGGGATTGGAAGAAATCGTGGCAAGCCCCAGGATTCCTTTAACGGAATTCCCTTCCAGCACCATTGGAGGGGCATGCACAGCCTATCCTGACCCCTCCTCCACCAATTTTTATAACCAGTGCCTAACCGCAACCTTACAAGTTGTGACAAATTGCTAAGTAGTAGGCAAAAACCAAGTGGCACCAGCCAATCAGCCAAATGGATAAAATTCCTACTAAGCCCTGCCCCAATGGCAGATGGCCCCATGGCAGGCATAGCAAGGTCAACCAGAACACAGGGCGGGCAGGTGATCCGATGCACTCAGCGAAAGAGAAAGCAAAAGCGGAGTCCCCCAATATTTAAAACCTTTGGTCCCACCCACAATTTGCAACAAGCAATTTGCCCCAGCAACCCGGTCAGCCAATCGTTGCTTCAGGCAATAACCATTAACCTGCCTGGCAACAGAGGGTTGGCCTGGCAGACCCCACCGCAACCTGTGCTCTCATTTTAGAGAGAACACACTATAGCGATTTGTAGCACACACCCAATGAATAGGGGAGATATTTAATTTAAACTCTGCTTTGCAGTACGTAGGGCGATGAAAGCAGATGTAACCATGCACCGAAGGCTTAGAAATGGGAGACTCAAATTCTTTCTGCTCTTGTTTCCAGAAAGGGTGAGAGGAGGAAAGATCGCTTAACATAAAGCATAAAATATAAAATATAACTGCTTATGGAAAGAGACACAGAACCACAGAATCAGAGAACTGTAGTGTTGGAAGGGACCCTTAGGGTCATCTGAAGGAGCGTGTCCACCCCCATTCTTCTGCCTGGACACTGAGGTCCAGCGCCGAGGGCCTTCTGGCGGTTCCTTCATTGTGAGAAGCAAAGCTACAGGGAACCAGGCAGAGGGCCTTTTTGGTGGTGGCGCCCGCCCTGTGGAACGCCCTTCCACCAGATGTCAAAGAGATAAACAACTACCTGACATTCAGAAGACATCTTAAGGTTCAGGGAAGTTTAAAATGTGTGACATCTTAGTTTATTTTTGGTCTTTGTGGAAGCCGCCCAGAGTGGCTGGGGAAACCCAGCCAGATGGGCGGGGTACAAATAAATTATTATTATTATTATTATTATTATTATTATTATTATTATTATTATTATTATTAATTTAGTCCAAGCCTTGCAATGCAGGAAGCCTTGACACATGGCCATCCTCTCATGCGAGTCTGTTTCACTGTTGAACAGCTCTTACTGCCCAAAAGTTCTTCCTGATGTTTAACCAGAATCTTCTTCCTCGTAACTTGAAGCCACTGGTTCGTTCCTACCCTCCAGAGCAGGAGAAAACAAGTTTGAGAGCCAGTGTGGTGTAGTGGTTAAGAGCGATAGACTCGTAATCTGGGGAACCGGGTTCACGTCTCCGCTCCTCCACATGCAGCTGCTGGGTGACCTTGGGCCAGTCACACTTCTCTGAAGTCTCTCAGCCCCACTCACCTCACAGAGTGTTTGTGTGGGGGAGGAAAGGAAAGAAGATTGTTAGCCGCTTTGAGACTCCTTTGGGTAGTGATAAAGTGGGGTATCAAATCCAAATCCAAACTCTTTTGCTCCATCTTCCATGGGGAAGCCCTTCAGATATTTGAACATGGCTATTCTATCTCCTCTCAGTCTCCTCTTATCCAGGCTAAACAGTCCCTGCTTTATCAAGCGTTCCTCACAAGGCTTGGTTTCCAGACCCTTGATTGCCTTGGTTGCCCTCCTCTGCACATGTTTCAAGTGTCAATATCCTTCTTAAATAGTGGTGCCCAGAACTGGACACAGTATTCCAGGTGTGCCCTCACTGAGGCAGAAGTGACCTGTGACATTTCCTACCATTTTATAGTGGGGTGGGTGGGGAACTTTTGGTCCTACAGATGTCTCTTTCTTTCTTAATTTATACAATTTATTACCCCGCTCTTCTGCCCTTTAGGATCCCAGGGCAGGTATGTTGGGTTCCAGCTCCCATCAGCATCACCCCATCATGGACCATGGCCAGGGACGATGATAGCTCTTGTCCAGCAACACCCAGAGGACCACACAGGTCCCTCCTCCTGCTTTACTGCATTATTTCCCTGAATCCTCATGGATATCAGAGACTCTGCTTTATCTCAGGCAGAGTTTACAGGCTGTCCAAATATGGCTTGGCTTTAATATATTAGCAAGCTAACCCAATGTGCACAAGGACAAATATTGAAGTAGACAAATGACAAACAAGTGGAAGAACAGAAAACCTTACTGAATACTCTGCAAGCATTTACCATTCCAGGAATCCTGTCTGATAAACAGAACTATATCGGTCGATGGAGAGTTGTAATTAATTACCTTTGACATTGATAAATTTCTTGCAGGGTCTTCTGTTAATCTGCTGGTGCGTCTGTATCTAGACCTTCCATTCCTCCCATCCAACATTAACAATCTATTTGTAGACTTGGCTGTATAATTAAACATTTAATCTGCAAAGAGAGTGGTTCTTCAGAAAATGTGAACTCTGTTCCTGAACCCACGCTAGGCTTTTTCAGACATGACATAAGAAAATTTGTTCATATTTGCTTGCTGCTTCTGGCTCTTCAGATAATCTTGTATATTACATTTCAAGCACATGTAGATAATTTAATTTAATTTTTTCCCTAAATGTCCATATAGAAGAAAGCTAAACCTATATGAGCGTAATTAGAATTATTTATAATACTATAAAAATTTAACTGAATCAGAATTACTGGAAAATGTGATTTTCAAAAAACAATAAAGGCTATATTTTGCAGTAATTGAATTAAGTTAAACCATCAATTACATTTCTGCCCTTGCCTCATTCTGTTATCTTTGCTCTGCTTGGTATAATGTCGGGTACTTTAGCTTTTATAAAGTTACGGTTGATTATCCTATTTAGAATAAACATTTATTTCAACTTATTTAGAGTACAGATCAGATTTATGCCAAAACATAGCTGTAGTTAAGGCTCTAGACATATTTCCAGACTTGAGGTTCAGGGTCGGGTACTGCTTAACATGTAACACTTTGCCCAGAGAGAGATTTGGTTGAAATCCTCCCCCCCTTCAAACATGAAACTCACGGGGTGACCTTGATTCAGATAGTTCACAGGGTGCTTCTTTCTTTTTTTCAATTTTTTCAATTAATTTTCCAAAATTTTGTCTAACAAACAAACATACACCCTATTTGAAATTAAACCAATCTTGGCAACATTGTTAAGTGACTTCCTCAAATCCCCCTGGTTGAATTTCATTATATATCATTTTAACAGTTTTCCAAAATCTATCTTCTCAAAGAAAAATTATCTTGATCACTTAACATCTTTCATTCCTTCTAATCTGGCTTTAAACATCTTAATTCCTATCCCTACATATTTAGGTGCTAAGCCTATCTCGTATTTGCAAGCTTTCCCACAACTGCAGCTAGAAATTTGTTAGCAAAGGATTGGAAAACACAAGAAGTACCAACAGTGGAAGACTGGCAGATGAAGATGATGGACTTTTCGGAGCTAGCCGACCTGAATGGAAGAGTCCGCGACCAGAAGGAGGAGGAGTACCAGGATGAATGGATAAAATTTAAAGACTATTTAGCTAAATACGTTAAGATAACCTAATTGGAAAAACATCACAGGGTGCTTCTGATAATTAAATGGAACGAACCCAAGCAGATGAAATAAATAATACAGGTCACTTTCAGAAGCCTTCCTTATCGAAGATCTATCCTGATTCATTTGCACAAGGTTTGTGGGGCGATTCAATAACTTTGTTTATCTTGAACATTTATTCTGATTTGTTCGTGGAGAGGTTGGACCAAGCAAATGTTATCCCACACTTTCTGAAGCATTGTCCCATCACTTTCCCTACTCGGAGAAATTCCAGTTTTCTTTTTTTCTGGTTGGGGTTTGTTGTGCAAGAGCACAAATCAGCTTCAATTGTGCAACCCGACAGAAGTGATTGAATTCCCTTTGAAAGCAGCAACAGTGCTATTGACAGCTCGTAATGGGAATATACCTTCATTGCAACAGTGCAACAGTTTGAATTTGGTAAGATGTGATAAATCATTTTTCGAGAAGTTGAAATATAGCACAACTCATCAGTGTCTCATCCAAAACAAAAAAAACCCTCTGCCCCAGGAGCGATTCCAGACAGTTGGGGTTGGTATTCCTTCTGCAGACATGTTATGTCCAGAAATCATTGGCATCACCAACCCCACCCGTCTTTTTAGGAAATCTGACATGCAAAAGCACACACACACACACACACAGAACCCCCTTTTGCCCATAGACAATATTAAGCCAATCTCTGAAAGTGCACAGGCTGACACTGGGCTTTCCACACACAAACCCAGAATACCATATACCAAGCTACACTACAGCATTCTTTGCTTAAATCAAAATAATGTGACTGATTGATTGGTGTGTTCTGCACTTTTATCCCACAGGGGTACCCAATAGTCCTTTACAGACTTTATACAAACATGTAGAGGAGGAGAAATGTTATTGCATGCATCCACATGCCACACATTCATTGTAAGAGAGGCCAGCGTGGTGTAGTAGTTAAGAGCGATAGACTCGTAATCTGGTGAACTGGATTCGATTCCCCGCTCCTCCACATGCAGCTGCTGGGTGACCTTGGGCCAGTCACACTTCTCTGAAGTCTCTCAGCCTCACTCACCTCACAGTGTGTTTGTTGTGGAGGAGGAGGGGAAAGGAGAATGTTAGCTGCTTTGAGACTCCTTCGGGTGGTGATAAATCGAGATATCAAATCCAAACTCCTCCCCCTCCTTCTCTTCTTCTTCTTCTTCTTCTTCTTCTTCTTCTTCTTCTTCTTCTTCTTCTTCTTCCTGAAACAGCCCCTGCCAGACAACCTATACGTGTAGAAGACTCCTTCCATGCAATGAGGAACCTTGCTTCCTCAGGCTCTGATAGAATTTTCCCTAACCTAAAGGAAAATGAGGAGGGTGTTAGGCTGTATGTAAGAATTTATTATTAAATTAACATCATTAATTTTTATTATCATCATCATCATCATCATCATCAAAATGTGATTATAATATTGTACAGTGCCCTGTGATTTTTTGATAAAGGGTAGTCTATAAACAACCACCACCACCACCACAACTCACTGTACTTGAATTCATGACGCATGGGAACGGGCCTTTTCTGTGGTGGCTCCTCACAGAGGCTCACTTTAGGCTCCAGGCAAAACCTTTTCTCTATAACCAGGCCTTTGGCTGATTAACATTCTATGGCCTTTCAAATGGTCTGTGGGTGGCAGGGAGTGTTATTGGTTTGCTTTGCTTTTGTTTTATTATGCATTTTGTGTTTCCATTTTGTATTTTTATGTTGCGAACTGCCCTGTGAACTTTAGATGAAGTATACAAATTTAATAAACAACAACAACAACAACACTTGCATAATTTCTAAAGTCAAATAAGGAAGTGCAACATTGGACCTCAAGGGGAAGACCATTCTACAGGTTTGAGGCCTACACTGTAAAGGCCCTGTTTCTGTCTGATACAGTTTTAACTTCCCACATTGATGGAATCCAAAGCAGGCCTGATTTGTGCCACACAATTTCAGAGGAAGCAGAGAGGATGTCCTACTTTGTGCATAAGCTTGGTTGTCCTCCTTGGTTAGGCGGATACAGGTCCAAGATGATTAATTTATGTTTCTGCCCAGAGTGGCAACCCAGTCAGATGGGTGGGGTATAAATATTATTATTAGTAGTAGTACAGTGGTACCTCGGGTTAAGTACTTAATTCGTTCCAGAGGTCCGTACTTAACCTGAAACTGTTCTTAACCTGAAGCACTACTTTAGCTAATGGGGCCTCCTGCTGCTGCTGCGCCGCCGGAGCACGATTTCTGTTCTCATCCTGAAACAAAGTTCTTAACCTGAAGCACTATTTCTGGGTTAGCGGAGTTTGTAACCTGAAGTGTATGTAACCTGAAGCGTATGTAACCGGAGGTACCACTATATAGCATTGGAAAGGGAAACGGGTGGCGCTGTGGGTTAAACCACAGAGCCTAGGACTTGCCGATTGGAAGGTTGGCAGTTCAAATCCCTGCGACGGGGTGAGTGCCCGTTCCTGGGTCCCTGCTCCTGCCAACCTAGCAGTTCGAAAGCACATCAAAGTGCAAGTAGATAAATAGGTACCGCTCCAGCGGGAAGGTAAACGGTGTTTCCGTGCGCTACTCTGGTTCACCAGAAGTGGCTTAGTCATGCTGGCCACATGACCCGGAAGCTGTACGCCGGCTCCCTCGGCCTATAGAGCGAGATGAGTGTGCAACCCCAGAGTCATCCGCGACTGGACCTAACGGTCAGGGTTACCTTTACCTTTACATTTTATAGCATTGAAAAAGACGTCCCTATTTTCATCGGAGAAATGTTGAAGGGTGTGGGAGCACAGTCACTAAAACTGCCCTCTGATCAGTAGGACCATCCCTACCATTAGGCGGAAGGAAGCAGCCACCTTAGGTGGCAGATACAGGGGTGCGCACGCCCTACTGCCACTAGTCTGAGCCTCAGAAACATTTCCTGGATCACAGAACATTGCACCATCCGAGGGGCTGGCAGAACAGGACTGTGAGGGGAGAATGGCTGGCTGCCATTGCTAGGAACAAACGACTTGATGTCATTGCTTCCTGCGATGGCCGGTGATGATCCTCCGGATGAACATTCGTCAGGCGGGATGGTGACAAGGAGGCCGACATGCAAGGACTGAAATGCAAGTGGCCTCCTCTTCAATCTGATCCCTGGGTGCCTGATTAATTGCAGGAGCTGTTCACACAAGCAAATTCCCGCCTCCGGTGGCTCCTGCGCTGCTTTGCCAAAGGCTCAGGGAAAGCAGAGCAGTTAATCCCTCTGAATTATCCTCCCGGCTGGCCGTATGGGACCTTATCAAATGATGACCACGTGAGGAGACGTCTTCTGCTCGCCAGCTCCTCTGTCTCCCTTGCTGAAATATGGATGTGCAGAGAGGCGGTTATCATTCTTGCGGACTGTCCTTCAGACATGCCTGCCGGTCGGTCTGTTCATGCGTCTGTTTACTTTTCCAGGCCTGTGTGGGAGAGGAGCAGGCTTCCTCCTTTCTGTCCCGCCTTCTAAACTAGAGTCTTGTAAGCAACGGATGCAGCCGAATTATTATGCCCAGTGACAAGCGGCGCTGAACATAAACGGATGACACGGGCCCAAGGCACGGCCATCCCAGCTGAGCCTTGAAGTCCTCGGTCTGCTTGCTCTGCAAAAGGCTGTTTGTAGTTCCGTCTCCTTTAAGTTTAGCAGGCAGAGGCGAGGGAACGTTTGGCGGGCCTGGCCCTGCATGCTAACAGTGGCTGCAAAACTCTTTACAACACGCAGCAGTATGGGAAGAGGGAAAGTCTCCAATCCTAGATAAGACTGTCTAGACAGTGGATCCAAGAACTGGCAAAGGGACAGAAATGGCAGGGGTGGGGGGCGGGGAGAAAGGATGAGAAAATGCCTCTGAAGAAACAGGAAGGCTTCTTGTTTCCAGAAGCTTGGCTACAAGGACTTTATTTGTTTCTTCTGAATATGCTTTCCGGCTTATAAAGAGATTATCAGCTTCCATTAAAATAAAAAATGTTCTAGTCCTCATTGCTGTCCTTCCTAGCCAAGAAGAATACCAGGCCTCTACAGGGTAAACTCTTTGTGGCCTTCATGGATCTGAAATCAGCATTTGACTCCATCCCCAGATCCCAGCTATGGTCCAAATTAAATCTGATTTTACAGGACAAACGACTCCTCTTTCTTATAAAAGCCCTGTACAATGGAACCAAACTGCAGGTCCGATGCGGTCGGCAGGGACAGTTATCAAACAGTATCGAGGGGGGTGAGACAGGGATGCACTTTGGTCCCCACATTGTTTTGTCTATTCTTAAATGACCTAGAAGAGAGCTTAATGGACCCAGATGGACACCTTCCAAAAATAGGAATGAGAAGGACGCCCTTATTGTTATATGCGGATAACGCGGCCATCGTATGATGTTCCAGACGGGGTTTGAATTATCTGCTGAGGAAATTTTCTGATTACTGTTCTGGAAATGGTTTCTCCATTAAAATAAAAAAAAGTTCTACTCCTCATTGTTGAGCCAAAAAAGCTGTGCCTATGGAAGCTGGGGAAATGATTTTGGGGAAGAAGTTGGGCAGAGATTTTGAGTGATCAAAAGGCATTACAGTGGTACCTCGGGTTACATACGCTTCAGGTTACATACGCATCAGGTTACAGACTCCGCTAACCCAGAAATAGTGCTTCAGGCTAAGAACTTTGCTTCAGGATAAGAACAGAAATCGGGCTCTGGCAGCGCGGTGGTAGCGGGAAGCCCCATTAGCTAAAGTGGTCCTTCAGGTTAAGAACAGTTTCATGTTAAGTACGGACCTCCGGAACGAATTAAATACTTAACTTGAGGTACTACTGTATGCATAATTTGTGCTCCCTATTTGCTTTACAGTTCCTTGATCCTTGCTTTCTGCTTCCACCGTCCTTAGTGTAATTACCGTATTTTTTGCACCATAACACTCACTTTTTTCCTCCTAGAAAGTCAGGGGAAATGTCTGTGCGTGTTATGGAGGAAATGCCTACGGGTGGCATGCCTATGGATTTTCCTCCTCTAAAAACTACGTGCGTGTTATGGTCGGGTGCGTGTTATAGAGCGAAAAATATGGTAGAAATAATTGCTACAATCCTATGCATGCTTCTGCGCTTTTAAAGCACAGCTCTGCACCTTCCCGGTCCGTGTCTGAATGTTTCCCCCCTGATGCTTTCCCTGTGGAAATCCACTCTTTAATGCTCTCAGCAATGTGCAGAAAACCCAAATTGCCATTTGTTCTGATTCTGTGTTAAAGAGCAGTTTTTTTCTGGGGAAATAGGCAGGGCAAAAAAAAAAAAAAAAAAAAAAAAGAAGAAGAAGAAGAAGAGAGAAAGCGCTCAGAAATGGACTGGGAACGTGCAGTCTCTGTGCCTAGAAAGTGTGGGGCAGACTCCAAGTGTGGATGAGCTCCAGCTGTAGCTCCATGGCACAGCCCCTGCTTTGGTTGCAGAAAATCCCCTGGGCCACAGCAGCTCCAGACAGGACTGGGTTAGATCCCTGTCTGAAATCCCTGTCTGAAATGCTGCCAGTCAGTGCTGGTCTTTGTGAGCTAGGTGGACCAGTGGTCTGGCTTGACACACGGCATTTTCCTACATTTCCATGAGAATCAGCACCATCAAAATTTGTCGGAATTCTGGTAAGAACACACCCACCCCAGGCTGTGAACAGTGGAAAAGCACCCAACTAAGATTGGCAGAGGAAACCAGGTGGTACATTAAATACATACATACATTTTTCTGTGTTTTTTTTCTGTTGTTTTAAACTGTTATTAATGTTGCGCAATATTTGGCACGAATGTTGCGCTTTAATTGTTGGAAGCTGCCCTGGAACCTACGCCCCTGTTCTCAGCATACATTTGTTTGTTTTTCATTACAGCAAATATTTAAAACACATCTAGATTCATTGGCGATGGGACGTGGGTGGCGCTGTGGGTTAAACCACAGAGCCTAGGACTTGCCAATCAGAAGGTCAGCGGTTCGAATCCCCGCAATGGGGTGAGCTCCCGTTGCTCAGTCCCAGCTCCTGCCAACCTAGCAGTTCGAAAGCACACCAGTGCAAGTAGATAAATAGGTACCACTCCGGCGGGAAGGTAAACGGCATTTCTGTGCGCTGCTCTGGTTCGCCAGAAGCGGCTTAGTCATGCTGACCACATGACCCGGAAGCTGTACACCGGCTCCCTTTACCTATGCTGAGAACAAAAAAGATCCATGTTGCTTATTGGTTAAGAGTTAACCTGGACCTACCCCCCCTTTTTGGTTTATTTTCTTAATTAACTTGTAGCCGATCTCTAAATGACTGATCTCCGTTTAAGCTCCCCGGCTCCCCTTATCCTTTCGCTGTTGTTGCTTATCTCAATTTCAAAATATCCTTTTTCAATCTGTTAGAGGCAGGCACAGTTGCTGGCTGAAGTTAACTGCTAATTTTGTTCAAGCCTATCTTAACAGCCAACAAGCGTTCCTAGGGAAAGTCCATTAGGGGAAGGGGGATGAAATTGTGGTTGGAATGAAACTAACTGGAATATACCCCATATCAAATAACAAGGTAAGGGGTTTTTTTTCTCAAGAGCTTTGGAACCCAAAAGATTTGTGGTGGCTCCAGGAGATAAGAACTGGCTTGCTCACTCCTGGCCCTGTTCCTATGTGATTGCCCAGACAGGGAACATCTCTCTTAGAGCAGTTCTTCCTTGTACGAGAGGCATTTGTTTCTGCATTATTAGCAATCGCCCTTTGCATATTAGCATTCACCTGCTGCTAGTATACATTCCAGAAACACTGGCCCAGAGCCTGGAATTCCCCAGAGGACCCAAAAGAGAGCTCCGAAAGTGGCAGTGGTTTTGCTAATTACCAAAGCCAACTGTTGTCTGGCTGGCCAGCCCATCTTAACACGTCTCCCTTCCTTTTAATTCTGCTGCTAGCTGAGCATGCTGTTATTATGCTAATAAGCGCTGGCCCTGCCACACGACAACATATGTGAGATGTTCTGTTTTCCCTAATTGCTTCATTCTAGTCTTATTGGTCTGTGTGCAATATTTATAGGCTTGTTTCCCCCCACTGCAGAAAGGTCAGCTGCACATAATTGCACTAGGCACATAACAAAGAAAGTGATATCGCCTAGTGGGCACGCTATACCTGTATGCAGTGGTCAAGGGGCAAAATCCAGGAGGCTTCTCCCGGTCCACCTGAAAGCAAATGGTGGAGCACATGGGAGACTAGAGTCTGCGCCAGGATTTTTATTGCTCAGCTTTGGCTTTGGTATGTATAGCCTGGCCGTTAATGGGGCTTGCTTAATGGGCTTTGATGGGCAGTTCAGTCTTCGCTGTGCTTGGAACGCAGGTCACACCCTTCAGCCAAGGTAGAACCTGGTCTGGGAAAACCTGCCAAGGCAGAACTTAGGCAAAGCAGTTTGAAACAAAAACGGATTTGAAGACCGGGAAAGGTTGTGGAGGAAAGGGGTTAAGCTCACCGCATGTACGGTGTTAAAGGAAAATATTATGAAAATGATGTATAGATGATACTTAACCCCAGTAAAATTAGCAAAGATATATCACAGTAGTGATAATCTATGCTGGAAATGTAAAGAAAAAGAGGGTACCTTTTATCACATGTGGTGGACCTGCCCCAAGATGAAAGACCTCTGGGAGAAGATTTATAATGAATTGGAAAAAATGTTGAAATATACATTTATTAAGAAGCAGAGGCCTCTCTTCTTGGAATAACAGGTCTGGAACTGCCCAAGAAAGATGTTAGATTGTTTTTGTATGTCACAACTGCAGCAAGAATTTTGTTAGCTAAGAATTGGAAAACACAAGAAGTTCCAACAGTGGAGGAATGGCAGATGAAGATGATGGACTTTTCAGAGCTAGCCAACCTGACTGGAAGAGTCCGCGACCAGAAGGAGGAGGAGTACCAGGAGGAATGGATGAAATTCAAAGACTACTTAGTTAAATATGCTAAGATAACTTAATTGGAAAAAACTTGCAAATACCAGATAGGCCTAGGATTTAAATAGGTGATATTAGAGAATATTATGTTGGAAGTTAAAATGAAAAGAAAGAAAGATGTAAAGTGATTAGTTAATTTTATGAGAAGATTGGTTTTGGAAAACTGTTACAATGACATACACTGAAATTCAGCTAGGGGGGATTTAACACTTAACAATGTTACTAAGATTGGATTAAGTACAGTTAAGATGTATGCTTGTCTGTTTAAAAATTTTGGAAAATCAATAAAAAAAATTTGGGGAAAAAAGAGAAAAGAAACAAAAACGGATTTGGGAATATGAGGGTGCTGAGGCTGTTTTAAAGCTAGTCCCGTGGCAGTGGTGGGTCCCAATTTGGCCTACAAGGCTGCCCCTCACAAGTCACACCCAACTTCCAAACCAATGGGTGCAGCCAGGATTTATGTTGGGGTGACACCAACTTGTCACCATCCTGTGTCTGGCTCTGTCCAGCAGATTCAGAATCAAGTCTCAACAATAGCTGTTTTACATTGCTTTCTTTTGAGCCCCAAAGCTCAGAAAAATCTCTGTGCGTTACCTGGAAAGCAATTTGGAGAGGCAAGGGACTGCGTACTCTGTTTACAATTAAAGCATGTTTTATTCCCCCCCCCCAAGAATCCTGGGAATTGTAGTTTGTTAAGGGTACTGGGAATTGGAGTTCTGTGAGTAATATAGACTACAGTTTCCAGCATTCTTGGGGGGAGAAAATGTGCTTTAATGTACGTGCATGGGATCTGGTCTGAAAAAGTGCAAAAACACATTAAATCGATATTCAGTCACCCCAGCACAAATATTAAATATCACCCTCAGCTTTAGACTTTAAAATTCTTTTGCATGTCAGCACCAATACAATTTGAAGCGGCCAGTCTCTCCTTAACAAACTGGAAATGTGATTAGCTGCAGCAAAATGAAAAAAGACATTTTCCCTCCATGCCCAGTAAAAGAATAGCCACCCCTAGCTGGCATTCTCCTCAGCTGAAGAGAGAGATGAGTATCTACAGGGCACACAAGGCAGAAGGATAGGAGAGCTGCAGAAATATGTTGTGCCTTTGCTCAGAACTGGTCAGGGCTAATTAGAAGGCCATTAGTAAGTGTTAATTGTGAATCTGACGATTCAAATGGGTCCTTCCTGATTGGCCACATGTGCTCACGCTGAGCTGTCTTCACATGAACCAGATTATCGCTAGCCGTGTGTGTGTGTGTGTTTAGACCGTAATTCACAGCAAAGAACTCAGGATGCAAACCAGGAAATGGCTTTATAGAGCCTGTCTGTATATTATTCATTACAATCTACACATATGCTTACAAAGGCAATCAAGAGCCATCGCTCGTAATGAGCGTAGCAGAACATCTCAAAGAGAACCAAGTTCTTCCATGTTCTCTCTTGGTGCAGCAATAACACTGCTAGCACATTGGCAAAGCTTTCAAATTGGAGTGGGGAAGGAGTGTTGATACTCTTGTGTTGCAGGGGGTTAGATTGATGACCCTCAGGAAACCTCCCAGTTCTATGATTCGATCTCTGAGATTAAATTTCATTTCATTTCACTTTTAATTTGTATACCACCTTTCTATATTGCTACAAACAAGGCGGTTTACAAGCTGAAGAAACAACAAAATTGCTGTCTATTTTGATCACACGTAGTAACAATCCGATCCAATACCAAAACGTCACAATAATTGTAAAATAAGCAACTCATATCAAATAAAGCAATATTCAATAATCCATAATGATATAATAGTAAACAGTAAAAATAAATACCAGCAAATAATAATTATCAGTTGCAATAAATAATTAATAGTCGGCATTGCGATTGGACAAAAAGATGGAAATGCCAGCGTGTTGCTGCACACAGGTTGCTGTTGGTCTTCTTTGATTGATGAGAGATCAGGCATTAAAGACGCTCACACTCATATATTTTGGGGGTCTCTTGTTAAAGGGAATGATATGTCAAGTAAAAAGAGGGTGGTTGATTTAGTCAGGCTTACTAATTGGGCCCGACTGATTATTTGGCAGTCGTATTTTTATTTTGGGTTGCCCAGCTTCCTTGACAGTCTTCTTTTAAAAGGTTATTTTTCAGTGTTCATTCCCTTAATTTGGCAGGGTTGGTGGGAGGCAGGGGTCTAATTTTTTTGTGACATCTCACATTGTGTGTGTGTGTACACACAAATACACTCACAGAACTCACTCATTTTTTTCCTGTAGCTCTGGGGCTCTTCCAAATTCCATTGCAGCAAAGTGCTTGTGTGTGTGTGTGTGTGTGTGTGTGTGTGTGTGTGTGTGTATGTATTTAAGAGGCATTATTTCTCCCAACCACAAGATGCTTGAAAACACTGACATTTGAGAAACAGCAAAAAACATTCAAGCAGTCAAATATACGCCAGTGTGGTGCAGTGGATTGTGTTAGACATAGACTTGGGTTCACTTCAAACACCTGTTCCACCATGAAGCTCCACTGGGTGAATGTGGGCCAGTCACCACCTATCAGTCTAGCCTCCCTCACAGGTTTGTTGTGAGGACAGGTCTGTGCATGTGTGCATGCACATGTTATATACACCGCCTTGAAGGCCCTGGGAGGAAGAGTGAGGAAAAACGCTTAAGTTAGTGTAAGCCTTGGATCCTCCTTATGTAGTTTTTCTTTTGTGGACTAGGCAAAGATGCATATTTTAAATGAAGGAAACAAGGCATAGAAATAGAACACAGTTCTGATTTCCCACCGCCAATAGCAGACTCCATTTGCTTGAACTTCGCTGGGTTTTCAAACCAGGAGTGGTTACCTCTTGATAATCACACGGTTAAGAGAAGACGAACACACATCTGCTGAATTCCAGGGTACCTCTTTTCAGGACTGTTTTCAGACTGCAGATGCTTGGGCTACTGAAATGCATTCTATGTGGGGCTACCTTTGAAGGTGACCCGGAAACTACAACTAATCCAGAATGCAGCAACTAGACTGGTGACTGGGACCGGCCGCTGAGACCACATAACACTGGTCTTGAAAGACCTACGTTGGCTCCCAGTACGTTTCCGAGCACAATTCAAAGTGCTGGTGCTGGCCTTTAACGCCCTAAATGGCCTCGGTCCAGTAGACCTGAAGGAGTGTCTCCACCTCCAGCGTTCTGCCCAGACAGCTGTTCCCTCGCTGCGAGAAGCCAAGTTACAGGGAACCAGGCTGAGGGCCTTCTCGGTAGTGGCACCTGCCCTGTGGAACGCCCTCCCACCAGATGTCAAAGAGAAAAATAACTAACTTTTAGAAGGCATCTGAAGGCAGCCCTGTTTAGGGAAGCTTTTAGTGTTTAATAGGTTATTGTATTTTAGTGTTTTGTTGGAAGCTGCCCAGAGTGGCTGGGGGAACCCAGCCAGATGGGCGGGGTATAAATAATATATTATTATTATTATTATTATTATTATTATTATTATTATTATCATCATCATCATCATCATCATCATCATCATCATCTACCCCACACTTAAGATGGCACTGCCCACTGGAACTTTCTAAAGACGCTGAACTCTTTTGTCGTGCTGTTCCCACCTGCCCTCCACTTTCCCAATGGGTTTGGCTTCTGTTTTCCCTTATTAAGCTCTTTCAGCTTTTATTGTATACTTCATAGTAGATATTTTTTCAATTTTTTTTTGACCAGTTAAAAATGCTCCAGCGACACATACCAACTGTTATATGCACACTTACTCTTCTGGTGTAACACAGCAAGAAGAGCGAGACATCGTAGATCTAATCTTACTCATAGCTGTCAACTTTTCCCTTTTCTTGCGAGGAATCCTATTCGGAATAAGGGGATTTCCCTTAAAAGAAGGGAAAACGTTGACAGCTATGAATCTACTGTTTATTTACACACTATGTACAGACAAAAGCATAATGGCGTCCGTTCTCTCCAGCTCCGAGAGAACAAACAGAAATAAATAAAAGCGAAAGTACAGTATAATAGTACCCGCAGCGGAAGAGATAAGACTGTCTTCCTTTCCCAGACTCATCCCAGACAGGCACGTGATTTACAACAATCTCATCTGCAGCATCGGAGGAGTGAAATTGCTAACATCTCTCTCTCTCTCTCTCTCTCTCTCTCTCTCTCTCTCTCTCTCTCTCTCTCTAGGCTAGTGGTTTCCAATTAGCTAGGTAATGAGGACCCCTTGTTTTTCAAAAAGCCAAGTCATTTTGAAAACGTTCCTATCTTTGAGGTAGTTTTTGTTATGTGAATGGTTCCCCCATACCCTCCAACATGCCCCAGCACATCACTGGGCTGTGCATCTTCCCAGATGCATTCCCATGTGAGTCATGTGATGCGTGTAAGAGAACAGTGTCCCCAAACACATGTTTTAGGGTGTCGCAATCTCACGGAAGATGCATGTCTGGCCACAATCTTGCACATTTTGTGTCACACAACAATGGGATATCCCAGACAGTTGATAGGTATATGGGTATACTAATGGGGTCTGCAGACCACCAGTTGGGAACCACTGGTCTAGGCAAACACAGGATCTGTGTTACATTCTACAGTATCCTATTTTGTGGATTATTGTGTAATGTGACTTTTCAAGAATAAATGGTTTGTTGACTGTAAAGGTAAAGGTAAAGGTAAAGGTAAAGGGACCCCTGACCGTTAAGTCTAGTCACGGACGACTCTGGGGTTGTGGCCCTCATCTTGCTTTACTGGCCGAGAGAGCTGGTGTTTGTCCACAGACAGCTTCCGGGTCATGTGGCCAGCATGACTAAGCCACTTCTGGCAAACCAGAGCAGCACACGGAAACACCGTTTACCTTCCCGCCGGAGTGGTACCTATTTATCTCCTTGCACTTTGACGTGCTTTCGAACTACTAGGTTGGCAGGAGCTGGGGCCGAACAACGGGAGCTCATCCCATCATGGGGATTTGAACCCCTGACCTTCTGATCGGCAAGCCCTAGACTCTGTGGTTTAGATCACAGCGCCACCTGCGTCCGTGGACTGTAATCTATATCTATTTCTTAAAAACAGATATCAAGAAATGTTCTTAGTTTTTTAATATATGCAATATAACATATTGTCTCATCTCTTAAAGTTAAGACAAAATCTGAGTTTGTTTGACTGGCACTAATAGTTCTGGAAACAAATAATTTAAATATTATTTACATATTATTTGAAGCCATTATAATGGGTAAGCTGTCACGGAATTGTATTGCCAATATATGAGCCTTGACATGACAGCTCATAAGAAGGCTGTTATGAAAATTAGATGAGTAAAGTTGAAAGATTGTTATGTAAGTCCTCACAGCCAAGTTTGAAGTACACCTTATGCTGTTGTTTTGCATGAAAAACGAGGCACCATTTATTATGCTTACTGGAGCAACCAAGTTCTGCCTCAGAGACGGTGATACATACATTTAAAAATCTAGCCACATTTTGTAAAACAGGTTGTTTTTGTGAGTGCTTACAATGAAGCAGTTGTTCTGGTAGCCGGTCCCTAGGAACATTTGACAACTCCATTGGCAAACTTGCTGACGTGAAAATCCAAAGGTGTATCGGCCCTCTGTCAGGGATGGAGGAAGCTGTAACAGGTATAGGCAAACTCCAGCTCTCCAGATGTTTGGGACTACAATTCCTATCATCCCTGACCACTGGCCCTGTTAGCTAGGGATGATGGGAGTTGTAGTCCCAAACATCTGGAGGGCCGGAGTTTGCCTATGCCTTCAGTTGATCTGAAGGACCACAAGTTAGCCACCTCTGCCATGTATTGAAAACACTTAGTTTTATGTCCTGCTTTTTATTATCTACTATTATTTATTAAATTTATAGCCTACTGTTCCTCCCAAAGGAGCCCTGGGTGGCAAACACACAAACGATAAGGCAATTCAAATATCCAAGAACATCTTAAAACAGGTCCAACACAGATACAAACAGGGAAAGATCTCAATTTACAAGGCTTGTTGAAAGGGGAAGATCTTCAGTAGGTGCCAAAAAGACAACAGAAATGGAGCCTGTTTAATATTCAAGGGGAGGAAATACCAAAGGTCATGTGCCCCTAAAGGCCCAATTGCTGTGTCACCCAGAATGGTCCTCCTGATAAGATGGTCTCTGCAGGAGTCCCTCACCTGCAAAGCACAGAGATTGAAAGGTGTATAGGGCAGAGACAATAATTCAAGTGCCATGGTCCCAAGCTGTACACACCAAATCCAGCACCTTGAACTTTGCCCAGGTGCTCACTGGCAGCCAATTTCAATTCTTCTAGCCGTGGGGCATCTTGACCCAGTGAGCAGTTGAGCGAGTTGCAGCAGTTTCAGCTTCTGGACCAACCTCAAGGGCAGCCCCACATAGAGTGTACTGCAGTAATCCAATGCGGAGTTTACCAGTGCATGGATGACAAAGGTCACCTCCAACTATTGAGGCCTCCAAGGCCTCTAGTGACAAAGATGGGTCCAAAGGCACCCCCAGACTATGAGATACAGACTTTTGAGAAACATGTTGCAGCAGGAACTTTGCTAGGCATGGGCCCATGGGGTATGAACACAAAGGTTGCCCCCCCTCTAAATTCCTAAAGTGCATATTGGGAGGTATTGAACTAGGTGTATGTGATTTGGGTTACTGGGCAGGATCTTAATTTTGGGGAATGCATTAATTGAATCTGACATTATCTAGAGATGATTTGGGGGTAATGAATGAGGGCAATTGAATTTATTTGGACCAGGATTTGTTAGGAAATTAATTAGGGGTAAATGAAATGAAGAGGAAGTGATTTGCAGTGATCTGGGGTAGGGTGTGAATTAATTAAAATATTATCTGGGGTGATTTAGATGGCTTCCCATCTGTAACGTTTACATTTGAATTTGCATCTATACATAGAAATTAGCATACAGTATTATGCAAATGTGTTTCTATAGGCCCGTGCCCCCAATTTTTTAAGTGCCTTGCATCACTCCTGTTTTACGGTTCCCAAAGAGCCACCAGCTCAAACCCACCAGGATATTTGATAAAATATTCCTGTTTTTGAATGTATCTAGCATTGGATATATATAGCGGTCTGTCTTGAATTTCAGTCGGAACACAATCCCTAAGCATTAATATACAGATAAATAAATGCAACAAGCCGTCAAAAAGCAACGCCTTATTAGCAGGTCATTTGAAAGCACCATCCCTTAGATAATGGAATCAGCTTCAAAGAAGCAAGGAAACCAGTTAAATGAAATGTTATATTTTATTAAATTCCTGACCACCGGTAAGAGATTGTGTCGGAGAGAGTTTGAAAAGAAGAAGTAGTAGTAGTAGAAGGAGAAAAAAGACGGGGAGTTGCTTGCTTTATTTCTGCAGTGCTGATAAGCAGTAATTTTTGCAGAGAAGGAAAAAAGTAATCCACTGCGATAAAACCATTTTCATAATACCATGGGAATGAGTTATTGCTCGAGGTAAGGCACAGCTTCTAATGGCTGCCTGAGCTTTCATCTCCATCTTTCATGGACTAGTCAGACATTTTTATAGTGCTGACACAAAAAGAGAGCATTTATGTTGCTTCCATTCTCCATCTGTCAACAGTTAGGTTAAAGTGCTACTACCAACATACTTTTGATCTGATTTCTATTCTAACTCTGTGCATTGCTGGATATAAGGTTTTTTGAGCTGTACCTACTCTTGAGGGCCCTTATCGCACAATTTCCATGTACCATTAATGGCAAGCAAACAGGCTTGGGGTGCTTACCTTTAAAACATTAATTGAGGGTCAGAGTGTCATTTTCCTGTTCATTGCAGCTCTCCAAATCCATGCAGCTGCACATATTTCCTAAATTTCCTTTGATGCCCTCTGAAGCGTGCTGTTGTCTGTGGTGTTGAGGTGACTAGTAGCATAATCCCGTCTTATTTTTTAAGCAGTTTCTCCACTCCATAGTTGGATAAGATAAATTACAGTATTGATAAGAAACAACTTAAATATGATAAAGAGAAAGCACCCCCCCCCCCGCTGATCTAACTAAAATCCCAGGCTATAGCATCACCTGAACATTTGTCTGGCTTTATTTATTTCAGTGGGTTCTGCTCCCTTAAAGAAACAAACTGCATGATGAATATCTGCATTCAACTCTAGTTGCTCTTTAGAGACACATTTTTGCCTTCTGAGTCACAAAGGGATATTTGAAAACTTATACTTTCAGATCTTGGGCACAACTGCTTCAGAAGTGTAGCATTTCAGATTACAGGTGAGCGATTGCTTGGCTGAATGCTCCGTGTTAAAACTCCCTGTAGAATGTTGTTGTTGTTTAGTCATGTCTGACTCTTCGTGACCCCCTGGACCAGAGCACGCCAGGCACTCCTGTCTTCCACTGCCTCCCGCAGTTTGGTCAAACTCATGCTGGTAGCTTCGAGAACACTGTCCAACCACCTCGTCCTCTGTCACCCCCTTCTCCTTGTGCCCTCCATCTTTCTCAACATCAGGGTCTTTTCCAGGGAGTCTTCTCTTCACATGAGGTGGCCAAAGTATTGGAGCCTCAGCTTCAGGATCTGTCCTTCCAGTGAGCAGTTAGGGCTGATTTCCTTAAGAATGGATAGTTTTGTTCTTGCAGTCCATGGGACTCTCAAGAATCTTCTCTAGCACCATAATTCAAAAGCATCCATTTTTCGGCGATCAGCCTTCTTTATGGTCCAGCTCTCACTTCCGTACATCACTACTGGGAAAACCTTAGCTTTAACTATACGGACCTTTGTTGGCAAGGTGATGTCTCTGCTTTTTAAGATGCTGTCTAGGTTTGTCATTGCTTTCCTCCCAAGAAGCAGGCGTCTTTTAATTTCGTGACTGCTGTCACCATCTGCAGTGATCATGGAGCCCAAGAAAGTAAAATCTCTCACTGCCCCCATTTCTTCCCCTTCTCTTTGCCAGGAGGTGACGGGACCACTGGCCATGATACTGTAGAATATTAATAGAGCAATCCTATGCATGTCTAGTCAGAGCTGAGTGTATACTCACTGAGGCTTGCTCCTTGGGACGTGTGTATTGCAATGGGCCCCAAATGCCAGGGACAGGGATTCTAGTCTAGCTTTCTCCCAGACTTCTTCTACTTTATCATCAAATAATAATAATTTTTTTAAAAAGTGCTATACAAAAAATGGTCTGCTGAAGATCCACACACACTAGAATTTTCTGAGGAAATGTAGTTTGTTCTTGGGTTCAGACCCCTCTGCAGCCTGAAGTGGTACCACATCAGGGCTGGTTTTCTCTTATGGTCTGCTGGCAGCAACTCTGCTGCCGAAAACTTGAGCCAAGGACTCAAGGATAGTTATCCCTGAACCGAGCTTGAAGAGAAATCACTTCTAATGACATCTGAAGGGCACATAGGCCTATAAAATAATTACTATGCCATCCTTTCAACGCCAGTTTGCTTTCCTACTAATCAGAAGTTGCTTGTTCTCTTAATTAGCAGAGAGGAATCAAGTTGAATAATTGGTACATTCCATTTGACGACTTCCTTGTATTATTTTATTCCTCTGCCTTTTGGAGAAATGGCCCCTGAATTACTGAGTGCATTTCCCAGAAGCCGGGGTGGACTCTTGGCCAATTTAGCTGAGCAAACTTTATATACTAGAGCAAATGTGTTATGGAGCAGTAGGCAGGTAGGCTTTTAACTTTTGTGTCCTGAACATGCCTGAGAGTTCTGAACCTGCTGTGTTGACTGCCATCTTGGACGTCCTGTACTGGGTTGAACAAAAGCCCTATGGAAATAGTCAAAGGTTTGTTCATATTTCCTGCCACAGACTTCATGGATCCACATAATCAACCCTATCCTTTTCCCCATTACAAAATGTGGTTCTTTCTGTTTTTCCCAGCAACCTCAATGGCAGCGATACTGTAAATGGGTTTGACAAGGTGTCTCATACTGAAGTAAAAAGACCAGAGTGTTCTTTTCCCCCATGAGTATATTCTGTAAAATGTTATTGATTTGTATTTGTTATTGTATTCGTGGTGGATTTATACTTGACCGTCCACACATTATTCCAAGTTACAAGTTGTTCTGAGACGCATCCCCAGTGTTATCCCATAATAGGCATATAGAGAAGGGCACTCTGGCACTATAGCAGAACGAAAACAGACCCAATCCCTGGAGCACTTCTGGTATACAGTGGTACCTCATGTTACATACGCTTCAGGTTACATACGCTTCAGGTTACACACTCCGCTAACCCAGAAATGGTGCTTCAGGTTAAGAACTTTGCTTCAGGATAAGAACAGAAATCGCGCTCTGTCAAGGAGGTTGGTTGATGGGTGCTAGAAGAGATAACAGCCCGGGACTCCAGCCAGGTTTACAAGATTTATTAAGTCCATTATACTATTTACAATCCGGAGCTCTCAAAAAGCATGTCCTCTTCATTCGGTGTCAGTTGCCGAGACTGGCCCCTCCTTTCCTTTTCTCCAGCATAACAACTTCCTGAAGCCTCCCCTTTTCCTGCTTCCTTTACGTAAAGAGCGAAGCCCTGGACGTTGCTCCCCCCTCTCTGACAAGGTGCAGCTGCTCACTATCGGAGGCTGCTCTCTGTATTTCCCCAGTGTTTCCCCCTTCTCAGCCCCCAGTTCCCTGACATGCTCCGGCGGCACGGCGGCAGCAGGAGGCCCCATTAGCTAAAGTGGTGCTTCAGGTTAAGAACAGTTTCAGGTTAAGAACGGACCTCCGGAACGAATTAAGTACTTAACCCGAGGTTACAGAATTTCAGCAGATTATGGGGCCCGCACTGATTGGAAACGAAGCAGTGTGACTGCCCCAATACCACCATGAGCACATATAATCAAGGATGTACAATATAAAGGGGCCCATGGATGGCTTGCTTCTTATGCGAAAATTCACGTACCATGAAGAATTTTACCCACACATATGGGGCTGCTATGCACGTGGATTTCCCCAGACATTACCGGGATTTCAAAGGTGGAATCAACATCTGGGGGCGGGATTTCCAAAAGATGTAAATCTTAGGCAAGTTAATAAAAAAAAATCACATTTGGGGGGCATTTTTGTAAAGAAGAAGTTCAACAACTTTGGCGTTTGTCCAAAAAAGCTCAGAAACTTTCAAGGTGCCCTGGTTTTTACTTTTTGAAATATGGCAACCCTGCATACACGGCCGACTCAGATATTACTTCCTTACTTATTTGTGCTTTTCTGGTTGATGGCAGCCATTGTGGGGCAGAAACCATGGAGAGAGGGAGCAGGGACAGACACTGGACAAATGAGAGAGCTGGAGAGATTGGACAGATCTTTTCCTTTGCCTCTCTTTTGCTGGTTGGCTGTGGCCATTTTAAGACAAAACAATGGTGGCGTTGGGAGATCACAGATTAGAAAAGTTCCCATAAGAAAGAATGGCTCGTTATGCGAATGCTCACCTAACGAACACTTTATTGGGAATGCATTCTGTTTGGGAAGTGGGACCTGTGTGTACATTGACGGGTGGTGCAATCACCATTTTACTCCTTTTATAACTGTTTTTATTATTTGACCTCAAACAAAATTTGCAGGAGTTGAAAATGAGGATCCCTGCCAATGAGGAAGGATGTTGTACCTTGCTGCCAAATATTTCCACAGCTTTGCTCTGGCCAGGTGTTGGTTCACCTGCAGCCCATCTGGTCATCCTCAGGCAAAAGGGGACCAAGACTTTTCACTCTCATGGCTCATGGGCCTTGTCTTGCTTGTCAGCACATGGAAGTTGTGGGTTGAAGGAGTCCTGCTGAGGGTCTTATATTTCTTACAAGATGGAACCAAGTGAGCATGTTCCTGGTGTTTTTTTTTAAAGTAATATTTATTGAAGTTTTACAAACATTAGAAAGTTTCAAAGTTTAAACTTAAAAAATAAAGACAAAGAATAACCCTAATATGATAAAAAAGAATTACCAAAATACAAAAACATAACACATGAAAAATACAAAATAGAAAACAGTTAACACAAAGAAAAAAGAAAAGAAAAAGAATCAATAATTTCATATCATATACTTCATTTACTAGTTTCCTGACCTCCTCACACCTCCCTTTTTGTATTCCAGTTCAGATATTTAATTCAGCAAGTCCTTACCCTCTATCATTTATCCTTACTCAGCATCTTCACCTATTATAAATAAATATTTTCCACCATTATCAATCCATATTTACATATTCTTGTTAATCTTTTTACCAACACCGCTTGTTTTCAATCCAACATCCCTTTAACATTCATTAATTTTACAGTATTTCTGCAAGTAGTCTTTAAATTTTTTCCATTCTTCTTCCACCGCCTCTTCTCCCTGATCTCGGATTCTGCCAGTCATTTCTGCCAATTCCATGTATATAGAAGGGTCTGGCAACTTCTGTTTCAGTGTATCTGAAGAAGTGTGCATGCACACGAAAGCTCATACCAAGAACTAACTTAGTTGGTCTTTAAGGTGCTATTGGAAGGAATTTTTTATTTTGACTATGGCAGACCAACACGGCTACCTATCTGTAACTGGATCCATGTACTCTGTCACCTTCATCTGCCATTCTTCCAGGGTGGGTAGATCTTGTGTCTTCCAATACTTTGCGATGAGCATGTTCCTGGTGTTTTATTCATTTCCCCATCTTCCTTCCTTGAGACTCGAGCCTCTTTACTGCTCCTTTGACATTGTTGTCCACTCTCTGTTACCTTCCGAAATGGTTGTTAATGGAGCTCTCTACACTCTTTCTGAACTATTGGTTTTTCCTCTTAGTTGCTGATTATTTAAATCCTCCCAGCTCCATTTTCATATCCACTGCTCATCTGCCATTAATCTACAGCAGCTCATTTCTTCTATTCAGACTCTTCATTTCAATTCTTGTAACGTTCCGTCATCTTTCTTTCTTTCTTCGGAGCCCGGAAGAGAGTGCAGGCCGGTTAAAATGAAAATATACTTTTCGGATTTTTTACTCGCCTAATTATTTTATTTTAAGTGAAGCCGAGACATCAATCAGACCGTCCTCTAAATCCCAGTCACATCTGCTGCTAAATGAAAATATCAGTTATTCTCTCCCGTTTCCAGCCTACCTGATTTTAAGCAGTGTTACTGCAAGAATTATTAAGAGTTCAGGCATGTCCATGATCTTATTTGAAATGCTCTTGCAAACAAGGCCAGAGCAATGCTGCTGAAATCCTAATATAGCTCATGAAATATCATTAACCAATGGGGTGAGTGTATCTCAGTTGTTCAGAGCAGGCTGTCAGAAGCCCATGAGGTTAGAAGTGAGGACTGACTGAAAAACAAAGAAGATCAGTATACAGAAATAACAAGGGAAGGAGAGAAGCTGCATAGTGTGTCAGGATTCTTGGAGTCTAAATGATTCCCAATCCTGAGACTGACTGAGAATTTTTTTAAAAGGGTGTCAGATCTGAAGCGGTAACTGGCAAGATGATTAGTATGCCATTGATGTTATTGTTGGTCATTATAGGACAAATTTTCTATAAAAGGGCCTGGTTCATATACTTATCCGGCAACCATTCCAAATCATTTGGGTCCCATCTGTATAATAATAATAATAATAATAATAATAATAATAATAATAATAATATATTATTTGTACCCCGTCCATCTGGCTGGGTCTCCCCAGCCACTCTGGGCGGCTTCCAACAAAGATTAAAAATACATTAAAATGTCACACATTAAAAACTTCTCTAAACAGGGCTGCCTTCAGATGTCTTCTAAACGTCAGGTAATTGTTTTTCTCTTTGACTTCTGGTGGGAGGGCGTTCCACAGGGTGGGTGCCACCACCGAGAAGGCCCTCTGCCTGGTTCCCTGTAGCTTCGCTTCTCGCAATGAGGGAACCGCCAGAAGACCCTCTGAAATGGACCCCGGTGTCCGGGCTGAACGATGGAGGTGGAGGTGCTCCTTCAGGTATACATTTAAAGCATGTTTATACTGTTTTAACAGTCACGGCTCCCCCAAAGAATCCTGGGGGAACTGTAGTTATTAGGAAAACTGCATTCCCTTCCCAAAGTTCCATGAGAAGTGGCCTTGGTTGTTTTCAAAAAAATCAAGCATAAAAGAACAACAATCCAGTCATGAAAATGCAATTTAACCAAACTAAAAGTCAGTCGTGCTCCTGTGTTAAGTGGCTTTTTCTGGTGGCTGGTTGAAACAGTTTCATTTGGCTAGTAGGCAGATAATACTGTCTATATTGTCAGATATGTGGGAACTGTAATTAAACAAACTAAGGATTTAAATTGTTGGATTTTAAAAAAACTCTTTGTGGTGTTTTCTTGTTCTGTTTTTAACATGTTGTGATTGGCCCTTTGACCTTTTGGTGAAGGGTGGGATATAAATACTGAAAATAAAATAAATAATAAAACAGTAGCAAATACTTTTTTTAATTCAAAACAAAACGAAACAGTGCTAGTAATCAATACATCAAGCAGCAGATATTTAATTACCTACAGAAGCCAAATAAAAAGGATGCTTAGCCAGTGGCGTAGCGTGGGGGGTGCAGGGGGGGCCGGCCGCACCGGGCGCAACATCTGGGGGTTAGGGTTAGGGGGCGCAAATCCACGGGTTAGGGGGGCGCAAGTCCACAGGTTAGGGGGCGCAAATTACTTGCCTTGCCCCGGGTGCTGACAACCCACGCTACGCCACTGTGCTTAGCTAACCTTTGGGACAAAGAATTCCTTTACTTAAGACACAACTGCATAATCATATACTTTACTCTCTCATTTCCATCATTTATGATGGCACAGCCGTACTTTCCTATTCTCACTCCCATCAATGAAAGGAATTACTGATGTTCTCCACTTTTTGCAGAAATATTCTGCAATATTACAAAACTTACATAAGGGCAACAAAGAGTCACATTTCTTTTTTTTCTTTTTTCTTTTTTAAAATGATATTTATTAGAAGTTTAAGAATTACAGAAAAAAGAAGAAAAGAAAACAACAAAAAAATTGACAAGACATACATTGCAATACATAAAAGAAAAAGCATAAAAAACAATACAACAATACAGCAAAAAAACAACAATAACATTAAAACACACATCCAATGTTCCATATCTTTATCTTTCATTTACTTGTTTCATCGACCTCCTCACACCTCCCTTTTTGAATTCTAATTTAACTAATTGTTTCAGCAAATTCTTTCCATCTTTCTCAATTTTTGTTATATAATTTATCTTTATGGTCTAACCTATTAATTAACTCAGCAAATCCTTTCCATCTTTCACTATATTCTGTCATTCAATTTACCTTAATTTATTTTAACCTTATCTTACCATAAAAAAACCTTAAAACTTAACACTTAATACTTATTTGTACATGACTCCTTATATCATTTCTACTAAAGCCAAATAGTTTCATTCCAACATTTTCCCTAATACTCGTTAATTTTACACTAATTCTCAAAATAAATTTTTAAAAACTTTCTTCCAATCTTCATCCAACGTCTCTTCTTCCTGGTCTCGGGTTTTGTCGGTCCTTCTTGTCCATTCCATCTACTCCATCAACTTGGTGGTCTTATGTCCGAGGCTCTTAAGTCTTTTCCATGTCCCTTCTGCAGATCTTCTTCTTGTTTATACCTGCAATTCACTTTGTCTTTTGTTGATCTTTTTCTTAATTTCTTTCCTTTCTCATTGGGTGGTAGGCCTCTGGGGGACTCCAATCCAAAAATATTTCCATCTCCCCTCAGCAGATCAGCCCATTCCCCACAGTCCCATTCCCCACAGTCAACACTGTAATCCAGAAAGTATTTAAGAGCATGTTTCAAAGACCCTCCAAAATTAAGAGCCCTCACAACTCCAGACCCCTCCTTGTCCACTCCAGATTCAAACTTCAAGAACAGCGGCTTATGCTCCTACAAGACCTCGAGTCTCTCCGTTTGTGTTACTTGAAGTTCAACAGCAACCTCCTCCATTATCTTCTGCACTTGCACTTGCCCTGTCAAAACAGGTTCCTGGGTTGGTTCCTGAATGGTTTCTATATGGGTATTCACCGTTTGCCCAAAGTTTGCCCATCTTCTCTTGCATCTACTCCAGCAAAGCGCTTGTCTTGCAAAAAGCAAGCACCAAAACTTCTTCTAAACACATTTTTATTCAAGGTCAGAGTCTGGTCAGAGTCTGGTCTCACGATCCTAATCTCCACAGCTGTGAAATCCCCAGATCGACTCCAGCAACAATTTAGCAAGCTCCCTCTAGAGGAGACAATTTCTATTTGTATCCATCTTTTGAAAGCAGAACCAACAAAAGAAAATTACTTTCATTTTTCAAATATTTTGTTTCTTTTGAATGCAAAAGGCAACATTGGAATCAATTTGTTTCTCTTTTTTAACTATCTGTCAAAAGATGTCCCATTCACAGTCAATGAACTTCTCCATAAATTTCTGTCTCTGACACCCCGTTCCCAGGTTTGAGACAGTGGGAATTTATCTTTCTTTACTCTCTCTCCTGCAGGCTTGAACAATCAAAAATCCCCCCCCTTTCTCCTGCTTCCAAGAGGGGTTTTGGTGGTAATAACTGAAGGAGATTTAGACCTTTATATATGACTTTCAAGACTTTAGCTTGTAAAGTTTTTGCTTCAATCTATTTACAAAAATGGGAGGCGGACTTCCTGTTTAGAACCTTCCCTGCCAAATTAAAATGTTTCTTAATCCAATTTTCCGTTCTACTCACGGGTACTTGTTTAGAGTCCAATTGTCCACAGGAAAAAATCAGCGCTCTCCAGCAACGGCTGTGCGGCTTCACTCCGTAAAAGTAGCGGTTGATTCAAAACACCGCGCCACTCACCCCACGTCACTTCGGATCCCTGAAAAAGGGTTTCCCTGCGAGTAGGGGAGGCGCTCCTGGTGTCAGCCGAATCCACGTTCCCAGGCTTCCTCTGCCTGAGGTTTTTAAAGGGTCTCCGCCTTCGCTGCGGCAGCAAGACCCGATTTTCATGGAGCGGGTTCCTCTCGGTCAGAGGAACTCCGCCATTGCTGATGGCGCTAACCCGGAAGTCCCCCAGAAGAGTCACATTTCAGCTTAATGTGTGCTGTTGTACTCTGACATATCTTTAACCAACATTCTCTTGCTTTTGGACAATTCTGTGTTTCAGGCCCTAATCAAACAAGCAAGCACAAGACTTACCATCTGTAAATATTTATTTGGAAGTAAGCAGCATTAATTTCACAGGGCTTAGTAAGTTTGTTTAGGATTGTAGTTTTAGTATTTTGTGTAATCTGTGCACATAAACAGGTTATACTCTGTGACTTGTTGCATCCTACTTCAGATCATGCAGGTTCAATGTATTTGCTCCCAAGTCTGACGCGGGTGGTGCTCTGGGTTAAACCACAGGGCCTAGGGCTTGCCGATCAGAAGGTCGGCGGTTCGAATCCCCACAACGGGGTGAGCTCCTGTTGCTCGGTCCCTGCTCCTGCCAACCTAGCAGTTCGAAAGCACATCAAAGTGCAAGTGGATAAATAGGTACCGCTCCGGCGGGAAGGTAAACGGCGTTTCCATCCGCGGACAAACACCGGCTCCCTCAGCCTATAGAGTGAGATGAGCACGCAACCCCATAGTCAGTCATGACTGGACCTAATAGTCAGGGGTCCCTTTACCTTTACCTTTATGCAAGTAGTCACAGGAATACGTTATGAGGTAATGTTAAATAAAGTAATGGAGAATCAAATGGGCTGTGATACCTAATGCATTACTGCATTTAGCATGAATGATTTTAAAAATGCCAATAGCCACTGCTGGGTGTGGGGCAAGCAGGATTGGGGCTCCACCATAGTCCTAACACACACACAGCTGCTATTTGCATTTGGAGAAAATGTCCCATTTGACACCGATAGACAAGTACAGCTGCTGCCGCCATTCCATTGCTCCAACAAGGCCCACTGCCAGTGGCGTAGCGTGGGTTGTCAGCACCCGGGGCAAGGCAAGTAATTTGCGCCCCCTAACCCATGGATTTTAGCACCCGAGTGCGAGCGAGCGCCCCCCCATGTTGCACTCGGTGCAGCTGGCACCCTTGGCACCCCCCACGCTACGCCACTGTTCCAACGTTCAGCTTCACTGGATGCCCACGAGTTATATTGTACAGAGAGAGGGATAAAAACTTTCCTCTCTGTCCACTCTCTCCTTGCCATGCCTTAGTTTTGCAGGCTTCTCTCCTGTCGCCTCTTGCTTGCCTTTTCTCTAAACTGAAAACAAACCCAATGCTACCGCCTTTCCTCAGGGCACCGGCTCCATCCCCTTGCTTAGATTCCCTCTACCAAAGCTGAAAGCAGCCTGAAGTTCCTCCTGATCGTGAATGGGAAACAGCTGGCGAAGCCGGCGGCCTGCCAGGGAAGGGATCTCTTCCAAACCTGCTCCACGGAGCACGTTCCTTGCAAGCGCTCCGTGTCCCTCGGATGGCGAGCGCCTTTGGAAACGCGGAGCAGCCCCCCCGCCCCTTCCCAAGCTAATCCTTTTAAAACCGAATGCCCCTTAACCCGCTGGCGAGAGGCTTAGCCGGGTCTCGCCCGCCCACCGGCTTCCTCTCGGAGGTTTTTGGGGAGCGCAGGGCGCGGCGAGGCCCGGCGGCTCGTCGGGGTGCGGAGGCTGCCTGTGCCGGCCAGGCGTCGGTGGCGGCGTCGGCGCTGCTGCAGCGGCTGCTCCTCCTGCGAGCAGTGAGTGGAGCGCAGCCGCAGCGGCGGCGGGGGGCGCGCGCTAGGGCGCAAGGCTGGCGGTGGCTGCGGGGAGCCCGGCGGAGGAAGGAACTTGTCCCTTCCCTCTGGACTCGTTGTTGCGCCCGGTGCGGCCGGCACCCTTGGCACCCCCCACGCTACGCCACTGCCCACTGCTATGATGATGCCTGTCCCAGTGCCAGGCAGTTGGGCTTGGGAGCTGTCATTTTAAATTCCCACAATGCCTTAGGATACTGCTGAGTTGTATGTTCGTTTATATAATCCAGATTATGCACGGCTGACGAAGCCCAGTTGGGCGAAACAAGGAATTATCCTGGAATCCTTGTCTTATTTTCTGCATGGGCCATACTTTCCAGTTTTCCATCTGATACCTACTTACAAGGAACACTAGAATTCTCAAGAGCATCGACCCGTGGAACACTACAAGATTGATAATAAGCATTCCACATCGTGGTTATTGCTAATATAAGAACTGAATAGACTGTATCTCCTGATCAATCCATTGGACGTTAATCTCTCAGTATATGTTCCATTCATGTGGTAATTTGGTCTATGGAATTACATATTGTGACATGATAAGTTGAATTGTTCTTGAAATAGAAGTTATACTGTTACATACAGCCTGTTACGTCACGTGTGCCGTTACCAGTATTATATTTATGTAACAAAAGGTTCAGCAGTGTTTTGTAAGCACCTCTCATAGCTGAAACTGGCTCTGAGATCAGTTCTTCCTGTCCCCCCAAACTTTTATTATAAAAATCAAGTGTGTGTGTGTGTGTGTGTGTGTGTGTGTACACACAAACAGGGCAGATGCATGAACACGCAAGGAGCTTCGCCTTCTCAAAGTGGCCTTTGGCAACTCCACAGCCTCTCATTTATCTCACAAGGCTGTTGTGAGGTAAAGATCCATGGGGGTGCACACAACAATTCCCTCTTGGGGTACAATGAGAGGAAGAAATCAAAATGAATTTAGTTCTAACTGCTTGCCCTCAGAATTCCATTTTAGGAAATCATTTCCTTGCATTTTTAAATAGGTATTTTAATCTCTCTCTCTCTCTCTCTCTCTCTCTCTCTCCCTCCCTCCAGAATCTGCAAATGGATTAAGCCCCCTGAGAGATTGTTATGAGTTTTATCAAAGTTTTGTCTAATAATTATGAGATTTGCACTGGGCTGCTGCAGACCGATCAGACCCACTTACCATAATGATACTACTAAATAATGAGCGTTCAAGTGGGTCTTATTAGCTATGAATCTATTAAAGAATCAGTACGCATCTCATACTCTATTACTGGGGATGGGGAGGGGAAGAAGGTGGAAAGAGAACTGTTGCTGGGTAAGGTTTATTTTTATTATTATTAATTTCATTTAAATCCAAGCAGAGCACTTTCAGACCATCGTCTGGCTTTGTGGACTTCCAGGTGTGCACATTAAAGCAATTCCCTCCCCGCATTAAATGGTTGAAACAAGTTTCTAATAAATCTCCAACAAAATACGCAGTAACCACTTTTAACAACCAGTTTGTTGGAGTGTTAACAGCCTGTTAGCTAACAAACTGGTCATTAACTGGTGCTAACCTTGGCTTTCTTGTTTAAATAATCCCTCAGCACCAGCCCAATTCCCATGGGAATCCCCATTCAAAAAAAAAGGGGGGGGGAGGAGATGGTGGGAGAAGAAAAAAACAATCCCTTCCCTCATTTTGTTTCTCTCATTGAGTTTCTTTCCTTAACAATCAGATTTATTTCTCTTGCACAATCGCTTTCTTTCCACCAGTTGCTATTGACCCCAAGGGTCTGAAACTTGTGTTTGTCTCCTTTTATGTTATCCGACAGAATCATGCAGCCAACTTTCTCTATTTTCACTGAATTAGGTGATAATCCTCAAGAGCTTAATTAAATGTGTGGAACACGAAGCCTACATAAATGGATGCATTTCAGTCAAGTGAATTTTGGCTCCTTTTTACATGCCTTCTTCTTAGTTTCCGATCCTTTGGGATTTTGCCATCTTTTGTTCTTGTTGTTACAATCCGGAACTTTTAACAACACATGGCGAGAAATGAGCAAGGGGCCATATGTACACTGTTTCTGACCCTTCATTTAGAAAGTACCATTGCTGCTTCCTAGACTAATGTAGCGGCGCAGCTCTTCAAAGATACTATACTAGGGGGAAATGTAGGCTTTTGCACAGTGAAGTCGATCTTTGCTCTGTGTTTTAAGGGAAACCTAAAAGGTCTTTTAATGAATCTTGGCCATTGGCAATTCACACGAATATATATATTTAAAAGGACATGAGAAGTCAGCCTTTTATAGCAGAAGCCTCTGCTGTACTGCATGTAACTCTTTGCCTGCAAATGGATGAAGTTTGCTTTGTTCTGTATTCAACACGCAGGATAAACACAGATGGTCATTTACGGAGCAGTAGCGTTCTATGGAAGTAGCTGGAGGACAAATTGCAATGTTTTCTTGCTTCCTTGGAATGGTGATCAGTACATGCCTATGGTGCTGGTAACATTTTCCTGACTATGTGGGCATGCTAGAGAAAGCCAGCTCCCCATTTGGCTATCAGGTGCCTACTCCATTAATCCAGCATGCGTTAAATAGCTGTTTGTGTTCACTCCTAAGAGGTTCAGCTGCAGTCCTGTGAGTGTGATGGTCTAAAAAGCAAAGACTGATAAAGAACACTGACTGATAACCGGTGGCCCACAGACTAGATGCTACCTATAAACAACAACCCTAGATTTTGCTGGCTAAAGGAAAAGATCTGTTTCAGCCATGTCCAGGAACTTGCAAGACAACAGAGCAGGGAGCCAGAGGAAGGAATGCAGCAGTGAGGCAGTCCTGTTCCCACACCAGTGCTGGAAACAGTGACTTTTTAGTTTATAAAAAAGGCAAGTAAGAGGGTTGTTGTTGTTTAGTCATTTAGTCGTGTCCGACTCTTCGTGACCCCATGGACCAGAACACGCCAGGCACTCCTGTCTTCCAATGCCTCCCGCAGTTTGGTCAAATTCATGTTGGTAGCTTCGAGAACACTGTCCAACCATCTTGTCCTCTGTCATCCCCTTCTCCTTGTGCCCTCCATCTTTCCCAACATCAGGGTCTTTTCCAGGGAGTCTTCTCTTCTCATGAGGTGGCCAAAGTCTTGGAGCCTCAGCTTCACGATCTTGTCCTTCCAGTGAGCACTCAGGGCTGATTTCCTTCAGAATGGAGAGGTTTGATCTTCTTGCAGTCCATGGGACTCTCAAGAGTCTCCTCCAGCACCAGAATTCAAAAGCATCAATTCTTCGGCGATCAGCCTTCTTTATGGTCCAGCTCTCACTTCCATACATCACTACTGGGAAAACCATAGCTTTAACTATACGGACCTTTGTTGGCAAGGTGATGTCTCTGCTTTTTAAGATGCTGTCTAGGTTTGTCATTGCTTTTCTCCCAAGAAGCAAGCGTCTTTTAATTTCGTGACTGCTGTCACCATCTGCAGTGATCATAGAGCCCAAGAAAGAAAAATCTCTCACTGCTTCCATTTCTTCCCTTTCTATTTGCCAGGAGGTGATGGGCCCAGTAGCCATGATCTTAGTTTTTTTGATGTTGAGCTTCAGACCATATTTTGTGTTCTCCTAGAGGGTAGGGACAACATTATACAGTATTGGGTGTGGAGCAAGAGCTAGAATTTTTTTTTATTTCTCTATCATACCACAACACCTGCGGTATCCAATGAAACGATATGTCAGAAGATTCAGGATGAAGAAAATACCTCTTTACACAATGCATAGTTAAACTGTGGAGGTTGTTCCCAGGGGATGTAATCTTAGATGGCTTTAAAAGAGGATTAAGAGACATTCACAGCAGATTAGGCTCTCAGTGGCCACCAGGCATGATGACTGCTGTGCCTCCACTTTCAAAAGTTACTGGGGATCACAAGTGGGGAGAATTCTGCTGGTGGATTTCCTATGGGCCTCTGGTTGCCCATTGTGAGAACTAGACTAGATGGGGCATTGGTGTGATCAGGCAGATCTTATGACTAGACATCAGACTTAGAGGGAGAAGGGGAGAAGAAGGAAAAATGAGGGCTTCCCCTAAGGCAAGAAATATGGTAAATAAGAGATGAAAGGATGGCAAGTCTCCTGGAACTTTAGTAGTTGTGTAGAAGAGGGCATTTCAGAAGCTGCAGCTTGCACCACAATAGCGCCACAATACAACACAGGGGACTCACTGTGAGATACTTATCAAGTTTGCGGGGCTGCCTTGTTAACGGAGAAAAACCTGGATCACGAGGAGCTACAGTTGGAAGGGGTAATTTAGAGAGACTGTCTGTGCACATATTTGGTTGTACACACACACACACACAAACACAACA
This sequence comes from Podarcis liolepis, assembly GCF_965112155.1. NCBI lineage: Eukaryota > Metazoa > Chordata > Lepidosauria > Squamata > Lacertidae > Podarcis > Podarcis liolepis. The sequence continues at coordinate 6,698,441 of NC_139557.1, forward strand.
CTTTCGATCCAGGCTGGATAATTTCAGATGCTACACAGACCTAACTCTGATTTCAGGTGTGGTGTCCATCTGCTTATTAGATACAGTGGCATCAGAATTCTCAAATGGCATTTTCACTGGCATTTTCAAAATGAACATGTCAATGAACATCTTCTGCAAAGTGGCGTTACAGCATCTCCCCAGATCAGACTGGCTGGGGTGATGTTTTGTGGTGGATGGGTTCTGTTTTGACTTTTTGAGATTAGGTTCACTTGCACGAGTCTTCTGCTCTGCACTCACCAAGATACGTCCACCTTGACGTCTGCTAACAGCAGATTTTGGCTTGGCATCATCCTCCAGATTGATGCACCATTTCATTTCATTTATTGATTGCATTTATATCTAGAAGGTTACCGGAATGGGTAGGCATAAGGCAGCAGGGTGCCCTGTGGGTGGGCTCTGAAGTGCCCGTTGCTACGCCTGCACCATGGCAAGCTCTCTGCTGCCTCCCCACATCCCTCCCAGTGACTGGCAGAAGCATGTGGCACTGGGAAGTCAGGTCAACAGTGATCCTCACCCATGCCTCTTCTCTGGCCACCACTGTTTATATCCCATCATTCCTCCAAGGATCTCAAGGCAGCATACGTCATTCCCCCCCCCCCAATTTACCTTCACAACAACCCAAAGAGTTAGGTTAGGCTGAGAAATACTGGCCTGCAGTTTACCAGTAAGCTCTGTGGAGATTTGAACTTTGGTCTCTCTAGTCCAACATTCTAGCCACCACTCCAAACTGGCTATGGCGTAGTAGGCATTTGCTTGTGTTTAAAACCTAGCATCAGTAAGAAAAGAAATAGTGTCCTAGATCTTAGGAGTAAATGCACGGCAAACAAATGACAGAGTTCAGTTTAGAAACCAGCAGCATCTGATTCATGGCTCTGTACAGTGGTACCTTGGTTTATGAACTTAATCCGTTCCGGAAGTCCATTCTGCAACCAAAACATTCTTAAACCAAGGCATGCTTTCCCATAGCAGCGGGGGTCTCAATTTACACATGGAACACACTCAACAAGAAGTGAAACATGTTCTGCTTCCAAGGCAAAATTCACAAACCAAAACACCTACTTCCGGGTTTGCGGCGTTCTTAATCCAAGTTGTTCATAAACTAAGCTGTTCTTAAAGTACCACTGTATTTAACTGGCCATCACTGTCTTCTCTGGCTATTGTGGAGCACTAAATCTGAGGGTAGGAAGGTCTGGTGGTCCCAATAACGCATCACCTGTGTCTTTCCCCTTGCTATGGTGCAAGAAATAGGTATGGCGTTCTTATTATTGTTTATCGGCAATCTTCGCGGAGCTCTGGCCCAATGGTTGCCAGTGGCTTGAATTAATTAATTATATAATGAATGATTTTAGAGTGTTGTTTGTCCTGTACTTTTGTACTGTTTTATTGTTGTTAGCCGCCCTGAGCCCGGCTTCAGCTGGGGAGGGCGGGATATAAATAAAATTTATTATTATTATTTATTATTATTATTTATTATTGTATTGACTCATTTTGCAGTTTTTCAGTGTGTAGATGATGGACTTCTCTTTCCAGGTTCCCTCTGCTTTCCTAATAATTCTCTCCTTTGGTGAGTCAAAAATTATAACTTGGCACATGACTCAGGAAAGAGAAGAAGGCAAACCTCTCTCCCCGCTCTCCCCTCCATATCGAATTGACAGTGGGAGAAGAACCTCGAGTTACGTGCTTTGCAGCAGGAGTTCCGCATTTAGTCGCTGCCGTTGCTTGACTTGGCTGGAGTGGATGTTCCTGGCTATTTCGGTCACTCCTCACCTCTGCCTGCGAGATCCATCAATCACTTTAATTATAATGGAACATAGAGCCAGCAACTGAAGGAGAAAAATCAACCCAATCTGAAGAGCAATCTTTCTTGATGAATTCTCCCCCTAAATCGAAACAATTCGCTGGGTAACCCAGCTGGGGTTCATATGCTTTTGATTACTGTGGGCTATTTAGCTCTACAAAATGACATGCTGCTTAATGGACTTTTAATGGTTATAGGTTTCTCTCTCTTTCTCTCTCTTTTTTTAATGAGCTTCACCAGTTTGTTACTAATGCCCTGTGGAAATCTGGCCCTTTGCCAGATCTGATGTTACAAATGTTCTGGTTTCTCCGAGGCATAAACGCAACCAACATGTGGAAGTGGGTGTTGCCGACTGCACTCTAATGCCATTAAAAAGATGGAGCAAAATTGTGTACCCTGCAGTCCTACAAATTACATTGTCTTTGAGAGCACAGATAACACTTCTCAGCTGAAGCCGTATTTGTGGGCTCACCTTTGGAGGAATGCCAAGGCACATGGGCCGAGACTGGCTCAAAGACCACAGCCTCCTCCCCCTGTTACTGTAATTGCCTCCTAGGTAGCTGCATCACATGATGGTTTTATTGGACTAGCAGGGACCATTCTTCCTGATGGACATGATGGACTAATAATAATAATAATAATAATAATAATAATAATAATAAGGTATCACAGATGCTAGCTTATAATGAGAGATGGGCAACTCTGTCAATTTTGGTTTCCCCACTATTCATTTATTTTCCCATTGTTAAGTTCCATTTGCCATATATCTGCATCAGTTTGCATTTTTTTTTTTAAAAAAAGTTATCATGAAAACGCGTCCGCATTTTAGTGCTCATTTCCCCTAATATGCTCATTTCGGAAGCAATTCCCACTAATAGAATGTATTTTTCATTTGTTATTTTCACGAATGTATACATCATAAGCACACTTCCCCTCAATATGTACCCTTTTTTGGGAGGGCTGGAGAATTGCGTCACAAGATTCGGAGAAGTGCAAATTTTAAAGGATGGCTGTGGTTTGGTCCGCATTGTTGTTTCAGAGAGTGTGGATGGTGTAGGTTTACACTGAAATGTTAACCAATCCAGATACACCTCTGCCTCTACTTATGATAGACAGCTAGCTACCGTGCGAGGAACTTCTCTATGTGAAGATGGCCCCAGAGTCTGGGAGAGGAAGTCCAAAATGATTGCCAAGGGGTAGAAACGTGTTTGCTGATCTTTCAGAATATGGGATTCACATGGCTGAGAGGAAACATGAGACTGATTCTAAGTGGGGAAGGAAGCAGGAAATAGTCAGTGCTGGCGAGGGAAAATTGAAAAACTAAAGGCCTCCATCCATTGACAGATGGAGATGGGGAAAAAGTTTGATGCAGTTCATATTTAAAGGTGAATCTAATTTGCACTTACTTGAAACAATATGTTAACCAAAATGTTGAGATCCTTTGAAATTTGCACTTTTCTGAATTTTGCAATGTAATTATCCAGCCTCGTTATACCTGAAAAAAGAAGTTAAAGCATATACCAGAATAAACTGTGCATCAAAATGTATATATTAGTGAAAATAACATATAAAAATGCATTCTACTGGGGGAAAGTACATTGCAAAAATGTGCACAATCGCCCAATGTGCATATAAAATGTGTATATGAGAAGCTGGCACTAAAACGCTGGTGGATTCTCATGAGCACTTTAAAAAAAAAAAGCAAGCTGATGAGGAAATCTGGAAAACTGAATTGTAAGACTGGAAAAATTAAAACTGAGAAAAGCCAAATTTGACAGATTTGCCCATTCCTAGTAGCACATGAAATAGTAGCACAGATTTGCCCATTCCTAGTAGCCCATTGAGAGTCCCATGGAGTGCAAGAAGATCAAACCTCTCCATTCTTAAGGAAATCAACCCTGAGTGCTCACTGGAAGGACAGATCCTGAAGCTGAGGCTTCAATACTTTGGCCACCTCATGAGAAGAGAAGACTCCCTGGAAAAGACCCTGATGTTGGGAAAGATGGAGGGCACAAGGAGAAGGGGACGACAGAGGACGAGATGGTTGGACAGTGTTCTCGAAGCTACCAACATGAGTCTGACCAAACTGCGGGAGGCAGTGGAAGACAGGAGTGCCTGGCATACTCTGGTCCATGGGATCACGAAGAGTCAGACACAACTAAACAACAACAGTAGCACATGAATATAGAGCTGTGCTTTTTGGTTTGACCAGTAATTAGCCTTTCAGAATTTGGATATGCAAAATCCAAGCCAGTGGTGAGAGGTGAGAGATTTGAGATCAGGGTATACAGCAGAATTTTTAAGAAGTTTGTATGAACTGGGTTGGTGGAGCGGAGGAATTAGCTGTTTTCCATCCTTTTGTTATTTTGTTTTGCTTAAGTAAATTTTCTTCCCAGAATGCAGAATCTGCATGCTTAGATTTCAGAATGTAAAAGGTCTCTTCCTTTCTCTTATTTATTGAACTTCCTCTTGCCTCCTCCCAGCCTCCCCCGGCCCCCTCACACTTCAGTATAATATGACTTTATCTGTCAGGAAAAGAAATAGTCCGTCACTCAGTTATTTCCATGACTAATATTCTGTGACTAAATATGGCGAGTCCTTCAGCTCAGCAAAAGCACGCTAATAAAGTGGAACTAGAAATCCTCTCAAGGAGCGACAGAAGGGAAACTGGACGGTGTCTCTTGCTGCATTGCCTGCGAGAGCCTCTAAGATATTTGTTTGTGTGCCACTTAACTTTGTTCGTAGCTCGAGCAATTTCTTTGATCAGTAGTCTTCACTGTTCTCAGACCTGGACACCACCTTTAACCCCCAAAATACATTTGGTGACCCATTTTTTGCCATTATATCTGTATGGCGGTGAGGCTGCTGCTGCAATGGAACATGGGAAGGCAGGACAGGAAAGGTTCAACTCCTCTCACCTATGCAAACTTTTGTTATGAAATCAGATGCCATAAGCCCCACCCTTTATATGTAAAAGGGGCACATTTGGGAATATAAAAGCATTACCATCCGACCCAGTCATACTTATCCCTGTTCCTGTGGGAGAAAGGTTGCCAGCTTTTTTTCCTGGGCAGCGCTCCTGTGCCTTTAACACAGACATAAGGAGCAGAATTTCAGGGGGTGATGCTTTTCCCATCACAGTATCTGCAGGCTAGGAAAATGTAATTGTTGATTTTTTGTTGGCTATGCGGCTATTAGCGCAAGGGTGGGGAAAGTTGAACCTGGTTGCCAAATCCTATCTTATCATGACCCCTCAGAAGTTGGTAAAATTACTAAAGAATCATGGCAAGAAAAATTGATGGGCTATGCAGAACTGGCAAAACTGACATATAAGCTACGGGACAAGGATAACTGTGACTTTAAGGATGAATGGGAACCCTTTACAAAGTATCTGAAGAAGCAACAAAGAGAACTGGACTCCTTGGCAGGTTTTGAATAAACATTCACAAACTTTTTATTGATAATAATCAGCTAAATAGTTTGAGGATCTATACAACTTTGTAACATGCAGAAAACAGCAGTCTCAGAGAAACCAAAGACTGGAACTGAGGGAAGTCGGGGGGTGGGGGTGGGTGGGTTTTGTGTGGGAGGGGGGAGGGAGGAAAAATGGGGGGGGGGACAAGGATGATATGTTTTTGGATAATATGTCTTGTTATAATTTTGAATTAAAAAAAAGAGAAGTTGATAAAATTATTTATTCTTAAAATATAAACTACGTACCCTCCCTGATCCCACTTCTAACAGTGTAAGGCTCATTATGAATTTGTAGGGGCTGAAAACACTGCAATTTAGTCCTTGACGTCTCAAACTCTACATTTCTCTGGCAGAAAATAAAGTAGTAGGGCAAAGCAGGAATATAATTTTGGATAACGTTGAGGGGTTAATAAAAAAGTGAGGCTGAGAAGGAGAAACCGACTGCCTTGATAGTTTTGGGAAGTGGGGACTATGCCAACTTAAAACAACAACAACACAACCTCCTTGTATAGATTTTTCCATTACTTTTCCATATTGCTCTCAGAGGGCTTCTGTTTGGGATAGCCCATTTGCTTTGTGGCTGAACCCATAAGTCTTTTCTAAATCCCTTCACGTTGCGAAGCCATAAAGCGAGGACACCAGCCGTGCTGCTGCCTGCAATTCCCAAGATGTCCAGAGAGATGGTAAACAAAAGTCTTTTGTACCATATGAAATAAGCTTCTTGCGCTCCTCTGCACAGTCTCTTGTCATAAGAGTAAGTCATGTGTATCAAAAGCCCTTTAGATGCCAAAGTTTGTTTTCATATCTAGCCAGCTTTCTGCTGAAGTCCCTTTGTGGCGTGGCAATGAAAATATTTGTTTATATTTGAACAGCGCTGCGGTTGTGATACAGGAACTGTTTCAGTGAATGGAACAGCTATTTCCTAAAGAGCTTTCTTTGAAAACATTTTCGCTGGCCTCTTCCAACTGTCAACGGATTTTGACTCCTGTTTACACTAAAACAATAGGAGGCCCTCCATAAATTAATATGTTGGAAACACTCGTGCCTGAGAGTGATATATATATATATATATATATATATATATATATATATATATATACACAACAGAAAAGGGGTAAGTGATAAAAGGACAGGGCCAGAAGGAATAAATCAGTGTGAGAGAATATATATATATATATATATATATATATATATATATATATATATTCTCTCACACTGATTTATTCCTTCTGGCCCTGTCCTTTTATCACTTACCCCTTTTCTGTTGTGTTATAAATTTAAACTCCCACATTTTGGCTAGTGCTGCTAAAAGTAAAACAATTGACCATTTAAACTTCATGTCACTATAGTGGCAATTTTGCTTGAAAGTCTGGATGTGCGGTTGTGTCAATAACAAATGCCTAAGCAAATAATGTGCTTATGCAAATAATTTGCTTTACTACCAGCCCTCTAACCAGAGGGTTCTTTCAAATAGAGGACTGTCCTCTGACAGTACTACAAATAGAGGGCTGGCATCTGTAAAGTAGGCACCATGGCTGCCCTGCTAGCTTCCGCTGAGAGAAAGAGAGAGAGCTTGAGCACTCAATAAAACCTGGGTAGTAGAACTCTGGATTCTGGCAGGTTGGACGTGGGTGGCGCTGTGGTCTAAAGCACTGAGCCTCTTGGGCTTGCCAATCAGAAGGTCAGCGGTTCGAATCCCTGTGACGCGGTGAGCTCCCATTGCTTGGTCCCAGCTCCTGCCAACCTAGCAGTTCGAAAGCACACCAGTGCAAGTGGATAAATAGGTACCACTCCAGCGGGAAGGTAAACAGTATTTCCATGTGCTCTGGTTTCCGTCACGGTGTCCTGTTGTGCCAGAAGCAGTTTAGTCCTGCTGGCCACATGACCCGCAAAGCTGTCTGTGGACAAACGCTGGCTCCCTTGGCCTGAAAGCAAGATTAGCGCCACAACCCCATAGTCACCTTTGACTGGACTTAACTGCCCAGGGGTCCTTTACTTTTTTAAAAAAACCTCTAATAGGTTAGAGCTGCTAGGTTCATGTAGGGGGCTTCTATTTGAGTGGGCTCATCAATGTCCTCCAGATGTTTTCAGACTCCAATGCCCATCAGCCCCAGCCAGCAATTGCCAATGGTCCTCAAAAAAGCCTGTCTCTTGGGTCTAAGCTGGCATCACAATGACCTGCCATTTCTGCCTGCTGAATGTGTTGGGGGGGGGAGGTTGCTGGTGAAATCCCTCTCTGCGGCTGCCAGCAAAAGCCCCTCCCCTCCAGATGGGATGTTCCAAGGGTGGGGAAGGACTGGTGGGGACTTATGGAATGGTGGCGCCATCGCTGCTTCCACCCTGAGCATAGGGCCGGAATAGAATGTGGTGGGGTAGTAACATTGCTACACCATTTTGGTATTGTTGTTTTTTTAAAAAAAAAATTTATAATTTTCAGATATATAAATTTCACTGATTTTACAATCATTTTGACATTTTAAAACTTGACTTCGTTTCCCCCCCTTTCTACGGTTCCTTAAATTTACCTTTAATATCTTCTACATATCCAAATGCACTTAACTTATTTATCTATCTTCTTTAAATATATACTCTTATGTAACTGCAGGTTATTACAGTAATCCTGCCAGTGTTTTTATCTGTTTACAATTTATATGTAAATATTCAATAAACCATTTCCATTCTTTTATAAAAGTTTGTTATCTTGATTTCTTATTCTTCCTGCGAGTTCCGCCATTTCTGCATACAGTGGTGCCTCGCAAGACAAAAAGAATCCGTTCTGTGATTCTCTTCGTCTAGCGGTTTTTTCGTCTTGCGAAGCAAGCCCATTGGCGGATTAGCGGATTAGCGGCTTAGCGCTATTAGTGGCTTTTAGCGGCTTATCAGCTTATCGGATCAGCTGATAAGCGGCTTAGCGGCTTAGAAAAAAGGGGGAAGGGAAAAACCCCCGCAGGAACTCGCAAGACATTGTCGTCTTGCGAAGAAAGCCCATAGGAGATTCGTTTTGCGAAGCACCTCCAAAACGGAAAACTCTTTCGTCTAGCAAGTCTTCCGTCTTGCGAGGCATTCGTCTTGCGGGGCACCACTGTATTCCATAAGTTTTTGTATTCATTCTTCCTTTGCTGGGACTTCTGCTTCTTTCCATTTTTAGGCAAGTAACATTCTTGCCGCTGCAGTCGCATACATGAATACGTTTCTTTACAATTTAGGTAGTTCTGTCCCTATAATTCCCCAAAGAAAGGGTTCTGTTTTTTTTTTTTTAAATGCAAACGTTATTTTAAACATCTTTTTCATTTCACTGTATATCATTTCCCAGTAAGCATTAACCTTACTGCAAGCCCACCACATATGATTAAAAAGAACCTTCTTTCTCGTTCCATTTCCAACACCGATTTGATTTAGATTCAGACATTTTTGCCAGTTTACATTGCTACACTAATCTGGGGCTGGTGCCGTTACACTCTGCACCACCAGAACTCCTAGCGTCACGATCTGCTGGCTGCTGCCACCTGGACTCCCACCAGCACATTTATTTCAGAGTATACATCCATAGGATTGCATTGTTAGTCTGCTTTGGTCACTAAGCAAAGTTTAGCTTTCACAGGAGGTTTCCCAAATAGCCCCCTTTTGTTCTGCAGGAGTAAGAGGAGATGAAATGAGAAGGAGAGGAATGAATTCATTGCTTTGGTACCAAAACAAATATTGCTTGCCCCTTATTTACTCACTTGTAAGAAATAGGCCTCGAGGAGGACACTAACTTTGGAGGAAAGTGACTCTGCTAGATGTCTATCTGTCTTGTAAGTATGTGTATTACAAACTTAATATCATGGGCAGGCCTAATAAATTCCACATTTAGAATTCATTACTGTAAATAATGTGTTTCAAACCAGCCCATTAAATGCATTCAATAACATGTGGTTGCTTATGACTATTGGGATAATGTGATTAGGCAGGTTCATTAGCATTCTCCAACCACTTCCCCCTGAGCAGCCCCCTGAGTCTGATTGGGACTACTTTTGGGTAAGTGGGTTGAGGCCTGTGGCTTCATTGTGGCAGACGGTTCAGAACTAGGTAGCTTTTTAAAGCCCGAACTCCCGTGACACGTCCCACATCACCTCGTCCACCTAACAGAAGTAGAGGATGAGAGATTGGTTGCCCTTCAGCATTCCTTCAGCCAGGACATCTCTCCCCAGACCCAGAACCATTGCCAAGGGTGCTAATCCCATCTCTCGGAAACAAAAAGGTTAACTGTACCCTATTCACCAGCTAAAATAGGTTTCCAAGAACAATAAAATTCTGCTTGAAAGGTGGATGAACGCATCTCTCATCACCCAGGGCTGTGAGGATGCAATAGAAATTCCGGTCAGTCAGCCCAGCGGACTCCTCGTGACTGTTCTGCGCAAGGGTAAATCAAGCTGGGCTGGGATTGTGTGTGTGGCGTCAGTTTGTGGTGGGGTCTTAATGTGCTTCTGCCATAGAATGCCAGATTCTTTGTTATGTACTGAGTTGAATAGGATCCAAAAGGCAGCAGTCTGATTGGCCCTAGAACAATAAGGTCCAGAATGCAGCAGTCTGATTGGCCCACAGGAGCCACCCAATCCAGCTCCAGGTGGAAGTGAATCTGCAACCTGATTGGCCTACAGGTGAATCCCGGAATTAGCCAATTACGTGGGGCCCATTGTGTAAATAATGTACCGTATTTTTTGCTCTATAAGACGCACCAGAGCACAAGACGCACCTAGTTTTTGGAGGAGGAAAACAAGAAAAAAAATATTCTGAATCTTAGAAGCCAGAACAGCAAGAAGGATCACTGCGCAGTGAAAGCAGCAATCCCTCTTGCTGTTCTGGCTTCTGTGATAGCTACGCAGCCTGCATTCACTCCATAGGACACACACATTTCCCCTTACTTTTTAGGAGGGAAAAAGTGAGTCTTATAGAGCAAAAAATACGGTATATAAAGCAGACATTCTGGGGGAACTTCCATTCCTCCTCACCATTATGAGCTGAATAAAGAGCATGAAATCCACTCTCGACTCCAAGTATATTTAATTCTTCTTGTGGGGGGAGGGCTCCAGTGCTCCTTTGCAAACGTGGACCTTGAGACTTCTCTTATCCTTGCTCCAAGAGTACTAACTGAGATGTGAGTCCTCCATCTTCCCTAGTAGATAGGATGGGATGACACTTGAGAGGAAGAAAGAGAGATCACTCCTTGTCCTGCCCTGCGCCCCTATGGCCTTTCCTGCCTGACTTCTCAGGTTCTGCCTCTTCCCCAAGCGAGGGACTGGGGCTGTCTATGCAAGTGCATTCTGGGATCGCTGGTGGAGCATTGCCCCAAGGCATTTGCCCCTGCTCAGTTGGATCCTGCAATGCAGGCAGGGGGCACAGCTGGAATCCCATAGAAGGCCCTGCTGCCACTTCTGTGGGGCCACACAATCTCTGCCTTCATTCTCCAACATGTCTCCCATGAAAATAGGGATGTCCCATTCCATAATGATAATTTTACTATTTATACCCTGCACATCTTACTGGGTTTCCCCAGCCACTCTGGGCAGCTTCCAACATATAGATAAATAAATAAATAAATTAATAATAATAATAATAATAATAATAATAATGAAGAAGCAGCAGCAGCAGCAGCTTCCAATAAAGATTAAAAATACATTAAAATGTCACATATTAAAAAACTTCCCTATGAAAAATCTGTATTGGCTAGTAAAAAAGTTATCAAACATATCTGTTTATGGCTTAAATTTGCAGCTGTGAGCTGAGTGTGTGTGCCCAGTTTGATCCAATGCACTAATAATAATAATAATAATGATAATAATAATAATAATAATATATTATTTATACCCCACTCATCTGGCTGGGTTTCCCCAGCCACTCTGGGCTGCTTCCAACAGAACATTAAAACACAATAACCTGTTAAACATTAAAAGCATCCCTAAACAGGGCTGCCTTCAGATGTCTTCTGAATGTCAGGTAGTTGTTTATCGCTTTGACATCTGGTGGGAGGGAGTTCCACAGGGCGGGCGCCACTACTGAGAAGGCCCTCTGCCTGGTTCCCTGTAACCTCACTTCTCGCAGTGAGGGAACCACCAGAAGGTCCTCGGTGCTGGATTTCAGTGTCTGGGCTGAATGATGGGGGTGGAGATGCTCCTTCAGGTATATTGGACCGAGGCCATTTAGGGCTTTAAAGGTCAGCACCAACACTTTGAATTGTGCTCAGAAACGTACTGGGAGCCAATGTAGGTCTTTCTGGACCGGTGTTATATGGTCTTGGTTAAATAAAACATTAAACTTAAAAAAACACTTCCCTATACAGGATTGCCTTTAGATGGCTCAGGAGTTGGATAACTCCATACCCTCCAACATTTCTGGAATGAAAAGGTGGAAATCCTAAGGAAAAGGAGGACATTCTGGGATCAAATCAGAAACTGGGATGGCTTCTCTAAATCAGGGATGTCACTAGAAAACAGGGACACTTGGAGGGTTCGAGAGTGATGAGCAGAGGGAATGCAGCTGCCCTTTTCAGGGGAGCTACCAGGCCTTCTGAGCATATCATTCATTGGTTCAGGGATGCCAACCTGCGCCAAAGATTGAGGGGCCCCAGCATCGCACGTGTGATGCCATGCGTACAAAGTTGCATTGGCAGGAGGAGGCCAAGCATGACGTGGCTTCAATGGCTGGCCGCTCCTCCTCTCTTGCGCTCAGCCTTTTTCTACGGCAGGAGGAGGAGGAGGAGCTGCCCACCGGATCAAAACTGGGCAAACTAAAGAAGCAAGCTGGGCAGTAATTGGAAAGAAGGGTTTGGGATGCTACCACAGTCTACCAAAACACTGTCTAATGTTGCTGCTTCATAAAACAGAACTTGCAAAAGCACAAGAAGCACATGAGATCATGCCTAATAATTTCCATCAGCAGTCCTCCCCAAAAGTAGAATTCACTCTCTTAAGAAACTTTGCCAGTCACTAAGGAGACCCTGGCATTTTCCATAAGCTAGAGCTATACGCTACACTTTTGCAAAGCTTCTTCTTCTCCCCCCTCAACCTGGTTCTACTTCGGACAGACACTTGCCTTCAGCATGTTTTTGGGGTCTGAATCACCAAGTTATGGGAGGCATTTTTACTTTAGCTCATGATTGATCCAAAAGTGCTGCGCATGCCTCTTTTGTGTGAAGGAGGTGATGATCTGAAATGCGATTTTGCTGTAAGTAAGAGAAAAACATGGCAAGTGTTGATTCTACGCATGATGGCCATAGACTGCATTCATTCATTCATTTCTTAGATTTATATCCTGAAACCTAGGCGTAGATGTTGTTCCCAGGGGGTTGCCTGCCCAGTTACTGACCAGACCAAGACCTGCTTAGCTTCAGCCAGTTGGTGACTTCATGTACCTTCAGAGCATTCTCTGAATTTAGTTTTAAAAATATTAGAAGGGAATCCATGAGGAGAATCAAACATCCTTGCTTACTCATATGTAAATGTGTTTCTATAAACGCAGTGCTAACAGGGTTCCCTTGATGTTCCCAAGAGACCCTGTTCCATTTCCTCCTCCCCAGCCCACTGTTGGGGAACGGCGTCATAATTCGACCTTAGAAATCTATTCCATCTTTCACATGGACTGAACTAGTGTTAGAGTTCACCAAGGTGTGGCCCTAAAATATGTAATCTCACAGAGGCACTTTTGTATGTACGCAAAAGGTTTGCTACTTTTGTATGGGTTCTGCTCCTAGGCTTCTAACAGAAATTTCTCCTGCACAGAAATTTCAGTGATAAGCTTTTTCTTGATACAGAACTATGTAGTACAAAAGTTTCATCTGCTTACTTTCTGTGTCCAGTTACTGTAGCTTGAAAACCATGCTACAGACACTTTAAGAAGCAGATTATATTGTATTTGGAGAAGTCTCCCCTGCCCCTGAAGTTTGCAAACTGATGTGGAGGAAAACAAACGAGGATCTGAGAGAAACCAAAATTGACAGATTCCTCCACTCCCAGTAGACACATATAGGACTCTGCCATGCGTCTTAGTGTTGCTCCTGTAAATTGGCTCCTAGACCAGAAGGTGTGGATTTTTAAAAAAATGCCTCTTCCCCCCCTCCCTGCCCAACACAATCAGTAGCGAGTAATTAAGCCTAGCTCCTCGGATGGAGAATTCAGGCAGAGTGACCCCCTCCTAGTTCCCCCCTGCTGTGTAGCTGAGCCTTACAATTATGAGCTTATGTACCTGATATGTGACACTCTGGCATCTTTAGTATGTCACAGGTTGTGACAGATCTGCTGGCAAGGCTTTGTACTGGCTCTCGGTTTTCAGAATTAGGAACAGGAAGAATTTGGAACTGCAGAGGGCAGTATAAGACCATTGCTGGTGCTGGCAGCTGGCTGGAGGTGAACTGCTCTTCTTAATGCCGACCACCTGTATGGAGTTCCAAGGGTGTCTCCAAAATTATGTAAGCAAAATGACCTTTTCATTTATAGGGGATATGCATTTGGCTTGAGCTAAAGGAATTTGAGGGGTGTAGGGGCGGTAGGAATTTCTCCCAAAAGAGCTCACTCATTTCCCCCTCATTTCCCCCCAAAAGCCTTTGCTAATTGCTAGTTGGGCAGCACATTTTCCTCCTGGCTGGCGCTCTGTGGCAGGGAGTTGCAAAGGCTTTGCAGAGATCTTCCACCAAAGTGAAGGCAAGCTTGCAGGCTGCTGTGTGAGCCCTGAACCTGAGCAGAAGCCCTCAGCAAAGCAGGTGAGGTGCAAGCAGCGCCCCAACAGCCTGCTGGGATAGCACACCTGATGGATGTGTCTGGCTGGCTGGGGTCACGAGAAGGCATGTGGGGAGCTGAAAGGAAGGAGTTCGAATCAGCGCTCAAGTCTTGCGATGGGGAGCGTGCGGGAAACTTGCCATGCATTCCCCTTTCTTTCCCTTTTTTTTTTTTGGTAATCAGATACAAATCTTAAGGTTGCAACATCTGTGTTTCAGGCCTTTTCCAGACTTTCCATTTGTAAAATGATCTGTGCAGAGTCATTGGCCGTCGTCCAAAGAGCTACTTTAGGTGCACCCAATGGTTTGGGCAGGCCCAATGGGAGTCTGTTTAAAAACTTTCCCCTTTGAAGGCAAACTCCCATGCAGCCGCAGAAGCGGCTTTCCATACCTTCCCCGGTTTCGGAAGAGGTTTGCCATGCCTGCATTCTTGGGGGTCCAAGGCTCCTTTGGGCACGCAGAACTCCCTGTGTGGTTCTTTGGATCCCCATCATTTCCATTTGTTTTTAGCAGCCCAGACAACTTCTCTCGAGGTTGCATTCCTGTGGCGGAGGTCCTGTTTTTTCTCAGCACTCAAAGAACAATATTTTGTCATGATGAAACCTAGATTCTTCCCCCCAGTTAGTGCATCCGTTGTGATGGCTGTCACAGACGCGAGCTATAGAAATTACGTCATGGGCACCTATTGGCTAATGTCTGTGGTGTAGAATTTTCACGCCACCTGTTTGAAAACACACAGCTTTCAGCAGAAGTACAAAGAAACTGGTCAATTTAATCAACCCAACTTCTCTTTTACTGAAAAGTTATAGCTACATTTATTCTGAAAAGTCTACTATTGCATGGGGGGGTGGGGGTGGGGAATGGCATTCAAGCCCTCTGGAAATTCTGATTCCAAGCTGGCTGGTAAACAATTTTGAAAAATAAAATAAAATCTAACTTCAATAATTATTGGCCAGCCCATGGCAGATAAAGCTGAACATTGTGGCATTTCTACTGCCCGAAAATGAGAAACTGCTTGTTGGTATATTTAAGTTTGGCATCAGTGCTCAGCACCCTGGGGCAGTTGCCAAGGTCTCAGTCATCCACTGGAATTGATCCCACGCCGGGGCCACACCTGCTGTTGCTCCTGGGCCATATACAAAATTTAAATGGTTCCCCTCTGTTGCTGCTGTCAGGTCAGCTAATGGCTTGGGAGAATTGCACATTGCAATCAGGTATTACTAAAAAACGAAAAGGAAAAAGGAAATTGATTGGCCATGCAAAATTTCATGGACCAGCTTTAATTTTTTTCAGATGCACACTCCCTCACACAAAGGGGTGATCTTCCCAGTTCTGTTTCTTGCACGCACATGCACAGTTGATCATATCTCTCTAACACATGCACACACACAGTCTGTCTTTAAAAAAAACCCTTTGTGCTGCAGCACACCTCCCCATCTGCTGACACCATACATATAAGATAATGCAAAGCACTAGCAGAATGCAGTACATATATTGAAATGCGTGTGTACCCATGAATCTCTCAGCCTGGGCCTCTGAATTCCTAGAATTGCTTATATAGGGGAGAAATTGCCAAGACAGGTCCTTAAATGAGATTTTATAAATGAGCTCAGGAAGAGCCTCTTCATAATTTATTCCTGGATGGAGACAGAGATCAAGGTTGCCCCAAGGGGCAAGTCTTATTAGGCCAACTGGCCTTTTCCTTCCCTCCTAATGCCTCTTGCCCATAACTAACAATTCTCTTTGCAAAAGGTTAATAAAATATCAGCCTCATTTTCAAGTTTGCTTTAACACTTTCCTTGCAGACAGAGGGCTAATGCAAGCCAGCTAGTTACTGCACTGCGTTTCCTGAGTCTAATCCTTCTCTCAAAAGCTGAGAACGTAAAATAGTTTTTAACAGCAATGTTTACCCAAGAGTAACCAGTGGGGCTTACTTCCAAGGACCTGGAACATGAAGTGATGGGAAAGAGGCCTCACTTCTCATGACAAATTGCATTTCGTTACTGTTGCCTCTGCTTCAACAGGCCTTGCATGTTTCTGAAGCAATACAAACCCTGCAAACCTGTTTACAAGGAGTGATGAGTGGCAAGCACATACAACAAGCAGCAAACTCTTGGCTCAATCATCTTCAATGTAAATAGAAAAGTCTACATTGGCCACTCCTTTCCCCCCCACCTAAGCAATTATCAGATGCTTAAGCCAAGAGAATCTACTGTATTTTTCGCCCTATAGGACGCACTTTTTCCCCTCCAAAAATGAAGGGGAAATGTGTGTGCGTCCTATGGGGCGAATGCAGGCTTTCGCTGAAGCCTGGAAAGCGAGAGGGGTCGGTGCGCAGCGACCCCTCTCGCTCTCCAGGCTTCAGGAGAGCCGCAGCGCCAGCCCCACAAGGTCGGGGGACAGCGGGGAGGTGGAACACCGCCATCCTGCTGTCTCCCAATGTGGTTTGGAGGCTGACGGTGGGGAGACGCGTGCTTCTCCCTGCCACCAGCCCCGCAAGCTCCGGGGACAGCTGGGAGGCGCAGCGCGTCTTCCCGCTGTACCCGGACCTGGTCTGCAGGCGGGTGGCGGGGAGAAGAGCGCTTCTCCCCGCTGCCGGCCCCACAAGCGCCTGGGGGAAAAATAATTTCCCCCCCTTTATTCCCCCCCCCAAAAAACTTGGTGCGTCCTATAGGCCAGTGCGTCCTATGGGACGAAAAATATGGTATATCAGGGGTAGGCAACTTAAGGCCCATGGGCCGGATGTAGCCCAATTGCCTTCTAAATCTGGCCTGCAGACGGTCTGGGAATCAGCGTGTTTTTCCATGAGTAAAATGTGTCCTTTTATCTAAAATGCATCTCTGGGGTATTTGTGGGGCCTGCCTGGTGTTTTTATATGAGTAGAATGTGTGCTTTTATTTAAAAATACATCTCTGGGTTATTTGTGGGGCATAGGAATTCATTCATAATTTTTTCAAAATATAGTCTGGCCCACCACATGGTCTGAGGGACAGTGGACTGGCCCACAGCTGAAAAAGGTTGCTGACCCCTGATCTATATCTAACCCAGCTCTTCATGGAACTGCAGATTTGGGGAACTTTCCTGGAGGCAGTGGAACACGAGGTGTTTTTAATATTTGATTGTTTGATTTGGGGGAATTAGCCTCGACTAACTAACTCCTGTCTTATCTTTTCTTACTTTAATAAATTAGCAATACAGTACGCACATTGTTTGATAGGATGACAATATTTATTTGCACAAAATATCTAGCAGAGAACCAAATAGCCTTGCAGCTTGAAGCAGCAGTCAGTGGCAAAGCTGCATGCTCTGCTACTGGGGGCGGAGAGCAGGCGGAGACGTGACCAAGTGAGGATTCCCAGGTAAGATCCTCCCTCTATTGTGTGGGCAGGTAGTCCCTCCCCTACCTGGCCTGGTCTCCTTGGCAACGCTTCCCCCAGGTGGGATTGGACAGCTGACTGAGGTAGGCGGAGACCTCCCGGTATCCCACCTGAGGGAAGGCAAAGCCAAGCCTGTGCTGATGGAGCCGCTCCAGATCTAGGGGCTGTGCACGTCCACGCAAAGGGCGCCCCCCGTTTTTATGCGGGGAGCGGTCATTGCACAAAATAGCTAGCAGAGAATCAAAGGGTGGAGAGCAGGCGGAGGCGTGGCTGGCGCCCTGGGAGCGTGGCGCACCGCCTGCAGGTGTGGCACTCGTTCTGGGGGCGTGGTGCGCTGCTTGTGGGGGCATGGCGCCCAGCGCGCGCGGGGGTGCATGGTGTGTGTCCGGGGGCTGCCGCAATGGCACCCTACCAGAATAGTGGTATTGGGGGCGGTCTGCTCCCTCCACACCCCCGTTCCTCCACCAGTGGCAGCAGTACTCATATATAAAGGAATTAAAATGATTAGGGGTTACAAATATACAGGTTACTCACTCCACATTTGTCTGGACCACGCACTTTAGCAGTTTCTAACAGAGAGGTAGAGAGAGAGATACTCTGGGGCAGGTGTTTTAATCCCACAGAACCAAAAGGAGAGTACCGTATTTTTCGCCCCATAGGGCGCACCTAGTTTTTTGGGGGAAAATAAAGAATTTTTTTTTATTTGCCCCCCAGGCGCGGGGCTGGGGCGGGGGAAGCCCGAGCTTCCCCCGACCCCAGCCCCCAGAACAGGCTGCTATCCGCAAGCCTGGGGAGACTGGCGCGACTTCCCGTCTGGCTCCCAAGGCTTGCGGACAGCTGCCCGAAGCCTGGAGAGCGAGAGGGGTCGGTGCACACCGACCCCTCTCGCTCTCCAGGCTTCAGTGAAAGCCTGCATTTGCCCCATAGTATGCACACACATTTCCCCTTCATTTTTGGAGGGGAAAAAGTGTGTCCTATATGGCGAAAAATACGGTAAATGAATGACAAAGGGGATAGCTCACCAGCAAATCCTTGGGGTTTGGGGTCTCCCATGAGTTGTAGGTGGGTAAGATCTGAAAGATAAGTAAGAAGATAAGTGAGGAGTGGAATGCAACAGTCACCTGTCCTGGGCAAGGTGAGAACACCAGAAAGAGGTTAAACTCAAGCTTGTTAATCATCATCACTGGTTTGTAGATGGCTAGATGTTGGTTTAGAAATTCCATGAAAAGTGCAGACAGAACTTCCTTCTCCAAAGCGAGGAAGGACCGCTGAAAACCAGCCCTTAGAGTTTTCTAGAGTTTCTAGAGTCCAATATAGTTAAAAATAGAAAAAGGCTCCCTTTTAGAAGACACTAGGTTGTGTGGCTCCTGCAAAGTGTACCAACTAGCTCCAAACAAATGACAAACATGGATCAGAGGCAAGGGAATGAGGATGAGAGGGGAGGAGCAGAGAAATCAGAATCACTGCAGCACACATTCATTCTTGCTCTTTATTGACGTTCTTGCACAACCCTGCTCTCTCTCCATCCTGGTACACAACTGTGACACCTCTGTCGGGAGTGCAGCGGTGCCACACCACTCATGGTGCCAACATTATAATGCATGAAGCTAAACTCCCCACTGGGAAGTTCATTAGCTATTTGAATTTCTATATTGACCTTCAGCGTAAATAAGAGTAATGGTCATGACTTGGGTCTAAGTAGGAGTAGATGGAGGTGAGGAACACAGCAGTCCTAAATGCTCTGCTCTCTCCAGTGGTCTTGGATGCTGGGAGGACAAGTAGCTGTAATTGCCACAGCTCAAAGGTACTCAGTTCCCTGTGAGTTCTGTCTTCGCTAGTCATGTACTTTCTTTGGATCCTAGTCCGTTTTTCAAATGATTTAATTCACGTGAATTAAATAAGAAACTAAAGAATCCATGCCATTCAGTATGCCAACAGAACATTCTGCAACAGCCTTGGGTCTCCAGATATTGTTGGACTACAACTCCCATCATCCCTTGCTAGCAGGACCTGTGCCGAGGGATGGAGAGAGTTATAGTCCAACAACATCTGGAGAACCAAGGCTGTGAACTGAATGAGAAGACTGACCTCCCGCAGGTCCACTATGTACACATACAAATAGAAATGGATAAGGAGACGGGAGTAGCTTTACATTAACCAAAGTTCAGCTATAGCAGCCTTTGATGTGCTTTTAGAGAAACACAGCTCCGAAAACTCTTCCCTGCAGGTGTGGTGAGGAAGGGAAAGCTCAGAGAGCAGCTGCACAAGTTTGTTTTCACATTTCATATTCCGGTGTGCTTTGAAAACACTTTGAAGAGGCAGGGAGAAAGAGAGAGACTGTGGCCTGGGCACCTTGAGAATGTTATGGGGAGCTTGTGGATCAGGGATCATTGCTTTAAGGACATTGTGAACCATGTGTAGCCCGAAGAAGAAGAAGAAGAAGAAGAAGAAGAAGAAGAAGAGGAGGAGGAGGAGGAGTTTGGGTTTGATATGCCGCTTTATCACTACCCTAAGGAGTCTCAAAGTGGCTAACATTCTCCTTTCCCTTCCTCCCCCACAACAAACACTCTGTGAGGTGAGTGGGGCTGAGAGACTTCAGAGAAGTGTGACTGAGACACAAGATTTACCCACACTGGAAGAATGGCAGATGAAGGTGATGGACTACATGGAACTGGCAGAAATGACTGGCAGAATCCGAGATCAGGGAGAAGAGGTGGTGGAAGAAGACTGGAAGAAATTTAAAGACTACTTGCAGAAATACTGTAAAATTAATGAATGTTAAAGGGATGTTGGATTGAAAATAAGCGGTATTGGTAAAAAGATTAACAAGAATATGTAAATACGGATTGACAATGGTTGAAAATATATAGTTATAATAGGTTAAGATATTGAGTAAAGATAAATGATAGAGGGTGAGGATTTGCTGAATTAACCATGTGAACTGGAATACAAAAAAGGGGGTGTGTGAGGAGGTCAGGAAACAAGTAAATGAAATATAAGACATGAAAATATTGATTTCTTTTTAATTTTTTTTTACTTTTTATGTATTTTGTCTTTGTATTTTTGTATCTATTTTTCTTTTATTATTGTTATTCTTTTTTATTTCTTATTTTTAATTTTGTAACCTTTTATTGTCTGTAAAATTTAAATAAATATCATTTTAAAAAAAACAAAAACAAAGAAGTGTGACTGGCCCAAGGTCACCCAGCAGCTGCATGTGGAGGAGCGGAGACGCAAACCCGGTTCCCCAGATTACGAGTCCACTGCTCTTAACCACTACACCACACTGGCTCTCGCTAAGCACCAGGTGGTATGTTAATGGGTGATAGAGATGGTGTTGTCCCTTTAAAGTCTGATCAGCTTCATGAAGACACAGCAGGTTTAGTTTCCCCTGCCTCTCCGCTTCCAACTATTCCACTCTTCTCCAGCCTGTTCACTTACTCTCCCACTTCAGCATTGCAGGATAAGCAGAAGGGATGGATTTTCAGGGAAAGTTAGACTTTTAAAATGCCTCCTTGCATTTTCAAAACAATACATGTTTGCAGAACCCTTCAAATCAAGGCAAAGGGACTGCCTCACTGCAGCTTTATTGCAAATAACCAAACTAGGCAGTTCTGTGATTGTGATCTGCTGTGCTTTTGTTTTTGTTTTAAAGCAGGCACTCGGATCAAACTTTTATTGCTTATGGTCAAAGGCCTTTGCAAAAATGCAGACAGTCTTAAAGGTCTACAAACAAATGATATTTGCAATTACAAATACTATAAATACAACATATATATATGAACACTGTAAATAAAAGCCAGAATCAAGGATAAAAGTACAACAAGGGTTTGGGAGGCGGGGAAACAAAGCAATAAAACAAAGGTTAAAAAAGCAATAAAGCGAGTAACACAGCTAGCGTCAGATCAAGGCATCATCATGTGTTTTAATTGTGCTTAATTTGTGTTTTAATTGTTGTAACCTGCCATGGGATTTTAGGGTGAAGGAGGGGTAAACAGCAACAACAGGACAAAATGTAAGTGAATTGATGACCAAATTAATCTTTCACCAGTTTGGGTCCCTTCTAATATATTTTGTGGAGATGGAGTACAGGAAAACAATGCAACAGAGTTGCACAATATTTTGTGGGGGCCCTGATCTAACTTGGGGCAGTCTTTTGACCTTGCAATTCCACTAAAATCACCCCAAATTACCCTGATACACCTCATTATTTGGCCCCAGAACAAATAAAAACTCTGTCTGTATTAGAGTAATGAAGAAAGATTAAGGAAATGGACCATGATGATGTTTTTAGGATGAACTTTGTGCTAAGAGATGAACTGTCACCTGGTGGACAGCACAATGATACGTAATCATGGCAGGCATTTAAACCATCATGATAGGAAGAAAAGAAAACATACCCTAATTGCACAATTAGGAGGGTAACCCAGTTCTCTATGAATGATGCAAAACTGCAGAGAGACCTGTATCATGTTAAGGCACTTAGAAAGCTATAAAAGGAAACAGATCTTGGAAAGGGTGTGGTATCTTTCTCCTTGTCCAGATAATTGTGAGTCTTTAATCTGAAGGAGGTGGGGGATGAATTAATTGCTTGATTTAAATCAGACAGCACCATTTGCCATTAATAGGTCTTAAAACCTTTGGTCATGGATGAGCAATGCAGAATTGCCTAACCCCTTTCAGCTTTCCCTTTTTGATCCCCAATCTGCCCTCTTTTTCTTTCTTTTTAAACAGCTGGAGATTTATTTAATTCACACTAGGATACTGAGTTAGGCTCTTGCTCATCTTAGGGCTTATTCAAACTCACCTTCTGCCCCCCCTTTTTTACAGGCACAGGTCTGAGCGTTCCCTGCAAAAACTCACTCTTTAATGCTGAATCACAACAAAGAACAATTCAGATTTCTGTGGATTTCCATTTGCTCCAATTCAGTGGTAAAAGGGCGGATTTTCATGGGCAAAAAAAAAGCGCTCAGACCCAACGCTTTAAAGTACGAACCTCTGTCTAGAAATATGACATGACAGGAAGTCTGGAGGAGCCCTGAATGTCATCAACCAGATCGGATATATAATCAAATTAAAAAACTAGCTGTGGTTTCCCCCGAAAAACAATTCCTATAATGTTCTGTTGGCAATTGTCTGTTGGAAAAGCAACTTCCAGCGAAGCTGAAGAACGATGGTGGTGCATGGTTCTGAAACGTAAATTTTTTTGAATTCCAAAGGAAAATAAAGTGGTAGAATGTAAAAGATAGTTGATAACTGAAATTGAATTCACACCATTTAGATTAATGACAGAAGTGAAAGGTAAATCAGTGCAATGTTTTTTATCTGGCTGATGAACTGCACCAAAAAGAACAGCAGCTGTGGTTCCTCAAATGCCAGATTTATCTAAATTTCTCCAGTTGATCAATTAAACCATCAATAAGGCCCTCACTCTCCAATAATCTTTTGAGAGAGGGAGAGATGCCTAGTTAGTGAAGTTTCATTTCCCCCTTTGATCCTCACTTTGCAACATACCGAAGCCAGTAGTACAAAATTCCTTGGCAAATTGCTGCCAACAAGACAGATCTTTGTAGCTGACTGGTTTCAAAATAAACACTTTTTATGCAGAGAGAGGCAGCTGGAGCCTTCACTAAATAATGAGGATGTATGGGACAAAAGAAGCTGCACACTCCAGCAGCACAAGGGATACGGCCTTTGGAGACTATGGGCAAAGCTGGGAGAAAATTCATACATTAACCGAGAATCAGCTCCTGGAGGGGGAAATCAGTTTCGCATGTGATGTGATCTCTTGACTTGCATCTGTTGATCTGAAACTGTGCATATACAGCTTAAACACGTGTAGATGCTGTGTGCACAAGTCTGATCATTTGCTTTTTGCGTTAATTAATAATCCATTGATCAATCCATTTTGGAGGTCTGAGTTGTTGTTGTTTAGTTGTTTAGTCGTGTCTGACTCTTTGTGACCCCCTGGACCAGAGCACGCCAGGCACTTCTGTCTTCCACTGCCTCCCACAGTTTGGTCAAACTCATGCTGGTAGCTTCGAGAACACTATCCAATCATCTCGTCCTCTGTCGTCCCCTTCTCCTTGCGCCCTCCATCTTTCCCAGCATCAGGGTCTTTTCCAGGGAGTCTTCTCTTCTCATGAGGTGGCCAAAGTATCGGAGCCTCAGCTTCAGGATCTGTCCTTCCAGTGAGCACTCAGGGCTGATTTCCTTCAGAATGGATACGTTTGATCTTCTTGCAGTCCATGGGACTCTCAAGAGTCTCCTCCAGCACCATAATTCAAAAGCAGGAGGTCTGAGAGGAGTAGATAAATAGCTGAAGTTTCTATACATGGGGAGCTGTCTTTTCCTGAGTCATCCAGCTCAGAGCTTCTGTAAAAGGGGCTACCCATCAAATGAAACTTTTGTAGTGCGCTTTTGTAGTGAAACTTATCTGAACTTTTGTAGTGCGCTAAGCTAGGATCACTGCTTTCTTTCTGCCCAGTATGTGAACAGGCAACCCCTCTCCCCCCGACTCCCTGGCTGCCGTTTCACAAAGGCATCTGGAAATAACAAGGAACAAGAGAGGAACACTCTCCCCAGTTGAGGTGCTCTAAAATAATCACAGCTTCACTAACCCTATTGTACAGCTTACATGATATTATGGAGTGGAATGCAGCTCAGATTTTCTACAGCTTCGCCGTGCAGCCGGGCTGCAAGCTGTGTACGTGGAATAATGCCACTATATCTCATGGTTTCCTTATCCATCTGTACTGTATTGCATGTGTAGCATTGTGATCTCTGACACTGACTGCTGAGCTGATGGGCTGTTCGCAAACGTTTTGTGACTTTGCAACTGCTCTGGGAATACCAGCTCTCCACCCCAAGAGTTCTCAGTCCAGCTTCTGTACGGGAACGGAATATGGTTTGATTTGAGGTTAAAACTCTAGGTAAGCCATAGGGATAGGCTTGAGTCTTTTGGTGTGGAAGGCTGAGGTCAAGGAAACGAAATGAGAATCATCCCAGAAGGTTCAAGGAAGTGGGATGTGGCAATCTGAGAGGCAAGTAAGTAGAGGAAGCTGGAGAAAGAGGATTAGGGAGACAAGGAATTGAGGAAAGGAGGACATAATCAGAAAGGCTACTCTCACAGGAACCTCTAAGACCAAATGCAGTAAAATGGGGAAGGGGCAAAATTTCACCGATTGCTATGAATTCTGAGCTAGTCTATTGGGCTTGCTTTTATTACTCAAATTTGCACCATGCGACTTCATCATTCCCTTTATTTACAATGTTCAGGCTGTGGGTGCCATTGCTAAAATACAAGGTAGCCACAGCCACTTACCCAAGGCGTAAAAAGAGGCACTGGAGCATCCAAAAAGGGGATGAACATGCACATGCCAATTTAGCCGTACACATGCAAATTTAAAAATAATTACCAGAAAGTAAATTTCACAGACGACAGGCCAGTTCATTTTACATCCAGATCACCCCAAATAATGAATTTATTAATATGGACTTCACCCAATTGATTTCCCATCCAGATCACGCACCCCAAATTAGTTGTTCTCCCATGACTTTACTTGCAATTAATTTATCAACCCATTACTGCTGCTCCAAAATAATTCAATTAATCACACCCATTCATCAATCATCAATGTCTTCCTTAAATTAAAATTATAAAATGAAAAGGGTGCCTAGGTATATAATTCTATTGTGGGGTGTGTGTGTGCAGAATGCTATGAGACAAGTTAGCCGTCTGGTAGTGGTTGTCTTCTCCTTCAATTGGTTGGCCAGCTGGAATGCTCTGCTGTTTCTATATACCAGGTGCATTGTGCAGAAAAAGAAATGTCTTGCATATTCCTTGTATAGAAATTGCTGCCCCCTGTGGCTGAGGTGGGATACTTCACCAGCTGTCCTCTCAATCCTTCTCATGCCGTTTCGCCTGGCCTGAATGCGTCCTTGATCTGTGGCATTGCCTCTCACTTCCCTGCGTGGAGGATGAAGAGAAACTATTGCATGGTTGGAAAGTGGCCAACTCTGCACATGAATCCACTGCGCTGCTCATTTCTGCCCCTGGCACCATCCAGTTTTGCTTCTTGGCACAGCTACCACCAACATTGTTGTTGTTGTTTAGTCATGTCCGACTCTTCGTGACCCCAGAGACCAGAGCACGCCAGGCACTCCTGTCTTCCACTGCCTCCCACAGTTTGGTCAAACTCATGCTGGTAGCTTCGAGAACACTATCCAACCATCTCATCCTCTGTCGTCCCCTTCTCCTTGTGCCCTCCATCTTTCCCAACATCAGGGTATTTTCCAGGGAGTCTTCTCTTCTCATGAGGTGGCCAAAGTCTTGGAGCCTCAGCTTCAGGATCTGTCCTTCCAGTGAGCACTCAGGGCTGAATTCCTTCAGAATGGATAGGTTTGATCTTCTTGCAGTCCATGAGACTCTCAAGAGTCTCCTCCAACACCATAATTCAAAAGCATAAATTCTTCGACGATCAGCCTTCTTTATGGTCCAGCTCTCACTTCCATACATCACTACTGGGAAAACCACTGACATACAGTCCCCCAAAGGCTCTCTATGAGGCCCTGTGGCCCTATGTGAACCCCCTTCTCCTTCGAGGATTGCAGATTATAGGAATTTTCACTGGATGTGTAGGAAAGGGGAAAACTGGCATGGACAGGGCTGGAAGTGCTGAATTGCCTGATATGAAAGAGGGCACCTGGGCATCTTAAAGGTCAAATCATGCACAGGAGAAAGTTACTGCCGAACTTTGGGGGATGCTATGGTTTACTGAGAGACATCACCTTGCCAAAAAAAGTCTGTGCAGTTAAAGCTATGGTTTTCCCAGTCGTGATGAATGGAAGTGAGAGCTGGACCAGAAAGAAGGCTGATCGCCGAAGAATTGATGCTTTTGAATTATGGCGCTGGAGGAGACTCTTGAGAGTCTCATGGACTGCAAGAAGATCAAACCTATCCATTCTGAAGGAAATCAGCCCTGAGTGCTCACTGGAAGGACAGATCCTGAAGTTGAGGCTCCAATACTTTGGCCACCTCATGAGAAGAGAAGACTCCCTGGAATAGACCCTGATGCTGGGAAAGATGGAGGGCACAAGGAGAAGGGGACGACAGAGGACGAGATGGTTGGACAGTTTTCTCGGAGCTACCAGCATGAGTTTGACCAAACTGCGGGAGGCAGTGGAAGACAGAAGTGCCTGGCATGCTCTGGTCCATGGGGTCATGAAGAGTCAGACACGACTAAACGACTAAACAACAACAACATGGTTTACTGAAAACCAAAACCATCTAGAGAACAATTAAGGAGGAGGGGAAAGTAAACTCCCAACACCCCAGTGTTACAACTGAGTGTGCAGAGTGGCCAGGGGGGTGGAAGAGAAAACTGGGGGTGGGATGGAGTGGTTAGACTCCTGAACAACAGCATTCTGTGTTGGAACATCATAGATATCCCGTTATTATTCTTTCACTCATACTGTCATGAAGTGACATGTACTGCTGGCTTTTGTAGCGTTTAATTCACGAAGAAGAAAGAACACATGATCCGAGTTACTTTCTTCTTTTTAAGAACACATATATCCAGTGATTGATTGCCAGTCTAACTGAAGCTTTCTGTGAACTGAATCTCCAGACTTCATTTTAAATAAGAAACATAAGAGTCGTACGGCACGCTCTTCTCTTTCTCTCAAGTCACTGCTTTTACTTTACCGGCATCAGCACATTTTCTCCGGCAGTATTTCTTTCTGTTTTCAATTTTGGTTTGTCTCAATAAAGATGAAGCAATAACCTGATTTTTAGTACTGTAAACTGTACAAAATTAAGTCTTTAATGCGTATTCTGGATGTAGATAACCTCGGATAGGTATCTCAAGTGGATTTAAAAAAAGAGAGATGAGAGGAAGAAGTAGATTTATGCAAACTGCTTGTACGTGTAAAATATGGGAAGATTAAAGTTCAGGACCAGATAAGCCTAGGATTAATTCTCAAAGTTGATCAGATCACAAGGATGCTTTTTGTTTTGTTTTGGACTCATATTTTGGAATATGTAGCTGCCAAGTTCCTGTTTCAGATAATAGTCCTGGTAATATGCAGACTTTCTCATTTTAGCAAATATTGCCAACTGGCCGGACTGCCTGCACGTGTCTTTGTATGTGTCCTAATAGATTATGTATACTCAGATGGCAGGCGCAACAACTGGCAAGGCTGTTATATGCTTAAAAATGAGACTTTCCTAAACTACAAGATGGTATCGCCTACTGACAGTCTTCTATGTGGTCTTGCTATTTGAATTCTGATTAGCTCCTCAGTATACGAGTCAGTCATTACAGAGTATTTGCTTAACAGCACTCTGTTTTACATAAACATCCATCACAATGTGGATGGTCTTAGGCCAGGGGTCTGCAACCTTTAAGACAAAAAGAGCCACTTGGACCCGTTTCCGAAGGAAAAAAAACCTGGGAGCCGCAAAACCATTGCGACATTTAAAACAAATATATCTCCGGAGCCACGATCTGACAGCGGGTGGGAAGGTGATGTCGGGACGGTGCGTGACTAACGCACGCACCGCCCCCATGCAATGTCACAGCCAGTACAGCGCCCGCCACAGTGGAGAGTGTCGGGGCGCACAATGCGCCTCCTCCCCTCGCTAGTATCCGCCCTGGAGCCGCGGCAAAGGTGTAAAAGAGCCACATGCGGCTCCGGAGCCGCGGGTTGCAGACCCCTGTCTTAGGCCAACTCAGCGCCAGATTTAGGTCAATGCAGGTGGCTCCCTTGCCGAGGGGGCACAAAATTGAGAAGATCTCTACTTGAGAAGATTGATTTTGGGTACCAAAATCTGGCTTCACACAGGACACCCTAGTATGAACTATTACCACAGTCTGCCCCTGGCCAACTTTGCTACCAGGGGGAGGCTGCCTGGAACTGCAAATGCGCAAGCACAGTACATTAATGGGTGTTGACTTGCCACTGATGACCACCATGTTGATTTTCCTCTCCCTACGCGGGTGGCACTGTGCTCTAAACCACAGAGCCTAGGGTTTGCCGATCAGAAGGTTGGTGGTTCAAATCCCCGCGACAGGGTCAACTCCCATTGTTCAGTCCCAGCTCCTGCCAACCTAGCAGTTCGAAAGCACGTCAAAGTGCAAGTAGATAAATAGGTACCGCTCCAGTGGGAAAGTAAATGGTGTTTCTATGTGCTAGTCTGGTTCACCAGAAGCGGCTTAGTCATGCTGGCCACATGACCCAGAAAAACTGTCTGTGGACAAACGCCGGCTCCCTTGGCCAGTAAAGCAAGATGAGCACTGCAACCCCAGAGTCGTCCGCGACTGGACCTAACTGTCAGGGGTCCCTTTACCTTTTTACCCCCCCCCCCACTTTCCACAATCTACAGGCTTGTAATATTGACAGACATGTGTTCATTTGATTTCAAAAATATTAGAGATATATTAGAGAATTTACAAGTGTACACATTTTGTTTTTGTTGTACTAAATCATGTATATCATGCAATAAGAATTGCAGTGCTATCTAGTATGCTGGTCTTCGTGTTGCTTGTATTGTTTGTTGTGTTAAGTTTACAACACAAGGGTTTGTTGTTCTGTATTGTAATATGTTGTGGCAGCACTAGAAAAACAGTGTGATAGTGACTGACCCATTTGGTCATTCCCTGCACACCAATGGCTTGCCACTTTGAGCATCGCATCTATCCCAGTTCAAGCATTCCATGGATTTCACCTAAAGTGGCTGCCACTCATTGAGCTCTTTGAACAGGAAATCACAGTTTGGCATTCCTAGTCGTTAGTGTGCAGAAAGCTAGACGCTCTAAGCCATTCTCTGAAAGGAAGATAATTCTGAATGAAACTCCGGAATGAAGCCAAGAAGAGCAGCAGTCAATTGGAGGAAGCACTACTAGTCTAGGTCGACCAATGATCTGACTCAGTATGAGTCAGCTTCATCAACTGTGTTCATATAAGCCATTTGAAATGAGGTTAGATTGGGGGGGGGGGAGGTAATAGATCAATGGGAACTGCCTGATAAGGTTCATTGTCAATATGAATCCTTCTGAATTAATGGAAAAGCTGACCACTGACTCCTTTTTGGCATTTCCGAACGTCGTGATTAAATTCCGGAAGGTGACCTACATCAAAAAGTTGCATTTCATATTTTGCCTAACTGTGATACCTCTGGAAAAGTTTCTCTTTGTGACAGCTGTTGTAGAGGAGGAATAGAATGTATAACGGTGCCTTTTTATTGAGGGACAAAAACCACTGAAGAGAAGATTTCATTAAGAAAACAGCAAAAAGCATTGTCATTCCATGTTTGAAATGATGCCTAGCTGAGTCAGTAAAACAGACATCAAAGGTATACATATGGGTTACATTTGATATTTTTTCAACATTAAGAGAACTGTTACTAATTTTCAGCAACACTGAGATTTTTTTCATTCATTCTCTCTCTCTCTCTCTCTCCCCTAGGTTCACATCCCAAATCCAAGTTGGCTATTTGAATATGTAACTGCATTATTACGATGAATAATCAGTGACGTTCTGGTGATTCAAAACTGGGAGGATTCTAGTGCCGCGACAAATTTGAGGCAGCTGGGTCTCCCCTCCCCCACTTCTACGAAATTCATATTCTGAAATTATTACCCTCAAATGTGACGGATCTGATTGTTATTACTTTGTGATATATGTCACCTCCCACAGTTTCGTTTGGAGTAATATTCCAGTGGAATATTATTCCAGTGGAAGTTCCTATGAGATGATTGATCAATAGTGGCTTTAACTCATCCCTTCAACTGTGGTTGAACTTAGAGCATCCCCAGGGTTCACGATTGTGAGAAGGTTTTTAAGGCCCCTTCAAACCCTACCACTCAATGCAAGACAGAAAAGAGAGAATGAAGTCCCCTAATTAATTTTCCCATGGATTATCGTCCCTTGCGGGGTGTGTGTGTGTGTGTGTGTGTGTGTGTGTGTGTGTGTGTTAAACCAACTCACCATAAAGGATATTGTTGTGGACCTGATGATCTATAAAGTTATGGTGAAGGGAGAACACTGGGTAAGGTTGCCATATTTCAAGCAGTGAAAATACAGAAAGAAAGGTTGTTGAGGTGTTTTTTTTTTAGGATGAGGTTGTTGAGGTGTCTCCCCCCCCCAATACGCCCATATTTCCCCAGACATTTATTTATTTATTTTATTTCCACCCAGGCACTGATTCCGACTACAGTATTCCGGATATGTCTGAGAAATTCTGGACATACAGCAACCCTAACACTAGGTTGTATCATGTGTTAATCATACTAAGCGTAGAGCCATTAAAATCTATGGATAGGCCTAAACTGGCTCCACACAATTTAACTGGATACAGTAACTCACCCACGGCATGAAACTTGAAAGAGCTGAAAAGGTATTGCTTTTAATTATCTAATTCCTGAAAACAGGCATATATGAAGCATATAAAAATCACACTATCCTGTCCAAAAGAAAATGGTTTCTGTTGTGCTGCGGTTCTTTGCGGCGGTCTACTTTGGGGTCTATCTTCCTGGATCATGCCCAAGGCCCATCTGGTTTGTCACCCTCTTCCCACAGTGTCCCACGAAATGCCATTTGAAATGTCATTTAAAACAGCCCTCAGAAAGGAGCTCAACTTGTCAGGTGCCTCACACATAGTATTGGTACCAGTTTGACCTTTTGTGGTTCTTTCCCATTTCTTTATCTGAAAATAAAACACAAGCAGTACTGCCTGTCAGGCAGGGGAAGTAGAGAGACATACATTTTTGTAGGATAAAGTTCTGGAAGAACCTAAGAGCATGCTGCAGAACTCCTAAACTTGCTTCTAGGACTATAATTAACAACACCATCAGGTTCCTCATGATATGTGGATTGGTTTCCTCAGGCAACTTTCCTTTTCAAAGTGCTAGCTCTATCCCAATATGTTGCATGTCCAGAAATATGCCTCCAGTTTATGCGCTGGAGAGTATCGAACCAAATTACCAAGACTATGTGGGAATATGAGGCAAAGTACAAAGATAAATATTTCATGGTGTCTTCAGGAGCATTTGCCACAACTCCTCTGTTTCCTACCACCTTTCCTGCAGTACTTTTGTACCTTCAGACTATTCTATGCATCCCACTTGCAGAATTATCCTCCCTAATGTCCCTTAGCATATGCCAGTTCCAAATGGCACACTGAATTCCAAGTCCCCAGATGCCTGCATCTCATTTCTTGACTGACACTGACTTCGGCAGGAGCTTTCAGAAGCTCAGCTGCTGGGTTTTTTTTTGGTCAATCTGAGAAAACTCTCACACGAAAAACCAATGGCAATAAACAAAGAAGAAGAAGAAGAAGAAGAAGAAGAAGAAGAAGAAGAAGAAGAAGAAGAAGAAGAGGAGGAGGAGGAGGAGGAGGAGGAGGAGGAGGAGGAGATATCCCACCTTTCACTCAATTCAAGGAGTCTCAAAGCAGCTAACATTCTCCTTTCCCTTCCTCCCCCACAACAAACACTCTGTGAGGTGAGTGAGGCTGAGAGACTTCAAAGAAGTGTGACTAGCCCAAGGTCACCCAGCAGCTGCAGGTGGAGGAGCGGAGACGCGAACCTGGTTCCCCAGATTACGAGTCCACCGCTCTTAATCACTACACCACACTGGCTCTCTCAAGCTATCTATGGCAGATTATTTTACTTTGAACTGTGGTCCCCTTCGTTTTTAGTTTGAATAGCCAACCCCACTTAAAAACAAACAGACAATGGGGCATAGCTATCTTGGTGGCCAAGCAGGTGCTAGCATACTGCACATAGCTTATGCTCATGGACTTCCTGTGGGAATGTAGTGGTTGAGAACGGTGGACTGGTAATCTGGTGAACTAGGTTTGCTTCCCTGCTGTGATGGCCGGGGATTTGGATTCGGATGCTGAACCTGAAGAATCCCAGCCTGCACAGGATTCCCCGCCTCCAGAACCAGCTGAGCCGGGGCTGGGGCATGTGCCTGAAGGGTCCTCACCTGTGCTGGATCCTCAGGTGCAGGCACCAGCTGAGTCTGCTCGGGCTCCTGAGGGGGTGGAGGACCCATTGCCTGCAGGTGCTCCACTCTCAGCCCCGTCAGAGGAAGCTGAGGTTGCCTCTGGGTCCAGTGACCCTCCAGCCTCTCCTGAGCTGCAGAGGCTCAGGGCAGAGAGGCGGAGGGAACTAAGTTTCCGCAGGAGGAGTGCTCGCCTCCAGGCCAGGAGAAGCGAGTCACCTGAGGATCGGGGCCGCCCTGTGCCTCGGGGCAGATAAAAGCCAGCCAGCCAGCCCCAGTCTGAAGTTGCAGGAGCAACTTCGTTGGTTGACAGTTCCTGCCTGAACTCTGTCCTGCTATCCTGCTGGAGCTCCTGACCTCACCCAGCTATCTGCCCTGCATCCAGCTTCAACTTTTACGGACTGCCTCCATACTGCACCTTCGACCTTGGACTGGACTCAGACCTTGCCTCTCGGTTAGCCCACGGGACCAGCAAACCCGCTCCTCCACATGCAGCTGCTGGGTGACCTTGGGCCAGTCACACTTCTCTGAAGTCTCTCAGCCTCACTCACCTCACAGAGTGTTTGTTGTGGGGGAGGAAGGGAAAGGAGATTGTGAGCCACTTTGAGACTCCTTAGGGTAGTGATAAAGTGGGATATCAAATCCAAACTCTTCTTCTCTTCTTCTTCTACCCAGATGCTACACCTGACAGGCTTTCCCTATGTTTCTCTGTAGCCTACATGTATCAAGATATTGCTTTAAATAGGTATCTGGATAAGATTTCTTAAAAACTGTAGTTTAATTTGGAAACAGTGGATCAGAATTCCAGATCCGGAATTCCAATATCTGAAAGCGACATGGGCCCACCTCTAAAACAGGCTATCAAAATCAACACCACAACACATGGTGCGACCAGCCATCTAACCAACAGTGCAAGAGAGCATTCATGTCAAGAAGAGGAAATCTGTGGCTCCCATCATCATTGACCGTTGGCTATGCTGGTTGGGGCTGATGGGAACTGGAGTCCGTAACACCTGAAGGCCTATAGGTTCCCCATGTCAGAGTCGTACAACAAAATTCCCTTGTCTGAACCTTGTGCGGAAATTAAGAAGGAGAATTAAAGTTTTGATGTGGAACAGCCTTAAATACTAATGATAAAAGATAAACATTGCGGAAAGAACAAAATAAATCCATTGCAAACCAGCAAGAATTTCCAGTCCTACAAACTTTCTTCAGGGTGAGCATCTGCACTAAAACAGAAACTCTCTGCCTCTCTGTTCACACACACACAAAGTTAAGTACACACAGACAGCTTCTTGGGATACAACTCACGAGCTTTATGTATCAGAAGAACAATTCGTGATAGGTATTAAAGGTAAAGGGACCCCTGACCATTAGGTCCAGTTGCGGACGACTCTGGGGTTGCAGTGCTCATCTCGCTTTACTGGCCAAGGGAGCTGGCATTTGTCCACAGACTGTTTTTCTGGGTCATGTGGCCAGCATGACTAAGCTGCTTCTGGTGAACCAGAGCAGTGCACGGAAACGCCGTTTACCTTCCCGCCAGAGTGGTACCTATTTATCTACTTGCACTTGGACATGCTTTCGAACTGCTAGGTTGGCAGGAGCAGGGACCGAGCAACGGGAGCTCACCCTGTCACGGGGGTTCAAACCGCCGACTTTCTGATCGGCACGCCCTAGGCTCTGTAGTTTAACCCACAGTGCCACTCGCATCCTGTTCATGAGGTTGCTTACCTAGCCCTCAGTGGAAAAGCACCCGCCTTTTGCAGCAGGCTTCCCATTACAACATTTTAAACACACTATATTCAGACATGATGAGTCGTGTACATTAAACGTTTAACTTTAACGCCCCATCACCTATCTATTAACTGGAATTATTTTCTAATTAATTTTGTCTGCAAGCACTCACTGGAGGACTCACTGACTGGAAACATTTGAAATCGAGAGGGGGGGGATATGTGGTGTCTCCCCACTTGTGGAATGCTCTCCCTAGGGAGTCTCACCTGTCACCTTCATTGCATATCTTTAAGTGCCAGGCAAAAACATTGGCTCATTAAGCAATCTGTGGCTTTTAAAACTGTGTGTATGTGTGGCGGGAAGGGGGGTATTGCTTTTGTTTGTTAGTATTTGTTTGTTATGTACTTTTGTGTTTTTGTATCGTGAACTGCCCTGTGATCCTCAAATGAAAAAATTAAATAAATAAGTAAATAAATAAATAATATGTACCCTTTGTCAAACTGAAGGCAGAGACTTTCAGACACGTCATCTATGAATTCCCCTTATCCCTCTCATCCTTTCCAAAGTACCACAGTGTTGTGCTTTCATTGGCTAAATCTTAACTTGTACCCAGTTTTGTGGTTACCCCTATAGGAGTTATAATTGCCTCTGAGCTGGCACAGGGGTGACAGCTGAATTTTTGATTTCTAGAACTTGGCTGGCATAATTGATTCATTGTGTTTTTATGTGTTTTGATAAATGAAGCAAATCCATGTTTCGGTTAAATTTAACATTTAAACCTGTAGACAAATATTTGAATAAGCAGTGGAAATAATAAATTACGGAGGTGAAGTGATTTCATTGCTTCTGAATGCTCTGTTGGGATTAAAAAGGAAATGACTGCATGTTTGTATCACCACATGGGCTAGGAATATATACTTAGACTTAACTTCCTCTATAGCCCTAGCTGTCCTGATATATACCTGACTTGGTTTAAAGGGTTGTCTCTGTGTTCAGGAAAGGCAATTTCAAACGAAAACAACTTAGTATGTTTCAGGCCTGGAAGTACCTGCCTCAGAAGAGTTTAATGAGCACTACATTACTTTGACCATTTGCACTCTAGCATTTCTCATTTTCTAGCCTGCATAATTCAATTAAAGGCTGTGGATCTGGTTTAGGAAAGATCGGACTTCAGGGAATTGAGATTTATTTCAAGGCTGGTTTCTTTAAAAGGCGAAACAGGCTGAGGTAAGCTAACAACCCGCCTTTTAAAAGAAAAAAACAAAAAAACAAACCCAAAGCTATAGGAAACGTAACCTCTTGTGATAGAGATATTTTAATGAAAATTAAATTTACGGCCCAAAGTTGAATCACTGTGCTGTGTAACTCTCTCCCTCTTTTTAGACTGCTAAAGATTTTGCATGCCCATTAGCCACGAAGTCAAACATCCTATATTCCCCACTGCATAGATCCCTTGTCGCTGACTCTGGTTTCCAAAGCGTTTTCCTGCTGGACCCTTTCTGGCACCACATCTGTCAACCTTGCATTTCACCACCAGTTGTTTCGGGTTAAATCAGATCCAGCATTAGACCCAAGTACCACTCAAAACCAGCATTAGAGCTGTAGGCCCTTTCAAAACTTAGAAAAATGCCATCCCTTGTTTCTGTTGCGGAAAATGAAAATTATAGATCACCATGCTTTCCAAGTAAGGTCCAGGACATTATTTCCCAATATGTGTTGGAGAAATATAGGAGGAACCAGAAGCAGGTAATTTTCAGAGGACCTCTGTTGACAAAAATATAAAGGCCTAAAGTAGGCAGTTAGCATGGACTTGAAACTAGGAAGGGTGTTGCCTGGGAATAACCAGGGAAAGTAGTACAGTCAGTGGTAGAGTACATGTTTCACAGGGAGTTCTCAGGCTCGATTACAAGCATCTCCAGACAGTGGGAAAGCGTGTTCTCCTTCATGGAGAGCACGTGTTGCGGTGGGGGCCACCAGGACACTCCAAAGTTGTGGGGCGGGCTAATTGATCGTTGGCCACTGATGCGATTGGGCTTCCCTTGTTGTTGGGATGAAGTTAATGTTGCCATTTGTTGATTGACAGCCAGAAATGCTAAAACTCCGTGCAGGAGACTAGGGCTTCCTCTTTTCGCCCGTGCATCGGATTGCCCCACCCCCTATATTTAGGGTTGTTCGCTTTGACCGTGCTATGCCTGTCATGGGGTCGTCTGCCTTGGGGCCCGGGCCCGGTAGGAATTTTGTCCATCTGGCTGATTGGCTGGGGCCATTTGGTTTTTGCCTACTGAGTAGCAAATTATCACAACTTGTAAGGTTGCGCTTAGGCATTGGTTTATGGTTTTGTTGAGGGGCATGGATTGGCTGTGCCTGCCCCTCTAATGCTGCTGCTGCAAGGGATTCCGTTAAAGGAATCGGGGGCTAACTATTGCTTGTCCACCCTGTCAAGGGGGCTTGTGCCACTGCAAGAGCTCCTGGCTGCATTTGGGGTGGGCTGAGGGCAGGTTCCTTGCTCCGTCGCTACCCCCAAGTGTATTCACCTTTTCTGAGTTTCGCAGGCGTACGGAATGTCAGACTGTCCCCCACGGTGGCGGCAGATAGTTGCAACCAATGCCTAAGCAGCCAGTCACATGTTTGTATTTTAATAAAGTTGTGGCCAAAATTATGCCAAAAACCTTAAACAAAAATTTGGTGTGATGTGTGAGTTATTGGGGTGGCCCTGGGGACCTCGACACGCAAAGACCCCTGTCTGAAATCTTGGAGAGCTATTGCCAGTCAAGAGAAGACATTTTTGGGCTAGATGGACCAGTGGATGGACTCAGTATAAACCAGCTTTACTTTTTTTTAAAATCCATCCCAGGAGCCCCTTGAATTGGCCTGTCCTTCCCCCCAGAGCTAGTACTCTTCAGAAGTTGATAGGCTCCACTTCCAAGAACCCCAGTCAGCTTGGCCAACGGTCAGGGATGATGGGAGATGGTGTCCAAAATATTTGGAGCGCACCAAGTTACAGAAGGCTGCCTTAAATACAACAAATATACCCCACAAATGAACGATGCTCCTGTGGTATGAAGACCACCGTTCACGAATGCTCTCCAAGTTCTAAGGCGTTCTAGGCATTGGCTTTAATTACGTGCTTCTGCTTTATGGAAATTAAGTTAATTACTTAATTTCTTTGGTGTCTGAAAACTCACAAACCTCTATGTTTGTGTTGTTTGAAATCCAGTTTGGGTGAATGTACAAGCCAGGGACCTTCATAAAGTTT
Organism: Podarcis liolepis; assembly: GCF_965112155.1. NCBI lineage: Eukaryota > Metazoa > Chordata > Lepidosauria > Squamata > Lacertidae > Podarcis > Podarcis liolepis. Next base: position 6,735,880 of record NC_139557.1, read on the forward strand.
CCACCACATCTAACAAGACCAGTGTTTTAATTTCTGGACACATCATGTTTTGAGAGATCTATTAAAGCACTGCTCACCTGGAGACTGTTAAGGGTGGGGTCAGAATGTTACCCTATTTCTGACACAGTGGCCTATAAAAAAGTAGCCTTTATTAAAAAAGCTGTGCCTCAAAATTTACTAAAAGAGGTGGAAAGGATGGTAAGCATTCCTAATTTGACTGATTTTCTCCATCCTCACACTTAGAGGAAAGTTACTTGGTGAGCCTCATGACCTTGTGACATTGGGTTCTCTGCCTAGCCCTCAACATTGCGGCAACTCCAGCACACAGTGGCCTTTGTGCTCTGGTTCCTTTAAAATCCCTGAATTATTCCAGTATTTCCAGAAAGGTGCCTCAGATATCTTCCTATTGCATCCATCATCATAAGTCTCTTTGGCCTTCAGGATCAAAGTGCACAGATTCGTAGGATCGCTTTGGCATGCCCCTACTGCTGGAGAATGCAATCCATTTGTTAATTTCAGAGCAGAAGCGCTTTCTGTCTCCGTTAATATGAAGTCATATTGCTATGCATCTCCTGGGACAAATTCATAGCTGGCATAAATGAGTGCAACTCCATTGACTTCGGCTAGGCTAGCCAGGATGCCATCTGACTTGCCATGGAGAGCATTAAAGCACACATATGAACTTTGCTATTTTAGCAATAAATCAGGTCATCTGCTTAATCGTCTCTTTGTCCTTAGTGGCAGCTGGCTGCATTGATTAGTACAGTGGACAGGAGTAAAAGAGCAGTTAACAGACCGATTCAGCTGGGCCTTCAAGCTACACATTTCTCTTGGAATCCCATTTGTTGGGGTTTTGTTTGTTAACATAACCCTTGCCAATTCTTGTGAAAGTGGGAGGCTAATGATGGATTTTGGGATATAACATGGAGGAAACAACATACGCACATGATGCCAGATTTTCATCATTCCCTCCAGAGCGCTGTTGTCACACCTCATACTGATCTTGTTTTTCTTTTAAAACATTGTGCTTGTTAATAATGAAATGTGCAATTCTGAAACTTAGCCAGTTTTGGAGAAGCTTGTGGTGGCAGCTATTCAACACTCAGGCTTTTCTGTGCCATCAGAACGAGGCACAACCCAGGCACATATTTCCTTGGTGCCACAGTCTCTGTTCAGCAGTGATATAATGAACGATGCCTCCCTTTGCGCATGCAGCACGTTGTGTGTGTGTGTGTGTGTGTGTGTGTGTGTGTGAGGGGGGAGAAGCAGTTGTTGTGCAACAAGGAACGGGTGCATATATCAGTTTTAGTTGCTCATTTCCCCAATTCTAAGTCCAGCGCACCACATTTCTGCATCAGCCTGCATCTTGTTTTATAAAAGGTCATCACAAAAACTGTCAGCATTTTAGTACACAGCTCTCCTAATGTACCCATGTTTGCAAGCAATTTCCCCTAGAATGCACTTTTATGTTACTTTCGCTAATATATGAATTTTAATGCACAATTTCCCTTAATTTCTCCCTCTCTCTCTCCACATTTTGTGTTGGAGTGGCGCACCGGAAAATTCAGAGAAGCATGCATTTCAAAGATGAGCTACGTTTTGGTTTGCACATTGTTTTGGGAGGCGTGCATTAGGTCAGTTCACATTAAAAAGCAAACGGAACTGAATTTCTCCCCCCATCCCTGGCTGCAACCTCCCCTCCCTTTTTCTAAGCCCTTCTTGCTCTCTGATCATGCCAGTGCTATATTTCAGCAACAGAGGGGGACACAGCCCTCCCCAAAGCAGGCATAGCTAACATGCTCTTTCTAAATCCTTGACCATTAGCTATGATGGCCGGAGCTGATGGGACTTGTATTCCATCACCATCTGGAGGACACTGCATTGACCATTCATGACCTAAGTGGGATAAATAAACAAGTAACAGAAGACCAGGAAAGCTCACTCTCAGATAACTAACCTCTAGGTTATGCTCCTGCAATGCCATATAAGATACGTAGGCCTTTTATAAAACCATTATAAAAACGGGCCTTTTCTGCAGTGGCTCCATGTTTGAGGAATGCTCTCCCCTGGAAGGCTCACCTGACACCTTCATAATACATCTTTAGGCGTCAGGCAAAAAACCCATTCCTCTTCTCCTTTGGCTAATTAAATGCCCTATGGCCTTTTAAACTCTAGGGGGAGTATTGTTTTTGTTAGTTACTATATTACATTTTATAGGGTTGTGGGTGTCGCTGTGGGTTAAATCACAGAGCCTAGGCCTTGCTGATCAGAAGGTTGGCGGTTCGAATCCCCACGACGGGGTGAGCTCCCGTTGTTCAGTCCCAGCTCCTGCCAACCTAGCACTTCGAAAGCAAGTAGATAAATAGGTACCACTCTGGCGGGAAGGTAAACGGCATTTCTGTGCGCTGCTTTGGTTCGCCAGAAGCGGCTTACCCGGAAAAACTGTCTGTGGACAAATGTCGGCTCCCTCAGCCAATAAAGCGAGATGAGCGCCGCAACCCCAGAGTCGTTTGCGACTGGACTTAACTGTCAGGGGTCCTTTACCTTTTTTAAATTACTTTTTGTGTTTTTATATTGTAAAATACCCTGTGATCCTCAGATGAAGGTATGGAAATCGTGAGAGGGCAAAGGGTGAAGCAACCCTTACTCTGATCCCCTCTCCGCTCTGAATTGCCCTCTCCAAAAGGGCTTTTCTGAGTTTTGTGCACCTGTGCCTAGAATTGAGTTAACCCCTGGTGATCTTGACTAATGTCACACACCCCAGTACTACAAAGGTTTCCTCATTCCCCTCATTGGGAGAACCTTCCGCTCCACTTAATAATAAAAATAAATTTTATTTATATCCCGCCCTCCCCAGCCGAAGCCGGGCTCAGGGCGGCTAACAGCACTAAAATAGTGCAACATTATTAAGTGAATGTGGAAGCCAGATCAGAGAGGAACTCCATAAACACATCTAAAGGCACATAGGGCAATGGACTAGGGCAGCTAGGTGTAAACCAACAAAGCACAGTTTCTGCACATCCCTATTTATATTAATATGCTGGGTCAAATGTGTCAATATTTTCCATTAATATGTCAGAGCATAATGGATGGGCAGTTTCTGAATTTATGAGTTTGGTCATTAGTGTCTGTTTAACTGTTATGTTTTAAGAGCTTCTTACCATTTTTTCTTCATAAGGGAAAAATAACATTAAATTGGACAAATAGGTAACAAATAGGTAATAACAAATAGGTAAAGAAGAAGTAGAGTTTAGTGTTCTCCTGTTGCAAGATAATGTACTCTCTCTAAAATATGCATTGTGAATTTCATCGTGGGGGCAAGTGAGTTGCTTCTGTGCATGGCAGCAAACAAAATAGTGCCCATTGTTAACAAAGGGAAACTTTTGTGGCCATCCAACATTCAAAGTTTAAAGACCCTCTGAGCAAGGATGAAATATATAAGTGATGCTCACATGACAGTCAGTCTACTAATGCGAATGACACAATGACACACACACACACGGAGGGAGAGAGAGAGAGAGAGAGAGAGAGAGAGAGAGAGAGAGAGAGAGAGATGGAAATGACCCACCCCTGGCCTTCTTTGTTATAATCAGTCACCTATGGATACAAAATTCTAAAGTGACTAATGGGCAATTCTCTCCCTGAATTAGGCAGTAGCACATTCAATACCTCTTTGAAGAGTCATTATAATCTGCTGGGGGGAGGGGAATATCAATTTAAAGGTCAAGTGCTTTCATAAAAAAAGGTGATTACTCAGTATTTCATACATTGAACAAAAGCGTAGCAGGATTCATTGTGTGTCAGTTTCCTTTGTGTATAGTACATATGCAGAGAAATGGATAGCTTAATTATATAATTATCTGTCTTTGGGGAGGATGGGACATGAATAGGAACTGTCAAACAGCAGAACTTTGCCTTTGCTTCTAATCCTTAATCGGTTACTGTAATGGCCGCGTGTTCCAAGAGGATTTAAATAAATAGAAATTGCATTTCTAAACTGGGTTTTAGGTGTAAAAATGCTTTGCCATAAAAGGGGTCTCTCTGATAGGTTTGAGCTTTATCTAAGCAGAGCTGAGGGTACCATCAAGTCAGAGGATGGAAAACCTGCCACGTTGCTGATTTCGGTGTCTGGACTTCTCCATTCTTATGGTGCAGCAATTTCCTGACCGGATGCTGGAGGCACACTAATGTGTTGTGAAGAACTAACAAATTAAATAACTGAAGACTCCTATGAGGGCAAGTACCTGTCTATACAGGAGGCTACCCGCTGCATCTCTGCATGATTAACTGCTCTGACCTTAGAGTTAGAGTCGTCAACAGGCTCATCTCAGCTATCTGCCAATCTCCCATTCCCACCACCCTTCTGAGTAATACCCCTCCCCACCTTCTCACTATATAGAAGGATCTGGCAACTTCTGTTTCAGTGTATCTGAAGAAGTGTGCATGCACACGAAAGCTCATACCAAGAACTAACTTAGTTGGTCTTTAAGGTGCTACTAGAAGGATTTTTTTTTATTTTGCTCTGACCTTATCTCCTTGCTAGCCAGCCTCCACTGGGCGCTAGCAATTTTGCCTCATCTCTGGATCAGTCAGCAATCCCTATTGCTTAGATGCAGAAAAAAATTACTCTCTTTCAAAGGAGGCTGTACCTCGCAGCCACCAGAAGTCACAACCATAGGATTGGTGGCAGAGCTTTGCATTAAGTGTTGGCACATACCAAGGCCCAGAGCCCTACAGGCACTGGGTAAATATCCCATTTCTAGATAGGTGGTAGAGCACATGCTTTGAATGCAGAATGCCCTGAGTTCAAGTCCTGGCATCTCCAGTTGAAAGGTTGTAGGTGATGGGAGAAATCTGTTTATGAGACCTCCAAGAGCAACTACCAGTCAGATTGAACAAGTAGTCTCCTGTGTCTGCACAATTTTCCTCTGTTGGGAAAACTGGCTTGTGTCAGTCACTGGAGCAGCGACTATCCCTAGCCATACTCCCTATGACAGAGCTCAGATTTAAAGGGGGAGCAATGGTGCCATAGTGGTGGGGAGAGATGGGCATCCTGTATCCAAGGGCCCACATAAACTTGCGACCAGCACAGGTTATCTCCTTCTGATTAGAGGGCATTCCCAGGACAGTGATTATCATGAAACTAATTAAAATTGGGCTCCATGATCACTGCAGATGGTGAGAGCAGCCACGAAATTAAAAGACGCCTGCTTCTTGGGAGAAAAGCAATGACAAACCTAGACAGGATCTTAAAAAGCAGAGACATCACCTTGCCAACAAAGGTCTGTATAGTTAAAGCTATGGTTTTCCCAGTAGTGATGTATGGAAGTGAGAGCTGGACCATCAAGAAGGCTGATCGCCGAAGAATTGATGCTTTTGAATTATGGCGCTGGAGGAGATTCTTGAGAGTGCCATGGACTGCAAGAAGATCAAACCGATCCATTCTTAAGGAAATCAGCCCTGAGTGCTCACTGGAAGGACAGATCCTGAAGCTGAGGCTCCAATACTTTGGCCACCTCATGAGAAGAGAAGACTCCCTGGAAAAGACCCTGATGTTGGGGAAGATGGAGGGCGCAAGGAGAAGGGGACGATAGAGGACGAGATGGTTGGATAGTGTTCTCGAAGCTACCAGCATGAGTTTGACTAAACTGCAGGAGGCAGTGGAAGACAGAAGTGCCTGGCGTGCTCTGGTCCATGGGGTCACGAAGAGTCGGACACGACTAAACGACTAAACAACAAAATTAAAATTGGAGGAATCCTTTCCTCTTGCACACACTTAAACTTTTTTGTGTGTGGTGCTAGACTGAATAGCACCTGTAATTTGTGTGCCTCATCTCTCCTAAATTTGGGGAATATAGTGTGTATTATTAGATAAAGAGTGGGGCTCATGTGCCTTTAAAAGAAAAGAAGAAAGGGAGAATTTTGGCAGCCCAGTCTTTTATCGTGGTTCTGCAACCTTGAGGGAAACTAACGATGTTGAAAGGCTCCTGGGCCTTCTAATTCATTTGGCAAGTTTATGTGGCAGCTTAACATGACCTTTTCATCTGAAGCTAGCCACTTTTATGCAGCTATGTTTCTACCAAGGCTCAGCACAGTGCCATGTTGTACCCACACGGATGCAAATTAGGCCTTAGCCACCAACCAGTCTTATTTAATTTGATGCTGTACTGCAATTACAGAACAGGCTAAGATCCCTGTCCCAGTTTGACCCTTGGTAAACGGAGTTACTTCAACATCTTGCTCTCTCTGTAAACATTGTGTATCCTAGTCTTCCTAAGATGCGATAGTGTTTGTTAGGATTTCTGAATGATAAACAAAACTGTTAATATCTCTGCAAAATAAAAATGGTACCCGGATGTGACTATAGATGTGGCCATTCATCCTTTGAGCATCTGTTATCAGCTTTGGCTGAAAATCCATGGACACTAGCAATTGCACTGCTTTCTTCATCTCCTGGGCAGATAGATTTGAACATAGGCTGTAATCCTGTAACCACTTGGCTGGGAACAAGGTCTATTGAACTCTGAGTAACTGCAACTGTTCCTGAAAGGCGGAAGGTTCTACTGAAGCGACCAGATGCAGTTGGATAGCTGTGCAGAAGAGGGAATTTTGGAAGATACAACTTCTCCTGCAGGGCTGAGAAAACCTGAATCTTCTGAGATCTCCTCTTGTACCACTGTGAGAAGTATAGGACCAGTGGGTGGAGGGTGGCAATTTCGTAACATCCCAGATTAAGAATTAAATCAAAATCAAAGACGGAGACAGAGGCCTACTTTAAATAGCATACTGGTATCATGTTCTTTCTCAAGACTCAGGGCACAATATACTTCAAAGACATTTGCAGAAGCTCTAGTAAAAGAGCGATGTGCACAATCCATTTCTTTTGCGCAAACGCTGCACATTTCTCTAGAGCATGTGCAGAAGAAGCAGCTCCTGGCTAATTGTTTGTGCCTATTATTTATGTTATTCTCACACGAAGGAAGATTATTTGCATAGCTGGGCTATTTTCTCCAGTATAAAATTCCAGGGGAGGGGGAAAAGCCCCTTTGATTAATTAAAAAATAATAATTCTGCAGAATGCTAATAAATAATGCTGAGTGCGCATGAAAATCTTAAGATATATGAAGATTTGCCACCATTTGAACAACCATTGACCCCCCCCTCACTCTGTTTTCAGAAGGTCGGTTCAGAGTGGCTGCACACATGGTAAATCTTTAACTTCAAGTGTCCTTCTGTGGTGACCAACTAAAATATTAGCAAAATAAATGTTTTATGGGGAAATGTTGGCAGGAACCCCAAGCGAAACAGGTGGTATTGGGTTATTTCAATATAATGTAATGATTCAGCCAGGTTTCCATCTGGACAGCATGTGGTTGAATCTACTTAGAGAGAGTATCAAAGAGCATGAGTATGCACGAGGGATTGCGGTGGCGTTCAAATGCGCAGTTCGATGGCTACTTTGCAGAAAAATAGTCTGGGTTCTAGGTCCTTTGGGTTAAATACTTTTACTGTCAGGGATCTGAATTTCTTCATCAAATATTAAAGGCGAAGCAACCCTCTGACATGCAATAGCAAGCCGTGTAATTATGAGGTGGTTCCTGGAAGCGGAGAATTGTTCACGTTATGGCTGGGCATTTATTATAAAAGAGTTCATTACCCTTGGAAGCTGAGGCATATGTCTGAAAGAGAGAGCCTCGAAACAGAGGTACTTTTAACAAGCTTTGCTGCTGTAAATATATAAAAGAATCCTAGCAAGCTATTTAGCTAGAATGCTTTTACAGACTACCAAATAGTAATTCGGCGAAACACAAGAGCTATCAGCCCAATTCCTCCTCAGTAAATGACTTTTAAAAAATGTAGATTAATGGACCCTGGAAGAGCTTTATTGTTTTATTGTAATTAGAAGTCTGGCTCTTGACCCTTCGGGGCACAATCCAGCCAAAGTTAAACAATTGTAAAGTACCACTTATTTCTTAATAAAGTCAAGAGGACTCAAATGTGCTTATCTTTTGGCTGGATAATGTGCTTCCGGATCACCCGAAAAAGCATGCTATGGATTAATATAATAATAATAGCAGAGTGTAAAAAAATTCAAGACCTAATTAATTTCTAACTGGAAGCTAAGAGTGTGCATGCTTTTAAGCTTCTTCTCCTAGCGTAGCTCAATTCTGTGTTGGGTCTTTCTGAGGACAGGGTCTTCTGATGCTGGAGCTTCTGCTGCCATTAGTGATAGCATTAATTCAATAAAAATAACCAACAACAGCTACCCTCGGTTACTTGTGTTGTTGTTGTTGTTTAGTCGTTTAGTCGTGTCCGACTCTTCGTGACCCCATGGACCAGAGCACGCCAGGCACTCCTGTCTTCCACTGCCTCCCGCAGTTTGGTCAAACTCATGCTGGTAGCTTCGAGAACACTGTCCAACCATCTCGTCCTCTGTTGTCCCCTTCTCCTTGTGCCCTCCATCTTTCCCAACATCAGGGTCTTTTCCAGGGAGTCTTCTCTTCTCATGAGGTGGCCAAAGTATTGGAGCCTCAGCTTCAGGATCTGTCCTTCCAGTGAGCACTCCGGGCTGATTTCCTTCCGAATGGATCAGTTTGATCTTCTTGCAGTCCATGGGACTCTCAAGAGTCTCCTCCAGCACCATAATTCAAAAGCATCAGTTCTTTGGCGATCAGCCTTCTTTATGGTCCAGCTCTCACATCCATACATCACTATTGGGAAACTTGTGTACCTGGGAAACTTGTGTACTGGTTACTTGTGTACCTACTTAATTAGCCGTATCCACATCTATAAAGGAGGGAGTGTGCTCTAAGTCGAGATGCTGAGTGGGTTTAGCTTTCAGTCACAGGTTGCAGACTCAAAGCTTGGGTTCGTTTTTCAGCAGAGCAAAAGCTTATGTAACGTGACTGATAAGCGATACCACAGGATGGTTGAAGGTTCAAGAGGAAGGAACAACTTCTCATTCACTTTGTAGCTAGGCAACAACAACCTGGGACATTTCTGTGCACACCTGTTTTGCCAGTTGGCAACAGTGAAATTCAGGTGTATCAGAACATAGGAAACATTTCTCCATACAGCATCTGCTTTTCTCTCACTTGTTGTTGATGACTTGATTATCCTGGAAAGGCATCTGTCTGCAACAATTACGAGCCACCCCAAAGCTCAGGGTGCTGGCCAGCACATTTGGCGCTGGAAGAACAGCACATTGCTGCTATTAATCGGCAGCTCTCCGCAAGGATGCCAAAATCCATGGAAAATGTGAGCTGCAACCCAGCAGCTGATGACATGTGATGATTGGAATATCAGTGGGCTATTTAACATTAATGGGTTAGGTAATTTTTGAAAAGAGAAGGGGAAGCTCACTTCCATTCAGCTGGGATTTTCTGAAATGAGCAAGAGATGCCTAATTCCGCACGGAGGCTCCTGACAACATTCCCAGCCGCTCTTTCTCAGCGGAGCATTTGAGGCTTCCAATAGGGATCACATGGGTGTGTCAATAAAACAAAACACTTCCTGGAAGGTGGGTAGCCACACGTTTTCTGTAGCTTGTGCCTTTTCCCAAGCTGCCAAACATTGCAATTGTAGTTGCACCACATACTGTACAAGATATGTAATATATACTACAGCTGCACAACCAATCTGTCTGACTCACAAACTGAATTGGGCCAATTTGTGCTGATTCCAAAACTGGTCAAGGCAGCTAGTAACTGCTATTAGAGCGGGTTGGGTGGACTTGAATTGATTTATAGCGATTTGTGCTGATCCGAAACTGAAAAAAACAGTCTCTGAAAAATTGCTTAACAAGTGACCCTATGATGAAATAACAGAGGTATTATTTGGCAATATTAAATACATACGGACATGCGTGGCCAATTTACCAAATGACAATATTTGTCTGGCCAGTTGACAAGCATACTAAATTACAGTGGTAAAGGTAAAGGTACCCCTGCCTGTACGGGCCAGTCGTGACCGACTCTGGGGTTGCGCGCCCATCTCACTTAAGAGGCCGGGAGCCAGTGCTGTCCGAAGACACTTCCGGGTCACGTGGCCAGCGTGACGAAGCTGCTCTGGCGAGCCTGCACCAGCACAGCACACGGAAATGCCGTTTACCTTCCCGCTATAAAGCGGTACCTATTTATCTACTTGCACTTAAGAGTGCTTTCGAACTGCTAGGTGGGCAGGAGCTGGGACCGAACGACGGGAGCTCACCCTGCCGCGGGGATTCGAACCGCCGACCATACAATCAGCAAGTCCTAGGCGCTGAGGTTTTACCCACAGCGCCACCTGCGTCCCTAAATTACAGTGGTACCTCAGGTTAAATATGCTTCAGGTTACATACGCTTCAGGTTACAGACTCCGCTAACCCAGAAATATTACCTCGGGTTAAGAACTTTGCTTCAGGATGAGAACAGAATTCGTGCTCCGGCGGCGCAGCGGCAACGGGAGGCCCCATTAGCTAAAGTAGTGCTTCAGGTTAAGAACAGGTTCAGGTTAAGAACGGACCTCTGGAATGAATTAAGTACATAACCAGAGGTACCACTGTACTGCAGTATTGACAAAATGCAAGGGGGTGGCGGATGGCGGGGGTTTGACCTGTGAGCCTGCAATCACCCTCACACCCTCACAGAAGACCTTCAGTAGGATTTATCGACTAGGCAGAACATTTCCCCCTTACCAGTTGCACTTGCTTCCGTGGCATGGTTTGTCTAACCCTGTGGAATAAGCATATAATAGTAGGAGACCTAATTATTTATAAGATACACTCCAGGAATTCTTTCACTAAGCACATTAATTACTGTGCCCAATTTTTGATCAGCTCCCTTTTAATGCGTTTATTACTGTTGTTGTTTTATTTATTAAAGTTCTATACCACCTTCATCTGAGGATGACAAGCTGGTTTACAATATAAAAACACAAAAATGTGCAACACAGTAATAAACAAAAACCACACCATTCAAAATCTTGAAACCCATCTGTTTGTACAAGCATTTCCCTGACCTCTTGACTTAAATTTCCTGCTTTGTTTGTTGTTTTAAATGTCCTGTTTTAATGAGCTCCTTTATTATATATTCTGTTTATGGATGTCTTAATGTAGTTGTTTTTATGTGTATTTTTTTAACAAATGGCTTTATTCCTGTTATTTTGCTGTTGGCTTTTATTTGTTTGTGAACTGCCTTGTTATTTCTTCTTGAAATGAAAGGCTGTATATGATTGTTATCATCATCGTCACTGTTTTTATTGTTGTTATTATTTACATTCTGTTATTATATAAGTGTTCCCATTACTAAATGTTTTCCAGAATTGCACAATGTGCAATTTTCATACAGAAAACGTAATGAATTGTCTGTGTACAGTGAAATACCTGCAAATAAAATTAAAATTATCAGCCCCGATAGAATACCTTCTATTTGAAGTTCTGCCGGAACTGCTTTTAAGCAAAAAATATATATTTTCTGTACTGACTCTTTAAGATTCCAAAACTTCCACTTAACATTCCTTGGAAGCTCCACCTGTTGCTGGTCAAATGGAGGGTGGGTCAGTAGGTGCAGCCGCCACAGAAATGCACGCCTCTGCAAGAATTTGTGTCTGATTTGGGGGTCTCTCTGGAATGGAGAAAGTCTGTGCAGCTGGATATATTCCAAAGCAGTTCATCAATCCTTAATGTTTTCAAGAAAGTTTTATTTTGCCACAGTGTCTACTAAAAAGTTAGGTCTGTGCTGGCAGAAGATCAAAACCTGAACTGTTTGGGGGAGTGTAGTGACTTCATAGAACTATGCGGCATGGACTCAATTAAATCTAAAATAAAAATAAAAACGGAGCTCTGTCTTTTTGTTCCTGACATTCATCTCATATATATATCTCAGAGCTCTGTATGTGCCACCTTCTTTGAGATCTGAAGTGTTTGTAGGAAACAAGTTATGCCACGCAAACATGTACCCTGAGAATGAACCAATGAAAAATTTCATCATCTGCACCTATAAAAATGGCAAATCAATATCCTTTATAATATAACAACATGACAGGTTGAATTTTTATTTTAAGGCAATGGCAGTGAATGATTATTAATCTTTATTCTTTATCATTGGGTTACACTGTAAAAAAACCACACACCAAAACCCTTTCTTTCATTGAAAACCTTTCTGAGCACTGAAAGGAATAATAAAAACAACCAGTATATTATCATTTTTCTCTGCAAAAGGATGAAGTCATGGCATATGGTCAGCTCACCAGTGCTGTTCATAATAAACCACAGATAATTAAGCATTGATTTATTCTTCTACGTAAGTGAAACGAATTGCTTTAACTGTTTTCAGTGAAGCCCATGTAGTCACATGGATTATGTGTAGGAAGTTCAAGCTAAAAAATTATTAGAGATCATATTTCAGCATAGTGGAGGTTTATGGCAGATACACTTAGAAACTTAACAGAACGTGTCATGTATCCTCTTTGGTAGAAAATCAGATATTAATCTAAGGAAAATCCTAAATCTCAGTATAGCTACTCTTGTGTTACAGATGCAAACATCTTTTAAAACTGATCTTAGCTTGCAGCCGCAACAATCACCTTCAAATTTGTTGATGCTATAGATGATGAATGAGGAACTAGAGTTAAAATACCTCCAGATTCACTTCGGTCATTAACTTTCATGGTGGTTGTTAAATGCTGACCCTACAATGTGTCTCTTATGCAGGGAGGAGTATTTGTTTTCAAAGAAATGGACAACCTTGTGGCTAAATTACTTGTAATATAGGATCGAGCTGAATACATTTCTTGAGGCTCAAGGAATGAATATATGAACACAGAAGAGAACTACGGCTGTAGCTCCAGCTGGGGAGAGGACTCAGCTGTCCTTTTTGCTTTTCACACCATTCACAGTGGCTCTGTTTACCCTTTTAAGAAGTTAGGATATAGCAAGGCCTCCTGCTGTGAGTTCAGCACAGATCTGATCCTGAATACAACTTAACAAGCCTGACATGGAGCTCAGCTGCCACCTTGCATTGAGTGTTCAGCTGTGCTCACTCTGATTGGTAAATTAGGCAGAGGTCTTGTTGACTTTTAAAGTGATAACAAAGATTATGATGGCTTCAAGGTTATCTTTTCCTGATAGGGTTCCTTTAACATACCTGACAACCAAAAAATGACTAATCTCATAGAAACATACCTGACAACCAAAAGTATGACTAATCTCATAGAAAGTTGCCATTCAATAAAGCTTTTCTTTAAAAAATGACAGTACTTAGAGCCAACATTTTCTTTAATTCCTGAAAATGGACCTCACCTTTAAGCCATGTATTCTGGGTCAACAGGTAGTATGAAACCCTTTTAAAAATCAAGCGCATTTAAGTCTACTTCTGGTAAGCACTCTTTCTAATTTAATAGCCTTTAGATCTTTTCACCCCTTTAATTGTTGTGAGTGAGATAACAATTTTCTGCATGTCTTGTAAAATTAACGAAAGTGGAAGGAGACCACAACACATGAGCACAGGTTTGTGTTTGTTCAGATTCAAAGCTACACTGCAGAGGAGTTCCTCACAGTCAGTTGCAAAAGCAACTTTCTGAGATGAACAAGGAGGGAATTATCTGCTGCTAGAACTGCAACAGCCTTTTCTTTCTTTCAATCAGTTTCTGCTGGTAGCAGCGCTATCACCTCCATCTTTGCGTAGGACTCCCCTCTTGGTTAAAGGAAAAAAAACTGGAGGAGCCATAGAGGGGGACTCTATCCTGCCCATGGCAAGTTTCTTTTCTTACACCTAAACTTTCTGTAGCACCATAATGTCAACACTGCAAAGGGTGGGGGGAATAACACAAAACACCAGAGGGTTAAATGCCATGTCAGTGCACTTTCTTGTTCTCTAGCAAGAAAAAGATAAGCTACTTAAAAGGTAAAGGTAAAGGGACACTTGACCATTAGGTCCAGTCGTGACCGACTCTGGGGTTGCGAGAGCTCATCTCGCTTTATTGGCCGAGGGAGCCGTCGTACAGCTTCCGGGTCATGTGGCCAGCATGACTAAGCCACTTCTGGTGAACCAGAGCAGCGCACGGAAACGCTGTTTACCTTCCCACTGGAGCGGTACCTATTTATCTACTTGCACTGTGACATGCTTTCGAACTGCTAGGTTGGCAAGAGCAGGGACCGAGCAACGGGAACTCACCCCGTCGTGGGGATTTGAACCACTGACCTTCTGATCGGCAAGTCCTAGGCTCTGTGGTTTAACCCACAGCGCCACCCGCGTCCCTAAATAAGCTAAATAAGCTATTTAGGTACCCACAAAAGCAGACGGGAAAATGAAGATGGGAGAAAGATTCGGCACTTCCACCACCACCCCATATATTGTTTGTGAATTCCAGGGGAGAGGAATCTGTGGCCCTTCAGAGGCTACTGGACTACAACTCCTGCCATCCCTTACCATTGGCCAGGCTGGCTGTGACTAGTGGGCGTTTGAGTCCAACAACTTGCATGTCAAGGTCCCCAAGACACCCCCCCCAAATAAAACACAATTGACACACAGTTTAAGGTTTTTGGCATAATTTTGGCCACAACTTTATTAAAATACAAGCAATGTGAGTGGTTGCTTAGGCATTGGTTGTGACTATCTGACCCCACACAGGGACAGACTGACATTCGCATGCCCGCAAGGTCAGAAAGGGAAAATATTTTGGGGAGAGAGATGAGACTGGGTACCATGCCCTCAACTCTCCCCAAATGCTCCCAGGGGCTCTTGCGTGGGCCTAGCCCTTTGACAGGGGTTCGGACAAAAGCATGGCAAGCCCCTGGATTCCTTTAACGGAATACCCTTGCGGCAGCAGCATTTGGAGGGGCAGGCACAGCCAATCTATGCCCCTCCACCAACCAATTCATAAAACCAATGCCTAATTGCAACCTTACAAGTTGTGACGATTTGCTACGCAGTAGGCAAAAACCAAATGGCACCAGCCAATCAGCCAAACGGACAAAATTCCTACTGGACCCCTACCCCATGGCAGATGACCCCATGACAGGCATAGCAAGGTCAAGCGAACAACCCTAAAATAAGGGGGGGATGGGCGGGTGATCCGATGCGAAGCTCAATGCTGCGCGCAGAGTATTTAAAGGCTATGGCTGTTAATCACAAAATGGCAACATACAAATCTCCCCAGCAACAAGTAGAGCTCAGTGATAATGGTGGCCAGCCACTTTTCGTCACCCAGCAACAGTGGGGTGTCTTGCTAGCCCCCACCACAACACATGCTCTCCATGAAGGAGAACACACTATCTGGAGAGCCACATACCCATCCCTGGTATATTCCAAGACTGGCTGTGACACTATGTCCAGGGATGCTTTGCACAAACACCCTCTTCCCCAAAGCAACGTAGGAACAGAGGAACTGCCTCACTTAGTCAGTCTTCACTGCTATGACTAAAAACATAGAATTGCAGTTTGGCTGGCAGCATATGACATTCCAATTTCACTTTGGGTTTTACTTTCAGAGATGTCCATTGGCTCAGCGGGAATTAAGCACGGATGTCTATGTGACTCTGCTGGATTGTGGTCTGAGACTTTTATTTAGCATTATTTTCCATTTAATGTATTCACAATTGCTAACATAGCTTACAACGTGATGCCGCATTTCACATTTTTAAAAGAAACCTACCTGCATACTTTTTAAACCATACTTTCAATAATTCATTGTGAAAACCAAAGAGAGGTTAAAGCATGTTGACAGGAAATTAATCTTGTTTGATAAACTGCCCAATGCTTTTAGGTGATATTACGATTACCTTTTTCTGTTCTGTTCTGCCCTTTTCTCCTCCTCTGCTCACCTGCTACCAGTCTTCTCTTCAGATTTCCACCTCTGTTTTATATTCAGATGCATTGACCATAGTTGCCACCAATCACTGTTTTCTATATCCTCCTATAGCATCTGCCTTGAGCACCATGCTGTTCCAGAGCTTTCTGGACTCAGCTGTTTGTTCAAGTCATTCCTGTATGATTTGCTTTCTCCATGCCCTCTGTTCCCCAGGTCCTTTCCTAGTGAATCTAAGCCTTGGGGTAGGGGAGCGGCAAGTGTCCATTTTAAGAAGCTTGTTGACCTTTAAGGTGATAAAACCAGGTTCACCACTTCTCTAGAGTGGGCTCTGCTTGCATTGTGGTGTCAGGTAGAAATTGACTGGTACTTGGATGGACACACTTCTACACT
Source organism: Podarcis liolepis (assembly GCF_965112155.1). Lineage (NCBI taxonomy): Eukaryota > Metazoa > Chordata > Lepidosauria > Squamata > Lacertidae > Podarcis > Podarcis liolepis. The sequence continues at coordinate 6,752,059 of NC_139557.1, forward strand.
GAGGTTTGGAACCATTAGGCAACTTCATCTGACTCCTGGGGTGTGTGAACCAGGGGCATCACCTGAAGGGGGGCATAATCTTGCTCCCTTTAGCCCCCTGCTAGTCCATGGGGTCTGGCCTGGGTTGCAGATGTGACTTCCCCACCCACCATTTATTGAGTGTGGTCATCCTTGCTATGCGCAGCTTTGGTTGCTGGTTAACAGTGTTGGTATTCCATGTCTCCGATGATGCAGATGAGATTGGTGTAAATCACAAGCCTGTCTGGGAAGAGTGTGTGAACGGAAGACAGTCTTAGCTCTTCCACTGTATGTACTATTTGTACTGTACTTTTGCTTTTACTTGTCCCTGTTCTTCTTTCGGAGCTGGAGAGAGAGGACGCCATGACTCCTTTGTCTGTACATAAAAAAGGTAAAGGTAAAGGTAAAGGGACCCCTGACTGTTAAGTCCAGTCGCGAACGACTCTGGGGTTGCACACTCATCTCGCTTTACTGGCCGAGGGAGCTGGCGTTTGTCCGCAGACAGCTTCCGGGACATGTGGCCAGCATGATTAAGCCGCTTTTGGCGAACCAGAGCAGCACACGGAAACGGCGTTTACCTTCTCGCCGGAGCGGTACCTATTTATCTACTTGCACTTTGAGGTGCTTTCAAACTGCTAGGTTGGCAGGAGCAGGGACTGAGCAACAGGAGCTCACCCTGTCGTGGGGATTCGAACCGCCAACCTTCTCATCGGCAAGCCCTAGGCTCTGTGGTTTAGACCACAGCGCCACCCGCGTCCCTTTGTCCCTACATATTGTGTAAATAAATACGTAGATTAGCTCTACGATGTCTCACGCTTCTTGCTGTGTTATGCTAGAAGATTAGTGTGCATATATCATTTGATATATGCTGCTGAAGCACACTGGAGAAGAAGGGAAATGCCTTTTCCATAGCTGAACGTACTGGAGGATGCTCGGAGTTCGGGGGGCTGCAGGGTCATCCCAGGGCGTTTTCCAACAAACAGCACTGAGAAGGAATTTTACTCATGAGCCTAATTGCCTGAAGGGCCAAGAAGATTTTGTGCCTTCCATATTACAAGGGTCTCTGGGTCTGTTCATTTATTGGCTATGTCAGTTCTGTCACAGCTTTTCCGTTGGAGGGAGAAGGCATTGTAAAGGATCCATACCTTATGCAACTCCTCCTAGTTGCCCAGCAGGTGGGTTGGGAGGTGATATTGGCCAGTATTCAGCCTGACCCATGTGATGCCCAACCAGGGATGTGCCATTTAAAGTTGTGGTCATGTTCAACTCTAAACTCTTATCTCTGGCTTGTCATTGTTTCCAGATGCTTGTACTCTGCAGGAAAGTACCTGGTGTGGAAACTATAGATGTTGTGTGGTGTGTGGGAGAAAGGATCCAGTTCGTCGTGCTTTAAAGTTGGCCTGTTAAAGAGATTCCATTTGGGGTAGAAAGTTCAAAAATACAAATACAGCATTTTCTGAGACGAGAGGCAGCTTAACTTAAATCTATCATACTGTATTATTTGGACAACTTTATACAGATACATGCTGAGAGGACATTAGAAGAAGAAGAAAAACCTATTGGGCTCAGTGATGTGTGGAATTTCTGTGTATGTTTTCACTCTTTATGTCTGTTCACCTGGAAAAAGCTAATAGGAAAAGACACAAACAATTGCCTCTGGATATTCACCTGTAGCCTAGCTGGCTTGGGATGTTGAATCACAACATCTGCTGAACGGATTTCGAGTGCAGCTTCTTTGCTCAAAGTAATTATTTGTGTTTTGGTCACCAAGCGGGTAAACGTTTGCCGACTCCCTCTGATGGCAATTATTTCAGATCTCTGTGTTTTCAAACCTGAACTTAACGATCCCGAAGAACTTCTTCCCAATGTAATTAACTAATTAAACAATTTTAAAGAAACAAATATAAAGAGTTATTCATGCTGCAAGATATTGCTGAAGGGGCCTTTGGTGGGAGCCATTAGCATTTGCACAGAATCTATAACCATTAGAACTGCTATTACTCTCACATTCTTAATAATCTCTTCTCAAGATGTGCTGCCGTTCTATGTTAGAAGAGTTTTGTGCGCACACCTTTGCCTGCCATATGGAACTCTGTCCCTCCTAGGATTTCACAGACTGAGCCTCTGCCGATAATTTGCAGCGTGTTGGATTCTAACTAAAGCCAAACCAGATAACCAGAAAAGTTCCAATTTATTCATTCATTTTCTGATTCAAACAAGGTTTTTTTGCTCGCAGTATTAACAAGGAACATTCTCTGCAATAACAGCATTTTCCCTCGGAAGAAGGTGGTTGGATTCCTTGGAAAGTGGGGGACTCTCCTTCCTTGGAGATTTTAAAGCAGAGTTTGGATGGCCGTCTGTCATGGATGCTCAGGACCACAATACCTCAGGGACTGCCTCTTCCCATATGAACCTACCCGGTCCCTGAGATCATATTCTGAGGCCCTCCTTCGTGTGCCTCCACCTCAAGAGGCCTGAAGGGTGGTAACATGAGAACGGGCCTTCTCTGCAGTGGCTCCCCATCTATGGAATGCCCTCCCCAGGGATGTTTGCCTGGCACCTTCATTATATACCTTTAGGCGCCAGGCAAAAACCTTCCTTTTTAACCAGGCCTTTGGTTATTCTTATTGACACCCAATACCTTTTTAGAAGGCCCTAGGGCTTGCCGATCAATAGGTTGGCGGTTCGAATCCCCGCAATGGGGTGAGCTCCCGTTGCTCGGTCCCAGCTCCTGTCCACCTAACAGTTCGAAAATACGTCAAAGTGTAATTAGATAAATAGGTACCACTCTGGCGGGAAGGTAAACAGCGTTTCCGTGCGCTGCTCTGGCTCGCCAGAAGTGGCTTAGTCCTGCTCGCCACATGACTCGGAAGTTGTACACCGGCTCCCTCGGCCAATAAAGCGAGATGAACGCCGCAACCCCAGAGTCGGTCATGACTGGACCTAATACCCTTTTAGAATGTGGGGTTTTTTGGGGGGGGAGTTATTGGGTTATTGCTTTTGGTTTGATTTTATATGTTGTGGTCTTGTTGTGAACCGCCCTGAGACCTCTGGGTATAGGGCAGTATATAAGTTGAATAAATAAATAATAAAATAATAATGCTTAAGTCGAGATTCCTGCATACATAAATCAGAACAGCACAGAAACTCAAATTGGCTCATGTAAGAAGTGTTCTAATTTTCATTGGAGGCCAATGAAATTGGCCGGAGGCCAATTTCTGTTCTTATCCTGAAGCAAAGTTCTTAAACTGAAGCATTATTTCTGGGATAGTGGTGTGTGTAACCTGAAGCGCATGTAACCTGAAGCGTATGTAACCCGAGGTACCACTGTACAAAGATAGATTTTGTCATATTAAAGAGCTTTAAAATTGGGAAAGGAGTATGACAAGGCTGTATATTGTCTCCCTGCTTATTTAACTTATATGCAGAATTCATCATGCGAAAGGCTGGGATGGATGAATCCCAAGGCAGAATTAAGATTGCCAGAAGAAATATCAACAACCTCAGATATGCAGATGACACAACCTTGATGGCAGAAAGTGAGGAGGAATTAAAGAACCTTTTAATGAGGGTGAAAGAGGAAAGCGCAAAAATGGTCTGAACCTCAACATCAAAAAAATTAAGATCATGGCCGCTGGGCCCATCAGCTCCTGGCAAATAGAAGGGGAAGAAATGGAGGCAGTGAGAGATTTTACTTTCTGGGGCTCCATGATCACTGGAGATGGTGACAGCAGTCACGAAATTAAAAGATGCCTGCTTCTTGGGAGAAAAGCAATGACAAACCTAGACAGCATCTTAAAAAGCAGAGACATCACCTTGCCAACAAAGGTCCGTATAGTTAAAGCTATGGTTTTCCCAGTAGTGATGTATGGAAGTGAGAGCTGGACCATAAAGAAGGCTGATCGCTGAAGAATTGATGCTTTTGAATTCTGGTGCTTGAGCAGGCTCTTGAGAGTCCCATGGACTGCAAGAAGATCAAACTGATCCATTCGGAAGGAAATCAGCCCTGAGTGCTCACTGGAAGGACAGATCCTGAAGCTGAGGCTCCAATACTTTGGCCACCTCATGAGAAGAGAAGACTCCCTGGAAAAGACCCTGATGTTGGGAAAGATGGAGGGCACAAGGAGAAGGGGACGACAGAGGATGAGATGGTTGGACAGTGTTCTCGAAGCTACCAGCATGAGTTTGACTAAACTGCGGGAGGCAGTGGAAGACAGGAGTGCCTGGCGTGCTCTGGTCCATGGGGTCATGAAGAGTCGGACACGACTAAATGACTAAACAACAACAACAACAACAACAGTTCATAAAGTTTAGTGAAGATATATTGGTTCAGATGGCGACAGAGGTGAATGTGCCCTCTCAGCTCAACAGACCACTCCTTCTTTTTGATTTGTTTCTTTGTGCCATCATTTTATTTATTTTTCATTACGGCTAGGGCCCTCAAAAGCTGTAGGTCGCCTGGGCCCTCTCTGGATCTCTGAGAGGGTCTGGGTACCTGAATATTTCTCAAATGCTATGCCAGTGGTTTCCTAGTCCTGCCCCCATCAAGTCTGGTGCATTGGTTCCAAACATAGCACGTTTTCCAAGATCGAAGATTTAAACAGCTAATACAGTGGTGCCCCGCAAGACGAATGCCTCGCAAGACGGAAAACTCGCTAGACGAAAGGGTTTTCCGTTTTGGAGATGCTTCGCAAAACGAATCTCCTATGGGATTGCTTCGCAAGACGAAAATGTCTTGCGAGTTCCTGCGGTTTTTTTTCCTCCCCCCCTTTTTCTAAGCCGCTAAGCTGCTTATCAGCTGATCCGATCAGCAGATAAGCCGCTAAAATCCGCTAAAATCCGCTAATAGCCCCAATAGCGCTAATCCGCTAATCCGCTAATCCGTCAATGGGCTTGCTTCGCAAGACGAAAAAACCGCTAGACGAAGAGAATCACAGAACGGATTCTTTTCGTCTTGCGAGACACCACTGTATTAACCGTTGAGCGCTAAATGGTTATCTTATCTTAAGGACCTTCCCATGATATGAAAGGGGGATTGAAGCCTCTGATCCGTGGCCCACACGGTTTGGAAGAATGCCTGGGCGGCTTTAATATGGATGTCCTCACATTCTCAAGCATGCGCAACCAGGCTGCATTCCCTCAGTCACCCTAAACACACAAGCTGTGTAAAGCTTAATTCAAACCCATTTGGGTCCAGTTTTTGTTTGCGTAAACAAGCCACCAGCTGAAGTGAGTTCAGAATTGTTATTCCAGGCTCGGAACCATGAAGGGTTGCCAACTACCTTTTCCTGGCAGGGCTTCTGTGTCTAACAGCTGGAGAAATTTAGCAGGTGAAATATTTCCCGCTGCATTTCCGTGCCAGGAAAAGCTTCCTGCGCCGTGTTTCTGCCCGTCAGGCAATTATTAAAGACACATGAGCCCTGCCAGAAAACGTTGGCAACTGTATAACCATGAGGTGGGGGGCGGCGGCGGCGAGGACACAGAAATCATATGTCTTAACAATGAGGTAACAATATGATTATGCCGAGGAGTCAAAGAAGCTTGGCTTCCTTAGAGGGCATGCCCAAGAGGAAGAACTGTAATGTTTTAAAACCAAATTGAAGTTTATGTTTTTGTAAGGCTCGAAGTGAAAGTCTGTGGAGAATAATTATATGAAACACCCTGAATGGAGTGTGAAATGTCTCCAGTGCCAACCCAAGCTATGAATAGCATTATTAGATATTCATGGCTCACATTTCATGAGGGCTTGTGAAGCAGATGTGAGGCTGGTCCCAGCAATAATTTTAAGTGAGCAGGAACATTTCCTGTCATTTTTATCAATGTCGAACTATACAGGACATATTAAACTGAAAAATAAAATGGGAGGGAGGCATAATTAATAATCAATTTTCCTTTCATGACAATCTGCTAATATTTCCCCTCAGAGGATTTCAGGTTTCTCTTGAGTATTTTTCTTGGAGACAAATATGGCCCTCAAATAACTTAGACCTTCCTCAGATTGTTCCAGGAGGTCTCTCTGGAGTCCATTTCTCCCCCTCCCCATTAACACAGTTCTTTCCTGCCAGAAAGTATATATTGTTGCAATAAAAAACCCCTAAATGATCACTGTTTTAGAGTGTAAGGTGCTGAGGGGCTCTGAAAATATTATGGAATGGCCTCCCCTGCTGAAAAGCTTGAACTAAAAATCCCTTGACACTTCAGTCTCCATGAAGGAACTTTTTTCCTCTTTTTGGTAGAATCAGTGCAAGTTGATTAAACTTATTGCAGCCTGACTCGCTGTGAAATGGAGTGTCTTAATGTGATTTAGCATTGTAAAACATTTGGTTACATACAAATCGCAGCGACTAAAATGATTACAGGTCAGGTGCAACATAATGGATCTATTCATGGAAATTTCACAGGGGCCCCCTTGCTCACAAATATGACATTATTTACGTGGAAAAACTGAGGTCACACATTAAGTGCATAAGTATGCGTCGTTTTGGATTTATGAAACTGCTTTTGCCCACACTTAAGTGTTCTTGTCTCAGTTACATTCCCGGTGGAATACATCTCCCCAGTCAGGGTGGTAAAAGGGAATATTTTGAGCTCTAAACCATAAAATAATAATAATAAATCAAGGTGAAGTAAAACAAGATGAAATTTTTGAAAACCGTTGCTCACTTGCTTTCAGCAAAAATATGATCACAATGTTTAACTGTGGAGTTTTGTATGGGCTTAATTTGAACTGAGGGCTGCTTCCTACATAGGGTACATGAATTACCCAGATAGTCCTCCAGCTCACAAAAAGGATGTATCTTTTAAAGTACCTGTCAGATAAAGAATGACGCAAAACAGCAACAATATATACATTTGCTTAAAGTGTTTCATTATACACACACACATGTATGTACCCACTTTTCAGATAAGGGCTTCAGTAGATACAATATGCGTGACTGGATCAGGCTGCTGCCAGTTCTCCCTGAAAGTGAGGGCTGTACCTAGTGAGACAACAGAGCTTCCTCTTCCTCTTTGGCCCCCTCCAGTACCCACAGGCCCTCAAAACCAGCCCCAGAAGGTGGGTGGGGGGTCCCTTCAGAGCAGATTTGGGGGACCCAGGGTAAGGAAACAAATCCTGTTGTAAGCATTGGGCAAAATACTTTCCATACACAATGAAAGTTTCCACTGGGCAGAGTGGAGCACTGGCATTCACCCTTGCCTTCATCCAAGTGAGCCGTCCATCAACTTCAGAGAAAACAAAGAGTTTGCTCACACAGTCTCGATTCACTTCCCATTGAATGCTGTTTAACTCAACTTGTCCACTAAGGACACTTCTGCCACAATGGACCGCAATCATTTCTGTGTTCTGTTTATCACAATCATCTGGTTGTTGCTGCCAGCCATTTGCTATGGCAGTTATAATTTGCCACCCAAGAGGGCCACATAACTCTTCTTCATGGTTGGGCAAGACATGGTTGGGCGAACTGGTCAGGAACGGGACATATCTCATCATAGAATCATAGAACTCACTTTCTTTCCATAGAGTGTGTGGACTTGCATTATTTTATGCAGTACTGTGGTACCTCAGGTTAAGTACTTAATTCGTTCTGAAGGTCTGTTCTTAACCTGAAACTGTTCTTAACCTGAAGCACCACTTTAGCTAATGGGGCCTCCTGCTGCTGCTGTGCTGCTGGAGCACGATTTCTGTTCTCATCCTGAAGCAACGTTCTTAACCTGAAGCACTATTTCTGGGTTAGTGGAGTCTGTAACCTGAAGCGTATGTAACCTGAGGTACCACTGTAGTTAACTCAAGAAGAAGAAACATACTAGACAATATTAAATATTCAGGGGCTGATATTACCGGCAAGAGGACAGATTTATATCTCAAAAATAGGAGTCCCACTGTTATAACTTTTAAAAATCCATTGTTTGCTTGATAAAGCTGAACATGATGAATGCTCAGGAAGGATTTGAATTCACATTCTCCACATTTTATACAGACTTTGTATTTCTACCTGTCCTGTTTCACATTTCTTTATCTATGCACCCATGAAAAGCAAGGTCAAAAAAGGATACTCGCTTGGAGGTTTCCTCCTCCCCACACCATTTATCGCTGTGGCACCACTAAATGCAGCCTGTATCAAACCCAGATATTGCACTGAATTCCTTCATCAACCACTTTCTAACATAAAATGTTTTCTCTTACCAAACTTTAGGTCTAATTCTGTGTGATCCAACTGGGGGAAACTGCAGCTCTTCATCTTTCTACTTGATTAGTTCCTGATCAATATGTCAGGTAATTAAGATGTAACTGAAAGAGCTGTTTGTCAATTTTACTTGAAAGACTGTGAAGTCCTTTAGAAGTGGGGTTGTGTTTGGATATCTTGGGTGGTTATTATTGTTGCCCACTGACCTACTGTCACCCTGTTTCACACCACCAGCAGCATGAAAGGTGTGAATGAAAACCATGACAATGATAACCAAATGCTCTTGCTGAGTACAGGCTTACAGAATTATTCTAAAATCTCTGCAGGCACCCTGTCATCATCTCATACCCCTTTTTGATTCCCAAGGCTGCATGGCTAGCAGTAGACACAAGGGCAAAAACAACATCTAAAGCACATGGGCTAATAAAACACAGAACATTTGTGTAAAGTAGTGATATTTTCAGAACAGGACAATGCAAGCATCAATATGTGAGCACTATTTTCAGGGTGCGCATCAGCCATGTGTATGCCTCAGGTAACAAGGTGAATTGGGATGATTTGGGGTAGTCTTTTATGTCACTCAAGTCAGATCACACCATTAAGGAAGGACTGCTTCCTTCAACAATGGCGAAATATTTGGGTTGGATCCACAGTTGTGCTCAGAGTCGGGGAAGGTGAAACATGACACTTTGTTGTTCGTTCCCCATGGTGCCCGGAAATCTCCCTACAGTTGGGGATGATTCCAAAATGGTATATTATAAGAGAATTTCTCAGAATGTTATTTTCAGTGTTCTTTCATTTTCTTGTAAGATTCTGCTAATTTTCCATTAACCACCACAGAACCATTGCCTTAGCCTTGGTGATTCCTCACTTGCCTTTGGTGCTTTGTGGGAAAATACTTATTTCTGTTTCTGGTGCTTCCAGGTTTACTGGATTTTTTTTTTAGTGTATAGAAAATGTGCCAGAATGCTAAGATTGATTTTAAATGACATGACTCTGAACTTTGCCAGGTAGTTTTGGTGGTGAACCTACAGAAATCTACATTATAATGCACACTTAGAGAAAGAATAATTTGTGGCAGGCACAGGCTGAAATGAAGAAAGAAATATAATAACTTCCCATAAGTCAGGTCCTCCATCATGGAGGGCACATGTTGCGGTGAGATCACCAGAAACTGCCTCCCTGTTGTGGGGCGGGACTGTTTGGATGGCCCCATTGGTTGCCCCTCTGTTGCTGGGATAGAAATTTGGTCAGTTGGGTTGGCTATTGGCTGCTGAGGGGCTACTTAAGCTGCTGCACGTCGCTGGAGAGTTTCACTTTCTTGCAACATGCACCGGATCACCCGCCCTCCTCTCCCTATATTTAGGGCTGTTCTTCTGGCCTTGCTATGCCTGTCTAGGGGTTGTCTGTTTTGGAGCGGGGCCCCGGTAGGGATTTTGCCATTTGGCTGATTGGCTGGTGCCACTTGGTTTTTGCCTACTGTGTAGCAAATCTTCACAACTTTGTAAGGTTGGCGGTTAGGCATTTGGTTCAATGTTTTGGGGAGGGGACGTGGTTGGCTGTGCCTGCCCCTCCATTGCGGCTGCTAGGGAATTCTGTTAAAGGAATCGCCTTGCTTTCGTCCGAACCCTGTCAAGGGGCTAGGGCCACGCCAGAGTCCCTGGGAACATCTGGGGTGAGCTGGGAGATCAAAGGAGTTCTCGCTCCCCCAGGATGCTTTCATAGAATCATAGAGTTGGAAGAGACCACAAGGGCCATCGAGTCCAACCCCCTGCCAAGCATATGGTGGTGCTGACATATGGTGGTGCCCAGTGTCAGTCCCGTTACTGCCACCACGCATGTTCAGGTGGTCTGGAACCAAAGTCTAAGCAACCACTCACATGCTGCCATCAATAAAGTTGTGGCCAAAATTTAATGCCGAACTAAAATCTGTGTCTATTGTGTCTTCATTTGGGGTGGTTTTGGGGGTCTTCACACACAACAAATGTAGAGCTGGATTGTGTAAAGACTGGGTTATTTGGTGTGTGTGTGTGTGTGCTTTGCCTATGAAGAGTCAGTAAAGAGTAGGAGAAGCAGAAGACATTGCCATGGATACATCAGGAAGCCCCCTTGTGACCTTTCAAAGACTAAATATATTGGTAGTTCATGTTGGTGTTCATTTTGTTTCTTTGCAGCAAATACAGAATCTAGCTTTGCTGATATTGATGAAAACTGGCTTTGTTGGCAGACTGTGCTTGGCACAACTACAAAGCTGTTCATGGGAACCTTGGAGGTTTATTTAGATTCCTTAAATGTTTGGCTTGCTAGTATCTGAGGTGGTTTAATACTCTTGGAACCTATGAAGTTCCAGCTTGCCAAAGGTGCCAAGCAGTCAACAAAATAAAAATAAAAATATAGTGCAGTTGTTGTTTTGGGTTTTCGTGTTAGAGGTGTCACCAACAAGAATGAAGAATTTTTATTGTTATTATTACTTGGCATCACTTTCCTTTTCTGCATAAAAGATGACAGGAAGGAACTCAGTTGAAAAGGAGAACCGAATTCCTCCTCACCCTAATCCTCATGGATTTTCAAAAAACAACAACACCTCACCTATTTCTTTCTTTAAAAAAAAATATTTATTGAGATTTTACACTAAACATAGGTTTTAAAAATTAAAAATAATTAAACCAACAATTACACATGCAAAATACAAAAAAACCCCAAGTAGTTGAGAAAATAAAAAAGGAAAGAAATAATATTTTAGAAAAGAAATAATCAATTTTTCAATATCTTTAAGTTCATTTGCTTATTTCCTTGACCTCCTCACACCTCCCCTTTTTGTATTTCCGTTTACAAAGTCCTTTCAGCAAATCCTTACCCTCTTTCATCTATCTTTCTGACCAGATAGAGAAAGCAATCTACACTCCTTTTCAGTAAATACACTTACCTTGTCTCTTCCATGCATCTTTGGGGAAACAGCAGTAAAAGAGATCCCTGGATTTCCCTGTTGTCATTTAGAATTGAACAGGTGTGAATGATACAGCAAAATCATACAACAAAAAATTAAAATATGGTAATAAATCTAGCAATAAATGCATAGGAAACATCTAGTGTGTAAACGTATCTTCAAAACTCCTTTTATTCTGGCATGTGTCACTTGTGAATGTTGTTAAAGCAAAAAGTGGAATGGACGGCTAAATAGACTGCACAATGTGCAATTAGATAGGACTGCTTTAGAGATGGCTGTGATTAAGCAATATACAAGTAATTGGAATAACATGATTCAGAGATGCGGGTGAAAACATGATAGTTAGCCAATGCTGAGGAATTTCACCAGTTAAAGGGAAGGTCAGCCCTTACCAGATGAAACCAATAATAATAATAATAATAATAATAATAATAATAATAATAATAATAATAATAATAATTTATACCCCGCCCATCTGGCTGGGTTTCCCCAGCCACTCTGGGTAGCTTCCAACAAAATGTTAAAATACAATAGTCTGTTAAACATTAAAAGCTTCCCTAAACAGGGCTGCCTTCAGATGTCTTCTAAAAGCCTGGTAGTTGTTTTTCTCTTTGACATCTGGTGGGAGGGTGTTCCACAGGGCGGGCACCACTACCGAGAAGGCCCTCTGCCTGGTTCCCTGTAACTTGGCTTCTCGCAATGAGGGAACCACCAGAAGGCCCTCGGTGCTGGACCTCAGTGTCTGGGCAGAACGATGGGGGTGGAGATGCTCCTTCAGGTATCCTGGACCCAGGCTGTAACAAATATCTGGGTTGATTAACATAAAATGCTTGCACTTCTTATGCTTTTTGTTTATGCTTCATGTTTGTTTTGCTAATATCCAAATCCCAACAACTGTCAGGAAGGATGGAAACCATTCAATAAGATCCAGATGCAATGTGATCACAAACCAAGGTATAATAATCAGTAGTCACAGATACATAGACTCCTAGGCTCATAGAACTGGAGAGCTGGAAGGGACCACAAAGATCACTTACTCGAACTCCCTGCAATGCGGGAATCTTTTGCCCGATGTTGGTCTCGAACCCACAATCCTGAGATTAAGAGTCTCATGCTCTACCCAGTGCAGCTGTCACAGAAATGGCCATTACTGAAATAAAATCTATTTGTAGTCTTTATTTCTGGGTAGGAAGTTGAAGGGCCTTGGAGCACAGGTGCTTTTCCCCCCATCACTGCTTGATGTTGAAGGTCTTGGCTCAGGAAGAGAGAAGGAGTCAACCATTGGCTGTGCAGGTGGCGTCATTTCCAAGATCAGTAGGCTCAGCTGGAGAGCAAGAGAAAGTGTTCCTTTTCCACTCATTGCAGTGCTGTATGTGTGGGTTTATGTGTGGTGATTGCATGCGTGTCGTCCGTATCATGTGTGGTCAGTGTATGTGTGCACTCTCTCTCTCTCTGTTCTATGTGCATAATTGGTGGGTATTTGTTTGTGTGTTGTATATGTGGTAAGTGTGCATGTGAGCATGTACCAGTAAGTATGCACTGGTCACACCATGGCTATGCTCACTGCTTCCCTACAGCCCTCAAGCTGAAAAAGGTTGACCACTCTGGGCTACAGGAATCCCTGGACATAAGATCATCTTGTTACTTGGCATTTTGATAGGGCTTTAATTAAAAACTCTGTGGGTTAAACCACAGGGCCTAGGACTTGCTGATCAGAAAGTCGGCGGTTCGAATCCCCGTGACGGGGTGAGCTCCCGTTGCTCGGTCCCTGCTCTTGCCAACCTAGCAGTTCGAAAGCACGTCAAAGTGCAAGTACCTTCCGGTGGGAAGGTAAACGGCATTTCTGTGTGCTGCTCTGGTTCGCTAGAAGCGGCTTAGTCATGCTGGCCACATGACCCGGAAGCTGTATGCTGGCTCCCTCAGCCAGTAAAGCAAGATGAGTGCCGCAACCCCAGAGTCGGCCACGACTGGACCAAATGGTCAGGGGTCCCTTTACCTTTAAGCATTTTGTATATCTCAGAATTCTTAAGCAGTCTTAAGCATATCCGCCGCCATGGTGCAAAGATCCCTCCACCCCCCCCCCGATTTCCCAGAGTTGTCAACTTTTTCCCAAGCCTCTGCGGGGATCACTCTCCTCCCACGGAGGCATGGAAAGGAAGCTGCATGCCCACCAGCCATATAGTTGGCGGGGCTCAGTTTCCATCCTAAGCCTCTGCAGGGATAGCTCTCCTTCCGCGGAGGCTTGGGAGGCAAGCTGCACGCCCACCAGCCATATGGTTGACGGGGCACAGCTGGCGGGCATGCAGGGAAAGAGGAGGCCGCTGGCAAGCCACACAGCTCCCTTACTCGCTGGGGGACCCCTGAGAGGCCAGCGCCCTGGCGCAACGTGCCAGTAAGCCAATAGGAAAGATGGCTCTGGAGAGAGCCCACTGAGTCATACTGACAATGATAGGGCTACTGGGGTCTTTGAGACTGGAGTCCATGCTCTTGACAACTAAACTATACCAGCTCACATCTCCCCTCACCATGATGTAGTTCCCTGAAAGCACTGCCTACTCTGGGAATTGAATTTGGGTAATCAGGCACACAATAGGATAGACCTCCCACAAGACTAACACAGTGTGACGGTAATAAATCAGTGAGAGCCAGTGAAAGCATGTTGGCCTTTGACTTAAATGCTCCCTCCCCAGTCAAAATTATTCATGAATTTACTGTTAGACTATGTGCAAATCGCTGTTTCGCAGTATCATTTTCCTGTTTTTGTAGAATTGAAACAATACTGGTGGACGTAGTGTGAGACCTTGTGTGATTAGTTTTTTGGGCTAGGATTGTCCGTGCACAGTCATTGAGCTCTCTCCATGATTTTGGGCTAATCAGTCCCAATGTGTGTAACTAGTTGCGGGTTTGTTGTGAGGATGACATGGTATAACCTCCTCCTTGAGCCGAAATGTGGGATACCAATACAGTAAGGTAAAGGTAAAGGGACCCCTGAGCGTTAGGTCCAGTCGTGACTGACTCTGGGGTTGTGCGTTCATCTCGCTCTATAGGCCGAGGGAGCCGGCGTTTGTCTGCAAACAGCTTCCAGGTCATGTGGCCAGCATGACTAAGCCGCTTCTGGTGAACCAGAGCTTTCAAACTGCCAGGTTAGCAGGACCAGGGACCAAGCAACGGGAGCTCACCCCGTGGCGGGGATTCAAACCGCCTACCTTCTGATCAGCAAGTCCTAGGCTCTGTGGTTTAACCCACAGCGCCACCCGTGTCCCACCAATATGGTAAGTGTTCAACAAATTGTATAAGTATAACATGAAAGTTCGCAAGCAGTATAAATATAACATGAAAGTTTCCAAGTTGTATACAAAGCACATGAAAGCCACATTAGTATTCTATCACAAAGAGAAGGAAATGTATTCAATGGCACTATGGGACTCACTTTTTAGAAATGTTTAATATGAAATTGTAGAAGCTTTTGTAGGCACTGATCTGCTTCATCAGAAGCTAAGTTCCTGCCCACTATCTGATGAAGTTTGTTGTTGCCTGCAAAAGCCTATGCCATTGTACAATTGAAAAGGCTTCCAAAAAGTGAGTTTCAAGTTGTATAAAGATTGCAAAGCATTTTGCTCATTACAAAATATTGTGGGGGTTAATAACAAAGCAGACTAAGTAGGAAAGATAAGCCCCTCAAAAGCCCAATTTTAGAGAGAGGGGAGGGAGGGAGAAGGGCACAATTTTGTTTAAATTCATTTCACGTCAGAGGAACAATGTGTGAGAAATGGACTCTGCACCTTTTGCTCCTCCTGATGCGTTTCATACTAAAGCACTTGCCATAGCTCTGCAGAAGGGGTGAAGAATCCCAAACAGACCTTGCCCACTTCGAGTTGTGCTCTTTCAGAGGATAATTTCACCTATTTAATAAGATTGGAGAATGAAGTCAGGCATGGCGCATGAGTTGCAGAAAGGTCACGTCATGCGCTCAGAGGTTTATATTAACTACTGCTGAGGGTGGCATCATCAGCCAACCTTTAGGAAGACAAAATTAAGCAGCTAAACAGTAAATATTTTAAATTGTATTACACAGAGAGCCTTTTACACCGAACAAAGGCAATGAGAGAGCATTCCACAATAAAGGAGAAATGCTTACAAATTAAAAAAAAAATATCTTGCCTGCTGGACTTAAAATTGATTCCAGTCAAGGTTAATAGGAAAGAGCTAATGAAGGGACAGGATCCAAATCTTTGCCTCATTGTGGCTCCCATCAGTAATTAATAGTACTAGCGACTGCAACCTGAGCACATTTTTTTCTTAACAGGAACTTTCAATTCAACATGCAATATATATATACATCTAGGCGCTTCCTCTTAATGTTTTATGGCTCCCATGAATGCTACCCTCAGAACCAATTCCTCCAACTCATTTCCAGGATGGTGATTTGCATCTATCACCATCACCAAAAAGCACTCGGGTTTATGGGGTCTGCTGCTATGCAGCCAGCTTTGATAGATGCAGCAGTGGGCATTTTAAAATAAGATGAGCTTTGAGAGGAGGAAGCCACCCACTCCCTGCAACTAGAACTGTACCATCACTTGAGAGCACTCTGTGCAAAAGAAGCAATACTACCCAAATCACAGTGTTGTCAAAATTCAGTGTAATGTTTCCATACACACAGTGACCACAGGGGAGGTTGTATTGTAGGGTTGCCATATTTCAAAAAGTGAAAATCCGGAGGTTTTTGGCCATAGTTGTTTACTTTTGCAAAATCTAAAACAAACAAACAAACTATTTTTAAGGAAATTCGCCGAAATCTACACTTCCAACATGGGTTGCCATATGCCTGGATTTCCCAGGACATTCCAGAGATAAGATAAGCTTAACTTTATTCGCATTAGCCAACGGCCATAACAACATAAAGATGGGACGTGGCTGGAGCTGTGGGTTAAATCACAGGGCCTAGGACTTGCCGATCAGAACGTTGGCGGTTGGAATCCCCACAACAGGGTGAGCTCCCGTTGCTCGGTCCCTGCTCCTGCCAACCTAGCAGTTCGAAAGCATGTAAAAGTGCAAGTAGATAAATAGGTACCGCTCTGGCGGGAAGGTAAACGCCGTTTCCGTGCGCTGCTCTGGTTCGCCAGAAGCGGCTTAGTCATGCTGGCCACATGACCCGGAAGCTGTACGCCGGCTCCCTTGACCAATAAAGCAAGATGAGCACTGCAACTCCAGAGTCGGCCACGACTGGACCTAATGGTCAGGGGTCCCTTTACCTTTACTTTACCTATAGCAACATAAAACAAGCAACATATACAAATAAAAAGATAGCAGTGGGTAAAAAGGGCAATCAAATGACCAAGATTATTGTTCAGATAGTGGCCCTTAATCTCATTGCACCCTCGATAAACCTAGCAGCCTTTGCTGTTGTCTGATCATTTTGAAGCCGGAAAGGTTTGCGACAAAAGCTCAGAGAAAAGACATACTGCATTGGAACAGGTCAAGTGCTTTATTCAAAGTCAGCTGGACAATTCAATGAAAACCTTGGATCACATTCCAGAGATTTTCTGGCCAGGTACAGTTTCCAACAGTCAAACCTGGGAAATTTCGGACGTATGGCAACCCTATTGCCCACTGTTATCCTTCACACTGAGAGTGGAATACCGTTTAAACTAACTGTGCAATTCTAAATGCACTGAAGTTACTCAGAAGTAAGACTCCATGAGTTCAATGAGCCCTACTCCTTAGCACTTTGTGGCTAAGAACCTTGGGTTGACATCTAGGAATCAGAGAATCACAGAACTGTAGAGCTGGAAGGGAATCTCAGCTAAAGCATGTTTGTTTCTCAATTTGATCCTTTTACATGGTTTTGTATGTTTTGTGGCATTTTATGCATTGTGTTTTGCCGTTATATTTCTTAGTTATAGTTTAGTAATTCTTTATTGTAATTGATAAGTGTTTAATTATTATTTGCTTCTATTTAATTTTACTGTTTACCATTATATTCTAATGGATTATGGATTATTGCTTTATTTGATGTAAGTTGTTTAATTTAGAGTTATTGTGACTATTTTGTATTGGATCAGATTGTTATTACACGTGTGATCTTTGCTGTCTATTTTGCTGTTTCTTCAGCTTGTAAACCGCCTTGTATACAGTAATATAGAAAGGCGGTATGCAGATTAAAAGTGAAATGGAAAAACAATGAAAATGAAGCATCCCAGACAGATGGCCATGGAACCTCTGCTTAGAAAGCTCCAAGGAAGGAGAGCCCACCACCTCTCAAAGAAGTCTGTTAGGGAAAAATATTATGATGAGCCAATGGGAACAGCTGTGGAAAAGAGATATCAAATTTACAGCATGCTACAATTTAAGAGAGAATGTAATGAAAATGCAATACAGATGCTACATGACCCCAGACAGATTGAAAAAATGTACAAAAACTGTAGTGATGTATGTTGGAGTTGCAACAACGGGACAGGAACCTTTCTACATATGTGGTGGGAGTGCAAAGAGATAGTGGGATTCTGGGAAAAATATCTATAATGAACTGAAAAAGATGTTTAGATTTCCATTTGAAAAAAACCCAGAATCCTTTCTCCTAGGTATCATGTCAGAGGAAATAAAAAGAACGGTCAGACCAATATTTATGTATGCAACTACGGCGGCAAGGTTATTGATTGCCAAAAATTGGAAAAGCAGCAGCGTCCCAACTAAAACAGACTGGTTATCTAACATGATGGAATACTTCCATATTGCCAAACTAACAGGGAGAATAAGAGGAGATATGGTACAAAAAGTGAATAAGGAGTGGGCTATCTTTAAGGAATACATCAAAATTTATGTGGAAAAAGTAGAATTTCTGACAGATACTGAGTGAATCCAGAAAATGATTAGAGTGAAAGGAGAGTAAAGTTAAGATAAAAGAAGAGATTAAAGCAATAATGAAATGTGTTTAAGCTAGTTGGAAAAATAAAGTAGCATAACAAGAACGGCTGGAAGTCAAGTGAATTGGTGGGTGTCCGTGTGGGGTAGGAGTGTAGGTATGATGATATGTATAGTATAGGTAGGTATTATATAGAGTAATGTAGATATGTTTTATGTTATGAAAATTAGGTAGTGTGTTGTGTACATGTATTGTGTAAATGTATATGTATGTGTTTTATATGAGGCAGACAGGTCAGGCAAGAGCAAGTCAACCGAGGGACAAATAGCAAAATGCATACCCACTCAGGCCAGTTCTTTGGGATGAGAAGAATAAAATGACACAGGGCATCTTGCTTTCCCACCCAGTTATATTCATTGAACTCAGATAAATTAATATGAACGTAAATATTGAATAAATTGTGGTCATGCTAATGTCTGAAGCTTTCCTATTGACTGCCTGACAAGGGAAAGCAGGGACGAGATGTGGCTTTGTAGATGAAGTGTGTGCTAACTCTCTCCAGTGCCAAAAGTCTGTCTCCATGGAAAGTGACAGGGTGGCACTGAGTAGGCTCTTTTGATGGTGTGGAAGATGTGTCCTCTAGCACACAGCTTAGATTCATTGTGCAATTTCCTTTTAGAATCCAAACAGGAGACACATTCAGACACGATTAAAGCCACTTCATTCCTCCAGCAACTAAAGTTTAGGTTTATTGTGCTGGGCTGAGGCATTCAAAATTACATCGACATCCCAGTTGTTACATTTGGCAAAGAGAGAGTGAGGGATGGCAAGCGAAGGCTCCAAAGGGATTGGAAACTGCAATGGGATTTTAGGGTGAGGAGGAGCAAAGGAGCTGAAATTGTATTTTCTGGGTTGGGGGCAGGGACAGATGGAGAGAGGTTACAGATTGCCAAAGGTAATACGCCTTTCAAAAATGGCTCCCCGTCATATAAAGCACAGCCTGAAATATTTACAGTGCTGTTTATGACAGCATTAAAAGTCCCGCTATCTTAATAAAGCAAAGTCACACAACTGGGTAGGAGTAAAATAAACTGAAACTTCTGCTGTTTGTTATTTTTTTACCCAGAGAACAGGGAAGCAAGCGGATGAAATTCATTCCAAGGCCTTAAAACATACCCCCTTTTAGGCTAAACAATTTGTTGAGGTTCAATATCAATATCAAATGTGTTGGGGTTTTATACTTTAAGCAAATAAACCAAATTATGAAGCAGAAGGTAAAAGCTCTATGCGCTCCACTCTCTTTCCTCCTCTGTCTCTCTCTTTGGAGATGGTGGGGGGTGGGTGCCCTCAAGTTTTTCTTCTTTTTCTTCTTTGTATTTGTGTCCTTTATGGAGGGGTTTCTTGTATGGCTGAATGCTGGTTCCATGCCTGAGTGATTCAACTGAGAAGTACTCAGAATCTCAAAACGTTAGTTTTATTGAAAGGTTTAAAACAGTGCAGGGTGTAGGAGGAAGAGGGGTCAATGTCTCTCATTTCAGTAATTCATCAGGTAAATTAGATGCTGCAGCTATTGCCTAGGAC
Organism: Podarcis liolepis; assembly: GCF_965112155.1. Classification (NCBI taxonomy): domain Eukaryota; kingdom Metazoa; phylum Chordata; class Lepidosauria; order Squamata; family Lacertidae; genus Podarcis; species Podarcis liolepis. The sequence continues at coordinate 6,771,656 of NC_139557.1, forward strand.
ATGGGTAGGCAAACTAAGGACCGGGGGCTGGATCCGGCCCAATCGCCTTCTAAATCTGGCCTGCGGATGGTCTGGGAATCAGCATGTTTTTTCATGAGTAGAATGTGTCCTTTTACAGTGGTACCTCGGGATGCGAACGGGATCCGTTCCAGAGCCCCGTTCGCATCCCGAACGGAATCCAAGATGTGACAGCGCATCTGCAGGTCGTGTCTTGCCGCTTCTGCGCATACACATGACATCATTTTGACTGTCTGCGCATGCACGAGTGGCGGAACCCAGAAGTAACGCGCTCCGTTACTTCCGGGTCGCCGCGGAGCGCAACCCGAAAGCGCTCAACTTGTAGCGTATTTATCCCGAGGTTGTTGTTCTTTAGTCGTTTAGTCATGTCCGACTCTTCATGACCCCATGGACCAGAGCACGCCAGGCACTCCTGTCTTCCACTGCCTCCCGCAGTTTGGTCAAACTCATGCTGGTAGCTTCGAGAACACTGCCCAACCATCTCATCCTCTGTCGTCCCCTTCTCCTTGTGCCCTCCATCTTCCCCAACATCAGGGTCTTTTCCAGGGAGTCTTCTCTTCTCATGAGGTGGCCAAAGTATTGGAGTCTCAGCTTCAGGGTCCGTCCTTCCAGTGTGTGATTGTATTTAAAATGCATCTCTGGGTTGTTTGTGGGGCATAGGAATTCATTCATTTTTTCTTCTTAAGAATATAGTCCGGCCCCCCACAAGGTCTGAGGGACAGTGGACCGGTCCCCTGCTGAAAAAGTTTGCTGACCCCTGACCTAGGATCTGCTTTTCCCATGCCATTGCTGCAATGTTTCACGGAGACTTCTTCAATCTCAAAGCCTACAAATGCTTTGGACTGCAGTTCCCCTTCCCCTGACTATTGATGAGAGGCATAGTCCAAAACATTTGTAGGGCGCTATGTTCTGGAGGGATGCGGGTGGTGCTGTGAGTTAAACCACAGAGCCTAGGGCTTGCTGATCAGAAGGTCAGTGGTTCGAATCCCCGCAACAGGGCGAGCTCCTGTTGATCGTTTCCTACTCCTGCCAACCTAGCAGTTCGAAAGCACGTCAAAGTGCAAGTAGATAATTAGGTACCACTCCGGCAGGAAGGTAAACGGCGTTTCTGTGCGCTGCTCTGGTTTGCCAGAAGCGGCTTAGTTATGCTGGCCACATGACCCGGAAGCTGTACGTCGGCTCCCTCAGCCAATAAAGCGAGATGAGCGCCGCAACCCCAGAGTAGGTCATGACTGGACCTAATGGTCAGGGGTCCCTTTACCTTTACCTATGTTCTGGAAGGCTAGTCTAATCTGGCCAAGAACGGAGCCAGTGATTGGGCGGAAGGACCTTGGCCCTACCCATGTGGTTGCTGCCCGTTAAATTCCACAGTAACACTGTGGAATGAATTCTTTACAACTTCCATCATGATCGGGGTGCCAGCTCCTGGGGGCTGAGCCCTTTTGGCCCCCCATGTTGAAAAAGCGTGGGGGCAAAGCGCAGAGCCTATGGTGGCATGCCTCCAGTGGCCAGCTCCTTCCCCTCCTCCTGCTGCTGTGTAGGGAAATGAGGGTCAAACCGCCTCCCACAGGAGCCAGGAGGAGGCGGAGGAGGAGCCACCAGCCATTGAAGTTGCCTGGCTGCCGTGTCGGCTCCACCCCCAGCTCCTCCTCACGTCCTGATGTCACATGTGTGACATCACAACACCATGTTGCATCACGGCGTTGGCCTCCCTAATTGCCCTTGCAAGCTGGTATGTCTGATCAGGATCAAAAGGCACCTCAAGACCCGTCCTATAGGTGCTTACTATCCACATATCACCCAGAATCGCAGCCACTGTGTGTATAAGGTGAAAAATTACATTTACCCATCTACTCAAGATGATTTTTTCTGTGCATGTGATTTCCAGTTAGTGGTGTCACTAGTGAAAGGGACGTCATCCTTGTAGGGTAACCAGCCTCCTATAACAAGCATGCTTGAGTCTAATTACAGTGGTACCTCGGGTTACAGACGCTTCAAGTTACAGACTCTGCTAACCCGAAATAGTACCTCGGGTTAAGAATTTTGCTTCAGGATGAGAACAGAAATCACACGGCAGCAGTGTGGCAGCAGCTGGAGGCCCCATTAGCTAAAGTGGTACCTCAGGTTAAGAACAGTTTCAGGTTAAGAATGGACCTCCAGAATGAATTAAGTTCTTAACCCGAGGTACCACTGTATTGCATGAAGGGCTCTGAAAACGATGTTTTCCTATACCAATAGTTTAGGAATGTCTACCCTTTTTGTAACCAAGCAATGTTTTATTTATTAATTTATTGATATTATTAATTTATTTTTTATTACCTGTGCATCATTTTTCTGACTGCTGTATAGAAAAGCACATGAATGTGACATTTGAAGTAAACCCTGTTATATGTTACCAAATCTGTGGTCTGTCTTTGTGCTAGGAAAGTGGGATACTTTGCTATTCACTGGAAAGGGCACATTTTAAAGGTTTTACAGCCTATATTTCCATGCTATTATTTGTTGCATGTTTTGCCATGTTAAATCTCTGCTGGGGTTCTCTCGCCAAAGAGTACTTGCCCCAAACTTGGGTCTTGTCTTCCAGTATTTCCAACAATCCTGACCTTTCCCAGCAACTGGATAACTACCACATTCCTCGTGTGAGGGGAGGGCAGTCCAATAAAATGTGGGGATACTTTTCCAGTCCAAGGGCCAGATTCCCTTCTGGGCAATGTTCCAGGGGCCACATACAGTGCTGGGCAAGGCTGAAAGTGGACAAAGCAATGGTTGTGAATTTTGCCTTTGCATGGTAGGCTAGTTTTTACACCTACCCCCACCCCCATCTTTCATTCGTCCTAGTAAGAAGCCTTATCAGAGTTTGAGAACACATTCCATACAAGCAAAAACACACAAGGAGGCTGCGAAGGAGTGCTAGTGAGGGATGTGGCCTGGATGGACGGGGTGTGGCTGAGGGTGGGGGGCAAACTAGGGAGTGCCCCAAGGGACAGAGAGACAGGAACTTGAGGACTGCATTTCCCTCAGTCCAGAAAGAAGTCTAGAAAAGGCCCTGAGAGATGGCAAAAAGAGATGATTGCAGCTGGCCTCTGTTTTCGGTATTAAAAATATTTCCTCTTACCTAGTAGAGCAGAGGGCTTAAAGTAGGGCATTTGTACACACTGTTCTTTCCACCCAGTGCTCATCATATTGACAGAAATTGCTTCAACTGAACAATTTCATCAATGTGCTCAGGCCTGTTTGTAGGTGGCATCCTGAGGGCAGATTCCACTCTCGTCCAAGACCAGGGCCTTATTCCATTATTGTTTTAGAAACATCTCCCAGGTGCACTCAAATTCCACTTTCCTGGCTGTTGTTTTCGTCTCCCTTCCTCCCCCACCCCAGTCGCTCGTGATTACGTCTTTTGCCTCGTCTTTTGTTTGTCTCCAACAGTGTTTGTTAGAAGGAAAGAGGGGAAGAAACATGAAATGCTGAGGCCAAAGCCTCGCTATCACCCTGGATGAGAAACAGCAGTTTTGCAGGGTAAGCCTCTGGCTTCCACCTGCCCTTGTTGTAATGTGGGAGTTTGAAGACACACACAGCAGGTCCAGGGACTCCAGTGTCAAGTCTGACAGCTGTAGAATTGCACCTATTGATTGTGGTGTAAGGGAGAATGTTTCATCAACCTTTAATTGAGCCAATTTCTAAATGGAATAGGGTCAGAGCTGGCTCGGCTGTGAGGAAAACAAAACAGCTTCTTCAATCCAAAAAAGAAGGAGGTTCTCTGTAAACAAGCCATAGCTCTAATCCTGCCAAATAATTTATGGCATATTGGATTTAGGCCCCAGGCCTGCACACACTTACCTGAGAGTAAGTCCCATTGAACTTAATGTGACTTATGTTTGAGTAGACACAGATAATAGGATTGTGCTGCTAGACTTCTTAACAGTTCCTAGATTCTGCAGGACGTTGTGTGGGAGACAAACACGTAAACAGGGAGACTACTACTGCATGTTTTCAGGACCATGGCATTTTGACAGCTCCTCATCCTCCATTTGTGGTCCCTGTTTCCATATATTGTGTTGCTGTATTTATCCAGGTTCTGAATGTTTCTGAAAGGACCTTGAAAGGGGCTTGTTTTGTTGTTGTTGAGTCGTTTAGTCGTGTCCGACTCTTTGTGACCCAATGGACCAGAGCACGCCAGGCACTCCTGTCTTCCATTGCCTCCCACAGTTTGGTCAAACTCATGCTGGTAGCTTCGAGAACAGTATCCAACCATCTCGTCCTCTGTCGTCCCCTTCTCCTTGTGCCCTCCATCTTTCCCAACACCAGGGTCTTTTCCAGGGAGTCTTCTCTTCTCATGAGGTGGCCAAAGTATTGGAGCCTCAGCTTCAGGATCTGTCCTTCCAGTGAGCACTCAGTGAAAGGGGCTAAGGATATCTATTTCTATCTATCATCTATCTATCTATCTATCTATCTATCTATCTATCTATCTATCTATCTATCTATCTATCATCTATCTATCTATCTATCTATCATCTATCTATCTATCTATCTATCTATCTATCATCTATCTATCTATCTATCTATCTATCTATCATCTATCATCTATCTATCATCTATCTCTCTATCTCTCTATCTCTCTATCTCTCTCTCTATCTATCTATCTATCTATCATCTATCTATCTATATCTATCATCTATCTATCTTCTATCTATCTATCTATCTATCTATCTATCTATCTATCTCATCTATCTATCTATCATCTATCTATCTATCTATCTATCTATCTATCTATCTATCTATCTATCATCTATCTAAGATGGTGTTTGGAGAGTGCTGTCATTCATGTCCTATCTCTCTGACTTCTCTGCGCAAGGCTAAACATTGCTCAGTTTCTTCCGACATTCTTCATGCCGTTTGCTTTCCACACCATTGAGCTTCTCTGCTGTCCTCCTCTGAACCAGCTCCAGTTTGCTTTCATCCTCCTCAAAATGTGGTGCCCAGAAATAGAAGGCAATACATATTCCAGGTGACGTATGTCCTTTGCAAGGCTGACCTCTCAGTTCCTGCAAGTTTGGTGAGGGTTCTGCCCCTTGGTGATTACATTACTGCAAGGCCACGTGCCCCAAACCAGGCAACACTATTTTCTCTCGTAGTGGCTTTGTTGTCCACTGTCCAGTGCTGTGTAACCAATTTTTTGCTTAACAAAGGACTTATCCACACTTCCCCTTGTCCTGTTGCTTTTTCCCAGGGAAACTGATCTTTAGTGCTCAATCAGAGCAAACAGACTCAAACTACATGGCACTGGAGTTTGATCTCTCATCTTTTTTCATTTCCTTTTTTTAATGGAAGTGTACTCTTTGTAGGGTTTAAACGTGGTTGCACTGTGTGTGTGTGTGTGTGTGTCTGTTGTTGTTGTTTGATCTATTCTTACCTGTGGAGGAAAAATACAGGAAGCAGTGCTTGGAATTGCAGCGCTGCATTTCCACTGAAGACCAATAAATGACACAAGGAGATATGTAGAATCATAAAATCATAGCACAGTAGAGTTGGAAGGGACCACGAGGGTCATCTAGTCTAACCCCCTGCAATGCAGGAATCTTTTGCTCAACATGGGGCTCAAACCCACAATCCTGAGATTTAGCCCTACTGAACAGGCTCCTCATGAGGCCGGAGGAACATCGCCGGCTGTGAGTGTGAAGGATGCTCCCTGCAAGGCCCTAGCTGGAACATCGCCCGGCTATTGTTTTATTGTTTTATTGTTTTATTGATTTAATAGTCTGTAAACCTCTTTGAGATTTTTTATTAAAAATATAAAGGGGTATAGAAATTTAAATAAATAAATAAATGGAATCCCATGTTTCAGCATCATGCATAGTTTAAACCTTAGTCACGAGGCTCAAACCACAAAGAAACTGGGTGAATCCAGTCCAACTGGGAGAGATGAATGAGTTTTCTTTTACATGCTATAAGAAGTGGTAGAAAGGGGAAGAGTGAACTAGACTCATGTATTTAGTGTTTGTCTTTTCTTGTGTTTTGTGAAGAGGCCTAACACACCATATCAAAATATTCCTTTATGTATGTAAGCCTCATTGACTGAATGCTATTGCTCTGAAGTAAGATGGGAGAAGCCGCTGTTAGGGGTTGGGGTATATATTGTGTGGATCTGAGGAAGAGCAATGGTAGTTTTATGTTTTGTAAGCCCTAGTTATACAGCACCAACGCTCCTCGGATCATTCCTATACAAAACGAAAGGAACCTGCATCAACATGTGCAGAATGATAGCATTATACTAGTTTTGGCCTTTGAAGCCATAATCCTAAACATTTGTGCCAAAGTATCTTATTGAGATGCCAAAACTGAGATGATGAATGTATGTAGTTCTGGCAAAGAGATGCGGATGCCGTATCCTAAGCACTCAATACACTTTTGCAGGAGGTTGAAAACAGGGCTGTTGTTTTAAAAATTGCACTCTATCATACGAACTATCAAAGTCATACAAATCTCTTCAATATAGATTGCGTTCTTTTCTTGGCATCCTAAATATGTATATTTTATATATGTATATGAGCTTCTTTTTTCACTTTGATGATTTACTTCCATCATAACAGCATAATCTCTGTCCCAATTCTGGATATCCTCAGTTCCTTCTTTGAATATACAGTCAATAGTTACCGGATTCCACCAGTTCAACACATTTTGCCTTATTTTTCAACATGTTAATTTTATCACTTTCAATTGCTCCCACATTTCCCTAATTATATCTAACCTTCGGTTTCGAAAAGGTCTTCTGTGTCTTAGCATACATAACCCTTGCTGACATTAAAAATATGCACTTCTTGGGTCCAACAGTCTGACGGAAGTCTATCCTTCGTAGTATTGTGCAAAAAAATTATCCCATGTTTTTTTCTGGCTATTCTCCATAATTTAACAAGAAGAGAAAATGCATTCAAAAATCGTCAAAGGGAAGAGAAAACTCATTGAACTTCTCATGAGTGGGGTGTAGGGTTTTTCCTCATGCATCTGGTCTGGACAAATACTGGATCCTGAACCCAATTGAGTTGATGTGGGGGGACATTAAACATGCAGTTAGGTTGCAAGTAGAGGGAGAGAAGGAAATGATGCAGGCAGAGAGTCTAGTCTCCCCTCTACTCACCGCCTGACTGCATGTTTAAAAAGGTAAAGGGACCCCTGACCATTAGGTCCAGTTGTGACCGACTCTGGGGTTGTGGCGCTCATCTCGCTTTATTGGGCGAGGGAGCCGGTGTTTGTCCGCAGACAGCTTGACTAAGCATGTGGCCAGCATGACTAAGCCGCTTCTGGCGAACCAAAGCAGCACACGGAAACACCGTTTACCTTCCCGCTGGAGCGGTACCTATTTATCTACTTGCACTGTGCTTTCAAACTGCTAGGTTGGCAGGAGCTGGGACCGCACAACAGGAGCTCACCCCGTCGCGGGGATTTGAACCGTCAACCTTCTGATCAGCAAGTCCTAGGCTCTGTGGTTTAACCCACAGTGCCACCCGCATCCCTAACTGCATGTTTAATTAGGATCTAAAACCCTGATTAACCATGCAGTTGAGCAGCAAGGAGATATTGCTTGCAACACCTTCTCCCTCTCCCTGCTGACTAACTCTAGGGCTGTGCAGGACCCCTGATTCAGTTCATGGATTGGATTGGGCCCAGGTCATGTAGGGCATGGAGCGATCTGTCCCAAATCAGGGCCCAAACTGAATTGGGAATGCTCTGCACACCCTAAGGCTTACCTTATTTTTTGAGGTGGACGATGGCTGTTTGTGAGTGCCCTTTCATTTATAGATCATCTCTCCAGTGAGCTGTACAACACAGCCTTCTTGGTGTTAGGATTCTTGCTCTGGGTTTGCAGTCATGAGATTGTTGTCTATCACATGATGGTGTATGTTTTCATTCCACAGTGCGGGAAGTGACGGAGACAGGATGTTTAGTACCACTGTGTTCTGGAATGTAGGACTATTGTCCTTTGTTTCTCTCTCTTTGCTGTCTGATGAGAAAGAGGAAGGAGCCAAGTCAGAATGCTCCGAGTGTATTATATGTAAATAAAGTAGATTAGCCAAAATGCTGTGCTACTGAGTTCTGTTATGCAAACTGCCAATACTCTGCAGATGCTAAGTGTGCTGATGCTTCTTGGTATCAATCGCTGTGATGTTTGGGTTGGAGAAAGCTTTTGAAGCTCCCGAACAATCGACCAAGAGGGAGAGAGCATGCCAGTTGGGCATGTGTCTCTGCCAAGGTCCTACACGAGAGTAGGACGATCCTAACACCTGGATGTCAGTGTTTCAGTTAAAGCCTAGGGGAGGATGTTGTGAGGCAACTTCTCCAATGATTCTTGTTTAGACTAGGAGTGTTGACAACCAGGTAGGTTGCAGAGTGCTGGGGGGGAAGTTTACTGAAAATAAAAACACACATGCTACTTCACAATGCTAAAGTAAGCTTAAAACTCCTGCACTCACTGAAATTCTAAAGAATGAAGCAGAACGAGAATGAGGCAGAAAAATGTGACTCTCTTTCTCAGGGGAAGAATACTTTTTAGGAATTGGAGGACATATTACAGCACATCATGAATTGTTAGCCTAATTTAGCAAACACATCAATGATTTTTTTAAAAATTGTTATCTAGTCCTCTTCTTTTTCTCCTTGATTCATAAACTACATGTGCTGCTAGGCCCATGAATTTTAGCCATATTATAATTACCCTGAATAATACTGGTGCATTTTCGCTAAAGCCGGTGATGTTACACTATACTATAACTGACGTTATACAGGTGATGGACCTGCCCTTACAAATGGATGAAAATGTGAGGGTAGCACATTTTATGAGAGAATAGCCTAAAGGAGTGTTATGAGTTTGGGTGGTGTGTGTGTGTGTGTGTGTGTGTGCGCGTGTGCGTGCGCCAAACCCTTCTAATCCCTGTTGAAATCTAATGAAGCATTCTGATTCTGGGAAATTGCCAAGCTGTCTTTCCCAAAGGAAGCACAAACCCCGAGGAAGTACCAGGATCCCAAGGCATCTTGCACTGCTCAGAGTTTAGGGTGGCGTGCAACACCAGCAAAGGGTTAAGGTGAATGGTGAATACTTTTCTGCTCATATGCTGGTGTGGGCTCTCACAGGCCTTCAGGTGGGTCTCACGAGGGCCTTCTTTGGGAATGTGTATGAATAGATTGGTAGACTGCCTAACTTGAAACCATTTCTAATCCCAGCCATTTCACCTTGCTTACATTCCTTTCCACTTTGAAAGCCCCTCTTATTGGTCAACAGCAAAGCGCTCTAACATCTGTGCATTTGTTTTCAGCTGCATTCCCCAGGAGTTCATACTTGCCACGGAGACCTGCACTTTGTCTTTTAAGCAGATAAAAAGAGAGGTCAGTCAGATGTAATTCCCCTACTCCTCGTATAAACAATTTAACTGCTGCGGCAACATACTTGCTTGGAATTACTCCCTCAGATTCAATTCCCTTTTCCTGCTCCACTTGTAAAAATGGTTAGTGTCCTCCATAAACTGCAGCTCACCAAGGTCCAGAGCTTGCTGAGCAGTTGTAGAATAAATGTTAATCTAATACAGGTTACTGGGTCAAACGCAATCACAGGCTTGTGGGAAAAGCTTAATACTGTTCTGCTTCTTCTAACACAGTAAACCTGGATATTATATGATAGGTTAAACACCACTGAACCATGGCAAGAATTTTCTTGAAAGTGGGATTTAGTTCAAAGAGAGCTAGACTGGAAGAGTGACTGAATCCTGACTTTGTTCTCAAAGAGTGCATTTCTAAGAAACTCGAGCATTCTGCGAAAATTGCCTGCTTTAAAATAAGGAAAGTAATTACAAGTATCTCTAAAGCAGTAATGTCGGGCAGTGCAAGGAACGATGGAAATATATGAGTGGACATTCAGATTACATTGTGCTCTCTGCTGAAAGAAGCATTTTGCCCATCTCCCTTGCAACAAATCGGATGTATCCGGCTTTCCTTCACGACCTGAAATCCCAATGCACTGCTTTATAAATATGTTTCTGCTTTATCATAGCTTTATACCAAGTCAGATCACTGGTCCATCAGTACTGAATGCCAATATAGACAGTAGATTGCCATTACCAATAATGGAGTGCTGCCATTGCCTAGCCTAGTACATTTTGCAGTCCTGTCATTTAGCATCTAATTGTTTTACTCAACAGTTGTCTAGATATTAGAAGAACATCGCATCTGCTATTTGTAAAACAAATATTGGTGGGGCCACCTGGCACTTTTTGTTTGGTGAACTGCAGGTATTATATTATTTTAATAATTGTTTCTCTGCTGTTCTTCTTAGCCTTATCAGTGTTTGGAGGGTTCATCTCTTTACCTGCATGCCTGTCCCTCACCATAATTTCCAACTTTCAGGATACTTACTGTAAACTATAAATGTGGTCTAAACCACAGAGCCTAGGGCTTGCCGATCAGAAGGTCAGCGGTTCGAGTCCCTGCAACGAGGTGAGCTCTCATCGCTCGGTCTCTGCTCCTGCCCACCTAGCAGTTCGAAAGCATGTCAAAGTGCAAGGAGATAAATAGGTACCACTCCGGCGGGAAGGTAAACAGTGTTTCTGTGCACTGCTCTGGTTCGCCAGAAGCGGATTAATCATGCTGGCCACATGACCCGGAAGCTGTACACCGGCTCCCTCGGCCAGTAAAGCAAGATGAGCGCCGCAAACCCAGAGTCGTCCGCGACTGGACCTACCTTTTTAAAAATCCTCCATTTCCCACAACCCTGCCTCCAATCACATTGTCATCACTTCATGGCTCAACTGTCCTCAACATTTTGTGGGCACTAGGATGGGGGTGAGGATCCTGATGACCTCTCAGTTTAGCTGATCTGTAATTCCTCTGATTCTTGACCTTTGGTCGTGCCAGGGTCAATATGGTGGGTTTTCCCAGTGGAAGCTACCAGCCTTCCTTCAGAACCTTTTCTGTGCTCGCATCCATGGGCTGGCCCTCTGGAGGTGTCCCATCAAAGTTTTATCAGATTTGATCTACGCAAGCAAAGGAATGATTGAATATGGCCGTGTTAGCACATTCAGCACTTCGCACAGAAAACAGAAGTATAACTTATAGGCTGCTCTTTCATGTATGTTTGCTCATCAGAATTCACGTACATCAAGTTGTGCACACCTGGAGTGGGAAGCAGGGTGTTCTGAATGTTACTTAAAGGTATGAAAAGTGAAAGCAAAATGACCTTAATCACGGAAAAGTGTCATATGCATATCTCTCCTGCTAGGGAAATTACAGAACACAAACATGGGCATTCATTTTGAATTTGCAGCACAGATGTGCCAGGGCCGATGGCCAATCAGAACCTTCCATCTGCGCCCATCAGAATTCAAAACTCAGTATCACTTCTATTTCTGGCATCATGTTTGCTGGGGAGCTTGTGAAGTGAAAGTTAAGACTGAAAGGTAATGACACTGAAAGGTTTGTAATCAGCATATTTAAGCAGAGGGAGAAAGAGAGCTTTATACAACCAGGCTTTCAGACTTTGGCAAACAATAGCGGAACTTTTGAAAAAAGCGTCTTTAAAAAATATAGTTTCTGTACTGAGGCCCCTATTGCACTGGCTAATAATATTAATATTAATTATAATAATTCCTCCAAACTCCCAGTAAACTGTAGGGTTGATTATCCTCTCCCATCAGGGCTCAAATGCCTCCGTTCATTTATAGCATGCTTCAGGGGTCCCAATCAAGATTAATTTCAGACCACAGCAGAACTCTGAATGGGCAACCTGTAGCCCTGAACTCAATTTATGTGGTCCTTGACCACCTGAAGCTACTGTGTTCTTACAGTCCAGCACAGCACATCCTTCCTATTCATTATGTATCTGCCTTTTTCAAAAACTTCACCCATCTTTTCAATGGAATTCCAGAACAGGAAGGGGCAGTACTTTATAAAAATATATTCATGTGAGGTTATGGTTTGGTTTTTTCCTTTGTAATTTTGTTTACTTTTCCTAGTTGTACAATACGGCTTGGGGAAAATAGATTTTTCTTCAGCTTTCTCAGAACAAATTGATAGACTTCTGTTGTGCGTGTGTGGTGCACTAAAATCAGAAAAGAATTAATAATATAATAATAATATTTATTTATTTATTTATTTATACCCCGCCCTCCCCAGCCAGGGCTGGGCTCAGGGTGGCTAACACTGAATATAAATTACAATAAAACATCATAGAAAAAAGAAAAAAACCCAGTTAATTAAAATACGACTTAAAATACAGTCTCATTTTAATAATAGCCCATAAATCAAGACCATAAAGGGAAGAAACATCAGATATTCACCTGAGCCAGCTATCCATGCTGGTCCTTCATGGGGCAGCAAAAAAAAAAGCCAAGGGAAAATTTATATACCAAATCCCATATAAGGGGTCAGAGTGAGTCCAAGCCAAAGGCCAAGCAGAAAGATGTTAAATCCCACAAGGCCCTGGTCTCTTGTGACAGAGCATTCCACCAAGTTGGGGCCAGTGCTGAAGAGGCCCTTGCCCTAGTTGAGACCAATCTAACCTCCTTGAGGCTTGGGACCTTGGGACCTTAACTCGCTTTCCAGTGGTCTGTTGTACTTTAAAAAACCCTCTGTAATCTTATCAAATTCAATGTGTCATCCTTCTGGGAAGACCTCTATAGGACGGGGAATTCTAATCTGAGATAGTAATTGGTGAAAAGTGAAGCAGGAAGGTCGTTATCATGAATTAGTAAAGCTTTGGTTCTGACCACCATTGGCTCTGTCGTTGCTCTCCACCACCATTTAGCGCCAAACGGATTACCTCCAAGAGAATGTGAGCCCTTCAGGGGGCAAATAACAACACACAGTTGACCACCCCTGCTCTTGATGGTTTGGAAGCTGTTCTGAAATGAATCCGTGTAGGCAGATCTTCAGAACCTGCAAAGAATCAGGATGATTCTGTAATTTTCTAGGATATCTACTGGCTACTCCATCACTTGCAGGGTGATCTGTGGGAAGAGAATTGGATTACAGTGGTACCTCGGGTTAAGTACTTAATTCGTTCCGGAGGTCCGTTCTTTACCTGAAACTGTTCTTAACCTGAAGCACCACTTCAGCTAATGGGGCCTCCTGCTGCCGCCACGCCGCCGGAGCATGATTTCTGTTCTCATCCTGAAGCAAAGTTCTTATCCTGAGGTACTATTTCTGGGTTAGCGGAGTCTGTAACCTGAAGCGTATGTAACCTGAAGCATATGTAACCCGAAGTACCACTGTACCAGATATCCAGAATCATGGCGGTGAGGGGCGGGGCAGAAATCAGAGGGGAAATGGCCTTTTAGGAGGAAACAGAAAGAAAAATTGATCATATTTTCTTTTTGAGAAATGCAAACACACCAAGACTTCAGTTTATGTAGGAAAATCAGTAAAGCAAGCAAAAGGGATACAACTTTCAAAAACGACATTTGCCTTTCATTTCTTTTCTTTTTTTAAAAGCAGATTGTTCCTAGCTACATCCAAAAGGATCATTTGCCACGCTTGAAATTTTGTACATATTTTATTGTGCCCAAATAAAGCTATCAAAGGTGATGCATTAGACATTTGACAGCAATACGGAATCTTGAAGTCATTAATCGTTAATGCATGTTTCATTAATCGTTAATGCGAGATCCCAGTTTAAATGCAAGGGAAGCAATTGAAAGATTTCTCGAGACTGCAGCAAAACATTATGCTAGATTGCATATTGCTTTGATTTGCACAACGATATAGCATACCAAGAGGAAATATTTCCAGTAGTAGCATAGTAATGTCTAATGCTTGCATCTTTGAAGTTTGACAAAGCCAGGTATAGGCATAACTTCTGCACATGTCAGAATCCTTGTGGAATCCTTGTGTTCAGTGGAAAGGGTGTGTGTCTGTGTGTAAGCAATATGAAGATAAGGGATATTCATGCACGATGCCGGGAGTTCCAAAGTTTCGCAACCCTGATCATCGACTCACTTTTCACGAGAAAGTATATGGGACTATTGCCTCAATGCTTTCCCCTTCAACATTATTTTCCATTGTCACAGATGCCATTTTATGCACATTTTACATATTTATCAGTCTGTTTTGGCTCAAGGTTAGCAACTGGCAAGCCCCAGCTGTGCCCTCTCCATCCATCGGCCCATGCTCCGATGTAAACCAGCGACCCGGACTTCAACCAGGGCACGCTATTAGTAGAGTGTACTGCGCACACAGAACAGGCGTGAGGCGTGTGAAGTCATACTATAGCTACAGATTTATTAATCATAAATCAGAACAAAGAAACATGCCGTCTCTCTCTCATGTCATCTCAGAGAGAACAGCAAAAGCAAAAGCTATACACAAACGGAAGTTCCCAGCATACTGTGCTGGAATGTAAACAGACATGTGACATGCAACAATCCACACGTCTGTTCCTTAAGGTGGAATGGAATTCTCAACAGGTTTATGGCTCAAAGGCCTCCTATTTCTAACCCCGGTTTTAGTATAAGGACTCTCCAAACAATTCCATTAAGAACTGACATACCTTTAAGAGTACGTGTGAGGATGACGATGTCAATGATTTTAACATTTCAGACCCTCCTCTAAGAAAATGTTCAGTAAGCTGCAATATAAAACCAAAGGACACGGCAGACAAACAGCATTTAGAACAGACTGCCTCGTCGAGTCTCCTTTCTTGGATTATTTTTGTCAGCAGAATCTGAATGGCTACAAGTAGAGGTACTGAAAAACCAGTTCACCTTTAAAGGCAAAGTTGCTGAATTTGCACTTTCTGAAACAATAGAAGTACCACACCACAGCCATCCTCTGGAATTCGCAAATTTCTGAATTTTGCATCGCCTTGCAGTTCTTCAGCCAAGCTGTTTGTACAAATATGCATTGACTAGTGTGAAAATAAATGAATACATCAGTGAAAATAACACACAAAAAGACATATTATATGGGGAAATTACAAGAAAATGTGTAGATTAAGAGAAAATTGCAATAAAATGCTGGTGGGTCCCCCCCCCCATATTTTTTGCAAACCGCTGTGGAAATGTGGTGAACCAAATTGAAGTCTTGAAAAATGAGAAACGGAATTAGGCATTTTCACTCACCCTGAGTCACAAAAACTGTGGATTTCCTACACTGGCAAGTGGTTGGACAAAGGTACCACCTTTGTGGTAACTTCCAATTGCATAAAGTAGGCTTCAGCTCTACAATTCATCACATCCTCTTAGGAGAGGGAGAAAAATTCTCAGGGACGATTCACACCCCGGCCAGCACCTCTTTAATCTTCTACCCTCAGGCAGGAGATATAGAAGTATAATCAATCGTACCAACAGGCTAAAAAACTGTTTTTATCCGTGGGCTGTTAGGCTGCTGAATGGAAAATAATATAGTGCAACTGACTTTTGGGGTTGGTGTGCTGTGCGACAAGCACACAGAGTGCAATGAGATTGAGTGTTTGCAGGGGGGAGGGAAGCTCGGTTAATTTCATTGTACACAGGTTGTACATTGACAACAAAGGTATCATTATTATTATCCTTGTGATTGACAGGTGAACCTCTTCATTCACCTGTCAAATTTGGCCCAGGAGGTTAGATCCCGATAAGAATTTGGCTCCTGGAGCCAGAAGGGTTTCCCACTCCTGATATGCATAAATGCAACCCATTATATAGAAGGCAACACAATAAATAAAAACAGGAGTTAAACCATTATAAAATTGATGAGAAAAGTGATAAGTAGAGTATCTAAAACATAGCTGGAAATCCTTGCTTGGTGGAAGTGCCTTCTCAAGTAGAAAGGTGTCTCTGGAATAAGGGAAGAGAAGGGGTTGGCTGAGCTGATGTCTCTAGGAAAGGGAAAACCATAAAGTGTGTGTGGAAACATTTGCAGAAGATGCTAACTTTGAATTATTTTTCCCCAAACAAAGTAATACAAGACTGACCTCCCCCCCCCCGCAATGGAATAATAAAATATTTTAGAAGTGTGTGCTTCATGTTTGTAGACCTAATGTATTTTTTATTATTAGCTATTTCAAACTGATGTTATCTCCATTGTTAATCAAAGGAAAAGGTTGGGTGAGAAATTAAAAGAAGTTACTGGACACCTAAATTTTCCTGATACCAAAGTGAGATATGGAATATTATCTGAGTCTGGAAAATATTTCGAATCTACCATATGGCCAGTGACACAGCTCTGTGTCCACGGCACATACTTCTGTTACCTACTTAAATGTGAAAATACATGCAAAATGTTTCAGTGTCCTTTGGGATTAGATTCTACGCTGCTACAAAGGAAAACACTTTAACGAGTGGATAACGATCAGGTGGGAGTTATATTGAGAGAACAAAGCAGAGTACCTAAATCAGGACACACCATGCTATATAATATCACACTAGAATAGACTTAAAATGGGTTAGTAGTTGAGTATCTATATGTGAAGAATGCACTAAATAAACCATCCTTGTTTTAATTCAGAAGTTGGGAACTGCATTCGACTGGGGGGAATAAATCCTTATCTTACCCACCCCACAACCACGGGCCAAGTTTGACAGGTGGGCAGGACCAGTCACCTGTCAATCACTGTCACAGTGACACCCAGTGACTTGCTATGCACACACCCTTTGCCCGGAACAGAAATGGGAGGACATTTGTGTGTGTCCTTATAAGAAATAGATTCTGATAGATCACGCAATGAGCTGACTGTTTGAAATGTCTGTGAGCGAAGCAAGCTTTTCAGGGACTCATCATATTCTCTGCCTGAGACCAAGCTACCATCTACAGACAGTGTATAGTGCTGAGCAGCGTGGCCAGGTCTCCTACTTGACAGAGGACAGTCCTCTGTCTGACCAGCTGTCAGAAGACGGCCCACTGTTTGAAAGAGTCCTTTGTTTTGAGGGCTGTCTGCCCCAACCAGAAGGAAGGGGGAGCAGGAGGGGCCTTGAAGTTGCCCATCAATGCGAAGCACCTGGACAGCAGTCTGAGCAGGCACACAGGTCACCAGTCTTCCACAGATGCGTTACTGAAATTTTAGTTAATTTCGTCTAAATTTGCATCTATACATGGAGATTAGCAAATGCAGATTTCAGGCAAATATGTGTCCTCTATTGTCCTCCCTTTTGGGTGAGGTGTAAACGGCTGAAAACTGCTCCATACAACCCCGAGAGCTTCATTTAAATGGCAGAGGTGGCTAAGGAAGAATTAACTCTGTGGCTCTCCAAGTCAGCAGGCATAGAGGGAACTGGCTGACACAAAGAGGGCCCATTCTGAGGACCTAAGTCAGGTCAAGTACCAAAAAATGTGTGTTATTCTAAAAGAAAAGACAAAGAAAACAGAAATGATAATGTCTGTCTTATACCCTATTTTCCCCTTTTAAACCAATTATGTAAAACCTGAAATTCTGTTCTTCTTGTTGTTTAGTCGTTTAGTCGTGTCCAACTCTTCGTGACCCCATAGACCAGAGCACGCCAGGCACTCCTGTCTTCCACTGCCTCCCACAGTTTGGTCAAACTCATGCTGGTAGCTTCAAGAACACTGTCCAACCATCTCGTCGTCTGTCGTCCTCTCCTCCTTGTGCCCTCCATCTTTCCCAACATCAGGTTCTTTTCCAGGGAGTCTTCTCTTCTCAGGAGGTGGCCAAAGTCTTGGAGCCTCAGCTTCAGGATCTGTCCTTCCAGTGAGCACTCAGGGCTGATTTCCTTCAGAATGGATAGGTTTGATCTTAATGCAGTCCATGGGACTCTCAAGAGTCTCCTCCAGCACCATAATTCAAAAGCATCCATTCTTTGGTGATCAGCCTTCTTTATGGTCCAGCTCTCACTTCCATACATCACTACTGGGAAAACCATAGCTTTAACTATACGGACCTTTGTCAGCAAGGTGATGTCTCTGCTTTTTAAGATGCTGTCTAGGTTTGTCATCACTTTTCCCCAAAGCAGGCGTCTTTTAATTTCATGACTGCTTTCACCATCTGCAGTGATCATGGAGCCCAAGAAAGTAAAATCTCTCACTGCCTCCATTTCTTCCCCTTCTATTTGCCAGGAGGTGATGGGACCAGTGGCCATGATCTTCGTCTTCATGGATCACTGCCTTGTCATGGCGAAGGGGCTTGAATAACTCAGAGAAGCTATGAGCTATGACGTGCAGGGCCACCCAAGACGGACAGGTAATAGTGGAGAGTTCTGACTAAACGTGATCCACCTGGAGCAGGAACCAGCAAACCACTCCAGTATCCCTGCCCAAGAAAACTCCATGGACCTGAAATTTAGTAAATTTTATTTTCTATTTAGAGTCCCCTCATAATCAGAAACCCTTGCTCATAGGTGTGTGTACCAAAACATACTTGGGACATAATTTTTTCTGGGATTACACTGACTCCATGTTGGAGCTCCATAACAGTTCCCTTAATTTAGGCAAGAGCATCTAGACATACCTACAACCTACCAAGCAACTTCTGGGAAGGAGGTGGAAGATATTCATACTAACTGGAGCTCAATACATCATTTCATTCATTGCTGCTCCTATTGGCTCATGTTGGCTTTTGGAAACAACATAGGGGTCAACTGACAAACTGGCAGTGCTTAATCTTGTAATAATAATAATAATAATAATAATAATAATAATAATAATAATAATATATTTATACCCCGCCCATCTGACTGGGCTTCCCCAGCCACTCTGGGCGGCTTCCCCGCCAAAAAATATTAAAATACTGTACTATATCAAACATTAAAAGCTTCCCTAAACAGGGCTGCCTTCAGATGTCTTCTAAAAGTCTGGTAGTTGTTGTTCTCTTTGACATCTGGTGGGAGGGCATTCCACAGGGAGGGTGCCACTACCGAGAAGGAAAATATTTCTTTAAGCTTTTATTGAGTGAAAATGGTGTCTCATATTTTTAATGTCTGTAGATGAGCCTGCCTGCTAGGGCAGCCTTCCTTTTCTTAAGAGAAATGTTGGGATTTCTTCTTACTTCCAGAACATCTACGAGCTTGTCGTAATGTTGTCCATCTTTCCCTGGCTTATGTGACGGTAGGTTCTATCAGATGGGGTGACATAACTATCTGAAGCAAAGAGTTTATAGGAACACTGAAAGACACTGATGTTATCTTTTTAATATTGGAAGGAATAATCCTATTAGAGAAGAAACAAGGGAAACTGTTCTGCCCACAAGGCAGAATTATCTGAAGCCAATTGGTAGAGGTCAGGTTACCCTACAAAGACCAAGCTGTATGCTGGCCTATCGCTCCATCAGGGCTTGGTGAATGAGCATTAATTTGTGGCTCTGCTCATCTCTGTGCTAACTTTGTTCAGTGGAACTAGATACAACTTTGACAAATTAGAGCGGCCTTTTGTTTTTGCCTCACTGTCCCCCCGCCCTTCCAGCACAGCTCTCCAATTGTATCCCTTTCTTTCTGAAGTTTCTGCCATGTCAAGGCCATCAATGGCAGTCCTTCCACAAGACTACACTTTTTAATAAGCCCATCTATCAGCACCACATTCTCCAGGTCTCCCTGCCTCCTCTTAATCCCTCGAACGCAAGCGACCTTCCCTACATTGCAAAGGAGCCGTGCTCTGAAATAAATATCCCCTTTGTTTACAATGTATGAACCGTTAAAATTAACCTTCAGGATTAAGTGCAAAAAAAGATAGCTCACATTTTGTTGTTCTGTAGGAGATCACTAAAGAGAAAACAGCAGCAGAGAGTCTAACAATCCTAGTCCAATCTTCATCATTGCAACACATCAGATACTTTCAGTAAAACCATTTCTGAAAGAAAACCAAGCCCTATTCTTTTCTTAGAGTCTTCCTATGACATCAGCATAACGAAAATTTATTCATTGGTAATAATTTCCAGATGGAACTTTTAAAAAAAGAAAGAGAGAGAGAGAGAAGATAGTTCTGCAATAAGCTATAAAATAAAGAAATAATGCTGAAAAACTATTGTCAGTACTAGTAGTATTGGCACCGGTAGCAGAAGTATTTTACTCTTAACCACTTCCATCTACCCATTATGGATGGACATTTATTCATTCAGCTTCACCAATGATAAAACACAAGCTTTATATATTGCTCACGTTACATGGCCCACACGGTGAGACTTTTCTTCTCCATTCCTTGCTTAGTTTTTCAAGAATTCTTTTATTTCTTTTCAAATTTTATTTATGCTTTTCAGATTTATATATTTCACTGATTTTACCATCATTTTAACATTTCAAAACTTGACTTCCTTCCCCCACTTTCTGCAGTTCCTTAAATTTATTTTTAATATCCTCTGCATATCCAGATTAACTTAATTTGCTCATTTATTCATCTACTTTAAATATATACGCTTATAAAACTGCAGGTTATTACAACAATCCTGCTAGTTTTTCAAGAATTGGCCACGGGCTTCACATTTCATTTGCTCAAGCAAACAAATGCTCACAGCAAGGAAAGCTTATCATATAAATGACACATCACATCAGCATTTCATGGACTGAATAGGAACAAAAATTAACTCAGAAAGCCCAAAAGTTACCCTCTGAAGTTGTTTGTAGAAAAATGCTAAAGGTGGCAAGCAATGGGTTTTACGATAGGTTGGAAATGGTCACAAAGGCTGTGTGGAAATTAAAGTGCTCAGGCAACACCAGTGGACAGAAGGGAAGGGGAAATTTCTTTTGTAGCGGATTTCTCTGGGTCTATACCTTGAGGCTCATTCATTTTAAGACAAAGTTCATCACATCTAAGTGAAGCAAAGGGTTTAAAAGAATAAAAAGTGGGGGCATCAGTTCCTGTGGTAGCTCCTCAAGGCCTAACACATCACCTCTTGTACACTTCAAAGAAGTTTCTCAGAACTTAGACTGGCGGCATCAAGATTTTCCTTCAATATTCTTCTTTCCAAACTCTCCTATTAAATGCATAATCCTAGATTTCAATTTCTCCTTTGTGTGCTTCCGTGACTATTTCTCTTGCATTTGTGTTTCTACAAAATGTTTGGCTGTATCATTTTCTATTTATTAAATTGAGCTGTCTGAAGAGAAATCCTCAGTCTATATTAATAATTCCCCATAGAACCATCACAAAATAATGACCACTTCTGACAGCTTAAGAATCTACTTTATATTTTGGAAAGTTGTCTGTCTGTTCACTATGCATTTTGACACCTCTTATGATATCTTGACCAGATTTTGCATAATGACTTCTGAGATCAAGGAGCAGGTTTTTGTCTAGGCTTGAACACAATCAGATGCCATTTTGAATCAAGATGGTGGACTGAACCATTCAAAACCAGTGTATTCCAAACCTTTCAAAGCAGGGTTTCTCACTACTGGTTTAAAAACTGCAGTGATTTTCTTAGAATTCTGAGCAATGGCAGGTATGAGGTTGCTAGAATTTTTAAAGTTCCATTATCTCTTCTTATCTGAGATATTCTGCAGTTAGAACCGCATACTTAAATTACTAAGGGTGACAGCGTCCCATATTGACGTACTTTATTTAATCAAACAAATCTCTTTTGACCAAATTGCATCTTTTCGTCTGTGTGAAATGTGCAGGATTTGGCTTTTGGCTTTGCAAAATGTTTGTGCTTTGTGCTTAGTAAATGATGCTTCACACACCATAGCAACCCTTTACAAGTACTGAATGTGTAAGGGGATGAAATCTCAACAGGGCTATTTCACACATTGAAAAGAGCGCGTGGAAGAGATTGAGTCAGGTGTGTGCATTGCTGTCATTTTCAAATGCAATTTCTTCTGCACTACATTCTGCCTGCTCCTTCTAATTAGCTGCCTATTTTGATTTATAATGTGCTGGCCACCCCAGATTTAAAATCCAGTTAGCGTATGTGCCTGGGTGGAAGAGTGCAGGTACTTAATATGCTGAGCCCCTCCTTTCTTTGAGTATTGAACATAAACCAACAACTCCTTTTTTTGCAACGAGAAATGATTCTAGAAAATAAATAAATAAAAGGAAAGAAATCCAGGACTGCTCAGATTTGTTTAAATTAAAAATTATCCTCAAGGTTGAACTTGCATCCATAACAGATGGCGAGTGAAGAAACAGGAACAAATTTTTCCTGGTGGCGTAAATTGCTGACGTATCTGGAACGGTGCTTGTTTACTCCAGGGAAGGATCTGGCCCACAGTGTTTATATTTGCAAACACAGCCTTACCGTCAGGGCTGTTAATGTTACCGTACTTGGAAGAAATAACCATTACAAACTGCTGATTGTGGGATACACAAAAAAGGCTATTATATATCTCTGATTGCTTTTATACTGTGTAAGCTGAATCGGACGGCTGATGATATGAGTATTGTAATTGTGACAGTGTTGTTTGGTGGAAGGTTGTGTGTTGTACAGAAATGACAGGGTAAATATGAATAATTATGGCAAGACCACAGGCTTATGAATGCTTTAAATTAATCATCAGACAAAAATCCTTTAAACCCTCCAACCATGCTCTGACTTCCAGACTCTGACTTTCTGACTCTGTATGGAAGTGTGAGCTGAAACATAAAGAAGGCTGATCGCTGAAGAATTGATGCCTTTGAATTATGGTGCTGGAGGAGACTCTTGAGAGTCCCATGGACTGCAAGAAGATCAAACCTCTCCATTCTGAAGGAAATCAGCCCTGAGTGCTCACTGGAAGGACAGATCCTGAAGCTGAGGCTCCAGTGCTTTGGCCACCTCATGAGAAGAGAAGACTCCCTGGAAAAGACCCTGATGTTGGGAAAGATGGAGGGCACAAGGAGAAGGGGACGACAGAGGATGAGATGGTTGGATAGTGTTCTCGAAGCTACCAGCATGAGTTTGACCAAACTGCGGGAGGCAGTGGAAGACAGGAGTGCCTGGCGTGCTCTGGTCCATGGGGTCACGAAGAGTCGGAAACGACTAAATGACTAAACAACAACAACAACCATGCTTTGACGCATCTCTTTCCCACTTCTTTCCCATCAATTCCTCCTCACATGTCCAGTAAAAACAGCACCAGTCTTTTGTGTTTGTGCTTGAAGCACAAGAGAGAGTCCTTATTTGGGGGCAGAGAGATGGTATGGCACGCCCTCCAGAAACCTGCTCTTCAAAGCTGCTCCATGTGGCTTTAGTGTAAGGCTCACCCTACCTGCAGTGCACACTCATCCCACAAAAAAAATCTTGCTGGCTTGCTTTTTTGGGGTTTTTTCTTCCCTTTTGCATATTCTCAGGAGAACTACTTTTGATTCATATCTCTCCCTTGCCCTTGATAAGTGCTAGAACTCATGCTTACAGCTTAGTTTAAGGTTGCCCACAATATAACCACGGCAATAAATAACGCAGTTAATCACAGCAATACTATCATTGCATTACAGATCACTTCTCAAGCTCACTCCATATTAATTGTTAGGAGGCATCACTCTGTTCATGGTTTTCTTCAGAGTCATCACTAGCACGGAACAATAGGTAGACATCCCCAGATTCCAATATTTCCTTCATTGTAAAGCTTTTCTTGGCAGAGAAACATGTGTCACACAAGTTATATACACTGTAAGTGGAAGAATTTCATAACAACTGACAGCTTTTTGCCAGGTGTGGTCCAGTCTGGAAGAAATTATGGAATAAATCAGACACATGCAGCAGATATTTATTGATTCCCTTAATGGGGAGGACTATGATACATTTAGAGTCTTGGCAAATCTAATGTTAAGTGGAATATATACCAGGATTCAAGAGGGGAGTGGGCTGGATTCCATCTGCCACAAATGTCCCAGCTGATGTGTTGTGTTGTGACAAGTCATCTCAGATAGTGTCAATCATATTGCATTATGTTACATTAAGTGACATCTGTAATATGATTGATACAACACGGAATGACACATCATAATGCAAAATATCATCTGGAAAATTGTTTGGAGAAACCACTGAAGGATGGAACCTGAAGATGCTATGTATGCGTTTCCTGTTTCCAGAGGGAGGTGGCACAAAGACTTCAGGGTACGTTGATGCTACCTGGAACAAGACTGTCAGGTGAGTTTTATGACCTGAATTGTTTTCATGGACAATTGGAAGTTATACACCAAAATGCTCAATCCTTTGGAGCTGATGTGTATCTGAATGCCCCTGACCCATTTGGCACATCATTAATCATTAGTGTATCTCTGCCATCCAAACAGAGCTGCTAGCTATGCACAGCCAGTTTCAGCCCAGAAAAAGCTATTACTTCCCCTTTCTAAAAAATAGGCAATTCATTTCCTCGGTTTTGATCCTTCACTCTCCAACTGTCAGCAAAAAAGGCTGTGGTGTAGTGTGTTGTGGCTCTGATCCTGCACTGACAGTTCTACTGTGTTCTGAGTTACTGGTCATAGTATCCTTTCTACTGGTATATTGTTCTTTACTGGGACTGAATCTTTAGGTCAGTCCTGTAATGCAAATCATTGCACTGGAATACTGTTTGTCTCATGTTCTGCGCAGATGGTGAGGGATCGTGTCCATGGCAGGAGAATTTCTGTTTCTGGCATGCTGGAATCTTAGAAGCAGTTCAGCAGCACTCCTGCCCAGATTATGAACAACTTAGAGCTCTGTACAGAAATGCCAAGAGATGCAAAGCATGCCTGGAGAAAGAGGAATGGCAGCAAAGTCCACCTCTTGGGTACACCAAGATATAGATGCATCTAGATGGCAACTTTGTTCAGATTGTGGCGTTGGCACCTGTGCATGCAGATAACATCCTCCAAAGTGTGGAGGACGAGCATACTGAAAACACAAATTCTCCAGATTTTAGAAACTCCTTCCTTTGCCTGGCCAGGTGAGTTCTTTTTATCTCACTTGATAGTGGCAAAGGGGGTTGGGGCACAAGTCTGCTCTCTTCTGGGTCTTCTCCTTTTTGGAACTGAGATTGGTGGGAATAATGGCACCAACTTTTTAGGACTTCCAATGTAATTATGGACTTTTGACCATATAATTCAAACCTGACTGTTTGAGAGAGTTTTCCTTGAGGTCAGTTAGCGAGGTTCATTTTTATATCACTGCTGCTATTCAGCTCTGATGTATTTTTTCTAGCCTTTTAATTGTTGGGTGTATTTTAAAAGAGGTTTTATTTGAGTTTATTGTACAGCGCTTTGCACATTTTTAATAGGAAAGCATTTCAGATAAAACTTTATTACCATTATCTTCCATCAGCAAGTGGATGACTTCTTCCTCCTTCCATTGAACAATGGCCCTGAAACCAATGTATGTGTATATTTATTTGTTTTGCTTTGCTTGGTCCCCCCAAAGTCACATGCTCTTCCATGGCCTACTCTAATCTCTGTGTCATTGCTCACTGTGTCACATGGCCTAGAGCGAGCACTGTCAGCTAAGCTATCTGTCACCATTTACAGAACAGAGGAGCCAAGTCTTTCTCTCCTTCTTGTCACAGGGAATTATCACTGTGACAGAACTGGGGGATCCCAGCTATAAACATGAAGAGCTTGTCTGCTCTTAATTTAGGCGGGGCATCGAAAGTGTTGGAACGGCTCTTTCCTCTTTGTTGATAGCAAGCAGAACCATATAAACAAAAATCAATATTGCCATGAAATTCTCACTCTTTCCTTAGCAATATCTCCCCCTTCCATGTATAAAGTTTGATTTATTCTGTTGTGTGTTACTCTGCATCGTTCTACTGCTCAATCAATACACATCTTCATAATAAATATTGATGTTGCTTTAATGCTCTGTAGAACAGTGTCCTCCACGTGAGAATTATTTTAGTTGGGTGGAGCAGTCTCCTATTATGGCCTGTTCTTTGATGATAAAAGGCACGTTTTTTTAACCCAGATGGTCTGGAAAAGTAAACTTATTGACACTATGACTTCACTTGGAGGCACAGTAAATTTGTATCTTGATGTAGGTGCAGTTAGGTAGTTTTGGGCTGTGGTCTTAATGGCATTATAAGGGCTCCCCTTCTTCAGATGGTAGTGTGAGTGACTTCACTGACTTCAAATTTGGGGGACTTCTTGTTGAGTGGACTTCTGCCCTGCAGTCCTGCCCTGACTGTGGATCATCTGCAAGGTCATTTCAGCTACGTACTTAGTTATCCCATGGCAGAATTAAAAGCTCTCTGTATTTGAGAAATATGAAATTCACTGCTATTGAATTTGCACTAGTTTTTGTTTTGTTTTTAAAGTAGGAAAAGGAACAGAACTAGATTTAAAGTGACTCAGTGCAAACTGAATCTGCTTTCAAGCAAATTTCACTGCTGTGGCTTCTCTTGGGAATCTCAGGTTTTTGTAGGTGGACTAGGAGTTTATAACAAAGAACTTTGCAGTCCTCTTGAAATTGGCAGCAAGGAAGGGGCAAAGGACAAAAGGTATACCCATTCCTGTGTCCCAATCTGGACTGCTATTTACCTTTTAAACAACCATTCATGTAAATGCAAATTGCATGAATGGTATCATGTCTAGTTTGTCTCTGAGGATGAGCAAATTATTCTCTGTTTACCTTAAAAACATTGTGATTGCAAACACATCACACAGAAGTAAGACCTACATAATGTGTTCAGGATGGGCAACATTAGTGTGCACCCTGTTTTTCATTTTTTACTAACAATTGGATTTTATAAAGGCATACAGTATTTGCTGGGGTTTGTGCATTTGTGCCGGCATTGCAATAGCATTTTCAAACACTCCTTTTTATATGGTCAGATTCATCGATTAAACAAAATGAGTTTAGACTTTGTCTAGTACAAATGGGAATGTATTTGCATAATGTTTATCCTGATCCTTTTTGATCCTGTACTGTTTTTTATGTTTTTATTTACCTGAACTATGAATGTATTAGTCTCGTCTAAAAGCAAAGACGAGACTTCTAATTTCATCATGTGTAATACATACAATAACCTCTAATAGACAGACTAGCCTCTAGAGGACAGCTTCCCGGAACATTTCCAATTAAAAGTGATGGAGTTTAAAAGAACATCCATTATTTTGTAGCATATGCTCACTCCCCTGTAAAACCCTCCATCCTGCTCTTTTTCTAATGCAGCCTGGATAAAAGACTGCAAAACGTTGCTGGAAATTATTGAGTGAACCAGGGAAGTATGTTCTTTTCTTTTTTTTAAAGATATTTATTGGACATTTTTTTGAATATAAAAAAATGAAAAATAAACATACAAAATAATAAGCAGTTAAAAACACACATTGATTTTCAGTAACATAACTTCCATATCCTTATTTCCTCCGACCTCCTCATACTTCCCTTCTTTGTATTCCAGTTCAGTTTGTTGGTTCAGCAAATCCTTACCATAGAACTTTTACCCATTTATAATCCTTTTTTCATACCTCCTAAAGCATTACAGCTGGAAACCACTTAATTTCTGTCCAACATCTTTCTAACATTCATTAATTTTACAGTATTTCTTTAAGTAGTCTTTAAATTTCTTCCAGTCTTCTTCCAGGGAAGTATGTTCTAATCCTTCTATCTGACATTTTGGATATTAGCAGCTGACTCTGTGCCTTTGCTCTGATTCTTCGTTAATTTTGTCCAGTACTTAACTGTCCTCAAGTTCTGCTGTTGATATCCTTTTAAATATACTGATATTTTCCTGAAAATTTTCAGTGAGAAAATACAGTGAAAGAAAAGAAAAAAGATGCAGAAGAAAAAAGAAATATTTGAAATGGTGATGCAATACGAAATATGGGTACAGTGGTACCTCGGGTTAAGTACATAATTTGTTCCGCAGGTCCGTACTTAACCTGAAGCACCACTTTAGCTAATGGGGCCTCCTGCTGCTGATGCGCCGCTGGAGCACAATTTCTGTTCTTATCCTGAAGCAAAGTTCTTAACCTGAAGCACTATTTCTGGTTTAGCGGAGTCTGTAACCTGAAGCGTCTGTAACCTGAAGCGTATGTAACCCGAGGTACCACTGTATATAAATAGTACAATTATTCCAACTAATATAAAAATATTAACAAAACATCTTATTTTTTATAAATGCATTCCAAATATCATTGCACTTATCCATACACAATTTGTGTGTGAAGGGAGTCCGTTTGTCTATTGCAAGAGTTGTCATATCTTCTATCCATTGCTCAAACGGGGCCATTATATTATATTTCCAATGGACTAGTTTCTGTCTCTTGGGAGAAGTTAGGGCATAGGGAGTCCATCTATGTTGACCTGCTGTCAAACCCCATAAGGTAAAGGTAAAGGTACCCCTGCCCGTACGGGCCAGTCTTGCCAGACTCTAGGGTTGTGCGCCCATCTCACTCAAGAGGCCGTGGGCCAGCGCTGTCCGAAGACACTTCCGGGTCACGTGGCCAGCGTGACATCGCTGCTCTGGCGAACCAGAGCCGCACACGGAAACGCCGTTTACCTTCCCGCTGGTAAGCGGTCCCTATTTATCTACTTGCACCCGGAGGTGCTTTCGAACTGCTAGGTTGGCAGGCGCTGGGACCGAACGACGGGAGCGCACCCCGCTGCAGGGATTCGAACCGCCGACCTTTCGATCGGCAAGCCCTAGGTGCTGAGGCTTTTACCCACAGCGCCACCTGCGTCCCTATACTGTTGGTATAATGTTTAAAGTAATATTATCATCTGAGAATTTTAATTCCCGCCCAAGTAGTATTTATACATCCTAATATTTCCTCCCCAAAATTCCTAAGCTTCGGACATTGCATAAACATATGCTTCGAAGAGGCATTATCCTTGAACAATTTTGTGCCATTCGTTCCTTTGGGTTGGTATGATTGCCTTCTACAGGTTGTAAACACAACAAAAGGAAACCATTTTGATTCCATCACCTTCTGACTCCTCCAGGGGTCAGATGCCAGTAGTGGG
This sequence comes from Podarcis liolepis, assembly GCF_965112155.1. Classification (NCBI taxonomy): domain Eukaryota; kingdom Metazoa; phylum Chordata; class Lepidosauria; order Squamata; family Lacertidae; genus Podarcis; species Podarcis liolepis. Next base: position 6,800,424 of record NC_139557.1, read on the forward strand.
TGTGCTCTTTAAAGTAGGTATATGTGTTGGGTTGAAGTAAACAACAGACGAATGACAAGTGTCATATGGGAGGCATCTCCCGAGCATGTCTCGGGGAGTCCCTTTTATTGAATATTACAGCATCGCCACATATGTGCTTGTTGCTGATTGGTTAACACAAATACAATGCAAAGGTTGCATATAGACATTAATCATCAATAGATTAAAGGTTGGGAAAGGGAACACAGAATTAGACAGGCATGAAAACCTCTTTATTAAACTATAACTAGTGATTGATATAGCAAAACTTAAAGGAGCATATAAACTATAACTAGTGATTGATATAGCAAAACTTAACAGGGCATAACTATTGTATTCCGTAGATGTGGTCAACCATGCTTTAAGAACAGGTCAGGGTACGATGTTTCATGAACTCAATGTGAACTGAACATTCTAGGATGGGTGAGGAGGGAATGCTTCAGCTTAGATGTTTGCCAGAGTCATGTGCAGAAGCAAAAGTTCCGATCATATATGCATGCACACAACACACATAAATACCAGAGTGCTCATCAGATGCAACCCATTGATGCCAGCCTCCCCATTCTTCCACCAAATGTGTGGGTGAGCAACAGAGCCCGTGGAGGGTTCCCTGCCAGCTACTGCCAGTGGAAGGTCCTGGAACATGGCATACTGGAGGTGGGAGGAGCTAGGGCTGACTGAGAATGGCATTCATTGGATCTGCAGCCAGTCTCACTGCCGTCACATGACAGCATCAGACCCAATCTAGGCTTGGTAGTTGCACCAGATCCAGTTCTAGGCTGATGCAACAATATTCCTGCTCCCCACACCTTCCACCCACCACAGCGACGCATCACACCTTGTGGACATGGCAGTGACCCTTGTTCCCTATGGATTTCACCCTCAAAGATCACCACCAGTACAGTCATACCTTGGGATAAATACGCTTCAGGATAAGTATTTTCGGGTTGCACTCCGCGGCGACCCAGAAGTAACAAAGCGTGTTACATCTGGGTTTCGCCGCTCGCACATGCGCAGATGGTCAAAATGACGTCACGTGCATGCGCGGAAGCGGCAAAACACAACCTGCACACACACAGACGCGTAGTCGCATCTTACGTTCTATTCAGGATGTGGACGGGGCTCCGGAATGGATCCCATTCGCATCCCGAGGTACCACTGTACTTAAAATTGGCTCTGGAAAAGTACTAGCAGCCAGTTCATCTGGAACAGACAGAGGCTGTGTAAACATTATCTCCAGCCATTGTGCATGTGCAGATGGCTGTTTCAGTGAAAGAGAATTTGGCCAAATCCTTCTCTTTGTTGTGAACAGCAACATCACAAAACAACTTGAAATCAGCAGGCGGTAGAAACCGTGATGTGTTTATATAGATAGATAGATAGATAGATAGATAGATAGATAGATAGATAGTGGTACCTCGCAAGACGAAAAACTCGCAAGACGAAAAACTCGCAAGACGAAATAGTTTTTCGTTTTTTTTAGTTGCTTCGCAAGACGAATTTCCGTATGGGCTTGCTTCGCAAGATGAAAATGTCTTGCAAGTTTGTTTCCTTTTTCTTAAAACCGCTTGAAGAGGTGCAGTTGCGACTTGACCGTGCTTCGCAAGATGAAAAATTCGCAAGACGAAAAAACTCGCAGAACGAAATAATTTCGTCTTGCGAGGCACCACTGTATATATATATAGAGAGAGAGAGAGAGAGAGAGAGAGAGAGAAAGTGTTTTACATAACCAATTTGAATTCAAACATTATACATCAACACCGTCATTTAGGATTCCTTGAATCCCTGACTCTCCTCCGCCTTTACTATACCATTACCATTATCAATCTTTTTTCCAACTGCCTCCCTTATTTTCTTAAAAACAACAACAACAAATAACCCATTTTTCCATAGTTCTTTGTATATCACAAGCATTACTCAAATCTTGCCAAAGTTTTTAGTTGTTTACAGTGTTCTCTTAAATACATTGTATTCCCCCCTCCCCCCATTCCTTCTTAAACTTCTTCTCTTCCTGGTTTCTGATTTTCCCGGTCAATTTTGCCATTTTGGCATAGTCTATCATCTTCATCAGCCATACGTCTCTGGCTGGAACTTTATCGTCTTTCCAGAAACCGTGTTGTGTTTCAAGCTGCCAATGTGTTCATAACCTTAAGTGTTATATGCTCTAAACGCTTTGCTCCCACAAGCAACTGAAGTGATGCTTCCAAACCATCTTTAAAGGCAGCCCCACATATTGCTTAATCGTAGTCTTGACGTTACCAGAACACGCATAACTGAGAAAAACCTCTGTCTTCTCTAGACAGGATTACCCCTGGAAAATCAGCCCAAAGCTGATAGAAGTTACTCCTGGCAACCCAGACCACATGTGCTTCACTATGGAAGTTCACATATGTTCCAATTTCAGCATTGTGTGTCTATGTATACACATAGAATTAACAAATTTATCTCTGGGTAATGGGCAATTTTGTCCTGTCCACACAAAAATTTGCTGTAATCAGTGCTTCATGCCCCTAAAAAATGTTTAGGGGTACTCTCATTTCCCCTCTCATTTTGAAATACTATGGGACGTGGGTGGCGCTGTGGGTTAAACCACAGAGCCTAGGACTTGCTGATCAGAAGGTCGGCGGTTTGAATCCCCACGACGGGGTAAGCTCCCATTGCTCGGTCCCTGCTCCTGCCAAACTAGCAGTTCGAAAGCACGTCAAAGTGCAAGTAGATAAATAGGTACCACTCTGGTGGGAAGGTAAACGGTGTTTCCGTGTGCTGCTCTGGTTTGCCAGAAGCGGCTTAGTCATGCTGGCCACACGACCCGGAAGCTGTACGCTGGCTCCCTCGGCCAGTAAAGTGAGATGAGCACCGCAACCCCAGAGTCGGCCATGACTGGACCTAATGGTCAGGGTTCCCTTTACCTTTACTTTATTGAAATACTGCCCCTCACTGAGGCCAAACTCAGCTTCACAAAATGTTTAGTGGTATGCGTACCCTGCGCGTACCCCCAGAAAAAAGCACTGGCTGTAATCATACTTGCAAACAAAGCCATTGTGATTGCAGCTGACGGACTGTTCATGCCCTCCTTTGCTCAGTTTCTGCTACAAAGCTCTGCACATTTGTGAAGATATGGAGGAATTCCACTCCCCCCTCCAAGAGAAATGAAACTTCATGCATCATTTCTTCTTCCCAACCATCAAAGGCCAAGAGCAGTTTAAAAAGGGGAAAAAAAGTTTAGAAAGTCACTTCTCAGCATCAGAAAAGTGCTGACCCAGCTAGGGGCCCTGGGATTCAGAGCTGGGTACCCAAGAGCAGATGGCTTCACATGCTAGTCCATTAATCAAGTAAGCTTCCTGAGTACAATGATTTCTGGTGATCAAGTGCTCTGGATATGAGAAATGCGGCTACCTTCCTTTTCCCTCCCTAAATGCAGCCCTTTTCACATAAAGCTTGCAGATGCTGCTGTATTTCTGTTATTTATGAACTTACTGAACTGAAATGCAACAGATGTTGCAGGTGATTTCAAACTCAATTCTTTAGCAAATAGGCCGAATAAATCGTATATACCTTTGGATACTTGGAAGGAACATTTTCTGAGTGGAAAGAAAGTCGGTTTCAGGTAGCGAAGACAGAACATTCCTCACAGAAGCATAGAATGGTAAAGTTGGAAGGGACCCAAGGATCATCAGGGGACTGAAGCTGCCTTGGTCGCGCTGGTCGATGATCTCTGGCAGACTAGGGACAAAGGTGAAAGCTGTTTCCTAGTTCTGCTGGATCTCTCAGCGGCCTTTGATACCATTGACCATCACATCCTGCTGGACCTTCTAGAGGGGCTGGGAGCTGTGGGCACTGTCATACAGTGGTTCCGCTCCTCTTCCTCCTGGGCCGTGTTCAGAAAATGGTGGTGGAGGATGAGTGTTCAGACCCCTGGCCCCTCACTTGCGGGGTGCCTCAGGGTTCCGTCCTCTCCCCCATGCTTTTTAACATCTACATGAAGCTGCTGGGAGAGATCATCAGGGGGTTTGGGCTGGGTGTTCATCAGTATGCGGATGATACTCAGCTCTACCTCTCTTTTAAATCACAACCAGCGAAGGCAGTGAAGGTCCTGTGTGAGTGTCTGGAGGAGGTTGGAGGATGGATGGCGGCTAACAGATTGAGGTTGAATCCTGACAAGACAGAGGTACTGTTTCTGGGGGACAGGGGGCAGGTGGGTGTGGAGGACTCTTTGGTCCTGAATGGGGTAACTGTACTCATGAAGGACCAAGTGCGCAGCCTGGGAGCCATTCTGGACTCACAGCTGTCCATGGAGGCGCAGGTCAAATCTGTGTCCAGGGCAGCTGTCTACCAGCTCCATCTGGTATGCAGGCTGAGACCCTACATGTCTGTGGACTGTCTTGCCAGAGTGGTGCATACTCTGGTTATCTCCTGCTTGGACTACTGCTATGCACTCTTCATGGGGTTACCTTTGAAGGTGACCGAGAAACTACAACTAATACAGAATGTGGCAACTAGACTGGTGACTGGGAGCGGCCACCAAGACCATATAACACTGGTCCTGAATGACCTACATTGGCTTCCAGTACCTTTCTGGGCACAATTCAAAGTGTTGGTGCTGACCTTTAAAGCCCTAAACGGTCTCAGCTCAGTATACCTGAAGGAGCGTCTCCACCCCCATCGTTCAGCCTGGATACTGAGGTCCAGCGCCGAGGGCCTTCTGGCGGTTGTCTCACTGCGAGAAGCCAAGTTACAGGGAACCAGGCAGAGGGCCTTTTCGGTAGTGGCACCCGCCCTGTGGAACGCCCTCTCACCAGATGTCAAAGAGAAAAACAATTACCTGATGTTTAGAAGACCTCTGTAGGCAGCCCTGTTTAGGGATATTTTTAATGACTAATGTTTTAATCTATACTTAATCTCTATTGGAAGCCACCCAGAGTGGTTGGGGAAACCCAGCCAGATGGGTGGGGTACAAATAAAAAATTATTATTATTATTATTATTATTATTATTATTATTATTATTATCATTATTATTATTATCATTATTATTATCATTATTATTATTATTATTCTACCCTCTGCTATGCAAGAATCTCAACTAAAGCATCCATGACAGATTGCCAGCCCACTCTGCTTAAAAACCTTCAATAGTTCACAACTTCCCAAGAGAGACCGTTCCACAGTCGAACAGCTCTTACTGTGAGAAAGTTCTTCTTTATGTTTAGTCAGGATCTCCTTTCTTGTAATTTGAAGCCATTGGTTTGGGTGCTACTATTTGGAGCAGGAGAAAACAAGCTTTCTCCATCCTCCATGTGACAGCCTTTTGGATATTTGAAGATGGCTATCATATATTTCAGTCTCTTCTTTTCCAGGCTAAACAGATTTACTTGTGTTGCCTTTACAAAATAATAAAAAATAAAAAATCACCTTTTCACTGCTGCTAGAGACGTAATGGAGTCCCAGAGTCTCTTACTACATGTAAACTAAAATGAATTTCTTTCATTTCTGGTTAAGCTTCTGAATACTTGTATAAATAGCTCAAAAGGGATGAAAAGGGTATAGTAGATGGAGCACATTTCTGTTATTCCCTGGGAAAGTCCATTATAAGGAGTGGGGAAACCCATTCATTCTCGCTGGCACATAGAAAGACGATAAAATAATATCACTCAGAATAAAGAGAATTTCACTGAGTCCTTTATATTTTAAGTCTGCTCACAAGAATGAGTAGACTTAAGATCCATGGGACTCAACAATATTTTTTCAAGCAATCTCACTTTGTACAGTCTAACTTCCCTTTACTACTACCCATGAAAATACTCTGAAAATAAATATTTTATGGAAGAATTTGAGAACAAGCAATGTATCTGAAATATTCACAAATAATAAGAAAGCGCGGGACTCATTCGGTCCTCACACCCAAATGATTTGGCTCCTTGGGCACAATCCCTAGCTATGTGGCCTGTTAAAGGGGAAATGGCCCATAATAATAATAATACCAATTCTTTTTATATTGATGGAACATGTACTCCTAAAGTTGACATGCAACAGAAACACACTTTGTATATATTTTTCTTCATTTTTTTTATGCTGTACTATTTCTTTCCCTATTGTAATTCCTCTTTCTAATTTTGTTTATAAAGCCCGAGTTTAAGAGGAGGGGCAGTGAATGGTAGATCGTATCTTATTTTAAATGGTTTGAGTTTTATCTTCTCCAGTCATTCCTTTTGTGCTTACAGGTATAAAGGTAACGGTACCCCTGCCCGTTCGGGCCAGTCTTGCCAGACTCTAGGGTTGTGCGCTCATCTCACTCTATAGGCCGGGAGCCAGCGCTGTCCACAGACACTTCCGGGTCACGTGGCCAGCGTGACAAGCTGCATCTGGCGAGCCAGCGCAGCGCACGGAAACGCCGTTTACCTTCCCGCTGGTAAGCGGTCCCTATTTATCTACTTGCACCCGGGGGTGCTTTCGAACTGCTAGGATGGCAGGCGCTGGGACCGAACGACGGGAGTGCACCCCGCCGCGGGGATTCGAACCGCCGACCATGCGATCGGCAAGTCCTAGGCGCTAAGGTTTTACCCACAGCGCCACCCGCGTCCCACATGTATATAATATGTATATTATTATACTATAATAATATATTTCTGACATAAAATGATGCAAAACAGAGAAATCATGTTGGCTATTGAATGCCCCAGGTTTAGAGTTCAAGGTTGACTATTTTTTATGCTGCGTTATTATTATACAAAATAACATCGGTGGGTATTTTTATGGAACGATATTGGTAAGCCACCTTAGGGGCAAACAGCTTTTCAGGGGTTGGGTATACACTTTATAACAAACAAACAAACAAACAAACAAACAAACAAACAAACAAACAAACGGAGTTCTGCTGTCAAACTAAACTAATATGGTCCTAAACTTTCTGAGAAGCCCCCACCCTCAGTGATTTCTTCCTTCCACTTCTTAAACCAATTCCCCTTCTGGTAGGCACGCGAGAAATGAGAGAGTTGGTTGTGATGCGCCCCCTTGCAGTCGAAATAAACCGGTTTCAAATTGTTTATTATTCCATGATTTTTAGTATTGAAATTTGTTTGAGCTGTACACCCTGCACCTGCCTCTTCAGAACAGTTCTTTTTTGAAGGAACTGAATGCACTGTTTGGGTAAGGGAGTGGTGCTGTGCTTTCATTGCCACTAGGTGCTTTATGTTCAGAAAAACCCTTCATGAGAAGAAGTGGACCTGGCCATTCTTCACACAAAAGGGAGAGTCAGGGACTGGTTAACAATGAGCTGCAGGGTAAAGGTAAAGGTAAATGTAAAGGGACCCCTGACCATTCGGTCCAGTCGTGACTGATTCTGGGGTTGCGGCGCTCATCTCACTTTATTGGCCGAGGGAGCCCGGGTCATGTGGCCAGCATGACAAAGCCGCTTCTGGTGAAACAGACTAGCGCATGGAAACGCCGTTTACCTTCCTGCTGGAGTGGTACCTATTTATCTACTTGCACTTTGACATGCTTTTGAACTGCTAGGTTGGCAGGAGTAGGGATCGAGCAACGGGAGCTCACTCAGTTGCGGGAATTCGAACCGCCAGCCTTCTGATCGGCAAGTCCTAGGCTCTGTGGTTTAACCCACAGCGCCACCCGCGTCCCTTCGAGCTGCAGCCTAGGGTGCAGTTAAATTCAGCATAGAATGGCCTGAGCCTTTGGGTTCTGGTATGGCTTCAATTTACCTTTTTAAACTATACTTAATCCATACTGGTGGCGCTGTGGTCTAAACCACAGAGCCTAGGGCTTGCCGATTGGAAGGTTGGCGGTTTGAATCCCTGTGATGGGGTGAGCTCCTGTTGCTCGGTCCCTGCTCCTGCCAACCTAGCAGTTCGAAAGCACATCAAAGTGCAAGTAGATAAATAGGTACCGCTCCAGTGGGAAGGTAAACGGCGTTTCTGAGCGCTGCTCTGGTTCGCCAGATGTGGCTTAGTCCTGCTGGCCACATGACCTGGAAAGCTGTCTGTTGACAAACGCCGGCTCCCATGGCCTGTAAAGTAAGTGAGATGAGTGCTGCAACCCCAGAGTCGTCCGCGACTGGACTTAACTGTCAGGAGTCCTTTACCTTTTTAAAATCCATACTTGCGATTAAAATAGGCTGTCCTCATTGAGCACCCTTCCCTTCCTCTGGTTGCCACCATTTCCACAACCTGAGAGGAAGGATTGTTATTGTTGCAGCCTGTTCCCCTGATGATGAGCTCTCTGTGTCATATTGGTACTTAAATATTTGAGCATTCATCACGCCGCAAAGGCTTCAGGGTGTCCGGCTGCGCTAGTGATAATTATAGGCAATAAGGCCCATACCAAAGGGGTTAAAAGGAGATGTTGTAAACTCTGACAACCTTGCTTCTGTTTCTGTGGATTAGATTTATCCTCTGGACTGCTTTACTCTTCCTCCAGAGAGTTCATCGTGTAAGTCAGTATGACAGATTTATCCGTGCTTACAGAGATGGTGGCTGTTTTCTCACTAGGCAGGTGGAAGGGGAAAGCAGGCTAAGACAGCTTCCAGCTGAGAGGTCACAACTGAAATCAAGCCATGGAAAGTATATAAATTATACACATTTTTCAAAGAGAAGCAACTTTTGCTCTTACTTTTGTCTTTTATTATCCCACCACTGCGCTCTCTATTTCAGGCATGTCACTATTGCCAAGGTACTGCTAGGATAAGGGACGCGGGTGGCGCTGTGGGTTAAACCACAGAGCCTAGGACTTGCCGATCAGAAGGTCAGCGGTTTGAATCCCCGCTATGGGGTGAGCTCGGTCCCTGCTCCTGCCACCCTAGCAGTTCGAAAGCACGTCAAAGTGCAAGTAGATAAATAAATACCGCTCCGGCGGGAAGGTAAACGGCATTTCCGTGCGCTGCTCTGGTTCTTCAGATGTGGCTTAGTCATGCTGGCCACATGACCTGGAAGCTGTACGCCGGCTCCCTCAGCCAATAAAGCGAGATGAGCGCTACAACCTCAGAGTCGGCCACGACTGGACCTAATGGTCAGGGGTCCCTTTACCTTTACTACTAGGATTAGTGCCCTTCTTGCTCTTGAGATCTTGGTAGAACTGGCAAATAACTTGCAAGTCCTTACAGGAATTAATGTAGCGTTATTAATGCCAGCTGTTATATGCTTGGTGGTGTCATAGCCATTTGTTCCAAGCCCTGTTTTTAGAAAAAAAATATGAAATATGGCACTATTTCTTTTGGGTCATCATGACCCAAGCTTTTTGCTCAGTGACTATAACGGGTGCTTCAAACTTGAATGTCTCCCTGGCAGCCCAGTGCTTTCTGTACCCCCAGATACAGGACTGTCTGCTGAAATCCTCTCCGCTGTTCCCCTTCACGTCATAAATTTGTCTGCTTTATATCTATAGTTGAGTGTCTCAGTGAAAGCCCCATCTGCAGATGCTGCAGTCCTCAACACACTAATGTGGAAGCGAGTCTCCTCTGCATCAGAAGGACTTATTTCTATCATATGGCTGCAAATATTACTGGGGGACGGGGACCGGGGATAGACAGACTGTTTCCTGTTTCCAATCAAAAGCTCCCTGCTTCCCATCACACTGAAAGCTCCTTTTGGATGGGGGTTCATTGGCTTCGTGTGTGGGTCAAATAATAAGGTGAATCTTGGTGATTCAGGATACTCCCTCATCCCAAGTTGAAGGGTGATACCAATGGCTCTCCTACTTTGTTCTGAATATGCTCTATATCTCTGTAACTCCAGACCCTCCAAGTGTCCCTATTTTCCAGGGACAGTCCTGGATTTACAGAAGCCATTCCAGTATCTAATTTGATACTGGAATGTCCTGCTTTTCCTTAAAGGTAAAGGTAAAGGTACCCCTGACACGGCAAGGAGAGCCTCATCTGAACATCTTAACGATACAGGAGGTGTTCCCTCAGGGAAACTGGTCCCAAGTTGTTTAGAAGCTTATGTCAACACCAAAACCTGGCCCAGTGGCAAATTGGCAGGTAGTGCTGTTCTTTTAGAAGCAGTGTTACATACTCATGGGAGTCATAGCTCCAATAAGACGCTTAGCTGCTGCAGATTCTTGGCCAGTTTTAAGGGCAGCTCCACATAGGGTAAAGGTAAAGGTAAAGGGGACCCCTGACCATTAGGTCCAGTCGTGGCCGACTCTGGGGTTGCAGCGCTCATCTCGCTTTATTGGCCGAGGGAGCCGGCGTACAGCTTCCGGGTCATGTGGCCAGCATGACTAAGCGGCTTCTGGCGAACCAGACCAGTGCACGGAAACGCCGTTTACCTTCCCCCCGGAGCGGTACCTATTTATCTACTTGGACTTTGACGTGCTTTCGAACTGCTAGGTTGGCAGGAGCTGGGACTGAGCAATGGGAGCTCACCCCATCACAGGGATTCAAAGCGCCGACCTTCTGATTGGCAAGCCCTAGGTTCAGTGGTTTAGACCACAGCGCCACCCGCGTCCCATTGCCAATGATACCCTATAGCTAATAGTGCAATCCTTTTACACAAAGCAAGCACTGCTGAGTTAAGAACTTTGCTTCAGGATGAGAACGGAAATTGTGCGGCGGCAGTGGGAGGCCCCATTAGCTAAAGTGGTGCTTCAGGTTAAGAACAGTTTCAGGTTAAGAACGGACCTCCAGACATAGCTGTCAACTTTCACATTTGAAAATAAGGGATCAGCAGCCTCACCTGTCCCGGGGACAGTCTACGGGATATCTAACAATCTGGGATAGCAGCGGGAAACGGCGTGGAATAAGGGAATTTCCCACAAAAAAAGGGAAGGTTGACAGCTATGCCTCCAGAACGAATCAAGTTCTTAACTCGAGGTACCACTGTACACAGTCCAACAGGACTGCCAGCAGAATTTTATTTCAGCAAAGGTGATGGGACGGTATCTGGCACTGTATTTGGGGACAGCAGGCCAGCTTTGAGGTCTCAGGGGGAAAGATGGGTGGCTACCCTGCCCCATCCCCAACACATGAGGCCTGAGGTCAGTGCTCCCCCCCTAAAAAATAAATAAAATGTTTAGGGGTACTATCATTTTCCTACTCATATCAAAATGCTGCACCTCAATGAGGCCAAACTTAGATTCACAAAATGTTTAGGGGTATGCGTACCCCTGCGTACCCCCAGAAAAAAACTGTCTGAGGTGACTGCCTCACCCTTCTTAAAGGAATTCCTGCTCCTTTTCAAGGCACAGACACACTTTCTAAAATACATCTATATGAAGGCACTATGAAAACGGTGAAAGGAACTATCGTCTGATAGCAAAGACATACAGGTGAAATTTGAAAAATTTGAGATCCGTGGAAAAGTTCATTTATTTCAGCAATTCAACTTAAAAGGTGAAACTAATATATGAGATAGACTCATGACATGCAGAGGTCCAATATTGCTCTATTTGCAATCCTTGTTTTGCTGATTTCATTTAATATTCTAATTTTCTGAGATTGTTAATTTGGGGTTTTCATCAGCTGTACGCTATAATCATCACAATTATAACAAATAAAGGCTTGACATATCTCGCTTTGCATGTCATGAGTCTATCTCATATATTAGTTTCACCTTTTAAGTTGAATTACAGTGGTACCTCAGGTTAAGTACTTAATTCGTTCTGGAGGTCTGTTCTTAACCTGAAACTGTTCTTAACCTGAAGCACCACTTTTGCTAATGGGGCCTCCTGCTGCTGCCGTGCTGCCAGGGCACGATTTCTGTTCTCATCCTGAAGCAAAGTTCTTAACCCGAGGTACTATTTCTGGGTTAGCGGAGTCTGTAACCAGAAGCGTCTGTAACCTGAGGTACCACTGTACTGAAATAAATGAACTTTTCCATGATATTCTAATTTTTCGAGTTTCACCTGTATGCGTTACCGTAGCTAGAAGGAAGGTATTTTCCTCATCTAGGGGAAAACATGACAGTTGATTTCTCAACTTAATGGTATTCGGATGCCTTGCATTTCCTGATTTTTCAGTGGCCTCTGAGCTGCAGCTGCTTTATTATTGCATCACTTGTGTTAAGAAACCAGGCAAAATGCAGGTCACTACATGCCGTTGAAAAGCTACAGGTAATTCAGGCCTTGCAAGTCTCTGATCCAGGCAAGGCTCTTCACAGTTCTTTACTGAGCAGGTGGACCCAAGCATATGTTGCAGGTTGAAACAAGAGCTGTAATGAAACATTGCACTTAGCTAAGTGGAAAAACCCCCAACAGTTTGAAGTGTACTTGCAGCCAATACCAAGAGGCCATTTTGCTGAAATAATATCAGATTTCCGCTTGTGCTATGCATAGCTGTCACCCAGTGATACGATAGGCCCATGATTTATTAACCTACTAAAAGCACTGTCACCGACTTGTTATAATAAACTTGGCTTAAAATATTAAAACATAAAACACAGAGCGGGCAGCTCTAGCAGAATCCCCTACAAATGCTTTCTAATTTTGTTATGCTGCGTTTCACAAGGAGGAAGAAGATAAACAGTGTAATCTTCTTGGGTTTGTTATGTTAAGAGTATTGTTGGTAGCCAGCGAGTGTCCTTTACCAGCTTTGACTGGTATACCGGCTGCATCTGGATAAGTTGGACTGCGGCTCTGTCATCCTGGCACTTGTCACATCCAGAATGGCTACAGTCATGGGCTCTACAGAGGGCTGCCTTTGAAAAAGGTTCAGAAACGGCAATTGGTACAAAATATGACCACCCTGTTACTGGTGGGGACCAGGTAGACAGAACATGTTACATCAATTTTATATCAGTAGCACTGATTGCCACTGCATTGCTGGGCTGTATTCTGGGCTATTTATCCTTATCTTTTAAAACAGGGGTAGGCAACCTAAGGCCCAGGGGCCAGATGCAGCCCAATCGCCTTCTCAATCCGGCGCGTGGACGGTCTGGGAATCAGCGTGTTTTTAAATGAGTAGAATGTGTCCTTTTATTTAAAATGCATTTCTGGATTAATTGTGGGGAATGCCTGGTGTTTTTACATGAGTAGAATGTGTGCTTTTATTTAAAATGCATCTCTGGGTTATTTGCAGGGCATAGGAATTCATTCATAATTTTTTCAAAATATAATCCGGCCCTCCACAAGGTCTGAGGATTGTGGACCGGCCCACGGCTGAAAAAGGTTGCTGACCCCTGTTTTAAGCAGTGGCATAGCGTGGATTGCTGGTGCCCAGGGTAGAGCAAGGGTTGTGGACTGGGCAGCTAGGGTGGGGGCACACGCCAGGGGACACGAGTGGAGCCCGCATGGAAAGTGAATTGAGCCCACCTCTAACAAGCTCCTTGCCCACTGTCTCTATCCACTTGCCCCCTAGACCAACGCACCTGCCACCACGCCTCAGCTGCCAGGGCTCTGTGCCTGATGTGGGGGTGCCTAATTTTTGCCCCTCAAAAATATGCACCCAGGGCCACGGCCCCCTGCCCCCCATGCTATGCCTCTGCCCCTAAGCACCCCAAAGGCCCCACAGTGACAGCAAAAAAATAAAAATACACAGTGTGCTGGGCTGGGTAGAAGGATTTGTGTTTGTGTCCTGTGTGAGAGTGTGAGAGTGCACATATGACAATGTAACATGGTGACACCCATCCTTGCACTAGCCTAGCAGCCTTTGTGCTGCCTGCCAGAGAACTTTTGTGTCCGCTCATTGTATGAATGAAGGGGCAACCATCGTATTCTGAGCTTCTTCCAATTTCAGTGGAGCTCAGCACAAGGATCAAGGGGTGGCCTTATTCTGAATAGGAGGAAGACAACAATGACACACAACAAGAGTCCCGATTTGCTGAGGTCTATGGCGCTGTGGGTTAAACCACAGAGCCTAGGACTTGCTGATCAGAAGGTCGGCGGTTCGAATCCCTGTGACAGGGTGAGCTCCCGTTGCTCGGTCCCTGCTCCTGCCAACCTAGCAGTTCGAAAGCACGTCAAAGTGCAAGTAGATAAATAGGCACCGCTCCGGCGGGAAGGTAAACAGCGTTTTCATGTGCTGCTCTGGTTCGCCAGAAGTGGCTTAGTCATGCTGGCCACATGACCCGGAAGCTGTACGCCGGCTCCCTTGGCCAATAAAGCGAGATGAGCACCGCAACCCCAGAGTTGGTCATGACTGAACATAATGGTCAGGGGTCCCTTTACCTTTACCTTTATTCTGTAGCCAGCTTTGTTCAACAAGGATCCACTCCTAAACAGAATGCAACAATTGTAGAGATAGTAGTGGGACTGACTTGCATATGCTACTGAATGAAACCAGATTTGGGAGGAAACAACATACAATTTGGAGAGGAACAGTGAACATTTACTTCTCTTGTTTTTCTCTCTTTCCCCTGTATCTTTTGTTTTCTGTGGAGCTGCGTGATTTTGTCTTAAAACTTCCCCTGATTTGTAACGCAGCATCTCTTCTATTGATTAGAAAAAAGCATTTTGATTCTAGTTTTCAAAGTCATGCAGAACCAGGCATTACTAGAGCTCCTTCATCCCGGAGAAATGTTATGCTGCTAAGAGCTTGTTTTAGAGAGAAGAGTATAACTGCTTCATGAAATGTAGCCAGATATCAAATTAGGGATTCCCATATGGTGCACTTGTATTATTGCTTGGCTGGAGGAACAAATGCAAATGCGGGTGATAAAAAGGGCCATGATGGGATGTGGAACAGGAAATGCAGTGGAAATACTGACTTCAGAATTTAACTTTCCTGCTGGGCAGGCATTGCAAACTAATACACCCTCTAGGACGCGAATGATGTGGCTTTGCGTTTTGCACTGGGTGTGTTCTGGGTCTGGGGGAGGTGGTGAAGCCTTAATGTTTCTTTTTTTATTTTAATTTTTATTAAATTTGCTTAGCAACATAACATTACTATGTATATTCTATAAAACAAAGAATACAGAACAAAATTCATTCATACTAAAATGCCTAACTATATAACATTAATATATATGTGAAATATACTCAGAGTCGCAAAGTGATTTCATGCTCTTTATTCAGCTCATAGTGGTGAGGAGGAATGAATGAACTTCCCCTCAGAGTATCTGCTTTATATACATTATTTACACAATGGGCTGCACATGATTGGCTAATTCCGGAATTCTACTGTAAGCCAATCAGGTTGTGTATTCACTTCTATCTGGAGCATGATTGGGTGGTTCCTGCCAACCAATCATACTGCTGCATTGTTCTAGGACCAATCAGACTGCTGCATTCTGAATCCTATTGTTCTAGGACCAATCAGACTGCTGCATTTTGGATCCTATTGTTCTAGGACCAATCAGACTGCTGCAGTTTGGAACCTATTCAACTCAGTACATAACAATATGGTTTCTGAAAAAAAAAGGCTTACATAACAAAATCAATTCAAAATACCATCCGGTTTACTTCCTCCCCTCCTTCCCCCCTCCAGCCCTCCCCGCCCCCAGTCAGGCCTTTCTTCTTCATATCTTTATCCATGTACACAGTCTGTTCATTCGAGCTTGTATGTTAGGGTTGGCTTCCCCTCTTTCTATCCTGTTCCTGTAAAATGCCCATAAGCCTTAATGTTTCAAAAGGAAATGTGTACCCAACACTAAAATGAACTGCATATTTTGGTATTTAATTTTTAAGTGGATTTGTTCAGGCCCCTTTTCCACCTTCTTTAATAAAACATCTGTAAGAATTACCAGAACATTTCATGCAGGCTGAATTTCACAGTGTTACATGGAAATGGTTAAGCTAGAAGGGTCTCTGTGTTAAACCCATGGGAGGCAAAGAGTGCATCCTCTCCCCTTTTGTGTTGAATTACCTGGTGGGCATGAAGTTCTTTTGTTTTTTTAAAATGAGTATTGAAATGCTCCATTCGATTCCGCAAATCTCTGATGCGCATTCCGCAAATCTGAGGATCCATTCTAACACCCACCAGGAAAAAACGTGACCATGACAGCAAAGTATACGAACCCTTCCAGACTAACCATCTCCTCAACTCAGTTGTTGTTTAGTCATTTAGTCGTGTCTGACTCTTCGTGACCCCCTGGACCAGGGCACGCCAGGCACTCCTGTCTTCCACTGCCTCCCGCAGTTTGGTCAAACTCATGCTGGTAGCTTCGAGAACACTGTCCAAACATCTCGTCCTCTGTCGTCCCCTTCTCCTTGTGCCCTCCATCTTCCCCAACATCAGGGTCTTTTCCAGGGAGTCTTCTCTTCTCATGAGGTGGCCAAAGTATTGGAGCCTCAACTTCATGATCTGTCCTTCCAGTGAGCACTAAGGGCTGATTTCCTTCAGAATGGAGAGGTTTGATCTTCTTGCAGTCCATGGGACTCTCAAGAGTCTCCTCCAGCACCAGAATTCAAAAGCACCAATTCTTTGGCGACCAGCCTTCTTTATGGTCCAGCTCTCACTTCCATCCATCACTACTGGGAAAACAAATGCCCAATCAGGGCCCACTTTATACAGGCCAGCGATGTATTGAGACAGCCCTATGGCTTTAATGGTGGTTGATAAGTGGCAAGCTAGTCCTTGGCGTGGCTGTGCCCTGAGGTTCTCAGATAGCACCCTTGGACCACCTCCACCAGATGTGCTGCTGTCAGGTGGGTTGATGTGGTATCAGCTGATTGACAGTGATAAGACCCAAACACTCCTGCTCTAAATCATGATATCCTGTTTTATAAGAAGGTCTGTATCATCAAAGTTACCAGCCACTCTTAAAGGATTAGGGCACTTCTGGCTTCTGAGGCACCTAGTTGTAATAAATACAGCCACTGAAAAAATGGCGACACATGAAAAGAAAATAAGGGACCCAAAAAAGAAAAAGAGTGAAACATAATTTGATTTAAAAATAAAATAAAATTAACAAATGTTTTTCTGGTCTTTTTCTGTGCAAATGCACTAATAACTGAGGAAAAAACTTGCCTTCATGCAATGTCACTCTTGATGTTAAGCATATGAAAAATCTGTATCGGCTAACAAAAATAGTTATCAAACATATCTGTTAATGACTTAAATTTGCAGCTGTGAGCTGAGTGTGTGTGCCACAGTTTGATCCAATGCACATAAAATAATGATAATAATAATAATAATAATAATAATAATAATAATAATAATAATAATTTTTTATACCCCACTCATCTGGCTGGGTTTCCCCAGCCACTCTGGGCGGCTTCCAACAGAACATTAAAATACAATAACCTATTAAACATTAAAAACTTCCTTAAACATGGCTGCCTTCAGGTGCCTGAAGTCTGGTTGTTGTTTTTCTTTTTGACATCCAGTGGGAGGGCGTTCCACAGGGTGGGCGCCACTACCAAGAAGGCCCTCTGCCTGGTTCCCTGTAACTTGGCTTCTCGCAGCGAGGGAACCGCCAGAAGGCCCTCGGCGCTGGACCTCAGTGTCCGGGCTGAACGATGGGGGTGGAGATGCTCCTTCAGGTATACTGGACAGAGGCCGTTTAGGGCTTTAAAGGTCAGCACTAACACTTTTAAGTGTGCTCGGAAACATACTGGGAGCCAGTGTAGGTCTTTCAAGACCGGTGTTATAAGCTGTGAAACTTTTTGAATGCCCCCAAATTGACAAGTGTCTAAATTAGAGGGCCCTTTGAGCTTGAGCTCCTGGGCTAGATGGCCTGTCCAGCCCTCGCCCCCACTTTGGTCCTTCTTCTATCAGAATTATTGCCTAAATTGAGCCTCTAGAGAGAGGTTTCAGCATTTTCCAGGAGCTTTGAGGTTTACAAAGCACAAAAAAAATCCCCAAACCAAGGAACATGATCAGTAACTGTGGAATATACATTAAATACTTCCCAAGTGCCCCGGAAAAGATGGGACATAAAAAATGGGACATTGTAGCTACCATTTTGGTAGCTACACATGGTGCTCTCACCCTGAAAAAGCACTTTTGTGAGTCATGATCTTGTGCAGTGCCCAAAATGTGTGTTTTGGGGCATCGCATGAGATCTCCCCCTCCCCAAAATCTGTTTTTTTCCAGGTTGAGAGTGTGGCGTGGGTCATGTGACTCATGCAGGAACGCGTCCCTAATTTGCATTCCGGTTTTAGTGCTTGAAAAGTTGGACAGCATGCCACTTACAGTCAGAAAAGCATATAGTCAGGAAAACATGAAGTATCAAATGTTTCTACCTCCTAAACAACAAGCACCATGCTTTTCACTTGCTCTACTTAGCATTTAGCAGCCTTTGGTGGAAGCATAATTGTAACCGTCTGACTCCGAGAGGGAAATTGTCTATTGCCCTTCCTTGCCTAACAAAAGGATGCATTGATCATATAAAATGTAATTGCATTGGCAACTGCTGTTACCACAATTGATTATATTGACTGGTTTGCCTGTCTATTTTCTCACTTCGTTGTACTTTCGTTGCCTATTTCTTTTCCTATATTTTTAAGGATTCTTTCCTTTTTTTCAAAAATAGCTGGGTCCTTTGTCCAGTATTTCATGCCTGGAATGCCAGGGTCCATTCTTGCAACTGCTAATTCAGTTTACAAAACTTTGATTGGTTCTATGTTGTGTTGGCTTCTTACCAGAACAGATTGATTTGTTTAAAAGATGTTGCAATTGTGCCTGCCATTCTCTACGGCAGTACCCTTCAGTAATATTAACTAAACCCCCACTTTGAACTTCATCATGGAATATCATGCTTGATTCAATATCATATCGCACACAGTACCCTAAATTCGTATTTAATCTTATGTTACTTATTTATTTCTAATGTGCCTCACTGATCCCATCTGCTCCTGAAGGTTGCGGAAACTTCTAAAATGGATTTGTGGAGGACATGGGAGTGGGGCTCACAGGAAGAGAAGGCCTCATTGCACAGGTGGCGGTCCCCTGTGACTTTGTTGGATACAACCTATTTCTTTCATAAGGTTTAATATATTTAAAAACAAAAACATAAAATTTCCCCTATGATCAGGGCTTTGTTTCAGCTGGAACTCACCAGAACTCCATTCTGGCACCTCTCAGGTAAGCACTATGCTATTACCATTCTAAGAGAAAGAGGAAGGTGTTTGTGATGAGTCCCGGCAACTTTTTTTTCTAGAAAAATAGCACTGCCTATGATTATTTATTTCATAAAATAAACACAGTTATATATTTATTTCATACACCACTTGATTGTAACCCCGCCCACCAGAGCATACTTTTAAAAGGATGTTTTTATTTTAATAAATTCTAGCACCTTGAGTTGAATGGATAAGCATGTGCGGAGTTTATGTTGTCCAAGAGAAGCAAAGCTTCCTTTGTTTTGATTTTTAAGGAGGACCTAAGGATAAAGTGCTGGGACGCGGGTGGTGCTGTGGTCTAAACCACAGATCCTAGGGCTTCCCGATCAGAAGGTCGGCGGTTCGAATCCCCGCGACGGGGTGAGCTCCCGTTGCTCGGTCCCTGCTCCTGCCAACCTAGCAGTTGGAAAGCACGTCAAAGTGCAAGTAGATAAATAGGTACCGCTCTGGCAGGAAGGTAAATGGCGTTTCCGTGTGCTGCTCTGGTTTGCCAGAAGCGGCTTAGTCATGCTGGCCACATGGCCCGGAAGCTGTCTGCGGACAAACGCCAGCTCCCTCGGCCTATAGAGCGAGATGAGCGCGCAACCCCAGAGTCGGTCACGACTAGACCTAATGGTCAGGGGTCCCTTTACATTACCTTTACATCAGGCACAGATACCTGGCAGCTGAGGTGTGGTGGCAGGTGCATTGATCTAGTGGGCAGATGGATAGAGACAGTGGGCAGTAAAGCGAGATGAGCTCCGCAACCCCAGAGTCATCTGCGACTGGACTTAACGGTCAGGGGTCCCTTTATATTTACCTTTTAAGGATAAAGTGGTCTGATCAGGAACTGGCTGTCTTTTTGTTTCCTGCAATGCCCAAGATGCAGCCCAGAAACTATAGGAGCCAACTCCTTGGGGACATGGTTGCTTAGCCACCGCCTGCCCTAAAGTATTTGAAGAGGCCAAAGTTGATGGATATTGTCATTCAAATAGGTGGCTTTGTTGGTCTGATGCAGTTGAAATAAATAAATAAATAAAATAAAATAAAAAAATTGTCCAGTAGCACCTTAGAGACCAACTAAGTTTGTTCTGGGTATAAGTTTTTGTGTGCATGCACACTTCTTCAGATCTGAAGAAAAGAAAGAAAGAAAGAAAGAAAGAAAGAAAGAAAGAAAGAAAGAAAGAAAGAATCACCATTAAAAACAGGGATCTGGTCAGCAAAAAGAGAGGGGGCAGCGGGCAAATGCAAGCACTTACATTTTTAAAAATGTATCTTATACCTCAGTGACTCTGCTCCTGTGAGGCTATTGCTGCAGCTCCCTCCCTTCCCCATATAGCCTCTTTCTTTAATGTAAAATATAAGCTGTTAATTTCTCCTTTGAGAATTTCCCAAGTACGACATGGTGCAAGGGGCCAAAGATGTCGTGCCTTGGATGTAAGAATCCTCTTCCGCTTGTTTGTTTGTTTTTGAAACAAAACAGAGCCCCGAAGTGCCTGCTCTCAGTCTTTGCTGATCACTTGCTAATAATGGCTGGGCTCTATCCTAATGTCATTACACTTCCAAGCAATGATTGATTGTGCCATAGCATGTTTTTGAAACCTAATTACTGTCTCTGTTGTCTCTGAACTCATTAATCTTCTGCCCTGTAAATAAGTAAAATTGACAAAATAACTGAATTTCTTTAATGATGAGCTCCGGTTATCTCTGTACCTGCTGCTTTAGGTTAACCTTTTTTACTGCTTCGGAAGCAGCAGTCCTCTTCCCTGTACAGTAAACGATTCCCTGCCACTAGGTTCATTTAAATGAGCATCTCTACGCATGGCATTGCTACCTGTAATTTTTTTTCCAGCCGTTATCTCTGCTGGACCAATTTAACCAACACCGTCCAGAGAAATTCCAGGTAAATTTTATGTGTGGCCATTGCTCCAGAGGGTTGTGTGGGAAAATTATGAAGAGCTATACAGACAGGACGCAGGTGGCACTGTGGTCTAAACCACAGAGCCTAGGACTTGCCAATCAGAAGGTTGGAGGTTCGAATCCCCGGGACAGGGTGAGCTCCCGTTGCTCAGACCCAGCTCCTGCCAACCTAGCAGTTCGAAAGCACACCAGTGCAAGTAGATAAATAGGTACCGCTCCGGCGGGAAGGTAAACGGCATTTCTGTGCGCTGCTTTGGTTTGCCAGAAGCGGCTTAGTCATGCTGGCCACATGAACTGGAAGCTGTACGCCGGCTCCCTCGGCCAATAAAGCGAGATGAGCGCTGCAACCCCAGAGTCAGTGACGACTGGACCTAATGGTCAGGGGTCCCTTTACCTTTACCTTTATACAGCCAGACAAGTTTTATCAGGCCTCTTGTTGCTGCTAGAAAGCGGTCAGTTTTCAGAGTCTGGATAAGACAATGACAATCAAACACTGGTGAAGTTGGGTAAAAACGCATGGACACAGGTATATAAAGCAAGCTTTTAGAGGGATCTCTAAATTTTAAAACAAAACATTCTGATTTTTTTTAATTTTTAATCAAGCATTTAAAGTGCACCCCCTGTTGACATACCTGTATGTTTAACCTACGTTAGTTTCCCATTCAGACATTTTTTCAGATCTTCTCTCCTGCCATATGTAGGATAAGAACCATTCTGAACTACCTTTCAGGGTTGTTCTGAGGATCACACCTAGAAGTGTCGTACAGATGTTAAGTATAATTAATATTTATCTCTTTAGGTTTATCTGTTTACAATTTGCTGTTTTTATTGTTGTCTTGTAGGCCTTCTGCAGGTAAGGTATAAAAATTCAAAAACAAATAATCTTATATACAAGCAGGATAGAAAACTGGAGCACACGGTTTGATAGGGTTTATTCCAACACATGTTGGGTGCTTCTTGCATAAACCATGAAGCAAATGTGTCGTTCAATATGCAGACACATATTGTGGTTCGAGGACCCGACCCCCGCGTAGTGAAATGAAGACACAAGGACACGTGATATATGGTTAATGGGCAAGAAAAGGCCACAACTTTATTGGTTACAGCAATGAAAAGGTATTGGCTTAGGCATTGGATTGAAACAAGTGGGTTATTCACCAGTAGGTGGAGCCTGTTGATGCTAATCCAACTATAGGCTCACCCCTGCTGTCACCGAGGGTCGTGCCAAGGCCTCCCGCCAAGCAGGCATCGGACGGAATACACGACCCCCAGATTCCTTTAACGGAATACCCCTAAAAATTGAAGGCATAGGCGATGGCCAAACCTAGCACTTCGACACACCACAACACATTATTCCAATGCCTAACCTACCCACCAATACCACAAAAGTTGTGACGATTGCTACGAGGTAGGCGAAAAAACCAAAAAGCCTAATGCCAAATGGAAAAACTCCTACCAGGCCCCCTGGTCAACCAGGGCGACCAACCTAAGGTCCATAGCAAGGCCAAAGACCTAAGCCCTAACTAAAGGGAGTGGAGGGTGGGTGACTTCGCGATGGGGCGACGACGAAGAATGAGGCCGGGGAAAGGCTGTCGCTGCAGCAAAAGGCTGCTGAACACGCCCCCTCCGTGGCACCTGGTTGGGTGGCCACCGAGGGGGCGTGAGCGCCAGCCAGGTGAACTGGAGGCAGGGGGCCACGCCCCCTGCTAGGCGGTGCTCGGGCTCCCGACCACAACCCCTCCCCTCTCTTTCAGGGAGGAGAGTCTTTGTGAGTGCACCCAACATGAGTCTTAACACAGCATTGTATAGTTTCATTAAAAGGTTAATTTCTCCTATTATATGCTGCTTTTTTTGCAAAAATATAATGCGTTTCTGTACATTGTTTTTTACTAATACACACATTTTAGCATACTTTCCCTTCATATACGCTTTATGGTAAACATATTTTCATCACAAAGACTGAATGAAGTGCGAATGTGAGGAACTAGCCGGGTTTCAGTTTGTGAATTGGTTCAGGAAGGCCAATTTGGGTAGATTCGCACAAATATTTCTTGAAATAAAAAGCAGCGTACAAGTTAAATAAATGTAAAAAAAAGAGGGGGGAAAGCCAACTGAATGAATTTCTCCCCCAACCCTAGTTTGATGCCTTCCAACCTGTTGTTGGAAGCTGCCCAGAATATTATTATTATTATTATTATTATTATTATTATTATTATTATTCTGTTCTGGGCTCACCAACTATCTAGATAGGATGGGAGCTATGAACTCTGTTGCTGGGAGGAATCTATGGATAACAATATGGCTGGGCTGACCAGAAGTTGGAGGCGTTTGAGCCAGAACAGTTTCAAATGTATATGCGCCAAATGACCTCAGCCCTCACAGCAAGTCAGCCAGTCCTTTCACTAATAGTTGGTTGGTTAACATCCATTTGTCTCAGGAGACAATGGAAGAGCGTGCCGTGTCGTCAGGGGCAAAGTTCAACCATTGGAGAGTTACAGTGTCTGCTATGGCCCATAGAGACCCTTATGGGAGAGACATGTTTTGTTGTAGCTGGGGCAGATGAAGGCATCTGCAAATGCGCCATGGCGTTTCTTCTCTCTGTGCTCCTCCCAGTGGCCATTCCTCCTCTGCTGGCGATACCTGACCTGACTGTCTGTCTCCAGGCACTGCGGTCGTCTGCAAGGGATTCCCACATGTGGGCAGGCTTCCTGTCACGCTTGCAGACTGCTAGTTAAAACAGACTGGGAATCACAGGAAGTCCAGCGACCAAACACCCCTGGGAATGAATATCTGCAAAAGATTTCCTGTGTCATTTAATGCTTCTGCTAGAGATCCTGCCACTGATTTTCTAGGGAGTGCCACTGATGCCTTGCATCTGGCTCCCTCAGAGACAGTGGATGAGGGAACAAAAACCACCGAGTGCTTAAAATGCTGAAAGTCTGCTGCAGAATAGAGTGGCCAGTGTTACCTAATGATCTGGCTGCTTTGTTGTTGTTTAGTCATTTAGTTGTGTCCAACTCTACGTGACCCCATGGACCAAAGCGCATCAGGCACTCCTGTCTTCCACCGCCTCCCGCAGTTTGGTCAAACTCATGCTGGTAGCTTCGAGAACACCATCCAACCATCTCGTCCTCTGTCGTCCCCTTCTCCTTGCGCCCTCCATCTTTCCCAACATCAGGGTCTTTTCCAGGGAGTCTTCTCTTCTCATGAGGTGGCCTTAGTTTCAGGATCTGGCTGCTAGCAGGAGGTTATTCCAGTCACATTTATAAAAAAAAATCCTGCACATTAAAAAAATAAATCCTGAAATTATGAATTACATAGTGTTTTTTCTTTTTTCTTTCTTTCTTTTTTAAAAAATGAAGCATACAAAACTTGTCTCTTTCATATGCTGTGAGGCCAGGTGCGATGTAGCAGGTGAGCCACCCTCCCAGGTAGAACATGAGCCCTGGGAATGATATGCTGCTGTCGCTCTGCTGATTCCAATGGGGACTTTGCAGCAGCACCTCAGATCTGGCAGCATGGCAGAAAGGGCTGCGCCAAGCAATGGCGCATAGAGGAGATGGGCTGACTTTCTGCTTGTTTGTTTTCGGAAGGATGATGAACTTGGCTGGTTCTTGAGTCCCACAACTGAAGCACTTGAGACAACACAAAGAGCAAAATAAGGATCCCCTGCTTCATTCCCTTGCCCCTTCCTTTTAAGTGATCTTCTAAAATGCAATCATTTGTGCTTGGAGACAATTACACTCTACTTCATTTCCTACTTTGCAAAGCAGGGCTATGAACTCAAAAAGGCTAATTGCACATTGTTTTTAAGAATTAGTCTGATAATTCATCATACTGTAATTAAACTAATTAGGACACTATTCTTTTTTCCAGCCGCCTTAATTAGGCCTTCAACTTGGCAGGGTGCCTGTGGGACCCAAATGTTGCAATTTGTAATATGATTCAACGTCTTTGATAACAAATGACTATATTGGGCTGCTTTTGAGTTAATAAGATTTATATATTAATCTAGTTATACTTTGTTCCTTTGGCGTTCCCAGAGTCCTCCAGGGTTGGGGGTAGGGATTGTGTGTGGTTTTCATGATCTGTCTGCAAAATTCCTTCAGTATGAGCTAAAATTGCTGGAAAATTTTCAGCATCCAGTTGAGGCTCTCATCTTCCCTTCGGAGCCCCGCCTGCTCTTCGGCAGCCTGTAAAGCATCTTTTAATCTGGCAAGTGGCTCTTAAAATAGCTCCTTCGCATATGAAAGGCAGCCTGGAACTTTGTGCAGTCCAAGATTTGCTTCGAGGGTGTTCTGTTTCAAGGTTTTACGGATTGCTTGCTTTTGGGGGCACTGTTGTACCAGGCAGAGACTTCTTGACAGTGTGAACTATGACTGATGGATTTCAGTTGCGTAATTTTTGATCTCCACTCCCCATCAAATCGTCATTTTACAAAAACCTTGGCAGAGAAATATCAAGGAGGAGACAAATCCTTTGCAGCAGAGAAGTGGTGGACTTTTCCTGGTGTTGGGTTTGTCAGTGCTGAAGTCTCCCCTGCCCTTTGACAGCCTAATTAAGTGATAATTACCTAAATGAATAAACGTTGATGGTTGTGATAAACATCCACATTTCCTTAATCTATTCCCCTCCCCCTAAAATTGCTAAAGGAAATTTGGCTTTAATGAGAATATGTGTCAGTTTTTACAAAGCATTATGAATCTCGTGTTTTCAGAGTTTAGACGAGCCCTCTCCTTTTCTTTCTCTATTCCTCTCCCACAACACACTCTCTCTCTCTCTCTCTCTCTCTCTCTCTCTCTCTCTCTCGGCGGATGGAGTAACCAACATATAAAGGCAGATGATGGACAAAAAATCTGTTTCTTTTAGTGTCGCTACCTTCTGCAACATCTGGTTTGTTTCTTTGCTTTTCACATCCTGCAGATGTTGCTGAGCATATGAAAAATACTGACGGGAAAATGTTTTAGCCAAGAAGCAATGCCAGCAAAAGAGTATTCTTTTAACTCACCAGAAGCCTAATAAACAGAGACTTCTAGTTTCATTGCAACTAAAGATTAGACCAATTAAGTGAAAGGGGTCAGGGGCCCTCTAAAAATGTCAGGATTAATCGGCTGAGAATGAAATGAAAACGTGAAGCTTTCTTGGAAAACTGTAGGATAAAAGCATGCAATGGATATGATCCATCCAATGCGAAGTACTGCAAAATTCCTTTGATTTCAATTGCAGAGGTAATCAAATCTCTAGATTTGACTGGTTGGTGCCGTTAACAAGCCGTGGTTCACACATGCATGTAAGTAATTTGATTTCGCTACACTGAATGAATGGAAGCTGAAGGTGTAAAACATGAGGAGATAATGAAAGCTCGATCCAATGTTTGATCTGAGGTGGCCTATTCAACGTTGCTGTTGCTGTTAGAATTGTTGTTGTTGTTGTTGTTCAATCTCACACTGTGGCGAATGTCCTAGTGCAGGGCTTCCACAGATGTGGCTAATTAGGTGAATCTTTCTTCTTCTTCTTCTTCTTCTTCTTCTTCTTCTTCTTCTTCTTCTTCTTCTTCTTCTTCTTCTTCTTTTTCTTCTTCATGGAACAACAGAACAGCAAAAACAAAATAAAGTTGGTTAAAACCACCAAATATTCTCATAGCAAACAAATTTGAAAGTTGCCAGAAACAATATATTTCAGCCACCGAATGCCTAGCTAGACAGGAATGTTTAAAAATTCCACCTAAATGCTAAAAATGAGGGATAGATATGAGGGGATCAGTAGGGGGCCATTACTGAGAAGGCCCTGTTGTGGGCCAGCACCAGGAGGCCAGCACCCAGCAGCAGAACCTCTCCTATGAAACACAGAGCATTTATCACTCCTTGGAACTCATCCAGCCCATTGTCTCCTCCTAAATTTCACTAACCTTGATGGGTAGAGACTGAGAGGGCACATAGTTTGCCTCATAGTGTCCTGTCCATGTCATCAGGCTTCAAGAGCCAAAACTGATCCGGCTGTAAGTAGCTGATGCTCCAGGAACCTCTAATAGATCTGACCTAATTGGGGCATCAATTTCAGCAGGGATTAGCATGATTTTGCTCTCAAAATGCTATGGAAATCTCTCGTGGTAGACCATAGAGTGGTCTGGTGTCAATTGATACCACACTGGTGTGAACCAGTTAATTTACGACTTATGTGCAAGTCATCCCTTGATTTTGCACTCAGCACCGCATGATAAGCACTGCTAAACATCAGCACTACTAAGTCACTGGCAGTCTACATCACTGTCGGTGTGCTTCTTATGACATTATCTGCTTTGTGCACAGCTGGGGATCAGCGTAACCTCACTGTGCTAAAAGCTGAAACTTGAAAAGCAGGTTTTCAGAGAGTTACATTCCCTTTTTTAAAAAAAAGATATTTATTAAAAATTTCAAGATATTACAAAATAAAAAAAGAAAAATACAAAATAAAAAATAAAAAAGCCAGTTAAAAACAACTCCATCTTTCCATTACTTATTTTTCATTAGCTTGTTTCCCGGACCTCCTCACGCCTCCCTTTTTTGTATTCCAATTCAGTTTGTTAGTTCAGCAAATCCTTCCCCTCTTTATTTATCCTAATCTTTAATCTTAAAATATTGTAACAATAATTTTTTACCTATTAGTAATCCATTTTTCATATTCCCTTCTAATGTTACAGCTAAAAACCACTTAATTTCTATCCAACATCATTCTAACATTCATTAATTTTACAATATTTCTGTAAATAGTCTTTAAACTTTTTCCAATCTTCTTCCACCGACTCTTCTCCCTGGTCTCGGATTCTGCCAGTCATTTCCCAGAGAGTTACATTCCCAGGGAGATGATATATAACACAACAACAATAGCAACTCCAAGCAAAGGCTTAAGAAGAAGAAAACACTGGCATACTTGTGCTAGTTGTTTGTCAAGGATCCACTGCTCCTGACGTTCCGCTGGACCACTTTGCCCCAGCAAGCCGTGCCATCCTTGCAAGTGCTAAGGGGCTGTTAAAATATATCTTGGCATGGAAGATGAAAACAGAGTTGGGGAACCTGCAGACCACGAGATGTTTCTAGATTCCAACTCCCTGTCCGTTGGCCATGCCAGCTAGTAACTTATGGGAGTTGGAGTTCAACAACATTTGGTTCCCCACCCCTGGAACATAAGAAGTTGGTTCTAACGTAAACCACAGAGCCTAGGACTTGCCAATCAGAAGGTCGGTGGTTTGAATCCCTGCGACGGGGTGAGCTCCCATTGCTCAGTCCCTGCTCCTGCCAACCCAGCAGTTCGAAAGCACATCAAAGTGCAAGTAGATAAATAGGTACTGCTCCAGCAGGAAGGTTAACGGTGTTTCCGTGCGCTGCTCTGGTTCGCCAGAAGTGGCTTAGTCATGCTGGCCACATGACCCAGAAGCTGTACATCGGCTCCCTCGACCAATAAAGCGAGATGAGCACTGCAACCCCAGTGAGAAGGTGGGGCGGGGTATTACTCAGAAGGGTGGTGGGAATGGGAGATTGGCACCACATTGAGCTGCATGAAATGGAAGTCCATATCTCAGCTATCTGCCAATCACCCATTCCCACCACCCTTCTGAGTAATACCCCTCCCCACCTTCTCACTATATAGAAGGATCTGGCAACTTCTGTTTCAGTGTATCTGAAGAAGTGTGCATGCACACGAAAGCTCATACCAAGAACTAACTTAGTTGGTCTTTAAGGTGCTACTGGAAGGAATTTTTTTTATTTTGACTATGGCAGACCAACACGGCTACCTATCTGCTATATTGAAATTGCTTTTTAAAAATCAGCAAGTGTAGTCGGGCAGGCAGCCCTCAGACCACCTCTCATGCAAATCCGCAAGAGTGTGGGTCTCTGGCAATTATCTGGATTTTGGAGCAGACCCTTGTCCCAATCTGTGCTCCAGGCTGAGCAGATTGCATCAGGTGTTTCTGCTCTGGATCAATGGCTCACCAGATTCCCCACCCATCCCTCCTACCTCAAGACGAGAAAATGGGGAATTAATGATTAGCCTATGTCTAATTACCACTGAAATTGGAATCAAATTTGGAAGGAGTGAGGTGTCTTAAAGGGACTAAAGTAGGATATTTGCAAGGCTGCACAAAGTAGGGACCCCAGAAATGCTTCAGGCACCTCAGTGTGCCAGGCCTTTAAAAATGCTGCAGTTATCTATTAAAGCACAACTATGCCTCTTAGTTTACCTAAATAAAATAGGAGGGGGAGGAGCGGGAGGGAGGGAGAACAGCTTTGCAAATTCAAAACCTATGTCTCTAGTTCAAGGAAGTTGCTCAGATGGGGAGGGGCAAAGGAGCTCCTTCATGATTGACAGTTACAGCTTGTAGTCAGAAGGAACGAGTGTATCTGGAAGGTGAACACGTTTTCATTCTTTCCACATCAAAATCAACTTTAATGACACATTAAGTGAGTCTCTTTTCACCCACCCACAAATGATAACTGCTGCCTCCAGAAGAAAACCTCTGGAGCTTTCCTGAAATTTGTCAGGCTTCATGCCCTTGATAAGAGCTGAAGTTGCCCGAAAATTCCTTCCAATTTTGCAACACAAACACACACTTCATATAAATTAAAGGCGTCCATTACAAAAATAAATAAATAAATAAATAAATAAATAAATCTCTAGACTTAGTTGCCTTTCATTTGGTCAGCTATATACACTATATATATGATACACTACACACACACACACACACACACACACACACACACACTATATATATATATATACACTATATACATCTTGAAAATCAGAGCCATCACCTTGCCAACAAAGGTCCGTATAGTTAAAGCTATGGTTTCCCAGTAGTAGTTTTCCCAGTAGTGATGTATGGAAGTGAGAGCTGGACCATGGAGTGCAAGAAGATCAAACCTATCCATCCTTAAGGAAATCAGCCCTGAGTGCTCACTGGAAGGACAGATCCTGAAGCTGAGGCTCCAGTACTCTGGCCACCTCATGAGAAGAGAAGACTCCCTGGAAAAGACCCTGATGTTGGGAAAGACGGAGGGCACAAGGAGAAGGGGACGACAGAGGACAAGATGGTTGGACAGTGTTCTTGAAACTACCAGCATGAGTCTGACCAAACAGCGGGAGGCAGTGGAAGACAGGAGTGCCTGGCGTGCTCTGGTCCATGGGGTCACGAAGAGTCGGACATGACTAAATGACTAAACAACAACAACAAATACACTTTAGAGGAACTAGTATGTCTGCATAATTCATCTACTTCTATGAAAAGGAAAAAAAGTTTAAATTTCTTTACGGCGGATGGAGCGAGGAGAAACTAAACGGACTCTGGTGGATCCTGGACTGAACTGATCATCCCTTGCAGCACCTTTAACTGAGGGGGGCTGTTTCCCAAAGCACTGGATCAGGGCTCTACATGAATCTTGTGATCATTACTCCTATTGTACCAATTTGCTACAGTGGCACATTTCCTAGATACTTTGAGGACTCAAATTTTCCATGATCTGAATACTAAGAGTAATAAAAACTGATCAGGGAATTTATTGAGGGCACTGACTGGTTGTATTTTATTTGATAATGTTCAGTTTTCAAGGCCTGAAGATGTGGACAACTAGTCCAATAAATGTGTCCTGTCAGCAGAAGTTCAGTAGGGCTTTCCTTCCTCTCCTCCACCTGTGCCCCCATGCCTCGACAATTGGCTCTGGGGTGGGGTTGGGCAAACACCTGGACCAGCACACAGGAGAGGAAAGGTGAATAACATCCTTGCCCTGATGCAACAATCATCTTAACATGATGTTGGACTTCAACAGACTGCCACACGGCAAGGAGAGCCTCATCTGAACATCTTAACGATACAGGAGGTGTTCCCTCAGGGAAACTGGTCCCAAGTTGTTTAGAAGCTTATGTCAACACCAAAACCTGGCCCAGTGGCAAATTGGCAGGTAGTGCTGTTCTTTTAGAAGCAGTGTTACATACTCATGGGAGTCATAGCTCCAATAAGACGCTTAGCTGCTGCAGATTCTTGGCCAGTTTTAAGGGCAGCTCCACATAGGGTAAAGGTAAAGGTAAAGGGGACCCCTGACCATTAGGTCCAGTCGTGGCCGACTCTGGGGTTGCGGCGCTCATCTTGCTTTATTGGCCGAGGGAGCTGGCGTACAGCTTCCGGGTCATGTGGCCAGCATGACTAAGCTGCTTCTGGCAAACCAGAGCAGCGCAAGAAAACGCCGTTTACCTTTCCGATGGAGTGGTACCTATTTATCTACTTGCACTTTGACGTGCTTTTGAACTGCTAGGTTGGCAGGAGCTGGGACTGAGCAACGGGAGCTCACCCTGTCACAGGGATTTGAACCGCCGACTTTCTGATCGGCAAGCCCTAGGCTCTGTGGTTTAGACCACAGCGCCACTACAGTAAACCAATCCTGAGGTTAATAGTGCATGGATAATTGTGGCTAGGGCATCCCTGTCCAGGATTGGCTGAAGCTGATAAATCGTGCTGCTAGTCACCCTGGTCACCCATCTATGTGGGATGAAGAAGCACCCTTAGAACACATGATTGTTCCTTCAGGGGAGTGCATCCCCAACCAGAACAGGAAACCAACCCAGTTCCCAGACCTGCGAGTCACCCATCCACAGGGCCTCTGTACGATCAGGATTCAGCTAATTGGCCCTCATCCAGTCCACCACTGTTTCCAGGCACCGTTCCAGGGCTTGAATGGCCAAACCTGATTCAGATTTAACAGAGAAACAGAGCTGTGTGTCATCAGCATGTTGATAGCACTACACTCCAAATCCCCTAATGACAGCTTCCAATGGATTTTGGCATGGAAATTACCTTGCTTCCCCTGTGGGACAACCTTGACTGGGAGAGAGACAGTGTGGGAGTGTGAGATCTTGTTGATTCTTCCAGACTTCTCTGCAGCGTTCAGTACTGTTGACCGTGGCATTCTTTAGCTGTCAGTATGGGCGGCTGGGAGTTTAGCTTTTCAGTAGTTCGACTCATACTGAGGGGTTTCCGCTTGACTCTTTGACATTCATGCTTCAGGGTCCTGCAGTGCTCTCTCCCCCATGCTTCTAAAATGTGCATGAAACTGCTCAGTGAGGTAATCCAAAGATTTGGAGTAAGATGTGACCAATTGGCGGGTGACACCCAACTCTATTTCTCTTTTAGATCAACTTTAAAAGAGGTCTTGGGAGTGCTAAACTATGGCTGAAAGTGTTGATGGACTGGATGAAGGACAACCAACTGAAGCTAAATCCAGTCAAGACAGAGGTGCAGTTAGTAGGTAGTTCATCTGCCCAGCAGAGTGGTGTTAAATTTGTGCTCCCACTAAAGCAGTCAACCTTCTTTTCCTATTGAGGGCAGCATTCTTCTGAAGGTATTCTGTTGGGCGGACCTATTGCCGGTGGGTGTAGCCAGTACCATTGATGGATAGATCCAGAGATCAAAGTGCTCTAGATTCACTAAATGGAATAAAGACCGACCCTGCTTCAGTTTTGACTTGGCTACCTGAGATTAGAATTCTTAATTCCATGCAGGCTACTTAGAAGTAAGCCCCACTGAGTTACTTTCAGTGGATGAGGATTCAACCAAGCTACTGTTCTGGAAAGCAAATGAAAGCAATTCCTATGCACACACAAGCTACCTATTTGTTCTTGGACAGCTGGAGGAAAGACCTTTTCCTCAAGCATTGCAAAGAGGCAAACATTTTAAAAAACCTAAAGAGGGGCAAACCATGCTTAAAAGCCGGTGTGTGTGTGTGTGTGTGTGTGTGAAGAAGCAAACAGGAAAGAAGGAACTGATGGGATGGCCTAATCAGGCAGCTTCAAGATCCACGGGGAGGAAAGGATAATATAAGGTTTGTTGCTGTTGTTGTTTAGTTGTTTCATCGTGTCCGACTTTTCGTGACCCCCTGGACCAGAGCATGCCAGACACTCTTGTCTTGGTCAAACTCATGCTGGTAGCTTCGATAACACTGTCCCACCATCTCGTCCTCTGTCGTCCCCTTCTCCTTGTGCCCTCCATCTTTCCCAACATCAGGGTCTTTTCCAGGGAGTCTTCTCTTCTCAAGAGGTGGCCAAAGTATTGGAACCTCAGCTTCAGGATCTGTCCTTCCAGTGAGCACTCAGGGCTGATTTCCTTCAGAATGGATCAGTTTGATCTTCTTGCAGTCCCTGGGACTCTCAAGAGTCTCCTCCAGCACCAGAATTCAAAAGCATCAGTTCTTCAGCGATCAGCCTTCTTTATGGTCCAGCTCTCATAAGGTTAGATTCACATAGAGTCTCTGAGCCACAGGTTATCTACCTGTGCCCTAAAGTATTGATCTTGAACCACCTTTGACACTAGAACCACAAGTGGCCTCTGTGGATGAGAGCTCCACAACCAGTAGAGGTTGGCTGTGTGGTACCAGTGTTGCTGCGTTGCTCTCCTGGCTTCCCAATGCTAAGTTCTGCTGCCAGTTACCAGGAGGAGGGCAGCCAAGGCATCAGGGAGCTTGTCACAGTGTGAGTGCAGCATCGAGAGCTTTAGAGTGGCTCTGCTGCTACGCTCGTATCCACGCTGAGTCTCTACCACCTTGTCACTTCCCTTCTCCCACTTGGTAATGTTGGGAAGCCAGGAAAGCAAAGCACAGCCTCATCAGCTCCTACTGCCTATAGCTGTAGCTGGACAGTGGTAGCATTGCTTCAGTTGTCCACAGGCAAACCCCAGTCTTTACTGGAATGAGATGCTTCTTTAGCTCAGGCTTAAAACTTCTTCATCAGGAGCTGTAAACACCTGTAATATCATTGAAGCAAAAAAAGAGAAGAGAAGAGAAGAGAAGAGAAGAGAAGAGAAGAAAACGCTGTAAGGTAACAAAATTTTCCTTCAGTTTTTGCAATGAATCTGGGTAATACCCTAGGACAGGGGTCAGCAGACTTTTTCAGCAGGGGGCCGGTTCACTGTCCCTTAGACCTTGTGGGGGGCCGGACTATATTTTGAAAAAAAGAAATATGAATGAATTCCTATGCCCCACAAATAACCCAG
Organism: Podarcis liolepis; assembly: GCF_965112155.1. Classification (NCBI taxonomy): domain Eukaryota; kingdom Metazoa; phylum Chordata; class Lepidosauria; order Squamata; family Lacertidae; genus Podarcis; species Podarcis liolepis. The sequence goes on from NC_139557.1 coordinate 6,834,299, forward strand.
AGATACATTTTAATAAAAGCACACATTCTACTCATGTAAAAACACCAGGCAGGCCCCACAAATAACCCAGAGATACATTGTAAATAAAAGGACGCTTTCTACTCATGTAAAAACATGCTGATTCCCAAACCATCCGTGGGCCGGATTTAGAAGGCTATTGGGCCAGATCCGCCCCCCGGTCCTTAGTTTGCCTACCCATGACCTAGGAGGATCTCATTTCAGTAAGCACTGGAGTTTTGTCTCCTCTCTGTTTTTTCAACCTCCTATAAGCTGGTAACTCCCAGTTTGGATTGCAGGTGGCTCCCCACTTGTGTACAATCAACATGCGCACTCTCGCTCACATGCGTGCTGTTTTTGGCACTGAAAGTGACACGTGCGTAGGCCCGGAACAGAACCCCCATGTAAGTGGGGATTCTCTTGTACAGTCATACTTTAATTCTCAAACGTAATCTATTCCAGAAGTCCGTTTGACTTCTGAAAACGTTCGAAAACGAAGGCATGGCTTCCGATTGGCTGCAGGAGCTTCCTGCACTCAAAAAACGTTTGCAAACTGGAACACTTCCGGGTTTGCGGCATTCGGGAGCCAAACCATACAAGTACCAAGGCGTTCAAGAACCAAGGTACGGCTGGACTGTAATACGTAGTACATGAGGTTACCTTTGAAAATTGTCTGGAACCGTTGATGAGTCCAGAATGTGGGTGCAAGGTTAGTGATTGGTACTGGTAGGTATTTTATCCCCCCCCCAATAACTTTTATTAAATTTTCCACAATTGTAACAAATATTGCAACAAACATTACACAGCCGAAGGACAGACCAGAACAAAAACAAAAAAAAAAATCAAAGAAAAAAGACAAACAAACAATAATAAAAATGAACTTAATTGTTTTTAAAATCCAACCTTATGAACATATTAATTGACTTCCTCTAGTCCCTCCCTTCTGAGTTTCCTTGTATCTGAATGTAACAGCTTTCCAATATCATTATTAAACAACAATATTCCAATTATAATTTATAATTTATAATTTATAATTATAAATAATCAAATTTATTCACTTTTCTTACTGCTCTAAATCCCATTTATTTAATTAAATCCTAATTTAGTCCTAGGCTTATTTGGTACTTTCAAGTAATTTCAAATTTTTTATATTGGCACTTGTCAGTATGAATACATTACACCAGGGTTTCATCACCGTCACTGGCTCCCAGTCCCTTTCCAGGCTGAATTCAAGATGTTGCTTTTGACCTTCAGCACCCTTCATGGCTTGGGACCTCATCCTGCAGGATTGGTTCCTTCTACATGTACTAAAAAGGTAAAGGGACCCCTGACCATTAGGTCCAGTCACGGACGACTCTGGGGTTGTGGTGCTCATCTCACTTTACTGGCCGAGGGAGGCAGCGTACAGCTTCTGGGTCATGTGGCCAGCATGACTAAGCCGCTTCTGGCGAACCAGAGCAGCGCACGGAAACGCCGTTTACCTTCCCGCCGGAGCGGTACCTATTTGTCTACTTGCACTTTGACATGCTTTCGAACTGCTAGGTTGGCAGGAGCAGGGACCAAACAACGGGAGCTCACCCCGTCACGGGGATTCGAACTGCCGACCTTCTGATCGGCAAGTCCTAGGCTCTGTGGTTTAACCCACAGCGCCACCTGCGCCCCATTCATGTACTACCCAGGCCTTAAGACACAGTTCAGGTGAGGTGTGGCTTCCTGGTTGCTGAATGCGCTCCTCAGCAAGGCTCATTTTGTGCTACTTTGTCATCATTTCAGTGCTACACGAAAACCTTTTCATTTCCCCTGCCTTTTAAAATCCGCGTTTGCTTTTTAGAAGCCATTTCCAATCGTTGTTGTTTTTGTTCGCTGTTCTCGACTTTTACGTTGCATCATCTTTCTTTATTTCATTTATGAATGACTTCCCCTAAAACACCATGAAGCGATTTAACAGTAAAAACATAAACCTCTCCGCCTTTTGGCTAACATCAAGTGCAATAAAGGCATCAGCTCCCCCCCTTTTTTTCTTTTAAAAATGCATTTATTGCATCTGGTTTCTATTTGTAATATTTTATTGTACTTACCGTATTTTGGTTTTGATTTATAATGCTTTACGAAGTCTGTAAACCACTTAAGAGATGTTGCTAAAAATGTTAAGGAGCATATAAATTACTTAAATAAATAAATATCTAAAAACTAGTTCAAATTGAATACAGATATAGACTGAGGTTTTCCTTTTTAATCTGTTTAAAAAACTTGTATGGTTTCTTCCTGTATTTCTAGTTGTTTTTGAGTTTATGTTAGGCTCCCTTAGAACTTTTTGTTAAAGTCCTAAGGAAGCAAACAAAGAACACCCCCCCCCCAAATAATCTCACCTGCAATTCAGTGCGGTGAGAGAATGTACCACCACAATCATATGTTTTTCAATCTGAGCATATAGTCTGGGGAAAAAATGAGAAATACTGCATTCTTGAACCCCCCCCCCCACAAATAATCTACCTGAATTAAGTTGTTGATAGTTCACTATGTATATAAGAAGCTACACAATCTTATCCCCGTGAAACAAATTAAGTTTCACAAGAAAAGGGGGGGGGATATCAGGAAATTAAAACATGATTAACTGAACTTCATGCTAATATTAATAATAAACAAGAGGCGGCACCTTTGGTCAAACACTTTTTGAAATTCATGGCATAAATTTAATGACTTTTCTGGGCAATTAATATACTGCCTTCTGAGACCAATAGTTTTAATAGCTTATTTATGAGCTCCTAAGCTTACCTCCCTCTTTTAAAACAACAGCCACAACCATTTTGTATGGCTTTAAAGAAGAAGAAGCAAAAAACAGGTGGAAAATCATTGTCTGGACAATCACAACTGATTATAAAAATTGTGGCGAGGCAAACAGTGAACTGTTTTTGGCAAAGGAAATAATCCATATGACTCCAATGATATATTATTGCAGGTAAGCAGCAAGCCCAAGAGAAAGAAGAGTTTGGGGGGGGACTTTGAATCTGAAATACAGAATGGAATTGTAAAGACATATCCGAAAGGCACTGACGTAAGTGTTAAAACGACAGATTTAGATCAACTTGAACCTATATATCTAGCAAAAAGGACAGTCCCTCAAACCATTCTTACAATGCAATCCTATGCCTGTTTACTCAGAAGTACGTTCCATTAAGAGCAGATAAAATGTAAATTTCAATGTATTGGGGGGGAAAGAATCCCTCCTTGTCAGAATGGTACTTTTGAATCTGGGATAAAGCAATAATTTATAAGTTAACTTACCATGTTAATTTAACTTACTATGAGAACATACTGCATGAAAACTGATTTGTCGAAAGATGGACAATTTTTATTTCCTTCCAGAATGAGAAATGTGGTGATGCTAGGACCCCATACTCATTATTCTCCTTTGTTAAATATATATTTTTTTGTTTTCTATTAATGCCTTTTTCTTTTTTCTGTATTTTTTTTAATATACAGTCATACCTCGGGTTACAGACACTTCAGATTGTGTTTTTTCAGGTTGTGGACCACCAAAACCCAGAAGTACCGGAACATGTTACTTCTGGGTTTTGGTGGCCGCGCATGTGCAGAAGTGCTAAATTGCACTTTGCGCATGTGCAGACACATCAAATAGCAACCCGCGCGTGCGCAGATGCGCCGCTGCGTGTTGCGAACGTGCATCCTGCATGGATCACATTCACAACCTGAGCGTCCACTGTACAATGAAAGGAAAAGAGAAAATATAAGTACATTCCATTGAGTTCAGTGGAGCTTAAAAGGTAAAGGTAAAGGGACCCCTGGCCATTAGGTCCAGTCGTGACCAACTCTGGGGTTGCGGTGCTCACCTCGCTTTATTGGCTGAGGGAACCGGTGTACAGCTTCTGGGTCATGTGGCCAGCATGACTAAGCCGCTTCTGGTGAACCAGAGCAGCACATGGAAATGCCATTTACCTTCCCGCCGGAGCGATACCTATTTATCTACTTGCACTTTGATGTGCTTTCGAACTGCTAGGTTGGCAGGAGCAGGGACCGAGCAACGGGAGCGCACCCCATCGTGGGGATTTGGACCGCCGACCTTCTGATTGGCAAGTCCTAGGCTCTGTGGTTTAACCCACAGTGCCACCCGCGTCCCTTTCAGTGGAGCTTACTTCTAGGTAAAGAGGTAAAGGATAGAAAGAGTTACATGATTACATAGGCTGTGATGCAGTGTAAGGTATTTGGGAGTTTACATTGTTGCACAAGTTGTTGTGGAAGCAGTAGTACTGTGGCTGCTCACGTATGAGCTGAGACATTAACACTCCAACCACCTTCAGCCGTGTAATAATTTTGAGTTCAATATCTTAAGAAAAGAGTAAGCATGTTGGTTTTATTAAGCAGCAGTTACAACAAACACTGGGTTTCTGTTGGACCCCTTTCAGGCAGCCATGCTCCATTCCCTCCAGCGATCACCTCCAGATTCCCACATCAATGTCTCTTGTAAGGAAATGTCTCCAAATTACTACGATCATTACTCACTGCAAAATTGTGGTTTTGCCTGGTAGCAACAGCACCACCTTAGAGAGATTGTGGTTCTTCTTCCATGGTCTACATGGAAAAAAAGAGAAGGGAGTGAGGAATTTGGTCCTAATACTTGTATTACAAATTTTGAACTTAGATGTGCTTCTGAGAGATCACATACCCAAGAAGTCTGATGTGTAATAATTTGTGCAGTTTATTCAGGGATGCACAGCCTTCCATTCATAATCTGGTAGCTCACTATGTCTTCTTAATTCTTACTCTTTCTAACAAGCCTCTCCTTTCCATCTTTCTATTGTTGGTCAACTGATCTCGGTCTCCTGCTTCCACTTGTAATTCCTTTCTTCTCTGAACTACATTGACTTCACATTTCCCTTTCACACTCAAGCACAGGATAGCTAACTAAGGGACAGATGTTCATGCCATGCAAATACAGTGGTACCTCGGGTTACAGATGCTTCAGGTTACAGGCACTTCAGGTTACAGACTCTGCTAACCCAGAAATAGTACCTCGGGTTAAGAACTTTGCTTCAGGATGAGAACAGAAATTGTGCGGCAGCGGTGTGGCGGCAGCGGGAGGCCCCATTAGCTAAAGTGGTACCTCAGGTTAAAAACAGTTTCAGGTTAAGAACGGACCTCCTGAACAAATTAAGTTCTTAACCCGAGTATGGAAGTGAGAGCTGGACGATAAAGAAGGCTGATCGCCGAAGAATTGATGCTTTTGAATTGTGGTGCTGGAGGAGACTCTTGAGAGTCCCATGGACTGCAAGAAGATCAAACCTATCCATTCTGAAGGAAATCAGCCCTGAGTGCTCACTGGAAGGACAGATCCTGAAGCTGAGGCTCCAATGTTTTGGCCACCTCATGAGAAGAGAAGACTCCCTGGAAAAGACCCTGATGTTGGGAAAGACGGAGGGCACAAGGAGAAGGGGACGACAGAGGACGAGATGGCTGGACAGTGTTCTTGAAGCTACGAACATGAGTCTGACCAAACTGAGGGAGGCAGTGGAAGACAGGAGGGCCTGGTGTGCTCTGGTCCATGGGGTCTCGAAGAGTCGGACACGACTAAACGACTAAAGAACAACCACAACACCACCACCACTGTACTTTGGGATTCCTTTATGTGTGTGTGTTGGGAGGAATGCCCAGTCCTCCTCAGCTTAGAGTCAGTGTCCACAGAGGTAAGCCTAGCTATAAAACTTTATTCTCAATTAAATCTATATCGGTGCACTTCAGCGGCGAATTCCTATGCCACACAAATAACCCAGAGATGCATTTTAAATAAAATGACACATTCTACTCATGTAAAAACATGCTGATTCCTGGACCATCTGCAGGCTGGATTTAGAAGTCGTTTTGGCCGGATCCAGCCCCCGGGCCTTAGTTTGCCTACCCATGCCTTAAACAAAAGGAGGGAAAGCTTTCGGAGTTCAAGTCTTTAGAAAAGCTGTGTGCTTTTTCTGAAACCAAATCAAATTCAAGGTATATTTTAAATGTATATTCAGAAATCAGAGTGACTTGCTCCTTTAACTTTGCTGACTTAATGGGTTTGGTTTTGCGTGGACAGGCGGAGTCCCCAGGTCCTAAGCCCCGTCATGTGGAATAACGACTCAAGACAACATGCTATGGGATTAAATTGGCCACAACTTTATTAAATTTCAAATGTGGGTAGACCTTGGCTCAGGTATTGGGCGTTCTCCCTCCCCAGTCCCCAGCTGGGGACTTAGGGAGCATCAGGGTTATCCAGTGTTTGTGTGGGGGATGGGCCAGCTCTGGAGAATATATGTTCAAGCAGAGATAGCAGCCCCCGTTACGCCGCCGCCGCAGGGGAGAGCAATGATGACCTTTTGGCGTACGGTCAAAGCCTCCTTTCAGAAACCCCTTTAACGGGGAACCCTGGTATCGCCGCTGCAAGAGGAAGATGGACAAAAGGATTCCGCCCAAGGCCTGATACTGCCAAAGTTGTGACGTTTTGCTAGGGGAGAGGCGAAACCTGCCAATGCAGGGAAATTCCTTTCCGGTCCTTTGACAGCAACCTTAACGTAGCAGCGCCCGCATACCTGTAAGAAAAGTTAACCTGCAAAATCTGTGAAGAAAGTTCACCTGCAAAATAAGGCATTAACTGAGGGTGGGTAGGGTGGGAGAAGCTCTGGAGCCACGTGAGGATTCCCAGGTAAGATCCTCCCTCTATTGTGTGGGCAGGTAATCCCTCCCCTACCTGGCCTGGTCTCCTTGGCAACGCTTCCCCCAGGTGGGATTGGACAACTGACTGAGGTAGGCGGAGACCTCCAGGTATCCCACCTGAGGGAAGGCAAAGCCAAGCCTATGCAGAATGGAGCCGCTCCAGATCCAGGGGCTGCGCACGTCCACACAAAGGTTGCCCCCCATTTTAAGCGGGGAGCGGTCATTCCTTCTTGTTCACATGCAGAATATAATTGGGGGTTGTGGAGGAGGAAAGAATCATACTGTTCAACAAGGATCTTTTAAACATTTACTAAGATTAATGAAAACCTTGAACTGAAATAGCACTTGCCACAGAGTCTTTTGGGGGCTATCATGTTTCTTTGTATGATGTAAGAACAGAGATTTCAGTAATCAAAATGTAACAACAATCCTTACCCCAAACACCTGTCTATCCTACATAGATAATTGGCTTCCCTGTTTCACTAGAGTACGATCACAAGTTGTGTATCCAGTATATGAGTTACTGGTTTCTGCCTCAGGATTTAGAATATTCTTGGGCTCATGTTGTTTAATAATAATAATAATAATAATAATAATTTTTTATTTATACCCCGCCCTCCCCAGCCAAGGCCGGGCTCAGAGCGGCTTACAAGCAATAATAAAAACAAGTTGAATGATTACAACTTAAAAACAAAATTAAAATACAACATTAAAATATTGAAACATTAAAATATTAAAATGTAGCCTCATCGCAGGAGGAGAAGGAAAAGAAAAAAGAAAGAGAGGGAGGGAATCAAATTGGCTCCAAGCCAAAGGCCAGGCGGAACAACTCTGTCTTACAGGCCCTGCGGAAAGAAATCAGATCCTGCAGGGCCCTGGTCTCATGAGGCAGAGCGTTCCACCAGGTCGGGGCCAGAGTTGAAAAGGCCCTGGCTCTGGTTGAAGCTAATCTAACTTCCTTAGGGCCCAGGACCACTAGGGTGTTGCTGTTTATGGACCCTGAGGCTCTCCGTGAGGCATACCGGGAGAGGCGGTCCCATAGGTACGAGTGTCCTAGGCTGTGAAGGGCTTTAAAGGTCAAAAGCAGCACCTTAAATCTGACCCTGTACTCCACCGGGAGCCAGTGCAGCTTGAAAAGCACTGGGTGAATATGTTCCCATGGCAGAGACCCCATGAGGAGCCTTGCTGCTGCATTCTGCACCCTCTGGAGTTTATGGGACAGCTTCAAGGGCAGCCCCGCATAGAGTGAATTACAATAGTCAAGCCTGGAGATGACCATCGCATGGATCACTGTGACCATAATTTAGTTTAGTCGTTTAGTTGTGTCTGACTCTTCGTGATCCCATGGACCAGAGCACGCCAGGCACTCCTGTCTTCCACTGCCTCCCGCAGTTTGGTCAAACTCATGTCTGTAGCTTCGAGAACACTGTCCAACCATCTTGTCCTCTGTCATCCCCTTCTCCTTGTGCCCTCAATCATTCCCAACATCAGGGTCTTTTCCAGGGAGTCTTCTCTTCTCATGAGGTGGCCAAAATATGGGAGCCTCAGCTTCAGGATCTGTCCTTCCAGTGATCATTCAAGGCTGATTTCCTTCAGAATGGAGAGGTTGGATCTTCTTGCAGTCCATGGGACTCTCAAGAGTCTCCTCCTGCAGCAGAATTCAAAAGCATCAATTCTTTGGCGATCAGCCTTCTTGATGGTCCAGCTCTCACTTCCATACATCACTACTGGGAAAACCATAGCTTTAATTATACAGGCTCATGTTACACATGTAGCTAATACGTATTACAGCAATGTAGCTGTTGCAGTCCATTTGTTCTAATGTTTGGGTGCCAAACAAGATGTGATGTTTGTCCCATAGTTTTCACTTTTAAGGAAATAATTAGCCAAAATAGATGGGTGGAGCTAGATATTTCTTCTTCCCCTCATCCCAGAAATGTGTGTGGCCTGTTTGTGGTTATTCAGTAGGCAGAGAACAGAGTTGCTTTATCTGCCCCAATGCTAAGTCCTGGCATGATTTCAGTGCTAAGCCCTGGCAGCTAGGCTAGCAGCAGCACAGTGTAAAATGACAACTCCAGAGAACCTGAGAATTCACAATTTGTGTGCATGCCATTTTCAGTATTGGATCTGACTTCAGTTCAGTTCCAAAACACCAGCAGTTGAAATCTGAAAGTCCATTTCTTTTCGAAATCTGCTTCCCTTCCTTCCTTCCTTCCTTCCTTCCTTCCTTCCTTCCTTCCTTCCTTTTTTTTAAAAACAACAACATCTGTTTATCTTGCATCACCTTAAATCTCCATAATTTCACACCTTTATATCAGTGTTCTGTGGTAAAGGCAGCTTGTCTGCAGAGAAATGGTGTTGGAGAGAAACTGTTTCTTGCTTTCCATGAGGCTTGTCTAGGCAAATACTTGTTATGATTCTAAATACTTCTGCAAATATTAAAGATTAATCCCGTCCCCGTGATCAGAGTGCAAGCCTTCAGCTGACCCACAAAGCCCAAAGGATTAGCTAGCTTTTTGAAACAGATGCCGATATAATTACACAGGAAGAAACATGACTCGCTGGTTTGAAAAGACACCTTCAGGTAACATATCAGTGTTCAAGGAGGCATGTTGTAATGCTGGAAACTGACAAGGTGGCTTAGAGTCTCAATTGACTGTTCGCCTTTGTTTAGCTTCTCATATCAGTGAGGTACCTACCGCTTTGACACAGGAGGAAACCCCACCCCCAATGAAAATTATAACAGTTGAGAAGAGAAGGTTGGGCACCTGGAACTTCCCTAATCTGATCAGACTTGCTTTCCACTCTCTCAGGCATAAATATCCAGCACGATTATACCTTTGATTTACGGCCATGCATGGATCAGCACAGCACAGGTGCTTTTGAATTATACATTCTCTTAACAGAACATTAAACCTTATGGTGAAACAGAATGGGCCAACATGTAACTATTATCTTTGATAGAGTGGACTGGAGGAAGCAGAGCATCATGTTCCCTTGTCATGGAAACTTTTTTCTTTCCCCCCTTTGGTTGCATTGCCTGAATGAGTGTTATAAATAACGCTTTGTTCCTTCTTGTGAATAAATAGTGTTTGTATTACTCGGCAGAAGCATGATAGATTGCTGATCACTGTTAAGAAGGGGAGATTAAGGTCTGACACATGAAAATAGCTGTGTGCCTGCTGGCAAGTCAGATCCTGTACAGAACTGTTAAAAGAACCTGGCAGCCCTTTTGGCTTCTTGACTTCTGAGGGAGGGAGAGGGAATGGCAGAGAGAAACGCATCTTTGAATAACTTGACAACCCATCTGTCCTTGGTTCATCATATTAGGTTATGACCCAAAGTTACTGCAATATGTAGGAAATCAAGTTTGATTTTGTAATATAGTCAAATGAGTGCTTTGGAGTGCCATGCCTGCGATCAATAAGAAAGCGGTAACTACATTTGCTTGTCATATGATGATATTGATGTAAAAACATAATGGTCAGAATTATAAAATCAATGCCATAATTTAATCAGGAATGTTTATTGATACTGTTAAAGTTGAATTCAATAGCTCATGGTACGCAGTTAATTTCCTACCTGTCAGCAGAGATGGGGGGGGGGGAGTAAGGAAGGAGATGTTCTTCCTTCAGCAGACTGGAGTTAATTTGGGTGGGGGAGGGAGAATTAGCAGAGGCACATGATTTTAATAGACACTCATTTGTTGTAATAGAGCACTGACAAAAAGGAACCTTTGGATATTGAGAAGAATGTCTCTCTCTCTCTGATGAAACAGACAAGGCCTTTTGTTTCAGACGATCAGTTCTAGCTTTCAAGTTTCATGGGCAGACATTTTCTGATCTTTTGCATATATTAATCTAACCAAAGCATTATAGTCATGCCAACCTGTTGTAAAAAGAAAAGCCTCTTTTTATGCTTTGATCGGGCAGAAATGGGCCATTACGCCATTCTTTTGCTAAAACAGCCTTCCTCAACCTAGTGCCCATCAGATGTGTTGTGCCCCAGTCCCCAATAGCTTCCACAGTGCTGATGGACTCATCTGTTCAGTCTGTCAGGAGTGTGTGCAGGAGCCAGGCCCTGTGATCGGTAGGGCTTCGCAGGACTGGGGCTTTCCTAAGTTTGTTCTGAAGAGGCAAGGTGCGACCGCACAGGTGAGGCCGATTGGTAACTCACAGCACCTGGTGGCAAGAGCCGAGAAGGGATGTAAGGATCTCATTTCCCTTTGGCTCTTTGCCACAACAACACGCTTCCTGCCTTGCTGTGTTTGGCTTCTTGACTCCTTGCTTCCTGATCCTCGGACCCTTGGCTCCTTGACTCCTGGTTTCCTGACCCTTGGCTTCCTGACTCCTTGCTTCCGGACTCCTGTTTCTGCTCCCATCCTGCTGTCTTGCCCCTGGTCCTGACGTCCGCAGCCAGGACTTTGACCTCCCGTAAACTGGACCGTGACACAGGCCTTCTAACGCTTTCCCACTTCTAACCTACTGGAAGAATTAAGAAGCTGGAGAAAGTCAGTTATGGGCGATTTCAACTCTGTCCACATTTGAAGACGCCCACTTTCCATAGCCATGGAATAATAGCAAGGCATAACAATTTAGTGCTTCTCATCCCCAGTAAGTGTGAAATCAGGAAGCTATGCTGAATATTCTGAGGGTGGGATTGATGGTGCTGGAGGTACTTAAGTGCCGAGTTTCAAAGTGTCTTTGAGAAGCATATATAGGATGCAGTAACCGTCAGCAAGAGGAGGGTGTGGCTGAAGCACTCAAATTTCCTTGTCCAGTTGCTCTTAATGCTGGGAGAAGGAAGGATGCTATTGGCTGAGTCCCTGGACTATAGCCCAACCCCATGGACACCCATGTGTTGGTGCACACAGAGATGTCCATACAGTGGCTTCCAGGCACCTGCAATCTTTGCGTGAACAGGTATTCCAATGACACTGAGCTGTATAGGCTTTCACAGTGCCGATGGATGTTCAGGGGACGGGGGCAGTGCAATGAATGATGTCAGGACTTGGACATCAGTGCTGCTCTGCATCCCACATGTCGCTTTTGTGATTCAAGAAGGACTGAAGAGGCCAGCATTTTTGGTTACAAGTGTCCTAAGATGGCAGCCTTTGGTTGTGTAACATAGACTTGATTCCACTGCTGCTGTATTTTCTAATTCCACAGACATTGTTCCTCCATTTAAAGACAAATGTCAAATGCTGTGAGTGAGAAAGCCATTGAAGTGCTTCCCTGAAGCCCTGACAGAAAAGTAACCAACTGAGTCCCCATGAGTTGGCCACCAAAGCCTGTATGGAGACTCCTGAGGGGCCAGGAAAGACAGAGTAGCTGCACACGACTGCCATTTACCTGATAACTTACCATTGCTATCTAAACTAATGGAGGCCACCTGCCCTATGGGAAGGAAGAAGAAAGTGAGGCAGGCAGCCTGCTCCAGCCATCTTGTGGCCTCCCTACCAAGAGGGCCAACGGACACCCTCTGCCCAGAAGATCCTGGGTCCTGTATCTGTGGGGCTGGCTGGTTTTTTTTTTTTTCTGGTGACCATGCAATTTTTGTTACCTGCTTTGAGGACTTGTTGTTTAGTTGTTTAGTCGTGTCTGACTCTTCGTGACCCCATGGACCAGAGCATGCCAGGCACTCCTATCTTCCACTGCCTCCCGCAGTTTGGTCAGACTCATGTTTGTAGCTTCGAGAACACTGTCCAACCATCTCATCCTCTGTCGTCCCCTTCTCCTTGTGACCTCCATCTTTCCCAGCATCAGGGTCTTTTCCAGGGAGCCTTCTCTTTGAGGACACTAGTCAACAAAAGGGATATAAAACTATAATAATATTAATAATAATAATAATAATAATAATAATAATAATAATAATAATATAATACTACGGTTGTAGCAGGAAGGAGAACAGAATCCTGCATCTGATCTACAAAATGGACCTAATGAATGTGCATGGAAGAGTTCTTAGTCTACCTGGGTTTGGTCTACAGATGGAAGACTTTCCTGGAACAGCACTGTAGTCTTCTGGGTCATATTGGAGAAGCAGTCAAAGGATCAAAGAAAGGCCAGTGCAGTCGACCTGAAAGCAAAATGGAAGTCTGCAGAGGAGATGATAGATTATCTGGGGTTTTATTACGAACTTTCTGCTATTCTCTTTTGTGGTTATCACAGTTTTCCAGAGGAAGTGGTAGTCGCTGTGAGAGGACAGAGAAGGGCAATGAAGGAAACCAGGATATAGAAAGTATGAGCTATGAAGATTGACTTAAAAACCTTAATCTTTCAAAAGGCATTTTCCATGTGGCTTCCCTGTGCCATATAAATTTTTAAAGTGCGTAGATAAAGCTGCACATACATCATGATGTCATAAACTTCACAGAAAACATTTGGTTCTTTGTCTGCTGTGGAAATATTGCCCTGTTGTAATTTTCTGTGAAATGTGGTATACTAAGGTTAAAGAATGGTATATTTCTCATCTTTCATCGCCACACACCCAGACAGATGAAATGTACAAATCCATTGCGCCTGGGGGTTGGGGTCTGGGCCTCTCTGAATGTCATGAAATCTTCCAGTAGTTTAAAAGGGCAATTGCAGATCTTATTCATTGGTATGCTTTTATGCTGTGCTTTAGCCTTTGTTTGATGGCAACCAGAGGACCATTCATAACAATCAGGATGACTTCATTTGTGTTTGTTTTTGCTTGCAATTTATCCATGACCAACTGTGAAATTTGCTATTTTACCATAACCAGTCCATTTCATTTGTCATCTCCTTCTGGAATCCACAGAGGGCTGGAGACAGGGAAACTCTCAACCTAGCCCAACGACACGCACTGGAACAAAGGAAGATGTGCACATGAGAAAAGAAATAAAAATAAGGAAAAATGAATACAGATCAGGCATTCGGAAATGTGTCTCATGCCAAAAAAGAGAGAAGATATTGTAAGTGTAATACGAGTCCCACCATGAAAGGATGGTTAGGGAAAATGACTCTTCTGGGTACAAAAAGAGCAATTATATGGCCCCCTGGGGAAAAGTAAACTATGTAAACGTATATGAGATGCCAGACAAGCTGAGCTGGCAAAGGGTACTTGATATCTCATCATTATTGGCATGGCACTACAGTCTAAAAAGGACCAAGAGTCTGCCCTAAATATACTTGCTCCCTGAGCAGGAATTAGAATCTACAAAAGAAGGATTGTATCACAGGGGTAGAAGATCCCAGTGGTAGCAGATCCCAATGCACTCAGAAGATCCCAGATTTTGTCCCCGGGATCTCCACACAAGGCTGGGAAAGACTCATTTAAAGTTTTGTTATCTGTTGTGGTCATTATTATTGTCCCACTTCTGGCAACGGATTAATGGTTCAGCTCTTAGGTATCCATAGCTTAAGTCCAGCATTGGGGGGAACTGAAATTGCAGCTGTACTCGGCTGCCTGCTGCTGCTTGAGGACCAGACTGGGACAAAGAAAGGAAAAGGTGGGCTTAGGGCAGATGTCAGCCATGGCATCTGCTTAAAGATGAAAGGCATGTTGATGCTGCGCATCCGGCCACCAGGAGCAGCCTGCTTCACCCTGCTGGGTTGTAGGGCTGGCCCTGCCTCGCATGTGTAGCTCAAGCCTTAAAGAAGGGCTAGCCAAAGGGGATGCCTCCAGATGTTGTGGACTACCATCAGCCCCAGGCACCAAAGACAATGATCAGGGATTGTTAGGGTTGAAGTCCAAAACACTGGGAAGTCACCATGTTGGCTATCGCTTCCTTAGAGAAACAGAGATCTATTCCTGCGATAATCTTCTGGCAATGAACTCTGCCAGAGGATATTATTTAGTTTTCTTGCTTTTGTAATAAAAGCCATTTACCATTTTCAACCCGGTCTACACATATGTTGTTCCCCCATATGACAATGTTTTAACTCTTTCTATATATGATATCGTTTTATATATGTTTTTACTAGTGTTGTTTTCCATTGTTGAAGTCATTTTGAGATGCTTCACAGGAAGCAATTCCTAAATGAAAGAATAAATAACTAACTTTTACACTAGCTTTTTATTTAAATAAAATCATTTTGCATTGTATGAATTGATACTGGTTGGTGCAGAATTCTTCTGTATTTTGTTTAAAATCACGTTGCATTCTGCTGATTTACAGATTTTAGTCCACGGAGGCTAACTGCTCTTCCCTGAAAAGTTAGCGGCACATCTTCATTAGCTTCAGATTCTCTGATATGGGGAATGGTTGTGTGAATTCCACTGATGAGGTAAGACCACTGTCTGGCAAGTTTGGTCTTATAGGACCAGGTCTCCCCTGAGTGGGTAGGTGGGGGCCGTTGGGATGGGTTGCTGCTGGAGAAGGTGGAATCCAACAGTTTCCTGAACCTTGTGGGGAATTTTCAAGTTGCTAGATCCTGTTAAGGCAAAATACAAAAGGAACATGTGCTGGGCTGTTCACATCACTCCTGAGGGTCCTCTCTTATCCTCGGAGGAGCACGATTAGCTCCACAACCCTCCAGAGAACTCAGACTATTAAACAGGTCAGTCGACAGAATGCAAATAGTGTAAGAGTCAGTATGAAGCTGACAGGACACGTTGGGTGGCAATGAAGGTGACAAAGAAAGCTTAGTTTGCTGCCTCCCTCACACCCATGAGGAGCTCTATAGCAGAGCTATTTCGGGTGGTGAGAGGACTGTTGACATCTGTCCTGGGCAGTGGAGTGTTGGAATTCTCAGACACCTGCTGTGGCAAGTTTGCCAGATGCTTTGAGGATAAAGTCACTCATCTCCATGCCAGGTGAGGTGTCCGATGAAACAGCTTGCCTGAACTTGAGGGATCAGTTTCAGTTGATGAGACCTGAGGACATGGACAAGGTGCTCCTAAAAAAATAAAAAAATATTTTTATGCAGGCTTTTCCTCATCCATAAGATGGGATCCAATACCTTCTCCCTCCCTCCCCCTCCCTCTCTCTCCCTCTCTCTCTCTCTCTCTCTCCACCCCCCCCTTATGTATGACTGGCAGGAATCCATTAGGCAATACAGTTTTGTTTTGTTTTTTGTTTTACAGAACACATGCACACAAACACAAGCTGTCCAACAGATGTTTGCATAAAACAGCATGAATGCATGATGGCGAGGAGGAGAGTTATATTTGTTAACTCTGTATTCTCTATTCATAGTCCTTTCAGCCCCCCAATAAATTTTTGAGGGTGCTGCCGCCCTCAAGTTGGTGGGCATTGCCATTTAAATGATGTGTGTGCGCGCTGCATCTTGTGATTGGTTATGTGGGGCAGGGCTTACCTGCCCCTGCCCCCAATATTTTATTCACATTGGCATACTTGTCTCTTTTTGTGTCTTTATTGTTTATTCTAACCCAGAATGAAAACTTTGTCACTCTGGAACATGATGTTTACCTACAAGCAAAAGATGGGTTTCCCTGCTAATAGGTTCTGGCCGTTCATGGCTATTGTGTTTAGCAAAACTGCCACCCTCTGCTTCTTATTTCATCTGCCTCTCCTTAAATGTACAGGAGGGGGGAAAGGTTTTAATTTAAAAGAATTAAAATATGCTGGCAGTTAAAATGTGCTAGTATTGTACCTCCCCTGGTTCAGACCAAACTGATATTTTAAGATCTCCTGAGGAGATCCTACTGGTTGATTCATGACCGGCAGATTGTCGCTTGTTGACAACATGGAAACAGGATAGCACCTAATCGCTAGGAGGCCCTCCCTTGTGTACATTGTAGGCAGAGACAACAATGAACTTTAAATTCCTTTTAAAAACTTATGTGTTTATGCAAGCTTTCCTGGACATTCTCTCTCTCTCTCTCTCTCTCTCTCTCTCTCTCTCTCTCTCTCTCTCTCTCTTACATTGCCCAGTTTTATTGGTAACACGCAATTGTGTTTCGTTGTATCTCATATTTATCTAGTTGTGTCTAGTTATGCAGAAACTGCTGCATTTCATTGTTTTATGCAAACTGCTTAGAGTTGTTTATTATATGAAGTGGTAAAAGATTTTATAAATAAATAATGGAATTAGAGTAAAGTCTTTTTTAAAAAAAAAAAATACAGTATTCGTAGCACTGGAGATGCAAGAAATCCACTCTTCTGGAATGCGTTGAGTCCACTGAGCAGACAGTCATTGCTCACCACAGAGCCATTCTCTGAGCTCCATACTGCTGCTTTCCACCTCCATCCCGGAAAAGAAAAGTCCTTGTGTAGTCGGTGCTAAATCAAATTTTCCCAGACCACTATGGATGCTTTGATGTGGACCTGGGCAGCAATGCTTATGATACTTTAAAGACTGGATTAAGCTGACTGCTTCAAGAGGCAGATGACTGACAGTGGCTATGGACACCGTGCAGAAGCAGGGGAGAGGTGGTGCAAACACACTTCCAGTGCAATTCGTATGTGGAAACTCATATCTTTCTGCCATGAGGGTGTCTAGAGGTATCTCTACCTGGAACCTGTGCATCTTGCCATGCCCTGGCCTCTGATGTTACACCAGAAGTTGAAAAGAGGAGGTCTGAGTCACTCGTGTTTCCCTGTCCTGTCCCTCTGCCTCCCCACACTCAGTCAGTTGAGCATGAGACTCTTAATCTCAGTGTCGTTGGTTTGAGCCAAAAGATTGGACAAAAGATTCTTACATTACAGGGGATTGGACTAGATGGCTCTTTTGGTCCTTTCCAACTCTACAATTCTATCCCACGCCTGCCAACCTAGCAGTTCGAAAGCATGTCAAAGTGCAAGTAGATAAATAGGTACCACTCCGGCGGGAAGGTAAATGGCGTTACTGTGCGCTGCTCTGGTTTCGCCAGAAGCGGCTTAGTCATGCTGGCCACATGACCCGGAAAAACTGTCTGCGGACAAACGTCGGCTCCCTCGGCCGCAACCCCAGAGTCGTTTGCGACTGCACTTAACTGCCAGGGGTCCTTTACATTTACCTTTAAAACATACACAATATTTCCCTGCAAATGTGATACAGTCAGTCTATATATCTTTTGGAAACCTATATATCTTCTTGCTCCATGTCCCATGGAGTCAGGACACAGGTGGCGCTGTGGGTTAAACCACAAAGCCTAGGACTTGCCAATCAGAAGGTCGGCGGTTTGAATCCCCACAACGGGGTAAGCTCCCGTTGCTCGGTTCTAGCTCCTGGCAACCTAGCAGTTTGAAAGCACATCAAAGTACAAGTAGATAACTAGGTACCACTCCAGCGGGAAGGTAAACAGCGTTTCCATGCGTGGCTCTGGTTTCACCAGAAGCGGCTTAGTCATGGTGGCCACATGACCCAGGAAAACTGTCTGTGGACAAACTGTGGCCGGCTCCCTTGGCCAGTAAAGCGAGATGAGTGCCACAACCCCAGAGTCATTCGTGACTGGACTTAAGGCTCAGGGGTCCTTTACCTTTTTAGTAATATATGATGACGAAGAGGCACTTCAAGGCTGCCGCCAGGACACAGCATCTTGGGGCAGTGGCCAGGGCCTCAGAATATTTGCAGGGACCATTCCTGATTATTATTACTCTAATTATTAGATGTTTAGGAAATTGAGGTCTTTTTAACCTGTCTTAGTATTTTAACTTTTGTATGTTTTAAAATACTGCTGTGTTCCTCTCTCTCTTGATTTTCTTGTTTTATCTTTTTGTAAACCACTTGGAGTGTTGTTCCTTTTTACAATCAAGCGGTGTATAAATGTCATTAAATAATAACAATATATAATAATTAATCATTATTACTTTAATCAGCACCGGAAGGCTAGGCCTGAGAGCTGCTATTTCAGTTTCCAACAATGCTCCGGAGTGATGCTTTGCTAGAGACACTGCTGAAAATTAAAAGGGCTAAGCCCAGCCAATCAGGAGGCCCTGCTTTAAAGCTGCTATGGTTTGCAGCAGCCTCCATATCCAGACATTGCGAGTCAGAGAACAGCACATGATCCAGGGAAGGGAAAAGACATGGTTCTTCATGAAAAGCTGCATTGGTGCAGCTTTGTGCAACCTAACATGAGTATGTGTAACATTACACAAGCCTCCTTCTACACAGTGGCAGGAAGCACTGGGTTATACAAACAGAAGAGTTTGAGGCGTGCAGCTGTTGCAAATCTCAAATCTATGTGCCAGGGGTGCCAACTTGAATAAAATATTGTGGGGGCCCATGTAAGGCTTGCCCCCACATAATCGATCACATGGCGCAGTGCACACACACCATTTGAATGGAAATGCCCACCAACTTTGTGGGGACCTGGCCCCCTCAAATATTTTTTTGTGGTGGTCGAAGCCCCCACAGCCTCTAGGAGTTGGCTCCTATGCTATGTGCAATAGTAACCCAGTTTCATTTGAGCTGGATTCAGTTTAACGGGATTTACTCCATGCAAATGGTTGTATTATAAAAGGATTAATTAACAGTGTGTGTCTACTCAGAAGTAAGAGCCACTAAATTCAGTGGAACTTACTCCCAGGCAAGCTGGCATGGGATTTCTGCCTTTAATGAATTTCATGAAACGTAAGGTGTCTGAACCTGTTAGATGGCATATCAGTACATTTAAAGCACTCATACCACTATCATGGGCTTTGAAGACACACGAACTCAGGACGCAAGGGAGAAACGTGCTAGGAGGAAGGCACGCTTGGCAAATCAACTCACGCCTGGAAACCAATATCCCCACTGTGGAAGGACGTGTGGATCCAGAACTGGCCTCCACAGTCACTTACGGACTCATTGTTAAAACTGTGTTTATGGAAGACAATCTTACTCGGCTACGAGGAGAAGGAGTTTGGATTTGATATCCCGCTTTATCACTACCCGAAGGAGTCTCAAAGCGGCTAACAATCTCCTTCCCTTCCTCCTCCACAACAAACACTCTGTGAGGTGAGTGGGGCTGAGAAACTTCAGAGAAGTGTGACTAGCCCAAGGTCACCCAGCAGCTGCATGTGGAGGAGCGGAGACGCGAACATGGTTCACCAGATTACGAGACTACCGCTCTTAACCACTACACTACACTGGCTGATCACTACGCTGGTGATCGCCAAAGAAGAAGAAGCATAATTAGTTTAATTCATATTGAAATGGTAAAGGTTTAATATTGGGGAAAATCCACTGGTGCAAATTGTGAGACTCTAAGCTCCTAAATGAGTTAATGGTTAAGTATTGATTGTTCTTTACTCTATGCTGAGAGTGAATCTTGGACCATGTGACAAAAGTATTGAGTTGCATATTGGCCATCTTGGAAGGGTGGTCAGCTGTTTTCTTTGTTCTCCCAAGACCCTATGGACTAAAGAGGTATAAAAGAATCTCCTGAAGGGAAATAGAAGGGAAACAGCTCCAGGCTAATGGAGGCTGGAATGGAGAAGAGACAAAGTTATGATCTCAATCCTGTTATTTCTATGAAGATTCCGACCCTGTGTGGGATATGCACAAGATATGGAACTGTTTGGATGTACAGTGGTACTTTGGGTTAAGTACTTAATTTGTTCTGGAGGTCCGTTCTTAACCTGAAACTGTTCTTAACCTGAAGCACCACTTTAGCTAATGGGGTCTCCTGCTGCTGCCGTGCCACCGGAGCACAATTTCTGTTCTCATCCTGAAGCAAAGTTTTTAACCTGAAGCACTATTTCTGGGTTAGCGGAGTCTGTAACCTGAAGCGTATGTAACTCGAGGTACCACTGTATCACTTACTGTTTTTTGTTATATTTTAAAGAAAGTTCCACAAGTAAAAGTTTGAATAATATCTAATGGGTCTGGACAATGCTTCATTCCGAAAGGACTCAGTTTTCATGCATTTAGTCACTTCAAATATTAATATCTGCAGTAACTACGGTACTTCATATGCTTTTGAATTCTGGTGCTGGAGGAGACTCTTGAGAGTCCCATGGACTGCAAGAAGATCAAACCTATCCATTCTGAAGGAAATCAGCCCTGAGTGCTCACTGGAAGGACAGATCCTGAAGCTGAGGCTCCAATCCCCTCCTCAACCTCTTGAGAACGACTAAACAACAACTACTTCATGGTTCTACCCAAGAATCTTGGAAACTGTAGTTTGTCAAGGTTGCTGACCTCACAATCGTACAGTTCCCAGGATCCCCCAAGTGGTCCAAGGGTCTGTTACGTATATGGTGTGTGGGTGTGACCTAGTTGCTCACCCAGCTTAGCATATTCTACTCTGATTGGAAGAAGCTTTCCTGCCTCTCAAGGAGGGAGTCTTCTGCATCACGACCCTTTTAATAAGGATGGCAGGACTTTAACCTGGGACTTCCTACATGTGAATCATGTGCTCTACCACTAAGCTACAGCCCCAACGCATGGATCTTGGCCAAAGATATTTCCTTAATTAAAGGGTTTGCTTCATTGGCCAAAACAAGAAGAAATTACTCAAATTAACCAATTCTGAGTTAATTTGACTATTACTCTGAGTATTCAAATTACCTCTTGGTATTCAAATGATCTGTCCTTTCCAATCATTTTGAAAGAAGTAGCAGCACTAAATGGCTTTTTCAAACTGATTTTTCTAATATCTAAAGGTCTCAGCCAATTTTTGAGATTAACTACATCCTAAATGTCAGTTTAATAAAGCGGGTTCATTGCTGGAACTCGGGGAAATAGTAGGCTTGAAACTAAGTTTTAAAAAAACTTTTAAAAAATGAAATTTAGTATTCCTTGAAGCACAGTTGCGTGGGCTGCTGTGTACCAGTTCATTTCATCAAGGTTTTTCTTTCTCTTCTCACCCCTGGTAATAAAATTCTTTATTGGGTGTACTTTTCCTAAAATGAAGCTCTGAGGTTTTTGGTTTTTTAATGGTCCTAAGTCAGGGGTAAACAGAGCAGAGTTATTCATATATTTGTTTAAGTTTTTTGTATAGGGTCCCTCACTAATAGGTCCTTGAACAGTTTACATGAATAAAATCTAAAACAATACAAAAGTAATAAAACTCAGATATAGCAAAACAATGCCATAATGCCAACAAACACAGGGAAGAAAAAGAAGCAGCTTTAAATTATTCAACTCCAAACAAATCTAACAGTAAAAGCTGGCAATTCTTCACACCCACATGCTCACAAAAACTGAATGAAAGGAACGCATCTGGATGACCTGTTTTCTAAAACTGTGTAACGAAGTGACCAGGCACACCTCAGCAGGGAGGAAATTCTACAGACCTGGAGCCACCACCCAAAAGACTCTTCTCTGAGCCAATATCCTGCGTACGTTGCCCTGTAGTGAGACCACCAGGAGGGCCTTAGAGGTCATTCTCAAGGCGCAGGCAAGTCTCTATGGAGCAGGTGTTTTCTCTGATATTTAGGCCCCGGGTCATTCAGGGATTAAAACATAAGCAAAAGTGGCCTTCCTCCTGGGCATAGTCGACCAATCGGTGTTAAAGAAGGATAGAACTTTCTGTATGTATGCTACAGCAGCAGCAAGAATTCTTATCGCAAAACATTGGAAGACACAAGATCTACCCACCTTGGAAGACTGGCAGATGCAACTAATAGACTATATGGAGATGGCGGAAATGACTGGCAGAATCCGAGACCAGGGAGAAGACTCAGTGGAAGAAGATTGGAGGAAATTTAAAACCTATTTGCAGAAATATTGTAAAATTTCTGAATGTTGATGACATTGAAATGAAATGCTGGGGTTCTAGCAACAAGGTAAAATCTAAGATTAAACCAACAACAGATAAATTAATGGGCTATGAATTTGCTGAACCAACCTTTAAAAGGGATACAAGAACGGGGGACGTGAGGAAGTCAGGAAAATATGTGAATTTAAGATGTAAAATTAAGAAAGAGGGAATTTTTGTGTTTTTCCTATATGTGCTTCTTCTTTTTATTATTAGTTTTTAATGTATGTAGTTTTGTATTTTGTATTTTTGTGCTTAATGTTTGTATTGTTGTATTTTGTAGTATGTATTTTGTGTCTTTATATGCTTTTTGTCTTTGTCTTTGTATTTTTTCTTTTATACTTTGCATTGTTAAAATTTAATACAAAACTTTAAAAAAAATAAAATAAAACATAAGCAAAAGTGCCTTGAATTGAGCCTAGAATATGATCAGGAGCAAGGGTGATGTTGGAAAAATGGGATGTCTGTGTGCTTGACCCACTGCCCTCATGCAAAGGTGGATCAAGAGGAGTGTGACCGGCATTCGCACAACGCATACCTTTGGGGGTTCTGCAGCAGGCGCTGTTGCAACTATGACATACAATGGAAGGCAAGAGGCAAGTGGGTGCAGCTGCCAGATTTTGGCATCACACAGGGTGCCACTGAAATTTGAGATGCCAGGGCAAACACAGTTTCTAGACCATGTTTAAGGACAACCCCATGTTCGACTCCATCTCCCAGCAGCCCAAATAATAATAATAGTAATAATAAATTAATATATTTATACCCCGCCCATCTGCTTGGGTTTCCCCAGACACTCTGGACGGCCCCCAAGAGAATACTAAAAACACGCTAAAAAAATCAAACATCAAAGACTTTCCTAAACAGGGCTGCCTTCAGATGTCTTCTAAAAGTCAGATAGTTGTTTATTTCCTTGACATCTGATGAGAGGGCGTTCCACAGGGCAGGTGCTACTACCGAGAAGTCCCTCCGCCTGGTTCCCTGTAGCTTCACTTCTTGCAGAGGGAACCACCAGAAGACTCTCAGAGCTTGACCTCAGTGTCTGGACTGAACGATGGGGGTGGAGGTATACTGGGCCGAGGCCATTTAGGGCTTTAAAGGCCAACACTTTGAATTGTGCTCGGAAACGCACTGGGAGCCAATGTAGGTATTTCAGGACCAGTGTTATGTGGTCTCGGCGGCCGCTTCCAGGCACCAGCCTAGCTGCCGCATTCTGGATTAGTTCCAGTTTCTGGGTCACCTTCAAAGGCCAGTAGTCAGAGATGGTGGAAGTTTGATTCCCTAACATCTGAAGGGTGCAATGTTGGCTACCCCATTCTATGGCACACAGTCAGTGAGCAGGCTTGCATCCAGCAAAGGAACCAAATAGGTTGTGAAAGGAGGGAGACCCCTTCCTCTGTGCCAAGTGTAGAAATGCAGTCGGTTTGCTACAGGAGGGAGAGAGCTCTCCCTCAGCCCTCTGCCTGTGAAGTGTGGTAAATGGGATCATCTTAATAGATGGTCCTGGTTGCGGGCAGGCTCTCAACCTTGTTCCCACCACCACCCTGGTGTGGGTGGAGCTATTGCACTCATGCCAGGGTGGCACCACAATTATCCAGGGCTATTGCCCAATCATGTCAAAGGGTGATAGTGGGGGAAAGTATAAAAGCAACAGCATGACGTGTGCCAGTCTCCTGCTTCATGTTGCCGAACACCTACCCACCCTCCCTTTAATTTAGATCCTTTGACCTTGCTTTGGACTTTGGTTGGTTGCCCGGCTCGAGTCGGGGGCTGGGTAGGAATTTTTCCATTTGGCAAATTGGCATGGGCCACTTGCCTATCTCTTGGCAATCATCACAACTCTGTAAGGTTTAGAGGTTAGGCATTGACTTATGGTGAATGTGGGAGGGGAGGTCGGCCATTGCTTGCCCCACCACTTTCAAGGGTATTCAGTTAAAGGAAGCCAGGGCCCGGTTCCTGTCCGAAGTCCGCTTGAAGGGTGAGGGCCATGCCAGGCCTCTGGGAACACCAGGGGAGATGCAGGTGGGTTCCCCCAAAGCAATTTCCCTTTGGGTGGTTTACCCTTACAGACTTCGTGCAGAGGGAGCAGGAGTCAGATATAGTCTTGCCAATGCCTAAGCCAGTACCGCTCTCATTCCTGTAATCAATAAAGTTGTGGCCAAATTTTTGCCCAAAAACCTTAAACAAAATATCCGTTTTTGTTTAAACAAAATTTATTTATCCTAATGAGGGTCTGGCTTGAGGGTCTTGCCATGCAAAAGCATTTACAGGCTAGTAACTTTTATATCAACAACCTCAGATATGCAGATGACATAACCTTGATGGCAGAAAGTGAGGAGGAATTAAAGAACCTTTCAATGAGGGTGAAAGAGGAGAGCACAAAATATGGTCTGAAGCTCAACATCAAAAAAACTAAGATAATGGCCACTGGGTCTATCACCTCCTGGCAAATAGAAGGGGAAGAAATGGAGGCAGTGAGAGATTTTACTTTCTTGGGCTCCATGATCACTGCAGATGGTGACAGCAGTCACGAAATTAAAAGACGCCTGCTACTTGGGAGAAAAACAATGATAAACATAGACAGCAACTTAAAAAGCAGAGACATCACCTTGCCAACAAAGGTCCCTATAGTTAAAGCTATGGTTTTCCCAGTAGTGATGTATGGAAGTGAGAGCTGGACCATAAAGAAGGCTGATTGCCAAAGAACTGATGCTTTTGAATTCTGGTGCTGGAGGAGACTCTTGAGAGTCCCATGGACTGCAAGAAGATCAAATGTATCCATTCTGAAGGAAATTAGCCCTGAGTGCTCACTGGAAGGACAGATCGTGAAGCTGAGGCTCCAATCCCCTCCTCAACCTCTTGAGAAGAGAAGACTCCCTGGAAAAGACCCTGATGTTTGGAAAGATGGAGGGCACATGGAGAAGGGGACAACAGAGGACGAGATGGTTGGATAGTGTTCTCGAAGCTACCAGCATGAGTTTGACCAAAGTGCGGGAGGCAGTGGAAGACAGGAGTGCCTGGCGTGCTCTGGTCCATGGGGTCACGAAGAGTCGGACACGACTAAATGACTAAACAACAACAACAACACATTCAAAACCAGCAAGTCAGGAAGATGGCTCTCAATGTGATCCTATACATATCTACTCAGAAATAGATCCCATTGTGGAGAAAGGGGTGTGTGGAAAAGTAAGTGTTTAAGGGGCTGTATCCATAGCTAGGCTAGAACATCACCCCTCAAATGCTAGTTCAGCAGGTGGTGGAACTGAGTTTTGTTCTCTAATGGGGTGACTTGAGTACATATTTAACTTCCCAACATGGGTTTGATACAATGATGGGTTTTGAAAAAAGAAAGGCAGCGGGTATACAAGTTTTACGAAAATCATCATCTTCAGAAATGGCCACCAGCTAATTCCCAGCTAGTATTACAATGTCAATGAGAGGTCTTTAGTACGAAGAATGGTTGTGAGGAGGGATCCACGCCAGGATGTTCAAACATGAAGCTTGGTAAAATTTGATAGCAAGTGCATTATCTCAGCAGCTTATTACAAAGTACCAATATCACTTTTAATCATTTCTGTAAAAGGAGAGTGAGGAAATCACTCAGAGTATTTAGTTTTTATTTAGTAGTGCATCCACCAGATCTTTTAGTTTAAATAATATAGAATAGTATTTCTCTCTCTCTCTCCCAGGCACTTACACACATGGTGGGTTTAACTGAGGAATTCAGTAATAAATTTCAGTTGGGTGGTCTTTCCATTCTCTCATTGTGAACTCACAGTAATCTCCATGGAATTTCTTTGACGTTACTTGATGATTCTTCAACCACTGGAAATAATGGATGCTCAGAGCACATTTGCACAGAATGTAGACGTCCTTCTATACTGCTAGGGTAAGGTGGAAGTTGTATATCACTACAGGTAATGCATCTTTCACCAATGTGGTTTCTGCACCTTTATTTATTTATTAAATTCATATTAATGCTTTGCTATGGAGGACACAGAAATGGCATCAATAAAACTTCAAGAATCAATTACACCACAATATTTGGTGCTTTTAGGATCACCTTGCCCGGTGCTCCTATGATTGCATTCTGGGGGTGAACATCCACAGGATATTATATCTGTGTATGGACTGACACAAACACAAACTTGTGCATATTCTGAGTGCTTCTGAGCAGGCCACCTATGGCTTCAGTATCAATATATCAATATTATTCTCCAAGGCTTTTTGTTTCTACAGTCGTACCTTGGAAGTTGAACAGCTTAGTTTTGGCTCCTGAACGTTGCAAACGTGACTGTTCCAGTTTGCGAACTATTTTTGGAAGCCAAAAGTCTGACAGGGCTTCCGATTGGCTGCAGAAGCTTCCTGCAGCCAATCAGAAGCCATGTTTTGTTTTGTGAACGTTTTGGAAGTCAAACGGACTTTCACAACGGATTCTGTTCGACTTCCGAGGTACGACTGTGTAAGCTAATTCCTTTCGCTTTTTGCCCTAACCTGTCCCAGTCACAAATCTTCCCATACACCTTTGCTAAATGACTTCCATGATGTTTGAAAACATCTGAATCTACCCATAGATTGACTTGTTTGACCTACTGCCAGCTAAGGAGTAAATAATAGAAAGAAATCAATATTGGGCTTTTTCACTGTAGGGAGGCATGACATTATTCAGTCTAACATATATTTTAGTTATTTCATTGCACCATTAAAGGTCAAGGGCTATGAAGATGTATCTGCGGTTTCCATGACTGCCCAGGACCTGTTACCTGTTAAAAGTATGATCTAATGTTGCCAAAATTAATAGAATGGTTGTCATTTCAAAGGGAGCTGATTCAAAGACTTATAGGAATAAAAGCTTTCTGCAAATCCCCAGGCCAGGCAAGATCCCATCGAACTTGTCCCTTTTGTACTTATAGGTAGCATAACTGAAACGAACCAAGAGAAAACACTTCCTTAACAAAGCCTATATTTAGCTCAACCCTCTGCAGAAGATTTTGGGGTGCCACATAGCACACATAGGAGGAGGAGAAGGGAAAATCCCATTGCAGTTTTTAAATCATTGCAACAGAACAAGAATTTAGATGAATACCACCCTCTGGTAGTTAGGGAAGCAAAGGACATATTTCGGAATTGGTGAACAAACCACAGGGCCACACTGGTACCAACACCCTAGGTGTCCCTGCTCCTGCCAACCTAGCAGTTCAAAGGCATGTCAAAGTGCAAGTAGATAAATAGGTACTGCTCTGGCGGGAAGGTAAACGGCGTTTCTGTGCACTGCTCTGGTTTCGCCCAAAGCGGCTTAGTCATGCTGGCCACATGACCCGGAAACTGTACGCCGGCTCTCTCGGCCAATAAAGCGAGGTGAGCGCTGCAACCCCAGAGTCCTCCACGACTGGACTTAATGGTCAGGGGTCCCTTTACCTTTACCTTTACCTTTACCTTTAAGGAAAGGTGGGGGACGCGGGTGGCGCTGTGGTCTAAACCACTGAGCCTCTTGGGTTTGCCGATCAGAAGGTTTGCGGTTTGAATCCCCACGACGGGGTGAGCTCCCATTGCTCGCTCCCTGCTCCTGCCAACCTAGCAGTTCGGAAGCACATCAAAGTACCGCTCCAGCAGGATAGATAAATAGGTACCGCTCCAGCGGGAAGGTAAACAGTATTTCCGTGCGCTGTTCTGGTTTTGATGTTCCGTTGCGCCAGAAGCGGCTTAGTCCTCCTGGCCACATGACCCGGAAAAACTGTCTGCGGACAAACATGGGCTCCCTCGGCCAGTAAAGCGAGATGAGCGCTGCAACCCCAGAGTCGTTCGCGACTGGACTTAACGGTCAGGGGTTTACCTTTACCTCTTCAGTACTTATATTGCAACAGAACCGAAAAACACAATCAGAACATGCACAGAGAAGGGAGATCAACACGATAAAGGGTCTGGAAAGCAAGCCTTATGAAGAACGGCTGAGGGAGTTGTGTACATTTAGTCAGGTAAAGAGGAGATTGAGAGGAGATAGGATAGCCAACTTCAGATATCTAAAGCGCTTCACATGGAAGATGAAGCAACCTTGTTTTCTCCTGCTCCAGAGGCTAGGAGTAGCAATGGCTTCAAGTTACAAGAAAGGAGATTACAAATAAATATCAGGAAGAGCTTTCTGACAGAGCTGTTCAACAGTGGAACGGACTCCTCGGAAAGTGGGGGACT
The DNA here is from genome assembly GCF_965112155.1 of Podarcis liolepis. Taxonomy (NCBI): domain Eukaryota; kingdom Metazoa; phylum Chordata; class Lepidosauria; order Squamata; family Lacertidae; genus Podarcis; species Podarcis liolepis. The sequence goes on from NC_139557.1 coordinate 6,862,784, forward strand.
CTCCTTCCTTGTAGGTTTTCAAGCAGAGATTGGATGGCCATCTGTCAGGGATGCTTTAGTTAAGAATCTTGCATTGCAAGGGGTTTGGACTAGACTGCCCTTAAATTCAGTAGGATGGTCTTCTGAGTAAGCTTGTATAGGATGTTTATGCTGAGTGTGGTTAACAACGAGTGAAAATGTTTCCTATATAACAGTACAGTCCTACAGTTTGAATGGGAGGAAGTTCCACTGAGATAAACGGGTAAGATAAGTAGGTCTGGTACAGTGGTACCTCGGGTTAAGAACTTAATTCGTTCCTGAGGTCTGTTCTTAACCTGAAACTGTTCTTAACCTGAGGTACCATTTCAGCTAATGGGGCCTCCCGCTGCCGCCACTCCGCCAGAGCACGATTTCTGTTCTCATCCTGAAGCAAAGTTCTTAACCCGAGGTACTATTTCTGGGTTAGCGGAGTCTGTAACCTGAAGCGTCTGTAGCCTGAAGCGTCTGTAGCCTGAAGCGTCTGTAACCCGAGGTACAGTGGTACGGCAGTGCAGCAGCAGCGGGAGGCCCCATTAGCTGTAGTGGTACCTCAGGTTAAGAACAGTTTCAGGTTAAGAATGGACCTCCAGAACCAATTAAGTACTTAACCCGAGGTACCACTGTACTGCAGGAAAAGTTAGCTCTCAGAATATGCAAGACAATCCTCATTTTACTTTGATGGGTAGCTTCGCAAAACCACAGTGGTAATCTGTTAAATGTCTATTTCTTTCATGATTTTGCTGATTTTTAAACAATACCAGTCTATCTATCTATCTATCTATCTATCTATCTATCTATCTATCTATCTATCTATCTATCATGTATCTATCTATCTATTATCTCTCTCTCTCTCTCTCTCTCTCTCTCTCTCTCATCTATCTATCTATCTATCTCTCTATCTATCTCTATATCTATATCCCTCTATCTATATCTCTCTATATATTATCTATCTATCTATCTATCTAATCTATCTATTATCTATATATTATCTATCTATCTATCTATCTATCTATCTATCTATCTATCTATCTATCTATCATCTATGTATCTATCTATCTATCTATCTATCTATCTATCTATCTATCTAATCTATCACACTCTGCACACATCTGAGCTAAATAGTCAATTGTATATCAAAGAAGAATATAGGGTTAAAAAGAAAATGACTGATGATGTATGAAAAGCTTGTTACCAAATGATGACACACCTTACCGTCCTTTAAAGAATGATAGCTCATCCGACAGCATACAAGAGCATTCCATAATAGATAAAATTTCTATTTTCTCAGGGGATGCTTTGGGTTTTTCTCTTAATTAATAACTCCATCTAGTAACTTGTACAATGGGAGTATTCACTGAATTCCTCTGGAAGCTACCAACATTTTAGCTGAAACTAATGTGTTCTCAATTAGCTGGGGGTCAAATGCAGCATAAATGTGAGCATCTGCTCAAGAACACTCCAAGCGGTAAATAAATACTCTAAATTGTAAGCCCTATTTTGCTTTGTTGGTCAGTAGTGATCTATGAACTGCCTACCTCTCTAATTAGCGCACACTAACTTAATTGAAAACTTTATTGCTACCTTCCAAACTGTGATTTATTTTTGAATTTTTCTTTTGCCCCTGGTTCATGTTTAGAATCCATTGTGGAAATTACCCACCACCATTGATTTATATTTACATTTTTCACCTCTGCTATTTACTATTTTCACTGCCTTGCACATTTTCTCATTTGGAGTCTGGCTGGTAAAATGTTTGACCTTGCAATATTTACTTTGCTGATTCAGTTAGAAGAAATGTGTGTGTGTGTGAGTGAGTGAGCATGTGCACGCACACACACACACACACACACACACACACACACACACTCCTCTAAACCTTGCTTATTTCTCCTCTGCACATATTTTGCATTTCATTGCCACTTGTTGTCATTGCCTCCATTTGATGTTTTATTTGCCATGGCTCTTTTTTTTATGAGATCTGATTTATTTGGAGGAACCAGCCGTCCTGCCAACAAAAACCACGATATAAATCGATAAATAATGATAACAATAATAAATGAAGTGAAGTTTATATTTTACTTTATGCTTCTTCGAAGCATCGCAACATGTCGGCTTTGAGGTCTCTGTGGAGTGTCAGACATTAAACGAGGCTCCATAAAACAGGGGCCATCACACATCTCTTGTTACCTGCTCAGTGAAATTAAACTCCCGCTTTAAGGGTGGCCTCGCAGGACTTTGCAGCTTGGATGTCTCCTGCCTTGCCCATCTTTTACTTTTAAACCAGGCCTTATAAATCAATTTCTATTAGAATCCACATAAAACAATATTTTGCTCAATAAAGTTTATGCTTTGAAGATATCAAATAGACGCTGGTCTGGTTAACACTTTGTAGGAGCTCTTCGGGGTATGCGTCTGAATCGTAAATTGCTCTCCGGGATGGCACAGTCATTGCTATTTCTTGGAAACTTTATATATTTTTTGTTAGGTCAAGAAGCCTGTAATTCTGAAAGTGATCCCTGAACCTTCTTTAATGCAGCAAAACGCAACTGGAAAAGGGGCTTGAACTTTAGTGTCTGGAAGTGGGAATGTAATAACTTTCCCCCATCTCCTCTGTAAAGTGACTTGGGCCATGTGATGAATGCAGAACCTTCGCTCACAAGGTTTTCCTGATATTATACACTTGTAGCAAATAAGGTTAGAACCTTTAAAATATAGCATTTAGTAATGTGCTGGAAATAGCTTCTTCTCGACTCCTTTAAAGGTCACCGCGTTTGCTTTCAAGCCGTAATTTTAGTTCAGGCCTCCACAGAGTGGAACTAAGAACACACTAGCCAACGCTCCTTCAATTTCTACAGGACTGAAATGAAATAGCCTAGGAAGTTCATATATTGTATGTGTGCTTCTGTCTTGCAAACATACAAGCTTTCATTAAAGGTCTACAAAACAGAACGAAAATGGTGGAAAATAACACCCAATTCAGATCTTTTAGAATTGTAGTTATATGATGCCATCTGGCTATACCATTTAAGATTCTGGCAGACACGTTTCTTGGTAGCAGCTAGGAGGGGCATAAGATCAACTTTGCAAATTATTTACAAGAGGGGGAGTCTCTTTTAAGTATAATTGTTTAATTGACACTGAAATGGAAAATGCCTGAATGTGTATTGATAACATTGGGGATTTTCCATGGCACCACACTGAGAGCTTTCTGAGCTCTAACTAGTTTGTAATTAGCTGCGATGTTCTCTGCTCTTAAACTGAGTGTTTAACATGAGATCATGTGATGAAGGTGTTCAATTGCAAATTTGCCATCTTGGAATGGCGGTGGCTATTTTTGGTGTTCCCAGGCTCAGTATGAGAAACATGTGATAAGATGTTTCTCCAAGGAGCTCAACAGTCTTGGGCTGGAATTTAGGCTAATGGAGCCCATGTGTGTGTGTGAGAGAGAATGAGCTATGTTTGTTAGCTCTGATTATAAGGTACAATGGTACCTTGGGTTAAGAACTTAATTCGTTCCTGAGGTCTGTTCTTAACCTGAAACTGTTCTTAACCTGAGGTACCACTTCAGCTAATGGGGCCTCCCGCTGCCGCCGCGCCGCCAGAGCATGATTTCTGTTCTCATCCTGAAGCAAAGTTCTTAACCCGAGGTACTATTTCTGGGTTAGCGGAGTCTGTAACCTGAACAATACTTAGGGGCCTGGTTAATGTTTTATTCAAAAAGGTGTCAGTTTTTATGCATCTAGTTGGTTCAAGTGGCACATTCAGGCATTTTCCATTTCAGTGTCAATTAAACAATTATACTTAAAAGAGACTCCCCCTCTTGTAAATAATTTGCAAAGTTGATCTTATGCCCCTCCTAGCTGCTACCAAGAAACGTGTCTGCCAGAATCTTAAATGGTATAGCCAGATGGCATCATATAACTACAATTCTAAAAGATCTGAATTGGGTGTTATTTTCCACCATTTTCATTCTGTTTTGTAGACCTTTCATACAGTGGTACCTCGGGTTACTAACTTAATTCATTCTGGAGGTCCATTCTTAACCTGAAACCGTTCTTAACCTGAGGCGCACTTTCACTGATGGGGCCTCCCGCTGCTGCTGCGCCATCGGCGCGCGATTTCCGTTCTCATCCTGGGGCAACCCAGGTAGTGGAGTTTGCAACCCGAAGTGTTTGTAACCCGGACTTCCGGTCGGTGCCAGCGCTTAATGGCGGTCCTACCTCCGAGCTCCGGAGAAGGACTGCTTCGCAAGTTCGGGTCTTACCCGCTACGGTGAGCGGGGGACCCCTAAAATCTCAGGCGCTGAAGCCTGAGAACAAGGAGACTCGGTGGGCACCTTTGCGCCCCCCGGTACCGTGAAAGAGCCTTTTTAAAGGCTACGGATCGACATCGGGAGTGAGCGCGGTGCTGAGAGTCGCTACCCAGCCTGCGAAGTGAAGCCGCGTCGCCATAAGCGGAGAGCGCCGATTCCTTCCTGAAAAGAAAATTTGGACTGATTTCCCGTGAGTAAGAATTGAAAACCAACTGGGACTCTTTAAATCTTGAAAATTGAGCTAAAAGCGGGGAGATTAAATCAAGGAAGTCTGCCTCCCCCCGACTGCATGAAAGTGAAAGCAACGGAACTCTAAACTTGCATCCGTTGAAACCTGCTCTTTAATTAATTAAACCGGACATTGAGACTTTAGATCTCCCCTCTAGCTGGCAGGGCAGAGGGGAGGTGAATGAGACTCTAATAACTGCATGATTTATTTGAAGTAAAATCCTCTGCCGTCTCATCTATTGAAAGTACGGAACGGTCTGCCTTTCAGAACAACAGGACACTGAACTGATTTCTCCCTGCAAAGTGAGACTGTGATACAAAGTTTACATAGTGACTGGTTACATTATACTACAAGAAGAAACAGTGTAAATTGGGTAACTGTGGCAATTTGCAGTTACAGTTTTTAATAATACTGACTTTGACTGTGCTAATCTCTCTTTTTTTTACATCTTTGGACATTCTCTTTTGCTTTTGTACTTGGATAATTTGCTTTATGGCCATTTTGACTTGCTCCCCCTAGAGGGTAAAGTAAACCTTGGCACGGCTTAGGACAGTGGAATTTTCCAACGGGAAATAGTTCCCGTGGGAATTGACCTTGACATGAGTGGCTCACAAGAAGAGATAGTTACAAGAGCCAAAATCAGGCAACAACAACAGCTGCAACAGCAACCAAAGAAAAGAGGCTCAATCTCAGCTGCTACTGCAGGACCAGAAGGAATAACAGAACAAGAAAAGGGAGCAGCTGCCTCTATGGAAGCTGTGACAGATGCTCTGCTTAAGATAAACCAAACTCTGGAGTCTTTAACAAAACAGACTTCAGAAAATACACAAAAATTATCAGAAATATCATTAAGGTTAAACCAGAACACAGAATCTATAAATAAACTTGTAGAGGAAAACGCCACCACGCGTAAAATTGCCGAAGATGCCAAAGCTACTGCTGGAGAAATGCAAGAGAAATTAGAGCCGATTGCTAAGAAGGTTTATGAACACGACGCAACTTTGGCCCTGTGGGAGTTACAGAGAAAAGAGAGAAATTTGAAATTAAGATCGATTCCGGAGAACGAGAGAGATAACCTTGCGGAATACTTGACACGGGAGTTTGCGGACTGCTGGGATCTGGAGGAAGACGAGTTCAAAATTACAACAGCTTTTAGACTGGGTAAGAAGCAGGATAGAAAGACTCCGAGGGACTGCCTGATCACATTTAGATCTAAGGAGGAAAGAGACAAAATATTAGGACTACATTTTGAAAAGGCTCTCCAAATTGGTAACTCAGCTGTACAGATATTTAAGGACATCCCAAAATATATTTTGGATTTAAGAAATTTCTACAAGGATTTGGCTCTCTTGTTAAAGAAAAATTCTATCCGCTTTAGGTGGGAATTCCCACAAGGACTGTCATTTGACTACAAGGCAAAGAAGGTGAAAATAAAGACAATTCAAGATAAAGACAAATTTTTGGCAAGATACCAGGAGGACCTACAGAAGGGGACTGTGGACGTACTTGCAGAACAGAGGAGAGCACTGGATATCCTGAATCTCTCGATCGGACAAAAACCACCACCATCAGAAGAAGAGCAACAACTTGGAGCTGTTGGAGGAGCCTCAGGAAAATAACAAGATGGCTCTGCAATTCCTTAGTTGGAATTGTAATGGGCTCAATGGGCCTTTGAAGAGAAGACAAGTATTTCATATATTGAATAGAGAACAACTGGACTTGATATGCCTACAAGAAACTCACATAACCAGAGCCCACAGGAGATTACTTACAAATAAAAGGCTAGGACAAGAATTTATTTCATCAGACAAAGTTAAGAAGAGAGGAGTTGTAATATATGTGAAGGAGAAATGGGCTCCAAAAATGATATTCAAAGATGAACAAGGGAGATATCTGGCTGTGGAGATACAAGTACAAGGAGAAAAATTCTTAGTTGTTGGAATTTATGCACCAAATGAAGGCAAATCTGACTTCTTTAAGAGACTTCATGAAACCTTGACGGACTATCTGGATTACAATATGATAATCATGGGAGACATGAATGGCGTGGTCTCCACCAATATGGACAAGGCACAAAGACTAACAGTTACCAAAGAAGGGAGACTCCCTAAGACTTTTTTTGAAATGACCGAAAACATGGACTTGATAGATATTTGGAGAACAAGGAACCCTCTGGAGAGAGAGGGAACCTTTTTCTCCCAAGCAATGATGACCTGGACCAGAATTGATCAAATCTGGATTACTAGTGGTATGGCTCCAAAGATTAAGAAAGTGGAAATCTGCCCAAAAACTTGCTCCGACCATAACGCCGTGAAGATGGAGATGAAACTTACAATAACTGGTCAATTCAGATGGAGAATGAATGACACCCTCTTTCGAGACAAGGAAATCCTCACGAAGGCCCAGAAGACTTTAAAAGACTATTTCGAAATAAATATGAGGGCCGAAGTGGAGAAAAGAGTGATCTGGGACGCAAGTAAAGCGGTGATGAGAGGATTCTTGATTCAGCAAAATTCAATAAAGAGGAAAAAGCAAGCTGAGAAAAAAGAAAAGATTTTGGAAAAGATAAAGGAAGGTGAGACAAAACTAAGAACAAAACCAAAGTCCCAGGAGATTTTAAGAGAGATTAAGTTATATCAAACACAATATATGGAATTGATGAACCAAGAGATTGAATGGAAGATAAAACAAATGAAGCAAAAGACCTTTGAATCAGCAAATAAATGTGGTAAACTTCTGGCATGGCAACTGAAGAAAAGGCAGAAATTAAACACAGTTACAAGCCTAGAGGTGGATGGAAAAAATATATCTAAACCCAATGAAATCAGAAACTGTTTTTTGAGTTATTTTAAAAAACTTTACACCCAAGGCCCGCAAAATGAAGAAGACATAGACAAATTCCTCGATAAATATGGATTACAAAAAATCTCTCATCAAAGTAAGATGGATTTGAACCAGAGAATCTCAGAACAAGAGATAGAGGCTGCCATTCAGAATATGCAACTGGGCAAATCTCCAGGACCAGATGGACTGACTTCTAGATACTACAAATCGCTGAAGGAATGGTTGATTCAACCACTAAAGGAAGTTTGTAATGAGATACTTGAGGGAAAAAAGGCACCTGAATCGTGGAAAGAAGCATATATTTCACTCATACCAAAGTCAGAGACTGAAAAGACCCAACTTAAGAACTACCGCCCAATATCATTACTTAATGTGGATTACAAAATCTTTGCAGACATTTTGGCAAAAAGATTTAAAAGAGTGTTGATGGAGAAGATTCATAAGGACCAAGCAGGCTTTCTCCCTAAAAGACACCTGGCAGACAATGTAAGGAATGTAATAGACATTCTGGAAAAGCTAGAGGTGAATATAAACACTAAAGCAGTATTGATTTTCGTTGACGCAGAGAAAGCCTTCGACAATATCTCTTGGAGTTTTATGATAAAGAATCTTCATGGGATGGGGGTAGGTCAAGGTTTTGAAAATGGTATGGCTGCAATATATTCTGAACAAAAAGCTAAATTGATTGTGAACAATGTAGTGACTGAGGAACTTAAGATAGAAAAAGGAACAAGACAGGGGTGCCCAATTTCCCCATTACTTTTTATTTCAGTTCTGGAGGTGTTGCTGAATATGATAAGGAATGACCAGCAGGTTAAAGGAGTGCAGGTCGGAGCTAAACATTACAAGTTAAGAGCGTTTGCAGATGACCTAGTATTGACTTTGCAAGAGCCAAACACTAGTACGAAAAAGGTCTTAGAAATAATACAACAGTTTGGCCAGGTAGCTGGATTTAAGTTGAACAAACAAAAAACTAAAGTTTTAGGGAAAAACCTAACAGATATGGAAAAGGAGAAATTCCAAGAGGAGACAGGGTTGACAGTGGTCAAGAAGGTGAAATACCTAGGGGTTTACTTAACATCTAAAAATGTGAATTTGTACAAGGACAATTATGAAAAATGTTGGTCGGAAATTAAAAAAGATCTAGAAATATGGTCAAATTTGAAATTGTCAATGTTAGGCCGAATCGCTGTGATCAAAATGAATGTTTTGCCTAGAATGCTATTTCTGTTTCAGACCTTGCAGATTCTTGACAAGATGGAATGCTTCAAGAGGTGGCAGAAAGATATCTCGAAATTTGTCTGGCAGGGCAAAAAGCCCAGAATTAAATTTAAAATATTGACAGATGCTAAAGAAAGAGGGGGTTTTGCCCTGCCGGACTTAAAATTGTACTATGAGGCAGCAGCTTTCTGCTGGCTGAAAGAATGGATGCTCCTCGAGAACACGGACATTTTGGATCTGGAAGGTTTTAACAATGCTTTTGGTTGGCATGCATATCTATGGTATGACAAAGTTAATAGTGCCTTTAAAAACCACATTGTCAGAAAAGCATTAATCAATGTTTGGATAAGATATAAAGATCTATTGGAAAACAAAACCCCTAGATGGGTGTCACCAGTGGAGGCTAAAGCAGTGAAGAAACTCAATATGGAGGTCGGATGGCCGAAGTATTGGGAAATTTTAGAACAGGATGGAGATAAGTTCAAACTACAAAGTCATGAGAAATTGAAACATAAAGTACAAAATTGGTTTCAATATCGTCAAATAATGGAATTTTACAAACAGGACAGGAAAATTGGTTTCCAGGTGGAAAAATCAAAACTAGAAACCGAACTGTTAGAACCCAATACTAAGAATTTATCTAGAATGTATAACTTGTTGCTGAAATGGAGTACACAGGATGAAACAGTTAAATCGGCTATGATTAAGTGGGCACAGGATGTTGGACATAACATTATGTCAGCTGACTGGGAATGGTTATGGAACACCGGTATTAAATTTACGGCATGTAATGCTTTAAAGGAAAACATTATGAAAATGGTCTATAGGTGGTACATGACTCCAGTCAAGCTGGCAAAAATTTATCACTTGCCCGACAACAAATGTTGGAAATGTAAAGAGACTGAAGGTACCTTCTACCACCTTTGGTGGACATGCCCGAAGATTAAGGCCTTCTGGGAAATGATCTATAATGAAATGAAAAAGGTACTTAAATGTACTTTTCCTAAAAAACCAGAGGCCTTTCTCTTGGGCATGGCCGGCCAATTGGTGTCAAAGAAGGATAGAACTTTTTTTATGTACGCTACAACAGCAGCAAGAATACTCATCGCAAAGTACTGGAAGACACAAGATCTACCCACTCTGGAAGAATGGCAGATGAAAGTGATGGACTATATGACATTGGCTGAGATGACAGGCAGAATCCGCGACCAACGAAAAGAGACGGTGGAAGAAGAATGGAGGAAATTTAAAAGTTATCTTAAGGACTACTATAAACTTAATGAATGTTAAAATGTTATGGTTTTTAGGAACAAAGGGGTACAGTGATATAAGGCCAGAATATAAAGAGGACTAAGATGACAGAGGTTGGAAAGTAACAATTGGGAGTTGCTGCGAGATTTTGGACTTTGGGATGCAGAAAGGAGGGGTATGGGGAAGTCCAAGAAAAGAGGTTTATGAAAATATGTTTGAAATTATACGTGTATGTCTGTCTTTTTAAGTGTTTGTTTGTTTCGTAAAAACTTTGTAAAACCAATAAAAATTTTATTAAAAAAAAACACGAAGTGTTTGTAACCCGAAGCATTTGTAACTGCTATACAGCCTTAAATATGGTGTAAGTGTTCTTAGTCTAATGTTTAGGTTACAAAGTCACAGCTTTTCATTTTTCAGAGGTTAGCATCCAAGACATACTAAAAGGTAAATAACAGCGCATCATAGGCATGTCTACTCAGGTGTAACTCTAGCAAATTCAATGAACTTTCTCCCAGGAATGTGTGAATAGGGTTGCAGGCTGTAATAGTTTGTGCAAGGAGTTCCTTCTCTGCTCTCCTCCAGATTGGTATTCCTTCTTCCTAAATTTTCTTAAAAAAACAACAGCCAATTTGGATCACCATGAATAAAAGAGGCATTAAAGCGAAAGATCGCAAACAAATATAAAACTGCTAAGGAGAGTGATTATATGGATCTGAGCAGACTGTTGACTGTGTGGAATTGCAATTATCTTTTGAGGCTCCTGGGATGTTTCACAGGGAATCATTATTTTGCACTACAAAACTAAGGAGATTGTTCTCGGGTGCAGAATGTATTGATTTTGCCATTCTCTAGCATCCTGCAAAAGCACCTGACCAGGTCGTTTAAGTGTGTGTTAACCAAACACATCAATAAACATAAAACATTTTTTAAAACCCTAAAATCACCTCATAAATAATAATAAAGGAGTGAATTATTACCATACCATAAGTGTAATTGATGTCATTATGAATCAACCACACAATTTATCCATCTCCGAGTTTCAAAATGTATGAAAGCATCAGTCAACCTTAAAAAAAAAATCCTGTAGTTTATCTTGCTTAAAAGGACATTTTTCACAGCCATTTCATTGGCAGGCATGCCTGCAATAGGCAGATTGCATTTTCAATACTTTATTTTGCTATAGCATTTCTGCCTATTTAAGAATTATTAGAATTACAAGGCTGTGAGATATGTGGGGAAGGGAGGGACAGAATTTTCTATGTGAGCCCTTATCTTAGAGCACAGGTGAGGAATCTGTGCTCTCCAGAAGTTGCTGAAGTAAAACTCCCATAATCCTGATGGAAATTGGAGCCCAACAATATCTGTAGGGCTACAGGTTCCCCATGCCCATCTTAGAACATGGCCCATCAGCACTTACATGTCCATGCTTAGTGAAATAAGCACGATGGATGGTAATATGTTTTTTGGCACCTTTAATCTTTTAAAATGTTTTCAGATATTTTTCATTGTTTCAATTATGTTTTCGTTTTACTTGCAATTGTATTTCTCCATAGCCTTTTGTATCACTGTGGAATTTGCTACCATGGAGGAAGGGTGCAATAAAAAATGTAAATCATAATCATCCTAGTTGTAGTAAACATTTGCTGAAGTATCGTTGACTGAACATTTTCCTTTCAGTTGATTAATTGGTTTATTTCTTCTTGTTGTTGTTGTTTAGTCGTTTGGTTGTGCCCGACTCTTCGTGACCCCATGGACCAGAGCACGCCAGGTTCTCCTGTCTTCCACTGCCTCCCACAGTTTGGTCACACTCATGCTGGTAGCTTCAACGACACTGTCCAACCATCTCATCTTGTGCCCTCCATCTTTCCCAACATCAGGGTCTTTTCCAGTCTTCTCATGAGGTGGCCAAAGTATTGGAGCCTCAGCTTCATGATCTGTCCTTCCAGTGAGCACTCAGGACTCATTTCCTTAAGAATGGATACGTTTGATCTTCTTGCAGTCCATGGGACGCAACCTGAAAAGATTTAACCCGAAGCGACTTTAACCCGAGGTATGACTGTATTGTCATTTTCACGCAGTTTGTCCGTTGACTTTGCTGACTCTGCATAGTTCATCAACTTTTCTTGCCATTGTTCTTCTGATGGTACTTTTCCGGTCTTCCAGTTTTGTGCTATTAAAATTCTTGCAGCTGTTGTAGCATACATAAATAATGTTTGTTTTTCTTTCAGCAACTCTTGTCCTAAAATACCTAACAAAAAAGCTTCTGGTTTTTTAACAAATGTTATTTTTTTCAATTCATTGTATATCATTTACCATTTTTTAAAAAAATAATTCCACCACGTGGTAAAATGTACCTTCCCTCTGCTACCCTTTCTAGGAGGTCCAGGGTGGAGGAAGGTGGGGGCAGGCTGCCCCGGGTGTCACCACTGAGGGGGGTGACAAAATGCCGGGTGGCACTCACCCCGGGGCCTGCAGAACACCCGAGCCAAACATCTCTCCCGGGAGAGATGTGGTGGCTTGGGCGTATGCAGGCTCCGTGCTGCCCAAATGGTCCGCCCACTGCCTCCCCCTGCCAGCTGTAGGGCGGCTGAGTGGAAGGAGGCAGGCAGACTCCAGAGGCCCTGCAGTGTGCCCTGCCCTCACCTTGCCCCGCCCCGCCCCAGGCGCCCGAGCAGCTTCTTCCGCTGCTGAGGAGGTCTAGTCCCATTGAAGCAGTTGTGAGGACTGAAGCTCCTCTTCAGGGTCCCCATCTCCAGGGTTTTCCCCACCCAGTCTCAGGCTATGTCTACACACAACCCCCCTTTGCTCTGCTCTTTTCCTTTCTCTGCATGTTCTAGGAGACCAGTGGGGAGGGGAGCTGGTTGCAACAGGAGGGGAGACTCCTGTTGGAACATCCGCTAAGAACGAGTTACTCCTCCGGTCGAGCCTTCAGAATCTCCTCCGACAATGATTAACAACCTGAGCCTTTGATAAGGCTCAAGGCACTTCACTTTCTCCATTCAGCAGAGTATCAAAGCAGCAGAAGAGACGAGAAATACGAGCTACATTGCTAGGTTTTATTTCTAACTACGCAGACAGAAAATACATCCTCTCTCTGTGAAAGCAGAGAGCAACTGGAAAACAAAGGAACAAGAAACCAGTAACATCACATCCGTCTTCCATCTTCTGTGAGACTTCCAACAGTCTGGAAGGTAATACAGAGTCTTGTGACTCCAAGCACTGCACAGTGGCATAAACAGAAACCAGCAACTCCCTGGCTTCTTCAGCAGGCTGCTCCTCTGTCTCCTGGCCCCACTCCTCTCCAGACCCTGCTTCTGCCTCAGAGTCTGAACTGTGCTCTGCCACAGGCTCTTTCTGTTCACTAAACCCTGCTACCTCTTCTGCTTCTGACACCTCCTCCTCCCAGTCTGCTCCTCCTCCCTCTGATCTCTCATCGTCATCCCACCACCAATCCCCTGGCTCCGAGCCTTCTTCCTCGGCTGGTGCTTCCCATCATCCTCTGTCCATCATCCAGCCTGTCCATGACATGACATTTTAATTGTAACTTTGCATTTGTATTTCTTATTATATTGTAAGGGAATGTGTCATTTTTTTTTGGTATATGGCAATGAATAAATATAACAACAACAACAACAACAACAACAACAACAACAACAACAACACATTGTAACAAAATATGAGCAGTTTAAAAAGCAAATATACATCCCTTCTTAGAAATATTCACAATATCCTCAGAAATGGATCACATCTAATAATACAGAAGAATGTCTCCCCCCCCCCCCCCAAGATGGGAGGCATAATGGGAAAGTATGAAAGAATGACTTCATGACTCATGCAAGAGATCCAACACAAATTAACATCTATTGTGTCACGTACCAGAAAAAAAATTCAACCATCAGCTCTCACAGTTAACGTAATATTAATTAACCCTTGTCTATTGTGTTTGCTCAGTCACACCTACTGTACGTGATTCCTTCCCAAAACAAAAATCATATTGCCGAGGAGATTAGAACTGTGAATACTCATTTCATTCTGTTGCCTGAACTTGCCTTAACAGAAGAATCTGAGTGCCAACTGGCCCTAGATTTATTTATTTTTTCCAAAGTCAATGGAATCATTAACAACTCTTTATCACGTCAGGTTATTCCCCCCCGCCCCCCGGGCCAAATATTTTGAAATGAAGTTTGCATTGCATTTCATAACCCTAAAAGAAACATTTCAATTCGTCAGAGCCCAATCTTTTCATTTGTAGGCATTAGGAGAAATTCATTACAATCTGTGTAAAATCCAGTCTGTGTCATTGGATACTCTTTCCACTGCTGCAGAAATGGGCTATATTCTGAATGGAAATGAGCCTCAGTCAGTTCCCACATTCCTAACAATGAAGACGTGCAGGAAACAGTTTAACACATAAGCTGTTGATTTGTCAATAACTTAATTCTCCATGACAACCTCCTCAGAGGAGTGAGAAAAGTCAATAGCAGGAAGTTCACATCACCTTGGACTGCTGTCGGGAGGCAGAGCACAATAAAGATGAAAAAAGAGGCCATAAGCTTTGATCAGCAATCATTTAGCCATCAAACACAAGAATGCTAAAGTATAATTAAAATGACACATATACAATGAATCATTCCAATATAAACCAGGGTTTCATAATCCATGAAATGAGCATGAGATTCCCCCAGTGGTCAATTGCAAGATGTATGTTCCCTCTTACTACACCCCGCCCCATCTGCTTGTACTCCTGGAATACTAGCTGTTGACCTCTTACTTTTGTTCATTACAGGTGCTATCCAAGATCTCAAAACTAAATTAAAAAATTCTATTGATTCTAAATCACTTTCCAGATCCAAAGCCCTTGCCCCACTAGTTGTTGATTTAACATTAAAGCTGGAGATTGGCTGCCCCCATTATAATTATATTAGTACACAGCAGAAGATACCCCCAAAACAAATGTATTACACAGTCCTGACAAGATGGAAACACTAATGGTAGGTGGTTACTGGGTCCAGGAACTGGTGAGCAAGGGGCAACTACTGCGGTATGGCATTACAATCTCCCTGACACAGCAGGTGCAAACCTTGGGGAATGCTCTACTCCAACACGGAAGACCTAAATGGCCTTGGTGGCTCAAAACACCTGAAGGATCATCAGTTGCAGCCCTTCCAAGATAGGTAGGATTACTCTGATATGCTATACATGAGTATTCATTTGAAGGCAATCCAGAAGTGGAAGCGCAGAATGATGTTGCTAGAGTTCTGATGGGTTTCTCTAAGTGGAGCCATACTATGCCTCTTGTGAATCAATTCCATTGGCTGCTTATTTCCTTCTGGGCTCAGCGGCCTTTAAAGCCCGAAATGGCCTGAAAACCCAATGCCTGACGCAGTGCTTCCTCTCATACCAAACCTGTCGATACATTAAGATCTTCACATGAGGCCTTTATCCAAGTTCCATCTATAAGAGAAGTGCATTGTGTATTCACAAAGGAGAGAGGGCCTCTTGAAAGAAGACGGACAGCAACATGGCATTACTTTTGGCACTGGGTTAATTTTCTTTATTCGCGCAGGCTTTTTATGTTGGCTGTATTTTCTTACTTGCTGAATAGTTTCTGGTTGGTTGGTTGGTTCTTTGTTATTGTCCAGCTTTTATCATGTTGTTTTAATTTTTTAATGGCTTGTTTTAATGTGATATTGAGATTTGAGGGTTTTTCTTCTTTACACCAGCCTGAAATCTATGTTTCGGATTCTTGTTAGTATTAATTTAATTAGTTACCTACCCTTCCTTCTTAGGTCCCAGGGTGTGTTGCAACAATTAAAACAATTAAAATGGTTTAAAACAACTTTCCGTGACAATAATTAAAAATTAGGCAGGTCCTTATTGAAGTACACAAAGAGGCTGACAGCTATCCCCTGCAAGCTTACTCAGAAGTAAGTTCTGTTGAGTCGCCAAAAGTGGCTTAGTCATACTGGCCACATGACCCAGAAGCTGTAGGCTGGCTCCCTCGGCCAATAAAGCGAGATGAGCTCACAACCCCAGAGTCGTTCGTGACTGGACCTAATGGTCAGGGGTCCCTTTACCTTTAATGGAGATGGTTAGAGTCATCCCAGGCCCACTGACTTTAATTGGTTGCATCCGGAATGAGACTGAGGAGAGGAATAGACCAATCACTACATTATTGTTTTGATTTCATTCTCTCTCTCTCTCTCTCTCTCTCTCTCTCTCTCTCTCACACACACACACACACACACACACACACACACACATATATGAAAGCAGAAAAAAAACAAAGCCCCACACCCCTGCTTTAATGGGATTTACCATATTGTTCACAGTCTGAGGTACAGTTCTCCGTGATTTTATGTCATGAAGTTGTTTTTGCTAATTTATTATTCATCTGCCACAGTTAAATATTTATAGTGACCAAGGCCTGCTTCTTTCCTCGCACCTGTGGTGTTTATGCTCAACAGTAACTTGGGCATCTGTCAGCATGGACATGCTTGGTGGACTTTGTTACTGCTGCGCCAGCTTTATTACTGCTGTCTGGATCATGTCTCCTCGACATGATGCTTCCTGCCATCATTTTAATTTCTGCTATTTTGTCTTTAATTTTTCTGTTGGCCGACCCAGTACCTTTCTATCCTGCCCTTCCTCTCAAAGGAGCCCAGGGCTGCAGCAAAGCAAGACAGTTTTGTTTTTGAAAACACCGAGAACATTTCAGAATGCTTAAAAAAGCAGACACATATCGTCATGGCTAATAATGCACTTTTCAGAATGATGATCATCGTGAAATTGCGGCAAGCTTGTTTTCTCCTGCTCCGAAGCAATGGATTCAGGTTACAAGGAAGCAGATTCTGACTTAACATCAAGAAGAACTTTCTGAAGGTAAGAGTTGTTCGACAGTGGAATGGTCTCCTGTAGGAAGTGGTGGACCTTTCTTCATTGGAGGTCTAGCCATGAATGATGAGAGTTGTAGTTCAATAACATCTAGAGAGGGCACCATGATGTAGGCTAGCAGATCTCTAAGGGTGCCTCACAGAAGATAATGGCAACATAGAAGAAATAGGCATGGAAGTTGTAGTTTTCTCCCACTTCAGCTTCAGGCAATTAAATACAATGTCCAGGATCTGGACATAGCAATGTTCTAGTAAATTGCATGAAACTGATCACCGCTGTAACTTCCAGATTCTCCTGGTTTTTCTTGAGCAATGAATCAATGGCAACCAATTTTTTCCCAGCAGACGGGTTGTGTAAGCGTCATCAGCAGTTTAGATTCCTCAGCAGCCAAAAGGTGCTTGTAGCAGGACTTGTGTTTCTGAATAGTGTTGTGTTCCATTGTATTATCTAATTTAGTTCAAATGGCTTCTCATTATACAGCACAGCAGCAGTTGTAATTGCAATAGGAGTAGGTCTACGTAGGAGAGATGTGAAGGAAAGGAGGAGCAGCTCTGGTTATAAGGCAGCCTAGCCTGTTGTAGAAGATTAATGAGTGCAGAGGACTCTCTGTGGCTTTCACCCCACAATTGTGAGCAATCACCTCCAAATCCAGTCTGCTCCTTGCTGGCCAGCAAATAGCTAATCAGATCTCTGTGTGCTAAATATGCACAGCTGTGTGTCTGACATGTCTGATTCATCTGCAGGAGACAACGCACACATGCCAGCTGCTTTGACGAACTAGGAAGAAAAAGTGCAGCATCCACAGGCAAAATACCTAATTCTTGCTCTCTCCTTCACTTTCAGTCTTCTGTTATGACGACGTTCCCTTCAGCTTCACTGCTGCCTGCCATTAAGCCATTCTCTTGCTGAAAAGGGTAGAGATCTTTTCTTCTCTGCCCCTGCCTGGCTTATTTTCCAGGTGGATCCCCCCCCTTCAAGTTGTCACAGCGCTAAACTCTCCAATCCCCTCAGGCAGTGATTCAGAAAATTGGCCAGCCACATGGGCCTTGAGGCCTTCCCACGCCCTTCTTTGCTGGCTGACACTTCCCCTTGCTTCTAGCCTGAAGTGATTCCCCCCTCCTCTCCTCTTGAGCTTCCACCTTCCCTCTTTGTCTGCATCTGGCACTCATCTCCACAGCTGGGGGAAAAGCAAGGAGTGAGCTTGTTCTTCTGAGCTACCTCTGTTTTGCCGCTTCCTCATGTGACCACTAGGGCAGGCTGGGAAAGCTGCCTGATGATGAATGGGAAAGGGCTGGCCAAGTCTGCCCAAAGCAGTTGGAGTGCAACTGTCAGGCTCTTGTTAGCATAGCCTGACCTTCTGCAGAGCGTCCAGAAGCTCCCTTTGAAGTCAACCGGGAGACATGGAGTGTGCAGTCCTGACATAAGCGTCTACATATGGCTCATAAGTCTTATTCTTCAAAACTTTGACATCTCAACCAGTGAGAAAGTATCATGTCTTTATTAACCTCTTTCAAGGGACCATCTGACTCCCTTTCGCTTAATGGGAGCTACTATAGCTTCTGCAAAACCAGGATAGTCTAGTCCCACCAGTTCTTGAATGGGGCTAAGATGGATTCATATGAACATCAATCTAATTGCCCAACCAGCCTTGCCTTGATTTTTCTAAACATATTAAAAATACTGTTGACTTAGAGACACTTTGCCTTCCAACCCGGCTGAAACAGAGTTTTAATTTTTTTTAAAAAATATATTTTATTAATTTTCCATACATTCATACCACATTACAATTTCTATTAAATTTTCCATTTTTGACTTCCTTCGGCTTCTCTGCCAATTATCCAAATTCTAACTTCTTTAATTACGCATTTCCAAATTTTGCTATTGCCTTTATACCTAGCCCCCACTTCTATTTTGCCTTTTTACAATATTTCTTATGCTGTTACAGAGCTTCTCTAAATGCCACTAGCGTTATTCCATTAGCACTTATACATTCCCAGTATTCAACTAATTTTCCCCAGTCCTCGATGAACTTTTGATCTCGTAGATATCTGATCTTCCCAGTCAGTTTATCAAGTTCTGCATAGTCCATCAGCTTCATTCTCCACTCCTCCAACGTTGGTATTTGTTCTTGTTTCCATTTCTGGGCCAGTAATATTCTTGCCGCTGTTACTGCATATTGGAAAAGTTTATGGTCCTTTCTATTTATTTCATTACCGACAGTTCCTAAAAGAAAAGCCTCTGGTTTCTTAACAAATGTATATTTCAACATTTTTTTCAGCTCATTATATATCAACTCCCAGAAGCTTTTCACTTTCTTACATTCCCACCACATATGATAAAATGTACAGAGTTTTAAATGCATCCAAAATGTCTAGCATCTGAATTTAATTTTTAGAATTTTGAAAATTTGGATTTTGCTTTTGAGCTTTCGCTGAAAATGAGTGAAAAACAACAACCCAGAACTTAAACCTTAACTGTTGTTAATTAATTTTGAGACAAAAATGTTGAGGTTTGCTAACATATCCCATCAGCCAACACTTTTTGTTTCTCCTACAATCTCTGCCTCAATAATGGGAAATGTTGGGGGAAATTATTTTCAAGCAAATTCAAAGTAAGTTTTTCATTGATAATTTGCCCCATCCTCAGTTCACTTTGGCTCAAATATTTAAGCCCAAACCTATTTGATGAAATCCCTGTTTTTAATGTAAACCCATGCAAAATAAACTAGTTAGGACATAATCCAGCTGAAACATGTCATGCCTGCTCTGTGTTATTGTACACAAAGTCCAACCTGGACAGCTCCTGTTACATATAATTAGGCTTAGACAAGTTGTAGACAAGAGAGGGTGTTTTATGAACAAATGTTTTGGATTTCTGATTATCTGTGGTGCAGCATCTGGGTGAGGAAGTAGTAAGTAAACAATGCATGAGAATAATGATTAAACTTTCTGCACAAATTCCAACATAAGGTAAAGGGACCCCTGACTATTAGGTCCAGTTGTGGCCGACTCTGGGGTTGCAGTGCTCATCTCGCTTTACTGGCTGAGGGAGCCAGCGTACAGCTTCCGGGTCATGTGGCCAGCATGACTAAGCCGCTTCTGGCGAACCAGAGCAGCGCACGGAAATGCCGTTTACCTTCCCACCGGAGCGGTACCTATTTGTCTACTTGCACTTTGACATGCTTTCGGACTGCTAGGTTGGCAGGAGCAGGGATTGAACAATGGGAGCTCACCCCATCACAGGGATTCGAACTGCCGAACTTCTGATCAGCAAGCCCTAGGCTCTATGGTTTAGCCCACAGCGCCACCCACGTCCCTCTAAATTCCAACATGGAGACAGACATGTTTTAAGTTCATTGAGCAAAGTAGGCGTAAACCTCCCAAACCCTGTGTAAGATTGCAGCCTTTGCTTCTGGATTTGCGCGGACAGGCAGAGATCCGCCCCCCAACCCCAGACCGGCTCCCGCGTGGAATAAAGATACATGACACTGTGTTATGGGATTAATATTGGCCACAACTTTATTTAAGATTCAGATGTAGGGAGACCTTGGCTTAGGCCTTGGGCGTTTATCCCTCCCAGTCCCCAGCCGGGGATCTGGGGAACATCAGGGTTACCCAAAGTGTGTAGGGATTGGGCTGACTCTGGAGAACATCTGTTCAAGCAGAGAGCACACCCCTCAATTCGCCACAACACAGGCGAGACAAATGACAGCCTCTCGGCCAATGACTCCCCTCAGAACAACCCCTTTAATGGGGAACCCTGGGATTGCCACCACGGGGGGGGGGCATGGGTCACTGCTTCATGCCACCCCCCATTTTAGGGAAGAAAGACTAAAGGATTCCACCCAAGGCCTGAAACCACCACCAGAGACCGCAAACTCGCAGTCTCGCCACCAAGACTACCTAGAAGAAGAAGAAGAGTTTGGATTTGATATCCCACTTTATCACTACCCGAAGGAGTCTCAAAGCGGCTCACATTCTCCTTTCCCTTCCTCCCCCCCAACAAACACTCTGTGGGGTGAGTGAGCATGAGAGACTTCAGAGAAGTGTGACTAGCCCAAGGTCACCCAGCAGCTGCATGTGGAGGAGCGGGGAAGCGAACCAGGTTCCCCAGATTACGAGTCTTTGCTGCTCTTAATCACTGCACCACACTGGCTCTCCTGCACCACACCTACACCTGAAAGGGCACTTCACAGACTGACAGCCATTCCAAGAGGCCAGGCCTAATATCACCTAGCCATTGCTCATTTCCAATGGTGGTGAGGTGCATTCCGTTGGGCCCGAAGAGTTTCTTCCTCTAGGTTTTAATGCCTGGATGTTTTACTACTCAACCCCCTAGACGTGCAGTTGCCACGAGTAATGCCCTATTGATGTTCTCCAAGGTGTAATTGAGCCTGTGTGGTTTGAGAGTGCCATGCTGTTGTAAACGTGGAATAAGTTCTGACCCTACCTGGCCAACTCCCCTGGCAATGCCTCCCCCACTGGGATTGGTTGACTGTCCAAGGTTGGGCGGGAACCTCCAGGTATCTAACCGGGGTGTGTGTGTGATGCCAGGCAATACTGCTAGGAGCCGTGTAGGATCAGGGGTGCTGCGCCCGACCACACAAAGAATGCCCCCCCATTTGATGTGGGGAGCGGTCATTTCCTAGACTTAGAGGACTAAGTCCAACTAAGTGCTATTCAGATGCACCCATTTTAATTAACGGATGTAAATTGGTCATTTTCATTAATTACATTGGGTCTCCTCCAAGTATAGTTAACATCAGATACAACTTAGGCACCCTGTTGAAAGAAAACCACTGCTTTATTTTGTCATTATTAGTTCCTGAGAATTGGTAATTAAAATCCTGCCCAAAATACAATCTCTCTCTTTTTTTAGGGTGTTGGTGATGGTGGACTACAATGCACTATAAATAAATAACATTCTGTAAATAAAACAATGATGCCAGCAAAGGGCTCATAAAAGTCAACATGCTTCAGTTTATAGCTAGGCAAATTTTGCCACTGATCCTCCCTCAACCACTCCTATCCCTTTGGCCTGTGACATTGTTAGCAATATCCAAAACAACAAGCACAACCTCAACTGGCTTTGAACAGCTTCACACAATAGAAGTGAGTGACTATAAACCATGGCAGAGGAAAGTAAATAATGTTTAGCATTCTCTTCTGGGGAATTACACTCGCTAGAACGAGGATATAAGAAATCATAAAGAAATAGTAAATGCATGCATGCAATTAAACAAAAATCTGGTAAGATCATTTTGCAATATGTGGTGACTGTTGGGCGTTTGCATTCTCTTGATAAAAGAAAAAGCCAAACACCATAAAATCTGCTGGCAAGACACAGGAAAGTTCTTAATCCCTTTTCTTCCTGCTATTCAATTTGTACTGTAGTAAAGGAAAAATCCATTTTGAATGTCTCCTTAATTTAAATGTGTTTATAGTCTTTTTAGGGACGCGGGTGGCGCTGTGGGTTAAACCACAGAGCCTAGGACTTGCTGATCAGAAGGTCGGCAGTTCGAATCCCTGCGACGGGGTGAGCTCCTGTTGCTCGGTCCCTGCTCCTGACAATCTAGCAGTTCAAAAGCACGTCAAAGTGCAAGTAGATAAATAGGTACCACTCCGGCAGGAAGGTAAACGGCGTTACCGTGTGCTGCTCTGGTTCACCAGAAGCTGTATGCCAGCTCCCTTGGCCATTAAAGCGAGATGAGCATCGCAACCCCAGAGTCGGTCATGACTGGACCTAATGGTCAGGGGTCCCTTTACCTTTCTAGTCTGTTTATAACCCTGTAATGGAGGTGCAGGCACAAAAGTGGGGTTAGGGGTTGATGCCAATGGTACTGACCTCATGATGTTTGGGCAAAAATTACTTGGTCAAAGTGACTAATGTCTCCCACCACAACCCCCAAAATCTGCTGTGGAGCAACAGTTGTACATGCATTCTGTCTTCTTATGGGAAATTCCTGCCAGGGGACAGCATTGTAGGGGTGCCAAGCTCTCATCAAGATGGCGATGGACAGTTAGGAATGGACAGCTGGCCACTTACTCCCCCTCAGTCAAACAAAAGCCCACCCTCCGCCCCAAGGTCTGAGAATGGAAATGAGTTGAGTGCTTTGTGCTGGTAGGGTAAATGTGGCAAACACAAATTCATTCATTTCCTGAGCCACTGCAAAGAATAGGACTAAACCAACGTTCCCCAACCTGGTGGCTTCTGGGTGTTTTTGGTCTACCACCCCCATTATCCCTCACCATTGGCAATGCTGGCAAAACATCTGGAGGGCACCACGTCTGGGAAGACTGACCTAAGCTCATCGCCCTTCAGCTTCAAATACGTTGCATCAGCCAGGACCCAGAGGACGCCCAGTGACATATCTGGATTTCACACCAGTCTCCCCAAGGTGCACTTGACTACTGGGTTCTATCAAATCCTCAGGTCCTCATAGATTTCAGGACAAGACATCAATCTCCCCAGGGCCTTTGTATCTGTTGAGTACTCATCGCAGGACAAAGAAACGAAAAAGTGGGATCAGGGGAACACACTATCTTTTCTTTGCCCCCTGCTCATCGGCCTCCACTTGTTTGTTATATTTATATCCTGCTCTGAAGCTCAGAGGTGTTTACATGGTCCTGTAAGCATTGATGCAGATTAGTGTAAGGGTGTGTAACCAGGAAGAGGAATCCATACAACAAAAGGGAAAAGGTACAACTGTACTGATTAGAAGTATAAGGCACCATCCCATAAAGCTACCCTACAATGCAAATACTCAGGAGCCTACCACACAATGCAATATTTTTTACTACTTCAGCCTAACTTGACAGTAAAGGGGAACTGGTTGCCAGTCCATTTCAACCAACTTCTTAAGTCACTTATATGCCCTTTGTTATACCTTTTCTCACTTTCTTGTGGACTACGTTCTTCAGGCCCTCCCTTCATTCTCACACCCACAACCTTCTGCTAATGTTGTCACTGATTAAGGTGTGCTTTTGTCTTATTGTTTCAGCAGATGTGAACATCCAAGCCCTGATCTGCTAACAAGGACTTCTTGTCATACTGTGTGGGCAGCACAACAGATCTCTCTCTTAAATTTATAGACTAGGCTATATTCTGAGTGTGGAAAAACCCTGAGGTTCCTACCCCTGTATCTCTCCAACTTCCATCCAGGCAAGCAAGCAAGAGGCATTGGGTGGAATTTTACACGGCGCGAGATTTCTGCTTGTCCAATGGAGCCATATCCCCTCTCCTCACCCCATGCACTGTTTGGGGGTTTTCCTGATCCTCCAGAGTAGGTATGGGAGAGGCGTAGGGGTGTGCATGTCAAAGAGAAGGAGCAAAGTCCTGTTGTGGCAGGACTTGTGCTGGCTTCAACTTGTTTCAATCTGCCCTGCAAACACAAATCAAGGACATACGGTATTCAAGCCAGGCACAAGCCATCAAGGAGGGCACAGAAAATGTCTGATTAGGTGTGTAACATGGCCTGGAAAGAGTCCTGATGACCAGGCAGAGAGACACAGATGACTACCATTGGCCCCCTAGACTGAAGCACCTCATCCCTGTGATAAACAGTGTACCCTTACAGCCAAAACCTTGTCAACCAGACCCCTGTCTTCTGTGGAGTCATAAGCCTTCAGCGCTACCAGCTTGTGTCCTATCAAGCCAATGGGAAGTCAGATACATTTGACAATCTAGCTTCATGCCATTTTCTGGGCCTAAAACCAATCTATTATTTCAAACCAGTATGGATAGAATATGAGAGAAGTGAAAGAGAGCTTGCCCAGAAAGCAGAGTCCTGCACGGCTAGTTGTGCAATTCATGGCAGCAAAGCAACATATGACTATTATCTGCAACCTGCCATAATCTTTTCAGTCTGTTTGTGACCACACTCAATTTTGTAGTTATGAAACTGGTAATTAAACGCAGTTTCCGCTACACTATAATCTGGGACGCAAGCACTTGTTTTGCCTTCTTCCTAAGTGCCAAGGAAAACGAGCACTGGATATATTTCAAATGTAAGAACACACAATTATATAGATCCACATCTTCAGAAGGACAGAAACAAAACAAAATGTTCTGACATTTTGATAGCAGCTAAAGATAATTGAGATGTGTTCTGATAATGCCAGGTAAACCTTTCAGAGTACTCACTGTTCAAGGCAGGGGCTTCATAAATCCTCTTGATGTTCTGTGGAACTTTCTTCCTTGGAAAGAGAACCTTAGTAACCTTTATAATTACCTTCTATTTCAACTAGTTACTGTTTTTTTTTCCAGGCTAAGCAGCTGTCTGTAGTAAGCCTCTATGGTAATGGTCAAGGATGCTATAAAGTTTGCCTTTCTTGAGCAGATGTCTGGCAACTGTTCAGGTGGGTCGTGCAGGATCAGTTCAGACATGCACAAAAAACGCTCTCCAGATAATGAATCTTGACGTTCTCCAAGAATGCACTCACATGTGTCATCTGGCCATCCACAGATATAACTACAGCTTCCCAATGGCAGCTTCCAAAAGCACAACAGCACATTTTTCTGCCACCATGACTACAGGCTCCACTTTCCATTCTCCATGTAAATATTTCCATATTTGTGGCAGGATCCATCACATGGCAAAAATTTCCCTGTCATTTCTGAAGCTGCTGGCAAAACAACCAGATCAATCTATACGTTGTTTTTGCTGGATTTGGAAGTCAGACTTCCACGTATTTAGGAGGTGCCCCACTTTAAGGGAATTTTGAAATATTAAGCGATATAGAAATGCTTTTACTGCATTTGCAATACCAAAGTGATCTCCCCAGGGTTTAAGCCTGGGCAGAGTAGATTGAGGTCCTGGGTTGCCCAGGCAACAAGACCATCCTCTCGACCTCTCTGATGTGGTCCAAAGGAAAGCAGAGCAATATGTTTGTCACCAACTCGGCTGCAGGAGCTGCCACAATGAGGCATTCAAGGAGCCATTCAACCACCTTGGGGACTCTAGACCAGTGTTCCCCAACCTTGGGCCTCCAGCTGTTTTTGGACTACAATTCCCATCATCCTTGACCACTGGTCTTGCTAGCGAGGGATGATGGGAGTTGTAGTCCAAAAACAGCTGGAGGCCCAAGGTTGGGGAACACTGCTCTAGACCACATGAGGTCCATGTGAATCTACTCTGAATCCATATTGGGATCTAGCATCTAAAATTAAATTAATCAGTTTACCTTGGACTTCACCCATCACAAATTTGAATCTATTCATAATCTTCTTTGTTTCATTTTCTGTGGTGGTACAGTCATGCTTGAAAACATGCCCCCACCATAAATTAGCAAAACATACATAGGGAACACAATGCTTTAAAAAACCTACCTCTTTGTTGTGCATGTTTTTCAGGGGATATGTTTCAATGTTGCTCAGGAGAGCAACATTGCTCCAGTAATGCGAGAGGACCGTACCACATTAGAAGCTTACAGTTTGATTCAGCCGTTACCTGGGTATTTTTCCTCTTCTATATGGAGTTGTACATATTCTAATTAAAGGAGTGCTAAGCAGCGGCAAGATGGGTGGGGGAGGGGGAGAAATTTCTATCAAGCAAGGCAAAAAATGTAGTCTGACATCACTTTCCACCCAATGGCGAATGCTAGCAGGCACTCAATAAACATATCAGCATTGTTAACATGATGCATGGGCTGAATAGTTGAAGGTAAAATATCATCAATAGATGTGTCATCATTGATCTCTCCCAGACCTGGCAGCTGAGAGATGATTTCAGCCAGCAATCCTTGACGGAAACCCAAAGGGAAGCAACATGCAGGGACAGACAGCTGACAAATTCAGTATGGGGCCCATTAAAAACATGTGATGAATTTGCCAGGAAAGCATATATTTGTGGAAGAGGTGAGCTCGGATCTGTCATAAATTTGTCAGCCGCATTGCAGCGCTCTCAGGCCTGGCGTGAATAATGCCCGGCTATTTACAGGGTCTGTCTGGCAAGAGCACTATCAGTCACTCCAGGGTTATTTACAAAGCCATGTGTCTATCAGTTACAAGGACATGACTTTGCCTGAAAAGATAACAAAAGAGGAAATCAGCCAGTGGCCTCCCAGGGAAAGATGCGTCTTCTGCCGGAGAAGCCCTGGACTGGAATAAATGAGACGGACTGCAATAGGCCCTTCCTGGCAGAGTGCCTGGCATGGACTGCAATCGTACATTTACCCCTGTTGATTAGATTAGAAATTATTAATAGGGGTCTATGGAGTAGAGCAAAGGGGTCATTGAGAGTTTAATTCTGTTCTCGGATAACTTCATTTCAGCTGATGGGATTGTTATTGGTACGGGTTTTATATGTTTATAGGAAACAATATACTCAATAATGAAGTCATGCATCCTTCTTGCAAGGTCAGGGAAGCTATTGTGCAGCTGGATTGAAGCCTTCACAATCGTGTTAATTAAGTAATAGTGATTTGACTTAGCCTCCTCGTAAAAATGCGTTTAAGAAGTGGCTGAGAATGGGCTCTGCTGATGGGAGTAAATGGCAAAACAAGCAAGTGCATGCTTCTTTGGACAGGAGAAGCACAAAAGCGAGAAGGAGTAGAGAGGGCAAGCTCTTTCTTAAACTGCCGTGATTAAAGGCCTGAGCATCTTGCCGCCAGCGCAGCAGGACTTGGAACCATTGGCCTACTGTTGCTGTGTTTGTTGCTGTTCTTATTTTGCTGATATTTCAAGACCAACTTTCAACAGCAGACTATATACCTTAGAGATGGGGGTCAAATTTGATTTGGTGTGAACCTACCCGCTCCACTTTCCCCCCCGAAACAGTAAGCCAGGGTGGAGAACTTTTCTGGCTCCATGAGCCAGATCCTTATCGGGATCTGCCTCAGGGGCCAACTTTGACAGATGGGCGGGGTCGGCCACCTATCAAAATCCTTTTTGTTCTGATTTTAAAAGAGGCAGGAAGAGGCCTGCAAAAGGCTTTTTGTTAGGCAAAAGTGCACACAAAAATATGCATATCAGGAGAAATTAACACTGGAATGTTGATAAATTTTCATGAGAACTTTTCATATACAGTGGTACCTCGGGTTACATACGCTTCAGGTTACATAAACTTCAGGTTACAGACTCTGCTAACCCAGAAATATTACCTCGGGTTAAGAACTTTGCTTCAGGATGAGAACAGAAATCATGCAGCGGCGGCGCAGCGGCAGCAGGAGGCCCCATTAGCTAAAGTGGCGCTTCAGGTTAAGAACAGTTTCAGGTTAAGAACAGATCTCCGGAACGAATTAAGTACTTAACCTGAGGTACCACTGTATATATATAGAGAGAGAGAAAGAGAGAGAGAGAGAGAGAGAGAGAGAGAGACAGCTTTTTTCTAAAAAATATATATGTTTAGGGGTATTCTCATTTTCCTACTCATATGGAAATACTGCCCTCAATGAGGCTAAACTTAGATTCACAAAATGGTTAGGAGAATGCGTCCTCCTGTGCCCCCCCCCCCCCAGAAAAAGCAACCTCTCTCTCTCTCTCTCTCTCTCTCTCTCTGTGTGTGTGTGTGTGTGTGTGAATAATGTGGTAATGTGAAGAAGTGAATATAAAACTGGACAGTTGAGAAACAGAAATGTACATCTTTTATGTATATAAAAGCAACAGGAAATGACAACCACTGGCTAATACTGAGACACCTGGTGATGTAAAAATGTATTTATCTGCTTCTGAAAACAGGCCAAGGAAGAAGACACGAGACTTCCAGGGGGAGTGTCTTGCAAAGCAAGGGTTTCCAGACTGGTCATTGGATGACCAGAGGTGCATGAGCTTCATTCAGATGATCCACAGCATGTATGTAAAAATTATATCAATTTTAATTGTATTTTTAATTGCTTCTTTTATTTCTTACAGTTCGTTTCATCGTATTACGATGTGAATTCTATGGAACGCAGATTATACTACAATAAAATATAAGAAGTAAATATAAGAAGTAAATATATAAGGTAATATAAGAAGTAAAAGGTGTAATAAATATACAATTAACAATCATACAGTATCTAGCACAGCACATTACAATTGCTACAGCAGACAGAAAAATCCTTAAGTGGTCTGCAAAGTGGGCATCAGTCTGTCTCAAGAGACATTGGAAGAGAGACCATTGGAAGTAAAGTCAAACTGTTGGAGAGTTAAAGAGCCTGCTGTGGTTATAGAGACTGATATGGGAGAGACATGTTTTATTGCAGCTGGGGCAGATGAAGGTGTCCAGTTTCACTGCTGCAGATGCACCATGGCACATCTTCGTCTTCAAGGACCATCAGCAATTTTCAAGTGGTCCATGGGTGGCGGCAGGAGTTTGGGAGCCACTGCTCCAAGGGTGTCTTACCCATAGAGGCTAGTGGCACAGGGCACCAAGGTCTGGAGGAAGGGGAAGAGGTGGAGGCTGGACACAGCACCTCCCAGCATCAGCTCACTGCCCTCGCCCGCCTCTGCCATGCCGCGCTGGAGCCGCGCCGCGCCCGGAGCCTCTGTCTGCTGTGGCCACCACAGCACAAAGTGGCCAGCTAAGCCAGGTGGCACCACATCAAGCCTCTGCCTCTTCCCGCCAGAGGAGCCACCCTCCAGTTGCTGTCCACCTCCTCCAGCCCTGCCAGCAGCCCATCCTCCCTAAAACACTCTGGGAAATGGTGAGGGGTGCCAGAGGGAGCTTTGCACCATGGCACCGGACATGCTTAAGATGGCCCTGCACTGCTCTATAATTCTTGGTAGGCCATCACAGTTTTTGTTCTTGTTTCTGGAACCACATGGAAGAAGGTATTTGCAATTAACCTGTGCTTAAGAATGAAGATACCTGCAGGTATAGGGCGGTATTCAAATTTAAAAAAATGAAAATAATAAAATATAATATATGGCTGCTGCTTCAGGAAATTTGAAAAGTCAATGGGTGTATTTATTTATGACGAACAGAAACTTAAGCTTTTCATGTTGTAAAATGTATGTTCAGAGTCCCCCCAAAATAGGGGGCGTCTTATACAAGGAGGCATGTTATACACAGAAAAATACGTTAAGTTAAGTCAGGATTGATGTCTTTTTTATTGTTGATGCTGTCTTTTTTATCTTTTTGTCATATTTGAGAAATAAATTTAAATTAAACTACATACCACAGAAGATGTTAAAAACTCTTGTAAATGTTGCTGTTATATTATATAAAAGGAAGTTGAAGCTATTCAACAATTCTGTACCTGGAGTATTTGACTGGGTGGAAAGTTTTCTGAACCTCAAGCCTGAAGAACAGCAGGACCTCTGGCTCATTCCTCTGAATATGGCAGTCATGTTCCTTCACTTTATTGGTGGTATACTATTTAGCTTTCCATTTAGGCTGGAAGGGATTTGGGGTGCTTTGCCTTAGCGGCTGGTTTCAAAGCTTCACCTTGCCAAATCCGATTGGCAACATAGTGCTGTGATTTCAGCCTGTTCCCTGTGGGTTGTGTGGGATTGGCCATGTACCTATCATAGGAAAGTGGAAGGAGAAGAAAAACCAATGGGAGGGAAATGGTTCCAAAGCAGCAGTAGAGAAATCAGTAATCATCAAAGAGGACCAAGAAATGGTGAGTAGATATTTACACTGCCTGATGTGCAGATGGGATAGCTCATCATACTGAAATTGCTAGCTTTGACATGTGTTATGTACTGAGTTGAATAGGATCCAAAATGCAGCAGTCTGATCGGTCCTAGAACAATAGGATTCAGAATGCAGCAGTCTGATTGGTCCTAGAACGATGCAGCAGTATGATTGGTCCGCAGGAGCCATTCAATCCAGCTCCAGGTGGAAGTGAATCCACAACCTGATTGGCCTACAGGAGAATCCTGGAATTAGCCAATCACGTGGGGCCCATTGTGTAAATAATTTATATAAAGCAGATATTGTGGGATTCCTTCGATTCCTTCTCACCACTATGAGCTGAATAAAGAGCATAAAATCCACTTTTGACTCCGAGTATATTTCAACATGGAAAGGGAGATAAGGGGGGGCCACCAGGGGCGCATTGGAAGATGGCTGACAATACCATCTCTCTGGCTCACACGGGGTAATTAAGAGGCTGATATGGGAGTATGCAGCCTCCCTTGTTACCCCAGGAAATGGGGAAACACTGCCTCGCCTGCTGTTGCCATAAATCACCCCCGAGTTCGAAAGAAGGGGTTGAAGGCACTAGGCGCATAGCCCCCATGGGGGCCGGCTCTCCCGAACGCTGTCTCTGATCGCGCGAACTGGCTGCAGGAGCTCGAAATAAACAATTAGAGAGAAGCAAATGCACATATTTCAAGTGAAGAATGGGAGTGAAGACTGCTAATTGAAGTGACCTCTGTGAAGTAGAGTGACGGGTTGGATTTAACAGGAATATATCATGAAGAAGATAAATCAAACGATCGGTATGTCGGAACGGGACTGGATGGGGGGGGAAACTTTTTTTCTTTACTTCTATGTGATTACCCAATAACCCCTCCTCAAGAAAGAACCATCACATAACTAACCTAAGCGGGATGATTAAAAACTGTGTGGAAATGAATTATTAACCAAAAGTTTGGCTTATGGAGATCTGGAAAAGAACAAGGGCTTTTGGAATGGCGCAGCAATAAAAAGAGAGTCACCATGTTGGCAGGTTTTGTCGAAAGATTGATGATCGAGGAGGAGGAAGCGATGGATTTGTTTTCATATTGGATTCCTGGCAGAACCTCCTCAGAAGACTGAGAAAGGCAGTGACAGACCTGTGAAGATTAACGAGTAGACGGTAAGAGTGTTTTTCTTTATGGAAGCGATGAAAAGCGGCAGCCGTCTGAATATGACTCTTGGATGAATGGAAAAACCCACACAGGATTACAATTTGTTTCAACTCGCTTGCAGAGACTATCAGAGGTCGCAAAGAGAAAGGAAAAATATATGAAAATAACAAGAAGAGATGTGGAAAACAACAAGAAAGAATTGGATAGAATTGTGAACATCATTTGGACAGATTTGTGGACATTAGAGCAGCAGCAACAAGATGATTGGATCCCTTTCGGAACTTGAAATATGGGTACCCCCAACAAAAATTTAAAATTTGGCTTTATAATTTTGAATTAATGTGATTTGATTTGATTGGTCTGTTAATAAAAATATATTTTTTAAAAAAGGAAAGGGAGATAAGATTATTCATGCAGCCCAAGTGTTTTCAAAACTCTTTACATAGCCTCTGTATATTTGAAACAAACAAACAAAAAGGCAAAATGTGCAATTTCTCCTTTGGCAAAGTAAGGAGTCAAGTGTTCGTACAGTGGTACCTCGGTTGTAGAATGTCTCCATTGATGAACATTTCGGTTTTCAAACGCTGTAAACCCAGAAGTAAATGTTTTGTTTTTTGGACACGCCTCGGATGTCGAACATGCCACGTGGCTTCCGCTGAGTACAAGATCCTGAGGCCTAGCTGTCGGCTATTGAGTTTTTGGTTTTCAAACGTTTCAGAACTCAAACAGTCTCCCAGAACGGATTACATCTGAAAACCGAGATACCACGGTATTTGGCTCTCTAGGGTTTATATTCAGATCTTCAATTAAGTGGCCAAGATCCATCCCTTGTATGAGAAGGACCATAGCGCAATGGGAAGGACCACAAGTCTATGATAGAGCATTAGCCTTACATGTAGACAGCTCCATGTTCAATCCCTGGTATCCCCAAGCAGGGGTAGAAAAAGTACCTGCCTGAAAACCTGGAGAATTGCTCCTAGTCTGGCTAAACAACACTGTGTTACATGGACAAGTGATCTAAGTATAAGGCAGCTTCCTGTATTCCATTGCCATGAGCTGTGTCCAAATATTGCAGTATCTGCTTCTAACAGGGGTGGACTTGGGTAATATAGCGCCCTAAAGGTAAAGGTAAAGGGACCCCTGACAGTTAAGTCCAGTCATGAACGACTCTGGGGTTGCGGTGCTCATCTTGCTTTACTGGCCGAGGGAGCCGGTGTTTGTCCGCAGACAGCTTCCGGGTCATGTGGCCAGCATGACTAAGCCGCTTCTGGCGAACCAGAGCAGCGCATAGAAACGCCATTTACCTTCCCACTGGAGCGGTACCTATTTATCTACTTGCACTTTGACATGCTTTCGAACTGCTAGGTAGGCAGGAGCATGGACCGAGCAATGGGAGCTCACCCCATTGCGGGGATTCGAACCGCCGACCTTCTGATCTGCAAGCCCTAGGCTCTGTGGTTTAGACCACAGCGCCACCCGCGTCCCTTCAATATAGTGCCCTAAGCGAGGACAAAATATGGTGCCTTTATCCTAATTCCCCCCCCCCCATAATTCCTTTTGGTACAGTTGCTTTTAAATGGATCTTCTCAGTAGGTACCTGTATAAATGTAGGTTCTGCAGGGAGGAAAACCTAGCAGTTGACACCAGTTCACTCACACCTAAATGGCTTTCCATTTCCAAAACAGCAACAGAGAGAAAAATACAGCGGGAAGGTTGAAGTGCGGAGATGGGTGGTTCTGATAATCCTCACTGAGTCCCTACCACTCTCGGTTTTTAACCCAAGGTTGCTTGTATGGCCAGTGTGTGACATATAAAAACAAAATGCATGCAGCTTTCCGTTTTGAGGCCAATTGCTGCATCCGCATCTCACCTTGAGTCAAATTCGTTCAAAGTTAAGTAGAACGAAAGCCTCCGTGTGACTTTTGCTATCAGAAATCCATCCCTGTCTGCAGATTAGCCAGTGGTAATTTATCAACATTAATCAAATGTTCCTGTACATAACAAATAGGCCATGCTCTCTCACACATATGAAGAAGATGTTTTCTGTCCTGATGGCAAGAAAGTGAGTTTCTAGCAAGCCAATTAATGAATGGGAGGTAATGTTCAGTGTGTGTACTAGTGGTTGCCAGCTGACTAACGGGCTGGAGGCGTTGCCTGAATCTTCATACAAGCCATCAGGTGGCAAATTCACCAAGGAGTCTGCCAGCTGTTTGACTTCATTACAGTTTATCATTATGTCGGCCTTCTTTTTTATTCCTACATTTAATCACCTAATATCATTTTTATTGGCTTGTCAGGATGTGGGAGTGTGTGGTTGGGAATTCATTTTGAACCTACTCAACACACATCCACTTTGGTAAAATATTACAGCAAGCTGATATCTATCTTCTTTGAAAAAGAGGGTACGAGTGAATTAATTAAGGTTTATGCATGGACTCAGATCACATCTAATTAGCCCACACTTTAAAAAAAATATCACAATGGTAGATTGACATCCAAAATATTGAATTGTTCAGTTGCATAATGCAAAAGTTAATTGCTATAGCCAGAAATACTTGATTGATATGACAACTGATATGGCAAGAAATGTCTGAGGTAACTTGGGAGACGGATCTCTGAAGCAATAGGGCTTGATCACCTACCCCAAAGTATGAATAGAATAACTTTACTCCCATCTTTAGGAGCATAAACATCTCAAGAAATTCATTCTGGGAACAGATGAATCTAAAGGGGTTTTTAAAGGGCGTTTGTCATATACATTCCACCTAAGTCCAATGGCATGCCTAAAAATGCTCTTTGAATCCTGGCCGGAATATTTTTCAAAATATTCTTTCAGAGTGTTTTCTTAAGGAAGCATGCACCTGACAAAGACAAACTTGAAGCCCTGAAGAGAGCATCTCCTATTCTCTGGTCAAACAAATAGTATATAAGGCAGGGAATAGGGAACCACCAGATATTTCCAGGACAGCAGCTCCCATCAGCCCCAGCCCTCATGGTAGTCATGGATAGCTTTAGACTCCATGAATTTGTTTAATCCCATTTTAAAACCATTCCAGTTAAAGGCCATTTTGTAAGCGCTAAGTCTGTAATTTAACTCTGTGTTGTGTGAATAAGTGCTTTCTTTTGCCTTTCCTGAAACATTCGGCTCCCTTGGACGTGCATGAGTTTTAACGTTATGAGAGAGGAAAACAAGGAGGTGACAAAAAACAATATCATTGGATGGTTAGGAAAAGAAGTAAGCAGTCTAATTTTAAAAGTTCTGCACTGCACTTGCTTACACAATATTTTTTGAACATTTCTGTAATTTAGGAACTAAAAAATCCAAGTGGAGGGAACTGAAACTTCCCACCTCCTCTGCCCTCAATCTCTGGAATGTTATTCAACCACTTTCAGTAGGCATTGCCCATAAGAGATACAAACTAAAACAGAAAAGTTGACAATATAAGGAATCTGAATTCTGTGCCCTCCATTCCCCCTTTAATAGGCAGGGGAAATATGCCCTTCTGCACTGCCGTTTGCAATCTAATGACAAAACATCGCTTCCAAAAATCTTAGATGTGTAGGATTGCTCCACATAAGTTAGCCCAAGTGCTTTTTTTTTTCTTGGGGTACTCAAGAGTAAGCAGTACCGGCACCCCCCTTAAAAAAAATGTTAAAAGTGCACCACTTACTGTAACAACTTCATGTCGAGTACGGGCACCACTTTTCCTTAAAAAGAGAGCACTGGTTAGCCCCGTATGCATTATAGGACAAATTCCTCTCTGAGAGTCCTCTGACTTTCTGCCACATGATGATTGGAAAGGACTGCCTTGGCCCAGGTTCATTCTGATAGCTATCATGTTGTTGCTCAATGAGAAGGGTTTAGAAGTGACCCTGGTATTACTTTCCTGCAAGCAAATGTAAGCTGTAGATTAACATTTGGCTGACCCTAGCATCAATTACTAAACATAATGTTTGGAGTGATGTGTAACACCCCATACTTGGTGATCTTTACAATGGAACGCGGTTCCTGGCCGCCTTTCCAAACCATTTCCAAAGAGCAGGCACCTTAGCATCCCAAGACTGGGCCAACTGGCATGATGGCACTGCCAGGTTAGGAGCAGCTTGGCAGCCATGGATCTGGCTATTCACTCTCAATTAAAAATAATATTTTGCATTGTTTACAAAGTTTGGGTGCTATCCCGGCCAGGAAATGTTGCAGCGAGCAATGAATCCGATGCCAAAAACCAAGGAAGCAAGCCACAGAGTCCCATCATGTGAGAGGTTATTAAATTTTCATGTATCATAAATGAAATATACATTAGGGACCCTCTCCAGTGACCTCCACATTTTTGCAATTTCTGGATCAGAGTTTACGACCTAAATCATGTAGCCACAATAGCCTGTGACATGTATATGGAAGGCATTGCTTTAGTCCTGGCCTGCAATGGTAAACAAGTGTAACTAGTTTAGAGAATTGCTATTGAGAGTAAAATTCTAATTTTACTCTCACTCCCAGAACAGATGTACCTCAGAGTCTATAGACTACACTGCTTAACTGCAGCTACTCAGCTGTGACCTTCAGCCTGAGGCTCACTGCAATAAAATTTTCATGCAACCATATGGAAGAATATTTTAATAGAGATTTACTGTCAGTAAGTGTCCCAGAGGAGCAAATAAGGAAGCTGTAACATATTGCATACAGTAAATCAAGGGGACTTCAATGGAAAAATGAAACCTCCCTCAGGCAAGCATCTTTAAAATTACAGGCAACACTTTGTACAAATATGTGTACAAAGGACGAGATATGCACTCGGCTAAGCAGCTCAAAAATGCTTCTGATCTGAATATATATTTATTAGAATGTATTTATTGCATTTTGTAAGTGGTGAGATGGAGCGCATCATGCAGGGCTTTCGCAGTGCAAGTTCCTGAGCAGCTGGTAAGGAGCGAAAGGAAGGCAAGTTCCGGTAGACGGAGGGAGAGAGAGAGCTGGATGGATCACTTCAGATGTCCAAGTGCATTATACTGGAAAAAAAGAAGGAAGGGGGGGGGGAAGAGTAGTTTCTGCGCTAGGTTGGAAGGTTTTACAGGAAATCATCAGAACGGACACTGGCATTTTGGAAAGGAGAGCTACCAGGATGACAAGTGGTCTAAAAGGCGAAGCTGACATGTACAAAACTCCCTACACTGAGTTTTGTGTGCATTTCCCTTCTCTGTGTGTTTTAAATGGAATCGGTTTGGGAAGGTTGTGAGTCAGGGAGGATGAAGGAAGATGGATGGAGGGAGAGAAGCTGTTCCTGGATAGTTTTTTAGCTCTAAATTGCCTTCTAAAAGCTGCTTTTTATAAAAAAAAAACCCATGGGGGAAATAAAGCAGAAAAACACAAGGACCTCTATTTTCCCCCAAAGGGGGAAAAGTAATTTGTGGTGGATGGGTTTCAGCTGAAATCCAACCAGAGTGTAGAGAGTTTAGTGCCCATTTTTGTAGACCTTTGCTGTTTATCAAATCAAGTCTTCTCAATCTGATTAAGGGATTTTTTCGTTTAAAGGAGAAGGTTTAGGCAGAACTCCATGTAGTGTACAGTTGGAGACTTACTTTCACTACTAAATAAAAAAATTCCTTCCAGTAGCACGTATCTGAAGAAGTGTGCATGCACACGAAAGCTCATACCAATGACAAACTTAGTTGGTCTCTACGGTGCTCCTGGAAGGATTTCCCCCCCAATACTAAGTAAGTTGGGCTGACAGAGACAGTAACTTGTGCAAGAACAAATGGGATTTCATGACTGAGAAGGGATGGGAGCAGAAAAGACTGCAAAACTCTGAAATTGGATTAGGTGGCGCTGTGGTCTAAACCACAGAGCCTAGGGCTTGCCAATCAGAAGGTTGGCGGTTTGAATCCCCACGATGGGGTGAGCTCCCATTGCTCAGTCCCTGCTCCTGCCAACCTAGCAGTTCGAAAGCATGTCAAAGTGTAAGTAGATAAATAGGAACCACTCCAGCAGGAAGGTAAACGGTGTTTCCATGCGCTGCTCTGGTTTGCCAGAAGCGGCTTAGTCATGCTGGCAACACGACCCGGAAGCTGTATGCCGGCTCCCTCAGCCCATAAAGCGAGATGAGCACCACAACCCCAGAGTCGTCCGTGACTGGACCTAACGGTCAGGGGTCCGTTTACCTTTACCTTACCTTACTGAAATTCAAATCTTATTTCTACGGAAATTTATACCAGTTTCATACACAACAGGTGATTTACAAGCAGGATATCATTGGATGGGTCAAAAGGCAGAAGGTCAAAACATGAAGCTAAGAGGTTCCACATAGTGGTCCATTTGTGTTGCACACACCAGTCCTTGTTACAGATAGGTAGCTGTGTTGGTCTGCCATAGTCAAAATAAAAAAGTTCCGTCCAGTAGCACCTTAAAGACCAACTAAGTTAGTTCTTGGTATGAGCTTTCGTGTGCATGCACACGAAAGCTCATACCAAGAACTAACTTAGTTGGTCTTTAAGGTGCTACTGGACGGAACACCAGTCCTTGCAAGAGTCACCATATCAGATCTTTCCTTGACTATTTTCCACCCTTGTGTCCAGTCTAAATGTTTCAGGACAGCTTATTTCCTTAAATATTCCTTTAGCCAGTAATGCATAATCACTCAATTGGATTGCTCCTTGGCTGCCCTTGGGCCAGGGATGCCAGCTTCGCCCCCTGACTGTGGGTGCCTGGGGCCATAGGTGCCATGCAGTGTGCATGGCCCTGGGACATAAAATTTGTGAGTGCCCGGCTCCTTTGTGGGGAATTTTGTGGGTGCTTGGGCACCCAAGGCCCCAGGGAGTTTGCACCTATGCCGTTGGCACAGGTAGAATGCTCTCACCTATTATTGTCTGCCTGTTGTCTTTGTCCATGATTGCTTCAAAACTGGGAAAGGAGTACGGCAAGGCTGTATATTGTCTCCCTGCTTATTTAACTTATAAGCAGAATTCATCATGTGAAAGGCTGGGCTGGATGAATCCCAAGTCAGAATTAAGATTGCTGGAAGAAATATCAACAACCTCAGATATGCAGATGACACAACCTTGATGGCAGAAAGTGAGGAGGCATTAAAGAACCTTTTAATGAGGGTGAAAGAGGAGAGTGCAAAATATGGTCTGAAGATCAACATCAAAAAAACTAAGATCATGGCCACTGGTCCCATCACCAGCAAATAGAAGGTGAAGAAATGGAGACAGTGAGAGATTTTACTTTCTTGGGCTCCATGATCACTGCAGATGGTGACAGCAGTCACGAAATTAAAAGACGCCTGCTTTTGGGGGGAAAGCGATGACAAACCTAGACGGCATCTTAAAAAGCAGAGACATCACCTTGCCAACAAAGGTCCGTATAGTTAAAGCCATGGTTTTCCCAGTAGTGATGTATGGAAGTGAGAGCTGGACCATAAAGAAGGCTGATCTCTGAAGAATTGATGCTTTTGAATTATGGTGCTGGAGGAGACTCTTGAGAGTCCCATGGACTGCAAGAAGATCAAACCTATCCATTCTCAAGGAAATCAGCCCTGAGTGCTCACTGGAAGGACAGATTGTGAAGCCGAGGCTCCAATACTTTGGCCACCTCATGAGAAGAGAAGACTCCCTGGAAAAGACCCTGATACTGGGAAAGATGGAGGGCACAAGGAGAAGGGGATGAGATGGTTGGTCAGTGTTCTTGAAGCTACCAGCATGAGCTTGACCAAACTGCGGGAGGCAATGGAAGACAGGAGTACCTGGCGTGTTCTGGTCCATGGGGTCACGAAGAGTCGGACATGACTAAACATTACTGTTTGCAGGAAGATGTCCAGAAGCAGTCCAGGTTCTTCTATCCTGATGTGACAATTTACAAATACTTAATTACCACTAGCTCTATTTAAGCGTTCTTAGAATGCGTCCATGGAGGTGATGTGGCAGGGAACATTCCCAGTTCTGCCCAGGGATGCCTGGGATTGAATCTGGGACATCTT
Organism: Podarcis liolepis; assembly: GCF_965112155.1. Classification (NCBI taxonomy): domain Eukaryota; kingdom Metazoa; phylum Chordata; class Lepidosauria; order Squamata; family Lacertidae; genus Podarcis; species Podarcis liolepis. Next base: position 6,902,241 of record NC_139557.1, read on the forward strand.
CATTTGCAGTGGCGCATCTACCACTGAGCTATGGTCCTTCCTGCTCAGTAGAATATGCTTACAATCGCCACACCAGACCTACCATCTGTGGGATGTAATCTATTGGTGCAGTCAAATGCAAAATTCCTTATTGCCCTAGAGTGGGCACAGGCAGGGGGACATCCATTCGGTGTAACTTCCTGTTCCACTGGTCTGGAGTTTCCTCCCCCTGCATGTGATCTGGGACATGGGCATGGCTCTGGCTGACTCCATAAAAGAGCTGAGTCATGCAGCCATTTTCTCAGATGCAGTTTCGTCTCTTCTTGCCTTGTTCTCTCTTTTGCTGCCATGCTGCTATCCTGCAGCCATTTTGTATTCTATTAATGTAATTTTGCACATGAGTTCAGTCGCCATATGAGATGAACTCACAGTTTCTTTGTGTAACCACCAACTAAAGTCTGCCTTCCAGGGATCAAATCGTGAACTGAAATGTGAGTTAACTTTTTATTACTTTACTCAGAAAGACTCTTGTGTCTTTATTCTTTTAGGAGGGATAAAAGGGGACACCAGGAATAACCTTAACTAAGAGATTCAAACAAATCTGCTAACTAGCTTCCAGCTATATTGAGGAGAATTTGCTCTGCTACATCACTTAATAGCGGGAGTGAAGGAAGGATAATATTTATCCAATATATGCTTTCCTGCTATCCATAGCCACTGTGGGTTAAACCACAGAGCCTAGGACTTGCTGATCAGAAGGTCGGCGGTTCGAATCCCCGCTCCTGCCAACCTAGCAGTTCGAAAGCACGTCAAAGTGCAAGTAGATAAATAGGTACTGCTCCAGCGGGAAGGTAAACGGCGTTTCCGTGTGCTGCTCTGGTTTGACAGAAGCAGCTTAGTCATGCTGGACACATGACCTGGAAGCTGTACCCTGACTCCCTCGGCCAATAAAGCGAGATGAGTGCCACAACCCCAGAGTCGGTCACGACTGGACCTAATGGTCAGGTGCCCCTTTACCTTTACCTTTACTATCCTTAACATTCCCACAGCATCTTTCCATCCATGGATACAATTTAAGAATGTCAGAATAGGCCAATTAGGAGATGGAGGGCCACTTCCTGTTTGAGTTCTTAAATTAAAAACACAGAAAGGTACTAGAACCAGCACATCCTTTGGATCAACAGCTGGTGCAAGCCTGAAAGGATTCCTGAAAACAAGCAAGACACTGGTGACCCGAATAGGCCAAACACTGAACAAATCTATTTTGCCTTAAAATGCATGTGGGCTGTCATGTTTGACTAGCTATTACAAGCCACAACAATGGAGCAATTGTCAATTGTGATTAATGTATTAAAAAGAATTTAATTTTCTAGGTAGAGCAGTGTGTTTTGCATGCTAACTAAATAAAACATACCCAGAAGCATAGCAATTGCAAATGAACAAAAATATCCACTGTCAAAAAGAAGATCAAGGAAGTTCAAATACAAGGAGAAAAGGAAATTTCAGCTTTTATATCTGGGTTTTTCAGTCGTTTTGGCTGGTTTATCTATACAGTTTCTTTGCCAATAGTTTCAGCAGTGGGAGATACAAGTATCATAAGGAAAAGTTTATCAAGCTACTTTCTGTACATAGGTACATACATACATAAGTACAAAATTCACACAGTACTTCAGTTGTGAAAAGTTCATACATATATGGTGTTCTCCGTTGCCTGTTCTCTTCTTACTTGGAAAAACAATAGTTAATAATGTGAGCCTAAGGATGTAAGAGAATTCTGATTCAGGTTGGATGTAAAAGCTAACCTGCCTAATTTGCACTTTCTCGAACAATATGGAAACTGAAACACAGCAATCCTCTGGAATTTCCACTTCTCTGAATTTTGCAATGCCAAGTAATGTGTACAAAAATGCATTTGCTAGGGGGAAGTATGCAGAAAAAGGGCATATATTAGTGAAAAGAACTTACCAAAATGCATTACATTAGGAAAATTTTTTTGCAAAAATGTATGTGTTAGGCAAACTTGAGTACAAACATGTGTATATTAAGAGACATTCACACTGAAATACTGGTGGATTTTCATGAGGACATTAAAAAATAAATCATAAACTGAAGTGAAATGTGGAGAAGTGAAATGTCAGGATGCTGTCATGTTGGACTGGTCATGTTGTGCGGATGCCTGATGATCGTCTTCCAAAGCAACTACTCTATTCCGAACTTTAAAATGGAAAGTGTAATGCTGGTGGTCAACAAAAGAGGTTTAAAGACTGTCTCAAGGCAAATCTTTAAAAAGTAGTATAAACACCGACAACTGGGAAACACTGGCCTGCGAGCGCTCCAATCGGAGAACAGACTTTACTCAAGGTGTCATAGGCTTTGAAGTCACTTAAACTCAGAATGCAAAGGAGAAACGTGCTAGGAGGAAGGCACGCTTGGCAAATCCACACCGTGATCAACTCCCACCTGGAAAGCAATGTCCCCACTGTGGAAGGATGTGTGGATCCAGAATTGGCCTCCACAGTCACTTGCAGATTCATTGTTAAAACTGTGTTTATGGAAGACAATCTTACTCAGCTACGAGTGATCGCCAAAGAAGAAGAAGATCTATATCATCATTTCTCTATCTATATCTGGAGAGGCAGTGTTGAATTAGAAAGGATGGAAAAGGTTGGGAAAACAGACAGTTAGGCTGCTTAAGATCTTGAGATGGGCAAAAGGATTGACTGAGAGAGGCTAGAGCTGTAAATAAAACGCTATGGCCCAAATTGGGGCAGGGAGGGTGGCAGTGACACTTCCCAAATGATTATGCTAACTAAAGACTAGTAGTAGAGGCAACGAAGACACAGAAGAAGGGACTGGGGAGATTGGGAAGGACAGAAAAGAACTGAGAGAAAACAAACTGGTAGAAAGGCTGACTTAAGGATAAATATGACCCTGATGTTGGGAAAGATTGATGGCACAAAGAGAAGGGGACGACAGAGGACGAGATGGTTGGACAGTGTTCACGTAGCTACCACCATGAGTTTGACCAAACTGCAGGAGTCAGTGGAAGACAGGAGTGCCTGGCGTGCTCTGGTCCATGGGGTCACGAAGAGTTGGACACGACTAAAACGACTAAACAAAAACAACAATGACAAGTGGAATCAAAAGCCCCCAACAAACTCTTTGTACTATTCAGAGAACTAGCCAAAGAGTTGCAAAGAAAGAGAAAAGTTTTGTAGTGTCAACATCCCTCCCCTGAGGTTCTGTGATTGGAGAGTGTTGGATGAGATTCTAGTCCTGGATTGGAGGATAGGCCTCTCAATGAGCAGAACCCAGCTCTCCTGTGTCCTCTCCCGAACTGCCATGTCTCTTATATGGCGCCATTTACATTTCCCCATCATTTTGGAGACAGGCTGTCTGACTTAGATGGCATAGTTTTAACTGCAAATATCCCCAAAGAGCTCACTGGGGGAGGGGGTTCACTTTAGATGTCTTTGGGGGCTTACCTCAGAGGCCCCCCTCTTCAGTCTGAATACGCCTGCTTTGCTTCAGGATATGGTTGAAATAGTTGTGCATACATAGACATATACACGTATGTGCAGAAATAAGGAGAAAAGGAGACGAAGTGAGAGGCTTCTGCAAGTTTCTGGAACATCCAGCAAAAGTCTCCTGGGTTCGAGAATTCTCTTTGTAACATCTCTCTGAGCAAACAGCTTGAGAGCTGGTCTGCTGCTTCCAGGGCATCTTAACTTCAGAGTGACTGCAAGGTTGATTTTTACAAGCCACACACAACATTATTGCCACCTTGGAATGAATTAAGTTCCAACAATAGTGTCGCAGAGTCTGGAAACATGGAAGGAAGCACCACTGACAGAGGCCCTTTGAAAGAAGGCAAATTACTGTCAGCTTGTGAAAATCACAAAGGACATCTCTCCCTGTTCTGGTTCCTTTAATCACCTTGTAGCATCCCAATTACAGAGAACAGAATTATCATCCCAATTAAGCAGCAGTCCGTGCCATTCGGTGTCATTAAACTTTTAATTGGGTTCCTTGGGAAAGGTCCTGATTAAGTTGATTACCTGATGAAGCATGTCCCAATTAGGAGGAGTGCAGTTTATATGGTTTGAACCACAGCAGTCTTATTCCTACCGTTCTCCTTGTAGATCCAGCTTGAGTTATGCGAGTGAATTTTGAACCACCACTGTTGAACTAGATCAAGTGCAAGCATCTACTGTCAACAGCAAAAGGCTGCGGAGAGTCATTGGCTCCAATTATGTATCTCTCATATCTCTCTGTCTTTTCTTATGTCTAACTGCATACACAAATCATTTGGATAATTATATTTAAATGCCTAGGCATGGAAAGTTCCAAACATAATCACACGGGATACTCGTGCTTTTTTGGGTAAATAGTTAAATTAATTCAGTGATTGATTTAATTAATTAACAACTTCTCTCCTGTACTCCTGCATAGCTGAAGTCTTAGAATAGCTGCATTGGTCACTTTGCATACTTCTTTGAAATAATAAGATCTCTAATAAAATTATAGTAATTGCATGTTGGAAGGGGATGAAGAGTTTTCCTGTTGTCTCTGCTTGGGTCTGAGGGACCT